>NC_080673.1:32344364-34959364 GCF_030445035.2 Dasypus novemcinctus
CTAAGTGGATTATAATTTTTCAGGAAGAAATGTAAATGGAAAGTACCATATTTCAAGACATAATACTATCAAACAGAGAAATCCAATATCTTTGAACCACGATTCCAGTAGCCTTCCCCTCTTGCCTTCCATCATTCTCCCAAATCTTAGGAGAGCTACAGAAAGAATTCCTTCAAGGGTCTTCTGATAAAAAAGCACACTAACAGTTTGGACTTCTAATTATTTATGCTAGTAAGTAAATTTGCTTTAATAGCCTTCAAATTGACTTAGCTGATCTTCCCCAAGGAAGGTTTTAAGGAACACAAAGCCCCCACTTCCTTAAGGTCTTCCTCAACCAGAAAAAAAGTCCTTACACTACTTTTCGTTTTCACAGTTTAACTAAAGGTAGACACATTAATAAATCTGAATTTACTCTTATCTTTTAACATTTAGGTTTATCCTCTGCTTTATAGCCTATTCCTAAATGTAACTTCGTAGTCCTGATCCCCAGGAAATGCTTAATATATGCTTAGCAAATATTCCCACAGCCTCTGGGAACCTTATTCCTTATATTTAAGTTAAGTTAACATAAAGTCAATTTATGTAAATTCAATATATTTAAAATTGAAAGAGAATATGAAGCATACTGGTAAAGCAGGTCTTATATTAATATTCTGATATTGGCATAATACCTTGGCTAATGTTTGATGTGTTAATAATAAAATCTATATTAACAAACACTATCTACATGTACCAGATGTTCAATTAAAGGTTATCTCAGTCTCCTGCCAGAATCCCTTATGATCCTCAATATCAATCATTATGGCAAAATTGTGATAATAGGAAATGAAAGAAGAGTGATTCTGTCCCGGAGACATTAAGCACATACTAGATTTTACTTAGTAGTGATGTGTGTTCACTGGTGCTTATCTTCAAGGTGGAATCACTTTTAGTAGGAGATAATCTGAACACCTGTCTCCCATTTAACTGCTGAAAAGCATTTACATGCATGGTAGTGACACATCATTAGAATATCCTATTGGACTGTCAGATGACTGCACATTGACAAAGAAAGGGTGGCCTAAAGTAGCAGAGTCTATAAGAAAATTAAAAATCCAAGGTAAATTAAAGTAAAACTTGCAAGCTATTATTTACATAAAGAAAGCAAAATCTAAATATTTACAAGAAAAACTATGACTAAGAATTATTGATTTCTAGGAAAAGAAATGAACAAGCAATTTTATGGCAGAAAAGAGTTACAATAATCCAAAGCTAGATTTAGTGTGATTTGTTGATTAAACAAGCACTAATATCAAAGTTGTTATTTCCAAGAATTCTGATAACCTCATAAACAAAGTATGATTTCATTAGAAAATACAAATATATTTAATTTTTACTATCTTATAAAATATGCTAAACTATTATAAGTGATTATAAAAATTAAGTTTAACAAGTTAACAGATCAATTATATCATAAATGCAAATCATTAATAAAATTTACTGCTATACATAATTTTTAAAGGCAATTACTTCCATTTGCACATAATTACCACTTTAATTTATTCTTCATAAACTGTAAAGAATCATATAGTCAAATGGCTCCCAAATTTTTGTCAGGTGCACTATGTCTTCTGAGAACATTTGATAGGCCTCCATCCATTAGTTAGGTTTCCTGTATCTGATGCTACAGAAGATTCAAAAATATTGCTTTTTTTTGCTTTTGATTTGTATAGGTTTTGTGTGTTGTTCAGTGAAGCTGAACTTACAGGCATGCTAATTTATACTTGTAATGGAATTAGTGAAAGACCACTATTTGAGGACCAGAAAATCTTGCATCAGTAAATATTAAACATCCCATTTTAATCAGATACTGGTTTCAACTCACTGCTGAAGTAGTTTTAACAGCCTATTTTATGTCAAATGGCAAGTTGTAAGTTTCTGACACTTCTATTCACTATTACAACACCTTCAAATATTTGCCTTCATTTTTTTTTTCTGGTCCAACACTCTATATAACCATGATTAGGTACTTTTACATAATGCCATTTTCTAACAAACAGTTATAAAGATTTTGGAACTCAAAGCTTATTTGAAGTCAATAAATGCCAGAGCTATAAAAAGCTGGCAAGGGAAACCAGGCAGGTGTCAGTCCCTGCACTAAAGGACTAGGAGAGAACCGTAGATTATCCAGTCCAATCCACTGTAGGATGGCTCTCTAGTCTAAGCTCGTGGGTCATGTTCTAACAATGCTGGCTGACAGTATGTGTCATAAACAGACCTGACCTAAATTAAGTTCAATCATCTTTCGGCTTGGATATTTTTATCTATTCATCATATCTGTCCTTTTAAAACATACTTTCTTTTTTACATTTGTATTTTTAATTTAGAGAGTAGCATGATGTAGTTGAAGTTCACAGACTCCGGAGTCAGAGGTAGGTTTAAATTCCAATGCAGGTTTTACTTAACTGTTTGGCCTTGGGAATTTAATCATACGTTCATACAGAGCAGAGTGTTTACACAAGTTCCAGGTACTGTATTAGGTTTAGGAATATAGCAGTAATTAAAAGGGCAAAGTCCCTGTCCAATTGAGGCCAGTGTTCTAGTAAAACAAAAGTATTCTGAGATGTGGGGAGTGGGGAAATCTTAAGTGCTATCTGTCTTAAGGGTTGTTACAAAAATCAAACATATTATATGGTAATACATATATGTTATACTATGACACATTCACATTAATATATGTAAGATGTGCATGGGATTTTATTTAAGAGAATAGATTCTGGAGCCAGCTTACTTGGATTTGAATCTTGTTAACCACTTATTAGCCCTGGTACCTTAGCTATATCATTTAAACATTCAGTCCCCCTATGCACAGAATGGGAATAATAATTGTTCCAACCTCATAAGGTTGCTTCGAGGATTAAGTCAGTTAATATACAGAATATATGTCCTATGTTTACAACAGTGCCCATAAAAATTTTGGCTATACAGATACAAAATAAGTAGTGGTTATTTCACATGATTTGTCCTCTTCACTGAAGTCTTTTTGTAATTCCTACATAAATTTTGTTATGCACTCCCAATAAGAATCTCAGTAGAATGTGAATATAACACATTAAGAAATATTCTTACTAATTAAAATTAAAATAACATTTGTTTCATCATGTTGAATATCATACCCAAAATCAAAATATTAAGAAAAATAATGATTTCCCTTTTTATTGACTTTAAAATGCATGTTTTAATATTAAAATTTTGGCCAAATTTTTTAAGGTCTAAAGTCTAGCAAAAATATTTACGGTCTTTATCTTACTGCCTTTTCCACTCGAATTCTTACACTTTTCTCCCTGAACATAATCTCTTTCTTTTCCTGGACCCATATGTCCTAAACCCAATTTCCTTGCTCAAGGAAAATATAAAAACCTCCTGCTCTACATTAAGTATATGGTCTCCAACCTCCAAAGTTTGAAGATCTTAACCATTAGCTTCTTAGCTCAACATACAAATAATACACTCCAAATTAAAAATTAATAGGTATCTCTGAAAGATGATACAGTCTTCACATAGGTATTTCAGCTATCTGCCTTACGTAAATATCAATAAGACCAACCAACATTACAAACTTGCATTCATTCTTTTATAGCTTCTCACCAGCAAAAGCAGCAAATTGTCATTGACCCTAATCCTTTCCCTCTGTGTCCACACCCTTAGCCATGTAATGGTATGCGAGGTGTCTGCCCACTCCTTGATTCTAGGCTCACTCATGTGATTTGCTTAGGCAATGGGATCGTCACCAGATGTTATGTAAGATGAACCTTGAAATGTGCGTGCACAATTAGTCTGCCCTTCTCTTATGCCTCTGCCATTGCCATGAGAACATGCCCAATCTAGGCTGCTGGCTGATGAGAAGCACGTGTTGCACAGCGGGGTGACCTCAGTCACCCCAGCTAAGGCTAGCCTAGATCAACAATAGTAAGCCAACTCCTGAACATGTGAATGTTCCCAGCAAAAATGAGCAGAGTCAGCTCTCCTACACCATCTCATCCCACAGGCACGAACACTAAAGGTTTCTTGTTCTTTGTCTTTGAGGATACATTGAACAATCACTAAGAGACAAAGACTTTGTATTAAGTATAGAAAGCCTTATATTCCAGCAAAGTATAATGAACCAGGAAAAAGCTTAACTTCTAGGCCCAAATTAGAAATCTGGTGTTATCCCTTAAAGGAGGGACAGCCTGAAAATAACCCAATATCTGAGGAGTTTCCTGTCCTTTCTCAGCTAATCTTATTAGACTACTAACTCCAAATTTTATTATTCATTACTTTAGTTAAATTATAGCCCCCAGTAGGGGAAAATAAATAGACAGGGATCATGATGAATATATATTCCTACATCTGAAATGTAAAGTCCCTGTAATTTCAAGATTTATGATGAATAGCCTGCAGACACCAAGAAGTCAAGTAGTAACCTATTTGTTTGGTTATTAACTATGAGCCTAAAATGGAAAAGACAAATCCCCTGAATAAACGTCCCAATCCTCTCCAATCCCTTTTATTATTAGGGTGGTCTTAGTGATAGAAGAGGGAAGAGTTTGGGGTTGGGAGTAGTATTTTAGAAACTGTTCATTAAAGCAATTTTGTTCAAGTTTCTTCCCTGGGCTGGGCATGGACTGAGACACTCTCTGTCTCCCACAATGTGGTAGAACCCCTGTGGTCCATAAAAGTCTCTACATTTCTGAAGGTCAACCACATTCAGTTCCTTTAGGTAAGCCTAAAGATCTTTAAAGTACCAAGACTCCTGAAGGAATAAGGCATGATAACACAAATGTGTAAACTTTAAGGGAATATTATGTTTCACTAAACATACTAATATTTCCTTATTTTGACCTAAAATCAAATTATTTATGAAAATTCTGAATAAATTAATCTTTACTAGGAGATGACTTTTGTAAAATTTTAGAAATAATAAGATGGTTAATGCCTAGCTAAACAATGCAGAATCAAAGTTAGTCTAAGGTTTTGTTAAAATTTTTCCTCCAGGTTAAATAGTTCTTATATTTTCCATTTTCTATCCTAATCCAAAAATTATTCTTAGAGGGAAAGAGAAGGCATTATACTGTAATTCTATATATAGATTCTTGATAGGAAGCAATTGACCCAATATGATTATACCAAAGAAGGTATATAGAACCAACTTGTCTCTTTATTTTAATGAATAGGTTTGTTCAAAATTTTGTCTGAATTAGTTGTTTGAACAAAAACCCATTCTTTTTAGGCCACTGAGTTTCTAGAAGCATCACAAAGATTTAGCAAGAATGTTAATGATTTTAATATTTTGAACATCCAAGACAACAAATCTATGCAACAGATTAAAAGAGAAATTGATTCAATTAATTTTTTGGTGATTTACATATCTACATATATTTTATATAAATATGTGTACTAATACAGTTTTATTTGTATGTATACCTTAACATATCTTGTTATCTCTGAGATTGATTAATAGAAATCTCCTTTTGAAAATCCTTTTTTCACCTTAAATTCAACATACCCACAACAGAACACTTTCTGCCACGACTTGCTTTATGTTTCATTTCACCAATTCATACCTCACCAGTTCACAAGTAATACTATCTTCCCAGGCACAGAAGCCCCCCTTTTCCAATCTAACCCTTACTTTAAATCACCAACATGATAGCACTTTGCCTTGTCACATTTTGAATATCCTTCTAGAGCTCGCCATGTCTTTGCTTGCCTAGAAAGTCTTTATGATCTTCCAACCCATACATTCATGTATAACATTATCATCCACCATTCAACCTTCCCTCCAATCTAGCCTTGGAAATTACTTACCAATTCCACTCCATAATTTTAGTCGTTAGTTCCATGTCTGTCTACAGTTCTATACACCTTAAACTATCTTTTCCACTTCTTCCTCTAACTTTCTCCAACTCCTAGTGGTCTACCAGAACTCAGCTGAGACATTTTCTCTTCTGTGGAAACATCTGTATGCATTTTTTATTTAGAGAGTCCCTACTGAATACACCCCACAGAATCTGCTAGAGCAGAGGTTACTCAAAACAATTTCTTTGAATGAATGAATGCTATGAAAAAAAAACCATAATATCTATAGCTTTCTTCGGTATAGATATGGCTCAAGCAGTTGAGCACTTGCTTTCCATGTGGGAGGTCCTGGGTTCAGTTCCTGATGCCGCCTAAAAAATAAAAAAAAAATTAAAAAGCAATCCTGACGGTCATTTCCCCCAGTAAAATAGTCATCAGTATTCTGCCTGGCACTTACAAAGGACAAAGATGTTGATAGGTGGACATAATAGGTAGAGCTTTATAATAACAGTGGGGTTTACCCTATTTTGGAAGTTTTTTCTGTACTGAAGAACTGTAGGCACTTCCCTTTTCTCTGGTGCTCAAGTTCAGAGCACCAGAATACTTGCTCAACTATTGTTCATCAAGGATAGAACACTCAGCTCAAATTTTAAACACGTGACAGTACAGAATTCATGTTTTTATTATCAGTTGTTTAAGAGGAACTCGGCTTGGGAAATGTAAATTGCACTTCAGTAACGTGTTTGTTTTTTAACTTCAGAGACCTATCTGTATAAATGTTTTTTTATAAAATATTAAATGTGAAGGATGTATTATGATATATAGATCACAATCATGATCTAGAAAAGCTCTCAGTTTAATAAAACTTTGTGTGCTTGGCTTTTTTTCTAGCTTTGTCATATAACAAGAATTATCAAGATTCTTAAAAGTAAGCACCTTGAGAAATATGTTCAAATATCTATCTAATACATACAAAAATAATCCTTAAAACCTATAATCTTAAACATTTCAGAGGAGGTTCTCACCTGGCTGCCTCATGTCACACACCTGTCCTCTGACGCTTCAAGAAGACAAGGTACATGAGGTCTAATAATTTGCTTCACCTATGCACCTTAATCATCAAAACTATGGATGAGTCCATCAAAAACTCTGAGTGAGCCTGCTGTTCAGTGAAAATGAATTATGAATGAGTTGTCAATGGCTCAGAATGAAACATAAATCTTTAAAGCTAATGCGACTGATTCCTTATTTATCTTATTTTCAATTAATGCTTTGAAAAAGCAACTTGACTACATTATAGGTGCTGCTTTCTTCAATCATCTGCATTTTTTAAATAAATACATGCTTTATTTATTTTCATAGTTTGTCTCTGCTCACATTACTGTGAATAAACTTAACCAGGAGGTGAAAAATGTGTCAACTTTCTGAGTTTTCCTCAGTTTAGCTGAAGCCCTTCCATCTGTTCTGGATTTAAAAGACTCCAAATGTATTCTCTTCAAGGTCAAGACACAGAGCAGGATGATATACCTCAGCCATTCAATTAGAAGGGAGAGAGAGAGAAAGAAACTGCATATCACGTTTCTATTGTCAGAAGCTTTCAATGGGATGAAAACATATTGTACACCAGTGGGCTTCAAAAGGTCACCAAACAGAAAGAAGCTTTCTTCTTCCTCCTTGCCTGTTTAATATGACATTGTGAGCTCACAACATTAAGGCTCCAGCAAGGGTATTTTATTAAAGTTTTCCTCCACTCTTTCTTTCTTTATTGTTCTTTCTTTTGTTCATTTATTTATTCATTCAAAAACTTCCAAACTAGAAGGAGATGAGTTTAGTTGGGAGGAGCAATAAAGGAAGAAAACTGTTTAAAACAGTAATTTTAAACAGTCACTACCCATGTATATGTTTCAGAAGTTTAACAGCTTAGCTCCACAAAAGATCAGTTTAACTTCCTTGTTGCCAGTTTTTCTCCATCTGGCCTCTCAGGTTCCAGCTTAATGAAAGACAAGAAATAACAGGGCATTGCCTGGGAGAGCCAATTCTCACTTTTGTTTTGCATACTAGAGTTTACCCAAGAATGCTGGCTAAGCATTTGAAACTGGAGATGGCCAGAAGAGCTCACACCACACTTTTACAGTGTTTCACAGGCTGAGAGGTCTTCAAACATTCTTTGAAGGGATTTGGTTAAGAAGTTCCTTGTTCTGTCTCTCTATTCTCAGTCACTTTTTTCCTGGCTACTCTGTGAACTGTTCATTCAGCTCTTTCAATACCTGCTGGAAAAGAAAGGAAACATTTTTTTTCATGAGTCCAACTGCTGTCTGTCGAAGGTGCTGCTTTCCCCTTTAAATATGCTTAGGAAGCCAGCTTCCTGCCCCCTAGTTTCTTCCTCAGGCTCAACTGAAGCATTAACTAATTGTGAGGTAGAGTAATTTCAATTTTTTAGGCTGCCAGGACAGAGCAGAAGAGCACAAGAAAGTGAACACCTGCTTTCCCACACAGCAGGAGGTGGACGCAGTCCAAATCTGAAAAACCCTTCGCCATCCAGCAAGCACAGTTTATAATCATCATAAGAACAATTGCCATTGTCATGTTCCAAACCATGCATGACAGCACTACCCTTTAGTTATAAATTCTCTGTTGGCCACACTGCAAGTGGGAAATCACCCCCTCTAAATTTCCTCTCTCACTGCAGGCAGCCTCTGCAAGCAGAGAGGCTTCTGCCAAGCCAGCTCTGCTTATAAAGGCAAGAGCAACGCCTCTGGGCAAGAGATATCACCTAGCCTACAAGTGCCCTCTGAGGTGGTTTTGGCTTCTTTTCTATGCTATAAAATCTTCTACCCTCCCTATCCTTTCTTCTTTTTTTTTTTTCCGATCTCATTTTCTGAAACACTGAAGGGAGAAAAAAAAGCAGCATTGTAATTGAGACTTCCAAAAGCCATAAATATTTCACTGCAGTACGACAGGTCACAATTCATTTGCTGCATTTCATTCATTATAGCTATGAATGTCAATGCACTTCCTTTTTTAATTTTCGAAACAAAGAATTCAACCATTAAAATGCCTAAAGCACGGCAATGACCTCCAAGTGGAAAAAGAGCAGATAAATGTCCTATAGCAGCAGTTCTATTGGTATCATATACATTTTGATTTTTCAACAAAACCTCGTTAATGGGGCCTATAAGAAGACCATTCAGAGTTAGTAAAATATCTAACATTGAGAGACTCTTTCTTTAAAAATGCCAGCTCTTTTGCTTTCAAGAAATAAAGTGATTAGAACTAAAGTAAAAGAAGATTGCCTAATGAATTTCCTTGCATTATTGAATAGATATGATTTCCAACCAACACATCAGTTTTCTATGATGTAAATATTTACTTCTAATGTGCTTTAGAAAGTTTATTTACATTGCTTAGTCAACAAATACACAGTTAGAGATATTACAAATTTAAACCCCAGGAGGGCCTCCATCCAATAAGAAAAAAATCTGACTTAGAGTCAAAATCAACAAACGTTTTTCAGCCCATATTTATCTCAATGAACCATGCTAAGCTGGAAATGCAAAGAGCTATGTGATATAAGCCTTTCCATAGAAGAGCTTAGAATCTCATAAGTTCTTTTAAGACTTATATCATATTTGTCATGTTTTCTAAGGGAAACAGAACCAACTGAAGATATGTGTAAATATTATGAGATTTTTATAAGAATTTTCTCACACAACTGGGTGATGGTCAAGTCCAAATTCTGTATGGAAGGCCATAAGCTGGGAACTCTGGTGAAGATTTTTGATGAATTCCCGGGAGTTGGCTGGCTGAAGTAGAGAGGGAAATTCTCTCTTCTGCTAAAATCATCATATGTCCTTTGAAGGGCTTCAACTGATTGGAAGAGACATCGCTCATTGTTGAAGGCAATCTCCTCCGTTGATTGTGGATGTAATCTGCCATGGATGCACTCAACTTATTGAAGATGTAAGTCCATGAACTGGCCAATGCTTGCTTGACCAAACAACTAGATACCATCATCTGGCAAAGTTGATACATGAAATTAACCATCACAGTCCAATTCTTGTCAACTTGGCACCCAAGCACATCTCCTTTAACTAATACTTATTCTCTAAATAAAAACAAGAATGTTCATATTTTTGCCTAACAATATTCAACTCTCTTGTGTACTATTAGAAATGTGCTAACTTTCCACGGAATAGGGTACAAGTCCTTGGGTAATATTCACACTTAAACTTGATAGCCTATAACTTAAATACTACTATGTGAAGTTAATGTAACTTATTTCATATGATAAGCGGCTAGCATAAAGAACAAACAATAATATTTATATATATATATACAGAAAATACAACAAAACAAGGAAAAACTATTCATAACCATTACGGTTCTCACATTTCTGTAACTGGTCACATTTGTAGCTCACATGTATCACTACTTTCTTCCACTACCTATTCCATCCTCCCTTTACCCTCAGCGAGCACCTCAGTTGGCCATGGTTCTTTGCCTGGTGGGGTATGGCAGTTTGAGGCTATATGTACACCGGGAAATCATGTTCTTAAAGCTGGTTATTCCTGTGGGTGACTCTATTTTAGGTGGTAACTTTGGCTTAGGTTAATTCATTTAAGGGCTTTTTGATTACATTATTTTAATTAAGGTGTGGCCCAGGGAGGGTCTTAATCCTCTTACTTGAGTCCTTTATAAACAGGATGAACACAGAGAGAAAGCCACTGAAGCCAGAAGCTAAAGCAACAAAACCTGGAAGAGAAATGGGGAGACAAATGTTGCCATGTGCCTTGCCACATGACAGAGGAGTCCAAGATTTCCAACAACCAGTCCTTGAAAAGAAGGTGCCATCTGATGATGCCTTGAATTGGACATTTTCATGGCCTAAGAACTATAAGTTTGTAAGTTAATAACTCCCCATTGCAAAAGCCAACCCATTTCTGGTATGTTGCATTTCAGCAGCCTAGCAAAGTAAAACATGGGGTGAACGAAACCTTCATTCCTCAAATTTATGGGCCATTATTCGTCCTGCCTGTGTTGGGTTGTTTCAGTTTTCCACTGACTTTTTTTTTTTTGGAGGAACCATACTACACAACTTTATTTATTTGTTTTCTCTAATTTTTTCTCTTTATTTTTTTTAAATGTTACATTCAAAAATTATAAGAGATCCTCATATACCCCCACCCCCCTCACCCGACTCCTCCCATATCAACAAGCTCTTTCATCATCATGGCACATCCATTGCATTTGGTGAATACATTTTGGAGCACTGCTGCACCACATGGACAATGGTTTACACGGTAGTTTACACTTTCCCCCAGTCCACCCAGTGGGCCATGGCAGGACATACAATGTCCAGCATCTGTCCCTGCAGTACCCAGGACAACTCCAAGTCCTGGAAATGCCCCCACATCATATCTCTTCTTCCCTTCCCTTTCCCCACCCTTTGCAGCTACCATGGCCACTTTCTCCTCATCAATGCTACAATTTCTTCCATTACTAATCACAATAGTTCCATAGTTGAATATCAGTAAGTCCACTCTAATCCATACTCTATTCCTCCAGCCTGCGGACCCTGGGATAGTTATGGCCACTCCACCTCTATATCAAGAGGGGGCTTAGATTCCACATGGATGATGGATGCAATTCTCCTGCTTGCAATTGTAGGCACTCTTGGCTCCCTGGTGTGGTGGTTGACCTTCACCTCTCTGTTAGCTGGCCAGGGTAAGTCCAATAAACCTGAGGGTAGGAATTGCAAGACTGCTGAGGCTCAGGGCCTGGCCATCACTTTTAATCACAGGGCAGATGCACTAGGGGACACCCTGGGAGATCTACTATATTCCAAGCAAGCTCTTTTTTTTACCTCCATTGTGTAGTTGCAGTCCTATTTCCCTTTGATAGTCAGATTCAATCACCCCAGCAAGTACAGTAATTCCCTTCTTTCCACGTTGATTCAGAGGCATGAAAAACCCAAAGTGGCCAGGTGACAGTCTTAACTTCCAGGCCAGTGGAATCATTGTTGTATCTCCTGGTGGAAGCACTCCTACTTTTGGAACTAAGATTTGTAGATCCGTAGATGTTTCAGGGACAGGAAGCAATAATTTTTCTAGTGGATCATCAGGAGTAATAGTGAGTGGTGCCACTCCTATTTCCACTGCTTAATTCCTGGACCCATGAATCCTGGCTATGGAAAAACAGCCATAGATATAAAGCACATACAGCCTCCAGAGAACATGGCCCCAGGTTAAATCTGTTTAAGTTTCCTAGGCTGTTTACAGCAAATACCATGAAATAGTTTGGCTTAAACAATGGGAATTTATTTGCTCACAGTTTTGAGGCCAAGAAAATGTCCAAATCAAAGCATCATCAAGGCAATGCTTTCTTCTGAAGACCAGCTACCAGCAATCCTTGGCTCCTCTATCACATGGCAAGGCACATGGCAGTGTCTGCTTGTCTTTCCCTTCTCTTATGGATTTCATTAATTTCAGCTTCTTGCTTCCACAGCATTCACTTTCTTTGTCAGTATTCCATTCTCTAATGAAGGACTCCAGTAATGTAGCCCCATCAAAAGGTCCTACTTAGAATGTTTTTCTGGGGTACATTACAGTTTTAAACCACCACATACAAAGACATGCGATATATATATATTACTGGGATATATGTAGAATAATTGACATAAACAATAAGTTCAAAAGAACTTTAGAAAAGAGTTCAGTAAATAAAATTGGGAAGAATAGGTGTTCCTGGTAAGTTAACAAGGGTGGAAATGAGAATGTCCACGGCTTGATTAGGAAGTATTGGGTTGAAATGCAGGGTTTGAAAAGAATATTGCCTGGAAGGTAGGTTAAGGACATACTGTGGAAAGCTGGAATGTAAATATAAAAATAATCAAACTTCATCCTAAGAGAGGAAAATGTTCAAAGAACATTAAGTACAGGGTTGAAATGTACAAAACAATGTTTCCTAAAAATTTATTTTAATGATAATGTTTCAAATGAACTACAGAGGAAAGGAGAGACTCAAAGCAAAAGTCAACCAATTTAAATGGGGAACATTTTGTGATACACACATAGTTTATCTACATTTGAATTTGTGTGTATGTAGATATCTAATTCATAAGAATTTACCCATTGTTTTCAGGTAAAAATAGCTAAGGGCAATATCTCCAAATTTATTTTAAAAATTAGAAATTAAGGGCAAGCTCTGAATAACTTTTCATAATAGTGACACTATATTTTTTAACTATTTACTTTTCTGGAGATTTTCTGGAGCTGTTCTACCTATGGAATTGAGTCAATATTTTCCAATAAGAGAGCTATTATTAGAAATTTGAAGTCTTTTAAGAGAGCACAGTAGTAAATTTTGAGCACAGAAATTGCCAACAAGGAAACTATGATAGAAAGAATATTCATTATACCTAGGTATGAACAGAAAAAAAATTACTTAGGTATGTACTGAGCATTCTGATGTCTCTCACTAATTCTGTGATAGCCAACAATTTCCAAAAAGGTGGGAGAATCATGCAGTCACAATATTACTTCTTTTCTTTTCTACATGTACGAAGGTAGCAATGTGGAGAAAAGAACCAAAGATGGCTTCCCTTATGTTCTATGCTTCCTTAGAACATAGGCACTGTTCTAAGGTACGCAGTGCTGGTATTCCTTTTGAAGCTTCCTTGGTTGCTGTCTTCATCTTGTGAAATTTACCTATCTATGCACATCTCTCATGAAGAAGAGATGCATGGGAAATTTATTAATAAGTTAAAGTATTTGAGGGAAGCAGACCTAGTCCAGTGGTTAGGGCGTCCATCTACCACATGGGAGGTCCGCAGTTCAAACCCCAGACCTCCTTGACCCATGTGGAGCTGGCCCACGGGCAGTGCTGATGTGTGCAAGGAGTGCCCTGCCACACAGGGGTGTCCCCACGTAGGGAAGCCCTATGCGCAAGGACTGTGCCCCAGAAGGAGAGCTGCCCAGTGCGAAAGAAAGTGCAGTCTGCCCAAGAATGGTGCTGCACACACGGAGAGCTGACACAGCAAGATGATGCAACAAAAAGAAACACAGATTCCTGTGTTGCTGACAACAGAAGCGGACAAAGAAGACGCAGCAAATAGACACAGAGAACAGACAACTGGCAGGGGGGACGGCGGGGAAGGGGAGAGAAATAATAATAATAATAATAAAATAAAATATTTGAAATGAAAGTTGCACAAATATTTAATCCTAAAGGACAAACCAGCTTTAATGGGAGAATTATTAGCCCTATTTTACAGATTTGGGAAAGTTAAATACCTTAAAATCACACAAGTCTCATACTCACAGTTACCAGATTTTCAAATTCATGATGTATATCGGGATTACTAATTTTGAATGTGAAAGCACGTGATGACAAGACTCTAGTCCAGTGTCTTGTTGGAAGTCACAAGGCAGGTTTTCAGCAAAGTGAGATGAAAGCCAGACAGAACAGACTGGCAAGAGTTTCATACCAGTATTCGCTCCAAACACCTGTCAAAAAAATCTAATGGCTTTTAACCTCCATCATGCAGCTTTCATAAGAATAAGTTGAACTTTTTTATTAGACTGTCATTTATAAGTATGATTATATTATTTTCAAATTAATGAATATATAGATGTATTTAACTTTGAAAGGCAAGAAAATATATTAATTTGCCCTTCAGTACTCTGTTAATTTATTTTGAAAAAAAGATAAACCATGCTGGAATTCCCTTGAACAACAGTCTGAAAAGATTCATGGTTTGTAAAATAATTTCTTTCAACAAATTTAGATCCACAATATCTCCTAAAATTGGAGAAGCCAGCATGATAGTCAGGACAAAAACTGACACCAATGTGTTCAAACTCAGATTTCCCAAACCAAAATGTCTCAAACTTTTTCCTATCTGTATTACATATTTGAATGTAAAATCACCAATTACATGAATTTCATTTTGAATTCACAGGCTACTTTTTTGTTTAGCTGAATTGTGATAAACTAGCTCATGCTATATCAAATAAATCACTCAACCTTGAACTGCAACCACCAGAAAACAGCATTTCCTAGTCTCTATCATTTGCCTTCCTCCCGTAAGAGTTACCCACAGCCTTTTATGATCAGATTAAATGTCACAGGAAACATTCTTTCAGCTTAAACAGCCAGGAGCTATTATTATTCTTTCCCCAGCAAGAGGAGTTTGACCTCATATCCACAAATTTCATATCCCACAGTGAAGCAGGCTTATCATTTAATTTACAATTAGATGACTTTAATGCTTTACTTGGGGGAGATGCAACAAAGTCTTTTATCAGTTGCCTTAATGTAAAATCCAGGATAGAAGGTTTATATTGAGAGGTGGGGAAAAAGCAATTTTTCCCATATTTGATCTAGTACTTGGGATTTGGCACCATGTTGGGGCTGAGGTGTACTATATAGCGTTGTAGCTGTTCTTATGTTTAGAGGTGCTACCATGTGTTAGATATTTACATACATCATATTATTTAGTACTCTCAAAACACACCAAAATGAGGATTATGATTCTTTGTTTATAGACAAATAAATGAAGACTCAGAAAGATGAAATATTTGCCCAATGTCATTTAATAAGTGGCAAGGATTAGAATCCATGTTATTTCCATTGCTGCATGCTGCATCTCTAAATATATTTACCACTCAGATCTCACCTTCCCCAGTTCCCCAAGACAAGAACTAATAAGGCCCTGGTAACCTTACAAGAGTAAGAATATACATGACTTAAGATAATCAAAAGCAAGAATATAACTAGTAAAATATTATGAGTTTCAAATCTAACATAGGCAACTTTGCACCAAGTGTTCTGATTCATCAATGATGAAGAGAGCAAATTCTCATAAAGAAAGTAGGCTATCAGTATTACTTTTTAAGTCCAAAGACAAACATTATTATGAGGAAACTAGAATTTGATCAAGTTAATTTGGTTTGATAAGAATTGATAATAGTCAATTAGTGATTGTGAAATTCTAATAGACTCTAAGCCATATGAAAGCTAGGACAAGATATGTTTTATTGACTGCTAAGACCCCAGTACCTAACATTTTAATAAGAATTGCCAAACAAATATTTGTTAAATCAAAATTAGACATTGTCCTTTATGTTAAACCTATTTATAACTTAGAGAGATATTATTTTATGATGTTTTAAAGTCAGTTAATTTGGAAGAGATTATTACTCACTGGAAACAAGATTCATTTAAGATTTTCCAGGAGACTTCATCAATAAGAATCATTTATTTGCAAGGCCCCATTGCACAAGATAACACTGAAGACATTAGTTCTCTAATGACAGCAACTTGCCTAGAAGCCTCCATTGACTACATAACACATGATAGAAAGGGTAAATGTTACAACAAATATTTAAAACACAGTACTTCTTCTCTTCTAGACACCATCAATAGTGATAAACACAATTAATTCACTAAATTAACTGTTTTTATGCAAAAGTAAAGTAATCCTGTATTAGCTGTAGGTAAAAAGAAAAATTATTTTATTACCTGTGGCAGTTTGAGATTATTTATGAATCTCCAAAAAGACAGACTGTGAATGTAAACAGGTCTGTTCCTCTTGGTGTGATGCCATTTGACTGTATTGGATTCAGCTGAGATGTGTTTGATTAAATTATGTTAAGATTAGGGCTTTGATTCAACCAACATCAATAGGATGTGACTCAGGATTGAGTCCCCGCCCCCTTGGTGGGCTGTATAAATGGACACTCACTCAAGAAGACACACAGAAGAGGGCACAGGAAGAGAGAGAGAGCCTCATAGACATGGCAGAGGAGAGAACTTTGATCCTGAACCTTGGGAAGAGAGATGAGTCATTCGCCTGATAGCTGAGCCCAGAGAGAAACATGCCCTATGCCAGGTTGTAGCTGAAAGAGAAGAAGGCTGAACCCTCGCAGAGATCACCTGCCATCTTGCTTCAACATGTGACAACAGACTTGGTTGAGAAAGTACCTCTTATGGTACCTTGAGTTGGAGTTTTTAAGGCCTTGTAACTATAAGTTTTTACCCCAAATAAATAAAAACCAGCAGATTCTGATACTTTGCATCAGTGCCCCTTTGACTAATACAGTACCCAACAATGGAATAATCACATCATAAATATAAATTTATTCATAAATATTACAATCAACATTTTAATCTAAGACTTCTCCATAATGAATCTTACAAATCCTCCTGAATGATTTTTGGTCATTACAAGCTAGGCAAAGGATAATAGGGTCATAGAGTTTTTCATATATATAATTGGAATTTTGACGCTCTTAATGTCATCAAGACAGCCTTAAAATGTTGAAATTTAGAAATATAGCAGGATTATCATATTCAATATTGGTAAGCAAGATTATTTAGCTTAACCTCCCACTGAAGACAAGTAAAAGAGCTAGCCAAAATAGGAAACTAGACAAAATAAGAAACTTCAAAACTCTTTCACAACTGAAAGAAGGTAATTGACCAATTCATATATCCTGAATTGCTATCATACAGGCACAGAACACTACAACAAAAACTTCTGAGTGATTTTCAAGTTAACATACCTAACTTTCTGGGAAACAAAAACTTTAATATAATAGAAACAAAATAAATAAATTAGCATTAGCAAAAATAAATAAATAAGGAAATCCCTGAGGCCAATCAAATGCAAATGTTGAAGAAACCTTGTCTACCCTTTTTGTGTGCAATGTATATTCAAGCTCATTTTTATCTTCAACATACTATAATTGTTTTGAAGCTATTTAAAGCAAAAGAAATGAATAAATTTAAGTTAAAATACAACCACATGATGTGCTACCAATGCAAATAACTCAACTCCAGTGGCAATCAGAGGAACTAAGATCAGTTACACAATACTAAGTCATAATATGCACAAGCAGAGACAGTTATAAATAATTCAAATAAGGTTTTTTGGCATTAGTTGTGCGATGCAGTTAGTTGCAGATATATAATGTGAGACTACCTCTCTGAATTGAGAAGACAACATCCGATTTCTCCTGAGTGCCGACTCTGATGGCTGATGGTAAATACCCGGATGCTGAGGATCAGTGTGCTGAGCATGAACCAGAACTGATACCTGCTCCAGACATCACAGTTGGGAATAAATGCAGGGCAGGAATTGGATTCCAAGTAGCGGTCATCCTTACGATATCTCCTGTAGTTTTTATTCCATATAGTGGAAGGTTATATAAATTTTATATATAAATCCATATAGAAGGTTCTATAGAGAATTTGTTGAACTCTGTCTTCCAACTGTACAAATGACTTAGAAAACAGTACAAATAACAAAACGCTGCTCCTCCCTCTACTTTATACATAGTACATACATGTGAGGACTATTTCCTAGGCCATCAGAATAAATATTTGTTTATCTCCTTGGATGCAAGCCTGAAATAAATGATTTATAATAAAAAGCACTGAAATAGCTAAAACACATTCTATGTAGACTGCATAGATGCAACATTAAATATATAGAGATATATATGTATATATCTATGTATGTGTGTGGGTTCACTCTATTACTCTCTCTCTCTTTCACTCACACATGCACACACATACACATACCCTCCTTGATGTCTGCTTCCAAAAATTGAGGATATTTCCAAAGGCATAAATGTACAAGGTCAAAGGGTACAGGAAAAATGTTAGCAACAGAAATTTTGAACCTACGATGAAGAAGAGTAAGTCATAACTAACTTAGACCTGAGGAAGCTGGATCCTTAGCTGTCAGTGGGAAAGCAAGAAGCTACCAAGTTTGTTCCACAGAATTTATAGAACATTCAGAAATTGGTGGTGCCAGTTCCTTCTCGAATATAGTGAGGAAAAGACGAAGACTGGTTGAAAGACATTTTACACAGCAGTAGATTTTCAGATCTCTTGCCCTATCCTGCAAAGATGGAATTTCCCCTACACACACACCCCAAGATACCAGAGATTTATAAAAGAGAGGTAAAGCAGAGGTTCTCTTGATAGAAGAACACCTGGCGTAACTTAGATGTTGGTACTATATTAAAAGCTGAAGTTTCAGAGAAAGTTTACATACTCAGCCTCTACATTCTCCTTACCCACTTGCTCCCAGAGCACAAGCTGATGCTCTTGAAGAAAAAGATGGAGAGATTCTTCTTTGCAGAAAACTGACCAGCCCAAGGGAAAAGACGTAAAGATATATTTTTTTAAAGATTTATTTATTTATTTATTTCTCTCCCCTTCCCCCCCCCCACCCCGGTTGTCTGTTTTCTGTGTCTGTTTGCTGCACCTTCTTCATCTGCTTCTGTTGTTGTCAGTGGCACAGGAATCTGTGTTTCTTTTTGTTGCATCATCTTGTTGTGTCAGCTCTCCATGTGTGCAGTGCCATTCCTGGGCAGGCTGCACTTTCTTTCGCACTGGGTGGCTCTCCTTACGGGGTGCACTCCTTGAGCGTGGGGCTCCCCTATGCGGGGGACACCCCTGTGTGACAGGGCACTCCTTGAGCACATCAGCACTGCGCATGGGCTGGTCAGCTCCACACGGGTCGAGGAGGCCTGGGGTTTGAACCGCGGACCTCCCATGTGGTAGACGGACGCCCTAACCACTGGTCCAAGTCTGCTGCCCTTAAAAATATTAACATTCAATTTTCCCTAATCATAGCACCAGTGAAGCCCCAAATAAATAAGTGCCACTAAAAACCCATAAAATATTTTTAAAGTAATCTCTTATATAAATATCAGTTCTACTATAAAGTTAGAGTTCCATGATATGCACAGTTAACATAGATGAATTCAACTGTATGTTGCTAAAGCAAACTATTTAAATAAAACAGACCCCAAAATGAGCATTTATCTAGAAGTGAACATGAGATGGGAAATATATTTCTTATTCCTTTAGCTATTAGTTCCTGAATGCATTTCACAATTTGCTTCTAATATTGAAAGATATGCATTTTTGTCCAAAATGATCTACAGTGTGCTATATATTCCTGTATTATAAAATAAGAACTAATAAGAGTATAAAACTGAATATATAAAATAAAGCATATTTATGTAACTTATAGGTTATTTAAATAATCTGTAAGTATATATTTCACTATATTCTTGTCTTTTGTGTGCTCTTCATTAGCCATCGCCTCCATGAGAAGCAGCTCTACTGTACTTAAGCTCTGAAAACCTGACCCAAATTTTCTAATACAATTCTCCAATATTTCTACTCTTACATAAGCTTCTCATATTAAAATCCAAACTTATATCATCAAATTTACAAAAGGCTATAATTTTTTTAAAAAGTAGATTTCCTCCCAAACTCCTCTCTGTATCCTGGAATTTAGCGCAACAAAATAAGTAGCATTTAAATAACGAATTTCCATTTAAATAACTGCAAATTTGTGGGTTATCCTACATCCACTGTTGGATTCTAACTCATGGCTACTTTCAATTTAAATATTTCACAAACATAAAAGGAGATCTCAAGTCACTTTTTAGAATCCTCAGTATGTGCTAACCAGAGTTAGTAATTCTCTTTCATAACACTAAGAAGTCAGTTGCTGTATTTCTCAAGAGTGATATCTTCACTACTAGATATATGATATATGCTTAATAAATACTTTCTGCTTATACCATGCCATCAAAATGGAAAATGATATAACCAATTACATTAGAGTTTCTTCTAATGCAACAATATACAGTGAAACAATAAACAATATAAACCTGCAAAAATACTTCTTGATATTATACTCTTGATTACATTATGTTGTTTATTACAACTTTCCAATGGTCTATATGATATTTTCTTTTCTTCCATGCAAATATTCTCCAGAATTTGATGTCACATCAAAGATAAACTCATATAGAAATAAGTTCAATCATCAAATTGATATTTCAGATTAGATATGTACAAAACATCTTAGCTGTTATCTTCTTTCTGAAATCAACCAAAAACAAGGAAAGCAAAAGTGTAAAATGGAAATTCCATCTTCTTTGACACTGGATAATTCTCATAACACTTAACTTCACGATAAATGAAGAAAGGCTGCCAAATGGAGTGAAAATTGGAACAAGCTGAAGAAACAAACAAACAAAACCAAGAGAAAATGCTTTCCTCTGAAGATCTCTGGCAGAAACTAGAAACTCAGAACCAATGAAGATAGTTTGGAGCATCTGTAACAGAGTTTACGGAGCTAGTAGCAGGAGCTTACTGCTACCTTATCATAAAATACAAAGTTGCAGGCGAGAAAAAGACAACTGAAGAAAGAGATGGACGAAGAAAACAGACTTTGGCCCAGTGGTTAGGGCGTCCGTCTACCACATGGGAGGTCCATGGTTCAAGCCCCGGGCCTCCTTAACCCGTGTGGAGCTGGCCCATGTGCAGTGCTGATGTGCACAAGGAGTGCCCTGCCACGCAGGGGTGTCCCCCGCGTAGGGGAGCCCCACGCACAAGGAGTGTGCCCCATAAGGAGAGCCCTGCCACACAGGGGTGTCCCCCGCGTAGGGGAGCCCCACGCACAAGGAGTGCGCCCATAAGGAGAGCCCGAAGGAGGGAGCCCCTGCCCAGGAATGGCGCCGCCCACACTTCCCATGCCGCTGAAGACAACAGAGGCGGACAAAGAAACAAGACGCAGCAAAAAGACACAGAAAACAGACAACCGGGGGAGGGGAGGGGAATTAAATAAATTTAAAAAATAAATAAATCTTTAAAAAAAAAAGAAAGAGATGGACGAATAGTTTGGACGAATAGTTTTTGTAATTACCGTGGCAAGATAGAGGAGAAAACATAAATAGATAGTAAACCTACATCTCTAGTTTTTGTCAGCTAAAAATAAGAGAAGACTACACTACCATACATACACAAACACACACAGACATTCACACAGTTACACATGCAAAAAAAAAATTTTTTTTTACACTACAGAATTCTACTGAGAGTCAGGGAAGTTTCCTGGAGCCCCTAGACACTGTTTATTCTGGACTAGCTGATCCTTAAAATTATTCTGTTCATTAAAAATTAATAATAATTAAATAATAATAATAGCCAGCACTAGAGCTAAAAAAAAAAAAAAGATTGCAGTTATTTGAGTGTTTTTGAGAAGAGTCTGATTTAAAGGAACTACAAGATTAGATACTATTAGAGTTAAATGGAAAAGTCAAAGCTGTAAAAATTTATGAAGAAAAAGCAGACTATCTCTATGGCCCGAATTTCATTCTCAAACATCACAAGAAATGCAAAAGAATAGATCATTAAGTAGGGTTCCATTAAAATGGAAACCTTCTCCTCATCCAAGTCCCCATAAAGAGTGTAAACAGATTACCCAAAACTATGAAAAACTAACTGCAACAGTAATTGACAAAGGATTAGTAAATACGTAGTGTCAGTAAATCAATATAAAATATGTATCTCACTAGTGGAATATTAGATGAAAGTTTTAAGTACTGGCAATACCAGCTACTTAAATGAAGAGAGAATAAATTAGGAAACAAACAATTGGAAGGCTCATAACCCTATCAGCAATCAGAGAAATGCAGATTAAAACTATAATGAGACAACATTTACCACTACCATACTAGCAAAAACTTTTAAATCTGATATCAGTGCTGGTAAGGACATGAAACTCCGGGAACCATTATGAAGTGCTGATTGGACTGTAAACCGACGTAACCACTTTGGAAAATGGTTTCATGTTCTCTGAAGCTATTCATATACAGAATCAAACAATCTCAAACCCAGGCACATACCTCAGAGCAACAGGCTCAAGCTTTTTTTGCTCACGAATTCCTTAAATACTTTCTCAAAATTCTATTCACTCTTGCCCGTTTTTAAATTGACTATCATTGTTAATCAGAAGATACTGTAGTTGCAAAGGATATAATTTCAATTTATTATAAATATAGAATTTTAAGTAAAACTTGTTAAATCCTTTTTTTAAATGTGTCTAAGGAATTTAAATATCATAACAAATTTTACCAACAATCATTTATTTTAAAATGCATAATCAAGCTCTTCTTTAACATTCAGAAATTTAACATCTGTACTTTTTATCCTTGAGCTCATATTTCTATTCCATTTCCCTCAAATAATTTTATCCTAATATATTTCATGCTTAAACATCTATCAGTAAAAATGTTATTACAATTTAGAAAGTAAGAAAATAGGGCAAATAAATTAGTGAATTAGTAAAATGAAAACAAGGAGACTTCTGCCCCTCAGAAGATGGATAACATGTACTTTTACTTATTCTTCCCACTAATACAGCTAAAAACCCTAGATATCCTATGTAAAACAAACCTAGGAAGAGTATAAAGGGTGGATAAATGAAAGAAGACTGACCACAGACATCAGGACCTAAGGAACTGCACAATGGTCTCTGGGCTTTCTTTTTGCCTCATATATTCAAGACTTGTAACTGAAGAAGCCAGGAACCCAGAAATGTTAATTATATTAATTTTTTTATTATCAATTTTATTAGAACCTCTTCATAAGCTATAGAATCCATCTAAAGTGTATAATCAATGGCATTTGGTATAATCACAGAGTTGTGCCTTCATCACTTCAGTCAATATTAGAGCATTTTGGGAAGCGGACTTGGCCCAGTGCTTAGGGCATCCGTCTACCACATGGGAGGTCCGTGGTTCAAACCCCAGGACTCCTTGACCCGTGTGGAGCTGGCCCACGCGCAGTGCTGATGTGCGCAAGGAGTGCCCTGCCATGTAGTGGTGTCCCCCGCGTAGGGGAGCCCCACACACAAGGAGTGCACCCCGTAAGGAGTGCTGCCCAGCATGAAAGAAAGTGCAGCCTGCCCAGGAATGGTGCCACACACATGGAGAACTGATACAACAAGATGATGCAACAAGGAGAAACACAGATTCCCGTGCCACTGACAACAACAGAAGTGGACAAAGAAGAACACGCAGCAAATGGACACAGAGAACAGACAAATGGGGTGGGGGGAAAGTGGAGAGAAATAAATAAATAAATAAATCTTAAAAAAAAAAAATTAGAGCATTTTCATTACTTCACAGAAAAGTAAGAAAAATCAGCAAAAAAGCAAAAACAAGCAAATAAAACATATCCCTATCCCTTAGCAGTTGCCGCTCAATCTCTCTATCCTTCTCCAGTCACATATAACTGCTAATCAATTTCTGTCTCTATAATTTATTTGTACTTATATTTTGTATAGATGGAGTCAAATAATACGTAGTACTTTTTGACTAGTTTCTTTCATTTAGCATAATTCCTTTTTTTACCATTTATGGAACGTTATTAATATATTACTATACACTACTTTCCATAGTTTGCTTTGGTTGTTTTTTTTCTTTAGGAGGCACTGGGAACCAAACCCAGGGCCTCCCATGTGGGAGGCAAATGCCCAACTGCTTGATCCACATCTACTCCCTGCTTGTTTTTGCTCATTGTCTGCTTGTCATTTTGCTTATTTTCTGCTCATTGTTTGTTTATTTTCTTTACGAGGCACCAGGAACTAAACCTGGGACCTCCCATGTGGGAGGTGGGTGCTCAACTGCTTAAGTCATATCCCCTCCCCTATATGCACCATTAGCCATACATATTTTTCACAAGAGAGTTCACTTTGCTACACAGTCCCATGTTTCATTTTTTAGCTTTCTTTCTAGTGATATACATGACCTCAGACTTTCCCTTTCAAATATAGATTTTCTAAAGCCCAGCAAAAATCTTCCACCCCATGTGTCAACAAATGACAACTGAGGAACTAGGATTTGTACTTCTACCTGGCAGGAATAAGGAAGTACCCTGCTGGAGCAGTATCATAGGAATCAATCTAAATCAGATTTAAATAAGGTACAGTGTGTCAACACATTCTGAAAATGTCCAGATATCAATTTTAAAAATCATTGTCATATAAAGAGACAGGAAGATGTCAAACTGAATGAAAAAAGGCAGTCAATTGATGCCAACACTGAGATGACAGAGATGTTAGAATTAGTCTGATGAATATTTTAAAGCAGTCATGATAAAATTGCTTCAATGAGCAGTTACAAACATACATGAAACAAATGAAAACCATAGAAAGCCTCAACAGAGAAATAGAAGATATAAAGAAGAAACAATGGAAATATTAGAACTAAAAATCATAATAACCCAAATTAAAAGATCAGTAAATAAGTCCAACAACAGAATAGATTAGATAGTGGAAAGAATAAGTGAACTAAAAAGTACAATAAAAATTACCCAATATAAACAGTACAGATAAAATAGACAAAAAACAAGTAAAGGAGTGATGTTATCACCTTTATGATGTAAGACATGCCCTGGAAAAATCACCCCCACAGAATAGACTAATAAAAGAACAAATCCTCTCTGGAGGATGAGAGAGACTGGAGAAATACTCCAGAATCCCTGAATTGAAGAAAAAGGAACATTTTCTTCCTGGACCTGCCAAAATGGACCCCTCCTCCTCACCTGGCCTTGTGTAGCTTGAGAAAAGCACAGAGGTACTTGTCCTGGGTCCCTCCTGCCACAGATGCAAACTATAGAACCCAACACAGCAGTGAGTTAGAACCTCACACAAATCCAGGCTCAGGGACCCTAGTTGCAAAGACCCATAGCAAAACACAGGTCACTGAGGAGAGCTGCATAAAAAGATTCCACAGGGAAGTGAATGTGGATCAACTGATAGAGCATCCGCCTACCATATGGAAGGTCCAGGGTTCAGTAACCAGGGCCTCCTGACCCATGTGGTGAGCTGGCCCACGCACAGTGCTGCCATACACAAGGAGTGCCATGACACAAGGGGTGTCCCCAAAAGAGGGGAGCCCCATGAGCAAGGAGTGCACCCTGCAAGGAGAGCTGCCCTACACGAAAAATGTGCAGCCCACCCAGGAGTGCTGCTGCACACAGGGAGAGCTGATGCAGCAAGATGATGCAACTGAAAGAGACACGGATTCCCAGTGCCGCCTGACAAGAATGTAGGCGGCCACAGATGAACACACAGTGACTGGACACAGAGAGCAGACAATGGGGGCAGGGGAGAGAATAAATAAAAATAAATCTTAAAAAAAAGATCCCACAGGGGGATAAAAGAGAGAAAGAGAAAAACCATAGCAGAACTGTTGGCAAGAGGTGTACCTACTCAGTCCAATCTATGTTCACTGGACCAGCTAAACACAAAACTGACCTTCCTGGATTGACCTGCTTTTCTGAATTAATACCATCTGGCTCCCTGGGGTGGGATACCCTAAGAAGGAAGAAATCAGAAGCAAAAAAGCCGCACAGAAAAAAAAATGATGAGGGAGGGGAACTAAGCTGCTGTTAGACAGGACAGCTCCCAGAACTGAAAACTGTAAGGGAAATGAGGCACTCAGTAATGGAGAGAATTTAAACAAATGATAGGAGCTGGGGCAAAAATTCTGCATAAAAACAAGAACAGAGCAAGAATCTGGGAAAGGGAAGAGGAAAGAAGTTTTATGAAACTTATGCAAGTTTTATAAAACTTGCACAAAAAACACAGTCTTAAAAATTGTACCACTTACCCACAGCTAGAAACAGATGAAGAGCTGAGAAAATCTGAACAGTTGAAAATGTGCTATTCTAAAGGTCCAGAATAAGTTGGACCAAGTGTCAAAGGAGAGCCTTAACACAAAGTCAATCCACAATAAAACCCTAGACAATATGAAGAAACAGGTCCTCAGAGTTAACACATCAAAGTAATTATACACCCATCAGCAAAAAATTGCAAGACATACTAAGAAACAGGACAATATGGTTCACTCAAGGGAAGACATAGAATTTGAAACAACTAATCAAAGAAATTCAAACAAATCTAAAACAATTTGAGATGAAGGAAAATATGGATATAGAATTAATCAATATTCAGAAGACAAATGTGAACATAAAGAATTTAAAAGTTTAAAAAGAAACGTAACAGAAATTATGGGATGAAAGGCACAAAACTGGTGATTTAAAATACACTAAAGGCATACAACCACAGTGCCCCAAAATATTCATACATGAGGCAAACAATGGTAAATCTGAAGAGAGAAATGGATATCTCTACAATAATAGTTGCAGACTTCAATACATCTCTTATCAATAGATAACATCTAGATAGAAGATTAATAAGAACACCAAGAACTTGAATAATGTGATGAATGAATTAGACCTAACATACACGTATAGAACTTTCAACCCCAGTACAGCAGGATATAAATTCTTCTCAAGTGCACATGGGTCATTCTCTAGGCTGCATCACATGTTGGGTCACAAAACAAGTCTTGATAAATTTTAAAAGACTGAAATTATTCAAAGCATCTTCTCTGATCATAATAGAATGAAGTTGGAAATCAGTAATAGGTAGAGAAGTGGAAAATGCACAGATACATTGAAGTTAAATAACACACTCTTAAACAATCAATAGATCAAAGAAGAATTATAATGGAAAGTAATAAATACCTTAAGATGAATGAAAATGAGAACACAACACATTGAAGTATGGGGTACAGTGAAGGTAGTACAGAGGGCGATTTATAGTCCTAAAAGAAGAAGCGGAAATCAAAGGCCTAACTGCACAGCTGGAGGAACTAGAAAAAGAACAGCAAACTAAACCCAAAGCAAGCAGAAGGAAAGAAATAACAGAGATTAGAGCAGAAATGAATGAAGTTGAGAATAAAAATTAGTGGAGAGCATTTACAAAACCTTAGGTTTATTCTGTGAAAAGATCAATAAATTTGGCAAACCCTTAGCTAGACTGACAAAGAAAAAAGAAACAAGATGCGAATAAATCAGAAATGAGAATGTGGGCATTACTACTGACTACACAAAAGTACAAAGGATTATAAGAGGAGCCCACAAACAATGCTATGCCAACAAATTATGCAACTAGGTGAAATGGACAGGTTCCTAGAAACACACAAACAGCCTGCACTGTCTCTAGAATAAATAGAAGATCTCAACACACCAATTGCAAGGAAAGAGATTGAATCGGTTATCAACCCAAGAAAGAAAACCCAGGACCAGATGTCTTGAAAGATAAATTCTATCAATCCCTCTAAGAAGAATAAATACCAATCCTACTCAAACTCTTCCAAAAAATTTAAACAGTAGGAAGCAGTACTTAAATCATTCTACTGATGCCAATGTCACCCTATAAACAAAGCCAGATAAAGATGCTATAAGATAAGAAAATTACAGGGAAACGGACTTTGGCCCAGTGGTTAGGGCGTCCGTCTACCACATGGGAGGTCCGCGGTTCAAGCCCCGGGCTTCCTTGACCCGTGTGGAGCTGGCCCATGCGCAGTGCTGATGCGCGCAAGGAGTGCGGTGCCACACAGGGGTGTCCCTCACGTAGGGGAGTCCCACACTCAAGGAGTGAACCCGTAAGGAGAGCCGCCCAGCTCGAAGGAGGGAGCAGCCTGCCGAGGAATGGCGTCGCCCACACTTCCCGTGCCGCTGACGACAACAGGAGCGGACACTTCCAGTGCCGCTGACGACAACAGGAGCGGACAGAGAAACAAGACGCAGCAAAAAGACACAGAAAACAGACAACCGGGGGAGGGGAGGGGAATTAAATAAATAAAAATAAATCTTTAAAAAAAAAAAAAAAGAAAGAAAATTACAGACCAATTTCTCTTGAATATAGAGACAAAAATTCTCAACAAAATTCTTGCAAATTGAATCAAAAAGCACATTAAATTAATTATGCACTATGATCAAGTGGGTTTTTATCCCAGGTATTCAAGGGTGGTTCAACTTAAGAAAAGCAATTGATGTAATACATGGTATTAACAAAAAGAAGGGGAAAAAAAAACTTCATCTCCTTTGATGCCAAAAAGCCATTTGGGAAATTCCAACATCATTTCTTGATAAAAAACAGAAAAATAGAAATAGAATTAAACTTCCTTAACATGAGAAACATATATATAAAACCCACAGCTAACAGCATACTCAATGCTGAAAGAGTGAAAACTTTCCTTCTGAGATTTGGAACAAGAGAAGGACGCACACTGTCACTAGTGTTATTCAGCATTATAACGGACATTGTAGCCAGAGCAGTTAGGCAAGAAAAGAAATAAAAGGCATCAAAACTGAAAAGGAAGATGTGAACTGAGAGCTCAGAAATAGACCTCATAATTATGGCCAATTGATTTTTGACAGGGCTGTGAAGTCCACTCAATTGGGATAGAATAGCTCTTGAACAAATGGTACTGGAAGAACTGGATTTCTATAAGCAAAAAAAAAAAAAGGAGGACTCCTATTTCACACCACCAAAAATAATTAACTCAAAATGAATCAAAGACTTAAATATAAGATCGAGGACCATAAAACTCCAAGAAGAAAATGTAAGGAAGCATCTTTAGGATTTTGTGTTAGGCAATGGTTTTTTAGACTTTACACCCAAAGCACAGGCAACAGAACAAAAAATAGATAAATGGGACCTCATCAAAATTAAATACATTTGTGCATCAAAGGACTTTATGAAAGTGCAAAGACAACCCACTCAACTGGAGAAAATACCAGGAAATCACATATCTGATAAGGGTTTATTATCCAGAATATATAAAGAAATCCTACAATCAACAATAAAAAGACAACCCAATATAAAAATGGGCCACGACTTGAACAGATATTCTCCAAAGCATATATACAAATGGCTAAAAAAAAGAACATGAAAAAAATACTTGACAGCTCTTAGGGAAATGTAAATCAAAACCACAATGAAATACCATTTCATTCCCACTAGAATGGCTACTATTAAAAAATTAAATAAAAAAAAAAAACAGAAAACTACATGTATTGGGGAGGATGTGAAGAAATAAAAACACTCACTCATTGATGGTGGTAAAGTAAAATGGAGCAGCCAGTCAAAGACAGTTTGGCAGTTCCCTAAAAATCTAAATCTAGAATTTCCATAGGACCCAGCCATCACTCTTCTAGGTATATACTCTAAAGAATATAGTGGCATTATTCACAATTGCCAAAAAATGGGTGCAACCCAAGTGTCCAACAACTGAAGAATGGATAGGCGAATTGTGGTACACACATGCAACAGAACATTATTCAACATTAAAAAGGAATGAAGTTTTGGGTCATGAAACTACATTGCTGACCCTTGAAACCATTATGTTGAATAAAATAAACCAGAATCAAAAAGACAGATATCATATAATCTCACCTATGTGAAATTATTAGAATAAGCAAACTCATAGAATTAGAATCTAGAATATAGGTTACCAGTTGCTGAGTTGGGATTAGAGAATGGGGAGTTAATGCTTAATTTAAAGAGAATTTCTATTTAGATTGATTGTAAAATTTTGCAAATGGATGGTAGTAATAATAGTACAACAAGGTGAGTGTAATTAAAGCACTGAAATATATATGTGAAGGTGGTTAACAGGGGGAAGTTCAGGCCCTATATATGTTACCAGAATAAAAATTAAAAGTTAAAACAGGATTGTACAACACAGTGAACTTTATCATAAACTATTGACTATTTTTAATAGTACAATTATAAAAATGTTCCTTCATGAATTAAAACAAATGTACCCCACTAAAGTAATGTGTCGATAATAAGGTGGTATACTGGGGAAAAAATACACCCTAATGTAAACTATAGACTATGGTTAATACTATAATTATAGTATTCTTTCATCAATACTAACGCAGTGTTTGTAATAGGGGGTGACTATTGCAATGCTGTATTTTATATGTAATTTTCTGTAAACCTACAACTTCTCTAATTTAAAATTGTTTACAAAAGTGAAAAGAGCTTCAGGGACCAGAGGAAATTAAAAAAAGAAAAAGATCTAACACACATATCATCAGCGTCCTGGAAGAGGAAGTAGAGGAGGAGGGTAGGGGGTGAAAAAGTAGTCAAAGAAATAATAGCTGAAAAGTTTCCAATCTTTGAATCTACCAATTCAAGAAGCTAAATAAACCTCAAACAGGATAAACCCCAAAATATCTATGTCAGGATACATCCATAATTAAACTTCTAAAAAAAAAAGATAAAAGTAAATATTTTGAAAGTAACCAGAGAAAAATGACTTCATAACTACAAGGGGAAACAATCTGAATGGCAATATATTTCGCATCAGAAACAAGGAAGAACAAAGAAGTAGTGAAATATTCCTCACCTGATGAAAAGAAAAGAACTGTCAACCCAGGATCCTATGACCCACCAAAAATATCATTTAGGAATGAAGGGGAAATCTAGACATTCTCAGATGAAGGAAAAATAAGGATTTTTCTTGAATAGACCTACCTTTTGAGAATGTCTAAAGGAAGTGATCTAAGCATGAAATAAATAAAAGAAGGAAACTTAGAACATCAGGAAGAAAGAACATGAAAACAAAATATGGTTAAATATAATAGGCTTTCTTCTCCTCTTGAGTATTCTAAACTATGTTTGACAGTTGATAACAAAAATTATATCATGGTATAGTGCAGTTTTAATGTATGTGGACAAAATACTTTGACAGCTACATTATGAATTGAGGAGGGTAAAGAGATGTGAAAGGTGGTAAGGTTTCTATACTCTAATCAGTAAAATATCAACACCAGTAAACTGAAAAGCTGTTTATATATGATGTAATACCTAGGGCAAGCACCCAGAAAAAAGCCATATAAAGACATACACTCAAAAACACTATAGTTTAAAACAAAGGAATTATAAATGTATAAAATGTCCAAGAAACTCGAGGGAAAGCAGGTAAAACAAAAGCATAATCTATCATATTAACAAGCTAAAGAAGAAAATCACATGATCATATCAATTGATCCAAAAAGCATTAGACAAATGCAGTACCTATTCATGAGTTTAAAAACTCTCAGAAAACTGAATGAAGAGGGAAACTTCTCAAACTGATAAAGAACATGCACAAAATGTAGCTAACATTATACTTAAAGGTAGAGAACAACTGTTGTTCCTTTAAGATTGGGAATAAGGAAAAGATACGTGCTCTCACTACTGCTCCCACTGAATTGCATAACAGAAACTGGATAAATGGGAAATTTTAATCGTCTATGTGTTACCAGAATTAAATTTTTTTAAAAACCATAGAACTGTACAATATAAAGAGTGAACGCTAATGTAAATTATGGACTACAGCTAAAAGTATAGTTATAATATTATTATTTCATTAATTTTAGCAAAACTATCACATTAATACAAAATGTTAATAATGAGGAAAATTGTTTGAGGGGGCAGATATGGGAATGCTGCATTATCTGCATGATTTTTCTGTAATCCTACAACTGCTCCAATTAAAAAAAAATGTAGTACTGGAAGTTCTAACCAGAAATAAGGCAATAAGGCAATAAAAGTAAAATTGATGAGTCATATGTTAAGTGTATATTTCATTTTTAAATAAATTGCTATACTGTTCTCCAGATTGGCTGTACGATTCTACATTCATGCCAGCATCAGATAACCACTTTCTCCACTCATTGTCAGCAAAATATTCCTCTGTAGAACAGCTAAACTGTAGTGCATCCATACTATGGAATACAACTCAACAATTTAAAAATACTATTGATACATGCAACAAACTTAAATGGCTCTCAAAGACATTACGCTGAGTGGAAAAAGCCAATCTTAAAAGGTCACATACTGTAAAATTTCAATAACAAAACATTCTCAATATGACAGAAGTGTAGGGTTGGAAAACAGTTCAGTGGTTGTCAGCAATTAGGGATGATTGGGGGGATTAGATTGTGAATGACTACAAATGGGTAGCATGAGGGAGATATTTTAGTGATGGAACAATTCTGTACTTTGCGGCAGTTGTTGCACAAATCTACATATAGAATAAACTACACACATATATTTTACCAATGTCAGCTCCCTGGGTTTGATACTGAGTTATAATTAAGTAAAATACAACAATTTGTGGAAACTCAGAGGACACAAGGAATTGCTCTGTACTACATTTGCAACTTTCTCAAATCTTTAATGATTGTGTAAGAGTTTTTAAAAAGTCAGCAATATATTGACACCAGCATTTGACAAAAAAGAAAAGTAAAAGAAGAAAGCTGTAGACCAATGTTTTTATAAATGCTGATAGGGAAAAAAATGATTGCAAAAATCACTAAGGAGCACTTTTTTTTTTAAAAGATCTTTCTTTTTCTTCCCCTCCCCCACCCCTGCCCTGCTGTTTTCTGCTGTCTGTGTTCATTCATTGTGTGATCTCCTGTATGTATTTCTCTTTATGTCTTCTCTTCTCATCTTTCTCCTTTAGGACTCTCTGGGATTTGATCCTAAGGACCACTGACGTGGACAGAGGTTCCCTGTCATTTGTGCCACCTTAGTTCCTTGCTGTGCTTCACCTTCACTCTCCCCTGCATCTCTTTTTGTTGCATCATCATCTTTCTGCGTTACTCTCTTGCATGGGCACTGGATCACCACATGGGCACACATTCAGGCACTTGGCTTGCCACGCAGCACTGGCTCACCACTCAGGCACACTTTCTCTTCTTCTTTTTCACCAGGAGGCCCCAGGGATCAAACCTGGGTCCTCCCATATGGTAGGCAGAGAACCTATCACTTGAGACAATCCACTTCCTAGGAGCACATTAAAGCTTCATGATGAAATTGATTTTATAATGTAAATGCAAGGATAGTTTAATATTTAAAATTTATTAACATACTTGTCAAAATAAGTGTATTAAAAAGAAAAAAATCTCTGTAGATGTTGAAAAGTAACTTGATAAATTCCAACAAATGTCATTAATGGAAATTATAAATAACAAAGTATGACACAATATCCCTTAATCATCTATGACATATACATATGAATATTGTTTAGTTTGCCAAAGGGGTGCTCATGCAAAGTACCAGAAATCTTTTGGCTTTTATAATGGTGATTTATTTGGGGTAAAAGCTTACAGTTCCAAGGCCATGAAATGTCTAAATCAAGGCATCAGCAGAGAGGCTTTCTCACCCAAGTCAGCTACTGTTGATACCTGTGTGTTGCCACATGGTTAAGCAAGATGGCCACCTATTCCTTCCTTCCCCTCTAAGCTCACAGGCTCATAAGGTTCTCTGTGGGCCCAGCCTCTTGGGTCTTTGTGCTCAAGCAATCCTGTAGTCCTGTCTATAGTGGCATAGGGCTTGTCTCTTAGGGTTTCTGTTCTTGCAGTTCAGGTGTGAGCAAAACAATTTTTGCTCTCACATGGCAGAATCAAATACGCTGCTCCCTTTTTCCTGTGTCTGCCCATCTGAGTGTCCATTTATATCAGACCAAGCAAGGGGACAGAGACCCAACTTGAGTCATTCACTGATGTAGTCCATTCCAAAGCCCTAAAGCAATCTTATCAAATAATCTAATCAAAAGCCCCTCAACCTAATTTAATGCAATCAAAGGGTATCACACCCAGAGGAACAGTTTACAAAGATAATCTTTCTCTTTTTGAGATTCATAAAATAATTTCAAACTGCCACAAATATATATGGACATGTATATGAATATATACCAAACCCAAATTCACCATTGCTATTAATGATGCTTGTAGCTTACAAATATGTTTGCTTGTTTTTTGGCGATTTGCTCAGCAATCCTAGATATCTCTCCATCAAATTCAAGACACAATATAGGGAAGCGGACTTGGCCCAGTGGTTAGGCCATCCGTCTACCACATGGGAGGTCCGCGGTTCAAACCCTGGGCCTCCTTGACCTGTGTGGAGCTGGCCCACGAGCAGTGCTGATGCGCGCAGGGAGTGCCCTGCCACACAGGGGTGTCCCTGCATAGGGGAGCCCCACACTCAAGGAGCACACCCCGTAAGGAGAGCTGCCCAGCGTGAAAGAAAGTGCATCCTGCCCAGGAATGACACCGCACACACAGAGTGCTGACACAACAAGATGACACAACAAAAAAGAAACACAGATTCCTGTGTCACTGACAACAACAGAAGTGGACAAAGAAGAACACACAGCAAATAGACACAGAGAACAGACAGCTGGGGGGGGAAGGGGAGAGAAATAAAATAAAATAAATCTTTTAAAAAAAGTCACAATATATAGTAAGTATATATTCTCATTATAGTAAATAAATATTTTACTCAACAGTATCTTCCATAGGAACTATCTATGTAATTTTTTTACTTCCCTGAACAACAGTCCGTTTCACAGAAACCCCAAAATAATTAACAGAAAACAACAAGAAATTTCAGAAGTATGACTAAGTAGGAAAAAAAAACAAAATAAATAGACTTCCTATATTTAGAGCATTTAGATGGAAAATAAAATAACAATTAAAATCTATTTTATATTAGATTTGATTATTATAACAATAAAATTTAAAATTCTAGGAATATATATAGCAAGAAATGTGCAAGGTATTTTTGAAGAAAACTTTAACTAAATGACATTAAAAAATACTGAAGGTCATTTAAAAAACTGAGTAATTAAAAGTCATACCCTCTAAAATAAGGGAAAAGAACTTCCTATTTTAAATATTCCATTTTCCCTTAAATAAGCCAAACATTGAATTCAACACTAATAAAATATACTGCTACAATCCTTGGGGATATTATACAATTTTATTTTAAATTTTATTTTGCTATCACTATGTCTTTTACAGATTTTGCTCTTTTTGGTGTATCTTACAAATCTCTGCCTAACTGAAAGTCACACCAAGTTTCTTCTATATTCTCTAAAATTATTTTAACAGTTATACATTGGTGTCTCTTATTCATTCAAGTTAATCCTTTATATGGTGCAAGGTCTGCAGTGTTTTTGCATATGGATATGCAATTGTTCCACCTTCATTTGTTGCAAAGATTATACTTTCTCCATTAATTGCCATTGGCAACTCTATCACAGAGCAAGTTATGATAAATGAACGTACTTATTTCTGGACACTCTCTCTGTTTTTTTTCATTGATTGATGAGTCTATCTTTTTGCTATGTGAGATACTAACTTGATTGTTACAGCATTTTTTATAGGTAGCAGGACCAGGGATTAACCTGGGACCTCATATGTGGGAGGCTGGTGCTCAACCACTAAGCCACATTGGTTCCCCTGAGTTGGCTCTCTTTTTTTCTTTAAAGATTTATTTTTATTTCTCTTCCCCACATGTTCCCCCCATTGTCTGCTCTCTGTGTCTATTCACCGTGTGTACTTCTGTGTCTGCTTGTATTCTCATTAGGTGGCTCATGGAACTGATCCTGGGAACTTCCGGAGTGGGAGAGAGGTGATTACTCACTTGCACCACCTCATCTCCCTGTTCTGCTACATCTTTTTATTTTCTCTCCTCTGCATCTCTCGTTGCGTCATCTTGCTGTGCCATCTCTCCATGTCAGCTGGCACTCCTGCACGGGGCAGCTTTCCTGTGTAAGGCGGCATTCAGACACAGGGTGGTGCTCCTGCATGGGACCACATTCCCATGTGGGCTGGCACTCTGCATGGGCCAGCTCGCTACATGGGCCAGCTTGCCCTCCCCAGGAGGCCCTGGGCATCAAACCCTGGACCTCCTATATGGTAGATGGGAGCCCAATTGGTTGAGCCACATCTGTTTCCCTGAGTTGACTTTTTCATCTGTTTGCTCATAGTTTGGCTCATTGTTCATTTGTTTTTTTGTTAGGAGGCACTGGGAACTAAAACCAAAACCTCCCACGCGTGAGGTCAACACTAAACTGCTTGAGCCACATCTGCTCTCCTGTCATAACATTTTAATTCTTGAAAGCAGATAGTGTGAATCTTCCAAATTGGTTATTTATTTTCTTTCCAAAACTGGTTTAGCTCTTCTCGTTCCTTTGCATTCCATTTAAATGCTGGCATCAGCTTGTCAATTTTTTACAGAATTCCTTCTGGAATTTCTTAAAGTTTTTTGTTTTGTTAACATATACATAACATAAAATTTGCTATTTCAACCATTTTAAGTTTAAAACTAAGTGGAGTTAATTACATTTACAATGTTGTGCTACCATCATCACCATCCATTACCCAAAATTTTCATCACCATTAATGGAAACTGTATACCCATTAAGCAATAACTCCTTTTATCCTCTCCCCTACAATCCCTAGTAAACTTTACTTTTCTTTCTGTATCTCTATAAATCTTTCTGGGATTTTGATTGGAATTTTGTTGAATTATACATAAATATGGGGAGAATTGACATATTAACAATATTACATAGTCCAATACATGAGGGTGGTATTTTGCTCCATTTATTTGGGGATTGTTTGGCTTACTTCATCAGTATTTTTGACATTTTCATCATACAGATCTTGCACATATTTTGTCAGAATTAGACCTAAGAATTTCATGTTTTGTTTATGGTAAATGATATTGTTTTCAATTTCATTGTCCAATGGTATAATGCTAATTTGCAATAATAGAGTTGAATGTTATATATTGACCTTGTATCATGCAACTCTCTCAAATTTTCTTTTTAGTTCTAGTAACACTTTTGTAGACTTTCTGAGGTATTCTAATTAGGCAATCATGTCATAAACAAAGAGTAAACTTTCTTCCTTTTCATTGTAGAAGTCATTAATTTCTTCTTTCTTTGTTGTACAACTCAAGACTCTAGTGTAATGTTGAATGAGTGTGGTGATAACAACTTACTTGCCCTTTCCTAATCTTAAGGAAAAAGATTCAGTCTTTCAGTATAAGTATGATGTTAACTGTTTATTTACTTTAGATGCTTTTTTTTTAATCGAGGAATTTCCCTTTAACTCCAAATTTACTGGCGTCTTCATGATAACTGAATGTCGAATTTGGTCAAGTGCTTTTTCTGAGCATATTGAGATAATTATCTGGATTCCCATTTTAGTATTTTTCTTTATGAGAAAAGTCATAGGTTTATAGAAAAATCATATATAAAATATAGAATTCCCATATACCAATCTTTTATTAGCACTTCGCACAAAAAAAAACCTACAAAAGTGCTACTAGAAATAATAAGAAAGTTTGAGAGAGTTTTGGGATACAAGGCCAATATATAAAATTTGTGATACATTTTTGCAAATTATGAAAAAACATTTTTATAATTCTACTATTAACATTTTCATGGCATACATTAGGGTTCACATTTAAGAAATGAACATCATTTCTTAAATTTTTCTTCTAGTAAAATATATACAATCTATAATTACCACCTTCAGATATATAATTCAGTGCTATTAATTGCATTCATAACATACAATCACTGCCAAGCATTAACAAAACCTTTCCCTCACCTCATATAGAAACTCCATATAATTTAGGCATTAACTCCCTGTTCCCTACCCTCATCCCAGCCCATGTTAATCTATATTCTAGTTTCTGACTCCATGAGTTTGCTTATTATAATTAATTTATAACAGTGAAATCATACAATATTTGTCCATTGACTTATTTCACTCAGCATGATGCCTTCAAGGTTCATGCATGTTTTTGCATGTCTCAGGAATTCAGTCCTTTTTACAGCTGAATAATATTCCATTATACATACATATCAAATTGTGTTTATCCATTCCTCAGTTGATGGACACTTGGATTGCTTCCATCTTTTGGCAATTGTAAATAATCACTATGAACATCAGTGTGCAAGTATCTGTCCAACTCTCTGTTTTCAGTTCTTTTGGCTATATGCCTAGAAGAGAAATTGCTGGATCCTACAGTAATTCTATACTTAAATATCTGAGGAACTGTCAATCTATCCTCCACTGTAATTACCTCATTTTGAATTCCCACCAGCAATGAATGTGTGCTCCTGTTTTACCACATCCTCTCCAACACTTGTAATTTCCCATTTTTTTAAATACTAGCAATTCTAGTGTGTATGGAGCGGTATCTCATTGTGGTTTTGATTTGTATTTCCTTAATAGCTAATGACATTGAGCATCTTTTCATGTGTTTATTGTCCATGTGTATACCTTCTTGGAAGAACCGTCTATTTGAGACTTTTGCCCATTTTATATTGGGTTGTTTTTCCTTTTATTGTTGAAATGTGAAATTATACATTCTAGTAAACCCTTATTGGATATGTGGTTTCCAAATATTTTCTCCCATTCTGTAGGTAATCTTTTTTACTTTTTTGACAAATTCCTTTGATATACACGAGTTTTGAAATTTGATGAGGTCCATTTATCTGTTTTTTTCTTTTGTTGATTGTGCTTTTGGTGTAAAGTCTAAGAAATGATTACCAAACACAAGGTCCTAAAGATGCTGCCCTACATTTTCTTCTAGGATTATTACATTTTAGGATCTTATATTCAGGCCTTTGATCTATTTTGAGTTGATTTTTGTATATAGTTTGAGGTAGTGGTCTATCTTCATTCTTGTGCATATGGACATCCAGTTTTCACAGAACCATTTGCTGAAGAGACTCTTCTTTACCAATTCAGTGGACTTGACACCCTTGTCAAAAATCCATGACTCATAAATATTAGGGTTGATTTCTGAACTCTCAGTTCAATTCCATTGATCTATATGTCTGTCCTTGTGTCAGCACCATGGTGTTTTCATTAATGTACCTTTGTAATAAGTTTTAATATTGTGAAGTGTGAATCCTCCATTATTTTTTTTCAATGGTTTTGGCTATTTGGGGTCCCTTACCGTTCAATATAAAATTGATGATTAACTTTTCCATCTCTGTAAAGAAAGCTGTTGGAATTTTGATAGGGATTCTGTTGAATCTGTAAATCACTTTGGGTAGAATTGATGTCTTAACAATATTTAGCTCTCCAAACTATAAACTTGGAATATCATTCCATTTATTTAGGTCATCATTGATTCTTTGTAGAAATGTTTTGCAGTTTTCTGTGTACAAGTCCTTTACATCTTTTGTTAGATTTATACCTAGACATCTAATTCTTTTAGTTGCTAATGTAAATGGAATCTTTTTTATTATTTTCTTCAGATTGTTCATTAATAATTTTTTTTATGATTTTTAAATGATTTTTTTTAATTTTATGATTCTTTTAATGATTTTTTCCTTCAGATTGTTCATTTCCAGAGACTTGGAATTTCCAGAAACATATTCTGGTTTCTTTGTGCCCAACAATTCTATCCTCAGCTTACCTTACTCTTCTAGCATTTTGCTGTAAGCTGCAAGGAAAAGCCAAGCCATATTCTCCAAGTTTACTTTGGAAAGTTCTTCAGCTAAATGCCCAGGTTTGCCATTTTCAAATTCTGCCAAGAGTTAACACCAGGAGTTAATCTTGCTAGGTTCTCTACAACTTTAAAACACAAATTGCCTTTCCTCTAGTTTCCAATAATAGTTTCATCATTTACTTCAAAGTCATCATAAAAATTCTCTTTAGTGCCCATATAACTAAGAGTGTCTTCAAAACAAGCTAGGTCTTTTCCATCAAGCATCTCACAGTTCCTCCAAAAATTATTTCTTACCCAGGTATAAAGCTGTTCCAGCATTTTGGCAATTACAAAAACACGACCCCACTCTCAGTACCAAATTCTGTATTAGTCAGTCAAAGGGGAGCTGATACAAAATACCAGAAATCTGTTGACTTTTGCCTGTTCCTAAAGCAAATTCATCACTGTGCCTGTAAACCCACTGCAGATGGAATATTTTGATTATATTCCAATTAAGGGATTTTTGATTAGATCAATTTTTATTAGATTGCATCAGGTAAGGGCCTTTGATTAGGTTGCAGGACCCAGCATGGATCTTAACCTTCTTATTGGACTCCTCTATAAATGGAGAACTAAAAAGCCATACACACAGGAGAAAAAGCTGCAGTTGCAGAGAAGCCTCTGGAAATCAATGAATCCAAGAGACAGAAAAGCCACAGACACAGCAGCCTGAAACAGAGCTAGCAATTAGGCCTGGGGAGAGAGGAGTGATGAGAGACGAGTGTATACTGCCATGTACCTAATAGACCCCAGCTGAGCTCAGGGAGAAAGTGAGCCTAGAAGAGAAGGTAAAGATAGGCAGAGCTGCCACAGTGTCTTACCACATGACAGGAATCTAGGATCACCAGCCACTGACCTTCGGTGAGACAACATCTCTAATGAGGTCTTGATTTTGATACTTTCACAGCCTCAGAATTGTAAGTTTTTACAATAATAAATTCCCATTTCAAAAGCCAACCCATTTCTGATATAGTGCATTGGCAGTCTTCAGCAAACTAAAACAAACTCCCTCAGCTTTCATTTATCTAGGAATGTCTTCACCTCTCCCTCACCTTTGAGAGAAAGTTATCCAATTCTTGGAATCTTTTTTTTCTTTCAGCCCTTTAAATATTTCATACCATTGTCTTCTTGCCTCTGATTTCTGATGAGAAATCAGAATTCAATCTTATTGGTATTCTTTTGTGTAGGTATCATTGCTTTTCTCTTGCAGCTTTAGGAACTCTCTCCTTGTTCTTGGCATTGGCCAGTTTAATTACTATGTGACTGGGCATGAGCTTTGATTTTATCCTTTTTAAGGTTCACTATGCTTCTTGAATGTGTATATTCATGTCTTTTACTAAATTTGGGAAGTTTTCTGTCATTATTTCTTGAATATTCCTTCTGTCCCTTTCTCTCTTTCTTCCCCTCTGGGGCTCCCATAATGCATAAATTTATATGTTTGATGGTGTCCCACAGGTCTCTTAGTCACTGTTCACTCGTTTTTATTCTTTTTTCTTTCTGCTTCTCAGCCTGAATAGTTTCAATTTCCTAGTTTTCAAGATCACTGATTGATTTTTTTGCCTGTTCCAATTTACTGTTGAAACACTCTAAGGAATTTTACATTTCAGTTATTGTGTTCTCCAATTCCAGTATTTCTGTTTGGGTATTGAGAATTTCAAATAGAGTCCCATATTGTTCATTCATTTTTTTCCTTATAACTTTTCATTCTTTATCCATGTTTTTCTTTATGTCCTTGAGCATGTTAAGGATGTCTTTTTTTTTTTTTTAAGTCCTTGTCTGGCAAGTCCAAGGTCTGGTCCTCTTCGTTGTTGGTTTCTGGATTTTTATTTTGTTCCTTTGGATGGACCAATCTTTTCCTGTATCTTTCTGTCTTATAACATTTTGTTACACACTGTACATTTTAATAGTTTTAAATGTTTACTTTTGATTTATTCCCTGAGCTATCTGTTCCTTAAGTTTGTATCCAGCTAGTGATATGACAGATTTTCTTGAATGCAAGGAGCTAAACAAAATAATAAAACCAGCACTAAAAGTACCTTTTATAGTCCTTGAAAATTGTCTTTGCTTTGGTTTGTGGTCTCATTCAGAGCTTAGCCTCCCTATCATGAAGATCAGCCCAAAGTAAATGCAATGTGCAGGATTTTCTCTGTCTTATCAGAGCCTGCATAGAGTAAGGGAGTCTACATATTTTCCTGGGCTTCTGCTTATTTGTAGCCTTAGAAATTTCCCCATTTACAGTTTACATGAGTTTGAATGAATGCCACCTCTACTCCCTTTGAAATAGACTTGCACCCCATCCTGGGTTTTCTGTTGTGCAACTTAATACAGGTGGAGCTTTGCCCCAAGCTACTTTGACTTCATTGTTTTGTAGTGCCGTAATGTCTGCAATGTGCTTCTCTGGCTTCAGGATAATTCTGGGAAGTTGAGCCTAAGACAAGTTTCCTTGTTCAGTTTTTTAGACCACCTATCGATAGGCTGACACTGACATACAGGCACCTCATAGTGGGCATAAAGGTTATTATGTTCCCTCTGGAATGGGACCAGGGACCCACAATGGTAAAGCGGGCTTGCTCTACCCTGCCTTGTGGATGGGGAGGAGGGAAGGAACCAGCAAGGATGCCAGGAGCTTCTTCTATGGGTTTTGAAGCTGCTTTAATTTATTCCCCAGATGCCCAGTTACTGTAACCCTTTTCCATAACTGTTTTCCATAGTTTTAAGGATGGGCACTGCCTTTAAGATTCTTCTGTGCCTTTAAGATTCTTCTGTGAGGGCAGCCATTGGTCCAACCTCCCACAAAAAATGATGGTATGCCACTTTTGTGATAAGAATGCAAAAGCCTATGGCTTCTGTCTTGCTGGTCTTCTCTCTCTAGCACTTCTTGAATGTTTAAACCACCTGATCATTTGAAGGTGGTCTCTAGCCAACAACCAGATAGAAACTGAGATGTCCAGTCTGACAGCCCTCAATGAACTCCCAAGACCACATGATGTTTCCCCAGCCAAGCCTTCAGACAAGACTGCAGACCTTGGGTCAACATCTTGATTGCAGCCTTGTGAGAGACCATGAAGCAGAGAATACAGCAAAGCCATGCCCCAATTTCTGACCCAGAGAAACTGTGATATAATAGATGCATATTTTTTAAGCCACTAAGTTTTGGGATAATTTGTTACACAGCAATAGATAGCTCATACAATACCTTTCATTATTTTTGGAAAATTCTCAGCCATTACCTCATCAAATATATTTTCTGCCTTATTTTTCCTTTCTTCTCTAATTTAGATTAATATCTTCAAATTAATAAATTTCTTCCTCCTCCATGCCAGTGTGCTGATGAACCCATTGAAGGCAGTCTTCATCTCTAATATATTTCTGAAATTATTTATAGAAATAATAATTCTAGCTTCTGTTAGAGAAAAACGGCACTCACTGGGACATGGAGACTGATGATTGCAGGCAGAAAGTTTATTGGGAAGCTCTCCTAAAGAAGCGGGTCTAAAGAAAAAACTTCAGTCCATCCCCCTGCCGGCATGGCGGTCTGAAGAGAGACTCCAGCCCGCCCCTGGCAGAGGCGGTCATGAATTTATAGGTACATCTGTAGGCAGGAACACGCTTAGTCAGTGGGAGTGGTTTGGGTCTTGGGTAAGGCCCAAGGGCCAATAGGGATGACTAGGGGGTAGTGGGCTAGAGGCAGTGAATTTTAGGGATTTGGGAGGGGTTGGTGGTGTCATGTGGCTCCTTTGTCTATTCTTTTAAGGAAATGAACTGTATCTGAACATGTAGGCTCTGGATGAGGGGCTGTTTTAGGTCACAGGAGTACAGGTCACTGTTAACCACTGTAAAGCTTATGATCATTATAAACATTGTAAGGGAGAAACCTTTAACAGTTTCCCTATTCCCTACTGAAATTCCCTGTCTCTTCAATCCTATTGTCTACTTTTTTCTACTAGAGACATTAATATGTTAATCATAGTTATTTTAAATCCCTGTCTGATAGTTTAAACATCTGTGTCATCTCTAGTTCTGTTCAGTTTTGTCCACTGACAGCAGGTTGTTGTTTTTGCTTTTTTAGACATCTTATACGTTCACTGAATGCCACACATGTTGTATAGACTTGTAGAGACTAAGGTAAATGGTATTTATGCCTAGAAATGTGCATGCCTCTTCTGCTAGGTTAATAATATGGTGGGGTGGAGTGGGGTTCAATCCATCTAATTGGATAATGAGCTACATTTGAGTTTTATTGTTGCTATGGTAACTTTCATGGTACCACTGGCTTAAAATTCCTCCAGCTTTACCTTCTGCTTGTGGGGGTGGGCCAGAATTATCAGTGGGATTTTTTTTAATGCTCTTGCTCTTTTGCTCTTTTCAGTCCCCCCTCTCCATTTGCACCACAAAGAGATTTTTTTTCCACTCCTTTGCTCCTACCCCAGGGGCAGTGCTTACAACCAGAGGCTGGGAGAAAGCAGGGCGTTCCTCTGTGGTCTTGGTACAGTCTCATTTTTGGCAAGCCGTCTATGCCTGGGTCTCTGGAGTGGGCCTTTCTTAATGATCGAGCTCTTTTTCCCCATAGCAGCCAAACTTTCCCTATATATTTGGTGGATCTTGATGACAATAGAGTTGTCTGCCTCTTTTTCAGGGGTAGGGGAATATAATGGTATTGACATAGTACATTAGCACCAGAAGCTTTCTTGTCCTTTTCCCAAAAGTAGAAGGTGTCTTTTCTTTTAACTTTCCTCCAGCTGCCATGGGTCTTCACTGTTTCTTGGAGGTGACAGAATTTGCTGCCCCTCCCCAATCATTTTAAATTTTTTGAGCCATTTGAAAGAAGGGTCTGAGAGAGATTTCGTGCTTTCCCACAAAAGCTGCCACTGCCCTCCTCTGGGCTTAACTGCTGAAGACGGCTCTCTTAACTCTCACTCCTTGCCCCTAATGTTTCTCAAGGACACAACTTGTAGATCTGTGGAGAATAGCCTGAAAGTGGGTGCAAACTCCATTTGTGTCCGGGATTCCCTAGGTTCCAATGCTCTCGGTTGTTCCTTAGCAATTCATTAAAACTTTTAGATTTCTTTCTCAGTTTATAGAGCACCCAGCATCTCTTCCTTCCATGCTCTGCCACACATGACACAGTGAAAGCACCCTGTCTCTCCTTGGAGCAGGCTACCTTTCATTGCATGTCAGGTTACTTGGATGTCCTAGAACATCAGCCCTCTGATGGGTTAAAAAAAGTTATGATTTTTTTATCTGAATCTAGTTTATCTGATTCTTTTCTTGCTGTTAGGATGGGAGGACTCTTTCTAACTTTCTATATCCTAGGCAGAAATGAAACTCCCAGAGTTTTCAATTTATGATTAATATATATCAAATTTAATCTATTCATCATAAATTCCTTCCACTGACCTCACTTCTTTTCCTGGTGTTTTGAATGATTTTCCCCATTTAAATATAATCATTCTGACAACTACTACTAAAGTCAACACATCTCAATCACAGCTTTTTAAAATCAAAATTTTAACATTTTATATGTGATGGTGTTTCTTTTTCAGTTTCTTTGAAATTTTAAGTTCTTAAGTTAAATTGTTTAATTAATGAAAATTTGCCATTATCCATATTCAGGTTTGAAATTTTATTTGCTAGACATGTAAAATTAAATTTGCTATATCATCTAAGGAATCTAAAAGCAATAGTCAATATGTTAAAGTTTTAAAGCTGAAAATGATAGTCAAAGGCATATGAATAAAGACACAGGCAGTTTAAATATTATGATCATTTTGGTTAGAATAAGAACATCAATTAAGGTGATTTTTAATTAATGCTGATAGCTATTTTACTAAATCTGTAAGTAGTTTTGTGACTATCACTTTCTCCGTAGTATATCAACCTTACTTTTGTTAACTTTTTTTAAAAAAGTATTTTTCAGTACCAGTAATCAAAATTGAACATTCTTGTAAGGTTGTTAAATAATTCCTGTTAAAATTATCAAAAGATTCCTATTAAAGTAACAATTGGTAAATTTGTCAAATTAGACATTCTACAAATTGAACAGTCACTGAATTCATTTTTTGTGTGTGATTTGTGAACTCTGTATTAGGCAAATTTTCCATTTTGGAAAATTGAATATAGACCAATTTGCCTTCTTCCATTAAAGCTGCCAACATAAGAAACCAGCTAAGCATCCGTCAATAGGGAAACATTACCAACATGATGATTATCCAGAGATTTAAAGTCTCTGAAAAAGCTGAGGCAGGTTCAAACAAACTTACGTGAACAAATCTTCAGTGTTAAGGAACAAAGTGAATTCCTGCCATTTGTATAATTCAGTGATTCTAAAAGTGTGATCCCCGGACTAGCAGCATCAGCATCACCTGGGTACTTGTTAGAAAGGCAGATTCTCAAGTCCCAACCCTGACCTACTGAATCAGAAATGCTGAGGAGGGATGGGATGCCTATCAATCTGTGTTTTAATGAGCCCTCCAGATGGTTGTGAGGCATGCTAAAGTTAGAGAACCACTGACATAATTAATAGGGGAACATTGCACATTGGCACACAACACACACCGATACACACATACACACACCCCTCTATTGGCAGGCTATTCTGGGTAAGTACATAGGAATCTGTTAGATTTTTTCCTTCTGAGCAAAATAACAAATCACTAGGGGCCACGGACAGAAAAGAGGCTTCTAGAGCTTTGTGTACTATTTGAATTGGTTTTCTATAAACATCTTTGACAAAAAGGTAGAATTTTTAACAACCCTCAGGTAGAAGATTGAAGAAATATTCAAAGCTATTGGGTATATATTTTTTTCATTAAATTTCCAGTCTTGAAATTTGAAATGAAAGACAATTATAATTAAGGCTAATGGAAGAAAAAACATTTTTAAATATTTTCTGTCCCTTTCTTAGATTAAACGTTAGGTTTGAAAAAAATATGTCCATATTTCACTATTAGGAACTTGAAACAATTAATAGAACAAATGGTGGCTATAACTAATTATTCTACTATTATGTTTCTGAAGTTATCTCCACATGGCTTTTTTTTAATGTCTACACAAGGTAGAAAATTATTTGTAAAATGTATCAGGGTACATGTCTACAGGTCACAAGTTTAACTGGAATACAAGGTATCATATACATAATTCATCTCCTTCACAATGTAGTGAACTTGGCAGTAACCTCAATTGAAGCTTGCAGAAACTAGCTACTAAGTCTCTGAAGGCAGAAGGTTATAGTTATTTTACTATAACATTTTGTGAGTTTTTATGAAATATTTCAACATGTTTTAAAAGTAGTCTATTAATATTTCTTTAGATTTATTTCTACTAATAAAGCATTCCTAAAATCAGCTAATCATCATCACCATTTTAAAAAATCAATTAAAGGCATATCTGAATTTCAGTATGATTTTCCTTTTGAGATATTAACATAACGAAGCCTAAATTTTCCAGACTACAAATCAGGTGGATTTGTGTTTCAAGAGAGAATTGAAAAACTTTAGAGTTCTAGTGATTATTTTAAGATACAGATTCTACTTGGTGAGTCTTGGTGAGGTTTAAAAATATATCCACAAATTCTTAGATATTTCTCCTTCAAGAGACGAAGGTTAATTCCCATCCCCTGTGTGGACTGGACCTACTGGCTCACTTCTAATGAACAGAACATGGCAGAGGGATGGTATATCATTTCTGATATCAAATTATAAAAAAGCTGTGGCTTCCATATTCAGTGCACAAAAATCTTTTTCTCTTAGATCATTCTATCTTGGGAAATCCAGCTTCTATGTTTGAGGACAAGGACACTCTGGCAGTGACAGAGAGCTCCATGTGATGATGAGCTGACATATACAGCTAACAGCCAGCAAAGAACTGAAGCTTGCCATGCAAGTGAGCTTGGAAGTGGAATTCCACCCCCAGCTGTGCTTTCAGGCCAACACTTGACTGCAATGTCATGAGGGACCCTGAGCCAGAACCATCCAACTAAGGCACTTGGAAGTTTCTGGGACAAAAAAACTGTTAGAAAATAAATGTTTGTTGTTTTAAGCTGCTAAATTTGGGAACAATTTGCTATATAGCAAGAGATAACTAATATAAGCTGTAAACAATACCCCTAGTTAAATACAGGGTACATACATTCTGTACTACCCCATCGTGACTTGCTTTATGGAATCACTCCTTCCCCACTCCACAATAATCCTGCTCAATCCAAGAGAGTTCAGGTATTGCTGGCGTTTATACACTTCTTGGCAAGGAGACCTTGAACCAGTGTAGCAAAATCAGAGGATGACATACCCTTTCAGAGTAAATGCCAATCAGAATCCACCCCCCCCCCCCAAGTATTTTATCAGAGCTATAGGAAAGATGTTCACCCTTCCTCTGAGATCAGCATGTTCCAGGCGTCACGTAGCTGGAGCTACCAGGTATCTCTTCACTCTGGGTTTCCAGGACTCAGTGCAAATGTTGGAAACTAAACAGAACCTGGAAGTCCACTGAGTTGAGGAGACTGAGTTGAGAATTTGGGGAGACCAGAGCAGCTAGAATTCATAGGCAAAAGAATCCGACAAGAGAGAGCTACAGAGAGTGAGAGAGAGCTCTGAAGATTGCCAGGGCTTTTCCTCCAGTCTTTAGTTGAGTGCTATGCACGTGAAGAAACTACCTGAGACTGAGGAGGGGGCTGGGGAGAACCAGCAGAGAGGTGAAAAATTCCAGAGTCCATATAGGGCTAGGAATAATTCCAAACCACATAAAATTCACACAGTCATCTATCAATTCCATTCAACATTATACTGGAGGTCTTTGCTAATGCAATAGAGAAAAAGAAAGTAAAAATCACACAGATGGGAAAAAAGATATAAAATGGTCTTTAGTCACAGATAACATTGGCAATATATTTTGCCATAAATGCATATGGTTCCCAGAAACCACCAGGCTTTTCACCAACAGATTTCAAACCATTACTGACTCTACTAACGTCACTGTTAGAAGACTTCTGTAATGCCATGCAACGATCTTTAAAAAGAATCTTGAACATATCATCAGTTGCATTCATTTATTTTTCTATGGTCTAGACTCTGTTGACTCTCTTTTGATTTTGGTGTTAGAGAAATCAAAAGAGTGTGTGTTCTATTTTAAAGTTAAATTTAGAGTTGTGAGTTAGCAGGATTTCGCCAGCAAGAACTGATGCGAGCTCTGGATATCCCCTAATTCAGGGCTTAAGGACAGACAAAGAAAGCTAAGGGTAAAGTCACTTTGAAAAAACAAAACAAAGAAAACAACTAACTGGCAGAAAGTGGTAGAAACAAGTAAAATGCGACAAACAAAAGGAAGTTGGAGTGATTATTAATGGTCAGTAGAATATGAGGAAATAGTCAGAAAACAATGTTTGTCTCTTTATTTTCTTTTGGGTTTTGGTTTTGGTTCTGATTCTGGTTTAGGTTCAGAATGAACATACAATGCTTAATTTTGGAGCCTGAAAGAAAATAAGTGATTTGACACTACAATGAAATTATCACTCAAATGCTTTCCATCAAATGAGAGGAAATTGTGACAACCATCTCTTTGCCTGGCTAACCCCTCAACTGCTTCACCTTCTCTAAGACGCTTCTGCTCTCTCCCAAAGCTGGTGGGGACTCCTCTTGTGTGCTGCCAGGCATCAGTGCTTACCCCATCACCGGCTTGTCTTAGGGGCTGGTCATTTTCTGTCTCAGACTGTGATATCTTTGAGGGCAGGGATAGTAACTTATTCCAAGTTGTATTTCCAGGGCTTAAATGAGTGTCCAGCACACTGAAAAAGTGCTCACTATTGTCTGGAATGAAGCAGTTTTGCTTCTGAAAGCAGATTAACAATTTCAGACAATATTCTCCAGGCATATCTAGAAGAACTCTACTGTTTCCTTTGCATCTTGCATTCAGAAGGAAAAGAGATCTGGTACTGCTTTTTTCTTTATTCCTAATTTTGTTTTAACTGTGGTAATATATTTATCCACTTGCCTCAGTTCTTTTCTAACAGAAAAATATCTGAAAAAAAGAGTTCTCCATTCTTCCATTCCCTCACTATTCACCTGTATCTCATGCCTTCTTACTTGGAATTCTCCCCAAACTCAACTATATTGAAACATTATTGAGGTTTCATGTTGTGATAGCTTCTTCACTTTTAAATATTGGCAAAATGGAAATAACACTTCATATAATAATGGTTGTGGTAAATAACTTTTTAATTTTTTAATTTTTAATTACAAAAATTTATTTTTAAAAAAATCACTAAATTAGAATTAATTAAAATTTTTAAATTTTGCTTTTAAAAGACACTGTTAAAATAAAAAGACAAACCAATGACTGGGAAACAATAGTTAGAAAATATGTATCAAATAAAGGATTTGTATGTAGAATATATAAATTCCTACAACTCAGTAAAAAGGCAACCATCCATAAAAAAGTAGGGAAAAGATCTGAACAGACACTTGACTAAAGTTATACATATGTTTATTTACACATGAAAACTACTAAAAATCAGTCACTAGGGAAAAAAATTAAAACCATGAGATACCACCATGACCTAAAATTAAAATACTGACCATTGCAAGTGTTGGCAAAGAGCACGGAACTCTCATACTGTGTGTGAATGCAAAATGATGTGATCACTTTGGAAAACCATTGGCACTTCAAAAAGTAAACATAACCCAACCATTTTATCTAGCCTTTCTGCTCCTAGGTTTTTACACAAGCAAAAAAAGCAAATGGTCACACAAGACTTGGACATGAATGATCTTAGAACCTTTATTTGTATTCACCGAAACTCAGAAAAAAAACAAAAGTCCAACACCATGTAAATGTATAAACAGATTTTATATATTCATACATTTGAATATCACTCAGAAATAAAAAGAAATTAACTACTGATTCATACAACAACAGACATGAATCTTGAAATAATTACGCTGAGTAGGAAAAGCCAGACAAAATAAAATACATTTATATTTTATCTTGGCTTCATTTATAGAAAACACAAAAAAGTGCAAACTAATCTATACTGACAGAAAGTGAACAGGTGGTTGCCTGGGGGATGGAGGGGGATGGGAGGGAGGTAGAAATTGTGAAGGAGCACAAGGACACTTTAAGAGGATGACAGGCGTATTTGTTATGGTGGTGGTGGTATCACAGATGTCAAAACTCATCAAATTTTATACTTTTAAATATGTACCATTTATTGTGTGTCAATTATCCATCAATAATTCTATAAAATTGCTTCTTTTGTTCCTGGCTAGGAATGGAATGTTAGGTCTATAAGAATATTTATCATTATTTTGCAAAGGACTTGCACAGGTAGTGAATGGCAATATCTTAATGAGCAAACCACACATTTTAATCTATGGGGCACTTCACAGCCATGTAAAGACTTCTGACCATAATGATTAATGATCACATTTACAGCTAAAATGACCTGTCAGCTCATTCCAGATTTTGTCCTGACTTTCACATATCCCCACTGATCTTTGAACATTTGGGGCAAATACTTTGTTATTGGTAACTGCTTTTGCTATCTGTATAATTAAGTTATTTGTATAAAGATAGGAACAATTTTCTTAACCCCTCAGATCTGATCATTTTATTTTAGCATAATGGAGATATATAGTACTTCTGTCTAGGTCTTCAATAAATTTTTCTGAATCTTTAAGGGAACTAAAACAGATGAAGAGATCATCCCCTCTGCCCTATATGAAGTCAGTCTGAAAACCAAATAATCAAATGAGGTAGTAAACATTACATTACAGTTAATTACCAGTTAAAGGCTGGGCAGGGTGCCTCAAAAGCAAGTGACAAAATTCTAGTTTACACCCCCTCACACACACACACACACACTCACACAAAACACAAACATACAACTATATATCAGAATTAGCCAAAATTTGGGAGTAAGACCCTAATTTTGTAAATTGAAGAATTAGCTATAAAATGGGCAGATGCTGTCTACTTTGAATTAGAATAGTGGATTGAATTAGAGGGTACTGAGACAGGCCAGATAAAACAGCATATGAGGCATGGATGAAACTCAAATGAAAAGAGTACAGAACTAAGTATATGGTCCTACAATTTTTCTTATCACTGATATTATCATCTTCATTCATACTTTGGCATCATGAAGTAACACATGAGAATCTTTCAAAATTAACTTTAAAAAACCCAAATATTTTACATCACGCTATATAACATCATACAAAAACTTTGGTGATAATGTAAGTATCTTACAGAAAGATTTAAGAGTGAGCTTGGTCCACGTAGAGGTCAAGAAGCCCAGGGTGATAAGCCAACATAGAACCACTCTACTTCCAATACCATCCTAAGGTGAGCAAGAGATTAAAAAATAAGAAGAAGGCTCACAGAGAAGATGACAAGGGAAGATCACTGACTAACAAGAGCAATGCTTTCTAATCTGAAAGAGAGGTAACCCTCTGTATAACTGTCCCTACTTTCCTGACTGATTGGAAAGAGCATCTCGGGAATGCTCTTTAAGCTTACTGATGACTACCTCCTGTGTAGCTGAAACACCATTTGGAGGGGAAGGAACAAGTCCTCGGCTTCACATATCTAATCTCTCTTGGGAAAGGGAGGAGAGTTGCTGGTGAACATCCCTACCCCAAACCCCCAAGTCCAGCCTCAAAAGGTCATGGGAAACATCAAAAAAGATCTATTTCTGTAAAATATATTTGTGCAGAAATTGCATGTAACTCTAAACTTTCTCCTACCATACATACATTTTGGAAAGTATTCATTCTATAATTGCCGAAGTGGAGAACAAAATAGTTTTTTAAGAATAGTTTTAAAAGACTTCTATATCTCCATTCTGTATTTTATGTGCTGCAGTGTGTGTGTGTGTGTGTATTCACAAAGTGATATTCATATTATAAAACAATAACGGTGAAGGAAATAAAAAGATTTTTAAAATTTTGTTTGTTTTAAATCTTTATAAAGTTATTATTCCAGAGAGTAAACTATCTTGCAGCTTATCTGGATCATAGATTAATCAAATGCACTTTTTAATAAAAACTGATACTCAAAAAAAAAAAAAGATCAAGGGAGGTTCGTAGTATCCTCTACTCTCATGGTTCAGCAACTGAGCATCTTAATAAGCTATAATGTGTCTGTTTTTCACATGTTCCTCTCTCTGCATCATCCTAATGAGAAAATGGGTCAAAGAAACTAACTAGTCCTTAATAACCATGTAGGGGCATAAATACTGCACTAAAATTGTGCCTCACCAAAGGGCATCCCATCTCATCCCTTCTCATCCCATCTCCCTCTTATAGTGGAATGCAATAGAGGAGAATTCCAACTCTAGAAGTAGAGCTTACCAACGGTAAAACAAATTTCTGAGGGAAACTTGTATACCTTAACCACTGCTTTAATACTTTTCTAGCCATAATAATGCCAAGCAGAGAAATGGCCATTGACTTTCCACTGTTAATCCTCTCCTGGCCTCCACCACGTGCACATGCATATACTCCAAAGCTATTGAACACTGAGTTCAATAATTTTACAATCCTAACACTTAGGACTTAAGCATTTTTAGAAGTGAGGCCCCATTTTAAATGTTGCTCATTTTAGAAAATACTATTACTTAACACTACATGGGTCAGCCAGACATAGTTGCAAATGCTTCACCTGCATTATCTCATTTAATTCTCATGAACACCCTGCATGAGGGAGATGTTATTATTCTCCTCTACTTTAGAGAGATGAACCCTTAGGTACAGAGAAATTAAATAGGCTGCTCAGAATCAGACAAGCTAAAAAATGCTACAGCCTTTGTTACAACCCTGCAAATCTGACTCCAGAACCTAATTTTAATCACTAGATAATACGACCTCTGAAGAAATAAGCGAGAGTGACTAACGTATTCAAACTCCCAACTCCATAAGTGTTCTTGATTCATGTCAGTTGTTTTTACTTTACAAACACAAGGCTAAAATTGAACGCCCCAGGATCATTTCGTCAAACCAACGTGAATCCTGAAAGAGTGAATGTACCTCACAGTGGTGAGCACTGGAATTCCCCTAGGAAATGCCATTCTTCTTGGCTGTGGAAGGAGCAGGCATTACATGGTGGTGGCAGACCCACTCTTGAAGCATCTGAGCTGTATGAAGGCTTTTGCTGTGACCATGGCAACCCTCGCCTTCCAGCTGTGTCACACCTGCTTTTGATCAAGACAAGAACATTTTTGGCCCAGATAAAAACCTGCATATTTCTACAAATAGTGATTACAGCAAAATGGTTCATCTCCAGGTTGTAACCCAGTTTCTCAGGTGGACAAATTTTAGCCATTTCATGGCCATTCTGCAGAAATGAAAGGAGAGAGGAACGCTTTCAAAATGATCTAAACAGGATTTAATCTTATTTCTCTAAGGCTCTTTCAAGTAAAACATAATCTGGATACGTGCTTTTATTCATCATTTATCCAATCTATGTTTATCAGTTCAAGACATTTATATTAATTCATGACAAATTAAAGTGTGTTATCATTAAAGAATTTAATGATAATTAAATTTTTTTTAAAAAAAAAATGTTTTGCACTTTCCAGGGCAATAATTTGCTAGTTTGAGTGAGCATGAGAATCACCCAAATAGTTATTTATAATACAGATTCCAAGGACCCTCCCTTTGAGGATTTTGATTCTTTACATATAGGTTGGAGCATACACAGTAATCAATTTGGAATTTCAGATTACTTTCTTATGATAACTCAAAATTTAATCACTTTTTCTCTTTTTACTTTACGAGTCCTTTGATATTATTAATCTCCCTCCAAGTTGAACAATTTTCCTGTTATTGCATGCAATGTAGCCTACACAAACCTTGGCATACGTATTAATAGATAACTTCTCAAATGGCAAGTATGTGATTGCAATGACTCCATTTTCCCACTTCAAGGAGATGACTTCCGTGCACCACATGCATTCCCATAGGATACTTGAGTAGCATTTACAGCTGTGTCAGAATTCAAAGCAGCAAAACCTTGAGCCACGTGGCTGTGGAGGGCCTGCACAGTCACCATGTTGCACAGAGAAGAGAGAGTAGGGACCGAGATCAGGATGAAAGAAAGGGAGTTAAGAGAGAGCCACCTCTGCTCAAGAGAGACCTGACAAAAGAGCAGTATATCTTAGCAATGAAGAGGAGGGCCTCTGGCACTTGGATTGGTCTCTCAGCTATTTGACCTTGGATAATTTAATTCACCTCACTTTGTTTGAATTTTCTCAGATATAACAAAGGGATTGTAGGGGAACCTACCTCAGGGCTGTTGTGAGGCTAAAACGCACTTGCACGTGAAAAGAGCTTAGCAGCAGCGTACCTGGGCCTGTGGATGTAATAGTTATACTATTACTATAAAGGAGAAGGAAGAAGAGGGCTTCAAACACTGAAGTTTTTGACTGATAAGTCAAAATTAAAGCATTCACTAATGGATGGTGCTGATGATAGCACAACATTGTAAATGTAGATAACACCCCTGAATTATATATTTGAATGTGGTTAAGAGGGGAAACTGTAGGTTGTATATGAATACAAATTTTCAAAATTTTTATAGAATAAAGATTTTTTAAAAACATAAGACTAAACACAGTGAACCCTCATAAAACTATGGATTATTGTTAATAGTACAATTATAATATTGCTTCATCAATTATAACAAAGGTATCACACTAACAAGGAAAACGGGATGAGGAGATAAGGAGTACAGGTATAGGGGAACTGTATTTTCAGCATGATTTTTCTGTAAACCTACAACTTCTCTTTTAAAAATATTGTTTTGAAGTCACTAAAATTCATTTGTAATAAAGTATCATCTATCAGCCATCACACTGAAATGATTTAAAATGGAGACAACATGGGGAAAGGACAAGAATTGGAGTACTAGTTCCCTGGAAGTGGGGGAGGAAGTCTGTTAGGCAAAAGAAAGTAAGAAGAAGGGGACAGATGGGAAGCAGATGTGGCTCAACTGATAGAGCAGGGGTGTCCCTGCGTAGGGGAGCCCCACGCACAAGGAGTGCACCCCACAAGGAAAGCTGCCCCCACTCAAAAAAAGCACAGCCTGCCCAGGAGTGGTGCTGCACACACGGAGAGCTGACGCAGCAAAATGATGCAACAACAACAACAAAAAAATTACACAGTTTCCCGGTGCCACATGACAAGAATGCAACCGATCACAGAAGAACACACAGTGAATGGACACAGAAAGACTATGGGGGGAAGGGGAGAGAAACAAATAAAATAAAACTTTAAAAAAAAAGAAAGGAAGGGGGAGACAAAGTACTTGAAGCACAATCAACTCCTTTACAATGTTGTCAAAGATGATTCTGTGATCTTTATCAGAGAAACATTTCTCTTGGGCATACTTTATCAAGAATATTCATCCTTATTTATAACTCTCTTTTATATGAAAATATAAAATTTCTGGAGCAGTAAGAAGGACCCCCTAATGTCATGCAATGCATGACCTTTACTCAGCCAAGCACTTGTAAATATTTGTCTTTTTATTGATCAACTTCTTTCTCTTCTTACCTCTTTGGCCTCCCCTCCTTCCCAAGCACAGTAATTGCATTTAGTTTATCTTTGCCTTTAACTCTATCCACTATATTTCTAATTAGAGATTTCTGCCTCCTACCATATCACAAGCACTCTGAGAGGGGAAAAACATTATCATTTTTGCATATTTAAACATTCTTAATAGAGCACCTTGTAAGCACTGACTAAATTCTCATTGAATAAATTAAAGTTATTTTTCAAAATCCATTCATAACATATAACCTAGATGCTAGTTGGCTGCCTCAGCTACACAGGTGCAGAGGTTTTGGCATTCTTCCAACCTTGATCAAAACTCAAATTTTATCGACTTCCTTAAGAAATCCTATCACACCAAACATATACAATTGTGCCATTTTACTGAACACTGGGGGGATGCAGCAAAATGAAGGAGGCATTCTGCAATAAACATTTCACTAAAAGAAAGTCTCCATTAGCTTATCTATTTTTTCTAATTCTCATCTCCTTGTCTTAATCACTTGGTCTCTTCTTTCTCTCACTCTTTCTCTCTTTGCCATCTCTTCATTCCTTCTGTCACACATAGCCTCTATCACATAGAGCTAAATTACTCAACTTGCAAGTGTACAAAAATACGTGGAATGAGTAGTACCATAAAATGCAGATTTCTGGGTCTCATTCTCCAAAATTCTAATTGGGTAACTCAGAAATGGAAACTAGAAATTTTCATTAATAATAAGTGCCTCTTTACAAGATTCTGACTGAAGTTAAACTTGATACTACACTTTGAGACATAGTGTTTTGCTCTAAAAGGTATATACCCAAGTCATCTTCCAGACAACTTAACCCCAGTTTATGAGAAGGAAGTTTAAAACCCATGTATTTTGTCTGGAGCCTGCCTTTTGGGGTCTCCCTATGCACCATAAGCTGTTTAACAATGCAAAATATATCTACAAAAATTCCCCCCAAAATCATCACTTAGAATAGAGAATTCACCTTATAATCTAAATGCCTTTATTTTGACCCATAGATAACCATCTGAAGAAGATACATTAGGCTCAAAAGACTCAACCAATGAGAAACTTGTGATGCTTACTGAATCATCTGAAAGAGAAGAAATTGTCTGTCTTGAGAAGAAAATATAAATTTCACAGATTTAATAATAATGCCTTGAGAATGAGCTTGCAATAAGAACCACTGAAGGTCATTGTACATGAACCTTTTAAAATGCACTTTAAAACAGTTATGTTGAGATCACCTGAATCTCAACAGTGTGGAGAATAAAACTGCCTCACCTTATATACTCTGTGAGGTGTAGTGTTGGCTTGAGATAAAATATTCTGTGACAGCATTAAACAGATGCAAGAAAATCGCAGTGCTATGTCTCACCTTGAGATTCACGATCACGAGCCCTAGAAAGCGGTTTTTAAATGATTCAAAAAATGGGTCAAATGGTGATAAAGTCAGAGGTATTAAAAATGAATGGGAGAAGTCTGAATAAGCTTTTCATAGAATCCAAGTGGAAAAAAAACACTACTTCTAAATTAATGCCATATGTAATTTTAAAAGACAATTAGCTGGTATTTATCGAATGTTTACTACAGGCCAGGAACCCTTCTTAAAACCTCATTCAATCCACACAATTATGAGTAGAGCACTAACAGTTCCCAATTTACACATGAGGCAAGTGAAGTACAGAGAGTTTAGTAATTTACCAAGGATGAGGCAGAGCCAGGATTTGAACCCAGATATTCTGGATTTAAAGTAAATATTTCACAAGGCTTTTATTACCCAGCTAAATGCATTTTCTAAACCACCTATGAAGATGGCACCCTTTTCTAACTTTAACAGAAGTGCTATATTTACTATCAGTCCTGAGACTACATGCAATATATAAACACCCACCTGTATGAATAATGATTCAACATTATAGCAGTATATTATACTCAATTTTGCTATATCCTATAAGATTACATATTCCTATCAATCAATTAAATTGCTTTCGGAGCTTGTCATAAGGAAAATGAGGAAAAAGAGAGCATATATAGTATCTTCTTCGTGAAGCTAGTGTATTAGTCAGGGTTTTCTAGGGAAACAGAACCAACGGGAGATATCTGCAAATAATGTGAGATTTTATAAAATTATCTCACACAACTGTGGGACTGTTCAAGTCCAAGTTCCTTAGGGCAGGTTACAGGTCAGGGGCTCCAAAGAAGATCCTTGATGAGTTCCCCAGGAGACCCTAGCTGTCTGGGGTAGAGATGGGAATTCTCTCTTTGAATGCTGAAATCGCTTCCCATTTTGCGGTCTTCAACTGATTGGATGAGACGTCACTAATTGCTGACGGTAATCTCCTTAGTTGATTGGAGATGTAACCAGACATCTATGCAATCAACTCACTGAAGTTTAAAGCCCATGAAATGCGCTTATATAACAATTAGCCCAGTGCTTATTTTACCAAACAACTGGGTACCATCACCTGGCCAAGTTGACACATTAGCCTAACCAACACAAGTCAGACTTGCTCAATGAAGGTATTCTTCTATCAGCTGCTAAGAAAAGTATTTTTTATCCACAACCGTATAAAAAATATACAGGACAAAGGAAGTATAAAAAGAATAAGCAGAACATTTGTTTTTAAATGATTTTTAACACTGAATTTGGCTCCGTTTCTCTCAAATGTATTGATCATATATAAAATTTGAAGACCTAAATCACATTTCTGAACTTGCAACATCTATTTTCAGTCTATACTACAAGAGGTAGAAGGGCATAGTGTGCATAGATTTTGGTGCTAGATTACTCAGATTCAAATCATGTCTCTTCTATTTCCTTGCTGAACATCTCTGAGGAAGTTATTTAACCTGTTACTTTCCTCATCAATATAATGAGGATTATAATAGTACTGTCCTCACAGAGTTGGCTTGAATATTAAATAAATTAAAAAGTACTTACTTGGGAGGCACTATATAACTGTAAACTATTATTTATATAGTCCATTTAAAAATAGCTTTTGAATAGTCCGTAATATTTATCTTTGTTCCTGCTCTTCTCTTAAATGTCAAAAATTTAAGGAAAACTATTGTTTACCTCTCATATATGCCTATGCACTTCCTCTCTATGGTAGGAAACATTCTGAGCACAACCTGCCACCTTCTCTGGGACCCACAAATAAACCCTGTGCTTGAGACTACAGGTGTTAACCAGGCTCCTAGGACGGGATGATAAATGTGGGTTGACTACCTTCTCATGAGTGCCTGGAGATAAAACACAGCCCCCAGCAGATGGAGTCCTGCCCTCACATTCCTTCCACTTTTGCCCCAAGCTTGGCTATGTGTGTGTGTTTTATGGCACCCGGCCCACCCCTGCTACTATACCCGCTCCTCTCTGGGAGGCATTTGTGTGCCTTGCTCACAGGACACAAGAGAGGGGTGCATGTAAACCATCTCCCAGCGTCAGCAGCAGAGCAAGATCTGCTGAAAATGGAAACCAATGCCCACACGGGAAACAGACTCTGCCATGTTTCTTGTCTACCTGAGTAAATGTTGTTTCATTTAATGCCTGTGCAAGTCATGTCTTTCCTGACAACACTGACACTGTAATGGAGTGGGTTAACATCTCTTTGCTGTCCTCCATGGGGCTCCTCCCCTCATGGTGGTAATAGGTGTCTCTCCCCTGACACTTTCTAAAGTAAAAACTTCCTCCAAAGCAAACCACTCCATATACTAAAATATTAATAATAAGACTTTACTAGGGAACTTACAGACTGAGAAACTGGTCCTAGGAAAATGCAGGACGTTCAGAGTAGCATTCCATATGGCCCAGCAGGTCATAGAGGGTTATCTAGGGCAAGAACCAACAGAGCCAGGGAGGATTTGCAAGATCATATGTAAGATGATAAATATGTTTCTTTGAAGTTACAGGTACATAGCAGGAGTGGTTTATATGGATAGCCATAGTCCATAGTAATATGCACATGTGTTTTATGATGCATTTACAGGGATTTTTTGGTCTTATCTATGAACTTATGGCTTCTCTGGTTTATGGCCTTTCACTCCACCCTCAATAAACCCACTTTTACATTCTACAGGCCCCTCTTTCATGAATATCCCAGAGCGGCAGTTGAGGGGCACATTTGGAGGCAGAATCCACAACAACAATATAAGACAACAATATTAATATCTATGGGTGATAATGTGTAGCAGTTTGAAATTTTTTATGAATTTCAAAAAGAAATATTAGATTATGTTTGTAAACTGATCTTTGCCTCTGGGCATATTAGATTATATTGGATTCAGAAGTTTACTTGATTAAGTAATCAGGTAAACCTCTTGTGCCAGTAGGGCATTGAGCACCCACCCAACAAGATTCACAGATAAAAGGCATGGCCAAGGACAGAGTTGGAGGAGTTTTGATGTTGGAGTTTGATGCTGAAGTCTTAAACTGGAGCCCTGGGAAGTAAGCACACAGAGGAAACAGAGGCAAGCCCCAGAAAAGAGAGGAACCCTAGCCCAGGAAAAAGAAGCCTGAGGAAGGGAGGAACGCAGGAAGCCTGAACCCTCACAGACATTGGCAGCCATCTGGCTCCAAAACGTGGAAAGAGACTTTGGTAAGGGCAGTAACTTATACTTTATAGCCTGGTATCTGTAAGCTCCTACCCCAAGTAAATACCCTTTATAAAAAACCAACTGATTTTCTGGTATTTTGCATCAGCACCCCTTTGGCTGACTAAAACATAATGCCTAGAGAAAAACTAGTAAGTCAGATCCCCAAGCCTTACTCTGTCAAGTTAAAAGGCAATATTGTCCAAGGATTCAATCTGTAGTGGAAGTTGGTAACTGTCCACACACCCAGCTGTCAGTCTGGTTATGAGTTTCAACCACTTGGGTTACCCATTTCAGGAATTCATTTCCTTCTGTTGTAAAGATTAGAAGCTTTAAGCTAGGGACAAAATACAAGATGTTTAGTAGGAACTAACATGGGGAGGTAATGACTGTTCAGGAATATGCAAGTTACGGGCCCATGTCCTGACAAGATAGTTTCTAACATTGGTTTCTTCCCCCCAGAGAAGTATACCAAACTTTAGTCCCCAAGGCCTCTGTGGCATCAAGTAGAACATTATATTAAAAAACCTGAGTATTAAGCCATAATAAGAGTGCCCTGGCTTCCATAGACAAAGCTGTCTATAAACTCCAGCAACAGGGACCTTCTACATATATTACAGGAGTCAGAGTTATTGCTCATTTCTTTCCCTATCCACAGGAATTAGAATACCTATCCACTTGGGTGGCATTTTCTAGCATAAGCTCCCCCAAATTTGGTAGGTGCCTTTGGGTGTGACCTGTGGCAATCTCAATACAAGTCCCTGTTCTAATTAGAGAAATATCTTCTTCCAATGTCACTTCTATTCTTATTGCTGGTGGAGTGGACCTCAGGATCATGACATGCTTATACATGGAGGTTTGTCTAGTCATTGGTGCACTATTTATTAGCCTAATTACTTCCTGTAAATGGAGTGCTCACCTATGCTGTGAGTGATTTGGAAATAACTATTGTAGCTGTTGTTTTTTTAAATATTTTTTTTTTATTTTTTTAAAAGATACTTAGAGTACACAAAATGTTACACAAAAATATAAAAGGATTCCCATATGCTCCACTCCCCATACCTCCCACCCTTCCCCAGATTAACAACTTCTTCATTAGTGTGGAACATCCATTGCAACTGATGAACACATTTGGAGCATTGTACTAAGCATGGATTGTAGTTTACATTGTACCTTACACTCTCTCCCACACAATTCTGTAGGTTATGGCAGAATATCTAATGGCCTGTATCTGTCATTGCAATGTCATTCAGGACAATTCCAAGTCCCCAAAATGCCCCCATATTATACCTCGTTTTTCCTCTCCTTGTCTTCAGCACCTCCAGTGGCCACTATCTCCACAGCAATGGTATAATTTCTTCCATTGCTAGAATCCCAATAAGTCTATAGTAGAACACTAGTAAATCCACTCTAGTCCATATTTTATTCCCCAATCCTGAGGATTCTGGAATGGTGATGCCCTCTTCACCTCTAATGAGAGGGGGCCTCAAACCCATATGGCTGATGGATGGGCCTCTCTTGCTTGCAGTTGTAGACTCTCTCAGTTCCTTGGTATAGTGGTTGTCCATCTTCACGCCTTGTTAGTTGTTCCAGGGGAATCCAATGAACTGGAGAGCAGATGTTGCAACTCTGTGTAGCTGTTGTTTTAAAAACCATTCTTCTTTCTATCAGGTCAGTGGTCCAGGGGTTGTATAAGAGATGAAAATGCCAGGCAATTTCTTTTTCTTGAGCCCCGTCCTGGACTTGGTGACCTGTAAAATGGGTGCCTTGATCACTGACAAAATGACATACAGGAATGTTTCCTGAGTTCTCATATCGTTGAAGTTCACTTCATATGTTGACATCCAAAAGCCTACAGAACACCTGAAGCAGTATCCACACAGGTTAATGCATACTTTCTTGCATCTGACAAAGAAAGAGGTCCTATATAGTCTATTTGCCAATGTTGCCTGGTCTGTGTTCCCCATAGTTTCTGCCCCATTTATGGGGTAGGGTGTGCCTCCATCAAGCACATGTCGGGCAGGACTCACAGGCCATAAGTACATCACTATATTTCAAAGGGTGATGTAACCTTTTACATAATTCCCATACAGTCTTAGGACCCTTGTGTCCTGATTCATCTTGTTTAGTCATGGTTTGCATTAACCCAATGTATCAGCTTCCAAATTTCTTGGAGACATGCATGAAGTATTGCCTGGAACAAGCCAGATTGTTACTTTGGCATCAGGGTTTTGTGCCCTAACCCATACATCTTCCTACAAGGCTTGACCCATATGTCCTTATTGGCTAGGGTCTATTTCCCCTTTTGCCACTGTCCCATTCAGAGAGTCAGACCATGATACATGGCCCAGCTGTTGATACATATGGAAATCAGCATAGGCTCCTGGACTAAAACCATCCAGACAGCTCATAAGTCAGCTCCCCTACTGCTCCAGCGTTCTCCTTCATCCATCCATATGCCCACTCTAGTTATTTGAACTGCTATCATTCACCATTCGGGGGTAGGGGAGGCACTGTCCTTTGCAGGAACTATTATTATACTAGGCATCTTCCAATAGGACTCCTACACCCTCTATTATTGATGCTATTTTCTCTATTGTATATATACATAACTGGCCCCAATAATTTATGTAACTCCTTAGTTAGTGGACAGGTATGGAAAGAACTCAATTGTTGCAAATAAGCATGCCACTTTTGTGTTAGCCTGTACACAAGCACTTTTAGGCTGAATACAATACAAATGTCTTGGACACATCCACTAATGGCAACAATGGTGCACTGGTATTGGCAAAGTCATTGTTATAAGCTCGTTTACATAAGAGCAAGATATACTGCTAACAGTTGTTTTTCATTAGGATCATATCATGCTTTTCCTTTTCATAGCTGAAACCAGAATCCAATTGCTACACAGTTCCCATCTTGCTTTTGCCACAGCTGGCAATAACCAATTCACAAGCTTGCTCTGCTATTAGAGACTGGATTTGTTTTACAGCTATTTTTGTTGTCGGAATGCTTGCTCAGCCTCAATGTCCCAAGGAGATATAATGACTTTAGAATTGATAAAATATTAATAGTATATGGTAACCTATGTGATATAGGCAGTGAGGGGAAAGTGTAGAGATAGTACATCCAAAAATCTTGGCACAGGACCTTACCTATAGCAAACTTTCAGTAATTGTTGGTGGATGACAATTGTGGAATGAGGAAGTTATACAAATAGAGGTACCAGGTGAGAAGATAGAGGAGTCACCAGAAAGCAATAGATACCAAAATCTAAAAATTTTAGGGGGAACATGTAGCTAAGAATAGCATCAAAAATTGTATATAAATCATTTGAAAATTTGGATATAAAAGGAAACAAGAGTTTGGAATAAACTTTTTTTCCTTAAAATGGACAAAACTAAAGCATTTATTTTTTTTTTTTTAATTAAGGCACAACTTTAATTCGTCTTTCAATTAGTGTTTTGCTAGACAATTTCTTCCTTGTAAGTTCTTTAATACGCTATAGGATACTTAGGCTGTAGGGCTGGGGTTGGCCTAAGACCAACCACAGACATAGTCCAAGAAGAGTTATAATGTAGGGTTACCAAGATGGCCACATTGCAGTACTCTTTTTTTAAAATTTTATTTTATTTTTAAAGAAGCTTTAGATAACAAAAATTACATCAGAAATGCGAGATTGCCATATACTTCACCCATCCACCTCCCACAACTTTTCCCCCCACTAACATCCCTCTATCTTCTCACTCTACCCTTTATGACAATTACCAAAGTTTCTAACCTCATCCCTATCCACATCTCCATGCCTCTGCTCATCTCCATGCTTCGGTCCATTACTGCACCCTTAGGAAATGGTACACTAGTACAGCTGTATACCCCAACTCTACGATGATTGACTCTCTAGTCAATGTACAATCAAAACTCTAGGGTCATCTCTTCACTTGACTGTCTATCATCATCTAAAATCTAAACTCAACAAACTATCCCACCAAAAGAATAACCTTTCTACCTCTCTCCCTATTTTTATTGGTACCTCTATTCATATAACTTCCTCATATCCAAACCTTAGAAAACCATCCTCTTTGCTATTGTTGTCACTGTCATCATCATCATCATCCACCAACAATTACTGAAAGTTTGCTATAGGTAAGGTCCTGTGCCATGATTTTTGGATGCACTGTCTCTACACTGTCCCTTCACTGCCTATATCACATTGGTTATCATATACTATTAATATTTTATCAATTCTAAAGCCAGTATATCCCCTTGACTACAATTTCCTTGTGAGTAAAATAAATTTATTGAGTTCTACTTTTCCAGCAATAGTTTAGTTGTTTGTAACGACAACCTATGAAATTTGAGTAGTAGAATTGCAGCATGTAAAATAAAATTCCTAAATAAACATTCTTAAGGTAGCTGGTTATCTGTACTGTGACAGAGATCAGACGGCCTTTAAATTAAGGTAAGATTGCCCTTAGAACTCTTTCGAGTGCTGTTGCAGATGATGCTCCCTAAAATCACATTATTTTGTGGGAAGTTAACTGTTTAGAGTATCACAGCACCTTGAGAACTGATCTTATTCATACCCCTAATTAAATGATATAAGGAATAGAATGAGGAGGGACTGCTGGAATTAAGTGGGTAGAAATTCAGATTATACTAATGTGTCCAGCAGACTGGGAGCCTTCAAGAAAAGGTAATCCTGTTTGTTAAATTATAGTGTTTGTTTTTCTTAAGGAAAAGAACAATCAAGAATGAGCAGGAGGGCTTGAACTCAGAGCAGGCAATTGTCCATTATACTGTGAACTATACTGAACCACCCCTTGGGGCAGTCAGCCCTGGGGATAGGGGCACCGAAATCTATATTTAGGGAGCCCATTCTCTAATAGATGGTTCTGAAAAGATAAAAGGCAGTAGGTTTTTCCAACTGGCCAGGAAGAAGGGTGGCATGAGTTAGAGGAAGTCAGTAGCAGTGTAGGCTATAGGTCACATTGAGTGGCCTGGAGGAAGTGAGCGGCATCATGGGAAGGAACTTCATGGAGGTTAGCAGATCAACAAAGCAAGCAGTAGTGCAGGCAGTGACCTACAGGCTGCCAAGAGGCAGTGGTCAGTACGAAAGAAGGACCTTGAGGTCAACACAGCATATGGAATCCAGCACTGCAGTCTTTCGTTCTGAGAAATTGTAGAACACTCCTCTCCTTCTAGAGCTTCTACCTTCCAGAAGGAAACTAATGTTACCCAGGGCCACAATTGAAGGGACATGGCAGCCATTTGGTTACACAGATGAGGATTTAATTTTAGTATTTAGGGAAGTAGATGCTAGGAAAAAGACTGATTTCCTTTCCTCAAGAAATTGGGACACAGATCACCAAGACTTAAATATTACTGTAAATGTGACACCAGTTTGCTCACTGAAATCCGAAGCCCAGACCGTGAATTTTCAAGTCCAAATTACTGGTAGAATCATTGTAATTTCAGTTAAGAGGCTCAACATACCTCTGGCAGAGGTTGGTGTCTGAGTAAAAAGGAATTTTGTTTTTCCTTCTTTCTCTCTGTTTTGAGACTCTCATACATGCCCACAGATTAAATAAGTGATACATGCTTATCTCTATGGGAATGTAAGAATCAATTTCAACATTCAAATGTGAGAAAACAGTGGACAGGAAACTTTCAAAACTGGAAAAGTATGCTTCTATTATAGAGAACTTTATATTCAATGATGACATGACAGAAAAACTGCAAGATTTTTAAAATATATTCCTTCACAAGTCTTTTCACCTTTTTAAATTTGGCTTTGTCTTCACTTCTTTGGAGTGGAAGATAATTACTTTGACTTACATTTGAGAGAGATATTTGTATTTTGTTTGCAAGTAGATGACGTAGTTAAATTTTAGGTTATTTCTTTATTTGCCACCTCTCTGCAACTCTCTTTATATACAATAGGAAGTAGGATATGACAATATACATAGCTCTTGGCTTTGACTAATAATCATGTTTAAACAGTTCTGTTTTATTTATTACTGTGACTATTGTAGCAGAGAGAAGTCGGGTGTTCGCAGTATTGAAGGCCAGGACGTGAGAATCTAAGAAGGAAGATTTATTAGCAGCCGGCCAGGCACAGCGGACTTCTGTCCAAAAAAAAACCTAACCCAGATAGGATTTTTGGGTCCTTTTTTTACAGAGGATGTAGAAGTGGGGAGTGGGGAGTGGGGAGTCAAAGAGTGCTTTTATGCAAAAGGACTTTCTTCATTAGTTTTTTGAACTTTAAGTGTTTATCAGCCAGGTCTTGAGTTAACACATAGCTCCCACATTCCAGGTAAGCTTGAATTAATACATATAGTCTGCATCCTCCCTGAATATCCAAAGCCTATAGAGCCTATATCACTTAGTTGGCTTTCCAGGAATTAGGCATATTTGGATATAGAATAAGTTTGAATTTACGCACAGGCCATATTATGACCTCAAAAGCGGCCTAGAGCCCTTAGGAGCTGTTAAGAAAAGAGGGTATCTTTACCATAATCCATGTGGCCAGAGAAGTGGGAATTTGAGGAAAAAGGAAGAAGTGGAACTGTGGAAACTGAAATTATTCTACAGAATAGAAGCAAGATTCTCTGAAAACCATAGTATCAGAGAAAAGAATACAAGGACCAAAATAGGCACATTTCCCAGACTAAAGACCTGCACACCATGGAGACAGCCACGTGGGCCTGGACTAAAGTATCATTTTGTCTGTCCCTTTGAATCCTGTCCAAAACCCCTGTGGTAGCTTATTGCAGGTGAGTCTCAAAAGCATCACAGCAAAGGCCCCAAACAGTGCTTTACTACTGTTCGCCTAAGTGGAAACACACAGCTTTCAACAAACGGAATCCAAATATCTCTTTAGCCTCATCTTCTTTTCACCCATCTCTCAACTCCTGCCCTGGTGATTCTCTGTTAAAACTCTCCTGTGCATTCCTACATACATCTCTTTGTTCAGAACTTCTCACTGACCTAAAAATGCCTGCCCTCTTTCTCATCTAAATCCCATGCATTTTCAAATCCCATGTTGATATCTCACTCTGGGTAAAGCCTTTCTCTACTTCCCAGCCTGAAAAAAATTCCTTTCTCCCCTAAACTTTTAGAAAATTTTGTGTTAGTAATCCTCTGTAAGAGCTTTTCTTAATGTCTTGAATTATTATTTAAATACAGTTGGATCTCACTGGTGTTTTTAATGTGTCTTATAAACTTGTCCCATAAAATTTAGTTTCACTCCTTAGAGTTTACAATAAGCAAACTTCTTAGGGTCAGAAACATTTAGCTCTTTGATGCATTGAGAATAAACCAGATAATCCATCTGCTTTCTGTGAAGGGAAAATATTAACAATAAACTCAGATAATCCATTCATCCATCAATTTCAATGCCTAATTTATTTCAGACAAAGATCAAGCAGATTTTTTAAAGGCCATCCAAAGGTGAATTTTCAAAACTTCTTCCAATAGTTGCTATCTATTTAAAAACTCCCTCCACATTTAACTTCACTTGACCCCACAACTTCTTGCAAATCCAAACCAAGTTTTCCCAAATTTCCCTAGCTCAGTGACTCTCAACTGGTCAATTTTGCTAAAGAGGGGATAGTCATCAAGGCCTGGAGAGACTTTGGGTTGTCTTTTCACAATTGGGGAGGGGGCAGAGCACTACTGGCATCTGGTGGATAGGGGCCAGGGGTGCTTTTGAACATCCTACAATGCACAGTGCAGATCCCAGATCCCACAACAAAGAATTATCCAGGTCACAATGCCAGTGGCAAGGTTGAGAACCCCTGCCCTAACTAAAAATAATCTCCCTCAAAGCATTTTATCTTTCACTTTATCTCTCACTAATTGTAATTATTGCTCTAACTCATAATTTGGTGGGCAGGGGCCATGCCTTCATCATCTTTGTATCCCCCTGCCCTCAGTGCCTAGCACCAAGTTTTAATCCTCAGCCTGCTTCCAGATGCCAGGATAGGAAAAGCAAAAGTTCTTAAAATAATAACACCTAACTCTTACTAAGTGCTAGATATCTTAAAAGATACTCTATTTGCTTAACAAGGATTATCCCAATTAATCTTCCAACGACCCTGTACAGTAGGCACTGGTATTTTACGGATTGGAAAACTGAGACATAAAGAGGTGTTTAAGTTTAAGTTGCCAAAGGGCTTAGGATGCAAAGTACCAGAAATGTGTTGGTTTTTTATAAAGGGGGTTTATTTGGTATAAAAGCTTACTGTCCAAGGCCATGAAAAGTCCAACTTAAAGCACCATAAAATGTGCTTTCTGACCCAAGTCAGCTGCCACATATTAAAGCAAGATGCCAGGCAATCCCAGTATGGTCTCTCCTTCCCCTCTAGGCTTCCTCTCAGGCTCACTTGCTCCACTTTCTTTCTGATTTCAGCTTAAGGCATCCTATATCAGTCTCTGTTATTCTGCTCACTTCTCAAGTTCAGCTGTAAACTATCAGGCATATAGCAGTGCTATCGCAGGGCTGGTCTCCTCTTGAGCCACTTCAAAGGCCCAGCCTCTTAGGGCCTCATGCTTATGCAATCCTCTTTCTTACATGGCAGGATGATATATGGTAGTTCCCTTTTTCCTCTGTGTCTGTCCATGTGAGTCCATTTATATCAGACCCAGGAAAGGGGCTCGACCTGAGTCATGCTCCAGTAACATAATCCAGTCAAATGGGTCTCATACCCAAAGGAATGAATTAGTTTAAAACATAATCTTTTGCTTTTTGGGATCCACAAAATTCAAACTATCATAGAGGTTAAGTAACCCTGTCAAAAGTCACACAGCTAATACACTGCAGATCCAAGATGCATACACATAACATTCTGACTCCAGTGTTCATCTTCTTTTTTTTCCTCAGCTGTGACCAGCAGTTTTATTTTTTAACTTTATTTTGTACACTTAATAGTTGAAAATATAAGGAATTAAAAGCTATAAAAATAACACAGTTGAATAAAAATATGCATTCCTCAATTAGATGGTCTGGATACATATAAAATTTTTTTAATCATACAATATGTTACATAATACATTTAGTTCATAGTAACATAGTCATACAGTATTTGTCCTTTGTGCCTGGCTTGCTTTGCTCAACATAATGTTCTCCATGTTGTCATATGCTTTATGACTTCATTTCTTCTTACAGCTGCACAATATTCCATTGTGTTGAATACACCACAGTTTGTTTATCCATTTCATCTGTTGGTGGACACCTGCATTGTTTCCCCAAATTTTGGCAATCGTAAATAATGCCGTTATGAATGTCGGTGTGCAGATGTCTGTTCTTGTCACTGCTCTCAGTTCTTCTGGGTATATACCTAGTAGTGATATTGCAGGGTCATGTGGCAAGTCTATATTCAACTTCTTTAAGAACTGCCAAACAGTCCTCCACAGTGGCTGTACCATTCTGTAATACCCATCTTCTTAACCAACGAACTACACCATTTGCATGGTACTAATGCTTAAACCATAATCCTCAAGTATAGACCCCTGAATCTGAACTAGTTTGTTTAGGAAAAGTGAAAGTTCTGATAGAAGTGAACCAATACTGGAACAGGAAAGCAGATTATTTTCCCAATGTATTAATTAAATGATCAGTGTCAAAAAAATAAACTTATTTCTAACAAGCTACACATATCATATATCTTCCATGTACCAGAAATTATGTTAACCTCTGCATATATAAAGATGATCAAGACAGTCCTTAGCCACAAAGGAGTCATGGTAGAGTAGGAAGCAAAAAGAAAAGGATCAACGGTTATAACCCAGTGAGGTTAGTAACCTAATAGATCTGTAAACAAAGTGAGTTAGGGAACTCACCTTTCTATTTCTAGTAGAAATAGAAAAGGACACTTAACCTAAGCCTGAGGAGGTAACACTGCAGTTAGCTCTTTTTTTTTTTTAAGATTTATTTTATTTATTTCTTCCCTCGCCTCCAGTCCCCCACTGTCTGCTCTCTGTGTCCATTCACTATGTGTTCTTCTGTGTCTGCTTGTGTTCTCATTAGGTGGCTCTGGGAACCAATCCTGGGACCTTCTGGAGTGGGAGAGAGGTGATGACTCTCTTGAGCCACCTCAACTCCCTGTTCTGCTATGTCTTCTTATCTTCTTATTTTCTCTTCTCTGTGTCTCTTTTGCCTCATCTTGCTGTGCATGCGCCAGCACTCTGCATGGGCCAACTCGCCACATGGGCCAACTTGCCCCCACCAGGAAGCCCCAGGCATCGAAACCTGGACCTCTCATATGGTTGACAGGAGCGCAATTGGTTGAGCCACATCTGTTTCCCTGCAGTTGGTTCTTTATAGAGCATGGCATGCAGGCATGCATACTGGAAAAGGGGAATAAGAAAGGGTCAGGCCTATGAATGTATATGCTCTTTATGGAACTGCAAGTGATTCATCAGGCTAAAAAGAAAGTTGAGAATAAAGCAGTAGAAACAGATAATACGTGAAAGGAGGAAAGAGTCAGAGGATGATGCAAGTTGTTTGTGAAGCCGATTTTATTAATAATCCTCAAGGCAATTAAATATCACAAGAGGGTTTTTAAACAGAAGATTGACATGGTCAGATTTGCCCTTTTGAAAAAGCACTTGGGCAGCAGAGTGGAATACATATTCGGATAGGACAAGATTAAAGCGAGGAAAACTGGTTAGGCATTTATTGTAGCAATCCAGGCAGGAAATGATAAGTACCTGAACAAAGGCAGTGGCAATGGAGGTGAAGAAGTACCCTGCCAATAAACAGATGTTCCTTACCTGAGTTATTTCTTAAATTTACAACCCAATACACTTCACCATCAAAACAAGGTACTGAAGCACCCTCATAAATATTTTGCTCTTCAGCCAAACATTCAGCATGTCTGTGATTGTCCTTGGAAATCATGACATAAAGTCTACTCCTTACTCTTTAAAAATACCAGTTAAACCAGCCTTTCATGAAAGATCTTAAAGAATCTAACAGTGGGTAAAATTAATGTTTAAAAAAAATAATGAGAAACCTTACATTCCCCACATACATCCTATCTGTGGTAGGTCTTCAATAACATCGGTGAATAAAGGATTTAAGAATTCCTTCCTGGAAGGTCTGGATAATATTCAACCTAAATCCTTCATGCTGTAGTTAGAGTTCATTTGGTCTTGTTTTGTATTATTTCTTTATATTTTAGAAGTCACACATACATTTTATTTTTAACCCCAAATTAAGCATTTGCACTTCTAAAAGCTTAAACTTTAAAAAAAAGTTTAGTTCACTTCAAAGTCTAATGATGCTAAAAATGTTCAGATACATCTGACTGAAATAAGTTTCTTAAACACAGAAACTATTAAACTGGATATGACTACAGTTGAAAACAAATGAAAGAATCTGTTAAAACCACTGACTTCCTTCCCCAGGTTCTTAGCACAGCTATCATTTCTTCAGGGAGGTCTTTTGCAAACATCTGGGCAAGGTTAGGTACCTCTGCTAACCCTCTACTTCTCCTACAGTAACACCTTTCAGTCTTAGGAAAATGCTTACTTAATTACTATCCTTCTTTCTCCACTTTCCCAGGAATCTTTTTGAGGGCAGACTCAGGAGTAGCCTTTTCATGTCTACATTCCCTGGCCCAAGAACAATGTCTAGCACATAGGAATTGTTCAATAATACTTGTTAAATATATGATTTAATGAGGCTGTGTTCTAAGGCAGGAAAAAGACTTACTTTTACTTTGTCTGTGTTTTCCCATTGCTAGATTTGACATTGTTTGCAGTTTTCTTTAATTACATGATGCACTTTTAATTAAAAATAAACAGATTTTAAAATTCAATAATAAGTGGGCTTCTTCTATTGTACAGGCCTCTGAGAGAGGAAACACTGTTGGAAAACCAAAAGAACGTGTGTTAATTCATAAATACTAAAAACCTCTTTATTTCCTAAATATAATTAGGCATAATTGTTAAACATAATTTCTTTTTTTTAAGATATTTCAATTTTAAAACTATCACAGGAATCATTATGGTTCTCCAGTGTTTTTGAAGTAAGCATTTATTTGCACTGTTGAAAGGATTGTGAAGAGGGGAGCATTACTTAAAATTGCATTGCCTCAAAAATGGTGATGTAAAACATCCCAAGAAAAAACCTCCCCAGAGACTCAGCAATTAAAAGGAAAAATCCCATTTCCTTAGAACTCTGGGGACGGTAGAGCCTGGAGAATGACTACACAAATGCTGCATTGAAGAAAAAGGAAAATATCAGGTAGGAAACGTTCTTTGTGGACCTGCCAGTCCATTTCCCTCTCCCTCACTCAGTACCTCATAGGTTGGAAGAGGCTCAGAGGTTACCGGGAACAGCAGTGACAGAACCCCATGTATATCCAGAAACAAGAACAGAAGTCCACAGAGACCCAGGGCAAAAGACAAGCTTCAGAGGAGTGCTGCATATAATAGGGACACCAGGAATAAAAGACAGAGAAAGATACTGTGTTAAACCTGCGACTGGAAAGTGCTGCACCAGTTTCTTGGCTAAATCACCAAAATGCAAAACAGACTTTTCTGGAGCAACCCACATTTCTGGATTGACCCCATCTGAGCCCCCAGGGTGGGATACCCCAGAGGCAGAAAAATCCCTCAAAGAGAAAAAAGCAGGATTTTATGGCAGTTTGAGATTATTTTATGAATCCCAAAAAGAGAGATTGGGAGAGTTTGGCCACTCCAGGCTACAGAGAGAGTGAAACACATTCCCCATTGGTTGGGGAGAGTTAGGTCACCACCCCACTGCTCTGAGTGGTTTGGGTCTGTATGCCAGAGATTAGAGAAAGTGAGGCCATCATGCCAATGTTCTTGGAGGGAGAGGGCTGGAGCTCAGTCACCACCTAGATGCTTAAAGAGCGTGGAACCAAAAATATGGTCACTGGGCAAGTCTGTGGAAAGGGTGGGCCCCCCTGAGGCCCCAGGGAGAAGAAACCATAGTTATAAGGATGATTCTCAGATTTTGAAATCTAATGGAGCATGCCTGCAGGTTTTTTGGAAATGTTTAGGACATATGATACCTGTTTTCCCTCCTAATTTTTTCCTTATGATAACACAAATGTTTATCTTATGACCATCCCTCCTTTGTATATAGGAAACAGATGACTTGTTTTCTGAATTGCACAGATCCACAGCCAGTGGAGAATGTTGCCTCAAGATAAACTGCATGCCTATAATTGATTTTTATGAGATTTTGTACTTAGCAATCTTACTGAAATGATTTAAGGCTTTTTGGAATATTGTGATGCAAGGAATGTATTTTGCTCATGGAAAGGCATGTCTATTGGGGATTCAGAGAGTGAAGTATTACAGTTTGAGGTTATTTTATGAATCCCCAAAAGAAAAAGATTATGTTTATAAACTAATCTTTTCCCATGGGTGTGATGCCATTTGATTGCATTAAATTTGGTTGAGGGGACTTTAATTCGATTACTAAATAAGATAAATGTTGGGTTTTTGATTGGACTACATCAGTGTGATGTGATTCATTTTGAGTCTCCACCCTCTTGCTGTGTCTGATGTAAATAGAAACACAGAGAGACACAGAAGAGGAAGTGCTGCCATATTTGATCCACTCATGTGAGAGAAGACTAGAGGATAGCTAAAGCATGAAGTCCCCAAGAGGCATGGCGCATGGAGGAGCTCAAGAGGAGATGAGCCCTGCTATATGCCTGATAGCTTGCAGCTGACCTTGGGAAGAACGCAAAGCAGCCAAACTGATATAGGAGGCTCAAGAAGGAACAGACCCTATGCCTGATAGTTGCAGCTGAGTTCCAGGAGCTGGGCTCTGAGAGATGTAGATTCTGGAGGGGAAGGCAGAGATCTCTGCAGAAATTGGTGGCAATCTTCACCATGTGGCAGTTGTCTTTGATGAGAAAGCATCTCTGATGGTGCCTTAATTTGGAGTTTTCATGGCCTTTGAAGCCTAAGCTTTTACCCCAAATGAATCCCCTTTATAAAAGACAACCCATTTCTGGTACTTTGTGCTGGCAGCCGTTTGTCAAACTAAAACAGGTTAAACTGAACTGCTGTAAGACAGGATGGTCCCAGAAATAAAAAGAGTAAGGTAAATGGGGCCCTGAGTAAGGGAGAGAACTTAAACAAGTCATAGAATCTGGGGGAAAAAAATGTGACAAAAACAAACAGAAGTGACCAAGATTGCCAGAGAAGGAACAGAGGAAAGGAAACTTTCTCCTAGAGGTGAAATAATTATACCAAAAAAGTGCAATATTAAAAATTGGGCAACATATCCAGGACAAGAATAAGATGAATAAGAGCTGAGAAAGTCAGATCAATTAAAGAGTGCCTATTCTCAAGGTCTAGAATAAGTTGGGCCAAGCATCAGAGAAGATCCTTAGCACAAAGCCAATTGTATGAGTAATCCAAAGGGGTGCTGATACAAAGTACCAGAAACCTGTTGGCTTTTATTAAGGGTATTTATTTGGCATAGATGCTTACATTCACAAGGCCATAAAGCATAAGTTACTTCCCTCACCTAAGTCTGTGCCATGTGTTGGCACAAGATGACTGCTGGTCTCTGTGGGGGTTCAGCTTTGTCTTCCTCCTAAGGCTCCATGGTCCCAGCTCTTTCCAATCTCAGCTGTAGGCTAGCATAAGGCTCCTCTCTATTCCCAGGGCTTTTCTTTCTAACATTCTTGGCTGTTCAGGGCTCTGGTCTCTTCAACTGCAAACTATTAGGCAAACTAGTTGGCTCTCTACCTGGGGCTCCAGAATTCAAAATTAAACTCTCTGTGTTCTCCCTCTCTGTTTATTTACTTCCCTGTCTCTGAGAATCTGTTTATATAGCCCACAAAGAGAAGGGAGTCTCAAAGTGAGTTGGCCTAATGACATGGTCAAATAAAAACCCTAATCTTGATTTAATAAAATAAAAATGAGACCTCTGAATCTAATACAATCTAATATATCCAGAGGAAAGGCCAGTTTACAAACATAATCCAATATCTATTTTTGGAATTCATGAACAATACCAAACTGCCACACCAATCAACAATAAAACCCTAGAAAAGAGGGAGAAAATAACCATAAGAGTTAACTCATAAAGGTAATCAGATGGCTAGACATCAGCAAGAATTATAAGACATACTAAGAAACAGGAAGTTATGGCTCACTCAAGAGAATAAAATTAAAACTTCTGAGGAGACAGATTTTAGAACAACTAATCAAAGAAGTTCAAACAAATCTTTTAAATTATTTCAAGGAAATAAAGAAAAATAAGCATAAAGAGATAAGGGATATTAAGAAGACAATGTATACACATGAAGAAGAATTTGAAAGTATAAAAAGAAACATAATGGAAATTATGGGGTTGAAAAGCACTATAGTAGAGATTAGAAATAAACTAGAGGGGAGCATATGTGGTTCAAGCTGTTGAGTGCCTGCTTCCCACATGGGAGGTCCCAGGTACAGTTCCCAGTACCTCCTAAAAACAACAACAACAACAAAGAAAAAAAACCTCAGGAGCACCAATGTGGCTCAGTGGTTGAGCACTGGCTTCCCACATACAGATGTCCTGGGTTCAATTCCCAGCCCCTGTACCTCAAAAAAAAAAAAAAATTAAAAACACACCAGAGGCATACAAAGCAGATTTCAACAGGCAGAAGAAAGAATCAGTGAATAAGAAGTCATACAGTCAGAAGAACAGATAGAGAAAAGAACAGAAAAAATTGAGCAGTGTCTCAGGGATTTGAGTGACAGTATGAGGCACACAAACACACATGTCATGGGTGTCCCAGAGGAGAAGAGAAGGGAAAAGGAACAGAAAGACTATTTGAGGAAATAATGGCTGAAAAATTCCCATCTCTTTATGAAAGACAACATTTACATGTCCAAAAGTGCAATGTATTATAAACAGAATAAATCCTGATAGACCTATTCTGAGGTACATACTACTCAGAATGTAAAATGTCAAAGATAAAGATTCTGAAAGCAACAAGAGAAAAGTGATTTGACACACAAAAGGAGTCCTCAGTAAGACTAAGTGCTGATTTTTCATCAGAAATAATGGAGGCAGGAAGGCAGTGGTGTGATATATTTAAAGTTCTGAAATAGAAAAAGAGACAGCCAAAAAATCTGGCAAAACTTGTCCTTTATCTGGCAAAACTTGTCCTTAAAAAATGAGAGACAGATTAAAATATTTACAGATAAACAGGAACTGAAAGAGTTTTTCAATAAGAGACTTGCCCTGTAAGAATTTAAAAAGGGAGTGCTACAGATTTAAAGGAAAAGACGGGAGAGTGTGGCAGGGAGAGTGTGAAGAAATGAAGATTATCAGTAAGGGTAGAAAAGGACAAAACTCTATAGACTGACTCCTCAGTATTCTATAAGAATCAGAATACATATGAACAAGAAAAAGGTTTATTTCCTAATAATGAACATGTAAAATACAGAGTTGTAAAGTGGAACATAAACAACATGAAGATAGGAAACAGAAGGAGATGAGAACAGAGAACATATATGCTGTAGAAAGTAGGTTGGTATCTTTTCAAATTAGTAGGCTATGTAATATAAACTCTAGAGTAACCACAAAGAAAGTAGTGTGAAAATAGAAATAGAAATGAGAAAAGGATCAGTCAGATACATCACAAAAGATCAAATATACTGAAAAGGAGGTTGCAATTAAGATCAAATATACAGAAAAGAGAGACAAAAGAAATGACTTTAAAAAAACAAAGTACAAAATGACTGTTGCAACTACTGCCTTTACAGTAATATCATGGTATGTGAATGGAGTAAACTCCACAATCAAAAGACACAGACTGGCAGAATGGATACATCATTTACAAGAGACTCACCTTAGACACAAATAGGTTGAAAGTGGAAGACTGGAAAAAGATATTCCATGCAAATAGTTACCAAAAAAGAGCTGGGACACTAATTTCAGACAAAAAATACTTTAAGTAAAAAGCTGCTATAAACAAAAAAGGATACTGTATATTAATAAAAGAGACAATCCACTAAGAAGAAATAACAATCATAAATATTTATGAACCTAACCATAATACCTCAAAATACATGAGGCAAACACAGGCAAAACTAAAGCAAGGAATAGACAACTCTACAATAATAGTTGGAGACTTCAGTACACCATTCTCATCAGTAGATAGGACATCTAGACAGAATATCAATAAGGAAACCGAAAACTTGAATAACTTCATAAATGACCAACTCGAATTAACAGACATATATCGAACATTATACCCCAGTACAGTGGGAAATACATTCTTCTCCTGTGCACTTGGATCATTCTCCATGATAGAACACATGTTGAGTCACAAAACAAATCTCAATAAAGTTTAAAAGTTTTATATACAAAATATCTTCTCTACCCATAATAGAATAAAGCTATAAATCAATAACAGGCAGAGAATTGGAAAATCCATAAATATATGAAAGTTAAATAACAAATTTCTTTAAAAATCATTGTGTTAAGGAAGAAATTGCAAAGGAATTCAGAAATTTATTTAGATAAATCAAAAGAACACAATATATCAAAATTTATGGGATGCAGTGAAGGCAGTGCTGAGAGGGAAATACATAGCTTTAAACACATTAAAAAAGGAAGAGTTAAAATTGAAAGATCTGACTGCACATTTGAAAGAACTAGAATGAGCAAACTGAGGGAAAAATCAAGAAAAAATTCCACTTACAGAAACAAGTGAAAGAATAAAATACCTAGGAATAAATTTAACCAAGTATGTAAAGGACTTGTACATAAAAAACTACAAAACATTGCTAGAAGAAATCAAGGAAAAACACATAAGTGGGAGGATATTTGTAGCAGTTTGATATATTTCTGAATTCTAAAAATAGATATTGGAGTATTTTTGTAAACTGGTGTGTACCTGAGAATGATTAAATTATGATTAGGGCTTTGATTGGGCCATGTCAGTGTTGAGTCCCCATCCCTTGGTGGGTAGGAAATCACAGATAAAAGACATGGCAAAGGACAGCATTGAAGGTTTTTGATGCTGGAGTTTTGATGTTGGAGCTTTGATGCTGGAGTCTTGAGCTGGAGCCCTGAGAAGTAAGGTTGCAGAGGAATTTATATGTGAGGAAACAGAGAAGGCCCTGGGAAGAGAAACAAGCTATTTGCCTAATAGTCTATAGCTGACCTTGTGGAGAAAACACAACAGCTGAGCCCAGAGAGAAACAGAGCCCTAGGAAGAGAGGAACACAAGAATCCTGAAGTCTTGGCAGATGTCGGCAGCCATCTTGCCCCAACATGTGGAAAGAAACTTCGATGAGGGAAGTGATCTATGCTTTTTGGCCTGGCTACTCTAAGTTTCTTCCTCAAATAAACACCCTTTATAAAAGCCAGCACATTTCTGGTGTTTTGCATCAGCTGACTGATGCAATATTCCACTTCATTGATTGAAATATTGATTGTTAAGGTGTCTATTCTACCAAAAATGATGTACATATTCAACACAATCCCAGTCAAAGTTCCAACACCCTTCTTAGTAGAAACAGAAAGGCCAATTATCAAATTTATTTCAAAGAGTAAGGGGCCCCAAATAGACAAAAACATCTTGAAAAAGAGGAATGAAGTTGGAGGACTCACACTTTCTGACTTTAAAGCATATTACAAACCTACAGTGGTAAATTTTTTTTAATGCATGGTATCCACACAAGGATAGACATATTGACCAATGGAATCAACTTGAGAGTTCAAAAATAGACCCTCACATCTATGACCAATTGAGGCTTGACAAGCCTGCCAGGTCCACTCAAATGGGAAAGAATATTCTTGCCAACAAATGGTGCTGGGAGAATTGGATATCCATATGCAAAAGAATGAGTGAGAACCAGTATCTCACACCATATATAAAAAGTAACTTAAAATATATGACAGACCTAAACATAAGAACCAGGACTAGAAGGCTCCCAGAAGAAAATATAGGGAAGCATCGTCAGTATATTGTATTAGGCAATGGTTTCTAAGACTTTACCCTTAAAGCACAAGTAACATAAGAAAAAATAGATAGGAAAGTGGATTTGGCTCAACTGATAGAGCATCAGCCTACCACATGGGAGATCCAGGGTTCAAACCCTGGGCCTCCTGACTCATGTGGTAGCTGGCCCAGGCTCAGAGCTGATGAACACAAGAAGTACCATGCCATACAGGCATGTATAGGGGAGTCCCACATGTAAGGGGTGCGCTCCGTAAGGAGAGTCACCCCGCACGAAAAAAGCGCAGCCTGCCCAGGAGTGGCGCCGCACACATGGAGAGCTGACGCAGCAAGATGATGCAACAAAGACACAGATTCCCACTGCTGTACACAAGAATGCAAACGGACACAGAAGAACACACAGTGAACGGACACAGAGATCAGACAAGGGAGGGAAGGGAAAGAAATAAATAAATCTTTTAAAAAGAAGAAGAAATAGATAAATGGGACCTCCTCAAAATTAAAAACTTTTATGCATCAAAAGATTGTCATGAAAGTGAAAAGAAAACCTACTCAATGGGAGAACATATTTGAAATCTATATCCAATAAGGGTTTATTATCTAGAATATATAAAGGAATCCTACACCTTAATAACAAAAAGACAAACAACCCAATTTAAAAATGGACAAATGAGTTGAATAGACATTTCTTCCAAGAGGATATACAAATGCAAAAAAGCACATGAAAAGATGCTCATCATCACTAGCTATTAAGGAAATGCAAATCAAAATAATGAGATATCATTTCATAACCACTAGAATGGCTATTTAAAAACAAAAAACAGAAAACTACAAGTGTTGGAGGGGATGTAGAGAATTAAGAACGTTCATTTATTGCTGGTGGCAATGTAAAATGGTGGAGCCACTATGGAAGACAGTTTGGCAGTTCCTCAGGAAGCTAATTATGGAACTGCCATATGAGCTGGCAATCCTACCAATGGATATATGCCCAGAAGAATTGAAAGTCGGGGCTTGAACAGCTATTTACACATTGTTGTACATAGTGGCATTATTCAAAATTGTCAAAAGGTGGAAACAACCCAAGTGTCCACCAAGCAATGAATGGATAAACAAAATGTGGTATATATATACAATGGAATATTATTCATATGTTAAAAGGAATGAAATCTTGATGCATGCAATAACGTGGATGAAACTTGAGAACATCATGCTGAGTGAAATAAGCTGGATACAAAAGGAAAAAATATTGTATTATCTCATCGATATGAACTCATTATCATAAGCAAACTCATAGAGTTAGCCTTTAGAGTGTAAGTTATCAGGAGATAGATGAGTTAGAGAATGGGGAGTTGATTCTTAATTTGTACATAATTTCCATTTAGGTTGGTTGTAAAGTTTTGGAAATGGATGGTGGTGATGGAAGATTATTGTGAGTATAATTAACAGCACTGAATTATATAGATGAATGTGGTTAAAATGGGAACTTTTAGGTCAGAAATATTACCAAAATTAAAATTAAAGATAAAACAGGACTGTATAACAGTGAATCTTATTGTAGATGATGGACTATAGTTAATAGTATAATAATATTCTTTCATGAAGTATAAAATATATGACACTAATACAAGGTGTTAATAATAGGGTAGTATACAGAAAAAAATGCACCTAATATAGACTATGGACAATATTTAATAATACTGTTTTAATAATTCTCATTAATTATAACCAAGGTTATTACTGTTTTAAGAAATTAGTACAATTACAAAAAAGTATTATTATCAATTGTAGCAGTGTTCCACACATATGCAAGATGTTGGTGGTGGGGTAGTGTATGGGAATCCTATATTTTATGCATGATTGGTCTGTAAACCCACTATTTCTCTGAAAAAAAAGAAAATTTTAATTTCATTGCCTCACTGAAAATCCTTCCTTATAAACCTTGTCAATGGTAGTGATCAGAATTACTCCACACTCCATCAACATAGCATCTGGTGACATTTCTCTCAACCCAATAAATTAATTTAACATCCTAGCAAAATCGGATCATTGGCTAAGGCTTTATTTACTGCTATCTTTTTCTAACAAAATATAAAATCATAATTATATTACTATGCCCTTTGTTAAGACACCATTCTGTAAGAGTAGCAATTTGGGTTTCAAGTCACATAATACCTATTAAAATTCCTTAATTAATAAATAAATTTTATTATTTTACATAACAAAAAACTAAAGGCAAAATGCTTTCAAGACTAGATAATTTTATGATTCTTTCCATAATCCTCCTCTGCTACCCTTAGCCTGGTGGCTCTTCCCTCATAATCACAAGGCATTCTGGGCATTTTATCTTCAGTCAACAAATCCAAAGTCCAGAAGAGAGTAATTCTCTTCCCTGAACCCCTTTTCTTGAGGGAAAGGAAATTGTTCTTAAAGTATCTCAGCAAGCTCTCAGCACTCATGCGAATTCCTAAACTAATCATTGGCAAAGGGAGTGGAATTACTTGCGAAGGTGACCTTTTACTGATAAGTATGACTGATGGCACTGAGGAAGGATCCTCCTCCTTCTCCCTGAGACAACAGCTGCCTGGCATCTGGAGAATTTCAGGGTTCTGATTGCAAGGAGGATGGAAGACCATAGGAACTTAGGAGTCACTGAATGTATCCATCCAAACAGCATTTTCCCTCTGATTTACCAATTTTAAGAAACTGAATCATGATCATAATTGTTGTTAAAGGTTGACTTCAATTAGATATTTATCTTTAGTAAGACTAAAAAGGATTTTTCTGTCCATTAATTTATTCAATACACTTAAAAGTGAGCTAGGTGCTAGAATGTATGTTTTTAAAAAAATGCATGGCCACTGCCCCCATGGAGTTTACACTGTAGTAGGTGAGATGGGCTAAATATTAGCTAACAAATGAATACATAATCATATTTTAAGATAAGTGCTATGAATGATACAGATCAAGTGTTGCAGTAGGATTATAGGGGAGGAAGCACTCAAGTGCAGTGCATCAGACTCTCTCAGGCAAGGCACTGACATGAAGCCAAGGCCTGGAGGATAAGAGGGCGGTGAATGAATGACAAGCACTCAGGGTGGAAGGAGAAGCATATGAAGGTCATGAGGCAAGACAGAGGCCGTTATGTGGAAGGAGAGACACTTCCTGTGGGGAAAAGTGGGAGGTGTGAGGAGTAGGGCATATGGGAATTCCTTATATTTTTTTGTGTAACATTTTATGTAATCTAAGTATCTTTTAAAAATAAATTTAAAAATGCATTAAAAAAAAAGAAGAGACAAGTAAGCAAAGGTGGTCCCAGATGCAGACGGTGATAACAAGTTAAGGGGTTCCCTTCACATGGATTATATTTCCTTTGTAAAAGAAGATATGGGTCTTTTGCAATTGACAGAGGCCCAAGACAAAACCATTAAAAGGAAAAAGGGGTTTTTATTGCAAAGCTCCTGTAATAGACACAGAGTACTGCAGGAAACCAGGGCAACCATAAGGACCTAAGGGACTAGAACTAGGAACATAAAATGCATCGGGACTTTCTCAATCTTGCCTGCCGCCTGAGCATCACCTTCATTCTCTCAGGCTTTCTCACTATGAAGCTTGATATTGCAGTAGGAAGATCTGCAAGGGAAAGTTTACAGTCCCACAAAGGAGAGGAAATCGATAATTCCCCATTACTTCCATCAAAATATGGAAAGGTCCAGCTTGGCATACCCCTGAGTCACGTATTTTGGCCAAGAATGGAGCATGTTATTGACTCACTGTGTCATGGAGGTAGGCTCTGTTATTCCAAAGGAGAGGAGATAGTATCGGGCAAAGACAATAGTCAACGCACTGGAGCGCCTCAGAAACAACTCAGGTATGATGGAAAAGAACTAATTCTACACTATAGAAAAAAATCACTTACAATCAATTTAAATAAACAAACTACAAAAATAATCTACAACCCCAGTACAGAAACACTAACGCTTCTCATAAAGATCAATAAATCCTTAAACCAGTTGCAGTTTGAATAAAAGAGTTCCCATACCTATTTGGAATCTGTCTTTCACTCTTCAGGTTCTATGATGCTAAACTTGTCCTACTTTGTATCCACTTTATTCTGCATCTCTCACCAAAACTTATTAGACTTTTTCTCTCCATGTCTATCTGCAAATGCTCAAATCTTCACATTTGTTTTATCACAAGCTATTGCTGTTCCTAATTGGCCACTCCACAAACCTGTGCAAAGATGGAAAAGGATGAATATTTACAGCTTTGATCTTTGTCACAAATCATCTAATCCACATGCAATTCTCTTAGTTTTTTATTTAAAATGTTAGTAGTTTTTCAAATAAACAAAGACTATGTGACTAACTATAAAATTACATTTTCAATTCGATAGCACCACCTGCAGGGTGATTATGGCATACTGCAGCTCAAAACACCAAGCAAGCATAAGTATTTACTTTAGGATACTTAAGGAGTAGGATATTGAACTGTTAATGCTCTGTTACATTATGTTTTCCTCAAACCCTGCCTTTTCCTATTGTGTTGCTGCTTTCAATAAGCATATTTTCCAGAAAATTTCATGTCTAGTGCTTCAATGTTCCAACTGCATTCAAAACCTTGAAATCTAAAGGCTTACCTTAAAATGTAAAATAGAATCTGAAGGTATTAAAATATTATCACTACTTATCCTCTTATGCAGTGTGACTTCCTTTAAAAGTTAACCGAATTATTTACATCTTTGAAGAAATGTCAGGCAAAATTTGAGCAATATAGAAAGCTGTGCCTACTGGAATGAAGGAAATTTTTTCTTTCTTCCTAAGTAGTACAATTTCACTATATATTTCCATCCAGGTTCCATAAACAGTTAAACCTTTTAGTTAAAGTATTTATTGGTTGTGCTCTACAGTATATTACAAATGGTTCCCTACACCTTTAACTGTTAATTAGCTGAAGTATTTGGTTCAGAAACCACAACCCTGTTTAGTGTGACCTCACTGGTATGGCATCTGGGCAATTATCTTTGAGATAATGAGCCTTTTCATCCATAACAGAACAACAACCTCTCACTTGGATTGCAAAAGATCAGAGCCAATCTGCTGCACACCAGGGTGCCTGCTATCCTCTTTGTATCATACCTTATTTTCAAACTAACCTTTCACATTCTGAATTAATTAAAGTATTTTCAGATTAAAAATTAATGAATTCACTTTAGTATCATTTTGGGGGATAATAGGCATAAAAAATTCATCCAAACAATGTTTTAGATCCTAATACCATAGCCTAAATGGGAAGGAAATCTATGCCATTTACAGAAATTTCTGACACATTCTATATACTAGCCAGAGAACTTCACTGTGTACACATCACTGTGTACATGAGTCACTCTGCTCAACTGTGACAAAAATCATGAGGTCTGGGAAATTGGAGAGAAAAAAAGCAACCTATATATTTGCCTCAAGCACAAATTCTTATTTGGGATACTCGGAAAATAAAGTCTCAGAAAAGATTTAGGGGTGAAGTGTAGTAAATGCGCAGCTGACATTTTAATACACCCTAATTTCAGTCAAAAATTAACTTGGAAACAACCAGCAAGATGGTGGTAGAATGAGGAGCTCCTAGAGTCAGCTCCTACTACAGGGCAGTTAGTAATCACCCAGAACTATCTCAAGCACCTGTTTCGGGGCTCCAGGAAACCAGAAAAACATCCCACGACATCCTTGAGAGAATGGAAGGAGGAACCTGCCCATCTATAGAAAGAATTTGTAAGTACAGCACTCCATGCCCTGGAGGCCAGTGCCCATCCTCCACAGGAGGCAGGCATAAGCAGCCTCAGGAGCTATTCCACAGCTGGAATTGGAACCTCCACTTCCAAAAATGAGGGAGGAAGAGACAGTTGGGCACCAACTTCAACTACTGATTAGTAAGTTCAGCGGGCTAAAGTATAACCCTAAGAAAAGCTAAAGTTTGAATCTGTCCAAGTCAGAAAGAGGCTGGGAGCCACCATCTTAACTCTGTACCCGGCACGAGGGTAAGAGGGGTGGACGAACATCACAGGGCCAGTAGAGACTGATTTCTTTCTATCCAGATCATATTGCAGCACTAGCCTAAACCCCAACCCCACCTTTGGCAGGGAGAAAGCTGGGGAGATCTATGCCAGCCTCTCAAGGAAACTAAAGGCCACACAAAAGTCTAATAAGTTTTGGTGAGAGACGCAGAATAAAGTGGATACAAAGTAATAAATTCAACTGGCTAAAGTACAACCCTAAGAACAGCTAAAGTTTGAACCTGTCCAAGTCAGAAAGAGGCCAGTAGCCACCATTTTTACTCCACCCCCAGCAGGAAGAGGAAGTCGGACTGACTGAAAATCACAGTGAATATAGGGACTGGTTTCTTTCACCTAGATTGACCAGCAACCTTAACCTAGGCTTCAGCCCCACATCTGGATGGGAGGAAACTGGCGTGCCCTGTACCAGTCTATCCAGGTAACTGCAGATACATTTGCCTGGCACAGACTGAAGAGTCAGAAGTCTAGTGGGACAACTGCAGTCATCTTGGACACATACTATATAGATTTCTGCCCACACTTGCAACTCCATCCCCACCTCAGGTAGGAGAGAAAGGCGCATGAAACTTCATTAGTCTCTCTGGGCAACTACAGCCTAGGCCTGCAAGACTTGGATTATTCCACACAGTTTTGGCTCTGTCCCTACCCCTGGCAAAGAAGAAAGCTGGGAGAAGTTTCATTGGTTCCTGGGGAAATGAGAGCCACTTGAACCTCCACAGTACCAACTACATCCTTGGCTCGTACTACAAAACCAGCAAGAGAGAAAGAAAAGGAAGCCCTAAACTAAAGAGAAAAACTGGATGGAGAAAAATTTGAAAGCATACATGGAAAAATAGCAGATCTTATGGGAATGAAAGGCACAATAAATGAAATTTAAAAAACATTGGAATCATATAATAGCAGATTTGAGGAGGCAGAAGAAAGGATTGGTGAGCTTGAAGAAATGGCCTCTGAAAGTGAATGTACAAAAGAACAGATGAAGAAAAGAATGGAAAAAAATTGAACAAGGCTTCAGGGAACAAAATGACAGCAAGAGACATGCAAACATATGTGTCATGGGTGTCCCAGAAGGAGAAGAGAAGGGAAAAGAGGCAGAAGAAACATTTGAAGAAATAGTGGTAGAAAATATCCCAAACCTATTAAAGGACATAGATATCCATGTCCAAGAAGCATAATGTTCTCCCATCCAAAAAAAATCTGAATAGCTCATCTCTGAGACACATGCTTATCAGAATGCCAAATACCAAAGACAAAGAGAATGCTAACAACAGCAAGAAAAAGGCAATGCATAACATATAAGGGATACCCAATGAGATTAGGTGCCAATTTCTCACCAGAAACCATGAAGGCAAGAAGAGAGTGGTGTGATATATTTAAGATACTGCAAGAGAAAAATTTCCAGCTAAGAATCTTGTATCTGGCAAGATAGTCTTTCAAAAATGAGGGTGAGTTTAGAATATCCACAGGTAAACAGAAACTGAGAGAATATGTAACCAAGACACTGGATTTGTAGGAAATACTAAAGGGTGTGCTGCAGCCTGAAAAGAAAAGACAGGAGAGAGAGGCTGAGAAGAGAGTCTAGAAATGAAGATTATATCAATAAAAGTAACTAAAAGTATTAAAGGAGTGGTGAAAATAAAATATGGCAGCTAAAACCCAAATAGTCAGGAATAAACTTAACAAATATTGTAAAGCACTTGTATTCAGAAAACTACAACTCAAAGTTCAAATACATCAAAAAAGTTCTAAAACTTGGAAGAATAGTCCATGCTCACACATTGGAAGACTAAATATCATTAAGATGTCAATTCTACTCAAATTGGTTATGGATTCAATGCAATCCCAATAAAAATTCCACCAGCAATTTTTAAATAAATGAAAAACAAGATTATGAAATTTATTTGGAAGGGTAAGGGGTCTGGAATAGTCAGAAACATCTTAAAAAGGAAAAGCAAAATTGGAGGACTCTCATTTCCAGACTTTAAATCATATTACCTAGCTACAGTGGTAAAACAGTCTGGTACTAGCATAAAGACAAACACATAGACCATTGGAATCAAATTGATGGTTCAGAAACAGACCCTCACATGTTGGTCAACTGATTTTTGACTAGCCTGTCAAACCCACACAGCCCAGGCAGAATAGTCCATTCAACAAATGATGCTGAGAGAACTGAATATCCATAGCTAAAAGAAGGAAAGAGGGCCCCTATCTCACACCTTCCCAAAAGTTAACTAGAAATGAATCAAAAACCCAAATATAAAAGCAAGAACCATAAAACTTTTAGAAGAAAATTTAGGAAAATATCTTCAAGACCTGGTGGTAGGTGGTGGATTCTTAAAGGAGATAAGAGGAGGCCTGAGATGAACTACTGATGTTTAATGTATGTAGAAGTTTTAATTAGCTTTACTGTAAAAGTGTGGAAATGTACAGAGTTGATAGTAACACATTATAGCACATAACAGCTGGTTTATAAATGGGAATGTGGCTGAAAATGGTAGTTGAGGAATGTAAATGCCAGTTGACGGAATGCTAGAGAATAATCTAGGGACTGAATAGCACAATAAACCCAGAGATGGATGAAAATTGTGGTTGATGGTAATATGCAATGTCCTTTGTTAGCTAGAGCATATGTACATCACTATAGCAAGGTGGTGGGAATGTGGAGAAGCATGGGAAAATACAATTGGAGTGACCTATGGACTGTTTTTAGCAGTAATAATGTAATATTCTTGCATCTATGCCAAAGATGTATTGTGTTGATAATGGGGACATATGGAAAATGTGTGCCAAATGTACACTATGGCCTGGTAATAATTGGATGATATGATCTCATAATCTGTATCAAATATTCCACCATGGTGTGGTATGTTAACAGAGGGGTGTTTTTTGGGAATTCTTCACTTGTGCATGATTGTTTTGTAAGTTTACTGCTTCTGTCACAAAAATATATTTAAAATAATAATGGGGTGAATTGGGGAGAAAATATACCAAATGTAAGATAAGGACTATAATTAGGAGCAAGACTTTGTCAATATTCTTTCATAATTTGTAACAAATGTCTCATGACAAGGCAAGGTATTGGTGGTGGGTTGATGTATGGGGCCACTATATGATGTTATGCATGTTTGCTTTGTAAGTTTACAACTTTTACTATACACTTATTGTTTATGTATGTTCATATATAAATGATATAAAGATAATAATAATAGGGTGGATTGGGAGAAAAACACTTTGGTTAGTAGTAATATTTTGAAGGTGTTCTTTAATCATTAGTTTAAAATGTTTGACAACAATGTAAGGCATTAAAATGTTTGACAACAATGGAAGGTGGTACGGTGAGGTATGAGAGCCCTGTATGATGTTACGTATGTTTGTTTTGTAAGTTCACAACAATTACTACACACTTATTGTTTATGTATATTCATGTATGAGTGATAAGCTTCAATAAATTTTTTTAATTAACTTTTAAGCTCCAAAGTTTTCTGCCACTTGTAATCTATAGGTTCCAAACTAACTTTTATCATCAACCCCTATTCTTTATTCATTTTCTGCCTTACAACTTTACCCTATCATCAAATCTGTAACTGAGTCTTCTCACATAACACTAAATGAATATGGAACCCCTCCTCTAAGGATCAAGCATTTCTCAAGGGTCTGCTGGAACCCCACTTCCTTTTTTTTTTTTTAAAGATTTATTTATTTATTTATTTATTTATTTATTTATTTCTCTCCCCTTCTCCCCCCCGCCCCAATTGTCTGTTCACTGTGTCCATTCACTGCGTGTTCTTTGTCCGCTTCTGTTGCACGGGAATATCTATTTCTTTTTGTTGCATCATCTTGTTGTGTCAGCTCTCCGTGTGTGCAGTGCCATTCCTGGGCAGGCTGCACTTTCTTTCATGCTGGGCGGCTCTCCTTACGGGACGCACTCCCTGCACATGGGGCTCCCCTACATGGGGGACACCCCTGTGTGGCACAGCACTCCTTGTGCACATCAGCACTGTGTGTGGGCCAGCTCCACACGGGTCAAGGAGACCTGAACCGCAGACCTCCCATGTGGTAGACAGACACCCTAACCACTGGGCCAAGTCCACTTACCCCCACTTCCTTTTAAAGCTCTCTACATGAGAAAGCTTTATATGTAAACGTTCCATCTTGGTATTGTAAAACTCATACTGTAATTTTAAAATGATTCAACTATCAGTCTTATTCTCTTCCCCTTTTATGCTGGGAATGACTTAATATGAAGGGATGTATGCCAAGAAATTTATGCTAACCATTGTATCACCGTTCCTATTGTCTCAGCCAAATTTCTTTTGAGAGGAAAAGAAACCGCTCAAATTAGCTCAAGTTACAAAGGAGAAATTTGGGGGGAGAGGACTCCATATAACCCAACCTCATGAAGAACTAGATCCAAAACTTGGGAGTCATCAGGAAGTAAAGTATCCTGTGAGCTCCCTCTCCCCCTCTCTCTCTCCCAATCTCTCTCTCTCTCTTTCTCCATACTTCTTTTTCTGCAGACTGGTTTTTTTCTTTACGAGTGAATCTGACTGGACCACTTTGGTTTGTTGTGCACTACTGATCTAAGATCCTTTTGCAAAAGAAAGAGAGTAGCAATGTAGTATTTTGTTGTGGTCCATCCCAATGGGCAGGAAGATAGAAAATAGTTCTTTTAAAAATGGGATTCTTGGCCTAGGGAATCAAAACAAGTTGCTTCACCTGCATATGACATCACACTGCCCAGAACTGAAGTGGAAATGACTCTTTCAAAGGATGGACACACAGCCCTAGGAGATTCAGTATAAGTTAAGAAAATGCAGAAGTCAAGCCAGCAACAAATGACCACATATTTGGCCTCAACTATTATATCTTCATAACTTTGTTATAGTGTTTTTCCTCCCATACCTATGCTAGAAAATATTTAGCACTGATTTCCCCTTTGATGAGCCTTAACTCTCAGAAAGAAAAAATTTGGAAGGAGGGAGTGAAGAAAATGAATATTTTCTCTTTCCACATCGAAATACATATTTTGCCATTAGTCTCATAGATGCAAGTGGAAAATTAGTAATTAAATTCAGCTGTAATAAAGTTAACACATCTTAAAAATCACACCTAGAAATCCAGCTGATTAAGTCTCATATAACGCCTTTGCCCTTTTAAGAAAACTTGTTCCTGTCATCAGCTAATCTAATAAAAGGTTTTCACTCACAATAGAAGTTATTTATAAGCTTTTTTTCAAATTCCAAAACATGTGGCAGTAAAGTACATGTGTATTGTAAAATAACTAGAAAGAGAGCTGTGGAAGGTAGATTCCATTTTAATACAGTAAATGTAGAGATTTCACTCAGTTTCATTTCTAACAACAAATTCTTGCTCTTGGCTATTATTTTTAAATACAACTAGTTGAATCTTGCAGAAGTTATAACTTGGTTTTGCAAGTACTTTTCCTTTAAGGAGGTGAAAGGACAAGAATTAAACACTTCACTCATGAAGCTAGGCAGTGAAAGAAAAATATGGACTGAAGTATCAGGAAATTCAAAGTCTGAGGTTGAAAGCTGTGTACAAGTGATTCAAGAAATAGAACTAGATCCTTTTTATACATGATACCAGAAGTGATTTTAGGTTTTGCAGCATCTGATTGAATCAATGCAGTATTAATTCAGATTAACATTCTTTCTGCAATATTCCAAGTGAGAAACATTGCCCAATTGTCCTGCCCGACCTTCTAATCTCTCCAGTCCTCTTCTATAAACTTCCATGTGAATCATGTGCTTTGAAAACCATTACAGTAGTGAATAACTCCAATGCGTAGGCCGATGGCTGTGGGTAAAAATCACAGTGTGCAGACTTCGCACTATAAAATTAATTCCTATGGTTAGTGCTTGATCAGTATGATACCTAGACTCCCTGACTTACGTACATTTCTCACTAGGAATTTGTGGGGTTTTGCCTGTTATCAGACACTGAAATTGTATTAGTTTGCTGAGTAAACCATAAATGACACCTTCTAGTTCCCTCCACTACTAATCAAGCAACCTCGGATGGCCACAGCCTGCTCCCTTATGCCTAAAGGATACCTCTTGACTCTGCCCATTTCTCTCTCCTCACTGTCACCACCCTAACCCAAACCACCACCAGTTCCCACGAGAACTACAATGGTCTCTTCACTGGTCTCCTTGTTTCCCATGTTTCTCTTTTTTCCCAACACCTAGTTCATCCTCTGAACAACAAGCAGAACGAATTAAATCAAAACAATATCAGGGAAGTGACTGTGGCTCCATCAGTTGGGCTCCCATCTACCATATGGGAGGCCCTGGGTTCACATCCTGGGGCCTCCTAGTGAAGTCAGGCCCACCCACACACTGCAGAGAGCCACCAGCCTGCAAGTGCCATGGAGTGCCGCCAGCCCACAAGCACTGCAGAGAGCCGACTCAGAAAGGTGACACAACAAAAAGGGAGACAAGCAAAAACGCAGAAGAATGCATAGCAAATAGATACAGAGAGCACACAGCAAGCAAGCCACAAGGGGGAAAATAAATAAATAAAATAAATACGGACACAGAAGAACACATGCAAGGGGGGGGGGGATAAAAAAAAGCAAAACAATATCAGACGTCTGGTTTTGGTTTGATTTGCTTGCAGAGAAAACCTCCTTGTTTAACATACTTCAATGACCACCCATTATATTTAAGATAAAATCCAAAATCCATAAAATAGCTCACAGAGTCCAGCAAAGTGTTGTCCATTCCTGCCTCACCAGCCTCCTCTGGAACCACCCTTCCACTGTTTTCTATGCTCCAATCATACTGAAATTCTTTTTGTTCTCCAAATTTCCATTCTCCGTGCCACTTTGGGGTCCTTGCACATGCTATTTGTTCTGCGTAGAACATACTTTCTACACCCTTTATCTACCTAAGACTACTCATCCTTCAAATGTCTGTGTAAATGTTACTTCTCAGATAACCATGCACCCACCCAACTACCCAAGAGTCTCAGACCATATTAGGGCCTCCAACTTCACAATCTTCTTCTCTGTAGAATTTATCTCAATTAAAATCAATACTTAACTATGTAATTCATTGTTTCATGTTTCCTAGAATGTAAATTGCTGGAGGACAGGGCTATGTCTGTCACTGGTGCCCAACACAGTACATTACACATATATACAATCAAATAAAGGTGCTACTGCCTTCACATCAATGATATAATTTCTTCCATTGCTAGAGTCATAATTCTATCATTGATGTGGAAGAAGTAGCTGTGGGAGTTGCTGAAGGCAGGGAGAGGGAAAAAGAGGTATGATATTGGGGCATTTTCGGGTCTTGGAGTTGTTCTCAATGATATTGCAGGGAGAGATGTAAGGCATTATATATCCTGCCATAACCCACTGAATGGACTGGGGGAGAGTGTAAACTACAATGTAAACTATAATCCATGCTGTGTAGCAATGCACCAAAATGTACTCATCCAATGCAATGAATATACCACAGTAATGAAAGAAGTTGTCAACGTGTGAAGAGTAGGGGTGTAAGGAGTGGGGTATATGGGAACCTCATATTTTTTATTGCAACATTTTGTGTGATTTATGTATCTTTTAAAGAAACTTTTTTTTTAATATTTAGGAATATACTTTTTAAAAAGTGCTAAGTGAATACTTCTAAGTGGGAGTCCACTATTCTGACCATAATTGATTAATAAGTCCCACTTATTTTGCTCTAAATAAAGCAGTTTACATAGATCAAGTATTGCAGAGTACAATGTAGGGTTAACACCATGAGCTTACAGCCCAGCTTCTTGGGTTCAGATCTTGACCTCTTCCATTCCATTAACTGGGTTAGTTCAGACATGTTACTTAACCTCTTTGCCCTTCAATTTCTTCATCTGTAGAATGGTTAGAGAAGACTATTATCAGTTAATATGATAGAAAGTATTCAGAGCAGTGTCAAACACACAGGAAATGCTCGTTATATGCTAATTGATGTCATCCCCATAACACAGTGGGAGAATTGAAGTTCAGAGCAGATCATTAAGTTACTTAAAATCACTGAGCTGGGCATAGCAGAATCAGGATTTAAATCCAGGCAGTCTGATTCCCAAGTCAGTAAACACAACTATTGCAGTATATTGTCTAAACTGAAAGCAGGAATCTACCCGCCTATTAGATAAATTAGAACCAAAACTCTGCCCAGTGGGACACTCTAAACTAAGTGATCATAGCTTAACCTCTCTCTTAGGACATGGAATAAAAAGCATACAGGGATGAAAGCAGATAATATGGAAAAGGAAAGCAACACACTTAAATCATAAAGCAAGTTGGGGGCAAGAGGAAGGTTGTGAGCTGATGCCTACATGGGTGAAATCTATGAAAAAGTGGAGGTAAGTAGTTGTACAGGGAAGGGAAAAGATGGGGCCATAGGGATACTATTGGGTGGGGATTTGGAGGCTTGAGGGGGGCTAGGGTTGGGAAGATGGGCCAGATGGCCCAAGGAATTAGGGCGAGGGTTGGGGGAACATATGAACATATGAACATGTTGGGTATGTGCTTGAAACTATAATGTTGAGAAAACTCTTTAGAAAACATAATAAGGAAGGGTTACCTGTTTAAGGTGCTTAATGGGGTGTTTCTGGTGCAGGGGCAGGCTTCTAAGGAGTGTGTGAGTGCTCATCTTGTCACAGTGTGTTACATCATTGGGTGGAGACCCACACAATGTGTGGGGAGGTGTACACCCATCCTGGAGAGGCTTGATGTTCTCAAACATAGGGAATTGTGTTTCTTGAGGGAATTGGTGGCTCCCAGTGGGGTAGTACAGTCTAGTGTGTCAAGCCCTCAGCATTGTTGCAAGTATCTGTGAATCTGGTCCTTCAAGCAGTGAAGCTTGGTTGTCACTGTGGGCCCTGAGGAGAGGAGGAGAAAGGAATAGAATAGATGGAAGCAGGGCAACTGGAGGATAATGGAAGTATTCCACAAGATCATGCAATGATGGATAGAGGACAAGTTTAAATTTCACGAAAAATGCATAAAATGTAAACCATAATGTAAACCATAATGTAACTAAGAATTGAGAAAATTGTACAGACTAAAATATAAACCATAATGTAAACCAAAATGGAACCATATTTGGTAGCTATGTTTCAATATCTGTATATCAGCTACAGCAAATATAACACAAACATGTAAAAAGATCATTGCTGGGCAAAGGAGAAAAGGGTTTGATGTTGGATATATGGAAGTCCCCTATATTGTATATGTGACTTTACTGTGATCTAAAACTTTTCTGAAGACAAAATTAAAAATTAAAAAAAAAAAAGGATATAGACACTGAGGAAGGAATGAAAGAAATTGCCTTGCCACTGCACATACAGGGCAACACCAATTACAGTGATGAAAAGCAAAACATCAAAAACAAAGTTTTATGATATTTTTCATTTTTTAATACCCCAATTTATTCTTACTTTTAGTTTTTTAAAATTAGTATGTATTCTATTTCTAATCTTTAAACCTATCATTACTATTTCATATTTCTACTAATTGAATTTGGCAATATCTTAGCCTTCATTTTTTAAAAAGTTTTGGACTACAAAGGGGTACAGCTATGGCAGGGAAGGAACATTGGTGTGGGGTGCTATTGATGGGGGACACATGGTTGGGAGGGAGTTCTTCAGGGCATGTATATAAGGTATATAAAAATGTTAAGGTATTCGTTGGGTATTTTCATAGTAGTTACAGTTCCAAATTGTCCCGGCCCGCAGGACGGCAACGGAGACCCGAAACCTGCCGAGAAAGAATGGTGGGACAAGAGACACAAAGAATGACAGCAAGACAGGGTTCTGATCAAACTGCAACTTTATTAAAGGGGACAAAGTATATATACCCTCGGGAGGGGGAGGAGCAGGGAGTGAGGTGGTGGAGGCTAAGGATTGGTTGTTGCTGTTGCCGAGGTGGGAGGCAGACTTTAGTTTCTCGTCTTGCGCCTGTGCACTATCTTATCAGTCTGGGCAGTGGCGGGAAGATGGAGAACAAAGGAGCAGGGAGGGAGAAGAACAAGGAAGTGGGCTCTGCTCTGGTGGCCATGTTGCCGGCATTGCTGAACTCAGTGTATACTCGTATTGACCGTTCCCAACACCAAATGACAACTGAGGGAGTGCTGAGTTCCTAGCCAGAGGAGTTCTGTCACATTCCCCAATGGAACAGCAACAATCCCCCAAGCACAAGGCAGACACCAATGAAGAAGGATGGTCCAATGATGACCACTTCATACTTATGACTATGCTTATGAGCCTGTGTGCCTGAAATTTCAACTAGGCCCAGAACTGCAGAATGCCTAAAAGTTACCTCCTGAGAGCCTCCATGTTGCTCAAATGAGGCCATGCTCTAAGCCAAACTCAGCATGTAAATGCATTACCTTCCCCCCAGCATGGGACGTGACTCCTGAGGATAAGCCTCCCTGGAACCGAGGGATTGCTACCAATCATAAACTGGTGATGCCATTAGAAAAAGACTTTGAATAAAAGGGGAAAATAGTAAATACAAATGAGTTTATATGGTTAAGAGTCATCAAAAAAGAGTTGGGAGGTCATCAGAGGGGTCACGCTTATGCATGCCTCAGCAGGATCCCAGAGACAGCCAAAGTAGATACAATCCCAGGTAGTGGTACTCCTGAGGGCTACAGAGAAATACAGGTTCTATAGTCATGACAGATGACTCTGGGTTCAATGTCTTATCAGTGGGCCCTACTTTGGAATTTGTGTTCCTGAGTGTGATGTAGTTGGACTCTGATGTGACCTTTCTATACATGCTTCTTCTGTCATTTTTACTGAACCTTTGGTTGGCACTGGGGTTGGTGTATACTCAGGAGACTTGGATCTCTGTACTTTTATGAGCCAGTTGTGCCCTGAGCCTCAGCAGAGTTGCAACTCCTACTCTCCAGTTCATTGGACTTACCCAGGTCAGCTAACAGGGAGGTAAAGATGGTCAACCACCACACCAGGAAACTGAGAGTGCCTACAACCGCAAGCAGAAGAATCACATCATCAACCATGTAGAATCTAAGCCCCCTCTCAACATAGAGGTGGAGTAGACATCACCATCCCAGGGTCCACAGGATGGAGGCATAAAACATGGATTAGAGTGGGCTTACTGGTATTCTACCATAGCACTATTGTGACTAGTAATGGAAGAAATTGTAGCATTGATGCGGAGAAAGTGGCCACAGTAGTTGCTGAGGGCAGGGAGAGGGAAGAAGATCTGTGATGTGGGGGCATTTTCGGGACTTGGATTTGTCCTAAATGATATTGCAGGGACAGATGCTGGACATTATATATCCTACCATAACCTACTGAATGTACTGGAGGAGAGTGAAAACTACAGTGTAAACTATTATCCCTGTGGTGCAGCAGTGCTCCAAAATGTACTCACCAAATGCAATGAATGTATCACAATGATGAAAGTGGTTGTTGATGTGGAAGGAGTGGGATGGGGTGGGTTATGGGGTATAAGGGAACCTCTTATATTTTTTACTGTAACATTTTTTTGTGATCAATGTATCTTCAAAAAAATACAATTTAAAAAATACTATGAAAAAACAAACAAAAATCATAAAGCAGTAAAATCTAGGGGTAGGCAGAAGCCATAAGAGAGAAAAAAGGAAAGGAGAGCAAAGTTCATTAAGAATGGAAGTTTCAATCATAACAAAGTACTTGGAAACAATGGAAATCCTCCTGCACATAATCTGGATGCCAGAATGATGCTACGTCCTTATCAACATGCTAATCCCTGGAATACAGTCCAATCTCTCTGAAGCTGTCGATATTATTTCTGATTTTCTTACTTCCCTGATTACTTTTAAAAATAACTAATAACAAAGAACAATGCACATCTCTGTCCCAGCAAGTGCCCCACTATAAAGAAAGGTCCCTCTTTAGATATGTTCATCTAAATCACCCGCATTATACACACATATTCATTAAAGCACTGGCATTTCACTCAGACAGATAATAAAAGTGGGCTGATCAGACTGGCTGCAATGACATTTTATTTTCCTTATTGGGCCAGAAAATCTTGGCCATTTCAAGAAGGATCTGTGCATTTCATTGGGTGTGATATAAGAAGTGTAATACCACTATTATAAAAATGGCAACTCTGAGTGCACTATATCATATTTAATAACAGGCTATGCAATCTTTAAAAATGTAAATATTTTAAGTAAATTAAAATAAAAATATCCCCAGCTCTGGGATTATCTCTAAAGTTTTCAGAAAAAAATTATTTTAATTTTTTTATATTCTTTAGGCAATCACTATCTAAGATTTATTCTAACATGTGTTACTTTCATACTTATAAAGATTATTTTTGTATTGTGTATATTTTTAACCAATCAAATAAGTCGTTAATTTATATTACTTTCTACCTGCAGGCATTTCATTACCACTTCGAAAAAGTGAGAAAATAAGTCATTAATATGCACAGATGCTTTCCTTAAGCCATTTAGAAAGGTATATGCAACAGGAAATCTTTCCAGATCTCCACCATTACAAGGCTAAAAATATTATATTGAAAGTCAGCTATTTAACCTTCATAAATGAAGTAGCTTACATAGCTAATATCAAATGTTTGATTTAATTTACTTGCACAGGTAGCTCACCAAGAAGGCATTTAACCTGAAAGTTAATGATATCAGATCTATTCCACAGTGTATGTGCTTCCAATTGCTTTCTACAGCACTGCACAAACTAATAGTAAGTTTTCATTTTAGTAATATTCTTGGACAGAAGGGAAACATTATCCACAATTATACCTGTATAACATCTTTATCAACTTCGGATGCCTTCCACTTCAAGAGCAGTGGGTCAGGAAAGTAGAGGCAGGACCCAGTTCACAACATATAATCTCTAAAAACAGATTGAAGGTCCCTATAGAGCAAAGCATGAGTGTCCGTCTATCTGTTTTTTAATTGTTGCTAGGCCAGAAAGGGTCTTATTTTTTTCTTCTTGGTATTTGAAACTTGTTCACAACATTTAGAATGATTAGATTTTTTTGTTCATTTTCTTTTTCTAGAGGAAGAAAGTGACTAAAAAGTACTAGAAGCAATCTTTGGAGAATTCATCATAATTGCAAAGGGGGAAGACCTTTCTCTATGATTAAAAAACCCCTCAAATTATAAAAGATAAAAATGGATAAATGTGACTGCATACATATCAAACATTCCACATGTCAAAATTCACCAAGCAGGGAACAGACTTGGTTCAAACAGTTGAGTGCCTGCTTCTCACATGGGAGGTCCCAGGTTCAGTTCCCAGTGCTTCCTAAAAAGAACAACAACAACAACAAAAACAGCAAGCAAGCAGATGAGAAAACAACACAGGTGAGCGATGTGGTTTGGTGGTTGAGCACCGGCTTCCCACATATAAGAGCTCAGATTCAATCCCCAGCCCCAGTCCCTAAAAAATGAAAAAAGAAAAAAATAAATAATTTTTTAAAAATTCACCACGCAAAGACAAAACACATGACAAACTGGAAGAAAAACACAACCATGTCATAAAAAGTATATCCCCATATTGGACTTACTAGTATTCTACTATAGCACTATTGTGACCAGTAATGGAAGAAACTGTAGCACTGATGTGGAGAAAGTGGCCACAGCAGTTGCTGGGGGCAGGGAGAGGGAAGAAGAGCTGTGATGTGGGGGCATTTTTGGGACTTGGAGTTGTCCTAAATGATATTGCAGGGACAGATGCTGGATATTATATATCCTGCCATAACTCACTGAAAGTACTGGGGGAGAGTGTAAACTACAATGTAAACTATGATCCATGCAGTGCAAAGTGCTCCAAAATGTACTCACCAAATGCAATGAATGTGCCACAATGATGAAAGAGGTTGTTGATGTGGGAGCGGGGGGATGGAGGGTAGGGTATATGGGAACCTCTTATATTTTTTAATGTAACATTTTTTGTGACCTATGTATCTTGAAAAAAATACAATAAAAAATGTTTTAAATATATCCCCATATGATATTCAAAGAGCATCTACAAATCAGTTTCAGACACTGTAGCAGTTTGATAATATTGATGAATTCCAAAAAGAAATATCAGATTATATTTGTAAACTGGTCTTTTCCTCTGGGCGTGATTAAATTATGACTAGGGCTTTGACTGGGCCACTACAGTAGGACATTGAGTCCCTGCCCCCTTGGTGGGGGGGACTCATAGAGAAAATGACATGGCAGAGTAGAGGAGTTAGTGGGAGTTTTCATGTTGGAGTTTTGATGCTGGAGTCTTGAGCTGGAACCCTGGGAAGCAAACATGCCGGAGAGTTTGGTGGAGAGGAAAGAGAGAAAGCCCCAGGAAGAGAAGAAAGTTGTTTGCCTAATAGTCTGCAGCTGACCTTGTGGAGAAAACACAGCTGCTGAAACCAGAGAGAAATGAATCCCAGGAAGAGAGGAACCCAGGAAGCCTGAACCCTGGCAGGCATCAGGAGCCATCTTGCCCCAACACAAGGCAAAAGACTTTGGCGAGGGAAGTAACTTAACACTTTAAGGTCTGGTAACAGTAAGCTTCTACCCCAAATAAATACGATTTATAAAAGCCAACTGATTTCTGGTATCTTCATCAGCACCCCTTTAACTGACTAATACAGATATCTAAGAACGCAGTAGAAAAATAGCTAAGACTATGAGCAAAGAGTCAGTTTAAAGAAATAAATATGGCTCAAATGTATGAAATAATGCCCAAATTCACTCATAATCAGAGAAACAAGATGGAAACAAAATATAGTATTCAATTATCAGACTGGAAAAATATCCAAAGGTTTAATAAGATATTATAGACAACAGACATTCTTAAACAGTGCTGATGGCAAAAAATTTGAAAATTTCTATGGAATATTGTGTCTATACACAACAAAAATATAAACATGCATATCTAGATATATTCTAGGAATAGATCCTATTGATGTAATCATACACTTAAGAAAAGACATACATTAGAATATTTTTATAAGAGCAAAAAAGTGAGCGAGCCACCAAAATATTTATATACAGTGGGCTGGTAAACAAAATTAAGGAATATACACACATATGAAGCGATTTTAAAATAATAAGGAAATGATATACTAAAATGAAATGGTATTCAAGATATATTATTAAGTTAAAATAAACGAAAGCAGTCTGTGGCCCCCCCCCCGGTCAATGAAGATGAAGATGGTGACATAACATGTTCCATGGTGCTGGTCCCATACAGAATGCTTGAACAACTTGCAAAAACTGGGAGATCCAGGGTTAAAGGGTTGCAGTAACTGAGTGAACACCAAATCAAGAAAATGCAGCTTTAAAAACTATAGAAGTGCTTTCTGTCCTTTCCCCCAGGATGTAGCCAGCCTGCACTCCCATTGTGGGTCCCTGGTCCTGTTCAGGAAAGAGCAGACTAACCCCTAAACTCCTACTGAGGTGGCTGTATGTCCATGCAATCTATTGAGTGGCAGCCAGAAAATGTGAACCAGGATCTTGTCTCTGGCTCTCCCAGAATATGCCCTGCAGGCAGAAGCAGATTGCAAACAGCTAATTAAGAAACAATTAAGTCAAAGCAGCCTGGCACAAATGATTACCTGCAATAGGTCATACAAAAGAGCATCCTGGAGAGGGAGAAAATCTATTTCATAGGAGGTAGAGAGGGTATTTGAATTCCTGTAAATAGGGGAATTCCTAAAACCACCAACAAGCACAAACTTAGTACAAGAAGCATTCTCCACATAGGCTCATATAATGCGCTTCACATTTACATCAGGCTTATTGTCTTGACAGGAGGACTAAACTCTGAAGGAAACCACCAATTTAGAGCCAAATGCAAAGACTATGAAATATGTTTTTTGCAGTGGTTGGTTATTTTTGTTAGCTCCTGGCACTGAAGAAAATCTTCATCATATCACTATCTGGGTACAAACTTAAGGAACAGACAGTTCAGGGATCAAGGCCCATGTTAACACTCTAAAATATTAAAATGTACACTGTGCAACAAAAAATCTTTTGTCTTTATAAGACAAGGATACAGTAAAGAATGCCCCATCCAAAGGAATAAGATAAAAATCCCCAAAACATCAACAAAAAGAGTAGATTTTGGACATTTAGGACAAAGACTAAAAATATTCCTCCATATGCTGAAGGAGATAAGGGAAAACACTGAGAAAAAATTAAAGGCTACCAGAAAGATAATGAATGAACAATATGAGAATCTCAATAAAGAGTCAGAAATTTTAAAAAGGAGCCAAACAGAAATACTGGTGTTGAAGACCACTAGAACTAAAATTAAAAATGCCCTAGAGGCATTCAACAACAGACTGGAGCTCGCAAAAGAATCAATGATCTCAAAAACAAATAATTGAAATGATTAAGCAGCCTTACCAGTAGAAAGAAAAGGGAATGAAAATAAAGTGAACATAGTGTAAGAGACCTGTGATACACAATCAAGTATACCACTATATGAATATGCAGTTCCCAGAAGGAGAAGAAAGGCAGAAAGGGACAGAAGGAATATTCAAAGAGAAAATGGCAGAAAACTTACCAAATTTAATGAAAGATATGAATATGCACATTCAAAAAGTTTAATGAACCCCTTAAAGGAAAAACTAGAAAGAACCATGCCTAGACATATGGCAATCAAAATGTCAAATACCCAGGACAAGGAAAGAGTTCTGGAAACTGCAAAAGAAAAGCAACATGTTATATACAAAACAGTCCCAGTAAGATTAAACACAGATTTCTCATAAGAAAAAATGGGGGCAAGAAGGCAGGGGGACAAAATACATAAGTACTGGGAAGCGGACATAGCTCAACTGATAGAGCATCCACTTACCACATAGGAGGTCCAGAGTTTGATAGAGCATTTGTCTACCATATAGGAGGTCCAGGGTTCGATGCCTAGGGCCTCCGGACCCATGTGGTGAGCTGGCCCACACGCAGTGCTGCTGTGCACAAGGAGTGCCGTGCCATGCAGGGGTACCCCAATATAGGCGAGTCCCATGCACAAGAAGTGGGCCCCGCAAGGAGAGCCACCCTGCCTGAAAATAGCACAGCCTGCCCAGGAGTGGTGCCACACACACACAGAGCTGATGCAGCAAGATGATGCAACAAAGAAGACAGATGCAGTTTCCCAGTGCTGCCTGACAATGCAAGTGGATGCAGAAGAGCACACAGTGAATGGACACAGAGAGCAGACAATGGGGGTAAGGGGAGAGAAATAGATAAAATAAATCTTTAAAAAAAAAATATGTAAGTACTGAAAGAAAACAATTGCCAATTTAACAATTTTATATCCGGCAAGACTATCATTCAAAATTGAGGAAGAGATTAAAACATTCCCCCATAAACAAAAGCACAGTAAGTTTTTCACAACTAAACTAGCCCTACAAGCATTGCTAAGGGGTATTCTTCACACTGAAAGAAAAGGACACCACAGAGTGGACCAAAGTGACATAAAGAAATAAATACCTCTGATAAAGGGGAGCAAATGGGTAATTATAAATACCTGTACTATTGCATTACATTGTACTTTATTTCTTACAGATTCTAAAATGAAAATGCATAAAAAATAATAATAAACATAGGCCTTGGTAAAATATATATGAAGGTATAATTTGTAACAAGTACAGCAAAAAAGTGAGAGGTACAAGGGTATGGGAACAGTGAATGTATACACTATTGATGTTAAGCTGTTAACAAATTGAACATGATTGTTATAGATTTAGGATGTTAATATTAAACCCTGTGATAACCACAGAGAAAATATATGCAAAGCACATACAGAAAGAAATAGAAGAAACACAAAATGGTGCAATATGAAAAGTCAAACATATATGAAAGTAGGCATTAATGAAAGTATTGAGGGACAAACAGGTATAAGACTTACAAACACGGAATAGCAAAATGGCAGAATAAAGTCCTGCATTATCATTAATTATATTGAATGCAAATGGAATAAACTCTCCAGTCAAAAGACAGAGATTGACAAATAGATTTTTAAAAAAAAGCATGACCCAACTATGTGCTGTTTACCAGAGAGAGTAATGTCAAAGACACAAGTACGTTGGAAGTAAAAGGATGGAAAAAATATACTATGCAAATAGTAACTAACTGAGAGTTGTAGCAGTACTAATATCAGATAAAAGAGACTTTAAGTGAAAAACTAGTACAAAGGACAAAGAAGTTCACTTTATACTGATATAGTGGTCTGTGGCAGTTTGAGATTATTTTTATGCATCCCAAAGAGAAAGATTATGTTTGTAAACTAATCTATTCTTCTAGGTGTATTACCCTTTGATTGCATTAAATTCAGTTGAGGAGCCTTTGATTAGATTACTGGATAAGGTCAATTTGGGGCTTTTGATTAGACTATGTCAGTGAGGTGTGACTCAGGTTGAGTCTCCACCTCTTAGCTGGGTCTGATATAAATGGACACACACAGACAGACAAAGGAAAAAGAAGTCATCATGTCTGATACCACCATGTGGGAGGTGTTTCATCTTCACCTAAGCTGCAAAGAGAGAAGCCTCCAAAAGACTCAAGGAGCTGAGGCCCAGAGAGAGAGAGAGAAGGCCCTGTAAGAGACAAGCCCTATGCCCAATTGCTCACAACTGAGCTCCAACAGACAGTAGACTATAGAGGGAAGGCAGAGACCTCTGCAGAGATAGGTGGCCATCTTGCTTCACCTTGTGGCAACAACACCAAACAGCAAGCAGTAGAAGTAGCTGAATTTGGTGACAAAGTATCCCTGCTGATGCCTTGATTTGGACATTTCATGACCTTGGAACTGTTTGCAGTTACCCCAAATAAAAGTCCATTAGAAAAGCCACCAGATTTCTAGTATTCTGCATAGGCAACACTTTGGCAAACTAAAACAGGGACTACTCAACAAGAATGCTGTAACAACTATAAATGTATATGTACCTAATGATAGAGCTCCAAAATATATGAAGCATATATTGACAGATATGAAGGGAGAAATAGACGAGAGTAGGATATTTCATTACATTTATACTCCTTTGACTAATGTATACAACATCTAGAAAGATGATCAATAAAAAAAAGAGGAGACTTAAAACACAGTATAAACTCATTAGACCTAATAGAATATGTAGAACACTTGACCCAACAGCAGCAGAATGCACATTTTTTCTAATGTATATGGATAAGGTCACAAAGCAAGTCTCAATTAATTAAAAATTATTAGAGTCACATAATGTGCCTTCTATGATGACAATTTAATGAAGCTACAAATCAATAAAAGAGGCAGAACTGGAAAATTAACAAATATGTTAATATGTGGAAATTAAACAACACACTCCTAAACAAAGAAACTTAGGAAATATTTTAAACAAATTAATATTAAAACACAACATGCCGAAATGTATGGGGTGTAGTAAAGGCAGTGCTGAGAGGGAACTATATGGCTATAAATCCTTACATTAGGAAGGGAGAAAGATCTCAAATCAAAGACTTAATCTCAAAACTGGAGGATATATGAAAATAAGAGCAAATTAAAGCCCAAGCAAGCAGAAGGAAGCAAATAAGGAAGGTTAGAGTGGAGATAAATGAAATAGAGATTATAAAAAACAAGAAAGAATCAACAAAAACAAAAGTTGGATCTTTGAAAAGATTAATTAAATGATAAAACCATTAGCAAGACTGACAAAGAAAAAAGGAGAGAAGATGTAAATAACTAAAATCATCAATGCAAAAGGGGATATGACTACTTTACTAAAAAATAAAAAGGATTCTAGGAGGCTACTATGACAACTGTACACCAACCAATTAGATAATCTAGATGAAATGGACAAATTCCTAGAAACACACAAACTACTCAAGAAGAAAATAGAAGACTTCAACACACCAGGAATAAGCAAAGAGATTGTATACATATCAAAAACTTCCCAACAAAGAAACCCCCGGGACCAAAGGTGCCACTGGTAAAGTTTACTAAACATTTGAAGAATTATCATGATTCCTGCTCAAATTCTTCCAAAACATTGAAGAAGGGGATGATTTCCTAACTTATTCTATGAAGATAAATCACCCTAAAACAAAATCCAGATGAAGTTATTACAAGAAGATAAACCTTATAATGATATATCTTATAAATATATATGCATAAAATCCTCAACAAAATACTAGCAAATGAAATCCAACAGTACATTAAAAAAAATTTTCACGGTGATCATGTGGGATTCACCCCAGGTACGAAAGGATGGATCAACATAAGAAAATCAATTAATGTAATACACCACATGAACAGGACAAAGGGGAAGAAAGAGACAATCATCTCAAATGACATAAAAAACCACTTGATAGGAAAGTGGATGTGACTCAATTGTTAAGGTCCTAGGTTCAATCCCTGGTACTTAGTAAAAAAAAAAAAACTGATAAATCCAGCAACATTTCTTGATAAAACATTCAGATAATTAAACATAGAAGGAAAGTTCCTCAACACAATAAAGAAAATACATGAAAAGCACACAGCTAACATCATATTCAATGGTGAAAGACCAAGAGCTTTTCTTGTAAAATCAGGAACAAGACAAGGATACCCACTGTCATCACTATTATTCAGCATTATCCTGGAAATTCTAAGCAGATCAAATAGGCAAGAAAAAGGGGGAAAAGGACATGTAAATTAGGAACAAAACTTTCCCTACTTGCAGATTGTAGGAGGAATAAAAGCCCCTAAGAGCACCCTGTGCACAGCCGACGAGGCATAGCTCATCAGTTGCCGACACGCTGTCTCTAAGGCAACCACCCAGCTGAACGGAATGGCCACTGACCACAAAGTCGGACAGAATGGCAACCAGGCCCTGTCCAGCTACACCACGTCTTCTTCCTCCTCTCCGAGCTCCTCTCCCTTTGTTTGATCCCCACCAATCAGGCAGTATGGCGCGAAAAAACTCAGCCTACGTGATCAACCTAACCGTCCCCCATAGCTTACCCCTCTCCTTGTTTGGGCATATATTCACCCCCGCCAATCAAATACCGCCTAGCCCCCCTTCCCTACTGCCCTGAACTATAAATTGCTGTTCCTACATAATAAAGTTAGACTTGGTTCAGAACCCTGTCTCCGGAGTGTGCATCGTCTCCGTATTCGTCCTCACTCCCCCGGGGCCAACTAGTTCGAGCCCACCAGCCTGGGGGACGCCTCAGTCCAGTGGAAAACGGTAGCAGTGTCAACTTGCGACAGCAGATGACATGATCCTATATATGTAAAATCCTGAAAGAGCATAACAAAGCTCATAAACCTATTCAGCAATATATCAGGTACAAGATCAACATGCAAAAATCAGTAGTATTTCTTTCTATACACTAGTAATGAACAATCTGAAGATGATACCAAAGAAAATTTCCATTTGCAACTGAAGAATCAAATACCTAGGAATAAATTTATCCAAGGTATAAAGACTTTTACATGAAAAACTACAAAATATAGCTAAAAGAAATAAATGGAAGGAAAATCTGTGTTCATGGGTTGGAAGGCTAAATATTATTAAGACATCAGTTCTATTCAAAGTGATTTACAAATTCAATACAATCCCAGTCAATATTCCAATAGACTTACTCAAAGAAATGAAACCAATCATCAAATTTATATGAAAGGTAGAAGGTCCTGAATAGCCTGGCAAAAAGACAGACATAGACTAAAGGAATCAAATTGAGAGTTCAGACATCAATCCCCTTCTAGAGACATCTGGGCACTATAGGCAGGGCAGATAATCTCAGGAATTCGGTACCATGTCAATGGACCTTATTTGGAATATATGCTCCCTAATGTAACAGATTTAGACTTATTTATAATTTCCCTACACATGGCTCTTATGCCCCTTTTATTTGAACCTATAATTAGTATTATACTCACTAAATATGTTCCAGACACTTAAATCTTCAGGATGTTCTTACCCCAGTTAAGCCCTAAATCTCAGCAGAGTTGCAATACCTACTCTCCAGTTCATTGGAATTACCCAGGACAACTAACAAAAGGATGATGATGGACAACACCCATCCTGAAACACAGAGAGTATCTACAACTGCAAGGAAGACAGTTCCACCCATCTGCCCCGTGCAATTAAAGCCTCTCTCAATCAGAAAGAGTGGGCATCACCATACCCAAATCCTCAAGATTGAGGAATGAACAAACATAAGGATGGAATGCAACTATGCACTAAAGTAGACTTATTATTACTCCAGCAATGGAAGAATTATTGATATAAAGGCAGAGGACATCAGAGGTTCTAAGGAGAGGGAAAGGAAGAACAGGTGTAACATGGGACATTTTGGGGACAATGGAATTGTCCTGAATGACATTACAATGACAGATACAAGCCATTAAATATTTTGTCAAAACCTTAAAATTATGCAGTGTGCAATGTAAACTGTATACCATGGTTAGTAGCAATGCTTCAACATGTGTTTATCAATTGTAACAAATGTACCACACTAATGAATGTTGTTGTTAATGCCGGGAAGTGTGAGAAGAAGAGGAAGTGAGGTACATGGGAGTCCCCTATATTTTTTATGTAACATTTATATCATCTAAAGTTATTTAAAATTTTAAAAAGATTTAAAAAAAAGAAATCAACCCTCATGTTTATCGCCAAATGATTTTTGACATGTATGCCAAGTGCACTCCCTGGGAAAAAAAAAAGTCTCTTCATATAATGGTGCTTGGAAAACTGGATGTCCACATGTAAAAGAATGAAGGTGGGCCCCAAACTCACACCACATACAAAATCAACCCAAATGGATCAAAGACCTAAATATAAGACAAAAACTATAGTACTCCTAGAAGAAAATACAAGGATGTGTGGGTTAAGCAATGATTTCTTAGATTTATATCAAGCACAAAGCAACCAAAGGAAAAATGGATAAATGGGACCTCATCAAAATTTAAAATGTTGAGCATCAAAAAGCTTCATCATGAAAGTACAAAGACAACCTATAGAATGGGAGAAATTTTTGGAAACTACATATCCAATAAGATTTTAATATCCAGAATATATAAAGAAATCCCACAACTCAATAACAAAAAGATAAATCCACTAAAAATGGGCAAAAGACCTGAGACCTTTCCCAAAAATAAAAAGATACAAATAGCTAAAAAGCCATTAAGGAGGATCAACGACATTAGCCATTAGGGAAATGCAAAACCACAGTTAGAGACAATTTCACATGCACTAGAATGACTATCCAGTGGTTTTAAAACTGTATTTACCCTAGAAAAGCATGTCCTTAAATTTACTCCTGTGGGTATGAACCCATTATACGTCGGACCTTCTGATGAGGTTATTTCAGTTAAGGTGTGGCTCATCTCAATAGGAATGGATCTTAATACTATTACAAGAGTCCTTTATAAGTGGAATGCAGTTGAGACATAAGAGAGAAAGCCACACAGAGATCAGTGAGAAGCTGACATCAAGGAAACCCAGAAGATAAGGAAGAGACCAGGAGATGCCACCATGTCCCTTGCCATGTGACAAGTTATGTACCAGGGATTGCCAGCAGCCAGCTCCAGAATGTCACAGTCTTTGGGAAAAAAGCATTGTCTTGATGATGCCTTGATTTGCAGGTTTCCTAACCTCAAAAGTGTAAGGAAATAAATCCCCATTGTTGAAAATGGCCCATTGCATGGTATTTGCTTAAGCAGTCGAGGAAACTAAAACAACTACTATTAAAAAAACAACAACAGAAAATAACAAGTGTTAGAAAGGATGTGGAGAAATAGGAACACTCATTCAATGTTGGTGGAATGTAAAATGATGGAGCCCCTGTGCAAAACAACTTTTTGGTTCCTCAGAAAGTTAAGTACAAAATTACCATATGGCCCAGAAATCTCATTTCTAGGTATATAACCAAAAGAATTGAAAGCAGAGACTCAAACAGATATTTTCACACTGGTGTTCATATGGCATTATTCACAATTGCTCAGAAATGAATGTGTCCAATGTTCATTGACGGATGGATAAACAAAATATGGTATATATATGCAATGAAATAGCATTCATCCATTAAAAAAAAGAATGAAGGGAAGCAGAAAGCGGCTGTGGCTCAATCGATTGGGCTCCTGTCTACTATATGGGAGGCCCTGGTTTTGCGTCCCAAGACCTCCTTGTGAAGGCAAGCTGGCCCGTGCCTGCAGAGAGCTAGGGCAGCAAGATGACACAACAAAGGGAGACAAGCAGACACAGAAGAACATGCAGTGAATGGACACAGAGAGCAGACTGCAAGCAAGCTGCAAGGGGGCACATAAATAAATAAATAATAAAATAAATCTTTTAAAAAAAAGAATGAAGTTCTAACTTATTGGCCAACCTGGATGAACTTTGAAGACATCATGTTTAGTGAAATAGGCCAGACACAAAAGGACAAATATTGTTTTGTCTCATTTATATGTAATAATTAAACTCATAGTGTCAGAAAGTAGAGAATACATGTTACCAGGGGCTGAGATGGAGTAGAGAATGGGGAGTTAAAGCCTAATAAGTGGGAAGAAGATGTGGCTCAAGTGACTGAACTCCTGCCTACCACACGGGAGTTCCTGGGTTTGGTTCCCAGTGCCTCCTAAAGAAGACGAGCAAGACACTGAGCTGACACAATGGGCTGGCACAGCAAGCTGACGCAACAAGCTGACGCAACTAAAGACACAAGGAAGACGAGCACACAGCAAGTACAAACAACAAGGGGGGTGAGGAGAAATAAATAAAATAAATATTTAAAAAAACAAAGCTTAGTAAGTACAGTGTTTCTGTTTGGGGTGATGAAAAAGTTTTGGTAATAGATGGTGGTGATGGTAGCACAATATCGTGAATGTAATTAACAGCACTGGATTCTATATTTGAATGTGGTTGAAATGGGAAATTTTATTTTGTATATATGTTTCTAGAATAAACTTTTTTTAAAAACCTAGAATTGTAAAATACAGTGGACTATAATTAATATCATAGCTACAATAATATTATTTCATCATTTTGTGTAACAAAGGTATCACACTAATGCAAAGTGTTAATAATAGGGAAAACTGCATTGTGGGAGTGGCATATATGGGAACGCTGTATTTTGTGCATGATTTTTCTCTAAGCCTAGAACTTCTCTAACAAAAAAAAAAGTCTGTGGCTTGGCTGCTTCCAAAAAGTGGCAGCCAATCCCAGCTTTTTTTGGTTCTGTAAATGTCAAAAATAAAATTAAAACAGGATGATTAATAATATTTGTGTAAAAATATAAAAAAGAATGTGATGGTAAATAAAGAAGATAGACAAGAATAAAACAAAAGATACCTGAGAAACTGATAATTTAGTTTCCTGTTCTGAGGAGAATTATATGGCTGAGTGGGAGAGATGGGAGAAAGAATCTATGAAAACTATCTTTTGTGCTTTTGAATTTTGAACCATATAATTTACTATCTATAGAGTAAATAAATAAATTGTGTTAAAAGAGGGGGCAAGTAGCAGAAGCTATTGTAAAATAGTGCATTTTGATTCTCTACAAATTTCACTTATTAAAGGTATCTTGAACTTCTATGCCAATGGAAGAAAAATAATCAAAATTATTATTTGAAATGAAAAAGAAAAAGAGAGTTCGGAGAACAACTCTTAGAGGCGGTCATGGAAATTCTCCTTTTGTGGAATTCTAAAAGTTTTCTCGGCTTTCCTCACACTGCATGCCTCTACTCCTAGTATAAGGCATCACTGAACATTTTCTCTAGACAATATGGGTAATGGCTTACAGCCTTTGCCCAAGGTCTATATGGAATTAGTCCAGGTCTGCTCAACATGAAAAGCACTTTTAGGATAAAAGTACTATATTTCTTAAACAGGAAGGCTTCATCTGACATATGGCCTGACACTGGGATGGAACATTTTAAATGGAGCCTCTTTAAAAATTGGAAAGATAAAACAAGACAATTTTTTGATGGTTGAGTTAGAGGTTTGATATAAAATTAAATACTTTTAACTCTTTTCTCTTCCTTCTCTTTATGCTTGATTTTCATGACATTTTTTATCATTTGGAAACTCTTTAGTATTAGCCAGAGAAAAATATTCAGTCCTATCTGAAAGAAGAACCATGAACAACTGAGAAAAGCTAAGTTGTGAGGAAAGTGGGATGGGCAGCAAGAGCAGGAGTTGGCAGCAAAGGCTAGCGTGAATGAGGCCCTTGAAGGATTACGTTAATGCCGAGTGTGGTCCAGAAATGGAAGGTGTCCAGGATGGTGGGAAATAAAATATGACTCCAATGATCACTAGAACTTTATCACTCTGACTGCTTGGCTATTTTTGAACATGAAATTATCTCCAGTCCAACAGATTGCAAAGTGTATATTATCATAATTGAAAATAGGTAGTTTTTAAAATACCACCTGTAATAGCAACAGGACAAGTCGGAGTACACTCGGTAAAACATAACACGTTTAGCCTACACAAGAGAGGTTATATCGATAAAAATAAAAACAGCCAGAGAAGTAATTCTCCACATTTACATTTTTGTGGAAATATTCTCTCTGGCACAAAATCTTTTACCTCATAAATTCAAGCTGGGCACAATATGTTCCTTCTCCATCCTTTTTTTCCCCCACGGTAAAACCAGCACACAACTTGACATTGGTTTGTTGTCATTAGTATCACCTTCAACAAATCATTTTCTTCACTTGTGCAATTATAGATAAAAATGCCTGTCCTCCATGCTTCTTATTTCAACACGGGACTTGACATGACTCTATCCTAAATCATAGAAGCTGCTTGTCAGTTTCCATGACTTAAAGTTAATTTTCACTCCACTTTCTCTTCTTTTTATTTCACATTTCTTATGGCTAATGGCCATAGTGAAAATGATGGTATAAGGTATTTTCTGCTTCAGATCTCTACTTAGCCCACCACAGATTTATAGCACACTTTACCTCAGGGAAATTTTAGTATATATCCTTCCCCTCAACAATAAAAAAGAAAAGACTATCATAAACTCATATAGATTTCCTCTTTCCCCCTTCAGGGACAAGGTCTTTGCTTCATACCAAAATGTGGAACTGACACAATCGATGAAGAAAATGGAGCAGTTGATACCCTAAAAAGAACTCACAGACTTGTCTTCTGCCTTTCATTCTACTGCTTCCAAAACAGACTTAGAGATGCACATACCAAAAACCAGCTGCCTCTGTGACTTCAGTCAAGATAAACCCACAACAGCATGAGAGAATCTAGCCATGACAGAACAGTCACTCTCCTTTTGATTAGAAGAAAGCATTTTACTAAAGTGGAGACAAGCTAAGTAACTTAAATTTCACAACTTAAAGGTATGTGTCTTTTTTTTTTCAAAGATTAATTAATTTATTTATTTCTCTCCCCCCTCCCACCCCGGGTTGTCTGTTCTCTGTGTCTATTTGCTACATGTTCTTCTTTGTCTGCTTCTGTTGTTGTCAGCAGCGAGGGCCTCTGTGTTTCTTTTTGTTGCATCATCTTGTTGTGTCAGCTCTCCGTGTGTGCAGTGCCATTCCTGGGCAGGCTGCACTTTCTTTCACACTGGGCGGCTCTCCTTAGGGGGTGCACTCCTTGCACATGGGGCTCCCCTACACGGGAGACACCCCTGCGTGGCAGGGCACTCCTTGCGCGCATCAGCACTGTGCATGGGCCAGCTCCACACGGGTCAAGGAGGCCCGGGGTTTGAACCGCAAACCTCCCATGTGGTAGACAGATGCCCTAACCACTGGGCCAAGTCAGCCGCCCGGTATGTGTCTTTAATCCTTATTTTCTGCATAAGAAAAACAGCAACAGAAATATTAATCAACTATCCCCAAGCAGAAAATAAACTTAATAAAAAAGTTTGTGTATTTTGTGTCAACGTATGTTATCTTGGCCTCTGTTGAGGTCACTGTTTTTTTCTTCTGGAACTTCCATTTTCTTTTTCCTTTTTATCACCCCCTTTTTTAGTTTTTTAAATGACTAGCTTGCAGTATACATTGAAAGATTTCCATGGGAACCAGGATTCATCTTGAAATATAAGATCATATTCTAACCAGCATTCTGAAGCACCTCGGGACTGCTGGGTAGCACTGCACAAGCCATTACTGTTGGGCTTTTATAGGTGAGTTTCAGAGCTTCCTTGGATTAGTTGAAAATGTGTCTTGAAGATGAAACATCTTTCACTGCCGGTATCTCTGACCCGTGTATACTTTATCTTTGATCCTGTATATTGTTTCTGTGTTACCTTAAGAAAAAAAAAACTGTAACTTAGACCCCAGGAGTTTACTTCCAATTCAATTTATGCTATTCTGAAATCTAAACTTGAACATTTTTTAAAAACCAAGAATAAAATATATTCTTCAGAGGTAATAATGTATCAATTTTCAGGACTATCTCAACTCTAGATAGCTTCTATAACTTATTAACTCATTAAAATAGCCTCACCAAATAAACATGATTTAAACAATTTCTTTTTAATGTTAATTGCTATCTTGGGAATACCAGCTATATTGATGTGTTGAAAATTTTAAAGGTCATTTTACTGAGGGCAGAGGTAAACATACTTCTTATATAGCTTTGATGTTATTTAACTCCACATTTTGCTATACTATTTTACATGGACCTCCCACCTGAAAGGACCGTGTGCTGTTCAGCATGGTAGCCACAGCCTATTGCATCCGTTGAGAAACAGAAATATGATTAGCCCAAATTCAGATGTGCTGCAAATTAAACACATACACACCAGATATTAAAGACCTGGTATGCAAAAATTAATGTAAAATATCTCATAAATAATTTTAAAATAAATAATGTGTTGAAATGATGGATTTTGGGTATTTTCAGTTAAAAATATATTTCTAAAATTAAATCCACTGTGTCTTTTTTACCTTTTTTAATATGTCTACAAAAAAAATTAAATTATACATTTGGCCATTACATTTCTACTGAAGAGTAGTGATAAAGATATTTTAATGTTATCATGACAAGGTGTCTGTGTTCTCTATTATTATATCCCAAGACCATTATTATTATCCCAAACCTTGGTATAATATAGACGCTCAATAAATATTTATTAAATAAGGGAATAAATGAAAGCCAATAAATGATTCCTTAGCTATCAAGTACATTTTCTTCAAGGAAATCAAAATGTTTCGTAAGTATGAAGAAATGAATAATTTGCATGTTTGAGGCTTAGCGCTAAGAAAGATAAATTTACAGAGTAAAGAATTGTACTTAAAAAGAAAGAGCACTGATTAAAGTTGCAATACCAAAGGCAAAGAAGGGAGGGAGATTAATGAAGAATATATATGCTGGTTACAAGGAAGATGACAATTTAATTGAAGAGTCAATATGATTTGTGTAAAATTTGGGCCATTTATTTTTAAATAATTTATGCAAAGTCATAATTTAAATGAGTTAAATCAAAATCTGAAAGCTAAATCATTTAATAAAATTTTAGAATGATATAAAAAGAAAAACATGGTATTAAAAAGTAAAATAATGGTAATTTGTGGCATTATAACAATGCTAGCTATAAAGACTAACTAGGCAAAGTTTGCTTTTGTTTATAACCTCCTTTTTAAAATTTTTCACTTTCTAGTCTCCATTATAGAAGATTAAATTTAATTCTGATTCTTTTTTCTTTTAAGTAAACATTAAAAAATAAAATAATAGACAAAAGGCAGCTTAACAAATTATGGAAGCATTATTTTAAAAAATTCTGTCCAGGTAAATTAATCTCATTTAATACTAAAAACAAACTCAATTGTTTCTCCAGTGGCCAGATTCTTAACTGGACCCAAATATCTATTAGTTTTACCAGATATTAGAAAGAAGTTGAAAATGCCTCTTATGAGAGGCAAGTTCCAAATGTTGGAAAACAACTTAGGCAATTTGGAAGATCTGCAAAATATTTAATAAAGGAGAAATCTCTGGAGCTAGTTTTGATTGTAAAATAATGAGAGCACTAAATATCTAGAAAGGGACAGTGATATTATTAACTAACGTCAATATAGTGCTTAAGATATGCCAGGCACTGTCCTAAGTACATTATACACATTAACTCATTTAATCTTCACAAGAACTCCCTGAGGTAAGGACAATGATTATCTCCATTTTACAGATAAGAAAAGTAAAACGAGAGATCAATTACATTGCCCACATTTGCACAACCAATAAGTAACAAAGTTCCAATTCAAACCCAGGCAGTCTGGCTTCAGAACACTCACTTCCACCTACTCTCCTTCCGTTTATGAGAATCTGTCAGGTGATAGGCGATTTACATACATTATTGATTTAACTTCAGACGATACAATGAGGCAGTGTATTTATTATCAGTTTAATAAAATAAGAGACCAGGACTCAGAGAGGTTAAATCACTTGTCCAAAATTACCTATTAGTAAGTGTCAGAATCAAGACTGACTCCAGATCCAGCTGCTCCAAAACTTCTTCTTACAGTACATATTACTACGACCTACATCATGTTCAATAAATATAGCCTGTAATTGACTTTGAATAAAACGTTTGTCTCTATACACAGATCAATTAACCAATCTGATTAAAAGAGATTGCTTAGATAATCTGAGCGAAGGATTCCATTTTCACATTACCTTGTGAAAATTGATAGAACAATGGCCAATATAGCAAAAGTTAGTCATTTTCCATTAAATCTCTCACATTTTGAAATGGCACATACCTAAACTACCATATTCTGTTTTCTATTATTTACTATTCTTATTTTCAAGTCTTGCAGTACCAGCTGAAATATGTGTAACAATGTACACAAAGCTATGAACAATACCAGGGTAGTGCGTCAGGACTCTGGAGAGATCGACTAGATTCCTGACTCCTTCTTGTGAAAAGGTTTGCTGAATTTTGCAGAATGCATCTGCAAGCTTCAGAAAGCGTTTCTCAAAAAAATAAAAAATAAAAAATTGTTAAGATGCAGCCTGACACACAAATATGTAAGTCCCAAGTAATATTAAGAATTAATTCTGGACAATTAGAACAGGTAGATATTGGGTCACTCATATTCTTTTCTTTAAGAAATCAAAAGGAGGGGGAAGCAAAGGACTGCTTCTCATTAAGCCACCATGTTGTTGCTAATTGTAGTAAAGAATTAGAATGCAGGACAGTTAGGAATGAAAAGTTATGCTTCCCATAGTAACTATAACTTGGCATATTCTACATAATGGTATAAATATAACAGCAGATATAGTGCATAAAATACCATCTTGGGTGCAAGGAAGGAATAATGATAGCTGGGAGGATCATAACTCTGACTTTCCTGACTTGTATAAGTATAATCCTCAACCACAATGTTGCATTAATACATACAAGCTTTTTAATCAGTCTTGTCTTAATTTTTGCTTCTCTCTATGCTCCTGTCCTGTGGATTTTCTTGGCACTACTTAGGTTAAAACAGTAACCTTCGAACACTGACTTTTCTAATTGGATTCTGATTCAAGTTTTAACCTTTAAGAAAAAAATGGAGATGTGCATATTTTATCCCGGACCTCATTAAACAAGAGAAAGAAAGCAAAGGCAAGGCTTTCAACTGTGCATGATTATTAAACAGTGGGGGGATGCCGAAACTGCTACATAAAACAAGTCAGGCTTTGAGGCAGGAAAAAAAGCTGAAGCAATCGTTTAAACCTGCACACTGCTGTTTTTCACTTAATGCTGAAGGGTATTTACAATTCCGTGATTGCTGGAGAAAGGTTAATCCAGATGAGTAAAAGAGTAGCAGTGTATGAGACTGTTTCACACCAGCTCTTCACAGTGAATAGTTTAGTAACCATTGTGAATCCGTGTCAGCAGTGCAACCATCAAATAAAACAGAAAAGAAAGTAAATATTACCCTAAAGAATTAATTTTGATTTAAAGCAAAGGCAGAGGCATTTTCATTTCCCTCTGCTGTAGTGACTTTGGAGTGGAAAAAAGTTTTCATCCAAGTTAAGTGTTCTTTTTGAGCTCCTGTATTCTCGACTCACCATACTATCTGCCAACTTGAGAGGTAGGGAAGAGTGGAAACCTCCACTCATTCTCCTTCCAGTTTTCATTTAGTTTCTTTTCCTCCATGAGCTTCGAACTACAGTAGCAATTCTCTTCCTTAGAGGGTATTACCTTGTCTCTGCATCAATCTATTTCAAAACCTGTTCAATATTCTCAGCTTCTCCACCAGGGCACATGTTCCTGTCTTACCTCCTTCCCTGGAAAGTATGTGTATTGATCTCTCCAGAACCTCAGGGCCAAGTGAAAATGGCAGGAGAGGCATTCTGTAGGGGAGGAAATGCAAATTTGTACTGTTCCTACCATTTTTCATTGTGTTCCACAATATCAATGCAGACAGAGTAATATTGAAGACTCACCATTAGTTTCTTTCTTCCTTCTTCCCCAAGACTATGGTAATAATAACCATTTGTGTTCCTGCCTTTAGAACTCTAGGACCGAAGATCAATCAGAATCACAGTTACCACTCTTCCTTTGAGAGAACCCACACCTAATCTATAAGTAAAATGCAAACTTCCCCCTACTTCAGTGATTGTAGTTTGTTTGGGTCCAGTTTTTTGTGTCTAATTAACATAGTTCATGATTTTGAACTCACATTTAAAAACGAAGGGCCCTGCTCTAATCAAGACACTTCAGAAATCTGACACCCCACAAGTACTTTGAACAAGAACTGGCAGAAACTTCTTTCTCAAAGCTCCAGAACACAGTTAAAGGACTGCAGTAACAGGAAGAGAACTGAATCAAGAAGAAGGCTACTTAAAAGAAGTAGGATATCAAGATGCCTTGGTTGGCCCTCCCTGCCACCCCTCATCAGCTCAATACCGAGCCTGTCCATGCACCTAGTGCTAATATCTGGTCTCAGTAACGGAGGTAGCAGAGGAATCCTTGTACACATACTAGGGGAAATGTGTGTCTGTCTCAGTCTGTCTCATGGTGGGCTCAAGGACTCACTGTTCATGAATTGTTCTCATCTAGAAAACAGATCACAAAGCACTTCCACAGAATACTGTGAGAGAGCCGTCAAGCGGCTGCCTAGGAGAAGGGATTGCTGGCTGTGGGACATACAGTGCAGCGTCCAGGACTATTAGGAGAACCTTTTCACAGGAAAAAGGGCATATTCGTATCTTATAAATGGAGGAATTTCTAAGGCCACATGAACATGCCCAGGACAAGACACATGCACAGAATGATCAGAGAAGCCCCTATGCTTTGGCCTTGAGCTAGTCTCTAAACTCATTGTATGGATAAGTTCTGAAGGAGAACACTAGCACAGGTCGATCTTCAAATACTGGGAAAGGTGTTTTCTTCCTTTCTTACTTCTTTTTCGTTGTTGTTGTTAGCTCCCAGCATTCAAGGAAAGTTCTGTCATGATGCAAGCTAGATGCAGGCTTAAGGATCAGAAACCTCAGAGTCTAAACTTTAAAATATCAAAATATTCTGGTTTCAACAAAAGATTAAAAAACTTACAAAGAAACAGAAAATGATGGCTTGGGCAAATGAGAAAATTAAAGCACTAGAAACCACCAGTGAGGAGGACCATAGCTGGGCATAATGGACAAAGACTTTTTTAAAAACATGGACAAAGACTTAAGTAAATCAGGAAAATGATAGATAAACACAAAGAGAATATCAATAAAAGAGATAGGAATTATGAAAATGAGCCAGACAGAGCTGAAGAACATATTAACAGAAATTAAAAATTCCCTAGATACATTCAACAACAGATTGGAGCTAGCAGAAGAAATAATCAGCAACCTTGAAGATTAAACAACTGAAATCAGCCTGAGTATCAGAGAGAAAAAAGAATGAATAAAAGTAAACAGAGTCTGAGACGCCCATGGGACACCATCAAACATACCAATATGTACATCGTGGGAATCCCAGAAGGAGGAGAAAGACAGAAAGGGGCGGAAAAAAAATACTCAAAGAAATAATGGCTCAAATGTTCGCAAATTTAATGAAAGGCGTGAAAATACACATCCAAGATGCTCACTGAACTCCAAACAGGATAAACCCAAACAGATTTACAACACAGCATATTATTATCAAACTGTCAAATACCAATCATAAAGAGTGAGTCCCAAACACTGCAATAAAATAGCAATGTGTCACTTACAAGTCATCCTCAATAAGATTAAAAGCCAATATCTCATCAGAAACTATGGAAGCAAGAAGGCAGTGGGATGCTGCCTTCTTTGAAATGCTTTAAGCAAAAAAAAAAAAAAAAAAAAAGGCAACTATACATTCTATATCAGGCAAAGCTATCTTTCCAAAAATGAAGAAGAAATTAAGACATTCGTAGATAAACAAAATCTGAGGGAATCCGTCACCACTAGAACTGGCCCTACAAAAGATGCTATAAAGTGTTGTGCAGGTTGAAAGGAAAGGACAACAAGAAATAGATCAAAGGCACATCAAGAAATAAGGAAATCCAATAGTGGTAATGACATGGATAAAAATAAATACCAGTATTATTGTATTTTTGGCTTGCAACTCCCCTTTTTACTTTCTATAGGATCTAAAAGGCAAATGCATAAAATGTAATAATAAATCAGTGGTTTGGGACTCATAATGTATCAACATGCAATTTGTGAAATAAGCTAAATAAAAGTGGGAATGAGAGTGGTATAGGGATATAGTTTTTGTATACCATGGAGATTAAATTGGTATCTAGGCAAATGGGAGTATTATATATTTAGGATATTGAATTTAAGCCCAATGGCAACTACAAAGGAAATATCGTCTGGGGTAGTATGGAGAATTTTTATCTCAAAGCCATTCTAAATATTTCCTACATAAAGCAATTCCAAAAAGTCAGGAAAAAACAAGGCTCCCAAGCAAATTGAGTAACCAGCATATTACCTAAACACTATGAAATGTTTTATACATTAATGCATTTTCACATAATACTATTAATAACTTAAATTTACTGAATGTTACTATGTTCTGCCCATTTTACTGAACATTATACATACTATCTTATTTAATTCCTAGAACAACCTTTTTAGATGGGTTCTGTTATTATCCGCATTTTAAGTATGAGAAAACTGAGGCTAGGAACATTCCAAAGATAATGTGTTATGGTTGTAATCGAAGCACAGGTGTTTGCAAGGAGCCACTAAGGTATAATGCACATAATAATTCCACTTAATCTTCCTTACATTCTTACAAAACTGTTAGGAAAGCAATCTTAGTCCCTGCTTGACACACATGCAAACTAGAAAGAGAGAAAGTGACTTTTTCATTTATAAAAGGTCATCCAGCTAGTGTGAATGAATACTAACATTCAGGGACAATCCTGTAATGGCACTGGCTCTTTTTATTAATTTCCAGAATTTGCAAGCATTCTATAACCACCAGGAAACAGCTCCCCATTTCCCTCTTCCCCAGCTCCTAGTAATTTCTAATCTACTTTCTCTACAAATTTGCTATTTTTAGATATTTCATATATGTGAAATCATATATTTGTCCCTACTGCACTGACCACTTAATCATTCTATGTGTTTTATGCTTAGTTAAAATGGGCTTTCAATCATGACTATGAATTGCTATTGTGGCCTGTTCAACTTCACGGGTAACCAAAAAAAGGCAGAATAAAAGAAACTACCAGTGCCTGTCAAATCAAGAGTGATTTTCAAACAATACTCAGTGTTGTGGATATATGGTGAAATTGACATTCCTGTATTCTGTCAGCTGAAATGATACCAGCTTTACAGGAAGATTTTTGTAATATGTATCAACATCTTTAAAATGTTGATACTCTTTAACCTCTAATTCCATTTCTAAGAATCTTACCTAATGAAATAATCTGAGATGCAAACCAAGATTTATTCATAAAATCACTCATTTCAGCATGACTTAAAATAACAAAACATAGAAAAATGCTAAATATTCAACATTAGGAAAGTAGATAAATTATGAAGTATTTATACCATGGAGTAACAGGCAGCCAATAAAAATGATACTTGCAAAGAATTTTTAATCATTCCTATTGTTTACAGTCAAAACTGCATAAAAGGTTCCAACTCTGTAGATAGCAAAATATGTTTATTTGTCTGTATCTATATGCATATGTAACTATGTATATATATACATAAGTGTAAATGTGAACAGAAAAAATAAACTGAAAGATAATATATTGTGATATTAACAAATGCTTCTCAATAGACTTACCATTGATTACTTTTTTCCTAGAGTCCAAATTTCTCCCCATTAATGTGCATCTATTTTTCAGCAAGTAAAAATAATAAAAGCATGTTATTATTTAAAAGAAAGACAATAAGATAAATTTAAAACTAGAGGGGATGTTCTAAAATTATCAGTAATTCTACCTTATATATTTTTCCAGCAATGCAATTTTTGTTTTCAAGTTCAGAATTAGGCTAAGTGTGGTCTCTCATAAATTACACTGAAGATCAAAAAACTATTTTAATCAACATTTCAAAGTATGTTCTGTCCAGGTTTACATGCAATTATGTTGCTTGCAAATCAGTATTTCTCAGTAGTTAAAAGAGCTTATTCTTCCCCAAAAAGGGTAGATTGTCTTGCATTGTTATTAATAGTATACAGTGGCTTATTTTCTTTCTTTTCACCATGCCCTACATCCTGTCTCCCTTGTGAAGGTAAACTTCAGACTAAATTATGCCTTCATCATAAATCTAAATAAATAAATACTAAAAAACTTTCCTAATACTGATTTTTAGATATTTGTAGCTACCCTAAAAGACTCTCCTTTGAAAAAGTAATGTGTTTTCTACCTATACAAGTGAATTTCAGTATTTTGAAGGTTAAAATTTATAAATAATTGACAAATTAGCAGTCAGGAGATTCAAAAGTTAAGGTTTTCAATATTCTTCTCAGAATATTTTATGTGCACAGTTTAAAGATGTACAATATGATCTGAGCATCAAAATTAACTTGAATTTTCTTTGAAAATTTTTTATTTATACCTTAAAAAGCCATAAGTTTCAATATTAACAGCAAATGCTATCATTACAGGGTTTTTTTTCCATATTGAAAAATAGAACAGTCAATTTAATAATTATCAACACAAATCATCTACTTTATATACTCTTAGAGAGAAGGCAAATCTATTATCCCATTTCATGGCCATTTGTTTTAAAAATTCAGTTCTTCTTTTATATTAAATCATGCAGACAAATGTATCTCAAGTATGTGTAAATGGTAGAAAATCATACCAAATAATTCTGGATGACAGAAAAACTCAGGAAGATATCTTCAAGCACATTTCAACCTGAGATTATATAGAGTCAAGTTGGAGAAGAGCCATGCTTTTTTACATCTATAAATAATGGTTGTTTAGTGAAATTTTTCTACTAGCAGTTTGGAAAGAAGAAAGGAAGAGAGGCTTTGAACAAGGTTGCATTCAATTTATTTCCCTTGTGAATTCTCTGCTACCCTTTCGGCCTTCAAATGTAGAAGTCGAGCATTGATGGTAATTATTTTGGATTGCACTGCACGAAGGCAGCTGAGGGTAATTCTATACTTCAAAGAAGCACAGCTATGTGTCATTTTCAACAACCATCATGAATATAACTTGATGTGTTCAGGGATGCCTTCATAGAAACGATCTGTGTAGCTAAGTGATTTTGTTTAAATGTTAGATGTAACCACATGCATGTACACGTAGAAGTTTAAAGGAAAAGAAAAAGAAGTTAAAAATTGTAACTATAAAGCAAATTACCCTTTGAAAATGCTGAATCGAAATGAGATTTTAAGTGCACCATTAAATGGATTTAAGAAAAAAAAGAAGAAAATTAGAAGTCATACTAAAACAGATGCTGAACTTTTTAAAACCAAAAATACTTTGCTTTTTTCATAAGATGGCTTTCTTTTGAATCCTCAAAAAGGCAACCCTCTTAAAACTAAAGTCTGGATAATTGGGGGGCGGGGAATCTCTTCACCTCCAGGAGATCACGAACTTTACTTTTGTCCTCAACCTCCTACAAGTTATGAGTGTAGAACTAATCTTTCTATAGTGAGAACTGCCAACCTGAAAGTAATAGATACTAAACCTCTTAAACACACACGTCATTCACATAAGACTAAACTTTTCAAAGTTCTGACATCCATTCACAAAATATTTATATGCAATTTTTAAAACAGGCACTGGACTAGAGACTGGAAATTTAAGAATGCATGGGATGCAGAAGGATCTTGCGCTAGAGAAGCATAGACCTATTATCAAAAACTTTCATTATAACCAGCCCTAGAGTTAAATTGCTGAAAATCACAGGTATTGGCAATACTTCAGGAAAGATCAATATCTCATGGAAAATAAGATATTAGGGGAAAACAAAAAAGTATATGACGGATATTTTTAGCCCAATGTAAGTAAAAGTTATAGAAGTTACCTTCTTCTAAAACAAAAAAAGGAAAAGGTTTTAAAAACCTGCTCAATTTGCTAACTCTACTTAACCAACTGATTATTCAGGAAATAGTGGGATATTGTCATGATCTGGCAAGACAGTCTTCCATAAGCTTTATGGTATGTATATTTCTTAAAGATTTGAAACTGAGCCTTACAGTAATTTCTTTTGTTCCTGTGTAGCAGGATAATGTTTTGAAGTGTTAACTGAGACCGTTTCCCTTTAGGCTTTCTCTTTGTTCTTTTCCGCGGGAACAGCTGGTTTAGCAAGAGTCAAATTTTTTAGTTTTGATTCTGAAGATAATACAGACTTCAAAGCCAAGACTTTCAACAGCAAAAACTAGGTTTCGAAAGAAAGAATGCCTATCAAGTGGGATGCATAACAAAGAAATGTGGGCATCTTTAATCTACCAAATGTGGTAATTTTATTTTAGTCAAATAGTGTGGCAGATTGAATTATGGACCCCAGAAAAACATATTCTTAATGTATTCCTGTGGGTATGAATCATTGCAAATAGGACTTGTTGAAGATGCTGTTTGTTTAAGGTTTGACCAACCGAATCAGGATGGGTTGTAATCCTGCTAGTGGAGGCCTTTTTGAGAAGGCCACAGGAAGAAGGCTGTCAGGTAGAAGCAGGAGGCTGGAAGTCAATAGAATAAAGAAAAGAAAGGAGAAGATGCTGCCTTTTGCACTGTCAAGTGATGGAAAAGCCAAGGACCCAAGGAGTACCAGCAGCCAGCCCCAGAACACCACACTTTTCGGGGAGAAAGCACTGCCTTGCTGATGCCTCAATTATGGACTTTTCTAGCCTGAGTGGATGTGGCTCAAGCAGTTGAGTGCCCGCATCCCACATGGGAGGCACTAGGTTTGGTTCCTGGTGTCTCCTAAAGAAGACAAACAAGCAACAAACAGACAATGAGCAGACATCAAGCAAAAAATAATAATAAAAACCCAAGTAGGGAACAGATGTGGCTCATGCAGTTGAGCACCTGCCTCCCACATGGGAGGTCCTGGGTTCAGTTCCTGGTGCCTCCTAAAGAAAAAACAGACAAAGAGTGAAAAACAAATATGAGCAGACAAAGAGCAAAAGCAATGAGCAAACAGACAAGGGAGCCATCTTGGTGTGGGGAGGGAGAAATGAGACAATAAATTCCCATTTTTAAGCCAACCCATTGTGCAGCACTTGTTTTAGCAGCTGGGAAAATGCAAAGCATATTTTGATCTTGGTTTCTAAATACTTTTCCTGACTAAAAGGACCCAGAGAGAGACTTCTAAAAAACTACAGGCCAATAACAACTCTTTTAAGAATACAGATGCAAAAATCCTCAACAAAATACTAGCAAACCAAATGCAAAGGCATATTAAAAGAATTATAAGCAAGGACCAAATGAGATTTATCCCTGTTATGAAAGAAACATAAGAAAATTAATTAATGTAATTCATCACATTAACAGAATGAAGGAGGGGGGAACCACATGATCATCTCAGTAGATCACAGAAAAGGCATGTGACAAAATAAGTATATTTTCTTATAAATAAAAACTTCAAAACTAGAAATAGAAAGAAATTCCTCAACATGATAAGGAGCATATATGAAAAGCCCACAACTAACATCCTACTTAATGGTGAAAGAATGAAGTGTTTCCTTCTAAGATTAAGGATGCTCACTGTCACCACTGTTATTCAACTTTATACTAGAAGTCCTTGTCAGACCAATTAGGCAAGAAAAAATAAATAAAAGGCATCCAGACTGGAAAGGAAAGTAAGACTTTTCTCTACTCACTGATGTCATGGTCCTATATACAGAAAATACTGAAAAATCCACAACAAAGCTTCTAGAACTAATAAATGAATTTAGCAAAGTGGTGGGGTACAAGAGCAACGCCCCAAAATCAGTAGTGTTTCTGTACACAAGCAATGAACTTTCTGAAGAAGAAATCAAGAGGAAAATTTTCATTTGTAATAACAGTTAAAAGAATCAAATACCTAGGAATAAATCTAACCAAAGATGTAAAAAACACTTGCACCAGAAAATTGCACTATAAAAATTGCTAAAAATAATTAAAGAAGAACTAAATAAATGGAAGGGCATTCCATTGTTCATGAAATGTTATTACAACGTCAATACTAAATATTATTACAATGTCAATACTACCCAAAGTAATTTATAAATTTAATGCAATTCCAATAAAAATTCCAACAACCTTCTTTGTGGAAATGGAAAAGCCAACCATCAAATTTCTATGGAAGGCTAAGGGGCCCTGCATAGCTAAAGCCATCTTGAAAAAAGAAGAATGAAGTTGGAAAACTCACTTCCTAATCTTAAAACTTATTAAAATCCACAGCAATCAAACCAGTATGGTACTGGCACAAGTATAGACATATAGACCAATGTAATAGAATTGAGAGCTTAGAAATCAACCCTAATATTTATGTCAACCTGACAAACATTTTCTTTCTCCATGATTTTTCACCAGATAGAAAATTGGGAAAGAATAGTCTCTTCAACAAACAGTGCTGGAAAACGGGATCTCCATTTGAAAAAAAAAAAAAAAAGGAGGATCCCTGCCTCATACCATATACAAAATTAAACTCAAAATGGATCGAAGATTTTAATTTAGAACTAGGATTATCAAACTCCTAGAAGAAAATATAGGGAAGCATCTTCAGGACCTTGTGTTAGGCAATGGTTTCTTGGACATTATATACAAAGCACAAACAATAAAAGAAAAAAGTAGATAAATGGGACAATTACTACAAAGTACCTATTCCAACCTGAAAAAGGCTTGAGATAAGATAATTAAATGCAATCTGTGACACTCTATTGGTTCCTGGATCCAGAAAAAAAAAAGGTTATCAAGAATATAATTGCAACAAATTGTGATATTTGGATATATATTAGATAACATAAGCGTTTTGTAACAAAGTAAATTTCCTAAGTATACTAATTGAATTGTGATTACATAAGAGGATGTCCTTGTCCTAAGAAATACTTGCTGAAATATCTAGGGGTTGAGGAGCTATTGTCTACACAGAACTTAATCTTGAATGGTCAGAAAATGATAATTTTGTGTGTACATGTGAGTGCATGCTTGTGTGGATAGGGGTTGCAACCATCACAAAATGTTAACAGTTGATGAATATAGAAAAAAATACAAAATTTATACTATTCTTGTAATTTTTATGAATGTTTGAAATTACCTTAGAGTAAAAAGCATATTTGTGTGGGTAAAGCAATGTAAGGTTAATACGAAATAGGTAGTGCAGAGATTCCTTCAGATAGCAGAGGACTGACAAGGGTCAGGTTGGCAATAATGCAGGATAAGGAACATCAGGGGATCTGTGAAGTCTGATGGGTTTTCGGGGAAGCAGAGAAGCAGTAGACGAAAATAGGAGCAAAATGGCTTTCACAACAGCGAGGGTCAGGAACGTGTACAGTATGTTGACGATTGAAAAATCACTCCATGGAGCAACAAAATTCCGAACACTAAACGCCCGGCAGGGCTGGGCGCGCGGCCGCCAGCGGCCTCGGATCTGGAGAAGGGAAAGCCCGCAGGTCTGTGCGAGGTGCGGGCGCTGGCCCGGGCTGCGGAGGCCCTGGGCGCAGAGGGAACCCCCACCGCACACTACAGCCCTGCCTGCTCTCCAACGAGCCTCGCCCTTCCTGGGGAACCCCAGTCGGAGGTTTCACAAAGGGCTGCTGTAGACCCTCGGCGGCTAAGTGAGAAAGCCAAAGGCGTTCTGGTAGAACTGGGGCCTGCCTGGCTTGGCCAAGGGCAGCGGGTCTGCCTCGCTGGTGGAAGGAAGCATCTGGAAGCCCCTGTTTTATGAGCTGTGAGAACCATCTGGGGCACCACTCCTCTAAACTACAAATACAGAGCTTGCTCATGTTCTCCCAAAGTGAATGACAGCCTTAGGCGCCTTATTTCCATGCCTGACGCCAGGCTCTTGTGGGTCCTCCAATAAGCATTCGGTGGAATTTGGAAAAAAGTCAATAAAAGGAATTCCCATCACCCCAGATAAACGGAAAGGGCTCGCGGACCTTCTGCTGGCTGACCAGTCCCTCACTCACTTCTGACGGAGAGACGGGACATCTGGAACCTGAAGGCGGTGCCCCAGGGGAAGTGTCTGCAAACTGAAGCTTAAGGCAGCGTCCAAAACGCTCTTCTTTTGGAAGCAGGAGTCAAAGACCGACCAGGACGAAAAGCACTCCTGTGAAGTTAGCAAGTATCTGGAGACCCTTCTCCTGGAGCACGTACTGGAGGCCCCCGCCGGCGGGCCTGGGAGCGCTGGGGAGCCCGGGCCGGCCGGGGCCTGCGCCTCCAGCTCGCGCAGCCCCGGGACAGCGCTCGCCGCGTCCCCGCAGCCTCCGCCGCACCACCTCGGCACCGTCTGCTCCAGCAGCTGCCCCTGCGGCCGTGTAAGCCCCGCTCCCAGCTCTGGGAACGGCCACAAGACCAACCCGCCTCGTTCAACCGAGTAACTTCCAGAACATTCCAGCCCCTATGCATGGCCCGGCTGGCACAGGAGACGCCCGCAAGTCCATCTGGCTAACGCCGGAGATAAGGGCTCGCGTCCGCGCCAGCAGCCCTGCAGGAGCGCCTGCTGCCTGTGCCCCGGCCTGCCGAGCAGGCGAGACCCAGCTCCCCCGGCCTCAGGGCCAGCAGGTCCCGGGCACGTTCTGCGCGGTGTTGGCCTGGGGGCAGCTGGGCAGGGCACAAGCCCGCGCTGCCGCCTGCGGAAACCCGCGAGCGTGAAAAAGGCCACGAGGACGCGTTTGCCAAAGCAGTGCAGAACAACGCTGGGTCGGAGCAGAAACAGGGCGACACGAGCGCGCACGAAGGATGAGGAGGATGTGAGTTTAGATTTAGTTACTCAGGTGTTTTAAGGAGTTGAAATTCGTAGTAATCATGACTTCAGTGGTGCCTTTTGTGGTTCTTTGCATACTTTCATGCCTCTGTTTAAGCTTACTGATAAACAAACCTATTTTCTTCTATCTGAAAAAAAATTACCAATACCATAAGAAGGAAAAAAAACAGTACCTGGGGATACTCATTTTCCCCACATATACACATTTACTCACTGACATTCAACAGGATGCTCCAGACACTTGTCTGTATCTGAATGTCTTTTTTGCCAAACAGTTTTGTGCTGTACGATCTGGATCCGTGTGGCTAGAATTTAATTTTTTCCTTGGACAGCTGAAGTGGTATAGTCTAGCCAAATTTTACTGACTCTCACGATGAACAGTTTGGTCTCCTATGGACAATAAGATTATGAAAAAAAACAATCAAAGTCACAAAGTAGGAGGTTTAGATGTCAGACCTGGGTGTGACTCTTGACAGACACTCAGCAGCTCTGTAACCTTGTGAAATTTTTAAGATTTTTAAATTTATGGCATTTACCAATGTCAGTTTCTACTCTGTAAAATTATTAAAATAATAGTTTACCTCATTATGTTTGTATGAAGATCGACAAGGAAAATGGGCTGGTCATGCAGAAAAAACTCAGTAAACATTACCTATCATTATTATTAAGTATGTGGGCCCTGTATTGCTCAAAGAGCATCCAACAAATCTGTCTCTAAGGCAGAAATAAGCTAATGATAATAGAATGGACCTACACTGCTATGACTGTGTAGATCTCACACACACACACATACACACACACACACACACACACAAAGCAGTGGGAGGGGATCATAAAAAATTCTTCTTACCTGATTTGCTCAATCATTTGCCAAAAAGACAAAGGAATACTGAATGAGAAATTCGTTCTCAGGTAAGGTCAAAACGCTATCTACTGATCTTTAGTCCACCTTAACTATCTCCAGAATCCCTATGAATCAGGAAGAAAAGGCAATTGTGTTTGATAACTGATGTAACAATATATCCAAAACTATCTTCTTATGGTTTTAGGTGAAGAGTCTTAAATTTGTCCTCCTTGTGGAAGACATTATCAGCCATTATTCCCACTCTGTACATCCTTTCCACAAATATTTCAAGCAATAGGATTGCAGAGGAAAGAGATGATAAAATAAGTCTTCAAGCAAACTATCATAGGAAGAGATGAAGAGGAAAAAGATTCAGGTATGGGGTAGAGTCTATGAGCTAAGAAACAGTTTTGAAGCACACATTCAGTTCAGAATTGAGATTCTGTTCAGGAAACTTTGTCGTGTGTGTGGTGTGTATTTCTTTTTTTTACTGTAGAGATGATATTTTACAGGCAACTTATCATAAGGGAGAGAGAGAGGTTGAAAAGCATCCAAATAGAAATTGCTTGCAAATGCTTGAAATACTGCATGAAATCCCTTTTTAATCTTCCAAACGGATTTTAAGAATCAGTGTCTTAGCCATTTTCTACAGCTGTTCAAAAAACTCCACAGCTTAGACTATAGAATTGAATTAGTCATCACCTCCTAAGAAAAGCAAAAGGTTTAGATAATGTAGGTCAGGAAACAATTTGTATATAAACTACTCAGTGCTTATGTACCAGATGCTATGGATGTTTTTGAGTTATACTTGGGTGGGGTTGTGTTTGTTTGATTGACTAGTGAAGGTTTATGTTGAAGAAAATAGTGTTGAACTAGTGAAAATCCATATATGAATAGGCTTATGGTACATTGCTTATTATTTTCCACAAGATGGGAATCTAGTATCCCCAAGAAACCCCAAAGATTTCTTGGGGATACTAGAATGTCCCTGAAGGTGGGAGAATGAGTGAAAGGCCAATCATCTCTGCTATCGTATTAAAGAAGAAACTTGTCTTCTGGGGATCACATTATCACTGCAATGGTCCCTGCTCTCTCCAAAGGTCCTTTCTAAGAACCATCATGTTCAAACACTCTTATGCCAAGTTCTTTCAGTTTGTTCTCTCACTCAATGATGTTTTTATTCCCTCACACATTTTCCATATACTCATGATTTTTTTTCCTCTATAGGAGATCTTCTCATTAAAAACTCCTTTTCCTTCTTATCTAAAGGATAGCCTGTTAGCTGCTAGTTTATATATATTCATTTTTAGAGAAGCTTTAGATTACATAAATATTACATCAAAAATATAGGAGGGGGAAGCAGATGTGGCTCAGGTGATTGATCTACTGCCTACTACATGGGAGGTCCTGGGTTCAGTACCTGGGACCTACTGGAATAAGCAAGTTGACACAGGCAGGCAGGCACAGCGAGCTGATACAAGATGATATAGCAAAGAGACACAAAGAGGAAAGACAATGATAGACATGACAAACCAGGGAGCTGAGGTGACTTGAGTGATTGAGCAACTTTCTCCCACATGGGAGGTCCCAGGTTCAATTCCTGGTGCCTTGAGCAGAAACAGAGAACAGACAATGAGTACAAACAATGGGTGGGGGGGGGATTAAATAAATAAAACAAATCTTTTTAAAAAATTAAAAATATATATAGGGATTCCCATACACTCCACCCCTCCGTCTCCCACACTTTCCCCCATTAACAACATCTTTCATTAGAGTAGTACATTTGTTATAATTGATGAACACATATTGAAGCATTGCTACTAACCACAGGCTACAGTTTACTTTATAGTTTATATTTTGCCCTGCACAATTTTATAGGTTTTGACAAAATATATAATGGCCTGTATCTGTCATTATAATGCCATACAGGACCACCCCAGTGTCCCAAAAGGGAGCAGGTGCTTCCCACAGGAGCATCCTAAAAAAAAAAAAAAAAAACAATAAGCAAACAAATGAAAAAGCCAACTCAGGGGAGCCCATGTGGTTCAGTGCAGAGCACCAGCTTCCCAGGGTTCAATCCCTGGCCCCGGTACCTCAAAAAAAAAAAAAAAAAAAGAAGTCCCCATGTTATACCCATTCTTCCCTTTCCCTCCCCTCAAAATCTCTGGTAACCACTGCCTTTATATTAATGATACAAATTCTTCCATTTATAGAATAATAATAAAGCTAGATTGTTTTTAACCCATAAATTGTTCAACCATTGAAAATATTTCTTAAAGTAATTTATTGATTCACTGGGTAAGGTACTCTTGGGAGATACACAGAGGAATAAAATAGTGTTCCTGCTTGAAGGAGACAAACTAGTGGAATGCACCTTGTGATAAATGCTATTCAGAGGCATGAACATAATGCCATGGGATCACAATATGTATGTGCTGAAACAATTGTATTATATCATAATAGGCTCTTTTTTTACCTCCTTATAAATGTCTTAGCCATTTCACTCAAGACTCCCCAAATCCCAGCCCTGAAAAGAAAAACTTTTTTTATAGCTATTCCAAACTGTGAAGAGATAAAAACAAGGTTTTAGTACTGTACCATAACTGAAGATCTTGAATTCATTCCAAGGAAAGAAGAAAGGAAGAAAGGACGGGAGGGAGGGGAGAAAAAAAATGAACCAATTCTAACCAGCATATCCTCAGGGATCTGTCATGTGTCACAGTTAATTTATAATCTATAATGGCTGGGGTAGCCCTTAATTGATTGCTGACACTTTTGTATCATCAAATAACTTTTGCTGATCCTTTAAGAGCATTTTCATATCCTCCTTGTGCTCACGGGATGGCAGAATTATTAAAGTACTCTTTTTAATGAGCTGACTTTTCCATAATTTGAACATGTCAACTCCTTACAACGGCGGCAGTAGCCTCACACAACTCTCAGCATGTTGGAGATAAGGATGAGAGCTTTTCCTCCACTTACTTTTTTTCATTTTATCTATGCACTATCTTTTTACAAATTGAAGACTAGAGTATAAATTTGTGATTCACATTCCACTTTCAAAACTGAGAGGCTGATATTATGGTGGGTGAAAATATTTCCCTCAGGACTATAAGCCACAGAGCCATGGCACATTCCTAGATAATGAGGTCTCAAGACAAGTACAGTAGCAGACAAAATAAAATGCATCTTAGATAGCGTGTCTAGAAGGAATAACTGAGCCCTCATGTTTTCTAAAGTCTTCGGTAAAGTCCTTGAAAGTTAACGTATTGAGACAATATCTAATGCTAAAATGTTAAAATGAGCCCCAGTAACTTTATGGAAGCCAGGTTTATAAGTTGTTTGGTATGAGACTTTTTATCTGTTATAGGTGTTGAATAAATATTTATTGAGAAATTCAGCCATTTTATATCAGAAAAGTTTACAAGCCTGATATTTTTGCCTGTAGTCTAGAATTTAGAAAGTATTTTCCTGTGGGAATGATGTGGCTGCTGTAGAAAGGGGAGGTTCTTTATAGGACTAATAAGCAATATTTTGCAAATATTTAGCTTTTAAATTTATACACCATTGAATTCCAAAAAAGGATTTAAGGCAGTTTACAAAGATATATTAAATATAGCAAGGAATTTTAATTAGGCACTAGTCCACTTCTGGCAAAACTGTGGAGAAATAGGGCATTTCATGCATTTTGAAAGAGCCTGTAAAATAATCAACATTTCTAGAGGGCTGTTTGTACAAGCATTCAAAATGTATATTCTATTTGATCTTGAAATTCTATTTCTCATCATTTATCTTAAGGAAATAAAAGTGGAAGTATACCAAATGTGGCCTCTCTCTAAGCCAAACTCAACATATAAATGCATTACCTTCCCCCCAGCATGGGACATGACTCCCATGGATTATTATCAAGCACCAACTAGCAACACATTTGGAAAAAGACCTTGACCAAGAGGAGAAAATATTAAATACAAATGAGTTTTTATGGCTAAGAAATTTCAAAGTGAGTTGGAAGGTCATTCCAGAGGTTACACTTATATACATCTCAGAAGGATCTCATGGACTGCCGCAGTAAACAATACTCAAGCAGGGGTACTCCTGAGGGCTCTAGAGACATCTTGACCCTATAGACAAGGCAGACTACCCCAGGAAAGCAGCACCCCACTAGTGGGCCTTACCCTGGAATATATGATAACTTATGTCCCCAATATATCAGAGTTAGACTCATAATTTTCCTACACATGGTTCTTCTGCCCCTTTTATTTGAACCTATAATTAGCACTATGCCCATCAAATATATGTCCCAGATACAAATATTTTGGCTCTTTATATGCCAGTTGAGCCCTGAATCTTAGATTTGCAGCCAACACTTACTGTTCAGTTCATCGGGCTCACCAAGGACAACAAAAGGACAACGATGGACAATGTTTGTCCTAAAAAACAGAGTATCTACAACTGCAAACAGGACAGTTCCAGCCATCTACCCCATGGGATCTAAGCCCCCTCTCAATCAGAAACAGAGTGGGCATCACCATCCCCAAAATCCTCAAGATTGAGGATTGAACACACAGAAGGGGGAATACACTTATGGACCAAAATACCCTGATGGAAGAGCTTCTAACACTGATATAAGGACAGGGTTCACCACAGGTTCTGAGGGGAGAGAGAGGGAAGAATAGATGGAACATAGGACATTTTTGAGAAATTGGAACTCTTCTACATTATATTGCATTGACAGATACAGGCCATTATACATTTTGTCAAAACCTATAAAATTGTGCAGTGCAAAGTATAAACCACTATATAAGCTATAGTCCATGGTTAGTAGCAATGTTTTAATATGTGTTCATCAGTTATAACAAATGTACCACACTAATGAAAGATGCTGTTAATGAGGGAAAGAGTGTGTGGCAGGGAGGGAGGATGTATGGGAATCTCTTATATTTTCAATGTAACTTTTAAGTAATCCAAAGATTTTTTAAAATAAGGGAAAAAAAGTGGAAGCATACAAATACGCTATATACTACTATTCATTGCAATATTTATAATAGCGAAAACTGAAAGTAATCATATTATCCAAAAGATAGGAGATTTTGGACCTTTCTCTGTTATTTTTGTCAGAGTTGAGCCCTGCCTGGAATTCCATAGTAAATATTATTTATTTACTTGGAGTTTCAATGCCATCTTCCCGGAACTTCAAGTAAATAAATAATAATACATCCATAAAATGGAATACTATTTAGCTTTATTTAACTGATAGTTTTTTTAATATGTTGGTATGGAAAGATGTCTACAATATTTTGTTAAATTGAAAAAGCACTTCCATCATCCATGTGGAATCTAAGCCCCCTCTTGAAATAGAGGAGGAGTGAACATAACCATCCCAGGGTCCACAGGATGGAGGAATAGAGTATGGATTAGAGTGGACTTACTGATATTCTACTATGGAACTATTGTGATTAGTAATGGAAGAAATTCTAGCATTGGTGTGGAGAAAGTGGCCACGATAGCTACTGAGGGTAGGGAGAGGGAAGAAGAGACTTGGAGTTGTCCTGGGTAGTGCTGCAGGGACAGAGGCTGGATAATATATGTCCTGCCATGGCCCACTGGGTGGACTGGGGGAGAATGTAAACTACATTGTAAACCATTATCCATGTGGTGCAGCAATGCTCCAGAATGTATTCACCAAATAAAATGAATGTCCCACGATGATGAAAGAGGTTGTTAATGTGGGAGGAGTGGGGTGACGGGGTTGGGGGGTATACGGGGGCCGCATATTTTATGAATGTAACATTTAAAAAAAGAAAGAAAGAAAGAAAAAATAAAAAAGCAGTTTATGTATTAGAATATTTAGTATAACTGTATTTATGTAAAATGTATACATTATGGTTTAAACTTACAGAAACATCTTGAAAGATTTAAAATGAAATTCTTAAGAATGTTTGTTTTTGAGGAGTGGGATGAAGGGTTTTTGTTATATATTATTTTAAAAGAAAGATGTCTCTATTTTCAGAAAAGTACAGTAAGACAACTCACTTTATGTTGAAGGAACATTTCATGACATTGGAAAATACTCACAATCAAGTTTTGAATGAAAAGAGGCAGTTCCCTAACCAGAAAAGACAATATGACTGTGTTACTCTAACTTAATAATAGAAAAGATCTGAAAAGTTATCCACCAAAATGTTTGCAGTGCCATTTCATGGGAAAAACTGATCCAAATTGCAACTTGACAGATTAGACTACACTGGGAATACACTGCCTCCATGAAGCCCTGGCTGTGAGAACAGGGATCTTCTCCACCCACCTGCACACTGAGCCTGCAGCTGGAACAAAACTCACCACTGGGAGGGCAGCACAGAGAGTAGAAACAAGAATCCTGGGCAAACTTAGCAACATCTAGAAAGGGAAATAACTTTGAGGGAGAGAATCTGCAGTACCCACGGTAGTAATAAGTCCAAGGCCAAACTGAAACGAAAAATTGCAGATATTGAGAGCTTCCTGTATACTATGCACATTACTGAGAGCTTTACATATGAAAACCTCAAAACAACTTTAGTAATAAGATACTACATCATCTCCATTTTTGAGATGAAAAAAAAAAATTAGTGCTGATAAGTACTAGTAAATGGCAAGACCGGATCAGAACTACAGTAGGTTGAATTATGTACCCCGACATAGACATGTTCTTAATTTTAATCATACTCCTTTTGATGTCCGAGAGACCCTGGGGGTCTTGGATAAAGACGTCAACCTAGGATAGGAGAGTTCTTGACACAGTGGCAAGAAAGAACTCAGGGACTGGTCATATAGTAGCAGGAGAATTTAATGTAAAGTGAAAGTACACACTCAAGACAGGAGTGCTGGTATGCACAGGTCTCCCCTGCTGGGACTGGGGTGCTATTTTATCAAGGCTGGGCTCCCCCCTTCTTCTCCCTCCATGTAAGTGCCAATGTTCTAACTCATCTGCCTTATGCAATAAGGGATTGAAAACTACAACTTTCTCCATATTCCTGCAGGAGTGGGAAGTATCCAGGGGAGGGGCTGGTGAAGCTTGTGGTCAGGTGATGGCTGGGTCTTTTGTCACCTGTCATCTGGTGTCTTCCAGCTTGAGGCCTTGGGCCCTAGGCTTTGGCCAGCTGATTTTCCACTTGTTAGGTATCATCTGACGGTGATTTTTCCTTGGTTCTCCTCCTTTGCTAGCTCCCTTCTTCTGTCTTTCCTGACCTCATTACAGGTGTGGACATGTAAATAAGACCTCTGGAAGATTTTTTTTTTTTTTTTTTTTTTAGTTAAAGTGTGACCTGAATGAGGGTATGTCTTAATCTGGGCTATAGGAGGCCTTATAAAAAGAACCAGGAACCTGGAAGAGAAAGGAAAGGACATTGCTATGTGACAGGAAAGCCAAGGAATTCCAAGAAGGCAGGCAGCCATGACCAAAAGCTAGTCTTAAGGGAGAACACAAGCTTTGCAGATATCTTGATTTTGGACTTCTCCTAGCCTCAAAACCATGAGCCAATAAACTCCTGTCATGTAAGCCAACCCATTGTGTGGTATTTGTGATAACAGCTCAGGCTAACTAAGGACCTACACCTGCCTGATTCCCAAAACCTTGCTTTTTAACCATTTCATCCTTAGACTACTTTAAATAATGTGAGCACTGCCTCTGGAACATTCTCTCTTGATTTTATGGTCTTGGTGAAACCAATGCAGTCTGCTGCTTTCTGTTGGCTCAGAACAACTTCACCTGGTTACCATATATGAATACCTACCCAGGGTGAAACTCAAAAGTCTAATGCACTGCATAAAACTCAAGACATCTTCCCAAAGTATGTAGTACAGTTGTCAACCCAGGAATCAGAAAGAGAAAATGACTGTCCCCAAGATTGCTGTTCCGAAAGAGATAATTGCTGCTCATCTCACTGTGCTCACAAAGTGCTTTGCTACAGTGACTCTTACACCTTTGGAGGTCAGCCCACACTTCACTGATAGATAGCAGCTCTGCTGTGTCAATTCTACCTGAATCTGCTTACGTGCAGGGTTTCCCAAGCACACAGCTTACCAAGCCATTATTATTTTGTACCTGTGCCCAGAGAACTCTACAAAGGATGCATTTTAATCAGCCTGGAATAGGTAAATAAATAAATAGCTCATAGGTGATATGTAATTTACTAGAGAAAAAAATACCATGAGTTGCTGCCCTTACAGTCCATAGTCTGATGCTTCCAGTGATTACTTGCAGAATTCTATGTTGCAGAAAAGCTGAATTTCATTTTTTAGCTTATTCCTTAAAATGATTAGTTGATGGAGCTCTGCTTAGCTTGCCTCAAATGTCCTTGCTCATCTCTCTAAGGTAAGCATATTGCCCTGAGCATCTGTATTTATGCATGGATAACAATGCATTCCACATCCCCTACCCGCCTACCCAGTTTAGATTGGGCAATCCAATCGAGTGTTTATAAACCCTAAAGCATTTTTCCTCTCTTTACTCATCAAAAAAATGAAGGAATTTAGAGATTTAATTATCATTCTCAGCTCACAGGGTCCATCCATTTTGTAACTTGTAGTTGCATGTGTGATTTTCTAATTTTGGTAAGATTTCTTGAAAAAGTTAGTTGAAATGTTTCAGCAGAAAAAGCAAATTAAAGCAGAGTTGTTGCTTGGCGGCAAAACCAAAGAGTTTGCAAAATATTCTAGTAGTTTGCAATTCAGTTTCCATGAATCCCCTTGCTTCAGAATATCTATGAACTCTTTAAATTGTATCTAAAATTTTGAGCAAATGTGCACTTTCTACCACTTACTAGGTTCTTTAATAAACTATTTTATGGTAGTTTGAGTTTTACAAAAAAATTTCACAGAAAGTACAGAGTTCCCATACGCCTCCCACACAATTTCTTCTATTAGTAACATCTTGCACACTCAGATCAATGGGTTTCAGCAAATGTGCCATGTTATTTACCCACCATTACAGTATTATACAAAATAGTTTCATCCTTCTGCTCACATCAGATGAGATTTTTCTTGTATCTTATATATATATTCATTCTTCAGTCTGAATTTTAGATGATCACAGAGAAAGTCTTTAGGAACTTTTTGGTTAAATTACTAACTACCTACTGATTTAAATCAACTACCTTACATTTTCTGGTCCAACACTGGAAATGCGGATACTTTGAAATTTGCATATGTAAATTCTTTTGCTGACGGGAATGGTCGAACTTCTCCACTTCTATTCTGAATACACCTTTTTGACTGTAACAAAGTTTCTAAAATCTGCTGATCTCTGTAGACTCTTAGAGGCTTGATGATGATGGTGTCAGTAAAAATAAGATGGAATTACAGTCAAATCCTGTCTGACAACTCAAAGGTCACCATGACTTGTGGCACAAATCACTATGGGAAATTATTTTTGTGAGGAACACGAAGTCTTTGAATGCTCTCATTGCTATGAGAAATGTGTTATGAAAATTAAGATTATTTTCAGATTGGAACATGAAACAACATATGTCTTCATAGTAACATCATAAAAGAGTTATATTTATGAGCTATGATATGTTATAAGACAGTGTGATGATTTTTAAAAGGCTTTCCTTGTTTGGTGTGTGACTGTTTCTGATTTTTTCGTATGTGATTTTTTATCTGTTGGAAAGAAATTAAGAATCAAATAACTTTTAATTAAGAGATTAAAAAAAAATAGTTTCACTGCCCTAAAAATGCCCTGTGCTTCACCTACTCATCCCTTTCTCGCCTCTGCTCTGCCAGTCTATGGCACCCACTGACCTTTTTACTATTGTCTCTACAGTTTTGAATTTTCCAGTGTCATGTAGTTGGAATCATACAGTCTGTAGCCTTTTCAGAATGGCTTCTTTCACTTAACAATATGTATTCAAGGTTCTTCCTTGTGTGTGTATGTGTGGCCCCATAGCTCATTTCTTTTTAATCACTGAATTGTACTCCATTGTATGAATGTGCCACAGTTTATCTGTTCACATATGGAAAGGCATCTTGGTTGCTTCCCATTTTTGACAATTATGAATAAAGCTGCTATAAACATTCATGCACAGATTTTTGTGTGGCCACAGGTTTTCAATTCCTTTGGGTAAATACCGAGGAGTGCAATTGCTGGATTATATGGTAAACCTGTTCAGTTTTGTTAAACAACTGTCAAACTGTCTTGCAAGGTGGCTATACCATTTGGTATTCCTGTCAGCGATGATTGTGTGCTCCTGATGCTCAAGTATTAGATTTTCAGCGTCTCCGTGATCCAGAAAGTCCTGAAAACTCTACAAAACTACTGTTTTCCTCACAAATGCTTATCTCAAGAAAACTCATACATATTTATTTCATTATTGTTCATTCATTCACACAGGTCAGTCTCTGTTCCAATATATGCTCTGCCTATTTCTACTTCTTTCATTAACCTACTTCCTGTTGTATCTGTTGCACTTCCTTGAAAGCCAACTCTAAAGTTCTTCCTTGGTAAAATTTCCAGCGACTGACTTTAACCCAGAGAGATTTTTTTCTTATTTCTATGTTCTTCTTCTACTTAGAGTCTGGGGAAATGAAATCACTTAGAGCATAAGTGTATGTATTTTCTATAGATGTTTTATATTTTTTTATGTATTTTTATATTTTTAAATCTCTCCAGATACATTATGACTCCTCCACATATCTTAACCTTTTGTATAAATTATTGTTAGGGATCCAGTAGCTCACAAAGGCAGGAGAAAGTCTTCTTTTTGTGTAACTCTCAATTATGATTAAAACTATCCGTGCTTGCTTAATCTGTTACTGTGAGCTCTCAGTAACCCCTGGAAATGCCTGTAGTTTTAGTATTCTTCACTGTAGTTGAATTAGCTGTAAAGAAAATTTCTTCCCTAAAGTTAGAAACTATGATACAGCGTTACAGGGAATATGATTAGAGATGAATTTAGAAAACATGTGAAATGCCAAATTATAAACTCTATATCTGACCCGCATTATTCATTCGCAAATCCTATTAGCATTTCTGGCAAAATAATTTTTTCCCATAATCTGACCTGTTTTCACTATTCTATTATTATCATCCTGATCCAAGCTATAATCATTTCAATTATGATTATTTCAAAAGCCTCCTGACAGGTATCTGCATCTCAGCCTCTGCTCCCAAAAGTCTCTTTTCCACAAAGCAATATAAATGAGTCTTAAAATGTGAGTCAGATCCTGACACTCCTTCCAATTTTCCCATAACCTTCCATCTCAGAATTTTGAAAATGGTCCCCAAGACCCTGGCTGTTCTGCTGCCCACACTCTGCTTGAGTCACAACAACTATAATCTTGACTTTCCTCCAGACTTGCTGTATTCCAACTGACACCAATTCCAAGTCCTACTCCAGATCCCTGGCTCTTCCTTGAATGCATGAAGCATACCCCTGACTAGAGGCCGCTGTACCTGCTATGACCTCTGCAGCCTTCCTCAGCGCTGCCCTCAGATCCCTTCTTGCTGCCTCCTGATCCAGATTCCTGCCCTGACCACCTTCCGTAAAGTAATACACACACATGCACATACTACTCCCTACCCCCTTCCCTTGTACATCCATTTTTTCCATTGCACTTATTTCTATTTAGCATATTATATATTTGTTTGTTATTTTTCTCTCCTAACAAGACAATTGCCTGTTTTGTTCATTGTTCTTACCTCAGTGGCTAGAACATTGTCAAGACTATGTAAACACTTAACACATTTTTTAAAACATTTGACCCATATTAATAAAATTTCTTGGGAACAAAGACAGCCATTTGAAAATACTTTGAGAATAAAATTTCTTAAAATTTATACACAGAAAAAAATTAGGAGCTGAAATACCAAAACTGTCCACAATATTGAAGCGGGCTAGTTAGGGAATCAATGGATGGATCTTCAGATCCACGTGGCAAGAAGCGCACATGTCCTTTGGTACCTCCAAGATGGCTGGCTGCTGGAAGACCCTGTAAGATTCCCCCATTCGGAGTAGGATTTCCTCTGGAAGTCAGAAGCCCCAGGTATTCTCCAGGGGCCTTATCATTGGGCCCTTTTGGGAGATTGGTGGGTGGAGTAATCAATCAAAACAGCAAACAGCTAGGATTCCTCCCCTGTCACTAGCAAACAGGTGGAAAAATTAAAAAGCAAGCACAAAGGCCAAACTTGCCCTACTCTCACCTTTTTGCCCCCTACCGTGATGAATATGCAAGTGAACCTGGGGAATTATAACCTATAATGGGCAATTGTAGTCTATAAATCAGCCCTCTTTATCACTCTGCAGCCCCTACTTCTCTACCTGGGATCCATAATCTGTTGTTTTCTCTCATTTCTCTTCTCACCATTCCTTAATAAATTACTGGCCTAACTAACCCAGCTTGCTCTTGAAATTCATTTCCTGTAGCTTAGCCAAGAACCTAGAGAAAATCTGACTACAATATGGTAAATGAATGGTTGTTGCCTGAATTTCTTTAATGAATATGTAAAAAGGAGGAGGAGGAGATATAGAAAGAAGGGGAGAAGAAATAGTACAAGGGACTATCATGTGAAACTGGCAACGAGATGAGGCATCTGGAAGTTTTGAGTCTAAAACTCTACTCTGAAGTAATCTCCAGTGGTAGTGAGGTGGGAATGATGTCTATGATACACAATATCATCAAAAAAATATTTTTTCCCCAAATGGACCACAATAAAGCAAGGCGTTAATAATGGGGAAGAGCATATGGGAACTCTGTGGGGTTTTTTTCATGTTTTTTTCTATAAACCTACAACTTCTCTAATACAAAATAATAATAAAATTAAAAATATGGTTTTCCCTCTAAATGATTACTTATTTATTAGCTGCCATTACCACCTTTCTAGAAGATACCCTCAGTGTTGCTCCCAAATCCTTCTGAATCTCTTTCCCATTTTCATGCATACTGGCTAGTCCACTAGTGTGTTTTCACTCTTAGGAGCAGGTAACTACATCTCTTTGTCAGAGGACTGCCCCAGGGAGTCAGAACCTTTTGTTCACACAGAGAATTAGAACTGCCTGAGAATTTATTTCCCAGGGCCAGCAACCACTTTCACCAAAGACTCACAGGCTCAGAAGTATGAATACGCCAACCACCTGACACCCTGCTTATGAGAGCTCTGGGCTGTGACTGTATTGTCTCTTGATTGTCCTTGTAGAAATGAGCCAAGGTCACTCTTCATGGGACTTCTCCTGATCCCTCACCCTTTCTTAGCATCTTTTTCTTCCTTGTTCCATCTTCTTACTTTTCTACCAATTTTTTCCTAGAAACACTTCCTAATATATCACTTTGGAAAAAATCCTCATCGCCGGCTCTGCTCCTGGAGAACCCAGCCTAACACAGTGTTTCAGATGTTATGTGAAGTTTCTTTGAGTGAGGAGGCACAAATGTAGAGAGCTTGCAAGCAAGTTGCACACTATGTCTAGCATTTGAGATAGATGGTGGTAACAGTAGTTACAAGTACTATTGGGTTTATGGTTTTTAAGTGCCATTAATGGATTGAAGAAAGAAAATTACCAGTTTAGATTAACCAATTACCAATTCAGAGGATGGTATAAATGCCGCGAGGTTTTCATGGCAGCAGGTAAGGACAACATCATCATCTGTAGCCACAGAGAAGACTGTGCTGAAGACGAGGCCCAGGACTTGATAGTGAGAAAAGCAGAGCTGCAGAGAAGGTTCATATGCACCTTGGCAAGTTTCTTATGGTAAAATCAGATTACCGATAGAAAAGAAGTGGGATCCTGAGACCCGGGACGCACACAGAATCACTGAACTCCCAATGCCCCTAAACCCTGGGCCTAAGAAAGTACCTTAATTCCTCCAGCAGGAGACTAGCAGCCTCTTTGTGTCTGAAGACCATGCTGAAGCCTCAGGTGAATCTAATGCTTTTCAAGATAATATTTGCCCTTCATTGTGGGCCCAGATCTCCCTCCTGGCTACTAGATTAACGCAATCTGATTGGAAAACTACTGGCTCTGCTAAGAGAGGAAAAGAAGTACCCACTGAAGAAGATACAGATCCTGGCTAACAGACACTGGCAGGAACTGGAAGAACATGCCTGGAAGTGGCTAATGAAGGTGCTGGACTGGAAGGGGTAGACTAGAAAGCTAGACAGGGGACAGTTTGGCGATATGGGGTACTGTCCCTGTAACCCAGGATTCAACAATCTAGCAGGGGTATCTTCAGTCAATCCTAATACATTTGTTGGTTTGGCTTCTTGAAGCATTGAGGGGGAAAAAATGGCCTACATTAATTGAGGTAGAGATGCTAGATCTTCATTGGCAGAGTGTTGAGAAAGAGATTTGTAGGCTCAGAGAGAGGGAAAGCTAGTTATGTAAGATCTAAGCACTCAGCAGATGATGTTGGTAAACTTGCCTTCAAGTGGCTTGTTGGTTTCCTTGAGGGATGCTGCCATACTGAAGGGCCAGTATCTTTTTCTGCTGCTGGGTAATTAGATGATCAACAATAAGAATAGTCATATTAGCCTTGGTTAGCTAGAGCCCATGCTGTTGGGCTCATGCATGACCTCCATTTCTGCTTGCCATGGTAACTTATTTGTGGGTGTACTGTGCTAGCACTGGGGTGACCAAGGTCAGAGGCTGCCTGCCATCTACAGGATGAGACATCCTATGGCAAGCATGGTGCTTCCTATGGTCATTTGGATTTAGCCACTGTGTTCAACAGAGCAATGCCTCCCACTTACAAGGAAAGGTTGCACAAAAAGTATGATCTGTGGGCATGGGCACCGCACAGGGCCATCAGCCAAACAAATTAATTAAATCAATAAAGCCACTATCTCACCATCAATCTCAAATATTTACTTCTGGGACTTCTTTGCAGGTAAAAAAAGATTTTGGTACTCTAGTCAGTAACTGCTCTATTGAGTCAATACTTAAACTAGGAATTGGAATTTATTGGCATCTAGTAGGGTCCAGATAAATGTGAATGTGATATAGTATACACTGGATAAAAGCAGCTCAAGAGAGAAGTCCCTGAATGTGGAGGTAGATCAAAGGCAATCCTCATTTCCTTTAAAACTTACCTCAGAACCAAACTTTATTTCCAAATAATTGTAGCCTCATCAAGAAATCTCTGTAGCTTAACAAAGTGCCAAAGATCATTAAAAGAATTTCAACTCCTGATGCCCCCTGTACTGTATCCAACATTGACTTTGGAAACACACGTGGCTCTTGCAGTTAGAACATGTGGCTCTTTAGAACTGCATGTTTCTAGTATACTGGACCTCACAGGATAAACTATAGTTGTGTTGGTTACTGGGTATTTTACACAGAGCTCCAGTGTCACAGAACTGTGAGTGTTGTAGCTTCAGATTCCTAAGTCTTGGCTGGAGAAAACCCATGCCTGCATCCTGCACACAGAACCCATTCCCCACCACTCACCCCCAACACACACCTCCAGCCTCAAGCAAGAATAACACTGATATGTATTGTCCGTAGTTAGAAAATAGCCAGTCTCACCAGGTCTACCTTCAAATAAAAGTCCAACATCTCAGCTTTAATCACTTCCTCCACCAATATGATTCTGATCAAAGTTACCATCGTTTGTCTCCTGGATTTTTATATCATATTCCTAATGTCTCTCCCTGTCTCTGCCCTTAACCTCTTAGTGTCTAATCTTGGGACAGTAGCCAGTCATTCCTCAGCTTAAAAGCCAGTGAATTACCAGCTCACTCAGAGTAAAATCTCAAGAATTTACCACAGCTTGAAGGCTTTACACGCTTTGCTTCCCACCCACTTCCTCTCTGACTTCCTCTCCCACACTCTCCCCTTATGATACTCTCCTTATGACACACTGACCTCCTTACTATTCTTTGAACACACCAAGTATTTTCCTGTGTCTGAACCACTGAACTTGCTGTTTCTCTCCTGAACTACGGGACTTGATCCTTCAATTCCATCAGGTATTTCCTGCCCTCCCTAAACAAAACAGCAACAACCGCCTCACTGAGCTCTCCTCATGCCTCTTTACCCAGCACTCCCTCTCCCGCTTACATTTGTCTATAGGTCTTATCACTCTCTGCCATGATACATTTACTTGTTATGCGTTTGTGGCTTGTCTCACTACACTATATGTTCTTCAGGGTGGACTTTCCAGTTTTGTTAACTTCTGTATCCCTAGGTCCTTGATACCAGGTGATAAATATTTGTTGAATAAATAAAAATATTCCTAGAAAAATACCATTGCTTCCATTTTGACATTACTCATGCATTGCCCTCTGCTCCCCAATTACCTCACCCCTATGAGCCCAGCTGCCATAACCCAGCTAGATCTCTTCACCCTGGAATCTGGGATTTTCCCCATGATTCTGATTTTTTCCCTACCTTCGTAGTCATCAAATATTAACAATCCTTCATGTCCTCAGGAAATCACATTCCCTTCATTTGACTGCACTCCCTTGCACATAAAAAGAGCTCAATTATTAGCTGTTAAATGACTGAAGGTGGTGGTTTGCCAGCCAATGCTAATGAAACAGCCCTCCTGTCTCTCCAAGGCAGCATGCACATTTTGACAGAAGCCTCCGGGAAGTCTTGCACAAAAGTTATTGTTACATGAGCACTACCAAGATGGAGCACAATGGATTTAGAACCAGAGCAGGTGATTTGGAAGGAGGACCTTGTAGTTTCCCTAAGGTCATTTATGAATACACTGTCTGAATCACTTATTCAACAGAGAATGTGTTAATTAGATTTCTTATTTGTCATGTTAATGGCGCTCCTATTTGTAAGAAACAGTAATGAATAAATTCAGCAAAATAACCAAAACCTAAAAACATTTGCCATCTTGTCCTCACATGTACAAAAGCTCCCCCGGCCCAGTAAAATTATTCCAAGAACAGAGATATACAAACATTTACATGGAAAGAAAGCACACCATGTTTGTTTAACTTTTGCAAAAGCACACTTCTGCCTACAAGCTCTATGTTTGATCTATGCAAAGTTTATCGCAAAATAAAGGATATTCCATAATAAGGAATGTCCTAGAGAAGAGCTTAGAAATCTCCTTAAATAAAAAAGTACACACTACTTGTGGATCCCTATATGTATGTGATTGTGTTGATAATAGTGATTTATGCTATTTAGAAACTCTTTAAAACAAAATAGTAAGTACTTTTGCTTTTGCTAAAAACAACTTTACCAGGAAATAAAAAGTGGATTCTCAACAAACTCTATGCTTGGTATTGCACAGGGAACTATAAGTTCCAAACTGAAAAAGCATCTAATACACAGAAAATTGGAAGGATGGGGCAAAAATGGCAAGTAACTGCTGAAGAGGGATCTTAAAACTGCTTTGACCTGAAAAACGTTTCAAAAACAAAACTAGTGATTTATGAACTGAAAAGCAGAAATAAAAATACATTTGGATCATTTCTTCCCCTCCATCTTTCTGACAACAGTGCTATCTGGAGACCCTGTTTGACCAAAAACACAAGCCCTTAAGAAAATTAGAAAGAGACATGGATAAGGTTGCTGATGAAGTCCTTCTATTTCTCCCATTAGCCTTAGGCTGTTTGTCATTGGAGCAAAGAGAAACTGAAATTTTGAAACTGGAAAATCTCTCTTCTTAAATTGTAGGCACGTGGAAAGTTACAAAAGGGAAAATAAGAAAAAAAAAGGGAAAGTAAGAAATAAATTCTATGATATTCTAATGGAAAATAAAGAGCAGTTCATCATTTTTCACATTCAGAGGATGTTATTATTCTAGGAAAATTTTAAAATGAGAATAATTTGACATCATTAAGACGAATTACAATATCCATGAAAGTGTCCTTTAAATTATAAATTTGAAATTACAAGTAAACAGATATGTTTCCAATCCCCAAAATAGGCAACTCAAATAAGATGGGGGGAAAAAAATGGGAAGTGGAAAACGAACATAACTCAAGATTTCCCAGGCTTCAACAACCTATGGATAAAATGAGGTTACATTAAAAATAATAACTCAAATTTTACTGCTATTTTTCCTCCATCTGCTCAAATAGAACCTCAGCAGCCTCTTACTTCTCTCCTCAAGCATCCTAGTTTTTCAGGGCTGCCACGACAAATACCACAAACTGGCTGGCTTACACAACAGGAATTTACTGTCTCACAGTTTTGGAGCATAGAAGCCCAACATTAAGGCATTGGCCAGCCACGTTTTCTCCTAAGTCTGCAGCCTTCCTGGTAGCTTAATCTTGGCCTTCGTCATATGGTCATCTATCACCTGCCATGTCCTCCTCTGGCTTCTACAAGAATTTTGGTCATAGTGGATTTTTAAGGCCCACCCTGATTCAGTTTGGCCTCATCTTTTTTTTTTTTCTTTTTATTAAAGTTAATAGATCACATAGAATGTTACAATAAAAAAAAAGTAAGAGGTTTCCATATAACCTACCCCTATCATTTTTGTAAATTGTATTTTTTTGAAGATACATACATCACAAAAAAGGTTACATTATAAAAAACATAAAGAGGTTCCCATATACCCCACAATCCCTCCACCCCACACCCCCCACATCAACAACCTCCACCATCATTGTGGCACAGTCATTGCACTCAGCGAACACATTTTGGAGCACTGCTACACCACATGGATAATAGTTTACTCTGTAGTTCACACTCTCCCCCATACATTCAGTAGGTTATGGCAGGATATATAATGTCTAGCATCTGACCCTGCAATATCATTTAGGACAACTCAAAGTCCCAAAAATACCCCCTCATCACATCTCTTCTGCCCACCCCCTGCCCTCAGCAACTACTGTGGCCACTTTCTCCCTATCAATGATACAGTTTCTTCTATTAGTAGTCCCAAAAGTTTTATAGTAGAGTATCAGTAAGTCCACTCTAATCCATATTTTATTCCTTCATTCTGTGGACCCTGGGATGGTGATGTCCACTCCATCTCTAGATGAAGAGAGGGCTTAGATTCCACATGGATGATGGATGCAATTCTCCTGCTTGCAGTTGCAGGCACTCTCAGTTCCCTGGTGTGGTGATTGACCATCTCTACCTCCCTGTTAGCTGACCTGGATAAGTCCAACGAACCAGAGAATAGTAGCTGCAACTCGCTGAGGCTCAGGGCCCAGCTGGCACATGGACAGTCCAGAGATTCAAGTCTCCTGAATATACACCAACCCCAGCACCAACCAAAGGTTCAGTAAAAGTGACAGAAGAGGCATGTGTAGAAAGGTCACATCTGAGTCCAATTCCATCACACTCAGGGTCATCCTTTTAAATTATTATTATTTTTTTAAAGATACATAGATCACACAAAGTGTTACATTAAAAAATATAAAAGGTTCCCATATACCCTACTCCCTACATCCCCCCCTCCCCACATCGACAACTTCTTTCATTAGTGTGGTACATTCATTGCATTTGATGAGTACATTTTGGAGCATTGCTACACAGAATGGATTACGGTTTATGTTGTAGTTTACACTCTTTCCAAGTCCATTCAGTGGGTTATGGCAGGATATACGATGTCCTGCATCTGTCCCTGCAATATCATTGAGGACAACTCCAAGTCCCATCCACTAACCCCCTCTAAATTTAGAGGTAGAGTGGACATCACCATCCCAGGGTCCTCAGGATGGAGGAATGAAATATGGATTAGAGTAGACTTACCAGTATTCGACTGTAGAATTATTGTGACTCTAGCAATGGAAGAAATTTTATCATTGACGGGGAGACAGTGGCCACAGGAGTAGCTGAGGGCAGAAGAGGAATAAGAGGTGTGATATTGTGACCTCACCTTAATAGGATCTTCGAAGATTCACTTACAAATGAGTTCACACCCACAGAATTTGAATCCTCCTTGGGAGGTGCCACAAAAGGCCTCACAAGTGTTTGCAGCAAACTAATGAGCATCCCCTGGGTACCATGCTGCGCCCTTTGGTGTCATACCACACAGGCATACCACTGCATTCACTGTGCAGAGCTCTCAGAAGACACCTCTCTCTTTGCTAGTCTGGCCTTCAATTCCCACTCCCAGCGGGTAACGCTGGGCATTATCATTACCACCATGATACCATAGGGACCTCAAAATACAAAATCTGAGTGGCAGTTGATGGTGAAGAGGGGAAACCTTTGCCCTCCTTTTCTGGTACATTCCCCAAGACAGATGTCAAGGCAGAATTGTTTATGCCCCAGAACTTACAAAAAACAGTCCTTTTCCCAAAATTTCTTCAGTTTTTTATTGAAATAGACTCTGGACCCTTCCAACTTAATCTCTAATCTTTCTCACACAAGAACCTGGTTAAAAGTTAAAAGAAGAAATCAAGTAATATATCACACTGGTGCCAGAATACTGGATTATCTAAAGGCCTTAACAGATTTATGCAAAGCTGACTTCCTTGCTAAAGCTAAAAGAATGACTTTATTGCACTTTTAGCGTTCCAGTTAGAATATAGGTTCCAAAAAACGTGCTGCTTTGTACATTAATGTCTACAGAGATTTTTTATTAAAATGGCTTTCTCTGATTTAATTTTTTATATAAACTTTTCTTAGCCCCCTCCTCCCCTGGATTTATTCATTGGTTCATGTGGCACAGCTGGAGGATAAGTATTAGTAAGAGAAGCCAGAATGTTCTCATCACTACCTACCCTCATCCCTACTCTCCACCCCCACTGAGACATTCTTCCTGAGCCAGCCTCTGTTGTTTGTTTGTTTGTTTTTTACAAAGTACCAGGGATTGAACCCAGCACCTAGTACATGGAAGCAGGTGCTCAACTACTGAGCTACATCTTCTTTTTCCCTCTTTTTTAGGATGTATTTTTCTCCATCTTCCTCCAGGAGCACAGGTTCTCTTCATTTCCAAAACCTCCTTAGTCTCTTATTTAAATACCCTTCTGGCAGATACCCTCATGTGACCTCCAAGCATCCCCAGCAGTGTGTGCAGGTCAGATTCAAGCTGGGTCCTCAGTGAAACATGGTTGAGGCATTATGGCATCTATTAAGACAAAAGGGTTTTATAGATAAAATTTAAAGAAATATTTGGAGATTGCCAATGATGGGTACTTTGGGGACCTCTGTTGGTGATAAAGCCTTGTTGCTTTATTACAGCCAAGCAGATCTATCAAGAATCCAAGTGAATTTATAAAGCCTATCCAAAGAGAGATGAATAGAAAAGATGGAGCTAACAGGAAGTTAGAGTTGGGAAATTTGAGTTCTGTCTCCAGCAATGCTATTCACAAGTTCTGAACTTAGGCAAGTCACTAAAACTCTCTGGTCTTCATACATCACCTAAAAGGACCGGACTAAGTGACTGCCAAGGACTTTTTCTGTTGTAATATTTTCTTTCAGTAATAATATATAGTTCTCTAAGGACCCTGGAAAGGGGGTTCATCATAAACCAAAGAAAGAAACAGAGCCGTGCTTCAGTTGGCGAGTGGCTTGCACTCAGCAGGGAATGGGGGCAAAAGGAAAAGTGGTTTTCAGAACAGGAAGTGAGAGGAGGGAGGATGCCAGTTAGTGGGAAGGCTCAGGAACTGCCATCTCAGTGCTCAAAATTTGTATTGATAATATGAAAACTAGCACGCTGTTCACACTGCGGTATTTCACTGGGTTTAATAAATTCAAATCAGATAAAAGTACCTTTTCAGAACTTGTAAAATATCATATATATGCTAAAATTAGCTTCATAGATAACATTACAAGTGTGTTCTTGGAGATTACAGTGTGGCCTACAGGGATTCCAGCTAATTTAAAGAAAGAATAAATCTGACTTCATGTAGTTTCCCATTTGGCTTGGGACATTCTTTTTTAAAATATTATCTTTTAGGCATGAATTGTTCACTTAATCCCAGCGAATGCCAATCATATCAGCAACTGCCAAAGACAACTCTACCTGGCCTTTTATGTATAGGAAATCAGCAATTTAAGGACAGGATAATCAACACACTTAGGAAGTGGTACTATTTGTGAGATTTTATGGAGAAAAAGAATTCCTTGGATTTTAGTGGGTGGACAAGATACATGCACATGCACTTGTACACACACACAACATATTCTCATCTTCCTAACAGAGGTTTTGCTATTTTTCTAGGAACCCAAGGCAATTTCTAAGGCCTAAACAAGGAATATTTGAACCAGAAGAAAAAAAAATAATTCAAAGAGCTGACAGGGCTGATAATTAGCTGTTTATAAGATTGTAAACCTTAAAATGTTACAGGAAAAGAGGTGTTTACATTTTAGTAATACATATATAACCAACAAAATTGGGAAGTCTGGGCACAGTGGTAATTTACATAGTTAGGTCCAGCTTTATTATTCATAACACTGTGTGGTCTAAGAAAGAAAATTGAGATTCAAATGTGAATTTCATGTAACGTGATACCTTACTGAAAATTATAATAAAAAATTCAGTTCTTTGCTTGGAACTTCAGCATAAAATGAATTGCATGCAAGGACAGAGAACTATGGGGAAAAGAAATGCATTTCAAGGTGATAAAATAGAAAGAATACCAGTCTGGGAGTCAAAAGGTATGAATTCTATTCCCAGCTCTGCTACTGGCTGGCTGTCTGATTTGGGACAAATCATTTTATTTCTTAGAACCTTGGTTTTCTCATTTGTAAAATTTGGGGAATGGTTCAAATAACTACACCTCTATAATCACTAATATCAAATCCTGTAATACTTTCTGTGCTAATACAGTCACTAAACAAATTCTCAAATGCTCTTGCATAAGAGAAGAGCCCATTTCATTAGCACTACAACCTCCCGAGGGGTCTGAGGTAGACAGAAGAGCCCAAACATTAGTGTATTGTGCATCCAGTTGATCAAAATTTATGTGCAGACTATCCCTATTCTCACATTTAAGAAAGGTCGACATTCTCAAGAGCTTAATAGGAATGTTAATGTGCTTTAAAACAGTACAGACACTTGGTTATGTTGAATCATTCAATGGTCCCTGGGACTTAGGAAAGTGAGTGACAGTGACCTTGAGCATTTACTTTCCTCCTGACCAGAGAATAAAGGTAGGAGAAAGGAAACCATACTGTTAATCTTTCAAGAAATTCTAAAGCCAAAATTAGTAATATATCTAATGCTCTGTTCACATCTTCTCTACCTTTATATGTATGTCCAGATATGCAATTTTATTATGTTGAAAGATTTATGTGCAATATTTCAGTAGTTTTCTACTCAGGTGGTAAGATGCAGTATAATTATGATAAACATCAGCTAGCACGCCACCTGCTTGGAATGTTATAAATGGAAAAGGCAAAGACATGAAATTAGAAATTTGATGACACAAAGTAAGTAGTGGAATAATGTACACTTTTACTTTTAGGAATTTTTCTGTTTTTGTATTTTGAGAAAAAATGATTTTGTTAGTCTGTTTATCCAGATTCCCATTCCTCTCGCCCAGGCCTGTAATAATCCTCTTCCATTTTAGAAATACAAAGAATCAGACTTCATGTATTCTATTAACTGTTTCCTAGCAAAACAAATTAGACAAAAATTTTATTTCTGTTAGCTTATGCATTTTATACTAGTTTTTCTTATCTACTAATGGATATTTTATTTGATAACAGAAGAGGATTTTAGAATGTCATCTTATATTTTCCATATTCCAGATGTGATAGAAGGCAACTGATATTTAGAGAAACTTTAAATCCAACTTTCTTACTTACCATTCCCACTATCATAAAATGAAAATCAAAGCCTATTTATAGTATATTCCTATCTACTCTCTGAGAAGAAATCATTGAAGCAACAAATTAGTTAGTTGGTGCAAATAAATATAAATGAACTTCAACTTTGTCATTATTTAAATGCTAAGAATTAAAGGTTTTTAATATTTGCTTCTAGAAACTTCCTACAAATGATCCAAAAAAATTTAATGTATCAAAACATTTTTACAGGAAATAAACTTGAAGTGGAAGGGACAGCACACTAGCACACTGAATAGGAGATTTTCATTCCAATGGATTAAAGCTGTATTATGTTCATGCTATAGCACTCTTTCTCAAGCTAGTTAAGCTTTCCATATACCATACTCTGATTCTCAGTAGTTCATTCACATAGAATCAAAAAGTCAAGCCTGGCTGCTTATCTTAGAATTTAAGAAACAATGGCTTTTGAGTAACTTTATCTGGATTTTAATCTGACTCTACCACTTACTAGCATTGTGGCAAGTTCTCTGTGTCCCTAACTCATCTATAAAATGGAATAAAAGTGTCTCATAGTGTTGACTTGAGTGTAAAATTTCAATGAGTTAATATGTGTAAAGGATTAGACAGTGCCAGGAATATAGTAAATACTTAATAAATGTTGACTAATGACTGCAACAGAACTGGACAACTTAAGAATTCAGCAATTCCAGTTCACTGCGGCCAACAGCCAATCCATGTGGCTCTGAGAATGTCAAGTAGGGTGAAAACACAAACAACACGAGATCTAGTGACTCAAATCACTGATTAATCTTACCTCTGCCACCATATTAAGTTAAATTTTAGAGTAGCAAAGTAATGCTGAATTGGCCACTGGCCTACAACATAGAAACTATTTTCTTTTTTTTTTCCTTTTTGAGGTACTGGGGAGTTGGGCCTTGAACCCAGGACCTCATATGTGGGAAGTTGGCGCTCAACCACTGAGCCACATTGGCTTCCCTGAGTTGACTTTGTTTGTTTGTTTTGCTTGTTGTTTGTTTTTGTTTTTTCAGGAGGCATGGAAAACCAAACCCAGGACCTCACATGTGGAAGGTGGGCACTCAACTGTTTGAGCCATGTCAGCTCCCTATTTTTTAATCCAAATGTGCACAATATTATCATCTGGATGAAAGTTTTTAAAAAAATATATTAACCACCAATCTTAAAACCTCTACTTATTTTTTTAATGGAAAATACAGATGAATTTTTATTTGCCCCAATGACTATTGTCATGTACTTTTCCAGTATAAATATCCATATCTAATAAATGAAAGGGACAAAATGTGAAGTGTAACTAACTGCAAAGGATAATGATGCACCTTACAAAGTATTCTGAATTCCCCAGTTATAAAACACTGTGGATAGCACATGTTAGAAAGAATTATTGGCCAAATAGAAACATTTCCTTATTATCCAGCTTTCAGCTTAATATTAGAATTATGTGTTTTTAATCAAATACTAAAAGTATTTGACAATAGCCAACCCTTTTATTTGGAATGTAGATCCATTCACAAAAACCATAGGCTTAGAAAGGAGGAATGCAATCCACAATGATGGGGGAAAAATTGAATACATATGTTTATTTTTTCAATTTACTTGTCCAAAAGTCTCTTTACTGTACTTCTTTTATTTTTATATTCTTTCCAAATATGATATTAAACAGAGTTAAAAGGCACAGGATAAAGATTCCCATGTCTCCTGCAAACCTTCCTAGTACCCAGTTTTATTAACCCACATTCTTTACTTGAGCCTTTGGGGAAAAAGTGATCCAGAAGAGTCCATTAATGACCTTTGAGTTCAGAACCATTGTGAGAAAGCTAGTCTTGTTCCTTATCTCAGAAAGCCTGACCTCCAAAACTTCCCCTGCAACATATATCCCTGGAGTAAGGCCCTTGACTATCCCAGAGGTCCTTCCCGTCCCATCAACCAATATCAACAAGAAACATTGACCTTTTCAGCACAGTGTTATTCAACGTTTCTTCACAGCTGTCAACAACCCCATACTGCAATTCTGAAAATTTTTAAGTAACCCATTTTTCTTGCCTTGCCAAATCAAATTATGAGTAAAATTGTATTGAAGTTACCTGTATGTTATTTAAACTCTATTCTATATAATTCAAACATTGTTCAGGAAAGTTCACTGAAAACATTTGAAAGAAGAAAATATTTTCCATTTTTAGGAATATAGAACTATTTTATTTTAAATGAAGCAATGAGTCTAAGGAGTCTTTTTCTTCTTTCACAAGTCCCTCTAATTGTCCTAGCAATACAAGATTAAAAAGTAGAAACTAGCTGTGATGGTTTGAAGCTGTATGGACTCCAGAAAAATATGTTCTTAAAATTAATCCATTCCCGTGGGTGTGGAAACATTGTAATTTGGATCTTTCTGTGAGTAGGAGGTTAGGTTAAGATGTGAGCACCTCATTCAGGGTGGGTCTTAATCCTCTTACTGGGGTCTTTTATAAGAGAGCAAACTTCAGATGAAGAAAAAAGAAAGCCATGGAAACAAGAAGCTGAAAGCAAATGAAACCTGAAAGAGAAGGGGAAAGACTGGCGCACACTACCACCATGTGTCTTGCCATGTGGCAGAGCAGTTTAGGATCTCTGGCAGCTGGTCTTTAAAGCATCACCTGATGAGGACTTGATATGCATATTTTTCTCAGCCTTAAAATTGTAAGCTTGTAAGTTAATAAATCCCATTATTAAAAGCCAACCCATTTCACGGGATCTGCATTTTGGCAGCCTAGCAAATTAGAACAAATTTTGGTACAGGTAGAGTGGGGTTCTGCTATTACAAATACCAAAAATGAAGGAACAGTTTCATAAATGAATAAGGGGTAGATTCTAGAAGAATTGAGTTGCTTGATAGAAAAGACCTGGATTGCTATGACGAGACTGTTGGTAGAAATATGAACATAAAAGGTACTTCCACTGAGGCCTTAGATAGAAAGGATGAATGTCTAATGTGATGAAGAAATGCAATCCTTGTTTTAGAGTAAGAAGGAACTTGGCAAAATTGAATACTGATGTGAGATGGAAAGCAGAACTTGAAAGCAATAAGTTTGGATACTTAGCTTAGGAGATTTCCAAACAAAATGTGGAAAGTGTGGCCTGGCTTCTCCTTGAAGCTTATGGTAAAATGCAAGAGAAAAGGGATAACTTAAGAACTGAACTCCTGGGCACAAAGAAACAGAAATGGATGATTTGGAAAATTCTGAGGTTCTGGGAATGAGTACCCAGAGAATGGTGCTCCAAATAAGGATTTAACAGAACATGGAACCAGTCAGCCATTTCAGTGTTAGTCAGGATTGGAAATGCAATTATCCAGGAAGGATCAATGGAAAATCCTACTTTCTGATGACTTGGACCCCTTTGTACAACATGCAAAAGTGACAAGTTTTCTGCAAGATCTGAATGAATGGAACCACTGCCATCCTGGACTAAAAGGTACAGAAAATGACAGACTGAGGGAAAAATAACTTCAAATTCAGAACCCTGGAAGCTGAAGTCTAGACTGAAGACATCTTCTCAGGCCAAGAGAGTAAGTCCACCCATGTATGTTGAAAGGGTGAGTATGCCCTGGAACTTGAAGATGATGGGCCTTCTTCCATTTGTTCAGGAAGAGTGTTTATCACCCCACGTTTCTCAAATGCCTGGGGGGGGGGGGTTGCGGAGAAGCTGATCACCACCCTGATGCTTGTGGAGGGTGATGCCTAAAAATGGGCCGTCATGCCAATGCTTGAAGATACTGAAGCCTTCACCCCACTGTTTGGAGAAAGCATGGCTACAGAGCAAGCCCTTAGAAAGGGTAGGGGCTCCCATTCCATCCAGCCTGGAGGACAAGGCAGGGGAGTGAAATGATGGCTAATAGAGATTTAATGTAGTGTGAAGCACTGTTCTAAAAGTTTTGCATGTATTAATCCATTTCATTTTTCAAATGTGAGGTGCAGTTACAAACACCATTTTACAGATGAGAAAAGAAAGATTAAATAACTTGCCAAAAGCTAGAGCTCACAAAGATCAGAGATAAAATTTGAAACCAAGTGGTTAGATGCCAAAATTCTGTTCTTTACAGCTATGATATTTGATAATCACTAGTGCTGTTCAAAAAAATGTGTACGGTTCTCCACTTTGCAGTCATATGAGAAGATTGTATTTCCCTGCCACCACTAAGTTAGGAATGGCCATGTAACATGCTTTATGATATATGAGTGACTGAGTGGCAGTGGCATGTGTAGCTTCCACTGGAGATTTTAGGAGCCAGCTCATAATGCCCCACAGAGGCATCGCGGTTGTATATATAAAGTAAAGTTTCTATTGCCAGGGTCCCTGAGTCATTAAATACGCAGAAACTTCTTGCAAACTATCATTGCATATGCAGTATGGGTTAGAAATAAAGACTTTTTATGTAAAGTCATTGAAAATCTGAGGTTAGTTGTTACTGCCGCATAAACTAGCCTATTCTGACACAGATATACCACCTACAGGCCATGAATGTTTATTCAGTCACTCCAGTTTTGGGGAGGATCCAGGATGGGTATGATTTAGGTGAAGGCAGCAAATAGGAAGAGGAAAAAGTATAAGAAAAAAAAAAAACAGAACAAGAAAATCATGAAGCCTTTAAGAATGATCAAGTGGTTTCGAGGACCAAAGATATTCACATTAGGATAAATCCATTTAATGTACAATTATTCACAGACAGGTTGATTTGTCTGAGGATTGACTTGTTTCTATAATCCATTTTTTACAAGTCATGATGGGAAAAAAAGGTCTAAATTATTTATTAGTTTTATATATTTAGGCACTTCAAAGAATGTTTCATTTCATTAAGACAAGTATCAGGGCCTTACTTTTGTTTGCTTTGTTGTCACAGAATCAATTAAAATTTTAGAATCAGAATAGCTCCAAGTGGTCACACAGGTCGTCAGCTAGCAACCTCTACTGATTTCCAACATTCTTTGCTTCCTTCTCATTTCACTTCTCATTTTTATTTTAAATTTATCATTAAGCGGGAGTGTTTTGACAGCATCTTAGTTGAAGGTCATATTCACATTTTGTCAAAATAGTCACTGAGTTTAAAATTACAGGTAGGCCCAATTTTTCAATACCCTATCACCAAGAGGCTTAGTGTTCCAAGCTGTGGAACAGTTGCCATTAGGAAAGGGTTTTGTAATCACTCATCACTTTATGTGGCTATAAGAACTTGCACTAATTTATTGTCGATGTTTGGTTACATATTGTGCCCTCTGTTTAATGCACTTTTTGTCTAATTAAAGATAGACATTTGAACTATTCCTTTTTTAAATATGTTGAGACCAACATTTCCTTCTCAGTTATTAGAAGGCACCTATGAATTATTTAGAAAACTTTGCCAGAGTAAACTACCTTTGCTAAGCAAATATTGCTTTGAAATGGGGTCAGCCATGGCAAATTGTGTTGGGAAGATGTGATAGACACGAGTGTTTACATCAAAAGGGCAGGTGTAGCATAATGCAATGAAAGGCAGCAAGATCTACTTACTCAGCACTGAATTTAGAGTCAGAAAGTTTGGTTGGATTCTAAATTTGGTTTAGAATCTGAATCTCTCTCTCTCTAACTCTCTTATGTGTAAATCCAGCAATGTAATTGCTCCTACTCTGTTATTCCCTTCCTGGAAAATTGGAGAATTGATGAGATATTGATAGAGGTTCTGCAACATGAAAAGAATGTCAAGATAAAAATATGGTGAAAAGTTCTATCAATATAGAAATTCTCTCACCAGAGGTCTCTTGAGAGTATCGTTTAATCTCCTAGATAATGGAAACCCACTAGGTATTCTTACACTATCTCTGTGTGTTGCCTTCAATATTATTAATTCCTCTCCCTTCACACTGCTGTACACACACACACACATTTATACACCATGTTTTACATTTTGTACATCACAAAATAATTTTATTCAATCACATCTTCTTAATAGAAGCTTCTTCAAGAAATCCCTAACTTTACCCATCTGTTCATGCAGTATGTCTAAAGCCCATCCAGTTCATTTTTCATCACTTTGACAGATTCTTTTCCATTTCAGCTGACTTTTTGCTCCTCAGTCAGCATTTCTTCTCACCAGTCTGTGAACCTATGCAGGGACAGAAGCTGTGACTATATCCTATATACAGCAGCCTTCAGTTCATTTTTAGGAGTGGGCTTGAAATATATAGATGTAAAATGTTCCTATCTTTTAGTACATAGTGTGAAATGTTCCATTTCTGGCCATTTTCCTTACTGATACAGTTTCTAAAGGCACATTTCTATGAATAACAAAGAAAGTTCATAAATATTGTGTGCCTCATTTTCTTGTATCTCAGCAGAGAGAAGAAAAGATTGAATAAAACATCTTCAATTGTAAGACAATAGCCCTTCCTTATATATTATTTGTCCTTCTCTGCCCTGCTCCTGCCCCATGAGACTAACCAATATAAATTGAATCACCCTGGTCAGCTTGCATTTATTCATTGGCTTCTGACTGAATTGCAACTGTAGGTTTTATTGGCCAATGACTGAAGGAAAGGAGAAAGAGAAAGACTTCTTTCCCAACCATACCCACTCTGGAACAATGTTTTTCCTTTATTAGAGAAGTTGTGGCTTTACAGAACAATTATGCAGAAAATACAGGATTCCCATACATTACCTATATTAGTCAGCCAAAAGGGTACTGATACGAAATACCAGAAATTGGTTGGTTTTTACAAAGTGTATTTATTTGGCAGAGGCGCTTACAGATACCAGGCCATAAAGCATAAATTACTTCCCTCACCAAAGTCTATTTGGAGCAAGATGGCTGACAACATCTGCGAGAGTTTAGCTTCCTGGTTCCTCCCTTCCAGGGTCTTGTTTCTCTCTGGGTTCAGGGTTCCTCTCTTCCCTGGGCTTGCTTCTTCCTGGGCTCAGGGCTCCTCTCTTCCTGGGGCTTGCTTCTCTTTCCTCTGTGAACTTACTTCCTGGGGCTCCAGCTTAAGGCTTCAGTATCAAACTCCAACATCAAAACTCCAACATCAAAAACCCTCAACTCTGTCCTTTGCCATGCCTTTTATCTGTGAGTTCCCACACACCAAGGGATGGGGACTCAACACCCTAATGACATGGCCCAATCAAAGCCCTAATCATAACTTACGATTAGGGCTCACGTCCAGGTACAGACCAGATTACAAACATAATCCAATATCTATTTTTGGAATTCATAACCATATCAAACTGCTAACAGCACCCCACCACTAACATCTTGCATTGGGGTGAAACATTTGTTACAACTGATGAAAGCACGTTTTCATAATTGTAGTATTAACTATGTAGTCCACGGTTTGACTTAAGGTTCACTGTGTATTGTAATTCCATGGATTTTTTTATTCTGTTACCATGTTATACAATCTATAATTTCCCCTTTTAATCACATTCAGGTATATATTTCAGTGCTGTTAATTATGTTCAGGTTGTTGTGCCTCCATTGTTATGACAATGACAACTTTCCATGGGTTTACCCATTGCCCCTGGTTCTTTCTCCTTAGCTCCAGCACTCACTGGTTCTGTCAATAATATTTCCCCTGCTTGCCCATTCAGGACTAAAAGTGCTAACTACTTCCTGTTGTTGGTTATGTCTGGGTTTCTCAACATTCCTTAAGTTCCCTTAAACCCCTGCACCCAAATACACATAGCTATGAAGTATTCTCTTCATTAAAAGATCTTCATCATCTGAGTTGAATTTTGTTTCTGCTGAGACTGTAGCTGATAACAATCAGTTTACTAGATTATCATGGAAATTATACATGTTGCTCCAGTGGAAATGACTGCCAAGAAATCAACTTAAAGTGGTAGAGCAAAAGTCACCTGCAATGTTGCAGGAAAGAAGTATTTTCTTTCCTTATGTTCAAAAAAGTATGTTTCATTTGACTAAAAATCACAGGGAAATCAGGGAATCATATTCTGAAGAAAGTAATTTTTTTTCAAGGTACTAGGGGCTGAAACTAGGAACTTGTATGTGGTAAAATCTGACACTCAACCTCTAAGTCACATCGGCTTCCCTGAGTTGGTTTTTTGGTTTGTTTTGCTTGTTGCTTGCTTTAAGTTTTTTTCAGGAGGTACAGGAACTGAACTAGGACCTTCCATGTGGGAGGCAGGCATTCAACTACTTGAGCTACATCTGCTTCCCTAAAGAATGTACTTAAAACTACTAAATGAAGAAGTAAAATTAAGAGAAGTCAAATTCCTTCTAGGAATTCCGTGAGTTAAACAATACACCATTAATTTCCTTTTCTTCTTGGTAGTGGGCATATTTTGGGGTGAAAAAAAATGGTTACCTGATATCTGGAATCTGTATTTTCTCACCAAATTTTGGAAATGTAACAATGAGTGGGAAATTTCTCACTGGTCTGATCTGACCCATAAAGACCAAAGTGTCTTTTGTAATGGATATTCCTTAGAAACTTGAACTATCAATTGCTCACTAGAATGTAACACCAGACTTCTTTTTTCCAAAGGTCAGTCATGTATCATTCATCAAATAGCAATGTTGTATGCCCTCAAAGAGATATAAGGGTATCTTAAAATGCATCCCCAAATGATTACTAACCAAATCACCAAATCTTTCCCTGTACTTTACCTAGCTAGAAAGTCCCTTTGAGAAAGAAATTAAACTCAAATAATAACTTTTAAAAATTCTGCTTATAAGTACATAATTTTCCAACTAAAAGTTTCCTTTTTACTTTACTTTGATGCTTTGTTCTGAGTGTCACCAGTATGAGTTTAAGATTTTAAAATATATGTATTTCTCATAAAATATCACTGTAAAGATTAGTACTCTTCAAAGGTGAATATGTAACCAAAGGCATTTTTAAGCATAAACAACTCAATAAAGAACATTCATCATTCTTTCAACTAACTGGCATCTAGACCTCTCTCTTATATTGTGAGAATTATCAGTCTTCTGAGTCTTGGAAGATTTAGTATCTTACACTAGAAACATCATCCTCCCTTGAAAGTATGGTGATGTGGCCTGGTCTTTATCAAATACACTTCTTGGCTTAGACTTTGTGTTTGTTTGTTTGTTTTAAGATTTATTTTTTATTTATTTCTCTCCCCTTCTCCCCCTAACCCCACCCCACCCCACCCCCAGTTGTCTGCTCTCTGTGTCCATTTGCTGCACGTTCTTCTTTTGTCCGCTTCTGTTGTTGTCAGTGGCACTGGAATCTGTGTTTCTTTTTTTGTTGCATCATCTTGCATGTCAGCTCCCCGTGTGGGCAGCGCCATTCCTGGGCAGGCTGAACTTTCTTTCGCACTTGGCAGCTCTCCTTATGGGGCGCACTCCTTGCACGTGGGGCTCCCCTACATGGGGGGACACCCCTGCGTGGCAGGGCACTCCTTGCGGGCACATCAGTGCTGCACGTGGGCCAGCTCCACATGGGTCAAGGAGGCCCAGGGTTTGAACCTCGGACCTCCCATGTGGTAGGCGGACGTCCTAACCACTGGGCCAAGTCCGCTTCCTGTGAGCTGGTGACATAAGAAATGATGAGATAAAGGAAGAATCTATGACATAATGGTAGTAACAAGGTCAAACTTGCAGCTACACTGGCAGAAGAGAATACCGCATTTACATGTGTTAGCAGTGCCAACTGCATTGTCTGATACTTGCTGAACACGGAAGTGAAGTCCTCAATGAGCCTTTTCTGTAGCATGGGGTCTGGCAATGTTTCTACCTGCCCAACCTTGAGCCTGATTCTTTAGCCCTCCTAGGAATTCCATTAGCTAAACAATACATCTTTATTACTTTCTTTTTCTTCTTAGTAGTTGTCATATTTTTTAAAAAAATAGTTGCCTGATATAAAAATTCATACAAATCTGAAAACAGTCTTATGCCTGTCAGAGAAATGATTACATAAATTGTGAAACAGTCATGCTATGGGATTCTGTAGAGCCCTTAAAAAGAACATGGGAAAGGCAAACAAAGTATATCATTAAATGAAATAACAAAATATATTATATTATATTATATTATATTATATTATATTATATTATATTATATTATATATTATGTGTGAATATTAAGCAACATCCTTGCTAGAACTTTTTACTTACTAGGATTTATAAGTAATCCTTGGAGGGAAAAATATTTCCACTCAAATATGTATCTTGGGAAATGCATTTTAATTCCAGAATGACACATGTCAAACTGGTAAGAGTTGTTATCTATAAGGAAGGGAACGTTACTGGTGAGGGTGTGTGTGTGTGTGTGTGTGTGTGTGTGTGTGTGAAGGATGACTTTAACATTTCTCAATATAATTGTCTATTATTTTATGCTCTTAACCTAAGCATCCACTTAATTATTGCTTCTATAAATCAAAAAGGAGGATACTCATCATTGACATTCTCTTCACAGTTTTTAGGAATCCTCAGAAGTTTCTATCATCAGCTCTTATACTGAGTTTACAAAAGTTACTTTTATAGCATATTAAATAATAACAAAACCAAGTGGTTGAAATAAAGAGCATAGGTCAAACAAAAGGTGGGAGTATTCTTATACAACAGACCTGCACTACAAAAAATTTTACAAGTTCTTCAAGATGGAAGAAAAAAATACCAGATGGAAACTTGGATCAAAATATGAAGTGTGATTTAAAAAAATGGCAAATATGTGAATAAAAATCAAAAACCTTTTCTTAGTTTCCAGTTTCTTTTAAATAGAATTGCTGTTTAAAGACAAACAGTAACAATATATCAGGGGTTTTTTCAGCATATGTAGAAGTAAAAAGTGTAACAATAATAGCACAAAGGATAGGAGAAAGAAAACGGAAGAATACTGTTTTAAGGTTCTTACATTATGTGTAAAATGGTATAATATTTGAAGATAGGTCAAAGAAGTAAAGCAAATCCTAGAGTAAGCAATCAAAAGATGAAACAAAGAGCTGTCACCCATAATCAATAGTAGAGATAAATGTAATACTAAAAGTTCTCAATTAAGACAAACACCAGCATTACTATGCTTGGAATCAGATGCTCCTGCATTTGAGCCTTGAAATGAAAGCAGTCCCAGCCAACACTTTGATTGCAGCTTATACGAGTTCTTGAGATAGAAGCATCCAACCAAGCCATGCCCAGATTCTTGACTAAAAGTGTGAAACCATAAATGTTTACTGTTTTAAGCTGCTAACATTGGGGATAATTTTTTGGTCTGTGGAAATTAGGTGCTGCCATAATTAATTAAATTTAAGAGTGTAGGACAGTTAATTTCATGTGTTTAACTTTTGGCTAAGCTGTTTAGTCCAGTTGTTTGATCAAGCACTGGCTTGCTTGCTAATGTGAGGGTATTTCAAGACGGGATTTTCATAATCAATTTATTGCACATATGAACAACAACGGAGATCGCTCTCTGCATTGTCAGGAGCCTCCTTATCCAATCAGTTAGAGATCTTAAAAGACAGATCTGAGAATTTCGGAAGTGAGAAGAGGAATTCAACTTCTGCATTGGTTCTTGCTGGAATTAACAGCCAGCCAGTTTCCCCTGGAGAATTTGGGCTAAGGACTATGGCCTCGCCTTTATCAGAGCTTCCATCATGCAGGCTGTCTTATGGAGTTCAGACTTGACAGCCCCATGGTTGCATGAGCCAATTACTTATAATAAATCAGTCATCTATCCCTCTAGCTAACAGTTTCTCTCTCTCTCCTTTCCCTTCCTCTCTCCCTCTTTCTCTCTCTCTCCTTCTCTCCCATATATATATTTAAGTATATTTGTTACGTATATATGAGCATATATATATGTGCATATATATGTGTGTGTGTGTGTGTGTGTGTATAAATATGTAAGCCAATTGGTTCCATTTCCCCATAGAACCCTGACTAATACAGAGTCACTTTGGAACTAGGCAGTATTTGGAAAGCTGTAAGAATTTTGAGGAAGGTCTTAATGAAAGCTTAGCATTCATTGATCAACCATTCATAGAATTTTTGTACTAAGAGGAGGCATCAGTGAGGGTTTGCTGGAAAATAACAAAAATCTTACTGTAAATTAGAAGGAGGTCCTTGTTATGGAGTGGCAGAAAGTTTACAGCCCTGTCATTTAAAGTTATGTGGAAAGTAGAAAATTTACTTAATGAGCAGAGAGAACTAGCTAAAGACATTTCCATTCAGTGTTGGAAGTGCCACCAACTTTCTCCCTTCTGCTTATAAAATGCAAGAGGAGAAGGAGATATTAAGGGGAAAACTGTTAAGTGTTAAGCAGCCAGGACTTGATAAACCTAACATCTCCAGTTGGAAAACAATGCTAAAATTTAAAAATGGCTCTAAAGCAAAGATCAAATTCAGTACATTTCCTGGAAAAGATGGTCCAAAGATGAAGCTGAAGGTGTGACAACAAAATCCTTGCTCAGACTTCAAAAAATCAAAGATGGTGGTTCTGAGTTCCATTCAGTCAAACAAAAGTCCCCCTTAAAGAATTAATCATGTGCCCAACATAACCTCTGAATCAAACAATAGAACTTCCAGAAAGAGGTATGTGGTTATGACTTTTGCCTATAAACTGTTCCCAAATGAGGCTCACAGTGGATCCACAACGTTTTTGAGAGAATTATATCAGCAGAAACACTACCAACTTAGAATGAAAGGGACAGACTGTACAAAATGAAAAGTTATTGGACCAAAATTCTTTTGGCCAAAGACTGAATAAATGGTACAGATGCAAGCACATGCTACCTTTTATGAAAAAGGAAGGTTGATTAAGAGGGTCAAATCAAGAGTCCAGAGACTGAAGGTAAAAGCCACCAAGAATTATCACTTCTTGTGATATTAAACCTTGAGACCTACTTGAGAAACTTGAAACATTTGCCTGGCTCGACTTTAGAATTCCTAGGGACCAATTATTACCTTATGCTTCCCATTTTCTCTATTTCTTTAAATTGTGGCAACAGGTATAGGTCATAACATTTCCCATTTTAGCTATTCTCAAGCACCCTATTCAGTAGCATTAATTACATTAACAATAATGCACTACAGTCACCACCATGCTTTACCAAAAGTTTTCATCACCCCAAACAGAAAACACAGTTCTCCCCCAATCAGTGCACTTGGCACCTTTGAATCCCAAACTTTCATTTTTATTCCATTGGTCTGTTTGTCTGTTCATATGCAAATACCTCGCAGTTTGATTACTGTAGCTTTGTAATAAGTTTGAAATTGGAATTTTGAGTACTTCAAATTTGTTTTTTCTCTATGTGCTTTTGGCTATTCAGAGCCCCCTTGCCCTTGCATGTGAATTTGATAATTGACTTTTCCATTTCTGTGAAAAAGATTGTAGGAATTTTGATTGGGATTGCACTGAATCTGTAAATCATTTCTGGTAGCACTGGTATCTTAATGATACTAACTCTTTGAATTCATGAGCATGGAATATCTTTCTATTTATTTAGAACTTCTTTAATTTCTTTCAGGGATGGCTTGTGGTTTTCTATAGCCAAGCCCTTTACATACTTGGTTAAATTTATCACTAGATATTTTATTTGTTTAGCTGCTATTTTAAATTGAACTGCTTTATTGATTTCCTTTTTGGATTGTCATTGCTATTGTAAGGAAACAAAACTGATTTTTGAGTGTTGATCTTGACCCTGCCACTTTGCTGAAAGCTCAGGTAACTTTCTGGTAAGTTATTTGGGATATTCTATATATTGGATCATGTCATCAGTGAATAGAACAGTTTTACTTTTCCTTTCCAATTTGGATGTCCTTTATTTCTTTTTCTTGCCTAGTTGTTCTTGGCCAGGACTTCCACTACAGTGTTGAATAGCAATTGTGCAAGTGGGCATCCTTGATCTTGGATCTTAGAGGAAAGTTTTCAATCTTTCACCGTTGAGTATGATGTTACCTTCTCTTCCTAATTTTCTGAATGTTTTTATCAAGAAAGGGTACTGGACTTTGCCAAATGCCTTTTCTGAATCAATTGAGATGATCATGTGTTATGTTTCTATAATCTATTAATGTGGAGTATTAAACTGATTTTCTTCTGTTGAACCACTCTTGCTTTCCTGGGATAAATCCCCCTTGGTCATGGCATACAATCCTTTTAATGTGCTTTTGAATTTAGTTTGCTAGGATTTTACTCAGGGATTTTTGTATCTATGTTGTCTTAGTTTGCCAAAGGGCTGCTTATGCAAAGTACCAGAAATGTGTTGGCTTTTATAAAGAGGATTTATCTGGGGTAAAAACTTACAGTTCTGAGGCCATAAAATATCCAAATCAAAGCACCATCAGACACAGTTTCTCACCAAGGTCAGCTACTGCTGATCCTAGCATCCTGCCATGTGGCAAAGATTGTCACCAATCTCTGCCTTCTCCTGCAGGCTCACCATCTCCAGGAACTCAGCTGTGGACAACCAGGCATAGGACTTGCCTCTTTCCCAGCCTCGTCTTCAGCCTCAGCTGCTCCAGTTTCTTCCTGAGTTCATCTGTGGGCTATCAGGCATATGCTCTTTGAGTCTCTCAGGGCTTTTCTCCTTGAGCTCAGCTGTGGGTGAACGTGGAGTCCTTTGTCTCACATTGTAGGACCAAAGACGGCAGATTCTTTTCTCTCTGTCTCTGTTTATATCAAATCCAGCAAGAGGGCAGAGACTCAATATGAGTCACCCCTCACTGACATAGTTCAGTCAAAAGCAGTTCATATCAAGTAATCTAAAGTGAATTAATGTTATCAAAGTGTACCACACCCACAGGAATAGATTAGGTTAAGAGTATAATCTTCTTGGGGTTCATAAAACAACTTCAAACTTCCACATATATTCTTAAGGGATATGGGTATATCATTTTTTTGGTAATATATAATATATTTATCTGGCTTTGGTACAAGGGTGATGCTGGCCTTATAGAATGAGTTAGGAAGTCTTCTCTCCTCTATAATTTTTTGGAAGAGTTTGAGAAGCACAGGTGTTGATTCTTCATTGAATATTTGGCAAAATTCACCAGTGAAGACATCTGGTCCTGGAATTTTCTTAGGTGGGAAAATTACTGATTCAATCTCTTTACTTGTTATTGGTCTGTTGAGATCTTCCATTTCTTTCTGGTTCATTTCTCTTTTTTGAACAGAAATTTTTATAACAGACTATGCCTGTCACACCATTGTATATCAGGAATGGAAGGGACAGATAATTTGTCTTTAGTTTCACAGGTCCTCAGTCTGAGTAGGTATGTGCTTCAGGAACAGTACTTAAATAACTATACTTGAAAAACTCCATCCTTAACTGGACCTGATTTAATAATATTCTAGACTTTGGGCTTATGCTATAAGGAGAAGAGACTTTGGCAGGCATTGGCTGAAGTGAGTGTTTCAATTTGTTTAAGGCTGCCAATGCAAAAATACCAGAAATGTATTGGTTTTTATAATGGGAATTTATTAGGGTAAAAGCTTACAGTTCCAAGGCTGCAAAAATGTCCAAATCAAGGCATCATAATAGATCCTTTCTCACAAAAGTTGGCTGCTGGTCAGATCCTGGACTCCTGTTACATGGCAAGGCAAAATGACCTCTCTGTCTGGGTCTCTGCCTTCTCCTCCAGACTGCTTTCTCTTGGAGCTTGGTTTTGGGTGATCAAGCTACTGGAAAAGTTTGTCTCTTTGGTTTTGAGCTGTGGGCCTAGTCTCACGAAGGCTTCTTTCTATGCCTCCATGTTTTGCCGATTTAGAGCATACACAGTCTTGGCCTCCAGGACCTCTCCCTTAGAGCTTCTTTGTCTTTCTGTAACTGCAGGGGTCCTCTCTCTCAAATGTCATGGTCAAAACGGCAGCTCTGTTTCTGCCTTCAGTTCTCAGTTTATATAAGACCCCAGCAAGAGGGCAGAGACCTAATCTGGGTCACGCTTTAGGGATGTTGTTCAAGCAAAGACCCTAAAGTGACCTAATTAAGTGATCTAATCAAAAGGTCCCTTAACTTAATCTAATGCAATCAAAGCGACACACACTCACATGAATGGATTAGTTCAAAGAACATGATCTTTTCTGGGATTCATAAAACTTCAAGCTGTCACAGGGACTGAATGTATTTGCATGTGGGTTGGACGTCAATTACTTGGGGCAGACCAGAACTATAGAAAACAGTCTTTAAAATGGCTCCCAAGAATCCCTGCCTCCTCGTATGCAATCTTTTTTACTGAGTTTGACAGAATATGGCAGAAGTTATGGGATGTCCCTTTTGAAATTAGATTATAAAAAATACTACAGACTGAGGCTTCCAACTTGGGGGCTCTCTCTTGCCCTTTCTCTTGCTCACTCTGAGGGAAGCCACCTGCCAAGGCATGAGCTTCATTATGGAAAGACTCATGTGGCAAGGAACAAGGGAGGTCTCTTGTCAACAGACAGCAAGGAAATGAGATCATAAATCCAACACTCTGCAAAGAACCAGATTTTCCTGAGAAAGGACCTTGGAATTATACCATCCCTGGATGAGACTACAAATGAAGCCAAAGCCACAGCCACAGTCAACAGCTTGACTGCAACTTCATTAGAGCCTTTAGTTGGAGGTACCAGTTAAGTTGTACTGGCATTCCTAGAACACATAGATTGTGAGAAAATAAATTGTTCTGTGTTTTGGGATAATTTGCTATACACTAAAAGATAACTAATACACATCTCTAAAAAGTCGATGCACTCCATTTCATTAGATAATGCTTTAAATTAAGAATAAACAAAAATAACATTACTTACTTATTATTATTTAGAAATATAGAGGTAAAAGAGTTGCAAGTGGATCTAGAACTGGAGTTAAGTTCATTAAGTTCTTCACCTTTTCAAAGTTCCACTCACACCTCTGAAAATTGCTTCCGAAAAATCCCTTCTTCTGGGCTTCTGAAGAACCATGGCATCCTTTAAGACTAAAATTGCATACATTTATATAGTACTGGCAGCATTTCCAAATTCATTACCTCTCTACTTCTTTCATTTCCTTCCAAAGAAGGTGAGAATAGTGCATATTTTTACATTGTCCTGACAGAAGAATAGGACTTGTCAAGGACAAGATTTCACAATTCTTTGATGTGCAATTTTTAAGAAGTCAGATATTGAAAATTAAAATTATTTGAGTGGTGTATCCCAGTGAGTTTCCAAAGAAAAAATATTGAGCATGTGATTTTTAAAAAGTGGCACTCATAAACTAAAACAAAAAAAACTCATTGTAATTTAAGTTGAACTTATGTGGTCTTGCTTGATTTAACTTCTTTCATTAAAAGTCATATGACTTTCTTTGCTTTTTCCTCTTGAACATTAGCATATATCTATAACCTTGTCAAAAACATAGTAATCCAAACAAACAGCAGGATTTAAAGGACAAGGTAAAATACTCAGATTTGAAGGAACTGAATTTAAGTTCAGTCACTGACCTTCTTGAGGGTGAATAATCTCACTTAAACTAATTAAAAGTCATCTATGGAATAAAAATAAAAGTAATCACACACCTGGTAAAACTATGTGTTGGGACTAACAAATAAAATGGATCATAAAGCACTTAACCAAGTAGAACCAAAAGTCTTGGAATTATATACTATGCTAACAAGATTTTGGTGTCCTCATTTAACCCCTAGAAATTGAAAAAAACATTTATTCTAGACCTAAGAGCATAGAGATGGAAAAGACCAGCTGATAGTTTTCAGAAGAAATCTCTCTCCTTGCAATAAGTGTCAAAAGTTTACCACTCGAACATAATTAAAATGAAAAAAAAGTCACTCAGACTGAAAAATGGCAAGTAATAAAGACTATAATAACCTACCACCTCTATGATTTTTTAGGGTTTACTAAATGTGAGGTATTGTGCTGAGTGCTTTACTCCTATTATTTTCTTAGTCATCACAACATTCCCCTTAGTTAGATCTTGTTTCCCTTATTTTATAAGGGAAACTGAACAATAGATAGGTCACACAGCAATCAGTTGAGCTAATATCCAAATAAGAGTCTGTTTGAACCCAAAATCTGATAAGGCAAGAAATCACATCAGTGGGAATATAAAATGAGAAAAAATTAATTTTTTAATAACAAGAAAGAAGATGCCAAGTTCCTTGTTGAGAAACACGCTAGACACCTTTGACAACATCACTGTTGCTTTACTAAGAGAAAATCAGACTAACCCTTCACATCTGATGGTGCCCCCCACCCTGGCCATACTGATGGGTCCAAAGCAGTAACATATCTTGAAAGTAGTCATTCCATGGTTGGCATTGTCCAATGAGGAAAAGTGGAAGGAGGAGTCTAAATCGCAAGCATGACTATTAGCTGAGACAATTAGACTCCCTTTCTATACCATTTGATCTGGGAGTATGTAAAGAACTTGGCAGATGGGAGCGAACAGTGCAGAGAGTAACAGACTCAAATAGCCTGGCTAAGTTGTACTAATGGCAAATCCCAGAAATGAAGATCAAACTCTCATCTTCAAGAGACCATGTCTCCAAATGGCCCAGTACTACTATGGTTCCCTCACTTCCAGAATCTGGAGATTTCAATTTTTCCTGGGTTTGGGTTGTGTGCACCCTTGAAATCATCTTATGCCAGGGTCAGTTTCCCAGGGAAATATGCTACATGACAGATATTTTTGTGCAGATTTATTGGAGAATACTCCCAGAAACAACATTTCTAAAGAAGTGGGGGAAGTAGCTCTGGGGAGAAAAAGAAATTAAACTGAAATACACTAGTATCAGAGGCCTGAGCCAATCCCATGAAGAGCTCTGGAGCTTCTTCAGAATTTCAGTTGACCTTTCTTCTTGGGAACCTGGCAAAAAAAAAGTTTGAAGAACAATTTAGAGGTACCACCTCAACTGATCTCAATGCTCTCTCTTCTACTACTTATTTCATAACTTTGTGGTTTAGCTAGTTTACCTCTTGAAATGACCCAGACCCTCATCCCTGAAGAGTATGAGCCTCTACTTACCAGATACTTACCAGGCCCTTTTCAGTCCATGGTTGCTACCTTTGTCCATGTATCGTTAAAATTGGGCATGAGAGGTTTCCAGTTGGCCAAGACAGTGATGTAAAACACTTCAGGATGCCATTTCACCACAGAGTCTTTCCATAACTAGCAAAATTGGCAGAAACAACTTAACAAAACTCCACAGCACCAAATCAAGAAAATGCAGCTTTAAAAGCAGAGGTTGACGTGTGGAGCTGGTCCATGCGCAGAGCTGATGCACGCAAGGAGTGCCGTGCCACGCAGGGGTGTCCCCTGTATAGGGGAGCCCCACATGCAAAGAGTGCGCCCTGTAAGGAGAGCCGCCCAGCGCGAAGAAAGTGCAGTCTGCCCAGGAATGGCACCACCCACACAGAGAGCTGACACAACAAGATGACGCAACAAAAGAAACACAGATTCCCGTGCCACTGACAACAGAAGCGGACAAAGAAGAGGATGCAGCGAATAGACACAAAGAACAGACAACCAGAATGGCGGTGGGGGTGAGGGGGAAGGGGAGATAAATAAATAAATAAATAAATAAATAAATCTTTTTTAAAAAAAGCAGAGGTTGGGAGAGGGGCTATGACTCAAGCAGTTGAGCTCCCACCTCCCACATGGGAGGTTCAGGTTCAGTTGCTGGTGCCTCCTGATTAAAACAAAAATGAACAAGCAAAACAAATGAAAAAACCAACTCAGGGAAGCTGATATGGCTTAGTAGTTTTTTTTTTTCTCATTTTTTTAATTCATTTTTTTTAAATATTACATTCAAAAAATATGAGGTCCCCATTCACCCCCCCCCCGCCTCCACCCCACCATTCCCCTCACAGCAACACTGTCCCCCATCATCATGACACATCCATTGCATTTGGTGAGTACATCTCTGGGCATCGCTGCACCTCATGGTCAATGGTCCACATCATAGCCCATACTCTCCCATGTTCCATCCAGTGGGCCATGGAAGGATCTACAATGTCTGGTAATTGTCCCTGCAGCACCACCCAGGACAACTCCAAGTCCCGAAAATGCCTCCACGTCTCATCTCCTCCTCCCATTCCCTGCACCCAGCAGCCACCATGGCCACTTTTTCCACACCAATGCCACATTTTCTCTAACCACAATAGTTCATGAATAGAATATCAGTAAGTCCACTCTAATCCTTACTGTATTCCTTCTTCCTGTGGACCTTGGATTGGTTGTGTCCATTCCACATCTATGTCAAGAGGGGGCTTAGATTCCACATGGATACTGGATGCAATCCTCCTGCTTTCAGTTGTAGGCACTCTAGGCTCCATGGTGTGATGGTTGACATTCTTCAACTCCATGTTAGCTGAGTGGGGTAAGGCCAATAAACCAGAGTATAGGTGCTGAAGTCTGTTGAGGCTCAGGGCCTGGCTATCATATTGTCAGTCCAGAGATTCAGATCCCCTAGATATTTCTTAAACCCCAGCACCAACTACAATTCCAGTAAAGTAACAGGAAAGGCTTGTGAAAAAAAATCACATCTGAGTCCAGCTCCATCACGCAGAAACACCAACTCCAAAGAAGGGCCAACTGACATGGCAGTGAACTCCATCTGCCATGACCATAAAACCTGTGGGTCTCTTTAGCCCTCAAAAGAACCAATACCTGGGGTTGTATTTACCTTATCTGTTTCTGAGACTCTGCTCAGGTGTGTATAAGGGCAATCCTTCTGACAACCTCCAGACTCTTTTAGAGACTCATAGCCATATAAACTCATTTGTCCTTTCCATTCCCCCCAGTATGGGACATGACAACCAGGAATGAGCCTCCCTGGCACTGAGGGATCACTACCAAGTACCAGCTGATGACGTAACTAGAAAATGACCTTGAATTAAAGGTTCAACGTGGACCAGCAGAATATCCCTGTCTACACATAATGGCTTAGTAGTTTAGCGCAGGCTTCCCCACATACAAGGTCCCAAGTTCAATCCCTGGTCCCTGAACCTGGAAAAAAAAAAAACAGAATAGGAGAAGCTCATGATGACCTTTCTGGACGCTCCCCCACCCTGTGCCAGCCTGTGCTCCACTGTGGATCCCTGGCCCTGTTCCAGAGGGAGCTGAGTAACTCCTGTGCACATACTAGGGTGCCTGTATGTCCATACCAATCCACCAGGTGGCAGCCTAAATCCTGAATGATGAAACTTTCTAGGCTCACCTTTCAGAACTTGCCCTGCAAACAGAAGTAGCTTGCAGACAGCTAAAGCAGAATAAGCAACAGTTAAGTCAACACAGCCTGGGGCAAAGGACTACCTGCTTTAATTCTTGCCATATGTATTTCATGGGCAGTAAAAGGGGCACTTGAATTCCTGTAAATGAGGGAATTCCTAAGGCTATGAGCAAGCACACTTGCTGGATAAGACCCAGGCTCAGACAAGATGCAGGCTCAGAAGATGTGGAGAGAGCCCTACACTTCATATTCACCTCTGGCTGGTCTTCTTGATAAGAGAGGTAAACTCTGAAAAAAATGTGAAAGGTGATTTTTGCATTAGCTTGTTTGTGTCTTGATAAGACATCTAGAAAACTGAGAACACAAGGAAACTTCCTCATTATGAAAAAGAGCATATATGAAAAATCCACAGCTAACATCATAGTCAATGGTGACAAACTGAAAGCTTGCCCTCTAAGGTAAAGAACAAAACAAGAATGCCACCACTGTTATTCAGCATTGTACTGGAAGTTCTTACCAGAGCAGTTAGGCAAGAAAAAGGAATAAAAGGCATCCTAATTGGAAAGGAAGAAGTAGAAGTTTCCCTGATTGCAAATGACATAATCATATGTATAGAAATTTCTGAATACTCCACAAGGAAGATTTTAGAGCTAATAAATTAACTCAGCAAACTGATGAAGTACAAGAGCAAAATGCAAAAATCAATAGTGTTTCCATACACTAGTAATGAACAACCTGAGGAGGATATCAAGGCAAATAATTCATTTACAATAGCAACTTATAGGATCAAATGTCTATAAATAATTAATCAAGGATATAAAGGATTTACACACAGAAAAACCAAAACACTGCTAAATGAAATTTTAAAAGACTTAAATAAAAGGAAGGACACACCATGTTTATGGATTTGAAGACTAAATAGTGTTAAAGTGTCAATTCTACACAAAGTGATTTACAAATTCAAGGCAATCCCAATCAAATCCCAAAAGCCCTCTTTAAAGAAATGGAAAAGCCAATAATCAAATAAATATGGAAGGTAAGAGGTCCCAAATAGTCCAAATCATTTTGAAAAAGTAGAACAAATTTGGAGAACTCATACTTCCCAAGTTTAAAACTTATTATAAAGCCATGGGAATCAAAACTACATGATACTGGCACAAGAAGATACATAAAGACCAATGGAATCAAATTGAAAGTTCAGGATAAAACCCTCACATTTGTGTCCAATTGATTTTTTTTTTTAGATACCAGGGGCTGGGGATTGAACCCAGGACCTCATATGTGGAAAGCTGGCACTCAACCAGAGCCACACTGGCTTCCTTGAATAGTTTTTTTCATTTGTTTTGTTTGTTGTTCATTTTTATTTTTTCAGGAGGTACTGGGAACCAAACCTGGAACCTCCCATGTGGGAGGTGGGAACTCAAACATATGAGCCACATCCAGTCCCCCAAATGACTTTTGACAGGGGTGCCAAGTCCACTCAACGGGGAAAGGATAGTCTCTTCAACAAATGGTGCTGGAAAAACTGGCTATCTATATGCAAATGAATGAAGGTGGATGTCTACCTCATACCATATGCAAAAATAAACTCAAACTGGATCAAAGACCTAAATATAAGAAACAAAACTTTAACCCCCTGGAAGAAAATGTAAGGAAGTATCTTCAGGACCTTGTGTTAGGCAATGGTTTCTTAGACTTTACACTAAAAGCACAAGCCACAAAAAAAAAAAAAAAAAAAAAAAAAGATGATTTGGTCTTCATCAAAATTGACAACTTTTATGCACCAAAGGACTTCATCACAAAAATTAAGATAACCTAAAGAATTAGAGAAAATATTTGGAAATTACATATCCAATAAGGCTTCAATATCCAGAATATATAAAGAATTCTTACTACTCAACAACCAAAACAATATGACCCAATTTAAATATAGGCAAAACAGGATGATTGTGGGAAGATGGCATCAGGCTAACTGGCAGGGCTCAATGTCTCACAAAAGCAACAGAGAAAGGGCTGTCTAAGTGTACTGCTTTGGGGGTCAGCAGACCAGGACAGTGCAACACAATTCCCAAGAGGGTGAGAGACAGACAGACAAAGAACCTGAAAGAAAAAATGTGAGTTACCACACAGTTTGAGCCTCTGCAGCTTATAGCACCAACTAAATTCTTGGCTTCCACTAACAACCGGCAAGGGAAAAAGGGCAGGAAACCCTAAACTAAAGATAAAAACTGCACCCAGAATAAATATTCTAGTAAGCCAGATCCCAAGACACCAATAAAAAATTATAATCCACACCAAGGAACAGGAAGATATGGTGCAGTTAAAGGAACAGGTGAGTCTCCAGATATCATCTCCAGATGACATAAAGGACTTGAGACACTAATCACAGATGTTCAAAATCTCCTTAATAAATGCAATAAGGTGGCTAAAGAGATTAAGGTTATTAAGAAGACATTGGATGTACACAAAGAAGAATTTTAAAGCATACATCGAAAAAATAGCTGATCTTATGGGAATGAAAGGTGCAATAAATGAAATTTAAAACACATTGGAATCATATAATAGCAGATTTGAGGAGGCAGAAGAAAGGATTAGTGAGCTTGAAGAAATGGACACTGAAAGTGAATATGCAAAAGAACAGATGGAAAAAAGAATAAAAAAAAATTGAACAAGGCCTCAGGGAACTAGACAACAGCAAGAGATGTACAAATATACATGTCATGGGTGTCCCAGAAAGAGAAAAGTAGGGAAAGGGGATATAGGAACATTTGAAAAAATAATGGTAGACAATTTTCCAACCCTATTGAAGGACATAGATATCCATGTCCAAGGAGCAAAACAGACTCCCATATGAAAAAATCTGAGTAGACCAACTCCAAAACAAATACTAATCAGAATGTAAAGTGCCAAAGGCAGAATTCTGAAAGCTGCAAGAGAAAAGCAATGCATAACATATAAAGGATACCCAATGAGATTAAGTGCCAATTTCTCACCAGAAACCAAGGAGGCAAGAAGACAGTAGTATGATATATTTGAGATACTGTAGGAGAAAAAATTCCCCCCAAGAATCTTATATCCAGCAAGCTTATCTTTCAAAAATGATGGCAAGTTTAGAATATTCACAGATAAACAGAAACTGAGGGAGTTTGTAACCAAGAGACTGGATTTGCAGGAAATATTAAAGGATGTGCTAGAGCCTGAAAAGAAAAGACAGGAGAGAAAGAACTGCAGGAGAGCCTAGAAACAAAGATTATATCCATAAAAGTAACTAAAAGTGTCAAAAGAATGGTGAAAATAATGTATAGCAGACAAACACAAATATTCAGGAATAAACTTAACTAATGATGTAAAGTATTTGTATTTAGAAAACTACAATTCAGTGTTAAAAGAAATCAAAAAAGTCCTAAATAATTGGAAGAACATTCCATGCTCACAGATTGGAAGACTAAATATCATTAAGATGTGAATTCTACTCAAATTGATATCAGGTTCAATGCAATCCTGATAAAAATCCCACCAGCATTTTTTAAATAAATGGAAAACATGATTATCAAATTTATATGGAAGGGGAAGGGGTCCTGAATAGCCAGAAACATTTTAGAAAGGTAAAATGAAGTTGGACAACTCTTATTTCTGGATTTTAAATCATATTACCTAGCTACAGGGGTAAAAACAGCATGGTACTGGCATGAAGACAGTCACATAGATCACTGGAACCAAACTTATGGTTCAGAAACAGACCCTTCCATGTACGGTCAAGTGATTTTTGATTAGCCTGTCAAACACACCCAGCTTGAGTAGAATAGTCCATTCAACAGATGGTACTGAGAGAACTGGATATACATAGCCAAAAGAAAGAGGACACCTATTTCACATGTTATACAAAAATTAACTCAAAATGATCAAAAACCCAAATATAAAAGCAGGGACCATAAAGCTTCTAGAAGAAATTGTAGGAAAATATCTTCAAGACCTAGTGGTAGGTCATGGATTATTAAAGGACATAAGAGGAGGACTGAGATGGACTGCTGATATTTAATGTATGTAGACATTTCAATTAGTTTTACTGTAAAAGTGTAGAAATGCACAAAGTTGATGGTAACACATTATGGTGAGTAACAGCTGATTTATAAATGGTAATATGGCTGAAAACAGTAGTCTAGGAATGTAAATGCCAGTTGACAGAAATCTAGAGAATAATCTAGGGACTTAATAGCACAGTAAACCCAGAGGTGGATGAGAATTGTGGTTGATGGTACAGATGCAAGAGTGTACTTTGTGAGCTAGAGTAGATGTAACATCACTATTGCAGAGTGGTGGGAAGGTGGAGAAGCAAGGAAAAAATACAACTGGAGTGACCTATGGATTGTAGTTAACAGTAAAAATGTAAAATTCTTGCATCTATGCCAAAAATGTACTGTGTTGATAATGTGGGAATATGGGAAAAGTGTTCCAAATATACACCATGGGTGTGATAATAATCAGATGATATTATCTCATAATCTGTAACAAATGTTCCACCATGGTGTGGTGTGGTGTGTTGATAGAGGGGTGTTATAAGGGAATTCTGCACATGTGAATGATTGTTTTGTAAGTTTATAACTTCTGTCATAAAAATATATTTAGGAAATAATAATAGGGTGGGTTGGGGGGAAATACATTAAGCGTAAGATAAGGACTATAGTTAGTAGTAAGATTTTGACAATATTCTTTCATAATTTGTAAAAATTGTCTCACAACAATGTAAGGTGTTGGTGGTGGGTTAATAAATGGGACCACTGTATGATGGTATGCATGTTTGCCTTGTAAGTTCACAACTTTTACTATACACTTATTGTTTATGAATGTTCAGTATAAATGACATAAAAATAATAATAAGGTGGATTAGGAGAAAATACTTTGGTTTTTAGTTATATTTTGAGAATGCTATTAATCATTAGTTTAAAATGTTTCACAATGGTGGTAGAGTGAGGTATGAGAACCATGTATGATGTTATGTGTGTTTGCTTTATAAGTTCACAACTATTACTATACACTTGTTTATGTATGCCTATGTGTGACTGATATACTCAATAAATTTTTTAAATTTGGAAAAATTAAAGAGAAACAAAAAAAGTGAAAGCCTGGAAAAAGATATTCCATGCAAATAGCAACAAAAAGAGCTGAAGTGTTGAAACTAATAGTAGACAATAATAGATTTCAAATGCAAAATGGTTATAAGGAATGAAAAGGTCATTATATATTAATAAAAGGAGCAATTCACCAAGAAAAAAATTATACTTCTAACCTGAGTTACATGAGGCCCCAAGAAACATGAGGCACACATAGGCAAAACTGAAATAAATGTCACTACAATAATAGTTGGAGACTTCAATACACCACTCTCAGTATTAGGAAGAACATCTGGACAGAGGATAAAGAAATAAAGAACTTGAATAATATGATAAATGAACTAGACCTAAAAGACATCTATAGAGCATTGCACCCCAAAGCAGCAGGATATACATTTTTTTCCAAGGGCTCATGGATCATTCTCCAAGATAGACCATATGTTAGGTCACAAGACAAGTCTCAATACATTTGAAAATATTGAAATTATACAAAAGACTTCCTCTTATCATAATAGAATGAAGTTGGGAATGGATGGAAAAAGGAAAACTCATGAAAATTAAATAACACTCTCTTAAATAATCAATGGATTAAAAAAGAAATTGCAAGAGAATTCAGCAAATATCTTGAGACAAGTGAAAATGAGAACACAACATATAAAAACATATGAGACACCGAGAGGGAAATTTATAACCTTCAATGCTTGCATTAAAAAAGAAGATAGCGCTAAAATTAAAGATCTAAGGCACATCAGAAGGAACTAGAAAATGAACAGCAAACTAATCCCAATCCAAGCCAAGAGAAATAGTAAAGATCAGAGCAGAAGTAAATGAAGTAAAAAACAAAAAAACAACAGAGAGGGGAGCAAATGTGACTCAAGCAGTTGAGGACCCACCTTCCACATGGGAGGTCCCAGATTCAGTTTCCAGTGCCTCCTAAAGAAGACAAACAGTGAGCAGACAATGAGCAAACATTGAGCAAAAACAATGAACAAAGAGCAAAAACAAGGAGAAGACAATGAGCAAAAAGAAATGAGCAAAATAACAAGAAAACAATAAGCAGACAATGATCAAAAACAAAGGAGCAGGGAGCAGATATAGCCCAAGCAGTTGAGTGCCCACCTCCCCCATGGGAAGTCCTGGGTTCAGTTCCTAGTGCTTCATAAAGAAAAAAACAAACAGACAATGAGCAGACAATAAGAAAAAAAATTAGTAGACAATGAGCAAAAACAATGAGAAAAAAATAACAAGCAGACAATGAGTGCAAACAACAAAAACAATGAGCAAACAGATGAGTGAGCCATCTTGGGGGAGGGGAGCAGGAACAATAGAGAGAATCAACAAACTAAAAGTTGGTTCTTTGAGAAGAGCAACACAATAGACAAACTCTTAGCTAGATTGACAAAGAAAAAAAGCAAGAAGATGCAAATAAAATCAGAAATGTGAGGGGGGACATTACTACTGACCCCACAGAATTAAGAGAGATCATAAGAGGATACTATGAACAACTGTATGCCAAAAAACTAGACAATGAAGAGGAGATGGACAAATTCCTAGAAACACATGAATCACATGCACTGACCCTAGAAGAAATAGAAGACCTCAACAAATCAATCACTAGTGAAGAGATAGAAACAATCATCAAAAACCTCCTGTAGCAGTTTTGTATAGATATGAATTCCAAAAGTAGATACCGGTTTATATTTGTAATCTGGTCTGTACCTGGGCATGAGTAAGTTATGATTAGGTCTTTGATTGGGCCACATCGTCAGGGTGTTGAGACCCCACGCCTTGGTGGGTGGGAACTCACAGATAAAAGGCATAGCAAGGTACAGAGGAAGAGGCATTTTGATGTTGGAGTTTTGATTTGGAGCCCCAGGAAGTAAGCACACAGAGGAAAGAGAAGCAAACCCTGGGAAGAGAGGACTTGAGCCAGGAGAAGAACACAGAGGAATAGAGATGGCTCCTTAGACACAGCAGAAACCCCAGGGAGAGAGAGACAGAGCCATTTGCCTGATAGCCTATAGCTGGCCTTGTGGAGAGAGGCAAAGCCTAGAGAGCCTCATAGCCTATAGCTGACCTTGCGGAGAAAACAGAGGACCTGAGCCCAGAGAAAAGCAAGTCCTGGGAAGAGAGGAACCCAGGAAGCCCGAACCCTCACAGATGCTGACAGCCATCTTGCTCCAAGATGTGAAAATAGACTTTGGTGAGGGAAGTAACCTATACTTTATGCCCTGGTATCTAAGCTCCTACCCCAAATAAATACCTTTTTTAAAAGCCAGCAGATTTCTGTTATTTTACATCAATACCCCTTTGGCTGACTAATACACCTCCCAAAGATGAAAAGCCTGGGACCAGATGACTTCACAGGTGAATGTTACCAATCATTCAAAGATGATCTAATACCAGTCTTGCTCAAGCTCTTCCAAAAAATTGAACAGCAAAGAATGCTACCAAACTCATTCTACGAAGCCAATATCACCCAATATCGAAACCTGAAAAAGATACTACAAAAAAAAGAAAATTACAGACCAATATTTCTAATAAATATAGATGCAAAAATCCTCAACAAAATACTTGCAAACAAAATCCAAAAGCACATTGAAAGAATTATACATGATGATCAAGTTGTTTTATCCCAGGTATGCAACACAAGAAAACAAATTAATGTAATAAACCACATTGGTAAATTGAAGGGAAAAAAAATCATCACATGATCCTAACAAATGATGCAAAATAAAGCATCCAAAAGATAGGAATAAAAGGATGTTTTCTCAATATGGTAAAATGCATATATGAAAAACCTACAGCTAGCATTATACTCAATGGTCAAAGACCTAAAGCTTTCCTGCTGAGATCAGAAACAAGACAACGAGGCCCACTATCACCATTGTTATTCATTATCATGCTAGAGGTTCTAGGTAGAGCAATTAGGTTAGATAAAGAAATAAAAGGCACCCAGATAGGAAATGAAGAAGTAAAACTTTCACTATTCACTGTTGATATGATCCTATATCTAGGATCTCCTGAAAAATCCACAAAAAAAGCTACTAGAACTAATAGATGAGTTCAGCAAAGTTGCAGGATACAAGATTAATATGCAAAAATCAGTTGCATTTCTATACACGACTAATGTGCAATTTGAGGAGGAAATTTTTTAAAAATTCCATTTATAATTGCAACTAAAACAATCAAATATTTAGAAATAACCTTAAGCAAGACATAGAGGATCTATATTGAGAAAACTATATATTATTGCTAAAAGAAACTAAAGACTGAAAAATCTTAAATAAATGGAAGAATATTATATATTCATGGATTGGAAGACTAAACATCATTAAGATGTCGATTATACCCAAACTGATTTACAGATTCAACACACACCCAACAAGATTTTTGAAGAAATGGAAAAAATCAATTATGAAATTTATTTGGAAGGGTAAGTTACCCTAAATAGCCAAAAACTTCATTAAAAAAAAAGAATGAAGTTGGAGGACTCTCACTTTCGGACTTTAAGTTATATTACTTAGCTTCAGTGGTAAAAACAACGTGGTACTGACATAAAGACAGATACATGGGCGATGGAACTGAATAGAGAACTCAGAAATAGACCCTCACATCTACAGTCAAGTAATTTTTGACGAGGCAGTCAAGCTCCACAGGTGGGCCAGAACAGTCTACTCAAGAAACGGTGCTGGAAGAACTGGACATCCATATCCAAAAGAAAGAAAGGAGAACTCCTATCTCATAACTTATACAAAAATTAACTCAAAATGGCTCAAGGACCTAAATACAAAAGTGACAACCATAAAACTCCTAGAAGAATATGTAGGAAAGCATTTTCATGATCTTGTGGTAGGTGGTAGTTTCTTAAACCTTATACCCAAAGCATGAGCAACAATAGAAAAAACAGATAAATGAGACCTCCTCAAAATTAAACTTTTGCACCTCAAAAGACTTTGTGATGAGGGTGAAAATGCAGCCAACTCAATAGGAGAACATATTTGGCAATCACATATCCAATAAAGGTTTAACATCCATGATATGCAAAGAGATAATACAATCCAACATAAAAATATAGAAACCAAATTAAAAAATGAGCAAGACTTGAAAAGACAATTGTCCAAAGAAGAAATACAAATGGCAAAGAAACACATGAAAAAATGTTCAACATCACTAGCAATTAGGGAAATGCCAGTCAAAACTACAATGTGATAGTATTTCATACTTATTAGACTGGCCACTATTAAAAAGTTGGAAAACTGTAAATATTGGAGAGGATGTCAAGAGATAGGAATGCTTACTCACTAGTGGTGGGAATGCAGAATAATGGTACAGCTATTGTGAAGGACTGTTTGGCAGTTCCAAAGGAAGTTGGATATAGACTTGCCATGTGATTACTAGGTATATATGTACCCAGAAGAACTGAGAGCAGAGACACAAGCAAACATCTGCACACCAATGTTCAAAGTGGCATTATTCATGATTGCCGAATTTGGAAATAACCCAGATGTCCATCAACTGATGAATGGATAAACAAATTGTGGTGTTTACACATGATGAAATATTATGCAGCAGTAAAAAGAAATGAAGTCGTGAAGCATATAACAATATTGATAAACCTGGAGGACACCATGTTGAGTAAAGCAAAGTCAGACATCAAAAGACAAATACTGTATGATTGTGCTGTTATGAACTAAATACATCGTATAAACCCAAGGAGTTAATAATTAGAATATAGGTCACTAGAAAATAGAAGGAGGATAGAGAACGGAAAGCTGAGGGTTAACCTGTGCAGGTTTGGAATATACGTCATTTGTAAATCTTTGGAAATGAGTAGAAATGGTGAAAGCATAATGTACGTAGTGTTTGTAAATAGCAGAGCTATTACATGCATATGACTATAGTTGAAAGGGAAAGTCTAAGTTCATGTATTTTACTAGAAGAAAAGCTAAAACCTGTAACATGGGACTGTATAAGATAATAAATCCTCATATAAAATACAAATATGGATGATATTGTATATATGAATGGTTTTACAAAATATAAATACAAATATACTAGAAAGAAGGAAAAAGAAAGCAACTATGTATGGCAGGGGAAACAGAGAGATTGAGAGATGATAAGTTTGTGTGTTTTATTATCATTATTACTGGAATAATGAAAGTGTTCTAAGAACGATTGAAGTGATGAATGCACAACTATGTGATTACACCAAATACCATTGATTGTATACTTTGGATGGATTTATGCTTTATTAATATGCATCAATAAGAATGACTTGTTAAAAGAAAATAGGGCAAGAGAGCAGATTTGGCTCAATGGATAGAGCGTCTGCCTACCACATGGGAGGTCCAGGGTTCAAACCCAAGACCTCCTGGCCTGTGTGGTGAGCTGGCCCACGCACAGCGCTGATGTGTGCAGGGAGTGCCGTACCACTCAGGGGTGTCCCCCATGACGCAAGGAGTGCACCCCGTAAGGAGAGCTGCCCAGAGCAAAAAAAAGCACAGCCTGCCCAAGAGTGGCGCCACATACATGGAGAGTTGACACAGCAAGATGACACAACAAAAAGAGACACAGATTTTGGGTGCCACTGACAAGGATACAAGCAGACACAGAAGAACACACAGCAAATGGATATAGAGAGCAGACAAGGGGTAGGGGTGGGCAGGGAAGGGGAGAGAAATAAATAAAAAGTAAATCTTTAAAAAAAGAAAAAGAAAATAGGGCAAGGCACTTACATGGATCCCCAAAGATATACAGATTGCCAAAAACTACATGAATTGATGCTCAACATCATAGTGAAATACAATTTCACATCCACCAAATTGTCTATTATTTTAAAAATGGAACTTAGCATTGGAGAGGGTATGAAGAAATGAGAACCCTCATTCATTGTTGGTAGGAGTGTAAAAAGGTGCAGCCCCTGTGTAAAATAGTTTGGCATTTTTCACAAAGTTAAGTATAGAATTACCATTGGACCCAGCAATCCCACTTCTAGTTAGATATCCAAAAGAATTGAAAGCAGGGACTCAAACAGATATTTGCATACCAATATTTATAGCAGAAGTATTCATAATCACCAAAAGATGAAAGCAACCTAAGAGTCTGTCAACAGAGGGATGGATAAACAAAATGTAGTATATACATACAATGGAATATTATTCAGCCATACTGAAAGGGAATGAAGTTCTAATACATGTGACAATATGGATGAAACTTGAAGACATACTGGGGAAAATAAGCCAGACTACAAATAGTCAGATATTGTGTGATCTCACTAAAATGAAATAATTATAATAAGCAAATTCATAGAGTGAGAAATTAGAATACAGATTACCAGGCTGGGATAGGGGAAGGGTATGGGGAGTTAAAGTTTAATTAGTATAGAATTTCTGTTTGGGATAATAGAAGAGTTTTGGTAATGGATGTTGGTAATGGTAGCACAGCAATGTGAATCTAATTAACATCAGTGAGCTATGTATTTGAATGTGGTTGAAAGGGGAAATTTTAGTTTGTATATATGTTACTGAAATAAATTTCTTCAAAAATCATAGGACTGTACAACAGAAACAATGAACCCTAATGTAAACTATGGGCTATAGTCAACAGTTTAATTATAATAATATTATTTCATCAGTTATAAAAATGTTAATTATAGGGAAAACTGTGTGTGTGTGAAGGTGTGTTAAATTTTTTTTTAATTGGGCCTTGGCATATCAAGAGATGCCCCAGTGTATGATCTGGATTTAAATGTGTTTTTCTCTGTCACTATCATGTAACAACAACTTCATCTCCTCTTGAAGATCAATTACCCTGCTGTTATGCTGACTCCCCTCCTCTGCTCGTCTCAACACAAGAAGCTTAAAGTAACTAGGCGACAACTATAGCTGAAAGTTTAAGTAACTCTCTCTGTGTCCTCTTACAGAAGTATTCAGTACCTAACATTGCAGGAACAGGAAGCACAAATTACCCAGATGGGTCACTGAGAGTTAGAGGAAGCAGGGCAGGCTGTACTTCCCAAGCCAGTCACTGATTTTTGTTATTATAACCACATAGAGAATGGTGCCTTATCCTCAAATTGTTTCACCTTTAAACGGGCACATAAGCTGAGGCTTCAAAGGTCCATTTCATCACTCTATCAGGCCAGGATATTCCACATGGTATGGTAAGTTAAAGAACAACTGGATCCCTTAGTCGTATGCCCACAGTCCATCTCCTTTGCTATAAAGTGGGACCTTTAGTTGGAAATGTGATGTAGACTACCATCTTGGTAGATCAAACATTATATAAGCCCTCAGAGAATAAGACCCTGTAGACAGTAAAAGCAATCCACACTTAGAATATATGTCTCCTCCAGTCAAGAGCCCCCCATGGAAGAAAGAGTTCAATGTATGTAATCAACCTGCCACAAGTGACTCATTGGTCTACAGTGCTATATTGTGGCTCAGTGTGGATCTCTTTGACTGTCATATTGGATTTTCAGCAGAAGGAGTAGCTAGATCAATATCTGTGAGTGACAGTCCATACATTATAGCCTGTATTAGACAGCCAAAGGGGTGCTGATGCAAAATACCTGAAATTGTTTGGCTTTTATAAAAAGGATTTATTTGGGGTAGGAGCTTACAGATACCAGGCCATAAAGCACAAGTTACTTCCCTCACCAAAGTCTATTTTCAAATGTTGGAGCAAGATGGTTGCCAATATCTGGACGGTTCAGGCTTCCTGGGTTCTTCTCTTCCAGGGTCTTGCTTCTTTTTCCTCTGTGTGCTTACTTCCTGGAGTTCTAGCTTAAGGCTTTAGCATCAAACTCCAACATCAAAATTCCAACATCAAAAACCCTCAACTGTGTCCTTTGCCAATGCCCTAATGATGTGGCCCAATCAATGTCCTAATCATAACTTAATCATGCCCAGGTACAGACCAGATTACAAACATAATCCAATATCTATTTTTGGAATTCATAACTATATCAAACTGCTACAGAGCCCATTCATTTCCTCTACCTTGTCCCAATGGCTGCTCAGTTGTGCCAGCTCTGGAGTAGCAACTGAGCCTGGTTGACATCAACAGGCAAGCTATTCTCTCTATTTGGTTGTTAGTATTTCTTCCATAGTGGATGTTCTCGAGTGAATATTAACATAGATACAAAGCTCTTTATACTTTGTGCCTACTCCCTTTACTTTAGTCTTTAATTTTGTGTGATGTGTTTTAAGTGATATTCATTTAAGTTATTGAAAATGAGAATGAAATGCTGAGCTTAAGATTAATGCACTATGCAAGCATGTATACTTTCATTTTTATATCTCTCAAGTTTAGTTTTTACCACACTCCATCCAGGTTGCTATCTCACATAGTAGCCCTTTGTCATGCTTAGATCTCCTTTTCTCTGATTTTCCAATCTTTCTTCTTCACAATATTTCTCCTGCTTAAACAGCAAGCTATTCACCACTATCCTTACCACAAGCCATTGCTTTTGTCACACAAGGTCTGACTGTTGGGGGGTGGCATCTTTCAATCCATTGCTACCTTTAGGATAACACCTAAATGGTGCTGTAATGAAGGAATAGTCTATTTCCAACTTATCCATAAAATGAGCCAGGCTTTTTTCTTCCTCCATCTGCTGGGCACAAAAGATCTTCTATATGGCTATAGGAGTGAGCTGAGGAATTGAAGCAAATGCCACAATGATGGATGACATGGGGTTTAGGCCACCTGCTCATGCAGTTTACTTATGCCTTCTGGTCCTGCTCAGGCCTGATCTTGGATGTAGCACCTTCGTCTTTTCACAGATTGTTGCAGTGACTTGATAGGTCATACCAACCCAACTTATAGTAGGCATCTCCAAGAGCACCTTCAGGCATGACATCTCTCCCAAGGCCCAGTAGTATGCCAGGATTTCTGAATGATACATTGTTCTCTGCTACATAGTCCTTCAGAGTTGTCTCAAATTGAAGCAAAGTTGCCAGACATTTTTACCTCCCCATCAACTAATTAATAGATGATGGAAGGTGGAAGTACAACCTTGGGTAATGCACATCCCTTCCTTTGAGGGCAGTTCCTGAGGAGAGATTCAGCTGTGATCACAGGCAGCCAACACTCCCAGTGGCTGGGAAAATGTACCTTTTGGCTCCACATGGGTGACGTGTGACGCACAATAACATCCACTACATATTTCTGAAGCCAGACTATTTTCTTCCTACTAAAACAACTAAAACCACAATGCAGAATTTATTATCTGCATTTGAGAAGTGGATCCATAAACAAAAATAGACTTGTGATAACCCACAAACAGAAGTTCACCATTTAAGAAACAGAATAGTATTTTAAAACCAGTGTTTAGAGCATTACTCATTACAATGATTTCTCCAGCCTCAGATATACACAAGAAATTAGGGTAATTAGCAATAAAATAGTCTGAATGTGGGCTTTTCAATTTTAGGATAAAAGCTATATTTTTAATGGTTCAGTTATACTTCCACAGGCATGTTCTTGAAATGTATCCTAATGGCTACAAAGTCATGTTTAAAATATTATCACTAACACAGACAAACTTAACCTCAATTCTATGTCAAAGTCTCATTTGATATACTATTGAAGTAATGCTAAACCTAGTGGTCAGGGCCCTAAAGTCTACATGCTAAAGCCTCGTATTGACAAGAAATTACAAAATAATCAACCATGTATAACAAATTTCCTGTGACAAAAACAGAGCTTCTTAAACAAAGAGTGTAATAGAGGCCTGGAAGCAATAAGAAGTAGGTATCTATTTTCTGATAAGTTGTGTGGTAGTTTGAAGTTGTAGGTATCCCAGAAAAATGTGTTCTTAAATTTAATCAATTCTTGTGGGTATGGACCAATTTTAAGTAGGGCCTTTTGACAAGGCTAATTCAGTTAAGGTGTGATCCATCTCTCAGGATGAGTCTTAATCCTATTACTGGAATCTGTTATAAATGGAATGAATAGAGAGAGAGAGAACATCACTGAAGCAAGAAGATGAAATCAACAAAACCCGGAAGAGAAGGAAGAGGCCAGCTGACACTGCCATGTGCCTTGATAATGCCTTGATTTGGATATTTTCTCAGCTTCAAACTGTCAGCTAATAAATTACCATTGTGTAAACCAACCCATTTTAAGATATCTGCTCTGAGTAGCCTAGGAAACTAAAATAAGTGGTAAAAAAGAAAGGTGGGGTAACACATAGCTGAAATTCCCACCTTCTCCCTCCTCTTGTCCTGTCCCCATCTTAGGCATAATTACTTTAATTGCTGTTCTCTGTGTTCCCATTAGCACTTTATACATTCTTGTATTGGCACTTATCTCAGTATTCTAACACCTTATTTATAATGTCTGCCTTGTTATATGCCCAGCATCTTTCTAAAACATTTTATACATATATAAATAAGTATATGTTTGATAAAAAGAATGAGTGACTAAGCTACTACACCATTACTCTAGCAGAACTACCCTGGTCCTCCTGGCACTTCAAAAATGGCACCTAAAATTTCATCAGTCTTCCAAAGAATGAAAAATTGAAAACTGACAAAACAAACCATTGTTTGGGCAACACTAACTAACCTGAGTTTCCTACAGGCCTATTTTACTTCTGCTCAGTTTACATCAGACAGAAGAAAGCAGTCAAAAGACTAGAGGGAATTACATCTCTGTTCTCTCCTTCTGTAAAGACAGAGAAGGTGTTAAAACAGAGCAACCATAGAAATACACAGTTAAGATTCTTCACAATGGACCATTTCCCTGATAGAAGTGCACATTTTGAAGCTTTACCAACCTCCCACCTCCACTCTCATAGTATTCATGGCAGGCATACCATGTTCTCTTAGGGAAAAATTAAAGCCATGATCATGGTTTTAGGTTCAAAATGAAACCTCTAAGGACAATCTAAAATTTCCTCTTTAGTCCCACATATGTATTATCCTTATTCCTCTATCCCCAAAACACAGCTGGATTTTGAAATTTTGAAATTCAAATAAGCACAGTCTATACTCCTCTCCCACCTATGCAGGAAACTTTACCAGCCTTCCCAATTTCTCTTTAGATTCCTCAGAGAAGGGGAGGAGAGCATTTCTATTTCTCTCCTCAGCTCGGGCTTCGAGTTCCTTGTGAGTTCCATTACTTGGCTTAAATGGAATCATTTCACTTCTACATCGCACTACTTCATCCACCAACTTCTTCCCTGACTGAAACACCAACAAACTTAAGACTCAGCTTAGATCAGCCTTCTACTAAGGTTTGGAGAGGGCAGAAGAGCTACTTTTCAGCCCTGCCCAGCAAACTAAATTCACATTTGTATTAGTTTACTAGGCTGCCAAAATGAAATACAAAATGAAATTGGGTTGGCTTTTACAATGTGGCTTATTAGGTTACAAGCTTACAGCTTCAAGGCTGAGAAAAATGTCCAAATCAAGGCATCATCAGAAAGTTTTCTCCCCTAAGACTGACTGCTAGTAATCTTGGACTCTCTCCCACATGACAAGGCACATGTTGACGTCTGCTGGTCTCTCCCTTCTCTTCTGGGTTTCAATGCCTTCAGCTTCTGGCTTCCTTTGGCTTTCTCTCTGTCTCTCCCTCCAAATTCATCCCAATTACAAAGGACTCCAGTAAGAGGATTAAGACCCAGGCAGGGTCACCCCCTGCTGAAGTAACCTCATCAAAGGTCCCACCTACAATAGGTCTACACCCACAGGAATGGATTACCTTTAAGAACATAATTTTCTAGGGATCCATCCAGCATCAGTCATAGATCCTCATATCGTCAATACCGCTCAACTGTATTTACTGTCTGTGACTCCAGGTAAACTCTGATGATTGAGCTATTCTTCCCTTTTCCAGTGCCTGGCAACCTCAACATTTTTATTTTATTGCAGAAGGCAATTTAGTTCTTTTTCTCATCCCTATGCTTTCCAGACCATTCCCTGAGGCTTATCTTTTTTCCCAACCAAACAATTTATCCATCCCAAAGTGAAATTCTGCAGCTTCCTTTTGATTCAGAAGAGGCTGCAATCTGCTGGGATTTTAAAGAACAAATTTTCTCCTACGCACAAAGGTTAGTTGGGTAAAATAGACAATCCTCAAGGGGCTTCCATCTCACTAAACCTCCACCTTCTGTGGCAATTTCTACGTCCCAGGGGACAGTGGGCAGTAGTCACATCTGTGCTGTGTGACTCTCCCCCACCTCCATCCCCATTCATAGCTAAAATACCCTGATCCAAGCTGGAGGAATCAGATTCTCTCTCTGAGGAGAGAATCCGACCTCCTGTTAACGCCAACACTCAGAGACGAACTGTTAAAGAGGACCCTAATTGGCCCTGTTCTCACACTTCTCAGGTCTAGTTTGCTCTGCTCTCTTCTGCATTCACTGCATACTCCAAAATCCCTTTTTTGCTTAAACTAGAGAGCATCAATTTTAATATCTTTACTTGAATACAGGCCTTCAGACAATCCCAAAGAAGATCACACAAATTCTCAGGGCAGGACATCCAGCAACTTTTTTAGAATTTTCCCATTAGCCTGTGTCCCCTGATTGAATAGGTAGTCAGCCAGCCCTTATTGCCAGAAAAATGAAATGATCTTGAGTTCTTTCATATCTAGGTGCATTTGTTTCACAGAACACTCCTGCATACCTTGTTACATACGATATTCAGATTACGAACATCAGAGGCTTCTGGCTCCTTCCAGAGGAATAAGTAATTCATTCCAGGAAAAGTGCTCAATTAAAGTTGTCATTACGGCTCAGCAAAATAAGATATTCTAAGAACTCCTGTCTCCCTTTACAAGTTCAGTTAAAAGACTTGGAGGGAAAATATATAAAGTTGTTTTCTTTTTTTAAACCTTATTGGTTCCCTAGAATCTGTCATGTCCAGGAAGAGACTGAAAAATATTGCTCTTCAGTCTCTGACCTATTACAGAGACGAAACCAGCTGTGTACATAAGGCTGTTTCCTCTGTTAATCAGTTATTGTTCCTTCCATGCCCTTGAATTTCAAAGTGAAACTTATAAATAATCTGATCTTAATATCTAAAATATGAACCCTCCTTCTGCCTGCCAGAAGGTAATAAGCAGTCTAGAGTCACTCAGCCTGGGTTTCCTTTCCCTAATTGCCCTAAAAATTAAATAAAAAGCTTCCTACATCCCTTCTGCTGCTCAGTGAAAGCAGGATAAAATAGAGCAAATTCTAATAAGCCAGCAGGCATGAATTTTCCTCCTTGCTCCTTAACACACATTTACATTCCCTTCCAAACAGCATTAACTTCTCTGCTTCTTTATCTCCATAGAAATCAAATAGCTATAGCTCAAATTCATGTCGCAGAAAGAATTTTCTTCCATTAGAGAAAGATTGTCTTCCATTTTGCAGTGAGGGTTTTTGTGTTTTTTTTTTTTCTTTAAAGCAAGACGGGGGGAGGAGGAAGAGGGGTGCCTTGAATTGCAGACTATTTAAGCCATAATATTTAATTTCAAACTTTGTCTTTTATAGCCTATTACCTCAGCTGCCATTCCTCTCCCTCCCCCTCATTTTCTGTTGAAAATTGATCTCATTGTTCTTGTCTGAATAAAAAGGCCCAGGCTCAGGGCATTTCAATTGGCTTCAGCTCAAGAATAAAAGATCCTTTTAAAAGTGAAAATCATGGTTTTTGACAATTCGAATCACATCACTCATTCCCCTCCCAAGCCAGGTAATGCACCCTTCAGGGTCTGGGCGCATCGCAGGGAGATCTAGCAATCCACCACTTCCTGGACAATCTCCCTGGCTGTGTGACCTATGGGTTCACGGGGGAACCTAGGAATCTAATCAGAGGAGGGGACCTCAGATGGTCGCAGCAGGCAAAGCGCTGCGCATTTCCCTAAAGGGGTAACATCTGTACTTGACTTTGTTTTCTGCATCACTGTTAGCAACCTAAATAAAAATACTGTAACTTATCACCAATTTATAAGAGAAAGCGGACATTTGAGACTATTTGTACGTAAGATATTCTGAGTACCCTCCCAAGAGACTGGAGGGGCTGGTGCACTTTCCTGGGGTCCCAGTTGGAGGACCACAGTGCCCTGAGACTGTTTCCATAAGCCCCCTCTGTTTCTTCTAATAACAATCCCCTCCCTTCATTAGCATCCACACAGACCCTTCACATTTTGATTTCTATCCTCTAGGCCGACAGTGAACTAGTAAGAATGCAGAAGATTTCAACATGGTCATTTTTAATTAGCATCATATAAAGCAAATACAGTAAAATAAAAATTGGGGAATCTGGTCAACATGCAAAGAGAACGTTATTGCAACTTTTCTATAAATATGAAATTATTTCAAAATAAAATATTACCAAAAAATAGCATCATATTTATAAGCATCTGATGAAATTTCAAGCCCAACAAAAATAGAACAGAATTGATCTTTGTAGAGGTCAATGGAACAACAGAGCACCACAGAGAGTAAAAACTATTCAGGTCTGGGATGAAAAAAACAAAAACAAAAACAAAACCCACCGTGTACTTGAGTTAAAGCATGTAAACAGATTTAAGGTTTTGCTCTAGGAATTTATTCCCTCCTTTAGTTTATGAGTCTAGTTTCAAGGCAACAGCCACAGGGAGTTTGCCCCCAAGCCAGGGTTCCGTCTCGAGGCTTATTCTCCAAGACTATCCATATATCTCCAGACACTTTTTGTGTCAGTCACAAATGCCCCCAGGAGAGTCCTCAATCTTTATACAGAATCAGGTAAACACCGTCTAGGGACAAATTAAACATAGCAAACCTAAAACATAGCCTTGAGACAAATGAAAATGGGTAAAGTATTCACCCACATTAAACTGAGATGGCAAAGTTTAATCAATAATGATAATGGGTTTCTCATCAACCAAGGGTTATTCACAAAGATGGAGGCAGGCAGGCAAGAAAAGGAGGCAAGATTCTGATCCTGGATAATGTTACATTACGGATTATCCAGTTGAAGTTTATAGCGTGTTAGTTTTGAGACGTAAGCAAAGAAATCGGCATCGCTATTGTTAAATTAAATGGTAAATAGGCTGGTTTCCATGCATTCCACAATGTGGTGCTGGCAGGAGAGAAACCTCCTCTTTTCAATATTCAAACTTCTTTCAATTTCTTCTAGGCTCAGTTCAAATCGCCTAACCTTTTTGAAGTTTTCCCTGGCTAAATAAATCTAAGCACAGCACATGCACAAGAAAAGGAGAGTGACTTTTTTTAAAAATTCCAAGTGGCCCCTTTGGGACATGATAGGATTTGCTGTTTCATATAGCGGCTTTCAGGGCAGAGCCTTCTGGGGAAATGTTACCAAATAAGAAAATATCTGGGGCAATTTGGGAATTCACTTTTAACCTGCCCCTTGAGTAAATATAACCTAAAAATAAAAAATAAAAAGACCCAAAATAGAATATATATATAGAAGAAATCTAAAAGCTACTCCAATTCTCCTCTAGCTGTACCTGAGCTACAGCTGGTAAAGCAATGGATACTTTTTACTACCATAATAAAATCATTTAACTGATAAAATAACCAATACCCAAAAGGAAAAGTAAATGCCCCCAAACAGACTAATAGAGTATTCTGGATCAAACTCATGGCCTCTATAAATATAAAATAATGGAGGTCACTATAGCACAGCAGTTAAGAACACAACTCTAGAGTCAGATGCCCAAGTTTGAATCCTGCCTCTTGTCTAGCAATTGTGTAATCTTGGGCATGGCACTTCACCTCTTTACCCCAGTTCCCTCTTTTTTAAAAGTAATAAAAATAGTATTATTGAGTCGTTGCAAGATTAAATGAGTCTAATATATGGAAAGCCCTTGGAACCATGCTCAGCATGTATTATTATACACAGAATAGCCATTATTAGCAGAATCTTAAATTGAACTTTTTCTGATTTAAATGATTAGGTGATGGGACTAAAACCATTAAAAGATTAACTATTTTAGGGTTATGGAGAACTGGATTCAATTCCAACTTTCATCATTATACCGATAGGGCCTGAATCAAGTCACTCACTTCCTTAAAATCTCTTCATCTATGGAACATAAGTAAATAATAAACATAAATGACAAATTCCACTAGTTCTATGCAGAAACAAAGCTGTAGGAACCAAGAGTGGTACAAGGATACCATTCTGGAGGCTCTTGCAAATAATCGAAATGAGAGATAAGTGTAGTTTGAACCTTGCTGGCGGCAGTTGAGGTGGTGAGTATGGAGATTCCAAATGTATTTTGGAGGACTTATCAATGAGTCCAATGAGTGGCGTAAAAGAAAACCAGCAACCAAGAATAATCCCTAAGTGTTTGGCCTCAACAATCAATTAGGGTGTTGCCATTAAGGAAGACAGGAGAAACTGAGAAAGAAGTAGGTTTGGACTAGGGGAAATCTGGGGTTAGTTTGGTTCTGGATGTGTTAGACTGAAAATACCAATTTGATTTCAAGTGGAGAGTCAAGGAGGTAGTTGGATACATGAATCTGAAAATCAAGGGAGAGCTCAGAGGTTGAGATATAAATTTAGGAGTTATCGGTTATTAATGATTTCCTAGGGGAAAAGTTCAAAGAAAGTAGAGGTTCATGGACCAAGCACTGTATTAATCCAAACCTAGATGTCCAGCAGATGAAGTACCAAAAATAAACTGGCAAAAATTAGCAAGGAAGTAGATAAAAGACCAGGAAAGTATGTGTGTTAGGGAAACCAGCCCAAGAAAGTTTCCAGAAGGAGCAACACACTAACTTTGGAGATCAGAAAGGAGTCCCATCCTAATGATAATACTGGTCTGCATCCCAATTTTAAAGCAGTTAACTATATATCTTATAGTCAACTGAAACTGGTAAGTAGATCTTAAAACAGTTAACTACACATCTTGTCCAATGAGTGAGTATTTTGGTGGAAACCATTTCATCATCTGTGTATTAAAGATTAATGAATCTTTACTAGAAGAGGCGTTTTTCACTGTCAGCACGTAACCTAAAAATTTAGAAGCTCAAGCCTTGCTGCCCAAAGCCATCTTGAGGTGTGACTGGTGGGAGGAAGAGCCAGCAGCTTGAACCCCAAATTTCCCTGCAGCAAAAATGGCTATTTTCCTGTCTGCTGCCTATTTTAATGGTTTCCAGCAGCTTTCAAAACCATTTAGGAACCCAGTTTAACCAGCAGTTTCACAGATCACTGCCAACAGCTGAGCACTTCTCTCTGAACCAGGCTCAGAGGAAGATTGGGCAAAAACATCCATTATCTTATTCTGCACTGCCAGCACAATATTTCTTATGGAAATACACAAAACATATACTCCAAAGTTCAGAATCAAGTTGCATTTAGATAGGTAAAGGAAAGTAAGGATTTGCAACCTGAGGAAGCCGCTTTTAAACAGAAAGACACTGAAGCATCATGTAATATGTGCTACATACTCCAGAGCCCAATAGATTGAATAAATGATGGATTTTCAGCCTTATATCTTTGCTCTCATGTGCCCATTTTTGAGTGAGACCCCCCTAACAGGATCTGCTTTGTGGTTTAAACTGTGTTTCTATAAGAACATCCTATCCTGAGGCCCTGGGTTCATGTCACTGGAGAGATTTAGCAGACTAGATAGGCACACACCTATCCATAGCAAGATTAATCGCTTTACTTAGCATTTATGTAGCACTTATATTCATGTTTATTGGCCATTCCTCACAGGATCCCTGGGAGGTAGGTGATCACTGTTATCTTCAGAGTTCAGTGAGGTAGAACGACTTGCTTGGGGTTACACAACAAGAAAAGAGACCGATTCAGCGCTTCAGTGTGCTGTCTAGCCCTGGAGACATATCCATTCATTACCAGCAGTTCATCAGCGGGAGCCCAGGCAGCTGAGCAGGAACTGAGCAGGGAATCCAAACTCAAACCAAAAGTAAAAACCCTGCCATCCTCCCACTCCCAATAAAAATTTCCCAAAATAATCTCTTCCCAAATACAAAACCAGGGGAATAATCCACATGACAGTGCCCCCTGAGTGGCGGAGGTGTAAAGGCTGGCCGTTCTCCCCATTCCCACTGCCCACCCTCACCCTAGCTCCACAGACATCAGAGAAGAAGCCAGCATGAGCAGCAGCCCCTGCCTTCCTCCTTCAGACAAGAGTCCCCAAAACTGCAATCTTTAAACCTCCCTCATTCCCCAACACACAAACACCCATTCAAATTCTGTGGCTGGCACCACATCACATCTTTAATTTAGAAATTGTTTATGTCACTGTGTCTTTGGAAGCCCTCATCAATTTGATTTCTTCTCACTTAATTCCTTCTCCTCTGCACATATGGCAAGCTGTGCTTTTTGAAGCGTGCTTTTCTCTAGGACACTTTTTATTCCCTTAGCTCTTGAATAGCATCAATAGAATTTATTATCAAGCAATTGCATCTTGGACTCATTCAAGTAGGATTAGGGCTAATATGATTTAATAGGAAGGCTGTCTCATAAGGCAGTTCGGTTTTAATAACAAAGAACATGTATTTTATATGTGAGGAGATATGAGTTCAAATCTTAGCTCTGACACTTATCAGTAGTGTGATCTTAATAGAGTACTGTGCCTCTCTGACCCATAGTTGACTTTTCTCTAAGTATGAATAACTTGCAGGGGTGGCCATGAGGAAATAATAGGTGGTATGTAGAGAACTTGACACATATGAGGTGCTCAGCGAATAAAAGAAATTGTTATTTTTAGCAAGTTACTTGGGTTCTCAGAATCTCAGTATCTTAATAAAGCTAACTTCAAAAATAGACTGTGAAAATGTAATGAGATAATATACATAAAGTATCCCTCACAGTCCTAACACATAGTAGGTAGGCAATAAATGCTATTTTCCCCTACTGAGGAGACTATTCTGAGGATACTCTACACCATCATAATTTAATTTTACAGATGAGGAAACTAACCTTTAGTCACATTTATCCAAAGAGATACATCTGTCATAATCACTTCTCAACTTGGCCTTATTTCCAATCAAACAAAAAGCCCTGGCTCTTTAAATTTATTTTTTTAAAAACACCTTTGAATTAGAAGCCCAGTAAGGGCCACAGCTAAAATGTTAAATGAATCATAAAAATAATAATAAAAGCTAACACATAATTAGTAGATATCATGTGTGATAGGCACTGTTCTAAAGACTTACATATATTAGCTCCTTTAACTAAAAGGAAGAACACTTATTTTTTTAAAAACATGAGTAAGGAGCAGACTTGGCTTAAGCAGTTGAGTGCCTGCTATTCACATGGGAGGTCCCAGGTTTTGGTTCCTGGTGCCTCCTAAAAAAACAAAAAAACAAAAAACAAAGCAAACGAATGAAATAACCAACTCAGGGGAGCCGATGTGGCTCAGTGGTTGAGCTCTGGCTTCCCACATATGAGGTCCAGCCCCCGATATCTAAAAAAACCGAGTAGCTATTGTAGCCTTGAGCTCTGTTCTTTCCCTTTGCCTTGTAGCATTCCAGCAGGTATGCCATATGTGTTGATAAAGTCCATAGACGAGAAGTTCGTTGTGTTCATAGCAGTCACTACAGTGTGTAGCAGAGTATCTCTTTTTCACTAGAGAGGAGTTTTGAACAATTGCCCTGGAACAAGTTAGCAACATAGATGTCTCCTGCTCTGCTTGATCTGCCTCAAACACCTTATGTAAAAAATACTGTATACTCCCAGGAACTATTTTATATCTTAAAAGCAAAGGAAAAGGGATTCTCCTTATTGGTGCAACTGATATAGAGCAGCCTGCCCAATCCTGCCAGGCCCATGGCAGGAAAAGTCTCTGTGTTTGCTAGGTGTTTCTTTCTTATGCATGTCCATCTTGGCCTGCATTCTTATTACCCTAAGCCCTCTTCAGCCCCAAATCAGTAACGCATGCACATTTGGTCATGCACTCACAGACACACATGCATGCATGCACACACACTCATAGGGAGAGAGAAACATGGCTCTGACTCCTCTTGGCATAAATTTTGGATCAGCTTCATGAGGCTAACCATCTGGGTCATTTCATTTCTGTTTCCATTCCCAAAATAATTACAATTTCTGAGTCAGTCATTCCCCCATTCCCACCTTTCCCCACTCCCTACCAGATGTACATGTAAAACATTGTAAAGAGAATATAACTAATGTTTTCAGAACACTGGAGAATTTTTAATCCCTGTAGGTTCAGAAGGTCAGAGACCGAGCACTAGTCTCTATGTTGGTCAAGGCAAAGAAAGTCAGTCTGTTATGGAATAATTAGTAAGAACTGTGTGTCCTTTCTCCATCCCCATTTCTGAGCTCTCTGAACTCTCTGATGTGACTAAGCTTACAATTGGGAAAGCATCCAAAAAATAAAATGTGACTCAGTAATTTCATCTGCATCCATCCAAATTGTACTGAAATGGCTGCTAGGGCCTTTGGCTTCTTACTAACTGCTTGACTTTATATTTACGCCAAAGGAAATGATCATAGTTTCAGTTAATATAATCACTTGCAGGCCCTAAGAATTCCCAAGCTTGTAAAGGGTAAGTGCTTAATGTATGTAGAAATATAGTTGTTGAAACACACTATTAAGCTCTTCTATTGCTGAATTTTTAAACTGTGGGGTTTTAAAGGTTGAAAAAAATAATGAGAAGAAATTCATATGAATTAGACTGGTCTAATTAGGCTGAATTAGACTGGCCATGACAAATTTGCCACCCAATTACTTCATCTCAACATGACCATGTAAAAGTGTCTTTAAATATAAGAATGCAGCTTCCTCTACATAAAGAGCATCATAAGTGAGACTTTTGTTGTTTTTGTTTGCTTGACTGATTTTTAAAATATTTCTGCTTCTTGTTTTCTAATTTAGTCATTCATCCAGCCAATGTTTATTAATTTATTAATGTTTATTACCATAGGCTAAAAGCTAAGGATAATCCTGGGAACAATCTAGACATAGTTCATTCCCTTACAGAGCTTATGATTGAGTAGAAGATGCAGGAAAGTAAATAAAATTTTACAACACAGTATAATAACCATAAGAAAAGTGAAGCACAAGGTCCTGTGGAGACACTTAGGAAGGGCAACCGACCCAGTGGGGAAGTCAATGAAAACATCTCAGGGAAACATTCTATCAGATGAAACCTGGAGAATGAACAGGAATTAGCCCAATAGGCATGGTTAGGCAAAAGGGATATGTGCACCCATCAAGGGAAACTCAGAATGTGCAAAATTCAAATTGCTAGGTAGTGGGAAGCTCTAGAAGGGAAAGGAAGAGCTAAAAGAGGATATAGAAGGCAAGGAAAACAAACACATCTTACTTCATTATTTTGTCCCTCTATATCCTCTTTTAGCTCTTCCTCTCCCCTCTGGGGCTTCCCATTCTTGGGGCGTTCTCATGGATGCCTTGCACCTGCAAACAGCTCCCCCGTCTCTCCTGTTTTGCTTACACACCATCGTACATTAACTCTTCTCTCAGCCAGCTGTCAGATAGGAAGCAGACCTCATATCAGTTCCACAGTTGATGATGCTTTAAACGTAGTATTGTAAGAGTCAGTCACTGGCCAATGATAGGGTCACTTTTATCTGAGCCTCCGTTTACTCACCTGCAAAATGAGTAGATTGCCATAGATCAAGGTCGCAAATTCAAATAACTTCAGGGGCTGGGTGCATAATTTGGATGAGTGAAGCAAACCGAGGTGTAAGACAGTAGGGTAGGGGAGACTTCCTCTGTGACTTGGAGAGCTCCTGTATCTCCGTACGGAGCAGGCTATATTCAGCTTCAGTGAACTGGGGTCATACAGGCTCACTGTTGCCAGATTTTCCAGATTTTTTCAAGAGAATTTGGAATTACAGAATTTTTAATGTCATGACCCAATTTCAAAAATTTGGCAACGTATCTAATTCATTTTTTCTTAATGTGCGAGTTCACACATTCTGGGCACTGTGTGGGCCAACCAAAACAGATCTGCTAGCCAAATTTGGCCTTCTTCAAGATACCCGTTGGCACCCTCTGGTTTAGATAATCTCGGAGGTTTTTCTGGCTCTTTAACTCTCAGAAAAGTCTAAGATTCCTTTATTTTGAGGAATTAATCTCAAAAATTGTGTGCTTCTAGAACAGACCAGGGGCAAACATACTTTTACAGCAACAGGGTACTCAGCATGTCCCTGAAATAACAGCACAAAATTGGCCTCCTCCTTCATCAGTACACAATTAGCCTCATTTTTGTTGACCTTCTAACACTATAAAGTTTGAGGCTGTCCAATAATGATGAAAGATTAAAGTAGTAATTTCTCAGAATGAGCTAATCATTGCTTTATCTTGGCTCAAAATCAAATGGAGTTTAACCACATTAAAAATTAATTTCATCTCAGTAGTGTTAGATTAAAACAATGTGCAAATAGATTTTTTTCCACCTTAGAAATTTAAGAATAATAATGGAGCCTTTTTTTTTTTTAAAGCAACAATCATTTATTATTTCTCATCCTACTCTGGGTTATCTGGACAGATTTTTCTAGCCTGGGCCAGCTTGGCTGATTTTCGTGGTCAGTGGGTGGCTTGACTGGTCTGCCTGGTCTAGGAGGGTCTCACCCTCATGGCTAGGGTCTGGTCAGGCTGTTTGGTCTATGTAACCTCAGCTGGAGGCCCTACCTTTGCTCAATATTAGCTCTTATCCTCCAGGAGCCTAGCCCAGGTTTCTTCATATATTAGTCTCAGGGTTCTAAAAAGAGCAATAGAGGGCAACCTGCACTTGGCAAGTATTCCCAACATATTTCCTTGTGCCACATTTGATTAGTCTAGACCTCAGACCTATTCCCTCCTGCCTCCATACCCCAGGCATGAAAATAGCAAGAATGGCCTCCTGGTACTGCCCTAGGGAGTATGAAATTTTGTGACATTGTCACTGCTGAAGTATATTTACACTCATTTTTTTTGCTTCTAAAGCTAACGGTATTGGTAAGAGGCACTTGGTAAGTGTACCTCTTCTTGGATTTCAGATGAGCACAGGTCTCTATTTGGTTTGGAGGCCCCCTCAGTTTATCTGAGGTTTTCATCATCTCATACTAAATCTTCTTTGAGATCCAAAGAGCTGTGGCATGTATCCCTTTTGAAAGATTCATATGGCACCTAATGCTAAGTTCCACCTATTCTGATTTGTGATTCTTCTCTTTGACTTTCTCTTAGCTCCATTTTCTTTATCACCAGAAAAATGTTTCTTAAATCGTACCCTCTTCTTCTGTTCTATAGCTTAAACTCTATGATCATCCTCCTAGTATTGGTCCAACATCTCTTAAGTCAATCCTGAAGAAGGTGTAATTTGCTTTGAGTGAGGAAGAGGCCTGGAAATCAAGTTCAGATATTCAACTTGTGATTACTTGAGGTCAGACAAGAAATCTTCATGAAGATTCTCTCTTCCATAAAAGCTATCCAATAAGGGTGAAAGATTCCATTAGCAATTTTCAAAATAAGCTAAGCATTGCTTCAGTCATGGTATACATTCAAATAGAGTTAAACTACATTAAAAATTAATGACATCTGCATGCAACTATGTGCAAATTGATTTTGTCCACTTAAAATATTTGAGAATGATAAGGCAAGATATTATTACTGCCTGTAAAATGACTTCAATATCTTCGAATTGACATCTTATACAAACTTGGTTCCGATTTTTTTCATACAATTCTCTAAGTGTCCCTTAGAAAAAGAAAAGAAACATTAATTCGGTCACCACTTTGCATGATATGCTGTTTAATTCTCTTTGCAAACTTGCTCAAAACACTCTCTTGGGATTGCTGGATAGTTTCACAAATTGTACTTATTAACTCTAAGAAGACAATGCTTTAGCATGTTTACTTTTTTATTATTAAAGAAGGTGTGGGTTTACAGTACAATCATGCATAAAATATAGGATTCCCATATACCACCCTATTATTAATACTTTGTTAGCAGAGGTAGGGCTCACTGTGTAGTATAGTTCCATAGATTTTTTGTAGATTTTTATTCTAATAGCATATGAACAACCTAACATTACCCCTTTTAATAATATTCAAATACATAATTCACTGTTGTTCATTACCAAAACTTTGCCATCATCCCTGTTCTAGTTTGATAAAGCTGCCAAAAGCAATGTACCAGAAATGGATGAGTTTTTACAATGGGAATTTATTAACTTACAAACATACAGTTTTAAGGCTGAGAAAAATGTCCAAATCAAGGCATCATCAGGTGATGCTTTCTCACTGAAGACTGACAACCAGTAATCCTGGACTTCTTTGTCATGTGGCAAAGTAATAGTGGTGTCTGATGGTCTCTCCCTGCTCTTCTGGGTTTTGTCGCTTTCAGCTTCTGGCTTCTGTGACTTTCACTCTTTTCCCTCCATATTCATCCCATTTATCAAAGACTCCAGTAAGAGAATTAAGGCCGACCCTGGGCCATGCCTTACTAATCAAAAGATCCCACCTCCAATAGGTCCACGTACACAGGAATTAACTCTAAGAGCATACTTTTTTGAGATCATAATGTCTCAAATCATCACATTCCCATATAGAAACTCTGTACATTTGAAGACTTAACTTCCTATTTCCTACCGCCACCCCATCCCATGGTAACCTATATTCTAGATTTGGACTCTGTAAGTTTGCTTATTCTAATTATTTCTTATTAATGAGATCATACAGTATGGGTCCCTTTTTTGTCTGGCTTATTTCACTCAGCATGATGTCTTTCTTCAAGGTTCATCCATGTTGTTGCATGTATCACATCTTCATTCTTTTAGCATGTTTTCTTTTTATAATCCATACATCTAAAGTTATTTAAATGAGTCTTCATAAGTGTATAGAGACGACTGGCCAGAAATTTAGTGCTAACTTACTAGGCTGGGGATGAATATAATAACTGTATTACTTCAACCCAGCCTAATGCGCTCACCGTATTTGTAAATAACATGATGTTATTTTAAAAAGTCAATTGTTTTGGGAGGTTGCAGTTTGCCATTGTTTAATAAACCTAATGCTTACTAAAATATTTTTCATCACGTAGTTTGTAAATTTTTTGCCTGACTATAGGACCTAGCAAAAATATCATTTCTGGGAAATGAAGAGAAAATTCACAGAAACCGAAGGGAAAAATAATAATTTCAGTGTGTCTTAGAAAATAGTCATCAGTAGAAACATAGTAAATCTGAAAACAGAGGAGATAGTCCTGTTACATACTGGCTGACTTGACCATTCCTGAGCTACTGCAGTCGATTCTGGACGACACGTATTAGAAAGGAAAGGGACAAATGCAGTTGAATCATTATGTTCAATGAAAACTCAGGGCAGGGCATGACAGAACACTCTCAATAATGGCAGCTGTTTCCTTCATTACTAATAGATCCTTTTGAAGGTATTTCCAGAAAATGACTCTGGAATCCAAAGATAAAGAATCAATGGGGACACAGTTTGTTTTTGTTTTTGTTTATGGCAGATATTGAAGAAAGAAGGAAGCATAAAGTAGGCATAAGACTGGAAGAAACATTGTGACAAACCTGGTGATTTGAATTTATTTCAGTGTTTTAAAAGTGCATTTAACAAAAACTTTTGAAACATATTGGGTCAGGAACAATTTTTAATGTTCTGTACTTGAACATGGCAAAGGAAGTCTGACTCGAGGCTGGACTCTGTTCTGGGTCTCTGAAGTTACTTCAGTAGCATCTGAATCCAACCGGGATTTTCTCCCCTTTCCTCAGTCTTCGATTCTCTTCTACTCCATCCCCCAAGGGACTCCATTTTTCTTCATCTTCCCTTTCTGTAACTGAGCCCGAGTTGGCCCTGAGATTTTCCCCTATTGCCCAGTGAAAACCGTTGTTACGGGAAATGAATGGCTGTTTTGGGGTTTTGAGATAGGACTGTGAGTGCATTCTGTGTGTTTCTCCATTAGGCATTCGCATACATCGCACGGGAGCATCTTCAGTTCTTCATTGCCGCACAGAAAATGCCTGCGCCTCGTATTTTTTTCCTGATTATTGGGTGACCCCTGGTGGTCACAGGAGATATTACCGCCTTTTCTAATTTTGTCTTGGCCTTCAATATTTAATTCCAATTATCAAACTGTAACTGTCAGTTTACCAGATTCAATTCATGTTTACTTAGTTGTGATAGTTTCAATTAATACCTGTAGTATATTAAAAGTCATTTTTATTGCATTAAACCCAGGGTTTTTGAAGACCACTCCCCATAAAATAATTTAATCCATAGCAAAGGAAAACATCTTTCTGCTACAGTCTATGCTGGTGAGTCTTAATGATTCAGTGGTCTCATGCTGACAGAGAAGATGACAATTTTTTTGTATTTTCTCAAAAAATACTGGCTGGCAGCAAACACAGGGACTGCCACATTTCGAAACGCAGCTGGCAGCGCAAAACAACATTTGCTTAACTCCCTGGCCCAGTGCCCTCACTGATTGAACATACATAGCTACCCAACCATAGCACAAGGTAATCTATGGCTTACATAGCCAGAAACGATTTTAACTAAATTTAAAAACACCCTCCCATATTAGAAACCAATAGTCTCTCCTCCTGGGAGCACTCTATCTATAAAACCATTAGCATTTAATTAATGAATAAATTTTTGTTGTGTGTACCTACTATGCAAAAAGCATTGAAATAGGGTAGAAAAGAGAATGACTAGGTTAAAAATATGAAATTGGAGAAATGTTATAACTCAGCTGCAACAATATTGAATCTATATATTTTGGTCCTCTTGTCTATATGTATTAAATAATTTACCTCCATATGTCTCAGTTTCTTCTACTGAGTTTCTCAACTGCCTCAGAGATACAGTAAAATGATAGCATATACCTGATTCTCTTAGTATTATAAAGACTGGAAATAACCATATCTTCAGTAATTCACTAGGAACAAAACTGAACCTTCAAAAATACAGTATTGGGAGCAGGATGTGACTCAGGCAGTTGGGTACCCGCCTCCCACACGGGAGGTCCCAGGTTTGGTTCCCAATGCCTTCTAAGGAGGACAAACAAACAATAGGCAGAAAATGAGCGAACATTGAGCAAAAAAACAATGAGCAGACAACAAGAAAAAATGAGCAAACAATAAGTCAAGAATAAGCAAAAACAAATAAGCAAGGCATGGATGTGGCTCAAGCAGCTCAACACCGGCCTCCCAGATGGGAGGTCCTGGGTTCAGTTCCCGGGGCCTCTAAAGAAAAACAAATAGACAATGAGCAAAAGAAGAACCCAAAAACAAGCAGACAATAAGCACAAACAGTGAGCAAACAGAAGAGAGAGCCATCTGGGTGGGAGGAAGAATTGAAAAAAAAAAAAAATACTGTATTGGATACCCCCCATGGATAATAGCAACAGCTCACTTTAGCCAGAGCTCATATGGGCAACCTTCAGTTCAGCCAATCATGTGTAGTTCCTTGGCTCTCCTTAGGGAAAATAGAGAGAGCTTTGTTACTAGTAATCTCAGAGATCATCAACTCAAAACAAAATGCAGGAGAAAGGAAAGGAAGATTGGGCTGTGTGCACATCTACAAATGTTCAATATATACAAAAAATATTGATAAATAAATGCCCTTTGCTCAACTCCTATCCTAATGTGAATTGCAGAATCACACTGATTACAAATAAATTAGTAGGATTTAAATGAGACTCTGCTTGTTACATTGTGGTTTATCTCTATTAGATTTTAGGCATATACAGCATATCACCTCCTTGCTTTTAGACTTTGCAAAACTGAGCTCTTCTTTATTCTATTTATTCACTACTTCTCTTAAAAAGTCAATCCTCCACAGACCCTGAAATCTTTTGTTGTTTTTGGTTTCTTTCCTCTGAATTCCCTTCTCTGCTTGCCTTCATCTTCCCGGCAGTGAAATGCCTCAAACTGAATACAATATTCCAGGCTTTTCAAAAGGTCTTCATGACTTTCTAATAGTAAAGACCCAGTCTCGGTTTTGAAAATCAGCCTGTTTAGAGAACAGGAAATTCATAGCCTCATCCATTTAAAGTCTAGTCACAACTCTCCTTTTTATTTATTGGCATGCCTTTTCCTTTCTCAAAGGTTTCTGTGCTTCGTGTGGTTCATATAACATCTTGACCCTATCGGCAGACATTTATTTAATTAAAATTTTTTGTTTCTCTGTGTATTTTCTCTTGAAGTTTTCATTTTTTGTCAATGCCCTTTCTTTTAACTATCCCTTTTTCCCAGTTTTCAATTCTTCAGTGACCCTTTAGACCTTTGTGAAAACATTTGCAAATCTACACTTTTTTATTTATTCAGGACTCTTTTCAGCAATGATCTTTTCTTTGCAGAGAGCACAAAGCCACTAACAAAGACAAGGTCTTACTCAAAACACACTAAAGAATAAAGGAAGAATGTAAAATGGAAATCAATTTTAAGAATCTGAAAGATGCTAAGAATTAACCTAAGCGATACATTATAAAGTGCATCATGTTTTTTTTTTTCAGCAAAATGATGTGGTCCTTGGGCCATGTATCTTTTTCATCCAACTTGAGAGTTTAACTTCTCCAATTTCAAAGATAAATTCTCCAAATGTCATGAATTGATTTTAGTGAAAATCTAAAAAAATATATTAAAACTTTGTTCTGTTACTTTATTTCACAGATACTTCCCTAAGGACATCAGTAAAAGTTTGCCTAACAACTGCATTTCACCTACACACTCAACCCAGCTTGTTGCTAAGCTTTCCTGCTATTTTTTAATCATTGCCTTATTCTTCTTTCTAAGTAACATGTAGATGGTTCCCCATTTTAGCTTCAGCCAAGATCTGCACAGTCTGGATCATAAAATTTTCACTTTTTATAGAAAAATATCTCATGGCTGATGTAAGCTTGTCTGTTCCTTTTTATCTAGCAGATGACTGTGTAGAAAAGCCCTTGAAACCACAATCACCTTGTCCCATTCCCTGCTTTCAAATATCAGGAGAAGGGAAAGATATTTGAATCATCTCAGCCCCCTTCTATGGATGACTTGTCATGGACTCTGATTATTATTTCCATTGTATTCTTCATATCTTCATTACCAGTTCCAACCATCATGGCATAGAATCATAGACTTGTATAACTAGAATGGGGCTTATTCCATCCCCTTTACTTTATAGATGGATTTAGATCAGCTACATAATTTAAGGGGCCCGTCGGAGGTCACAAAAGTTGACTGATGTCATAGCTAGAGCAACATTGTCTCTGTAGGTTTCTATGTGTGTGTATAACAAATGCTTATAGAAAGCTTATTATAGACTCAGAGATAGTCTGAGCCCTTTAAACCTTATTATAGACCCAGAGATAGTCTGAGCCCTTTACAAAAATCTTGATTCTTTTCATCCTTACAGTAACCCTATGAAGTAAATACTATTATTACTCCATTTCAAATGTCAATCAGTTCAATGTTGTCAAAAAGCCTGTTCTCACAGGTGCATAAATTGCCTCAAAACTGGCTAAGCATAGCTCTCAATTATCTATCAACACGTCTTGGTTTCCAAAGTTATTCTCACACTAGAAACATAAACATTACCTCCAGATAGTCACTCACAGAGTCAAGGTACATTTTAGTGGATGTGAACTCCCACATAGGGAAAAATAAACAATGTTACTCCCCTGCCTTCAGGGAAACAAAAACTGAACCAGAAGGTTATGGCAGATTTTTGAAAATCACTACACTCTGTCATCTCCACTCACAATATGTTTCTATAAGCTTCCTTCTGTCCCTCTAGTGGGATTTGAGCATTTCTAAGGCTAGGACAGAGAGTAAACACCTTTGCATTTAACAGATTTGTTCTGTTTCCCCTATTTGCCTGTGGCTGCCTTTTGCTTTTCAAGAGCCTCTGGGACTGAGACATCATACCAGGCACCTGAGGCAAGGTACGCAGTAAATGTAAGCTGCGCTCCTCTGTCGTAAATGGCCTGCCCTTGTCGGATCTTCCTGTGCCTGTCACAGTGGTTTTCCACAAACAGCACTCACTGGCAACTGAGACCCTGAGAAGAATGACCCTAGTTTCAGCTGATAAAAACACAAGAAAACTCAATGAGGCCCCAGTACCAGAAGAGGTGTTTAGATGCTCTTAGCACTTGTGGCATAAATACCATCATCTACTTAGATATTTTTATTTACTGGCAATTACAGCATCAGAAATATTAATTTCCAGTAACATGACAACAAAAGCACACAAGAGAAAAGGCTTTCCCTGACTCGCCTGTTGCCTTAGTGAATTTTCGCTTGTAAGGGGTGAGGAAAAGGACATTAATATTTTCCTCCCCTAAGACACAGTCCAACCAATTTGACAGCAACAGCTCTTTCTGCTGTGGAAGCATTTATTGTCCCTGGAAAGTCTGAAGTGGTTTGAAGTGATTTTGAAGGAGTTTTGAGAGCTACAGGGCAAAGACCCTGAAGGGAATTAAAGGTAGCAAATGTCAGGTGTGGAAGTGTCTGTCTCTGCATGCCCACCCGTGGAGTTAGAAAAGGCTGGCAGTGTTTTATCTCCAAGGAGGCTGCAGAAACCTCCATTTGTTTTCAAGAGAAGAGGGCATGTTTGGAAGTTGAAAAGTCACCCAGCACAGATGGTGTAGGATTTAGATAACTGGGGAAAATCTGAAGCAAGTTGAAGATGAAGTTATAAAATAATGAACAGGTCTCAGAGACAAGCATAGGAGTATTTTTTAGACATGTATCTCAAATGCTTTCCTTGTTATTATTATAGTTCAGGCTTGCATCTTTGTGTTAAATGTTGTGACATCTATAAATATGATTGAACATTTCTTTTTTCCTTTTCTTTTCAAAGTATCATTCCTATTTAAATTGGACATTTTAATCATAGTGCCATCTACACTCTTGCATCTTAAGCACCCTTGCATCTTTCAGGGAAACTGCTCCAGGCTCTCCTTTGGTACAGAAAGGGACACAGAGTGGAGGACTGGCTCAGCGAGGACCTGGCTGGCCCAGCCCAAAGGACTCTTTATCCAGTCAGAGTGATACCAATTAGTAAAGCCAATCAGACCAACTCCCCGCAGGATTTGGACTACAGAACGAGAAGTCTGGTCAGTGGGTCCGAGAGAAGCAGAGAGGGGCTTTGCAAGCCAAGGGAGGGGATGCTGACCATTGGAGCATCCTTGGTTGTCTTTCCCATCTTTGTTCTAATGCATGTGTGTCCTTAAAATCAATTTTATATTTTTTAAATCTGGTCCCCATCTTAGCTCCTGCAGCCGGAAGATCCAAATGATTAAATAATTCAGTGGCATACCCATTAATTGGAACAGTCCTGGATTTTATAACCTAACTCTTCTGTTAACATCTTCACCTTGTTCCTCAGTTACCCATTTCATCTTTCACCACATTCTATTCATTGTCCTCATTTATTTATTTACCTCCCATTTATCTCTACATGTTCTCCCTCCCTCCCTCCCTCCCTCCCTCCCTCTCTCTCTCTCTCTCTCTCTCTCTCTCTCTCTTTCCTTTTGCTCTTTTATACCCCTTATAATTCCACTTTCCACCAACAATGTCATGGCTAAAGCTATTCTTCCCCTTCTATTTTTCCTTCTTCTTCCAAGTCTATCCAGTTTTCCTAACTAGGCTTCCCAAATCAACTCTCTAATCCCATCTCATGTGTACTTGAGAAGAACACTTGATTTAGAGCTTCAGATTCAATAAATGTATAGCTTAGGCAAGTATTGCGCATTTCTAAAATTTTTGTATTTTTTTTAAAACACGAAGTTATTGTGTTTTATTGACCCAAACTTATTAAACAAAGGGCTATATTGAACCAAACTTATTAAGCAAAGGGCTAAATTTGGTTTTCCATATGCGACTCAAGAATATGCACAAATATTTATTGGATACCAATATTTTCAATGGGGAACATGAAAATAGATAAGACAAAGCCCCAAACTCATTAGTTTACAATCTGGGCAAAATAACACACATTTTCAGAAATGATTTATCATAACAGGCAGAATATGAGTGCACTGCTATGATGATGGAGGCACAGAAAAGAACAAGGTTCAGCCAGGACTTTAGGTGCTTTGGTGGCACACTCCACAATGCATGTGCATACACTTTATGTAGCGTGGCCCATTTATTTCAGCTGAGGCAAACCCTTCGTGTGTGTGTGTGTGTGTGTGTGAGTGTGTGTGTGTGTATATATATATATATATATATATATATATGGTAAGGCAGGCATTGGACTTGACACTTTTAAGAATATGTCACAGAGGGCACCAAGAAGATTTTTCAGTAGCATCAATAATCATAACAGGGCAAATTTCAGAATAGGAGATAATGATCTTTGGCTTCAATCACTTCTCTCCACCTTTTCTACTCTCCTTTTATACATCTTTTGAAATAAAGATGCCTCAGTTCTCAGTTTCCTTCCCCTTCAACTTGTTCCTCAAAATCTGCTGCAGCACCCTTTCCAGGCCAGCTCACCCTACCTTGCCTGTGTTCCAATTTTGTCTTCCCCAAATGTCCTTTCCCAGTGTATTCTAACCATGTGTTGGGCAATTTAATTATCAATTCAAATAATCTCATAGCGAAGTATGAATGATTGATACACTTTACCCTCCCAAGTGTATTTGTTTTTTAAAGGCTACTCACTTAAGTTAAAAACAATTTCGGGAGGAGTGGATGAAGCTTAATGGTTGAGCACATGCCTCCCACATACAAGGTCCCAGGTTCAATCCCCTGTAACTCCTTAAAAAAAATTTGACTCAATAGAGTATATGTTTAAGATATATAGACTTTCAAAATTATACTCATTTCTACCTTACTTCAGTTCTCTTAGTGTACCACCCCCTCCCAAAATCTCTATGCCAGAAAGATAGTGAAAATCTCCCTCTTCATTTGAGAAAACTGACTTCCAACCCTTAGTAAAAAATCTAATTAAACTTAATTAATATTAGGTAAAGTCTCACACCATCTCTTAGTAAAAATTCAAATTAAACATAACAGACTATTGTAACATCTTGTAGTAGTTATCTAGTGCTGTGTAACAAATTACCTCAGAACTTTGTTTGAAACAAAAACAAGCACTTATTTTCTCACAGTTTCTGTGGGTCAGAAATCCAAGTGCAGCTTAGCTGTATAGTTCTGGCTCATTGCCTCTCATGATATTTTAACCAAGATGTCACCTGGAGCTGTAGTCATCTAAAGTTATCTGAAAGCTTGACTGAATCTAGGCTTACCTGAGGCTTGCTCTTATGGCTATTAAATTGGTGCCAGGTCTTGGCAGGAGGCCTCAGAACCATAATTACCCATGGACCTCTCCATAGGGTCTCTTGAGTGAATAATGACATGACAACTGGCTTCCCTTGAGTGAGTGATACAGAAAGAGCAAGGCAGAAATGGTAATGTCTTTTACAACCTGGCCTCAGAAGACACTTCTCATAATTTCTGCCACATTTTCTTGATTAGAAGTGAATCACTAAGTCCATTCACATTCCAAGAGGGATGGAGAAGGGACTATAATTTGTTTTTCCATTAGGAGTGCTAGCTAAGAATTTGTGGATATATTTTTTAAACCACCGCAGCTTCCATACACGCTCCTTCAGCCTCTCCCAATCCCTGTCCATTTGTGAGTAAATATTTTTTAAACCTGTAATTATTTAGATGTTAAATGTCCTTCTAGCAAGAAATGGTTTTCAGGTCTTTGTTGTTGATGGTCACAGGGAAAATGGCATTGGAGTAGCTTAGGCAGGGCTCTCGAGTCTCTTGCAAAATAGAAAAGAAGGCATAGAAATAGCCTCAGGTAGTCGCTTTGGGGATCCCTGCAGACCAGAAAAGTGCCACACCCATCATCCAGGAGGAACTGGGGATGCAGAACAAGAGAGGCCAAAGCGAAACCCTGAGTTGATACCACTGCAGCTGGGAACACTGCCCAGACCCCGCCCTGGAGGTGAATAGCCTCAGATTCCTGCTGCTGAGAAGCCAAAGGAGAGGGCAAAGGACTGAGTCCTCCCAGGGAAGAGGGAGGGTGCAGCCAAGGGTTGACTTTGGTTTCTCTTCCATTAATGTAACTACTATAATTGGCTAGCTCAGAAGAGGTAGGATGAGCATCACTGAGGAATGAGCCAACGTAAGGGGGGCTGCAACTATGGACTAAAGTGGACCTATTATTCAAGCGATGGAAGAACTTCAAACACTGATATAGACAGCTGTCACCAGAGGTTCTGAAGGGAGGGAGAGGGAAGAATAGGTGTAACAAGGGGCATTTTGGGGATATTGGAATTGTTCTGCATGATATTGCAATGATGGATACAGACCATTACATACATTGTCAAAATCTATCAAATTGTGCAGTGCAAAGTGTAAATCATAATGTAAATTATAGACCATGGTTAGAAGCAATGCTTCAATATGTGTTCATCAATTGTAACAAATGTACCACACTAATAAAAGATATTGTTAATGAGTGGGGAAAGGGGTATGTGGAAATCCCCTATATTTTTAATAAAACATTTATGTAATCTAAAGTCTCTTTTGAAATAAAGAAAAAAATAATAATAATAATAAAAAGAAAGGAAAAGAAGAGGTAGTAGAATTTCAAAGATTCCTCTCTGTGTAAGGGTTTGCTGAGAAGCACCAATTTCTGTCCAGCTGGAAAAGTGAAGGAAGACAGACTGGTCTCTCTGGATTATTTCCAAAGCACAGTAGACCTGGTAGGGGCCCTGAGTAGCTCCCTGCCAGTTTTAACTTCTTAAACAGGGTAATATTAAAGTTTTAGGGGAAAAAAACTAAAAACCAAAGAAGAGCTGAAATTGATCAACAGAGCAAAATCATCAACACAAGCAGATGCTTATGATAACCACCCAACCTAAGAAACAGGAAGATGTGGCCCACTCTAGGTGGGACTCAGGATTTAAGACAACCATTAAATGATATTCAAACAAATCTCCTTAATCAGTTAAAGGAGATGAAGGAAAATATGAGTAAAGAGATAAAGACTATTCAGGTGACACTGTATAAGCATAAGAAAAATTTGAAACCTGCAAAAAAGGTAATAGAAAGGGATGAAAGACAATGGATGAGATTAAAAACACATTAAAAGCATATAACAACAGATTTGAAATGTTAGAAAATCTAATAAGTGAATTTGAAGATAGGACATTTGAAATGGAAAAGATAGGAGAAGAGACAGAGAACAGAATGAAAAAAAGATCTCAGGGAAATGAATGATAATATGAAATGCACAAACACACATGTTATACATATCCCAAAAGGAAAAGCAAACAGAAAAGGGGCAGAAAGAATATTTGAGGAAATACTGACTGAAAATTTTCCATCCCTTATGAAAGACATGTATATCAATATTCAAGAAGGATAGCATACCTAAACAGAATAAATTCTAATAGGCCTACTCCAAGACATCTACTACTCAGTTTGTCAAAGGCCAAAGTGAAACAGAGGATTCTGAAAGCAGCAAGAGAAAAGCAATTATTATTTATTAAACAAGAGGGCCTTAATAAGACTAATTTGAGGACTCTCACTTCCAGAATTCTAGCTACTGTGGTTAAAAATAGTCTGGTACTAGCATAAAGATAGACAGATTGGCCAATGGAATTGAATTCTATGGTCAAGTGATTTTTGACAAAGCTGTCAAACCCACTCAGCCTATTCAACAAATGGTGCTGGGAAAACTGTATATCCATGGCTAAAAGAAAGATAGAAGACCCTTGCTTCATACCTTATTAAAAAATTAATTCAAAATGGATCAAGGACTAAATATAAAAGCTAGAACCATAAAACTCTTAGAAGAAAATGTAGGGAAACATCTTCAATATCTTGTGATTGGTGATGGTTTCTTGGAAATGACATCCACAGCTTGAATAAGAAAAGAAAAAATAGAAAAATGGGATGCCTCAAAATTACAAACTTTTTTCCTTTAAAAGACTTTGTCAAGAAGTAAAAAGGCAGCCTACTCAATGGGAAAAAATACCCAGAAAGCATATAGCTCATAAAAGATTGATCCCCATGTTATATTAAGAGATCACACAACTTAACGATAAAATGACAAGTAACCCCATTTTTAAAATGGGCAAAAGAATTGAATAGACATTTTTCAAAAGTGGAAATACAAATGGCCAGAAGACACATGAAAAGATATTCAACATCACTAGCTAGTAGGGAAATGCAGATAAAAACTACAATGAGACATCATCTCACACCATATGGAGAGGCCCTTTTATTAAAAGAACAGAAAACTTTAAGTGCCAAAGAGGATGTGGAAGAAAAGGATCACTTCTTCACTGTTGGTGGGACTGTAAAATGGTGAAGCCTCTGAGGAGGACAATCTGGCAGTTCCTCAGGAAACTAAATATAGAACTGCCATCCGATCCAGCAATCCCACTACTAGGAATGTATTCAGAAGAACTGAAAGCAAGGACATGAACAGATATTTGCATACTGATGTTCACAGTGGAAGAATTTACAATTGCTAAAAGATGGAAACCACCAAAGTGTCCATCAACTGGTGAATGGATAAGCAAAATATGGTATATTCATAAGATGGAATATTAATCAATCTCATGAAGAAATCAGTTGGCGAAACACAGGACAATTGTGGGAACCTTAAGGATACTATGTTGAGTGAAATAAGCCAGACATAAAAGGATGAATATTGGTGGTTTCACTAATATGAACTAAATAAAATCAGTAGACTTATGGAGTTAAACTATGAAGTGTAGCTTGGTGGGACATGGAATGTGGAATGAGAAGAAGGAGAAGATGCTGGATGTATGTTGAATGTTTAATAAGGTTGAATGTAAATATATGGTAATGGAAGGTATGGATGGTATAATAATACATCTAATGAATGTAACAAACACTATTGATTTATGGATGTGATTGTGGCTGAAACGAGTGTTCTAGGAAGATTAATATTAGTTGGAGGACAACTAGAAGATAATAACTGGGAATGTATAACAATGATTTTGGAAGTAGACATGGATTGTGGATGTTCTTCTACTATAGGATGTTAAGAATGTGGTGATACATTGGGAAAATATAACTAATATAATTTACAGACTATAGGTAAGAACATTTTAATATTTTTGTGGCAAAAGTGAAGTTGGCACCACATTAATTCTAAAGGTAAAAAAAAAGAATATGGGGTTTGGTTTTGTGAGATACAAATACAATTATGCATTTTTTCCCTTCATTTTTTTTCATTAATAAGGAGACCTTGACTATGTCATTTAACTAATCAGTGCTCATCTGTGTCTCTTCCTGAAAACTAGAGAAACAACTGAGTTAGCTGTTGGAATTACATCAGCTAAAAGTGGCTGAAAAGAACTTTTTAGGAGTAATGTTTCCATAACTTTTTGAGCTCAATTTTTCTGTTTTTTCACTTTGTGAATTTGAAATAGAATTGTTGATTTTTAAAACCTTTGTTGCTAATATCCTTCTTTAATTTTCCATAAACATTCTCCATTCCCAGTTACACAGTGTTCCTCAAAATAAATCTTCTGAGTGATTTGAGGTTCAATTATATAGCATTGCTGCTCCTGAATTAAGATCCATAAAATCTATTTTAATCCATCCATATGTGGATAAGTAAACTATTTTATGAGGCATTGGATCAAGCATCTGTTCAATTTCTTTTGACTATTACTTCAGTAATTCAATTATATTTGGGAAAAGCAATTAGCTTCATATAATTATGGACTGTTTATTGTTCATATTTTACATCCTTCAAAACATTTAAGTGAGAGTGGTTGTTTTTTAATAAATCATTTGTTCCATTATTTTACTAAAAGCTAAAGTAATCTTACTTAAGTGACCTATTTCACAATTGAAGTCCATTTCGTAGGAACAGTGACAAAGAGTGTTTATCTTATTGTTCTAAAATCAAAGGTATATTTCTCTTCTGGTTGACTTAATTGTGTTGCGGAAAAACAATTGTAGGTATTCAAGTAAATATTAGTCTAAGTGAAGCAAGAGTCCATAAGCAAAAACCATGCAGATAAACATAAAAATCACTGCTTCCTAACTAAGTCCACCAATTGAATTAATAAAATAACAAATGTCAAACAGTCATTTTATCTCATTAAATCAATCAACCTTCTAGCTCAGTAAAAAGTAATGAGACCAGTTGTCTAGTTCATTTATTCATTTAAGAAATATGTATTATATATCTCCAATGTACCCTCAGCAAAATCAAGTCCTTAAATGCCCTAAACTCTGGAAGGATTATGGTCCCAACCCCTTTATCAAAATAAAACAAGTGTACACTTCCAATACAGCTAAATAAGCTCTATTGGATGTGATCTTCCTACAGATAACAGCTATTAAAAGTGGGAAAAATAAAGTAAAATAGAATAATAAAACAAAACCAAATAATGATCTGAAGGCACCAGAGTGAAAAAAAAGCAGGCACATTCTGGAGGGAATTAAGAGAGATCTACCTTGATTGAATCAAAAATTAGTTCAATCAAAACAGCTGAAAAAGGAGCCCCAGTGGACCCAGGTGTTAATGACAGAGGGCGTTGTGATTTGAAGGCCATGACAATTAAACCCTGCGGAAATAAAGAAATCAGAGTGGTGCAAGCGCAACAAAGTAACTGCTACAAAGTAAAGCTGAATCCTAATTCACCCTTCAAAACAAAATTGCAGTTAGATCCAGAGTGCTGTGATCTAGCACAACCCATTAGACATTTTCAAGACTACAGTGTGATTCATGATAATGCTGCATACCATGTTTTAAAAATACTTCAGCATTTTTCATCTTCTGCTTCCAGGAATAATCCTTCCGCTGCCTCAGCTGTTATTTTTTTTTAAACAAATCAATTTTATTGATACATACTAATAAAACATACAATTCATCCAAAGTGTACAATCACTTGCATTTGGTATAATCGCGTAGTTGTGCATTCATCACTTCATCAGTATTAAAGCATATTCATTATTTCAACAACAATAATAATAATAAACAAAAACAGACAAACTAGAAAACTCCTCACCTCTCAATCTCTCTGTTTCCCCTCCTGTACATAGCTGCTATTTCTGGCTATTCTTGCACAATTATTTATTTGTTTATTAAGCAAGTAAATATGTATTGAGATGTAGTCACTCACGTACCATATGATCTATCCAAAGTGTATAATCAATGGCTTTTGGTATAATCACAATGCTGTACATTCATCATCTCAAAAATTTTAGAACAATTTCATTACTCCAAAAAGAAAGACTCCACACCCCTTCGCATTCATTCCTCAGCCCTACATAACCACTAGTCTAATTTCATCTTTATAAATTGATTTATATTTGTACTTTATATAAATGGAATCATACAATATGTTGTATGCTGTCTTGTTTCCTTCACTTAATGTGTGCGTGTCTTTTCTTTTTTTTTGTCTGATATTAACATTTTGTAGTATTAACCTACATTTGTTCAGCTATGTTTCAACAGGTTATCTATGGTTATGGACTTTGTTTGCTGAAACGGTAGGGACAACTCTAAACTGCAGAGATCAAAATCTGACCTATGGAACTGAAATTGCAAATAACCCGTCAAAGTTGACCAGAGTAGCTAATTTGGGAGTGCTTCCCCCATTGTAATCCTCACAAGAAGACCTGCAATATATTGAAGCAATTGGACCTGCAGTGTATTATAATTCAACTAAAACATTCCAAAGTTAATTTCCTTTTCCTTTCATTCACCCAACAATATTGATGAAACCCCACTAAGGAAAGAAACCATCTTACAGGGGAAAGTAAAAAGAGTAGAGATATTTTTTGCTCTTAAGAAGCTTAGTTTCTGAGAGCTGCCTTTAATCCTTGGGAACCCTCAACTCTGAGCCTCTCTACCTATCTCCTCAAAGATGTCTTTGGTTTCCCTTTCCATGTTTTTTATCCTGAAATACTGGAATGACTCAGTGGAATCAGAATACTTTTATATGGGCACCTAGTCTTTCTTTTGCTTAACTAAATGTTATGCCATTCCTTTTTGCTCCATCCTTGTAATTTGTGCAATTATAAAAACAATAAGACCTAAGATCGAAGTTGTTTCAGTAATAAATTCACAAAACAGCTGCCCTACCTCTGTGCATCTTGTTTTCCTTCTTTAAAAATGTTTTTGAAGTAATTTAAAATTTTGAAGAGTTAAGGAACATTCATGTCTTATATAGACTGCTTTTTACTTCAGAAATAAAGTAAGTTACAACAAATACGACTGGTGCAAGGAAGAAAGGAATCAAGATATTCTATCTCAGAGGCCTTTTGGAATTAATTTTACCATTTTATAATAGGACCTGGCCTTCCCACTTAACACCCCTCTGAAGTTCCTAGAGCAGTGGGACAGTAGCAGGTCTAAGAGAAGTTTAACCACCAAGTCTGCCTATGTAGCAGCAGTTTCTCCTATTGTTTTTTCTCCTCTCAATTGTTGGAATCTGTCTGAAAAGGACCAGGATCCACTTCTCTCCCAGACACTGGGAGAGCAAGAGGATTCTCACCATTTGCCATTCATGTCACCTAGATTTTTTTTCTCCCTCCTCCCTTGACTTTGGCATTTCTCAAGTGCTTTGTTAAGAAAGGAACATAAAGTCTAAGCATTAATTGCTTTAAAATTTTGAGATAAGAAATCTTGTTCAAGCTGTGTTCATTCACAGAGAACATTTTGTGCTCCCCTCAGGAGAGCAGCTCAGAGGCATATCTAGGTCAGAGACTTATAAAGATCAATTCTTCAGTCCTGGTCTGACTTCCTCCCCAGTGAAGACCCAGCTCAAAATTCAACTGAAAATCCCTTTACATATTTTGGGTACATAAGAGTCTGAGTAGACCATTGTCTCAGGGCTGTTCTCTCTTCTTCACTGTTAGCTTTCGTGGGACCTGTTTCCAGCTGGCCATGTTAAGTCTGGAGAATAGTTAAGATACTACAGATTAATATCCTGCCCTAAAGTCACTTTACATTGCACAGAATCCTCATACTTTATTGAGGTCAAAGAGAACCAAGTGGAGCAAATGAAATGTCTGGATGTCACACACAAATTAGAAAATGGAGGTTTACCTGACGTCTTTGGCCCAGAATCCAAGGGCACATGTGGTCACAGGTTATGATTGCCCCCTTCTCCCCCGGAGCTGGCTTTATGAGTGTGCAAACTGCACAGTCACCCTGGGCCCCCCTCCAAAGTGCCCCATGCCTGGTTTAATGTTCTGCTGTCAGCGCCTTAAAATCCTTAACAATTTTTCAATATTTCCCTGCATTTTCATTTTGTGTTGGGCCCCACATATTATATAGCCAGTCCTATTGTCACTTCTGCCTCTTTGTTTACATCATGAAGCAGGAAAAAAGAGAAGGAGAAGGTTGAAGCCTACGTGGATAATGATCAATGATGGCTGTGGGGCTCCATGGGACTCTTCTCCACCCCCAAACCTCTTTGCCAGTCTGAGCCACTCAGCATATTTTTTAATTATGCCCTCTGCCTCCTCAATTACCATCTGCTCTGATTTCAAGTAAGAAGCTGAACAATAGTAAAATTTATGCCCACGCCTTCCTTTCATATTCCCTGGAAAGATCCATTATGTGTAGTAGAGCTAGAGGGCAGGAATATACTGCAGAATGAGGTCCTTGGAGAGGTTGGGGATGAGTGACTCTTAAAGAAGTGAAAGTGACTCTCTGAGGAGAAAATGAAAAGAGATCACAGACACTCAGAAGTAAAAGCAAAAACTGGATGACATCCCAGAAAACGATCCTGTTCCCCTCCTACTCCAGAATCTGCATAGAGTCCCATGATGCAGAGGCATGACAAGAGGGCACAAGGTTGCAAGGCCCAAATGGAGTTTCTGAAGGCAGTCAAGATTGCAGCCTGGACAATTAGGAGGGAAATGAGACAGCAATTTACCGCATGTAATTCTGTTAGTTTGGGGTTTCTCCCCCCGGACATAGCACTTGCCACATGCAAGGAGAGGGGAAAGAAAAAGAGCTATTGACCCATGGGAAGAGTATTTGGTTTGTGTATCAGGTAGGTGTACATGGTATTGGGGGATGGGAGATGGCGGTCAGGGCTACAGTAGAATCTTGAGAAAGTTGGGAGGATAAACAAAGAAACAAGAAGGCTCTAATGTCTCAGATGACTGCCTGAAGAACTAGCACTCCAGTACCTCAGGTGATGTGAATGGGCTACATAGGCTCAGGCCATTCAGGAACCCTCATGACTTCCATTTGCCAACTACATTAAAGTTTGATATATGCTACATAGTATTTTCTCTTAATTAAACTTCTTAATCAAACTTTATGGCAAAAAACAAATGCTTGTCTTTTATTTCCCATATCCCCAAGAGTGCTAGAAAAGGGAATTGTACCACCAGGAACCATTCCATAAAAGTAATTACCTGGAGGAATTCATGAGACAAGTATAATGACATTCAGGTGTAACACATGCCATTAGTCACATCTGAAAAATCTTAGTACAAACAAAATATTTTTCTTCTCTATGATTGGTATTAGCTCTGAAAATAAAGTCATTTCAGTGCTGAAGGGACAACTGTATGCACTACAGCAGTGGAAAGAGCAGCAGACTGGGAATATTGAGTCTGAATCGAATTCCAGTTTGGCTACAGCCTAACTACTGGACCTTGGTACATCATTTCCTAAGCAGACCTCAAGTGAAAATGTGTGATACCCAAACCTGCAGCATCAGCATCCCTTGGAAACTTATTCGAAATGCAAATTCTCAAGCCCCATCTAAGACCTACTGAGCCGGAAACTCTGAGGAGGCAGCCCGGCAATCTGTGATTTAACAAACCCCCGAGGTGATTCGAATGCACGCTGATGTTTGAGAACCAACTTTCTTTACAGCTCTCAAATACTGTAGCATTGTCACATTATCTTCATCCTCAGTAACATTTATCAAGGGCTTACTCTGTGCCCCTCACTGTTGTAGGCACTTTACGTGCAGTAATCCATTTAGTCATCATAACAGCTCTGGGAGATAATGTATTAATCACCACTTGGTGTATGAGGAAACTGGGGGTCAGGTAACAGTTGTAGAAATGTGCCACCCAGTTCCTTCAAGGAAGAACCTGTTCCTTCAGGGTTTGCCTCAGCCAAGAGAGCCATCTCACCCAAAATCACATCCTTTCCAGGATGGCCCACATCAAGGAATAAATCGCAAAAGGGCTTTAAAGGAACCCCACCATGGGACAACTCCAACAGGTATGTGTTCCAGAGCACCCCCTGAGGCTAGTGAACGCTTGGTCAGGTCTGTATCACTGTTTGAATTTCTCTCTCTGCCCAGTGTTGCTCACTCCCTCTTCCTTTCATATCTGTTGATCTCTATATAGCCCATACACCAAACTTCTCACTGTCTATTTCTGGTGAATCCACTTTACAACAGTGACTGACTCAAGGTCAGAGGCCAGTAAGTGATGGAGCCAACCAGGCATAAGGACTCTAAGCCTTGGGCTCCTGACTGTATATTATGCTGCTCTAGATCCAAGAATGTATCAGCCCCTTAGATTTGTACTCAAGTATTTGAAAACAATACCTCAGTAATAATTTAAACCAATCCCTTAATTTTACAAATGAGGAAACTAAGGCTGAAGAAGATTGCCCCCAGGTTGCCTCTGGTTGTTAGTGAGCAAGGATTGACTTGATCTGAGATATTCTGATCTCCCATAGTTTAATACCTGTAAAATAGGTTCTTTGAGGTAAATTGTAATTTTATTGGGGGACATTTGACAAAAATCACTGTTTCAAATAATCTATTTCTAAGGAAGCGGATTTGGCTCAATGGATAGAGCATCCGCCTACCACATGGGAGGTCCAGGGTTCAAACCCAGGGCCTCCTGACCTGTGTGATGAGCTGGCCCACGTGCAGTGCTGATGCAGACCAGGAGTGCCCTGCCATGTAGGGGTGTCCCCCGTGTAGGGGAGCCCCACACGCAAGGAGTACGACCCATAAGGAGAGCTGCCCAGCGTGAAAAAAAGTGCAGACTGCCCAGGAGTGGGGCCACATACACAGAGAGCTGACACAGCAAGATGACGCAACAAAAAGAGATGCAGATTCCCGGTGACGCTGACAAGAATATAAGCAGACACGGAAGAATACACACAGCGAATGGACACAGAGAGCAGACAACTGGGGGTGGGGAGGGAGGACAGTGAAGGGGAGAAAAATAAATAACAAATAATAATAAATCTTAAAAAATAATAATAATCTATTTCTAAATCCAGAAGGATCAATAATTGCTACATGTTTAACAAAAAATTTATGGAGAAGATAAGAAAAGAAAGCAAAAATCAGCTGATAAAAATTAAGCAAACACTTACCAAAGGGTATTAGGGCCTCCCAGATCCTTGAAATATGGAGTCAGATAGGGCCAAAAATTGCACAGATTTACAGAATCTCCATGATATGATTAGGAAGACTTTGTCCCTACCCCTTCTAAGAAAGTTTTGAATTTGTTAAGAGCACAGATTCTGAGTCTGGCAGACCAAGGACCACATCCCAGCTCTGCTCATACTAGTCATTTTAGAGTAGGAAGGCTCAGTTTTCTGGGCCTCAGTTTCCTCATCTGAAAAATAATCAGGACATTAATAGTGCCTATTTCATAAGTGTCTATGCAGATTGAAAGCAATATAATTCACAGCCTACACAAAGTAAGTACTCAGCTGCCCTTATCCTTGTTATTAGTTATTATTGGTAATAAGTGCAGTCATTTACTCAAATTATACAGGATAAAATATAACAAGCATCAGTACCTCTTCAGGCTCACTAAGGTGACCAGTAGGCCTTTGGCCCAGAGCATGTAACCGTGATAAACTCATTACAAGCAATGAGGGTGAAGAGATTTTTGTTGATACAGAAACATCTGAGTGACAGAAGACAGTGCACCACCTATAGAGAAATGCAATAAATCAGACAATATTTCACTTCACAGCCAGTCTCTTCAGTTGGAGAAGCCAGTTTTCTAGGTGAGCCCTAAGGTTTTAGGTCTATACCTGGGATACACCCAAGTCCTAGGAAACATAGCAAGGCCATACCAGTCTCACCTCTCTCCTAGAAAAATTGCTATCTAATTCATTTTCCCAAGGTCGAACACAAGATCAAAATTAAGGGCAGGAATTCTGACATTTCCCACGTGCTCTAGTGGAGGATAATCTCATAAGACCAAATTAATCACCCTTGGTCCAACTGGTTGCTCTTTCTCCTCCTTCCTGCTGTGACATATAATAAAATAGAGTAATTCCCCGATGAAAAAGACAGACAAAATCTTTATTTCTAGGCGTACAATAATAAAAATAATTACTGATCTATAGAGTAGTTACTGCATGCCAGGCCTGTGTTGAGTACCTTACAGTCATCACGTCATTTACTCTTCACAACAATCCTATGAGGAAAGTTTTGTAGTCCCGATGAATAGATAAAGGGCTAGCAAATGCCAGAATCAAGACCCAAGCACAGTCTCTCTCAGCAAAAAACACATGCTCCTAGGCTGTCCTGCTAGCATATCTACATAATGATGTATCTGACACCTATACTTTGCCCATAGGTCAAACATAAGTCGTTTTTGTCTTCTTTGTTACTCCTCTGCCAGATAGCACAGTGGAATTACCCAAACAAGGCTTCCCAGGCCTCCCTGATAATGTTGACTGTTGAAAAATGATTCTCAATGGAGAAAATACAGGAATACCATCCCTCCGCACCCGCGCGGTGCCTAAAGGGCTACATCAGAATCTGCATCTGTTCCAGCAGCTGATCTCGAGTTGCAAGCAACAGAAACTTCCTCTGACTAACTGATGGCAGAAAACTTGAGCAGAAAGACATTAAGCAACTCACAGAATTAACAAGAAGACTAAGAACTGGGCTCAGATTGGGCAGGAACCAAATTGTACAGAATTGAGGAAGCAGGCACATTTGAATCTGTAGCATAACCTGGGTGGACACTAGCATGGAATAAATACTAACTATATTCAGAATTCTTATCTTCTCCAAACTTCAAATTCAGGAGCATCTAATGTACCCAGCTTGGGTCATGTGTGTGCTAATAATCCACCCATTTCAGGTTCCATGGAATAAATGTAATTTTTCTTGGACTGCTGTTAGAAAGGGTAAAGGACACTGGGAAAACCAAACGTAACTTATGTCAGTTATAGTTGGAAAATCCTAGCACCACTTAACATGAAATTTGGGGCCCTTGAAGATATCAGAAACAATCTAGAAAGGAGAAAGATTTGGCGTTTCAATATTCACAAAATATGACATTTCAACATGGGACTGTGCCCCATAGAAACCCTGAATGGAATCCATGATAAAAACATTTATTTTAATCTGGAGATTATTGTCCTAAATAAATATCTAATCATGATAATCATGATGCCTGTGAAAATTTGGGGAGGCAGAAGACAGGGAGGATGTAGTGATCCTGTTGAAGGGTATGACTCACACGCTTCAGGGAAAAGACGTTATTCTCAGAATTTTGAGTTATGCACAAGAGAACTAGCCAATGGGAGCCAGTGCGATGAAAGGAAGTGGGTTTGGATTTCATCCAGGAGGAGCAGAGGCCACTGGACACTGTTAAGAGGAAACAAAATAAATATAAGATGCCGCCCAGCAGCCAATTTTCTAAAAGAAGTATTATTTCAGTTAAAGGAAGAAGATGAGCAATGCAAAATTGAAAGAAAAATGTTAAGAAGAGGCAGGGTAAACACTTTGAACAAAGATGTCATCTTCAAATTAAGGCATTTCTGGAGAGGAATTTACTCAGAGGTCAGTCTTGGAAAAACATTGAACAGTGTGATTCCTGGGTGAAGTTAAGCAAAACCCTGAAGTGAGATTACTGGTTGTAGATAATAGATAGATAAAAGAAAGATGATTGATGGATGGATAGATTGATAGATGGATTGGATATAGATATATCAATATAGATATATCGATAGATGTGTATGTATATGTGCATGTATGTATGTGTGCATATTTTATTTATTTATTCAGGGAAGAAACTTACAGTCACAAGGCCCTAAAGAGTCCAACTCAAGATACCATGAGAGGTACTTTCTCACCAAATGTCTGTTGCAACATGTTGAAGCAAGATGGCTACCAATATCTGCGAGGGTTCAAACCTTCCTCTTTTCTCTTAAGGCTCCATGGGCCCAGCTTCTTCCAAACTCAGCTGGAGGCTGGCATAGGGCCCATCTCTCTTCCTCGTGGCTTGTTTCCATCTGGGCTCAGCTGCTCTGTTCTCTTCACAGGTCAGCTGTAAACTATCAAGGGAATGGCTCATCTCTCTTCCCAGAGCCTCCACCATGTCTATGGAGCTGTCTCTTTTCCTCTGTGTTCTTCTGTGTATCTATTTCTGTATTCTTGCTTGAGCATCCATTTATATAGCCCACTAAGGGGACAGGCATTCAACCTGCATGCCCTAAAGACATCATCAAATCAAAGTTCTAATCTTGATTTAATCAAGTAAACATAAAGTCTTTGAATTTAACACAATTAAAGGGTATCACGCCCAGAAAAGTAGACCAATTTATAAACATAATCAGTATCTCTTTTTGGAATTCATAAATAATATCAAACTGCCACACCATATAACCTGTCAAGCCCACTTCTAGGTATATACCCCAAAGATTTGAAAGCAGGGACTCAAACAGATTTTTGCACACTAATATTCATAGTGGTATTATTCACAATTGCCCAAAGATTGAAGCAACCCAAATGCCCATCAACCTCTGAGTGGATCAACACAATGTGGTGCACTTTCAACCAAAAAAGGGAAAGAAGTTCTGCTACATGTGGCAACATGGACGAACCTTAAAGACATCATGCTGAGTGAAATAAGCCAGACACAAAAAGACAAAGTCATTAGAATAAGCAAACTCATCGAGTCAGAATCTAGAATATAGGTTACCAGGGGACAGGATGGAAAAGGGAATAGAGAATTAAGGCTTAAAATGTAGAGTTCCTATTTGGAACAATGGAAATGTTTTGATAATATATGGTGATGACAGTGGCACATTATTTGGCACAGCATTGAAATATGTATCTGAAATATTGGGTTGTATATATGAAAATAAAATAAATTTTTCTTAAAATCCTTGAAACTATACTATAAACAGTGAACCTTAGGTTAAACCATGGACTATAGTTAATAGTGCAATTAGTATATAAATGCTTTCATCAGTCATAACAAATGTACCACACCAAGAAAAGCTGTTAATAAAAGGGTGTTATATGGGAACTCTATATTTTATGTATGATTTTTCTATAAACCCACAACTTCTCTAATTAAAAAAAAAAAGAATATAACATGAGATAGGTCTCAGCTCATGTTCTTGTTTAGTGACATTGGAAAAAATGGCATGACTTGTATTTTGTCTTTCATGGAACTGTGTTAATTAGGGTTGTATTTTAATAATCCTCACCTACCACTCTTTCCCTCCTGTGGTAGAATTATGTTCCACCTCGACCCATTGTTTTCTGTCCATATTCACTGCAAACATTTCATTTGTTTGATAAATCCTTGGTTTTCTCTTTTAGAGTCCTTGACGGCTGCCTTGGCAGTTTTCTGAGGACTTTCAGGGAAAGGGGATTAGAGCAGTGACTTAGGACAAGTTTCTAAACCTCTCTGGTTCTATAATATAAAGTAATGCCTACCCACAATGACCCCACAGAGTTTAATCCATGGATATTAAATGATATAATGTCTTTGAAATCCTGTGTGAAGTATAAATTCTATATGGCTATCCATATTTTAATTATTAGGATGGGGCTGAGAGCCTAGAATCTTTGTATTAATCTCAGGGGGGCCAATGGTAGGTAGCCTTGGTGGTTCTGGTCCAAACAAGGCTAACATTGGAGTGTAAAGAAGAGGCAGAGAAGCAACTCAATTCTGCATCCTCACTTCACTACTTTACAACAGAAAAGCACTTTCATTTCCTATTTCATTATTATTAAGACAAATACCTTGTATGCTATTAAAACTATCAACTAACTCACCTTTTAAAATGAAATACACTTAAATGTCATTCCAAGTTTATTACACATGGAATACCTTCTTTTATAAGGAACTGGTTGCTGTGAAATGAGAATTGGTTTTACCACGAAGCAGTAGTTCTCAACTCTGTCTAAATGCTGGAATCACCTAGGGAATTAAAAATAAACTCCAGTGCCCAGCCTGAACCCCAGACCAATTAAATTAGAATCTCTAGTAATTTCTATAAGCAGTCAATATTGAACATATTGCACTAAAAGACTTACACTGGCTATTACATCTTTCGTGTCTCTTCCCAGTGAGGGGTTTCTTTTTGTTGATGGTTGCTTACTTAAATTTTCATATTGAAAATTTAAGTAAGCAACCATCAACAACATATATATATATGGTTGTGTTTGTGTGTTACCAGGGGACAGGGTAGGAATAAGGAACAGGGAGTTAAGGCTTAAAATTTAGCATTGCTTGTTATGTAAGTCTAGTGGTGACAAATTCCCTCAGCTTTTGTTTATCTGTAAATGTCATTTGCTCCCTCATTTTTTAAAGAAAGTCTATCTGGATAAAAAATTCTTGGCTGGCAGTTGTTTTCTTTCAGCACTTTAAGTATTTCAATGTACTGCCTTTTTTCCTTCATGGTTTCTGATGAGAAATAGGCACTCAGTCTAATTGGGCCTCCCTCATACTGTTGCTTTTCTTTTCAAGTGTCCAGAACTCTCCTTTTGTCCCTTGTCTTTGAGAGTGTGATCAATATATGATGGAGTGTATTTTTCTTCATAACTGTCCTGTTTGGTGTTCTCTAACCTCTTGGATGTGAATATTCACATCTTTTGCTAAGTTTGGGAATTTCTCTGTTATTTCTTTGAATATTCTCTCTGCCCCTTTCTCTCTTTCTTCTCCTTCTGGGACTTCCATAATCCATATACTGGTGTACTTAATGGTGTTGCAGAGGTCTCTTAGGCTATTTTTGCTTCTTATAATTCATTTTTCTTATTGCTCCTCAGCCTCATTTCAATTGTCTGGTCTTTGAGCTTGCCAATTCTTTCTACTGCTAGCTCCATTCTACTGTGGAAGCCCTCCTGGGAATTTTTCATTTCAGTTATTGTGGTCTTCAATTCCAATAATTCCGTTTGGTTCCTTTTAAAAATTTCTGTCTCTTTACTAATATTCTCATATTGCTCATTCACTATTCTCCTGATATCCTTTGGTAATTTCTCTATATTTTCCTTCATCTCCTTGAGCATTTTTAAGACTTTAAGTTTTTGTCCCATATGTCCACATTTTGGACTTCTTCATTGATGTTTTCTGGATTTTTATTCTCTCCCTTTGGATTTCCTGTTTGTTTTGTACTCTTTTGTTGCACACTGTACATTTTAATATTTTACAATATTAGCTCTGGGATTTATTCCCTGAGATGTCTTTTTCTTGATTTTGTAATCAGCTGGTGAAAAGACAGATTTCCTTGAGCTGGTGAAAAGACAGAGATTTCCTTGAGCTTCAGCCCTCCCATCAGGAAGGTCTGCCCAAGACAAATGCAGAGTGCAGGGTCCCCATCTACTCTGTGTCTCTGTCTTGTCCTGGTGTTGCAGCAAAGCCAGGAGTTCTGAACTGCAGAAAGACCCAAAACCACACTCCAGAGTGATGTATGGACTATTTTATTATGTGCAGGCCCAGAGAAGAATCAGTCTCCAAATTCTGAGGCCTGTTTTTCGGTTTATATAGGATTTCAGGTGGGATCAGCATAACTTTTGCTCATTGGCTAACGCGTTGCTAGGCGAAAATTTGCAAGTCGGGTTACAGGAGCAGAATGCAGCTGCAAGGTTGTGGGCTGATTTACAGAAGTGGGGGAGGAGCCACTCATTTGATATCTTCCTACTAGGCCATGTTTTCACAGGATGATTTACAGAAACAGGGTTATTTATTTGATATTCTCCTGCAAGGCCATGCCCTCACAGGCCAATCCACAGAAGTGGGGGCAGGAGTGACTTGTTAGATATTTTTGCAAGGTTATGCTTTTTATTTCTTAACCCTAGGATTATGCTTTTTAGCTATTTTGGAGTTCCACTGTTTACATGAGTTTGAATGCCCCTTCTCTTTCTCAGGAGACAGACCTCCCATCCCCAAGTGTTTAAAGCAGACTGTCAGCCCCTATAGCAGGGGTTCTTAAGAAGGGGTCCCTGAGCTTGAGTTGAAATTCATTAAATACATGTTGGTGCAGATGTGATATATTTATGAAATAATACACAGTATAGTGTGGACTTAGTAAGGGGTCTGTGGTTTTCACCTGACTGGCAAAGGGGTCCCTGGAAAAAAAAGGTTAGAGCCTCTATTTTATAGTTTCTTACACTCCTTTCATTGTCTCAGGCTGTTTTCCCCTGGAGGGCAAATTCTGGGAGGAGTAGCACACTGGAGGGGAAATTCCCAAGTCAGTCTTTATAAGCCAGAACAAAGCCTGGGACCTATGAGGGCATGCATGCCAGCTGCATATCGCCTTGGGAAGAGATTAAGAAGAGGGCCAGGAGTGTCTTCCACAGTGGCACTATATTGACCTTCCTAGCAAATGCAGCCCTTCACCTAACTGTCTCCCACAGCCCTGAGGAAGTGTAGTATCTTTAAGCTCCTCAGGTTGAGATAATGGCTGTCCTCAGAGCCAGGCCCCAGAGATCAGAAGTTGCTCTTCGAAAGCCATGATCAGGAATCAGCCGTGTCCACCCCAATCTTGGGGAAGAGGGTTTTTATGTCTCTTGCTGTCACCAGGAAGCTGGCCAGGAGATGGACTCATGGCGGCCTGCCACAAGAAAGAGCAATTCACTAGTCTTTACCATAATTTACCAGCCTCTCCCTCCCAGGCATCCCTGGATACTGTACGATGTTCTACTAGACTCCAGAACTTTGAAGTAGTGGTTTCAGATAGCTTCTGCCTGTTTAATAGTTGTTCTGGTAGAAGGACTGAATCCTAGTGCTCCCTGCTCTGCCGTCTTCCCACAATCTTTCTTCATGGTATACTCTTCTAGCACATGCCCAAGGTAAGTGGCAAATTAAAATATTTGAGCACCCATTATTCATTTAATGAATTTCTTTGTACAAAAGGGGCACTTAATGAGGGACAGAAACATGAATTAAATACTTACTCTTAAAGAGGCTTTCATTTTCCCAGAGAACATAAGGTGAATGTAGAGCTATGAAACAAATAGGAAGTAAGTAGTGACATTAGAGAAGTACAGAGAAAATGCAATGAGAATTCAGATTAGAGAAACTATTGCAAGCTGTACAGATGATAAGTGCAGCCTTAGTGGAGGGTATGAGGATACAGGCCAATTAATCAAAAAAGCCAATCTACTAAAGGCTCAATTCTTTAAAATCCCTACATGAGCTAATCGTGTGGAAGAGTAGGATTTGTACATGGAAAGCACATTATGAAGGGTAGAGTAGAGCAGACTACAAAATCCTGATAGAGGAAATAAATGAGAAAGGACACCCGAATTAAAAAGAAATGTGTGGGGGCAGATGTGTGGGAGGTTCCAGGTTTGATTCCTGGTGTCTCCTAAAAAATAAACAGATAAATAAAAAACAGCAAGCAAAACAAATGGAAAAACCCACTCAGGGGTGCTGATGTGGTTCAGTGGTTGTGCACTAGCTTCCCATATAAGAGGTCCTGGGTTCAATCCCCAGCCCCCAGTACCTCAAGGAAAAAAAAAATTGTGGCACAGGGCATACATGAGAAACAAAGAATCATTTTTGCTTGGCTCAGTTAGATCAAAGAGTGTTTAAAAGGGAATAAGAGAATGAAAGGAGAAAAAATGATAAAATCAAACCATGAATGTGCCTAGCTAAGGAATTTGGGCATTAGACAATGTCCACATTTTCCAGCAAGGAAGAAACACGGCATGTGCTCTGCTTCAACAAGTTTATAATGGCAGTAAGGAAATATTGGTGAGGGAAACCAAAGAGGAGCCTAAAGCATGATCAGTAACATGCATGTTAAAGCAAGCATTTCTCTCAAGAAACCAGACAGGTCAGCGCATAGCGGTTGTGCTAAAAAAAATATGATTAGGCAGAAGAATAGGATTAGCGTATGGACACCCTAAGATGTCAGGTACAAAAGACAAGTTTTCCAAGTCCCTCTGCTATCTAGCTCTATGTCTTTAGGTGAATCATTAAACTTCTATGCACCTTGAACCCCACATCTACTAAGAGAAAAAAGTGAGGCAGATGGGGTGCTTACCCAGTCTTCCAGCTTGCAATCTTATGATTTAATATGCTTGCCCAGAGGAAGCCATTGTATGTTCTTGAGCAGAGAAACAGCAAGATGAGAGTGGTAGTTTTAAAAGATGAGTCTGTCAGCAAATATCTATTCCAGGAATTACTGTGTTGATAACGCTCTCAGCACAGTGACTTTTATCCTGTTGTCATATTTTAGAGTATTAGGAAAGCCTTTGATCTACATGGACCATGAAGCACATATCACAACTGAAGACAGGCAGTGTTTCTTTTAGAAGGCATAATGATCTCATTGCAAAATGGTTTCAGATGGGAGTTTGAAAGAGGTGCTTATAGTGATATATGTAGCTACACTCATGCACTGCTTGATATTCTCATCTATATAGTCACCCTTTAACTGTGCACCATATATTAAAGCACTGCTGTGTGCCGGGCATTGTGCTAGGTTAGGGGTACAGTGGTAAGCCAAACTGGCAAGGACCCTAACTTCCTAGAGCTTACATTGTAGGAGGAGAGAGAAATACACATACACAAACTGACAGCAGCACTATAAAGAAAAAGATCGGCAATGAGCAATTTTAGCCTGCTGGTTCCTCTGTCTCTTCTCTTAACTCTTCCTCCTGTAGTATCGGGGAAGGACTCTGGACATTAGGAGATTGATTTCATTCATTTCCTTTCTTAAAGATAATTTTGAAAATGATTAAAAAGTAAAAATTGCCAAAAGTATAAAAATTATCTAAAACGGTTTTAAATCAGCTGTTTAAAAACTACTTAATGTCAATCGTGAAAGACTCCCTTGTCCATAACCCTCTCCCCGTCATTCAATCCTATTTCCCACACCCATCTTACTCCCGTAAACAAAAGGGGCATTTCCTCCTCAATTTTTTCCTGTTTACTCAAACTTTGTTTTCCCACAAATGACTTTTCACACCACATTTCAAACATTGAAATCCCCAGTATATGGTATGGAATATAAAAACAAAATATAAGAATCACAAATTAAAATGCCTTCATGAGCCAGGGAAGTAAATGGGAGAAATAATAGGGAGTAGCTAATTCTGAGGTGAACTAGTGCTTGCCTGTCCATTTAGGCATGCAGATCCATCATTTTTTAAAACACATGCAATTAAAAGAAATCATTATATGAATATGGCCCATAGACCCCCAGTGTAAGACACTGAGAACTGTCATGAATTCATTGAAAAGGGATCTCCAGTGTTTTTGAATATAGGTCAGTGCTCATTACACACTTGAATTCTTCCTGATTCTATTCTCCACCATGTATTTAATTCCTCAAGGAACTCATTTGATCTAAAGACATTATTATTCTTGGTGGGTCCTGGGGAAAAAAAGCAAAAACTTAAAGCTCACAGTAACCTAATCAGAAGTAAGAGCCACTTGAATAAGAAGCATATATAATATCACTTTTCAGAAAGGGAGAAAAGTCACCCCAATTCAAGAGAGAAAGAAGTTCTATTATCAGTCCAGTTTTCCTCATCAGGCCTTTGGAATGGAAAAGCAAAAATGAAGCTACTTTCTTGGAATGACAGCAAGATTAACAGCGCGCAACAAGCAAGATTAGCAATCAAACACCTAGGCCAGGTCTGTTTCTTCTGGGATAGGCTGGCCTTAACAGATAGTTAATATTTACACCTCAAGTTGTATTTGGAATAGGAGAGTTTGAGTTTTAAAATGCAACAGGTGCTATAGTTTGGCCATTCATTTGGAATGATGAATGGTGAAATAGATGGCCTAAACTCTTTACGAAGCTGTGAACATCTAGACAAGAGTTAAGGCAAGTGCAATGAATCAGATACAAGCATTGGAATAGATCTTGTGATGAACATACTTAATACAGACTGTTGGTTCAGAGAAGCAAAAAACAGGGAAAAAAATTAATGAGCAATAGCTAGCATATAAAAGAACAATATGCAAATGGTGATGGGTATTTGTTATCTATTATCAATAGGGGAAAATGAGACAGAAGGTCAGGATTAACTAGCATTAGAAAAATAAAGGTTAAGAGGGAAAAAAAAGGGTAAAAGGGAGGGGTGTGTAGTTCAATAGTTGAGTGCCGCTTCCCATGTATGAGGTCCCAGTACCTCCTAAATATATATATATATATAAATATATATAATATATATTTATAATAATATATGTTTATATATTATATATATAGGTTAAGGACTCAAGCAAATAAATTGGTTACTGTCAAATTAATTTTAATGCAAATTAATTTTAAGCAGATAAGTTAGCAATGTTTTACACACTTTTCCAAATATTTCTCTATACTACTCTTGTTTTAAATTTTCCTTGTCCAAAAATAAAGCTAAACTATACAACAACCTCCCTCACCCCTGTGCTCACCTACTGTTATTTTAACCAAAGCTCCTTTAAGATTGTTGCGTTTATCAGAAAGGAGCCTCTTCAATGCTTAAGATGTATGTATTATTTTATTTTCATAATATCATGTCTTTGAGTGGAAATTTTACATTACAAAAAGTGCAAGGGTGGAACTAAAAGTCTGCAGCATTTCTGTTCATAATTTCAATAAAGACTTCGCTAGGAAATAATCTGCGTTTGAGGTGACTCACCACCAGAGGGAGAGTGTGAGCCATAAAGAAGAAGCAGAGCCAGCAAAAGAACCATCATTAAAATGGAAAAAGAGAAATAATGTTTACCTAAATACGTATTTACATATTGGGGGCTATAGACGTTTTATTTATATTCAATATTTAATATATACAGAGAAGTTATAAAACTAAAAGCATACACCTGTGTACTCACACATAGTTTACAAAGTAAAACGCCACCAATACAGTTTAAAACAATCCCCCCATATATTGTTTCCTATAGCATCAGCCTCTCTTCATACCAGAAATAAACACTAAATTGGATACTTCTCACTCCCTTGCTTTTTAAAAATATCTCTTATCTGAATGAATTCCTAAAAAATATATGGTATTGCTTTGCATAATTTCAAACATCATATGATATACTACTAAATATACTCTCCTGTATCTTGTTTTTTCATTTACTATTTCAAGAGAATGATTCACATTGATACATGTACTTTTAGTTCATTCATTTTCAATGAAGTTATAACATCCTTTGTATGAATATACTACAATTTCTATAGCCTAAATTCAGAAGAAAGAACTCTTAAATTTAATAAGAAAAAAATAAACTCAATAGAAAGACAGGTAGAAAATACATTTACAATAGTACCATTCTATTCCTATTGTAAATGATGCTACACAGGCACTCTTAAACATATCTCATTGTATACATGTAAGGGTAAAAAGTCAAAAATATCAAGTATTCTAATAGATAAAGTTTTGTTTTTAATGTATTCTATTTATCAATCTATTTCTTTATGGTTTGTACTTTTAGTAGACTGTTTTTTAAAATCCCTCAATAGATTTCATTTTCTTCTTGAATTTTTAAAGTTTGTGTTTCCCATATATATTTTTAATCCACATGAAATACATTCTTGTGCGTGGTGTGAGATAGAGAACTAATTGTTTTCCATATGAATAAACAATTATCTCATCCCCATTCTTGAATAATCCACAAATTTGCAATTTGAACTGTATCACATATCAGGCTTCCAAATAATATGTTAATATTATGGGTAATTTTATATGTCAGTTTGCCTAGGTTACAGTATTCAATTATTGGTTCAAACACTGGCCCAGTTCTTACTACAGAAGTATTCTGTTATAGTAAATTATTCCTAGCTAACAGTTTTTACTATTACGTATTAAACAATTTTAAAATTACATTTTTCTGATCATTTGTTTCTAGTATATAGGAATTCCATATTTTACTTTATTGAGGCATAATTTCCATATAATAAACTGTACAAATTTAAAGTATACAATTTAATGTGCTTCCATAGAGGTATTAATATATACCCAATAACAATCAAGGTCCAGAACAATTCCATCAACCCCAAAGTTTTCTTGTGTCCCTTGGCAATCCATCTCACTCTCCACCCATGTTAACAGGGAACCACTGGTCTTAGTTCTTGTCCTATGGATTAGTTTGCTTTTGCAAAATGGTCTATAAACGGACTTATACAGATGTATTCTTTTATGAAGGTTTCTTCCACTCAGCATAATTATTTTGAGATTTATCCATATTGTTGCGTGTCAATAATTCATTCTTGTTTTTACTATCAATTGTTTGGATACACCACATTTTGTTTATTCATTTACTTGCTGATGAATATTTGAGTTCTTTCCAATTTATGGCTCAACATTACAAGCATACATGTGCCAGGATTTGTGTGGACATATGTTTCCATTTTCCTCGGTAAATTCTAGAAGTATAATGTCATTTGTGGAGAGGTATATGTTTACCTATTTTAAAAACACCAGCAGTGTCTGAGAGTTCCAGTGGCTCCATAGCCTCACTGACACCTGGTACAGCCAGTCCTTTTCAATTTAATCATTTGAATCGTTGTAAAATGGTATCTTATTTTGGTTTTAATTTTCATTTACATGATCATTATTAATGGTCAGCCCGATTTCATATGCCTACCAACCATAGATATAGCGTTTTTAATAAAGTGTCTATTCTTTTGCACACTTTTTTAAAAAAATGTTATTCCCTCCCCCTGCCCCAGATAGCTCCCTCATCTGCCTGCTCATCTTCCTCAGGAAACACAGGAACCAAACCCGGGACCTCCCAAGTGGGAAGCAGGCACCCAATTGCTTGAGCCCCACCTGCTCCCTTGCACACTTTTTATTGTTTCTCTTCTTCTTGAGTTGTTAGAACTTTTATGTGTTCCACTTTATATATGTGTTGTGAATATTTTCTCCCAGTCTTGTTTTTCATTTTCTTGCCTCCCATTTTCTTAACAGTATCTTTCAAAGAGAAAAAGTTATAATTTCAGTAAAATCCAATTTATCAATTTTTTTTTCCTTTAGGATTTTTGCTTTTTTGTATTCTGTCTTAGTTTTCTAGGGCTGCTGCAACAAAGTACACAAACTGGAAGACTTAAAAAACAGAAATTGTCTCACAGCTCTGGCTATTAGAATCCCAAATCCACAGGAGATTATCCTTACCTGCCTCTTCCTAGTTTCTGGTGGTTTGAGGGCAATCTTGGGCTTCCATCGCTGCCTCTGTCATCACTTGGCCTTCTCCCTGGGTCTGTCTGCTGTGTCCCCTCTTCTTCCAAGGATGCCTGTCATGTTAGATTAGGACACAATCTAATCCAGTTTTGCCTCATTTTAACTTAACTAATTCCATCTGAAATGACCCTATTTCCAAATAAAGTCACTTTCTGAGGAACTGGGGTTAGGATCTCAAAATATCTATTTTGGCGGAACATAATTCAACCTATAACATATCCTAAGAAATCTTTGCCTAACCCTAGGTCACAAACATTTTATTCTACGTTTTATTCTAAAATGTTCCTATTTTTCATTTAACACTTAGGTCTATCTATGATCTTTTCCAAGTTAACCATGAGGTAGAGATCAAGGTACATTTTTTAAATGTGAATATCCAGTTATTTCAACACCCTTATTGGGAAAGATTTTAATTTCCCCTTTGTATGGTCTTGGTAACTTTGTCCCAAGAAAACTGTTGATATATCTGTGGCTCTATTAATGGACTCCCTGATTTATTCCCCTTGTCTTTCTGGCTATTTTTTTCACCAATATCAAACTGCCTTGCATACTGTAGCTTTTATAGTAAGTTCTGAAATTAAGTAGTTTAAGTCTGCCAACTTCATTCTTTATTATTCTTTTTTTAGGTCAAATAGATTTACACGTAAATTTTAAAACAAGCTTGTCAATTTGTACTAAAGGCCTTACAGGAATTTTGATTGGAATTGCAATGAATCTGTAGATAAATTTGGGGAAAATTAGCATCTCAAAGATATCCAGTATTCCTATAGATCAGGGGTTCTTAACCTTTTTTGTGCCACAGACCCCTCTGCCAGTCAGATGAAAACTCCAGATCCCTTACTAAGTCCACACTATACTGTGTATTATTCAATAAATATCTCACACCCACACCAACACATGCCCACAAGAATAATGGTTTTTGAATTTCAATTCAAGCTCACAGACCCCTTGTTAAGAACCCCTGCTATAGATGAACACTGTGGTAGGCAGAATTCTAAAATCATCCCCAAGTTTCCTTTCCCCACAGTATACACATCCTTTATAATTACCTTCCCTTGACCTTGAAGGTGGGAAGAACTGTGACTATGTTGGATTTTACTTCTGTAATTTTGTTAAATTATCTGGCTAAGGGATTTCTGCAGATGCAATTAAGGTCCCAAACCAGTGGACTTTAAATTAATCAAAACAGAGACTGTGGATGGGCCAGACATAATGAGGTGGGAGCCCATCAAGAGGAAGAGATTCAAAATATGGGTGAGATTTCACCTGCACAGCAGGTGGCCTCTAGAAGCTGAGAACAGCTTCTGATTAACAACCTGCAGGAAAGGAGGATCCTCAGACCTAGAACTGCAAGGAACTGAAACCTGCCAATAACCTGAATAACATGGGAAGAACTCTGAGCTCCACGTGAGAACCACAGTGCTTGCCAACACCTTCATTTCAGCCTAGTGAAACCCTTTACAGCATACCCAGCTGATTCGTGCCCAGACTCCTGGCTCATGGAAACTGCGACAAAATGAATTTGTGCTGTTTTAAGCTGTCAAATTTGTGATAATTTGTTATGCAGCAAGAGAAAACCAATGCAAACATGATACATCTCTCAATTTATTTAGGTCTTCTTTGCTTGATTTCTCTCATCAATATTGGGTAGTTTTAAGAACACATAATTTTTATTAATATGTGTTGATTTATCTCTAAAGAGTTTATATTTTGCTGATATTATAAATAGTACTTTTTTTCAAAATTGTTTTCAATAATTTCATTGCTAATATATAGAAATGCAAGTGATTTTTGTATATTGACCTTGTGTCCTCCAAAGATTTTGTATTCCAGGCCAGCCTCCAGCAAGGGCTAGGTATCCCCATTACTTTAGCTCAGCCTCACCAGTCTCTAGGCTCCATCTTTGGGGTTGTGTCTCTTCTGTTTAGTCAGAAAATGTTTATCCATCCCCTCTGTAGTGGTTTGAAGTTCTGTACCCAAGAAAAACATGTTCTTAAATTTAATCCATTCCTGTGGGTGTAAATTAAGTTTAAGTAGGACACTTCGATGAGGATACTCCAATTAAGATGTGGCTCAACTCAATCAGGATGGGTCTTAATCCTATTACTGGAGTCCTTTATAAGGAAGATGAAATTCAGACAAAGAGAAAGCCATGGGAAGCAAGAAGCTAAAAGTCAATGGAATCCAAAAAGAAAAGGGAGAGGCCAGGAGAGGCTGCCATGTGCATTTCTATGTGACAGAGCAACCAAGGACCAAGGATCACTGCAGCCAGCCCCAAAACACCTCAACCTTCTGGAATAAAGCATTGCCTTGATGATACCTTGGTTTGGACTTCTGTTAGCCTCAAAACCGTGAGTCAATAAATGCCCATTGGCTAAGCCAATCCATTGCATAATATTTGCTTTAGCAAGAAGGAAACCAAAACACCCTCTAAGGGGAATTTTTCTCCCACTCAAAGGTCAATATAGGTAGAAAAAGATCTGTCGTTTCCATGCCAGCATATCCTCTAGAGTGAATGGGCTGTTTTTCATAACCAAGTATAAATATTACTTCAAACTATAGTACATTGGTCTATTCTACCATAAGAGTATTACTTTTTCCTGGGCTGGGTTTGGAGGATAAGTTTAAGGTATCGCTTGGGCTTAAAGAAAGAGTAGGCTTCAGTTCTTACTAAGTGCCCGCTTTGAATTCCTAAAGGTGACCGGAGTCATGGAGAGAGGTTGACAGTGGCATTGCCTACCTACCCCATCCCAGGTTCTTCCTTTTACCTGTCCAGAAGACATAATTTTTAAATACTTTATTATTTATATATTACTCTATGAAAAAAAATGTTAAAACCACTATAAAAGCAACCAAGAGTCTGTCAAACTACAAAAAGCCAAAAACATCCAAATCTATAGCCTGCCCAAGCAGGCTTTCTTCTCTTTCCCTCCCTAGCTTGAACCATATATAGTTTCTAGGGGGATGAGAGGTTACACAGGAAGAACGGGATGACAAATCACCTACTCAGCTACCACAAATGGTAAGAGACAAGTAGCTTCACATATCACAAATGTGGAAAGTGGAACTTTGGTTGTTTAGGTCCTGAATTCAGATACACGGGAAGGAAGAAATCTGTGTCCCTACGTCTCTTAATGAGGAATTGCTTCCACCTGCCCACGAAAGGCCCTTAACCTTCCTGATGAAGGCTGAGGAGGTGGGTACTGCTCTCCCACTCTTACCTTAGCCTCAGTGAAAGAGTCTATCGCTTTCCCAGTCCACTGCTCTTGTTTTATCCAGAACATTAGAGAGAACAGAAGTTCTAGCTCTTTGGTGTACACGAAAGAGCCGTCAGGGTGGCTGCTATTGACCTCCCTGCCACAAATTAAAAGTGTTTCATGTTCAGCAGCCTTTTTCACAGGTTACTTAACTGCCATTCCTATCTCTATCAGAGAGAAGGTGCAAACAGCTTTGGGTGGGTAGTGCATGTGCATGCATATGTATAAAGTAATCTCGGCTACCTGACTATTGGACTCACTCAGGTCACTCATGAGCCACAGAAATCTAAACTTGAATCAAAGACAGGGTCATTAGAATTGACCCCTGGCCTGGCTCTGGAGCCGCCTACCTTTAGGCTTGAACAATGAGCATCCTAGGCGTAGCTACAGCAGACTGAATACCAGACACTCTATCGGAAGTACTTTTTAGCAGTGTTAAGCAGCTCATAAATGAGCTGCCATAATGTCCGAATGGGCTTCTTCCAAACTTAATAAATTGCAGCTAAGACCCAGATTTAATTTAGAAAAATAAAAATGATTTTTACTTATACTTCTGAGTAAAGGAACAATTAGGATTTTACATTTATTGTCTCATTTAATCTGCACTACTCTACAAAGTAGGTATTGTTTATACCCTTCAAAGAAACACAAAATGAGAGAGAGATTAATATACATTTAGTGGGTTAGCACAGAAGATGGAGCTAAAGATAGAGAGCCTTTTTGTATCATGAGCAATTATGCAGCTTAAATGTCTGGCAGTACTGATGCAGACGCTCAACTGATGTCATCAGGATTTAGTTTTTATGTGTTTTTCTATATATTTTGGCTTTCTGTCTTCTGTGCTGGCTTCATTCTTAAGGGTCAGGTAGGAGTTGGATGGCTGCCAGCAAGTTCAGAAATATATCCTCCCAGGTTCAAGTGTAGCTGAAAGTGTGCTGCTTTTATCACAACAGTTCCTGCAGGTGGCACCAAGTGGCTCATGTGCTTATCCCTGAAAAAGTTGTTAGGCCAGGAATCCTCTTTATGGCCAGGACTAAATCATTATGTGGGGGTAAGACAACTCTACCTGCATGCGAACAGAGAATGAAAACTGGAGTTAGTTTCCCCACATGACAATAGAGTTTCCAGAAAATGAGTAAATGATTGGTGACAAAATAAAACAAAAACAAAACAGATGTCCACTCCAGCCCTCTCGCATGACCCAACTCCTGGCTTTTGGCCCACAACCACACATTGTCCTTTCAGGCTCTGGAGTTTGCCTTGAAGAATGAATGCAGAGACCCTGGGAAGTAGGGAAGGGAGAGTGGCATGAGGACCAGGGCAGGGATCTCAAGGAAGGGGACAATATCTGGGGGACTCCTACATCTGCATGGATAGAACACATTTCAATGAACTGGCTTCTCAATTCCTTTCATCTCAGAGTTCTTGACCTCCATTCCAATAGAACTAAGACCACAATCCAGACCTTATTTACCTATAATGACTCTGCCGGCTGAAATAGAATAGTTCCACATCTTACCCTCTGGCCTCAGCCTCCAATCCCTCTAGCTTATATCCACAAGCCAATTCTTCACCCTCGTCAATAGTTGGTCCTTCTACTCTCTCTCTGTCCATCGGCAACCTTTTGTCTCCAGTTCTTTTCTCCACCACAGATACTATGATCCATCATGGAGCCAACATCCAAAACAGCCCTGCCCCATTCTTCTTTCATCATTCCAGACTGGCAAAAATCCATATTCTCTGCCTTTTCCAGGCTATCCTCTAGTAAGTGGCTAGGCCTATTGTATTCACATAAGTATATTGGTGCCACCATAAAGTCATGGTCTACAGCAGTGAACTTTGATACCATCTGAAATTCATTCACTCATTCATTCATTCATTCATTCATTCCACATATTTTTACTGAATGCCCACTATGTGGAGCTTACCCTTACACTGTGGAGCTTAAATCATTGTGTCTTTAGCCAACACTGCCTCACATAAGTACTGTGCTTAACACCAATTCAAACCTTCTACACCCTTCCTCAGACTTCTGCCACACATCAACTCAGCAGATGTGCTGGGTCCCCCTTCGCAGAAGAACTAGAAACATTTTTCTTTTTCTTTTTGTAAAAAGCGTCTCCCCAAGTAGGGATACATACCCTTAATTTCCCATCACAGCAGATTTCTCACTGTGCTGAAACTTTTGGCTTAATTATCTATCTTCCCCTAGGACAGGGACCATGCCATCCCTTAGACCGGTCGAGTTCCAGCATCTGTTACTTAGCATCTGGTGGATGCTTGAGAATTCTCTGGGTAAATCAGGGTGCGATGGCAGGAACACCTGCGAGAGAGCCCCGGTGCAGCACCGTCAGGGAGGAAACCACGTCTGTGGGTGGGGTCTGAGCAGAGCCCTCCTCCGCCGTCTAAGGGCAGGTGCCGGGACTTCGCCTCAGGACGGCTAATTTTATCTTCATTACCTGCTCAGAAGACCAGTTCTGGATTGAGCCTCGCTGAGGATCTCAGCAGACGATGGAGCTCACTTTCATCACAGCTGTCAAAACTCCTGTTTATGGGGCTAGACCGATACTGGAAGCCATGCCTTGGGTAAGTCGTGGAACCATGTCCCAGATCGATAATAGGACATATTAATACCTACCCAATAGGACTGCCATGAGGAATGGCATGAACAAGAAACTCGGTTTGTACTGTGCAGGGTTAAGGGTCTGCTCCAGTTGCCACGTGGCCCTGACCAGTGGCTTTGCCTAAGGAGTGCCTCTGAGAGACTCAGTGCCCTGGTGACTGGGCCCCGAGCCTTTATGGTAGGGCAGAAAATCTAAGGCAACGGCCTTCTCAAACTCTGGTATTGATTCATTTCATGGTTTATTGAGCACCTAGTATGTGTCAGACACTGTGCTAGATAGGAACTCTGATCACAGGTTTCTTCACTAGAGGGAGAAGTTTTTTTTTTTTAACAGCCTTTCCCCTGTTATTAAAGTAATATATACTGAATTTGGAACGGACTCCTATCCTGTCAACATCAAAGGAATGACTATCAGCCTTTTGATACGTTACCCTCAAAACGTTGCTATATATTTTAATTTTTAAATAATGCATAGGTTTTTAATTTTTTAAATCAAAGTAAATCATTCATACATAAACAGTAAGTATATAGTAAAATGAACTTACAAAATAAACATGCCTAACATCAGACAGGGCTCCCATACGTCATCCCACCACCACCACCTTGCATTGTCACAAAACATTTGTTACAAACTAAAATAATGCATAGTTTTTTAAAGGCTAGGAAAACAACATTACGTCATTAACATTTTCATTATTTTGTCTTTTTTTCTTAAACATATTAATAATTGTTATTCTATCAAGTGAATGTACCATATCAACTAACATTCTTTCTCTCTAACATGTGGTTTCCAAATATTTGTTATAACTTTGCTTTAAAAAAAAAAAAAAGACTTTGCCTAATGTCTTTTTTGCATCAGTGCACATATTTATTAAGTTTTTTCATTCCAAAAAGCATAAAACTTTTCCTGACTTTTAAGTTATGTCCTTATCCAGGGTTCTACTTTTGAGCCCATTATTCTTCTGTCTTCAGAGTTTTCTTAAATGAGTAGCCTCTTGTGTGGTTTGTTATTTCAGTGCTGTGTTCTATGAGCTTCAAACTCCTCATAATCCCATTACTTGCTAAATATTCCCAACATCTGTTGGCTGCAGGCACCCCAAACCTGATCTTCAAAATGTAGCCCATTATCATTCTCTTCCATCAACTGCTTTTCCTCTTGTAGAAAATTCGCTTAGAAGCACCCATTATCCAAGCAAGAAATATGTGAACAGTCCTATATTCCTCTCCCTTCATCCTTCCCATGACTAGTGATGGCTAATTAGATTTGCTAGTTTTATCTTCTAAATATTTCCAAAATCTGTCTCTCTTGTCATTTGTTATTATCACCACGGTTCTTTCAGGCCTTTCCGCTCTAAAACTGTGTTAGCTGCCTAAATTCATTAGTAATTTGCCCCTTTTAAATCCTTTCCCCTCACTATTACCAGAGCAATCTACCGGAGACAAAATAGTTATAGGACTATACACGGTATCTCTTTCATCTTGATAAGTTTTGGAAATAAGGAGTTTTCAAGGAATTCATCCATTTCTTCCAAATTATCAAAAAAGAGCATAAATTTGATAATAGTGTTCCCTTGTTATTCTTTTAATAGCTGCAGGAGCAGTTTTGACACCCTGTTTCATTCCTGGCACTGGTGATTTGCTTCTTCTCTCTTTTTGTTTTTGTCAGACTTGCTAGAGGTTTATCAGATTTATTTAATTTTTTAAACCAGCTGTTTCATTGATTTTTTTCCTCTGTTTTCATGTTTTCAAATACAGTGATTTCTTCTCTCATCTTTATTATTTCCTTCCTTCTACTTGCTGTTAGTTTAAATTACTCTCCTTTCTCTAGGTTCTTGAAGTAGGAACTTAGATTGACTTGAGCTCTTTACTCTTTTAATGCAAGCACTTTGTGCTGTAAATTTCCCCTGTCAGCACTGCCTTAGCTGCATCCTACAAATTTTGATATGTTGAGTTCTCATTTTCATTCAGTTCTCATTTTCCTTATTTCTTTTGAGATTTCTTCTTTGGCACATGAGTAATTTAGAAGTGTGTTGCTTAATTTCCAAGCGTTTGAAAATTTGTCTTTCTTTTATTGACTTATAATGTTTCATTTTGGTCAGAGATTACACTGTATTTGATTTCTATTTTTTTAGTTTTAAGGTTGATTTTATGACCCAGAATGTGTCAGTTAATTTTGTCAGATATAGGATTCATAGTTGACAGTTCTTTCGGCCTCCAAAAAATGTGCTACTAACTCTGGCTTCCATTGTTTCAAATGAGAAATAATCCATTGTCCTTACAATTAGTTCTTTTACAGATAATGTATCATTTCTTTCTGGCTGTTTTTTAATTTGTGTTCAGCTTTCAACAGTTTAACTGTGATATGTCCTGATGTAAACTTCTCTGGGTTGATACTATTTGTGGTTCACTTAGTTTCTTGAATCCATAGGTTTGTGTCTTTTGTCAGAATTGGATAAGTTTTCCATTTTCAGCCATTATTTCTTCAAATTCTTTTTCAGTATCACTCTTTCTCTTCTCCTTCTGAGATGCTTATAATATTAATGTTAGATCTTTTGTTGTTGTCCCTGAATCCCTGAGGCTTTTTTTTTTTTTTTGTCCTTTTCTTCTCCATGTTCACTATTGGAGATTGAATTATGTCCCTCACCAAAGGCATATTCAGGTCCTAACTGCTGGTTTGGTGGGTGTGAATCTATTTGTAAATAAAAACTTTGAAGATGTTAATAATTAAGGTATGCCCAAATCGAATGAGGGTGGGCCTTAATTAATTATTATCTTATAAGATGATACCCATCCCAGGAGGAACCGAGCCTTCTAAATTCTGAAACCACATGCCAATAAATCCCTATTGTTAAGCCAACCCATTGTATGGTGTTTGTTGTAGCAGCTAGGAAACTAGTGTATTAACATTGAGTAAATTCTACTGATTTGTCTTCAAGTTCACTGATTCTCTTATCTGTCTTTTCTAATATTTAGTCCATCCAGCAAGTTTTTTTTTTTAATTTTAGTTATTGTATTTTCAGTCATTTCAATTTGGTTATTTTTTATAACGTCTGTTGCTTTACTGATCTTTTACAGTTTTACATTTCTTTCAAGAGAATTTGTAATTGATTAAAGTGTTTTTATGACAGTTGCTTTAAAATCCTTGTCAGATAATTCCAACATCTGATTCATTTCAGTATTGGTACCACTTGAATATCTTTTCCTATTTAAAATTTTGGTTTACCTGTTTCTTTGTATGCTCAGTGATTTTTCAAATGTAACCTGAACATTTTGTTTATTATTTTGGGAGACTATAATCCTATTTCAATCTTCTATTTTAGCAGGTAGTCTCTCCCTGTTTAGGTTTATCATGTAGATTCTGGCCTATTTCTGTCAACTTTAGTTCCAATGACAATTTCGTTTTCAGAGCCCTTAGTATGCTATTCTGATCTGATAGTTGCCCTGGCCCTGCTGGAGCTCCCATTCAATCCCCCAATGGTGCCACCTGTAGGGACAGATGACTCTTCCCTGGGCTGCCTGGTGTCACTGCCACTTGGGGAAGGGGAAGAAGGCAGAAACTGATGGGTCTGGGTCTCCTTACAACACTGAGCTGAGGGGAAAATATGCAGGACTTCACTGACATCTCAACCCTGTGTGTGCGTCAGTCCACTGCTCATGCCCTAGATGTGGAGCAGGGCTTGGGTTGATGCCAAAAGGCTTCATTTATACCACTATGAATGGATTATATAGCCAACTTGAACCCAGGTTTTGGAACAGGGGTAGGACAGCCTGGGGTTTAACTACTTCTGCTGCAGAAAAACCACACCACCCAATGCCTCAGTTGTGAAATGGGGATTGGGAATATCCAGGGTTAGCTGAGCTGCTGCCACTGCAGGCAGATCATACCACAGTTATAGAGAGACTTGCCTGGGGCTTTCTACTGCCATTACTGCAAGTAAATCAGTCTACTTACTAATGCCCCTGTTCTGGAGAGCATTTCAGAATATCTAGTCTTGTTAAACTGCAACAAAAATGGAAGTTTCACAGATTTTACTTTTAAAATTGGATTCCTTGTCAGGTGTACTTGAAGATTTTACAAGAAAGTTCTGTAAAACCCTTGTTTTTTTCCCTTGGTTATATTTTAAGGTAATTTTTGTTTTTTATCAGAAATGCCTGTATTTTTTTTAAAGACTACTAATAGTTATATCTATGATCACCATCTTCATTCTTAACTCCTGGTTTCCAGAAACAATCATTTTAAATTCTTTTAGGATTACTTTTATTATTTACCTTTATATTTTAAAATAATTTGCTATATTGATATTTCTTGATTTCTTATAATTATTATGTGTTGACCTTTTTATGAAAAACAAATAACTGATTTTTACCACCACCCCATTTTCCTTCCCCAGTCTTCTTAATAGTTAATTTGGTTGAATAAGTGATCAGTATCTGTATAACAATGTAAATATTGTTCACTATCATGTCAAGTAGTAAATTATAATGAATTATACTCTTGTTTTTCTCGCAGAACTTATTGTTTTTCCTGCAATTAGTACTTCTCTTTTCTTTTTTCCCCCAAGTTAACTGGTTCCCTATATCTATAGTGAATCCTCCCTAGTACATGGTCCAAATCATCAAATTATCATTGCTTTCCTTTTTTTCCCCGAAGACCTCCTTCCTCAGATTCTCTATCCTCTGCTGTAATGCAGGCTGTTTGGTAGACTTGCTGCTGCCATTCAGGAACTTTCATTTACTGCTGCTGTATCTAGGGTATAAAATACCTTTCATTAGATACCATGTGTGTTCATCAGCCAAAGGGGTACTGATGCAAAATACCAGAAATTGGCTGGTTTTTATAAAGGGTATTTATTTGGGGTAGGAGCTTACAGATACCAGGCCATAAAGCATAAGTTACTTCCCTCAAAAAGTCTATTTTCACATGTTGGAACAAGATGGCTGCAGACATCTGCGAGGGTCCAGGCTTCCTGGGTTCCTCCCTTCCAGGGTCTCGCTTCTCTCTGGGTTCAGGGTTACTCTCTTCCTGGGGCTTGCCTCTCTTTCCTCTGTGTGCTTACTTCCTAGGGCTCCAGCTTAAGACTTCAGCATCAAACTCCAATATCAAAACTCCAACAGTAAGAACCCTCAACTCTGTCCTTTGCCATGCCTTTTATCTGTGAGTCCCCACCCATCAAGGGGTGGGGTATCAGTGCCTTAATGACATGGCCCAATCAAAGCCCTATTTGTAACTTAATCATGCCCAAGTATGGACCAGATTACAAACATAATCCAATATCTATTTCTGGAATTCATAACCATATAAAACTGCACCATGTTTTTCTTTTTCTCTGTTAACCCCCCTAGTTTTGGTAAAAATACATCCTCTAGTAACTTCCTGAGAAAGGATATATAGGAGGTAACATTTTTTTAAAGCTGGTTTGTGTGATAATGTTTTCAACTACATCCTTCACGACTGATTAATTATTTGTGACAGTAGAAAATTCTAGGTTGGAGCTCATTTTCTGTTATAATTTTGTGACATTTGTCACTGTCTTTTAGTTTTCATTGTTGCTGCTGAAAGTCCAGTACTGATTTTTCTGATATGTATACTGATTTCCCACATATGTATATGTGTGAGTGGGTGGGGGGTGACACTTAAATTATTTTCTTCTAATTTTTGGTATTTTTAAATTTTATGTTGAAGTACATTGAGTGGTTCTTTTTCATTCATTGTCCATGGCACTTGGGAACTTTTCAATTAAGAGATTCAGTTCTTCAATTATGAGAAATAGAATTGGATATGTGTGAAAATAATTTCTTCATTCTCTCTTTTAAAAAATAACAATTAGTTGGATGTTGGTCTTCTTGGACCAAGCTTTGGTTATCTAATCTTTCCAGTTATTCTTCTCTTTTTGTGTTCCTTCCACTTTCTGGGAGATTTCCTCAACTTTATTTTTCAACCTTTATGTTTATAGTTTTATTTTGGGAAACCATTTTTATTTTCCAAAAGCTCTTATCAGTATATGATCCTTTTTTGTATGGTATACTATTCTCATTTCAGATATGCAGACTTGATGCTCCCAGTTTATACCTAGGATATAGAAAGCCAGAAAGAGCTTTGCTCCCACCCTAACAAGGTAAAGGTAGATAAGCTGTAAAATCAAAATTATTCTTCAGCTCATCAGAAACCTGAAGTCATTGGACAACCAACTAGCATGAAATCTAAGTAAAGACAAGTGCTTCCAAGAAGAAAGGAAATACTACAGTGGCACAGCATTAGGAGAAGAAGACCTCCCACAAATATGTAAGAAGAAATCAGCTAAAATTTCTTTCAAATTGCTCAAGGTTAAGTGTGGGCTACCACACTGTGTGCAAGCCACAGACATAAGGAAAATTGGCACACACACTCCTAGAATTTTTTCCATGAAACACCATGGAGCACTTAGTAAGTAGATTGGTGCAGGGTGGGAAAATGAAGAAATCATCCATCTCTAGTGGATGCCAGAAACAGGGAAGCAGCTGCTGATGCTGCAGGGTAAGACATGAAAGCTGCTCAGACCCTTTCCCCCTGATAAACAAAAACTTAAAGCCAGTGGCACAAAGGCAACAAACTCTGTCATCCCCAAAGCACAGATGAAAACATACCTTATGGCAGAGGGGAGTGGGGGGAGAAAAGGAAAAAAAAAAAAACCTGGCAGAATGACAAGAAACCATCCTGGGTCCAGACCTCTACTAAGGATGTGAAGATGCCTTACAACTGGAGGGGGGGAAGATCGCTGAGAGAACTCCACCACCTGTGGTGGCAGACTCTCAAGGTGGCTCTGTGAGCCCTACCTCCTAGTGTCTCATGCCTTGTGTGAGCCCTTCCTCTAGAGTATAAGTGGGCCCCTTGGCTTAATTCTAACCATTAGAATATGGCAATGGTGACAGGATATACTTGATTATGTGGGGAGTGTTTTTTTATAATATTACATAAGATAGTAGGCTTCATCTCACTGGAATTTCTCTCCTTCTCAGTCCCTTGCTGGTTTGGAGGAAGCAAATGGCCATGTGGGAGAATTCCACATAGCAAAAACTGGAAGCAGTTTCTAGGAGCTTCTGGTCAAAACCCAGTGAGAAACTAAGACCCTCAGTACTGCAGCTGAAAGGAAGTAAATTCTGCCAACAACCTGCATGGGGTCAGATATTAATTTTTCCCTAATCAAGCCTCAAATGTGACCAGCTATGGCCAACACCTTGATTGCTGTCTTGTGAGACCTTAAGTAACAGGTCCAGTTAAGCCATGCATGGACTCTTACCCACAGAAATAATAAGTGTGTTGTTTTAAGCCATAAAGTTTGTGGTAAGTTCTTATGCCACAGTAGAAAACTAATTACTGCTCATAAGAAACAGGCACATGGGGCCTCTTTTGTAACTAAGACTAATCTAGGGAAACACATAACCTCAACCATACAACATCAGCAGGCAGGCAAGCAAACACCAAGTGAAGACAGTAGACACTGATTAGTGGGGGGGAGAGCAAGAACATGGAAAGAGTGTCTCTATATTACAAGTGTACATGAAGGGCTAATGCTGCAAGTGAACTAAGAACACTGTGAAAACTTTCCTGTAAACCAACCCTCATCCCAAATATGAGGTAAAGCTAGCAGAATTTGAAGGTTGTGGAACACCAAAATTAACAATGGCAAGAACAACAACAAACACACAAAGCCAGTCACCTCCTGACTAAATAACCCTACTCAGAGAGTAAAGAGTAAAGAAGAAAATAAGCATCCATGAGCTTGGGATAAAATGGAATGTGGAAATGTCTAGCACACCTGCAATTAGAATACAAAAAGAAAAGAAAGGAAAAGACAGAGGATATATTTGTAGAGGTACCTCCTCAAAGCAAAATAAGACACAAAAAACATGGATCAAGCAAGGGACTAACTAGATAGAAGAAATCAGTGAGTTACGTCTGAGTTCTGTTAAAGGTTGACATTTGTGGGGCATAATATAGATCTTTTAAAACAAAATCTATTTATCAAAGTATTGGGATATACACATGGGGCTTCTAGATCATCAAAGCTTTTCTGCTTACCAAGGTTCTTACCCTCTTTTGCAAACTTTTATTCCTGACACCCCAAGCAGAACATGGGGTTGAAAAAGTGATTTTTTTTGTGATTTGTGACAAATGAAAACAAAAACCTCTTATTACAAGAAAGTCCATGATGTACAGATGCAGTATTCAAGGCTGCATGCTCTTTCTATTAGAATGGAACAATTACACCAGCACAAGTTTCAAAATTCCCACAATAAAAGATGTTTCTCTATTCCTATTGGGTTACAATTTCATATTTTTCTCCCTTAAGCTTGGGAAGTATGCAGAATTTTCAGATTACTTTTAGTGCATGGTAGAATTTGATGTAGTTGTCTTTCCTTAAGCTTTCCAATTTTCTGCCTTTATCAAGTGGATTTATGATTCATTTCATATTAAAGTAGCATTTTCTGTATTATACTCTTTTACTTTAGAAGACAGTTTTAAGAAATAAAAAAGTCATGTTTATAGAATCTTAATGCAGTAGTGGACATAATTAAAGAGCACACCAACCCCCAAAACCATTACCTTGTCTCTCAACCCCCGTTTCATTTTTCCTAAACTGAATGTGTTCAACTTATGATTTATTATTTTCTTGAACTTTTGGATTTCTAGTGATTTCCATTTCAGGGAGGGGACTATATAGTTTTGACTTACGTTTAAAATGAGTGTTTTAAAATTTTAAATATAAAGCCTTGTGTAGAAAAATAATCTTTCCCCTCAGTAAACTTTTAAAATACAAGAAAAAAAGAAGAGCACATGCCATTGGCATCAAGATAGACAAATACATCAGGGGAACAAAACTGAGTCCAGAAATAAGCACACACATATAGAGATAATTGAGTTTTTACAAAGGCATTAAAGGCAATAGAGTGGAGAAAGGGTAGGGATCCTTTTCAACAAATGGTGTTATTAATAGAACAAATGAATTTACATATGGATCCATACATCTCACCATAATACTGATTAATTAAAAATGAATCAAAGGCCTAAATGCAAAAGCTAAAATTACAAAATTTCTGGAAGAAAATATAAGAGAAAATCTTGGGCTAAGCAAAGATTTCTTACATGGCATAAAAAATTAGTAACTGAGATTTCATAAAAATTTCTAAAACTGCTCTTCAAGAACAGTGTTAAGATGGGACTATATAGGGAAGCGGAAGTGGCTCAACTGATAGAGCATCTGCCTACCATATAGGAGGTCCAGGGTTTGGTACCCAGGGCCCCTTGGGTCGTGTGGTGAGCTGGCCTACGCGCAGTGCTGCCACACGCAAGGAGTGCTGTGCCATGCAGGGGTGTCCCCCACGTAGGGGAGCCCCACGTGCAAGGAGTGTGCCCTGTAAGGAGAGCCGCCCCGTGTGAAAAATGCAGCCTGCCCAGGAATGGTGCTGCACACATGGAGAGCTGATGCAGCAAGATGATGCAACAAGAGATACAGATTCGTGGTGCCACCTGACAAGAATGCAAGCGGACACAGAAGAACACACGGTGAATAGACACAGAACAGACAATAGGGCTGGGGGAGGAAGGGGAGAGAAATAAATAAAAATCTTAAAAAAAAAAAAAAAAGATGGGCCTATATAGCATAGTGAACCCTGTTGTGGATGATGCGTGTGGTCAGTAGTACAAATATAAAAATATCCTTCCATGAATTAGAACAAGCATACATTAATATCACAAGGTATTAACAGGTGGTATATGGGCAAAAATATACTAAAGCAAATGATAGGCTGTAGTGGATAGTACTATATTAATATTTGTCCACCAACTTGTAAAATTTTTAAATTATGCTAAGTGAAAGAAACCAGATACAAAGTACTAGATAAAATGTAAATATAAATAAATTTACAGAGATGGAATTAGATTAATGGTTATGTATGGCTGGGGAAGGATGGAGGGATTGTGAGGTGACTGCTAAGAGGTAGGAGGTTTTATTTTTGGAATAATGAAAACGCTCTAAAAGTAATTGCAGTGATGAATAAAAAATTCTGTAATTGTGCCAAAAGCCACTGAATATACACTTTAGATGGATTATATGATATGTTAATTTATTTCAGTAAAATTGCTTTTAAAAAAAGCAGTGTTAAGAAAATGTAAAGACAGGCCACAGAATGGAAGAAACATTTGCAAAACACAAATCTGACAAAAGGCTGATATCCAAAATATATGTTTTTTAAAAAAAAAAACCTCTCATATCTCAAAGCCAACACATCCAAATTAAAACACAGGCAAGATACTTCAACAAATGTGGATGGTACATAAACATTTGAAAAGATGCTTAGTATCATTAGTCTGTTAGGGAGATGATAATTAAGACCATAAAGAGAAACTACTCAAAACTTCTGAAGAATGGCTAAACTAAAATTTAAAAAAAAAACAAAAAAAACACTGATAATACCAAATACTGTAAACAGCCAGAGTAGCTAGATTATTCATACATTGCTGGTGGAAATGAAAAATGGCACATCCACTTTGAAGAACAGTTTAAGGTTTCACAAAGTTAAACATCTATGTTTATTACATGACTGAACAATGCTATCCTAGCTATTTACACAAAGAAATGAAAACATATGTCTGTGCAAAAATCTGTAAGTGAATGTTTATAACAGCTTAATTCATAATCACCTTAACTGGAAACAACCTAAATGTCCATCATCTTCTAAATGGATAAACAGTTGTACATCTATACAATGACATACTATGTGGCACAAAAAAAGAAACTAATTACTAACACTTGTAAAATCATGGAAAAATCTCAAACACATAATAATTGAAAGAAGCCTGAGTCAAAAAACTACATGCTGTATGAATCCATTTTATAACACTCAGAAAATAGTACAATACAGAAAACAGCTCAGCGGTTGCCACAGCCCGGAGCCAGGGTAAGGGGGCTGATGCAAAGGAGCATGAGGAAGATTTTTGGAGTGATGAAATGATCTATATTGACTGTTGTGTTGCTCACCTGATGATACATTTGTCTAGATAAATCTAGACATGGATTGGCAAATTTTTACTGGGTAAATTTTATCTTTTTTATTTTAAAAAATCTGGTTACAAGGCATATTTATCTCTGTCACATATGAATCTAATTGCATGAGAATATTTTTTCTTTTCCACCCCTACTGTTTTTGCTGTCTGTGCCCATTCACTGTGTGATCTCTGTATCTATCTCTCTTTCTATCTTCTCTTCTTTCTCCTCTAGGATTCACAGGGATTCAATCCTTGGGACCTCTGATGTGGAGAAAGATTCCCTGTCAATTGCGCCACCTCAGTTCCCGGTCTCTGCTGCTCTTCACCGTGACTCTCCCCTTCATCTCTCTTTGGTTGCATCATCATCTTGCTGTGTGACTCACTTGCGCAGGCACTGGCTCGCCATGTGGGCACTCCTGCAGGCACTCGGCTTGCCACCCAGGCACTGGCTCACTGCACAGGCTTGCTTTCTCTTTCTTTTTCACCAGGAGGCCACAGGGGTCAAATCTGGGTCCTTCCACATAGTAGGTGGAGGCCCTGTCATTTGAGCCACATCTGCTTCCCAGAATATATTTTTAATTTACTTGTTGAAGTTTTTGACTGAGACTTATTTTTTATTAGAAAAATTAGAATTGTTCCATGAACTATGTATGTATGAAAAAAATTATTTAGAGGTAAGTAGAGATTTTGTTGAAAGAGTAGAAAGTAGATGGGAAAAATGAAACTCTTCATAGAGGAGGTGTCCACAGACATGACTCAAAATAAACAAGATATCATTGTGTATAACCTAAACTGCTCTCCTAAGAGAATGGACTGTGTTAAAAGAGGCCTGTCCCATTCCCCAAATCAGGATGAATATGTGGATTGATGTAGACACATATCTGAAAGAGCTAAAAGGTTCTTTACAGTAAAAGGAAAATATTTGCAGTTGTTTGGAGGAGGGTGGTAACAGGGGAAAGATAAAAGAGAGGACTAGCAGGGCCGAGCAGAGTTGAAACACTTAATGGACATAGGAGCACAAAAAGGGGCTACAGGCAAAAAAGAATACCTGCAAGAGGATTTTTAAGTTGTTGCCTGACAGTGTGCTATGTATCTGTCTTGCTCTTTCTCTCCCTACAGTACTTACTAATTCATTTTTGTGTAAGTAGTTTCTTTTGGGGAACACTGAAGAAAGAGAGCTGATTTCTATGTCTGGGTTGATGCAAGAAAGCAACAGAATATAAGGGGATGCTGGACTTTAGGATAGAGGATATTCAATCATGTACATCCTTGGAATTAGCAAAATTATCTGGGATAATTTTAGGCTTTTAAAGCTGTGGGTTGATGGGGTCCAAGTTAAGATTTCCAGTGCGTAAAGGAGATCCAGTCAACATGGGAGTATAGGTGAAATACAAATAAAATTGCATAAGGTCTAGATATGATATAATGTAAAGATGCAGTTAGGAAATAGGAAGGCATAGAAAAAGGAATTTAGAAGGCACGAGGGGGGGAGGGAAGAAGAGAGGGAGGGATCAGCAGGGCAGGGTTGGGTGGTAGAGTGTAGGGCATTAGGTTAACTTCCCTCTTTATCCACACCCCTCCTTACCCCACCCCACCCCCCTCTCTCCAGGGGTGTTTTGACTTCCATAACTCCGTGATGAGGCCTGGAACTCCAGTCTGGAGCTTGTACTTCTCGTGCTCACTTGTCGGAGACAGCAGTGCACTTCACATAAAGGAGATTTTTGTCTTTTTCTCTGAAGAGCCTTAACACAACAATATAGCTAAACTCAAGCTTGACTTAAGGGGTCCTGAGTCCAGGGATCTTTCTTCTATTATTCTACTCCTACATAGGAATTAAGTTTTGCCAATACTTGGGGGAAATGGAGATAGCGATTAGGTGAGAGAGCCCAAGAGAAATTGACTTTTCTTTTTACACTTATATTGCTCTTCTATTTTCTAATTCAATCATGTTGATTGATACCTGAGATATCAGAAAGATACCTGAGATGGAAACTTTCAGGAGAGACTAGAACATCCTTTTAGGAAATAGCTTGGGCAGGGCAGGGGTAGAGGGAGGACTGGGATTTCTATCCAACATAAAATTCTAAATGTAGTGTTTTAGTGGCCATGGATTAGATTATTAAGGATTCTTGACACCTACACGAAATCAGAGTCCCTTGACACTTTCACCAGCCACCTTGCCTCTTGAGGTATTTCTGGGTGGGCTAGCCCTTTCCTTTATGTTAGAACTCACCTGGAAAGCAATACTGAGCCTCTGAATGACTCTGATCAGATTCTAGAACCCGAGTTCTTGCCTCAGGGAACATAACACCTATAGATACAAAATTCCCTGCCTTCCCACAGAGGAAAAGTGACTGGAAAAAAATCAATTTAGGGTCATACACAGAAAACCTTTCTCTGAATTTTTGAAAGAAGACAAAATAGAAGATATTATTGTCTACTTCAGACAAGATTACTAGAAGGAATAGATCTATATGATTTTCCTGTAGAAAGTCATATTATTCATGAATAATCAATGTCTCTACAACTACAGAAGAGAATTAAAATTGGATGCCAGCCCTTCATTATTTTCTAATCTTCCAGTGTCATTTCAAAGTCAATAAGCAAACTAAATATACACCAAATATTAATTTTTTAACCCAATATCAACAGGGACAGACTGATTTTCTTATTTGTTCACTTTGCCAGCATATAGATTATTCTTAGTTCACCTTTAACCGAAGACCTGTCTTAATGTGGAGGTCTCAGATTTGATCCCCCTTTTTGTCAGGTCAAAATCCTATCCCTCAGTGGGACGTTGACACAGCAAAGCTCTTTGTCTATGGTGTGGGCATACATGCACATTAGCCCAGGTTTTTGTTGAAAAATCTTTTCTTTCTGCCATTGAGTGGTCTTGGCACCCTTTAAAAAAAAAAAAACAATTAAATGAAAATACAAGGGTTTATTTATGGACTCTCAATTCTATTCCACTGATCTATATGTCTATCTTTGCCAGTACCACACTGTCCTGATTATTGTAGCTTTGTAGTGATTCCACTTTTTTTGTTTCTCCAGATTGCTTTGGCCATTCTGGGTCCCTTGAATTTACATATGCATTTTAGGATCCGCTTGTCAATTTCTGCAAAGAAGTCACCTGAGATTTTGATAGAGATGTCATTGAATCTGTAGATCAATTTGGGGAGTATTGGCATCTTTATAATATTAAGGCTTCTGATCCATGAATATGGGGTATCTTTCCATTTATTTTGATCTTTAGTTTCTTTTAACAATGTTTTGTAGCTATATAGCATTTGCACTTCTTTTTTCCTAAGTATTTCTTTTCATAATACTGTAAAGGGAATTTTTTTCTTAATTTCATTTTTGGTTTGCTCATTGAGACTTTGTACATATACAATTGTTTTTGTTTGTTTGCTTGTTTTGAGGTACCAGGGCCAGGGATTGAACCCAGGACCTCATATGTGGGAAGTCAGCACTCAACCATTGAGCCACATCAGCTCCCTTGGGTTGCTTTTCTCATTTTGTTTTGTTTGTTTTTGTTTTTAGGAGGCACCGGGAACCAAACCCAGGACCTCCCGTGTGAGAAGCAGGCACTCAACTGTTTGAGCCACATCCCCCTACAATTTATTTATTTATTTATTTATTCATTCATTCATTCATTTCTCCCTCCCCACCCTCTCTTTGTTTGCGTTTGCTGCGTCTGCTCATCTTCCTTGTTTCTTTAGGAGGCACTGGGAACCAAACCTGGGACTTCTGATATCAGAGGGAAGCATCTAATCACTTGAGGCACCTCTGTTCCCTGCTTTGTTGTGGCTCTCATTGTGTTTTTGTTCTTTTGTCTCTCTTTTTTTAAAGATTTATTTATTTATTTTTCTCCCCACTCCGCCCCCCCCTCCCCAATTGTCTGCTCTCTCTGAATATTTGCCACGTGTCTTTGTCCACTTCTGTTGTTGTCAGCGGCCCGGGAATCTGTGCTTCTTTTTGTCTCGTCGTCTTGCTGCATCAGCTCTGTGTGTGTGTGTGGTGCCATTCCTGGGCAGGCTGCACTTTCTTTCATGCTAGGCGGCTCTCCTTACAGGGCACACTCCTTGTGCGTGGGGCTCCCCTGCTCAGGGACACCCCTGTGTGGCACTGCACTCCTTGTGCGCATCAGCACTGCGCGTGGGCCAGCTCCACACAGGTCAAGGAGACCCGGGGTTTGAACCGCGGACCTCCCATGTGGTAGACGGATGCCCTAACCACTGGGCCAAGTCCACTTCCCTCTTTTGTCTCTTGATGCATCATGTCGTTGCATCAACTTGTCATGCCTGCCAGTCCAGTCCTCTTTAGGAGGCACTGGGAACCTCTACTCCCTGCCTTGTTGTCTCTCTCATTATGTGTTTCTTCTTGTGTCTCTTGTTGTATCAGCTTGCTGCACCTTCCCCTTCATGCCAGCTAGCTCTCTTCTTTAGGAGGCACCAGAAAAGGAACCAAACCAGGGACCTCCCATGTGGGAGAGAGGCATTCAATTGCTTGAGCCACATCCATTTCCCTTTTTTCCCTAAAGATTTGTTTTATTTATTTATTTACCCACCCCCCCACCCCCCATTGTTTGTGCTCACTGTCTGCTCTCTGTGTCCATTTGCTGTGTGCTTTCTGTGTCTGCTCATTTTCTGTTTAGGAGTCACTGGGAACTGAACCTGGGACCTCCCATGTGGGAGAGAGGCACTCAATTGCTTGAGCCACCTCAGGTGATTTTCGTATATTGATCTTATGACCTGTAACCTTGCTGAACTTATTACTACTTAAATTTTTTTTAGTGAATTCATCAGTTTTTCTATATACAATATCATGTCATCTGCAAATAGGCGCCATTTTACTTCCTCCTTTCTAATCTGGATAAGTTTTATTTCATTTTCTTCCTTAATTGAACTGGCTGAAACCTCCAAGACAATGTTGAATAGCAACGAAAATAGCAGGTATCCTGGTCCTGTTCCTATCTTAGGAGGGAAGCATTCTGTCTTCACTATTAAGTGTGATGTCAGCTATGGGTTTTTCATAGACACCCTTATCAGGCTTAGGGAGATCCCTTCTATCTCCAGTTGAGTTTTTATTGTGAAGGAGGGTTCTGGATTTTTCAAATGTTTTTTCTACATTGAGATGGCTATGGGAATTTTGTCTTTTAATATACTGAGATGGTGTTTTACATTGTTAAACCAAACTTCCACTACTAGGAAAAACCCCACTTGTTCATTGTTCATATGTTGCTGGATTCATTTTGCTAGTATTTTGTTGAGGATTTTTAAAATCTATATTCATAAGAGATATTGCTCTCTAATTTTCTTTTCTTGTGATCTCTTTGTCTGGTTTGGGTATCAGTTAATATTGGCCTCATTGAATGAGTTAGGGAATGTTTTTTCCTCTCCTATTTTTTGAAGACTTTGCAAATAATTACATTAATTCTTCTTTAAATGTTTGGTAGAATTCACTAGTGAAGAATTTGGATTCTGAACTTTTCTTTATAGGTAATTTATTTCGTTACTAATTCCATCTCTTTGTTATAGATCTACCCAGATTTTGTTTCTTGAATCAGTTTTGGTGATTAGTTTCTCTCTAGGAATTTGTCCATTTCAACTAATTTATCAGCATTAAATTATTCATAGTATTCTTATAAACCTTTTTATTTCTTTTAAGTTGATAGTAATGCCAGCTCTTTTGGTCCTGATTGTAGTAATCTAAATCATCTCTTTTTTCTTGGTAAATTTAACTGAAGATTTGTCAGATTTGATCTTGGATCTTTTCAAAGTAACTTTTGATATCATTGATTTTCTACATTCTGTTCTCTACTTCATTAATTTCTGCTCTAATATTTACTATTACTTCCATCTTCTTGATTTAGATTTAGTTTGCTTTATTTTTTCAAATGTCTTAAAGTAAAATGTTTGGTTATTGATTTGAGATCTTCTCTTTTTACAAAGGATTTTACAGCTATTAATTTCCTCTAGGTACTGGTTTTAGTGCATTCCATAAGTTTTGATACATTATGTCTTCATTTTGATTCATCTGAAAGTATTTTCTAATTTCTCTTATGATTTATTCTGTGGCCTATTGTTATGTAGGAGTGTGTGGTTTAATTTGCACATATTGTGAATTTTGCAATTCATTTTTGTTTTTGATTTCTAATTTCATTCCATTGCAATCAGAGAACATATGGTGGCTTATTTCATGGCCTAACATTTTGAGAATGTTTCATGGGCACTTAAGAATGCATATTCTGCTGCTGTCGGGTGAAATGTTCTATAAATGTCTGCTAGTTCTAGTTGGCTTGTAGTGTTGCTCAAGTCTTCTATTACCTTGTTATTCTTCTGCCTAGTTCTGTTTATTATTGAAAGTTGGATATTGCATCTCCAGTTATTATTGTTGAATTGTTTATTTCTCCATTCAATTCTGTTTTGCCTCATGTATTTTGGAGCTCTGTTTTTAAGTGCCTATATTTTTTTGATTGCTTTATCTTCCAGATGGAATGTCCCTCCTTGATATTATAAAATGTCTTATTTTTCTCTAGTAACATTTTTTGCTTTAAAGTCTTTTTCTTATATTTCTGTAGCCACACCAGATTTCTTGTAGTTTCAGTTGCATTACATATTTTTTCCATCCATTTACTTGCAATATATTTATATATTTGAATCTAAACTGTCTCTTCCAGACAGCTTTTTTTTTTTGCTTTTTATGCATTAAGGAAATATTTTCCAACATATTTTAAATCTCTTAATGATTTCACTTTTCTAAAAATTTATTTTAATAGTGGTTGCTTTAGGGCTTAAACATCTTAATTTATCAGAATCTACTTCACTTTTTTTTTCACTAATTTAATTCCAGTGGAATATAGAAAGGTCACTCCTATATAGTTCTATTCACTTTTCCTCTTTTTGTATGCTACTGTTATACCTGTCACATCTATATATGTTACACAACAAACAATGCATTTTTATAATTATTACTTTAATTTATAATTTTATGTCTGCTGCAATCAGCTCACAATAGGTTGACTCAAAGGAAGGTAATGCAGAACTTTACTAAATAAAAGGACAGAGAGAGACACAAGAGAGGAGATAAAGATGGGACCAGGGGGGACTCACAGCTTCTGGAACTGAGAGCCATGACCCTAGTTTCTACCTCGTATTTACTGGGAAACTACCAAGCAGCTGTTTGCTATTAGAACTGAAACATCATCTATAATAGGGAACAACTGCAACATCCAGCCGTTGCAACTTCTATAATAGAACAGGTGTAACATTTACAATAAGGAACAGGTAAGCCAGTTTCCCCCAACATATGTCTCTTAAAGAAACTGAAGGAAAAATAAAGAGCAAGAATATCTCTATCTTGTTTGTTTAATAATCTTATTTATCATTTCTGATATCTTCATTTGTTCCTTTGGATTTGACTTACCATCTGGTGTCATTTCCTTACTCAAAATACAGCTTTGCTCCAACCTACTTGCTTTGTACTGATATTGGCTAATGTATTAGATTTCTATATGTTATAGGCCTAAGAATACAATATTGTTTTACACAATTACTTTTTAAACAAATTAAGAGAATAAAGGGGAAGAAATACACATTTATTCTGTCTCTTATAACTTTTATGTGTGCTTTTTGTTTCTCCATGTAGATTCGACTCACTGTCAGAGGTCACTTGCTTTATTATTTCTGCTTGAACTTCCTTTATTATTTCTGCTTGCAACAAATTCTCTCAGCTCTTGTGTTCTGGTATTGTCTTTATTTTACCTTCGTTTTTAAAGGATACCTATGCTGGATATAAGATTCTTGGTTGAAATTTTTTTTTCCTTTCAGCACTTTGAATATGCTATTCCACTACCTTCTGGCCTCTGTGATTTCTGAAGAGAAGTCAGCTGTTAATCTTTAACCTTATTGGGATTCCCTTATGTGATAAGTCATTTTTTTCTCTCGTTGCTTTCAAAATTTTTTCTTTGTCTTCCTCTTTCAGCATCTTTACTGTGATGTGTCTGTGTGTCAATCTTTTTGTTTATCCTACTGTAGTTCATCAAACTTCTTAGATATGTAGATTAGTTTTTCATCAGATTGGGAGGGTTTCAGTTATTATTTCTTCAAATATTCTTTCTGTTCCTTTTTCTTTTTTCCCTTTTGGTACTCCCATTAAAAATGTGTTGGAGACTTGTAACCCCTACAGTCTGGTTTATTGGACTTACCCCACTCAGTTAACATGGTGGTGAAGAAGGTCAACCACCACACCAGGGAGCCAAGAGTCCCTACAACTGAAAGCAGGAGAATTGCATCCAGCATCCATGTGAAATCTAAACCCCCTCTTGATATAGATATGGAGTGGACACAGCCATTCTAAGGTCCACTGGATGGAGGAATAGAGTGTGGATTTTAATGGACTTACTGATATTCCATTCATGAACTATTGTGATTAGTAATCGAAGAAAATGTGGCATTGGTGTGGAGAAAGTGGCCATGGTAGCGGCTGGGGGTAGGGAGTGGGAGGAAGAGATGTGATGTGCGGGCATTTTCGGGACTTGGAGTTGTCCTGGGTGGTGCTGCAGTTACCAGACATTGTATGTCCTCCCATGGCCCACTGGGTGGACTGTGGGAGAGTGTGGGCTATGGTGTGGACCATTGACCATGAGGTGCAGCAGTGCTCAGAGATGTATTCACCAAATGCAATGAATGTCTCATGATGATGGAGGAGGTTGTTGTTATGGGGGGAGGAGTGGGGTGAGGGGGGTGGGGGTATATGGGGACCTCATATTTTTTTAATGTAACATTAAAAAAATAAAGACAAAAATTAATAAAATAAATTAATGTCGGTTGACATTAGTAAGGAGGTAAAAAAACATGTTGGGATGTTTTATGGTATACCAAATGTCTTTGACTCTCTGTTCATTTTTCTTCATTCCATTTTCTCCTTGTCCTTTGGATTGCAGAATCTCTAGTGATCTGTCTTTATGTTCATTTATTCTCCCATCTTCCAGTTCAGATCTACAGTTGAGGGCCTCCAACAAAGTTTTCATTTCAGTTATTATAACTTTCAACTAAAAAATTTCTGGTGGTTCTTATTTTATAATTTCTATCTCTTTATTGATCTTCTCTGTTTAATGAGACATTGTCATCATACCTTCCTTTGCTTCATTAAACATAATTTACTTTAGTTCTTTTAACATACTTATAATGACTGCTTTGAAATCTTTGTTTAACCTGATATCTGGTTGCTCTCAGGCAATTTTTACTGCCTCCTTTTTTTGTTCCTATTTATGGATCACACTTTCCTTTTTCTTTCCATATCTTGTAACTTTTGTTGAAAACTGGATGTTTTAGATAATATAATATAGGAAGTCTAGATACTGATTCCTCCAACCCTGAAGCTTATTGCTGTTTGCTTGTTTATTTAGTGACTGATGGGGCCATTTTAGTGAAGTCTATTTCCTCTGCAGTGTGACGCCTATTATGTTGCTCCTCAGAGCACAGTGTTGGGCAAATGCATGGTCACACAGTCAACCTAGGTTGACAGTGGTTTTAGTAGGGCTCCCTTTGAATGTCTCTGTCCCTGATAATACCCAGGAGTTAAACTGCTCTAATTGTTGGCAATTCATATTTAAAGATTTAATAGAATTCTCAAGTGAATCAAATTCTGCTTGGGAAGATTTCTTTATGGGAAGATTTTTAACTACAAATTTAAGTTCTTTCTTGATAAAGGATTATTCAAATTATTTATCTCTGAGTGATAATTGTACTCTGTGTCTTTCAAGGAATTTGTCTATTTCATCTAAGTTATCGAATTTATTTACAAAAAATTATTAATATTTCATTTTATTCTTTTAATATCTGTAGAATCTGTAATTAAGTCCCTTCTCTTACTCCTAATATTAGTAACTTCTGATATCTCTCTCTCTTTCCCCTTTTCAGATCAGTTTGGCTAGAAGTTTATCAGTTTTTTTATCTTGTTTTCACTAAGTTTACTCTTTTTCTGTTTTCTCTTCCATTGATTTCTCCTCTGACCTTTATTATTTACTTTCTAATACTTACATTGATTTCATTTGCTCTTTTTGTCCTGGTTTTTCTTAATGGTAGAACCAGAGGTCATTGATTGGAGACCTTTCTTCTTTTCTAATGTAGACATTTAGTGCTATAAATATCCCCCTAAGGTGTGGGAAATAAGTACTGCTTTAGCTTCATCTCACTAAGTGTGATATGTTGTATTTTCACATTCACTCATTTCAAAATACTTTTTGATTTCTCTATTTAATGAGACATTGTCATCATACCTTCCTTTGCTTCATTAAACATGATTTACTTTAGTTCTTTCATCATACTTATAATGACTGCTTTGAAGTCTTTGTTTAACCTGATATCTGGTTGCTCTCACAGTTAAGTATACTTTTTTATATACTTTAGAAGTATATCATTTCATTTTCAATTACTTGGGGATTTCCAAATATTTCTTTTATTGATTTTACTTCTGCAGTGGTCAGAGAATATACTTCTAATAAGTGGAAATCTTTTGACTAGATTGAGACTTAGTTTTATGACCCAGAATATGGTCTCTCTTCATAAATGTTATGTATTCTGTTCACATTTGTTGGAATGTTCTATTAATGTCTATTACATCAAATTAGTTAATAGTGTTATCAAAGGCTGTTTCCTTACTATTTTTTAATTTATTGAAGTATATCACTCATTCATAAACAAACATAAGCAATAAGTGTATAACAATAGTTGTGAACTTAGAAAACAAACATAAATATAACATCATGCAGGATTTTCATACCTCACCCTACCACCAATAACTTGCATTGTTGTTAAACCTTTTTAACTAATGATTAAAGAGCATTGTCAAAATATTACTACTAACCAAAGTATTTTTCCCCCAACCAATGCTGTTATTATTATCTTTATATAATTTATATATGAGCATACATAAACAATTAAGTGTATAGTAAAAGTTGTGAACTTACAAAAGCAAACATGCATAACATCATTGAGGGGTCCCATACATCCACCCTCCACCATCAACTTGCATTGTCATGAGATATTGGTTACAAATTATGAAAGAATATTGTCAAAATCTTACTACTAATCATAGTCCTTTTCTTATATTTGGTGTGTTTTTCCCCCAACCCACCCTATTATTATTTTTTAAATATATTTTTTATGATAGAAGTTGGAAACTTATAAAACAATTATGCATATATGCAGAATTCCCAAACAACACCCCTCCATCAACACAACACATTGTGGTGGAATATTTGCTACAAATAAGATAATATCATCTGATTATTACCATGTCCATAGTGACATTTATCTCACATTTTCCCAACTTCCTCATTATCAACACAGTACATCTTTCGCAAAGATGCAAGAATATTATTCCTGCTAACCACAGTCCATAGGTCACACCAGTTGTATTTTTCCCATGCTTCTCCACATTCCTAACACCCTGCAGTAGTGATGTACATTTGCTCTGTGTAGTGATGTACATCAACCACAATTCTCATCCAACTCTTGGTTTACAGTGCCATTCAGTTCCTAGATTATTCTTTAGCTTTCTGTCAGTTGGCATTTACATACCTAGACTATCATTTTCAGCCACATCCCCATTTATAATCTAGCTGTTACTCACTATGTGCTACCATCCACTCTATACATTTTCACACTTTAACAGTAAAGCTAATTAAAACTTCTACAAACATTAAACATCAGTAGTCCATCTCAGTCCTCCTCTTAGCTTCTTTAAGAACAAACTATCTACTGCTAGGTCTCGAAGCTACTTTCCTACAGTTTCCTCTAGAAGTTTTATGGTTATTGCTTTTATTTTTAAGTTTTTGATCCATTTTAAGTTAATTTTTGGATAAGGTGTGACATAGGGTTCCTCTTTCCTTCTTTCAGCTTTGGATATCCAGTTCTTTCAACACCATTTGTTGAATGGTCTGTTCTGTCCAAGTTGTGTGGGTTTGGCAGGCTAGGCAAAAGTCACTTGGCCATACATGTGAGGGTCTGTTTCTGAACCATAAATTTGGTTCCATTGATGTATGTCCCTGTCTTTATGCCAGTACCATGCTGGGGTTTTATTGTGCCATGTGGTAAAAACAGCATGGTACTGGCATAAAGACAGGCCTCATCAGAAGATGAGGATTTGCTTTTCCTTTTTATGATGTTTCTGACTTTAGGACCCCTTAGCCTTCCAAATAAATTTGATGATTATGTTTTCAATTTCTTTTAATGCTGGTGGAATTTTTATCAGGATTGCATTGAATCTGTATATCAATATGAGTAGAATTGACATTTTAATGATATTTAGTCTTCCAATCCATGAGCATGGAATGTTCTTCCAGTTATTTAGGCCTTTTTTTATTTTGTTTAACATCGAGTTGTAGTTTTTAATACAAGTGCTTTATATCATTGTTTAAGTTTATTCCTTACTATTTGAGTTTTACTGTCATATTTTATTTTCACCACTCTTTTGACACTTTCAGTTACATTTATTGATATAATCTTCATTTCTAGACTCTTCCAGGCCTCTCTGTCCTGTCTTTTCTTTTCAGGCTCTAGCACACCCTTTACTATTTCCTGAAAATCTCGTCTCTTCATTAGAAAATCTCTCAGTTTCTGTTTATCTGTGAATATTCTAAACTCACCCTCATTTTTGAAAGACTGTCTTGCTGGATATAAGATTCTTGGCTGGAAGTTTTTCTCTTATAGTATCTTAAATATATCACACCACTGTCTTCTTGCCTCCATGGTTTCCAGTAATAAATCAGCACTTAATCTTATTGGGTATCCCTTATATATTATGCTTTGCTTTTCTCTTGCTAGTCTCAGAATTCTCTTTGTCTTTGGCATTTGACATTCTGATGAGTATGTGTCTCAGAGTTGGTCTATTTGGATTTCTTCAGATGGGAATACACTGTGCTTCTTGAACATGGATATCAATGTTCTGCAATAGGGTTGGGAAATTTTCTTCCATTATTTCTTCAAACATTCCTTCTGCCACTTTTTTCTTCTCTTCTCCTTCTGGGACACCCATGATATGTGTGTGCTTGCATGCCTTTTGCTGTCATTTAGTTCCCTGAGGCCTAGTTCAATTTTTTCCATTCTTTTCTTCTTCATCTGTTCTTTTGTATGTTCACTTTCAGAGGCCATTTCTTCAAGCTCACCAATCCTTCATTCTGCCTCAGTCTGCTATTATATAATTCCAATGTTTTTTAAAATCCACTTATTGCAACTCCATTCCCATAAGATCTGTTATTTTTCTATGTATGCTTTCAAATTCTTCTTTGTGTTCATCCAATGTCTCCTTGATATCCTTAATCTCTTTAGCCATCTCATTGAATTAATTAAGGAGATTTATTTGAACATATATGATTAGTTGTCTCAACTCCTTTATGTCATCTGGACGCTTATCCTATTCCTTTAACTGGGCCATAGCTTCCTGTTTCTTGGTGTGGGTTGTAATTTTTTTTTGGTGTCTTGGCACCTAGATTACTAGAGTATTTATTCTGGGTGCAGTTTTTCTCTTTAGTTTAGGGCTTCCTGTCCTTTCTCCCTTGCTGGTTGTGCAGTAGGAGCCAAGGTTGTAATCAGTGCTATAAGCTGTGGACTCTCAAGCTACCCTCATTGCACCAGGGGCCAATGAAGCTTCTCCCAACTTTCTCCTTTGCCAGGGTAGGGACAGAGTCACAGCTGTGTGGAATAATCTAAGTTGTGTAGGCTTAGACTATAGTTGCCCAGAGAGACTGATGAAGCTTCATGCCCCTTTCTCCCCTGCCTGGGGCAGGGATGGGGCTGCAGGTGTGGACAGCAGTCTATGCAGTGCAGGTCCAAGATGACCACAGTTGCTATAGTAGACTTCCTATTTTCAGCCTGTGCCAGCCAAAGTTACCTGCAGTTACCTGGTTAGGGCAGTGCAGGGCCCACCAGCCTCCTCCATATTAGAGGCAGGGTTGAAGCCTAGCCTAAGGCTGCAGGCTGATCCGGATGAAAGAAACTGGTTCTTATGGTCACTGTGTTTTTCGGTCAGCCCAGTTTCCCCTCAGGCTGGAGGTAGAGTCAAAATGGCTGCCACCAGCCTCTTTCTGACTTGGGAAGATTTACACCCCAGCTGTTCCCAGGATTCTCTCTTAGCCAGCCAAGTCTACCAATCAGTAGCCAAAATCGGCAATCAACCATCTACTCCTCCCCTGTTTCTGGGAAATGGAGCTTCCAATTCCAGCCACAGAATAGCTCCTGGGGCAGCTCATGCTGCCAAAGTAGAATAATCACCAGCCTTCACGGCTTGGCAGATAATTTCCTGGAGAAGCTGGTGCAGGTTCCCACAGCTTCCTCCCTGCTGGAGGTAGCACTGGGGCCTAGGCTAGAGCTGCAATCTGATCTGGATGGAAAGAAGCCATCACCACCAGCACTGGGTTTTCATTCCACCCCACTTTCCCTCATGTCATGCACTGAGTTAAGATGGCAGCTACTGGCCTCTTTCTGGCTTGGATAGCCTCAAACTTTAGCTGTTCTCAGGATTATACTTTAGCCTACTGAATTTACTCAACAGAAGCTGAAATTAGTGCTCAACTGTCTCTTCCTGCCCTGTTTTTGGGAAGTGGAGCTTTCAGTTCCAGTCATGGAACAGCTCCCAAGGCAGCTTGTGCCTCCAGTGGAAGATAGGCACCAGCCTCCAAGGTTTAGAGCACTCTACTTATGAGTCTTCTCTGCAGATGGGCAGCTTCCTCCTTCCATTCCTTCAAGGATGTTGCAGGATGATCTTCTGGCCTCCTGGAGCCCCCAAACAGATGCTTCAGCTAGTTCCAGATAGCTCTGGGTGTTTACTAACTGCCCTGTAGCAGAAGCTGACTCTTGGAGCTCCTTACTCTGCCGCCATCTTGCTGGTTGGCCCTTCATTACTGGTATTTCAGTTTGCTCTGACAATTTTTGGAAGATACCTGTTGAAATCTCCAATTGACTGGATTTTTCTATTTACACTTGCAAATATATCATTATTTTATTTATTGTTTCATGTATTTAAAGTTTCATTATAAGTATGTAAACATTTAGTATTATTGTATCTTTTTGGTGAAATGACACCTTTTTTTTTTTTTTTTTTTAAAGATTTATTTTTTATTTATTTAATTCCCCTCCCCTCCCCGGGTTGTCTGTTTTCTGTGTCTTTTTGCTGCGTCTTGTTTCTTTGTCCGCTTCTGTTGTCGTCAGCAGCACGGGAAGTGTGGGCGGCGCCATTCCTCAGCAGGCTGCTCCCTCCTTCGCGCTGGGCGGCTCTCCTTATGGGTGCACTCCTTGCACGTGGGGCTCCCCTACGCGGGGGACACCCCTGTGTGGCACGGCACTCCTTGCGCGAATCAGCACTGCGCATGGGCCAGCTCCACGCGGGTCAAGGATGCCCGGGGCTTGAACCGCGGGCCTCCCTTGTGGTAGACGGACGCCCTAACCACTGGGCCAAAGTCCGTTTCCCGACACCTTTTTCATTAATAAATTACTCTCTTTATCCTTAGTTCTTTGTCTGAAAATCTACTTTGATGTAAATATAACAAAATGCAATATATTATTCTGTACTGAAAAAGAATGAAGTACTGACACATATTACAACATGGATGAACTTTGAAAACATGCTGCTAAGGGAAAGCAGCCAATTACAAAAGACCATATACTGTATGATTCCATTTCTGTGAAATGTCCAGAATATGCAAATCTAGAGAGCCCAAAAGTAGACTAGTGATTGCCTATGGCTGGAGCAGTGGTAAAGAAGTTGAGGTAAGAATGAGGAATTACTGCTAAGGTGTACAGGGGTTTTTTAGGAAATGGGTCTTGAAAATATTCTACAATAGATTATGATGATGGCTCACAATTTTGTGAATTTACTAAAATGCATTAAACTGTATACTCTAGGTGGATTTTATGGTACATGAAATATATTGCCAATAAGTCTGTAAACTAAAAGTAATAGAGAGAAGTCAGGTTAAATGACTTGGATAAATCTTTTTGTAGTAGAACTTTAAGGTATTGTAGCATTGGTCATCCAGAAGACATCTCTTCACATTCTCAAGTATGGTCACAATCACCAAAGAAGACACCAGAACCTGTGCAAATTCAGAAACGAAATAGTATGGAAGAACCATTGACCAGAACAGTAAAGAACTGGGGAATCATAGGTAAGCCCTAGAAAAGGAGGACTTTTTCTTCTGAAAAGAATAACATAGAAAGGCAGGCTGTAGAAAATTGAGAAAAAGGCAAACAGAACCTGTTTCACCAGTTTTAAAAAGAATTAAGTGTTGTCTAAGATCTGAAGCACCAAATAGTTCAGAAGAAGATTCACCTATAAAATCAGACAAAGAGTCAGTAGAACAGAGGAACACAGTAGTGGACAATGATGCAGATTTTCAAGGGACTAAACAAGTTTGCCAATATCTTACACTGGATGATGGTAAGATATGGGAAATTAAAAAGGTGACCATAAAGAGAGCTGAGGTGGCTCAAGTGAATGAGCACCTCTCTCCCACATGGGAGGTCCCAGGTATGGTTCCTGGTGCTTCCTAAAGAGAAGGCAAGCAGACACAGAGAGCACAGAAAAAAATGGACACAGACAGCAAGTGCAAACAAGGGACAAGAAAATAAATTTTGGGGAAAAATAAAAGGTGAATGTCAGTGAAGAAGGGCCACTTAATTCTGCAGTATTGAAGAAATTGCAGGGTATTTGGCTGCCAGTGGTGCTGATGACAGTGTTTCAGCTGGGAACACTAAACAAAATAGTGCTGGTTCCTATGTGTTGCAGGAAGAATCGGTAACTGAAAATAGAGATTTGGATACCCAAACTTCAATGTTCCTTGAGAGTAGGAAGGAAGACAGTTATATAGATCATAATGGGCCTTGCACAAATTCAGAAGTGTGGGTCAAATTGGAGGACCACAAAATAACAACTGCCCATCTGCCCACCTAACATGTTAGTTAGCTAACTACTGAACCAGCTACAAGGCCCTTCTCCAAAATTCAGTCATTTACAAGACATTCTAAAGAGGAAGTTGATGTGGTGGAAGGTAACAGTGCCTCAAAAGAGTGGTGTAGTGAAAACACCAGTAACATCCTGGACACAAATCTTGAGCATATATCTGTCTCTGGACAACCAGAATCATCTTCTGTTCTAAACTGTTTCTGCTCAAAAGATGTCTTAGCAGAACCTCGAGAACATCGTTACACCCTGAGAACTTCATCACAAAGGGTGGCCCCTACCAGAGTTCTGTTGAAGAGAATGGACAATTTGAGGAGAATAATCTTAGTCCCAATGAAACAAAGGCAACTGTTAGTGATTATATAAGTGAGTCTCCAATAAATTCAGAAGAAATTTCTCAGAATGCAAAAGGGAAATGTTCTGACTTTGAAAATTATGCAAGTGAAGGATTTAGTAAGTCACTCTCAGCAGCAAGACTCAATATTGGGCATTTGCCATCTGCCAAAAAGAGTGCCAATTGGCACGTCATGGAAGAGGAAGATGATCCTAATGTTCATTACTTTGAATCAGATCATGTGGCACTGAAACACAACAAAGATGGTCAGAGACTTATGGGTGATTTCTGTTCTTGAGACTCAGTATTCTTAAGTAGTTCAAGACCTTGATAGTTTAGGCAGACACCAGAAAGAAACACTTTTAAAATCCCATTGGATTTGTGGAAAAACTCAAGAAGAAGTTTGATAAAGCACTTCCATATCCACAAAGTTGTTCAGTTTTCTGAAATTACATGGGACTAATAAACCAATAGCCTTGGAAACTTGGAAACAGAATTTAAAAACCATAAAAGCCATACTAGCAGAATTAAATTAGTATTCTATTGAAGACAGTATTCCCAATGTATCGGAAATTACAACAATTACTATAGTTTTAAAAGTTAAAGCAGAGACTTCAGCAGATGCAAGCTGAATGGGGCTTTGTGCAACATATGGGTTTCAAGTGTAATAACTGTGGCATAGAACCTATTCAGAGTGTTTGGTGGCACTGCTGGGCTTCTCCTCCAGATATGTCTTTGGATTTCTGTGATTCTTATTCTGTGAAATATATTTTTACAAGAAAGATCACCAATTAGAACCTATTTATAGGTCAGAGACATTCTTAGAGACCGTGTGTCCCAGGGCACCAGTAATAAATTACCTTGACCCAAACTATTTTCTAGCGAAGAGATGACATGGAAGAGAGTATCATTTATTAGTCTTCTGCAGCACATCGTAATGGTATCATTGTTAATTATGTGCAGTTTGGAAAGATTCTGTGCTTTCCCTGAAATGACATTCTCAGAAAACAGCTTCCTGATTGTTTTTTAAATGCATTTTCTTAAGCCATCAGTAGTTTCTTTCCATTTATCTTATGTCAAATTGCTCTCAAATTACCTACCTCTAGCTTTCAGAATTCTCTTCTGTAAAATGAGGGTTTGGACCATGGAATGTCCTTTTGATTAAGAACAGTGTTTCGAGTTCAGACAGTATGGATTCAAAGTCTGACTCCACTACCTCTCAAATGTGTGACGTTGGGCAAGTTACTTAGCTTTCCTAAGCCTCAGTTTTCTCATATTTGAAATGGCTGTAGTAATGACACCTACCTCATAGAGTTGTTTAGAGAATCAAATGATACAGTGCATGAAGAATTTAGTGCCGTGACAAGCACAGAGTAGACATTCCATTAACAGGACCTGCCTGCTCCAGATCCTGTCAACCCCAGCATTCTCTATACAGAGCCATGTGGGAACAGGAGTATTCTGGGATTGACTTCTCAGGGGAAGGGATTCAGAAGTAAGGTTCCTTCCTATCGCAAGTTGTGCCAGCCACCTCTTCTTTGTCCTGTTGATCTCCCGAGTGTAAATGCAGTGAGATGAGCCTCATCCCCATGTCTCACACGCTCCTGGTCATCCTGTTCCACCCCCGGAGGATGCATCTTTTTTCACCTCCCACCATTTATCAGCTGCTGTAACCTGGATCCTTGGCACATGTCACGGTTTGTTATTATTAATGAATTCCAAAAAGAAATATTGGATTATGTTTGTAATCTGATCTGTACCTGGGCATGAAGGAGTTATGATTAGGGCATGATGGAGTTATGGTGGGTGGGGACTCACAGATAAAAGGCACGGCAAAGGACAGAGTTGAGGATTCTTAATGTTGGAGTTTTGATGTTGGAGTTTGATGCTGAGGGCTTAAGCTGGAGCCCCAGGAAGTCAGTGCTCAGAGGAAAGAGAAGCCAGCCCCAGGAAGAAAGGAAACTTGAACCCAGAGAAAAGCAAGCCCCAGGAACATAAGAACCCAGGAAGCCTGAACCCTCACATATGTCAGTAGCCATCTTGCTCCAAATAGACTTTGGTAAGGGAAGTAACTTATGCTTTGTGGCCTGGTATCTATAAGCTCCTACCCCAAATAAATACCCTTTATAAAAACCAACCAATTTCTGGTATTTTGCATCAGCACCCCTTTGGCTGACTAATACAGCAGAGTTCTGTTATTTGGGCCCCCAGCTACGGAAGGCTCCACCCTCCTCCTCTCACAGACAGTCCTGGAACCCTGACCTATATGTGGGGACCAATGTGCCAGCCAGGCTGTTGGATGCTTTTCAGGCCCTGCTATATTACTTTCTCCTGTTGAACACTAGAGGGTGATCTGTACACGTGTAAGGAGGTGCTGAATACAAGTATCTGAGCATACTCACCTAAAAACAGTCAAGTAAAGAAACACAGGCGAAGGAGTACACACACATGTACAACTATTCAACTGCATGGACAAACATCCAAACATCATCACACATGTAATACACCCTCCCTCAACATGCAGAAATGTGCATATACCCACTGGCATATACACAGTCATGAACATAGTCACATGACCATAAAAACCCATGCAGGCACACAAATGAACATACACATCTACAAACATGGAACATACATTCAAAACACATAGACCTACACAGAACCATTTATACACATACATATACACAAAAATGCACAGACATATGCACAGCCAAAGACACACAGGTAGACACAGTCTACAGACATTTTCATACCTGTTTTAGTTTGCTAAAAACTGCTGAGAGCAGTATACCAGAAATGAGTTGGCTTTTACAATGGGAATTTATTAGGCTAAAAGCATATAGTTCCAAGGCTGAGGAAAATGTCTAAACCAAGGCATCAGTTGAAGCTCTTTCCCTGAAGGTCAGCTGCTGGACATTCTGGGCTTCTGCCATGTGGCAGGGTACAATGGCAACTCTGCCAGTCCCTGCCTTCTTCTCCGGACCACAGTGATTTCAGTTCCTTGCTCTCAAGGCATTCTGTCTGCTTATTGGGGTCCGCACTGACTCTTTGGCCTTCTTTCTGTGTCTGTGACTCTTTATTCTTTTGTTTATAAAGGACTCTAATAAGAGGATTTTAAGACCCACCTTGAGTCATGCCCTACTGATCTAATCAAAAGGAGGGTCCCTTAACTGAGTCTAATCAAAAGGTCCTATCTACAATAGGTTTACAGGCACAGGAATGGTTTGACATTAAGAACAAGATTTTCTGAAGTCCACGAGACTCAAGCCAGCACAATATCCATAGCTTTACACTGGATTGAATCATCATTTACATTTTATAGATGGGAAACTAAAGCTCAGAGAGTCCAAGTGTTATAGCCAAGGTCACTTAGCGGCAAATGGTAAAATTAAGATGTAACTCCAAGTAAGTACTTCAGTAAGGAGGATTAGTTCAAAAAAGATTTAAGCTCCACCTTCAGACACTGGTTATGTAATTGATAATACTTTGCCAATTAAAAATATCTCCTTGTCCATTTAACTTTGTTAAATATTTAGACCATTCTGCCACTGTAACTGCCTCTCGATACCCAGGACAATAGAGTATAGTCATGGTAATAGCATTCGGCCATACTTGCCAATAGGAACAGCCAAGAAGGAGGAGAAAGATGGTTTCCAATTCACTTAAGCTTTTCAAATCTCACTTAAGTATGTCTAACTGGTACACAATATAAATGTCAGCTAATAGTGCCCTTTTTATCCCTTCTGCTTGGGGGCTCACCTAATGTTCTCATCCAAATTCTCTCCTGCTACACCCTAACCCCACACATACACACCCACACAGCTTCCAGCATCTGGGCCCTGACCTGCTCATGGTCTTGATTGTAATATTTGATACTACTACCAGGATAACTTGCTATTAGTGTGAAATTCAAATACAAATATCATGATGAGGTTGGAGTGGTGCCAAAAAGGCTCCCTGGCTCCCTCATGTAAATCCCCAAGAAATGGCATTACTTTGTTAAAGTAACAAAGCTACTGAGTTTGCCCTTAGGAAGACCCAGAAGTTTGAATTTTCCTGACTCCCGTGATTGGCCAATTTCAAGGGCATTACCTTACAATTGCAAAACCCTCAAGACCCTTATATGTAAGCCAGTATGTATCTTATTAATGAGAAATATATTCAGCAAGGGACTTGGCTCTTCAAATCACCTGGCCAACATACTTTGTCTCTGTAGTCAAACTATCCAGGAGGTTAAATTATAAGCAGAAGTCTCCTTAGTGAACATGAGAGTTACTTAGCAGATCTGAATGTTACATAATCTGGCTCTGAAAACCTGATGCATACATCTCAGCAAAAGGGATATTGCCTCTCATCAGAACTGACAATTCCTTGGGTTAAGATACTCTCTGCCCAGAGTGCACTTACATGGTAACTGTGAATATTTACTCCTAAGACTGACTTCATTTTTTAAATGTTTCCGTGGATGATCATTTTCTCCCATCTCTGATTAACGTAGTACTTTTTCTGTGAATGACAGAGAGTATGCTGATAAATTTAGTACAGCCTTACTATAGACTGAGATCTATTCTACATCTTTTAAGACTATTTTGCTTAGCTTTGTCCTGATAATACATACATACTAAGTTGGTGCAAAAGTAATCGCGGTTTTGCATTGTTGAAGTTTGCCGTTTGATATTGGAATACATTCTTAAATAAAAGTGTTTATGTTATAAATCATTTCAATGTGTATTCCTCACTTTATTTTTTTTGTTAATGACTTATTACTTGCTGTTTATATTTATTTTAGATTATGGAAATGGTATACAAAAAGCAAATTCAGTGATTTTCTTGATTTCAAAATGGGTCATAAAGCAGCAGAGACAACTCACATCAATAATGCATTTGGCCCAGGAACTGCTAATGAATATATGGAGCTGTGGTGGTTCGAGAAGTTTTGCAAGGGAATTGAGAGCCTTGAAGATGAGGAGCATAGTGGCCACAGGAATTTAACAATGAGCAATTGAGAGCAGTCATTGTAGCTGATCCTCTTAAACTAAAGGAGAACTCAATGTCAACCATTCTATGGTCTTTTGGCTTTTGAAGCCAATTGGAAAGGTGAAAATCTCCAAAAGCACATGCCTCATGAGCTGACCAAAAATCAAAAATATCATCATTTTCAAGTGCCATCTTCTCTTATTCTACACAACAACAATGAACCAATTCTCGATCAGATTGTGACTTGCAACAAAAAGTGAACTTTATATGATAACCATCAAAGACCAGCTCAGTGGTTGGACTGAAAAGAAGCTCCAAAGCACTTCCCAAAGCCAAACTTTCACCAAAAAAAGGTCATGGTCACTGTTTGGTGGTCTGCTGCCACTACATCTTTCTGAATCCCAGAGAAATCATTACATCTGAGAAGTATACTCAACAAATCGATGAGATGCACCAAAAACTGCAATGCCTGCAGCCAGCCCTGGTCAACAGAGAGCCCAATTCTTCTCCATGACAATGCCCAACTGCATGTCACACAACCAATGCTTCAAAAGGTGAATGAATTGGGCTACAAGGTTTTGCCTCATCCGCCATTTTAACCTGACTTCTCACCAACTAACTACCACTTCTTTAAGCATCTTGACAACTTTTTGCAGGGAAAATGCTTCCACAACCAGCAGGATGCAGAAAATGGTTTCCAAGAGTTCGTTGAATCCCAAAACTCAGATTTTTATCCTACAGGAATATGCAAACTTATTTCTCATTGGCAAAAATGTATTGATTGTAATGGTTCCTATTTTGATTAATAAAGGTATGTTGGAGCATAGTTGTAATGATTTACAATCCACGATCCGAAACTGCAACTCCTTTTGCACCACACTAATAATTGATGAATTTAACTCTTTCAGAGTAATCTTATTGTTTCTATCTTTAATTTCTCAAAAGATTGAAAGTGCCTACATTCTCTTTTGAACCTCTCAGTGATAATAGCTGTGCTCCTGGATTACCATTTGTTGTCAATTTTATGCAATACTATGCTAGACCAGATAAGTTGGACTTCTGCCCATCAGTCTAGCTCTTTATTTTTTTTTTTTAAGATTTATTTTTTATTTCTCTCCCCTTCCCCCACGCCCACCTCAGTTGTCTGCTCTCTGTGTCCATTCTCTGTGTGTTCTTCTATCCTTATCAGTGGCACTGGGAATCTGTGTTTCTTTTTGTTGCATCATCTTGCTGTGTCAGTTCTCCATGTGTGCGGCACCATTCTTGGGCAGGCTGCACTTTTTTTTGTGCTGGGCAGCTCTCCTTATGGTGCATTCTCCTTGCGTGTGGGGCTCCCATACGTGGGGAACACCCCTGCGTGGCAGGGCACTCCTTGCATGCATCAGCACTGCTGCATGGGCCAGCTCCACATGGGTCAAGGAGGCCTGGGGTTTGAACCACGGACCTCCCAGGTGGGAGGCGGATGCCCTATCCATTGGGCCAAGTCCGCTTCCCCAGTCTAGCTCTTTCCTTGGACCTTCCACTGTAGTTCAATTGCTTGAATTCTATGTACTCATTTGTGCAATACTGCTATTTTCAAGATATGAAATAAATAGGCAAAGAATATCAACAGTTCACAGAAAGAAAATATAAATGGCTTTTTAAAAATAAAATTTTCTTCAAGTATATCATTCATACATGAACATACATAAACAGTAAATATATAGTAAATGTTGTGAAATTACAAAACAAACATGCATATGATCACACAAGTCTCCCATACATCACCCTACCACCAACACTTTGCATTGTTGTGCAACATTTGTTACAAACAGTTAAAGAAAATATAAATGGCTTTTAAACTTACAAAAAATGCTTGTGCTAGGCAGAATTCTAAGATGCCCCTTGATTCTTGCCTGCTGATATATACACCCTTTATAATTCCCTCCCCTTGAGTGTGAATGGGAACTATGGATTTGACAGGCTAAATATATTATATGGCAAAGATGATATTATAGTTACTCCTTTGATTACATTATGTTAAGTAAGATTCTGCCTTAGCAGAATGAGGTGAGAGACTGGGGACCATTTAGTCAGAAACAGCAGCTATTTCTAGGAGCTGAGAGATACCCCTGGCATCCAGCAAGAAAGCAGTGACCTCAGTGCTACAACCACAAGGAATTGAGTTCTGCCAGCAATCAGAGGGAGCTTGAAAGCAGACCCTTCCCAGTTGAACCTGTAGGTGAGAAATGCAGCTGGTTGGCCCCTTTGTTTCAGCCTGAAGAGACCCTGAGCAGAGGATTCAGATAACCCATGCCTGGGACTCATGCCTTATAGAAAATAAGAAATAATAAATATGTACACTGTCTAAAGCTGCCAAATTTGTGTTAATTCTTTATAAAACAGTAGAAAATAAATACTCAGCCTCACCCATAAAGAAATATAAATTAGAACTACATTGAGATACTGCTATTTACTTGTCAGATTGGCAAAGAGAAAAAAATATGAAATATCCTATTTGAGCAAAAATGTAGGAAACTGGGCATTCTCATATATTGCTAGTGGCAGTTAAATTAGTATTATCTCTTTGGAAGGTGATTGAAAATATCTAGCAAAATTTAAAAGCACATCCTCTCACCTGACCGGTCAGCTTGTAATTTATCATTGAGATACATTCAGAAATGAATGAAAAGATCAAGAAACAAGCTTAGCTATTTCAGCACTGTGTGTGACAACAGAAGATTGGCGTCTATCTATAGACACATAGTTAGATAATCCTAATTAGATAATAATGGAAATTCTATGGAGCCATAAAAAAGAATGAGGATATTCTTTAAGTACTGATATTAAAGACATATTAGATCTTTTTGTTTTTATAATGAGAAAAAGGTATATAATAACTACCATTTGTATTGTCAAGTAAAATGGCTGCCTGCATTGGGTATTGTGGGGACAGACACCTTTCAAAAAGGATTTTCCAGAAGACAGTTGACCTTCAGGGTCTTTCTGTGAAAAATAGAGAAATGGTACACACCCTACAGAATTGCAGATAAGCAATATCCAATGATAAACCAGTTTTGGTCCAGAGAGAGAGCTTACCAGAATTGACATACCACACTAATCAATGTGTATCTGCTCCCCACTTTGTAAGAATCCCATCTCCATGTAAAACAGAAACTTAACCAAAGCGTTTAAAAAAGCAGAAACCTAATCAGCCAGAGCATTTCCTTGCTTGCTTCTGTGTTTCCCCATATATACGTGCTCTTTCTACTCTGTCAGAAGAGCTCCTTTCCATGTGCAGTTTGGATGCTGCCTGATAAATGAATTCTAAACTGCTCAAATAAATACCCATAAATGATATCTTGCCTACTATTTTATTTTAACAATATGCATCAAAAGAAAGAAGGGAGAATATATTTTCCTGCATGTGCATACAATACCTCTAGAAAGTTTATAAAAAACTGATAAAATTGGCTGCCTCCAAGGAGGAGGCTGAGAACCAGGATGCAGGAATGGAACAAAAAATATTTACTATATACGTTTTTGTGCATTTAAGTTTATTTACCCTGTGAGTGTATTATCTATGAAAAATATACACTACAAAAACAATATGCAAGCTATCCTCCTCTCCCAACGTTTGCTGACTGTTCCCCGAGAGAGAAAAACAACATAGAGAGGGGCAAGACATCCTGAGGGAATGCAGTCCACCAATAGTTAACACAGAAACCTCTACGAAGGAATTTCATGTGCTTTACTTCTAAACATTAAATATTTTTAAAACTGTAAACAACTTAAGCATTAAAATGAATTAGGAAATGCTTTAGTCAGCCAAAGAGGATGCTGATGCAAAGTGCCAGTACTCTATTGCTTTTATAGAAGTTATTACCTGGGGTAGAAACTTACAGTTTCTTGTATCACAAGACCCTAAACTTACAGTCACAAGACCCTAAAAAGTCCAACTCAGGGTACCCTAAGATGTACCTTCTCACCCAAAGTCTGTTCCCACATGTTGAAACAAGATAGTAGTGATGTCTGAGGTTTCATCCTTCCACTTCCTCTTAAGACTACATGGATCCAGCTTCTTCTGATCTCAGCTGCAGGCTGGAGGACTCATCTGTCTCCTCAGGGCTCATTTCTTTCTGGGCTCAGCTGCTCTGGTCTCTTCACAAGGTCAGCTGTAAACTATCAGGCTCATCTCTCTTTCTGGAGCCGCAGGATCTTCTGTGTATCTTGTCTGTGTATCTCTGTGTGTTCTTGATTGAGCTTTCATTTAATAGTGCACCGAGGGAGCAGGGATTCAACCCTGCATGCCTTAATGATTGTGGAATCAAAGTCCTAATGTAACATAATTTAATCAAAGGCATCTCAGCTGAATCTAATGCAATCAAAGGGTATCATGCCCAGAGGAACAGACCAGTTTGCAAACATAATCAATATCTCCTTTTTTGACTTCATAAATAATAACAATCTGCCACAGGAAATGAGCAATTTTTTAACTTATAATCATAGTCAATAATTAAAATTCCATTAGATCTGCCCAAGCAAATGAGCATATACTGGAGTTGATTTTTGTCATCACCTGATGCACAAGCCTCCTGAGCATTTTTCTGATCAACAGTAGGTCCACAGCAGGATCCATAGTCCTAATCCTGTGTCCTAAAATGAGGCCAGAGTATGTTCTTTCCTAATAAAGACAAAGAATTCTTAGAGCTTTACTGCTTTTCAGAAAAGGGACCAACCTTAAAGCAGCATAAGTAGAAGATAAATTTTTTTAATTGAAAGATATTTGCAAAAGGCAGAAAACCAAGCACTGAGACTCCGCCTTCCAAAATGAAGTAAAAACCTTGATACAGGATTTTCAATGGAGAGAGGTTTTGGTGACCTATATAATCTCATTCTATCCTCAATAGAGAGGGGTTGATGGCACTTAAGGTGACCAACTCTCTAAAAAAGCTTCCATCATACGAGGAAAAAAAAGGAATATAGACTGTAAATCTTCTAACACTGTTAAATTTCTTGGACTTGATAACTGTATTTAAGGTGGTTACATAAGTGAATAGCCTTGTTCTTAAGAAATGTACATGGTAGAATAAAGTGTTCAAGGAGTATGATGTATACAACCTACACTCAAGTGTTCAGAAAATGGATTGACAGATATATGGTATGGTAGTTTGAGATTGAATGTACCCCATAAAATCATGTTCATTAGGGTAATCCATTCCTGTACTGTAAGTAGGACCTTGTGATTAGGTAGTTAAGGGCCTTTTCATAGGTTACTTCAGTTAAGAGCCTTTTGATTAGATTAATCCAGTGAAGTGTGACATAAAGTGGTCTTAATCCTCTTTGGAGTCCTTTATAAACAAGATGAATACCAAGAGAGATAGAGAGAAAGCCACTGAAGTCAAAAACTAGAAGCAGCGAAGCCTAGAAGAGAAGGGAGAAACCAGCAGATGCCACCAAGGGCCTTTCCATATAACAGAGGAGTCCAGGATCACCAGCAGCTGCTCTTCAAGGAAGAAAGCATTGCCTGATGATGCCTTGCCTTGGACATGTTCACATCTCAGAACATAAGGTTGTAAGTTAATAAATCTCCATTGTAAAAGCCAATCCATTTCCAGTCTATTGGTTTTGGTACCCTAGCAGAGTAAACCAGATGGATAGACAGATGAATAGATAGAGCAAATGTGGCAAAATGTTAAAATTGGTGGATCTGGGTATCTAGGAGGATAAGGGTAAGTTGGAGATATTTCTATAGGGTTTGTATTTTTTGTAATTCTTCCAATATATTTGAAAGTAGTTCAAAATAAAAAGTTAAAAAAGAGCCTCCGTGACTCAGCCATACCAAACAAAAAACATAATATAGTATATAATATACACGTTATTACTTTAACATAAAAATGTGAAAAATAGGTGTTCATTTGAAGTTATACAATGTTCTATATTAACTACTTTTGTTATATAAATGCTACTATTAAAATAAGAGGACTAGGTAGCAGTGGCAATTAGTAATAATAGTATGACTAAACATATACATGATAAAATATAACAATATTTTTACAATAGTTCTTTTTTCTGATAGAGAAAATTATTTTATCTCTATTTTTATCTTTTTTAGATTTTTTAATTGTTTATTTTTCAATTTTTTTATTAGAGTAGTTATGGGTTTACAGAAAAATCATGCATAAAATACATAGTTCCCATATACCACCCTATTAATACCTTACGTTAGTGTGGCACATTTGTTACAATTCACCAAAGAACTTTTTATAATTGTACCATTGTTTACAATAGGATTCACTGTTTGTGTTGTTTAGTCTTATGGGTTTTTTTTTTTTTTAATTTTTCTTCTAATAACATATATAAAACCTAAAATTTCCCCTTTAACCATATTCATATATATACTTTAGTGCTGATTCACATATATACTTTAGTGCTGCTAATTATGTTCATAATGTTGTGTAACTATCACCTCCATTCATTACCAAAACTTTATGATCAACCCAAATAGAAACTCCATACAATTAAAGCATTAACTCCTCATTCCCTACCTCCAATCCATTCCTTGGTAACCTATATTCTAGATTATGACTACATAACTTTGTTTATTCTAATTATTTCATATCAGTGAGATCATACAATATTTGTCCTTTCGTGTCTGGCTTATTTTACTCAACATGATGCTTCAAGGTTCATCCATGTTGTTGCATGTGTCAGAAAGCCATTCCTTTTTACAGATAAATAATATTCCATTGTATATATATACCACATTTTATTCATCCATTCATTGATTGGTGGACACTTGGGCTTTTTACACCTTTTGGCAATTGTGAATAATGCTTCTATGAACATCGATGTGCAGAAATCTATCCAACTCCCTGCTTTCAGATATTTTGGTGTATATATTTAGAAGTTGGATTGCCAGGTCATATGTTAAATCTATATTTAATTTTCTTAATTTTCTGAGGAACTGCCAAACTAACTTCCACAGCAGCTGCACAATTTTAAAATCTCACTAACAATGAGTGAATTTCTCCACATTCTCTAACACGTGTTATTTTCTGTTTTTCCAATAGTAGACATTCTAGTGGTATGAAATGGTATCTCAATGTGGCTTTGAGTTGTATTTCCCTGATGGTTAGTGATGTTGAGCATCTTTTCATGTACTTTTTAGCCATTTGTATATATCTTCTTTGGAAAAATCTCATCCAAGTCTTTTGCCCATTTCTAAAATGGGTTATCTTTTTATTATTGAGTTGTATGATTTTTAAAATAGATTCTGGATAGATAGTAAACCCTTATCAAGTATATGGTATGGTGGTTTGAAGCTGTATGTACCCCAGAAAAACATTTTCTTAAATCTGATCCATTCCTGTGGATATAAACCCATTGAAAGTAGAATCTTCTGATGAAGCTAGTTCAGTTAAAGTGACCCACTTCTTTCAAAATGGGACATAATCCTTGTTTTAGTATGCTAAACTTTGCCAAGACAATATACCAGAAATATGTTGACTTTTACAATGGAGATTTATTAATGTATAAGCTTACAGTTCTGAGGCTGTGAAAGTGTCCCAATCAAGGCATCATCAGGAGATGCTTTCCCGCCGAGTTGCAGCTGTGGGCAGTCAGGCACATGATAGCACCTGTTGGTCTCTGCCTTCTCTTTCAGGTTTTGTTTCCTTCAGCTTCTGGTTTCCAGGACCTTCTTTCTTAGCTTCTGGGAGTTCTCTCTCACATGGTGTATTAGTCAGCCAGAGGGGTGCTGATGCAAAATATGAGAACTCTGTTGGCTTTTATAAAGGGTATTTATTTGGGGTGGAAGCTTACATTCACAAGGCCATAAAGCATTAGTCACTTCTCTCACCAGAGTCTATTGCCATGTTTGGAGCAAGATGGCTCCCAGTGTCTGCAAGGGCTCAGGCTACCTCTTCCTCCTAAGGCTCTGTAGTCCCAGCTTTTTCCAGTATCAGCTAGAGGCAGGGATAATTCTTGTCTCTGTCTGGGGGCTTGTTTCTCTCCGGGCTCAGCTGCTTCGTTCTCTCCATAAGGTCAGCTATAGACTATCAGGCCCTCTCTCTTCCCAGGGCCTCTGCCATGTCTATGGAGCCATCCTTGGTTAGATTTATTCCTAAATATTTCATTCATTGTGTTGCTATTATAAATGGAATTTTTCTTTTTTTTTCAACATCATCTTTATTTGAATTCAAAAATACATTAATTTAATATGCTAATCTACTTTATTCTTAAATTCTCAGAATACATGGGTTATAAAATTTAGTACATTATAAATTAAAATTGGTATATGGACAAGCCCACTCAACTGGGACAGAATAGTCTATTCCACAAATGGTACTGGGAAAACTGCATATCCATAGCCAAAATAAAGAAGATCCCTATCTCATACCCTGTACAAAAATTAGTTCAAAATGGATCAAAGATCTAAATATAAAAGCAAGTACCATAAGGATGCCCAAAGAAGATGTAGGAAAACATCTTCAAGAACTGGTGGTAGGTGGTGGATTCTTTAAACTTAGGCTGAAAGTGTGAGCAATGAAAGAAAACGTGAATAAATGGGACCTCCTCAAACTTAAACACTTCTGTGATTCAAAGAACTTTATTAAGAAGGAGAAAAGGCTGCCTATTCAATGGGAGAAAATATTTGGAGGCCACATATCTGATAAGGGTTTGATTTCCATTCTATATAAAGACATCATACAAATCAACAATAAAAGAGCAAGCAATCCAATTTAAAAATGGGCAAAAGATTTAAATGGATATTTCTCCAAAGCGAAAATACAAATGGCCAAAAAGCACAGGAAAAAATGTTCCATATCACTAGCTATTAGGGAAATGTAAATCAAAACAACAATGAGATATCATCTAACATGACATAAAATGGCCATTATTAAAAAAACATACAACAGTAAGTGTTGGAGAGGATATGGGGATATAGGAACACCCCTTCCCAGTTGGTGAGATTATAAAATGGTGCAGCCTCTGTGGAAGACAGTTTGGTGGTTCCTCAGGAAGCTAAGTATAGACCTGCCATAAAATCCAGCAATATATCCACTAGAAATATATCCAGAAGAACTAAAAACTATTACACAAACAGACATCTGCACACCGATGTTCATAGTGGCATTATTCACAATTGCCAAAAGATGGAAACAACCCAAGTGTCCAACCAATGAATGTATAAACAAAATATGATATATGCATAGGATGAAATACTATGTTGCAGTAAGAAAAAATGAAATCAGGACACATATGATAACATGGATGAATCTCAAAGACATTATAATAAGCAAAGTAAGCCAGACACAAAAGGACAAATATTGCATGATCTCATTAACATGAACTAAGTATGAAGAATAAGCACATGGAGTTAAAACCTAGATACAGGTTATTAGGAGATAAGAGGAGGGTGGGGAAGAACTATGGATGCTTAATGTATGTAGAAGTTTTAATTAACTTGACTGTAAATGTTGGAAATGGATAGAGTTGATGGTAACACATATTGAGTAGCAGCTGGTTTATAAATGGGATTGTGGCTGAAAAGGTAGTCTGGGGAAGTAAATGTCAATTGAAAGAAAGCTAAAAAATAATCTAGGGATTGAATAACACAGAGAACTCAGAGATGGATGAGAATTGTAGTTGAGGGTACAAATGCAAGAGTGTCCTTCTGTGAGCTAGAGCAGATATACACCATTATTGCAAGGTGATGGGAATGTGGAGAAGCATGGGAAAACTACAATTGGTGTGATCTGTGAACTGTGGTTAACAGCAATTCTATAATATTCCTGCATCAATGCCGAAGATATACTGTGTTGATAATGGAGGTATATGGAAAAAGTGTGCCAAATGTATTCTAGGAACCATAGTTAGTGGTAATAGTCTGATGGTATTATCTCATAATCTGTAACAACTGTTCCACCATGCTGTGGTGTGTTGGTGAATGGGTGTTGCATGGGATTCTGAACATGTGTATGATTGTTGTATAAGTCTACAACCTCTGTAATAAAAATATATTTTTGAAAAATAGGATGGGTTGGGGGAAAATAAACCAAGTGTAAGAAAAGGACTATAATTAGTAATATTTTGATGAAGCTCTTGCATAGTTTGTAACAAATGTTTCACAACAATGCAAAGTGTTGGTGGAAGGGTGATGTATGAGATTCCTGTATTATGTTATGCATGTTTATTTTGTAAGTTCACAATCTTTACTATACATTTATTGTTTATGGATGTTCATGTATGAATGATATATTTCAGTAAGATATATACATAATATATATATATATATATAAGTATATATTATTGAACTATATAGTTTTGGAGTGACCTGAATATTTCCATTTCTAGCCAATTTCCATGATGCTTTCTTTAAGGCTGGAACTCTTTGATTTACTCTAAAGGACAATTTTCTTTAGAAGCTAAACATGGAGAAGAATGTGTGCCAATTTTCAAACCCTCAATGATCATCTTCAAGATAATATTATAGCATCCACATTCTCACCTCATATTCTCATGTCAAGGCTTTTCTCCTCTTTTCTTCTCAAATCTGAGGTGTTTTGGAGTTCTGTGAGAATTCTGTAACAAAAACAAAGGTAAAAAGTGTAAGTGTAATTCACCAATAAATTAAAACATGACACAGCACAAATCTCTGGGACATGTGGTAAACTGAACCTAGATCCAGGCTGGGTGCTCTGGATAGCTGTTTTCTACATGGTTTGTCTTCTCAGTCATTGTCTGCAGGACTCTGAGAAGCTGTAGGAATATGTAGGTGCAGGTTCGAGGCCCAGATTCACCTCCACCATTGTGGAATGGGACTGTACATCACCAGGCAGAGTCCTTTGCTCCCTTTTGCCACCTGGACAGAGCCTGACGAGTGATTTCCCTGGGAGTATCTGCTTTGGAATGGAATTTTAAAATTTCTTCTTCAGATTGTTCATTCACACTGTTCATAAATAGAGACACTATTTACATTTGTGTGTTGATCTTGTACCCTGTCACTCTGCTGAATTCAATTATTAGTTCCAGTAGCTTTGTTGTGGATTTTTAGTATGTTGGATCATGTCATTTGCAAATAGGGAAAATTTGACTTCTTTCTTTCCAATTTGGATGTCTTTTGTTCCTTTTTCTTGCCTAATTGCTCTAACCAGAAGTTCCAGTACAGTATTAAATAACAATGATGACAGTGGGCCTCCTCACTTTGCTCCTGCTCTTAGAGGGAAAGCTTTCAGCCTTTCACCATTGAGTATGATGATGTTGGTGGTAGATTTTTCATAGATGCCTTTTATCATATTGAGGAAGTTTCCTTCTCATCCTGGTTTTCTAAATGTTTTTATCAAAAAAGGGTGCTGGATTTTGTCAAATGCCTTTGCTGCATTTATTGAAATGATCATGTGCTTTTTTTACCTTTGCTCTGTCAATGTGATATACTACATTGATTTTCTTATGTTGAACCACCCTTGCATACTTAGAATGAATCCCACTTGATCATGATATATAATTTTTATGTGCTTTTGGATTCAGTTTGCTAGTATTTTGTTGAGGATTTTTGCATCTATATTCATAAGGATTACTGGGCTGTAGTGTTCTTGTGATATCTTTATCTGCCTTTGATATTAGGGTGATATTGGCCTCAAAGAATGAGTTACAATGTATTTCCTCCTCTTTTTTTTTTTTTTTTTTTTTGAAGACTTTGAAAAGGATAGGTGTTAATTCTTCTTGAAATGTTTGACAAAATTCACCTGTGAAGTCATCTGGTCATAGATTTTTTTTTGTTGGGAGGTTTTTGATGACTGATTCAATCTCTTTATGTTATGGATTTATTGAGAGCTTCTCTTTCTTCTTAAAATCGATGTAGGTAGTTTGTGTGTTTCTAGGAATTTGCCCATTTCATCTAAGTTTCAAATGTGTCAGCATACCATTGTTCATAGTATCCTCTTGTAGTCTTTTTTATTTTGGTGTGGTCATTAATAATATCTCCCTTTTCATCTCTGATTGTTATGTTTCTTCTCCGTTTTTTTCCTTTGTCAGTCTAGCTCAAGGTTTATCAATTTATTGATATTTTCAGAGAACGAACTTTCAGTTTCATTTACTTTCCCTATTGTTTTATTCTCTATGTAATTTATCTCTGTTCTGATCATTGTCATTTACTTCTTTATGCTTGCTTTGGGTTTAGTTTGTTCTTCTCTTTCTAGATGCTCTAGCTTTGAAGTAAGGTCTCTGATTTGAGATCTTTCTTCTCCACCCCCCACCAGATGGTCCCTCATCTGTCTGCTTGCCATTGTCTGCTCATTTTTCTTTAGGAGGCACTGGGACCTCCCATATGGGAAGCAGGCACTCAACTGCTTAAGCCACATCTGCTCCCCTTTTTTTTCCTTTTTAATGTAAGCATTTAGACATATATATATTTCATTCTCAGCATTACCTTCACTGCTTCCCATAAGTTTTGGTAGATTGTGCTTTCATTTTCTTTCACATCAAGGTATTTCCTAACTTTCCTTATGATTTATTCTTTGACTCATAGGTTGTTTAAGAGTATATTGTTAGGAAGTGGATGTGGCTCAACTGATAGAGGATCCATCTACCATATGGAGGGTCCAGGGTTCTATCCCCAGGGCCTCCTGACCCATGTGGTAAGCTGGCCCCCACACAGCTCTGCTGTGTGCAAGGAGTGCAATGCCAATCAGGGGCACCCCTGCATAGGTGTACCCCATGCACAAGGTATGCACCCTGCAAGGAGAGCTGCCTCACATGAAAAAAGCACAGCCTGCCCAAGAAGGTCACCACACACATGGAGAGATGTGACACAGCAAGATGACACTACAAAAAAGAGATGTGTTTCTCCAGTCTGCTCGATAATGCAAGTGGATGCAGAAGAACACACAGTGAATGGACACAGAAAGCAGACAACAGGAGGAAGGGAAAAGAAATAAAAATAAATCTTTAAAAAAAAAAAAGAGTACATGGTCTAACTTCCACATACTTGTGAATTTTCTTTCTCCCTCTGTCACTGATTTCCAGCTTTATTCCATTATGATCAGTGAAGATACTTTGTATGACTTCAGTATTTTTTAATTTGTTGAGACTTGTTTTTTGACCTACCATATAGTCTATCCTGAAGAATGATCCATGTGCACTAGAAAAGAATGTGTATTCTCTTGCTGTTGGGTGAAGTGTTCTACATATGTCTGTTAGATCTAAATTATTTGGAGTAACATTCTAGTCTTCTATTTCCTTATTGATCTTCTGTCTAGATGTTCTATCCATTATTGAAAATGATGTATTGAAATTGCCTACTCCACTCTCTAAGCCAAACTCAATATACATTACCTTCCCCCCAGTGTGGGACATGACTTCCGGGGATGAGCCCCCCTGGTGCAAAGGGATTACTAGCTGATGATACACTATCATCAATCACTAGCTGATGATACAACTAGAAAGAGAGCTTGAATAAAAGGGTCAACTCAAACCAGCAGAATATCTCAGCCTACATGTAGGATCATGTGTTAAAACTGCTTTTTGACCTTGACTAAAAGGGGGAAATGGCAATGACAAATGAGTTTATTTGGCTAAGAGTCTTCAAAAAAGTTGGGAGGTCATCAGATGGGCCATGCTTATGCATGCCTCAGCAGGACACTAGAAAAAGCCAAAGTAGATACAACCCTAGGTACTGGTTCTCCTGAAGGCTGTGGAGACCCACAGAGTATATGGTCATGACAGATGGATTTGGAGTTCTGTGCCATGTCAGTTGGCCCTGCTTTGGAATTTGTGTTCCTGAGTGTGATGGAGTTGGACTCAGATGTGACCTTTCTACACATGCCTCTTCTGTCACTTTTACTGAACCTGTGGCTGGCTCTAGGGATAGTGTATACTCGGGACTTGAATCTCTGGATTGTCCATGTGCCAGCTGGACCCTGAGCCTCAGCGAATTTGCAACTCCTACTCTCCAGTTCATTGGACTTACCCAGGTCAGCTAACAGGGAGGTGAAGATGGTCAACCACCACACCAGGAAATCAAGTGCCAATAACTGCAAGCAGAGGAATTGCATCCATCATCTATGTGAAATCTAAGCCCTCTCTTGATCTAGAGATGGAGTGGACACCATCATCCCAGGGTCCACAGAATGGAGGAATAAAATATGGATTAGAGTGGGCTTACTGATATTCTACTATAGAACTATTGTGACTTGTAATGGAAGAAATTGTAGCATTGATGTGGAGAAAGTGGCCATGGTAGTTGCTGAGGGCAAGGAGAGGGAAGAAGAGATGTGATGTGGGGGCATTTTTGGAACTTTAAGTTGTCCTAAATGATAATGCAGGATCAGATGCTGGGCTTTATATGTCCTGCCATAACCCACTGAATGTCCTGGGGGAGAGTGTGAACTACAGGGCAAACTATTATCCATGTGATTCAGCAGTGCTCCAAAATGTGTTCACTGAGTGAGATGAGAGTGCCACAATGATGGGAGAGGTTGCTGGTGTGAGAGGAGTGGAGTGGGGAGGTGGGGGTTATACAGGAACCTCTTATGTTTTTTAATGTAACATTTTTTGTGATGTACATATCTTCAAAAAAATACAATTTACAAAAATGATGGGGGTGGGGCATGGGGAATGGGTTATATGGGAACCTCTTATGTTTTTTAATGTAACATTCTTTGTGGTCTGTTAACCTTAATAAAAAATTTTTAGGCAGCATACTTGGCCCAGTGGTTAGGGTGTCCGCCTACCACATGGGAGGTCCACAGTTCAAACCCTGGGCCTCCTTGACCCGTGTGGAGCTGGCCCATGTGCAGCGCTGATGTATGCAAGGAGTGCCCTGCCATGCAGGGGTATCCCCATGTAGGGGAGCCCCATGTGCAAGGAGTGCGCCCCATAAAGAGAGCCACCCAGCACGAAAGAAAGTGCAGCCTGCCCAGGAATGGCGCCGCACATACAGAGAGCTAACACAAGATGATGCAATGAAAGGAAACACAGATTCCTGTGCCGCTGACAACAGAAGTGGACAAAGAAGACGCGGCAGATGGACACAGAGAACAGACAACCAAGGTGGGGGGAAAGGGGGAGAGAAATAAATAAATAAATCTTTTTTTTTTTAATTTTTAAAGAAAAAATATAGAGAGAAAAAAAGAAATTGTCTACTTTTAAGGTAGAACTGTCTATTTCTACCTTCAAATCTATCGATATTTGCTTCTTTTATAGTTTGGTGCTCTTCTGTTAGGTGCTATATATTTATTTTTTCTTTTTTTGATATATTTTTTATTTATTTTTAAAAGATACTTAGATTACACAAAATGTTACATAAAAAATATAAGGAATTCCCATAGGCCCCACTCCCCACAACTCCCAATTTTTCCCACATTAACAATTTATTTCATTAGTGTGGTATATTCACTGTGATTGATGAAAATATTTTGGAATATTGCCACTAAGCATGGATCATAGTTTACATTATAGTTTACACTCTCTCCCACTCAATTCTGTAGGCTATGTCCATAGATATAATGACCTATATCCTATATATATTTATGATTGTTATGTCTGGTTATTGAATTGACCTTGTTATCAGTATATAGTGACTATCTATGTCCCTCATAACAATTTTTGACTTAACATCTATTTAATTTGATATTAATATAAATACCCCAACTCTCTTTTGGTTACTACTTGCATGGTATATTTGTCCACCCTTTCATTTTCAACCTACTTATGGTTTTTTTATTATTATTATTTAATTTGAATCTCTTATAAACAGCATATGGTTGGTTCATGGTTTTTAATCCATTTGGCCAATCTCTGCTTTTTGCCTGGGGAGTTAATCCACTTACACTTAAAGTAACTACTGATAATGCAGGACTTTCTCTCACTATTTTCCTATTTTGTGTTTATTAGCTATATACCTTTTTTGACCCTTAATTCTTCCATTAATGCCTCCTTCCATATTTATTTGGATTTTCAGATTATACTCTTTTGAGACCTTCTCATTTCTTTCTGAATGTATTTGCTTTGTGGTTACTTTGGGGTTAAAATTTAATATCCTAAATCTATTACACATATACTTACACTGTGTCTATATCCCTGATACCCCACTTTGTTACAAATTATAACTTTGTACCTTGCTTGCCAAAAACCACCAGTTTATCATACTTTTTATGCATTTGCATTTTATCTGTATGAAGCAAGAAATGGAGTTACATAACAAACAATGCAATGCATTAGTACTGGCATTTATACTTACCCATATTGTTACCTTTTCTGGAGGCCTTTATTGCTTTATATTGCCTTGGTCCACTGTTTATTGTCCTTTCCTTTAAGGATGAAGAACTTCCTTTAGTACTGCTTATACAGCAGGTCTAATGGTGACAAATTCCCTTAACTTTTGTTTATCTGGGAATGTCATAATTTCATCATTTTTGAAAGAAAGTTTTGTTGTATATAAAATTCTTGGTTGACAATTGTTTTCTCTTAATACTTCAAATATTTTATACCACTGCTTTCTTGCCTTCATGGTTTCTGGTAAAAATTGACAATCTTATTGGGATTGCTTTGAATATAATTTATTGCTTTTCTCTTATAGCTTTTACAGCTCTCCCCTTTCATTGACCTTAGACAATTTGTCTGGGCATGGTTCTCTTTGAATTTATGCTGTTTGGAGTTCGTTGGGCTTCTTGAATATGCATATTCATGTCTTTCATTAAATAATGGAAGTTTTATTCCATTATTTCTTTGAATATTCCTTCTGCTCCTTTATCTGTTTCTTCTCCTTCTGTGACCCCGATAAGTCATATATTGGTACACTTGATGGTATCCCACAGCTGTCTTGGGCTCGGTTTTTCTTTTTTATTCTTTTATCTTTGTGTTTCTCAGCCTAAATTATTTCATAAGTTGAAAGTCTGGTCCTCTTTCTTGGTGGATTCTGGACTTTTTTTCTTGTCCCTTTGGATGGGCCATCATTTCCTGTTTCCTTGTTTGTCTTGTAATCTTTTCTTGCACAGTGTACATTTTAAATATTTTAAAGTGTTATCTCTGGAATTTAGTCCCTGGACTGTTCTTTAAGTTTGTATCCAGCTAGTGATATGACAGATTTTCTTGAATGCCAGGAGCTAATCAGAGCAAACAAATCAAGGCGAAAAACACCTTTCACTCTCTTTAAATTTGTTTCTGCCTTAGTGGTGGTTTCCTTCAGAGCTTAGCCCTACTATCAAGCGGATCAGTCCAAGGCAAGTAGGAAATGCAGGGTCCTCTCTGTCTTATCTGAGCATGCATGGATTTGGAGTCAGGGAACCTGCTCTTTTTCTGGGCCCATGTTCACTATAGGCCCTGGGAATTCTCCTGTTACAGTCCCTGGAGTTTGAGTGAATGCCTCCTGTATTCCACATCTCTTCTCCTTCCTAGGTGCTCTTTGGAGTGATTTAATGCAGGTAGTCCTTGCTTCAGGCCATTTCAGCTTAATTGTTTCTCACAATGTCCCAACTGTCTACAAGTGGCTTCTCTACCCTTAGGGCAAATCTGAGAGAGCTAGTCCAAGATGAGTTCCCTGGCTCAGTCTCTCAGATTTCCATCCAGTAGATTCTCACTGACATACATGTACCTCAGTATTCACACAGGGGCCACTCTGCTCCCTCTGGAACAAAATCAGGGACCCCAGTGAAAGTGCAAGCTGGCTCCACCCTGTGTTGGGGAGGAGGCAGGGAGGGCCAGCAAAGGCACCGGAGAGTCTTCTATGGCTTTTCAAGGTATATTTTCTTAATTCGGTTCTTGTCCAGCTAATGCAACCTTTTTTTTTTTTTTTTTTTTTTTTTATATACGTACTGTGGCCAGAAGTTGAACCCCGGGCCTTGCATGTGGGAAGCCGATATTCAACCACTGAGCCACATCAGCTCCACTGAGGTGTTTGTTTTTTTCCCCATTTGTTGGCTGCTTGTTTGGGGCTTTTTTGTATGTGCTTTTAGGAGGCACAAGGGACCAAACCTGGAACCTCCCGTGTAGGAAGCAGGTGCTCAACCACTTGAGCCACATCTGCTCCCTTAATGCAGCCCTTTAACTTTTCTCAAACTGTTTTTTGAGAAAGGTTACTGTCTTTAAGATTCCGCTGTTGTCTTTGCCCCAGAGGTGTTGAAACAATGGTCATCAGTGAGCCCCCAGCGATCTTAAGTAACTAATCAAAGTAGAGATCTGGTATCAGACCACACATCCTCAGAGTTTGTAGGACTAGTACTCCATGTCCCAACCAGGCTCAGCAAACTGCCACTGCCACTGGCCACAAGTCTGGGAAAATGGGGAATGTAGCCACTACAGGAAGGGTGAAATTCACTGGTCTTCACCGCATTTATCAGCCTTCTCCAGCTCTTCCATGAATGCTGTATAGTATTCCCCTTGACTCCAGAGTTTCAAAGTGATTGATTCAGATAGTTCCTGCCAGTTCAATAGCAGTTTAGTGGAAGGCCTGATTCCCAGTGCTTACTACTCCACCATCTTCCCACAGTCCTCCTTAGATGTTTAGATTTTGAAAGCTAAATTTTTATGTGTTTTAAGGTACATAAATATACACCATTTTAAACGAGAGCATAAATGCAATAGAACCATTCAAAATGTTACCTGTATTTAGTAAATATTAAAATCACATGTTTCTTTCTGTCTCATGATATCATAGGATTTCTCTTTCTGTTTCCTTTCCAATAAAACTCTGAACCACCTGTGGCATATAGAATATTGTTCTTTTCTTTTATGTACTATGGAAATTAATAAAGTAAAGTGTAAAATTCACTTTGACTTGCAACTCTGCTCTCATCAAGCCTCAATTCCACTGATTTCTAGTGCAGGTCTAATGTAGAGACTTTTTGCTAAGCATAGTCACAACAAAAGCTTTTTGGAATGCTTAGGATTTTGCTTACTAGCAACAGGTTGTTAGACTTTCTTGAGTTAGTTTCCAGCTCTCCAAAAATGCCCAACATTGTGTTAACAATTTTCAGGCTTGTTTTATTAGGCCAGCTTTTTGTCAGTCAGGTACTTTCCATCCATAAATTCATCATATATTAAGCTATTCATGTCTAAACTGCACATCATTTTTAAATACATTTGATTTTATCATAAGTTAGACTTAATTTTCAGGGGAAATTATTTTAAAGTGCACTGGTTATTTGAACTTTTTTTTTTTAAGATTATTTATTTCTCTCCCCTTCCCCCCCACCCCCCACCCTGGTTGTCTGTTCTCTGTGTCTATTTGCTGCATCTTCTTTGTCCACTTCTGTAGTTGTCAGTGGCACGGGAATCTGTGTTTCTTTTTGTTGCATCATCTTGTTGTGTCAGCTCTCCGTGTGTGTGGTGCCATTCCTGGGCAGGCTGCACTTTCTTTCACGCTGGGTGGCTCTCCTTACGGGGCGCACTCCTTGCACATGGGGCTCCCCTACATGGGGACACCCCTGCATGGCAGGGCACTCCTTGCGCGCATCAGCACTGCACATGGGCCAGCTCCATACAGGTCAAGGAGGCCCGGGGTTTAACTGTGGACCTCCCATGTGGTAGGCGGACGCCCTAACCAAGTCTGCCGCTGGTTATTTGAACTTGAGAAATCATAGCTGGATTCCAAATAAATTATAGTTTTAGTAAAGAAATTAAGAAATTCCTATTTGTTTTAACTGTCCTTTTCTAGTGGCTCCATTCTGAATTCTGATGTTGCCAGATTTCCTCGAGGTTCTTGGCTATGTTATATAAAAGAATTTAAGAACATGCCGGTTTAGTTAGGCCAGTAGTTTATTAAGGAAATGAGAGGAGAGAGAGAAAATAACATATTACAGGTCCCAGGTATATTTGTAGATTGGTCCAGAGAAAAAGGGGTGATTTAACTTCTGCACTTGCTGTTTAAACCATTAATTATTCCTCCCATGTGCTAATGTTTGGGGGAGGGGTCCCAGTTGTTTGCTGTTTTGATTGATTACTCTACCCATCAATTCCTCGAGGGGGGGGAGCTAATAATAAGGCCCCTTGTGAATATACAGGGCTTTTCCTTGATCCAGGATGTCAAGGAAAATTCTTGTGGGTTCTTCCATCTGGTTTCTGGTGGGGATCTTTCTCTCAGAATTCTATGGCCACAGCCGTGGTTTTCTGCCAGTTGTCTTCCCATTCCCTAAACTAGCCTACTTCACTGAAGCACTCTTATTTTTTACAAAAAGAAGGCTTTATTTTGTTTTGTTTTGCTGTATAAGTTCTTGCAGCCTAGATATAACATCAAACAACTCAGGTACAATAATTTCATCCTTTTCTAGTCTCCTTTGGCCTCTTCAAGGATCATCAAACTGGTTTGGAGAAACAGCATACACATTTCTGTTTGTAATCCTTTTCTCCATTCATATCCTCAGTGTATTTACAAAATAAAGAAGGACGTTCTTCTGGTCTGCACTTCAAAAATAAGATTCTACAGCCAGCCAACATTTTTACATCCTCTCTATGGCCTACAGCACTGAAAGCTTTCTTGTAGGTCCATGTCTAAAGAGGTTATCTCCTGCCACTTCTTCCAAGTCCAAATTCTCATTACATAATTCAACATATTTTGAGAAAATAAGTGAACAAAAACTTGCATTATGAAGACTCAATATCACAGACGATCAAATCACACTCCTTTTTAGTAATGTTGTATACAATGTGTGCAAGACATTTATCAGATAAGATCTTTCTTTTATTTGATAATAACTTTATAACCAATGGAATTTGCCAAAATTTACATTTGCACTGCCCAATATGCAGATAGGTGAGCAAAGTCTAATTTGTATTTGGGTAAGATATCAACAATCTTTCGTTTTACATTTTCTGAAGTTTTAGTCAAATCTTTCTGAAATCAAAAAGATGGCTTGAAACTCTTCTCAAATCAAAGTACCTTAAAACTAGTAGGAACATATTTTTGTTGCTGTGATTCAGAATATCTCTTGATATTCTGTAGAAAGCATGTGTTTTGTTTGTAAAATTTGACAGAATCAGCTCTTTACTGAGGAGTAAACATATCTGTTATCAAAATTCCCCTTTCTGATGTAATTCAAGTGGTTGAGTGTCTGCTTCCCATGTACAAGGTCTCAGGGTTCATTCTCCAGTAGCTCCTAAAAACAAAATAAACAAATGGAAAAAAAAAACCCACTCTCATTGGGGAGCAGATGTAGCAGTGGTCAAGCACCTGCTTCCCATGTACAAGGTCCTGGGTTTGATCCCCAGTATCTCCTAAAACAAATCCCCTTTTCTTCTGTCAGGGACATTTTATTTGCAATGTCTGAACCAGGAAATGTGACTTTACTCAGTTTTATAGAGCAATGTTAAGTGTGTTTGTAAGATATGCTCAATCTAAGTCATCAGCCACTATTTTCTGCCAGACATTGGTATCTTTGGGAAAGGTGAAAAAATTTTTCATTGATTTAGAAACACTTTCTTGTCTCATGTAGACTTGTGAGACTGTCCCCTTAAATTCTTTCACATCTCCTCCTGTACTGGATCCATTCCCTATTTCTTTTCTGCTTATTGCTCAGTATGCTCTGTTTTGGTTCCCTCCCTAATCCAGTTGTATTTCTTCTTATATCATTAAAATAACAGACTCATTTACTCTTCTTTTTCCATAACATCTGGGTCATGCTGGCACTGGTGGAGTCATCCCTCCTGTTTTCATTATCTGAGTTCATAGAAAACATGGGCATAATGTCCACAATGCTATAAATTAAACTAGCATTACCTTGAAACAAAGCGTAATCCATACACAAAGTCAGACGCAACCGTGAAGGCTCAGAATTGCACACTTAAATTGCATACTCAAGTTGCATCACTTGCAATGATACAACAGTAGATGATCCATCATTGTGACCAGTCATGGCTGCCAACATCAGTGGTCAGGGCAAGAACAGTGACAGCCACTATGCTTGACTCATGTGGTATCTAGATGACCTGAAACTATTACTCTCAGCAGTTGTGTTGGTGGCTGCCATTTGGCTTTTATGCTATCTACACGGCCAAAAACTGGGACTTTTTGCAATTTTAGGGAGGGGTTTCCAGGGAAGCATGCATTTTGGTGATGTAACTAGAATAATTCCATGCAAGCCGACATGATGGATTATCACCCAGTACTCCCCGTTTCACCTCAACTTGAGAGGAATTTTTAAAGAACATTGGGACACACGTGATACAATATCTAATTCTTGCTTGGAAAATATATGGAATGAAGGAGGGATGGCTGCATTGCATGGAATGCCCTCCCAGAAGACACAGGGTTCAACAATGTGAAAGGGTTTGCAGTGAAGTGACCAGCAGGAGCTGAGGCAGTAGCCAGGACAGGGGAACTGCAGGTGAGATACCCCAAGAGATGGAGTGGGGAAGAGCTTCTGAAGAGCCCAGGAAAGGGACCATGAGAGAAAGAACCAGCCTTTATCTTGAGCCAAAGCCGGATGAGACTAACACTAGATTGATCAGAATCTAGCTCTTACCTCTCTCCCTTTCGCCTGAACTTTTCCCATTCCCCTGTGGGAAGAACTGTGTAAATGTAAATCAGAACTGGAATTTTGGCTATTCATAGGACTGGGCATTTTAATTATAGACCAAAAAAATTTTTGTTACCTGAATGCGAGCAGAAAAGTCATGAAACTTGCTCTAAATATCAGTCAGTGGATTACTCCCACTGAGTTAATTCCAACTAGCAATGAGAAACAAAACTAAATTTACTTTCTGATTATACCCCCAAGAGTGTTGTAAGAATTACAAAGAAAACAGTGGTTTCAAAAGAAGCAAGAGACAGGCAAGAGGCTATTACTGTATAATAAACCTCACATTGTCACATCATAGTTTAGTCAACAATTACACATTAAGAATTAACTAGTCACTTTGTAGTAGCAGAGAGAAGTTGGGTTTATGTGGTATTGAAGGTCAGGATGCAAGAATTCTGAGAAGGAAGATGATTTATTTCAACTGGCCAGACTCAGTGGACTCTTGTTCTGATAAAAACTGAGCCATGAATAGAATTTTTGGGTTCTTTTTATACAAAGGATATAAGAATGGGGAGTTAAACAGTGCTTATATGTAAAGTGACTTTTTGTTGGTTTTTTCAAGTGTTTTATCTGAGTATTAGATAGGTTATTTCCTCCAGGTAAACTTGAATTTACACATATTCCCCATGTTCCAGGTAAGCTTGAGTTAGCACATATCCCCTACATTCCAGGTAAGCTTTTAGCATGAAGCCCCCACTTTCCAGGCAAGCTTGACACATTTGGCTTACATCCTCCCTGAATACCCAAAGCCTATAGAGTTTATACTTTCCCATTGACTTTCTAGGCATATGTGGATATAAAATAAGTTTGAATTTATGCACAGGCTGTATTATTTCCCCCCTTTGATGCCTGCTTAAGGTTATTAAGTTTTGGCATCACCACTGTTAGAGTCTCTCTGGACTGACTAGTATGTATATAGAGCCATGAGATGGGCAGCTGTTTGCATTTTTATTATACCATTTATTAGGGTGCACATTTTGTTTATGATGAAAGGGAGGAGGCAAGGAAGTATGGTGCATCATCTTATGAGAAAGGTAATTATTCACAAAAGGGGCTTGAAATTGTTTGCACTGGAACATGAGCAATTTTTACCATTTTGTTTGTAATTTTATCAATAACCTTTCCAGTGCTGTTTAGTTCAAGGCAGCAGTCAGAGAGATTGAATGTTTTACAAACTCCCCCTTCAGCTGCCAGGAGATAGTTTAGAGTGAGACAGTTTTGATAGTGTTTCTGAATTTAGTTTACTGTTGGGCTGTAAGTTCAGAGCATGGGCAGTTTCATTAGTTATTATTTTTACCATAGCTTATAAGCAGATGATTCATTTTAGCATATAGGTAGGGGTTTGATAATACCACATGCCATCCTCTGCCCAAGTTGCTCTCCCATAGTACTGTATTATACACTCAGGGGGCCATTTTTTACCTCCCCAGGTAACAGCAGCCCCCTTTTTTAATATATATTTTGATACACTAGTTGGCTTAGCTCTTTCCCTTCTGCAAAGGGAATGAGGAAGAAGGAGGGTTTTATTGTACCAAGCATACAAGGACTGCACCAGTTTCAGGGAAGTTCTCAGAATGCAACTTTCCCACAAATCCAGTACAGACCATTTGGAGCAGTAAAGGGGCCATTTGCAGTGGAGTTCTACACTGTGATTAATTTGGGGGAAGTATGATTTATGAGAACGAGGTCAGATTTATTCCATGTTTTTTAAGGCTCTGTTGAATTGGTGGTACAATTTTGGAATTTTCCCCCTGTACATGTTAGGTTTTCATAGAGGAGTTTAGGCAGGTCCTTGAAGCACAATATTTTTCTATGAAAGAAGTTTGCAAGGGCCACATACTACCTCGGGGGACAGCCAGGAGGCCAGTTTTATTATATGATTGGCCCTAATTGTATTCTTTAGTTTCCCAGGGCCATTGGTTTCCCATATTAGTATCTCCACATACATAGCACAAGGAGACATTTAAGGCTGCCCTTACTATTTCAGCCAGGTTTATAAAGGTTTCTTGCTGCTTGTGGAATGCAAAAGGGCTTTTCCATTTCTTCATAGGAGTGGAACACAGAGTGGGCTTTACTTGAGAGTAGGTGTTCCTAATACTCAACCCAGATGTAGGCTCCTGGGTTTATTCCCCTACAATCAATGTGGAGGCCCATTTGGACTCCCTGGGTTTGCCAGGATTCAAGTTTAAGGATGGTGAGGTTTAAGGGGTTACTGCGTGGACAGTTAGCTGAGGTCATTCGTTTGGTGAGGATGGCTGTTTGTTTAGTGGTGTCTGTGTTCCAGGTGGCCCAGGTGACACAGGACCAGTAGGGGCAGTAGTATGCACCTATGTATTTGCACCAGAAGCCCCCCCACCTTGGGTTGCACTTTTCATTTCTGGGGCACACATATACTTATTGTTATGAGTATATTTTTGCTCCCAGCTGAGCCCTACACAATTGGTGTTCCATGGTATCCCAGAGTTTATAACTTGACATGAGTTAAATAGGAGGGACACTTGTTGGTTCCAGCTAGTGTCTGGGGTAGAGTTAAGTAGCTCCCCATTTTGTTAAGCACTCTTATTTTCCATTTGTGGGAGACTGTTGGGGGCTTGGGGTCATAGCAGGCTATTTGGCCAGATACGTTACAGACACTATAGGAGATTCCCTGAAACTGGCAGGTGGTTATATGGCCCTTACATGTGTAATGGCTATGATGTATTAATGTGGTAGTGACATGGGCCCCCGTTTGTACCTTTTGGATACATGGCTCACACTCTGTGGTGCTGACCTGGGACCAGGGGAGGGTCAGGGCTAGGAGTGGGGAGAATAATTGAAGGGGCATTGTAACTGGGATTAAACCAGATTTATTTTTTTTTGGCTGCTGTGCATAGACCAATCAGCTTCCAGGGTGTGATTGGAATAGAGCTCAGTGTTTCATTCTCAACCTTCGGCCGTGGGTGGACCAGTCAGCTTCCAGGGTGTGATTGGAGCAGGGCTTGGTGTTTTGTTCTTTCACAAGATGAGTTTGGTTGTGTTGTGGGTATTTGAAATACAGGTCCAGGACCTGGGCAGCTCAATTGACCCGGCTATGGTATATGCACAGGGTGATTTTAGCTACTTTAACTGTACTGGGGGTGGATCAAATGACAAGATAGAGTTCTCGTCATCGAGCGGTTGGTGGAGCTGACTTCCAGTCTTTGACCCAGACTGCATCTCCGGGCTTGTATGGGTGTATGGAGCTGCTTAAGCTAATGGGGGCCCTTTCTTGGACCCAGTGATGCAGGTTTTGTAGGGTTTTTTCTAAACTGATTATTTACTAGGCCAGTGATAAGTTTTTTCTTTTATTTTTTGATTAAGGGAGGGGGTCTCCCAAAGAGGATTTCATAAGGAGCTAGGCTTAGCTTTTGGCTTGGACGAAACTTGGACGAAAGCACTCACAAGTACTTGCACCCATGTTAGCCCAGTTTCTTGGCAAATCTTGGCAATATAAGATTCTATTGTACATTTTATTCATTTTAGACTTTCCCTGAGCTTTGAGGATGTAAGCAGTGTGCAGTTTCCATCAAATGCGCAGTGCTTTGACAATTTTTTGAATGATTTCAGAGATGAAGGCAGGTCCGTTGTCAGAGCCAGTCGAGAGGGGTAGCCCATATTGAGAAATGATTTCCCCGAGGAGAACCTTGGCTACTTCTTTAGCTTTTTCTCTTCAAGTGGGAAAGGCTTCCACCCAGCCAGAAAAGGTGCAGAGGAAGATTAGGAGATATTTATAGCTTCTGGATCATGGCATTTCAGTGAAATTAACTACTAGATCTTCAAGAGGCATACTGCTAACTTTTTGGACTCCTGGGGCTCCCGTGGGCCCCTGGCAAGTGTTATTTTTTGCACATATCATGCACCACTGGCATACAGCATGGGTGATAGAGGCTAGAATTGGGATGTAGAAGAATCTTTTTAACACTTCCTTAAGATGGGTTTTTCCCAAGTGTGTGCTCTCATGGTAGTTTTGAACTACAGTTGCTGCTAATATTTGTAGCACAACTATTCTGTGATGGGGCAATGCTTACCATTCATTTTTTTCTTGTGTTCCACTCTCAGAGTATCCACTCTCTCTCAGCTTGAGTATATTGTGGCTTTCGGCGATCCAGAGGCTGCAGGATGAGAGCAGGCAGTGTATACTGGAGGTTCTGATAATTAAGAGGTTGAGGAATGAGGGCAGCAGCCAGGTTTTCAGATAGGGATTCTTCCCATGCTACTTTTTTTTGCTTTAACGTCTGCCCTCCGATTTCCCCGGGCAACGGGGCTGTGGCTTGTCCGGTGTTTTTTGCAGTGCGTTACGGCCACTTTGATAGGCTCCGAAATTGCTTCTAGTAGTTCCAGAATCTGTGTGCCATATTTAATGCTCTTTCTTCCTGAGTTAATGAGTTCTTTTTGTTTGTATAAGGCTCCATGCACGTGCAGGGTAAGGAAGGCTTAACCTTGGCTCCAGCTGCAAGTTGTAGGGCTCCGGTGAGGGCAATGATTTTGGCTTTCTGTGCTGATGTGTTATCCGGAAGGCGCTGGGTCTCTTCTGCGGTCTCAAATGTTACTACAGCGTATCCCGCTCACCAGTTGCTGCCCTGCATAAAGCTCCTCCCATCTGTGAAGAACTCCATGTCAGGATTTGCCAGTGGCTGGTCTCAGAGGTCTGGCTGGCTGGAATATATATCTTGCAATGTTTCCAGGTAATTATGGGCTGGAATCCCCAGGTTGGACAGGTAGCAGGGTGGTGGGATTTAGGGTTTTTACAAGTTCTAATTGGACAGATGGATTTTTACATAATAGGGTCCAATACTTAACCAGGCAGCTCTTAGGTAGCCAGTGCATTCTTTTGGCTTCTAAGATTGTGATTACTGCATGTGGAACCTGGACAATTATAGGCTGCCAAAGAGTTAATTTTATGGCTTCTAGTGTTAGCGTTGCTGCAACTGCTACAGTTTGCAGGCATGAGGGCTATTCCTGGGTTACAGTGTCCAGTTGTTTGAAGAGATAAGTTACTGGTTTTTGCCAGGAACTAAGGTATTGAGTGAGTACTCCTATTGCGATGCTTTGGTGGTTATGAACATAGAGGTAGAACAGTTTCCTGAGATCTGGAAGCCCAAGGCTCGGGGCTTCCATGAGAGCCTGCTTGAGAGCAGTGAAAACATTTTTCTGTGGGTTTTCCCAGAGCAGGGGATCAAGGTCTCCCCGCTTTGTGGCTCCATATAAAGGGCACGTGACGACCCCAAAATTGGGAATCCAATTGTGGCAGAATTCAGCTGCTCCAAGGAACTCTCGCAGCTTCCGGTGGGTGTTGGGCTCAGGGAGACTACAGATTGCCTTTTATTTTTTAGTTCCAATTCATGATGCCCTTGCGTTATTTTATAACCTAGATATTTGACCTGCGGTAGGCAGATTTGGGCTTTTCTTTTAGACACCTGATAGCCTTTTTGTTGCAGATGTTTTAAAAGGGCATGGGTTCCATCAGCACAGTCTTGGTAGGTGGGACTTCTGAGGATGAGGTCATCTACGTATTTGAGGAGGAAACATTTATGGCTTTCTGGTTTAAAGGATTTGAGATCACTGGCCAGGGCTTGTTCAAAAATAATGGGTGCATTTTTGAATTCCTGAGGCAGTTGTGTCCATGTTAGCTGCTGCTTTTGGCCTGAGTTTGGATTGTTTCACATAAAGGTGCAAATCAGCTGGCTCTGGGGTATTACCTGAATGCAGAAGAAGACATCCTTAATATCTAAGCATGAAAAGTAGATTGCTGATGAGGGTATTAAGCTGAGAAGAGTATATGGATTAGAAACCACAGAATGGAGAGTTATTATTGCTGAACTAACTGCTCGTAAATCCTGGACCAGGCAATAATCCCCATCAGTTTTTTTAACTGGAAAGAGTGGGGTATTCCACAGAGACTGGCACAGCCTCAATATGCCTTCATTCAGTAATCTCTGAATATGTAGCCGGACTTTTTCTTGCACTTTGCGTGGAAGTGGATATTGCTTACTGGTCTGGCTGTGGGCTTTAATTCAGTAATAATTGGAGGAATGTTATGTGCCATCCCCTTTGGGTTACCCACTGCCCATACTTTGGGCACATCTTTAAAGGGTTGCTGCGTGGCCATGGATTGGCCAGTGTTGCTGAGGCAAAACAGTTTCCATTTTTCCTGCAGAGGAAGGGTTAGCACTGTTTTTGGAGGGTTTTGTGGTCCCAGTGTGTATTGCCCTGTGGCCTTAAAGGTAATTTGATCCTGCAGTTTAGACAGCAGGTCTTGACCCAGGAGGGGGACTGGGTACTCTGGAAGATAAAGGAACTCATGAGTGACCTCCTTACCTCCAATGTTACATGTCCTGGCTTGGAGGAAGGGCCTTTGGGTACTTTTGCCAGTTGCCCCCTATGACAGTGGCTCGTTTTTTTGATAGAGGCCCAACTGGCTTGGTTCTTACAGAGTGTTGACCATTATATGTATGGTGTGGTCTCCAATTTGGACTCTGACCATAGGCTCTGTGGGGCTGAGAAAATAAGAGCCCAGTCTGTCCTAATAATCTCTATCAGAGTCCTCCATTCCTGCCAATCCAATGTTTTGATTTGCAGGTTGTCGGGGTTTTTTAAAATTTTTACGAAACCAGTGTTTGGTTTGTGATGCTCCACTAGCTTTACTGGCTATTGGCTGCAGTGACAGGGTTGAGTGGCCAGCTGGGACACTCTTGCTTCCAATGCCCGTCCTCCTTGCAGTAGGTACACAGATTTTGCCCTATGGGTAGGCCCTTCCCTCTCCTTGGGGCAGGGATTTCCCGGTATATTCTCCTTGACCCAGGATTGGATTTTTCAACTATTGCCACTGCCAGAAGATTTACTTTCCTTTTTATTTTCCTTTTTTTTTTCCTGTTGTGGGAAAACAGTTGGAACATGGTTTGAAGCTGAAACGTTTCCATAAAGCAGGCAAAAAGTGGGGGCTTAGGAGCACCTGGCCTTGACTAGATAGAATACCGTCTGGTCAGCATGAAAAAGTGTTTGCATAAGGAGGCATTTGAACTTTGTATGACCTGTCCCTTATTATAGTAAATAACAAACAGCTGCTTGTTGGTTCCTAAATAAATACAATGTGGAAACTAGGGTTGAAGACCTCAGTTTCAGAAGCTGTGAGTCCCCTCGCCCCATCTTTATTTCTTCTCTTGTGCTTTTCTTTCTATCCTTTCATTTCTTCAGTTCTGCATTGCCTTCCCATCATACAAACCTATTGCTGAGCTGGTCTCAGCATTTTCCCTCCTTATTTTTACCTTCCAGTTTATGTACACCTTAGTGGCTATTTCTATGAGCTGAGATACGTTTATACCAGTGAACCCATCCAAGTTTTGCAGCTTTTTTTGGATGTTAGCCTGTGATTTGGCAATGAACACTGCATTGACCATTGGCTTTTGGGAGAATTTGGATTAAAGGGCGTATATACATGGAACGTTTCACACAGTTTCTCATAGAATTGAGCCAGACTCTCATTGGGAGCCTGTAGGATTTGAGTGGTTTTTGCCATGTTTACTGCTTTCCAGCTCCCCACCTTGAATCCTTTGCAATGCCCTATGGAACATTTCTAGTCAGTTGAGCCTGGTTGCATTATTTGGATCCCATTGGGAATCTTCATCTGGGAACTGTGAGCAAGTATATTGGTCACTGTCCAGAGATCCCTTAGGTGGGTGCTCTCTGAGCCAGGTTAGAGCCCCCTGCATGACATGCATTCTTTTTTCAAATTTTAATAAAGTTATTATAAGTTGTTTACAATTAGCCCAGGTGGGTTTGTCAGTATGATTGACTGGAAAAGGTCCATCATGTCTTGAGGTTTCTCTGACAATGGTGGGATGTGACTTTTCCAGCTAAAGAGGTCTGTTGTAGTAAAGGGCTGGTATATGAATGTCTGGCTCCCCCCCTGAATCTGACCATCTGCATCGTAATAAACTGGGGCCCAGGTTTCATGGAGAGGTAACTGTAGGACCGCCTTTCTCTCTGCTCCCTCTGCCCCTGGGGCTCCGCATCGTCTGAGCTGCCATTTTTCAGCATCTCTTTCCTGTGTGATGATCGGTGCTGCATTGCCAGGGACAACCGGCTGTGAAAGCAGCTGGTCTGCATTTTTTGGTGCAGAAGGTGCCAAAGACCACTGCGAGGATGGTGCAGGTGCCCTCTCGGATGCAGATGGCGATAAAAGCAGCTGTGGAGATGGTGTAGGTGCCCTCTCTGGTGTAGATGGTGATAAAGGCAACTGCGGGGATGGTGTGGGTGTGCACTTCCCCGCGCGGATGATGATGACGGGAGTGCTGCTTAGGGAAACTTGCTCATTTTCATTCCTTAGCACTGCCACGGTAGGAGCAATCGCATAAGGCAGTGGGAGGTTATTTTCGTTCAGTTCTTCTAAAATGGGTGGGTTGGCAGTGGATTGAAGGTGCACTTTCTCTGGACTCTGCACGCTGCTTGTTTGGTCTGGTTTCTGGGATGGTATTCCTCGGCTTTTGTATTAGGCAAATCCTGCTTTCCTTAGTTATGCACTTCTCTCACCAGGGTGGACTTTGACTCACAGCATTTTGCCAGGCATCGATATAAGGGAACTACATCATGGACTTTATGGCTCATACAGGGATCTAAATTGCCCTCCTGGGGCCAGCCCATGCCGAAAGTTGGCCATTCTAATTTACAAAGCATTCTAAACTTTCCTGGCTGGAACTTTATGCCGTATACTTCTCCATGGAACACACGGGAGTAGTTTTTCAGCATACAGCCTAACGGGATCCTACTTTGTGTGTGTCCCATATTTCCACCCTGTGCCAACACTGCACAACACTCACTCAAGTCTTATGCTTCATCCGTCTCTGGCCACATTCCTCACGGGAGCTTATGGCACCTCTTGGCCTTAGAGAGTTGGTATAAACCCCCAACTCAGAAGAGAGTCCCTTTGCAGGGAGGCCCCCCAGACCACCTTTGACCATATGAGGTCACCACAAAACCACAGATCAGACTGCAGTGCAGACTCGCCCTGCAGGAGTGATTTTCAGCGTCTCACTCAGTCTCCACAATCACACATACACAAACCCCCTTTACCTTTTCTCAGACCTAGAGAGAAGGCGGCTTCCTCCCATATTCTCAGGAGAACTGGAGCCTCCTCCTTTAGAGAGCTGATTGGGCTCCCTCCTAATTTTAGAATTAGGCTTTTTCTGCACTATACCCCCGGGGAGCTTACCCATCTGATGTGCTGTGCTCCTTGCTTTGTTCTCAGGGTCTCTTAAACCTTCTGGTGCCTCCGGTTCTTCCAGAAGGGCTCCAGTGAAGTCCACAACCTCTTTCTGGACTAAAATGGGGAGTCCAGGGGCACCCAGGGCTGGGTTTTGCCTGGGCCCTCCTGGCCTCCTTGGAGACATCCAGGAGGGGCAAACAACTGTTGCCACCTCTGACCGTCTCAGCATATTTCCGGATGAGCCCCCAGAAATGTAGTAGCAGAGAGAAGTCAGGTGTACACAGTATCAAAGGCCAGGACATGAGAATTCTGAGAAGGAAGATGATTTATTTCAACTGGCTGGACTTGGTGGACTCTTGTCCTGATAAAAACCAAGCCCCAAAAAAATTTTTTTCGGGTCCCTTTTATAAAGAGGATATAAGAGTGGGGAGTCAAACGGTTCTTGTATACAAAAGGACTTTTTGTTAGTTTTTTCAAGTGTTTTATCTGAGTATTAGATAGGTTATTTCCTTCGGGTAAGCTTGAATTAACACACATTCCCCACATTCCAGGTAAGCTTGAGTTAATACTTATCCCCTACATTCCAGGTAAGCTTTTAGCATGAAGCCCCCACATTCCAGGTAAGCTTGACACATTTGGCTTACATTCTCCCTGAATACCCAAAGCCTATAGAGTTTATACTTTTCAATTGGCTTTCTAGGCATATTTGGATATAAAATAAGTTTGAATTTATGCACAGGCTTTATTAACATTCTGACAAGTGACAGGACTATAAAAATTGAAATTAAAAAAAAAAACACTGCCCTCGAGAATCTTAAGTGTCGAGAGGAAGACATGTAAATATCATTATCCCTTTCCAGCAATTATTTTCAGGTAGTTATTTTTATATTGTCATTCCAAATTTTTAAAATTCTAGATCAATACCCACTGTTCCCTTACTCCCCATTCCTTCTACTTCTATGAAACAGGAGGTCAAGTGTGAGAAGTAGTGCAGAAGAATCTGTTTACACTTAACTCTTTGAATGCATGGCTGAAAGACCAAGCATGGAAAACATGCCCTTCAGCACCCCAGTAATTAGTGAGGAGGTTAGCATTTTGCCAAGACTTGCAAGAACAAAACAAAAATGCAAGTGCACAAGACTTCACATTTCAAGCCAGCAATGGCTGGCTCAGGAAATTTTAGAGGAAGCACATTTCTTATAACACAAAACCTGTGGCCTCAGCACATCATCAAACCAACTTTAATGTTTACTGATCAATTAAAGAAGATGGTTCTGGAACAGGTTTTTAATACTAGTGAAACAGATTCCTTCTTGAATTTTTATTGTGAATTTTTCAAAACACTATTTGAATGGTATTGTACTTGTTTTCCCCAAATGCTCTATTTCCAAAGAACCACTAATCTTGTCAAATGAAGTGTTCATGACTACAGTCTTTTGTGGATTTTTGTTGACAATAATGTTTTTTATTCTTTAGAAAGAACCTAGACCAAAAATTCCTAGAGCCAAAACTGCCTCATTATATAAAACAGAGTTTTGGTTATTTGAATTTATTGGGTTTTCCTTTTTTTTTTTTTAATAAAACACAAATTAATGGTAACTACTGTGCAGTGAATTTAGTCACATTGTATGGATCAAATAATGCCTCTAAGTACATAGTAATGTGAAGTTCTTGAAATAATCAGAAATATTTCCTGAGTGAGGAGACCATTTTCTGGCACCAGCCAATAATATGTCCAAACATAAATCCATATAAAAAGATATGTGCTGGTTCTACTGACATTTAATAATTTTAAAAGGGTACTGTACTTTCAAGAATCTTCAAACCTCCTTAGCATCTAAAATTAATTTAATTCTTTAATGTACAAAGAAAGATTCTGAAATAATGAAATGTCAGTGCTCAATGGTATAAAATGCCAGAAACAGCACTGTGAAGCATATTATATAGGTGTCTTTTAAGTTACCTAAGTGGTATATTATATCCTCTCAACCTATTTATTGACATTATGTGGTAGGCTAAGTTATGTAACATAGAAATATACATGTTCTGAATCTCAATCTCCTTCCTTTATATGTAAACCCATTGTAAATAGGACCTTTGTGGGAGTGGGGCTTAGAAGTGGAATTTTTTTTAAAGTACTCCAAAGCTAGTGGAAGACATGAATAAACAAAATATGTAAAATACCGCCAAGATAGTCAATGCATCTAAAACCCAAAGAACTTTCTGTAAGAAGTGTGGCTAGCATCAGCCTCACAAATTGACCCAGTATAAGACAGGCAAGGATTCCCTGTATGCCCAGGGAAAGAGATGCTACACCTGGAAGCAGATGGCTCTGAAGGGCAGATGGCCAATTTTCTGGAAGAAGGCTAAAGCCACAAGAAAGATTGTGCTGAGGCTTGACTGTGCTGACCCTCACTGCAGATTGAGAGGAGGCTGGGCATTAGGAGATACAAGCATTTTCAACTGAGAGAAGAAATGAAGAGAAAGAGCCAAGTGATGCCTTTCTAAGCTTCATGGGTTTTTTTCCTTTTAATTTTTGGGGGGAAACATTGAAAGTACATAAAATTATTTGTAGGAAAATAAATAGGGATATTCTTACTCCAAAAAATAAAAATAATAAAAAGAGTCTTTACTGCTATACTCTATGGTCCCTGTCATATAATGTATAAAAATAGCTCTTCCCCTTAAAAAAAAAAGGTTTAAAAAAGGACTGTATGTACATTTCAAAGTACAGCCAAGGTTGAGATTCATTAATGTAATGGTTACTATGAAGAGACAGAATATCTCTCTCAAGCCTGTAATCTAAGTGTAGCAGAGCAAAACTATATTCCTGTATATTTTTAAAGAAAAGCCTGTTGCATCTTTTAAAAAGAGGGTGCTTTAAAGGGATTAATAACTGAGGGTAAAATAATTCTACCCAGACATTTAAAAACTCTCCTTTTCCTTTTTTTCTTTTCCTTTATTAATACTAACTGCCTGGATTCCAAAGAAAAATTAGAGAGAGAAAAAACAAATAGACTCATCAGAAGGGAATTGTGGAGGTGCCTGCAAAGGAAGATTTTAAGAAAGAAAATCAAAAAGCCTAATGATAATTATGGGCCTGTTGGCAAAGTTATCGGTACTGTGGAGATGGACTCCTCAGGCTACCTGGAGACTCACCGAGCATTCTTTTAATTAAAAATGTGGCTTCCAAGGGCCCACCTACAAAGATTTTGAGGCAGGATAGAATAGGAACCTGAGGAGGAAGGAGAAACACGCATTGGCCTGTGTTACAACCCACCTCCTAAAGGGCATGGGTTGGTGAGGCCGTAAGACCAAAGAACACTCCTGGCATTTAGTCAGGCATAAGCTTTTTGTGACTTATGGACAGGAGAGAATCTTTGATAGCAGTCAAAGAATGAATGAAATTAGCACTTTGCAAAGAGACAGGAAAAATGGGGGTGATATAAGGAGTCTCAGAACAAGGACATTCCATAGGGGTGATAACAAGGACATTCTATAGCATATGAGAGCATAGTGCCTGCTGGGGTCACATGAAGTGTACACATGGGTGTGGTGATGTTTTCACGACACTCATAGGAAGGACATTTACCAGGGTGTTTACTGCTTTGGGAAGATTATAGTTTATGATACCATCTAGGCATTCTCCCCCTTCTGGGAAGGGGTTGTTAATCTTTAACTTATGCCTAGGTCACACAGGCAGCTATGTGCTGAGGATTAGGGGGGGCCAGGGTCCCCACAGTCCACTCCCATGTAGTGGCCTATGTTGACCATAGGACAAGTGTTGTATCCATATTTCATAGCAATGGTATAAAAGACAACAGCGAAAATCTTTATGTATTTTTCAGTAACAACTGCAGCACCACCAGGCACAAAGAACAACCAATAGGTAGAACAACGAGAGGGAGTGCTTTTCTCTATATATAGCAATGATAATAAAATTACACAACTTGGGTAACCATCCCACATCACAGATTCCCTCTTGTCATTCCATGCAGACAGGGGCGATGCTATCTAGGGTGACAGACTCAGCTGTTAACCATCCTAAACCATTACATACAACTTATCCTAATATAGGCCTGGGCTTATTCACCTGTTCTCTTATAAGGGAAAAAATATAATAACGAGTCTCTTTGAAAGATGGCAGCTGAATGTCAGTCTTTTTTTTTTCTTTATTTTTTTAATATTACATTAAAAAATATGAGGTCCCCATATACCCTTCACCCCCCTCACTCACTCCTCCCCCCGTAACAACTATCATGAGACATTCATTGCATTTGGTGAATACATCTCTGAGCACCGCTGCACCTCATGGTCAATGGTCCACATCATAGCCCACACTCTCCCACGTTCTACCCAGTGGGCCATGGGAGGACATACAATGTCCGGTAACTGTCCCTGCAGCATCACCCAGGACAACTCCAAGTCCCGAAAACACCTCCACATCTCATCTCTTCCTCCTACTCACTACCCCCAGCAGCCACCATGGCCACCTTCTCCACACCAATGCCACATTTTCTTCGATTACTAATCACAATAGTTCATGAATAGAATATCAGTAAGTCCACTCTAATCCATACTCTATTCCTCCATCTGGTGGACCTTAGAATAGTTGTGTCCACTCTACATCTATATCAAGAGATTCCAGATGGATGCTAGATTCAATTCTCCTGCTTTCAGTTGCAGGCAGTCTTGGCTCCCTGGTGTGGTGGTTGACCTTCTTCACCTCCATGTTAGCTGAGTGGGGTAAGTCCAATAAACCAGAGTGTAGGAGTTGCAAGTCTGTTGAGGCTCAGGGCCTGGCTATGACATGGTCAGTCCAGAGATTCAGGTCCCCTGGGTATACATTAAACCCCAGCACCAACTACAGTTCCAGTAAAAGTGAAAGGAAAGACTTGTGGACAAAGATCACATCTGAGTCCAGCTCCATCACACAGAAACACAAACTCCAAAGTAGGGCCAACTGAGATGGCACTGAACTCCATCTGCCATGACCATAGAACCTGTGGGTCTCTGTAGATCTCAGGAAAACCAATACCTGGGGTTGTATCTACTTTATCTGTCTCTGGGACTCTGCTCAGGTGTGCATAAGGGCAACCCCTCTGATAACCTCCCGGCTCTTTTTGGAGACTTATAACCATATAAACTCATTTGTCCTTTCCATTTTCCCCTTTTCTTCAGGTCAAAAAGCATTTTTAACTCCTGGTATTATATGTAGACTGAGATATTCTGCTGGTCTGAGTTGACCCTTTTATTCAAGCTCATTTTCTAGTTACATCATCAGCTGGTATTTGGTAGTAATCCCTCGGTGCCAGGGAGGCTCATCGCCGGGAGTCATGTCCCACGCTGGGGGAAAAGCAACACATTTACATGATGAGTTTGGCTTCGAGACTGGCCCCATTTGAGCAACATGGAGGCTCTCAGGAGGTAACTCTTAGGCACCCTGCAGCTCTAGGCCTTGTTCTTATTTCAGGTTCACAGGCTCACAAGCATAGTCATTAGTATCAAGGGCTCATTGTTGGACCTTCCTTCTTTTTTGGTCTTTGCCGTTGGACTTGGGGGATTGTTGCTGTTCCTTTAGGGACTGTGATAGAGCTCCCCTGGCTAGGAACTCAGCACTCCCTCCCTTGTTGTTCTTAATTGTAACCACTATGAAAATATCCAAACATTTTTATGTACCCTGCATATATGCCCCATAGGACTACCTCACAACCATGTGTCCCCTGTCAATAACATCCCACACCAGTATTCCTCCCCTGCCATTGTTGCACCTCTCTGTGATCCAAAACTTCTTCAAAAGTGAAGCCCAATATATTGCCAGGTTCCATTAATAGTAAAATGGAATATAGTGATAAGTTTAAAGGTTAGATATAGAATACATATTAATTTAGAAAAATTAAGGTAAAAATAAATTGGGCTATCAAAAATTTTTTAAATGCAAAAGCTTTATTTTCGATATTTTGCCTTCCATCACTGCAATAAGTGTTGCCCTGTATGCAAATTGGCAAGACAACTACTTCCATCTTTTCCTCAGTGTCTATGTCCTATCTTTTTCTTTTTTTTCCTAATTATTAAGCTTATCTTCATGAAAGTTTTAGATCACAGTAATTCATATATAGTATACAGTACTCCCACATATCCAACATAAAGCCCTTTTCCCTTCCACAGCAATAATCTTTTTACATATTCATATTATATTTACTGAAACTGATGTACAGTTATTGAGACAATAGCTTTCAAATAAGGTAACATTTGGGTTTACATTGTGGTTTATATTTTAGACTATACAATTTTCTAAATTTTTAGTTATCTTATGTTTTACATTATGATTTACATTTTAGGCTATCAGCCGCTATACATTTTTGGTGTAATTTAACATGTCTTATATCCATCCTTGCATACTATTGTGGAACACTTCTATTGCCCACACAGTTACATTGGTTCCATCTATTCAATACCTCTTTCCCCCTCCCCTTAGGGCCCACAGTGACAGTCAATCTTCATTGCTTGAAGGGCCATGCTCAGAGATACTTGCAACAGTGTTGAGGGCTTGACATGCTCAACTGCCCTAATGCACTGGGAGCCACCATTTTTCTTGAGAGATACAATTCCCTCTATTTGAGAACATCAATCCTCCCCAGGATGTGGGTATATCTTCACTCTCATTATATGGGTCTCTATCCAATGATATAACCCACTATGGCAAAATGAGCATTCACATACTCCCTAGGAGCCTGTCCTGCATCGGATTATCCCCTGTAAGCATCTTAAATAGATAACCTTCCTTATTATATTTTTGAAAAAGTTTTCTCAGCATTATACTCTCAACCAAATACCTGCCAATCGCCTATGTTCGTATGTTGCCCCACCCTCCCCCCAATTTCTTGGGCAATATTACCCATCCTCCCATCCCTAGCCCCTCTCAAGCCCTCAAAGCCCCACCCAAAGGTAACCCTATTCCCCCACTTTATCCCTTCCTTCTGCAAAGACTTACCTCCAGCTTATCATAGATTTCACCCATGTAGGTGTCAGTTTACATCCTTCCTCTACCCCCCATTTTCCTTTAAGCCTATCATCCAGTCTCTAGCTCTCTGAGGCAGCTTGATTTATTTATTTCATATCATTGAGGTCATGTAGTATTTGTCCTTCAATGCCTGGGTTGCTTCACTCAATATAAGGTTCTTAAGATTCATCCATATTATCATGTGTGTTTGTAGTGTATTTGTTCTTAAAGCCGAGTAGTATTCCATTATATATATATACCACATTTTATTTATCCATTCATCTGTTGACGGGCATTTGGATTGATTCCAACTTTTGGCAAGAGTGAACAATGCTGCTATGAACATTGGTGTGCATATATCAGTTTGGGTCCTTGTTTTCAGTTCTACTGTGTATATACCCAGCAGTGGAATTGCTGGGTCATATGGCAAATCTATAGCTAGTTTTTTGAGAAACTGCCAAACTGTCCTCCAGAATGGCTGGATCCTTCTGCATTCCAACCAGCAAATTCCCATTCCTCCACATCCTCTCCAGCATTTGTAGTCTTCTGTTGTTTTTTTTTTCATAGCTGCCAATCTTATGGGAGTAAGATGGTATCTCATTGTAGTTTTGATTTGCATTTCCCTGATAGCTAAAGATTTGGAGCATTTTTTCATGTGCTTTTTAGCCATTTGTATTTCTTCTTTGGAAAAGTGTCTGTTTAAATCTTTTTCCCATTTTTTAAATGGGTTGTTTGTCTTTTTATATTCAAGATATAGGAGTTCTTTATATATACAGGATACAAGTCTCCTATCAGATATATGGTTACCAAATATTTTCTCCCATTGTGTAGGCTCTCTTTTCACTGTCTTGACAAACTCCTTTGAGGTGCAGAAGGCTTTTAATTTAACAAATTTATCTATTTGTTCTTTTGCTACTCGTGCTTTTGGTGTGAAGTTCATGAAGCCATTTCCTATTACAAGGTCTTGTATATGCTTCCCTACACTGCTTTCCAAAGTCTTTATGGTCTTGGCTCTTATATTTAGGTCTTTGATCCATCTTGAGTTGATCTTTGTATAAGGTGTGAGATGGTAATCCTCTTTCATTCTTCTACATATGGCTATCCAGTTCTCCAGGCACCATTTGTTGAATAGGCCATTCTCTCCCAGTTGAGAGGGTTTGGTGGCTTTATCGAATATTATATGGCTATATATATGAGGTTCTATATCAGAACTTTCGATTCAATTCCATTGGTCTGTGTGTCTTTCCTTATGCCAATACCATGCTGTTTTCACTACTGTAGCTTTGTAGTATGTTTTGAAGTCAGGAAGTGTGATTCCTCCAATTTCGTTTTTCTTTTTCAATATGTCTTTGGCTATTCGGGGCCTCTTTCCTTTCCAAATAAATTTCATAGTTAGTTTTTCTAGTTCCTTAAAGAAGGCTGTGTTGATTTTTATTGGGATTGCATTGAATGTGTAGATCAGTTTTGGTAGGATAGACATCTTAATAATATTCAGTCTTCCTATCCATGAACAAGGAATATTCTTCCATTTATTTAGGTCTTCTTTGATTTCCTTGAACAGTCTTGTATAGTTCTTGGTGTATAAGTTTTTTACCTCTTTAGTTAAATTTATTCCTAAGTATTTGATTTTTTTATTTACTATTGTGAATGGTATTTGTTTCTTGATTTCCTCCTGATCTTGCTCGTTATTAGTGTACAGAAATGCTACTGATTTTTGCGCATTGATCTTATAACCTGCGACTTTACTAAACTCATTTATGAGTTCTAGAAGCTTTGTTGTAGATCTCTCAGGGTTTTCTATGTATAGGATCATGTCATCTGCAAATAATGAAATTTTGACTTCTTCCTTTCCAATTTGAATGCCTTATGTATCTGGTTCTTGCCTCAGTGCTCGAGCAAGTACTTCTAAGTCTATGTTAAATAGGAGGCGTGATAGTGGGCATCCTTGTCTTGTTCCTGATCTTAGAGGGAAGGATTTTAGGATTTCACTATTGTAAATGATGTTGGCTGTGGGTTTTTCATATATAGTCTTTATCATGTTCAGAAAATTTCCTTGTATTCTGATCTTTTGCAATGTTTTTATCAAGAAACTTTTTCTGCATCTATAGATAGAATCGTGATTTTTTTCCTTCCATCTGTTTATATGGTATATTACATTGATTGATTTTCTTATGTTGAACCATCCTTGCATACCTGGAATGAATCCCACTTGGTCATGGTGTATAATTCATTTAATGTGTCATTAGATACATTTAGCAAGTATTTTGTTGAGGAATTTGGCATCTAGGTTCATTAGAGAAATTGGTCTGTAGTTTTCCTTTCTTGTGGTGTCTTTGTTTGGCTTTGGCACTAGGGTAATGATGGCATTATAGAATGAGTTAGGTAATGTTCCTTCTGTTTTGATTTTTTGGAAGAGTTTCAGCAAGATTGGTGTTAGTTCTTTCCAGAATGTTTTGTAGAATTCACCTGTGAAGCCATCTGGCCCTGGACTCTTCTTAGTTGGGAGGTTTTAATGACTGATTCTATCTCTTTACTTGTGGTTGGTTTGTTGAGATCATCAATTTCTTCTTTTGTCAATATAGGCTGCTTATGTGTGTCTAGGAATTTGTGCATTTCCTCTTAATTGTCATTTTTGTTGGAATATAGTTTTTCAAAGTATCCTCCTATGATAGTCTTTATTTCTGTGGGGTCAGTGGTGATATCTCCTTTCTCATTTCTTATTTTGTGTATTTTCATCTTCTCTCTTTTTTTCTTTGTTAGTCTCGCTAAGGGTTTGTCAATTTTATTGATCTTGTCAAAGAACCAGCTCTTGGTTTTGTTTATCTTTTCAAGTGCTTTCTGATTTTCTATTTCATTTAGTTCTGCTCTTATCTTTGTTATTTCTTTCTTTCTTCTTCCTGTGGGGTTGTGTTGTTGTTTTTTTTACTAATTCCTCCATATGTGCAGTTCTTCAATTTTTGCTCTTTCTTCTTTTTTGATGTATGAATTTATGGCTATAAATTTCCTTCTCAGTACTGCTTTTGCTGCATCCCATAAGTTTTGGTATGTTGTATTATCATTTTCATTGGTTTCAAGGTAGTTATTAATTTCTTTTGAGATTTCCTCTTTGACCCACTGTTTTTCTAAGAGTGTGCTGTTTAATTTCCATATCTTGGTGTGAAATCTGGGCCTCTGGCCCTTGCAGATTTCCAGCTTCACTCCACTGTGGTCAGAGATATTATTTTGTATGATTTCGATCTTTCTGAATTCATTGAGCCTTTCTTTGTGGCCTAGCATATGGTCTGTCTTGGAGAATGATCCTTGTGCACTTGAGAAAAATGTATATCCTGCTGTATTCGGATGTAATGATCTGTATATGTCTATTAGATCCAACTCCTCTAATAAACTGTCTAATAAACTGTTCCTTTATTGATTCTCTTTTGAGATGTTCTGTCCAAAGTTGATAGTGGTGTATTAAAATCTCCCACTATAATTGTAGAGGCATCTATTCTTTCACTTAGTTTTTCCAGTGTTTGCCTCACATATATGGAGGCACCCTTGTCAGGGGCATAAATATTTATGATTGTTCTTTCTTCTTGAAATATTATCCCTTTGACTAATATGTAGTATCCATCTTTGTCTCTCACAATTGTTTTGCATTTAAAGTCTATTTTGTCTGATATTAATATAGCTATTCCTGCCCTTTTTTTGGTTATTGTTTGCTCGTAAGATTGTTTTCCAGCCATTCACTTTCAACCTCCATAAGTCTCTGGGTCTAAGATGTGTTTCTTGTAGACAGCATTTGGATGGGTCATATTTCCTTATCCAGTCTTCCAGTCTGAATGTTTTGACAGGTGAGTTTAGTCCATTGACATTCAGTGTTATCACTTTCAAGGAATTATTTATGTTAGCCATATTTTGTTTGGACTTGTGTTTTTCATATTTCATTTGTTTGTTTTTCCTTCTCTTTTTGTCTTTTTTGTTGCTCTTACACTCTCCTCTAACTCTGCCTCTCCTGTTTTTTTCTTTCTTCCTGCAGAACTTCCATTAGTATTTCTTGTAGGGCAGGGTTCTTGTTGGCATACTCTTTTAATTTCTTTTTATCTGTGAATATTTTGAACTCTTCATCATTTTTGAATCCTAGCTTAGCTGGGTAGAGTGTTCTTCGTTGGAAATTTTTTTCTTTTAGTACCTTGACTATATCATACCACTGCCTTCTTGCCTCCATGGTTTCAGATGAGAAATCAGCACTTAATCTTATGGAGCCTCCCTTGTATGTGATAGTTCTCTTTTCTCTTGCTGCTTTTAGAATTTTCTCTTTGTCTTGAGCATTGGATAATTTGACAAGTATATGTCTTGGGGTGGGCCTGTTGGGATTTATGGTGTTTGGGGTGCATTGTGCTTCCTGGACATGTGCATCCATCTCTCTCAGTAGATTTGGGAAGTTTTCAACCATTATTTCCTTCAACACCCCTTCTGTTCCCTTTCCCTTCTCTTCTCCTTCTGGGATGCCTATAATACATATGTTTGTGCATTTTGCATTGTCATTCAGGTCCCTAAGTCCTCGCTGGATTTTTTCTATCTTTTTATCGATCAGTTCTACTATCTGTTTGATTTCCGATGTACTGTCTTCCATGTTGCTAATTCTCTCTTCCGCCTCTTCTAATCTGCTATTTGCTGAGAGTGTATTTTTGATTTCTTGAACTGTGGTGTTCATCACCATCATATCTGTTATCTTTTTGCATATGTCTGCAATTTCCTCTCCAAGGGCTTTCTTCATATTGTTAATCTCTTCCTTTAATTCATTAAGTTGCTCTCTAATATATGTTTTGAGATCTTTAATTACTTATCCAATGTTCTGCTCCTCTTCCTGGTTTTTAGTTTGTTGATTGGATTCAGCCATGTTTTCCTGATTATTGGTTTGGTTTGTAGTTTTTTGTTGCTGTCTGGTCATCATTTTATCTTGACGGGTTTAATCAGTTCCTTAGCTTCTTTGTCTAGTCTTGGGGATTAATTAGTTGTTGTTCATGTGTAAGTTGTTATGTCTTCTCTTTGTCACTTTGTTCTTCCTACTCCACTTTCCTGTTGCTGGCTAAGTTCACTTTGAAGGAAAATATTAGGGTCAGGGAAAGCAAATGAGAAAGAAAAGAAAATGTATAAAGTAGTATTGGTAATAAATGTTAACAGAGAAACAATGTGAGATCTAGAAGAATGGATATTCGACTCATGTAAGTTGTGTAGAGGTATAGCAGTAAGTAGAGTACTGATAATGAGATAGTCAACTGAATATGGGAAGGAATATAGTATGAATTAAAAGGCCAGTGTTTTCATGAGAGAGGGAAAGAGAAAAGAAAGACAATAATATCAAGAGTGGATAAGAGACAGAAAACAGAACAAAGGTATTAGAAATAAAAAGTCAGACGGGGGCCAAAGAAAGGGGGATAGAATGTAAGAGAAACAGCAGATGATGGAGGATAGAAAGATGTGGGGGAAAGGGGATAGTGTAGGTGTCCAAAATCAATACACACAGAAAAGAGGAAATGGAGGATGAGGAAACACAGCAAGTGTGAAGTGCTCCCTGCAGCACCTATTATATGAAGAAAATAAAACAAAAAAAGAAGAAAAAGAGAGAAAAGAAAAAAAGAGAAGAGAGAAAAGGGAGGGCAAAGAAAAAGGAGAGGAAACAAGCAAGGAAAAGAAAAACAGAAAAAAACTAAATAAATGAAAAAGGACCTTGGAGGATACAATGGGAGAAAAAACCAGGAGAAACAATGCAATATTAGCAACGATGCCAAAAAAAAAAAAAAATAGAACCAATGTTTCAAGCTAGGAATCCTCTTTGTGGTTAAATAATACACTTAGGGATCTGACCTTTCCCCTATCTCCTTTCCTCACTTCTCTCTCTCCTAGGGCAGCAGGAAAGCTGCCTGACAGGTCCTGTAAGAGATTCAAGTAGGTCCTTGTTGAACCAACTCAACACAAAAGACTATGACTCTTTATTTCCAGTGTGAGAGCACCTACACCTCACCAGAAACCCCAAATATGTTATTGGAAGCTTGGATAGCACCTCTGACAGTTCCTTCCCCTTAGGTGTGCTAGGAGAGGTCTAATTGATTTTCTGACTCCACCTTCTCCCAGACCAAGTTTCCTATCCCAGAATGTTTAGGTAAATTGGGCTTTCTCAGCAGATCCGCCTCTCCTTTCTTCCTAGACTCTCCCCAAGATAGCTGATACACTTCTCCAAGTTCAAAGAGAGAGAGGAAAAAACAAAACAAAACAAACAAAACAAAACAAAACAAAAACACAAATGCCAAGGGCTAGGGTAATCAAGGACCTCAGATGGACCTCAGGACGTGGTGGATTCAGGGATGGGAAGTCTGTGATATTGCAGACTCAAGGTGTGTGAGTCTCTAGAGCATGGGCCACCAGGGTTTAGGGGACACAGACCTGGGAACCACGCATCCTGTTAACGGGGGGCCTGCGAGCACCGCAGCACAACACAGCCTTCAGGGATCCCCGCAGCTGGGCGCCAGCCCTAGGGGAGGGGTCCCATCCACAAACTCTGACCTCTGTGTCAGAAACCCAAAATTACACCTCTCACAAGAATCTCTTCTGTCACTGTCTCACCAAATTGACATCCAGATACCTCCTGCCCTGCAAGCCCCTGAAACAGCCTGCTCAGGGTTTGGGAACACCCACACAAACAAAGATCCCAGGGATCACAGCAGCCTGGCCACCAGCCCTAGGGGGAGGGGCTCCACCCAGAACCTCGACCTCTGTGTCAGAAACCGAAAGTTCCACCTCTCGCAAGAATCTCCTCCATCACTGTCTCACCAAATCAACTTCCAGACACCTCCCACCCTGCAAGCCCCCAAAACAGCCCGCTCAGGGCTTGGGAACTCCCCAGCACAGCAAAGCTTTCAGGAATCACTGCCACCGAGCCCTGAATCTCAGTCTTACATTAGAAGACTTCGTTGCAAACTTGTCAATGATTTTACTCTGCCGTGCCAGCAAGGTGTTCCATGCTGTCCAGTTTGCAACCTTTACATCCAAGGACGGCTAGTAGCACCCAAGGATGACAAGTCCACGCAAACCCAACACTGGGTTTGATTGTGGGCATGGGTTTCTGCTGCAGCCCACTGGAGAAGGGTAATGGCTAGGGCACTGTGGGTGAAAAGAAAGATGTTTATGGGGAACAGTAAGGGACAGACCATGGTGGTAGAACAGTATAAAGTAACATTTCCATTAGTAAACAACAAAATACCAGGTAGGGGAGTCCTATGAGGAGGCTTCCAATACCATACATTTTCCCCTTTTAAATTCTCTGAGTTTTCTGTGGTGATACCAAAAGCTAGTTTCAGCATAAGAGTCCACATAGGTACAAATAGGGCCCCAGCTATTTGCTGTCCTGATTGGTTGTCTTTCTACCTTTACCTGTCGGCTTTCAGGAAACCAATGGGGAAGCCTTTCTGTTTGGAGTTATCCAGGACTTCTTTTGAGTCTGGGACATTCAAACTGGACCCTGTGACCAGAGTCTTTGACAGGCTTTATTCTGATCAGCTGCCTTCCCTGCTTCCTGCCCTAACCTGCCTCATCTCCTCCCTCAGAGAGTTCACTCCCTATTCTTAGGGGATGCTGAAGGGCAATGGTCATTTTTCTATAGCTGCTTCCTGCTGGCTAGGGGCAGTAGTCCTGCCTGCCCAGGTGTGAAATTCTCTGGCTATTCTATTGAGGTTGAGGGAAGGCAGGTCCCACACCAATGTTGGAACAGGATGAAATCCCCACATGGCTGATACCTTGTTCTGGAAGGCACTGATTCTGGAAGAAATAAACTTAGAATTTTGAAGAAACATGCTCTTACTAAAAGGATAAAGAAAATGGTGGTAAGCCATGACATACTGGGCCATGAGAATCAGAAAAACCAGATGCCTCCAAAGGCTGCATCCTCCCAAAGATGATGGGATTGATTTTGTAAGTTTCAAATGCTGTCTAGGAAACTGCCACCCCTAGTTCCTACAGCAGTAATTATGCCTAGGACTTCTAGGGAGGTTTGAGGAGAGGCACTATCTTCTAATCATTTAAGGAATCTCTCATCTCTGACTGTTCTAGGACTTATCCCATTCTAACGTTAACTTTCCTTCTAAGTGGTGCGCAAAAGCCTTTGCCGCTGCTTCTGTCCCAGTAGCCACCCACAAGTCTCCTAACAGGGGCCATACCACACCATTCTCTTGCAGTGTTCCTTTTCCTTATTTAAAAGCACATGCTCTGCTTTCTGCTGTAGCACAGCCAGCATACCTGCCAGAGTTTTTTGGACAACCCCACATTGTCATGGTAGTCTCCAGTCATCCTGCAGCCCCACATTATAAGCCAACCTCGGATTTCCCCTGCAGATTCTCCTTTCCCTGAGCTCACACCCCTTACTGCCAGTGGTCCTTCAGTCTCCTGGCTCATGGCTTGACAATTGTTACAGCCCAACTCATGAAGGGCAAAGGTTGGTTTGGCCACAAGAACAAAGAACACATCTGGCATTTAGTCAGGTATAAGCTTTATTGGGACTTATGAACAGGAGAGAATCTTTGATGGTGTCAGTCAAAGAATGAATGAAGTTAGTGCTCTTCAAAGAGACAAGAAAATGAGGGGTGATATAAAGGGTTTAAGAACAAGGACATTCCACAGGGTATGAAAAAAGAGATCCTGCTAGAGTCATGTGAAGTGTACACATGGGGTCTGTGATGTTTTCACTATGCTCATAGAAAGGACTTTACGGTTTTGGGAAGATTGTAGTTTATGATACCATCTATGCATTGTCTCCCTTCTGCAAAGGGGTTGCTAACCTTTAACTTATTCCTAGGTCACTGTATTAGTCAGCCAAAGGGGTGCTGATGCAAAATACCAGAAATCTATTGGCTTTTATAAAGGGTATTTATTTGGGGTAGAAGCTTACAGTTATCAGGCCATAAAGTGTAAATTACATCCCTCACCAAAGTCTGCTGCCACGTGTTGGAGCAAGATGGCTGCCAATGGCTGCAAAGGTTCAGACTTCCTCTTCCTCCTAAGGCTCCATGGTCCCAGCTTCTTCCAATATCAGCTGTAGGCTGGGATACATCTCGTCTCCCTCCCGGGCCTCGTTTCTCTCTGGGCTCAACTGCTCTGCTCTCTCCACAAGATGAGCTGTAAACTATCAGGCGAATGGCTTGTCTCTCTTCCGCAGGTCTCTGCCATGACTGTTGGAGCCTTCATGTATCTGCTTCTCTGTGTATTTATTTCCTGGGGTTCCTAGTATCTAAAACTCCAACTCTCTGCTCTGCCCTGTCGATTTCTTCATGAATTTTCACCCACCAAGGGGGCAGGGACTCAACATCCTACTGACATGGCCCAATCAAAGCCCTAATTATTACTTAATCACTCCCAGAGGAACAGACTAGTTTATAAACATAATCCAATATCTATTTTTGGAATTCATAAATAATATCAAACTGCTGCAGTCACACAGGCAGCTATGTGCTGAGTACTTGGGGGAACCCTGGGTCCCCACAGCCTGCTGGCTAGCATTAGCCTGCTGAGTCACACAGGCAGGTTAGGAAAGGGCAGCTTACAAGCACATACCCTGCAGATCACAGCACACACCCAGCAGCTGTTATCTTAAGGCAGCCAGCCACATCATTACGTGGCTGGAAAAAAGAAAGGGCAGGGGCACCACCCCCCACCCCCTGTTCAGGTTACCGCATGTCTAGTGGACAGTGACCAAAGGCCAATCACTGCCAGCCAGCACACCATGCAGAGCTCGTGGACAGCAGCCAGACGCCATTCACCACCAAACAGCAACCCCTAACCCCCTAAGAATAGAGTTCCCCTGCTTTGTCTCAAATGTGCCAATCAGCACAGACCCTGCAACCCTGTACCGCAAAATAAAGGGGACCCTAGGGCAGAACTTTGCATTGTCTCCCTTGAGAACTCCTGCCTCTTGCCTTACCCCTCAATAAACTCTCTACTTGCTTAATGAATTTGTGGCTCATCCTTGAATTCTTTCTCAGGGGGAACCAAGACACTAGACACTTGGCGAGGAGTAATGAATAGAGGGAAAGAGCCGGATAAACTGGCCAGCAACCTGATTCTTAGACACAGAGCTGCAAGTTATGGTAAACAAGTTCCCAAAACTGGGCACCCACATAACCTTGAAACTTTAACTTCTCAAATGTGAGGCTCTTCCCTGCACTAACCCATTCCCCTCTGCTACAATGACTTTGTAATCCCATATCCCCCTAGAGGCAGTGCAGCACCTCCCAACCCACCGATATCAGGATCTGTGATTATTAAAGGCATGACCACTCTTGCTGGACGCTGAGTGGATTCTTTGGAATATCAAAACACATGGTCAACCTACCAGAGCTTGACCTCCTGCATTATACCATCTCTTATAACAATGTGTTGGTCATAAAGACATACTCATTCTTCCCTTTGTGTCTGTTATGTTTTCTCAATGGATAGTGTGAAATTACGTTTCAGGCTTTGTAAGCGAAGTAAATTTCAGACTTTTCCTTAGAAAATACCCTTCTCAGTGCTTAGCAATTAGGATTCCAAGCTGCAGAGCTGAGGGATAAGCCCTGGGCTTTGGTGAATTTACCTTGGGAAATTCACACCTTCACTTGAATGGCTTCTCTTTGTGGGGTGAAGTAGAGGCTGGAAGGATAAGCAGGGGAGAGAAGCAATACCACCACCACATTAAACGTGCACAGCAATTGTAAAATACATCTCAATTTCTGCAATGGGGAAAAAAGTGTTTCTTGGAATTAGGACCACAAATTTCTTCCAAGCTGCTTTCTGTTTCTTTGGTGTCCTTCATTTTTTCTGCTTCCCTTTCATCTTGTGTTGCATGCTTAGCTCTCTGGCCAGGGTCTCTCAATCCTTTAAAAAGATTAGAAGAGACTTATTTCCCTCAGCAGTGACTTTTTTCCACTTGAAATGTTTACTCTGGTACCCATTTCCTCAAGAATCCCTACCAATGTAGCCAAATACAGCTGTCGGCATCCTCTAAGGCGGGTGATATTTAGGGAGCGGAACGCTACATTACAGCCCTATAGAGGAAGTGCAGGGTGAGTCATCTGTAGTTGGAGAAGAAATACCTCAAAGACTTGCTAACAAAACCTTAGTGTGGATTTGGCCTCTTGGGAGGAGAGGGAAGGAGGCAGACTAATTTGAGTGGAGTCACAAGAAAATGGAAGTTGTTTTTAGCACAACCGCCTCAGATTTAAAAGAACTGCAAACTAAGCCCTAAAGGGGGGTGGGGGGACAGGGCTAAAATTGTGAGCCATGTTAGACAGGTATGCAGTTAGAAAATAACTGCTGGCCATATATGATAATACATACTTAGCAGCTATTACCCATTTAAGTCAACTATTTTTAACTGCTGCATTGAGTTAATAATCCAATTGTTTGGTACTTAGTCATGTTCGCAACTGAAAAAAAAGTTCAGTTCTCTGGAACAGTCCATTTTTCACCACTTGGTGTAGCTGATTTTTTAAAGTGGTTTTATTGAGATATATTCACATACCATAAAATCTATCCGAAGTGTATAATCAAGGTTTTAGTATAATCACACTGTTGTGCATTCATGACCACAAAGGATTTTAGAAAAGTTTCATTACTCCAAAAAGAAAAACCCCACACCCCTTAGCAGTCACCTCTCAATCCCTCTATCCTTCCCCAGTGCTACATAATGACTAATCTAAGTTCATCTTTTAAATTGATTTATTTTTATATTTTACATAAATGGAATCATACAATATGTAGTACTTCATGTCTGGTTACTTTCACTTAGCATAATGTGCTTTTTTCTGTCTGATATTAGCATCTTGTAGTATTAACATATATTAATTCAGTTTCAAAGAAAAATGGTCTTATATATGCAATTTTACCCATATTCATATTTCACATGTGATTTTATTATACTATACAGCATCATGTTACTTTTTTTAGTAATATACATGACCTTTCCTTTTAGTAATATACATGACCTTAGACTTTCCTTTTAAACCACGGTCATACACATAAAATAATACTGATAGTTACAAATATTATGTTGTGTGAAAGGTGAAAATCTTTTCTATACATTTCCAAAGATCAACACAATTTCAAGCTTGCTTCAAGAAGCAATAAACAAAGTCTCAGGGGGCTAGATGCTTCGGCAGACTTCCTGAGATTACAAAACATTTCTGCCCGCTTTCCCACCCCTCCAAAAAAGTAAAAGTAAACAAAACCACCTACATCATTTTAACCGCTGGTAATTCCCATTTATGCCTGTGATTTAGACCACTCTCACCTTGAAGTCAAAGTTATTTTCTTTAACGTTTTTAAAATGTTACCCCTTTGGTTCCCTGTTTACCCAAAAATGTACAAGCAAATTAAAGCAAAATAACAGCCCACTTCATAGAGTTTTTAACTTGAATAGGGGAACAGATGTAGCTCAAGTGGCTGGACCTCTGCTTCCCATATATGTGGTTCCATGTTCGATCCCCAGTATATCCTAATAACAACAACAACAAAAAAAAAAACAATTCATTGGGGAACAGATATAGCTCAGTGGTTGAGTGCCTTCATGGTTGAGTGCCTGTTTCCCATGTGTGAGGTCCTGGGTTCAATCCCCCATGCCTCCTAAAAAACAAAAAAGGCATGTCTTAACTATTAACTTGAATGAGCATACCACTTACATTGACTACTTGTTTGTGATGTCAGGCCTCAAATAACTAGGTACAAAAAAGGGAACAGCATCAAATAGCACCTGAAAGAAATCTAGGGAAAGGAACATCACATAGGTAAATCTCTAGATAATTCTTGATAACGCCAAGTGAAGATAGAATCAAACTAAACAAAATGTATTGGATGTCTTTGAGTGGCAGGCACCATGCTCAGCACTATGTGGTCATGAAATAAAAAATAGTCTCTGACTTTGAGGATTGTTAAGGGTTAAATCATGAAGGGTCTAATGCATCTAAAGACATGTACACACATGTCTATCAATCAGCTAATGATTAAATATTTGTTGATTTGTTTATTACATAATGGCCAAAAGGTTTTCAGTAGGTTTAGGCTAAGCTTAGGATATGCCCCAGAAATCTGAATTCCTAGACTTTCAACTCCTACCCTCTGGTTTATTGGACTTACCCCAGCTAACAGAGAGGTGAAGAAGGTCAGCCACCACACCAGGGAGCCAAGAGAGCCTACAACTGCAAGCAGGAGAATTGCATCCATCATCCATGTGGAATCTAAGCCCCCTCTTGATATAGAGGTGGAGTGGACATAACCATCCCAGGATCCACAGAATGGAGGAATAGAGAATGGATTAGAGTGGACATACTAATCACAATGGAATTATTGTGATTACTAATGGAAGAAATCGTAGCATTGATGTGGAGAAAGTGGCCACAGTAGCTACTGAGGGTAGGGAGAGGGAAGAAGAGATATGATGTGGGGCATTTTCAGGACTTGGAGTTGTCCTGGGTGGTACTGCAGGGACAGATGCTGGACTTTGTGTTCTGCCATGGCTCACTGGGTGGACTGGGGGAGAATGTAAACTACAATGTAAACCATTATCCATGTGGTGCAGCAGTGCTCCAAAATGTATTCACCAAATGCAATGAATGTGCCATGATGATGAAAGAGATTGTTGATGTGGGACGAGGGGATGAGGGGGGTGGTGAGTATATGGGGATCTCTTACATTTTTTTAAATGTAACATTAAAAAAAGAGAGAGAAAAAAAAAGAAACCTGCGTTTCTTAAATGATTCATGGCTGATAAAACTGCACAAATAAATTTGGAATCAACTGATCCAGTGGGAGATGAGTCTATTTTAAATTACAAATCAAGTGCTTTGGGAGCATCAAAAAAGAAGGAAATCAGTAAAAGCTTCATAGAGGAGATAATATCTGCACTGGGATTTGAACACTTTTTAACAGGCATGGGACGGAATAGGATGAAGTGAAATTGTATGCTATATCTTTGTTTATGCCTCTGTGTTTTAAAAGAAATTGGCAGTGCCCTACAACAAAGAATAAATAAAGCACAGATAAAACCAGAATGAAAAGTAAAGAATAGGGTCAAAGAAGAATAACAAATATACCAGCCTTGAATGTCAATATGATTTCTATGAATGAGCACAAAAGTTTGAATGTAAATACTTGCTGCTGTATGAAGAATTACATCAAAGACAGACATCTTGAAGGATATAGTGAATTCAAGGAATGCCAAATGGTTAAACATGAGGTTGGAAAATAGGTAAAGGCTATGAAAAATAAGACTATTCAGAATCTTTCTGCATTTCTACATTCTACACAATCCTATAATCTTAAAAAAAAACTTGCATGTCTTCCTGTTTCATTTTTTTTAATGATGTCTTAGTTTGCCAGAGCTGCTATGACAAACACCACATAATGAGTTGGCTTAAACAACAAGAATTTATTGGCTCACAGTTTGGAGGCTAGAAACCCAGAATTAGGATGTCAGCAAGGCCCTGCTTTTTCCCAAAGTCAATAGTGTTCTAGTGATGGTAGTCTCTGTCACATGCAACATCCTTGGTCTCCTCCTGTGACTTTCTCTGACTTCTGGTTTCTCTTTATAAGTCCTCCAGTAATACAGATTAAACCCACCTTGATTTAATTGGTCAAACCTTAACTAATAAGTCTTAACATAAGCTTTGCTTATTTACAAATGGCTAAGTCCATAGGAATGCAGACTAAGATTTGAACATCATGTTTTTTTGTGAGAGACATACAATCCTAAAAAATAGCCCCAAAATTCTTTGACAATCCTCCCAGTGAAAGATAAGTCTGTTTCTTCCTCTAGAATATAGACTGTGATTCCTTGATCAGTAGAATACAGAAGATTCCAGGGTGAGGTCTTCAACACTGCTTCTACTTTCTCTCTTTTGGGACACTCACTCTTAGAACTCAGCCACCATGATATGAGGAAGGCAGGCACAGGAAATGGGTGCTGATGCAAAGTACCAGAAATCTGTTGGCTTTTATAAGGATATTTATTTGGGGTAGAAGCTTACAGTTATAAGGCCCTAGAAAGTCCAACTCTAGGTACCATAGGAGGTACTTTCTCATCAAGTGTCTGTTGCCACATGTTGAAGCAAGATGGCTGCCAATATCAGTGAGGGTTCAACCTTCCTCTTCCCTATTAGGGATTCATGGGCCCAACTTCTTCCAGCTGTAGGCTGGTATGGCAGTTTGATATTGTTTATGAATTCCAAAAATAGATATTGGATTATGTTTGTCAACTAGTTTGTTCCTCTGGGCATATTAGATTATATTGAATTCAGAGGTTTTGCTTTTACTTGATTAAATAATGATTAAGGCTTTGATTGGGCCACATTAGTAGGACATTGAGGCCCTGACCCCATGGTGGGCAGAGGGCTCACAGAGAAACAGTACCACAGAGAAGAGAGTTTTGAGTGCTGGAGCCCTGGGAAGTAAATACACAGAGAAGCAAATATATAAGGAAGGAGAGAAGTCTCCATTAGACAGGGCAGAGACCCCGGGAAGAGACAAGCCATTAGCCAGATAGTCTATAGCTGGCCTTGTGGAGAGAGCAGAGCAACTGAGCCCAGAGAGAAAAAAGCCCCAGGAGAGAGATGAGACTTATCCCAGCCTATAACCAACATTGGAAGAAGCTGGGACAATGGAGCCTTAAGAGGATGCCTAAACTCTTGCAGACACCAGCTGCCATCTTCCTCCAAAACTTGGCAACAGACTTTGGTGAGGGAAGTAACTTGTGCTTTATAGCCTGGTAACTGTAAACTTCTACCCCAAATAAATACCCTTTATAAAACCTATTAGATTTCTGGTACTTTGCCTCAGCAACCCTTTGACTGAGTAATACAGCTGGCATAGGGCTTATCTCTCAGGGCTTCACTGCTGCTCTGTTCTCTTCTCAAGGTCAGCTGTAAACCATCAAGCAAATGTCTCATTTCTCCCAAGGCTCGAGCATCAAAACGTCTGCTTTGTCTTTTTCTGTGTATCTACCTATTTGTGAGAGTCTGTTTTATCAGCCCACCAAGGGGGCTGAGGCTCAATGCTGAGCTATACTCTAATGATGTGGTTGAATCCAAGCCCTAATCTTAACATAATTTAATCAGACATCTCAGCTGGAGCTAATACAATCAAAGGTTTATCACACCCAGAGGGACCAAACAGTTTAAAAACATAATCAATTATCCTTTTTTTGGAATCCATAAATAGTAGCAAACTGCCACAGGGCATGTGTAGGTTTTCCAGTTTATAGACCCAGCTGAGGTCTCAGGAAAAACCAGCATCGATTGCCAGACATATGAATGAAGAAACCTCTAGGTGATATTCCTCTTCAGCCTCTGAGGTAGCCCCAGTCTTCAGTTCTTTCTGGTTGAAGCCCCAAACATCATGGAGTGAAGATAAGCTGTCCACATTGTGCCTGCCCAATTCTTAACATATTGGTCTGTGAAAACACTAAAATGATTGTATTATACCACTAAATTTTAAGATGGATTGTTGTACAAAAAAATTGAAGGTATCAAATTAGAACTCTCTCAATCTACTTCTACCAAATTTATCACATTACCTTTAGCTGTAGCCAGACTTCTTTATAGCAAGAAGACTCCTTTCTCAGGTAATCTGAAAGGACTACCAGAGGGAGGGGGCATTCAAAGCATAGCCTTCTCAGAAAACTTACTTGATCATAAACTCAATATTTCCCTCCTAATTTGTGTCCTTCCCATTTGCATTTACTAAACTAAACTAACTGAACTAAGCTAAACTAAGAACCAGACAAACTTGCCTGGGCCTCACATCTTAGTCTCATTCTGGCTTCTCCTCTCTCTCTTCTCCCTTTACCATGCTAATATATACTCACTGCCTCCTTTTTTAGCATCTCTCACTCTTCAGGCAACTCTAATCTGGCTTTCACCCTCATCATTTCATTGAAATAACTCTCAATAATGTCTCTCTGAAGACACCTCTGCTTTACTAAGTCCAGTGAATATTTTCAACTTCATTTTACTTGATATCTTCAGCTGCATGCAACTGTATTGAGCATTTCCTCATTCTTAAAACGTATCTTCCACTTCTAGTTTTCCTTCTACTGCTCTGACCACTCCTTCTCAATTTTATTTGCTGGCTCATTCTCCTGTACTTAGCTATTAAATTTTGGAGTTCCTCTCTTGGACTTTCCCCTTTTCACTATATATCCTTTTCATAAGCAATCTCTTCCCATGTCCTTGATTTAATTACCATATACAATCACAAATGCACATCTCCAACCCAGACCTCTACTATGAGGTATAAACCCATATGGCCAACTGCTCATTTCGCACCTATCTTCTCTCCTAAGCCCAGTCCTCTTCCAACACTCCGTAAGTGAATGGTACCACCATCCATCCAATTACACAAGCCCAGAAATCTAGCAATTGTCCATGATACCTCCTTCGCCCTCATTCTATATCAATTCCCCACCAAATACTGTCTATTTTACCTACCTTAATATACCTCACAGCCATTCTCTTTTTGACATCCACTCTTTCTCCTCTCCATATACATGATCTGTTCCCTGCAGCCAGAGTGATGTTTCCAATCCAAATACAATCAAGTCTGTAAAAAGAGTTCCAATGGTTTTCAGTAGCTCTTAGCATAAATGGCAAAATCTTAACATTATTTGCAAGCCCAGTATGGTATAGCTTGTATCTATCTCTTAAACCTTATATTATTTTTCCACGTCTTCTAGAACCACCCTGACCTTTAAGTTCCTTGAACTTTTTTTCCTTCTACTACACAATATTTATGGAGGTATACCCTCTGTCCATACCACTTCTAATTCTTCCTCCAAACCCATACCACCCACTTAATTCCTAATCAATAGAATATTAGCTCTAATAGGCAGGGATTTAGTCTTAGTTTTCCAGGGCTGCTATAACTAAATACCACAGATTGGTTGGCTTAAACAACGGAAATATGTTGTCTCATAGTTTGGGGGCCTAGAAGTCTATCATCAAGCTGTCAGCAGGGCCAGACATTCTCTGGTCAGGAGCATTTTGATGGTGGCTTGTCAGCAATCTATAACTCAATTTCTGCCTCTGTCAGAAGGTCATCTCTTCCCCAATTCATATCCTACTGTCCCCTCCTATCTCCTACTCCCTGTGTGCAAATTTCCTTTGCTTATAAGGACTCAAATCATATTGAATTAGGGCCACCCTGATTCAGTTTGTCCTCACCCTAAACTAAGAACATCTTCAAAGATCGTATTTACAAATGGATTCATATCCATAGGACCAGGAGTTAGGGCTTGAAAATGTCTCTTTAGGGGACATGACTCAACCCATAACAGACCTTATCTATTTCACTCATCATTGTATTCCCAGTACTTAGTACAGTGCCCAGTATTTAATGGATACCTAAAAAATATCTTGTTGGGTGAAAAAATGTTTGGTCTGCTAGCAAAACACCTATCTGGTGATATATATCAGGCACTTAGATGCAAAATGGTACTTGAGAGATTTAGGTATCATCCTCTGTAATAGGCTGAATTCTGTCCCCCAAAGCACATTTGAATGTTAACCTCCAGTACCATGAATGTGGCTTTATTCGGAAATAGGGTCTTTAAAGATGTGATTGAGATGAGGCCAAATCGTACTAAGGCAGGCCCTAATCTACTATGACTGGTATCCTTATAATAAGAAGGAAAATTTGGACAGACACAAGGAGAAGACAGCCATGTACCACAGAGGCAGAGATTGAAGTGCTGCAAGCCAAGGAATGGCAAGGATTACTGGCCACCAACAACATCTAGGAAAAGGCATAGAGGAATTCTCCCCCTCAGACTTCAAAGGGAGCATGACCCTGCCAAAGTAATGGATTTGGACTTCTAGTATCTACATTCATGACACAATCAGTTTGTTGTTTCATGCCACCCAGTTCATGGTATTTTGTGCCCTAGGAAACTATGATACCCTCACAGATATGATACCTGAGAAATGAAAAATGGACATGTGAAGTTAGAAAAAGAGAACATGAAGGAACTGACCCCTGAGAAGTATTTACATTGAAAGAGTAGGCAGAGAGACCAACGAAGAAGACTACTGTATAGTCGCATGTGTAAGATAACACAGAGGGGCAGAGTTTTAGGAATAAATGGGTAGTTAGGACTACAGTTACTGTAAAGAACCACAGATCATGAGTACTCAGAACATTTTTTTTAATTGTTATTTTTGAAGATAGATAGATCACAAAAAATTTTGCATTAAAAAATGTAAGAGGTTCCCACATACCCTACACCACTCTTCCCACATCAAAAACTTCTTTCATCATTGTGGCACATTCATTGCATTTGATGAATACATTTTGGAGCACTGCTGCACTGCATGGATTATAGTTTACCTTGTAGTTTACACTCTCCCCCAGTATTTTCAGTGGGTTATGGCAGGATATATAATGTCCAGCATCTTTCCCTACAATATCATTTAGGACAACTCCAAGTCCCAAAAATGCCCCCACATCACAGCTCTTCTTCCCTCTTCCTGCCCTCAGCAACTACCATGGCCACTTTCTCTACATCAATGCTAGAGTTTCTTCCATTACTACTCACAATAGTTCTATAGTAGAATACCAGTAAGTCCACCATAATCCATATTTCATTCCTCAATTCTGTGAACCCTGGGATGGTGATGTCCACTCCACCTCTTTATCAAAAGGGGGCTTACATCCCACATGGCTGATGGATGCAATTCTCCTGCTTGCAGTTGTAGGCACTCTCAGTTCCCTGGTGTGGTGGTTGAACATCTTTACCTCCTGGTTAGCTGGCCTGGGTAAGTCCAAATAACAGGAGAGTAAGAGTTGCAACTCTGCTGAGGCTCAGGGCCCAGCTGGCATGTGCCAGTCCAGAGATTCAAGTCTCCTGAGTATACACCAACCGCAGTGCCAACCACAGGTTCAGTAAAAGTGACAGAAGAGACATGTGTAGAAAGGTCACATCTGAGTCCAACTCCATCACACTCTTGAACACAAATTACAAAATAGGGTCCGCTGACAAGGCACTGAACTCCAGAGCCATCTGCCATGATCATAGAACCTGTGGGTCTACCTCAGGAGCATAGTACCTGGGGTTGCATCTACTTTGGCTGTCCCTGGGATCTTACTGAGGCATGCATAAGCCCAACCCCTCTGATGACCTCCCAACTCTTTTTTGAAGACTCTTAGCCATATAAACTCATTTATCTTGACCATTTCCCCCTTTTATTCAAGAACTTTTTCTAGTTGAATCACCAGTTAGTGATTGGTAGTAATCCCTTGGTGCCAGGGAGTCTCATCCCCAGGAGTCTTGTCCCATGATGGGGGGAAGGTAATGCATTTACATGCTGAGTTTGGCTTAGAGAGTGGCCATATTTGAGCAACATGGAGGGTCTCAGGAGGTAACTCTTAGTCACCCTGCAACTCCAGGCCTAGTTGAAATTTCAGGCACACTGGCTCATAAGCATAGTCATCAGTATGAAGGGCTCATCATTGGACCATCCTCCTTCACTGGTCTTTTCCCTTGCTCTTGGGGGATTGTTGCTGTTCCATTGGGGAATGTGACAGAGCCCCCCTTGCTAGGAACTCAGCACTCCCTCAGTTGTTGTTTGTAACTACTATGAAAATACCCAACAAGTATCCAAACATTTTTATATACCCTATATACATGCCCTGGATAACTCCCTCCCAACCATATCTCCCCCTTCAATAAGACCCACCACTGTTGTTCCTCCCCTGCCATAGTTGAACCCTTCTGTGGTCTAAAACATCTTCAAAAATGAAGCCTATCATATTGTCAAATTCTACTAATAGGAAAATGAAATAGTAATGATAGATTTAAAGATTAGAAATAGAATACATACAAATTTAGAAAAACTAAAATAAAGTAAAAATAAATTGACATATTAAAAAATAAAAAATATCATAAAACTTTGTTTTTGACGTTTTGCCTTTCATCACTCTGATAGGTGTTGCCCTGTATGTACAGTGGAAAGGCAATTCCTTTCATTTCTTCCTCATTGTCTATATTCTTTTTTTTTTTTTTAATTTTTAATTTTGTCTTCATGAAAGTTTTAGGTCACAGTAAAGTCACATATACACTATATAGGGGATTCCCATATATCCAATCCTGTTGCTCCATCATTCCCTAAACCCTTTCATCATATGCATGGTCAAAGCTGAATCAATCTTAAGACTAAATTATAGCCAATGGAAAAGGAAAACAGAACATGAAGGAGGCCCTAACCAAAAATGGCTCACATTCCCTTGCCTAGGACACAGTTATGTGGTCATTGCTAACTGCAGGGAAGGCAGGGAAAGGTGGTTTAACAGGTCAGCCATGTGCTACTCTCAGCCATAACACCATGGAAGAAATAGATAATGGATATTAGCTTGCAGTCTCTACCAGAGTCCTCCTCTCTGGACTTCCAAATATGTATGTGCATCTTTCTTCCCACAAATAAGAACATACCCTTTCCTCCATGGAGAAACCCAAAGTCCTATCCAGTTACTGTATCCAACTCAAAGTCCAACTATGGATAGTGTTTCTTTGTGCTCTTTGTAGGCACAAAAGATTTTTTATCTGCCCAAGTCCCCTGTCCCTCCTCCACCCCCCTCCACTCCAAATAGGTAATGATGAAGCAGGAACAAGATAAACATAGTAAAACTCCCACTTGGAAAAGGGAAGAATCTGAAAGATGCAGAGGTTACTAGGCCATAGGAATGACCAAATCCTGCTGGACAGAAAACCAGGAAAATTTGCCTTGGCAGTAAAGTAAATAGCCTGATTGGTCCAACTGGTGACCCTGGTTCTGCTCTCTGGGAATAACCCTCATGTCCTCTCTGGATCCATCTTTGCCCTATAGGAATATTTTTCTGTTATCTACCATGGACAAAGCTAAACTAGTTGTTAAAATGTATGCTCTACTTTGGGAATGGTTTAGGTTATAAGCGAGGCCTCAAAATCTTAGTAGTCTTCTGGTATATTTTTTTATAGTCTGCTTCATGTGCCAATATCTCTACCCAAAGTTCTTTACCTACCTTATTTCTTTAACCTGTTTAAACTCTTAACCTCTGGACTGAACCCTGGCCTCTCTCTTTCATTTACCCTGAGGCCATCTGAAATAATTAGTTGGATAGGAAAGTCACAACCTTAATTCATCTTTGCCACAAGCCTGGCTCCCTTTGTTTTGCAGAAAAGCATCTTTGAAAAAATGTTCGAGGCGCTCCAGAGTAGTTGCTTTTCTAACCCTATGTGGGACTTTCTATTCTCTGAGCTCTTTCTATTCTCTGGGCTCTTTCTGGGCTCTAATCTCTTCCCTTTCTGCTTGCAAACTAGCTAATTCTTGTCTGATTTCATCTCTTTATTTGCTAAAAGCTGCAAAGAGAACCCGAAAGACATTCATAATCTGCTCTAACTACTTCTCCTAGACTAAAGAATTTGTCTTCCAAGTAAAAGTTTTATCAATTGTTTTTCCATGATATAAACAAATATCACCAGTCACCAGCCTGCACTATCTGGTTACTCACTGCTTCAGTGTAGTCTAACAATTTATAATTCGTAGGCATGAGGGCCAAGTTATGCTAACAGACACCCAAAATTATCAGGGTTAAAGAAGAGTAATTGCTCTGTCATGTAATAGTCTCAGCTCTCCATGACTATTCATGGGCCAATGTTCCTTTCATCTGGTTGCTCCACTGAGGATATTGTTGTCACCTGATTGATCAAAGCTGAGTCAAGCCATAACCTGGTTCCATAACCTGGCAGGAAGGGGAAGGAGCCAAGCCCAATGTCTTCAGGCCCATACTAGCAAGTGCCAAACATCACTTCCACTCATATACCATTGACAAAACCTTAGTTACATTGCAAGGGAGGTTGAAAAATGTAGTCTAGAGGGGAAATCTTATGTGTCTGGCTAAAATTCAACGACAGTGGGGAAAATGAGAGTAGATTTTGGTGAAGTACTAGTAGTCTTTACAACTGTGGCCATATTCTGTGTAGGGCAGTGGGAAGGAACAGCCTCCAAAGATAAGGTAGAAGATCAACAACTTATCAGAAAAAGGAAATGAGAGTAAAAAGTATCTAAGAATCTTTTGAGTGATAATAGAAGTTATGCTGGGTTTTCTGTCATAGGTGGATAGAGCAAGAAGTACTGAACAAATGGAAATTCTCATTCACCACACATTGCTTTTCCTTAATTTGCAGACCAAACCTACTTATAAAGGTTGGTGTGATAGTTGGATATATATACCCAAGAAAATTGTGTTCTTAATTATAATCCATTCCTGTGGGTGTGAACCCATTGTAAGTAGAATATTTTGATGAGGTTACTTCAGTTAAATTGTGGCGCAGGATGGACTTAATGCTATTACTGGAGTCCTTTACTAAGTGGCATGAAATTCACATAGACAGAAAGCAGCCACAAGGAGCAGCCAGAAGCCTAAACTCAACAGAACCTGAAAGAGAACTGAGTGATCAGAAGAGGCTGCCACTGATACACTGACATGTGACAGAGAAGCTCAGGGCCAAAGATCACCAGCAGCCAGCTCCAGTACACCACAGTCTTCAGAAAGAAAACATCACCTTGTTCTGATTTAGACTTTTTCCCAGCCTTAAACCATGAGCAAATAAATTCCCATTGTTTAACCTGACCCATTTCACGGTATTCACTTGAGCAGCTGAGGAAACTAAAACAGCTGGCCAAATTGATTCCTGCAGCTGGTCTCGCAAAGAGAGAGTTGACTCTCTACAATGCTCTGTGGAATCCAGCTATAGCCCAGTGCTTAAAGCTTCAATTCTGATCAACAACAAGCTTGGACCTCAGTCCTCAATCATGCTGGCAGAGGGACAGGTGCTTCCCAAGCCATAAAAGGCTATGTGCCAAATCCTGTTGCTCCCATGCCCCATCAAACACTTATAATTACAAGACTTGAACACCAAGCCCCTGATATACCAGAGGAAAAGTTAATGCTTCCTCAGGCATAAACACTGAGCCCTCAAGACAGGGCCAGACCCCAATATCACTATTGTATGTTTGCCCTGATCACAACAGGGGAGGCCCTGGTACTTCTTTTATCATGGAGCTGAACAACCCTGTTTCCAAAGGGTAAAGTCCCTCTCCCAGGTCTGGAATCCAGTATTGCATGATCTCTTTGCACTGCCATAGGATACAATGTGCAGTGAAGTACCTGCATCCCTACTGCAGCTCCTGTCTCCTTGAATTTTAGCCAGTGCATATTGCTCCAGCAGTTGGAGTGGATGTGCTTCCCGGCTATTTGTTGCCTTTAGCACTCAGAAGTGGACTTTGTCTCTACAGGAAGGCTCAGGGAAATGGAATGGCTCACCTGATAGTGTCTGTCTACCATATGGAGGGTCCAGGGTTCGATCCCCAGGGCCTCCTGACCCGTGTGGTAAGCTGGCCTTTGCTCAGCGCTGCCACACACAAGAAGTGCCGTGCCACGCAAGGGCGCCCCCGCAGAGGGGTGCCCCATGCGCAAGGCGTGCACCCTGCAAGGAAAGCTGCCCTGTGTGAAAAAAAAGTGCAGCCCGCCCAGGAGTGGTGCCACATACATGGAGAGCTAACATAGCAAGATGACGCAACAAAAAAGAGATGCATTTTCCCAATGCAGCCTGATAATGCAAGCGGACACAGAGGAACACACAGTGAATGAACACAGAGAGCAGACAACAGGGAGGAAAGGGAGAGAAATAAATAAAATAAATCTTTTAAAAAAATAAAGGAAGGCTCAAGACATTCCTATTTAAGTACTATAGGGAAAAATCAAACAGAAGTTTGGAGGGTGTGAGACACAAATGGAAGGCTCATATTTGGGTTGCACTGTTTTAGTCAGCAGAGCTGCTGAAAGCAATATACCATAAAAGGACTGGCTTTTTCTTTTTTTTTGGTATAACACAAATCTTATTTCAAATTCTGAATCAGATTTCTTAATTTCCACCAATCTAGTGCTTACTAATTATGTCCTTTTTGCAAAGCTTTCTGGCCAGTGGTGACATCAGACACCTTTAATCCCCTTGGCATCTAATTCAATTAGCCACCTGAACTATAACACTTATTCTAGACCATCTGCACTAATTAAGCTCTGCAATCTGAGTAAACAAAGAAGAATAGTGCTAGCTTAAATTATGGTGTATTGTCATGGTTATGTAACTAGTACAGCAATTATAATATTTTGTTGTAAAGAATGAATGAGAAATTAGGAGTGTAGAGATTCAGCAGTCTAAAAAGTAGAAGAAACAAAAGGGAACAGATGATTCAGTTTATTTTTTTTGTTTGTTATTTTGTACCCTACCTCATTTTTCAAAAGATTTTGTGCCAAAGGGAATTTTCTGCAAAGAAATTAAACATTATATGCTTCAGTTTAGCTAACTATAAGTAATAATATTTGTATTAATTTATGTAATTAGTATATATTAATATATACTCCCAAGAAATGCTTCACTGAAATTATGCATATTTTAATCAATAATAATAGCCTTCTATTTTATTAGAAATCCCAGAAAATTAGCAATTGTTTTCTAATTAACATTTGATATCCAAGTTATAATAATAGACTAAATGTTATTAAGATCTAAAAATATAACTAACAGGCATTCTACCATTGCACTTTCTAACTTTGTTCAAATTATCTTTGAAAGAGTATAATAGTAAGGGGCAAAGAATATCAACTTTGATTGCTCTAACTTCTAGCATTGACAGAAGATTCATGTGAAATAATATTTCATACACTTTATGAGAGCAGGAAGCTTGTTTCCTTATCTCCCAAGTCTAGACCAGTTCCCTTGCACATGGAAAAAATTCTGTGAATGTTTGTGAATTTGATGAATAAGTAATGTCTTAAAATATCAGCCCTTGTATATCCAGAACTTTTTCCATCACTTCAACCTAATTCCAGCCTTTATCAAAAGAACAAGCAGCAGAAAGACCAAGTTCTTTCCTTTGTGATTTAGAAATATAACATATCTGTTTACACAGACTTGGTTTTCATCTATTATGATCAAAGGGACAAAATGACGACCTCCCCTACAGCATACGCATCCCAGGGACAACATGACAGGATGGGAAACTGGCAGTATTTGACATGACTTCTTTCAAAGTCCTTCAGTGAAGACCTTCCGTTCATTTTATATTCTTTGGAACATAAACACTCTAAATAAGGCTCATAAGGGAAACATTTATATAATTTGAGGACCTTTTAAACAGAAGATTGCCAGCTTCCCCAGGGTTGCCAGTGATATTTTACAATTTTTCCAAAGAACTATCCATATTGACTTGACTCGACACCTCCATGCACACTAAGGCAAGAAAACCTTGGAGTAACAGAGGTAGGCTGTATTTTACCACAAGATAAACAGGATACATATGCCCAGCTGAAACTGGAGTGAATAAAATGAAGCCAGGTGTTGCAAGTGCATGTATGCCTTCTGCCTCAGCTCACTCAGTAGCAGTCCGTCTCTTGTCAAAGGGATAAAGCTGTTTTGGAAGAGGCATTTCAAACCCTATCACCATTCACTTCTTTCTTGCAAAGGATCCCATCATCTGCAGGTTAATTTCAAGATGGGAGGCAAAATATCATTTCAGTATTCACCATGTCTGCCTGCAAATTGCTATGAAATGATGATCAGTTTGCATCTCCACACAGTCCCTGCTTTCCCTCTCTGTGTTGTCTGTGTGGAGGCTGTGCAGGGCCCTCAGTTCCCCAGGAGGTTTGTCTCTATCTTATGATTGTCCACCTTCAGCTCCTTGACTATTCTCAGGGGTGGTGGGAACTCCTGCGACTTGCAAGTAAAATTTACAAGCTGCTTTATATCTGCTTGAGAGAGAGTCTCAAAAGACTGTCATTTAGTGTCTTGGGGTCCCAGCTACTCTGAACCAAATATATATTTGAAGTTCTTTGGAAAGTGTGGTATATTTGGAGATGGAGCAGGTAAGGAAGAAGGGTGTGTGTGTGTGCATGTGTGTCTAAGGAAGTTCAAGGGAAAGGACTGACATTTTCCAAAACTTGAATAGTTGTTTTGTGGGTTTTTTTGCCATTTCAAAAAAGTGTTTAATTACAAGTGGTACAGAATCTCGGGCAGAACAAAAACTAAACAGCAGATTGTGGAAGAATCTTGGCCTGGGCTTACTCTGATCTCACAGTTAAAGTAGGAATGGCTGAGTGAGAAGAACTAACAAGAAACGAGCCATTGTGTGGTTTCTTTTTTTCTACAAAAGTTTATTCTTAAACGTACAATAGGCTCCAAGACAAAACTTCATTCTAGCTACACAGGCGAAAGATGATATAGTAGGGAATCTGGATGTTTAAACAGGAATGAAAACAAGGGTCATCATGGCCTCGGGCACAATAAGAAGCAGCTTACTTTTTGCCAGATTTCTTAATTCCACCGGTGGCCAGAGGGCCCTTCCCCGCAGCCTTCGCTTTCAGCTCTTCAAGTTTTTTCTGTTCTTCTTTTTGTTTCTGCTTGAAAGCCTTATCTTCCTCGTCCATTTCCTTGGCCTGCTTCTTGGGCTGCTTCAGGGGCTTCTTCCTGCCAACTTCGTGGCCGGACATGGCGCCTACCGCCGAATAGATATTTTTTGTCCCCTCCCCTCCCCACCCTGCTGTTTTTGCTGTCTGTATCCATTCACCATGTGATCTTCTGTATCTATTTCTTTCTTTTTGTCTTCTCTTCTCATCTTTCTCATCTAGGATTCACCAAGATTCAATCCAGGGGATCTCTGATGTGGAGAGAGGTTCCCTGTCAATTGCACCAGCTCAGTTCCTGGTCTCTGTTGCACTTCACCTTTACTCTCCCCTTCATCTCTCTTTTTTGTTGTGTCATCATCTTGCTGCATGACTCACTTGTGTGTGCACTGACTCACTCACGTGGGCACTCGGCTCACGACATGGGCACTGGCTCGCCATGCAGGCACACTTTCTCTTCTTCTTTTTCTCCAGGAGGCCCCAGGGATCAAACCCAGTTCCTCCCATATGGTAAGCAGAGGCCTTATCACTTAAGCCACATCCACTTCCCTGAGTAGATTTTTAACAAGTGATAACTTATGCTCTCTATCAGATAAAACTGATAAATACAACAGAAACTCCAAGAAAAGAGCTGTAAACAGAGAATTAAGGATGGAGGTAAAACAGGATGGAACCTGGGACCCTCACTGAGATCAAAAGCAAACTGAATAGAGCCAATATTATAGTCTACTTCTTTTGCCACTGAAGTGAAATTGAAATTCTAGCACAAACACATTAAGACCTTTTGGTCAGTTTATTTATTGATTTTTTGTTTTGAAGTTATTTTCTCTATTAATTGATTTAAATACAGATCAGATATATAGATCTGTAGACAAAGATAGATTTAACATATATTTTAATTTCATGAAAATTGAGCAATCTATTAACAGATGTGTGTGTGTGTGTGTGTGTGTGTGTGTATGTGTAATCTCATATTGCCGTAGAGTCTTAGTGCCTTGTATCAGTGGGTGGAGATACACGCAATGAACAGGAAGGTGTTAGACTCCCATCATGGGGAAGTCCTGTTATGTTCTCAAATAGAGGGGCAGGAGTCTCTTGAGAGCATTGATAGTGTCTAATAGGGGAGGACAAGCCAGTATGTCAAGCCCTCAATGTCCTTGCAAGTAACTATGAATCTTGTTCTTCAAGGAGTTAAGCTTGGTGGTTGCTGTGGGTCCTGAGGGGAGAAGAGGGGAGGAATAGAATAGATGGAACATGGGACATTTTGGGAGCACTGGGATTGTCCTATATGATCTTGCAACTATGGATACAGGCCATGTTAAATTTCATTAAAATTTAGAAAATTATATTGTCCAAAATGTAAAACCATAATGTAAATCATTGACCATGGTTAGTATCAATGTTTCAATATTTGCACCTCAGCCTCAGGGATGGATACAGAGAATTCACAAGTCTTCTGCAAAACAGATATTTCCCCTCTCCTCAGGTTTAGCTATAGATAATTTAAATGGTACTTTGGGATTGAACAGCCATGAAAACAGACAAAGGATAGGAGGTCTTCAATAAAATAACCCAATGTCTAGCCTGGGTTAATTCTACCTTAATGCAGCACAGCCATCGCTTACCTCATCAAAAGAACAACAATACTATGACTTCATTCATTCATCACTGAAAAAATATTTTGAGCATCTACTAATTCACAGACATATTAGTAACAACTAATGTTTCCATTCTGCTTTAAACTTTTTAAAACAATCTTCTACTTGCCTGGGCAATCATCCTAACAGCCTGTGAAGAAGGTATTATTTTTGTTCTTATTCATTTTTAAAGATAAGGAAATTGAAACTCAGAAATGTTTAGAAATTGGCCAAGGTCACACAGCATTTGAGTGGAAGAACCAAGACTCAGGTAAATGGTCACTAATGAAGAGTCCATAGTCTTTACATATAACGAAGTGATTGATTCAAAATTCAAGGTAAAAATTAATGAATAAGTTGTCATGAGAAAAACAATGGAGTTTCTTTTGAACACAGTTGTGTTCTAGGGATGGTAATTTTCTTACATGCTTCTTTGGTAGCTGCCCTTATGATTATAAAGAATAAGTTGTGAATTAGGGAGATTGGATAAAATTTTAATATATTCAGTTTAATAAAAGGGATTTAAGGTGGGGAGAGTGAGTGGCAAGAAATGATGTTACACCTAACAATGTTTACTTTTTAAAAATGTGTGCCAGGGTGATTGTGTTTTAAATGATTGTGCTTGAACTTCTTGAATTAGATTGCCTAAATAAGTTATCATCTGAAATAAGTAAAAGTGATTTTCTCATTCTGTAAGCCGCAGAAGCAACCAAGAAATAAGGCGTGGGTAAATAGCTCAAAATTCCCCTTAAAGAACTCACTTTGGCAAGCACAGTGGGGAGACAGTCTTTCCCACATGGGACTTATTTGCTAGTTGAAAATAGTCAATAGAAAAATATAAAAAACATAACATTATGCTTTAATCACTTATTTAGTGATAAGTGCTAAGAAGAAGAAAAAATGATGAGTGAGCAGATAGAATTTTTGGATAGGATGGATGGGAGAGGAATTTTCAATAAAGACAAGAAGGAAATAAATACAAAGAAATGCTGAAAAGATATGGGGTTGGGGGAGGGCAGTCTAGGCTGACAGAAGAGCAAGTACAGGGAAACAGACTTGGCCCAGTGGTTAGGGCATCCGTCTACCACATGGTGGGTCCGCGGTTCAAACCCCGGGCCTCCTTGACCTGTGTGGAGCTGGCCCATGCGCAGTGCTGGTGCGCGCGAGGAGTGCCCTGCCACGCAGGGGTGTCCCCCGCATGGGGGAGCCCCACGCGCAAGGAGTGCGCCCGTAAGGAGAGCCGCCCAGCGCGAAAGAAAGTGCAGCCTGCTCAGGAATGGCGCTGCACACACTTCCGGTGCCGCTGATGACAACAGAAGCGGACAAAGAAGACGCAGCAAATAGACACAGAGAACAGACAACCGGGGAAGGGGGGGAATTAAATAAATAAATCTTTTAAAAAAAAAGAAGAGCAAGTACAAAGGTCCTGAGGTGGGAAAGTTCTTGCCATGTGGGAGCAGAGTGTACAAGAAAGAAGAGGTAGATGCAAGAGAAGTATTCAAGAGCTTGATCATGAAGAGTCTTTTAGCACTTGGATTATAATTTTATGTCATTGTAAGTGAGGTGATAAGTGATTGTAGGGTTCTGAGCAGATCATGCCATAATCTAGTTACATTTCCATAAAATCATTCTGCCACTTGTATAGAGAATAGATTTGATGGGAGTAAAAGTGAAATCAAGGAGATTGTTACTGGAAAGAGATGATGGTGACTCAGGCTAGGAAGTAGTGGGAAGATGAAGAGGATGTATTTTGAAGGTAGACTCTACCAGATAAATTGATGTAAGTCATGAGAGAAAGAAAGCAGTCAAGAATAATTCTAAGTTTGGGAAATTATGGAACCAACTGTGTGAATGGTGATACCATTTACAGTTTACTATGGAGTGGAGGAGATTTGGGAAGGAAAATGATGTTTGGTATTGTGTATTATATTAGGATTCTCTAGGGAATATATAAATATTATGAGATTGTCTCATATTAATTGTCTCATGTGACACTGGGGAATGGGCAAGTCCAAAATTGGTAGGGCAGTTGGAAGACTTTAATGCCCTCTGTCCTAGGGCAGTGGGGGAAGGTTTGTTGAAGAGCACTTGCCAGCAAGAAAGTGTAAACCTGGCAAAGTTAAGAAGAGAAAAAAAAGAGGCTTTTTGGTGTCTTTCCTGTACCTATCCAAAGGGTCCCTTGGACCTGGTCTGTGCCCCATTAGTGGGTCCCTGGCTCTGTTTTGTTCTGTTTTGTTTTTGAGGTACCAGGCACCAGTGATTGAACCTGGGATCTAGTATGTGGAAAGCCAGCGCTCAACCACTGAGTCACATTGGTGTCCCTGAGTTGTTGTTTTTCCATTTGTTTTGTTTGTTATTTGTTTTTGGTTTTTCCAGGAGGCACCAGGAACCAAACCTGGCACTTCCCATGTGGGAGGTCAGTGCTCAACCACTTGAGCCACACCTGCTCCCCACCAGTTCTGTTTTGATCACTTAAACCAGAGCAATGTTAAAGATCTAGAGGTTGAACCAAGATTTAAAGAAGAGCTGTAAAACAATGCCAATCAACAATAAAACCCTAGGCAAGAGAGAGAAGTTGACCATCAGAGTAAACTCACCAGCATAATCACATGCACAGACATCAGCAAAAAATTACAAGCCATGCTAAGAAACATGAAGAGATGGCCCAGTCAAAGGAACAAATTAAAATTCCATATGAGACACAGGACTTGAAACAACAAATCAATGGTGTTCAAACAATCTCTTAAATCAATTTGGAGATGAAAGAAAATATGACTGAAGAGATAAAGGATATTAAAAAGACACTGGGTGAGCATAAAGAAGAATTTGAAAGCTTGCAAAGAGAAGTATTGAAAGCAAGAAGAAAGCTTGCAAAGAGAAGAACTTATGGGAATGAAAGACACAGTGGATGAAATTAAAAATACATTGGAGGTGGGAAGCAGATGTGGCTCAAGCAACTGGTTTCCTGTCTACCATATGGGAGGCCCCAGGTTTGATTCCCGGGGCATCCTGGTGAAGGCAAACTGGCCTGTGCTGTGGAGAGCTGGTGCAACAAGATGACACAACAAAGAGAGACTCAGGAGAAACAGTAAGAGATGCAGCAGACTGGTAGATGAGGTGGCTCAAGCAATTGAGTGTCTCTCTTCCATACTGTAGTTCCTAGGATTAGTTCTCGGTGCCTCCTAAAAAGAAAGACAAGAAGAAACGACAAGCAGACATGGAAGAACATACAGCAAGTGGACACAGAGAGCAGACAGCAAGCACAAACAACAAACAGGCAGGGATAAAAATATATATGTGGGAGGTATACAACAACTGATTTAACTGGAAGAAGAAAATATCAGCAAATTAGAAGGCAAGACATCTGAACTTGAAAGAAGAGAAGAACAGACAGAGAAAAGAATGGAAAAAATTGAACAGGATCCCAGGGAATTGAATGATAGCATGAAGCACCAACATATGCATCATGGGTGTCCCAGAAGGAGAAGAGAACAGAAAAGGGGCAGAAAGAATATTTAAGGAAATAAAGACAGGAGAGAGAGGCTTGGAGAAGAGTGCAGAAATGAAGATTATTAGTAAGGTTAACTGAAAAGGTAAAAGGACAGACAAGAGTAAGACATGACATATGAAAACCAAAGGATAAAATGGTTGAAATAAGTAGTGCCTTTAATGTTAGTAATAACAGTGAATGTTAATGGTTCAACTGGCAGAATGGATTAAAAAAATATGTATGAGCCATCTCTATTCTGTCCACAAGAGTCTCACTTTAGACACAAGGTTACAAATTGGCTGAAAGTGAAAGGCTGATAAGAGATATTCAATGCATACAACAACCCAAAAGAGCTGTGGTGGCTTCATCAATAGATTTTAAATGCAAAAATATTATAAGAGACAAAGAAGGACATTATATACTAATAAAAGGGAAGATCCACTAAGAAGAAATAATAATCATAAGTATGCACCTAACCAGGGTGCCTCCAAAATACATGATGCAGGGAAGCAGATGTGGCTCAGACAACTGGGCTCCCATCTACTACATTGGGAGATTGCTGGTTCAGATTCCAGTGCCTTCTAAAGAAGACAACAAGCAGGTGCAAAGGGCAGGTGTGGCAGGCTGACACAATAAGAGACACAAGAAGAAAAAACATGAGAGACACAACAAAAGCAGGGAACAGAGGTTTCTGATACCTCCTAAAGAAGACAGCAAATTGATGCAACAGGCAGGCATGGCAAAATAATGCAAGAAGATGATGCAACAAGAAACGATGGGAGGAAAAACAGAATGAGAGACACAACAGAGCAGAGTGGAGATGGCTCAAGTGATTAGCCACCTCCCTCCCACATCAGAGGTCCCTCCTGATGTGCCTCCTACAGAAACAAGGAATACAAAAAGACTCATCAAATGAAAAACAACAAGGGGGTGGGGAGAAATAAATAAAATAAATATTTTTTTTAAAACACATACATGATGCAAACACTGACAAAACTGAAGGGAGAAATACACGTCTCTGTAAAATAGGTTAAGGCTTAAATACACTACTCTCATCAGTGGATAGAACATCTAGACAGAGGATTAATAAGGAAACAGAGAACTTTAATAATATGATAAACTAGACTAACAGACATGTAGAGAACATTGCAAGCCAAAAGAGAAGGATATACATTCTTATCAAGTGCTCATGGATCTTTCTCTAAAACAGACCATATGTTGAGTCAAAAAAGAGGTCTCAATAAATTTTAAAAGATTGAAATTATGCAAAGCACATTCTCTGATCAGAAATGGAATGAAGCTGGACATCAATAATAGGTGGAGGACAGGAAAATGCACAAATATATGAAAGCTAAACAACATACTCTTTTTTTTAAGGGGGTACCAAGGATTGAACCCATGACCTCCTACATGGAAAGCTGGTGCTCAACCACTTGAGCTACATCTGATCTCCACAACACACTTAAATATTCAGTGAGCCAAGGAAGAAATTGCAAGAGAAATAAGTAAATGTCTAGAAATGAATAAAAACAAGAACACAACTATCAAAACTTATGGGATGCATCAAAGGTAGTGCTGAGATGGAAATGTATAGCCCTAAATTCTTACATTAAAGGAGAAGAAAGAATCAAAATCAAAGACTAAACAGCACACCTAGAAGAACTATAAAAAGAACAGCAAACTAATCCAAAAGAAAGCAGAAGGAAGAAAATAACAAATATTAGGGCAGACATAGATGAAATTTTAAATTTTTAAAAATGAGAGAATTAACAAAACCAGAAGTTGGCTCTCTGAGAAGATCAACGAAATTGACAAACCCTTACCTAGGATGACAAAGAGAAAAAGAAGATGCAAATAAATAAAATCAGAACTGAGGGGGAGCATTACTACTGATCCTAGAGAAGTAAGAAAGATCATAAGAAGATACTAAGAACAACAGTATGGCAACAAATTAGATGAAAAGGACAACTTCCTAGAAGCACACAAATTACCTACACTGACTCGGAAAGAAATAGAAGACCTCAACAAACCAATCAAAAGGAAGTTAGATTGAATCAGTCATCAAAAACCTCCCAAGAGGGGAGTGAATGTGGCTCAAGTAGTTGAGCTCCTACCTCCCCCTTGTGAGATCCAGGGTTTGGTTCCTGATACCTCCTAAAAAAACAAAAACAACAAGCAAAGCAAATGAAAACTCCAACTCAGGGAAGCCTATGTGACTCAGTGGTTGAGCACTGGCTTCCCACATACAAGGTCCCAGGTTCAATACCCAGCCCCTGGTATCTCAAAAAAAAAATTCCCGACAAAAAAAAAACCCTCAGGATCAGATGGTTAAAAGAATCAATACCAATCCTACTCAAACTTTCAAAAAAATTGAAGATTAGGGAATACTACCTAATTCATTCTGTGAAGCCAACATTGTCCTTATACTAAAGTTAGATAAATACTACAAGAAAGGAAAATTCCAGACCAATCACTCTAATGAATATCAGTGCAAAAATGCTCACAAAATATTGCAAATTGAATCCAACAGCACATTAAAAAAATGATACACCATGATCAAATGTGTTTTATCCCAGGAATGCAAAGGTGGCTCAAAATAAGAAAATCAATTAATGTAATGCATCACATTAACAAATCAAAGGAGAAACATTACATGATCATGATAAGTGATACAAAAATGCCTTTGATAAAATACAGCATCTTTTCTTGATAAAAACATTTCAAAAGATAGGAATAGATGTAAACTTCCTGAACATTGCACAGAGTATATATGAAAAACCCTCAGGCATCATTGTAGTCATTGATGAAAGGCTGAAAGCTTTGCCTCTGTGATCAGGAACAAGACAACAATGTCTTCTGTTACTGCTGTTATTCAACATTGTACTAGAAATTCTAGCTACAGAAATTAGGCAAGAAAAAGAAATAAAAGGAATCCAAATCAGAAAGGGAGAAGTCAAACTTTCAGTATTTGCAGATGACATGATCTTTTATTTAGAAAACCCTGGAAAATCTACAACAAAGCTACTAGAGCTAATAAACAAGTTCAGCAGAGTGGCAGGTTACAAGATCAACACACAAAACCAGTAGTGTTTCTATACACTAGTAATAGGCAATCTGAGTTGGAAATCAAGAAAGAATCCAGTATCTAGGAATAAATTAACCAAGGGAGTAAAGGACCTCTACTCAGAAAACTACAAAACATTGCTAAAAGAAATTAAAGAAGACCTAAACAAATGGAAAGGCATTCCATGTTCATGGATTGGTAAACTATCATTATGATGTCAATTCTACCCAAAGTAATTTACAGATTCAATGCAATCCTAATCAAAATTCCCATGGCCTGCTTTGCAGAAGTGGAAATGTCAATTACCAAAATTTTTTGGAAGAGAAAGGAACCCTGAATAGCCAAAAATATATTTAAAAGAAGGAAAATTGATGGACTCACATTTCCTGACTTTAAAGCATATTACAAGGAAGCAGACTTGGCCCAATGGATAAGGCATCCGCATACCACATGGGAGGTCCACAGTTCAAACCCCGGGCATCCTTGACCCGTGTGGAGCTGGCCCATGCACAGTGCTGATGCGCACAAGGAGTGCCGTGCCATGCAGTGGTGTCTCCGCAGATAGGAGCCCCATGCGCAAGGAGTATGCCCCATAAGGAGAGCCACCCAGCATGAAAGAAAGTGCAGCCTGCCCAGGAATGGCACCACACACATGAAGAGCTAATACAGCAAGATGATGCAACAAAAAGAAACACAGATTCCTGGTGCCGCTGATTAGGACAGAAGCAGTCACAGAAGAACAGACAGCGAATGGACAGAGAGAGCAGACAACTGGGGTGGGGGGAAGGGGAGAGAGAGAAATAAATAAATAAATCTGTAAATAAATAAATAAAGCATATTACAAAGTAGCAGTGGTCAAAATGGCTTATTATTGGTGGAATGAAGATATAGTGATCAATGAAATAAAATTGAGAGTCAGAAATGAATCCTCACTTCTATGGTCAATTGATTTTTTACAAGACTACAAAGCCCACTCAGCTGGGACAGAATAGACTCTTCAACAAATGGTGCTGGGAAAACTGGATATGCATATTGAAAAGAATGAAAGAGGACCCCTAGCTCTTACTTTATATGAAATTAACTCAATATGAATCAAAACCTAAATATAAAAGCCAGGACCATAAGACTCCTAGAAGAAAATGTAGGAGAGCATCTTCAAGATCTTATGATAGGAAGTGGTTTCTTAATGCTTACACCCAAAGCTCAAGCAACAAAAGAAAAGAATGGATAAATGGGACCTCCTCAAAATTAAATATGTTTTTGCTTCAAAGGACTTTTTCAAGAAGGTGAAAAGGCAGCCTAATGAGTAGGAGAAAATATTTCAAAACCACATATCTGATAAGGAGTTAATATCCATGATATATAAGGAGATCCTGCAATTCAATAATAAAAAGGCAAGCAACCCAATGAAAAAATGGGCAAAAGATTTGAATAGACATTTTCCCAAAGAGGAAATACAAATGACAAAGAAGCACATGAAAAGGTGTTCAACATTTCTAGCTATTAGGGAAATATAAAGCAAAACTACAGTGAGATATAATTTTATACCTATTTTTATGGCAGCTATTAAAAAACAGAAAACTGCAAGTGTTGGAAAGGATGTGGAGAAATAGGAATGCTTATTCACTGTTGGTGGGAGTGTAGAATGGTACAGCTGCTGTGAAAGACTTGTTTTATTATTTTGCTAAAGGCTGCAAAGGCAATATAACTGAATTGGGTTGGCTTTTACAATTAGGATTTATTAGTTTAAAAGCTTACTGTTCCAAGGCTGAGAAAAATGTCCAAATCAAGACATTATCAGAAGATGCTTTCTACCTGAGCTGCAGCTATGGGTGATCAGGCATATGGCAGGGCGCATTGGCCTCTGCTCATTTCTCCCCTCTCCTCTAAGCCTGGTTGCTTTCAGCTTCTGGCTTCAGTTCCTCCTCTCAGCTTCTGTGTTCCATTAATTTCAGCTTCTAACCCCTGGGGCCTTCTCTCACAGCTTCTAGGAGTTTCTCTCTCTGTCTATGCAGCTTTTACCTGTATTAGTAGCATAAAAAGCTACTTGTTTCTACTAACAAGACTCCAATAAGAGGACTAAGACCCACCCTGGGTGCTGCAATCTAATCAAAGATCATTAATGCAAGTGATTTAATCAAAAGGTCTCACTTACAATGGGTTTACATGCAGAGGAATGGCTTAACTCTAAAGACATGATCTTCTGGGGTCCACAGAGACTCAAGCCACCCCAAGATTGTTGAGTAGTTCCTCAGGAAGTTAAATACAGATCTGCCATATGATCTGGCATTCCCTTTACTAGGTATATACTCAGAAGAACTGAGAGCAGGGACATGAACAGACATTTGCATACCAATGTTCAGCAACATTATTCACAATTGCCAAAAGATGGAAACAACCCAGGTGTCCATCAACTGATGACTGAGTAAATAAAATGTGGTATATAAATATGATGGAATATTATGCAGCTGTAAGAGGAAATGAAGTTATGATACATATGACAACATGGATAAACCTTGAGGCCATTATATTGAGTGAAACAAGTCAGCCACAAAAGGACAAATATTGTATAATCTCACTAATATGAACTAAATAAAATGAGCAAACTCATGTAGAAGTTAGAAGATTGGTTATCAGAAGATAAAATGAGGGTAGGGAATGGGGAGCTGAGGCTTAATTTGTGCAGAATTTGTAATAAGGTTAATTGTAAATGTTTTGCATTGGTTAGAGGTGATGATAACACATTAGAATGAAGGTATTCAGCAGCGCCGATATGTGAGTATGATTGTGCCTGAAAAGGAAAGTTTAGGGTCGTGTATGTCACTAGAAGGAAAGCTAACAGATGAAACATGGGACTGTGTAACAAAGTGAACCCTGTTGTACATGGTAAATGGGGTTAATCGTACAAATATAAGAATGTTCTTCCATGAATACAACAAATGTATATTAATATTATAAGATATTAATATAGGGTGGTATTTGGACAAAAATACACCTAAAGCAAACTGTGGACTGTGATGAACAATAATATATTGATATTTTTTCATCAATTGTAAAAAAAAAAAATTTTTGCTAAGTGAAATAAACCAGATACAAATTACTGCATATTGTTTGACTCCATTTATATAAGATGTAAATATAAATAAATTTATAGAGACAGAATTACATTAGTTGATATGTATGGCAGGGGAAGGGTAGTGGTATTGAGACATGACTGCTAAAGAGTAGGGGATTTTTCTTTTTGGAATAATGAAAAAGTTCTAATATTGATAGCAGTGATGAATGCACAATTCTGTGCTTATGCCATATGCCATATGAACATACACTTTAGATGGAATACATGTTTGTGAATATGTCTCAATAAAATTGCTTTAAGGAAAAGAGTGAAGAAGCTATTCACAAGCAGGTCATCCCAATAAACCCTATTCTTTTTTTTTTTTAAAGATTTATTTTATTTATTTCTCTCCCCCACCCCTGCCCCAGTTGTCTGTTCTCTATGTCCATTTGCTGCATGTTCTTCTTTTTGTCTGCTTCTGTTGCTATCAGCTGCACGGGAATCTGTGTTTCTTTGTTGTTGTTGTTGTTGTGTCATCTTGCTGCCTTAGCTCTCTGTGTGTGCAACGCCATTCCTGGGCAGGCTGCACTTTCTTTCCCGCTGGGCAGCTCCCCTTATGGGGCGTGCTCCTTGTGCGTGGGGCTCCCCTACGCAGGGGATACCCCTGCGTGGCACGGGCACTCCTTTTGCGCGCATCAGCACTGTGCGTGGGCCAGCTCCACACGGGTCGAGGAGGCCCGGGGTTTGAACCGCGGACCTCCCATGTGGTAGGTGGACACTCTATCCACTAGGCCAACTCCACTTCCCTATAAACTCTATTCTTAAAGATTCAGTAGAGACAGAGACTCTAAACATACACTCTATATTAATTATTGTAATATCTATGTTACCTCATATATAACCTATCTCAAATATAAATCCAACATCGAAATTATAAATAAAATTTAATACTAAGGCATTTGATAACAAGTAATGAAACTTCTCCAAATGCAAAATATACTTTTCAGACATTCAATAGAAAGGTTCTAATCCTACAGTGAAACGTGTATTTTTAAATGGGATCCACTAAATAATGCTGTCACCTCCACATGCTCAATTTTCATTTGAATTTTAAGTAAGTAAATATATATATAGCTGAGGTAGTAAAAAAAAAAAAACAACAACAAAGGAGAATTACAGGAATTTAGTCCTTCATTAAGTAACAGAGGATGGGCTACAATTGTACAGTGGAGAAGCTGGCTACACAGAAGAGCAGATGAAATTTGCCCATCATAATCAGAAGGAAAGGAACAAATTTATGTAGCGAATTTAAGATGATAGATCCAGTGATGGGGTTGGTGGAACCTTTCTCCTGATTGCTTCTATTTTCTCAATGCAATGGGCAAAATGGCCACAGCTGAAATAAGTAGTATAAGGAGGTAGGGCAGTGAAGGGGTTTGAAAAGAGTGCAAGTGTGAACTGATGGAATATGTTGTTAAGACTGACAGGCAGCTGGAGACTACTTGAGGTTGGTTTTCACAAACTGAGAGTAAGACTAGCCCAGTTGTGTTTCTCCGGTCATGACCATAAGCTTAGCTGTAGCCACTGATGGAAAGCTGGATTAACCAGGGTCAGAGGTTTGCCAACAAGTACAAGACAGATGGAGAGATATAAGGAACTTAGATGTATATGCAAGGGAATGATTACAATGATGAACCATAGACGCTAAGCTGGGTGAGAAGTGAAAAGATGGTAAAGTCAATTAATTAGAAGTGTCGGTGGAGTCAAAGAATTATTGAAATGAGGAGCCTAGAGGAAATAATCTATATATATAAGAGATAATATCCAAAGAATAAAATGCTTGAAATTAAGATTTTGGAGGCTGTGAACTTATGGGCAATGATAAGCACATGACCATTTAAGTAGGTAGCTGAGGTGAGATGGAAAACAAGATCATTTTAAGTGAAGAGATCCCAGGGTGTTGGATGGATTATCTATGGGGACACTGATGACCAGAGTAGTGATGGGGAGAATGACAGTGAACTGGTGTCTCAGTTTCCCAGATACTATGACAAATGCCATGCAATGTTTTGGCTTAAACTATGGGAATTTATTGCTCATAGTTTCAGAGGCTAGAAAGCTTGCTTCCTCCCAGGGTCAGCAGCATTCTGATGAGCTGGAAATGTTTGGGTTTCTTAGCTTTCACATGGACGTGGTGATGTCCTTTCCTTCCCTTTCTCTTCCCTGTTCTTGCTGTCTTTTAGCTTGCAGCTTATCCCCATGGCTTTCTCTCTGTGTGTCTGAATTTCATTCTGCTTATAAAGGATTCCAGTAATCCAGATAAGGGCCCACCCTCATTCAGCTGGGTCATACCTTAACTAATATAACATCTTCAAGAGATCCTATTTACAATGGGTACACACCCACAGGAAATTGGACTAAGACTAAGGACATGTCTAAATTTGGGTATGTAACTCAAGCCACTACAGCTGGACATTAAGATCCACAGTTATGGGGGAGGGGTAAGAGAAAAATAACAGATAACTTCGATGTGAAAAGTATAGGTAGATATAATCCAAAGGAATATGCTTCAAAAGATCTGGAATGTTTTTGGAAGTAGGATAAACAATAGTTGGGAAAGAGCAATGGAGAGCCAGGAACTACTGCTCCACCACTAGGCCAGCTCTAAGCAGAAGGCATTAGAAAAGAACCAGTCACCATTTGAAAGCTGGATCTTCAGGGATCTGCCAGTGAGAGCAGCACTAACCAGTAGTAATAAAATAGTAAAAAAAAAAAAAAAAAAATGTGGACAACATATATAATTGCAAGTTTTCTAGCAGCCACAGTTTTTCAAAGTAAAAATAAATAGGTAAGACTCATTTTAGTAATATTTTTATTTAACCCACTATAATAAAAATATTTCAAATGTAATCAATATAAAATGATTAAGATATCTTACATTCTTTTTTCATACTAAGTCTAAAAAATGTGCTTTATATTATTACAATGACAACATGTCTCCATTTCTTCCAGTCACATTTCCAACACTTGATAACCATATGTGACTAATGGCTATTGTATTGGGCAGCTCAGAGTTAGAGCAAGAAGGTGAAGAAAATACTTACAGATGAGAATGAAGATGTAGGAAGTTTTACAGTGGCAGACCTTGAGTTCCAGAGGGCCCAGTAGAATGACTAAGGCTCAAGGTAGGGTCAGAGAATGGATCAGATTAGAGAATATTCTGAGTATTATAGGGAATAAGAGTCAGAGTGATGAAGGAAGACTTGAAGACATGGACTTCTGGCAGTGATTATTAAACAAGGAATGAGTGCTGAAGGGATTTGACCTAAGGTCTCTTGTGGGGATGTAATAATCAAATCTAAGTATAGCTTTCTTTGGGGGACTGGTCTCTTAGGCAATTTGTAGTGAAGAAAAACAGAGGGTGAAAGGGTGAGAAGTGGTGGACTTTCCAGAGCTCCTGCCTCTCCTGCTGTGGGTGGGGTTTGGGCTGTGAAAGGGCTCAGAGCCTTCTCCTCAGTCCTGTCCAGTCACAGAGGTAAAAACACAGGAAACTTGGAACAAGGGTTGGGGGATGGACTGGGCACATTTGTTACTTTGAACAAAGCAATATTTTACTTGACAAAAACCAACACAGAATAGTGAAATAGATGCCATTAGCTAAAGGAGACTGGCAGGATGAAGAAGGAAGCAAAACCAACAGAGAAAAAGAGCAGTAAGAAAAGAGGCAGAAAGAGAAGGCAAAAAGAGGGAAGAGGCTAGGACAAGAAGATGAGAGGGTGGCATAAGAAAGAGGAGGGAGAGAAAATGTGGCATTGATGTGGAAAAAGAAGCCATGGTGGCTGCTGGGTGCAGGGAAGGGGAGGAAGAGAAGAGATGTGGAGGCATTCTCGGGACTTAGAGTTGTCCTGGGTGGTGCCCCAGGGACAATTGCTGGATGTTGTATGTCCTCCCATGGCCCACTGGATGGAACGTGGGAAAGTGTGGGCTATGGTGTGGAACATGGGACATGGGGTGCAGCGATGCCCGGAGATGTACTCACCAGACGCAATGGATGTGACATGATGATGGGGAAGAGTGTTATTGAGGGGGGGAATGGTGGGGTGGGGGCAGTGGGGGTGAATGGGGACCTCATATTTTTTTAATGTAATATCTTTTTAAAAAATGAATAAATTGAGTAGAATTTGAAAAAAATAAATAAATAAAACTTTTGTATTGATTAGAAAAAGAAAGAAAGAGGAGGGAAAGCAGAGAGGATAAGTGATGGACAGGAAGGCTCCCGGCTTTCACTGCCCTCAATTTGTTTGAAAGACCCTCAAAAGACCTCTTTTCCAGGATGGTGGGACCCTTTCCTACAGCCTGTTTCACAGTAACTGTCGATACCTAAGCACTGAATTCCCTCCAGGAGGCTTTGACTCCCCCGTGCAGTACCCATTTCCATGCCCACCCAGTTTGGGGGAAACATGGGCCCAAGGGTGCTCATTAGTCTAACTTCTCATCACTCTGTCTTGGAGCATTGCTCAAGAGCAGCAATAGCCAGTGCTAGTTCCCTGGAGAGTCAGTTTGAGACATGCCTTTAATTGTCCTTAGGTCTGTTTTCCCCAGAGTTAAGCATCTGCTCAATTCCAAGAACATTTCCAAAAGCCAAAGTAAATAAACAAAGAAACCTTTTTTCATGGCTCACCAGTTGATTTTCCCAGCTATAAAAAGATACTTCAACTGACAGGAAATAGTTTCCTGACTGACATACTGTCTCCTGAGGGGAAGTTTGACTTCTTGTCTATCAACATTTCAACTTTGCTATAGAATTGTCCCACCTTCCTTTGAAGGTCTCCTAATATGCTCTCTCTTGGGTAATTAGGCGTTCAAGTTAGGAGCACCATTGTATAATCTGAACCTGATGCCCCCTTTAAATAATCCAGCTCATGGGGAAATCCCCGTCTTTCCCCCTAATTATAAATGTTCTTTTAATTAACTCAGGGAATAAGGCCCAGAGAGATTTAGAGATCATTTTTTCCTACTTAAAGCTACTAGTAGTTCAAGAGGCTGCTCTTTGCTGGTGGGCAAAATATTTTTCAGTATTAGGAGATCCATTTCAAAAAGATCCACTTAAACTTAACCTGGTGTTAGTTTCCTAATGATGCCTGTGGTAGGTTGACTTATGTACCCCCAGAATAATATATTCTTAGTCTTAATACATTCCTGTTAAGTGTGAATTCGTTGGAAATAGTACTTTTGAGGATGTTATTTTTAATTAAGGTGTGGCAAACTAATCAGGCTGGGTCTTAATCCTGTTACTGGAGCATTATAGAGAAGGCCACAGAGAAAAAGCCACCGGGGATGAGTAGGGGCTGAAAGTCATTGGAACCCAGAAGAGAAAGGAGAAGATACTACGACGTGCTTATCATGTGATAGAAAAACCACGAACCCAAGGATCCCTGGCAGCCAGCCCCAGAATACCACGGTCTTTAAGGACAAAGCATTGCATTGTTGACCCCTTGATTATGGACTTCCGCTAGCCTCAAAACTGTGAGCCAATAAATTTCCATTGTTTAAGCCAAACCATTGTATAGTATTTGTTTTAGTAGGTGGGAAACTTAGACAGTGCTGTAACAAATTAGCACAAATTTAGGAGTAAAACAACACAAATTTATTCTCTTACAACCCTGGAAGTCAGAAGTCTAAATTCTGTCTTGTGGGATGAAAATCAAGGTGTTGACAGGGCTGGTTCCTTCTGGAGACTCTAGAGAAGAGTCTTTTTTTAGCATCTAGAGACTGCCTTGGTGTTCCCTGGTTCATAGCCACGTCACTCCAACCTCTGCCTCTGTCTTCACATTGCCTTCTTCCTCCCTTGACCTTCTTGTTTTCCTCTAATGAGGACCTTTGTGATTACATTTAGAAGTCACCTAGATAACCCAGGATAATCTCCCTACCTCAAGATCTTAACTTAATCCCATCTGCAAAATTTCTTTTGCCATATGAGCTAACATTCACAGGTTCTAGGGATTAAGCACAGCTATCTTTATGAGGCTATACACTCTACCATACAGAGCTTTTATTTTATTTCATTTTCAACTATGTGAACCAGTTTGCTTTCTTTGGGGGGGGGGGGGGGAGAGTTAGTACCGGGGGCCAGGGACTGAACCCAGGACCACATATGTGGAAAGTCAGCACTCAACCACTGAATCACATCAGCTTCCCTGAGTTTGTTTTTTCATTTGTTTTGCTTGTCGTATGTTTTTGTTTTTTCAGGAGACACCAAGAACCAAACCCAGGACATCCCATGTGGGAAGCTGGAGCTCAACTGCTTGAGCCACATCTGCTTCCCAGTTTGCATTATTTTCATTGCTAAGAATAATTCAAAATTATGTCCTTAACTCTGATATTCCTCAGTCCCTCTCATTTATGACCACAAGACAGCCTAACAATATTTCCTTCCTTGCCTTTGCCAACTGTACTGACTCACAAAAAGTTTATTCTATTAATCGGGACTCTTTTGGCTGCCAGTGACAGAAACCCAACTCAAACTGGCTTAAAAAATGTATTGGCTCACAAAATTGAAAATTGCATGGGTATTGATGAACTCAGACACAAATGGGAGCATGTTCTCAGATACATCTCTAGGAATTTCTCACTTGCTCTATCTCTTTGACTTGCTTTCTTCTTCATTGTTTTTTTCTCAGGCAAAGGCTAATCCTCCTAAGTGTTTATAAAAAATGACCACTACAGAAGCACTGGCTTCTAGCCTGTCATTTGGCAGCCCCTGCAGAGGAGAACAATGCCTCTTTCCCAAAAGTCCCAGGAAGGATTATCATTGTCACATCTGAGTCATGCCATTCCTGACCCAGTCACTCGAGCTAATGGATAAGGTCACATGCTCTTCTTGAACCCTCAAGAAGGTGAGCAGATGACTGAGGCCACATAGTAAAGAAGGGGTCATCTTCCACTCCCATATAAATGTGGGATGATCAAAAGAAGAAGATGATGGTCAAACAAAATTAACATATCCACTATACCACTGCCAGACTCAAGTGGAGCATCTAATAGTGTACCCAGACCCAGTCTCTGAAGGCAAAACTGCCATTGTTTTCTTAAAGTCAGATGTTTATCTCTATCCTGGAACTACTCAATATTAATCAGTTGCTATGGGTTCTCAAATAACACTGGAGTTGGGGTGGGAGATTATATTCTACCATGCCTAGAGCTGAATCATGAAAGGAATATTTTCTTACTAAAATGACCAAATATTCTGGGATTACAAAACATCATCACAAAAATCTGAACCCATAGTCAGGTCTGTAAACCCTGGGGAAATGCAAAAGAAAATAAGTAAGTAATTCAGTTGTCCAAAATATTAAACCACAAGTAAAACGCAAAGGACAGTGAACATGATGCATAGAGTAATATGCTCTCATTTCCAGTAGCACAAAATGGTAAGAGAAACTGAATCAAAGGTTCTCAACTTTCAAATATCTCTGGACTAAAGGAAGTAAAGATACTGATAAAGTTTTCAACTTTATGTTTTTTAAAATTTATTTTCACATGGTAATTCTGAGACTCCTGAAGATAAAAATCTGTAATATGGAATATTCTCTACATCTAAGAGCAAATATATACTTAGTCTGGTTTTAGTTTTTCTCTTATTTGGAAAACATGACCTAGAGACATGGAAGAAATTGATTACATGGATAAAGAAACATGCACAATCACAGTTTACATGTTTTTATGTTGATATTTATCACTTCTATAATAATCTTAGTTTTTCATAGTGTCTTTATGAAATGATTATAACATGTGGCATCATCAGTATATGCTGAATTGTAGGGTGGCACCGTGTGGGAGCACGGCGACAGCAAGGGTCGTCTTGTCTCCAGGCGCCGGTGCGAGTCGGATCCGGGTGGCGGGAACGGGCATTAAGGCCCTCCGCTTGGGGTTCGGGCGTACTGCCCGCCCCTCTGCCCAGCTGCACCTGCTTCCCCCTCGGTGGCCTAACCCCGCCTCTCCCCCGAGGGCCACCGCCGCACCATGACAGCCCCGCCTCGCTGCCGCCGAGAACCCTGGCTACCCCGTCTTCTGCCCGCAACCAGTGATGCACCCCTGCACGAACCTATCAGCCGTCTGCCGCCCCCCGGCCACGCCCCCTGCCCCTCCCCCATCTTCGCCCTATATTAACCGCTGTACTTCCTGAATAAATCAGACTTGCGCACAGATCCTGGTCTCCTCGGTAGTCTTCTTCCTACCGCGCGTCCTCCGCACCTTGCCGGCCCCGGAGCGCCTTCTCGGAAGGCCCCTCCGTGTGTTGCAGCCCTCCGCCCGAACCCATACCGCCCCTGCAGCGGCCCTCCGGGCGAGCCCACACTGCGACACTGAATTAAATCAGACTGCAGTGGGTGCTGCTTACCTGATTTTTATTTTGAGTAACAGAATGTTATTGCTATTTTGAGTGGGGATCCACATTGCCTATATGACTGTGGCATCAACCAAAGGGATTGCTTAAATCAGGATGTGGAAGAAAAGTTAAGAAGAATAAGTAAACTTGCATTCCAAAATGAGAATTATATGCATGATTGCAGTTAACCGCATATGGCAAACACTAAATGAACTCTCTAAGAGTTTACCTTTCCAGTTCCTCCTAGTGCTGGTCAATTCATGACCCAATTCAAAGTATTTCACTCTTTTTTTATTTTGTATATTTTCTTTTTGGTTTTTAAATTCTGCTGGCTCTTTTTTATTGTAGTGAAGTCAGTTTTTCAGCCTTTGGCTGCATCAAGTTGGAATTTTAAATGTAGAATCTTTATCAACTCAACTATTTAAAAAAGGTTTTCCCTCCTAAACACTATGTAAATTTCCTACAACTACCTGAACACCTCTTGGAATTGTCTTCCTCTGTCCATTCATGAAAAACCCTAATAAAACAAGGGACCCCATGTAGTCATATTTCAACTCAAAGTTGCATTCCTAGACAGCCCAGCCAGTAAGCAAAGTAATTTTACAAAATAAATCCAATCTTTCCTTACATATATTGAATACTATTGAAGATGGCCCAATTTAAATTCACAGAAACACGTCACAAATGCCTCTTTCTTTGCTCCCCATTGCTGTCCTTCTTGTAACTTCTCAGCATCCTCCTAAATGCTAAACCTGAAACGCTCCCTGGAGCCCTGGCCTGGGTGTCTTCCTCTCTATCCTTTTCTCTCCTGACTCTCTATGGTATTGAGATTTAGCCTCTCTCATAGGTTGTTACCCTTTTCTCCTAATGCTCAACAGTTCTAGTCCAATCTATCCATTCCCCTGAATGTAGCACTAAAGAATTCCACCAGCCAACTTAAGTCCAAAGTAGCAGATTCTTTGCAGAGAAAAATAAAATTTTTTGTAGTCAGAGAGAGGTAAATGGGAACAGAGAATAAGGAATACTACATAGTGTTGAAGTTTGTCCCTTGTAGTTCTACAGCTTTCAGTACTTGTATTTCAGCCCCTTCTAGCTGTTCCTTCTCATTCAGGCCTCCATAATTTATATAAAATATGACAGTTTTAGAAGGGTTTATACATTTTATAACAGAAAAATAACTTCTAAAATGAATCTGAATTAAGTCTTCCCCATTACCCAGAAATCACACATGCCAGGGTCACTTTGTGGAAAACCATTTGTGCAACATCTCTGGACATAGATGTTGATATGTTTATTATTTAATCACTCACAAATCAGTGATCAAGGACACAGATTCTATAACCAGTTTGACTGGGTTCAAATTCTAGGTCCACCACTTTCTGATCATGCAATCTCAGAAAGATTTCCTGTGCCTCAGTTTCTTTATCTGAAAAATGGAGAGAACGTATCGACCTCATAGGATTGTGAAAAATCAACCTGTCATGTGACATACTTAGAACAGTGCCTGGCACTCAGAAAAGGCTCAGTATTTATTAATTGTCAGCATTCATGTCCACTTTCACGTAGACAACATAGATACATTGATTTGGGATAGTAGGCTATTGCGTATTCAAGTTATAGAAAGATTTCTGTAGACTGTAAATATTAATACATATAATGCTGCATAAATATTAATACATATAATGTTGACAAAAAGTGCTATTTAGTTAATTTAGAAAATGGTAGTAACTCTCACAGTCTCCTGGATGCATCTTGATTCTCTTGCCTTATTTTCTGCCCCAAATTTGCACATAGCTTTTATCCTCTGCTCCAAAACTTCTGTCTCATATTACAGTCATGTGGTTTCTGCTTAGCTCCAATAGAAAGTAATATATAATATGGTGATTTAGTGTTCTCAATATTTTAATTTTGAATGTTCTCTTTTGAAATAATTTCAAACTTACAGGACAGTTGCAAAAATAATACAAACCCCATACAGAGAACTCCAACCTGGTCTTACTCCTCAAATACCCAGGTCCACCAATTTGATCATTTGCCATCTTGGCTGTATCATTTTATTCATCCTCTCTTTCTCTCTCTCTCTTTCATGTCCTATGAACAAGAATATTCAGTTATGTAATCACCTTGAGGGAAGTTATCACGTTCAAGAAATTTAACATCAATTTAAAGCTTACATTCCATATTCCAAATTTTTCTTATGTCCCAATATCTTTTTGAGCCTTTTCTCCTTCATTCTTAGATTCCATAAAGTATCATTATTGCATTTAATTGTGACTATCTCTTTAGTTTCTCTTTCTTTTTTAAATTGTGGAACCATATGTAAACTATATCTTCCCATTCCGCCCCTCCCAAACAAACCATTCAGTGGGATTAATCACATTCACGTTGTTGCAGTATCCTTACCACCATCCATTACTACAGCTTCCCCTTTACTCTATACAGAGGCCCCAGCTCATTTTGAATTCAATCCCTATTGCCCCTACCCTCTACCCCTGGTAACCTGTGTTCTACTTTCAGTCTCTGAGTTTCCAAAGTCTCTGATATTTTTTTTGTGGATACTATGGGACATAAATTTAACAGCCTAAATCTATGACGACCTCATTCACTTTGATACTATCTTAACAACTTCACTACCATGCATTAAACTATGTTCCTATATCCCTCCATCCCCCCACCATGATGCATTTCTGTCACAAACTGCATATTTATACATTATAGGTCCAAAATCATTGATTTATCATTACATTTTATGCATTTGTCTTTTAGATTCTGTAGAAAATAAAAAATGAAGTTACAAATCAATAATACTGGCAGATTCATTTACCCATGTCAATATCTTTACCAGAGATCTTTAATTCTTCATGTGGTTTCCATGTGGCTTATCATTATACAATGTCCCTTTCTTTCTCTGATACTTTTCTTTGCTCTGAAGTCTATCTGATATTAATATGGCCACACCTGTTTCCTTTTTTTTTAATAATAATTTTTATTTTTGGAGAAGTTTTATAGATTTACAGAACTATTACACTGAAAGTACGGGAACTCCCATACAACCCAAAACACACCCACACACATAGTTTCTCCTATTATTAACATCTTACATTAGTGTAGTGCATATGTTAGAACTGATGAACCAATATAGAAGCATTGTTACTAACCAAAGTCTGTAGTTTACATTATGGTTTATACAATGTGCTGTACAGTTTTATAGGTTTTGACAAACGTATAGTGTCATGTGTCCATCATTTCAGTATCACACGAAACAATTTCACTCCCTAAAAATGTCCTGTGTTCCACCCATTCATCCCTTCCTCTCCTCTCTGAACCCCTGGCAATGACTATGTTCATGTCAATGTTATAAGTACTTAAGTTAGCACAACATAATAACTACAATAACAGTAAATCTACTTTGGTCCATGGTTACACTTCCCCCTTATGTTTGTTCATTCCTCAGTATTGAAGTATTTGGAGTAATGTCTGCTATGACTGCTTCAGGCTGAGAGAGGACTTAGATATTATGGGGTAGAGGGAAGGAATTGTTTTGCTTGCAGTTATGGATACTCCTTGTTTTGGGAGATGGGACTTGTCCATCATCATCATTTTGTTGGTGGTCCAGGGCAATCTCAAAGAACTTGTAGGAGTTGGTTGCAACTCTGCCGGGATTCAGGGCTCAACCAGCATATGAACCATCTAAAGATTTAAATCTGAGGGATATATTTAATGGATATATTGAAAATTATAGGTTCAAATAAAGGGAGTAGAAGAATCATGAGTAGGAGAATTATAAATGAGTATAACTATGTTATACTGGGGACATAGATTATCAAATATAACCAAAAAGGGCCTGCCAAGAGAGTGTGGATTTCATCAGGTTATGTGCCTTGCCTCTGGTGTTGAGATATCCCTAGAGTCCTTGGAAGTACTCCTGCTTGAGGCTTTCTTTACTGTGGCAGTTAGTCAAATCTGTCTGAGACTTACATAAGTGTAACTTCCACAACAGCCTCCCAACTCACTTTGAAATCTCTTAGCCATAAAAACTCTTTTTTTCATTTAACATTTCTTCCTTTTGGTCAGGGTCTCTTTCCAAATGCATCACTGGTTTGCACTTGGTAATAATCCTGCAGTGCCAAGGAGGCTTATCCCCAGGATTCATGTCCCACTTCAGGGGGAAGGTAATGAGTTTATTTGTTGAGTATGACTTAGAGATAGGCAACATATGAGTAACAAGGAGCATTTCAGAAGGTTAACTCTTCGGCATTAATTATAATTAAGCTAACTTTCATTTTTACAGAAATAAGGTTCATAGGTACAGGCATTGAAAACAGGCTTGACATTTTGGCCTGCTTTCTTTCGTTAGGCAAAACTTAAATATTCCAGAGATTCTTGCCATTTTATTTGAGAAAGTAGCAGCGTTTCCCCAAGATGGAAGTTTAATGTTTTTTTAGCTATTGTGTGAGCCTCTATCAAGAAAACATACCTATGACAACACAAATACATTCATATCCCATAAGTGTATGTTTTTAAGTGCCTTTTCCCCATATATCACCCTACTATCAACTCCCTCTACTGTGACCTAAATTTGTTATAAATCCTGAAAGTATATTCTTAGATAGGTATTCTTAACAACAAACCTTTGTCCAGAGTTTACCGAGTTATACAGTCTCCTGTGTCATCCTCTAGCTTTCCTTCTAGCATCATACATGGCCCAAATTTCCCCTTTCAAATTACATTCACACTCACACTTCACTGCTGTTAATTATACTCATATCGCTGCACCACCACTGCTTCCATCCATTTCCAAACCATTACAATCAACCTAATTATAAATTCCACATAAACTAAGCATCAGCTCACCAAACTCTACTCCCCTTCTAGCTCCTAGTTACTTATCTTCCAGACTCATCCCACCTCCATGAGTCTGCTTACTACTCTTAGTTCATATCAGTGAGATCATAAAATATCTGTCCTTTTGTATCTGACTTATTTCATTCAACATAAGGTTGTCAAAGTTCAACCATGTTGTCACATGTGTCCGTGCTTCATTCCTCCTTACAGCTGAATAATAGACTATCATATGTAGATGCTACATTTTGTTTATATAATCATGTGTTGATGGACACCTGGGTTTCTTCCATCTTTTGGCAACTGAATAATGCCACTATGAATATTAGTGTGCATGTATCTATTTGTGCCTCTGCTTTCAGTTCTTCTGGGTATATATTTAGTAGTGGGATGGTCGGATCATATGTCAATTCTGTACTTACCTTCCTGAGGAACTACCAAACTATCCTCCATAGTGGTTGCCCCATTCTACATTCCCACCAGCAGTGAATGTGTGTTCCGATTTCTCCACATCCTCTTCAACACTTGTATTTTTTTTTGTTGTTTTTTTTAAAGATTTATTTATTATTGATTTCTCTCCCCTTCCTCCCCCAACCACCCTGTTATCTGCTTTCTGTATCCATTTGCTGTATGTTCTTCTGTGACCACTTCTATCCTTATCAGTGGCACCAGGAATCTGTGTTTCTTTTTGTTGCGTCATCTTGTTGTGTCAGCTCTCCTTGTGTGCGGTACCAATCCTGGGCAGGCTGCACTTTCTTTCACGCTGGGCAGCTGTCCTTACAGGGCACATTCCTTGTGCATGGGGCTCCCCTACATGGGGGAAACCCCTGTGTGGCACAGCACTCCTTGCACACATCAGCACTGCACATGGGCCAACTCCAAAGGGGTCAAGGAGGTCTGGGGTTTGAACCGTGGACCTCCCATGTGGTAGGCGGATACCCTATCCATTGGGCCAAGTCCACTTCCATATTTTTGTTTTTTAAAAAGCAGCCTGTCTAGTAGGTGTGAAATGATAACTTGTTGTTTTGATTTGCATTTCCCTAATAGCTAGTAATGAACCAAATATCATGTGCTTTTTAGCCATCCATATTTCCTCTTTGCAAAAGTGTCTTGTAAAGTCTTTAGCTCATTTTTAACTGGGTTCTTTGTCTTTTTATTATTGAACTGTAGGATTTCTTTATATATGCTAGATAATAGGCCCTTATCAGTTTTGTGGTCTGCAAACATTTTCTGCCTTGAGTATGCTGCCTTTACTTTCTTGACAAACTGCTTTGAAGCACAAAAGTTTTTAATTTTGAGAAAGTCCCATTTATCTGTTTTTTCTTTCATTGCTCATGCTTTAGGTGTCAAGTTGGTGAAACCATCACCTACTACAAGATCTCAAAAATGTTTCCCTAGAATATCTTCTAGGAGCTTTATTGTCCTGGCTCTTCTATTTAGGTCTTTAAACCATCTTGAATTAATTTTTGTGTAGAATCTGACATAGGGATCCTCTTTCATTCTTTTGGATATGGATATCCAGTTCTCCTAACACCATCTGTTGAAGAAACTATCCCATTTGAGTAGACTTTTCAGCCTTGTTGAATATCAGTCAGCTGTAGATGTGGGGGTCTATTTCTGAACTCTCCATTGGTTCCATTGGGCAGTATGTCTATTCTTGTGCCAATACCCGTGCTCTTTTGACCACTGTACCTCTGAAGTATGCTATAATATCATGTAGTGTGAGTCCATCAACTTTTTCTTTTTCAAGATGTTTTTGGTTATTTGGGACCCTTTACCTTCCAAATAAATTTGATAATTGTCTTTTCCATTTTTGTAAAAAAATGCTGTTGGAATTTTTCTTGAGATTGCATTGTATCAATAAATCAATTTGAGTAGCATTGACATCCTTATGATATTTAATTTCCAATCCATGAACTTAAATATCCTTCCATTTTTTTAGATCATCTTTGATTTCTTTTAGTAATGTATGGTTTTCTGTGTACAAGTCCTTTACATTTTGGGTTAAGTTTATTCATAGATATTTGATTATTTTAGATGCTATTGTAAATGAAATTATTTTCTTGATTTCCTCTTTAGATTGCTCATTACTAGTGTAAATGACCATTACTGATTTTTGCATCTTGATCTTATATCATGTCATGTTACTGAGCTCGTTTATCAGCTCCAATAGCTTTATTGTAGGTTTTTCAGGATTTCCTATATATAAGATCATGTCATCTGCAAATAGTAAAAGTTTTCATTAATTTTTTCCTATTTGGATGCCTTTTTTTTCTTTTTCCTGCCTAAGTGCTCTAGCAAGAACTTCTAACAGAATGTTGAATAAGAGTGGTGACAGTGGGCATGATTGTCTTGATCCAGATCTTAAAGAGAAAGCTTTTAATCTTTCACCAGTGAGTATGATATTAGCTATGGGTTTTTCTTTTTTTTTTTTTTTTTAAAGATTTATTTATTTATTTAATTTCCCCCCCTCCCCTGGTTGTCTCTTCTTGGTGTCTATTTGCTGCGTCTTGTTTCTTTGTCCGCTTCCGTTGTTGTCAGCGGCAGGGGAAGTGTGGGCGGTGCCATTTCTGGGCAGGCTGCTCTTTCTTTTCACGCTGGGCGGGTTTCCTCACGGGCGCACTCCTTGTGCGTGGGGCTCCCCCACGCGGGGGACACCCTTGCATGGCACGGCACTCCTTGCGCACATCAGCACTGCGCATGGCCAGCTCCACACGGGTCAAGGAGGCCCAGGGTTTGAACCGCGGAGCTCCCATGTGGTAGACGGACGCCCTAACCACTGGGCCAAAGTCCGTTTCCCTGGGTTTTTCATATATGCCCTTTATAATGTTGAGAAAGTATCCTTCTAGTCCTACCCTTCAAAGTGCATTTATCAAGAAAGGATGCTGAATTCTGTCAAAAACCATTTCTGTGCTAATAGGCATGATCATGTAATTTTCCTCCTTCACTGTTATTTTCATGTATTATGTTAATTGATTTTCTTATGTTGAACCAACCTTGTGTACCTGGGATAAAACTCACTTGATAATGGTGTATAATTTGTTAGATATGTTATTGAATATGATTTGAAAGTATTTTGTTGCGTCTTTTTGCATCTAAGTTCATTAGAGAGATTGGTCTGTAATTTTCTTGTAAGGTCTTTATGTGATTTTGACATTAAGATGATGTTGGCATCATAGAATAAGTTAGGTATGGTCCCCTCCTCTCTTTTTTTGCAAAGTTCCAGCAGGATTGATATTAGTTCTTTTCTGAATGATTGGTACAGTCCACCTGTATAGTCACCTCGTCCTGGGCTTTTCTAGGTTGGGAGGTTTTGTTGACTAATTCAATCACTTTACTTGTGATTGTCTGATGGGACTTGTATTTCTTCTTTCCTCTGTGTAGTTTGCTTGCATTTCTAGAAATTGAGTCATTTCATCAAAGTTGTCCAACTAGTTGGCATACAATATTTCTGTGGGATCGGTGGTGATGTCCCTTTCTCTTTTCTGATTTTATTTATTTGCATCTTCTCACTTTTTTACTTTGTTCATATAACTAAGGATTTGTTCATTTTATTTATCTTCTCAAAAAACCAACCTTTGGTTTCATTAATTCTCTTTATTTTTGATTCTCAATTTCATTTAATTCTGCTCTAATCTTTGTTATATGTTTCTTTCTACTTGGTTTCGGATTAGTTTGCTGTTCTTTTTTCTAGTTCCTCCAGGTGTGCAATTAGGTCTTTGATTTTTAGCTCACTTTTCTTTTTCAATGAAGGCATTTAGGACTATGAATTTCCCTCTCAGCACTGCCTTCACTGCATCCCATAAATCTCATTTTCATTTGCTTCAAGATATTTACTGATTTCTCTTGCAATTTCCTCCTTGACCCACTGATTACAAGTGTGTTGTTTATTGTGATTATACTAATAGTTATTGACTATAAACTTTGGATAGCCAGAAACAGCAGCTATGTTCAGTGGGAGAAGCATAGAGGGATTGAGAGGTGAGGAATTTTCTTGTTTGTTTTTCTGTCTTCTGTTTATTATAAAATAATGAAAATGCTCTAGTAAGGTTTAAGTGATGAATGCACATATATGTTATTATAGCAAATAGCATCGACTGTGCACTCTAAATGAATTGTACATTTATTAATATGTATTAATAAAATTGATTTGTTATTTTAAAAAGAGAGTATGTTGTTTAACTTCCATATATTTGTGAATTTTTCAATTCTCCACCCATTATTGATTTCCACCTTCATTCTGAGGCAGGCTAGTTTAGGGAAAGAAAATGTGACCTGGCAGAAAACCACGGCAATGAAACATATGACTGTGGGAACCCTCCCTGAGGAAAGGACCCCATAAGGTGGCTGCTGGAAGAACCTCATGAGAATTCCCATTTGGAATGGGATTTCATCTGGGATCAAGGAAAAGCCCTGGATATTCTCAAAGGGCCTTGACATTGGGCTGTCCTGAGGGGAACTGATGGATGGGATAGCCAATCAAAACAACAAACAGCTGGGACTCCTCCCCCAAACAATAACAAGGGACAGGGTATTTAATGGTTTAAAAAGCAAGTGCAGAAACTAAATTGGCCTGATAAGCCCTTTCTCTCCCTGCCTGGACCAGCATGCAAGTAAACCTGGGAACTTGTAATCTGTAATGAGGATTCACAATCTGTAATGGGGATCTGTAATCTGTAATGGGGACTTGTAGTCTGTAAATCACCCCTTTTATCCATTTTAGCCCTTTTCCTCTCTTCTTGGACTAGCTTGCAAGTATACCTGGAACCCATAAGCTGTTATTTTCTTTCTCTTCTCTCATTTTATTAATAAACTACTGGTCTAACTAAACTGGCATGCCCTTAAATTCTTTTTTGTAACATAGCCAAGAACCTAAAGAATATCCAGCAACAATTATGCTGTGATCAGAAAAAGTGTTGTGTATAATTTCAGTCTTTCTGAATTCACTGAAAATTGTTCTATGACCTGACTTGTAGTCTATCCTGGAGAATAATCGATATGCACATGAGAAAAATGTATATCCTGCTGTTTTGGGGTGCAATGTTCTGTGCATAACCATTAGGTCTAATTTCTCTAGTGTATTATTCAAAATCTTTGTTTCTTTATTGATCCTCTATCAAGGCGTTCTGTCTGTTGCTAAGATTTGTGTATTGAAGTTCTCCACTATGGTTGTAGAGTTGTCTGTTTCTCCCTTCATGTGTTTGCCTCACATATTTTGGGGCACCCTGATTAGGTGGATAAATTTTTATAGTTGTTCTTTCTTCTTGATAGATTGCTCCTCTTATTAATATAAAGTGTTCTTCTTTGTCTCTTACAACAATTTTGCATTTAAAGTCTATTTTGTATGATATTAGTATAGTTATCCCAGTCCTTTTTTGGTTACTGTTTGCACAGAAAATCATTTTCCAACCTTTCACTTGCAAACTGTTTGTGTCTTTGGGTGTAAGGTGAGTTTCTTGTAGGCAGCATATTGATGGGTGATTTTTGTATCCATTCTGCGAATCTTTGTCTCTTAATTGGGTAGTTTAATCCATTAACATTCATGTTTAATGTAAAGGTAGTACTTGCTTCACCCATTTTTTTCTTTAGGCTTATATATATCATATTATTTTTGTTTCTCTTTTTACCTTTTAAGTTACATAATCTTCTTCTCTATACTCTCTTCCACACATCTCTCTTCTGTCTTTTCCTGCAGAATTCCCTTTAGTATTTCTTAAAGGGCAAAATTCTTGTTGATTAATTCTCTCAATTTCTATTTATCCGTGAATACTTTGATCTCTTCCTCATTTTAGAAGGACAATATGGCTGGATACAATATCCTTGGCTGGCACTGTTTTGTTTTGTTTTTCTTTTCTTTTCTTAATTATGAGGCACCACTGTTGTCTCACCTCCATGATTTCAGATGAGAAATCAGCACTTAATCTTATCAAGCATCCCTTATATGTGATGGATCCCTTTTCTCTTGCTGCTTTCAGGATTCTCTCTTTGTCTTTGGCATTTGACACTCTGATTAGTATTTGCCTTGGCATAGTTCTGCTAGAAATTATTCTGTTTGGCGTATACTGCATTTCCTGGACATGTACATCCACATAGCTCATAAGAGTTGGGAAATTTTCTACCACTCTTTCTTTAAAAACTCTTTCAGTCCTGTTTCCTTCCTCTTCTTCCTCTGGGATATGCATTCTGCACATGTTTCTGCATTTCATGCTGTCATTCAATTCCCTGAGTCCCTGCAGAATTTTTTTCCTTTTTTTTTTCCTGTCTGTTCTAACTATGCAATTTCAGGCATCCTATCTTCCACTTCACCATTTCTTTCTTCTGCCTGTTAAAATCTGCTGTTGTGGGATTCTAGTGTATGCTCGATTTTTCCATTGTGACTTTCATTACCTGAAGATCCATTTTTTTAATGTATTTTATAATTTCTTTTGCATGTTCACCCAGTGGCATCTTAATATCCATTATTTCTTCATTCATTTCACTGAATTGACTTGGGAGATTTGTTTGGACATCTTTGATTAGTTCAACAGTCTGCATTTCCTCCTGCTGTTTAGTTCATTTGACTGGGATATAGCTTCCTGTTTCTTAGTATGGCTTGTAATTTTTTGTTATGTCTAGGCATATGTTTATTTTGATGGATTTATTCTGTTGGTCAGTTCTCTCACTTGCCTAGGGTTTTAATTTTCTTTGACTTTGTATTAAGGGTCTTCTTTGACACTCTTGGTTCCACTTATTATAAATCTTTAGAATTGCCCATGTTTAATAAAAGAACAAAAAAATAGGGGAAAGGGGGAAAATATTAAAAGATAAAAACAGGAAGAGAAAAAAATGAAGAAAAACAAGGAAAAAGAAGAAGAACAAAAGGAAGAGAAGAAGAAAGAAGAGAGAAAGAAAGGAAAAAGAAAACAATAAATTAGAGGGGAAAAAAGACCCTCCCTCTCAGGTCCCATGCTTCTGGCTAGGCTGGATTGCCCCACAGCCAGCCCTCCTCTGGTGCCCATTGGGTACCCCCTCACTGGCCTGATTGCTCCATGCCTGCCACTCCCTTGGTGCCTGTCTGAGCATCCCTAAACTGCCCTGATTGTCCCATGGCTCCCTGCTGTACCAGTGCCCAGCTGGTACCACTACTCATTGCTCCCTGGGTGTCCCACTGGACCCCCATTCCCCCACTGCCCTCTCCAATTGCCCTCTTGGCCCTGTGCTTCCCCTATGCCTGGCTAGCCTGCCTGACTTCCCGCAGCTTCTGCAGGAGTTCAGCCTGCCATTCCCTACTCCACTATCTTAAAACATTTCCTATTTTCTTTTGGTTAATATTGGCATGGTATATATTTTTCCATCACTTTTCTTTTACTGTACCTATATCATTATATTTGAAGTACATTTTAAAAAATCAGCACATAGGCGAGTTGTATTTGTAATCCACTCTGCCAATCTTTGTCTTTTAATTGGTATATTTAGACCATTTACATTTAAGTAATTATTGATATGTTTGAGCTTAAGTCTGCCATTTTCTGTTTTCTTCTTTGTTCTCTCTGTTGTTGATTTCTCAGTTTTCTTTACCTATGCTTCCCATGGGTTATCTGAACATATTTTAGAATTCCAGTTCAACTTATCTATAGTGTTTTTGAGGTATCTTTTTGTATAGCTTTTTCAGTGATTGCTCTAGACATTACATTATATATACATAACTCACCATAGTCTGTGTGGTAGTTATTGGCCAATAGTTTTCTGTCTTACTAGACTGCCAACTTCCTGGTCCTTTGCCAAGAGAGAGCAGGCTTTGGCATTGGCATTTCTGGATTACCAGCTTCTTCAGCTCCCAGATATGTAAGGCAGAAGAAACCTCAGGGAACTTACTCCTGAAGGATACCCATAGGGTCCCTCTGGGTTATTGCCCAGAGCAGATGATTAGAGTCCACACTGAGATGGTCCCAAGAGAAAGCAGGTTTATTAAGGCCAGTGGAAAGACAGGAAATGGAGGTGTCTCAAATCTGTCTCCCAGGATTGTGAGTTTAGGGTTCTTATGGATTCAAACAGGGGAGGGTGGAATGGTTACCTTCACAATAGCAAGTATACAAAAGGTAATACTAGTTTGGTGAGACCAGTTTAGAATGACCATCACAATGGCAGTTATACAGGGGTGAGGTTAGTCTAGAGTAATCATAATGTAAACAGGGGTAAGCCCAGTTTAGAATAATCATCACAATAGTAGGTCTTAATTAGAAATGACCCTATACAAGGGTGAGGTCAGTCTAGCCAGTCTCAGTAATTTCAGGTATTAACTTTGGGCTATTCTGTAATTCCCTGGAAAAATAAGAAAAGAGCATCTATATAACAAATCATTTGTTAACCCTTAACCCTTGGTTTAGTTTCAGGCCTTATTTTTGCATCACAATAAGCTGGGCACTTTTGTTTATCAGCTAAGCAACTAAATCCATTTTAACATTAGATTATCGAGGATAGGACTACCCTAATCAAGACCCTGATGTTCACAGAAACCAACGTGGGCTGGGTTTAAATTGCTGTGGTTAAGGAGATGTGACTCAAGCAGTTGAGCACCCATCTCCCACACAGGAGGTCCTGGGTTTGGTTCCCAGTACCTCCAAAAGAAAAAAAACAGATGAGGAAAAGAAAAAAGCCAGTGTTCGAACAGATGACCCATTTCTTGGGGTGGGGGGGGTGGGGGTAGGGGATGGACAGGCAGCAGGCAGGGTGTGGAATTGCTGTGGTTTACCACCATGCAGTTCATTTGGTCTGGAGGTCCCTTGCCAGCCTGCCTTTTTCAATCTTGCAGCAGCATCTTATGTTTGTTTTGTATATAATACCTAGAGCTTTTAGCTACACTTAGTGGGAGTAGTAAGATAAAATATGTTTATTCCATCATCCCAGATATTTTTTAAGTGAAAGTAAAAAAACATAAAATTAATATAAAAATATGAAACTACAGTAAGCTACTATAACATGAGAAGTCTCTCCTAACATACTTCTTACTTTTTTTCTTTAAAGAAAAAGGCTAATTTTAAGTATTCTCAAACATAATTCTGAGGGGTTAAATTGCTTTTTTACTTTATTTTCAGTTCCTACAGATCCAAATTTTCTTACAAATCATCTTCGAAAAAATCAGCTTTATCTAACTATTTTCTCAAAGGGAGAGTCTATAGGCCTGAACCAATAGTAGCATAATTATTATTCATTCACATTAGTTTATTTGACATATTGTATTCATTCCAGTTTTTGAAGGAACTCACTGTTTACCAAATGGAACAACAACAATGTGTTAAATATTGCAACTGAAAGTATTGGGAATTCTTAGGACTATTCTAGCTGATTGTTAGCTCTCACTGGTACACCCACATTCTTTTATTTTTCAGAATGGGGTGATCTGTCATCCCAAGTGTCACCATCAACATTCATATTAGAACTCTTAGGGCTTTTTGGAGATGTAGATGACCATTCCAGTTTAAATGTAGGTGAAGGTCATAAACTTCTACTCTAACCCTTCTGTCTGACACAAAGTAAACCCTTTTTGTAGGCTATTTATAAGCCTTTGGCCATCTAATAATTTAAAATCAATACCTTCCCATTCAAACAGAGATATTTCAATGACTTCTAACTCCAAGCCATATTTTACTACCTACTTCTGTATTTAAAAATCAAAATTTGCCATAACAAAACATGGATGCCATTTCAAACCAAGTCTTCCTTAAACATTTGGACCTGGCTGCAATTGAGAAAGAAGAGGGTAAGAAAAAAATAACCTTTTTTCCAATAGAAAGCTTCTTAGTTGCCTGAAATTAAAAATTAGTGGTCATAACAGCTAAATAATAATGTCTAAAGAGTACAAAAAATCTGCATAAGGAAAGGCATCCCCTGCTGTGAACCCTGAATGTGATATATGAAACAAAGGCACATTTGTTGACTGCAGGACTCCAAGCATCATTCCTGTAGGCTACCATGTAAGAGGTCCCTGCAGGAGTTTTCCAATAACCTTTCCTACTCAACACACTGACTGCTGCTTCTACTCAGTTTACTCATTGTCTGATTGTTAACCTACAGAGTAAGTTCCACCAGAGTTTGATAGGCACTTAAGACAGAAAAACAAAGCAGATCACTCCAAATAGAAAAAAATGTAATAGTTTATTATGAATTTACAAACCAGAAGCTTGTTCCTGGGCGGCCACATGAGGTTCAGAGTAGCACTCCGTGCTAGCCAGGGAGTTACAGGGGATTATATGAGCAAGAATAAGGAAGACCCAGAGCCAAGTTGGGATTTGTAAGGTCATAAGTATGTTTCTTTGACATACTTGATATGCAGCAGGAGTAGTTTAGTACATTTAGCTATTATGCTTAGGAATGTACATGTTTTGCTTTAAGATGCACCTACAGGAAGGGTGTTTTTTTTCCCTTATCTAGGAATTTATGGCTTCTCTGGTTTATGCACTCATACTCATCCATAGATTCTAATACCTGCCTTATTCATTTTTTTTTCTTTTGAAGAAGAATGAGATAATTGATGTGAGCAGAAAGTTGAAAGTCTAAAGTAATATTTAAGATTTTCTTTGTGAACAAAATTTTGTCATTTTACTTTATAAACTTTATAAGCTATGCTTTTTCCAAGCTGGAGCTATACATCTTTGTGAAGAAGTGTATGTCTTAATTCTTTCATTCAGCACACGTTTTTCAAGTACCTACTTTGTGGCAGGCACTTTGCCAAAGAGCAGGAACGTGGGGATCAATAATAAACAACCCATGTTTTCAAAGCCTAATAGGAGAGCTTCACTTTAAAACAAATAGTGTATACAGTGAGTGAGAATTCTAATGAAGTTATAATAAAGTACAGGAGGTAGTACGCAGTGGGGTTCCAGGTTCTTGGCTATGTTCCAAGAAACAATGCAGAGATGCACCACAGGGTAGACAAGCAAGTAAAGGGTTTAATGAGAAACAAAATCAAGTAAGAGTACACACAGGAGTGCTACACAAGGGGCTCCGGGGCTGGGGCTGGGACCCTATTTGAGGCTGACTTCCCCATCCCCTTTCCTTCCTCCATGTAAATGAAGGCTAGTGAGTTACAGAATTCTTATTGGTTCTGGGTATGTAGAAGGATTGGAAACACATATGGTAAAAATTGTTGAAAATAGGCACAATGGGGGGAGTATACTGCCCTGTCTACTTTTGTGCATGTTTGAAATTTTCAATGAAAATATTTTATTTTTGTTTTTAAAAGGAATTAAAAAGTAAATTAAAAGTTGCTTCAGGTGTCTAAACAAAACAAACAAAAAACTCCTTCCAAGGAAATATTATTCAAAAGAAAAGCAAGAGAATAGTGTTCTGGGAATTCATTTTTTAATCTTTCTGAATTTCCCTATAAAAACAATTAGAGGGGTGGATGTAGCTCAGGTTGTGTGCCTGCTTCCCATGTACAAGGTCCTGGATTTGATCCCTGGTACATCCTAAGTAGAAAACAAACAAATGAAAAAAAAAACAATTCTCATTGGGGAGCATTGTAACTCAGTGTTTGAGCACCTGCTTCCCATGTACAAGGTCCTGGGTTCAATCCCTGGTACCTCCTTAAAATAAAAAAAAAACAACAACCAGGAGAGTAAAACCAAAGATAGACAACCCCTAAATACTATCAATTACTTACTAGGAAGCATGGTGGATGATTCTGAGAACAGTTGCAGAGACTTACAGGGTATCATGCCTATGAATTCTTGAAAGTAAACCAAAATAACCTTCCATGGCAAAGCACTACACTGAGGAGAAAATGCTGAGAATAGAATTCTGAGGAGAATGGTTATAGTAGAGGCAAAGAAAAAAGAAAGTCCAGATAAAACTAGGGGAGAGGAACAGAGAAGAAAAACCTCAGAAAGTCCACTGTAATGTTTTGTTTTGTTTTGTGTTGTCTTATCACTTTCTGAAGACAATAGAAAAGAGATCTCTAGAATCATGAAGTTAGTAAAACTATCCTGGCTTACTTATCCCTCTTAAAAATTCAGAAGTAGTGATTTCATTTGCAAAGGAGCTACAGAAGACAAAATGTTAAAATTGGTGGACCTGGGAATCTGGAGGTGGAGAGGGTGGGTTAGGGTTCTCTGTATGGATTGTATATTATTTTTGCAATTGTCCAGTAAGCTTCAAATTATTTCAAAGTAAAAAGCTTGTGGGAAAAAAGAAAGATCATGTCAAACACCAAGAAGAGTAATTTTTAGGGGGAAAAAAAAGAGAGAATTAAGAGCAGATTAAATTCTTCCATACAATGAAATAATGCAAGAAATTCAGGCCCACTAAATAGATGAAAACTGTAATCTAATATTTCAAAATAAACTAAAAGAACATAAAATAATATATTATAAGCATTAACAAAGAAAAAATCAGAATTTTTAAAAATCTCTTAAGTTGAATACCAAAAAAAGAAAAATTTTAAATAGGTGTGAAAAACTCAGTAAAGATTTTTAAAAAGTCATTTGAGGAGAAATAAGGACTAAACCAAAAGAAACACAATAGCAAATAAGTACAACAGATAATGCTTTAAAAGAAATAGAAGGTGCAAAGGAGGAAACTTTTAAACATCAAAAGGAAATGAAGAAAGTGATAAAAAGATTTGTTAGAAAGTGTTAGCGGTAGAAGAGAGTAAAAGAAGACACAACATGTGTATTATAGGAGGCCTTTGAAGAGGAAAGCCAAAATAATTGAAAAGAAAAAATACTGAAATCTGTAATTCAATAAAACTTTCCCTAATGAGTATTTGAAACCACTTATTGAATGGGCCCCCTGCTTGAATGAAATAACAGCCCAAAACATACAATGCCAAGATTTAATCTAGTAAAATATTGCTTTTGAAGGAAAAAAATTTCCTTTAGGCTTCAATGTAAAAAGGCCATAGTACATAGAAGAAAAAGAAACTCAGAATGTCATCAGATTTTGAGTTGACATGACTTTATGCCGTAAGACAATGGAATAACTTTTATAAGATGCTCAAGGAAAGAAAATGTGAGCTAAGGATTTTATATCTAGCCAAACTGAATTTCAATTGCAAGAGCATTCCCATAAACCTCTCCTAATGAGAACTAAGGACCACAGCTCTGCTGTGGGATGGGATGATCTCACCTATCCCATGATAGGGAAAGATCTTCTAGAAGATCATCATCAATGAAGAGTTTTTTGTTAAGCTGGGGCTTGTTGCTCTCATGAACTCACCGAGATCTGGCTCTTAGCTACCTGCTAGCTCAGTGACCACCAACGAATTTGGCTACTTTCCACATGGAAAGTGTTTTCTAATCCCAAACACTTCCTGTCCTCCCATCATTCCCTGTCCTAATCCACTAGAAGTCTGCACATCAATAAACATGGGCCAATGCTTGCTTTGGGTAGCCACTGTTCACATGTCATCCTTCTCCTTTGTGTGGCTCCATGACAGATGGCCACAAATATCTCTTCTGAGGTGTCTTATTATCCAGTATTTGCTTCATATGCCTAGTGATGCCTTGGCTTGCCACAACCAATAGTGCTTTTAAAGAACAAGTAAGGAACTGAAGTTTGCTACCACATTTGTATTTGAATTCTTCCCATAATTATTTGTAGTTTTTTCTGTACAAGTCCTTTATATCTTTGGTTAAATTTATTTCTAGGTATTTATTCTTTTAGATGCTATGTAAATGAATATTCTTGATTTGCTTTTTGGATTCTTCCTTGTTCCTCACTGATTTTTTTGTGTATTGATTCTGTACCCTACTACTTTGCTTAATTCATTTATTAGCTCTCATAGCTTTCTTATAAATTCTTCGGGATTTTCTATCTATAGGATCACTTCAACTGCAAATAGGGATAGTTTTATTTCTTCCCTTCCTATTTGGATACCCTTTATTTCTTTTTCTTGCCTAATTGATCTGGCTAGGACTTCCACTATATTGTTGAATAGCAGTGGTGGTAGCGGGCATCCTTTCTTGCTCCTGAGGTTAGGGGGAAAGTTTTCAGCCTTTCACCTTTGAGTATGATGTTAGCTGGGATTTTTCATATATGCCCTTTATCAAGCTGAGCAATTTTCCTTCAATTCCTGGTTTTCTCAGTGTTTTTTATCAAGAAAGAGTGCTGGATTTTGCCAAATGCATTTTCTGTATCAGTTGAGATGACGAGGTGTTTTTTCCTTTTGTTTTATTACTGTGTATTACATTGATATTCTTAAATTGAATCACCCTTGAATACCTGGGATAAATTCTACTTGATCATGATGTATAATCCTTTCAATGTGCAGTTGGACTCAATTTGCTAATATTTGGTTGAGGATTTTTTGCATCTATATTCATAAGAAATATTGGTCTGTAATTTTCTTTTCTTGTGATATCTATATTTGGTTTTGGTATTAGGGTGATGCTGGCCTCATAGCACGAATTAGGGAATATTCCTTCCTCTTCAATTTTTTAAAAGAATTTGAGAAAGATTAGTGTTAATTCTTCTTTGGTCTTGGACTTGTGATTGTTGGGAGGTTTTGATAACTGATTCAATATCTTGTTATTGGTCTGCAGAGCTTCTATTTCTTCTTGAGTCAGTAAACATAATTTATGTATTTCTAGGAATGTGTCCATTCCATCTAGTTGTCTGTTTTGTTGGCATACAATTATTCATAACACCATTTTTAAATTCTTTTTCTTTCTGGAGGGTTGGTAGTAATGTCTCCCTTTCATTTCTAATTTTAGATCTTTGCATCCTCTCTTTATCAGTCTGGCTAAAAGTTTGTCAGTTTTATAGATCTTTTTAAAGAACCCCTTTTGGTTTCACTGATTCCCTCATTTTATTAGTCTCTTTCATTTATCTCTGCTCTAATCTTTATTTCTTTCCTTCAGCTCACTTTGTTTTTAGTTTGTTATTCTTTTTCTAGTTCCTCCAGGTATGATGTTAAGTTACTGATTTGAGATCTTTCTTTTATAATGTAAGCACTGCTTTTGTTGCATCCCATAAGTTTTGGTGTGTGGTGTTCTCTCTTTCAATAATCTCAATGTATTTCCTAATTTCCATTGTAATTTATTCTTTGACCCATTGATTGTTTTAGCATATTGTTTAATTTCCACATATTTGTGAGTTTTTCAGTTCACCCTCTGTCTTTGATTTCTAATTTCATTCCGTTGCAGTCAGAGAGAATACACTTTGTATGATTTCAGTATTTTTACATTCATTGAGATTTGTTTTGTGACTTAATATATGGTCCATCCTAGAGAATACTCCATGTGTATTTGAGAAAAATGAGTATCCTACTGTTGTTGGATGAAGTGTTCCATATTTATCTGCTAGGTCTATTTGGCTTATAGTATTATTCAAGTCCTCTATTTCTTTATTGATTTTCTGTCTAGATGTTCTATCCATTATTAAAAGTGGTATATTGAAGTCTCCTACTGTTAATGTAGAACCATCTATTTTACCCTTCAAATCTGTCAATACTTGCCTCATACTTTTGGGCTCTATTGTTAGGTGCATACATGCTCATATTCATAATATCTTTTTGATGAATTACTCTTTTAATCCACATGTAGTGGATTGTTCCTTTTAATTTTGCCTGCATTGTCCCTTTTAATTTTGATTGAAAATTGCATCAAATTTGTCAATCACTTTTCAGGTAGTATTGATAACTTAATGACAATAACTCTTCCAATCCATAGCATGAATACCTATCCATTTAGTTAAGTGTTCTTTAATTTATTTCAGTAATGACTGGTAGTTTTCTGCTCACAGAACTGTGTTTGAATTCTCTCCCTAGGGTTTATATGTTCTAAAAAGGTGATTTCTGGACCTTCAATTTCTGGACTTTCAATAATAAAATGAAGCTCTTCTGGCCATGCCAGACTGATCAAAACCAGGGAGCAGTAACTGAACATCTAGAGAAATTTACAGGGTCTGTAGGTCACAGCAGATACCAGAATACCATGCTGGAGTTGCTCAGAGAACTGTTCTGGCAGCTGAAAGCAAGCTCTGTCTTCACTAGAGAAAAAAAGTCCAGCATATACACAGATTTCTTGTCATATTAAAAAAATATGGCACAATAGCCAATCTTCTTTTTGGGGAGAGAGCTTCATATACAGCTTTCTATATACACACACTACAGGAAGAGTAAGCACTGAATAATTTGAATCATTCACATTCTTATATCTAAAAGAGTTCTCAAAAGAAATAATCTCTTTACAGGATGCCTACAGACAATTTATTTTTCAGAGCTATAGGTATGTTGACATGTAGAAATAACTCAAGAAAAAATGATTTGCAATGTTTGAAAGAGGATTAGAATATTTTCCAAATGTCTTTTTTTTACCTACCAGTTTAATTAGCTAGCTATATTAACAGATTATTTTTTAGTTGTAAAGATACATTACTTTTATGCACTTATTGTGTCATTTTCCTTTTAGTCTATTGTCATATTACCCTCCCCACTATCTACACACATGCTTCCTTGCAAATGTGCACTCACAGATACATACATATTATTTTCTCCCTTCTTACTCATTGTTCATATAAAAAAAAGTACCTCCCTTTTTGCACTGACATGAGTTTCTCAGAAGACAAAACACCAGCCTGATCTAAGAAATTAATCAATTAATTTAGTGAAACTGTGATGCCTATCACCTTTGAGTAATTTTTTTTAAAAGGGGTGACAAAAGCCTACCTTGTTCTTGACATGGAAATGAACATTTTCCATGACTTTCATGCAGATGGTGATGAGAGGACAACTTGAGTGAGAAGGATACTCATGAGCTTGTAAAGTTGTAAAGATTGACTTTTAAAAAGCCTAAAGATTTGACAATAGAGAACTCACAATTCACCCGAGAGTGAGAAATAATGTGGGTTTTTTTTTAGATTTTTATTTTTTATTTTTTTATTTATTTCTCTCCCCTTCTCCCCTCCCACCCCCAGTTGTCTGCTCTCTGTGTCCATTTGCTGTGTGTTCTTCTGTGTCCACTTGTATTCTTGTCAGTGGCACTGGGAATCTGTGTCTCTTTTTGTTGCATCATCTTGCTGCATCAGCTCTCCGTGTGTGTGGCGCCACTCCTGGGCAGGTTGCACATTTTTTGCGCAAGGAAGCTCTCCTTTTGTGCAAGGAAGCAGTCCTTGCACATGGGGCTCCCCTATGCGGGGGACACCCCTGCATGGCACAGCACTCCTTGCGCACATCAGCACTGCACATGGGCCAGCTCATCACACATGTCAGGAGGCCCTGGGTTTGAACCTTGGACTTCCCACGTGGTAGGTGGACGCCCTACCCATTGAGCCATACCTGTTTCCCAAAAAAATGTATTTTTGATGGGAAGACAGGGAAAGAAAGAGGAAGGGGAAGGATGATAAGAAAGAATGACTTTATTGTAGAAATAAATTAATAAAACATCCCAAAGACACCACAATGGTTAATATATATATATATATATATATATATTGTTTATATACTACTTTTTTCCAAAAATAATTTAAGGTGCTTGTTAGAAAATAATTTAAAGCTCATCAAAGCACAAATTCTGCCAAAATAGGGTTGAGTCTTCCTGTCTGTGGGGGTACACAATTAGATTTAGAGACACTGCAAAGCCTCCCCAGCAGTTTAGAGGCAGAAGGGTGGTGGCCATTCCATGGTCACAAGAATTAGTTCATCAAAAATCTGCTGCTACAAACATGATATTCATTGGGGACTGTCTCTACAAGCAAGTGGAGAGTGCAAAGGGTCTACTTCCAAGTGAGGAAGGAAAATCTCCGTCTTTTGTGAAAGATTAACTCAGAAATTCAAGGCTTATAATGTTTAAAGCTGATCGATTCTGGGTGACTTTCTGGGTCAAGTGAAGGAGAAAAGAAATGGAAAGCATCTCTAAATATATTCTCTCTTAATAATAATATTTATATAAATCTAACTGAAAATCACTTCTTCCTGAGCTGCCCAGAGAAAATGAAATTTCAAATGAAGTGGGCCTGTTTAACTTATTCCACCCTCCCAATAAAGATTATATTTCTCTTGGAAACTTTAAGGATCACATATTCTGTGGGAATGAAGGCAACGTAACTATTTAAACGTCTTAGGCGCAAACATACTAGACTGACCTTAAAGGAAGTTAAAATCAGAGAGGTAAACCATTCTAGCTCAAATTGAGTTAACTCTGAGTTCAGCTATACTTGTAAAATTTACTTTAATCTTCAAGTAATTAAAGACTTGTCTGGTAAATCTGAGAATTAAAGGACATAATTTTTTGCTATTATCAGAATTATCCAACTTATGAACCATATACACTATTATTAGAAAGTTTCAGTGCCATTACTGTACTTTCAAAGGAGTAAAGTTTTCCTGCTTCTTGAGGGGTCTGCTCTGCACCATGTATGTCAGTATTTTTCATTCTGAAAAAAAGTTTGCGAAGTACTCAAGTCTGGATAACTGTTATACTTTCAGCAAGGAAACTGAATTTGAGTCATTTTACTCTTTCTGTTGTCTGTCAGGAAACACAATGAAAAAAAGCCTGTTTCTTTTATTGATTTTTTTTTCTTATTATGGGTCACGTTTTCCAATTTCTTCCCCTGCCTCATGATTTTTGGTTACGTTATTCACATCATAAAATCGATAACATGATAGAGAAAATGGAGTATGTTACTTTCCTCGAAAGAGTGTTGAATTTTGTTCTGCAGGCAGTTAACCTGCAAACAAATCACCTGGATCCTGTGGGCCTCGCCATGGGCTTTTTAGGGTGCTTCTAGTTCAGTGTTTCCTTTAGTCTTAGTGCATAGCCCTTAGTTTGGGGGACACAGTCTTTACTTCTAGTAAAAGGGTTTCAGTGGAGAGCCAGAGCTCCTCTAGCTGGAAAGAACTGGAACTCCAATTTCCCTCTCCCCAGAACTCGACAGGTGCTGAAATTTCTGCTCAGCTTTTTAGCCTCCCAGCAGCTGCTCCTTGCTAGGTTCTTTGGACTAATTCTTGGAATTTGCACAGTTCAAGAATCAGCAAGTGATTTGAAAGGAACTTGAATGCAGATTTGGCACGTTCTCCGAGGTGACTCCCTCCTCCTAAGCTCTCTGGACAGCACTGTCTGAACGCCACTTTGTGCCTTAGGTCTGTCCTCCATGGGCCACAAGGACTGAGAATTGCCCTCAAGGAAAAGTCAGTTCAATGTGGAGCTTAGCTTGCCTGCTTTCTTTCAAGGATTGTGTCCCTACTAATTTTTGCCTGCTTTTGGTTGCTCTGGAATGCATTCAAACTATTTTTTAAAAATAGTTTGTCTAAAACTTATAATTATTATCAGCAGGAGGATAAGTCTAATATAAGATATTCTTCCCTTACCCAAATTGAAACCCTACTTCTAATGTTACAGAACAGAGCAGAAGTCAACTTAATCTTATTGATGTGTCTTCTCAACCTGATTGGTTAGCAAATAGATGATTCATTTAGTTTTCTGGTCATAAATATGTGGTATCATTCTAAAGTCTTAAGGCACCAAGACAATATATAAGGCACAGGATGTGAATAAACAAAGCTCTTGTAGGTTCAAATCATTTGATTCATATTCTCCCCTTGATTAAAGCAGATTCACTTAAAAAAAAAAAAAAAAGGATAATCATTCTTCCAGTTGCAATTAGGGCATCATCCTCTCTAATCTTTTTCCTGAATCACCAAGTCTGGTGAATTAGAATCTGGAAAGATTTTCTACTCTTTTCAGTTTTTCCCCCTGATGCCCTCTCATTTATGTTTCAACCACTTAAAACATTTTACCAACTAACACTTCCCCTTTCACCTTCTCTGGTAATCTCTAATCTGCTTTCTATCTCTGCAAATTTGCTATTTCTCATCATCTCATAAGTGCTATCATAAAATTTTTGTCCTTATGTGTCTTGCTCGTTTCACTGAGCATAATGTTTTTAAGGTTCTTTAATGTTGCAGCATAGCTCATAACTTCATTTTTTATGGTTAAATTTAATATTCCTTTGTGTGTATATACAACATTTTGCTTATCCATTCATTTGTTGATGGACACTTGGGTTGTTTCCATTTATTGTCTATTGCCAATAATGCTGCTTATTGAGAACAGGGTTACAAACAGATACTTGTATACCAAATGCTTATAGCAGTATTATTCACAATAGCCAAAAGATTCACTTCTTCTAGGGAAACTTATTTCAGACTTCATATTTTCTCTTCTCAAATAGAAATTTTATTTCCACACCTGGTAGATGGGAAGGAGGATTGAGAAATATAAAGGCACATGTGTATGTCAAATTGCTTTGGGCTGTCAGACATGCATAGAGATTAATGATTAATTAGCATTTTGATTTAATTGGTTTATTAAGTTATATGCTTAATATTATACTTTACAAATGCATATATAGGTTATTAACATGAACATCATATCTGGGAAAATATTTTATATTTTAGCAAAGATAAAGGCTAACATTTTTGAGTACCTACATGCTGGCCACAAATGGTGTAAAATGTTTAATATGTGATATCTTACTTTATCTTCTCAGTAACCTTTTGAGGATACTATCACTGTACCCATTTTACACGAGGAAACAGTCATATAGAATTCAGTCCTTGCCCAGTCACACGTCCTTGGAGCAAAGATTAGCAGGACTGTGAAAGAAACTCCTGTGTTCTGTACATTTCAAAGCCACATTTTTAGAAATATGTATCCTCCAGTCTCAGCCATGGCCCAGGACTCTTGATTGAGCAAGAACCTCTCTCAAAGTACTTTTGCTTATCTCAGGGTTAGTGAAGGGCCTAATAGAGGGGAGCAAGTCACCAGTCTTTCTCTTCCCTAGTTAGGATTGTTGATGGGACAAGAGGCAGGAGAATTGGGCTTCTCTTGTGAGCAGGCAGAATAAGTTTTTGTTCTGCTGATCCTTTGGGGAGTGACTTTTTTTTAAAGGTTTATTTTTTATTTATTTATCTCCCTTTCTCCCCCTCCCCCCGCCCCCCATTGTCTGCTCTCTCTGTCCATTCGCTGTGTGTTTTTCTGTGTCCACTTGGATTCTGTTGTCAGCGGCCTGGGAATCTGCCTCCTTTTGTTGTGTCATCTTGCTGTGTCAGCTCTCCGTGTGTGCGGCACCACTCATGTGCAGGCTGTGCTTTTTTTGTGCTGGGCGGCTCTTCTTATGGGGCGCACTCCTTCTGCATGGGGCTCCCCTATGCAGGAGACACCCGAGTGGCACGGCACTCCTTGCTCACACCAACACTGCATGGGGCCAGCTCATCACACGGGTCAGGAGGTTTGAACCCTGGAGCTCCTGTGTGGTAGGTGGACGCTCTACCTGCTGAGCCAAATCTGCTTACCCAGGGAGTGACTTTCTGAGATGACCTTTCCACAGTGTAAACATCTTATCCTGAGCATTGTTTCGCACATGAGTAAATAATTGGAGTTTAGAAGGGGCACAGCCAATCTCTTCTCCACTAGCATTCGGTGTTTGGCTCTGTCCATTCTATTTGTTCCCATTCTGCTTGGCTATTTTGTTTCTTCAACCCTTTTTTTTTTTTTTTAAGATTTATTTATTTCTCTCCCCTTCCCCCCCACCCCCCGCCCCAGTTGTCTGTTCTCTGTGTCTATTTGCTGCGTCTTCTTTGTCCGCTTCTGTTGTTGTCAGCAGCACGGGAATCTATGTTTCTTTTTGTTGTATCATCTTGCTGTGTCAACTCTCCCTGTGTGCGGCGCCATTCCCGGGCAGGCTGCACTTTCTTTCGTGCTGGGCGGCTCTCCTTACAGGGCACATTCCTTGCGTGTGGGGCTCCCCTACGCGGGGGACACCCTTGCGTGGCACGGCACTCCTTGCGCGCATCAGGGCTGCGCATGGGCCAGCTCCACACTGGTCAAGGAGGCCCGGGGTTTGAACCGCGGACCTCCCATGTGGCAGACAGACGCCCTAACCACTGGGCCAAATCCGCTTCCCTCAACCCTTTTGTTGAAGTCAAGAGACTTTGTCTCTTGAAGTGTTATAAAAAAGCTAACCAGTTGGTCCAAGATCACATAAACTTTAAGAGTAACCAGAGTGTTTTCTGGTACAAGAAAATAGATTTGGTTAGCTATACAGTCTGCCCTCAGTGATTTGCACACTAGATAGTGATATAAAAGAATGATTCAAACATATTTTAGAAAACACAGTGGGCAAATTGTGTGGACACATCAGTGTGTGTGCCTGTTTAGGGCAGAACATCCCTTTCCTCAGCCAATTCCGAGCTTTTCTTTGTGGGTGCAGGAATGCGGGCAGTGTGGAGCGCTGAATTCCATTAAGAAGCAGCTGTTTTGAAAGGGTGTTAAAAATCAATGACATCGTTTTCCCCATTTTTCCTGTCTTAAGCATTTAAACTAGGAATTTAGTCTTTTTTTTAATCTTTACTTTCTCATATCCTTTTGCACTCCTATTGGTCCTATTGGTTTTCATTTCCTTGAATTGCTTCTGATCTCTGCTTCTCTGATGACATCACATTTCCAGGTCTGTTCCAGCCTGGGCCTAGATTACGGCAGCAGGTTCCTACTGACCTACTGCTCCCTGCCCTACCTGCACAGTACCGCCAAATCAGTTATTCCTTCCATACCAGCATCTCATCAACAATCCTTTCCTCTCTCATTTCACTTCCTGCGTTTTTTCTTTTTATAAGCATATACTGACTCCTAAAATGAACAAATGAGACCTCAGTAAAACTTTGGCTTATGTAATCACAGTACTTATTGAAGCTAATTTCTTAGTATGTCCTAATCACGACATCCCATCTAGTCCTGCACGTCTTACTGTCCCCCGACACTGCACCACGGCACCTGGTCCTTGTTTATCCTGTCCTCCAGCCACACTTCAAGGCAGAGCTGAAGTCTCTTCTTATGGGTAGTTTCTATGGACTTCTTACCCCTCTGAAATTCTAAAGCCATACAAAATTGAAGTCTTTTTATTATTTGCTCTTTTGGCAAATCTTAAATCCTTGCTAATCTTGCTAAGGCTCAAAATTATTTATTTTACTTTTGAACATTCAGCAGTTATCAGGCACATAGTGAGTTATAGAGGCCCCTTAATAAATGCACACTGACCAATTTTGAGTGTACAATTTATCTCTGTAATTTGGGCCCTTTAGGTTGTACATACAGGTACACTTGGATATGAGGGTGACCTGGCTGCAACATCTGTCACCCCATTGATGGCCAGAGTGGATTCGGCTATCTGGCTAGGCGGGTGTCCCCTTCCTCCCTCACTGCTCCAGGTGCGTCCCTCCCACAGCTGCGCACTCGGTCGAAGAGGACAAACTTCCCCACTAGAGGAGGACTGTTTTTCGGTCAAAGGTATCCTAGTGGCTGTGCTCCCCTGCTAGAACCTCCCAACAAGCTCTCAAGGTCCATAAGGTAACACGTGAGTTACCTTAAGTGGCATAAATTTAATATACAATATTCATTTATTTAAAAACTTTACAATATCCCAGGACTGTTCTGGGTGCTGAGAACAGAATGACTAACAAGAGACTACATGAATTACAGGGACAGCTCTCCATCGTCGTCTCATGAAGAGTAAGTTCATGAACCAAGCCACAGGGAGTTGAGACTGGACATTGACTCAGGTACAATGAAGGCAGGTCATTTTGTTAGTCCTTGCTAAACAGGTGTCCTTTGTACTATGCTTTTTACACTTCTACTTTAATAACCTTGTTGACCTCATAGGCCCCTTCTTAATTATGATTTGTGTATTTATCATTTTTCCATAACTTGTGCAGAACTCAACTTCTTTGAGAATATCTTTTGGCTTTTTGTCTTCCCACAGAATTCCAGAGAGTCACAGGGAGAGAACATGATGAGTTCGTTGTTACTTTCCCTCTTGATCACAGGGCACATCCCAGGACCCTGTGGACCACTGGCAAGGCTGGACAGGCAACTCTTGGGCGGGCATCCCTTTGACCAAGCTGTGTCCAGGGTGGTGGGATCGCTCAGTTGTTTCCTCTCTAGAGCCTGAGATATGGGATCACTCCCCCCAAAAGAAGGAAGTTATCTTTTAGACAGCTTGGTTCACTTTGGTAAAATTTGAATATCCAGTATCTAGGAAACTGCCTAAAACATAGTAAGTACAATGAAATTAGCTCACTCACTAAACTGTATCTGGAAGCAGTGTACTCATTTTCATCTTAATGCTGTATGTGACACTGACCTGATGATATCTCAATTTTATAGCCTTGATTGAAAGAAGTTTCCAATCCATATAAATTAGGGACAAGCTTAAATATTCTGAGATAATACTTCATTGGTTCTCATCAGATCAGATTGCAGTTGTCAAATTTGCTTTAAGTCAGACAGTTAATATTATCAAAATTTCCTTAAATTTTATTAAACCACCTGCAGAAAAAATGGAACTAGCTTTTTAATTTCTGAGGTGTTGAGTATCCTGGTTGATTTATTTCACTATTTCTCCCTTCTCCAGAATTGATCATTTGATTCTAAATTTGCCTTAAATATTTTATTTCATACTTAAACATTTTTCCCCATAACAAAAATTATATTATTGATTGCCCATGAAATAGAAACTTTTTTCAAGTATGAGATTCTTTAACCTTGCATGCAATGTTTTATCACCTCTAGAAATGTTTGTTATATAGCCATGGCACTGTAAAAATTAACTGGGCAATAAATACAATTTCAAACATAGGCAAGGATCTTATCGTGCTTGCCTTGTACTGGCTAAAATATGAATGATGAAAAACACACAGTTCACAAATTATTTTTCAGTTCCAGTTAATGTTTTTTTCTCCCTCTCAACAGGGTAAATTCTCACTCACTTTAAAGTCTTTCTTATAACTGTCAGGTCTGCCTTGATTGCAGTCTACCCTACTCATTTCCATCCCATGACTGCCCCTTTCAACAATCCAAGCTCCATTACATTCTTTCAGTGACTATATCCCAATCATTTGCCTCTCCAATCAACAACCTGACCCTTCAATTACTGCCCTACCTTCATTCTGTGAGTAACTCAAGCCATTGTTTTGTTGTTTTTGGTTTTTTGAGGAACTAGGCTGGGGATCAAATCTGGATTCTCTTATGTGGGAAGGTGGCATTCAACCATTGGCTCCTGGAGTTGGTTTTTTCATGTATTGCTTGTTTGTTTTTTAGGTGGCACTAAGAACCAAACCCCGGATCTCCCGTATGGTAAACAGGTGCTCAACTGCTTGAGCCATATCTGCTCCCTCAAGCCATGGTTTTAAGCAGGAAGAGATGAGAGGTGGAGGCGTCTTTGGGACATGGAGCTGCCCTGGATGGTGCTTCAGAGGTAATCACCGGACATTGTAAATCCTCACAGGGCCCACTGGATGGAATGGAGTCTGGGCCATGATGGATGTGTCATGATGATGGGAACGAGTGTTGTTGGGGGGGGGAGAGGGGGGGTGGGGGGGTGGGGCTGAATGGGACCTCACATATATATTTTTAATGTAATATTATTACAAAGTCAATAAAAAATAAAAAAAAAGAACAGTATGGAACCAAAGACCCAAGAGAGCTTCCTATTTTTCTTTGCCATGAATATGCATTGACAAACAGGTTAGTTACAGATCTTAATAGGTTCTTGGTACATGCCTCATTAGCAGCTTGCATCTTTCAAGAGCATTTCTGAGATGATCAGTGAACTGGAGATAAAATATATTAAAGCAGGGATTGGCATAAAATCTACACCTCCTAATGGCAGAAAGATTGAAGCTGAGAAAAATATGCAGAGGGCTTCAATCTGTATGCATGAAAACATAGGCTCAGGTCACCAGAACTTTCTGCAACATTCCTAGAACTTGGCAATGTCCTATTATTAACATGCAACAGATCAAACTCTTGGCAGTGCTATCAGATATATTTGACAAAAACATAGTTCTCGAAACCCCAAGGCAAAGATGAGTCTTCCTACGTTGAGGTAACTTAAAGTGTAAAAGGGTAATAACATGCATCATGGCTGATTTATCATTGTCCCATGTTTATTAGCAGAATACAAAAAGTGATGATAAAGTGGTTATTTCCAAAAACATAAGACCTAAGTATTTTTGGAAATAAGTTTGAGAAAATTAAGCTTCTTGAATGACAGAAAATTAAATAGAGGATTGCATTAAATAGAGCACAGGTTGTTGTTTTGATAGGGAAGTCCCTGAGTAATGGGTTTTATAAAACAAAGATGATAGAGTTGAGCACAAATATATTCACAAGACCTTCATTATCATAAGGTACATGGCTGAAACTCAAAAAGATTTAAGTTTGGCCAGTGGCCATTTTCCCTTTAGTATCAGGAAAACTGAACCCCAACTCCTTCTCAGACTTGCTCCCATTTTTAGATGTTTTGCACACATGCTTCCATTCTAACTTGATACTTCCCAGTGAGCAGCAGACAATGACTTTTACTTAGTTCTGCCTGAGGATAAGAACTGAATCCTTGATTTCACCGTTTAAACAGGCTGCTGCTTAAATGTTTGGCTTTTTTTTTTTTTTTTTACCTTTTGAAACATAAGTGAAAAGACCTTTTGACAGAAAGAAATAATTATTCAGACTTAAATATTAAGTACTCATCAGAATTCCTGAACCACGAGCTTAATTATATTCTTAATTTAAAATGACTTTCAAGATCACGATCACTAAGTTCTAAGTTCTCTGAGGTCCTGTTTCAGTCTGTAAACTGGGAATCAAAATTTTATGTCCCACAGAGATTTTTATTGGAAAAGGACTGAGTCAAGATATGCTATGCACATATATAGAGATATCATCTTCATTTTCACTGAACCTCAAGACACATGAATTCTAAAGATGGTTTGGTTGTTAACACTAGTAATTTCTTTTTTTTTCTGAATCAACAGAAAGCTGAAAACAATTTTTAAAAAATAAAGGGTATTAGGCAGTTTCTGCCACCAAGATGCTAAACAAATCTCTTCAGCATTCTGAGGACTTACTTCTACAGTAAGACCAAATGCCTTTATTACATGCACTTCAATAATAAAAAGCATGCAATATTCATTAAAAATATAGGCAAGGCTTTATGTTATATTTATTTATTTTCCAGCTTGTACAAACTGGATGTAGAAGCATAAACATAATACATTTCTACCATCTTCAACAAAAATATAACCAATATGTACAATTATTGTATTAAAAATACAAAAGGGATACAGACTCCACCAATGTCTTTCTAAAAGACATACAGGTACAAGTAGTATCAAAAGTATGAGGAAATCACCAGTTAATTGTACATTCTGCACTTGACATCACAGAGCGAACTGAGATTAGCAGTCCTATGTTCTACGATTACTTATGTTTAGATAACATTTGTGCAACTTGTGGTAGAGCTAGATTTCTGTCTTTCTATATGCACATGAGGTCCATAGCCTATATAATAAAACTGGCAAATAATGCATATTACATGTAAAATTACAAATGCATAATTGACAATGTAATATATAAGCAAGTAGACAAATGCCATGATACAGAAGAGAATTATTAAATAAAGCACTGACATTGTTTGATACAGTGAAAAAACACTGCAATTCGACTTTTAAAATTTGAAGCTATTTACTTTTATCTACTGATCAATATGATCAGCTGAATTTAATGGAAAAAAAATCCAAGACCAGCAGTTCCTCACATTTGAGTACTACTCGGATTGGCAGCCTTCACTTTTCCGGAGTCTGTGCAAAAACAACACAAAAATAGAGTGGAGGGGTCATTTCAGTCACTAGAGGGTTAATAGCAGCTGTGAGCAGGTGGTTGCTACACTCAGGTCTTCTCTACACGCAGTGTCCGTAAAGCCACTTACAGGTCAGTCTTTGGTGACTAACCTGCCTTGCAAAGGCTGGCAAATGTAGCCAGATTTTTTATTTTTTATTACGTTAAAGACTTGCTGATTCCCTAAATGCCAATTCAATAAAGGGAGGCTGTCTTGAAAGAGCAGAATCAACAGCTGGCATTATCTCCAACATCCCAAGCTGCGTTCACTGCAATGCTATCCAGTTATAAACGTTTCCTTTAAAAAAAATCACCTATACTGCTAAATTAACAAAAATCAAAGAAATATAACTTAAAAAATGGGGTTTGCCATCCATCTCAATGGAGTGGGACACATCCTTAAATGACTGTCCTGCGCTCCATAAGGCTCAGACACAGGACACAAGGGTCCTATTTCCCTCCCCTGGCCATGTGCAAACAGTTTTACAGAACCCCACCCACTGGGGAAGGAGCGGATGAGGTGTCTTGGTATTTAAGGAATTGGCTACTCTTTTATACTTCCAGGATAGGGCACTTCACTGGTGAGGCCAGAAGGGCACAGGAAGACGGGATCACAAGCCAGGTGTTCTCTGCTTCCTAGTGTGGGCCACACCCTGTCCGGCATATTTGGTTTTTTAGAAACCTAGGCTGGCAACCCTACTTAAAGGTTCAACATAATACTGTAATCATTAAGTGGATATAACATTTACTCTCTGAACACAATATTTAACTTCCAAAAAAAAAAAAAAGACATTGTAAACAAGTGGACAAGCACTGTACTCAAGGATTTCATTGTTTTTCTTTGTCTTCCTTAGTGGGTTAAAGGCCCCAAGTAGTTCAATGGCTAGCTTTTCTCATTATCCCAATGAGATCAAGTGCTAGGACTGTACTGAAATCTACAAGGAAGATTTTTTTTAAAAATCCTTTCAGGCATTGAGAAGTGCAGCCAGAGTGCATCATCTTGTGATGATCTTGGAATTTGGAATGATACTGTGTGATGTGGCAGGCAGCAACAGTGGGAGCTTGAAGATTGCTGCACTGTGCATTTCAAGCAACAAAGTCTGAAAAGTGCCAGGGCAATTTCTTCACAGTATTTCACATGCAAAAGGGAAAGGAAGAAGGGGAGAAGAAGCCCCATGCTGCTTTTAAGGCAGGGAAGGAGGCAAACTGGTCCACCATCCTCAGAATTTGAGTTTCAAAGCTCCAACGCTAGGGACGTCTTCTTGTGCTCTCCTTTCGGGTGGCTCACGCTGGATCCAGAAAAGCCTGTGCCTCAAACAGCAGATACTTGTTCATCTTCTGCAAACACAACCAAGAAAGAAAGAAAGCAAGTCATTTCTTGTGCTGTGGAGAATACTTCCACTGGTGTGCTAAATAAAAATACCATAGCTATTCTTTTTATAGAATAGCTCACTTAAAATCATTTCCTCTTCCTAAGTAATAATCGGCAAGAATATAAGAAAGTTTTTAAAAAGTATATATGATGCAGATCCTTAAAAACACACACATATATATACACACACATAGTATAATGATATTTATTGACAGGGAAGTTATTAATAAATTTACTGAAAATGATAAAACAAGAATGTGTCAGATTTTAAGTAATATATATTCATATATAAATAAATCTAAAAAGATATATAAAAACTGTTAATAGTGATCATTCCTCAAGTGGAAGGATTATGGGTGATTTTCATTTATTCTGTTTTCCTTTGCCTATAATGATTTCTTGTATAATAAAACATTGTAAACTCAGAACTTAAAGAGATAGAGGGCATGATCTCCCTCCTCATCCTCAATCTAGCATGGCAAGGCAGACTTGTAGAAAGAAGGCAAAAAACATACAGATTGGCAATACAGAAAGTATATTTCTTTACCACACTTTCACTGGGAACTCATTAAAAGTTCAAATATAACTTTTCCACAGAAAACTTCAAACACCCATGTTTACAACTCAAAATATTTCTAAAAATCCTTGAAAAGAGTATAAACTTAAAAGATTTTCATTCTTTTCTTTAAAAAATGGCCACGAAAGTACTTCAATTCTAGTGGGAATTAGACAAGAAATTTAACCATGTTACACTTTTACAAGTGATCCCACCTGCAATCTGTGGTATTTCTTAAGCCACTGTGGGGTGGGGGTGGGGGAGCCTCACACAAAGAAAGCAGTTGAAAGCTTTACCTCTGTGATTGGAACTCTGAATATAAAACATTCTTCGTTCTGGTGTATGGTTAGACACAGGGATGTCCCAACTGCTCAAAATGTTAAGAAAACAAATGCCTTGGAGAGGTTACAGGCACTGTAAGTTAATACGTCTAACTGTAAGGTGTTAAGAATGCATATGTACCGTCCTCCTCGGTGGGAAACCCTTGAGCCTGATACTGGGTGAGGCGTGGGTCTGCCTCACTCGGCTTATGCCACTGAGGTTTGTTCACAGGCCTGCTGCTTGGTGGGTGCCCGAGTGGCTGCTGTGCAGGCGCAGGCCCAGATGTCTCAGAGGATCGGGCAACCATCCGAGATCTCTGAAGTGCCACGTTGTAGTCCGGAGGCTTCCTGGTGGGATGGGAATGCCCTTCCGGAAAGTCAGTGATGGGGATTCCCACGTAGCCCGGAGGGGTGGGTGGGGGCTCCCGATACCTGCCCTCCTTACGTGCTGTAGTAAAAAAAAAAACAAAAAAACAAAACCACAACAATGTATCAGCCATTAAAATTTTTGTGGAAGATTTCATGCCACAAAGTTTTATTTGGTAATTATTAAATAGCAGGTTTAGGTTTAAAACAGCAAACAAAGTAGAACAGCAAATGTGACTTTGTATAGTGTTGGGGAAGGTGGGTGGGGGGATGCCTTCACTAAACCAAACTAATCACCACGGTTCTCTCCCTCTCTATGGGGAAATAATCGGTGAGGGAAGCTCTTAGGTGATCAAAGTGCCTTTAACTTTAAAGGGACTACTTCAAAACTTGTCTTCAACTTACCCCTTGGGTTTATTGGAAGGAATGAACCAAATAAAAAATACAGACAGTACCCCCTGCCAAGCGTGGGCTATATTCCTGCTTGGTGAAAGCTCACTATCTTCCTCTCTCCCTGCCCCAGAGGCCATACAGGCTATTCCATCTTTATTGGGCAGAGAATCCGTTCCCTATTAGTATCAGCCTCTGGATCTCACTTTGAAAAACAGTGAATCAAAATAAATTTTGAAAAGTGGTACAAACAAGGGACAAAAACTTTAAAATGCTAAAACTGAAAGATAGGTATTTTTCTTAAAATCCTTTTACTAATGTTCATGACCTAGAAAAGCTTAAGTTTTGTTCTCTCAAGCCTTAAGAATTAAAAAATTATTCTTCCTATATGAGTAAAATAAAATTTGAATATTAGTTAAAAGTGCTTTAAAAATTGCAATGTAAATTTATATATATGTTAACTGTTCTCTCTTTATTTCTCTTAGAAGGATATTAAATTTGACACTCACTCAAGACTATTTACATGGCAAAAAATCACAATTTCCCTACTAATAACAGAGATGTCTGTAACAATTACACTCCAGAATTTCTCTCACTATATCCTGTAATCTATTTCTATACTTCAATTACATAGACAATAAATATGCCACAGGAAATGCAGCCAAACATGAGTGAAGGGACACGAGAGCCTTTTACAACAGAAGTAACAGCAGCAAAGCAGCAGCATCTTTCATGCATTTACAAATGGACTATTCTAGACATTATTCAAAATACTCTGCATAGATTTCCTTTAATCCTCATATCGCCCTCTTAGGGAGAAACTATTAAGCTCATTTTTACAGACGGGGAGCAGGCACCAGTTTAGTACCTCACCCAGTGTTACAGAGTTCGCACAGTGACAAAACAAGGGTTCAAACCCCGATCTGCCTCACTCCTAAGCTCAAGCTCTTGTTCATGACACTATCGATTAGCCCCTTCCCTTGCTCCAGTGTATGTAGAGAATTTGTTTGGCATAGGAACAATTTTTCTGCATAACACAAATCAAGGGAGATTTTTAAATATGCAAAGTGTAAAGTTCTAAACACAATTCAAAGGAAGAGAAGAGAATAATAAATTTCAATTATTGGCCCAGTGGTTAGGGTGTCCGTCTACCATATGGGAGGTCTGCGGTTCAAACCCCGGGCCTCCTTGACCCGTGTGGAGCTGGCCATGCGCAGTGCTGATGCGCGCAAGGAGTGCCCTGCCACGCAGGGGTGTCCCCCGCGTAGGGGAGCCCCACGCGCAAGGAGTGCACCCATAAGGAGAGCCGCCCAGCGCGAAGGAGGGAGCAGCCTGCCGAGGAATGGCGCCGCCCACACTTCCCGTGCCGCTGACGACAACAGAAGCGGACAAAGAAACAAGACGCAGCAAAAAGACACAGAAAACAGACAACCGGGGGAGGGGAATTAAATAAATAAATAAAAATAAATCTTTAAAAAAAAAAAAAAGTCTCCCTCTCAGAAGAATGCAAATCCTTCCTGATAACTTTTGGGTTAAAAAAATCAAAATTAAGACTGGTTAATATCCACGTATCTGACCACAGAGCCTGTGGTATTTTTTGTTTGTTTGAGATACTGGGGCCAGGGACTGAACCTAGGACCTCATAGGTAGGAAGCCAGTGTTCAACCACTGGGCTACATCAGTTCCCCTGACTTGCTGTTTTGTTTGTTGGGTTTATTTTTGTTTTTAGAGGTTACTGGAGATCAAACTCAGAACCTGGTATGTGTGCGGCAGGCACTCAACCACGTGAGCTACATCCACTCCCCAGACCCTGTGCTTTTAACCACTATTCATATCAAAATCCTGCCCTGGCTGCTAATTAGGAAGCCCTTCACAGCAATGGAAAAAATGAGGAAAAGAATCACAGACAGGTAATTTTACTTTTGAAATAAGTGAAGGAAGCGGACTTGGCCCAGTGGTTAGGGCATCCATCTACCACATGGGAGGTCCACGGTTCAAACCCCGGGCCTCCTTGACCTGTGTGGAGCTGGCCCATGTGCAGTGCTGATGCGCGCAAGGAGTGCCGTGCCACCCAGGGGTGTCCCCTGTGTAGGGGAGCCCCATGTGCAAGGAGTGCGCCCCGTAAGGAGAGCCACCCAGCGCGAAAGAAAGTGCAGCCTGCCCAGAAATAGCGCCGCCCACGCGGAGAGCTGACACACAAGATGACGCAACAAAAACACAGATTCCCATGCCGCTGACAACAACAGAAGCGGACAAAGAACAAGCAGCAAATAGACACAGAGAACAGACACCTGGGGTAGGGGGGAGAAGGGGAGAGAAATAAATAAATCTTAAAAAAAGAAGAAAGTGATATTAAAGCTATGATCCAGACATGCCAAAGCACTAAGATTTTTGAACTCACCAATAAGCCCTTTTGCAGTACTTGGTGTCACAGCTATGTGGGCAGGCATGGGAACAGGTTTGGTTTCTTCTGTGGCCACCGATGCTATGCTACTGCTTTCAGCTTCAATGGAAACATCTTTCCCACCCCTTCGCTTTATTGTGCCTGTATCACCTTCTGAGTCTTCTCCCCAGTAACCTGTGGAAGATGCCCAGCTTGCCCGGGATTGGGCTTGTTCAAGACTCTCTCTGCTTTGATTCTGCCTGTTATACTTTGTGCTATGATCAGAAAACATAATTTGGTCCATATGGCTGCTTGAGGCCCATAAACCTGCAGGATCCCCTGAATAATCAAAATGAGTGTGCCCGAATGGAAGCATTTCCCAGCTTCGTTGGTGCTGGATGGTTTGTATGTTATCATGGGAACCGCTTGAGCAGGAAGTCCAGCTCCCACGGCCACTGTCAGCAGCATCAAGGGAAGCGCGATCCCCCTGATCCTGGGAAAGTTCCTCTGTGCTTGGAGAAGAAATTACTGTAGCTGTAGCATATAAGCCCCGACTCTCAGGCATTGGTGCATAGGACCTAAAAAGTCAAAAGAAATGAAAAAGAAAAAAATTACTAGATTCTTAATAAACCTATAATAAAACCTAAGGTTTTTTTCCCCCTAGAAAGGTGGCTTGCTCTTTTCTTCCCATGAAGAGGAAGAAAGCACCACTGAATTGCATTGTACTGGCCAGTTCTGCCAGGTCCAGTATTTTCATCTTGCCCTTGCCATAAAATAAAGAGTTGAAAGAACAGTAACTTACTTATAAATAAGGGATACTTTCCTTACAAGGTTATGGATGGCTCAATATAATCTGATTATTTCAGGAAGGCAGGTCATACAAAGGAACTTGGATAAATCCTAAAATCATACTCTGCCTCTAGCACTGAACAATTATGTTGCAATAAAGAATAAGCCTAATTGAAAAGCAGAATGTCAACAAAACTAGCAGTATGTAACAATCTGAAAATTGTGAAAATTAGAACTGGGAGGGGAGAAAATTTCCCAGACATAATATAAAATAATTGCAATATGCATCTAAAAGGAAAGACTCAATTTTAGAAGAAAGATGGAAGAAACTGGAATGTAAAAGAACATGAGAGAAATCCTCCTACCCTAAGCTGTACTGGTCGGGCTCGATGGTGGTCCGTCTTTCCATCCTGCCCACCCCTAGGTTTGTCTCCACAATGCTGACAGAATGCCTCTGGCGCCTCTCATCATGCAGTGAGACTGGCACTGAGTCAAAAGAAGAATTGCTGACAATACTGGATCGTGAAGAAATTTCACTGTGACCAGAATCTGAGAAATTATCCACAGTACCACTAGGAGCCAAAGTGTAGCCTGCATGAGAGATAGAACCATATTAATCAGACACTGTAGGTTGATAGTATAAAACTGAATCAGCCTACCAAACAGAAGCAAAACTAAACTGTAGCCAAAGATAGCATCGATGAAATGGAAGACAACCCATACTACTTGTTAAGACCAGGTGACAGAGATCGGGTAAATTTTTACTCTAATGAAGTTTAAGTTGCTTAATTAATGCAAGTTTAGGGAAGAAAAAAATAAAAACAATGTAAGAATTTGGAAATCATGGCACTACTAGACTATTTCTAGCTCCCTTAGCTGTAAGTTAGATTATAAATCTAAAAGAAACAATGAAGAAAAACTGAGCAGATTTAAAAGCATGTTTCTGGTTTTCTCTTCAAACTGCAAGCAAAGAAATAACCTTGTTTTCAACTGGGCTTTTAGTTTTTTAGAATTTTAAGTGTGTTATAGAAAAATCCACCTGGAAATACTTGCATTACACTTGAAATTTTAAGTGAACATATATAAACAAGAAGAATAAAAATAAGACCTGAAGAAGATAATTTTGAATTTTTGCCATTTGGTCTTTCAACATTAATAATATATTGGGTGAATCAAATAAAAGCCAGTTGTTTTGAAGGATGAAATGTGCGAAATCTCCTTTTTTCCCCAGACCATCACTTAAAATGTCTAAACAGTTCAGATGTCCACTGCTTGGCCTGAAAGGACCCTTAACTCTCTTTTGCTGTTAAAAATAATTTTTAAAGTCCCAAAGGAAGAGGCCTGTCTTGGTCTTGATATTTTTATGAAAAAAATCCAGATCTTCTTTCTCAGTACACATTTTTTTCTTTTCTACATTACTAAGAATCTTGTGTGCTACTTAAAATAGTGATTTTATATGATTATATGCAATGCAAAGTTTACAATGCCATTAACCTCACAAAAAAGTTAAATCTAGAGTGGTTAAATGTTGTTGTAAATTTACTCTCTAAAGAGTATGTCCCCATTCTTCCGTAAATTGTGAATTCCTGATTTATTTTTTTAACGGTTGCACAGGTCTTGATAGTATTTAATGTCTTCATCTCTGAAACGTCTTTTTATAAATCTCACTTCAAATCCTCACACACAAGATTTAAAGCCTTCCCTGAACTATTTAAAAATAATAATAATAAAACCTCTCTAGAAAAATAATTACTCATACAGACCCCTTGATATTTGGAGGAATTCTCTTTTCTTTTACTAATGAGATGATTCCTCTCTTGCCCACCCCATTTTTGGTTCTAGAAACCCCACCTATCCCATAGGTCCGTGGAGTATTGTTATTCTTGTTACTGTTCTCACTTCCAAGAGAAGAGGAGGAACTGGTTAAGTCCAACTGCCCGGAGCCAAAAGATCTCAGCTGAATGCCACTGCCACCTAACAACAGGATGAAAAAAGAATTTAGATATATCCATTTAACAAGGACAGTAGAGGCTGATACCCACACAAAATGCACAGATGTCTGAAATTCCTAAAAAGTAAAGCAGAGAAAGGTATCTGCTTTGTCAGTGAAATCTAACAATTCATTAAGCTTCTTGGCTTTCCTGTAGGGAAAACTAAGTCTTTGCCATTTATTACTGACGTATACCCAGTCAATTAAATGAGAGAAGGAGAAAGTAATTTGGACAGGTATGTGGCAGATAATTATCCACTATTTTAATATAAGGATGTATCAACACGAGGAGGAAAGAGTTTGCCTAAAATTTAATCTCTTAAAAAAAAAAGATAGCAACAAAAGAGGTGATCAAGACCCATGTTAAACAATGAAAAAATAAATCAGGAATATATTAGTTTTCCTTACATTTTTAAAGCCCTCTTCTCTAAATTAATGTGATATCATCAAATTTAGTTAGGACAAATTTAATAGTAAAAAAAAAAATGCTTTTCACATTTATCAATAATATACGTAAATATATTTTTAAAAGGCATTATAATAATATAAAAGGCAATATATATAGTAATGTGTATAACTTTGAAAAATAAGTGCAAAAATTATAAACAGAAAAAATTTATAAACGGAAAAAATCCACTGAACATTCTGTGTGAGTTCATTTTGGATGACTCCATAATATTAAAAATTTTATAATACACAGCTCTGGAATTTATTATAGCTGAAATATATTGATTGCTAAAAGAAAAAATAAGCATTTGAGTCTACCTTTCCTTGGAGAGCTTTGTGGAGAAGTAGGAGGAGAAGAAAGCTGTGAAGATGCATTTGATATTGTATCTTCTGCTTGTTTCTTATGACGTTCTAAACTTCCTTCTTCAGACAAAGAAAGAATTTTCTTTAAAGCTTGAGGAGAATTTATGCCTGTAAGAAGAAGTAAACAACAAATATGGATTTTCAAGCTTATAACATTGACTAAAAAACTTCTTGTGGTAAGATTTTTTGAAGTATTTTAAAAAAAATATATTATTCAACAGAAACTGAGTCATTCACTTTATGAAAATCACACTTTGGAGTAGTAAGGTAGAAGAGAAAAAAGGTGGAAAAAAATAATGATTCGTGTGTGCTACTGAATCTTCATCCAATGCCACTGTATAGAGCTTGATATTGCCTAAATTTTCAATTGAGCTACAATTCTGAACATTCTTTGTACCCTTCAAGGTGTAAGTGGTAAGCATAAAGAAGGCATGAGATATCTGTAGTTCAGTTTTTGACTGATAACTGCCAAAGCACAACAAGTAGACAGCTTCTGATAGTTTACATGAGCTTATAAACCCTAAAGTAGTCACTATTTTAATTCAACAATATGTTAGGGGATGATGAAGAAAGACAGACAATGTGTAAACATTTGCATTTAGGATGAAAGTGACACAGCTAAGAAAAAGAATTATATATGCCAATATTAAGTAATTACCCCCATCCCCCAATTATTGGTCAGCAATGAAGGAGTCACATTCAAATCTTTTCCAACCTCTCATATTATGAGGCAATGTCAAAGACCTTATTTTGAACAACAAAGAGATGTTTGGGAAGACACTCTAGGCTGACTCTCAGGAAATGCTAGTTTTAAATGTTCACAGACCTAACAGAATCCACTGAAAAGGAAGCAACAAAATTTAACAAAGATTTAATCCTTCACTTCACTGCATATTAAATGTTTGATGTTTAAATACAGTCTTTTGCATGCAGAGGTACTAATATGTGCAAGGTGCATGAAAGTCTCAACTACACTAAAGCTACATGAATGAGTAGTTTTTTTGTTTTTTTTTTGAGGTATGAACCCCAGACCTCATATGTGGGAAGCGGATGTTCAATCACTGAGCTACACTGTATCCCCTAACTTGGTTCTTGCACTTGCTTGCTTGTTTTCTTTGTTTTGTTTTTTAGGAGGCACCGGACAGAACCCAGACCTTCCATGTGGGAAGGAGCTGTTCAATCACTTGAGCCACATCCACTCCCAAGTGAGTAGTTGTGATATGGAATAAAATTTCAAGGTCCACATCATACATGGATTCAAAAAGGGTGTCATTCAAAAATATCATAAGAAGAAATATGACTATTTCAACTACATTTCTTTCTAAAGGTCAAAAATTCAAATAAGCTTTAAAGTATTTTGAAAATTCTCTTTGGGAAAAGGAGGAATAGGCTTACATTCAGGCACATCTACATTTGAGCTAATAGGTTATTATTTATATAGCTAAAAGGAGGATTAATAATCTCTATAAGAAGTTCTGTGTAAAAGAGGAGGTAGAAGTCAGATTGCTGGTGATTTACAAGAATATGCATTTTAAAAAAATAGTGGACATAGAAACATGTAATTCAGTCTGTTCATCATAGGGGGAGCAGTAAAAATACTTGATAAGGGAAAACATGTCAAGTAAAGGTATTCATTTTTCATTGTCCCCTCCTTGCTGATCATGAGGCATGACCCAAGGCTAAAGTGTATGAGGGATATACTATATCACTCCTCCCTAACTCACAAGGACAAGTTGTAATTAGGCAGGAACTAAACATACCTTACTTGCCCATCTTATTTTATCAAAGTAAACTATTCACTATCAATTCTTAAAATGTTTTAAATGTATTAACATTGTTTCATTTGACATATAATTAGAAAAAAGAACCAATGTATTTTATGAACAATTTTTTGTTGTACCATTTACATATAGGGACTAAATTGCAGAAATATTACTTGTAATAGGAAAGATGAAGCATAATTCGGCTCAGCATTCATGAATCAATTATATCTTTCAAAGTGTTACAATCAGTGATTCAACAAATAAGAATTCACCTTCAGACAAATCATTTGATTTAAAGTATTCTGCCTAAAGTCCAGCAATTCACTGATTAAAAGGTAAAACCAGTTTAAATTCTGCATTCAACCAAAGCAATTTTGTACTTATTAAAAATCAAATTAGTAAAATTGTAGCTTCTCCATTTTGCCCCTGCCATAATAAACGAGCATGATTAAATGAGACATCATTTATAAAAGCAGTCTCTTCCCCTGGTAAAAGTGAAGTTTAACTTACTGAACAGTAAGGTTTTATTAAGAAATAAGAATCAAAGGGGGAAGCGGACTTGGCCCAGTGGTTAGGGCGTCCGTCTACCACATGGGAGGTCCGCAGTTCAAACCCTGGGCCTCCTTGACCCATGTGGAGCTGGCCCATGTGCAGTGCTGATGCGCACAAGGAGTGCCCTGCCACGCAGGGGTGTCCCCCACGTAGGGGAGCCCCAAGCACAAGGAGTGATGCTCCGTAAGGAGAGCCGCCCAGCGTGAAAGAAAGTTCAGCCTGCCCAAGAATGGTGCCGCATACACAGAGAGCTGACACAACAAAAAGAAACACAGATTCCCGTGCCGCTGACAACAACAGAAGTGGACAAAGAAGATGCAACAAAAAGACACAGAGAATAGACAACCGGGGCAGGGAAGGGGGAGAGAGAAATAAATAAAAATAAATAAATCTTAAAAAAAAAAAAAAAAAAAAAGAATCAAAGGGACTCAAGAATATTAGACAAAATTATCCAAGGCAAGCATTTTTCCCTAATCTGAAAAACTCGACAGGAATAGCATCAGATAAGAAAATGAATTTAGTCGCTTACCAAAAGGTGGGAGATCCTTTACGGGTACTTTTTTTCGTGAAGGATAAAGGGACACAGCAGGAACCTGCAGTCCTTGGTTGACTTTATGTGACTGAGGCTGTGGCTGTGGTTGAGGTTGTGCTTTCTGTTGTGACCCTGCCCTTGGAGCCACTGGGGAGGTCTCAGATTTGACAGGCTTTTTGTCACCAGGATTCTTAGGCACTGGTAATAGTTTGGTTTGAAAATAGAAAAAAGCAATTATTTAGGTGTTAGTAACCACAAACAAGGTAATTTTAGAACTGCATGAGCATTTTCTGCAATTAGGATACTAAAAGGCCTATTTTTTTTTACTGCCTATAAAAAGGACAGAAATAGAAAAAGAAAAAAAAACCCTAATTGCAGAAAATATTAATGGCATTGCAAGACAAAAACAACTGATGAAACCAGCCATCTCGAATGACTATAGTATTAAGCACTACATTAAAAATAGAAATACAGAAATAGGAATAGATCAATATATATGTCTACGTATATAAAAAACAGAGGTATATGATGAAACTACAACATAAATAAGGAATTATTCTAAAATGAGACTCCAAATAATTTTTACATATAAGTGAGATTTTTATTTAATAAACGGCATTAACTGCAATCATTTTACTACCAAATTCTCCCTATGTTAGCCAAGAGCAGCCAATACTACTTAAGATTACTGTGTACAATTCAGTGGCAGATAGATGGCAGACCAACTTAAAAGAAAATTAAATGCTCTATGTGACTATCTTACTATTCAAAACAACTCAATGAGATATATATTCCTCCTTCATTTTATACATGAGGAAATATGAGGAAACAGGGTTACAGAACTGAAGTAAGTTGTCTAAGGTCACATTTCTAGTAAGAGGAACATACATGATTTGAACTCAGACTAGTCTGACCCTTCACCATTATACACAGTGCTTTTGAAGTATCCTGGGTAAATCCAATAACCTGAATCTTCTCAAATCATCTATCTGTATTTTGTCTTCAAACTTGCCCACAGAAGGCTCAAAAGTGTCATAAATGGAAAAATGCCTCTGTCTTACAAATATAGATACAGAAAAAGCCCTGACAGATTTTGAAGGCTGGGAACTGGACCGAGTACAGCTTCCTGTCGAGCAGAATCGCTGCTTTGCATGGTAACTGTTTCTGGGTGCTGTCGAGGCAGCCAGCATACCCAATCCTGTGCTTCTCTGACCTGGGGACCTCCTCCCCCCTTCCCCCTCTCAGGATTTCATCACTTATGTGAGAAAACAAGCAATTCAAAACAGAGCCATGTCTACCCATCTACCCATCCATGCCCCTGCACTGCGTACTGGTTACTGCAGGAGGGAAGCAAAGCACCAGCCACTCTCTGGGTCCACCGTGGCTTCCTCCCCAGCTAATCCAGCTGGGCTCAGGGTCCCGGCCTACACCATTGCCACTGGCTATTCAATGGTTGCATCTGAAGCCAGGGAAAGGCTAGAAGGCTTAAGGTTTGTTGAAGGATGTCCCACCTTTGCACTAAGCTCTATTTTTTTGTCTCCACCCCATACCATGGCCTAAGTCATAGTCTGCAGCCATTTTAAGGAAAAACTCACACGTATTGGATGCTGGCTCACACTGGAGTGACAATGTCTGAAGACTCTCCTCATCCATCTCTAGCTCCAAATTGGACAGGTACTGCTTCACTTTTCGAGCCATTTGGGCATCTTCATAAAGCTTTTTGGCATTGAGAAAGGAACTACGACGTACCCGCTTTTTATGACCACCTGTCTGAGCAACATCTAGCACTGTTGCATTTGTACTACCCTGGCTGAGAGACCTGGAAGATGAAAAAGGTAGCTATGCAGTTCACTCTAGCATGGGGTAACTTTACATATTTGAAACATGCCAAGATTTATATAAGTAGTCTATGTTCAAAAGGTAACATGCCTCATTCCAGTAAGTAAACTGTTATAAAGGAATATAGAATAACATAGATTTTTTAAAGTTATAGTTAAAAAAGAAGTATACATACATACATATGTGTGTGTGTGTGTGTGTGTGTGTGTGTGTGTGTGTGCTTGGCACTGGTTCTGTTTCAACTAGGAAATTCTACTTTTCACATCTGTAGAGTACTCAAGGCAGTTCTCTCACAGAAGTCAGGAAATAATACTGGTTTTATATAAAAGTTCATGCAGGAATACATAGCTACAATCATTAAGAGTTACAACAATAAATTTACTTCTCTTAAAAAGAATTCTTTACAAAGACTTAATAAAATTAGCTACAGTGTTTATAATTGTTTTCTTATTTCTTGAGTTGAATGTATTGAGTTTTAATTTGGTCAATTTGTTAATAAAATGGTCATGCAAATATCAACATATATGTATGGAAACTATTTAGCACATGAATTGTTAAGAATTATTTTTTAAAAAGAACTGATTTATAGAATGAAAACAATTGTTAGTTGAGCTGTAAAAAATTTAGTTTTAACACTGGGGGATCTCTTTTATATTTACTTCTCAAACATCTGTGCCATAGTATTTTAATTGCACAATTTTCCCTTCTAAAATCGCCCCTACTCCCACCCCATACCTTTCCACTTTGGGCTTTGCCCATTTTAAGACCCACAAATCTATATTTAAATACAATCTTTCTGAAAGCCAGAAGTATGCTTGCCCCACAGTTCCCCAGAAGGACCATCAGTCATTTCACAGCTCTCATGGATCATGGCCTCAAAAGCAAAAGCCCCAATAGATTAAACTTGAAGTCAGTTTGGCATCTGAAATTCTGCTAGAGCAGGAGGGTTAAGAAAAAACTGCAAAAATGCAAAGCATAAGAAAACATAGCAGTAAGAAAACAATGCAATGAATAAGAACTGTGTGTAGGTGTGCAAGGTCTCTCCCACTTACCCCAAGCTCCTCCATTTCTTCTTCCTGTAAGTGAGAGCCATGGAGATTGAAGCATGGGTGTAGAAAGAGAGACAGAAAGATCACAAGCTCAGAAAGAAAGGACTAGACTTCTGGATAAGCAGTACTAGAAGCCCATAAACATTACACTGCATAATCATCTCAAACATACTGCTTTACCCTAAAATTTTTTTTCTGGCCCAAAAGACAAATATATTACATTCTTTTGTTTTAAAACAAGACTGACTCCTTTTCTCTCCTTCACTGAATTAATCGTTTTTGACTACTGATGGCTAAATTCATTGGGTGGGATACTGAGACAATAATATTATATATATATATTTTAGCTCATACTATCCAGTTATGAATTTTAGCTCTACAAGTCAGTGCTCCAAAAAATAAGAAACAATAAATAATTGTGCCTAATGCTAAATTACAAATGTCTAAAGGACAGTCTGCTTTTCTACTGCAAGTCAAAAGAACACAAGGCAAAGTAATTTACTGTAAATTAGAGCTCAGTGGAGATTCTCCGAATGTCCTAATATAAATTTCTGCTATGCTACAAATATAAATGGTCAAATTTCCTCATTTAATAGGAAACTCTAGGCTCAACCTTCTCTAGTCCCATATGCACACCTACGGACAACACTCACCGAGTCCTGAACATGAGGGCAGGGTCCATGTTAACTGAAGCCATTCGGCCAACGTGACGAATTTCTTTTGCAATCATCCTTAGCTTCTCAAAATTGACCAGCCCATCTACTTTTGAGTCATTTCCTGCAATTGCCAAAATAGTCAAAGGAAATCACAATGGCCTTTATTCTATGCTTCCACAAGAGATGGTAAAAATCCTCTACTTTCTATTTACCTTCATGAAGGAATGTGAGATCCTTCTTGATAACCGGGAACAGGGGGATTATGGGAGGTTGTAGGTTTTGACTATTTAAGACATTGCGATATTTTGCCATGTTTCTGGAAGGATCAAACAGGTCTTGGAGATCTTGAAACAGCTTTTCATATTTATTGGGAAGTTTTTCCCAGGTGGTACGCAGTCTTGCCACTGGAGCCAGGTTTAGGCCACTCAGAGGAAAAAAAGAAAAGTTGTATAAAGTTAAATGGCCCATCCTTATGAAATGAAGAAAGTTAAATAGTGTATTATCTATTCGTTAAATATGACACATCTGCATGCATGTTAATTATGCAAAGAATTTTATAGAAGGATTTAAAGCAAACTAATAATTCTGGGTAAAGAGAATAGAAGATGAAAGTAGGGATCAGAGCCATGGGGTTTTACTCCTCTTGTCTTTATATCCTTCCAGATCCATTTACTGTGAACAATACCTCTAGAATATAAAGATCATGAGGATAGGCAGGGTTTATCCATTTTGTTTTATGGCACTGCCTCCATACATATAACAATACTTGGCATATAGCAGGCATCTGATAAAACAGACTGGGCGAACATCCCATAGTGATAAAATAAAGCAAAAGCAGTAACTGTAATAAAAGTGTGACCAAACTCTTAGAGGAAACGACTAGTTTAATACCCCCCACCAAGACTGATATAGCTAATTGTTTCAGACTGTATATGTTCTCACAGCCTCAGTATAGGCACTTTAAAGAAAAGAAAATTAACAGTTATTGTGCATCTGCTTTGTGCTTATCTGATGGAACACCACATCATTATCTCATTTAATCTTCTTTGGGGTATGGCTATTTTTACAGAGAAATAAACTAATGTTCAAAGAATTTAAAATAATTTGCCCAGGAAAGCAGAGCTTTAAAAAAAGGTCATCGATATAGATTTTCTGGGCTCCAAATATCAGCATACTAGAGATGTAAAATAAAGAATTAGGATTAAGATTCAGAAAAAATTGTTCATTATGACTTAGTTAAAAACTACTACATTTATACAAATAATATAGTGCTCCTAGATTGAGATATCATTTAAATATGTAAACAGAATTGAACCTTAAGACAAATCTGTTCATCTTACCTGATGATTGCAAACATTGAGTTAAAATTCTTGCATTCCCTACAGTGTAGTGCTATCTTGATGAAATGCTTAATGATCTTCATCCTTTTCAGCTGATTTGTCTCTCTCAGAATTTCAGATGCTACCCAAAATGTTTCCTGGTTAATGACTTCTTCAAATTTCTTCAGGTTGGCACAGCTGGTTTTTGATTTGAGCTTAAATAAATCATCTATATATTCAGTAGGTTCAATGTTGCGGAAGAGTTCAAAATTGCGCATCGAGAGCTGTGTGGCAACTTCAACAGTACTGAGCTGCAGTAGGGAAATCTGACTTTCTCTTAACAACTCCTGAGCATCTTCATCTGAACAAAGTGTTTCTGTTTCCATGTTGTTTTTCAGATAATACCTATGAGAAACATAACACATCAGATTTAAAGCCTAAGCAACAATCTCATAACATTCCTTGAAAGAGTAATGCCAATTTTTATGAAAAGTTTAAGAGAAAACTCAATTGAAAGATGCAAGAATTCTTTTCGACCGAGGGAGCAAATGGAATTTTGTTTGTACTACTTATTATAATCATTCTTTCTTTTTTACTTTCTGCTTTCTTAAAAAACAGCTATCTTTTTCATTTTAAATAAAGGAATAAGTCCTAGGCAAGTAATTGAGAAAGATCAGACACAGGTCATCACTTTAATTTCCAAAAATAAAGAGAGAATCTGTTGACTACTGAGGGGTACAAGTTGGATCAATCTGAGTTTACCTATTTATTTAAAAACCAAAGAAACCTATGGGTGGTTCCCTTTTATTAATGTTCCTATGAAGAGAATAATCCTACGACAGATTTTAATTTTATCTGATTTTTATAAAAACTGTACAAGTAAGTAGAATAGGTATAATTCCTATTTTTCAGATGAGGAAACAGAGGCCTCCAGAGATGACTAGTTAATGCCAGTGCAGGAATCTGAACCCAGGGTCAGTGGTTCTTTCTCATTTTAAGCAACTTGTTGAAAACAGCACTCAGATGTCTGTCCTGTGATCCACCCCCACCACCACCTCCCATGAATTATGTAGGCAGATAATTCTAAGTCAAAACCGGCAAAAGAAGAGAATGAGAGCAGTTGGGGTCCTGCCAAACTGTGAATAAATATCACCAGCCCATCAAATATTCATGTTTACAGACTTAACCTTCCCTGTTTTGATTACTCATGAAGCCCACGACATGTATCCATCCATATTTCTCTTGAATAATGAATTTTAATCCTGAATCTGAAACTAAATGGAGATTTGTAGATATCTATCATGGTTACAAATACATTAATGTACATTCAAATGACAATTGAGATGAAATAGCATCCTAAAACAAAACTACCTGCTAATATCAGTGTTGGAAACTGAGTAAAAGTGAAGAAGAGTAAGAAAGTCATAGTTGTTAGCAAGAAAAGAGAAGTTTTGAATGAATTAAATCATGGTTCAGATCTATGACATGAGTAAGTCAAGTACAATGAAAAACCGCATATGGGTGGGAAAAATGGGAAAAATGGATTTATGGAACTATATAATGGTCAGTCAACACAGAATATAGTCATCATACAAAGGTCAAAACTTAACTGCTTAATGTTCACTGATTTGTAATTTGAGGGTACAGATTACATACATCTAACATCAGAAATGATTCAAGAGCTTGAAAAATGTATCCGCAAAAGTTTTATATGACATAGCAAGGAAACTAAGCTCTGTAGCAGCTAAAAATTGGTTCCAGAGAGAAGTGTTTTTCGTAGTATAATGTACAATAAAAGGAGATACATTGCCACAGAAGTCTCACCTAAACTCTCAAAGCTCCTAGAAAAGTGAGGTAGGCAACAGAAAGGAACTAGAATATTATTAGAAATCATGTTTGTGAATAAATGTGTCAAAGAAGAAGAGAGCATCAGGGTTTACTCTGACTTCACATCAGGCTTACTCTCTCTTCATCCTGCCCAGGGATCTAATGGGCAAGCATGAAAAGTTACTGCTTGCATATGGGAGGTTCATCAACAACGCTCAGTTCATAGTTTTAAGAGGTCATTGTCAAGGTAAATAGTCTACTCTGTGAATTTACTTTGATGTAGTAACTCCGGTAAAGGGAATCTTTTTTTAAGCAGGAATAGTCATACTCATTTTTAAAACTGTCTACATATTCATCTCTTAGACTTTGAGGTACGTTTGCAGAGGGGTAAAGAAATCCAAAAAGATAATATCATATACCTTCCACTAAGCTGTATTCTATCAGCGAGTTTGGAAAGCTGGTCTGGAAGTCGTCTTTGTTTGATTACTCCCTCAGGCGTCACGGAGACCTCACATAGCGAATACTGATCCGGGGTGGCAGTGACGGCAAACTCCCGGATGGCCTGAATGACCACTTCCTTTGCTGTGGTATCCTTACTGATCATGATGTATCGGCTTTGCTGATCAGCCTTAAAAACCCTTAATACTTGATCCGGCAAATCTGGGGGAAAGAAAAGCCACACATAATAGAAGGATCTAAATCTGAAAAAAAAACAAAAACAAAAACCAAAATTCCTTAGAAAAGGTGATGATGAAGTTTCACCTCTTCCCCAATCTAGTTCTTCTTCAAAGAGGCAACATATGCTGTATAAACACATTTTCCCCTCTAGATGAACTGAACGAGCTAGAGACAAATGCAAACAAATCGGTATACAACAGCTATACAGAAGACTGTCGTGTTGGCAGCAAAGGAAGAAAAATTTAAATTACAGTTATTTTTGTTCTATTTAAAAGCCCATTAGGCTGTCCTATAATATGCCTCCTACTGTTTATTTGATATGACCTAAGAATGCCTGCATGATATGTGTTAAGTTGCCCATGGCTGCATCAAATTAGTCTGCAGAATACAAAAAGAACTGGTTCCATGTGCTTGAAGTTTAAGGTTCATCTTGGCACTGAGCATCTGGTATAATACATGTCAAAGCCAAGAGGGAGACACATTACCATTATGTTAGAAGAAAAAAGATTACCGCAAGAAAAAAGAACAAAAAGAAGTATTGGTGGTGCTCACCAGGAGTAGTGCTGAAGTCTAAAATGCGATGATGTGACTGCAATAAATCAGGATTACTGGATGATAAGGTTCCACTGACGGGCAACGCAGTTGGGATATGCTTTGTCTGCCTTAGCCCTACTATGCTGTCATCTTGAGACTGTCCAATTCCAATATCACTGAACAAAGAGGAAATTAGAAAATAAACTACCAGCAATTTAAAAAGTTATAAACTATGAATATGTAATTGACATAGGCCATAAACAAACTATATTCCATGAAACTTAGTATTCACATAAAAATGCCATTAATAAATTTGGCTGAAAATTGCAAAGGCAATGAATTACAAATTTTATTTTATTTTGAAACTACTGCTTAACTATATCCAACTCAATTTAATTTGCTGTTTCTTAAATGTATATTGTGTTTCTCTAAAACCTATGTTTTTAAACTAGAAAAGCCATAACAAATATTAGTTTTTTAGTATAGAAATATATTCAAGAAAAGATAAGTTCGAGTTACTGATGGAAATGGATTTGAGAAAAAACACATTAAAAAGAATGCATTTAATCTCACTCAACCAATGGCCTCTGCATCAGAATGATAAATTGAATAAAATGAATAGAGTAAAAACAGAAATCCAAACTGTCCTAATTTCATTTTCCAATGTTTCAGAGAAAAAAAAAAATGGTACCACTATGGGATCAAATGTAAGGAAACCCTGACACAGACATTATTTCTTAATTACACACAGCCAAAAATAGCAGTGGTGCATGGCAGCGTTTTTTAGCATCAAAGAGTCAATTCAAATCCAGTGACTCACTTCTACTTTTCTTTCCTCTACTCAAATATAATGCCTAATTACATTTAAATTCCCAGAGAAATACTTTATTATTGATATCTACAAATTTATCTCCATTTATAAAAAGACTGTTACTATAGACAAAGCTTGAAACATGTATAAAAATATTTTTCAAAGGGTCAACTGCCTCCAAAACAAAACATCAACATCAAAATAAAACAATAACCATAGATACAAAAACAAAACAAAGCAAAAAGCTAGATTACAACAAATAAAGTCCCAACTAGTTTCAATAAACAAGAAGGAAGAAAATTATACTAAGGTTGAGATGTAAACAAAGGTCTCATTTATAATGAAGTCATTTAGTATTTATTAGGGTTTCAGATATTTGGGTTTAATTTTAGCCTACTATCAAATGGTTGTGCTAAAAAAAATAGAGCAGCATTCTTTCTCTTTATTTTTATGGGAAATGGAAATTATAGCGGTAACTAAGGAAAGGCAAAAGCTTTCTTTTAAAGTTAAGATAAAAATGAAAGATTATTTTAGAGTATATTCTTCCAAATTCATGGGTGAGTCCATGAGGAAACTAAACTTCCATTCAAGCACATGTAGGTACGCATATATAGACTACATATATTGAAGTTCTATGAAAACATTAAAAACGTCACCTTAGTGCAATTTCATTTTTTAACCATATAAACCAGACTTTATGCTGAAAATATTAGATATAACACATGGTATGAGACAACAACTACTATAGGTTCAGGCCAAAGACATGGTTGACTAAGCCATTCCTGGCACAAATGGCTATAAATACACTCTAGGTATATTTCAAAAGAGCTGCCTTCTTAAGAAATGTTCCTTAGCAACATGACTTAAATCTCTACTCTCTCAGTTTCTCCATTTCTCAACTATATCTTTCTTATCCATAGATATAGGGTTGCACTTCGATTAAAACTACCTTATTTTTAAGACCTAATTCAGAAATGCCTCTGATCACATCCTTCTGCTGTTCCACCTCTCCAACTAGCTCATTGTTACTGAAACTGTTTATAGGTGTTCACTGTATTTTATATTCTTTTTATTCCCTCTTCTCTGGGTTCACTTACCTCTCTTTCCACTTACCTAATAACCAAATCTGAATTCTAATAATGCTCTTGCCCTTCCCTCTTCTCCCATCACTCCACCTTGTCTAGCCTGACAATTTACCATCATCCAGCATCTGAGCTTCTGTAATACTGATGTTTGAGGGAAAAAAAATTCACAAAACTGGATTTTTATCCCTATAAATTCATGCCAAGATTCCTTCATTAATCCCTAGTTGTTGACTGGTTAACCAGGCCAGCATAGTGGAGATAGTTTCATTTATGGGCACTGGGGAAGGGGTGGGGAGAGTATGTAGATAAAGAAGTCAGTTGATTTAGTGGCTTAAGGACAGGTTTGGTTTCTGATGAGATTGAAACCCAGTTTTGAAACTTTCTGTGTGGTTATGTTCCATACACTTAAGTTCTTTTGAGACTCAATTTCCACATCTGTAAAACATGAATAAGAGTAGCTACTCTATAAGCTACTGTGAGAATTAAATGAGAAAATATACATAATGAAGTTACTGGGCATATTGTAGGTTCTCAATGAATGATATAATTCTGGTAGTGTCAATCAGGTACGAATAAAATTAATGGTACTCAACTTATATGCGTCCATATTTTCCAAAAAGGTCTCATAAGACAGCAAGTTATTTCCTAAATTCTAGGCTTACTCTGCCAATAATTGTGCAGCAGAATTACCTATGTGACTTTTAAAAAAATGTGTCACCCCACCTCAGGCTACCTGAATCTCATCTTCAGTGATTAAAATGTTTCAGGAGAATGTGAGACATGTCTCTGGGTAAAAACGAAGATTTACTTAACTTACTAGATTTATTTTAAAGATATTTTACTAAACACATTGCTGATTTCTAGAAAAGAAAAGTATAGCAACTAGTATTAATCAAGTTTACCATGCCAATGTAATTAGCTCCTACAGTTACTAAGTCCTCTAATTTTCTATGTATTTTAAAAATTTCAATCACGTTTATAAATTATTTCAAATTTTCTAAGAACATTTGTTAGTCATATATTTCTTAAATATAAATTACTTAAGATGTTTTCTCCATACTTTAAAATCAATGTATCTAATTATTATTTTGCCCCTCTCCAGTTTTTGAAAATCTTTCTAAGTACACATATTATAAGTATTCTTATACTCTGATCCTTGCCAACATCCCGTACGGTGCATGGATTGTCTTCCAGTTCTCTTACATGTCACATTTCTATTAATACTTGCTAGGGTCATGCTGACCTTTGATTTTTTTTTTAAGATTCCTATTTAACTCATGGTCAAATATGATGCTAAGATCTTTTTGTGTGTGTGTTATTGTGCTGCTAATCATTCTGCATTTAGGTAATTTATTTTTTTATCCATTTAAAAATAAGTTTTTCAACAAGAAGTGTCACTTAAAAATCAATGACTTTTCTGTGATGCCAGTAGGCCTAACCCATCGTCACTAAGAAACTGGCTCAATATAAATATATTCTCAAACGTTTAGCTGATACAAAATCACCAAGTATTACTCTAATCTTTCAGTGGGACCATAAAAGTTGGACACTCAAGCCATCAATAATATATTCTAGACCATATCTTCCTAACCTGTGGGTGAAAATCTTATCTGAAATAGAATTTTTATCAAAAGAAAGAAAGAAACCTTTGATGAAGTACTTAATGCTTATATCCACTGCTTCTCTGGAAAACTCATTAAATTATCAAAGGAAAAATTAAACTACATGTTTTCGATTTATCTCTTATACCATTATAGTTTGAGGAACAGAAATAATTGAACTTGGTAAGCCCATGTTATTAAACATTAAAAAAAAGAAAAAAAGAGAAAAAGAAAAACTGGGGATGGAATTGGGTTTTATTATGCCAGGACTTCAGGCTAGACAAAAAGTCAAGAAGAGATGCAAGCTGGTTTTTGACTTTCAGATTGGAGAGCTCAATGGAAGGAAGGAAAGGAATTCTGTGGTTGTTTGCAAATGTTGAATAGTAGAATATAGAAGAGAGAAGAAAGAGGCAAAGAGAGAATCTGGGCTGAATCATAGCAACTGGAAAAAGTAATAATTTGGTTGGCAAAGAAAGAGCAGATGCCGATCGTAGAGCAGATACCCAGAAACAAAAATACATTAGCAAAAACTTCTTGACAAACACACATTCTTGCTTTTTTAAGAAGTCCAAATGAGAAAAAACAGTTCAAATGAGGTAGTGCTAAACTATTTTTTAATAATGACTGGCAGTGGACAAATAAGTGGCAAAAATGTCATTAAAACAAACTTAGTGAATAACATTTAAAAGAAAATAAAGAAGAAGAAAGAAAAAAGAAACTTAGGGGGAGCAGATGTGGCTCACACATGGGAGGTCCCAGGTTCGGTCCTTGGTGCCTCCTAAAAACAAAAAACAAACAAGCAAACAAACAAAAAACCCAAGTCAGGGGAGCCAGTGTGGCTCAGTGGGACAGCACCGGCTTCCCACATATGAGGTCCCAGGTTCAATCCCTGGCCCCAGCACTAAAAAACAACAACAAAACAAACAAACTTAGTTGTTTAATATTGCTTCTAACATAGCTCAGCCCTAATAAAACATTTATTAGACTCATACGCAAACTTTAATTCACATCCCTTTCTTTGCCTATCAAGAGACCATTAACACATAATAATGCACAGAGAATGTATACAGATACTTACTTATATGGTTTTTGTGGCAAGATACTGATCCGAGTCTTGTCCAATATCTTTTTTAGCTTGTTCCTTCCTCCAACAGTGTTGGCTTTACTTTTTTTATTTACCTTTTCAAGACCTATCACCTGTTCTACATCTACAGCAAGATCTGGAATGGAGTAGCGACTCGCCTTTTTTATGTCTCCAATTTTAGGAAGGTGAGGGGCACCATTTCTTTTTTCTTCTGATAATCTTGTCAGAAGTTCTTTAAATACTAAAAGGAATGTAAACCAAAGCAACATAAAATGCCAGCTATAAGAAATCCAAATAATTCAAAGGTAATTATAAAATTCTGGCAAAACCTAAGAAATAGACTTCAGTAAACAAAATCTCAATCCTGTAGAAAACACTACTCCAATGAATGAATGACACCAAGAATCTGTTGTATAGTGCTCTATCACTTCCACTCAAAATAAGGTTGTTTTTCTAAAAAAGGGAGTGCACTCCCTTCACTAATCTACAGATAATTAAACATTTCTAAAATTCATCAACAAAAATATATATATAGGTAAACTGTATGGTCTTTAAGTCAGTAAATTTAGACAGCGGATTTGGCCTAGTGGTTAGGGCGTCCGTCTACCACATGGGAGGTCCGCGGTTCAAACCCGGGGCCTCCTTGACCCGTGTGGAGCTGTCCTATGCACAGTGCTGATGCACTCAAGGAGTGCCCTGCCACGCAGGGGTGTCCCCCGTGTAGGGGAGCCCTATGCGCAAGGAGTGCGCCCCATAAGAGAGCCACCCAGCACAAAAGAAAGTGCAGCCTGCCCAGGAATGGCGCCGCACACACGGAGAGTTGACACAAGATGACACAACAAAAAGAAACACAGATTCCCGTGCCGCTGACAACAACAGAAGCGGACAAAGAAGATGCAGCAAATAGACACAGAGAATAGACAACTGGGGGGGGGGGGGAGGAATAAATAAATCTTAAAAAAAAAATCAGTAAAATTAGAATTAGATCTAACATGTCCTTAGAAAATTCATTCTGTATCTATGCATTTTATTTTACTCTGATTCTTAGAACATTTGAAAAATTGCTTATAAAAATGACTTCTTTCATGATCAAGACCTAAATGTAAAAAAAAAAAAATGAAAAAAAAGATCAAAAGGAGGTAAATTAAAAATACAAAATTACTTACCAAATAAATTTGTTTTCACAGTGATAGATAAATGTGTATTATTTCTAAGAATTTCCATGGCTTTTGACAGCTGAATATTTTCAAAGTTTTGACCATTTACTTCTAATATCTAAAATTAAAATGATAAAACTAGTTTCAGTATCATGTTTGACTTAAGCACAAAATGACACCAGTATTCACATTTAAATCTGGATTTAGAAATATCATACCTGATCCCCACGTTTCAGGCCTGCTTCAGTTGCTTTGCTACCTGAATCTACACTGTCCACAAAGATTCCAAATCCCTTCTCTGAGCCTCCAAGTAAGATGAAAGGCAAAGGGGCTTCTCGGGATGGTTTTGTTAATGTCATCAATCTCCTTTTTGCTTTGGCTGCACATGCAATATTTAACAGCCTTAGATGTCCACCCATTTTCTATAAAGTTTAGAAAGAGTTGATGTCAATTCAAAGACAGGCTCATTAAAATGAACATAAAGTTGATTTTGCTTTTTTAAAACCCACAGATATTACCTCTCTTTCCAGATTATTTTCAAATTCTTCTAGAAATCGAGTCATTGCAGGATCTCCTTCAAAGTCATTGAAGTGATTATTCACCCACAATAATACTACCCGTGTAACCTGAAAATCAATTATTTTCATTAAGTTTTCTTTTAAGAAGGTGCAACATATATGAGATTAAAATTGCTTCAAAAATCATTAACAATTTACCTAATAATACTGAACAAAAAAATAAACCAAAAAAAAAAAACTTGAGCAAAATTTTATTCATATAAAAATGGCTTTTGAAAAAATATATTTTGAATACAGACCTTTATGTGTTTTTGCCAAGAGTTTTGTTATCTGTGAAGGATGGTATTAATTTACATTTTGTTAACTTACAAAATGTATTTGAAATAGGTCAAAGTAAAAGCAAAGTTATCTTAAAACCAAAATAGATTAATTCAAGTCAAGGAAGATAGAAACTAAAAAGTAAAGGTAGAGGGGCAGAATAGACAAAGGGAATAAACAGTATGAAGCTTAGAGAGACTTGCAAGGGACCGGGTTGGAAAAGAAAGGAGATAGGTGGGACAGTAGATAAATGTTATTTGCTTATGTTAAGATTCAGGAAATTGTTAACACCTATATTTCCTTCAGGAGAAATGAGGAGCCTTTTCTTGTAATGTTTTCATATACAGCCCTACATCACTATACAGACTCATGGTGATGGAATAATGTTTATTTACCCAGAGAGGACTATGTAATTTTTATTAGACTTTAAGTTCCCTGAGGACAACAACTTTATCACATTCTAAGTGCATCTATAACTATGCCTGGCATATATGAAGTTCCCAATAAAAATGTTACTGAATGAGATTCATTAATTTCAACTTTAAATATGAAAATTCTTGTCTTATTTTACAGACACACACTAGAATTGTTTTCTAAATTCTGAATAAAATGAAAGAAATTTTCAAACATTAACCCTCTTCATCAAAGTGAGAAAATTAAGAACGCTAATCTAGTATTAAACAGAAGTGATGTTATATAGTTAATCTTTATAATCACAATATACAATCTAAACATTGAAAGTTACATCTTAACTTTGAATGATTTGCCATTTAATTATCATTTTAGTCCAATTTTCAAATTTAGGAAACCCATAAGAGCATCATCTCCCTTAAAATTATATTTAACATCAGACTTTTTCATAAAATTAGAATTTTGCAGCTGAGAAGACAACTTAAAAGCCACCTAGTCATTCTATAGATGACAAAAAGAAGACCCAGGGATCATAAATGAATACTAACAATGAACAACAAAAATAACATTTAATATATGTGCTGATGATTTTAGTCTCTTATGTAAACTCCAGAAAATTATGTTCTTACATTGAACCTATCATGAACCTTTGATTAGATTATATCAGCTAAGCATCATTTGATTAGATTGCTTCCGTAGGTTGTGACGCAGGGTGGGTCTTGATCCTCTTATTGGAGTCCTTTATAAATAGAGGAATAAAGTTGCATACACAGGAAAAATGCCACAGAGAAAAAGAGAAGCCAAGCCAGAAGAGATAAACCAATGCAGCCATTAGGCCCTGCCATGTGCCTGATCACCCACAATTGAGCTCAGGGAGAAAGTGAGCCTGGAGAAGGCAGGGCCTGGCAGAGCCACCACTGGGCTTCACCACATGGCAGGAGTCCAGGATCGCCAGTAGCCGACCTTCACTGAAACAGCATCTCTGCCGGTGCCTTGATTTGGAATTCTCACAGCCTCAGAACTGCAAGCTTTTACCATAATAAATTCCCATTGTCAAAGGCAACCATTTCTGGTATATTGCATTGGCAGGCTTTAGCAAACTAAAACATGTGTTAACTATTTACTATGAACCAGGTACTCGATAAAGAACTTATTTCTGTTATATCATCTTTACAACAAACCGAGAGGATGTTCGTTATTCATTTTATAAGTAAACAAGCAGTCTCAGAAAGGTCTAGTGACACACAAGTTAAATGGCAGAGGGGATATTCAAACCAAATTTATATGACTAAGGAACCCATGTGAGATCTTCTGGGCTTATACCTCTCAGAAAATGAAATGAAAAGCCTTACTGTCCAAATGATTTCTCTAAGCTAATAAGTTTCAGGACCAGCACAAGATTGGGGCTTTTCACTTGTAGTTTCATATTCTGGAATTTCCTATCCTGTCTCTTCCAAGTCTGTCACATGTCTAGCACGCACTTACCACCTGCAAAATTAGGAAATGCAGATTCCCATGACACCCTGATGTCTGGGGTTGCATTTCAATACATTATAAAAGAACTAAGGTTTAAATATTTGGTGTTCAATTTATTGCATTAAAAAAAAAAAAATTCCAGAGCTTAGCTTAGAAATCTATAACAAGAATTACTATTCATATTTTTTGTTGTTTGCTTAAAGGACACTCCTAAATATTAACTATTCCATTAACTCAATCTGAATATAACTTGTGTGACAAATATATGCATAGATTACATTTCAGTTTCATTCTTAATTTTCATGTTTAAGTCTCAAAATATAATATATTTTCCAACCTTATCCCTGAGGCTCGGGTCATTAAACCACTCCAATAACTTTTTGCCCACTTCCATCGGGCTAGAAAGAAAAGTCCTATAGGTCAACAGGAAGTCTTCTATGAACGTCGGATCCACCACCGAATGCTCTTCCACTAAATGCATTGTCAACCTTTCTGAAGTGCCCTGTAACAAACATAGGTCTAATCATTACCACACATAAATAAGATTTACATGGTACCTTGATTTCAAACCTCTGATGTAAAGTCAACCAGGTAGTAATACTAACAGGATAATAATAAAACTACTATTCAACAAGAAATACGGGGAAACGGACTTTGGCCCAGTGGTTAGGGCGTCCGTCTACCATATGGGAGGTCCGTGGTTCAAACCCCGAGCCTCCTTGACCCGTGTGGAGCTGGCCATGCGCAGTGCTGATGCGTGCAAGGAGTGCCCTGCCACGCAAGGGTGTCCCCCGCGTGGGGGAGCCCCACGTGCAAGGAGTGCGCCCGTGAGGAAAGCCGCCCAGCGTGAAAAGAAAGAGCAGCCTGCCCAGGAATGGTGCCGCCCACACTTCTCGTGCCACTGACGACAACAGTAGCGGACAAAGAAACAAGACGCAGCAAATAGACACCAAGAACAGACAACCAGGGGAGGGGGGGGGGGGGGGAATTAAATAAATAAATAAATCTTTAAAAAAAAAAAAAAAAAAGAATGTGTAAAAAAAAAACAAGAAATACGAAAAATTTTTACAAATGCTAACTTCTTAAAAAAAAAAAAAGAAAAATGATAGAAAGGAAAAAAACCCACATTAATAAAGAATTTTGATTGTGCCAAGAAGTTAAAATTCTAAATTGTCAGAAACACACTACAAAAAAAATGTCCTTCCCTCGGAGGGAGGTGGGGAAGACTGTTTTACCTTGATGACAATGTGTCCCTTTCTTGTTCCAGTGCGATCAAGTTCTCGGTGTTCTTTCACCATAACAATCTCTCCCTCCTCCTCAACTTTTTGCATGTTCTTTTCTACTTGGTTGAGAATACGGCAGTAATCTTGCTGGGCTATGCAGACAAACTAGAATAAAGCGTAAGTCACATGTCAATGGTCAAGTGCCTTGCAAAAGACCTAGCAGTACTAATCATTTAGCGTTTTAATTATTTAACAATGACATTTTTCCAAGTCTATCTCATACTTTCTAATGAGTATAGTAATGAACCTTAATCAGACTTCTCTACTTTTGTTTTATGGTCTATAGCTTACATTTGGTATATTTTTTCCATAGCCCCCACCCATTTTTAACACCATATACTAGTACCGTACATTGCAGTTCATGAGAGAACACTCCCATATTTGTACTGTTAATCACAGTCCATCTTCCACCACATGGTAAATTGTGTTATACATTCCCAACACTGGTACAATCTATCCAAAGTGTAAACTCAGTGGCGCTCATATTCTTCACAGAGTTATGCAGTCATCAACCTCAGTAAATGTGTTAATGTTTTCCTTAGTCCAAAAGAAAAAAATCTCCAACCCCCCTATTATTGACTGTTAGTATTGATATAGTACCTTCTTTGACACTGCTGCAAGATTACAATACTGCTGTTAACTTTAGTCCATAAGTTACATTAACTGTGTTTTTCCCATGCATCATCATATTCTTACCACCTTGTAATACATTTGTTTTAGTTCATAAGAAGAACATTCTTATGTGTGTACTATTAACCATAAGTAATCAGACTTATCTACTTTTTAATGTCAATTTTTTTCCTTGGTAAAGTTAAGTTTTATTTTTGTAATATTTAGATGCATTTTATATTCAAAATCCTAAAAATTTTTTAAATAAGATAAAATCAGAAATTTTTTTTTTTAATGCCTCTTCTGTGATAGTTAAAAACTACTGGATGGGGATAGCAAAATCCTAGGAGGTAGATAAAAAGAACAATTACCATACAGATTTTTAAAACTCCAAAGATTTTAAAAGCAACAAATAGAAAATATGTAAGAATGATTTTAATGAAAGACATTGAAACTGAAAGATACCCATGGAGTGGGCCTTATATAAACTTGCTAATTTAGTTGGTAAGAAACCATTTTAAGAAGTCTGTTCAAAGGTTTCAAGGCAAGCTACATAACTTGATACAGCTTGAACCATTATTCCTTGTAACTAGTATCAAGAAGAAATCCTTGCTCTTAAAGAAATAGTTGCCATTAATATGAATCTCTCTCTCTCTCATGTGCATACACAAACACACACACATAATTTTAAAGAAAGTTAATAAGAATTACCATATAAAAGTTGCTTATGTATACAAATTAACCAGAGGCCAGTGTGGAGAGAAGAATAGATTCTTAAACAAATAAAAAGCACTGTCTTCTTTGAATTTTAAAAAACTTATTTTGATTTAAGAACTCATTTGGGAATGAACAAGGTATGAAGAACTCTTTTTCTCCTTTAATGTCAAAAACATGAAAAGCTACAGGGATTTTTAAATTATAGTATGTATAAGATAAAAGGGGTTACAACCATTCAAAATCATTTTTTTAAAACTACATTTATAGTTCTGGCTTAATATTCATGATATTACATTAAAATTTTTTTAAAGATACAAAAGCCAAATATTGTAATAATAATTATAGTGATATTATCACCACTATCATCATCACCATATTGCAGTAACCTTATAAGAACTTTCTCCATTTATTCTCTTAATCACCCTGAGGAAGGTACTATATTATCCCCATTGTACAGATGAGGAAACAGTTGTACCAACAGAATAATAATTTGCCTAATGACTCCTAATTAGATATTCTGGCTAAACAAAATTTTACAGTCATATTAGGAAATATGTCAAAATATCAATAGTTATTTTTGAGGGAAATATGCCACAATATCAATAATTTCTGAACAATGCAAATCACAAGTAACTCATTATATTTCAAATACTTTTCTATATTTTCCATACTTTCTGCATAATCAATGGTTTCTTTAAGGAATTATCAACAAGTCACAATTGAGAAGCAACATATAAGCAATATTAAGTTTCTCCCACTGAGTTTGTTGAAATAGCCTCATAAAGTTTTCTATTAAGAGTTTAGAAGCAAAAAGTTGATAATTCAAGACAGAGCCTTTTTAAAAAATATGCAATTATGTATGGTTTAATTAAAATTTTAAAAAATACCTAAAAATCCAACTCATTTCCATAATACAGACTACAGGTAGAGATATTCTTTTAAATATATGATCTGCTATTCTGTCTCAAGAATATATATATATTTTAAAAATTTTACAGTGCAACAAAATTCCCCAAATATGTATGCAAAACTACAGTTTTAAAAAGATTTCATTTCCAAATAATTTTAGGTATACTTCCTTATATTCAGTGAGAGAACATAATTAAATCATCATTTTTCTTCTAAAAAAGGAACCACAACCCTAAATTAAAAGAAATAAGTAGATTATATGAAAGAAAATCCTAAAAGAAAAATATACTAAATTAAACTTCTTGACTAAGGATTTAAGAAAATTAGAATAAATGTCATTTGAAATTCTTAGGGTCTATATAGAAACTCTGGCATTTTTTTGCTGTAGGAAACTGAAATACCATTTTTTTAAAAGCCAAACTGATTTTCTAAAATCTACAAAGAAATAAATTTCAGTTGAAAACAATTACCGATCTTTTTTTATTAGCAGGTTAATTTTTTCTTTAAGACATTTTTTTTTTCTGTTAAGCCAAATGTACAATTATGTTTCCTATGCAACCAACTTTTGCTTTTAAGTAGATTACCTTTTGCTTTAACTAACTGATTAACCTAACATGGAATTCATATAAAATATAATTAATTTTAACTGGTATGAAACCAGTCAAAAATTTGTAAATTAAGTGAATAATTGTTTTAGTGAAGTTTTATATTTTCAGATATGTGTTAACATATGCAAGTATTATAAGATCTAGACACTCTGATATAAAATTTTTAAAAACAATATCTTTTTATGAAAAGCCAATGGCAGTTTATGTCACAGGATTTGAGGGTGCAAATGATACCATAATTTATATTTCAGTAGAAAAATAGACAAAAGAATGAAGCATAATAAAACTTCAATCAACATATAGTACAACTTATCGTTTATCTATGGCAATTTTTTTTCTCCTCTAAAACTACTTCTTAAAATCAATGTATCATTAGCTCCCATGGTCCCAGGAAAAGGTAAGTCTAACACAGACTTACCATAAGAGGTCAGGTCTATTTAACCTGGTAGTTTGCAGTTTATAAGGGAAATTCATACCTAATTGTTCACATAGGTATCCAAGTGTTCATTTCCCATTGAAGGGTGTAGGGCAGGCCTAAGACACAGGCAGTGGAGAAGGGAAAAAAGGGAGTGGAATAAAGGGGGAGGGTGGGTGGAGGAAGAGGAAAGGAAAGAAGGGACAGGAGAAGGAGAAAAGAAAAGAAAGAGGTATATATGGGGAATGGAAAACCATTACCAATTGCCTGGTACCACAGGATGTCTATACTTGGCTTTGAACTTTGCCCTTCAAATGACAGGAGAATAAGGACACAGCAGAGAAAGGACTGGAAAAGTAGCCATAAAGTAGCCAGAACAAAACACAATCCTGAGAAGATGATAAGATCCAACTAAACAGAAATAAATGCTGAAGTTTATCCACTCGCTACTGTATCCTTAGGCTTAACATGAGCTCAATTAAATACAATATTACACAATATTTATTTTTGGAGCCAACTGTAATATAAGCTAATAAGGGCTAATCCTAGACAGAGTTGGTTCTTGGTAAAGATATCACCATTTTCTTCATTTCATTCAGCTCTTTATTCCCTCCAATGTGAGAAATAGAATGTTAGGGATGAACGAAAATAGGATTCTCAGTGTCTACTTCTAACAAGAGGTTGAGCTGTCATTTGTACTTTCTGATCGATATATTACATTTTAAAAGAAATACACTAAAATGTTGTTCCTAACAGGCATTTGCATTCTAACACCGAAATTCATTTTCCATCCCTTTTCTACTATTAAGGGACTTTCAGGCCTCAGCAGATGGGTAAGTGGAGCCAATAGGAGTTATTTCTGAAAGCCCTGATTTAGCATATTTCTTTTACAGTAGATTGGAGTAAAGAGGAAGAGACCTTTTTTTCTAGCAGGTCCCTCACTCTTGACCTTTGCATCCTAGGAACCATATATTAGGAGCGAAGGAATTTATGTATCAATCAGTTTTCTTCTGAAGACTACATTGTTTTCACTCTGGGTTTCCCATTCTTTCCTCATACTAAAAATAAATTAAACTCTCTTCCCTAATATAATCCTCACCTCCTTCTCCTTTTCCAGGACTCTCAGATAAATGAATAACGTTAACTGGTACATTTACATTACTTAAGTACTTAGTAGTATTTACTCACATCATAATATTTTTGTCAGTTATTCTGAAAAACTTCTTTGCCTCTTACATCATTCTAGTCCCATGATAATGCACTTTCTAACAGAAGGGGTTTGACCAATTAAGAGATGTATTATAATTCCTGGTTCTCAGAAAAAAACAAACAAAACTTTTACTTGCCTCTTAAGGACAGAGAGTCCTATTTAAAAATTCTGGCAATTCCAACATGTAGAAGAGGTTCAGGGAGGAACTGACAGGAGGCAGTAGGATGGAGAAACCATCACCTTTCATCTTGTTTTGAACTCAGTCTGGCTTTCTTACTTTTTTGGAATACAATTCCAGAGCTGAAGAATCATGTATAACCCTTTTAAAATGCACATTCACAGGCCAAATAATGACTTTGGGCTTTATCTAACATTTTGTTTTCCTCTATTATACCAAGTGATTGAAGAGATGAATTTATTAGGAATCTCTTTCTGGCATTACATATTTAAATAATGAATTCGTAGCCAATGTCTTCTCTATGGTGTTCACTAAAGGAATCATCTACCAAAATTATTTGGATTCTCTAGATAATATGATTTTATTTATATCCATAGTCATTTTCCTTTTAGTAAGTAAAATGCTTAAAATGAAAATGTAAATAACTGACTCCATTTTACGTTAATCAGACACTATAAAAATGCATTTATATCTTTTTAGAATAAACTATATTCAGGTATTTTTCAAAGGAAGACTAATACAACAAACATTAAATATTAATTTAGTCAAGTCTTTTGGCTTATTTATATTAAAATATTTCATCCTTCAAAGACTAATTTTTTAAGATGAAACAAATTATAATAACAAATTAAGAATAACAAAAGTATCTTGAATTTACTTTTCACTAATATGGAGGTACCAGCTAATTAAATTTAATATTTGGTCTCAAGCATTTTCACTATTAAATACTTTTAAATATTAATGAATATAACATACTATCAATACGGATATTATTTTTCTTTTGCTACCATGTATTTTTCTTTTTATTAGCAATTATATTTTTTTACTAGCAAGTCTTCCTACTGTTGTATACTATGATTAATTTCCACAACTCTTCTAATATCAAGACATTGCCTTAAATCCTTTATTAAAATGAGTAAAAACATTATGCAACTTTACCATATCATCTTTATTAGTCTACCTACAATTTCTTTTCTCAATGTTTATGTTACTTCCATGTTTTTGGTGACTAGATTATTAAGTTTTATTGATGGAAAATTTTAAAAACCATATTCATTTATGGAACACAGTTTTGTGGAGTTCAAATAATTTGAAAGGATATTTATTTTTAATTTCTGGGGGCCTGAGAACACTAAAAGTAATAGTTTTATTTTAAAATCTTATTTAAAAATGTAAAAGATGACCTATTTACGTAGGTAGGAAAATCTTACCGAACTGCATTAGGTTCTTTATTAAGAATAAAATATTAATTTTTAATGATATTCTATACCTGGCAGTCATCCACCTTTGTTCTCATGACTCCTTTCATGTATTCTTTGTCCATAGTAGGAGAGACACCAAAACTGTTTCCCATGCACAATATCTCTGCTTTTCCGTCTGGATAAGTCACTTCCACAGAACCATTGAGAATCACTGACCAGGAGTCCAGCTAATCCAAAAAAGAAAGACGACAAAGCAGAAAATAACATCATGATCATACAACTGTAGCACCAGAAGGGTCCCTAAAAATGATTTAGCAGGTCTTCCAGTTTAAAGATGGAACAAACCATTCAAGTAGTGTTCACTGCTTACCAAGTTCACAAAATGAGAAATAATACACAGTCCCATTTCATACATATTTTCATATGCCTAACACAGTTACATCATTCTGCCCTTTAAATTTGACTTTGAATTTTCTTCTCTAAAATGACCCAACAGGAAATTTCTTTTATTTCCCAAAACACATATGAAGAAGATAAAATGATCACCACTGCTTCACAAATAATCTCATCATTTGTGATAAAAGGAACTATATTTACCAACTATATTTACCAACATGTCACAAAAATTCAAAAGTTCATAGATTAAATATATATCAATATCCTTTGAAATACTATAACACTTAATGGAAACCATGTGCACTTGGAATACCTTGGCATAACAAACATGTCATAATTATTTAATAGTTACTGATGCTGGTGTTTTTAAAGGAAGAAATCAGAATTGGGTTTTTGTTTATTTGTTGTATTGGCAGATTTTCAAACATAAACTTTTTAAGCGGTAAAAATATTTACTAACCTCTTCACCATCATTTAACACTATGGTCCCTGCTCTTTCCACCACTGCAAATACCATCACAGCACAGAGTTCTCGTCTCACTGACATTGTCATATTGGCAAAAGCAGGCAACTGATGCATAAATTCCAAGAGTTGTTCTGTAAAGCAAAAAATAGTTATTGTCAGAACTACAACTTTTATTAAAATCAAGAATGCTCTAGAGTTCTTTCTTTTTAAGTGTCCTACACAATTCTGCTTTTTTAATATATCTTTAGTACAAGTTGAATTTCTTACAGGTACAAAAAGAATTCTATTGTTGTGAAAATACTGACATTTCTTTGTTGATTGAGAAGCAATAACATACATTTAAACTCAAATTCCAATAACAATGGAGGAATTACTAAATTTCAAATGGAGAATTTCAAGGGCTGAAATTAAGAAAATAGAGCCCTAAGCTCTGAGAATTCTCTAAAAAATCAGTAGGTCCATTCCATTACTTTTGGGGGTAGAAATAACTACCTTCTTTTCAAAATTTCCTGAATTTGGAATCCCATGGATATATTCTATGGATCAGACCAATCTATAAAAATTATTCAATGAAGCAATATACAACATAAGCTAAATGCAACTGAAGACCAAAAATAAGACAAAATAAATCTTCAAAATACTGAATTTGGACTCCTAAACTCACACTAAATATAAAAAGTAACTCAAAATGGATCAACGACCTACATCTAAGAGCTAAGACTATAAAAATTCTTAGAAGACAACACAGGAGTAAATTTTCCTGACCTTGGATTTGGCAATGGATTCTTAGGAGATTCAATACCCAAAATATGAGCAACAAAAGAAAAATAGATAAATTAAACTTGGCGAAAATTAAAGTTTTGTGCTCCAGAGATGACTTTGGGAGAGTTCTAGCTTCGAGGCCTGCGGTTCTCTATTTTTAATTTTCTCTATAATTAGGTAGCTATTATTGATTACCTGAGTTCTTTATTTACTCTTCAGCATGACCTCCAAGGGGAACATATTTTCTTTTCATTTCACAGAAAAGAAACTGAAGCTTATTGACATACAAAATTAGGAGAGAGCAGTGGTATGATTCAGGACTGTCTGCCTCTAAAGAGTACGCTGGACAGCAGGGTTAAGTGGTAAAGAGCATGGGTTGTATGTCAAACAATATTTGCATATTCACTACTTATATTACTTTGGGCAAGTAGATTAATTTCCTTAAGGCATGGTTTTCTCATTTGTAAGAGAATAACAGAATACCTATTACTCCTCATGGGACAGCCATGAAGATTAAATGCAATAAAGATTATAAAGTCCTTAGCACAGAGTAAATACTGCTACTATTGTCATTATTCTTATGTTGCTATCATTCAAGCCCTCAGCTAAATAAAAACTCTAATATTTTTTTCTTGTCTCCATACAATCAAACTGTCCCTATATACATTCATTTTATCTGTTAAGATTTAGTGGCTAGCTTTATATTTTGGATATATTTTGTTAGCTGCCAAAACAAGGTATAACTGAAAAATATATTCTGTGAAAAAATATTCATTTTCCATTAAATTTCCAGAGAAGACAGGGTGGTTTTCCCTGGTCCAGGGAGGCACTGTCCTAAATGATTAGATTCTACATCATCCATTCAGTTTGAGACTTTTCATTACCCAGGGTGCCTTTGGGAATCAGAATACCAGAGCTATGTGGTATGATCCAGGGACTCTGGACATCAGAAGGGGTCCTTCAAGCTGCTCCAGAATGGTGTGCCAGGAAATCAGTTTACTGTTGTAAGCAGTATTGAAAATAAAAAGGAGATAATATATCAAAGCACGGTGCTTAGTGAAACTTTTGTTCCTAGAAAGAGTAGATGTGTTTGTGCTATGCTATAAAATATATTTATTCCTGCGGACTGCAGTTGAGCAATTTTGAATATCACTGCTAGAAATGAACCATGTCTTTGACATACGGAAGGTAAGAATCATGCTTTTACAAATGTATTGACCTTCTTATGTAAAGCCTAAAGAAAATGATCAAATTGTGCTTCTCTGCATTAGGGACAGTTCTGCTGCTTCTAGTCTCTGCTTCCTTTAGCCATCCTCCAACCACCCCTGCCATTACATATTTTACAGACCATACATTTTACTTTTTTCACTCCCTCATAATAGCTAAATTCTCCTGGATAAACCAAGACTCATGGCCTTAAGAAAAACATAAGACCCAAAAAATCGTTTGTCAGAAACATTTTGAATTTAATATAATATATGCTTAGAAGATAATAGATGATAAATAATTACCACATGTATGATCAGACAACATGAAGGGGACAGAAAATATCTTCATTAATATTTGTTATAATAACTTTAAAGATGCCTTGCATGATCATTCTTCTTGCTTTTGGGGGCAGATTCCCATTTCATAAGTGGATCACGAAAAAAATTTGTGATATGTGAGCAGTGATTTTCATTCAACAAATACAAGAGAACAGAAAGGGAGCTGAGGTGGCACAACAGAAAAAATCTGTGCATCATATATAATAAGGATAAAGAGTAAAGGAGAGAGAGAAGACTTAACAATAGTATTTATACCCGGTTCTCCAGGTTCAGTTGAAAAACTAAAAATAAATCAATGTTTATCCAGAAAGCATTGCAGAACTTTAAGACTCTCAAGGATTCAACACTGGAATCATTGGTTTTGAGATAACTTCCATCCTATTATTTATAACATTATAAGATTGGGACAATCAAAAAACTGAAAAACAACAACAACAACAAACCTTCCCTAGTATCAATCCTAGGCAGTAAATATAAAATAGAAGTATTTGGCTATAGGGGGTTCAAAATAAACTCTGAAAATGCCACAGGGCCCATTGAAAGTTATGAGGATTAGGGTAGCTAAGAATTAACAGCTTGGGATGGTTAACAGGACAGTTCCTAGGGCATATGGAAAGAAGAGGCCACAGATGGGAGAGCAGAACTACTTTCTTCTGTAGTTCTTGGGAGAATCTATTAGAGTTATACACTCATCCATTACAATTTTGGCTTTTATGACCTATCTTACTTTGCTGGGAAAGAAATATTCCTGTTTATGAAAAATACAACTGTTTTTACTATTTTTTCTAGTCAATGTGACACAACGAAATGTCAAAGTACCAGTTTACAGATATCAGAAGTCGAAGTTATTTCACGAAATCAGCTTAGCTTGGTTTGCTTTGGTTCAGTTTTATATTAGAACTATTAGGTATTTTCTTATTTTTTTTAATTTGTGGGGTTTTTGGTGATACAAGAAGGGGACGAGAAAAGTAATTCATTGAAAGGGATCAAAGTAATTCTCTACCTTAATGCTTCCAGGTTTCAAAAGAATAAATAAAATTCATAATCATTCAAGAATTGAGTACGTAACAAAATTATGAGTTGGAGAACAAATATGAGTATGATAAAGTACCTCCCTTCAAAGAACTGAAACAAAAGTATACTCAAGAATCTATGGAAACTTAAAGAGAAATATTTTTATATAAATGATCAAATATTTCCATTTTCATTTGTTTCAACTTAAAACACACCCAGATACCCACACAATCCCCTCACCCCCCATATTTTGTAGAGGGAGAGGAAGTTAGGTAGGAAGAGAAGTATCTAAGAAAACATCAGAGAGATGTTCATAGTTCAGATAAAAGGAGGTGTCTGGTTAAGCTAAGAACTGGAAGATGAGTTAGATTTAACAAGACTAATGACAAAAGAATTAAAGAGTTCTTATGCTTGGTTTTATTTTCAGGCTAAGTAGAATAAAAAATCTTTCAAGATATTGTACAGACCAAACAACACTCATTATACCTTATCTTTAATATTAAAGGTTTATTACTTTTTAAAAAATGTGTATTTGGTAATAGCAAGCATCAGAATCATCACTAGTTGCAAATGATTTGTATCTGAGTAATAAATCCCATTCACTGTGGAGGCTGTATCAATAAGTACATTAAAAAGAATACAGACAGCTTTGCATTTATTTGTAGGAATCAGTACAGATCCTTAGATTCTTAGATATGAAGCTAAATTCATACATTTCGAGGAATGCAGATATGCTACATATATTCTAATAATATTTTCTTCCATAACTAATCTAAAATAAAGATTCAAAAAGAGAAGACCCACTTGATTACAAAAGGACAACATCCAAATCATTTATTCATAAGCCATATTCAATCTAATTAAAAACAAAAATCTAAAGTAAGGATTCTCAATTAAGATGGCAAATTGAACAAACTTCCAATACCATTCCCTCTTTAATACTACAGTGAAGGAATGGTTTTTTAAGTCAGCAAGGAGAGAGAACAGGAGAGTGAAACATAAATTTGGAGGTTGGAAATCAGATGAACATGTCATATCAGGCACAGAAAAATGAAACCTTAAGCATTCCAGGTGAAAATGGAGAACTACTCCAGATTTAGGCTGCAGAACTATCAAAAGAATTATGAACTACTAGCAATAGATGACTTTGGAATGGCATGGGCTGGCGAGGTGTGAGCGGGGAGGAGATGAAGGAGAAAATGGGGTGAAATAAGGAGAAATCAATGATGGGTTTTTGAAAAGCAGTTAAATCCTTCACCCCAGCAAAAACCTAGGGGTTCAATATCTGGAAAGGACCATAGAGAGAGGGGGCTCCCTTTTCTCACTTCATTCAGGTGTGGACTCTTTTTTAAAAATGTTCAGTACATAGAAGATGCTCAATCATATTAGGTGAACAAATGACTGGTTACCATCATGTATTTATCTATAAATAGTAAGCAATTCCTTTAAACAACTTCAAATAAATTTTAAATATCTAATCCAGGTTTTTGGTTTTTCTTCTTTAATTTCCTAGCATATTTATGTAGCTTAAGTGGTAAAAGTTTTGACTCCTTCAAACACATGCCAAAAAAACCTCTCTCACATACTTATACCCACACCATTCTATATCTAATTCCAATAGCCTCAGTTCCATGAGTTTTTCCCTAATACATATTGGCCCAGAAAGCACTGCAGAAGTAACAGAACAGAAAGCCCGGGTTCAGGAAAGGATGGTCACAGGTTCCTGACACTGTGGCCAGATGATGACTCTCGAAAGAAGTTGCTCTCACTCCTAATACCTCAAAGGAAATCTCCAGACCCTGAGAGGCATATATATTTAAACTCAAACCCATTATTATTATCTATCAATTCATGCTCTGATAGGAAAGGTGGGAGAAGGGACGCTTAAGGAAGGGGAAAGCAGGTACAGAGCCACTTAAATTTTTAATGTCAGGGTGCACTAAAGAAAGTCTTAAACCCCACAGTCTCATCTTCAAATGCAACCAGAGTAGGAGCAAGTTCATTTACATGATAACTCTACCAACTGCCACCTGACTAATCTGCAGTTTCAGAAACAAGAGCCTAATAGGAATGGTGCTCACAATACTAGTAATATTAAAATACTTTTGTCATAAACTAGCTAAAGAAAGGGGTTATGTGGAAGATTTTATTAATACTAGGGAGTTTCACTTACAGTATTATTTGTTGACTTTGAAGTTATTGACGGAGTAAAACTGACTTTTCAAACATGTTTAAACAAATGCTAATGTTTATAGAAAGACAATTAATTAAATGACTTTTTAAAGCCTATAAGTCTGGGCTCCATTGTACCAGACAATATCTATAAATAGTTTTAATTGCTCTTAGAATCATTTTCTGATCCAAACTTACCAATATCATCATCTGTCCTGTCGATTGGGTCCTTCTCCAGGCAGTCTCTCACAATGTCCCTGCTCATTAGAGGATCTGATGCCCTCTCAATGTCTTCTTCATCATCATCATCCTCGGAATCCACTGCCGTTTCTGGTAACCCACTCAGGTCCATATCACCAGCCTCACTTTCTGTGGCCTTAAGAGAGAATTCCCCCAAAAAAGAAAACTTTAAAAGTGTTTTAAAGTAAATCAATATTTTAGGCTCAAAAAGGATATGAAGAAGTATAGTTAGAAATATTAACTTTTTGTTACCATTTATTTTTTTGTAAATAGGTTAGACATATTCAATATCCAATAAATATTTATGTGCCAGGCACTATGTAAGAGAATTCTTTCAATAAAATACAAGTGACTTTATTTCCTATTACATTTTTAGTCAGGCTTAATGATTTTATCTCAATAAATCTGAATTCTTATCTGAGTTATCAAATGGCATTTGAAACACAGAATAAAGAAAGGATAAATGTTTACACCCCAATTTAAAAAGAGAAAGGCTTAAGATAAGACCTTAAGGGTAATAATTTATTAATTCTGAGCAATTTCTTCTCCAAAGAAGTATGAATTTATTAATCCCAAGAAAACTGAGCCTTGTCTACGCTATTATATGGTCCTCATGGAAAAATGAACCACAAATCAAAGGTGACTTGATAAATATGTAAACAAAGCATGGAGAAGTAGTTGGATTATTCCAGTGATGACTCTCAACTATAAAGTGCCAAGCAATATAAGAGGTCACTTGCCTAAAAGTGATACATTCTTTCTTCTCATTCAACATGGCTGACTGCATCACCAATCATATTTCAAGTTATCAAGATATGCTCTAGCATTTGAATATTTTCTTAGTCAACAGTCACAAATTTCAAGATTGTCCTTTCCATTGCACTATAGCCTTCTGTGATTATCATCACAATATATATATAAGTATATTATATATACTTATTTGACATCATATACCCAGAAATCACTAACTACTTAAACACAGTAAGATTGAATTCTATCAATCTTGAACATCACAAATATGTGCCTTTCCAATTAAAATATTAAACTCCAGAAAATCTTATTATAAAAATATTATATGTGTGGAATGTATGCATCATAAAGTTTACCAACTTCTAATCACACAAAGCCCATAATATTTCCAAAAATATAGGCACCTTATTTTTAAGAATAGGTATAAGATTTTTAAAAACAAACGGAAGATAAAAATACAAAATGTTAAGCCTGATAATAAACTAACACTGATTACTTACAATATGCTAGGTCAGATACTACTCAAATGCATTTTATTTATTAACTCATTTAATCCTTAATGAAATACTTTGAATTAAGTGCCATTATTAATTTACTATTCTCTGAACACTGAGGTACAGAGAAATTTTTTTCTTAAGGTCACACTGCTGAAAAATTGTGGAATCAAGATTAGAGTCCAGTAATTCTGGCTAAAGAGTCTTATCCACAATCTAATAAGCTTCTTTATACCAGATTACTTACATATGAATGTTGCTTAAGGATCTATACTTATTCTATAATTTAGTTTCAGTCAATTGTTAAAGAATAAATTGTACTATGCTTTTAGGAACAAAGGTTCATCTATCTAAAACCCTGGCTTATATTACAGAAAATAAGATTTAAGGCCACATTTTTAAGTAATAAAAGCGTGTGTAAACATTTTCTAAATCTGGCAATGAGTTTTAATCATATTGTCAGGTCTTTAGGTGTAATCTCCTAAACTAAAATACAGACAGTATAAGAAAAGCCTAAGGAGAAAATAACTGAAACAGAAAACCTAATGTCTACAAAAGTTCCTTAAACAACGGACTTTATACTTTTGCTTGGGTAAAACCATTCTGAGCGTGGTGCTGAATGCAGGAGAGCAGTAAGTAATTACTGCCAAGGCAGAGAGAATAAATTGTGGCATGCTCTGAAACGACTTCTAATTTAATTCAGAATTCATGGAATTATCTCTAGATTCTAGATTGAAACTTTAAGTAGACCCTGATATGATATAGTATGCCAAGGTTGTGATCAGAGAAAGTAGGTCAATATTGCTGTTATCAGCACCTTATTTCTGAAGTCTAGAAAAGTGACAATTTGCTAATGCTTGCTATGATATTTTCACCCCAGTTTCATTTAACATGGAAGATTATTATGTGTCACCTTATATTAAAATATATAATCAGTTCTCTAAATACAGAGTCTTTAATATTAGCCTAGAGTGAAGAAGAGGCACAATTGGGGACAGAAACATAAACAAAAAACTTTCTTTAAAATAATGTATTATATTAATAAAGACTTTTCTTTAATTTTAAATAACATATACTAAAAGATGAACAACAAATATTATACCATCCCAAAGAAAGCATTATCACCATTTAAATGAATTATACTGTCTTAAATAGAACAAAAAGACTTTCAAATTTGAATTAGACTCATCTCTCCAAAATTAAACCCATTCATGAAACAGTAGTTTTTTTAGTTGTTACCTATATTCCAGTCTTTAAGAAAAACTTTTCCAAAAAATGCACCATACCCGTAACTTAGGGATGATTTTCATTTAAACTAAACATTCATTTTATTTTTTAAAATACTACAGAATTGAGGAATGGGAGTAGCTCAACGGTTGAGCACCTGCTTCACATATACGAGGTCCAAGTTCATTCCCTGGTACCTCCTAAAAATTATAATAATAAAAAATAAAACATAAAACTAAATAAAATACTATAGAATTCCTTTTAATAAAACATTTTAAATAAAACTTGTTAAACAACATCAGGAATCCACTAATTTAATATTAACAACTGTCTGAAGAACAAGATAAAAGTCTAATGGATACAAACTGGTCTACAAGAGAAAAGGGTAAAACTTGAAAGGATTGCTTAGGACCTAGCAATTGCTGAATTTATATTTGCTGAATGAAGAAATTAAACAAAATCAGAGTTTAGTGGTTCAAATCCCACCTCTACAATTCAATGTGTGACTTAAGCCAAGTCACTAAACCTCTGTGAGCCCTGGTTTTATCATTTGTAAAACTGGAGATATATCTTCTCACCATTCATAGGACAGCTCATGGATCACTTAAGGGAAAAGAAAACCAGTTAAAGGCTAGATCAAAAGTCTTTTCTTCAAGGAAATAGATACATTTTTCATTTTAGTACTCCCCCACACCTTCTATCTCTCACCATTCCAGCAGAGACCCTTCTACCCGATTTATATTTGCACCGTTTAACTAAAAAACCAAACTCTGTTAAATATCCCACCCCTTAAATATTTCTCTCAGATTAACATCATTCATTAAATTCTGGCCAAATGACTCCCAGTAAAAACTATAAAAAAGAGTGATCATCTGTTGAGTGACTGCCACTGCATCTGATACTTCTAATACATAATAATTATTCTTCACATCAATGCAGCCAGTTATGATATTATTTCCTCTACTTTACAGATGGGAAAACAATCAGAGAAACTGAATAAATTGCTCAATATAAAAAATAAAATAAAACAAACAGTAATTGTGCCAGGACTCAAAACCAGGTCTGACCAACACAAAATAGTAAATACTCTGTACTTTGTGCCCAGCTTTCTCAACAGACTGTCTTCATAAAGAAAACAGTTAAAATGTAATAAAATGTTTATACTATGCTAAGGAATAAAAGCCAAAAAAGTCTGAAAATACATATTTGTGCATCAACATAAAGGAAACACTTGATAATTTCTAGCTTCCTTCAAACTACTATACTTCAAACTGAGATTAATACTAATCTTAAAATAACTTCATTCCAATTAAAGACACATATAATAGACACTTCATATTTAAAAGGTATCTAATTGTATTTTGTCTCAGGAGGAAGGAGAAAGGCTTGTGTATTTCATTTAGGCAAATAATTCCTGTCCTAAATTAATTTACCTTTCACATGTATAGCAAAGGTTTATTTGCTATAACAAAGGCTTATTTGCTCATTAATATTTTAAATAGTGATAGTCTCAAAAAAAGTAATATTCTTAGGTCAGTGCTGAAAGCTCTATGATTTATTCAAATATATTTGATTGTTACAAATAGAGTTCATAGGTTTATTTCACATGTTTTAAGGATATCAAGAAAATGAACAAACTGAGGAAATATTAAATACCATAAAGTACTTTAAAGAGTTTAACTAAAATAAAAATTAAATATAGGTTTTTATCATTAAGCACTTTAAAATCATTTGCCAAAAAAAAATAATAACTTTCCACTTATTAAATTGCCATATTTAAGAGGTTGATTAATACATGATGTAAATAAATTTTGTGTAGAATTTCAAACAGATATTTAAACCAAATAAGCGTCTAAGACAGACTTTGATGTAACTTTAGGCTAGGAAGTTATACTGAATGCTTTAAAAAAAAATAGGTGCATCAATGAAATGAGTAGGAGCTACAGATAAAACAATGTATTACTGCAAAAGTATGAAAGTGTATTTGGCAGTAGGTATAATGCTTGCATCAAAAAGCCTGGTTTGTGGGGAGCAGATGTAGCTCATGGGTCTGAGTGCCTGCTTCCCATGCATGAGGTCCTGGGTTCAATCCCTGATAAATCTTTTTTTTTTTAAAAGTCTGGTTTGTGTGTAATTAATTTATTTTGTTCCTAATTTCGCACTCTCAATTTTTTTTCACTTCAATATAGTAGGCTTTCTTAAAATATATATGTTTAAAAGAGAGGAACAATTTCTTAAAGTTAATGCAAATTGTTAGGCTGCTTTTCAGAAGTTACAATTGTACTAGGAGTATGTAAGAGTGTCTATATGTATTTATTTTAAATAAAATCTGTGGTAATTAGATAGGCAAAGTAGTTCCATATTTAAACCACCTACTCAAATACTAATATTTTAAATATTTTATTTAAATGCAGACATTTGCATTTTTCTCTTCTATTAATTACCTACTCTCATTCTTTCAATATTTTTACTTTGGGGGCTAAATATTTGTATTAATTTTCATAAATGAGTTATATTCTGACTTTAAATCTTTGTTTCAATTGATTATTTATTAAAATTGGTCATTTATTATACCATAAAGAGTTTGTTAACTCTTTAGTTTACCTGGAATTTATCTTAATTATGATATAAAATGAGACTATAAAATGCTTCCCCCACTCCACCCCAAGACCATTTATTGAATAATCCATTACTTTCTTTAGTTATCTGTGAGGTTTCCTCTATTACATATTACATCCTTGCAGTTTGAACTCTGTTCTATTGATCCGTCTCTATTTTTGTACAACTATTTCCAGTTTACCTAAGTCACTTACTCACTCGGATAGATAACTTATCTTGGACTTTATCACGGCTGGAAATGGCACTGTCTCATATCACTAATTTAAGCCTTCTGCTTTCTGTTATCAACAATTCCCTGTTCTTCAGTTTGTTTCTTCAACTTTTTCTCATGGTAACTTTCCCCCGCCCCCAACTCAACCAGTACCTCCAGTCTTCTACCTTCTATGTCTAACCAACCCCCATTCTCACTTCCTTTCATAGCCAGCTTATACTCCGTAGTCTATTTTTTCAATGACATTTCTTCAACACTGCTTTACTGCATGCCTACTATTTGCAGGCTTTGAAAAGAAAATAAAAACAAGAAAGACAAATTCCCTGACCTTCTTTAGCTGTCTTTCCAGAAGACAGCCAGAACAACATAGTAACAACCATTTCAACTACAGCTTAGGAAGGAAATCAAGTACTGACCAGGATATAAACCAAAACATAGGACTTACATTACAGATAATAATAAAGGAAACACTCTCTCAGGTGATAATTGAAAATAAAAAGTGTAAAGATAGGAAAAAACATTCCAAACACAAGAATGTAAAAACAAAGCTCTATAGCTAGAAAGAATGCGGTATTTTGCTCCATTTGTCTTTGTAATTATATGCATTTAGCGAAACTTCAGTCCCAGGTGAAGCCAAATGTTTTCTTTCTTTGCACTTACTATGGAGAAAATTACTTAACAGGCAAGAGGGAAATCAATCTGTATTTGAGTACCAAACTCAAAATGAGCCTCCATTTCTCCGGTCAATTTACTTCTACTCTCCAAAACTACTATTTTAAAACTTCCCTCTTCATAAAATGGTCTACCCTCCAACCCTCTCAATCTTAACAAATGAACTAAATTCTTTAGAGAGAAAATGGAACCCATCAGACAGGAATTCCCTCAACTCCCAAATGAGCTCCTAACAACAGGATCGGTCACTTTTATAACAAGGGAGGTGTTACTTATCCTAAGTCTAGTCATTCCACTTTGCTCTCAAATTCCTCTTCTACCACCTCTGAGCAATATTACTCTATCCTTTCTTTCTTGTACACAGCACACAACTTCAGTCTCTCCTGTGAGCAGTTACACTAATATCATTATGACGGTTTTCAACCAAGTAAGCAAAGACGTCCTAAATCAGAACTGTACAAAGTTTAAATTTAAGGGCTGCCATGGGAGATGATAGTTGCCCATCCTGGAATTGTTCAAGAATAAATTGGATGTCTGATTGCTAAGAAAGCAGTTACGATTCAAAGATAACAGAAGTGGTTTATGGAGAATCTCTATAAAAATGTTAAGTTTTGCACAGCTAATAACTAAAACCTTAGATACATTCAGGGGATTTTTCCTTATGAAGGATGTAAATATAGAGGCACAAACTTATCATCATGTTTGAAATGAGCCTTGAAACTTACTAAATGCATCAAAATGATACTCAGTAGGGTGGACTTACTGGTATTCTACTATAGAAATATTATGACTAGTAATGGAAGAAATTATATCTTTGATTTGGAGACAGTGGCCATGGGAGTTGCTGAGGACAGGGAGAGGGGAAAAAGAGGTGTGATATTGGGGTATTTTGGGGACTTGGATTTGTCCTCAATGATACTGCAGGGACAGATGTAGGACACTATATATCCTGCCATAACCCACTGAATTAACTGGGAGAGAGTGTAAACTACAACAAAAACTATAACCCATGCTATGGAGCAATGCTCCAAAATGTACTCACCAAATGCAATGAATGTACCACTTTAATGAAAGAAGCTGTCGATGTGGGAGGAGTGGGGAGTGGGGTATATGGGAACCTCTTATATTTTTTAATGTAATATTTTGTGTGATATATGTATCTTTTTAAAAAAATAATAAAATTAAAAATAAAAATGATACTCAGGGATCCTCCTCATCATCCAGTACCTTGAGGTAAAGTCAGACTGAAGGCTACAAACTCCAACCATGTCACTGTAATTAGGAACTCTCAGCCACACTCAGACATTCTGGATACAGCAGAAGACCATCGAGAATTTCCTCATGGACTTAATCCAGCCTACTCAAGGTGAGCCTTCCCCTTGGAATATATGCCTCCGTAAGTTATTATAACCAACACCCTTTGTTCTCATTTTAGATTTACCTTCTAGGAGCTCCTTTCAGATTTGTATATATTTGAAGGGAGCAGTGATAACTGCTACAATCTCAAGTTGTTTTCCCACTAAAGAGGTATGTATAGTCATCTCAAGGTTTAGAAAACAAGGGCTCTGCCATGATGTTTCAATTTATGTAAGCTAAAGCACAGCTTTGACTTATACTGTTCATTGTTTCATATATAAGGCATACTCCTGAAGTAAACGTTTTAAAAACCAACCTCTAGAAGTAAGCAGTATGTGGTGGTTACCAATTAGGTGTACTTATTCTAGTCCATCGCCTTTTCCTCCTCTAATGTCTGAAAATACTTAATCAATCAAAATAGAAATTTACAAAGTGAGTACAATCATTTTGTTTGAAACTATCTAAAATCTGATATATATCTGAAGGTCCCCCAAAGGCCACTTTTCCTGAATTTGCATTTTTTCTAAGCCAATAAGTTTTCCTTAAAAATTAAAATTATTTTGTTTTAAAAACATTTTTTAGAATCCCTAAATTCTAGGTTCTTTTTTGTCCATAAAGGCATCATAAGTTTAAACACATAACCAAATCTACTTAAAAATACACAAGAAAAATAATTCAATGATCTAACCTTAATAGTCCCTACTTTTGCCATAGTCAAGATTTAATAAAAGCATACATGTAGTGTTGCCTTATAGCTTTTAATCAAGAAATAGTCTTCCCATTCCAGTCTTTAATGTTCACCATGAACTAGAGAGCACAGTTAGTCAATCATTCAACGCTGACTGCTGGTTCTGATAATAAATGCAGTGTAATGAAGAAAAAGAAAAAAAAAATAGTCGTATAGCTAATATGTCAACAAATTAATCAAATATTTGGAGTCAAGTGAAACAATTCCATTACAGTCACTCTACTTAAAATTCTGATAACTGTAACAGCAGAGGTAAGTACAATTAAATAGTAGTTCTACTTCCTTAAACAAATATAGAGAGGAGCAGATCTATCTCAGGTAGTTGAGCACCTGCTTCCCATGTATGAGGTCCTGGGTTCAATCCCTGGTACCTCCTAAAAAATAAAGTAAAATAAAAAACATTAATAGAGCATGCTATATCTGTGTACAGCATAAATATTAATGTTTTGTATGTCTGTTTGCACATTAATATATATACCACCAATATAGAATAATAAAACTCCTTGGAATAAATGAAAATGAAGTAAATGACAAAAAATACCCTCTTACCTGGTAGATATCAGAAAGACTGCTGCTTCCAGAATCACTAGTGATACTACATCCTGAATGGCTAGAAGAAACGTGCGTCACCTGTGGGTGCAGACTGTCAGTAAGGTGTAGTTTTGTGAAATCTGCAGGAAGCTATGGAAGGAGCAGGAAAAACTAGGATTACAATTTGAATCAAGTGCTTCAAAAAGAAGTTTAAAAGTGTAATTTTACACTCTATTCCATGTCATTCATCCAAAAATGTTATTAGGAAAGATGCCTCATATTTCAAATTCACAAATTACTGAACACTGTCTTACTCACCTAGAATCACAAAGTAAACTTTTAAAATTTATAGGCTTACACTGAATCTTAAATAATAATAATTCAAAGATTAAATAGGGGGTTTACTGATTAAAGTTAACTTGGGTGAGCATTTAATTTAACAAGCTATAACTTTCAAATCATGCATTAATGAGCAAATTAGTCTACTACTATTTGTTAGCAATCACAAATGTAACTTTGTGGCAGGATACAGTTTAAACAAGAAAACAGATATGCAGTTCTTATATGCCCAAACGTGTTTAATGGTGAAAAACTTGAGAATCTTAGAATTGATGTAATGCTGTGTTAGCCAAGTAACTAAACTAGGTGTTATGTATAAAATGGAGAAAAGAATGCCCTCAAAGAAAGTTATGGACAACATTTACCCATCCGTACACACACACACAGATATCAATTTTCTCCTTGTTTAAGGTCTGAATAAAAATAGTCTCTATTAAAATATACTGATACACTAAGTATCCCTTAAGTGCTTTTACTCTCCTCATATCATATATCAGAGAAAATGCATTAAAAATGAAACATTCATACAACTGCTAATTCAACAAATATTTAAGGAGGTGTTTTTCCCTTACTATGTGCTAGTAAGTGTGTGAGGCTCTAAGGAAACAGTACCCTTAAGAATCTTATCCTCTTACAAGTTATTACCACTCATTTTGAATGAAAAAAGATACTCTAAACGACCATAACATCATACTTTTTATACTATTGACTAATAATACACATCATGTCTCAAAAAATATACTAACTGGCATCATGCAACACAGATATTCTCTTTCCTGCCTGCATTTTGATCCTCTTTAGCTGGTGAATAATACATATAATGATATATTTGTTAAATATCCCCTTCTCCCCTCACGAAAACATATATTGTCATTCACAGCTTAGAATAAGCGTCATAAGGGAAGTGGTATGGTTTATGTCAATGATCAGACAACAGGTTTTGGAGTTCCAAACAAATAGGCAAAAAGTGTTTACATCCCATAATCATTCAGATCTGACTGACTGTATGAGTAGATGATGCCCTTTCTCCACCTTAAGTACATGGATTTAGTAATATTTAGATACAATCTGTTTAGAAATAATATTTAACTTGAAGGGAGACAAGATAAACAAAGGAAAGGTTTAAAAATGAACTTATTTGGTGGTATATGATTAGATGTCAAATAAATGGAGAAAAACACAAATGATGGTATAACTCAGAGAGGTGTAATGTTTACCCAAATGTGTGAAATCACTGCAAACATGACCTATCCCATGAAGAGTGTTTTTGTTTTTTTACTAATAACCAAAAATGATGTGAAATATTATATAAAACTTAGGAGATAATTCCCCTGTCAGTAAAAGATAATGGGCAAGTAACTACTCAATTCAGAATTTTTATGTTTTATTCACAATATAGAAGAGTGAAATATTTTGCAGGATTTCTTTAGAGACAATATGAAAATAGAAGTTTGCAAAAATATATCAATGACTATGATTTTACATGCACCTAAGTGATGGATATAAGATACTAAAATAAATAATGTGCTCATAACCAGGCTTCATCATCCCAGCTATATATCAATTTAATGTAGTCACTAAACACAGATGGCAACTGGGGAAATACTCCTCTATGGTTCAGTGATTTCAAAAGGCATCAATTGATATAGGTAATTATAGAATAATAAGCTGATTTCTATTGACTATCTTTTATAGACATGACTTAGGTTGACATGTGCCATACAGTGTGATCTTTTTTTAAAAATTAACAAACAATATGCCAAGTGAAGATACAACCATCTAATGACTAGGCTATTATTTATTCAAGTCTCATAGGACTCTCTTCTCTTCAGCTCCATTAACTGGTTATTTTTCCTAAGAATTCACTATGTGGACAGCATTAGGATCTGTAAGAGTTCTAAACATAATAGGAGAGACAGGGACCCACACTTTACAGACCACAATCTATTCGTCTGTACCTACTTACAGCCACAAATATCAGAATTACATGTCTTTGTTGGGTTTAGAACGATAAAGTTATCTAAAGAGAAAGAAGAAATGTTTTTGTTTTTTAGAATTTAAGTCTATTTAATAACATTTATTAAACATCTATTATGCCAGACACTCTTTCAGAGACTGAGAATATCAAGGTGAATAAGACATTTTCAATTTCATATGTAACTTCTACTACCCTAAAAGTCATTGTAATAGGTGTTATGAACAGTAGAAAAATAAATTAAACTTAGTTTTTGTCACATCACCTCTTGTGTTCTTTGCAGAATAACATGAAGTGATAACATATTAAACTTAGATTATATGTATTTTGTATTACTCAAATCCCTCTTTTATATTAGAAATGTAAAAACAGATGCTGAGTTTACAAAAACTTAAATCCATTAGAGAAAAAGTGATAAGACTATCCTTTTTCCATAAATTGTGATAACATCACTATTCATTTTATCGACAGTGCATATCAGTCAAGGTTGTGAGATATGACAAGTTGTGGAAAAGCAAGGAGCTTATGAGAACAGAGCTGCAATGCAGAGATTTGGTCCAGCTACAACACTCTAATAGAATAGCACCAGGAAATGAAACTTATGGGACTGGAAGTCAGAAGCAGACACAGGTTCAAGCCACACGTTGAAACCTAGGGCACTATGATAACATGTCTCGTGTGAGGAATTCATGCTCTAAAATATTCTAAAGGCACAATATGAAAAACTCATTTCAGATTTTTCTAGGCTTGATCCAGTACCTATTTAAATTAAATCAGTATACTCTCTAATGATGTTATCGATTAATATAAGATTGTGAATTATCTTTTGACTCTAACAGCCATTTATAACACAACTGCTATTCAAAAAATAAGAGAATTTAGTGAAGTTGGGATTATATACTGTAATTATCAAATGTAATCAAATAAATAAGTTAAAAGGATATTAAGAGATCATATACATTTTGATCTTAACACCCATCTGTTTCCCAGCAATTTAGTAATAATACAACTTGAAGGAATCTCTTATGTTTTTCATTTTTATCATTTAGAAATTTGTATTTTAGTATTTGATTATATGACTCTATTGCTTCTAAAATTTTTCCTGGTACAAGCAACCCACAATTCCAAAAAGATAATACTTGTGAGCCACAATTGTAATAAACTGATGTGAGGCAAATTAAATCACAGTTAAACCACATGTACTGCTAAATGCACAAAAAAACAGCAAAGGTAATACTTAAATCAGTATTTAAAGTAAAGCACAAACCTTACATAAAATAAGTACAAACCTAAAATTGATCATAGTTTCATTTGTATAACAGCTTGTTTTATTCTTCGGGACAAAATGTAATTATAATAGTTTTAAACAAGGAAGAGGTACAATCAAGACCTAAGTCTCATATATGAATAGGCATTTGACAGTTACCGATTAATTAACTCAATGGTGGCATTTATGAAAATACAAGTTAATAAATGAACTCTATTTTTAACATAAGTGTAATAAGTATGGATCTCTCACACCACTAAGTAAATATTTCCTTGAATTGGTAAAACTCAAATTGGTGATTGTATACTAGAAACTAGAGGGGCTCCTTCATTCCCACTTCTTCCTTTACCCCAGGAAGCAATGAATTACTGACCAAATCCAGTATCTGTGGAATAAGACTCCCAATCCAACTAAGAAGTTGAGGGGAGGGATTTTATGGGAATTTTACTCATAACAGGTGCTTTATGAAAAAGAGTTTCACAATGTTTAACATATACAGTATCAGCTTAGATCTCTGAGATACCCAGTATTTAAAAAAACAAAACAAAACAAAAACTACCACCATCAGGTAGAATTTATTTAAATGATAATTTTCCAGGCTAACCTGATCTCGGAATCCCTTTATTTCAAGTTGTAGTTAAAACAGAACAGACAAGGTTTAGTACGACTACTGGAATCTATCCAACCCACCCAGGCAGCTTATCTTGAGTAACACTACCTAAGGCATTTAAATTTCACACTTAGTGACTAATCACTAACTTTGTATTAAGATGAGTCACTAAAAATTTACTCAAAGGAATATTGTTTTTTCATTACTGGAGTTCCAGAAGGCCTGTGAACATTATGGAACACATTTCCAATTTTTTTTCTGAAGTATTACTGAATATATTGTTTCAGGTCATTCATTCAAATTGTACTGAAACTCTGTGTATGAGGATTAAATGAATTAGTACGGATAAAGCACTTAGAGCAGTGCCTGGCACAGAGAAATCACTTCAGAAGTGTGCTGGCTATAAACAACTATGGGAGGTACAGGTCCTTTCCAACTCTCAAATTTCTGCAGCTGGAATCTAAGACTAAGATACCACCGGGTTATTAAGCTATTCCCAGATGGGGTTTTATGGCTGGAGTCATCCAGCTACAGCTACTAACCTTCACTCACTCTGGAATTCAAGTTGGTTCCATACATTGTTTTTAAAAGCAATTCTTTCTCTTTCTCTCCCCTTCTCTTTCCCTCTCTTGCAAGGCAGCATGCATGCCCGTTTTGTTTTGTTTTTCTTTTTTTCCCTACCATCCCTGTTTTTTGAAACACTACTAGTTCTGACAGTCTCCAACCTGTTTTCACACAGAGCTTAAATAGGCAGGTATATAATTTTGCAGCTCATTTACAAGTGAACTTTATAATATGGTCAACTTTTTATTTTTCGAAATCATACTATTTTTTTTAAAGATCTTTTAAAAAGTAAACATTCGGCTTCCTGAATATTGTACATCAGGAGTATATTTTACTTTCCTCATATCCCCTTTTAAATATCTGTCCTTGACTACCTCAATCTTCTAGTATTCTTCAAAGGGAAGAGAAGATTTTTCTTTACGGCATACAAATTTTTTTGTACATAAATATATAAAAAGGCAGGAAATGAAAGTTTTCCAAATGTGTAATGAGATAATAACTTAACAAGAAACTGATAATCTAATAATATTTTTCTTATTATATTAATATGTAGATATTTTTATGTTTGTATGATTATGCTTTAGAGAAAGAGTTCTAAAAAATTTTATCTGCTTTATATTTACTGAGGAAACTTGCCAAAAAGTAAACAATATGTAAGAATTTAACATTCTCCCAGCTTCTAGCCCAGGTTCATAAGACATGAGCTCCATTTTCACATATATGGGTTAATCTTCAGTTCAACTACCTCCTAATCAAATGAGCTTGGGTGTGTTTTGTATCTACTTATATAGTTAACTATAATTTAAAGTAACCGACTAATTTCATCACAATAGTGATAGCAGTTCTATGCTTGCTAACAGAACTATTGAAGTTTGTCATCTGAAAGATAGATGTACTTTTTCAAAATCAAGATGTTTATCTGAGACCTAAAACAAAATAATCCAACCTGTTTACAGTCTTCCATAGAAATACTGAGTAAGCTGACTGTCATATGTACATGCCCAAATGAAACTGTCCTGTTGCCTGATAACAAACATGGTTCTACGATGGTCTTCCAGTGACAGCCGTCCCCCATTCCAAACATGCACGTACACACACAGCATATAATCCCTTCTCCTTTTCAATTTGTGATTTTCAACTATCACCAACTCCTCATTCAAAAAGTTCACCTTCCTCTGAGAGATTTCAAAAAATATCTCTAGGTCACTGGTCCAATAAACTTTCAATGAAATATATGGCAACTATTGGCAAGAGTCACATGATTCATTTTCTGGGTAGCACTTGACCTGTTTTAATATTTAAATTCCTTTGTATATTTTCTCTTAATGTTAGAAATAACTGCTACCACTATTTGCAGGGGGTGGGGGGGAAGGGGTGGAAAATGCACTGTAGCATGGACAATGCGCTGACAAGTTTACATCTGATTGTTCTAATACTTGTAAAGACTCCGGGCATTGCATTTTATTTCTGGAGATACAGTAGCTCTGGAAGTTCAAACAGCTTAAGTAAGTGGCTTGTCCAAAGTCCCCGGTTAAGGGGCTCCAAAATCAAGCCCATTCGACTCTGTATCTTAACTCTAAATATCTATTACTTGGTGCCATATTCTAACCCAGTCTGTGCACCTGTCTTCTCCCTTATTTAAACCGTGAACACCTTAAAAAAAGACACTAATACAACCATAGCTTCATTTTCTAACACACACAAAAAAACAATAAATACATTTTTTTGGTAAAAACTGTTTATCCATATAGGATACTGATATATTCAACAGTTAATTACACTTGTGTTCTCAGACTCTTGTTTTCCAGGCCCAAGTGCGATCTGTGCTATGGAAGCAGCAATCCCCGGAGAGGGAGAGGAGTTGCTGGTAACACCAGAAGACAGTTCGTATGGCCAATTAGACAACAACTTTGATGAGCTCCAAAGGGACTGTGCTTAGTTATCCCAACTACAAAAATGCTCGATGGAGTATGGAGTTAGGGAGATGTGTATTTAAGGTCAAGGAGAAAAGATTCCTATGGGATCCTTTGGAGATTCTCAGCTGCCTTCTTTTTGAACAAAAATAAACAATTGATTTGTGAAGAAAGCCTCACTCAGAATTAAAAAGATAGAGCCACAAACCACTTTTAAGTATTTAAAGATTATTAAGAACTACCTTATACCCAAATGCAAACATACTTGGATCTGCATACAACAGAATGGCAGACACTGGCTAGTTGTCAGCAAACCAATGTCATCTTGCTGGGCACACAGCTAGTCTACGTTTCCTAGTCCTGTGCAGTTACATTAAGCATGTGCTAATGTAACTGAGATCTAACCTTTGGAGTATGAACAAACAGAAGAGATGTGTGCCACTTCCAAACCCTGCCTACGAAAGTCTTCCAAATAGACTTTCATGCTCTTTCTCCTTCCATCAAGACAACCTCACTTGGAAAACAATGGCATTGAAGATGGGAGACAACAGAGCTCCTGAATGGAAAGGGCCTGGGTCTCTGAATCACTGTGTACAGGGGAACGGTCTATGATCAAGAACTCCTCACCTAAAGTAAGGGGAAATGGAAAGGAGAAATGAGTTTATATGGCTACGAGTTTCTAAAAAAGAGTCTGGAGGCTGGCAGAAGGTTTGCCCTCATGCACAACTGAGCAGAGTCAGAGAGACAGATAAAGCAGATACAACCCCCAGATATTGGTTCCTTTGAGGGCTAAAGAGACCATCGGGAGTTATGGTCATGGCCGATGGGGTTAACTACCAGGGCAGATGGCCCCTCTTTGGAAATGGTGTTTATGTGTGATGAATCTGGACTCAGATGGGATCTCCCTTCATAAGACTTTCATGCCAATGTGCTGGAGGTGCAGTTAATGTTGGGGTTTAAGATATATTTAGGGGATTTGAATCTCTGGACTGACAATGTGATAGCCAGGTCCTGAGCCTCAACAGACTCCAGCACCTACAATCTGATTTATTGGACTTACCACACTCAGCTAAGATGGAGTTGAAGAAGGACAACCACCACACCATGGAGCCTACAGTGATTACAACTGAAAATGGGAGGATTGCATCCAACATCCATGTGGAATCTGACCCTCCTCTTGACATAGAGGTGCAATGGACACAACCAATCCAATGTCCACATAGAAGAGGTGGCATTGGAATGGGAAAAGTGGACATAGTGGACGAAGGGTATGGGGAAAGGCAGGAAGAGATGAGAGGTGGAGGCGTCTTTGGGACATGGAGCTGCCCTGGATGGTGCTTCAGAGGCAATCACCGGACATTGTAAATCCTCACAGGGCCCACTGGATGGAATGGAGGAGAGTATGGGCTATGATGTGAACCAATGTATATGAGGTGCAGAGGTGCCCAAAGATGTACTTACCAAATCCAATGGATGTGTCATGATGATGGGAACGAGTGTTGTTGGGGGGGGGGAGAGGGGGAGTGGGGGGATGGGGTTGAATGGGACCTCACATATATATTTTTAATGTAATATTATTACAAAGTCAATAAAAAATAAAAAAAATTAAAAAATAAAAAAATTAAAAAAAAAAAAAGAACTCCTGCTTCAGATTTTATGCAAAAGAGAAAATTCTATTGTGTTTGAACTATTTTATTTGTGAATTTTAACAGCTGGCATTATCTTAACTGTTATAAATACTATGGTCATTATTGTAACCGATTTGTGGAATATATTCCACTATGAAGTGCTAAATTCCCTGAGGAGAAGTAGGAAGGGCTCTGATAATATCCTCATGTATCATTTCATAGCAATGTGTGCAGTTTGGATAAAATAAACACTAGAGTTCATTTACTTATTCAATTATCCACTCAAACAACATTTATTGAAAATCCATTTTATGCCAGTATGCCAGGCACTATTCCTAGTTTTCTAATTAATTATAGCAGTAAGTGAGATAAAGTCTATGCTCTCATGGATCTTCTCCCTAGTGGGTAGGGAGAATAATAAAAGAATAATCCAAAAATTGTCAAATAGTGATAAGTACCACATGCAGCAAATATTAAGAGAGTAATGCAATAAAGAATAATTGAATGGACATGGAAGGTCTATCACTAAGATGTAATACTGATACGAGAAAATTGTTTTTGTTCTTTTAATATTATCATTTATTTCCTAAAGGGACAGTCCTAAAGCCTACCATCTTAGTGAAATACACACACACGCCCTCTCTCTCTCTCTCCTCTCCCTATATATATATAATATACATGTATATTATATATTTACTAATGGGATACTATGTAAATTATATATTTACATATGGATTTATGCTTTATTTTTATGTAATAGCTAAATTTAGCACATCACTCAGCCAAAGGAATATAATTGCTGAATATTTTATGAAATATTTGTGTGCCATTTATACAACTTAAACAATAAAACCAACTAAGTACCTTATGAACTAGACAATATAAAATATAGAGTCATTATATGAGTTGGACAATATTAATTTCAAGATCCAAATGTTATATGATGAGATTATAAGGCTTCCCGGTAATTATTTGTTGCACTCAAAAGGTACCATTTAATAACCAGAAGCCAGCCAGCCACCTACTTGGTCAATTGATTTTAATTGCTCATAAAATTCACTGACTAGGATGACTGCTCAAGAATAAACATCTCTACTGAAATTTATGCTATAGTCTTAAAAATAAGAATACTGAAAGTTTCTTTCACTAGGAAGTTTAGGTATACTCAAAATCCTTGATCGAGTAGAGTTTATAGTATGAGGGAAAAGGAGCTGGGGGAAGACTGTCAAACAAATATGATTATAAGACTAGGTAACACAGTGGCAGGTAATCTGAAAACCAATAAAGTCGGGTAAGGGGAATGATGCATGGAAGGTCTCGCCGATGAGATAACACGGTAGTGAAGACCTCAACACTGTAGCTATGCACTGGGGGAAAAGGTATTTCAGGCACGAGGGCATCAAGACCAAAAGTCCAAGGCAAGGGTGGCCCTGGCACAATTTGGAAATATGGGAAGGTCAATTTGAGCTCTGAGAAGACCAGAAGGGATTAGGACAAGAGATACTCCAGGGTGAAATCATTAAGGAAGCTGTGGTAATGATTTTGGACTTTATTCTGAGACAGAAAGCCACTGGAGGGTTTTGACACAAAGTGCGCATCAAGAATTTAAAGACTTTTAAAGAGCAAAAAAGGCAAAGATATCACACAAAATATTTTTCTCAATCTTAAAGTGAACCAATTCAATACATATAAACTACATAAATAAACAAGATAAAGAAAAGGGGAAACGGACTTTGGCCCAGTGGTTAGGGCGTCCGTCTACCATATGGGAGGTCCGCGGTTCAAACCCCGGGCCTCCTTGACCCGTGTGGAGCTGGCCATGCGCAGTGCTGATGCGCGCAAGGAGTGCCGTGCCACGCAAGGGTGTCCCCCGCGTGGGGGAGCCCCACGCGCAAGGAGTGCGCCCGTGAGGAAAGCCGCCCAGCGTGAAAAGAAAGTGCAGCCTGCCCAGGAATGGCGCCGCCCACACTTCCTGTGCCGCTGACGACAACAGAAGCGGACAAAGAAACAAGACGCAGCAAATAGACACCAAGAACAGACAACCAGGGGAGGGGGGGAAAATTAAATAAATAAATCTTTAAAAAAAAAAAAAAAAAAGATAAAGAAAAGGATATAAAGAAAATGTTAACAATAGGTACAGAAGGATTGATGGGATTGTGAACATTAAAACTGTTTTTTACTTATATTTTTTTCCAAAGTTTTAAATGTGAATATCTATTGCTTTTGTAATTAGAAAAAGAAAATTTTAAGAGTAATTCCATAGAAAAAGATGTTTATTATAACTTAAAACAAGATGCCACCAACAAATAGCAGCACCATGACTTGTCTTAACGGGAACTCTATGAACAGTGATAAACTGTGAAGTTAGATCTATTCTAAATTATCATTTGTGGCTACAATGACTATATAACTGTAGGTACTGAAAAATCACACCATTCTTATTTGAGATACACGCATCCTGCATTAAATTACCTTGATTTTAAATGACATCTCAGATTCTATTGTCTAATGATTCATTTCTGGATTTCATTAAAACACTACCACAGGTGCTACTTCTCAGTGATGAGTATTACAGTTTAGTCAGACAATAAGTCCTAAAATTAAAAAAAAAATTACATGCTACCCATTTTAAATCACTAATAAAAATAGTAGGTATTAATTTTATCAGTTTTTCCTTTTACTTAAGTGATAAAGATATTCATTTTAGCACTTCTTCCAAGGACATCAATGATACGACATTTAATTTAATATTTATCTTCAAGGGTTTCATGTGTCAACCTTGGCACACCAATTAATTTCATTGCTTTGGTCCTGCCTGGAGAGCATTTATAAAAGAACTGACTCAATATTTGTGATACATTACTCATTGCCCAGGGTCAGCAGGAATATATGCAGCATAAATTGCAACAGTCTAGAAGATTTTTTCTTTTTCATCTTTCCTTTTTTTCTTTAAAGATTGGTAAACCTTTTCTCATAACAGATTCCTTCCTAATACCCTCACATTTGTCAATGTTACAGCATTTTTCATCACTTTCTCAGTCATTCGCATAGATTCATTTACATACTTAAATAAATAACTCTCTTAGAAAGAAAATTCTTCCTAAATTAAAACAAACATATATTTTAAAACCCTTCAGTTAAGCTTGGTTTACTTCCCTCCAACTTCTATTAATTTTTCTGAACTTTTTTTTTTTAAAGATTTATTTATTTATTTAATTTCCCCCCCTCCCCTGGTTGTCTGTTCTTGGTGTCTATTTGCTGCGTCTTGTTTCTTTGTCCGCTTCTGTTGTCGTCAGCAGCACGGGAAGTGTGGGCGGTGCCATTCCTGGGCAGGCTGCACTTTCTTTTCACGCTGGGCGGCTTTCCTCACGGGTGCACTCCTTGCGCGTGGGGCTCCCCCACGCGGGGGACACCCCTGCGTGGCAGGGCACTTCTTGCGCGCATCAGCGCTGCGCATGGCCAGCTCCACACGGGTCAAGGAGGCTCGGGGTTTGAACCACAGACCTCCCATATGGTAGACAGACGCCCTAACCACTGGGCCAAAGTCCGTTTCCCTTCTGAACTTTTTGTTAGTGTTTACTGATGCAGTCCAGCATTATTTCCTACCTTGCTTCTTTGAACAATATCTCATTTCCCTATTAAACTCTTCTCCATGTTGCAGCTAGAGTAAACTTAAAAAAAAAAAAATCATGGGAGTATACACACCCAGTCACCACACTCCCTTGCCTAACATCTTTTAGTGGTTTCTCAATGCTTAGGAATAAGTTTGCACTCCTAACTACCATCTTCTTTTTGTTCTTTCCACACCCATTTATCGTCCCCCTCATTCTCTGTGTTAGATGTGGGAAATCACTTCTGGTTACTCCAATGTCTACACTCTGTATTGCTCTGTTTTGCTCCCCTGGGTCCTCACTGTCCCCTCCTCCTGGAACCCTCTCATCACTGGGCTGGCTAATTTTCAGAAACCTCCTCCTAAAGGTGAGACATCTTTGGAGGATGTTCTAGGACACCCCGAATGTCACTTGTCGTAAAACTTAACAAACTTTACAGTAATTGCTGTTTAATAGTCTGATGCCCCCTCTAGATGAGTTTAGAAGGGAACACATCTGCCTTTCTCATCACTGTTTTCCTAGCTTCAAACACAGTGTCTAAAATATAGTAAGTAGTTAATAAATAAATGATTGAAGGAGTCAAAGATACTGAGGCCAAAGGAAGTCATAAAAGGACTGTCTTATCTCAATCTCCCTTTCCAATTCTACACTCATCCCCCCTCTACTAGAACTTATGTATAAGACTGCTAAAATAAAATTTAAAAACAATAGAAGAGATATGAAATTATATTAAATGTAGGCTAACCATTACTAAAGTTGAGAAGTAAGTTTTAGTTTAGATTTCCTGGAAGCCAGGATAAAAAAGTTAAGGGCGAAACTTCTGGACTCTCAAATATTTCACTTCCTTTCTTTACAGATTCCAGAAGAGGAACTGGGAAGATGAAGAGTGCATGAACTCTACTCAGAACCCTAAGATTCATTCATTTTCTTAATTACTCAACAAGTATTTACTAACTTCCTGCAATGAGCCAGGCATTGTTACAGGAGCCAGTAATATGGCAGTGGTTGAGGTTGACAAAGTTCCTTCACCTTGGAATTTATACTCCCGAAGGCAAGATGGAGACTAGAATGGGAAGGAAGGATAAAATCACAATAAACAAATAGACAATTTAAAATATTAATACCTACTATGAAGGCAATATAAAGGAGGGGTAAAATAATAGATAACAATGGTTAGCAGTGGGAAGCTAATTTTAGATTGGGTGGTCAGGGAAGAGTGCTCTGAGAAAATGCTATTTGAGATTAATAAATACAAAGTAGCTGGCCACACAAAGATCCTGGGAAGAGCGTTACAGATGGAAGGAATATGGCCAGAGGGTGGAAAGTGAGAATGGTTTAAGTGGGGAGTGGTATAAATGAGTCAGCACAATAGGTTTTTCCCCCCTCTCTATTTTTTTTTAAATGTTACATTCAAAAAATATAAGAGGTCCCATATAACAACCCCCTCACCCCATTCCTCCCACATCAAAAATCTCTTTCATCATCATGGCACATTCACTGCATTTGGTGAACACATTTTGGAGCACTGCTGCACCACATGGATAATGGTTTACATTGTAGTTTACACTCTCCCCCAGTACACCCAGTGAGCCATGGCAGGACATACAACATCCAGCATCTGTCCCTGCAGTACCACCCAGGACAATTCCAAGTCTCTTCTTCCCTCTCCCTACCCTCCGCAGCTACCGTGGCCACTTTCTCCACATCAATGCTACAATTTCCTCCATTACTAATCACAACAGTTCCATAGTAGAATATCAGTAAGTCCACTCTAATCCATACTCTATTCCTCCGTCCTATGGACCCTGGTTATGTTTATGTCCACTCCACCTCTACATCAAGAGGGGACTTAGATTCTACATGGATGATGGATGAAATTCTCCTGCTTGCAGCTGTAGGCACCCTTGGCTCCCTGGTATGGTGGTTGACCTTCTTCACCTCCATATTAGCTGGCTGGGGTAAGTCCAATAAACGAGAGGGTAGGAGTTGCAAGTCTGCTGAGACTCAGGGTCTGGCTGTCACATGGACAGTCCAGAGATTCAGGTCTCCCGAGTACACAACAACCCCAGCACCACCACAGGTTTAGTAAAAGTGACAGAAGAGGCATGTGTAGAAAGGTCACATCTGGGTCCAACTCCATCACACTCAGGAACACAATTGCACTAGAAAGTCACTGGGTTTTTTAAGCAGGCAATTAACAAGATCCAATTATGTGTTATCAGATCATTTGGCATGTGCTAAGGAAAGGGAAAAATGAATTTTAAGGAACTAAGAACGGAAACAGAGAGATAGGGTAGAGTGATGTGTGCTATCTAGACTTTAGCAGACAACATTCAAGATAGCCTTTCAAAACCTAACTCTTAGTGGGGACTCTCTTCAACTGTTTGACTTTTACAAAAGATAAAAAAATTCTATTAACTTAAAGCCTCATAAAAGTGATTAGGGATGTCTCACTGATTGCTTCAATATTTTAATAATTAGTACTGGCCTCCTACAAGTTATGTGGGTGCCTAACCAAATTTCCAAGAAACAAGGGGTAAAATTATAAAAATATTCAAATTAGTAAAAATGGCAATTTATTAAATATCCTAACAAACTGGATACTTATTTTTACCACATACCTAACATCACCAGGGCTTAGCAATAGAAAGTCATAGGTTATGACATGAAATTGTAGAAAGATTGTGGGGCTAGTTCCACACTGGCCCTGTGACCCAAAAAATCCTTTTCATTCCATGCTACTCGATTTCCTCCCATGGATAGAACTGACATTACAAGGCTTGCCCTGCTCACCTCACAAGAGAGTTGTGAGAGCAAATGGAGGTTAAATGTGAAAGAATTCTAGTAATATAAAGTATTATACAAATGTAAGTTTTTGTATAAAAGTACAATGATGGACCTGAAAGGATTTAGAGATTCATTTAGCATAAATCTCATTTCACAGTAGTGGGAACTGCTCTCTTAAGATAGGTGAACTAAAGACACAGCTAAAACTAGAATCCAGATCTTACTTTTATGAAATAGAAAAAAGTTAATTTAATATGGTATTGCCTAATAACATATAACTTGGAAGCTAATATAATTTTAATCAGGTGTACTAAATTTGTTCCTAATTTTACATTCTCAGAATTTCGTTTAACATTGAACAATTTATAATTTCGCATCTACACATTTATCAAGTTCTTTTAAAAACAGTATTTGAATAGTTTGCAAATTTTCTGCAATGTAAAGTATAGCATTAAGTTTTTATTTTTAGAAAGTAAAATAAACTTATTTATTTTTAAGTTTAAGTAAAATAAACATTTATTTTAGAGATCTAAAGGATCTCCAAAGGGAAAAGTGACTTGAAACGATTATTATGTTGTGTAAACAAAAACTGATATAAATTTTAACATCAATTCCATGATATATGCACATTAAAATAATAATTGCTCTCAGAGAAGCACATAATTTTCCATACTATATGCTTGTCACTTAAGTAAACAAGCAAGTAACTTTATCTAGTTTTGGTACTGGATTATATTAAAGGCCTTAAGAGATAGTCTGATCCTCAATATAACCCATATTAATATTCTTTCAAAATAGACTATATGCATTTTCTTTTTTTCCATTAACTTGTAGGAATTTATTAAATAACCTACAGTTGATTAAAAGGGAATTTATGATAAAAATAGAGATACTTGGGGGAAGATTTGGGAAATGGATTCTGCACATAGCTAAATTAACAATACCTCTTTAAAGAGCCTGCTTTTTATGTGTTTCCCATTTTTCATACAACTATAAAAGAAAAAATAAAAGCCCTAAAATCTTGATTATATTTCCTTTTGTGAACCAAATACTCATTTTCCTCTGAATTTACTGACCTGTGGAACTTTTTACACAATAAAATCTTTCAATTGAAAGACTGGGATTTTAAAAAGAAAAAGATGGCTATCTTTAACAGTACAGAGAATGCTCAAATCAAAGGATGATTGGAAAATGTTTCAGTCACTGAAACATTATCCTTAAACTTGCTCACCCCTCAACCCTCCCTACCCCCAACCTATACGATCTTAAGATCAAAAAAAGGTTTAAATATTTTTAAATAATTAAAAACAAATAAAAATTCACATTTAAAAAGGAACATTCACGTCAGGCATGCTTTTCCATGAACAGGTATGTGAACCAAACAGAAGGTACGCATTTCGAAAGCTTCATATCACCTAAATTACTAAGAGACTTATATCAGAAAATTTTTGCTGTTTGGGTAAATAATATTTATGTTCATATTTAATTTAAAGTTTAAGGAATTACACTTATGTGATGGTTAGGCTAATGTGTCAACTTGGCCAGGTAAGTGTATCCAGTTGTTTGGTCAAGCAAGCACTGGGCTAATTGTAAAACAAGGACATTTATTGGCTTCAGTCATCAGTGAGTTTACTACATAGATGACTGATAACATCTCTAATCAACCAGGGAGATTGCCATCAGAGATGACGATGATGGATGCTTTATTCAATCAGTTGAATGCCTTAAAAGGGGAAGTGATTTCAGCATTCAGAGAGACTTCCCAGCTAGTCAAGGAAACTCATCAAGGACCTTCACTGGACTTTCATAGGAGCTCCTGGTTGCAGCCTGCCTGCAGAACCTGGATCTGTGCATTTCCACAGTCACATGAGAGACTCTTATAAAATCTCATACTATTACAGATATCTCCTGTTGATTCTGTTTCCCTAGAGAACCCTGACTAATACAACTTATTATAACAAAATTCTGATATTTAACAATGTTTTCTGTCATTGGGATTGCTCATGTGAATACTCAGTGGTTGGTACTTAATGCCTTCAGACTTTATGCCTTATTCAGTTTCATCTAAGTTTAGTCACAAGGGAAAAAATACCCTCCCAAGGTGAAACAATTACCCAGTACTCCTGAACTTACTAAAAGTGCTCGCCTATATCTTTTGTGGTGCTTTTGTACTACTTATTATTTTTCACAATCAATAAATTTTATAAATGGATTTTTTTTTTTGGTGCTAAACACTATTCTAGACACCCTCCAACAGATGAATTCCTTCTTTTCATGAGACTTGCATTCCAGTGGAGAGAGATATAATAAACAAGCAATGGAAAACATGAATGACAACCCAAAACATAGATAATAACAAGTGATTGGCAGAGAATTAAACTGAAAAGGTTTAACAGAGATACCTAACTGGCTACTTTGAATTGACCTGTCAGGAAACCTTCCTATAGCTAAGACCTGAAAATCAAATGAAACAGGTAAAGATCACAGGAGATTATATTCTGGGCAGAAGAATCAGCTAGTACAAAAAAATTCAAACCTTGGGCTATTAACTGAATAAAAAGAAGGTCAAGGCAGCTGAAGTGGAGTGGATAAGGAGAGTAGCAGTACAAGGCTGAGGTAAGACAGGCAAGTTGAAGCTAGTTCATGTATGGCTTTTGTACAGAGCATGGATTTTATGCTAAGTATAATAGGGAACTACTGAAGTGTTTTAAGCACAGAAATGAAATGATCTGACTTATATTTTATAAGATAAGTCTGGGTGCTGAGTGAAGAATGGCATGGAAAAGGAACATTAGGAGTCAACTGCGTGCAGTACTACTGAGAGATGATGGTAGCTTGTACCAGCTTATTACAATGGAGATGAAATGGGAAGAATGAATTCATGACAAGGAGAGTAGAATAAATAGGACTTGCTGAGGGATATGGAGATTAGGGCAACTATACATCAAAGATAACTCCCTGGTTTGGGGCTTCAATATCTAAGTAGTTGGCAGTTTCAATGATGGTGAGATGGGGAACTATAATAATTTGGTGAATGGCTGGATATTGTTTAAATTTGTTTTTGTAGTGTTTGGAGGGCTACACAGAAGTTATATTTCAATCATGTGAAACCTGAAATGATAATTAACATACACATGGATATACCTGGTGAGCCATTTTGAATATATGATCTTGAATTTTATTAATTTCAACCAATGGACTGCCTGGTTTGGGGGTGCAACTCATTGTCTATAATGTTAACACATATAAAAATAATTAATGATGATTAAGATAATTATGGTGTTGAGGAGGAGGAGATGTTGATTTATACTATGATGGGAAGGGATTCTTGTAATGAATAACCAGATGGGGTAGGGATAACAAGAAATAAAAGGGCTCACGTTTTCTCTCCCTTTTGAGCCAACCTATTAGTATAAAATAGTATTATACACTATAAATCAAGAAAATTTTAAAAATGAAAAAATTTAAAATGTAGCCAAAAAGAAATGTAAGATAGCAATTGATATTTAAAGTAAAATCTGCTTAAGCATCTAGAATTTTACTCATAGAATCTTTTTAAAAATTTTGGAAATACCTAGTGCCTCCTCCAAAAGAATAAATCTCCTCCCAAAGTTCAGGTGAGATATGAATTGGCTAGATGTTAATCATTTGAATTAACGCGCTTTTGTAAATAAATTCTTTAATGCATTCACAATTCTATCAACAGAATTAACAAATCTCCTGGGATAGAAATCCTCCCTTTTAACATCCTAGTTCATAGAACTTAAAGATTAGAATCAAGAGAAACTTAAGGGGAGCAGATATAGCTCAAGTGGTTGAGCACCTGCTTCCAGGATCCCAGGTTAAATCCCTGGTACCTCCTAAAAACAAACAAACAAGCAGGGGGAGGAGGAAGAACCTCTCTCACTGGGGAGCAGATATAGCTCAGTAGTTGAGTGCCTGCTTCCTATGTACAAGGTCCTGGGTTCAATCCCCAGTATCTCCAGAAAAAAGAAAAGAGAGAAACTTAATAGTAATCAAGACAACAAAAACAAAACACACCAAGAAAATCAGATATAAACTTTGATTCCTTTTGTGTGTCCTCTTCACTTGAAGGCCATGATCTAGTATCTGTGATTCTCCGATGTGTATAAACTAGAACAGCAATATCGTCATATATAATTGCAAATGGAGAATAAGATAAAAAAGTAACGGAGGGAAGCGGACCTGGCCCAGTGGATAGGGCGTCTGTCTACCACATGGGAGGTCCACAGTTAAACCCCGGGCCTCCTTGACCTGTATGGAGCTGGCCCATGCGCAGTGCTGATGCGTGCAAGGAGTGCCCTGCCACGCAGGGGTGTCCCCCACGTAGGGGAGCCCCACGCGCAAGGAATGCGCCCTGTAAGGAGAGCCGTCCAGTGCGAAAGAAAGTGCAGCCTGACCAGGAATGGTGCCACACACACAGAGAGCTGACGCAGCAAGAAGATGCAACAAAAAGAAACACAGATTCCTGTGCTGCTGACAACAACAGAAGCAGACAAAGAAGAAGATGCAGTAAATAGACACAAAAAACAGACAACCGGGGTGGGGAAGGGGAGAGAAATAAATCTTTAAAAAAAAAAAAAAGTAATGGAGGTTTAAAACAATCTCTAGTCAATAAAAGGAAAGTAAATTAGGAAACGAAATCTCTAAGTAGAAGGTGAATAACTGACTTATATGGTGATAGGAGGGAAAAGGTAATAAATTATACAACTGCCAAGAATTCTATATATTCCAGTTAATTATGGTTCAAATGTGTGAGATACTGTGAAGTAAAGAGAACAAAAAATAAAGATACAATTATCTCTAATTCAGGTAAAGGAGGAGAGGTTATCTATCGGAATGAACACCTGAGAAGCTACAGATCTCCCACAACAGGGTGCTGTGTGTGTGTATTCGTGTGTATGTGGTAGCTATTAACTACATCCTTAAAACTGCCACCCTGAAAACTCTCTAAAAGTTTTGCTAGAGTCACCAAGTCCCTTAAAAGAAATTCTTGAAGTGTTCAGTTTCACAGTTCCTGAAGGGTTCTTCAGGATTATGTGTGCAAAAAGAGGCTATAAACTTACATAATAAGCTTCTCCTTCCAAGTCAATACTGACACAAGAAAATTACCAGGCCTACATGAGTGTACATTTAGCTAATATGGTTAAGTTAGTATATTACAGTGTTAACTGTGTAAGAAGAGAGCAGGTGTCTTTCTCAGTTGGTTGATTTGGGGGAAACAACTGTGAAAGAACAATTACTATTCTCATGGAGGTGGGATGGGAAGTAGGCCCAATGAAGTTAGATTTAAGAGCTTTTACGCTACTTTTCAGTTAAGAAACTATGATCGAAAGTTGGTCACTTTTCTTAAATTGAAATAATGATTTCACTGTGAAACAACCTAACATGAAATCTATTATACTTAGCATATAAGACTTTCAGTGCTAACACCTTTTTTTTGGCAACAGATTTCTCAGTTTTTATTGCATGCAAATTTTCTTGGGGGGAAAATGAACTCATGGTTTAAGAATCTGGCAACTGCTTGAATTTCACTGTAAAGAAGCATCATTAAAAAGCTGGGAATCTGAGTCACTTAATATCAGGCTTCAGCTAAATTCTTAAATAGTTACATAACACCACAAATTTTTAAGAACAAGAAAGGGCTTTTTAAATGTCATAGCTTTAGGATTTCCTCTTTCTGCTTTTCATACTGCAAAAACAAAAATGTCTGATTCTCTCTCATTTATACATTTCTTGTCTTTTTTTTCCTTGCAGAATGAAATATCCTCCTATCTTCAAAGAGATACCCAATATATTAATCTGATTCTCCAAGATCATGTCTTTTTTGGCATCAAGTAACTCATCTATGCTAAAGCTTCAGGTTTGTAATACAAGGTAAAATATGAGGAATTCCACTGCAATAATTAAAATCACAGTAGGTCCACACATTATCAAATAACTGAATAAAATTTTTTAAAAAATGCTTTAAGTCCTGGATATTCTCAATTGAGATGTTTGACACCATGAATATAACACAGTTGAATGAATAACAAAAGTTTCGCTCAAGCTTTGACACTGACATGAAGTAGATATAACTTTTAAATTTTAGAAAATGAATAAAGAACATAAATGTTTGAAATTATTCAAAAATCCTTTTGGCCCTTATTAGAATAGCTCCTCCCATATTATCTGTAATAAAATTAGAAAAAAATTTATATTAGTTCTATGTTTATTAATAACCAAAGGCACTTTTTTTGTGAGAGCAAGTGTCACAAACAACTAACATCAATTTGCTTAAGCCGTAAAAGCTTCTTCTTCCAGTGTTTTGAAAGGGATGAAAGAACCAGATAAACGAAGATATTATCGTAACTTCATATAAACACTGTGTCTAGGGCAACAAGAAAGCAAATAACCATGTCCCTTTTACATGCTCAGCATTAAATTATCTTTCACAAGTTAAAAGGCATTTTTCTGACAGATAAAGCAATATGTACTGTTAAGAGGTATAAAACTCCCACATCCTGGGCTTTTCGGTTGTTATTCCTAAGAGAAAGCAGCATGTATAAGCTCCAAAATGACTATTTTAAATTCCCTGAATCACACAGCAATACAAAAACACTATAAAGCATAATGCATAATGGCATATTTAAATATACCCCAAATTCCATGCTTCTTTAATCTATATTAAGTTGTGAGCAAATAAAGCATTTCTACCTTGTTCATTTTTCTTAGCAAAGGTTAAATAGAAAGCCCAGCCTAAGGAAGAAATAGAATACATACCATGATAGAGTCTCTTTCATTAGAAAAGGCAAGAAGAACAGATTTAAATTAAAATTTGGTATATAAAAGCTGAAAGCATAGAATTTGTATCCACATAATGAACTGATGTCTCCTCCAAAGACGTCAGATTGCTGTTCAGCTAAACTATCTAAAAATACCTCCTTGCAAACACACACACACACACGAAATGACTACAAAGACAGGTCTTACTAAGCAGCTCTACTTGCACAAAATCACTCAATAAGTGAGGAAAATTTTTTTTAAGTACTTAGGGAAGAAATTAACAGGAATTTTTCATATTAACTGATCTTTTATGAGCTATTTTGCAAATCAGTACCAATTTGTAAAAAGTAATGAAGGATCTCAAAGCAAATAATAGCTGTTCTAAGATGTCCATCAGGAAATCATGTTCTATGAACTTAAAAATAGATGAAGAAAAATAAATCTCCGAATCATGTCAACATTCTTTTAAAACCAAGGAAAGGTAATTTTTTACATGGGAAAATGGAAATCAAAGTCACTGAGGCACACTATGTGTCAGATCTGGTGTTTGATATATAATCCGTACAAACAAGCTATGAGGTATGCATAATTAATAGTACTTTACAGACTTGGGAAAACCATTCAGAACATTAAGTAATCTGTTTAATATCACAGAGCTACAAAGAAAAGCTAGATTTCCAACCCACATGTGAGCCACTCTAGAGCACTATAATCTTAACATTGATAATGGGCATTCATATAGGCTTTTAGAGTTTGCAAAAAGACACAAACTATTTTTTTGTTTTCCTTAATTAAACCTCAAGATTTTCATCTGCAAAATAGGAAGAAACTTTGTTCTTAATATTATTCTGATGATTAATGAAAATCATATGTAAGGCACTTAGTAAAATAATTTTCTGATGTTAAATGAACTGCCCAACAGTCACAGTCACACCAGAATAAGAACTCAAAGCAAGGCCTTCCTATATACAGTATTTTATTGTTTTACTACATGAAAACCCTAGTTGAGTGGTTCCTTCCTATCATATGAAAGGGTCATAGTTAGAAAGTGGATTTTCCTTTTTCCCATATTCAATCCTGGTACCGCCTGAAAAAAAATTTTTAAAGTCCCTATTAGCATGTTTGAAGACAATAGACAATCAACACTGTTAATAAGTGAGTTTTTGCTATACTATGACATTTTATTATATTTCTCGTTTGCTCTCAGCTCAGGGTAACACTTCAAAACCACTCATTAAATTTCTTAGAAACCAATTGAAGGAAAGTATCTTTTTTCAACAGCAGCTTTTCATGACACTTAAAGGAGAGAAAAATATAGAGAAAAGAAGTAATGTATACACCCATGGCTAATAAAGCCAGGACTTGATATGTGCTCCTTAGAGCATCTGCTCTGAGCCTATATGCGGCAATGCCCAGCCCATAATTCTGCTTACACTCCAGAGAACAGAGCTTGAACCTCTGGTCATTAGCTATCAAGAAAAGGCTGTTCTTAACGCAAGAGGGCTGTTTTTAATGCATAATCTTTGCATTTCAAGTAATTCTGACCTGGCAGGGTTGAAATATATTTTAATACAGCTTTCTAAAAGGTAAAATTATACTATTCCACAGTCACCAGAATATACGCTACCTTCAACCCTAGAGTGGTGAGGGTGGGGGGAGGGGGTTGTTTTTAAAGAAACGACAAAACTGTAAAAAAGGTGGACTTAATTATTATTCATTTTTCTGTATTTTAAATGGCTAAGACAATCTTTTGCTAAGTCTGTCTGGCTAAGAAAACTTCATCTGGCTAAATGCTGTAATTAGCTCCCTAAAAATTACTTATCTAACTGGAAACAAAGAGAACAATCATATCACACAAACAATAAGTAAAAACAGGTTTCTCTTCTAAATTCAGGTCTAAAAACATTATCCTAAAAACAGGATAATGTGAAAGATGTGTGGGAAGCCATACAAATGGGAAATCTCAGATAAGCACAGTGTCCTTCTCCTAAACAGTTAAATTAACAAGAAAACTTTCCTGTAAACACTTCAAGGGTAATTTTTCAAAATTAAATCATTTCATTCTTACAATTCTGGATGAACTTGAAGGGGAATAAATATCCTACTTCTTTTTCCTTCACAAATAAGGTAATGTTACTCCTCATTTTATGGGAGGCATTATAGTAGTTACTATATCACACATATGAAATCCCTTTGAACCTTAGACCAAAGAAAATCAACTCTGAATGTAGGGGGAGGAATAACCTGTTCTCAAACTTTCTGATGAGAATTACAATCTGCAGGACACATAGAACACAGAGTATACATAGAACACAGTATCCTCGCAATGATGCACTCGGAGTAAAGCTTCTATGCACTTCGTCCAGCTTCCAAAAAGAGAAATGCATGTGCATGCATGTATGTTTTATGTACAAGAGAAGATTGCCACGGGCTCTGTCCCCTATTAGTTGTGTGAATTTGGCTACATTGTTACCTCTCTTATGCCATGATTTATGTAGAAAAAAGAAACTCCATGCTTACCACAAACTACTGCTGTGAGGATTAAATAAAATAATTTGTGAAAAAAGCTGAGAACAGTCCCTAGAAGAACACAGAAAGCCTTCAATTTTAGCCAACGGCATTATTACTGTTAAGGTAACTCCTCCCACTCTAACGCTGAATTAGTAAACAGAACGGTGCGAACTGAGGATAGAACTGTACAGGGAGGAAGGCGAGTCAACTTAAGAACACCTACCTAAGCAAAAAGGAAAACCTCATGTCCTGCCTCTGACCCACTTGTGTGACAAATTTAATTTCCCTTGCCCCCTGGATAATGGAGTGTGAACACCATCTACAAAAGCACAATTGTGCTTCTCATGGGTCATGTGTACTCTAAGCACTTTTAGGTTTATTCTTCACACGATCTTATTACAACTCTATTTTACAAATGAGAACTCCAAGTTAGAGGGAAGCTCGATAACCCAGCCAGGGTCACACCGTGAGCCTGAGTGGTGAAGCCAGGCATGCCCGCTCCTCTCACCACTAAGCCACAGCGCTTACAAATCTCTTCCTTTCACATGACTTTTCCTCAGAACAGTTACAACTGGTCAGATTACAGTGTGTATTATCCCATGTACAAATTATTTTCCTAAATTGGGTTATTTTCACAGATAGTTTACTAGGAGTACATTCACTTTCTAATTGATATTTCCCCCTCCCAGCTACTGCTAAGTTCTGAGCATTCCTGGGGACCCCTAAGAAGAGATTTCAATGTATTTCAGTAGGTTCCTTCTGGGTAAAAACGAAAAGTATCATAAATTATGAGAGCACAGTATTTAAACTAATACGGGAGCAGGTCATCTTCAACACCATTTTATCTTGGGCTTCTTCATACCCTGTATTTTAGCCTCTCTGGAAGACCGTGATGTGCTGTTCCAAACCTCCAAAATCCATCTGCCTGAATTCCCTTATTCCCCATATCCACCCACATAGGCCTGATGGGCTCCAGCTGCACCCTGCACATTCTTCCATCAGCTCCAAAGTAACACTTAGTGTGCACATCAGCAGGTCTCTCTCCGGCTACTACTCTCTGCGCAGCCCAAAAACGGGGCCAAGTCTTACGTCCAAATAACCAAACCAAACATGGAACACATTTTTCTTAAAAAGTGAATCTGTGGTTAGAAAACTGGCAAGGCTAATAGCATATTTAATTCCCTAAGCACCTGCACACTACCATTATAATTATAAAATAATATTATATTAAACATACCATTATATTAATGGCTAGTCCCATATGTTACTGATTTTAGGATGCAAATTTTAAAAAATTAACACCTCCGAAATTTTGACCCATCTTACAATCAATCAAAAGAAAGTATTAAATGGGAGAATTTTTTGTATTTTATAGTATTTATAAATATGGTGAAATTAATTGATGGTGTCTTAGATTCAATGAAAAATGACATTTCCATTAGAATACATACAATTTTAAAGGAAAATCACCTAGGGAATTCTTGATCCTTCCATCTATAATATTATATAATTAGAAGTGAGATATGGTCTGGTCAACGATATCCAGATCAAGAGAGATGGTTGACTCTACTTGTCAACTTCAGAAATCCTACTCATGAACATTATAATCCCATAGCGGTACCCTCGCCATACCAAACATTTTATTTCACCATATTCCATTGTTAATGGTTTCCTAATGATTACATGTGATCACTTCTCAGCCTTTTGGCTAAGTGCAAGTGTAATTATTACATGCGTCCACAGAATGAGTCCCAAACTCCTTGACCTGGCAGTTAATGATCTCTACGCTCTGACCCTTCATTAATTACTTGACTTTCATTTTGCTGCCTTCTCATATCAGGCAAGCTGCTCTACTGGTTGCTCCTTGATTGCACAGGTATACCCTCAATTAATTCTTCTGCTCATTCTTTTTTTTTTTTTGCTTTGCAAAAATTCCTCCTATTTTCTTTTTTCTTTTTTTTTTCACTTGTGGCATAGGTCAATTCTTTCTGCCTTCTTTGTGGAATCCTCAAATTTATGTGTGACACTACTGCATTTGTACTCTTATGTACTTTTAGCCATACCACTCAATCAACATTTATACACATACTACTCCAACCAGATACAAAATTTTAAAACAATAATTTTTAACTCTTTCATAGAACTCCAGTGTTTCCAAAAGAAAACACTCAAAATACGTTGATTCATTATTTTCTCTTCTCAAAAACCAAATATGTTTGTTTTGTAAGTTCACAACTATTATACATTTATTGTTTATGTATGCTTATGCATGAGTGATATATTTCAATAAATTTTAAAAATAAAAAAACAAAAACAAAAAACAGGGAAATGGACTTGGCCCAGTGGTTAGGGAGTCCGTCTACCACATGGGAGGTCCGCAGTTCAAACCCCGGGCCTCCTTGACCCGTGTGGAGCTGGCCCATGTGCAGTGCTGATGCGCGCCAAGGAGTGCCCTGCCACGCAGGGGTGTCCCCCGCGTAGGGGAGCCCCACGCGCAAGGAGTGTGCCTGTAAGGAGAGCCGCCCAGCACGAAAGAAAGAGCAGCCTGCCCAGAAATGGCGCCGCACACACGGAGAGCCGACACAACAAGATGACGCAACAAGAAGAAACACAGATGCCTGAGCCGCTGACAACAGAAGCAGACAAAGAAGAATACGCAGCAGACAGACACAGAGTACAGACAACTGGGGGGGAGGGAGGGTAATAAATAAATCTTTGGGAAAAAAAAGAACTCTCAGACAAGAAAAGAACAACAGTAATAAAAATGTTTTATAATTCTTTTGGTATGGGCATGTATAGCTCATTTTTATACAATGATTTGAGAAAGTTGCTACATTGGTCAACGGATGTTCTTATGTAAAAATCACACCTTCTTTTAACCTATGTTTCTTCAATGTCAATATAGATTGACTTCTTTTCTGATGAGCCATGCATTTAATAAGTACTCAGAAATGTTAATTTCTGACATTTCATTAGCTAACACTCAAGACTTTTCATTAAGTGAAAATTAGAATCTACATTCTCTTCTTCTTTTGAAATACAGCATTTAAATAGCCCTGCTCTGAGGAAAACACTGGGACATTTAATACTCATATTTTCTTCTTCTAGAGCAAACTAAACTTTTCATTTAATATCACTGTTGTCAACTTTTATGCGGTTTATTCTTCACGGGGCATGCTTTAATTCCTGCTTATATCATGGTGGGCTGGGGGGGTGGCAATAAGAAAACAGGATAATGATGCTAAAGAAATCTAAGACTATGTCCAACTAAAACACATTAGAAGAGTCCAGTGATAGAATCATGATATACAGTGGAAGAGAGGAGTGGAGGACTATTGCCACTTATTTTTGTATTTAGCGAAGCTATTTGAAATTTTTCCTTATAACACTTTTATATTGGCTTCCAGCATCTTAAAATTTTGCATTAACTTCGTGAAAAACAATGCCATGAATATAGTAAGCTTTCTTAAAATCATGATGCATTCTTTCTCTCCCATACTTGGGGTACAGTTCTAACACTAAGTGAAGAGGGTTATAAGTAAACAACTTTCCCTCTCATATATATGTAAGAAAACATGGCAAACTTTAAAACTATAATAGACAGCACAGCTTACGATAAGAGGTTCGTAATAGTTAAAATGTCTCCTAAATCAGTTGTCCTAAATATATCTTCTATATATTTTTTGGAGCGTGAGTTCTGGGGGGAAGCAGAAACTAGAACAAATATCTTTACAGATTTATAGTATAATATAATATAAAAATATTAACTATATACCAAGAAGATTTGTAGCAAATAGTTAAGAATGTTTTTATTTGGGTAGTCAAATTATGACTTTTCCCTTCCTTGTCTTCATCTGTTTTCTATCTTTTCTTCGATGACCACATAGCTATGCATTTTTAAAAATTATAAATTATTGCTATAATTTATAACTGTATAGACTAAAAACTAGACAAAAAATACAAACCACAGACCAAACTGACACCCAATAACCCTAACCATAACACAAATCAAACAAGCAGTGATCATCAGGTTAGCTATTGAAAGTATCTCTTCTAAATGAAATAATTTTAAATTATTTTTATAGTTAGGTAGATGTCATTCATAAAGTAGTATGATTTTGATGTTTGATTATTTCCACACATGGAATTAGTTTCAACAGGATATAGGAAGATTTATACATTCACATAATACAAATGTACGCCCCCCCCCCCCTCAATTAGAGGTGGAGTGTGCACCACCATCCCAGAATCCTCAGGATTGGGAAATACAATATGGAAGAGAGTGGACTTCTTGGTATTCTATTATAGACTTATTATGATTCTAGCAATAAGAGAAATTATATCGTTGATGTGGAGACAGTGGCCACTGGAGGTGCTGAAGTCAGGAAGAGGGAAAAAGAGGTGTAATACTGAGGCTATTTCTTCAAGACTTGGAATTGCCCTGAGTGACACTGCAATGACAGATATGGGTCAATATATATATACAGCCATAGCCTACAGAACTGAGTGGGAGAGACTGTAAACTACAATGTAAACTATAATCCATGATAAATGGCAATGTTCCAAAATGTGTTCATCAACTGCAATGAATGTACCACACTAATGAAAGAAGCTGATAATGTGGGAAAGGGCGGGAGATGTGGGGAGTGGGGCATATGGGAAATCCTCATATTTTTTTATGTAACATTTTCTGTAATCTATGTATCTTTTAAAAATAAATAAAAAATATATTTTAAAAAAAGAACATAAAAAAACAAATATATTATAAAACGTTCATATCTTGCCATTTTAAACAATAAAAATGTGCTTTTAAGATTTAAAAAAATAATGTTTAAGATGAATCAACCATAAAGAAAAATTTAATTTCATTCTTCATATTCTCAACCACTTGAAAACTGGGATAAAAAATTATAGTCATCATTCAACTTCTGCCAATCCTGACCTACTCCTCCCCCTAGCCAAGCCAGCCTATGATTATAGAATTCTTCTAAATTCTTATGGGCAAAGAAACTCAAATTAAGCTTTCTCACACTACCTTTAAGGCCCTATAAACTTTTCAGCTCCAAAAACTCAGAGAAACTATATGCCAACATGCTCCTAATTAACTCCAAATATTTCCTGATTACTGAGAAAAATTAAAAGAGTGCTTTCATTTATTAAAAATACTTCAAAGAGTAAAATGTCTGGCTGTACCCATTATTTTTTTCTAGAAGAAATGAGGGGATCAAAGATTGCAATCCACTGTGGGGTTTTTTGTTTTGTTTTGCTTTGTTTTGTTTTACAACCAGGTTTAACTGTCTTCCTTTATTATGAAAGGTTAGATTCTGGCACTTTTGGAAAATCAGTGAAATGGTTACCTATTGAAAATCCCCTTAATGAGGTGCTGCCACTGTAATTTATATCTTTAAGATCTCTAATATAAAGCAGTAAGAAAATAAAATACTTATCATGAGATAAGGGTATATTTTCCTGAAAACTAACCTTTATCAATAGAGTAAGCTAAGCAGAATTTTAAATTCCAGCTTTTTCTACATATCTAAATTAAAAATTATTATGGATCAATTATATTTCTTCAGACACACAACATATACACAAAATATGTACATGTACATACAGAAAGGGAGAAGGTTATGTTTCATTTTATAGTCAAGCCAAGTCAATATTATGAACAAATAATGAATTTTTCTAGAGTTTACCAAAGAAGAATTCATATCATAATAGCTGTAAAGGAGTTTTTAAGACTGTCACTGTATCCGTCAATAAATATATGGCTAATCCATGCCTAAGATGTCTCTAAAAACAGCTTTGATAATGAACAAGAAGAGCATCAGGTGTGAAATGAAGAGATTCAAAGAACTTGAGAAATATTTAGTGACAAAGTACAAAAAAAAACATAGATTAGTGGGTGACAGATCATTTATGCAAATATGATATACTTCAAAGATTGTGCAATTAAATAAGATAGCCTATTCAAAGACTGATATAAGTAGACACTGACTAGAGTAAAAATAAAGAGGAGTTAGAATAAATGAGGGACAATAAAACTTAGAGGAAAGGAAAGTGAAAACAGAAAAACATGTTAAATATGGCAGGAAAAGTTTTAGGTCAATATTTGAAGTTCGGCGGCGGACTTGGCCCAGTGGTTAGGGTGTCCGTCTACCACAAGGAAGGTCCGCAGTTCAAACCCCAGACCTCCTTGACCCGTGTGGAGCTGGCCCATGCACAGTGCTGATGTGCACAAGGAGTGTCCTGCCACGCAGAGGTGTCCCCAGCATAGGGAAGCCCCACGTGCAAGGAGTGCGCCCCGTAAGGAGAACTGTCCAGCGCAAAAGAAAGTGCAGCCTGCCAAGGAATGGTGCCGCACACACGGAGAGGTGACACAAGATGACACAATAAAAAGAAACACAGATTCCCGCATTGCTGACAACAACAGAAGCAGACAAAGAAGACACAGCAAATAGACACAGAGAACAGACAACCGGGGTGGGGGGGAAAGGGGAGAGAAATGAAAAAATAAATCTTAAAAAAAAAATATTTGAAGTTCATGTTTTAGAAAATCAGTTGCAATTTTTAGGATTTGCTATCCTGACATACCACTTGGTGGAGAAGTCTGGAAAGCAACCACAAGGTAATCTGGTATAAACTATCCTTAAAAATTGTTCAGTTTAAAATGTTTATAAATATTCAACAGGAGAAAAAGTCTCTTTAAAATATGTTTTTAAACCATTAATTATTAAATTATTGGGAGACTAGTCCAAACAGAAACCTATTAAGGTGTTCGAAGTGTGACTGGACTGTTATACTACAAGCAAGGAGGATGTTAACAGTTAAGATGAAGCTGGGAATGAGGCAGGGGCAAGGACCTGGTGCGGACTTTTTAAGTTCTGCTTTAAAGCCAAAAGGTAAAGGGAGGTTACTGAAAGGTTTCGAGAAGAGAAGAGGCATTAAGAAGATCTGTAGCCTGGAAACTGAATGAGAAGGCAGGTAAGAATGGAGACAGGGATAAAGTTAAAAGCAGTATTCTAGGTTATAAGAAACGGTGGTCTGAAAAAGAATGGAGGAGCTCTTTAAATATCAGGTGCCATAGTGACTTCCTTCCTGAATACAGCATGGTAAGGTGCTATAAGAATAGCTTGACAGCAGAGAAAGCTGACAAGCACTACTTCAGCTGGGCAATCAAGGTTAACCTCAACAGTGCTAAGTCACGTTGATAAGGTAACCTTGTTAAGATGTGATGAAAATGGCATTTTACCTCTGTGATCTTCCTCCCCAAAACACATAATCCCTGCCTAATCCTGAGAAAAATCCCAAGTAAAGAACACTCTGCAAAATGGCTAATCAATATTGCTCAAAACTGTTAAGGTCTTCAAAAACAAGAAAAGCCTAAGAAATTGTCACAGCCAAGAGAGGTCCTACGGTGACATGATGACTAATTATCCTGAATGGAATCCTGGAAAAGAAAAAGGACATTAAATAAAAACGAAGGAAATCTGAATAAAGTATGGACTTCAGTTAACAATAATGTATCAGTATGTGGTCTATTAATTGTAACAAAGGTACCATACAAATTTAACACTTTAGTAACAGGGGAAACTGGGTGCCTAGTATATGGGAACTCTTTGTGCTATCTTTGTAATTTTTCTATAAACCTGAAACTATTCTTAATTAAAAATATTTATTCCATAAGAGAAGGGTAGAGGAGAATACCAAGGTAGAATAAGCAGGCTTCAAAAATGGACTGAACAATAGCAGCTAAAATTAGGGCATGTAAGTATTACATTTGTTTTTAGAACTGCTTTTTAAATTATTACCCATTTATCTCATAGTCTGTTGTTAATCTGGACATATTATGTTAGGTAAAAAATACAGTTCTTAAATAATGCTTTGTTGTTATCTCATGGTGTACTCTAGAGTAACAAATGTATATTTATATTCTCTTATATGTTTTTATACTAATTTCTTAATCTGAGTTCCAAAAAGTAGGCACTATATCTAATCAACTTGCTCTGTACACCTAAGGCAGCACTAATAGCATTGGTATTTTAATGCTATAAATGAAAATACACACAAGCATGTGTCATGTCTCCGAAAACAAAGATTACTTCCTAATGATAAAAATATGGAGATCAGAAAGAACAAAAATCTTAGAACAAGAAAATTAATATAGCCCTTGAGGACACATTAACAAATTCCCATTTAAATTAAATGTATACATGTATATAATTATACATAAATATATTCACGTATGAATACTCATGTGCATATATCCAGACACAGTCTTGTGTTTTTAAAATCTTTTAACAACAAACTCTATAACCAAACTATATTTCAACTAAAATATATTTATAATAATAAAAAAGGTTATTTGATCCAAATAGGAAAAGTTACCATAATTCACAAAGATTTTTCTTCTTCTTTTTACCTCAGGCACATAAAGTAGGCATTAAAAAGTACTTCACTAAGGATTTAAATTTAGCATAAAAATAACTTAGTACATAATTATTGTTAAACGTAGGAAAATTAAGAAAACTGAAGTATCACTTCTGGAAAGATTCTTTAAAGATTATCTGAATACAATATTAAAAGATTGGTCATGCCTAAAGTTAAGGAGATGCATTAACAAAATTTCAGGTTATAAGCCTAAATTTACAGAACATTCATTTTGGTACAAATTAAATATCAGTATTTTAAACATACAAAATAAGATATTTAAAGTGTGAAAAAAGAAACGATTAGTCATATGACTAATACAGTTAAATGAGAAGAAATAGTTGAACTTCTAATGATACCTCTGAGCATTATATTTTTTAAGTTGATTATTTTCTTTTTTGCCTAATCTTTATTTTTAGGTAGTCTATTTTTAAATGGATCCTTACTAAACAATATCTAAAGTATGCATCTTCTTTTAATGAAAAGTAAAGATCTTACATTAATATGTCCTATCATGAGAGTGAGCTTTTTTCAATCTTATATATGAGCAGTTTATGCTGCTAAGTTTCTAAATACACTTCTTCACTTCTAATATTGGGTAAAAAGATTTATTATTTGTTGCCAGTATTTCTTGGTCCAAATCCAAGGCAAGACGACCTCGTCCTTGAACAAAACAATAAGATATTCCTTCCTTTTAGGCTTCTCTGCTAACAAGCATAGAGGAAAACTGCCCCAATGAGATACTTATTTTATCTCAGGAATATTTCTGTCATAATGGCCATAATAAGGATCAGATAAAGAAAAGATGGTGCCCTACCCTAAAGGAGGCATAACAAAACATGTACATCAGTCTTGGTGCTATTTTTCTACACTAAAGAAAATGAGTCAATCAAATTATATTAAAAAGATACTCTACCCATTCTTTACAGACAAGGTCAAACTGTCATGGTAGGATAAAAGCAATTTTTAAAAACTTGAGTTTTATTACATCTGGTCTAGTTAAAAGATGGGGGAAAACAGGATGTTACTTTCCTTTGCGGGATCTTCAAATTATAGTCATTAATATGTCAGGTTTCCTAACATCTTCCATTCCATAACCTATATTGACCTACTCTCCCTAACATAACTCAGTGCAATAGTGAAGATCTTGTGTTTCCTCATAACCTTCTGATGCCTCATAACATAACCTTCTGTATCTTCCTGCCTTGGGCTGTCAGATGTTATTCTTCTATCCTAGGAAAGTCTTTCCTATACTCTCATCTTAACATCTGATAAAAAGTTTTGAAATCCAACCATATCCTTAACACGTGGTAGGAAGAAAGAGGAGAATTCATTCAAGACCTCACTCATCTCTCATCAAAACATAAAGACCAATTTATGAGCGCCAATGAGAAGAATTAATAAAATTAAGTATAAAGTATTGTTTAAGTGGCACTGAATCATTATTCAAAGATAAATGAGAGGACTATGAGACCAGGAGCAAGCGGAAGTTAAATAAAGAGCACTGAAGCTAAGAAACGGGAAGGAAAAATGAGCCTGAAGTGTTTATAATTAGATCAGCTTGTCCTAAATTAAAAAAAGCAGAGTCAAGGGAAGAAATATGTTTATATGGGAAAGAATGTAGATTATTGAGGGCTCTATAGGATCAATAGGAATTTAGACTTAATATGATTAAGTTATATTGCCTCTTTCTTGGTTAAGAGACTTATGTATTCCACTAGTTAATACTAGCCTCCCGTAATTACAAAGCGTACACACCTAACTTAGACTGAATTTGGCTACATAAGGGGAAGTTGTATAGGTTTGTGGTTTAAAAGCAAGGACTAGGATTTCAGGCAAATCTGGGTCCCAATGATGGTGCTACCACTTACTAGCAATATATCCCTAAAGGAAGAAATTTCATCTTGCTAAGCCTCAGTTTCCTCACCTATATAAAGGTAATAATACATCTTTCTTTAGAGGGTTTTATAAGAATTAAGTCAGATAATATGTAATATAGTGCCTGGCACTGTAAAAGTTATTTATTGTATAACTGCTCAATAAATGGTAACTACTGCTATTTATTTTTGACATTTAAATAAAGCACGTCCTTATGTATACTACCTTCTAAAACATATTTAATCATGAGTTGGGGTGTCATTTATTATAAAGACTGCACATTAAAAAATTGTATAAAAATGTACAACTGGAAAGCATTATCAGTTTGATACAATCAAACTGATTAAAGTGGTTTATTTAAAGATTTATGAAGTTTGAAAGTTATACTATAACACAGATTTTCTAAAGCATACTTAACGATTACTATGTTCATTAGATAATCTAAGGTGAGGGAAAGAGGGAGAGAAGAGAGTCCATGATAAAAATAAACCAACTAACAAACAATAAAACAGTTGGTAAAGAAAGAAACCTTTAATGTTATCTTGACATCTTGCCCAACAAATTGAGCCTATAAAATTTTTTTACATAACATTTATTAATGGTCTGAAAAACCAGTATTCCTTAGCAATCCTTTGGGAAATGCTGTGTTATAATATTTTTTTTTAAGTTACTAATTTCCTTTTATGTTCAAAATTCACATTATCACAAGAGTCCTCTGAAGGCTGTCTGAAAAGGACTATCTTATGACTATAACAATACAGCCCCAATGTTGGGTGGACATCTGGTAGCCCTCGGGTATTCATCTCAGTGTTATCAACTGACCATAAAGAATGAGAAGGGGAAGGAGGCATGACAAAATATATTAATGTTTACTAGTTTAAAGGGTTAAATGATACTTCTGTAACCCAAAAATTGAATTAAATAAGAAAATTAACAATATTTACTATACACATATTAAGTGCCAGCAACTGCGCTAAGCACTGATTCAGACACAAAATGAATAAATAAAAAGCCAGTTAAGAGCTGAGTCTCACAAAATGGAATACTGAGTTTACTACCATCTGTGCTGAAATGTACCTTAAAAAAGGCCCCTTTGTTTTTGTTGTTTAGTTCTTGACTCCGTTCTGTAAGTCACAGAAGTAAAACCAATTTAAAAAGCCATAAACCTTTTGAAGAAGCGAAACAGTATTTATAAATTTAGTAAATTTTACTTATTCAAAATTAGGTCGGGCATTATTCTTATAATGCCTCACAGGTCGAAGGAGAGGCATTTTCAGTCATTTTTGCTCAACAACTGTTTATTGAGTCACCTATTATGTGACAGCCAGTGTAATTATTCTTCTAGCCAACTCCTCACATATAATTAAAACTTTAAAGGCCTAGTTATTAGACAGCAAACTCTAGACAACCAAAGGACTAGTTAGCAAGTAGATAGCAAGACCTTGATAAAAGCTGCCAATGCTGCTGCCTATGATACTCTGGAATGGCAAATCTGAATATTTCAAATTCCAACAAAAGATACCATGTTTTCTGGAAATTGCCTGATTCATAGCTATTTTATGGCTGATGTTACTTTTGTAATGGTATCACTCTAAGTTTTAGTGACATATCAAGCAGCCGTCAAAAAACAAATATACTTATGGAATAAGATACTAAGCACTCTACTCTATGCACAATTTGGTATTATCTAACCCAACCACTCTAGTTTCCCCAAATCTTGCAATACTTTTTCCTCCCCCTACCAGTAAATACAGTTTTAAGAATTTTCTTTGTTCACTAAATTTAGATTAGTACTAATTTAGTACTTCCTTCCCTCCATTTTGAAAAAGGCTATATGAAAAGGGTAAAGAGTCTGTCGTTCAAATTTTACTTCTATAGTTCCTCAAGTATATTTTAGCTAACACTCTTTTACCTGGAAAAATCATGACTATCAAGGAGCTTAATTTCAAAGGCTCTATTAACAAAATAAAACTACGAAGGAACTTCTCTATAACAACCTTTCCTATTACTGAAATTAAGTATAAAGGCTGGTCTTTTTTTGGATCTGATCCGAAGAGGTTTAATTAGTGAAGCACCACAAGGACCTCGTTATGAGGGGACTGGGCTCTAAGCAGAGCACCAAGGTGTGCTTCCAACACAGCTACCGCCTTAAGCACACCAGCAGTTCACAGGTAAGGCGAGCCAATGCCTTAAGAGTTTCTTCATCTGCGAAAATCCCTTGGATTGAACTAATTATCTTGTGCATAATATTGAATTTACCCAAATTATAATCATAAACATAAGCACATAAATGTTCTAAATTCATGGCCACCTATCTATAAATTTTCACAACCTCAGCGATTTATCTCCATTTTCAATGTTTAATATCTTGTCCTTTTTAGACCTCATAAAAGATAATCCCTATACCCCAATGGAGTATCTGCTAGATCCTAGAATGTAAACATGGACATTTCAAAAATACTTATATTACGATATAACTTGCTAAATGTACGTTTTTTCATTTTGGGGAGAGATATATATATATACATGAATTGATGAGATGTAAGAAACTTCCAACATGGTGATATAAAAGTAGCTCTGTGAGAACTCACAGTACTGACACGGGAGGCAAAGACTTGGTGTTAGGCATAGAAAAGTGTTTCTCACAAACAGCAGTTGCTGCCTGTGGGATCTCAGCATGACAAATGCAGAGCTGACCCATGGGATCAATTATAAAGAAGCAATACGTGTGGCATTAAAAAAAATGCTGTGTTTTTAACAACTATTAATACATATTAAGAATTAAGATGAATTCCACTGATTGTTTTATTATCAAATCAATAACCAAGAGCTCTCCCTCCCTCCCTCAAACCACATGTGAATTCCTCACTACAGATATCCATTCTCAATAACCTTCTTCATGAACTGTCATCAAATTTAACTACAAAAACATTTTTTAAAAACTATTTGAGTTTTAAGTTAAAGCTGAATTGTCAACCTTTAATTTTTCATTATAAAAATCAGCTGTCCAGTATTTCTCATGGATCGTGATTTTGCCTTTCAAAAAAAAATAATAATAAATCTTGGGGCTCATTTAAAATTTTTAAAAATTACAACAAAATTGGAAGAACAAGCCAGTGGTAACTTACCCACCCTCCTCCAAGCAAACAATTATACCCTCTAAAAAAGCTGTCCTCCCTCAAGAAAAACAGCAATAATTCCCATTTTAAAAGCAGTGCACTATGATGTGCTGTTGAAGCACAAGCAGCATTTGTAATACTTACTGAATGTTTCTCCTGCTGGCCCATAACTCCATGGTTAGCTGGGATTGCTAGTGGTATCATAATGAAGAAACATATGCTGAACTGAATTTACACATCGTGTACCAATCTCTCACGGATGGCAAGTCACCCTCTACAGCATTACATTAAAAGAAAAAGAAAAAGGAAAGAAAAAAAAAGAGGGAGGAGGGAAAACCAAGCTGCAGCTTAAAGTGTCACTACTGGTAAGCTTTTAAAAAAAACCCTCTCACTTGTAGACCAGAAAAGGAATCTGAACAACGATGTTTGTCTCCATTTTAATAATATTGAAAGTCTAATCATCTTAGGCTATAGGAAGACTGAGGGAGCCTTACACAGCTCTCAATCTTCCAAGAGAACAAGATCATTTCTGAGACTGAAGAACAAGAGGCAAAAGAAAAGGAGGAGGGAAAAAAAAAAAAAAAAAAGCTAAAATGGCTGACTGCACACAGACTCTCCTCAAAAAGGCTTAATACAGAATTATATTAGTCAAGGTAGCAGAAGAACCAGTCTCTAGCATTCAGCCAAGCATCGTTAATACCCTTGATTCATCTGCAATCACACTTATGGACCTCTCCAGCCAAGGGGAAAAGAAAGAGAAAAAGAAAGAAAGGAAAAATCAGGGCAGAGCATGTGAATCGGGACCTCCTCCCTGGCTGCTAATGATGCTGACAGAGTAGTGAGTGACCAGTGATCTCTGTCCCACTCCACTAACCAAGTTTGCACAATTAATCTTAGCAGCATGACACTGATGGACATTTAATTTAATGATGTCTGTCCCTCACACTCAACACAAGCATGACTGCTAGCAAGAGGCACTAACAGAAACACAGCACAGGCAGGCACACACACAATCTCGAGAATCATGAGTCTGAATGCAATACACCAATATAATTACATTATTGTGCTTACTTTGGAGGACCATGGCTGCAGGCAGTTGGCATAGCAACGCACAAGGAAAGCCATTTCCTGGGTAGAGAGAAAGCTTCCTTTCCTAAATAAAAAATTCCTCTTAGGAAGCAAACGGCATTGCTGCGGAAAGCAAGACACTGTAGTCTGTCTCTTAACCTGCAAGGCTCACACTCAATGCAGTTCTAGTGATGTAAGTGGATTTCTCTCCCACCCTCCCTCTCCCTATATACACTGAAATATTCAGCTCAAATGGTACACACATTCCTTAAGGCTCGCCCCCTCCTCTACTTAACCATTTCACTCATTAAGGTAGCAATGAACAATTCAGATAAAGTAACAAGAGCTTGCCTGTATTATATCAGCGGCTGTAGGTTAAGCAAGTCTCAGAGGGATGGAATCCATTGATTGCTGACTCCAAATAATATCACTGAAGACGGGGTGGGAAAGCGGAGCAAGGACTTACTTGAACAGCTTTGAACTAAAATACGATTTTTTCACCAAGGTGGAAGATAAAGGAGTGGATATGATAAACCTTTCCCCCTACCTCTTCCTCCCACCCTCCAATATTGCTAAACGAGTATAAAACACCTACCAAAAATTTACAAAATGCACATTTGGCAAGTTTCCTATAAATTTAGAAGATGTGCTTTACACACACATACACACACACACACACATACACACACAGCCTTGCAAATAATATAAAAATAAACCCACCCAGGTGTCTTTTTGTTTTTAATGAAACCAAACTTCTTCCAGAGGTAAAGTTGAAATTAAATGAAGATATTTCAGAGTTAGTCTAAGACAAACTCTTATTTTACCTAGGTAAGCAGGTTAATTGGAAAAGTGCATTATAACTCAATAGGAATTAAGTGAAAATATTAACTTTAAATACTGTTCAACTTTTCATAGAGCCATCTATAAATGATATTCATAATAGAAAATAGAAATGGCTCGTCCAACATCTTTAGTAACAGTCCTTGAATTGTCAGTGTTTGCTAACTTAACTTGCATTTCTTGTCTACCTGCCTAAGCCTGCACCCATCTTATACTTTCCTTATTTCCCCTCGTATTTAAATGCAACCCTTGCCTCGGCACCATTATATTAGTTCCCTGTCCCCTCCCTATCCCCAATATTCCTCTTTCTTAGATTTCTTTTATCATTCCTTATTCCTTTTCTCCAAGGTTTATTCAATCTTTTCTCCTCACAACCAGCAGTCCTCCCCCGACCCCGGCTTTTTAAATATGAACAGGTCTGTCCCATCTTAAATCAAAAACAAAAACAGTGACTTTCCTTAGACCCTATACTCTCCTTACTGTAGTCTTACCACTTCCTCTCTTCACAACCAAATCTCTCAAGAATTACCAGCTTTGGCTTTCACCATTTCTTCATCCCCATGCACTCCTCAGATGATGGACCATCATGGCCTGTTATACGATTATACTTTGAGGAGTTATCCTTCACCCTTCCATTATATCCAACCCACCACAACTCATTAACTAAATACTCCAAATTTTCTCGGATTCATGGAGTTTTCCTCATCTCTGCTACTATCATCCCATATCAAACCACTACATATTTTTTTGCCTTACTACCTGGATTCAGTTCTAACCCCATCCACCCAACCCACTTACCAGACTACCTCTTGAGGGCTTTTAAAAACAAAAATCTCATCACTTCGACCTCATTGTTTGAGCTGCTTCAACAAATTAAAACTCTTCAATGGCTCCCCATTGCTCTCAGCATAGAAGCCAAAACCCTTATTTATATCTAAAGATTTGTCCCTTTCCCAGACTTATACCACGCTCCTGCTCACTCTCCATACTCCAGGTCACCCAGTCAGCTTGTGACTCCTTGAACAGGCAACAGGGGTTTTGAGCTCTCAGTCTTCCTCCTACTGATGAAATGCCTTCTTATAGTTCTCATGGTACTGTGTGTCTGTCTCTTCACTACAGATATTATTACAATTGTGACCTTCATTTAATCACAGATCATTCATCAGTTAGTGTGTGCTTCTCCTCTACACTCTAATCCATGAGGGCTGACACCATGTCTGCTTTTACGCACCAGAGTACTAGCAGGAATGGCAGCGTGCTAGGCACACTGTACGCACTCACATTTTTGTTGTATGAATGAAATGCCCAGTGTCTGGGAATGGACTTTGGCAAGACCACTTTTGATGTCTTCTCCAAATTTAAGTCAAATTAAGCCTGTGCTGGTGGTGCCTGACCTTATATGAGAAGGTCTCCTGTTGCATGTCTCTCTCTGGAAAAGCATGTCATTTATCTCAAGAAAGAAACTAACCTAATCGGAAACCTGATAGATGAAGTCAAACAATCACACATCCTCAGGCACTGATGCTTTTCTGTGCTGACACTTGGCGTGATTTTTCCCAAGCTTACAACCTATATACCTTAAAACTCATTATTATAATACTAAAATTTTACTATAAATACACCCTTTTACAGTATAATATAATTATTCTAGGTTATAAGCCACCAACAACTGCTTAAGAAATAAAATATAAATTCAAGTTTGAGGAGAATCACATACTGCAGACTTTACAAAAGCAAGAATAAATCACACTTACCTTGAAGTTGCCTTAATTTGGGTTATATTTATCCCATTCCCCAACCCTGTAGATTTAGCAAGTAACATTAAATAGAGCCAGCTAGGAAAAACGACCTTGAAACAGCTTTCTGTCCTGTGTCTAGTATATCCAATGATTTCTAAAGTACCAGTAACAATGATCCAAGAGTTGGAAATTATATACATAGTCCAGGAAACCAGTTAATGTGGAGATATTGTATGCTAAACTTAATACCACTGTATTCATTTACATTTTTCTACCTAAAGTATTCACTAATTACTATGAAAACGAGAAAAAATATTCTGTTCTTCTCAGTAATTAATCATATTTAGTACTTACACAGTACATTATCCATTGATCTCAATATGCTTTACAAATATTTAATTAAGCCTCATCAAAACCCAGAGAAAGCAAGAAAATAATATATTCATCTTTCACAGAAAAATAAAGTGTATATGATTACAGAGTTAGTAGTTTCAAAGAATATGAAACAGAACTCCAGGTTTCTAATATCATTTTTCCATTTTAATCATTATATAATGATACCTTCCCTCTTTCGCACTCCAGGGAAGAAACTACAGAAGTTAGAGATAACTTTGTAGGTGGTGTAAGAAGGCATTATTCTTTGATACTTGGAAAACAGAAGTTTTACAAATTTGATTTCTAATGTTTTGTTGCTTTCCAGCCCCCCCCAAAAAAATTACATTCAAAATGGCTATTTTATAAGTGCATGAACCAAACCAATAAAGGGTTAAGCCAATGCAATATAAAATTATTATACTAGATGTACTCAGAAGTTTTACTTCTCTTCTGCTAAGTCTAAAACCACCAGTACCATAATTCTTTTAAAAGAAAAGTTGATTATTTAACAAAATCTTTATACCTTAAATATGTCAATCCTACATTTTTCACATAATCTATTCCATCCTTGGGTATACCTGACAGAGCCTCTACACACCCCTCCCAAAACTGTATAGAGGAAATTTGGGTTATTTCTTTCACTTTGACCAAATGTATGTTAGATTTATTATTAAAAATTACTTAAGTATGATACCTAATATGAAAGAGCAAGGCACAATGCCGGACATTAAATATACATACTGGCTTTAGAAACTCCCAGTATCAAAAAGACTACATTGAGGATCCATACGAGAGAACTGAGATGTACCTCACTTTTGTTCCAAAGAACTGTAGGCTCTTTCTTGCTTTAATTAAAAGAAAGTTTTGGACAACAAATATGTTATATCTGATTCATAACTAGAAAATTAATGTAATTACCTACCCATTATAAATAGGCTCAAGATTAGGACAGAAAAAGAAGAGAAAGATTAAGAGACGGCATGTGTTGAAACATGAAGAAAAACTAATAAAATAAAGAGGTCTATAAGTCAGTGAGAAATTACGGTATAAAGAATAGTGCTTTGAAAAATACATTTGTTTGAAAAACAAGCAGACTTTAATAGCGCATTTAACAAAGCTCACTTCATTCTCTAGAACCTATTTTAAGAAAAGACCAGCCTTCAACTTGCAATTCTCAAGGTTTCAGAGATGGAACCCAAAATACAAATTGTTGACACTTTTTCTAGGAGGTTGATCCTCATATGGGGCTTCAAAGAACACTCCAAATGTTTGTAGGAATTATTATCTTTATTACTAATTTGGTAATTAATATATTCCCTTGTAATTAATATGGTAGCATGAACACTATAGATTGTTAACTATTCTATTTTTATTTAATAAAAACTGGATATCTTGTATCATAAACTAGAATATAATGAGGGCAGGTATAAAATGTTATAAAATGAAACATTTTATTTATCTGGTATTGTTAATCATAAATGCACACTGTCCCTAGTCTAGCACCTGACACAAAATAATTGCTCAGAGAAGCAGATTTGGCTCAACAGATAGGGCGTCTGCCTACCACATGGGAAGTCCAAGGTTCAAACCCAGGGCCTCCTGACCTGTGTGATGAGCTGGACCATGTGTAGTGCTGATGCACGCAAGGAGTGCCGTGCCATGCAGGGGTGTCCCCCGCATAGGGGAGCCCCACATGAAAGAAGTGCGCCGTAAGGAGAGCTGCCCAGCACAAAAAAAGCACAGCCTGCCCAGGAGTGGCGCCGCACACACAGAGAGCTGACACAGCAAGATGACGCAACAAAACGAGAAACAGATTCCGGGTGCCACTGACAACAATACAAGCAGACACAGAAGAACACACAGCAAAAGGACACAGCGGACAACTGGGGGAGGGGGATATGGATGAGGGGAATGGGAGAGAAATAAATTTTTTTTAAAAAAGCTTTGAAAATATATATATATTTGCTCAAAGAATGAATACATAAGTGATTCCACTTAAACTTCAAAACCAACCTGTTTTAAAGGCTTTAAAGATATGGAAATAGGTTACTGGCTTTAGAAACTCCCAGTATCAAAAAGCCTTGCTTGTGTAACCATAAAAGACATCTAATTTGTTTACTGACAAAATTTGGGGTTTTAAATAACCTGATAGGTTAGAAGAGCAGGCTAAAATCAACAAATTTGAAAGGGATAAATATAAAAACCTAGATATGTAATATCAAAATGTCACTTGTACATGTACAGGATGGGAGATGAGGCTCGAGGAATAATCCATAAGGTGGAAGGAGAAGCATCAAGGAGAAAAGTGCAGATTGTCCACAAGGTCAAAAGAAGCTGATAAATAATTCCTTAAAACTCTAATATTATCTTGGATTATATCATCAAAGGTATGCTACCCAGAGCAAGAAAAATAAGGTCTGCTGTAAGCTGCCTTGCAGGGTTCAGTACCACCTTACACAAGTTATCTAAGTAATTTAGGAGAAGCTAATGAATAACTATAGTTTCAAAAGGTAGAAAATCTGGGTGGATTTTAGGAAAAGCTACAGGCTGGGCATGTTTAAACCAGAGAAGAAGCTTAGAGGGGTAAGGTCTCTTTAAATATCTGAATGGTACTTATCCAACAACAGAGCACAGTTATTCATTTGTGTTGTTTTAAAAGAGATCTAGGGAAGCGGATGTGGCTCAAGCGACAAGGTCTCCGCCCACCACATGGGAGGACCTGGGTTCCATCCCTGGGGCCTCCTGGTGAAAAAGAAGAGAAAGCGTGCCTGTGGGCGAGCCAGTGCCCATGTGACAAGCTGAGTGCCCACACGGTGAACCAAATGCTCACATGGTGAACCGAGTGCCGACACGGTGAGCCAATGCCTATGCAGGCGGCTGTGCAGTGAGCTGAGTGCCCATGTGGTAAGCCACGTGCCCATGCAAGTGCCCGCACAAACGCCCACACAGCAAGCTGAGTGCCCGGTGACTGCCTGTGGGGCGAGCCAAGTACCTGCATAGTGAGCCAGTGCCCACGCAAGTGAGTCACACAGCAAGATGACGATGCAACAAGAGAGAGACGAAGGGGAGAGTCAAGGTGAAACACAGCAGAGAACAGGAACCAAGGTGGTGCAATTGACAGGGAATCTCTCCACCTCAGAGGTTCCCAGGATCAAATCCTGGTGAATCATAGAGGAGAAAGACAAGAAAGAAGACAAAAAGAGAGATAAATAACAGAAAATCACATAGCGAATGGACAAAGACAGCAAAAACAGAGGGAGGGGGTAGAGAAGAAAAAAAGAAAAAGAGATCTAGAACCATGAACTAAAATTATGGAGAGTCACAGTTCAGTAAAACCTAAGGAAAGGCTTCTTAATAATTAGCCTTTTCTACAGTAAGTAGTAAACTGCTATGATTTACTAAGACCTAACTTTGTGCTAGGCCCTGAGGTATGAATTGGACACCATTAAGTAAATGGCTTATCTCACAAATATTAGTCCTTAATGTAATTTAAAAATCTTAAAGCAGAGGGTGAATATCAGGGGTTATATAGGGGTAAAAAATTGTATGAAACAATTACCATCAGCTGGTAGCAAAACGGGGAAGGGGAAAGTGTGACTTGATACAGAATGATAGAAAAAGAGATCAGGAGAACAGAGAAGAACTTAGCTTGGGATAAGATTTCCTGGCATTTGCAGTCCTTTTATATTTGCATCATAGAGTCTTTTAAAGACTCAGAACTGGCCAGAGAGGTCGTATTCATGGAAAATTTATATCTCCTTGTTGTGTCATGAGTACCATTTCATAGCAATAACAAGTAACCATAAATCTATAATGAAGCACTTAACAGAATAAGGCATTCATTCATTCATTCATTCATTTTACAACCCACCCCCAAAGACTTTTCCTTTTTTTCAGAGGTACTAGGGATTGAACCCGTAACCTCATCTGTGGGAGGTGCTCAACCACTGAGGTATATCCACCCACCATCATCCCCAAGACTTTAAGAGGGAGAGGACAAGAAACAAAAATTAGCAGCAAACTTCAGAAATCAACTTGGTTAAACAATGTGCTTTAAAAATAAGCAGAACGTATTCTGTTCATCAGATGAAATGCTTACTATAAGACTGCCTTATAGCAAATGTATAGCTAAAAGTATTTTCTCAATGGCTTGTATTCTATAAGAGACAAATGCTTTTTTAAAGGACATAAAGGAAAATAAAATCAGTCAATTATTTAAGGGATATATATGAGTCTATACTCACTGATTACCCTACAGAATCCTCATGTGGATGTTACAGATGCTTTCACCAAAGGAGACCCACCAATTCACATTTGGGGCTCAAGGACAATAGTTTCAGTCCCTTTTCAAAGGTAGCTCTATCCCCTCAGACAGTTTGCCCTAGTAGCTAATTATTGAACCTTAGGACACAAACATGGGTCTCACTTTGTGAAGGCAAAGGAAACTAGTCATTAATGTCTTAATGTAGGTTGAATAGGTAGATAGAAAAGGACTAGAGCAACATCTTCATTTAAGACACAAGAGGGGAAGTAGCTGTGGCTCAACTGATAGAGCTTCTGCCTACCATGGGGGGTCCAGGGTTCAATACCCAGGGCCTCCTGAGCCATGTGGTGAGCTGCCCTATGCGCAGTGCTGTCGGGCGCAAGGAGTGCCGTGCCACACAGGGGTGTCCTCTGTGTAGGGGTGCCCCATGCACAAGGAGTGCACCCTGCAAGCAGAGCTGCCCCACACAAAAAAAACACAGCCAGCCCAGGAGTGGCTCCGCACACACAGAGAGCTGACGCAGCAAGATAATGCAACCAAAAAAGCGACACGGTTTCCCAGGGCCGCATGACAAGAATGCAAGCAGGCACAGAAGAACGCACAGCGAATGGACACAGAACAGACAACGAAAGGGAAGGGGAGAGAAATAAAATAAATCTTAAAAAAAAAAAAAGACACAAATGAAACTAGGGGCTAGTGTAAAAAGATAATGGATAAGGATATGGCTCAACCACTTGGGTGCCCACCTACCACATGGGAGGTCCCAGTTGGGTTTCAGTGCCTCCTAACAGATCTAAACACCAGCCCCTGTACCAAGAGAGCTAGACTCTGCCCCTGCCACAACAAGAAAGGCGACAAGCCAGCAGAGCCCAAGCCCACCAGAAGCAAGGTGTGGCTCAGGTTGTTGGGCACTCCCCGCTCATGTGGAAGGTCTTGGGTTCAGTTCCCGGTGCTTCCTGGAGAAAGCAAGCAGACAGAGGAGTGAACCATCTGGGGGGAGGGGGAATAAAGAAAATTAAAGTAAATAAAAAATCTTTTTTTAAAAAAGATAATGGAAAAAAAAAGATGATAAATACTCAAAGGAAAGGATACCAAAGATAGAAGGGAATTCTAGAAAAATAGTAAGGATGAGTTTTGAGAAGAAAGAAGTTTTTAAAAAATTTCTTGGCTACGTTTCGTAGTTTGTGGATTTTTTTCTTTCTCAAACTTAACTAATTTTTAATAGATTAGATTATCCTGAACATTGAGTATAAATCACCAACAAGGATGGTATTAAACTATCCATAGTCATAATCTTCTTTTTTAAAATTGACTACTAGTAATCATCAGTACAATAAATATATTAAAACCCAATATTTAATGTAAAGCATTTAAAAATTTTTCTTCTGCAACCATCCAAATTTAGCTTGGGATCTTCCTATTTTCTCCTAATATCTATAAAGGAACTGAGCAACAAGAAGAAAAAGGCAGTATGGAAAAAAAATCAAACAAGAAACATAAGATCAGAGCCAACATCATGGGATTCCACGCTTAGAAGCAGATGGTTAATACTGTACTGACATCATCTTGAAATTCTTACTAATTTTTTTTAACAAAGAACCCTACATTTCCATTTTGCATGGGGCCCCACAAATTATATAGCCAGTCCTGCATACAATAATATAAAGATATTTCAAATATAATATTTTAAATGGGCCATGCTATATTAGACTTTCATGAAAAGTTCAAAAGCTATAGAAAGCTACTAAGCATTACAGGGCTAGTCCTGAAAAGCCACTACTTTATTAACATTAATTTGAATTTAAAATAATTTATAATAATATAAAGGAAAACTTTAACAGGCTTCCCCTTGACTCTCAGAGGTGTAGCAGCTTACTACCCATGCAAATAAAATTCGAAAAATCAAATTATTGTCAGTGGACCCCTGGGGGTCCCCTAAGACTCTTTCAGGGAGTTTGCAAAGTCAGAACTATTTCATGATAATGCTAAGATATTATGTGCTTTATTCACTGTGCTAACATATGCACTAGTGTGCAAAAGCAACAATGGGTAAAACACTTCACTAGTAATATACACCTAACTACATTACTAGGATAGTCATTGTATTCTTCACCACCACACACACTTAAAACAGTATTTAAAAAAAAAAAAAAAGCCAGTTCCATGTAAAAATGTCCTTGATGAAACAGTAACAATTAGTAACTTATTAAATCTTGACCCTTTAGTTCAGGTCTTTTTAGTATTCTGTATGATGAAATAGGAAGTACACATAAAGCATTTCTGCTACATACAAAAGTATAATATAGGCCATCTCAAGGAAAAGGACTTAAACAAATATTTGAGTTGCAAGCTGAACCACCCTCTTTTTTAATGGATACCATTTTTACTTGAATTTATAAATAACAGACCAAGTACAATTATTCAGACTTAGGTATTTGGCAGACTTTTGTTTTTTTTTTAAATAAACAATGAGCTGGTCACTTCAAGAAAAGCAAGACAGTATTTTGGTTACCAATGAAAAATCTGAGCTTTGGAATGAAAATTCAAATTTTGGAAAAAGTTACACCCAATGCCATGAACTTGTGGGTTTCCCAATAATTAAAATCTTTCTGATGACATCAATGGTGACATTAACAAATGTGATATTTTATAACCTATCAAAATTTGTAAAACTGCTTAACTTAGTGACCAATGCATGGGTTTACAAAAATCCATCCAATGTGCAAGTAAGACCCACAGGTTTTATAAAACAGAGTAAAGGGAAGCGGATATAGCTTAAGTGATTGAGAGCCTGCTTCCCATGTTTGAGGTCCTGTGTACAATCCGTGGTACCCGCTTTTAATTTAAAAAAAATAAAAAATAGAGTAAAATAAGTTCATTAACATGCATTTCTCACTACAACTAACCTTTAAGAAACTATCACCTATCAAATTTGGGTATGATAATATCAAAGAAGAATATCTAAAATTATCTGCAAAAGCTGTTAAAATACTTGCTTTTCATACCATATATCTGTGGGAGACTAGATTTTCTTAATAAAATTTATATACTTCAACCACAATTGCATATGATAGCAGATTGAATGCAAATATATGAGAATCTAGCTGTCATAAGCCATATATTAGATTTATAAAAGTTTAAGACAATACATTCTTTTTTGTTTTTTAAAAATATATTTTGTACCCAAAGAAAACCTTGTTAAGATGAATTTATGACTGTTATTTTTAAATTAATAAAATCTATTTTTTGTTTTAATTTCTAATAAGGTAAATATTGATAAAATAACGCATATAAACAAAAGCTCATTAGAGTTCTCAACAAAAGTTTTAGGAGTGTGAGGGCAGCCTGAGATTAAAATGTTTAAGAACTGCTGGAGCAGATGTCACTCAAGTGGTTGAGCACCTCCTTCCCATGTAAAAGGTCCCGGGTATCAGATACCTGGTACCTCCTAAATGAAATAAAGAAATAAACAAAAGCAACTCTCTTTGGGGAGTGGATATAGCTAGCTTAAGTGGTTTAGCACCTGCTTCTCATATATGTGGTCCTGGGTTCAATCCCTGGTACCTCCTTAAAAAAATAAAAACACAAAAACCCTGTTCTAAGAGATGAAGAGAAAATAACCAGCCTCCTAGTTTTTCTACTGAATTCATAGAAGATTTCACAGTTATCAATCTTACTAGATTCCTATAAGATAAAACCCTGCATTTATGTAAAATACCCACTTCGGCTGAACATTTCAAACTAACAAATTAATCCACATTCAGAATGGTTAGTTGCTTATACTCTCCCAGTCTAACTGGGGAAAAGGAAAAGCTGGTATCAAAGAGAAATAAAAATCTATCAAGTGTTCCTTCTGCAGACATCAATGATACCCAAGTATTCTTGGCATTCCTGTTCGTTGGGGATTTGCTTATTTCAACAAATCAACAAATGGTAAAATTACTTTTGTACTAAAAGCTTTCCTAAGTATTCCCAAATTCCTTACTATTCAAAGAGCTAATTAAAGGTTGTTTAAAAATTCATATAAAGAAATGGATAGAAAGTATAAAGTAAAAAATGCATTAATAATTACTGAAAGGGACATGTTACAACTTATTTTGAGACTTTAAATATATTTTCTAACACTCCTAAATAGCTTCTGGATTGTACAGCACAAGTGACTGATTATCTTAACTGTCCTCACAGAAGTTTGAGTAAAATCGGGACAACCCGAATATTTTTTTCATCCTCAAATCTTTCCCTGTTTAATTATTCTTCCATTAAACAAATCAGCAATTCATGTTTTATATCTGGCCTCACTCTACTCTATTATCATTTCTCGTATCATTTCTAGGCCAGTAATTCCAAGTTCCACATTACAGCCAACTACCTACCACCTGTCTTCCACTTGAAAGAGAAACGAAAGTTTAAGGAAAAAAAAAAGGGCTAACTGATCTCATACTGAGTTCATAAGAAATTGTGCTTACATGATTATTCAATATAAACAAAATATTTATTTTCACATGACTTAGAACCCAAAATCTACACAGTACTAAAATGCTAGAGTTTCTTACACAGATCAACGATATGTTCTAGATAATAGAAAGACATTTCAAGTTAATATTTTAACACTGGACTCAAAACCAAAAGAGAACATTTCTAATCAATTCATATTTCAAACAGTGAAAACACAGAAAAATGATAACCTAATGAAAAGATGAATTGAGTACTGGTAGGTTTTACAGGTCTGAATATCAAAGTAGATTATTCTAAAGAAAAGAGACATTTTTCAAATCAGCATGTAGTTTTGAAAAAAAGTCACATAAGAAATGAAACAGTCCAAGATGAAAAGGATCTTTGCTTTTGTGACTAAAAGCTAAATTTTAGCCAAGTATATTTAAAACATGGGCAGGCACAGAGAGCTACCAGTGTTCACAAATTAGAGGCAGGACAAAGTGGCAGTGATCTTTCTGACAAATAAATTGCTTGAAATATTGCATGACTTTCTACACAATACCCTTATTACTTTCAATTTCCAAGTGCAACCAAAAGATGGGTCCAATTATGACATCAATACAAGCTTTCTTTCCAAACGGAATGAAGGAACAGTAAATCCCAGTGGACACCAGGGTTCTGCAGCAGGGATGATGTAATATATAAAAATAGACATCCTCCAACAGAAGCTGAAACTTGGGTAAACAGCACACTGCATACTATTCTCAACTGCCTTGCATGAATTTGCAATGCATGCTGTTAAGAGCAAGAGAGAAATCATTTTATGTTTTAAATTATTTCCTGATTTACAATTCAATTCCTGTATAAATTAAATCAATATAAATACCTGACTATAAGTTCAAGAAAGAAGAATCATTCCCACAAAGCAAGGAGACAGACAAATGCAGCAGCTTTAACTTGTTGCATTTTTGCCAGAAATTGCAGCACAGTATCATTAAGTACATCTATTGTTCAGAGACCTTTCCACAGGGATAGTTCTTCAAGTTTTTAAAATGCTACATGATCTAGGTGGAGAGAAATCAGTAAACCTGTTGTTAGTGAGCATGAGGAGCAAAGGGATACTTTTGACACTTCTCTTTAAAAGACTCTATGACGCAAATATAAAAACATCAGACATACATACAATAAGTAGTACCTAGCAAAATTTGTGGGTGGGAGTGTATACATCGGTCCTCTAACACTCCCTCTATATCCTCTCTTTTCTACTATTAGTCAATTCAATATTCATATGTGTTTTGGGCTTTCATGTATTAAGGAACAATTTGGCTCAAAATACCACTTAAATATTCACATCTAGTAAAATCATTAAACACTACTGGACCAGCAATTACTGCCCCAAAAAAATGTTACTTATAGCTTTATTTTTAAACCTGATCAATTCTGCTTTCTTTCTTTCTCTTAAATTCCCCTACTTTTAATTTTTACTGCCAATTGCCAAGTTCTGGCCACCATTTCCGTTTCCATTACTTAGCCAGCCCCCATCTTTCCACCCCCACAATCCAAATCCTTTTCTTCTTGGAGCCAGAGTAGTTTTTCTGAATGTAAATCTCAGCACATCAAAGTCCTGCTTCAGGCCCTTTGGTGTTGTTCCTTATAGTCCTTGTGGAAAAGTTCAAGTTTCTCACCACAGTTTCCAAAAACAGTATAATCACTCAACCTCTCAGCCCGGGGTTCTTAACAAGGGGTCCATGAGCTTGAATGGAAATTCAAAGAAACATTATTCTTGTGGGGAAGCGTTGGTGCAGGTGTGATGTATTTAATAAATAATACAAGTATAGTGTGGACTTAGTAAGGGGTCCGTGGTTTGCACCTGACTGACAAAGGGGTCCATGGAACAAAAAAGGTTAAGAATCCCTGCTCTAGACCTTTGAACAAACTGGGTTCCTTCTGTACAGAATAACTAGTTTCCTTTGAGCCAAGACAGTATCATCATTCTGGAAATCATCCCTGATTCCTCACGGTGCCTGGCCTGCGTGCTTCCATAATACCATACTTCCCTATGTTTCAACTTCCCATTTATGCAACTGTATTCCCTGCAAGACTAGAAGCTCAATGAGGACCAGATCCTATTTGTCTTGTAGAGCTTTACATCCCCAGAGCCTGGCACAGACCTGAAACACGGTGGACACTCCATAAATGTTTGTTAAATGAATAAATATATCCAAATGAAAATACTGACTAAGCATTCCTCTCTATGGTACAAAAAATAAAATACACAAATTTTCTGAAATTCCTACCTATTATTATTCATATGGGGAATTAATGACAATATTGAAGGTTTTAAGTTCAATTAAACACTTGATGAATTTCAATTTAAGTAACTAAGAAACTTGCCTATATTTGCTTAATTTCTATACATGTAATATAAACAGATTTTAAATATCATACAGAAAAATTAGTCACATGAAATAAGGTATTAATGGACTGTTATAAGTTCTTGAGTAAGACTTTAAAGTTCTAGGAAATTTAGTTATTATTACTCAAACAAGGAGACCTCAGTTAAAAAAATACTAGTAATTGACCAAGCAAAGCCATAACCTGAGTGAAATTATGAGCTATTTTTTATTTAAGGACAATAGCCCAAGTCAAGAATTTGAATGTCAAAATTTGTGCCTAATCACACTAACTAAACACTGTGGTTATTACACTCATTTCAATATCTAAAAATTTTTTAGACTGGCCAACCTACCAAGAAGTTTTTAACTGAAGAAATCACCTTAAACCAAATCTATCTCAAAAAAAAGGGATCTATTTCAAAAATATGTAAGCTATAGCCTAGGGATGATTACATTGAAATTATAAGGAATAGGACATTATATTATAAAGAATAACCTTACTTTTTTTAAATGGGACTTACCTTTACAAACTTCAAACATGAGTTAGTCTTATTTCAAGTATTCCATTTTATAGAGGTTATATTATCACTGACTACAGTAAAAACACTTGTCCCATAATGTTATAATATTATATTGTATTCAATTTATATTATATTAACTTGATTCTGTGTAATATTCCCTATTAGTTATATATACCTGTACCAAGAACTTTAAATTAAGCCCAAACTACTAAAAGAGTCAAACATAAAACAGTGCTCTGCTCTGAACTGTATATTCTCCACATTGTAGAAAAGAACTACTAATAGAATGTGTGGGAGATATCTTTGTACATGACAAAAGATTTACATTATTTCAAAACTTATGCATCAGTTGAAACTATAAATGTTTTAATAACTGCCTTCAAATCCTTCTAGTTCAAATATGTATAAAATATAGCCATATTTTTGGGAGCACATATTGTGGGGATGGAGAATTAGTCAGAACATCAAAAGTTTGGAGAGAATTGTAATTTTGTAAGGAACACAGAAAAGCTGGAAATTTTTGAATTGTCAATGGGTACACTCCACTGTTTGGGCACAGCAAGTTTTCTTTGGTCTTCAGTCTCTGAAGTCTCTATAATTTTTGTTCTTTCCAAAGTGGGAAAATGATACAACTAGGGTAGGGGAACAGAAAACTGTTTTTGTTATAAGAATAGGAAGGAATAAAAGAAGACAGAACAAGTATGTACCAACACTGCACATCACTATAGCAAGGTAAAAGTTAAAGAAGGTAAGACAGCACACTTATTATGACCTTCCTTCCTGAAGTTCTACAACCTCTCTTCTCCATCTCTATTACGGAACTCAGATCTTCCTACTCACCCAAACTTCCAGACTAAATTACTCATGAACCCAAGGAGGGCCTGTAATTATGTGTAAATTAAACAAAGCTCTCCCACCTTATCCTGAACCCGGATAACAGGTAAACTAATGATTACCTGTCCAAAGTCCCATGTTTATCCCTTTCGAGTCAGATCCCAATTCTTCTTCCAGTGTCTACCAGGAACGTTACCTACTACCTGCCTCTGTATTTTTTACCCACTGTAAGACTGAAAATTCATGCTACATTCTATTTTCTGAGAGTCTTAAATATGGTCTCAACTCATCAAAATGTAACAAAATGCTAATGAAAGCCATCTCTAAACTTCCCTTCTCACTGTATTTTAAATTCCTTATTCTCTTTACAAATGTCATGCACTTGCTTTGAAAAAAATATCCTAATAATGCTCTCCACATGGACTATAAGATTAGCCATGTTTCTGAAGAAAATTATAACTTGTTTGAAATTACTGCAATACAGCTAAATTTTAGAAGTGTATATAAGGTATACCTCATAACTCAGTGCACATTTCAAATTCAGTTCTTAGTTCTAAATGGAAAATTTAACTAATTGCTAATTTTTCATGTTAAAAAACTTCTTTATCAAAGATTGTTAAATTTACCATATCATTTAAAAATTAGTATTTCTAAACACCAATATAGTAATCATGCCACCTATGGTAATTTAATATGTTTTCTCTTGTACAGAATATAAAGCAGCCACATATTAGTTTGTATAAGTAAATAGTTCGTGGTTTTAGATAAGGTTTCTATAACAGACAAAAATATTATATGGATGATAGACTTCCCCTGATAACAATTAAATTTTCATGGTCTTTTCCTATACAATAAGGAAAAACAACCACAGAATTCTACTAGTTATTCAACCAATTAGTTTCCAGAGACAGAATAGACTTTTCTTCTCTTACTCCAAATTCTCTGATAATTCCAATTTTGAACCACAATTTCAAAAGATTCTTAGAATCATAAATTAGTCATGTATTGGCATAAAAGAAATGAGCAAGAATATTATTATAGGTGTCTATTAAAATGTACTATGAAAGGAAAGCATGAAATTTGGTTAAAAATAAAGCACAAATAAGAAAATGTGAAGGATTTACAATTCTTCTTTTTTTACTAAGACTTTTTTCTGTCTAAAATTTTACCAGTGGTCTCCCAATATGCTCTCACATTGCTTCTCATCTACAGCATTTAAAGTACAAATTTCAAATGGATTTCCCATATTCTTTCACACAAAAAGCAATAAAGTTCCATTATGTCTGTCTGTCTTTATTTGCAAAATCAGGTTAGTGATGAACAGTGGTCCTATTCGTTCTTAAAAATAATTTTCACTTTATTCAACGAAGGTGGGCAGTCCTTCCTGCACCATCACTAGTTTAACCATTGATAGTTTCAATGTTTTAAGAGATTTTACTAAATCAGAGCAAAATATAAAAGGACAAGACCAAGCAAAACACAACAATATTACATACTCATTAGTCACAATGCAAATTCACAAACTTAGATTAGTGTTAGGAGACCACACACAAATTACAATACCTGAGATTTAGTGCATTCCTTTGAGCCAAAATGAAATGAGTGCCATAAGGAGGAAAGGAAAAGATGAACATTATCAGACATGCTATAGTACATTTGCCAAAATGAAGATAATGTTAAAACTAGATGAAGAATGACTATATAGAATTGGCTACATGTATAATGTTCTCAGTTTTCTATGTTTTTTTAGCCATGCACGTGAAATGCACTTGCAGTCATTTAAAATCATGAAACATATGAAATACATGATCACACAATTCTTTTACATAAACTTTTCACTCTCAGTTCCACCCTACTAGCTAATTCCTTTCAAAAAGAAATATTTCTGTTAGGAATAAGTAAATAAGATTTCAAGCTAATAAAGAAGAATAATTTTCTTCATTTCATTCTTTTTACCACATGACACCAAGTATTCAAAGGAAGGTTTTGTTGTTTTCCTACATCAAAATCCTATATTCAGATAAAATAACACTCTATCTAAATATAATTAAAATACAATTTTCACAAAAAGAAAAGGATCCAATACACTTAATTAGGATCATGTTCTTGTCAATCTTAACTCATTTAGTAAAATTAATACCAACAAGTCACATATTAGTAAACTAGTACACAATCCATTAGTAATCAAAATAAATTTTAATCCTAGTACTGAATTTTCCCTAATAAAAGTACCTATTGGCCTGGTAAATATTTTTAAAACACTAAAAAATTTTTAAGTAATTTTGTAATAATTTTTAAAAATCATACTTAAAAAAAAAAACAGGAATGGAGAGTCATAGTAAGTAAAGCTTTCTATTTAGAGGTAGGGAGCAGATGTGGTAGGTGAGGAGAAAAAGTTATGAAATTATTAACTCCAATTAAGTGTGGCAAGAGTATAAAATTAAACCAATCAATTGTAACACTAAATTTTAAATAATCCACAATCCACTATGAAAAGCTGATTAGAAAAAAAAATTCCAAAGCAGAAAGAATATTAATATTAGTGCTATGCTAAAACATTATAATCTATATTATACTATTAATATGTACAACCATTTTTAATACATATCTCCTTCTTCCATTATGCTACATCAACACTAAAAATATTACCTTCTTTTATAGAAAATTTAACAAAAAAACCTTTCATGGTGTTTTTTTTTTATACCAAGTCTCCCCAACAGATAAACAAAGCTGTCTTTGTAATGAGTAAAAAACAACCCTTTCCGAACGAGCTCAATGAAATTATTCAACTATTAAATTCATGTTAAATGAAAATAGTGCATGGGAAGTGAGATGAGGAGACAAGGAGCTGGTGGTCACAACCACATTAAATATTCAAGTACAAAGAGCCCTCTGAGAAACAGAAATATGACAGTGGGTATAAAATACTGTATCATATCTCTTAAAGTCACTAAAAATTGAGTTAAATAATTTTAATTTTATATCCACTTTCCTACGCATTTTGCACTTACATTTATTCTCAGAAAGAAAAGGATAGATTTAAAAAAGAAACAAATGAGATGGATAAAAAAGGAAATACATGTGAAAAGTAAAATAGATGTCAATTACCTATCTTCATTTTTATTTTTATTTTAAAATTAATTTCACATATAATGACCATTCATTTAATGGTATATGCATAGATAAGCCATCTTTCACCGTATCATGACATATCCAAGAATTCACGCTACTTTCTTTTTGCAAATAGAGATCCTCAAAAATATTTAGAACTATTTTGGATTAGCCATGAGGGGAAGCTTGCACAGTGCAATAAAGCAGAATGATAGTAATAAGAATAAGGCTCCAATACCGATTTAAGGTCTTGTACAAATCTCTCAACATCTGCATTTCGGTTTCCTCAAACAAAAAAGGAATTTGTTTCTCAAATTTATGAAATAATTGACAATTGGGTTATTGTATTTAAGAGGATCTTTAAAACTATTGGAAATATTTTAGAGCATCTTCATACTTGGATTTTTAAAAGTATTATTTCAAATTATTTGTATTTCTCTATATTGTATTAAAAAACAAAATAACTCATGCAAGAGTCTCACGATGATATTAAAAACTATGAAAAATAATAATGTGGTTTTTACATATCTACATTTTTAAATAAAAAGCAGGTATAATACAAATCATTTCTTGGGGGATCAAATTTTAGATTATGGTAAGTACTTAAAATATCCCAATTATAGTTTTATATCTTGATCACAAATTTGATCCTCAAAGAGTATTTTAAGAAATATAAAAGCTAAACAATGTTTTTTGATATCTTATTTAAATGCTTTTTAAAAACTATTCATATTGTGTTTCCAGCAAAATCATATATAACAGAAAAGAATTACTCATTGAAAACAGAAAATTTAAATCTCTTCACAAAATTCCTGAAACCAAAAAAAAACAAACAAAACCAAAGACACATTAAAAATATTATGCTTTTATAACTTACCGTATGATAGCCTCTAGGTAAAGGTGGTTTCCCCACAGGATAAGGATCCACAGTGTCAATAATTGTTTGCCTTTCACCTTTCTGGTTGATTTTTCTAAACCTCCTTCGAGACTGGCGATGAGAAGCTTGACGCTGAAAATATTCTTCATTTTCATCCATATAGTCCACCTGAAATAGGACCCCAAAAACTTCAATTCTCTAAAAACAATATCCTGTATTACTATCAGATATAGAAAGAAACTTACAGATAGTTTATATCCATTCATTTTGGAAAGATTTGTAGACAAGCTATCTAGACAGACTTTAAGTGTGTTTGAACTTCTCTGGAACTAATTGGTTTTCAGTAACTTTTCTTTTATGAAGAGGCATTTTCAGTTCCACTTAGGGCAATATGGGTAACTCCTGAATTTCCTGTAGTTTCAAAGGAAAGGATATTTTCAGTAGTCTTTGTACTGATTTATTAGTGAAAGATCTCACAGGATACATAACCTCTTATTGTGAAAGAATTGCTGCATTGTTTTAACTAAAGCACAAGAATTTGATGTATTTTGAGAAAATGTGTTAAGAATCCTCAAATTCCAAAAAAAACTCAAACAAGTATGCTAGTGGTATGGCTTGATAAATTATCTAAGGGTTTCTCTTCCTAGTTTTACTCTGTGGTTTCAGTTTCTTTTTTTACAAACAGTGCTATTTTAAAAATAATTCCTCATTTTGAACATTTCAGAAACTGATGAATGGACTAACAGAAGTCAGTGACATCAGGTTAATCCTCATCACACATACACACTGGAAATGTGAGTGCTCACAATAGAGAATAGAGGCACGTTTGGATTCTAAGACTGTCCTCACACTGACAAACCTAGTAGCTTCTGTAATATCAGCAAGTATAAAATACTTAAGGAATTCCAAAGCTCAAAAAATCTTCAGAGAAAGCCAGAATACCACTAACAGAGTCCAAAATCTCCAACGTACATCTAGAACATTTTAAAAGACTTGCGGCTGGAAAATCCTATCTATCTGTGTACATATTTACCAATCCTAAGTCTTTTACTCACCACCATTCCACTTTCTCACTTACAAGAAAATTTTGTTAAATTTTACCTACAATTTCCACTAGCTTTGATGGGGAAGTTCTCCTCTTTGTCGGAATTCCTCATACATCATGGGGAAATCCGTAAATCTTCCACAGTCATCTACTAACACTCCATTAAATGTGAATTAAATCCTCCCATCATCATATACATTGGGCCATCTTTTATTTTATAAGGCTTTCCTTCCCAGATAGGATGGTGAATGGGGAGTAAGAAGAACATCAATTTTAATTGAAAGCCTGAGTTAGGAATGCTCCTCCTACCCCATCTTATTTTTGTTTCTGATTTTTTTTAAGGGGAATATATTATACTATTTTAATATCACTTTTATCCAGTAAGGAAGAAGCATTTTAAAGCATTAATAAAAACATGTTGCTAAAATCTATTTTAACATAGATAATGTATGTACAAATCTGTCTTACCTCAATGTATTTTTTTAATCACACAACTTGGTTAAAAGAGATAAAAATGGCAACAAAGTGTTTAACCAGAATACTAGTCCTCTAATTCTTCTGCGATTACTTTAAAGGGATTAAATTTATTTCCTTATGTTAATTATTCCCTGAATACATAGTGTACTGTAATTATTTGAATTACTCATTCAAATCAACATTTGAAAGGCTAAAATCCTGCAATTCGAAGGTTCTCTCCAAATTTCAGTTAAATTACATCACCACAGATTTAATTATAAAGTTCACACAGCAAAAATTAAGGTACTTTCTACTTTTTAAATATCCACCTTTTTCATTTAAGTCAATCTTATAAATAATTACAATGTTATGATTATAAATTCAAAATCATAATAATGAAGTTATAAAATAAATACATCTAATACTATAAAATATATTATACACTTGTATAAGTAGTTTGCTAAAGTGCCATTATTTCATAAATGGGGAAGAGTGGACAGGAATCTTCACAGAAATATTCTTACCACAATCATTTCAGAAGGCTCTAAAACAATGCATTCACAGCCACGCCTAAAGCTTCCTGCAGAACGCTTTCCAAAACTACAAGGAAAAAGTAAAACAAAAATATAAAATAAATCAAAGAGGACAACTTTATATTTAGAAAAACTATTTTGTGAATTTAAACCAACACACCAAACAAATAAAAATAAAAAACAACTACAAAAAAGTACATAATAAAGAGAAAGTTATCTTTTAGCACTATTTATACAGAATGACAAGGGAGAATTCAAATTTTCAGGAAAATTCCAACATAATGCTTTCAAATTCATAATGTAAGTAAAGAATTGTTATGAGCTGTATGTTAGGTTATATTAAATCATTCCCAGTTAAATGACGTTTTAGAATATTCCAATAGGATGGGAATTCTATCAATGGCAAACTATAAAAATATCTAAAGAAAATACATAAAATACATTTAATTGTTTTTTATAATTTAACTTGCATAGGTTAAACATTTTCTTCACCTAAAAAGTATTTTTCTAAATTTTCATATCAGCTTATTCTAAATATTGAACGATAAATTTTTCAACTTAAGACTGCTTTTCCTTAAGTGATTTAAGTAGATGTGTGCATCCACTTAATCAAAAGCCCATTCCTCCTGAAAACTTTGCACTAGTGAACTCAGACAAGAACCTCTGCCCTCTCTGTTACAAATTCCCATCTTAATGCTGGGGATATAATCTCTCTGACACAACTATATACAATACAATTATGAAGAGAGAATCCTGGAAATGTTAAGTAATCCTGACTTGCTTTAAAAATGTACAGTCTATACCTCGCCCATTCACTACTCCAAAACTTTTCCTTTCCCTCCAGTCAATGTCAACATTATTAGTAACAATTTTAATAGACCTTTCTTTAAGAAAAAAAGAAAAAAATTTCCAAAAAGTTATTTTATTAATTTTTTCCCAAATTAATTAGACACCTTTAGAGAGTCCTATGGAAATTCTTGTTCTTTTAAAACCTTCTTTATGTCTTTTGTTTGAAAACAAACATATGTCTCAGTCATATGTTTTCAGAAAAATTCCAACATAATGGTTTCAAATTCATAATGTAAGTAAAGAAGTACTAGAAAACCATGATGAAAAAGTCAGGTAAGAGGAAGAAAATAGGAACGCCAACGTTCTCCCTCTCTCATTTGGGATCTCCAACAAACCAACTTGACTAGTAAATTTTACTCATTTGTAAGATTATCAGTGTTGACTAGACCATCACTTAAGTCCTTCCCTGCTCTAAAATTTGGGGTTTCTATGAATATAACAAAACAGAATCATTCTTCACATTATCTGAAAAATTTTTTTAAAATTCATATATACAGTTCTAGAAACATAAACTCACAAGCATACATATTTGAATGCCTTTTAAGTGAAAAATATTTTGCTAAGAAAAATACAATAACTCTATCTTCTTTTTCATTTTACTTCTTGTCATTTTAGTCATCTAAAATGACCTGAAATTTTAAATACTCTTTTCTTTAATTTTACAATTAAGTACCACAAAAATCCTTATCGCTCAACATGGAAGAGCATTTCTGGTTTGTGTAACTATACCTTGTTACAATTAAATTGATTGCAATGAAGCTTATAGTTCAATGAAACATTACAAAGTTAAGAAATAATCTCTATATGTCAGTAAAATATGTGGCAGTTTCCATTACATCATCACCCATTTAATCCTGCTATGCAACTATGTAAAAATGTTCACAGTATGTTTAAAGTTTATTACTAAATAAAATAAATTCTATTTAAAAACTAAAGAAATCATGATTGTGAAACTCTAGTTATATTGAGTTTTATTAAATTATGCAAATAAACAGGTTTTATAAATGTAACAAGTGGATGGTTTTCCTCTTTTGAAAGGTAACGTAATCAAAATCATAATTATTTGTAATGTATGTAATGTAATGTTTATAATACACTTAATAAATAATAATGACATGGTGAAATTGAGTTGCTTTAAAAATTTAAGAAAAGGCAGGTAATGTCTACAGAAATAAACTATATGGTAGTCATTTCTTGCATCGACAACTCCATACTTCAGGATTAAGGCAGTAAATCCTTGTATCAATTCGCCATTAATTCTACACAATTTTATGACTAGGAAGATAATCCTACATAAGTTGTTTGCACTAAAACTATTACTTTGGGGGTAGTGAAAAGATCCCCCAAAGCATCCCTAAAATGTATCATTAAAATTATCTCCAAGAGAGTCTTTTGGGAAGTGACTGCAACAGAATCTGAGGAAACTTTGCAACCACCTAACAGCAGACTCAAGTCCACCGACTGTCACAAAAACGTGAAGAGTAGGAGAAAGAGCAGACTCTTCATCAATCAATTTCCTGAATATTCTGAGTAGGAAAACTAAATGCACCCAAGAAAACAAATCAATGAGGAAGAATGAATTATTTCATTTACCCAAAAGTCTGTGTTTTTTCAAATATGGTCAAGAACATGGAAGGAAAGAGGGAGAGAGGTCTCAAAGGAGTGACGGACACAGGCACTAGGCAGGCAATGACCTGGCAGCTAGACTCCCTGGCAGAGATGACTTACTTTTAGCTTAGAAACAGGAAACTGTAAGGTATGAGGAAGGATGCTTCCAGCAGCAGGATCAGAGCAATAACGACAAATAAGAACTTAAAATACATTCAGTCCACAAAATGTATACTTCTAAAGAATAAATCTATAAACAAAAGTAAATATCATTATTTAATAAGTTTTCAAAAATCTTTCAAGTTCTATATAATAAATTATTTAATAATTGTGTTCTGGAAGTTTCGAGATAAAAAAGGCAATCAGAATTCTGGAGATAAGACTGATGGTATTAAGATCAATTCTTTTAAATATTCTAGAAGATGTAGTAAACAAAAATGGAGAGAAGGGAAGCAGGTGTGGCTCAGGTGACTGGGCTCCCCCCTACCACACAGGAGATCACTGGTTCAGATCCCAGTGCCTCCTAAAGAAGACAGTGGGCTGGTACGATGGGGCAGGCATGGCAAGCTGACACAAGAGACTTAAGAAGAGGGAACATAATGAGAGACACAACAAAGCAGGGAGCAGAGGTTCCTATTGCCTCCTAAAGAAGACAGCAAGCTAATACGACGGGCAGACGTGGTGAGCTGACACAAGAGATGCAGGGAAGAAAAACAATGTGAGGCACAACAAAGCAGGAAACAGAGGTGGCTCAAACAATGAGGTACCTCCCTCCCAGAGCAGAGGTCCGGGTTCGTCTCCCGGTGCCTCCTACAAAGGAACAAGGAAGATGATCAGACACAGCAAGTGAAAACAAGGGGAATGGGGAGAAACAAATAAATCTTAAAAAAAAAAAAAAAAAATGGAGTGTAGTCTAAGGTTTGCAAATACACTTTTAGAGAGTAAAATTCAAAACAAAGTCACAAGGAATAAACTATGAGGACATCACATAAAGTTTTATGGGAGTGCAGGAAAGCAATAATTAGAAGATCAAATGTACATAATGAAATAGTCTAAATGAAAAACAATCAAATGTGCATAACATTATATAAAATAATACAGGGTTCTCATTCTTTGGTTAAAATTTGGGAATGAAAACTACAAGTCTTTGATGGCATTAGCAAAATAAGCTGCTAACAAATGAGCAATAAATGATAAAGACAAATCTCAAAATGATGTCAACACTAGGAAGGAATCAAAATGAAAATGTATTATATATATGCTTATAGAAAATCATGTAAATCTGTTAGAGTATTGCCCTAGAAAAGTTTCTAAGGGGAAAACCACAGAACTGAAAAGTTGCCGACAAAAAGTACCTAGGAAAATTAAGGAGATAAAACAGGCTTCCTCTGAGGCCACAGGCACAAAATAAAATAACATTAGCAGCTGAAAAGAAAGTTGGAATCTTTTAAGTTTCTAAATTAATGATTTAGGAAAAGTAAAAATGATACAGATTTAAGAAGAACTTGGACAACTTAAAGTATATCTATAATCCTTCAGGGTTTTTAGAAAAATCAGAAATAGGGATAACTAAAAAAGACATTAACTATCTTTTGCTCCAAATGTTCCTGGTGCAACTATCAGAAACAGACAATTACCCCTATCAAACACAGTGTTCATTTTTATTAAGTCTTACAAGAGAACTTATCAGGATTTTTGCTGGTTTTAGTGGTGTTGGGTTTCTTGGTAAAAACTTGGAACTAGGTTTTTTTTTTAAAGTAAGAACACTAAATTTAACAAATAACAAACCAAAGGACAAAGAAAAGAGTTAAGTTTGAAGCCTCAATCATATCCTTATACACCTAGAACCAATTTCTTCTCTACATTAATTTACCAATAAAATGATACAGGCTGTGGGTGAAAGGGGAGCCAACAACAGATGAGGAGAAAGTAAACAAGTATTTCTAAAATGTTTTACGTCACATATCTGAAAATCTGAAGAGTTTACACCTACATTTTTCTTTCACCTAGCATTAATCCCATTTTTCAAAATCCATGGCCATCAATTAGAGGTCCCCTCTCCTCCTCTGTATAAATAATTATACACAGATACACATATACAGGTTTGTGTGCATAAAATTTTGCTTCCAGTTCCTCTTCTAGTCATTCGCTGGAAACATGCTACAGAATCACTATCTCAATATAATCAATACAGAGTTTACATAAACTCCCTAAATATAATCCCTATTCTTAAGTAGCTGATACTCTAATGGAAGATAAGTATATAAATAGCTGTAAAAACAAACAGAACAGTGAGCACTGTGAGTTTTTTTTTAAGTGTCATATTTCTCCACTACAATTATATCTCAAGACCAAAATGGATACAGAGAATTTCAGAGCAGAGAAAAAGCTTTGAAATATCATATGGTAAAGGGTATCTTAGCATTTTTCTTCAACTTTACACCTCAAAGTATGCCATAGTCCACTGCTATATTTATAGGCCCATAAACATTGGGATTTAGAAAAAGATCCCCCAAAGATTACAGTATATACAACCCATTCTACCCTTCTTTCTCCCTGAGCACTGTCCCTGTCGTTTCTCATTCACAGATGGAGAAAATTAAACCAACGTGGGATAAATGAGATGCCTGAAATAATCAGACTCCATGACTGTACTCCATTATACTACACTGGCCTTTGCCTTTCTCTTGCTTTCTTCGTTAGCTCTTTCCCACATTCAATAACATAACATCTAATCTTTGGTAACCTTGATATTTAAGACAAAAAATTTCCTCACCTCCTCAGGAATACTACTATAGTACATCATACTCCCCCATAAAGCACCAACCAATGACAAGCTGAGAACAGACCTACATTAACAGGTGGATCCCTCAGGGGTTGGCTAAGCTCACTCCATAGGTAGTTGAGTGAAAAAGACACTTCAGCATCTGCATTTCAGAGGGCAATTCAAATTTGCCAAAACTACAAATGACCATCATAAACTTTAGGGATACTACCATGAGTGGTCAAAGCTTTGAATGTCAAATCTATAAAAAACAAGGATCTCCTGGCAGCTGCTGTCAGAACTTCAACAAGCAGAACATCTGCTTCTTTAAAATGGCACTCATAATACCACATACCAAGATAAACAAAGATATTTTTAAAATTTAAACTCCCTAATTTTTAAAGTTATATAGCTTTTTTTAACTTCAAGTTAAAACATCTTTTTAAGCTCTCCCCCAGTGTAATAGCATCAGAGTCTCTCTGTGTGAATGAATGTACTCACATAAATGTATGTGTAAAAGAGTGTGTAAGATACATGAATTAATACACATATAAAGGTAACTATTTTCCAAAAGCAATAAAGTTATACTTAAGAATTATCAATGAGACTTGGTATGAATTTTTTTTTTTAAGTGTTAGCCATTTCTATACAAGATCCCTTTGCAAAGAGGTCATAAAGTTAGAGAAAGAAAGAGAATGGGAAGAGGGGACAGGGAAGTATAGTATATGCTATATGTGCTTTAAGTATACTGACAGTCTTCTGGTTGTACACAATATGAAAAGTAAATCCTGATGATCTATTTTAAACCCTTCTAAATTGTTCTGAATAATTTTAAAATACACTGTATAGCTTGGCTTTCAACAAGTCAATCGCACGTAAATTTCAGAATGTCCTTATAATCTAACATTATGCACCTAAAGATGACACCTGAAAGTGATGCAGGTTTACTTTGGGTCAATCTATTAGTGCTTTGATTCCAAATTTTAAATAAATAAACAAACAAACTCACCAGAAAATGATTAATGAAAAGTCCACTTGCAGTATAATAAGCATATAATTTCTAAATGCTTTATCTCAGGGGCTAGCACTCCTCAGTGCTACCAACTAAGGAATGGTTGCTCCAAAATAGTGTAACAATACAGATTCTGATTTTCATTAAATTAAGTTTTTGTAAAACGTTTCATTCAGAACAAATTAAAAATTAATTATTACTAATTGTTCCTAAAATGGCATGAATTTATAACACCAAAGATATGCAGACAAAAAAATTACTCAAAGTAGTCTTCCACATAATATAAAATAGAGAAACATTTTAATAGCCTGCTAAACTTTTTCAAGTTCAAGATTCACAACGAGAAAGCACAATAGTCTGAAAATATAAAATCTTACCTAGTTTTCATAAATACCCACAAGTAATGAAACATTGAACAGAGTGTTGCAGGCTCTTACTCTGATAAGGCAGACCTGTACTAAATTTCCATGACCACATTTCTGCTTCCCCCTGACAAGCTGAGTCAAGAGCATTCTCTATCAGACAGTGTGAGTTTTCCACGAAAGGCAGTCACTGAGTACAGAAGCCTCTTCTATCAGTGTCCCTAATTGTGCCCTTTGTATGGGCCTCCACATTCTTGCTGTACGTCAGAACTACCCAGTGGAATTCAATTTCTCAGTACTGGAATGTAAACGTATTCATGTCAGGGTATACTCAGCTAGGGAACACACAGCAGTCAAGCTGAGGTTATAGTGGTGGGCAATCCTATTTTACAAAATGATTAAAAATGTAATAATTAGAGATACCAATTTTTCGCATCTTCATTTGTAATAAATAGTAGGCAGTTACTACACTTTATTTTCCCCCTTAAAAATCTTATAAATGACTGGTGTCTCAAAAACCATTATCAATTTATTTATTTAGAACTTACAAGAACATTTCCATGACACTGTCTTTAAATAGCAGACTAACAATTTTAAGAGGAAAAGAAAAAGTAACTGCTGATGCCATGAACTCCACTTCTTAAAATCAGTAGAATATACAGGAACAATATGTAACTGAAGTATAAAAATGAAAGTAGAAAAAAAAAACTTGCCATAAAAATACACTTCATTAGTTTAACAATGACAACAAAGTAACTGCCATTTAAAACACAAACATCCACACACAAAGTACTCATATAAACTGTGTGAATCCACACATGCGCACATGGGTGTGTGTGTTTATATAGCTAAAGCACGAGCTTTAACAGACTTCTATTCAGAATTATGTATTTGGAAAACTGAAAAATAGTCTAACAATCATCACAAATGAACAGAGGTTTGTTCCTCTGAATTTCAACATTTAACTTTCATTTATAAAAACAGACCACAAGATAAAAAATGACAAGTGAAGGCCTCATAGCTGTTTCTGCTCTCAGTTCACTCCTCGGTAGTTTGTTTTCTACTTAACAGTAGAAAACATGGCAGAATTACTAAACATTTAATACACTATTAACATTCTAATTCCTTAAAAAAAAAATCTAACCTTCACTGTCTTCAGTATCTTTGAAGCACCAGTACCAGCAATAGAGCTGCCACCTTCTAAAGCAGCTCTTTTCTCTGCAGCACTGAGCATTCCCCATGTCCCTGGGTGCTTTCTCTCAGTGAGTCCATGTGGCTGTAGCTTGCGCAGAGCCAACATTCCTTCTGCCGGCTAATTTCCTGCTTCCTTGACCCACCCACCTCTCCTGGCTGCAGTTCTGCGTTAAGCAAGTTGTATGGGTACAGTTTCCGCATACCAGCCTCATGACCTCATAGACTGCCTGACAGATGCTCTTTATCAATTCCTATTAATTCATTATCTACTCTCTTGCAAGTCAAGGGCAAGTAGGGAAATCTGTAATGTCTGCTCTCCGGAGTCTTCAAGGTCAAATGCTTAGATGTGCTCAGCAAAGCAATTTGGTCATTAAAATTTACCCATACTATATACTACAAACTAGTTGCTCTCCATCAGAGGGATGCTGAGTTGTGTACCTGATCTGAGGGATTATCATGTAAAAGACTAGCATAAATTTAAATCAAAACAGCATGAGAAAAGTTGAAAGGAACTGTTTGCTCTGGTTTTTCCCTCCAGGAGAAAAAAGATGGATCTTACCTCAGCTGTGTTGTGGTGAAGAGAGCAAGCAGTTTTTCTCTTTTGCCACAGTCTAAACCAGCAGAGGACAGTTGTGTGATGATTACCCTTTGGTAGTGCCTAGATCCTCGTGACCAAATTGCTACAGAACAGCTCAGCTAAACTGACATGCTGCTATCAGTCTACACAGCAGCACAAACAGGTCTCTGCTGATCACAGTGCTTTATACATAGATAGCAGCAGACCAGTTTGTATAAAAGTTACGGTCCATAACAACTTTTCTCTTCAGCATGTAGACACGTGCCTTACCCAAAATGCCTTTCTTAAAATTAAATGTCCACCAGTATCTGGTGCAGGCCTGACCATGTATAAGTTGAACAAGCAAGGAAGGCTACCTCTAATAGCATATCTAACAAATGACCTTAATTTTATAAAACACATTAAAGAAGTAAAATAAACAATTACATTGTTAAGAAAAATCAAACAGATCTATATAACTTACTGGTGAAAAAAATAGCAGATGAATTAATGAATAGTTCAGATTGTCCCCAAGCCAGTAAAAACCTGAATTGGCCAGGAATCAACCAATATCTCAAGCATGGTATCCAAAATCTGATATTCTTGAAAGGCTTACATGGATGGTATCAAAAACCAGCCCCCAGCCTCCCCAATATCTGACATATACTTTTAAAAAGTTGAATTAGTAGGCATGTATTTGCAGGATATGACCTAAACAGATATTCAGGTTATTTGAATAATGTTGCATTCAAAATTCTTAGAAGTTAAAAAAACACATTTCCAATAAAGGAAAAGTATAAACACACATATATTTAATTATATAACTAAATATGTAATTTATAGAGATATTAATAAAATGATTATTTAATTTATCTGAATGAAAAGTGGACATTTCAGATAAGCCACACATCTTGCTTTGTAGGCAAAAGACTATTCCTCCTAATTCTACCAAAAAGTGATGCTTACTATATTGTTTAACCTCTGTTCCAGATTTGAGGTGGTAAAAATCTATTACTCATCATCAAAAAATAAATACTTAGGGATAAATTAAAAGGCAGATGTGCCTGACCTATATACTACAAACTACAAAGGGAACTTAAACTTGCAAAAGGATATTAAAGACATAAATAAATGGAGAGATATATCATGTTCACAGATTGGAAGGCTCAATATTATTAAAACATCAGTCATACCAAAATCGATCTATAGATTCAGAACAAATCCTAATAAGCATTTCTGACAAAAATGACAAGATGATTTTAAATTTTATATGGAAAGGAAAAGGACAAGAGCTAAAATACTTCTGATAAAGAACAATGTTGGAGGATTTCTATTATGTGATTTCAGAAGTTACTAGAGTGTGCAAAATAAAGTAAATGTTCCATTATCTAAAATAATGTTACTAAAAGCTACACAAATGAAGACAATGTAGTACTGGCATAAGAGTAGACATGAAGAGCAATGGAACAGAAGAGAGATTCTAGAAATAGACCTGAACATATATAAATATGGTCAATTGATTTTTAGCAAGTGTGCCAAGGTAATTCAATGGGTTAAAAAAAATAAGCTTTTCATTAAATGGTCCTGGGACAACTGACTATCTGTATGGAAAAATATAAGCCACAACCCTTAACTCACACTGTACACAAAGAATTGATGCAAAATGGACCTGAGACCTAAATATTTGGAGAGCTAAAGCTATTAAATTTCTAGCAGAAAATCATAACAATACCTTTATGACATTGGGTTAAGAAAAGATTTCTTAAAAAGGAAGCCAAAAGTTCAAAATATAAAATAATTTTTTGATGTGGAGACAGTGGCCACTGGAGTTGCTGAAGGCAGGGAGAAGAAAAAAGAGGTGTAACGTGGGGGCATTTTCGGGATTTGGAATTGTCCTAACTGACATTGCAAAGACAAATACAGGACACTAAATATCCTGCCATAACTTACAGAATGGAGAGGGAGAGAGTGTAAACTACAATGTAAACTATAACCCATGCTGTGTGGCAATGATAGTAACACACTAATGAAAGAAGTTATTAATGAGGAAAAAGTAGGAGGTGTGGGGAGTGCGGCACATGGGAATCCCTTATATATTTTTATGTAACATTTTACGGAATCTATCTTTTAAAAATAGATTAAAAATACATATTTTTTAAAAAGATAATTTTGATAAAATGGGCTTCATCAAGATTAAGAAAAACTCAAACCACAGATTGGGAGAAAAATTTTGCAAAATACATCTGACAAATACATACATAAAGAACTCTTATTACACAAAATAGGACAGAGTACAATTTTTTTTTAAAGAAAGGGCAACAGATGTGAAAGGAGTGTGGTAATCCTTTTTGAAGTTAAACAACAATTTACCATATGATCCAGCAATTCTACTTGTAGGTATTTATCCAAGAGGGAAAAAAAAACAAGTCCACACAAATGTTTATCAATGTTCTCAACAGCTAAAAAAGCAATCCAAACCACCATTTTCAAATTATTGTTTTATAAAAATATCAGTACTACCTCAAGTTTACAAAATTCAATAGGATGTGTGAGATCTGACATCAGCTTTACATAAGGAATGAGCAACATATTGCATGGCTTGCTCAAAATAAGCCATAACATAATTCTACATTGGGATGTTCAAAATAACGAAAGTAGGCTGCTCTAAACCAAAGTTACTAGACATATATTTTAAGTCATATCTTGAATTCATACATTTGAAATAATTCACATGCTACTCCTTCCACTCCCCACACCAACCCAATGCAAAAAATAAGTGTGGCACAAACATGAGTTGTGAGTTCCTTTGCACTTAGCAATAGATAAATAATTAAAACATTTTAATAGAAAAGTAATTTCTATTTCTATTTCATGAACACACTAACAGCAAAGTTTAAAACCTTTATGAAATAGTATAGTTACTTCCGCACTAGGAGTTCAAACATCACTACCAATAAAGACATCCAGAGCGAATTAATTATCACATACTCATTTATACCAAGGATCATAAAGGGCAAATTCACTGAATGAAGACTTCAAGCATCAGAAGACCCATGATGTCACATCAACTATAGACCACAAAACATCAGAGTTCTTTTCTTTAAGGCTACTTACTTTGTTAAGACACTACCAATGCCAGTCTTCCAAACACCATGAAAGCCTGTATTTATATGTACAGCACATTTGTGAAATTGTAGTTATAGCGACCAAATTCCCAACTTGATCCCGCAATTGAACTCTCTCTCTAGAGAACAGTTTTGTTCTGTGCATCAGGTATCATATAAGGATATGATTTAAAAGGGCAAGGTTGATCTAAATAATGCTGAAAACATTTCATACTGAAACAAAGATTAAACTAATACCTAAAGGAGGAACATTTTAGTACACCCCATTTTGTCTATTCACATATTTTACTTTATTGCTTCGATTTAGAAACCTACTTTATATTAAATGAAATCAAGATATATTTACATGAAAGGGGAAAAAAAGATATTTACATGAAGTAAAATTAAACTTTGCCTTCAACATTAACTCTAGTTTAATCAAGTTCATGATTTTTTCACAATTGTTTTTGTCTTACTTGGGACTCTCTCCCAGCATTTCCTCAAAATCTTTTACAATAATATCTGTACCTTATGTGTGACATGGGAATACCAGTACATGAGTCAGCTTTAGGTAGGACAAGTAGAAATTATAGATGATGTAAGATCTGATAAGAGTGTGGCTAAGCTGGTGAGTATGAACATAGGGTTGAGGAGAAGAATGAACAAGCAAAGATAATTTTTAAAACTGAGAAAAATGAGGGAAAACTAAAGAGCAAAGTGTAGCAGAGACAGCTGATCACCTACTTCAATATCCATTCTCCTCTTTTTCCTTAGAAAGACTTTTTATATCATCATTTTTTTGAGGACATACTACACCCTGGAAGAAGTGACCACATGTCCCAGGGTCTTGCATGCCTTGAACCAAGGTCCCAGGACCTTGCATGACTGCATTCTGGACAATGAGATATAAAGAAAAATGCTACTTCAAGGAATTCAATCTGTATGGAAACAGTAACCTTTTTTGCCTTTCTGACGTTCCTCCTGCTTCTACCTCCCAAAGCAGCCATGACAGCTGGAGCTTAGAAGCCCTCCTATACCATGAACCGACCATGAAAATGGAAGCTATGTGCTAGTCTAAGTAGAGAAGCCAGAAGCCAGTGTGTAACCTTTACACACTGAGGAGTGACCATATCGCTCTGGATTACTGACCTCTAGGGTTTTTAAATTTTTGTATGAGAGATAAATTATACCCCCTTTATTTATGCCATTGTTTTATGCAACCAAGTTAGTTGTAATTAATACGTAAGTAAAATGATATCCAAGACACTGTTTAACTTTTTCCCCTCTTCAACACACCTGCACAGATCAACTAACTTCTTTTCATGAGCTTCTCCCTCATTCCTTCTATTTTCTTTTCTCTGGGTCTTCTTCTCCTCTAATTAACCTAAGATAAAACTAAATCATAGCTCATGGAAAACCCCATTATTTGTAAAAGGAAACATGGTATCATATTGTGCTGGTCTGGAAATGTATGTACCCCAGAAAATCATGTTCTTAAAGTTCACCTATTCCTGTGGAAGTACTCCTATTTTAAGTAGAACCTCTCTATAGGTTACTTTCATTTAAGGTGTGGCCCAGGGTGGGTTTTAATCTTATTACTGGAGTACTTTATAAACAGAATGAATACAAAGAAGGAAAGCCATGAAAGAAGCTGAAAACAATGAAACCTGGAAGAGAAGGGAGAGACCAACAGACGCTGCCATGTACTTTGCCATGTGGGAGAGGAGCCAAGGATCAGTAGCAGCTAGGCTTTGGGAAGAAAGCATCACCTTGATGATGCCTTGATTTGGACATTCTCATGGCCTCCAAACTTTAAGCTTGTAAGTTAATAAATTGTTATTATTAAAGTCAACCCAATTTATGGTATCTGCTCTTAGCACACTAAAACACATTTTGGTACCAGAAGAGTGGGGTGCTACTATTGAAAGTTATCAAGGGAAACGGACTTGGCCCAGTGGTTAGGGCATCCGTCTACCACATGGGTGGTCCGCGGTTCAAACCCCGGGCCTCCTTGACCCGTGTGGAGCTGGCCCATGTGCAGTGCTGATGCGCACAAGGGAGTGCCGTGCCACACAAGGGTGTCCCCCGCGTAGGGGAGCCCCACGTGCAAGGAGTGCACCCATAAGGAGAGCCACCCAGAGCAAAAGAAAGTGCAGCCTACCCAGGAATGGTGCCGCCCACACTTCCTGTGACGCTGATGACAACAGAAGCGGACAAAGACACAAGATGCAGCAAATAGACACAGAGAACAGACAACCGGGGGAGGGGGGGGAATTAAATAAATAAATCTTAAAAAAAAAAAAAAAAAATCCTGTTTTAAAAAAAAAGTTATCAAAACTGTTTTGTTTTGTTTTTAAATAAAAAGTCTTTGTAATTGGGTAATGAGTAGAAGAGAAAAGAACTGTGAGGTGCTTGAAAGGAATCCCCTAGATTGCTGTGAAAAGACTGTCGGTAGAAATACAGACACTACAAGTACTTCTGATGAGGCCTTAGAAATGATGAGTGTGTCATTGCAAACTTGAAGAAAGGTGACCCTTGTTTTAAAATGGCAGAGACCTTGACAAAACTGAGTCCTGCTGTCAGATGGAAGGCAGAATTTGAAAATGACAAGCTTGGATATTTAGCTTAGGAGATAACTAAGCTAATGTGGAAAGTGCTGCCTTGTTTCTCCTTGCAGCTTAACAGTAAAATGCAAAAGGAAAGGGATAAACTGAGAACTTAAATGCTAGGCACAAAGAAATCAGAAATTGATGGTTAGAAAAATTCTGAGCTTCAGGAACCCAAGTCCCAGAGAATAGTGCTCCACATGAGGATTTAACAGAACATGGATCCCGTCAGCCATTTCAGTGCAAATCAGGATTGGAAATACATTTGGCCAGAAAAGTGAATTTTAAAAAGGGAAGTTACAAATATAATCCTGAATCAATAGAATTCAACAAACATTTATCACATGTCTGCTCTGTAGGGGATAATAAAGCCAAATGCTCTTGACAATGTCACAGTTTAGTGCAGACACAAAAGGATTAATCCTGAGAGGAATGTAGGGGTAGACTTCCCAGAGAAGAAAAGACCTAGGGCTCAACGTTTTCATAGGGGGCTGGCATAGAGGTGGGGATATCTTTAAGGAAGAGGATATCCCAGGCCTGGCAAAGGTATGAAAAAACCGAAGTGATCAGCTTTGGTTTCACTGAGAAGGGTGCAGTAATAATGCAGTCTGCAGACAAATTTTGAGCTGCCACGTACACCTCACTGAGGAGACAGAATTTTATCTCTTCAATCCTTAGAAGTCATATAAATTCATTATGCAAGGGATCAACTGAAAAGTTCTGTTCTTAAATAAAGATTAGGGTGCCGCAATGGAATAAGAATGAAGGCATTTGGGGAGCTATGTTCACAGAGCAGGTGACATCTGAACAAAGGCATTGGTAGTGGTGATAGAGGTATTTGATTTGATGGATACTGTCATTTCTAACTCTGAAGTGCTATTTACCTAAATAACCAGTTGTCAGGGGAGAAAAGAAAGATCAGAACTGGGACTCAGAAGTTTCTAGAGTAGGTGACAAGCAGTTTATTAAAGCCATTAGAAAAAACAGGAGGTCAAGCTGACTTATAGATGTGTGTCACATTTAGTACTTAAGAGTTTGAGGGACCTGGAGAAAATCTACACAAAGATATGGGTGTTTCAGATACACCCTTAACATCCTTCACCCTCTCTTCCTTTGCTGTATGCACTCGCAAAGGAGACGCCCCAACAAAATCTAACCACTCAAGTTCACCAAGCTGCAGAACTGACTGATGCTGAGGAAAACATAAATGCATGACCACAAATACCTAACGGCGGACAGATTTTGGGAAGATGGCAGAGTAAGGAGTTCCAGGATTCATTCCCTTCCACCACAAGAATCATACAGGCAAGAACTGTCAAAAACAACTACTTTGAAACCATGGGGGCCAGGAGAACACTGTGCAGCATTCAGGGAAGAGCAGAAGGAAGAGCCTGATCAATTACAATAAAGAACAGTAAACTGCTCTCTCCACACAGTGGCTACTGGTGACCAGACCTGTTCTTACGGCAACCCAATGTGGGCTCCTACCAGTCTCTGGGTAGGTCTAATTACAGAAAGGAACATAAAAATCCTCTTCCTCGAGTCCAGGGGTGGGAATGGCTGATCACCAATCACAGCTTTTGACTGGCAATTTCAGATCTCTGGGGGCTCAACATAGAGAGGCCACTGTTTCAACCAGCACCAGACAAAGGCAGTGGGGGCCACTGTTTCAAGTCACATAGGACAAAAGCCAGGTGGAGGAGATACAGATGCTAAGCTTTCTCAAGGTTGTGGGGGACAATTAGTTGGAGGGCTACTTTTGCTGGGCAGGTCAAGGAAGCTCAGCTCTTGGTACCCCCTTCCTAAAATCCCTCCCCAGGGCGTTTTGGAGCTGGTCTACACCCTCTTCATGGGTCCCTGGCCCAGTTTCAGCTGGGGAAGACTAACATGAGAAAGTCCTCTCTGGTGTACCCCTTTTCCCAGAATTTGTCCCCTATGTAAAAGCAGCTTGGGACAATGAAAGAAGTATTTAAAAAACTGTAGAAGAGGGACAACCAGCAAGATGATGGCAGAGTAAGGAGCACCTAGAGTCAGCTCCTGCTGCAGGGAAGTTAGTAAACACCCAGAGCTCTCTGGAGCTAGATGAAGCACCTGTTTAGGGGCTGCAGGAGCCCAGAAGAGCATCCTGCCACATCCTTGAAGGAATGGAAGGAGGAGGCTGCCCATATGCAAAGAAGATTTGTAAGTCGAGCACTCCACACCACAGAGGCTGGTGCCCATCCTCCACTGGAGGCACAAGCCACCACTGGAGCTGTTCTGCAGCTGGAACAGAAAGCTCCACTTCCCAAAAATCGGGGAGGAAGAGACGGTTGGGCACCAAGTTCAGCTACTGATAAGTAAATTGGCAGGCTAAGAACAGCTAAAGTTTGAACCTGTCCAAGTCAGAAAATGGATGGTAGTCGCCACCTTAACTCCTTGCCTGGCACAAAAGTGGGGCAGACTGAAAACCACAGTGTTGGTGGGGACCAGCTTTCTTCCATCCAGATCAGATTGTAGCTCTTGCGTAAGCCATCTTACCACCTCCACCAGGGAGGAAGCTGGGGGGAGCTGCACCAGCCTCTCTGGGAAATTACTGGCCAAGCCACAGAGGCCAATGATTATCCTGCTTTGGCAGTGCAAGCTGCCCCAAGGAGCTATTCTGTGGCTGGAATTTGAAGCTCCATTTCCCAAAAACAGGGGAGGAAGAGACGGTTGGCCACTGATTTCAGCTACCGATTAGTACATTTGACTGGCTAAAATACAACCCTAAGAACAGCTGAAGTTTGAACCTGTGCCAGTCACAAAGAGGCCAGTAGCCGCTATTTGACTCCGCCCCCAGCATGAGGGGAAGCCAGGCTGACTGAAAATCACAGTGATGGCAGGAACCGATTTCTTTCACCTAGATCGGCCTGAAGCCCTAGCCTAGGCTTCAGCCCCACCTCTAGCAGGGAGGAGGCTGGCAGTTCCTGCATCAGCCTATTCAGGTAATGGCAGTTACATTTGGCTGGCATAGACTGAATAATCAGGAAGCTACCAGGCAACTGTGGTCATCTTATACCCACACTGCATAGTCTGCTGCCCATATCTGCAGCTCCATTCCTGCCCCAAGGAGGGGAGAAAGGGGCATGACGCTTCATCAGTCTCTCTGGGCAACTACAGTCTAGGCCTGCATGACTTGGCTTATTCCACACAGCTATGACTCTGTCCCTACCCCTAGCAAAGGAGAAAGTTGGGAGAAGCTTCATCGGTCCCTGGTGCATTGAGGACAGCTTGAGCCTCCACAACTTATAGCACCAACTACATCCTTGGCTCCTACTGAACAACCAGCAAGGGAGAAATGATAGGAAGCCTTAAACTAAAGAGAAAAACTGCACCCAGAATAAATACTCTAGTAAACAAGATGCCAAGACACCAATAAAAAATTACAATCCACACCAAGAAACAGGAAGATATGATCCAGTTACAGGAACAAGAGAAGACTCCAGATGACATAAGGAGTTGAGACAACTAATCACAGATGATCAAACAAATCTCCTTAATAACTTAAATGAGATGGCTAAAGAGATTAAGGATATTGAGAAGACAATGGATGAGCACAAAGAGGAATTTGAAAGCATACATAGAAAAATAGCAGATCTTATAGGAATGAAAGGTGCAATAAATTAATTTTTTTAAAGATTTATTTATTTCTCTTCCCTCCCCCCCCCCCCCACCCTGGTTGTCTATTCTCTGTGTCTATTTGATGCATCTTCTTTGTCCGCTTCTGTTGTTGTCAGCAGCATGGGAATCTGTGTTTCCTTTTTTGTTGCGTCATCTCGTTGTGTCAGCTCTCCATGTGTGCGGCACCATTCCTGGGCAGACTGCACTTTTTTTCGCGCTGGGCAGCTCTCCTTACGGGGCACACTCCTTGCACGTGGGGCTCCCCGTACGCGGGGGATACCCCTGCATGGCACAGCACTCCTTGCGCGCATCAGCACTGCATGTGGGCCAGCTCCACACGGTCAAGGAGGTCTGGGTTTTGAACCACGGACCTCCCATGTGGTAGACAGACGCCCTAACCACTGGGCCAAGTCTGCCACCTAAATTAAATTTTAAAAACAGGAATTATACAATAGCAGATTTGAGGAGGCAGAAGAAAGGATTGGTGAGCTTGAAGAAACGGCCTCAAAATGAACATACAAAAGAACAGATGAAGGAAAGAATGGAAAAAATAGAACAAGGTCTCAAGGAACTAAATGACAGCAAAAGACATGAAAACATATGTGTTCATGGGTGTCCCAGAAAGAGAAGAGAAGGGGAAATGAGCAGAAGGAATATCTGAAGAAATAATGTAGAAAATTTCCCAACCCTACTGAAGGACATAGATATCCATGTCCAAGAAGCATAACGTTCTCCCATCCGAAAAAAATCCAAATAGACCAACTCCGAGACACATACTCATCAGAATGTCAAATGCCAAACACAAAGAGAGAATTCTGAAAACAGCAAGAGAAAAGCAATGCATAACATATAAGGGATACCCAAAAAGATTAAATGTGGCTTTCTCACCAGAAACCACTGAGGCAAGACAGTGGTCTGATACATTTAAGATACTACAAGAGAAAAACTTCTAGCCAAGAATTTTATATCCAGCAAGACTCTCTTTCAAAAATGAGGATGAGATTAGAATATTCACAGATAAACAGAAACTGAGAATTTCTAAGCAAGAAACCAGATTTTCAGGAAATAGTAAAGATGTGCTAGAGCCTGAAAAGACAAGAGAGGCCTGGTACAGAGTCTAGAAATGAAGATTATATCAATAAAAGTAATTAAAAGTGTCAAAAGAGTGATGAAATAAAATATGACTGATAAAACTCAAATAGGAGTAAACTTAACCTACAATGTATAGCACTTGTATCCAGAAAACTGCAACCTGGTGTTAAAAGAAATTTTAAAAGACCTAAATAACTGGAAGAACATTCCATGCTCGTGGATTGAAAGACTAAATATCATTAGGATGTCAATTCTACTCAAATTGATATACAGATTCAATGCAACCCTGATAAAAATTCCACCAGCACTTAAAAAAAAGAAATTGAAAACATGATTATAAAATTTTTGGAAGGGTAAGGGGTTCTGAATAGCCTGAAATATCTAAAAAGGAAAAGTGAACACTCATCTCCAGGCTTTAAATCAAATTACCTAGCTATAGTGGTAAAAAAAACACCATGGTACTGGCATAAAGACAGACACATAGACCACTGGAACCAAACTGATGGTTCAGAAACAGACCCTTGCATGTATGGTCAAGTGATTTTTGACTAACCTGTCAAACCACTCAGCTCAGGCAGAAGAGTTCATTCAACAAATGGTGCTGAAAGAACTGAATATCCATACCCAAAAGAAGGAAAGAGGACCCACATCTCACACTGTACCCAAAAATTAACTTAAAATGGATCAAAAACCTAAAAATAAAAGCAATAACCATAAAATTTCTAGAAGAAATTGTATGAAAATACCTCCAAGACCTGGTGGTTGGTGGTAGATTCTTAAAGGAGATAAGAAGAGAACTGAAATGGACTACTGATGTTTAATGTATGTAGAAGTTTTAATTAGCTTTATGGTAAAAGTATGGAAATGTATAGAGTGGATTGTAAAACACAGTAACAGCTAGTTTATAAATGGGTATGTCACTGAAAATGGTAGTCTAGGTATGTAAATGCCAATTGATAGACTGTTAAGAGAATAATCTAGGAACTTAATAACACAGTATACCAAGAGGTGGATGAGAATAATAGTTGATGATACAGATGCAAGAGTATCCTTTGTTAGCTAGAGCAAATGTACATCACTATTGCAGGGTAGTGGGAATTTGGAGAAGCAGGAGGAAAATACAACTGGAGTGACCTATGGACTGTGGTTAGCAGTAATAATATAATATTCTTGCACCTATGCCAAAGATGTACTGTGTTGATAATGGGGCAGTATGGAAAATGTATGCCAAATGTACACTATGGACATGGTAACAATCAGATGATATTATCTTATCTGTAACAAATGTTCCACCACAGTGTGGTATATTGATAGAGGGGTGTTGTTTGGGAATTCTGCACGTGTACATGATTGTTTTATAAGTTTACAATTTCCATCACAAAAATATATTTAAAAAATAATAATAGGATGGGTTGGGGAAAAAATACACCAAATGTAAGTAAGGATAAGGATTATAATTAGTAGTAAGATTTTGGCAATATTCTTTCATAATTTGTAACAAACATCTCAAGACAATGCAACGTATTGGTGCAAGGTTGATGTCTGGGACTCCTGTATGATGTTACACATGTTTGCTTTGTACGTTCACAACTTTCACTATATACTTATTGTGTATGTATGTTCATTTATAAATGATATAAAGACAATAGGGTGGGGTGGGGGAAAATACTTTGGTTAGTCGTAATATTTTGACAATGCTCTTTAATCATTAGTTAAAAATGTTTAATAACAATACAAGTTATTGGTGGTAGGGTCAGGTATGAGAGTACTGTATGATGTTTGTTTTGTAAATTCGTAACTACTACTATACACTTACCATTTATGTATGTTTATGTATGAGTTATATACTTCAATAAATTAAAAGATTATTTTAAAAAATTAATGGACAAAGATCTTAAAAAAAAAAAAAAAACTAAAGAAGAAGAGACCCTGGTGCAAATGATGGCTGGCTTCAAACACTTAGGAGAAGGCAGACTGTCTCGTGGTAAATAGTGGGGACAACCAGACTCCTGTAAATAGGGTAACTCCAAAACAATCAACAAGCAAAAACCCAAGACAACACACAGGCCAAGAAAGAAAGGGAAAGCCCTGCATACTGCATTTGTCTTGAGCAGACCTTCCTGACAGGAGGGCTGTAGCTCAAAAAAACCTGTCTTATTACTAGCTGGCTACAAAATAAAAAACCGACTTCTCAGAGAATAAAACCCAGAGTTAATATTTTAAAATATTAAAACACACAGTGTACAACAGAAGAGTATAAGACAAAGAAGCAAGAAATGATGGCCTATCCAAAGGAAGAGGATGAAGAGCCAAAAAACACCAATTAAGAAGATGAGAATGTGGACATACCAAACAAAACCTTTAAAATTATCTTAAAAATGCTCAAGGAGATGAAGGAAAATACAGAGAAAAAACTAAAGGGTATCAATAGAACAATGAATGAGCAATATGAGGATCTTAGTAGAGAGACTAAAATTTTTTGGAACCAAACAAAACTACTGGAGTTGAAGATCACAATAATTGAAACAAAAAACGTCCAGGATTGCACCAGGATCGTTTCAAGAGCAGATTGGAGCTGGCAGAAAAAAGAATCTGTGAACTTAAAGACAATACATTTGAAACGAGCCAGGCTGAAGAGCAGAAAGAAAAAAGAAATGTTAAAAGCAGAAAGAGCCTAAGACAGCTCTAGGACACCATCAAGAACATCAATATAACATTTGGGAGGGAGGAAAACTCAAAGAAAAATTGACAGAGAACGTCTCAAACTTAACAAAAGCCATGAATAGAATACCAAGGACAGGATAAACTTAAGGAAAAGTACACCCTATCATACACTGAACATCTGATCATGCAAAGGACAAGGAGAGTTCTAAAAGCAACAAGAGAAAAACAAGTTAGGTATGCGGGAGTCCCAATCAGATTGAGTGAGAATTTCTCATCAGGAACCATGACGGCAAGAAGGTAGTGAGTGGAAATACTTAAAGGACTGAAAGAAAACACTGCCCAACAAGAAATTTTATATCCAGCAAGACTTTCTTCAAAAAAAGAAAGCGTGATTAAGACATTCACAGGTTAAAAAAAAAGATGAGGGAGTTCACCACTAGACATTTCCTACAAGCAATTCTAAAGGGAATTCTTCAGATGGAAGGGAAATGATGCTACACAGCAGTTCAAAGCAGCATAAAGAAAGAAAGACCCATGGTAAACGTAACTATACCTTGGAGTAATTAAAGGTTCATGTGTTAGGCGATGGTTTCTTAAACATTACAAAGCACAAGCAAAAAAAAGAAGAAAGAGATAAATGGGATCACATCTAAAATAAAAAAGCTTTGTGTCTCCAAGGACTTTATCATGAAAGTAAAACAATCTATACAATGGGAGAATACATTTAGAATAAAGGTTTAATATCCAGAATATATATAGAAATCCTTCAACTTAACAATAAGTGATCGACAACCCAATTTAAAAAGGGCAAAAGATTTAAATAGATACCTCTCCAAAGATGATAAACAAATGGCCAGAAAGCATATGAAAAGTTGCTCAACATCATTATCCATCAGGGAAATGCAAATCAAAACTACAATCAGATATCATTTCACATCCATTAGAATGACTGTTATTTTTTTAAAAAGGAAAATAACAAGTGTTATAGAGGATAGGGAAAAATAAGAACATTCATTCATTGCTGATGGCAATGTAAATGTATTTGGAATGATGGAAATATTTTGGTAATGTATGGTGGTGATGGTAGCATAACATTGTAAATGTAATTAACAACAATGAAATATATATATTTGAGTGTGATTAAAAGGGGAAATGTTAGACTGTATATAGTAACAGGGAAAAAAAAATCCATGTAACCTTGCTACACAATGAACCCTAAGTTAACCATGGGTTAGATATATAGTTAGTAATACAATTATAAAAATGTGCCATCATCAATTGTATGGTAAATGAGAATCCTGTATTTTATGCATGATTGTTCTATAAACCCACAGCTTCTCTAATTAAAAATAATACATATAAAAATAAACTGTATGTGAATATATCTCAATAAATCTGCCTAATAAATAAATAAATAAATGTTCAAGAATACCTACAAATAGCATCTGTGTACAGCAGGGCACACAAAGAGAGATTTGTTTGTCTGGTTTTTGTTTATTAGTAGTATTCAAACAATGAAAATGCTCTAATAATGATTGAAGTGATGAACGCACTGTTTGTTTTTTGTTTAGTAGTAGTATTCAAACAATGAAAATGCTCTAATAATGACTGAAGTGATGAATGCACTGTTTGTCTGGTTTTTGTTTATTAGTAGTATTCTAACAATGAAAATGCTCTAACAATGATTGAAGTGATGAGTGCACAATTATGTGATTATACCAAATACCAATGATTGTGCACTTTGGATGAACTGTTTTATTAATATATATCAAAAAATTGATTTGTTTAAAAAATAGCATTAAAAGAAAAAGATATTAGAAAAAAAAATGAAATAGGCACACAACTTCTCTGTTCTCTTCAAAACTCTTAAATACCCATAATGAACTCCCAAAGCCACCAACAAACTTATATTTGAATCCTACATATAAAAAAAGAGTGAAGTGCTTAGATTCTTTTAAAAGCCAACCACTCCATGTCTATTCCACCTATTCCTGAAAGTACCTCCTGTGGTTGATTGAACCATATCCTCCACAAGACATATTCAAGTTCCAACACTGATCCTGTGGATGTGAAACTCATTTGTAAATAGGAAGTTGATATCTAGATGAGGCCAAACTGAATCAAGGTGGGACTTAATCCAATATGACTGGAGTCTCATAAGGAGAGGAAATTGAGACAGAAAGACCAATGACTGAGCAGGAGTGGAAGCTACAGGATGAGACAGAGGAACACAGATCACCATGTGACAGAAGCCGAAATAGACTGCCAGCAAGCCACCAACAGAATGCTACAAAGTTCAGAGAAAATATAGCCTGTAAACACCTTAATTTTGGACTTTTAACCTTAACGCTGATAAACAATACATTTCTGTTGTTTAAGCTATTTGTCATAGCAACCCTGGCAGACTAAGACATCTCCCCTCTTTCCTTCATCATCTACATACTCCCTTTTACTGGATCATTTCCATCAACATACGAACAAGCTCCAGCATCTACTGATTTTAAACAAACAAATCCCTCTTGACTCCGTAACAACTTAGAACCACCAACCTGTTTCCCTGCTTGTCACTGCAAGGTTAACTTCTGGAAAAATTATCTAAACTCTTTTTCACCAATTCATCTCTTCCTATTGTCTTCAAATAGCTGTACTATTTCTTTGTCAAGTTCTGTCAGGGTCACATATTATCTCTTACTATTCAAAGGTCACATCTCTTTTCTCACCCTCCTGAATCTCCAGCAGCTCTGGACAACCTGGCCCTTCCTTCTCCTCAAAACACTTTTTATCTCTTGGTTTTGATGATACACAAGCAGGATCCCAGTCTGTTAAGTTTAGCACCATATCCTGGGCAAGCACTAGAGGACATCAATGTTTTCGTTTGGAATAAGGGGTAAGATGGTATAGGCATATAAACAAAGGGAGGTGAGCAGTTTAGGACAGAAACAGACTAAACTGAAGTATTCACTAATATAAATTAAGCACCAAGCTGGAAAGACATAATAATAACCAGGGATAATATTGGATTTTAGAAGTCGGTTCTGGTCGATTTGCTTATCACCTTTGATTTAACTCTTGGTAAAAACAGTTCTCCTAAGATATGAAGTTGTTGGAAAACCAGCCCTTATAATGATTAGGTTTTATAGACTAATATTTTAAAAGAACAATACAGAAGGATCATTTTGGCTTTTTTAAGGAAATAAATCATTATGTGGGAAGTGGACTTGGCTCAATGGATGCGGAGTCCATCTACCACATGGGAGGTCCAAGGTTCAAACCCAGGGTCTCCTTGACCCGTGCGGAGCTGGCCATGTGCGGAGCTGGCCCATGTGCAGTGCTGATGTGTGCAAGGAGTGCTGTGCCATACAGGGGTGTCCCCCGCGTAGGGGAGCCCCATGCACAAGGAGTGCATGCTGTAAGGAGAGCCACCCCATGTGAAAAAAGTGCAGCCTGCCCAGGAGCAGAGCTGCACACACAGAGAGCTGACACAGCAAGATGACACAGCAAAAAGAGACACAGATTCCCCGTGCCGCTGACAAGAATACAAGTGGACACAGAAGAACACACAGTGAATGGACACAGAGAGCAGATAACGGGGGGATGGGGGAGGGGAGAGAAATAAATTAAAAATGAATCTTTAAAAAAAGAAAATGATTATATGAAGAATGATTCATACTCCCTTCCTAATCCAATTCAACTTCCTCACTCCATAAAGACTACAAAGACTACAACCAGTCTGAATGTGATGTGATGTCTACCTTTCCTGTTCAAGTTTTGTTTGCTGTTTATTTATCTTTTCTACATACATATATGAAATTAGTATAAATATCAGTGACTCTTTTTTAAAATATACAAGTTGTACATACCTTTCTGCAGACTTCTTTATGCATTATTAGATTTTCTGAGAACTATTCTGTTGATACAAATAATCCTTCTTCAGTTATTTTAATTGCTAGATAATAGTCCATCAGATGACTGTTATATTTTATTTAAGCATTCTTCTACTGTTGTTATGACCAATTTTGTGCATATAGTATTATCCATAGGTAAAAGAATCTCTCCAAAACACACCTAAATGGGAAATTACTGAGTCATGTTATGCACATTTTCAATTTTACTAAAATCTGCCTAATTGCCTCACAAAGTAGCTGTACTAATGAACATGCCATTCCAACAGAGTATGAGAATTCCAGAGTTACCATGCCCTCTCCAACACTTGATATTGTGCAGTTCTTTAAAATTTTGCCAAGGTGACATGTAAAATACAATCCCCTGTTCATTTTATATTTCCTTGATTTCTGGTGAAGTTGAGTATACTTTCTTTTCACATTTTCATTTCCCATGTGTTTATTCTTCTGTGAATACCTTTTCATGTGGTCCTTTCTATTTGATTTATAAACATTTTCTTTATTTTTTGGATACCAATCTGTTACCCATCATTACAAATGCCTTCCTCTAATCATTTAACTTCACATTTGATATTGTTACCCCACTGAAGTTTTTAACTTATATTCAATCTTATCTGTCAGGCTTGCCTTCAAAGATAATGGAATCCTTCTCCACCAAAATAGCTAATGAATTGGCAAGAACTGTCTGAATCTACTATTTTGAAATTCTGGAGTCTAAAGGAACACTGTGCAGCATCCAAAGAAAAGCTGGAGGAAGAAGCTGGTAAATTGTAGTAAATACCAGTGGATTTCACCTTCCCTGCAGCCTCTGACTGACATCTTCCATCCTGAGCACTGGGATTACAACCTGGGCTCCTGGTACAGTGTGCTGGTGCCAGAGTGAGATATAAATGCCTAGTACTCCAAATTCCAAGTGGGGGAGAGGAGATCCCATCTCTAATGCCTGCTTTTGATTAGCTACTTTAGATCACTGGAAGACAGATCTGAGGGTGATCATTGTTCCAAGCCCCTCTCAGGCAAAAGCAACAGAGGAATCTTAAAGACAGTACCTTTCCTCAAAACTACAGAAAAAAGTTAAAGGACTTCAGTACTGGGCAAGAAGAGAATCAAGAAAACACAGCTTCAAGAAACAGAAGAGAAGCTTCTGGCACACTTACTGTTCCCTCCCCAATGAGATCTGCAGTGAGTCTGCCTTCCAACTGTGGATCCTGAGCCTTGTTCCAGAGGGAGTAGTCTAACATCTATACACACACTAATGGCAGTGCTAACCTATCAGTGGAAGTCAGAACTACAGAACCAGGAAACTTCTCTTAGGCTCACCCTCCTAGAATTTATCCTGAAGGCAGAGAAGCAGCTTGAAGACAGAAAAGTAGTACAAGAAATAGTTATGTCAAAGCAGCCTGGAGCAAAGAACTACAATAGAGAACCCATAAGGACGTAAAAGGCTATTCAAAGAGACTCCGAATTCAAACTCCCACAAACAGGTGAATTCGTAAGGCCACACTAGCAAGCATAAGCCCAGGAAAATTAGCAGGAGACTCCAATAATTCAGAGAAAACCTTGTACTTCACATTTGCCCTGGGATGATATTCTTGATAGGAATGCTTAGCTCTGAAGGAGACTACCAGCCAAGGCAGAAACAAACTGCAAAGGCAGTAAAAGGTGCTCTTTGCTTTGGTTTGTTTGGGTTAGCTCCTGGCACTAAAGAAAATCTCTGTCATATCATCGGCTGGATAAAAAACTTAGCCTAGGGACTAAATCCCAGAGTTAACACATAAAAATATTAAAATACAGTATGCAACAAAGAATTAGAAGACGTACAAGAAATGACTGCCCATCCAAAGGAACAAGACAAAAATCCAGAAATGATTAACATAAAGGTCCAGATTTTGGACATACTAGATAAGAAGTTTAAAAAATAATACTCAATATGTTCAAGGAAATAAAGGAAAATATGGAAAAAGAACTATCAGATATGAGGAAAACAATGAATGAACATGGAAATCTCTTTGGGATTTTAAATAGGAACCAAATAGAATACAGGACTTGACTACAATAACTGAAATGAAAAATGCTCAAGAGGATTTCAAGAGCAGTTTGGAGTGGCAGAAGAGTCAGTGAACCCAAAGGTCCAACAATGGAAATGATTCAGGCTGAAGAGAAGAAAGAAAGAAGAATAAAAAAGAGTGAACAGTGCCTAAGAGACGTAGGGGACACGATCAAGCCTGCCAATATAAGCATTATGGGAGTCCCAGAAGGAGAAAAAGAAAAAGCTAGCAGAGAGGATTTCAGAGAAATAATGGGAAAAAAACTTCCCAAATTTAACATCAATATGCACATTCAAGAAGCTCATTCAACCCCAAACAGGATAAATTCAAAGGAAGTCACACACAGACATGCTGCAGTTAAACTGTTCAATGGCAAATACAAAGAGAGAAGTATTAAAGTTGCAAGGGAAAAGCAACAAGTTATGTGCAAGGGAATCTCAATAAGATTAAGTACCAATTTCTCATCAGAAACCAGAGGCAAAAAAACAGTGGGTTGAAAAAAAACAATCACCAACCAATAATTTTATATCCAGTGAGAGTTTTTTACAAAAATGAAGGAGAGGTTAAGACATCACCAGATATAGAAAAGCTGAGAGAATTCATCACCACTACATTTGCCCCACAAGCAATGCTAAAGGGTATTCTTCTGAATGAAAGGCTAAAAGGAAGAGACACTAGACAGTGGATCAAAGTGGCATAAAGAAATTAAGGACTTCTGGTAAAGGTAAACATATGGATAAATATAAATGCCAGTATCACTGCATTGCACTTTTTTGTTAAGTAATACCACTTCCAGGTGCTAAAATGCAAATGAATAAAAAACAATGATAAATCTATGGATTTGGACATATAATGTATAAAGGAAAGATGGGGGGGTGAAGGAGTGTAAGAACATGGTAATTGTATGCCATTGAAGTTAAGTTGGTATCAAATCTGTACATGATTGGTATAGGTTTTGAATGTTAAAGTTTAACCCCAAGGTAACCACAGAGCAAATATATACAAAATATATTCAGTAAGAAATGAGAAGGGACTCCAAAGGGTATAATTTTAAAAAATCAAATAAATATGAAAGTAGGAATGAATGGAAGAATAGAAAGACAAAACAATATAAGACTTACAGAGCTAAAACAGCAAAAGAAAATACTGCATTTTTAATAGTTACTTTAAACATAAGTGGGTTAAACTCTTCAGTCAAAAGGCAGAGATAGCCAGATAAGGTTTAAAAACAGGGAAAAGAAGCATAACTCAACTTCATGCTGTTTACAAGAGACTCACCTTTAATTCAAAGACATAAGTAGGCTGAAAGTGAAGGGACAGAAAAAGTGTATATACTGTTCCAGTAGTAATCGCAAGAGACCCAGGGTAGCTATATTAGCATCAGATAAAATAGACTTTAAGTCAAAAAACTGTTACAAGGGACTTAGAAGGTAACTATATAAAGACAAAGGAGTCAATTCAATAAGAAAACATAATTATAAATATATAATGCACCTAACAGCAGAGCCCCAAAACATAAGAAATAAATGTTGACAGATTTGAAAGGCAATTCTATATTATGAGGAGACTTCAATATACCACTTTCAATAACAGAGCATCTAGACAGAAGATCGATATGAAAAGAGAAGATTTGAATGATATTTCTAAGCCAATTAGACCTAACAGACATGATATGGAATACTTCACCTAACAGGAGCCAAATATACATTCTTCTCTGGTGCACAAAGATCACTTGCCAGATGAACCATATTAAGTCATGAAACAAGTCTTAATAAATTCAAAAATACTAAAACCATACAATGTATTTTCTCCAACTACAATGGAATGAATATAAAAGAGGCAGAAATGGAAAATTCATAAATATAGGACAATCAACCAAAGGGTCAATGAAGAAATCGCAAGGGAAGATAAAGATATCACAAGAAAAGAAAATTATAGGCCACTATCTTATTAATATAGATGCAAAACTCCTTAACAAAATACTAGCAAACCAATTCCAACAGGACATTTAAAGAATTATACACCATGATCAAGTGGTATTTATCTCAAGTCAGTAAAGTGTTTCAACGTAAGAAAATCAATTACTGTAATATATTACAAAAAGAGAGAAAAATGGGGGGAAAAAAACACAACAAAAAACAAGATCATCTCAATGGAAGCAGAAAAGACATTTGATAAAATCCAGCACCCCTTTTTGGTAAAAACTTTGAATACTAGTAATAGAAGAAAATTTCAACATGATAAAGGACATATATTAAAAACCCACTGCCAACATCATACTCAATGATTAAATATGAAAACCTGTCCCTCTAAGATCAGGAACAAAAAAAGATTGCTGTCACCACTTATTCAACATTGTACTGAAAAGGTCTATCCAGCGTAAATAAGCAAGAAAAATAAATAAAGGTATCTAAATTGGAAAGGAAGAAGTGAACTTTCCCTATTTCCAGATGACATGATCCTGTATACAAAAAATCCTGGAAAATCCACAACAATGCTACTAGAGTTAAAAAAAAAAAAAAAACTAATTCAGTAACATGGTACGGTATAAGATCAACACACAAAAAATCAGTAATGAACAATATGACGAGGAACTTAGAAAAAAAATACAATGCACAATAGCAACTAATAAAATCAAATATCTAGGAATAAATCTAACCACAGATATAAGGGACTTATACACAGAAAACTATAAAACAATGCTAAAATAAATCAAAGAAAAATAAATGGAAGGAAATTCTGTTCTATGTTCATTAATTGTTAGACTAAATATTGTTAATATATCAACTCTACCCAAAGTGATTTATAGATTCAACTCTATCCCAGTAGAAATTCCAATAGCCTTCTTGCACAACTGGCAACGCCAATTATCGAATTGATATAGAAAGTAGCTAAAAGCCATCTTGAAAAAGAAGAACCAAGGTGGAGGACTCACACTTTCCAATTTCAAAACTTATAACAACACCACAGTAGTAATCAAAACAGCACGTTACTGGTACAAAGACAGAAATATAGACTAATGGAAATGAATTGAGACTTCAGAAATAATCCCTCATATCTATAGACTATAGTCAAATGATTTTTGACATGGTTGCCAAATAGATTCAATTCGGTAAAAACAGTTCCTTCAACAAATGGTGCTGGGAAAACTGGCTGTGCATATGCAAAGAAAGTGAACCCTCTATATCACACCAAATATAAAAATCAATTCAGAATGATTCATAATCATAACTAGAAAACTCCTAGAAGAAAACATAGAGAAGCATCCTCAGGGCCTTCTTAGACTTTATTCCCGAAACACTTTTGAAAATAAACATAAATGAGACCTCATCAAAATTAAAAATGTTTTTTGCATCAAAGGACTTCATCCTTAAAACAAAAAGACAATCTACAAAATGCTAGAAAATATCTGGAAACCACATATCCTATAAGGGTTTAACATTCACAATACATAAAGAAGCTGTACAACTCAACAACAAAAATACAAAACAACCCAATTAAAAAATAGACAAAAGATTTGAATAGCCATCTCTCTAAACAAGATATACAAATGGCCAAAAAGCACATAAAAAGATGTACAATATCATTAACTATCAGGGTAATGCAAACCAAACCATAATGAGATGCCACTTCACAACCTATAGAATGGGTACTCCTAAAACAGAAAACTATGAGTAGTGGAAACAATGTAGAGAAATAGGGACACGTATTCACTGTTGGTTGGAATACAGTATGGTGCAGCCACTATGGCAGTTCCTCAGAAAGTTAAGTATTGACACCCAGGAAATTCCACCTCTAGTTATATATGCAAAACAATTAAAAGCAGGGACTCAAACAATTGTCAGAAGATGGAAACAACCCAAGTGTCCATCAACCAAGAATGGATAAACAAAATGTGGTATATAGATATTGTTCAGCTGTATAAAGTAATGAAATTTTGACATGTATGACTACCTAAATGAACTTTTTTTTCCTCTATTTTTTTAAGTGTTATATTAAAAAAATATAAGAGGTCCCCATAAACCCCCCACTCCCCTCACCCCATTCCTCTCACATCAACAACCTCTTTCTTCATCATGGGACATTCATTGGATTTGGTAAATACATTTTGGAGTGCTGCTGCACCACATGGATAACGGTTTACATTGTAGTTTACACTCTTCCCCCAGTGCACCCAGTGGGCCATGGCAGGACATACAATGTCCAGCATCTGTCCCTGCAGTACTACCCAGGACAACTCCAAGTCCTGAAAATGCCCCCACATCACATCTCTTCTTCCCACTCCCTACCCTCAACAGCTACCGTGGCCACTTTCTCCACATCAATGCTACAATTTTTTTCCATTACTAATCACAATAGTTCCATAGTAGAATATCAGTAACTCCATTCTAATCCATACACTTCCTCCATCCTGTGGGCCCTGGTATGGTTATGTCCACTCCACATGTTGAGTGAATTAAATCAGACATAAAAGGACAAGTGTTTTATGATCTCACTGATATGAGATCATTAGAATAAATAAATTCATAGAGATAAAAACTATAAGATAGGGGAAGCAGATCTGGCTCAACTGATAGTGCGTCCGCCTACCACATGGGAGGTCTAGGGTTCAAGTCCAGGGCCTCCTAACCCGTGTGATGAGCTGGCCCACATGCAGTGCTGATGCGCGCAAGGAGTGCCGTGCCACGCAGGGGTGTCCCCCGTGGAGGGGAGCCCCACATGCAAGGAGTGCGCCCTGTAAGGAGAGTCACCCCATGCAAAAAAAGTGCAGCCTGCCCAGGAATGGTGCCACACACGTGGAGAGCTGATGCAGCAAGATGACACAGCAAAACGAGACACAGATTTTCACTGCTGCTGACAAGAACAAAAGCAGACACAGAAGAACACACAGCAAATGGACACAGAGAGGAGATAATTGGGGGGGGGAACGGGGGGGATAAAATAAATATATAAGTAAATAAAAACTATAAGATAGGCTACCAGGGACTGGGCAGGGGTACAGAATGGGGAGTTAATGCTTAAATAGTACAGAGTTTATATTTGGAGTGATGGAAAAGTTTTGGCTGTGATGGTAGCACAGCATTATGAACATAATTAACAGCACCGAATTATGTATTTGAATGTTGCTAAAAATGGGGAAATTTTAGGTTGTGTATTTGTTACTAGAATAAAAATTTTAAAAAAAGAAAGAAAACCATAGGACCATATAACATGAACCATGAACCCTAATATAAATGATTGACTCTAGTTAATAGTGCAATTACAATAATATTCTTTCTCAATTATAACAAAAGTACCACACACTAATGCAAGGAGTTAATAATAGCAGGAAGGGAGATACATGGGTACTCTGTATTTTCTGCACAATCTTTCCACACCTACAAATTCTCTTTAAAAAAATTCTCTCTTGATTACTATCTGTTTAATAATTATTTAACTTATGAAGTGAAATGCTTTAGAAAACTCAATAAAGGTTTATCAGTTTTTAAAAACTGCTGTTAGATCAAACGTGGAAAAAATATCTGTAAAAAACGAGGGAAAAAAATTAAGTCCTAGAGAACTGATCAATACACATACACAATTATATATTTATTCACATATGTGTATATTTTAATTAAATTATACATTCAATTATACATATATATATGCTTAAATCCATGATTCCCAGCCTACCAAATGTTTTCATTAGTGCAACAATTACAGTTAACAAGATAAATAAAAATGACATCAGCATTACATGTCATCAGGTAGTATAAGACACAGCCTGAGATAAAAGCAGTTTATATACAACTTATTACCCTTGCTAACTCTGCCATCATTCACTAACTGTAGGTCATTACATACATAAATTAAACAAAGTCTCATGATTGTAAACTATCTCCCAATTTCTCATTTAAAGTAAGAAACAACTTCTAAAAATGTTGTCTTTAGGGAAAACTTCTGAAAAGCTATGTTATCACCTCATTGAAACCTGTTATAAATTAGTGACATCTTCCCATGTCAGGAAGAAAGGTACAAATGACCAACATGTTATTTTTAACACTCAGTGAGGACAATTTTAAGATAATGGCTAACCCCTTGTACCCATAATGAAGTATAGATTTTGTTTTTTAAAATATTCCCATTCATTCTTCAATACCACTCTCTCTTTAATGCTTAATTTGTGCTCTCATTGTTCTGATTTTACCAATACCTAAAGGCAAATCTTTAATGTACAACTTCCAGAATCCACTCCTAATTCTACTTCATATCTTTTGGATATGTTTAATGTCCAAAAACATTATCCCTGCCATAACATAATTCACCAGTAAGTTTTGCTTAAAAATTCAATGCTCCATCTCCAATGAGGCATGACATGACTTACGATAAATTTATAGTTTTTCCATATGATTGTCTAATACACAGTTCTATACATAGAAATATGGAATATTCAAATAAGGCTTCAGTTCCTACCACTTAAATACAGAATTACCATTCAATTGTTTCACCTTCTTTCATCACTAAAAATCTAGCAAGCTCTCAGAGCAATCAATTAACTTATCACATAGCATTGGCAAGCAGAAAGTAGGCCTGCAATTTTTAAACTCAAGTAGCTCATTGTTTGTCATGTGAATCATAATGAGGATAGTATTTCAGCCTCTCGGAACTGATTAGTTAAATGTCTTGTTTCCCCACTTATCCTCATTATAGATGCCAGCTCTAATTTAAAATGTGATTATTAAGGGTTATAGCACAATTTTAATTTTAAAATTATGGATATATTTGCTATCAATGAAGGAGAAGCACTAATTGTAAATGGACATAGTTAACATAATGCAAATAAATTATGTGCAAGTTCTCACCAGTTCCTGCCAATGTTACCTGAGACCTAATTTACCAAGTCCAGGCCTTTCCAACTAAGTTATGCAGCTCTATAAACTAGACCTCTCCTTAACACCACGACCAACAATGTTTTGCAACTATTTCATGCCCCAAATTGCATGTCTGTTCTAGCTAAACCATCCCATTTTTATGCCATCACTCAGGTTACTGGTTATGTTTGGATTGCCTCTTACCCCCCCACCCTCATCCCCTACCAACACATCTCATGCCCCTTGCTATTCCTGGATTTCCTTCCCTAACTCTTCCCAAGTATCTAAATCACAAATTCAAGTCAAAATTCACTTCCTTTAAGAGCTACCCTTGATTACCTCCCACATACATTAAAATATCCCTGTCTTTGAAGAGATTTTTGCATTCTGTACGCTCTTTACTACAGCAAATTTATACTATGCTACCTGTTTATTGAGGCCTAGGCAATTTTTTCCTATTTATATATGATTGCCTTATCTCCCCAACAAGATACCAAGTCACACATTAGCAGGGAGTAGACTAGACTGTCTTGATTGCTTTGTTTAGTCCATTACAAAGAGACCATAAAGTTGAACTCAATACAAATGTCAATTGATTTTGAAGTAAAATGGAAATATGCCTCAAAATTTGAACTCTACCAAACCTATTTTAGAATGAGACAGAATAACCCATAAATATGGAAAAGGCAAATGTATTAATCTTCAATTCTGACGGCACTTCAATGTTCAGCAGTTCCCACCGACAGTGCTTTGACTACTTTGCTGATCTGCTACCCAACATAACCTGACAATTAGAACCTAACTTCCACTCGTTTTTTTCTTTCTTTTTCTACTGGTAATTTTTAATCACCATATAGATTTAGACTTCTTAACAAAATTCCCAAGAAAATAAAATTAAAATAAATGCTAAGCAAAAAAGACTTAAGCCCATTTATTTACTTCTAGTGATAACTAACATAAAAAATGAGGGGCCTTCTCTGTTTTTCACAGTGAAATAGAACCTTTACTCTGTACTAACAGAACACATAGTTTAAGAAAACCATTCAGGGAAGCGGATGTGGCTCAAGTGATAGAGTGTCCGCCTACCATATGGAGGGTCCATGGTTTGATCCCAAGGGCCTCCTGACCCATGTGGTGAGCTGACCCATGCGCATTGCTGCCACGCACAAGGAGTGCCGCACCACACAGGGGTGCCCCACGCGCAAGGAGTGCACCCCGCAAGGAGAGCTGCCCCACACAAAAAAAGCATAGCCCTCCCAGAAGTAGCACCGCACACATGGAGAGCTGACACAGCAAGAAGACGCAACAAAAAGAGACACAGATTCCTGATGCAGCCTGACATGAATGCAAGCGGACACAGAAGAACACACAGCAAATGGACAGAGAGAGCAGACAATGGTGGGGGGGGGCGGGGAATAAATAAAAATAATAAATCTTTAAAAAAGAAAACCATTCAGAAAATTATTTAAATGTTTTAGTTATCGGTACATTGCTGTCCTTTTAAGTGACATGGGAATAAATCTGAATAGCTATTTTTCCCCAATCCCTCTGTTTGATGTGGATATAAAACAGCATCTCTTAGAGTTGTACAGAATACAACTACAAAATTTAGCAGCCACAACAGTTTGTTCATAAGGTTGGAAAACCACATGCAGTTTGCACTGTTCATGTATGTGGCAATCGTTCCCCTTGACCCCACACACTACCTTCCTAAATTACCTTTGCTCACCATTTTTTTGAGCATATAAAAAACTGAATCCACTTTAATTAAGACTTAATAAAGAAAAACATAGCTACAAACTGTACCTTGCTTCAAGAACTATACAAATTGTATCCCAGATAAGTTAGCACTAACTTAGGGCAGAATTGTAAGTACCACAAAGTACATGAAATTACGTCATTTATGTAAATACCCATACTTCAAATCTTGATAAATGTCTAAGAGATTTACAATAAACTAATTACATTTATATCTCTGAAATAGTTTGAATTGGGAAAGAATGCACAAGTTGCCACTGAGAGTCATGTAGGAATTCACAGGCTTCATAAATGATACAAATCATATCAAGGAACAAGATTTATGGTTGAACAACCAAAAGAAATGGCATATGAACAAAACAAACTTCATCTGCCTGAAAAGAAAAAGAAATAATTTTAAAAGCATAAAATGCTTACCTAAATATCAACTGAGGAAGTCAATAAAGCTAATGAAATCTGGAAGCCAAATAACACAGACTCTTTGCAATGTATATCACCCTTCTCCGTTAATGGAATCAGTAGCCAAAGCAATTTTATGAGAATTAGTTAAAAATACTAAAGTGCTGTTCAAGATATTTTGATTCAAAACTAACCGGTTCAGGGTAAATTACCTAATAAAAATTAGAGTTGAAATACTCAACTCTTATGTTGACTGTTTGAATGTACGTTACTCTATGTAGTGATAACCAACATACAAATAGATACTGATAACCAATTTCTAGGTTAACATGATAAAAACATGTTAAGTGTGGAAAATCACCTGTGAACTAGTTGTTTAATAAACCTAAACTGTTGTTACTCCCTAAACCATATTACTCTTTAATTAAACTCAGTATCTTCTGGAGAGAGAAATAAGTATGAATCGCTAATGTCAGCATTTAGCGTAGGACCAGGAGGGACCGTTTCTTATTAAAACAATCACAGTACTATTCCCAAGGCAACATCCCCAAAGAAAACAAACAACTTGGATAGAGCAAATGTCACCAGGTGCAACATGAAGGAATAAGCTATAGATAGCACTAGCTCGTCATTCAGTCTGAAACACCATTCCTACCCTCTTCCCATTAAAGAACTGACTTGCAAGCATTTGACTTCGAGCCAAAAAAAAGAACATGTGTCATGTTTTAAAATAATTAAATGTAGAGTTCAATGTGTTCATGAAATATTTGTGAACTGCAAGTCCTCTTTCTTCTAGAAGGGCAGTTTTCTGAACATTAGGTTCCCTTTCCAGAGTTAGAACTAGCTGTTAATCAACTAGTTGATAGCAATCAAGATGGACCACCACAGCCTCCTTAACTGTTCTAAGACCTCAGGATAAAGATTTAGTTTGTACAACTTTATCCTGAGTATCAAGATGATGATGAAGCCACTGACTAGAGTCTTCTTTAAAATGTGTGAATTTCATCACATTCACTGTAGCACTGAAGCACAAAAGCATAAAAAACTATTAATTAAATTGTGGAATGTTCCAATAACTGAGCATTAACAGGCATTAAAGTTTATAAAGAATGAACCTTTATAAAAGCGCTTTTAATATTATGAGGTGATATGTATACACACACTATATTTGGAAGAAGCAAAATACTAAATTGCATATAAAGTCTGCCCTTAAGTAGTAGAATACATATACAGGTAAAGAAGACTAGAAGGAAAAAAAATACTCACAGATTAAAGAATTAATTCAAATGAGAAAATTTTGATGCTTTTCCTTCCTTCTTCTTTATATTTGAAAATTTATGTATTACTTTTTATAGTCAAATAAAAATATGCCCATGCTTAAATACTATTTGCTTATACCTTCTTCCAAATTCAGCAAGAGAGTTAGACAGAGCCTCCCAAAAGGGGTCAAACAGTAAACTCTGTGTTTCCTCTGGAAAACAGAATTTCTGGAATTATAGGAGCTTGTTGACAGGGTCAGTCCAGATTTCTTAAGCAGAATTCTAGAAGGTACATCTACCCACTACCATCCTGCCAGAGTTTCCTAGTTCATAAAATGAACATAATAACTACTTAATTCAAAGGATTGTTATGAAATTAAATGATACCATATACATCTAGCATTTAGAGTGGTGCCTGGCAAAATGGAAAGCACTTATAAAAGGCACAGCTATCTTACTATCACCATTTTATTACTACTAATTCTACTGCTACAGTAACTATCAGGACTTCTACTGCTTCTATTGCTACTGCTACTGCTACCAACAATACATTACAACTACTATGACTATTGCTACTAAGAACAATAACAAACAAGCAAAAGAGTTTCCCTCCCTCCTGAGGCCATCTTCCAATGAGAATAAGAGGCCAGCCAATCTGATCTCTGAGAAGAAAGGCAAAGAGGCAAGGGAATTGTGCCAGAGATTATTTTTAATTAGATGCAATGTGCCTCTAATACTTTTCATTACCACATTAGCAGCCAAAGGCTGATCTCTTTCTTTCTCTACAGAGTAAAATTACCTCTCCCTGTCTCACTGACTCTGTTTATAAAAATTTGCTCACATCTTAAAAACAGATTCTGAACATGTTTCTGACCCATTAGGAAATCAGTTGTCAGGAATACTCAAATATTTTTATGACAGTGTTATGATGCAGGAGAGTCAATTCACTTTAATAAATTAAGTCAATTAAAATATTATTTAGTGAAATGAAATAAAATATTAAGTCAGTTCAAAATATTTGGGAAAAATAAAAATATTTCATTGTGCAAAGTATACAATTATGGGGGAAAATAACTAGTGAAAATGTCAGCAGCTGGTTCTTTGGGGAACCTGAACACAGATAGTAATGTGAGCCCTAGCCCTCTGATGGCAGCTGACTGGAACTCAGACATACATCTGCCCCAGGCTGTACCAATCAGATTACATATCTTGAGGAATCTCATGGAAAAGACACAGGCATTACAGTCAAATGGTTTAAACATTAGGGATGTAAGATCATCAATCAACAGCCAGCCACATACAAGTCAAAGTCATAGGGAGAAAGTAAGAACCTTAGAGACTGGGAAGCCAATTCAGAGAAATGCAAAAAAAGTGAAAGACCATATGGTCCTGAGAGGCAGAAGAGTGAACGACAGTTCCTGGCTTTCCATTTCTAGTCCCATGTGGTACTGCTTTCTTTGCCTCTCCTTAGATGCTTAGGAGATTGCTTGTTAGACTCTTCAGCTCCTCTGCTTTTACAAAAGCCATCTTAAGGCAGATTCTATTCCCTAGGAACAAACATGCCCTAAATACAGCTACAATGTTCATGTAACAAATGTACACGTCACCAGCATGCTTTCCCTTCTTAGCCCTTTGTTACACAGATTGGAAGTACTTCCAACATAAAATAGTCATTTCTTTAAAAAAATTCATTTATCAATACTCCCAGAGTATGGTCTTGCTTTGTGAAACAGGAAGAGAAAATAATTATGCAAAATAGCTCAATTCTGCAAAAGAATATAAAGCTTCACAGATAATCTACTATAGGATGTCTATACGATACCTGCTTCTTGGAAGAAACATGGATTCCTTAATGAACACGGAACCAGAGAGAAGAATATACCAGCAGGTCCCAATATCATCAGGACTGAAAAGAAAAGATAGTATAAGTAGATGATTATAACAACAAAACAATTAAAACAATCGTAACACAAAGGTAGCATACATGCTACTTTCAGAATCATGAAAAAAAAATTAAAACTAAAACACCTACATAAAAAATACCATTATTCAACTATCAGAATCATTTTTAAATTACTTTTATTATTCAAATGAGCTAAAGACTTTTATTAGTATATTTAAGTTCTTTAAGCATTCCTTAGACCTATAGCATCTACCATTCCAAGTTAATTTTTTAGACAGGAAATATTTTCAGTTGTTTCATAAATTAAAAATATATAAAAAGGTAAACAGAGCAAAGCATTCCTTCCAACCCTTTCTCCTGTCTACCAAGTTCTCACATTTCCTCACCACATTTTCCATGTCTCCTTTCAGAATTTCTTTATGAATATATATACAATAAACTATTATTTCCCCCACCATCTTAAAAAAAAAAAACTAAAACAAAGAACAGAAAAGATTGCACTCTCTACACACAGTTCTTTCCTTTGAGGTAACTCTTAGATCTCTCTTCAGTGAATGCTAGAGAGTATCTTTGTGTGCATTTTTACAGCTGCACATCATCCCATCCCATTGTATGCACGTGCCATACTTAAGCAACCCCTACTTAGGGTCATTTAGGTTGTTTTTAATTGAATAAAATTATTTTTTAAAGACAAACCTACAATGAATAATTTTGTATATACAGACATAACCAAAGGATAAAGTCCCAGAAATTATACTATGAGTCAAAATTACACTACAATTTTGACAGATATTGTCAAATTGCCCTCCACCAGTGATCAGTAATATATACACCTACATATTACTTTTTGCTTCCCCAAAAGCTCACTAATATAATTTTGTATATATTTATTTAAAAATTTTTTAACAATTTTATGTTGCTGACTCTTCTTAGGATACTTCAGGAAACTAAAAAAAAAAATCTCTCCTTAAAGAGTTTATATTCTGGCAGGGTAATACAGTTAATTAACAATAAAAACAACAAATTAGTAAATTACACAGATCATAAGGTACCGCGCAAAAAAAAAAAATAGTACAGAGTAAGGAAAATTAGGGGAAAGGGGAGATGACTACAATATTAAATGGATGGTCAGAGCAAGCCTCATTGGGAAGAGGACAGATGAGCAAAGACATGAACAAGACGGAAGAGATGGCCATATGGATCCCTAAGGGACCAGCATCCAAGGTAAAGGGCAGGGAGGATCAGGGCTGAAAGTTCAAAGGCTCCAAGACAGACACTGCCTAGCAAGGAGGCCAGTGTGGTTCAAGCAGTTTTGGTGAAGGGCGAGCAGCAGGGAAGCATCCAACAAGGCACTGTGTTACAGAGGCTTTTCACCAAACTTGGATTTTTGCCAGTCTGCTTGGTGAAAATGGTATCTTATTTACTTTTCTCAATTCTTATTAATACTATAAGACTACCCTTTCTTATGTTCATAAGTCATTTCTACTCCTTTCTCAGTGAAACCAGTTCATAACTTTTACTCCATTTTTTATGTTGTGGGACTTTTCCTATCTAGGAGAGCATTATGAAAAAGGGAGATTAGCTTCTGTTTATTGTGCTTTTCATTTATTCATAAAATACATTTATTTTATACAGTAATTTTATCAAATTTATTAACTGGAATACAGATGTGTCTACTATTAAAAAAAAAAAAGCTAAAATAGAAATGATTTACACAAGAAGAAAGTTCATTTCTCTCACAAACATAAGTTTGTGCACTAGTATTCCAATGCTGATATGGTGGCTCCATGGTATTTAGAACCTAGATACTTTCTATTTCGTGGCTCAGCCATTCTCAACCCCTAGCCTCCATGGAATATTCTAAGGTGACAGCTTCAAATCTCACCAACACATCCGTATTCTAGCCATTGGCAGGGCTAGCAGGGAAATACAGAGCACGGGACACCAAGTCAAATGTGGGGCCATATGGCACCCCCTAAATTCAGAAGAGTGTTCAGCAATCTCTACTAAGTCAATGTTTTTGTAAATCAATTCACACCAAATGTTTTCAAATGACACTAAATCCTATTAACAATTCTGAATAAATTGTTCAATAACATCCATCACTATCACCTAATTGTTCTCACTGGGCTATTTGCTTCCAAAGTGACCCATTCTTAACCAATTTCATGATTACTTAGTGCCCAACAGCAAAGTCTCAAGAAAATAAAGGAAAAACATTGCCAAAGAGAATTTAGTTACAACTAAGAACCATAAAAGTAGAAACTATTTCTTCAACAAAAATGCAAGGTACATCAAAAATTATTTTATACCCTAGCAAAGCTTTACCTAGCTTTTTGTAACCAACAAAGAGTTGCCTAGTTTGGGGAGAAAACTCACTTGTCTTTCTCAACATAAGGTGACAGCATTATTTTTAAAATTTGGTTTTCATCAAGTAAAAAATTTTATGTTCTGTCAAATTCAAGACTAGTTTTAAAAAATTAAAGTAGCAAACATATAATACCCAGAGTTAAAAATGCTTTTTGACCTGAAGAAATAGGGGAAATGGAAAGGACAAATGAGTTTATAGGCTATGAGTCTCCAAAAAGAGCTGGGAGGTTATCAGAAGGGCTGCCCTTATGCACACCTGAGCAAAGTCCCAGAGACAGATAAGTAGATACAACCCCAGGTATTGGTTCTCCTGAGGGCTACAGAGACCCACAGGTTCTATGGTCATGGCAGATGGAGTTCAGTGCCATTTCAGTTGGCCCTACTTTGGAGTTTGTGTTTCTGTGCAATGGAGCTGACTTAGATGTGATCTTTGTCCACAAGCCTATCCTGTTACTGTTATTGGAACTGTAGTTGGTGCTGGGGTTTAATATATACCCAGGGGACCTGAATCTCCGGACTGACCATGTGATAGCCAAGCCCTGAGCCTCAACAGACTTGCAACTCCTACCCTCTGGTTTATTGGACTTACCCCACTCATCTAACATGGAGGTGAAGAAGGTCAACCACCACACCAGGAAGCCAAGACTGCCTGCAACTGAAAGCAGGAGAGTTGCATCCAGCATCCATGTGGAATCTAAGCCCCCTCTTGATATGGATGTGGAGTGGACACAGCCATTCCAGGGTCCACGGGATGGAGGAATGGAGTGGACTCACTGATATTCTATTCACGAACTATTGTGATTAGTAATCGAAGAAAATGTGGCATTGGTGTGGAGAAAGTGGCCATGGTGGCTCCTGGGGGTAGGGAGTGGGAGGAAGAAATGAAATATGGAGGCGTTTTTGCGACTTGTGGAGTTGTCCTGGGTGGTGCTGCGGGGACAGTTACCAGACATTGTATGTCCTCCCATGGCCCACTGGGTGGAATGTGGTAGAGTGTGGGCTATGATGTGGACCACTGACCATGAGGTGCACCAGTGCTCAGAGATGTATTCACCAAATGCAATGAATGTCTCATGATGATGGAGGAGATTGTTGTTATGGGGGCAGGAGTGGGGTGAGGGGGGTGGGGGGTATGTGGGGACCTCATTTTTTGAATGTAATATTAAAAAAATAAAGATAAAAAAAAAGAATGGACTAAGAAAAATATGAAATTTAAAAATAAAAAAATTAAAGTAGCAAGTGATAAAATATTGAAATAGGTGAAAACTGAATTATTTTGTAAACTTTAAAATCTGCTATTACAGTGTTCCCTTATCACCAAAAGGTTGATCAAGGGAAATTAAGTGGAAAAATAGCAGATTAGGGTAGATCACCACTTATTGGTGTGGACTTGGACAAGTTACTTTAGCTGCTACAAAGAGTAAGTGAACAATATTCATTAAATGCAGATAATAATTCTATGATAACTAATAGTTTTTGCCATATTAAAAAAGCACAATGAATGTCAACCATGGCCTAAATTAACTGTGACATGGAGAATATAAGAAACATTAACAGGCTTTTCAGTTACTTTGTATCTGTCCATTCTGAGGGCAAAATTAGTACAGATAAAATAAGCCCAAGGTTTGCAGACTCAGCTTTTTTAGCACTGATCATAAAATATACAGGAAGTGAACTGCAACCTATGTCAATAAAATACTGTGACAGCAAATATTCTGGGACCCTGAATATTGATCAACCTATAATTAGGATTAACTCTTAATACTGGGAAAGTCATGGGAGGAAGTAACAAAAAGAAAATGGTCCTCTCAATCTCTCCCGTTTATTATAATCTTGTTTATCTGATAAATGGGCTATTTCCCTATCTGCTTAAACGAATATAAAAATTAGCCTGCAAAAGCTATATCAGCTTGAGTAGACATCTGTAGAAAATAATCTTTCAATCAATAAAGATTTGTTGAATTTAGTGAGTATTTACTACATGCTAAACCAAATATAATCCTAATTCCCTTATTACTGAATTGTCTTTTTTAAGGATTCAAGTTTTATGTAAGTAAGCTAGTTAGAATTTAGAATAGAAAACCAGTGACTCTCATTTTAAAGATGTCCTGGCAATAACTGAAAACTAGAAAAATCTTCCTTTACTTTCACTTCACCCATCCTCCACAGAATTTGTTTTGTTACTACTCTAAAAATTACTTGTTGTGACATTACACCATGAAATACGATTTATTTAGTTTTAAGGATCCAGAAAATTCTCCTTACTTTATTAGTACTATACTAACTGCACTCATTTCTTTTTCCACTTACAGTTGTGACTTAGGCAGGCAGTGTTTAACGTGGGAAACAACCTCCTTCCCTTCAACTCTGTAAATATCCCTTCTCACACAGCAGCTGTTACCCTAGGGGTTATACAACATTCTCATATGTCAAAGTGTTTTTAAAAAAGAAAAGTTTGGAAAAAAGCTATAAAAATAGGAATTAGTGGTAGCAGCAGCAAACTCCTATACTTAAGGGTAGGCAAATGGAATCCGAGATTCCCCTTTTACAGACAAACTGGCAATGATGCTGGTTAACAGAGAACTAGCTGTGTTATTATCAATAATAATAATTTTGAAAAATCTAGGACTAATACTGAGATTTTATTCTCTCTCGTGTTCCTAAAGATGATTATCTGGGTTGCTCATTAAAAATGCAGGTCCCTACATTACTGTCTAGCTTCCTTTCAATTGAAATATTATATCCACAGACTACCCCTTTCAGCCACATCACATTTATAAATCAGCAATGTTATACGCACTACAATGTATTACCATCAACTTTATTCATTTCCATACATTTAATAAACCTTTTCTAAATTCTACATACATTAATCTACATCAGCTCCCATATTCAACCCACACTCAATTTTTCTAGTAACCTGGACTCTAGAGTTTAGCTCCATGAGCTTACTATCATTTTAGTTCATATTAGTAGACCATACAATTACTGTCTGACTTATTTCACTCAACATCATGTCCTCAAAGTTCATCCATGTTGTCATATGCGTCCCAATTTCATTTCCTCTTACAGCTGAATAGAATCCATCATATGTATATATCACATTTTGTTTCTATTCATCAGTTGATAGATACTTGGGTTGTTTCCATATTTTATCAATTGTGAATAACCCTGCTATGATCATCGGTGTGCAAATATCAGTCCACATTCTTGCTTTCAGGTCTTCTGAATAGATTCCTAGTAACAGGATTGATGGATCATATGGCAGTTCTATATTTAGTTTCTTGAGAAACCACCAAACTGTATTCCACAAAGGCTGCACCATTCTACATTCCCACCCACAGTGGAGGAGTGTTCCTATTTCCCCACATCCTCTCCAGGACTTAGTTTTCTGTTTTTGTAATAATGGCCATTCTATCAGATATGAAATGATATCTCAGTTTAGTTTTGATCTGCATTTCCTAATGATACTGAACATTTTTTCATGTGCTTTTGGCCATTTATATTTCTTCCTTGGAGCAATGTCTATTCAAGTCTTTAGTCCATTTGTTAATTGGGTTGCTTGTCTTTTTTATCATTGGGTTGTATGATCTCTTTATACACAACGGAAATCAAACCCTTATCAGATACGTGGTTTCCAAATATTTTCTCCCATTGAGTAAGCTGCATTTTCACTTTCTTAACAAAGCCCATTGAAGCACAAAAGTGCCTAAGTATAGTATAGTAATTTTGTTGGTGGATGAAGACTGTAGTAACAGTATGAGAATGTTCTTCCTTTACAAAGTGTTATATATGGTGATAGATGGGAAAATTATAACTAATGTAATTTATGGATTATAGTTAACCGTAATAATGTAATATTTTTGCTGCAATGACAAAGAGGTTTTATATCAATTCTAAGGGACAACAATAGGAGGGTAAAAGGGGAATGGGATTTTTCCTTTTGGAATAATAAAAATGTTCTAAAATTGACTGAGGTGATGACAGCACAACTCTGTGATAAATATGAGAGTCACTGAGTGTACTTTTTGAATGGATTGTACAAAGTACAGGATTGTATACCACAACAAATCCCGTGGTGGAAGACGTACTATGGTTAACAAGACAAATATAAGAATATTCTCTCATGAACTATAACAAGTATATAATACTAATATAGTGTTTCATAAACTGGGCGGGAGTTGGGGGAAAAATACAACAAATGTAAGATATTGGCTATAGTTAGTAGTAATGGTTTGATGATTCTCTTTCATAGTTTATAACAACAACTGCTTCACAACTATGCAAGGTATTGGTGGTGGGGTTATGGGAGTCCTGTATGATAACATGCAAGTTTGTTTTGTAAGCTCACAACTTATACTACACATTTATTGTTTATGGATGTTCATGTATGAATGATAAAAACTTCAATTGTCTAAAAATTTAAAAAAAAAAAAAAAGCATGTCCCCAGGCTCTAGCTCACTCAGCCCCCAAGTTTCTGACCAGTAGATGGCAGACCCTTCAAAGTGCCTTTTAAACAAATATCCCAAGTGATTCTTATTCACAGATCTTGTCAACTCTGAAAAACCTTGAGAAAAGTTGTGAGTATCAAGCCACAACAGGAAAAATTGGCAGTAAAAATAGAATTCTATTAATGGACAATCAATTAGTAGTTACATGTGTTTTATTAACCAATGCTATTTTAATTTTTCTCAAATAAGTGTTTTATGTTCTAAAATTATAAGCTAAGGAGCCCTTTCAAGGGAAATTGAAATGGCTACAGTTGAATCTTGGAATAACCCAGACTGACCATTTCCAAATAGCCTAAGTCTTACATCACCAGTAATGGGTAAAAAAGAGAAACCTCTGCAAGTTCTCTGATCTGCCAAAATGAACACTTAGAAAAGACCTATAAGTTTTAGACCAAGCTACGAACTAAAATGGATGACGGCTTTGATTCAAATACATCCTACATCCTAAAATGACTGTCCAAATGAAAGCAACAAAAGCCTCAGTGTATGGCAAAGCACTCAAAGGCTCCTGCCTCGTTTTTCATTAATAAGGGAAAAAGGAATAAATCCAAACAAAACAAAACAAAGAAAAAAAAGAAAAGAAAACCAACAAGCATTCTCAAAATAATCAATTCACCTTCTATTATCATCAGATAGAAGGGCTTTGAAATGATCAAAAATGTTTGATCATTATTTGCTCATTATTCCAAATGTAAACCTGAATACCAAGTTAAACTTAGAATAATGGGCAAGAGGCAAATACACAAGCTGGTCCCACTTTTTTTTTTAAAAAAAAAAAACTTTATTTTTTTTTCCCCCTTTCCCTCCTTCCTCTCTGCTGTTTTTGCTGTCTGTGCCCATTCGTTGTATGATCTTCTGTATCTGTTTCTCTTTTTTTATTCTCTTCTTGTTTTTTCTTCTCTAGGATTCACCAGGATTCTATCCTGGGGACCTCTGATGAGGAGAGAGGTTCCCTTTCACCTGCACCACCTCAGTTCCAGGTTTCCGCCGTGTTTCACCTTGACTCTCCCCTTGTCTCTCTACTGTTGCTTCAAGTGCTGACTCACTTGTTCGGGTACTCAGCTCACCACGCCAGCACTGGCTCACTGTGCAGGCACACTTTCTCTCTTTTTTTTCTTTTTTACCAGGAGACCCCAGGGATTGAAGCAGGGTCCTCCCATATGGTAGGCAGAAGCCCTATCACTTGGGCCACATACACTTCCCTGGTCCCACTTTTTTCCAACTTATTTTCTACTACTCCTCAAAATAAACCCACTGCTCCCAAGAGGCTACTTTCCTGTTTGTTTCTTCTTAAATCCACCAATCTGTTTAAGATGTTTATCTCTCTCCACCTTTTAAATCACATTCTAACTTTAAAAGAATGGCTCAAACCCTACTTCTTTAATAAAATCTTCTCACCACTGTCCCATAGTCAAAATATATATCTCATCTAATTTCATTCTGTTTTTATTATTTTTCTCTCTAATGATTTCTTAAGCCTGAAGTATCTAGTTATTTTCCCCCTACTACACAATTTTTAGGCAGGGACAATGTAATGTACCTAGCAGAAACGGGGCATGCATTTCAACTATCTTTTACTCATATAAATCAGATCATGAAATGCTTCTGTTTACAACCCATGATTCCTTAACAAGACAAAGTCCAAATCCCTGATATAGCACAAGAAGGAAGCAATATGGTGCCACACAGAGAACAAAAATTTTGGAACATACACTCTTTCATACTAGATGTAAGTTAAATTCTGAGACAGGTTCCTCAACTGTAAAATGAGGATATCAATACCTTTTCACAAAGGTATTTGATTTAATAAAACAGTATATATAAAGTAACTTGTACAATATGTACACAAGAAATACTAGCTATGATTTCTTCTCTTACAACCACCTCTGAAAGGTCCAATGTACAGCTTTACTTTTTTATCTGAACCCCAACATATCCTACACTACAAACTGATGTACCCTGTTCAGCCATGCCATACTGTTTTCTACCCATGCCTCAGGGTCTCTGAATAAACCAAAGAAGCTGTTCCCAGCTTCCAAATGCTACCTTCAATCTGGTAAACATCTTAACTCATCATTCAGGTTCCAGTTTATTTTCACCTCCTTTGAGAAATGTTTTAGTATCTCCCAAATAAAATGAGTCATTCTTCTCCTGGGTTCCCAGAGCATTTTGTACATGCTCATATTAAGCAGCTGCCAAAGTGTCATCATTATTTTAGGAGTCTTCCCCCATTAGCTTTTACTCTAACTCATCAGTATCCCAATATATACACTGCATAATGCCTGATAGCATTCAAGACATATTCTGAATGAATGGATGAATGAATGAATGAATGAACACTAAGATATGGTGTAGCATTCACAGATGTGAGTTTAAATTTACCAGTAACTGGGAAAAAGCTGGGCTTAAAGAACTTCTTTAGCAATCTCCTAGAGGTCCACAAGGTGGTGATAGCTCCACATATGCCCCATTTTAAAAAGCAAGAAACAAATGCAAGTGATCAAGTTAGTGGACAAGTGTAGTGAAATAGGTGCTTATAGTGATTTAGTAACAAATCTAAAGAAAATGGATTAAATCAGCAAAGGTAATTAATAGGGCAGCAGGAAAGTAACTTGTGAAAAAGCTACTTTATTTAGCTGTTAATACAATATGAAAACTTTAGTGAAGCCCAGTCAGCCGAAAAGTCTGCTATGGCCATCAAGACATAGGGGATTACCAATGACTGAAAAGTAAGAGAAGAGTGTTTTGACAACAGGAGTGGGAATAGATGTTTGTGAACAAAAGAATTTGAGCCCAACATAGCATTCAGCTCAAAAAAGGGCCTCTCCTGCCAACCACAAGCATGCACATCTAAGTCATTTGGAGAGGGGGACAAAAAAAAAGAAACTGAAAAGAGGAAAAAAAAAACAAAAAAAAACGTACCCATGCAAAATCCAAGCACACTGCAATCAGAGTGCTCTCAGACATGATCCTGACAAAACACGGCATGAAGAGAGCTCTGAGGCTGCAAGAAGAGATTTCTTCCATTTCAGGAGAGCAAGGGCAAGTGAGGCACTGGCACAAGCAGGCACAAGGGGCCACAGGGGACAGCAAGCACCTCTACAACACGTTCTGTGGGCAACATTAACAAGTGTGTTAGGGAACAGAGAAGCAGGAAGATGGCAGTCACGTGGTGAACACGTGGGGGAGCCTGAGAATGAGTGGAATACCCAGAAACTGTGACTAAAGAGACTTTCAGGAAAGAGGAGTTGAAGCACTTCTCACAGAGGGGTCAGAGAACCACATGCAGCATCAAAAGTCAATGTTTCAGACACTTCTTAAAGAAACGTTGCCTATACTATCCAGGACGTTATGCCTCACAGCACCATGGTCAAGCAACAAGGAGACAGGAATCTCATCACCTTGGGTACACAACCCACATCTTGAGCTAAAAAAACAAGAAAGAAAAATAAAATGAAGCCCAATAAAGGTTCCAACAACTAAGTGGAAACAACCAGCAAGTGACACCAGAGGGTCAGCCATCAGTGACCAAAAAAGGAAAAATAAAAACCCCGTTCTTTTCAGGTAAAAACTGTTTTAGCAACATTATGTAACTAAACTATAAAACCTGAAAACAGAAAGTCTTCCTAAGCTTCTCCCTCTCCACAACTTATTATCACATTCTACGGGTTCCCCTCCCAAGACTCTCTTAACCAAAGCCCTTTGCTAAAGTTTAGGGCACCATCTTCTCTCGCCATCTTCTCTCACCTACACTGTTTCTATTTTTAACCAGTTTAAACGTGTACTCTCAAATACAAGGTTACCCAAAAGCCAAAGCAAAAATGACTCTACTTATTTACAACTAATTATCCTCTCCACTTTCATAAGGAGTTCAGCATAAGGTGCAGGTCAGAAGTTTTCAAGGAGTACTTCGCCAGCCCCTTGGGGCTTCACACTCTCCAAGCCCCTTTCAACCATAAAAGCTACAACTACTGAGTTGAGTGAGGCTTCAAAATCTATGAACAATGTTCGATAGCTTTAAAAACAGAAGTTCCAATAATGGCCATCTTCCAATATAAAGATGGCGTTTCAATACACAATGAATCATTTTCATGAATACTTTATATCATTTCTGTTACTGGACTTATAACAAAGCTTAATAATTACTAGTATTTTCGCTCCTCTGGCAGGGCTCTAAGCTCTAAGCTCAAAGATACAATCTGAACTACGTATTTCTGTGTGGCCAATGGCACAAAGTAAGCTCACTAGATAAATCAGTGTTGCACAGCAAAGAAAATGACCTTAACAATGACCAGGTCAAAAAAGAATGTAGGAAAGTGGATTTGGCTCAACTGATAGAGTGTCCACCTACTACATGGGAGGTCAAGGGTTCAAACCCAGGGCCTCCTGACCCATGTGGTGAGCTGGCCCACGCACAGTGCTAATGCGCGCAAGGAGTGCCATGCCACGCAGGGGTGTCCCCGTGTAGGGGACCACACACATGGAGAGTTCACACACATGGAGAGTTCACGCAGCAAGACGACACAACAAAAAGAGACACAGAGTCCCCATGCTGCTGACAGGAATGCAAATGGACACAGAAGAACACACAGTGAATGGACACAGAGAATAGACAACAGGGGAAAGGGAGAGAAATAAATTTAAAAATAAATCTTTAAAAAAAAATGTAGAGGGTAACTTCTTGTCTATTTCCTGAAAGTTCTCAATTGTAAACTTCACCTTTATAATTTAATACTTTGAAAGAAAACAGTACTGTATACCACTGAAATGCTAAGTTTTTCACAAAATCTTTATTCTCCCAACAAAAGCAACTCAGTTACAGGGACTTGACACCAACAAATATGATGTCAGTAAAATGAACAAGATCTCTGAAAACTGATGAGGATATTAAGGACAATCCAAATTTATTTTGAAAATACGGAAGATACAACAGAACTTCAATTAAAAAGAAAAGATTGTGATAATTCACTTAAACAGCAGAATACACAAGATAACCTACAGAAGAACTCATAAAGTCAGAAATTCTATAGCTTCAATAATGCAATAATTCTTCAATTTATAGTGCTCATTTTAAAAATGAAATGCAGGAATGATGCACTGGGAGTTATGGAGTTATTTTAAACACTTTTAAAAATTAAAGAAAAAAAAAACAATGCAAACTGTATATTTCTTATAATACATCAATCAAAGATTCACCTATACTGAGGGTGGAGGGATATAGCCAAGATTCAAGGAGCAAATTATCAAATCTAAAGCAGGTGCCTGGGGACGGATGGGGCCCAGCAGTAGAGGACCCGCCTCCCACATTGGGGGGGAGGGGCTTCCCACATATGAAGTCCCAGGTTCTGTCTCTGGTACCTCAAAATATAAAAATAAAAAAAAAAAGCAGGAGCCAAATCTGAAAAATTGCCTCTTCTGAAAATGACCCATGGGCGGTGAGATTAAATTACAAACTCGTATCTTTTTGAGTTATGCACTGCAATTTCTCTTCAAAATAAACTTGATCTTTATTTAGAGAAAAATAGAGCTCAAAAAAGTTAACAAAAACATGTACAAAAGTCAGAGGCAGAGCCCAACTCAGAGCCAAATCTGCCCAACTCCATCAACGAAGGCGTCTCTATAGCTGAGCGACTGCGACAACACTGCAAAGCGGTTCCCCTCACCACTAGCCCGTCGGTGTGATCGGAAAGCAAATAAAGCTAGCCATATTTATCGACTATAAATTTCTTTAAACAGCTATATTTAAGAGGAATTCAGGGTTTTTATTCACTAAGTCTTCTTACAGAAAATTGATAAAAAGAATTTAACACCTAATGACATGTAGTCAGGCATTTTATCAGGTAGTTAGGCCAAAATGAAGATCTTTATCTGCAGATCTATCAAAGGGTATCTTAGGTTAAAATAACAGTTAAATTTTTTAAAATAACAGAGGATTGACTAAATACAAACTTCTGTGCTAGGCGTGGCAAATGCAAATTTGAAAATATAAGCACAGTCCCTGGTTTTATGGACTGTAGAAACTAAATACATTTTTTAATGTTTTTATTTGAATACTCTTCTGGTCAACATAAGTAAATAAAGCAATCTCATTTAAAAACTAATAACAAATAAAAAATATCATCGCTGCCAAGAAGCCTTAAAGAATGGCCATTTGTATATAAAGCGATTCTTCCTAAGGGTGTGTGTGTGTGTGTATGTGTGTGTGTATGTGGAGATGTGTGCATATACATATATGCTTAAATTTTCCGAGCTATATACTGTACACATATACATCATAAAATGCCAGCCTTCATGGTTGAACATCCTTGTCCTACAATTCTATGCAAAGGCTAATTTTTAAAGATATTTTTTCTTTAAAAATCTTAAGTTTCACCATTTTCTTTATGAGCACATAGAAGTATAATAAAAATATGAAAACATGTACAGGAAGGATACTTCAGAATAGTGGTGGCATCTTGCTGAAAAAGAAAGGAATGGAGATTTGAGGTATTGGTTTCTTTTAAAAAAGAGAGAACTAAATTAACCTAGGTAGTAGATGAGTGCATTTTATAATAATTTTAAAAACAAGACTGTAATATAAAATAAAATATAAGCTTAGCCACATCAGGAAGGGAAAAAAATATACAAAATTTGGATATGGGGGGGGGGAGTCAAAAGGGAAATTTCAGATGAAGAAACTGTGGCACACGCATAGTCTGTAGGAAAAGGGGCCAGGAGAGATTGAAAATACAGATGACAACAGGAATGACCAGGAAGTGGGGGAGGGGAGAAAGACTCAAGTACAGGCAAAAGAATTTACATTGTGCAGAAAAAAGGGTATCTCTTTCTTCTGGAGGGCTGAATGAGACAAGAGACAAATGTGGGTACACAGAGAGTGGAGTGTTTGAAAACAAGGTAAAGCTTCAGGCAACAGCAGGAGGAGGCGTGGGAGAGCACAGAGGGGAGGCAGTGGGTTAGGTGTCTTGCAGAGAGAAGTAACAGCCTGGACAGTGCTGAGAACAGGAGACCAAGTCGACAAGTGAAAATACTGCTAAAAAAGCAAAGAGGCTCAGATGAAGCTTGATGTTCTAAATTTACAGATTTAAGTGAAAATACTGTAAAAAACTCATTTGATCTCAGGGTAGCTCTTTCATGGGGGAACAATTTCCTCTCTTGGAATAAGGAAAGATAAGCCCCTTAACAAAGTGCCTCAAAAATTCTCTAGGACACCCAAGCATTCAGTTAGCCATATATGTGGAAAATGCGCACTGAGGTACAGTCACATATATTTAAACTATGGGCATAGGTACATTTTTTTTTCAAAACCTCAATGGTTGAATTACTGATCCAAAAGTTTTCAGCCCTTTAAACGTTACTCTATATTGAACTGAAATAGTAAAGATGGCTGGCCATTAAAAGAAAAACTAAAACTACATTGACAGCTTTAAAAAGTTGGTTTCCATGTTGTCCTCTGAGAGAGCTCCAGAGTCTAAGAATCTTTCCTAAGAAAAAATTCCCAGTTTGACAGTATGCTGCAATTTTAAATATTACTTATCTAGTGCTTTTTACACACGTTTATCTCCCTTTAGATTAAATTCTTCAATAAAGATATATTGAAATTAAGATACCTCAAGTTAGGAATTTGTTGATTCACCACAACAAATTATCTAGCATATGGTAGATAATGAAGGAATGTAAGAAAGGTAGAAATTAAATTATATTCTTACCCATTGTGTTAGTTCAATTAATTTTACTTATCCAGTGCAGGCAAAAACAACTATATTCTAAACAGACAATTCTAAATTTTTAAAAATTCAGTTTTATCAGAACCAAAACTTTCCCCCAAAATCTCATTACAATTTTGAAACGGCATTTTTATCATCTTATTCATTTACACAACCCCAAGGGAGTTAGACATCACTACCATAATTCCTTCTCAACAAAAGACCAAAGCATCTAAAAATCTTGGAGACCAAAATTAAAATTAAAATTAAAACAGTGATGACGATAATTATGACAATGGTGATAGTGGCTAACATTTCTGTGCTCTTATTACATATGTACTGCTCTAAGCACTTTGTGCATACTCATGCATCTTATTCTCACCTATAGAGTAGATACTATTATTATTTCCATTTTATGGTTGTAAAAACTTATAGTCAACCCTGTAGAGTAGAAACTATTATTTTTATATCCCTTTTATAGATGAGAAAAGTGAGGTACAGAGATGGATCAAAAGATTATTATGTTTACCTGGTGATATTATTAAAACCATAGACTTAGAAATCATCAATAAACACACATAAGGAAAATGACTACTCATCTCTTGGTCATAAAATGAAAGTCTTCGCTACTGTGACTACATTACATACTTTCAACTAAGCTCAAGGGAGAACAAGAACAAACAAGTCACTTTCCCCTGAGGATGAAAACAGGCCCAAAATGAAGGGTGGAATTATTAAATTATCACAGATTTATATATACCACAAATAGAAATGTTCTTTAATTTTCAAAACTGCACATACACAAACTGTGAGAGGCAAATGTGTTCAAGGATCACAGAAAAAAATGCTTCAAATATCCTTTATCACAAGATTGGCAGAATACCAAGAATCTGATTAAATTAATCCGTAATTCGTTGTTGTGAGTTTTCGGTGTTATGAAGCCATGATCTACTGATTATCCATGAACTTTTCACTGCCTCCTGATACTGTCACCTAATTCTAATCAGTTAAACATGACCAACTGCTACAGTCAACTTCAGCTACAAAGTCAAATGCATTCAATACAGGACAGTCTAAGACATACCTTTGTGTTATCAAAACAACTCATATTCACCTTTTAAACTGATTTTTTTTTAAATATGTATATGTTTAAAGGCAGTGTAATCTATTTCCAGTTTAAATGAATGAACCACAACCCCATATAACAGCTGTCAGAGGCGGGACAGTGCAAGCAGAAGTGCAGGTGGGTTTGGGATGTCACCACCACCCCTCAGGGAGGCCAGGGGAAGGGATGGATATAAATATTATCATTTTAGGTTGCAGAATCAGAACGCCTGGGCTCAAATGTAAGCTTACTCTGAGCAGTAGAACTTGGGCAAGTTTTTCATCCTCTCAAATTAAGTTAATGTACCTATTAGTATATGTAGAACAGAGGAAATGCTTGTTAAATGGTTGTGATCTGTGTCATCTCATTATCATCATCAACACTACTAACACCACGTTTCATAAAGAGGAGAAAAATAGAAAGTTGATGCTTACTGCCACTGGGCTTCTTTAATAAATGTCAATAATATTCAGAGATTTCCATCCCTGTCATTTGTAAAACTATTATAAAATACAGCTTTTAATAAATTCCTAAAAAAACAAATATTCTCAATGATTTAGATCTTAATTTCTTCGAAAATAAATATGCTTAAAGGTATATGGCTCTTGTTGGTAGTTCTCTCTTCATAAATTTTGTCTTGATTATTAACTACTCTTTTAGATCTAATGGATATTTACAATTACCTACTCAACAGCTCCTAGAAAAGAATCCATTTATTTTCCTCTAAAATCAATCCCTGACTCCCCATCCTTGCAGTCTTTGCCTTAGAGCAAGCATTAATTATCTTAGATTACGATGATTGTCCCCTATCTCAACTCCCTACCAGTCCACCTGCACACTTTCATACAGCCACTAGTATTATTATTGAGAGGATGAATGGGGTTGGAGGACATTTGGTCATGTCATTTTTTTCTGCTTGAAAATTGGTCACCAACCTATAGAGCAAAAGAAACTTAAGAAAACTACCACCTAATCAATAATGAATGGATCTTACCTATATTCTGATTCAAAAAAAAATTGTGAGACAAAGAAATTTTAAATTTTCATGATAATGAAGAACTTTTTAAAGGTTTGATGATAATATTGTGGTAATATTTTTAACTAAAATTTGCTTCAAAATAATGCATGTGGAGTTGGGAGTAAAAGATGAAACATAATTGGCCATGAGTTGAAAGGTTGCATGAGTAGGGTCCATTAAACTAATGTCTCTAAATGTGTGCATGTTTGCAATTTCAATAATAAAATGTTATTTAGGGGCAAAAAAAAAACGCATTTGCAGTTGTCTGAAGAATCAAGACTAGTAACACACGCACAAGTCACTATCAATTTAACCTGCACCATGACCCATACCATGTAATGTTCAAAACATCAGGCCAGACATCATCACATCTGTGTCCCTGTACGTCCTGTTTCTCCTGCCAAGAGTGTTTTCCTAGACCACTAGACACACCTTTGAGATCTAGTTCAAAGGGCCACTTCTCTTAAGTTCTCTCCACGTCCCTCAAGTCCTCCCTTGTGCTTCATCAACCCTTAGTTCATATCTACATCTCGCCCTTATTTCTGTTAGTGTTGGCAGGTGCTGTTGCTTTGCTTTTATTCTATGTCTACCTCCAACAGACCATGGCCTCTGTGATGGTTTGAAGTTGTACGGACCCCAGAAAAATATGTTGCTAAATCTAATCCATTCCTCTGGATGTAAATTCTCCTAAGTAGGATCTTTTCATGAGGTTACTTCAGTTGAGGTGCATCCCACCTCAACCAGGACAGGCCTTAATCCTATCATTGGAGTCCTTTATAAGAGAATGAAATTTAGACAGAGGGAAAAAGAGAAAGGCAGAGAAACAAGCAGCTGAAATCAACGAAACCGGAAGAGAAGAAGAGACCAGCAGATACTATCACGTGCCTTGCATGTGGCAGAGGAGCCAAGGATCACCAGGAGCTATTCTTTGGGAAGAAAGCATCACCTTGATGATGCCTTCATTGGAAATTTTTCCAGCCTCAAAACCATAAGCAAATAAATTTCCATTGTTTATCCATTTCATGGTATTTGCTTTGCGCAGCCCAGGAAACTAAAAAAGGCTCCTTGAGGGCAGAAGCTGTTATTTTTTTATTTCAATAAAAATTCCCTATTACATGCCTGGAAAGTAGTAATTATTTAACAAATGCTTTAAAAAACAGGAAAGAAAGTCAAGAGAACAATCAGTCATGGCAAACATTATTGAACAAAATAATGTCTAAAAATCATAGTTTATATATCCTTAATGAACCAATATTTATCTATTGTATTTTTATCACATTCTTGAAAAATTTAGTTTTCATTTTTTAAAAGTAATATATGGTATATCTTCAAAAAGGAATACCAGTATTACTCAGAGAAGAAACTATGGTCAAAGAGTTGTAGGCATCTTGCTATACTGTTTCTGGAAGAGTTATAAACAAATATGACTTTATGCTACCTTTGCATTTCATCTGGTGTGGTTGTGGGAATACAAATTTTTTGCTGTTGGAAAAGTTGTACACTACTTCTTATTTCATAATAATAAAAATGTCAAAATACTCAGTAATGTGAAATATCTCTTAAACACAAGCGATAGGTATAGCTGTAGATACAATGTGAACTTATCAGCAAAGGACTGTAAATTTTCACTTTATGACAGGAAGCAGTTGAAATGATTCGTATTTGTAAACCATGAAAAATAAGCTAATGCAAAAATAAGTTAATGCTGACTGAGCAAGCTGCTACGAATACTTCTTTGACACTGTAGAGAAATTATTTGGTTCATTGTATTTTACGGTATAAACTGAGAAAGGAAACACCTACTAGTATAAAACTTCATTTGCTTCGTGTCTTTCATATCTCACAGTTTCACACATTAATCTGTAAAAGAAATAAAGACATGAGTTCAAACATCTGTCACTAAAAAACACATCCCAATATAATAACAACTTAAATGAACCACCCAATCTGGAATCACAATCTAGAATTACTTCACTTGTCACAATCATTTATTAGCCTCAAGATGAATATTTTTGGTGACTAGGTTAAGAAAAATCTAATAAAACAAAATCTGGTAAAGAGATGATAGTAATGTTATGTTAGATAGAATGAGAGATGTTAAGATGTCAACTTGACCATGTTTATTTTGGAAAACAAAACTATATGTATTTTATACTTTTAAAATGACAAGTGGATAAATTAATGTTTCCTAGTTAAATAGAGAATGAGAAGGAATCCAAAAGTTAGAAAGGAAAGTCTATTAATTTAAAAAGTCATTCACAGTTCAATGTGAATGTTATTTAACACTATGAAATTTCTGATAAAGGTAAGCTTTTGTTAACATAGCATTTTTATTACTGATGACTAAATGGGGACTTTACAAACTTTAAGGTATGATATTTCAGTTGATTTCACGCTGAGGAAAAAATTGTGGAATTATAAAAATCATGCAAAACATGAATAAATTTTTAAAATTCAAAATTACCGCAAGAATAGCATTTTTTAAGACACATCCTATAAGCCCAAATAAAATTTACCAAACACACAGAAATGAAAAACTTATGAAGAAACTGGTAAATAGAAAAGGGTGGTGACAAAAGTGATTTTTTTTTTACAGCATCTCCATTTTGGTCAATGGGGCTGCTATTCCCCAGTCTGTGAAACACTGGCATCACCCAGATCAACTCTTTCCTGTTTGCTAAATCCAATAAACACACCAGACATTCTTGATATTTCATTTGAAAACAACTGTCTCAAGGTACTCCTTCTTTTTACTTGCTCTTCCTACTACCACTGGTCAACTTTGGAGGTCCTTATCCTTGATCCCGGCCACAAGACTTGGAACATTCCAACTGAATGAGTTTAACTCCAGGAGGCAACATTAAATCCTGGCTATACCAGCATTAAGAATACAATTTTCTTTAATATGTTGAATCAAACCAATCCTTCATAAGAAAGAAAGATAGTTACAAGTCATGGATCTAAAAATATCTGATCTTATTAAATAACAGGCTCTGCCTTGTTTTCTTTGATAATGGAAGAAGGGTCTTTGCCCAACCTCTGCTAAGTACTGAATCACCTCCACCAATATATAAACACATCTTGGTATCTTTCATCTTGGGGAAGGTAGGCACCCTTCTTGACTCCACATCTCCCTCCAGCCACTATTTACATTTTGCTTTTCCCACTACAGAAAATTTCCCTTTGAAGTTGTCTTATATACTCTATCTCCACTTCCTTACTTTCTCTCCCAGCTCTTCTATAATTTGATACCTGAAGCTCCAAAGAAAAGGCTCTAGAGTATAACAGCATACTCCTTGTATCTAAATCCTATCAGTCCGTATCTTAATTCCACTTCTCAGCAGCAAGTGATTGCCCCCTTTTCCTTATAGGATTATCTTCTCTAGGCTTCCCTGTCTTCAGTCTTCAGGTTTTCCTCTAACCTTAAAGTCATTTTAATGTCTCATGTGGTTTCTCCTCCCAGCCCTCACCCAGACCAATTCCTATACCTGACCTCTAAATGCTAATCATCTCCAGGAGCCTGTCCTCAGCTCACTTCTCCTCAGCAATCTCATCCAAACTGTGATCTTAATTTAAGTATAAACTGATGACTGTAAAAGTTATGCCAAAACGACATCATCAACATGGCAACAAGGGACATCCCCTGAAAAACCTCCCCAGAGATTCAGTGAATAGAAGGACAAATCCTACTTGCTTAGAACTCTGTGGAGGACAGTAGGGACTAGAGAAGGACTCCACAAATGCTGAATTGAAGAAAAATATCAGGTAGAAAACTTCTGTCACAGACTGCTGATCCCCTTCCCTCCTCCCTCACTCAGTCCGGTGCACTTAGGGAGTTGCTCAGGGGAAGCAGCCAGGACCCCTCCCACTTCCACCAGAGAAAGAAACTATAGGGTTCCCACAGCAGTGAGTTGGAGCCCCACTGATATCCAGGCACAGGGAGGGAGCCAAGTCCATGGAGATCCAGGGAGGAACACAAGCTGCTGAGGAGTGCTATATACAAAAGTAGCCCCCGAGAGGGTACCATCTAATTAGATGGTGTTTAGACCATCTAATCACAAAATTGACTTTTCTGCGGTGACCCACCTTTCTGAATTAATCTCATCCAGCAGCTTGGGATGGTATGCCCTAATGGGGAAGAAACCAGAGACAGAGAAGCCGCACAGAAAAAAAAAAAGTGTGTGTGGGGGGGGCGGATATTAAACTGAACTGCAGCAAGACTGAAAAGAGTAAGGAAAACAGAGCACTGAGGGAAAGAATTTAAACAATTCACAAGAACTGGGGAGAAGATTCAAAAACAGAGAGGACAGATCAAGATTTTCAGAAAAATAACAGAGGAAGGGCAGTTTGCTCCTGGAGGTGAAATAATTAACACAAAAAGTACAATCTTAAAAAACTGTATTACATATCGAGGGCAAGAATCAGATGAAGAAGAGCTGAGAAAATCTGAACGAATAAATATAGGCTATTCTAAAGGTCTAGAATACATTGGGATGAAGTGTCTAAGAAAAGCCTTAACACAAAACCTATAAACAAGAAAACCCCATACAAGTTGAAACTGGCCTTCAGAGTTAACTCATCAAGATAATCAGATGCCTAGACATCAACAAAAAAATTTCAAGGCATACTAAGAAACAGAAGATATGGCTCGGTCAAAGGAACAAACTAAAACTTCAGAGGAGAGAGAATTTGGAACAACTAATCAAAGAAATTCAAACCAATCTTCTAAACCAATTCAAGGAGATGAAGGAAAATATACAAATGAGATAAGGAATATTAAGACAATGTGTGAGCATAAAGAATCCGAAAATATAAAAAGAAACATTTGGGAAGCTGATTTGGCTCAACGGATAGAGCGTTCACCTAACACATGGGAGGTCCAAGGTTCAAACCCAGGGCCTCCTGACCCATGTGGTGAGTTGGCCCACGTGCAGAGCTGATGCGCGCAAGGAGTGCCATGCCACGCCGGGGTGTCCCCCATGTAGGGGAGCCCCACACACAAGGAGTGCACCCTGCAAGAAGAGCTCCCCATGCGAAAAAAGCGCAGCCGGCCCAGGAGTGGCACCGCACACACAGAGAGCTGATGCAGCAAGAAGACGCAACAAAAAGAGACACAGATTCCCCGTGCCGCTGACAGGAATGCAAGTGGACACAGAAGAACACACAGTGAATGAACACAGAGAGCAGACAACAGGGGGAAGGGAGAGAAATAAATTTAAAAATTTAAAAATCTTAAAAAAAAACATAACAGAAATGATAGGGATTAAAGGCACAATAGTAGAGATTAAAAATACACTAGAGGGAAGCAGACTAGGCCCATGGATAGGACATCTGCCTACCACATGGGAGGTCTGTGGTTCAAACCCCAGTCCTCCTTGACCTGTGTGGAGCTGGCCCATGCACAGTGCTGATGCGCGCAAGGAGTGCCGTGCCACGCAGGAGTGCGCCCCATGCACAAGGAGGGCACCCTGTAAGGAGAGGCGCCCAGCGCAAAAGTGTAGCCTGCCCAAGAATGGCGCCACACACACGAAGAGCTGACACAAGATGATGCAACAAAAAGAAACGCAGATTCCCAGTGCAGTTGATAAGGATAGAAGTGGTCACAGAAGAACACACAGCGAATGGACAGAGAGAGCAGACAACTGATGGGAGAGAAGGGGAGACAGATAGATCGATCTTAAAAAAAAAAAAAAAAAAAAACACTAGAGGTATACAACAGCAGATTTTAGCAAGCAGGAAAAAAAATCAGCAAACTAGAAGACAGGACAGCCAAACACATATAGTTAGAAGAACAGACAGAGGAAAGAATAGAAAATATTGAGCAGCATCTCAGGAATATGAGTGATAGCACAAACACACACATATACATATCATGGTGTCCTAGAAGACAAAAAGGGAAAGAAGCAGAAAGAATATCTGAGAAAATAATGGCCAAAAATTTCTCAACTTTTACTAAAGACAGAAATATACCTGGCCCATGACAGGCAACATACTCCAAACAGAACAAATTATAATGGACATACTCCGAGACATATACTAATCAGAATGTCAAATGCCAAAGACAAAGACAGAATTCTGAAACAAGCAAGAGAAAAGCAATTCATCACATACAAGAGATCCTCTAAGACTAAGTGCCAATTTCTCACCAGAAACCATGGAGACAAGGCAGCGGTATGAAATATTTAAGGCACGAAAAAAGAAAAGCTGCCTATTCGAAATCTTTTATCAAGCAAAACAGCCCTTCGAAGGTGAGGGAGAGTTGAAAATATTCACAGATAAACAGAATCTGAGAGAGTATGACAAGAGACCTGCCCTACAAGAATTACTGAGGCAAGGGTCACAGGGAGGAAGCTCATTTACATGCATAAAAAGCATGTAAATGTGTTCCAGTGAACATGGGTCATTGTCATGGTGGGTGAAGATTCACACAATAACTGAAGGAACATCAAATTCCCATCCTGGGGAGCTCTGCCACATTCTCTAATAGATCAACAAGAATACCCAGTGTACAGGAGCAATGCCAAGGGAAGAAGGATGGTCCAACGATGGGCTCTTCATATTGATGACTATGTGTATGAACCTTTATTCTTGAAATTGAAACTTAGCCCAGTTTTATAGAGTGCCTAAGAGTTGCCTCCAGGGATCCTCCTTGTTGCTCAAATGTGGCCTCTCTCTAAGCCGAACTCAGCATATAAGGACATTACCTTCCCCCCAGCATGGGACATGACTCCCGGGAATGAGCTTCCCTGGCACCAAGGGATTACTACCAAGCACCACCCAGTAATGCAAGTGGAAAAAGACTTTGACCAAAAGGTGAAAAAGGCAAAGATAAACGAGTTTATATGGCTAAGAGACTTCAAAGTGAGTCAGGAGGTCATTCCAAAGGTTACACTTATACATGTTTCAGCAGGATCTCATTCACTGCCAAAGTAAATACCACCTCAAATGTGATGCTCCAAATAGCAGGATTCCTGAGGGGTCTGGAGACATCCAGACACTATAGTCAGAGCAGAGACTCAGGAGTTTGGTGCCTTGCCAGTGGGCCCTACTTTGGAATTTATGCTCCCCAGAGTGACAAAGTTGGACTCAGTTGTGGTTTCCCTACACATGGCTCTTCTGTCCTCTTACTGAACCGATAATTAATACTAGAGTTGGTAGGTGTATAACCAATAGACCTAAATCTTTGTGCTGTCCATGTGCCAGCTGGACCCTGAAACTCAAAGGACTTCAACACCTACTCTCCAGTTCACTGGTCTCACCCAGGACAACTAACATGGAGGTGATGATGGACAACTATCATACTAAGGAACTGAGAGTCTACAACTGCAAGCAAGAGAGTCCCATCCATTGGCCCTATGGGATCAGAGCCCCTCTCAATTAGCATTGGAGTGGACATCACCATCCCAGAAGCCTCAGGATTGGGGAAATGAACTATGGACTAAAGTAGACTTAACTGGTGTATTATATTATAGACTTATTGTGATTCTAGAAATAGAAGAAATTATATCATTGATGTGGAGGCAGTGGCCACTGGAGGTTCTGAGGGCAGGGAGTAGGAAAAAAATGTAACACAGAGGCATTTTGGGGACTTGGGAATTGTCCAGATTGACACTACAACGACAGATACAGGCCATTATAAATCTTGCCATAACCTACAGAATTCAGTAGGAAAGAATGTAAACTACAATGTAAACTTGAATCCATGCTTAATGGCAATGCTCCAAGATGTGTTTATCTATTGCAATGAATGTACCTCACTAATGAAGTAAGGATGTTGTTAAAGTGGGAAAATGTGGGAGGTATGGGGGGAGCAGTGCATATGGGAATCCCCTATATTTTTTATGTGATATTTGTAACTATTTTTTAAAGATTTATTTATTTATTTATCTCTCCCCTTCCCCATCCCGGTTGTCTGTTCTCTGTGTCTATTTGCTGTGTGTTCTTCTTTGTCCGCTTCTGTTGTTGTCAGCGGCACGGAAATCTGTATTTCTTTTTGTTGTGTCATCTTGTTGTGTCAGCTCCATGGTGTGCAGCACCATTCCTGGGCAGGCTGCACTTTCTTTCACGCTGGGTGGCTCTCCTTACGGGGCGCACTCCTTGCATGTGGGGCTCCCCTACATGGGGAACACCCCTGCGTGGCAGGGCACTCCTTGCGTGCATCAGCACTGCACATGAGCCAGCTCCACACGGGTCAAGGGGGCCCGGGATTTGAACCGCAGACCTCCCATGTGGTAGACGGACGCCCTAACCACTGGGCCAAGTCTACTTCCCCATCTGTATCTTTTAAAACAATTAAAAAGAAAAATGAAGGATATTTCCACTAAATGCTATTGGATGACTTCCAAGATATATTAAGTGAAAAAAAAACTAAAAATAAGTATAAAAATAGAGATAAAATAAAAATACAAATACAATGAAATTATAAATACAATTTCAAGAAAAAAGGAATTACAGAGGAAAAGACAGGAGAGGGTAGCTTGGAGTGTGAAGAAATAAACATCTTCAGTAAAGGTAAAGTGGTAAATGGAAAACCCAATAGTACAGTATCCTCAGTATACAGCTCTACTCTGAATATGAGTCAGAATACAATTGAACAGGAAAGAGGCCTATTTCCTGATAATGGACATACAAAATATAAAGCAGTAAAGTGGGACAAAAACAACATAAAGAGGGGGAAAAGGAATACAGGAGCAGAGAATATATACACTGTTGAAGCTAGGTTGAAATCTTTTGAAATTGTAGGTTACAGACATACGTTGTACAATGTAAATTTCACGGTAACCACAAAGAAAGTATCTGTAAGTTCACAACTTCTCTAATAAAAATGTATTTTTAAAATGTGTATCTATATGAAGCAAATGAGGAAGGGATCAGATATATCACAAAAAATCAACTATTCAGAAAAGATGATTGCAATAAAGGAAAAGAGAGACAGAAAAGAGATTTGACATATGAAAACCAAGGGGCAAAATGCCTAACGTAAGTACTGCCTTTACAGTATGACACTGAATGTTAATGGATTAAACTGCCCAATCAAAAGATACAGACTGGTACAAGGGAAGAAAAAGCATGACCCAACTATACGTTGTCTACAAGAGACTCACCTTAGACCCAATGACACAAATAGCTTGAAAGTGAAAGCTTGGAAAAGATATTCCACACAAACAGTAACCAAAAAAGAGGTGGGGCAGCTATATACTAATATCAGACAAAATGGACTTTAAGTCAAAAAGCTGTTATGGAGACGAAGGACACTATATATTGATAAAATGGGCAATCCACCAAGAAGAAGAAAGAATGATAAACACTTATACACATAACCACAGTGCCCAAGATACATAAAGCAAACACTGGCAAAACTGGAGTGGGAAACAGACACTCGGACAGTAATACTTAGAGACTTTAATACACCATTACTACCAATAGACAGAATATCTAAGAAAGAAGATCAATACAGAAACAGAAAACTTTAATAATATGATTAATGAACTGGACCTGATAGATACATAACATTGCACCCTAAAACAGCAGGATACACATTCTCCTCAAATACACATGGATCAATCTCCAGAATAAAACATATTGAGAGAAGCGGCTGTGGCTCAATCGACTGGGCTCCTGTCTAACATATGGGAGGCCCTGGGTTCACGTCCCAGGGCCTCCTTGTGAAGGCAAGCTGGCCCACCACGCCTGCGGAGAACTGACAGTCTGCATCCGCGCAGAGCTGACAACCCATGCCTGCAGAGAGCTGGCACAGAAAGATGACACAACAAAGGGAGCAAGCAACGCACAGCAAATGGACACAGAGCAGACAGCAAGCAAGATGCAAGGTGGGGGGGGTAAATTAAAATTAAAATTAAAAAAACACATTTGGGTCACAAAATAAGTCTCAATAAACTTAAAAAGTTTGAAATCATACAAAGCATCTCCTCTGACCATAAAGGAATGGAGCTAGAAATCAATAACACACAAAGAACCAAAAAATCCACAAATACAGGGAAGTTAAATAACACACTCTTTAACAATCAATAGGTTAAAGAAGAAATTGCAAGGGAAATCAGTAAGTTTGTTGAGGCAAATGAAAACAAGAACACAATGCATCAACTTACGGGACACAGTGAAGGAACAGCTGTGCGGGAAATTTATAGCCCTAAACACGTACATTAAAAAAGAAAAAAAAAGTTAAAATCGAAGACCTAACTCCATTCCTTGGAGGAAATAGAAAAAGAACAGCAAACTACTCCCAATGCAAGCAGGAGGAAAGAAATAAAGAGCAGAAATAAATGAAAATATCTTCAAAAATAAATGTTTAAAAATTGGATGACTCTCACTTCATGAGTTTAAAGTATATTACGTGGCTAAAAAGGTAAAAACAGCATGGTACTGGCACAAAGAAAAGATATATTGGCCAATGGAATCAAATTTTGAGTTCCGAAATAGACCCTCACATCTGCGGTTAAGTGAATTTTTGACAAGGCTGTCAAACCCACCGAGTTCGGTCAGAACAGTGTATTTTACAAATAGTGCTGAAATAACTGGATATCCCTATCTAAAAGAAAGAAAGAGGACCCCTATCTCACACCTTATGCAAATTAACTTAAAATGGATAAAGAACCTATATATAAAAACTAGAAACATAACTCCCAGGAGAAAATGTACAGAAACAACTTCAAGATCCTGTGGTAGGTAGTGGTTTCTTAAACCATACACCCAAAGCGTGAGCAAAAGAAGAAAAAAACAGATAAATGAGACCTCCTCAAAATTAATTAATGCCAAATAGAAGCTATGTACTGTTGTTAGCAGTAATATTATGATGATGTTCTTCCATCAATCGAAATAAATGTTCCAGAACAATGCAAGGTGTTGGTGGTGAGGCAATATATGTGAATCCTGTATGGTATGCATGATTGTTCTGTAAACTCGCAACTTCTCTAAATAAAAAAAAAAAAGTTAACAAGGTGTGTGCAACAACATGGGGGAAACCTTGAAGACACAGTGAAATCAGCTGAGTGAAATCAGCCAGATGCGAAAGGACAAATATTGTATGCTCTTGCTGATACGAACTAATTATAATAAACAAACTCACAGAGTTTGGATCTAAAATACAGGTTACCAGGGGCTAGGAGGGGTTAAGAAGGGGGAATTGATGTTTAATTTGTACAGAATTTCTATTTAGATTGATGGTAAAGTTTGGTAATGGATGGTCGTGTTTGTAGCACATGATCGTGAATGTGGTTAACAGCACTGAATTATATAGGCCAATGAGGTTAAAAGGGGAAACGTTAAGGTCACATATATTACTAGAATAAAAATAACAAACAAACAAACAAACAAAAAAAAACCAGCCATTCCAGAGGTTGTGCTGATGCACATCTCAGCAAGATCTCATTGACTACCACAATAAACAGTGCCACAAAATTAACAGGGGTCCTGAGGGCTCTAGAGACATCCAGACACTATAGTCAGGGCAGACAAGCTCAGGAACTCAGCACCCTGTCAGTGGGCCTTACTTTGGTCACCAGTGTAACAGCACCAGACTCTTTCATAGTTTCCCTATACATGGCTCTTCTGCCCCTTTTATGTGAACCTATAATTAGCACTATACTTATTAAATATATGTCCCAAAGACTTATATCTTTGGTCTGTTCACATACCAGTTGAGCCCCGAATTTCAGAGTTGCAACACCTACTCTCCAGTTTATCGGACTCACCCAGGACAACTAACGAGGAAATGATGATGGACAATGCCCATCCTAAGGAACAGAGATAGTCTGCAACTGCCAGAAAATTCCATCCATCAGCCCCATGGGATTTAAGCCCCCTCTCAATTAGAAACAGAGTGGGCATCACCATCCCAAAATCTTCAAATTTGGAAAATCAACAATAGACTAAGTAGATTTATTACCACTCTATTATAGACTTATTATTATTCTAGCAATGGAAGAACTTTAACATTGATATAAAATCAGTGGCTACCAGAGGTTCTAAAGGGAGGGAAAGGGAAGAATAGATGTAATATGGGGGCATTCTTGGGACACTGGAATTGTCCTGCAAGATACTACCATGACAGATACAGACCATTATAAATTTTGTCATAACCTGCAAAATTGTGCAGGACAGAGTGCAAACTGTAATGTAAACTATAGTTTACAGTTAGTAGCAATGCTTCAATAAGTGTTCATCAATTATAGCATATGTACCTCACTAATATGGAAAAGTCTGGGAGGGGAAGGAGGTGGGGCATGTGGGAATCCCTTATATATTTTATGTAACATTTATATAAAATAACGCTTATTTAAATATTTTTTTTTAATTTTTTAATGAAAGATAAAGCATAGGATGGTATAACACAGTGAACCCTATTATAAACGATGGACTATAGTTAAAAGTACAAGTACAATAAGGTTCTTTCAAGAATGTATGACACTAATACAAGGTGTTAATAATAGGATGGTGGGAAGAGACTTGGCTCAGTGGATAGGGCGTCCACCTACCGCACAGGAGGTCCGTGGTTCAAACCCCGGGCCTCCTTGACCGGTGTGGAGCGGGCTTTATGCACGCAAGGAGTGCCATGCCACACAGGGGTGTCCCTGCACAGGGGAGCCCCACGCGCAAGGAGTGCGCCCTGTAAGGAGAGCAGCCCAGCACAAAAGAAAGTGTAGCCTGCCCAGGAATGGCACCACACACACGGAGAGCTGACACAACAAGATGACAAACCAAAAAGAAACACAAATTTCCATGCCGCTGACAACAACAGAAGCGGACAAAGAAGAACACGTAGCAAATAGACACAGAAAACAGACAATTGGGGCGGCGGGGAAGGGGAGAGAAATAAGTAAAATAAATCTTTAAAAAATAATAATAATAATAGGGTGGTATAACGGGGGAAAATGTATCTAATGTAAACTATGTACAATAGTTAATAGTACTGTTTTTAACATTCTTTCATCAATTATAATAAAGGTAACTATTGTTTTTAAAAAATTGTACAATTACAAACAAATGCTATCATCTTGTAACAAATGTTCCACATCAATGCAAGGTGTTGGTGGTGGAATGGTATATGGAAATCCTGTACTTTATGCATAATTGGTCTGTAAATTCACAACTTTTCTAAAAAAATATTTTTTTAATTTAAAAAAGTGATAACCGGGCCTGATCTTTTGTCTCATATCCATTCACCCAAATGCTTATTACTCAATATAGTTTGGATATGTAATCACCACCTCACATTTAAAATGTATAAAACACAACTCAAACATCTTTCTCAAAATTTGTTTTCCCAAAATTAGTCTCCTAATTGCTTAAGCCAAAAACTTTGAGGCATCCTTGAATATTCTTTTCTTCACATCTGTGATGTTTAGGTTCTTATGTCAGCTTGGCCAGCTAAGGGTGCCTAGTTGATTGGTCAAGGAAACACTGGTCTGTTACTGTGGGGACATTTCATGGAATTAAGTCATCAGTGAGTTAATTGCATCTATGGCTGACTACATCTACAATCAACTGAGAAGACTGCCTTCAGCAATGAAAGATTTCTCATCCAATTGGTTGAAGAACTTAAAAGAAGTGATGACTTCAGCAGCCAGAATAAAGAATTTCTATCTCTACTTCAGCCAGCGAGCTTCTCCTGGGAATTTCACTGAAAATCTTCATCAGCGTTCCTAGAGTGCAGTCTGCCCTATGAATTTTGGACTTGTGCATCCCTGTCACAGAAGATAATTTTATAAAATCTCACAAAAGTTACAGATATCTCCTGTTGATAACCCTAATACAACATCCCATCTATCTGTCAGCATCTGTCTCTAAAACATATCCCTCCAAAACTAAGCAAGCCCACCACTTCCACTGCTAAAACCTAGTATGAATCATCGGTATTCCACCATTATCTCTCAGGACAACTACAACAGTGGACTTCTGCTTCTACTTCTGCATCCTTTTTGTCCATTCTCCATATAGCTGCCAAAGAGATCTTCTCCAGTAAATCAGATTATCCCACACCCTACTCCTTTAGAAGGAAATCCAAGCCCTTCATCTATACAAGGCATTTGGTCCCTGCCTTCCAACTACATGAAGCAGATTTACAAAATCTCTGCATAGTTGCCCAAACTCAAATGTTACCTCCTTTTGACTCCAAGGTCAATGCAGCCCTGTACACATTATTGCTAGCCATGCCTAACACACTAACATCTGAATAAAAGGACAATGATCCTTTCACATAAGTCTTGTCAACCCAACTAGGAATATAAGCTCTGTGACAGTAGGGGGTTGGTCTACTTCACTGCTGTATCCCCAATGCCTACATCAAATCAATGTCTAGCACACAGCAGACACCCAATTGATATCTGTTGACCAAATAAGTAAATTTAACCAATGTCAGCAATCACAATGAAATCTTCGATAAGACAATACTCGAAATAAATGAAGAGAATGCAAAAATATTTTTGTCTTAAAACATTGCTAAGGAAAGTTTTGTCCAAAGCTAAACAGAATTCCTAAACAGAGCATACTTACCATAATTTAGTTGTTTCTTAATTATCTAAATTTAGTGTCTATATAATAATAATTAGACTCAGCCTTACGCTGAAGAATAAACATACTTCAACAGGCTCTTGACTCCAATACTAAATGGCCCTAGGCAGGCATTCTACTATTTATAGATTTTAACTCCTAACCATAGCATTCTCTTTCCCTTTGGTAAATATGCTGCTTCTATTCCATATGAATTGAAGGGGAAAACATCAAAAATAACTAAAGTTGTGTTGAAAAATGTATTTTTTAAGTGAAAATCTGAAAACCTTTATTCTAAATAGTGTGTGATCTGACAGCAACCTAGTGACATCTATTTTAACAGCACAGAATCAATTTATTGTTTACATATGGATAGACCATAATAATGCACTTATCTGAAGTTTTCAAATAAATGAAAGCTTCTTGTCCTTCAGAAGGCTATGTTCAACTGCCTAATACTGAATAAACAGATTTGAAAATCTTGATTAAGAGCATTTTCTTCGTGAATGAGGAAAACTGTATATGTGGACCTCTTAATTGAGGCTCTCTACTATTAATCCCAGCAGTAAGCCTTTATTTATAAAATTCAAAGATAATAACTTATCCAGGTGATACGTATTTTTCCCAGAAATGATAAATCATAAACCAGTTAATCTAAGCCACAGTGTTTATCTGTATTACTTTTGTTGTTGTTATTCATTTAGGTATCCTGGCCTTGATATTAAATTTTTTTCTAAAAAGCAGGACTTGAGTTAATTTAAGAGGGCGTTTTACATAAATGTGAGAAACAGAAGACTTTTCAGCAGGAACAGAATAAGACAAACATCTTAAAAGCTCTTCCCTGTGACTTCATGCCAACAAACAAAATTGTATAAGTCCCTGTGGCAGTTTGGTATTGCTTATGAATTCCAAAAACAGATAGTGAATTGTGTCTGTAAACTGGTCTGTTCCTCTGGGCGTATTAGATTGTATTAGATTCAGAGGTTTCACTTTTTCTTTATTAAATCAAGATAAGGACTTTTATTTGACCATGTCATTTAGGGTTACTGGGTTTGAGTGTCGTTGTCGTCGCCTCCCCCTGCCTCCCCTTGTGAGCTATATAAAATATATATATAAAAGAAAATACACAGAGAAGGAGAACACAGAGAGTTGAATTTTGATGCTGGAGTCCCAATGAGAAAGCCAAGCCTTCACCTGAGAGTTTACAGCTGGCCTTACAGTGGCCCCACTAGCTTATCCCAGCCTACAGCTGAGACTGGAAGAAGCTGGGTCCATGAAGCGTTAAGTGGAAGCAGGAAGGCTGAACCTCGCAGACATTGCCCACCATCTTGCATCAACATGTGGCAACAGACTGGGTGAGAAAGTACCTCTTGTGGTACCCTGAGTTGGATTCTTTAGGGCCTGGTGACTGTAAGCTTCTATCCTCAAATAAATATCCTTTATAAAAACCAACAGATTTCTGGTATTTTTCATCAGCACCACTTTGGTTGTCTAATACAATCCCCAAAACAGACTTTCTAAAGTATAAACAGACAATAGACTAAACCATACCCTTGAATTAATAGTTATTTCTCACCAAAAATACCTTTGAAATGGCAGAAAGTTAATAGTTCTGAAGCTGAAAATATGGTAGTTCATTTATTATCCCTATTCTTAAAAATATTGAAAATTTTTATAATTATAAAATTTTCCTTTTTCTACTGCATAGAATTCTTATTGAAATAATTTTATAATCACATATATACTACAGACATACATGATATAATGAATGTCTATTATATATAAATGTGGTTTTATATGCACTATGGGATTATGACATGTGTGCTGAGGATTAATTGCATTTTTGAGATTAATTGCATTCAATTAAAATAAACAATCAGTGCTACAATTTCTCTTTAGGCAAACTGTCATCAAAAAAGTGGTTATTTCTAATACACATAAAATGAAAGTTACATACTTCAAATACTATTCTTGTATTAATTTGTGTCATCTTATAAAATCTCAATGGTTTTACCCTTTCTAATAAAACTTTACTCAATTTTTTAACATTTAATCTGCATTCTACTTTGATTTAAATGATTTTTCATTAAAAATTTAATTTTAGAAGTACTCAATCCTCTTGACATTTTTTCAATTAACAACTAAATATGAAATTGACAAGCTCTCAAATTAGTGTTTAAAAAACAAAGAGGAAAATATATAGGAATGGTATTTCTTTCATAATTAAAAAATGTTGGCATGACAAACTAGCTAGAGTTGTGTGAAGCAAAAATCTTCTTAAACAGAACCCACTCTGTCCTAGTTTTTGTTTAAATACAATTCACCCTCCAAAGTCCTTTATTTTCACTTCCAGTTAAAGTAAAAAAAATTTTTTTTTACTGCATTAAATAAAACTTTCAGGCTTTTCAATATGAAACCCAGATAAACATAAGTATTATTAATGTACAGGCATGGTGGTTATAAGATTTTTATGTAAGTGGTAACATTCTGAATTCTAATACATCTGAGTGCTAAGTAGCAGAGTTGTATTTGCCAGGACAACAAATGCCCCTTTTGGTATATTTTCCAGGTGGCATTGATGACTTTGGATATATATGAGTATGGGTGTGAGTCTGCGCGTGCATGTGAATTACTGTGACAGAAATGTCAAAAAATTTAATATGTAGAAAAAACTGAATGTAATATTGTAGAACTTAAAAAGTTTTAGGAATGCACTATATAAGGCAGGGTTTTCATAAGTAAGTTTTATCTCAAAGCCTACTTCTTATTTATAATACACGATCATATAAAATGCTACCATCCTGTTCTTATTAAAATAATCTTAAAACAACATACCTTAGTTGATGTTCCCTCAAGTTTGATAAGGCTTCCATACCATGTAAATAGGAATACACTATTTCCAGGTCCTGTTTGAAAGAAAAATAAATTATTAGACTTCATATGAAAACAGACTTCTAAATTAAGGCACTACATTTAGAGGGCAAATTAAGCAATAAAAAAAAATTTTTTTTAGTACATGTCTTCTTAGACATTAAAAAATAAACTTTATTAACAGAAAAGCTGAACTGCACAAATGCCACCCATTACAACTGCTTTTCAGATGTACAAAAGCTATAAAAATGCAAAATAAGTTGGTTCAAGCTTTTGAAAAACAATTCCCCATAGGCTTTTCCTATCACCTATTTTTCTGCCTTTTTTATCAAAATATCAAATGTAAAGTTTTAATTTTAAAATATATATTTTACAATACCATAATTAAATCGGATTTTATTTCTTAAAGCCATAATATAAAATGCATGTATATATAGCTATACTCAAAAATGAGTATGAATTCAATTTTTTCTATTTCTTACCAAATGACATTTCTTTTATAAAGAAATATGCCACTTAAATATTTTCCTTAAAAACAGACACCTTTTTAATACTAGGTCACATTGCAGTAAATATAAAAAAAGATTCAAAGTTATCCATGAGAGTTCAACAGGTAAAAATTCAGAGTCCTATTAAATTCCTACATGGCAAGTCAACAAGGACTTAGTATTTTAAGATGCCAATGTATACCAAGGATTACTCATAGTCTGTGGTTTCAATCATATAAATGAATATTTATTCATCCATTAAATCTAAGTCAAAAATCTAAAACAAAGGTATTTTAATAAATGTGTAAATTAATGTTTTTTTAATAACAGCTTTATTGGAATATAAATCCGATATCACAAATTTTACTCTTTAAAGTGAACAATTCAGTGTTTTATTTTGTGCAATTATCACCACTTTTTAAATTTCAGAATATTTTCATCATCCTAAAAAACAGTCCCATACCCATTAGCAGTCATTCTCCCTTCCCCCTGCCCTCCAGCTCCTGGCAACTACCAAATTACTTTCTCTTTCAATAGATTCGCCTATGACAGAAATATAGTGTAAATGGAATCACACAACAGAAGCTTTTATGACTGGCTTCTTTCATTTAGCATAATGTTTTCAAGGTTCATCCATGTCATAGTATGTATTAGTGCCAAATAATATTCCCATTGTATAGATATACCACATTCTGGTTATCCATTCCCCAGTTGATATTTGGATTGTTTAAAGCTTTGGGCTATGAATAATGCTGCTCTTAATTCTCATTTTTGTTTGAATGCCTGTTTTCATTTTTCATGGGTGTTTTCATTTTTCTAGGAGTGGAATTGCTGGTTATACACTACTCTATGTTTAAATTTTGGGGGAATTGCCAAACAGTTTTCCTAAATGGTTGTATACTTTGGATGAATTGTATGCTTTTTCAATATGTATCAATAAAACTGATTTGTTTTAAGGAAAAAAAAAAAAGGAAAGTCCAAGGTCACGTATATTACTAAAAGGAAAGCTAAAAAACATAACATGGAATTGTATAGCATAGTAAAACCACATGTGAAATATGAAATGGTTAAAAATTGCATATATAAGAATATCTTCCTTTGAGGCTGAACAACTTATGTTAATGCTAGAAGATGTTAATATTTGTACTAGGTTTTAAAACTGGCAAGTATTATTCTTCCAACCCTCTACTATATTTTTTCAAGATTGTTCGGGCTTTTCTGTGAATTTTTCTGGACATTTTCATGTGAATTTTAGGATCAGCCTGTCAATTCCTGCAACATCTTGATAGGGACTAGACTGAAACTATAAATCAACTCAGGAAGTATTGCCATCTAACAATATTAAGTCTTCTAATCCATGACATGGAATGTCTTTCCATTTTTCAGGTCTTCATTAATTTCTTTCTTTCAAGAATATTTTGTACTTTCTGGTATATAAGGCCTTTAATATCTTTTGTTAAATAAAATCCACTTTTAATCAAGAAAACTGTATAGACTTAGAAAAAATTTTTAGAATGATCAGAACTATACATAGAATTAAAATACATATTTAGGGTACAAAACAGATAAGCGACAATTCATAGAATAAATAGAGAATTACAAAACGTTTTAAGAGGACACTAACAAGGTTTTGAGCCTAAAATATTTCAGTTTTGCACTTTTTTTAATGAAGTACTGTCAACCGGTTACAACCTGCCCAAAGCCTATACTGTTTTCATCTAAGCAGACAGACAGCACTATTTACATTCATTTAACACTCATAAAGCAAATAAATTTGGGGAAAACACCAGAAAAAAAATAGATGGAAAGAAATTAAAAGGGGAAGTCTAACAAAATCATGATAGAAGCAAGAATTCAGAAGCTTAGAGACAAAGTTGAGGAAAAAGTTGAGCAGGCCTGCAAATACCAAATTCTCTTTTCGCTTATTCAAACCAAGCAAATCCAAAGTGAAAAAGCTTTCTGCTTGATCAAATGGCATTTTTTAATCTGACGCTTTTTAACATTGTAGAGTTGCATATTTGTAGCGGGGTCACCTTTCTGAATAAGCTATGTCAGTCACATTGCACATGTCAAAACAGTACATATGGACTTAATTTTGAGAATGAAAGTATAACCTATATATCTAAGAATAATAATTACCATCATTATTTATCTTAATACAATATGTATAATTACAACTTGCAAATTAAATAAGATTGTTAGTTCATGAAAGTGTAGAGAATAATGTCATATTATCCCCTACAATTCACTTATACATGTGAATGGGTCGGGAAGTTGTTATTGTGCCTTACATAATCATGACATTCTCTGGTGAGTGCATTTAAATGTGTCACTCACACAAGGTTAAATGCAAGCTGGGCCCGTAATAGGTAGCTGTTCAAGTGAGTACTGTTTATTTTATCCTTTTAATTTTGAAATGGTTTTAAGCTAACAAGAAAATTACAAAAATAATTTTTAAAACTCAGACTGAGTACTCCAACATACCACCAACCCAGATATGCAGAGCCACCAACTTTTAATATTTTGCCACATCTGCTACACCATTCTATCTACACATCCTTCCATCCAGCTAGCTATTTTTTTTCCAGCTAGCTATTTTTATCTATTTGCTAAATATTTGAGTTATGCTCCTTGAACACTTAATACTTCCATGCACATTTCCTGAAAACAAAGATACCCATGTAAATATTTTTTATATCAAACCAGACTATGATTGAATAGTCTTAAATCAATTCAACAAATTAGGTCCCAAGTTTTTTCTCTTATTCTTAGAATAAGTCATCGCAAAAGAAACTTGCTTTAGATGGTCTATGCCATAAGGGACATACTGACTACAGAAACAGACAGCATTATAATAATATTACATGCGAGGCATTATGATCTAGCTTGAACTAGATTACCTATACATTTTATCTAAGCTTGAGGTATTATTATTGTAGCTAACAAAATGAGTGGTAGAAAATAAACTGACCTCTAGGTGGCAGACAAGCAGCAAATAAATGCAATGTTTCAAAGTGTACTGTGAACCTAGCCATCAGATTGGTAAGTAGGAAGAAGCAGAGAGGCTATGGAGGAGGCATTGGAAAATCTCTGTTCTCTCTCTGAGGAATGATAGAAAATTCACTAGAGATAGGCAAAAATAATGCAAACTAAAGGAAGGAGGAAACTGTGAAGAAGTTTACCCTCAAAAAAGAGCCTAGGAGCCAAATTTTAGGCTTCCACTGGTTAGGAATTGTAAGAACAATAAATAATGCTGAAAGGCAATAAGGAACACAAATTTTCTTCTCTCCTAGGGGCAAGGTAGAATGAGGCATGTTTTGAAATAGACATATTTTGCCTTCTAAATCATCCTATCAACTCTTTTTCTACCTCTTTCTGCCCAAGCATCCAGTGACTTCGCTACTCCAAGGTGCAAAAACGAGGGACTCTGCTCAGGTCTACAAATTAAAGGAAGGTGATCTGCATCAAAGCGTGGATGTGAGTGATGAGTGGTGGCCCTTGAAACTTCCAGGGGAACTGTCCACCGGCACTTGCATTTCCCTATCTCAAACAAATCTCTAAGTAATCTGAGATTCAGCCATTACAAAATAACCCAGCTCTACCCAGCAATTGCCCCCCACTCCCTCCTTGCCTGTAAACACTCTTGCTTTTTTACCACTTCTCTTCCTTCCCTTCTCATGCAGAAGTTTCAAGATATATTTTCCCTTAATGGTTGGTCTTTACTAAAATGGTCTCTGAATTAGTGTGGAATTGCCTTTACTCAGCTGAGAAACATAAGACAAGTGAGTAAGGATGAGGAGTTAAGAATGCCTTGCTCTTCAAATCAACCTGAAATTTGCAATTATCCGTGAAAAACAGATATGCTGCACAAGAGAGCAAGAGTGTTCTCTTAAGATGCATAAGGAAAAGCATGGACTTCTGAGAGTTATATTTTTGGATTCTTTTTCCTTCTCTGCACAAATAGTGTGAAATTATGTTTTAAAGAACTTGACTATAAAAAAATTGCTAGAGCATTATAGCTGTCCAAAAGTGATCCAGTTTTCAGTCCTGTCAATAAACTGATATGCAAACTAAGAAATTTCTAACCTCCACTCCTGCACATCTCAAAACAAATAAAATCACATTACTACTGTCATGTTAAAGAACCCTTTAAAAAATGTAAGCCAGTTTTCTTCTAAAATTCTCTAGTCGTTGAATACAAACAGGAAGTTGTGCTAACCAGGAAGCAGCATTTACAGAACAATAAGCTTTTCCTTCTACCCTAGGAAGGACATCCTTTTTTCAAAAATAGATGCTATTTGAAAGTAGATTAAAGTTACAAAGCAGTTACCCAACAAAGAAAGATACTGAAAGGCCAACCAGAATGCAGTTTTCCAAGCAAAGAGACTCATTTTTTACCCCAAATGTAAACCTGTATCAATACCTAAACGTATCCTCCAACTACTTTAGGAGAGTGATCATTCGCAACCTAACTGAAGCCAGCCCTCTTACTCAGTCTATAAACATAACGCATGCTTATTAAGAAGGAAGTTAAAGGGAAAGCACCCTCTGAACCTTGGGCTCTTTAATTTCTCCTGAAAAACTCACCGAGAATGTAATAGACTCCACCTAGGGAACTTTTAATTCATTCAAAACTAACTTTAAATATTATTTGTTTGCCAACATCAGGACTTCACTAATGCTGAGTATTTAACATGATCTTTAGAGAATTGAGGGAAGAAAACTATTTCCCAATCTCCATTCCTGCCCACCTACTCTCTCCACTTCATCAGACTCATTCAGAACACCTAACAAAAGGATGATGATGGACAACACCCATCCCAGGAAACAGAGTGTCTGCAACTGCAAGGAATACAGTTCCATTCATCTGCCCCATGGGATCTAAGCCCCCTCTCAATCAGAAACAGAGTGGGCATCACCACCCCCAAAACCTCAGGACTGAGGAATGAACAAACATAAGGTGAGAATGCAACTATAGACCAAAGTAGCCTTATTATTATTCTAGCAATGGAAGAACTTGTAACACTGATATAAAGACAGTGGTCACCAGAAGTTCTGAGGGGAGAGAAGAACAGGTGCAATGTGGGGCATTATGGGCCATTGGAATTGTTCTGCCTGATAGTGCAATGACAGATACAGGCCATTAAACATTTTGTGAAAACCTTTAAAATTGTGTGGTGCAAAGTATAAGCCATAATGTAAACTATAGACCATGGTTGAGCAATGCTTCAACATGTATTCATCAATTGTAACAAATGAACCACACTAATGAAAGATGTTGTTAATGGGGGGAAATGAGGGAGGGGAAGGCAGTGGGTATATGGGAACCCCCTATATTTTCATTGAAACATTTATGTAATTCTAAAACCTCTTTAAAAATAAAGGAAAAAATTGTAGGAAAAAAAAATGAGGAAGGGGGAAATGGGGGAAAATTCCATTTCAAACAGCTACTTAATTTTCTCCTCCAGGACAGCCTGGCTAATAACATATTTAAGAATGTAGAAGCTCGAAAACCAACTGTGTTTTCTTCTCTAATATAAGTTTATCTTCCACAATTCAAAACTGTTTCATAACACTTAAACAAAATGAAGTCTTTAAAAAAATCTCTGTATATGATCTATTAACTTAGATTGAACCCATTCAATTTCTACTTTTAAAATTTCCTTAAAATATTTATATTTCAATCTTTCAAAGGTTTCAAATTATAAGAGGTTCCCACAAATTCCAAGTCATATTGGAGTTACTGAAATGGTCTTTTAAGGACTAATTTACTTCACCATCATTCTTGGATATTTTTAATGGGTGATGATAACATTAGAAAATAAATTAAAGTGCTGCATTTTCTTTTAAAATGTAGCCATACAACTCATACACAGTGTAAAAGAACATTTGGAGAACCTGTTACCAAGTAACTCAGTATAATAACAGATCAACAGCATATTGTCAGGTTAATCCTACTGAAACACAGCGTTTTACCACTTATTTCCAAACTGTGTCCCACAGAACCTTGTCTGCACTACACTGTATATGTAGCATCTATTTTAGATAAGTACACAACTCACATTAAAGGCCACACGAAAAAGGAGCTGGTGACTTTAGCCCAAACTTCACAAACATACCTCAATCCCTTTTTGCTGCTTGGAAGAGGAAGGGAACAGGGAGGAGATGAAGCCCATTACCTCCCAGCATATATTCCTTGGCACTCACTGTTTCAAGCATATCACATTTAAAGCACATGCTTCCAAGTTTCCCCACGCTGGCTTCAGAATAAAACCCAAACACCAACAATCTTCCCACAGGGTGACTATCCATCTTTGATGGGTACAGCCAATCATAAAGTACCTCAAATACCTCAAAAACATGCCTCCCCCTTCTCATCTATCCCCAGGTCCACTGACCATTGTCAGTTCTTACTGCCTTTAATCTCCCACAATTGGCTCTTCATGTGCACTCTGTGTGGTCACTTAACTTTTAGGGGTTCATATTTATTTCTTCAATAAGCACCTTGAACAAAGACACTGTCTTCTCTTACATCTGTATCTAGTAAGGGACCGTGGGTGCCTTGGGTGCGAAGAAAGAAACAGACAACATCCTTGCAGAGATAGCTGCGGGATGGCGCTGTGCATGACTTTATAGTGAACACTCCCTGAAAATAACAGCGCAAGAAGGAAAGGGAGGAAATGTGTTTTCGATCTTCGTGTTCAGAGCCAGGGAATTTGTACTCGTACAGGCTGAGATAATTCTGTCAATGGCCACAAGGTGGCAGGCCGCACCAAGAGTCCTTTCCTAGTCCTTTTCCATTGCGGAGTTAATAGTCACAAGACCACTTCCTTTACACATACCTGGGGGTTCGAGTCTTAAAAACATTCCTAAAGAAAAGGGGCAGTGGAGAAGGGAACAAGCCCATCAGTGTACCTATTAAAACTAATTTCTATCATCCTTCACAGGGAGTTTCCCACTCCACCTCTTTGCAAAGTACCAGAACAAGTTAAAAATGTCAGATCATTAGACCACTGGAATGTTTTAGTGCCATCCAGTCACTCACACCCCAGAGAGTTACATCCTTGTGTACTTTCGAAAAATTTAAAAAAATTTCGTGGTGGGGTATATATGGTTTCAGAAGTAAAATTTTAAAATACGTTCTTGTTTTGGCTTTTTCAACCTTAAATCAAATTAAGGCAGAATACTACTCCTGTGCTACTAATTTACAACCAAAAGGAAAACAATACCTCAGGATTGTGGTTTCATTTAAACTCATATCAAAGCCCAGGAAAACTTGGTTATTATATTATACTGTATTTTAGTTACATAATTATACAGCTTTGATAGGGACCAGATATGTGTCTTCAGCTTCAGGCTCTTAAACTTTCTCTCTTTGCGAGACATGTATAAAGAATTTCAGAAGTAAAAGGTGGGGATCCACGCTATTTTTCTGCTTGTCTAAAGTTTACTCCGGTGTTTACCACTGAAAAAGGCAAATTTAACCTCTTAAAAAGAAAATGTGCGTTTACGAACAATCCCTAAACTCCAGAGAAAAGTAATTAAGAGGCAATTACCTCTTTAATTGACCTTAAAAATTGCAAAACACAGATATGAATCACAAGGAAACACTCCCTGGTCCCGTTCTTCCCGTGTGGAGTCGATGTCAGCAGAGACCAGGTAGGAGCCACGAGAACAGTTATGTTTCAGAAGACATGAGGTGAAGGTAGAAAGTACTTTCACAAATTCTAAAGAACACATGAAGTGTCACATATAAACCTCAATCTCAAAGAACTTCGCTCTTATCGAAGGAAATGCTAGAGTGAAACAGTGCTGCAACTATCTAAGTTACAAGGAGGTTATGAGGATTGCTAAATGACAATGTGACGTTTGCCTCCCACTGTACTGCAATATGCATTGCTTACTATGCTCACTGTCATGTCCTTGGGGAAAATAATCATCCAAGCAAATAAATTCTTTTGCAAAGATTAGTATTTCTTATTAGAAAAGCCAACTAACTACCTAGATCTAACCAAAAACGCACCCTGTGCCCAAAAAAGAAAAATATCAAATGTCTAAATCAGTCTACAATTCCTGTTTTCAAAAGTAAGTTTAAGTATTTCCCTTTCAGAACAATGCCTTAGCCACCAAGCCTACAGCTTCCCAGAATTCAAATATTGTAGGCAGCAAAACTCAATAGTAAACTTAAGAGATATCCTCATTTTAAAGCAACTATCTTATTTTAACCTTTCAGACTGCAAAATTTGTGGCCAAAGTTTAATTTCACATGTGCAGATTAACAAACTAGAAAAGCATTTGCAGTAAATTTAATCCTCGACTGGTTTTCGCCCTCCACTATTAAGCTACCCGGCAGTGAACGCCTGCATTTTAAGTTAACGTTTAGTTAAGCATTTGATTAAGTTCAACAACCAAAAAGGTTAATCAGCTATACGTGAACACACAGACACAAAACACTCTAATGATTCTTGGACTATCTTTAATTGCAAAAAAATTTTTTTAATCAGCCAAACATACTCCCTTCTCCCAATTCTCCTGTAACAATACAGGTTTACAAAAACCTTCGGGTTGGCATTCAATTCAATTCAATTCCCAAAGACGGCCTGGCTCTGGTTAAACCTTGTGGAAACCTAGTCATTAGTTTAACTTATCAAGAATCTTCCCACACTGTCTTTGTTCTCTCACTTTGCCACACACTAGTGAAAATGTGTGGGTGTGGGTGGATGGAGGTGGGCTGTATATATCACTCTCCTGAACTTTTAAGGGCCGGTATGGTCTCTACAAATCACCCCAGGAAGCCTCAAGTTTCTAATACATAATTCCAGAGCCTCATTAATGGCACCAATTTTCTGCAAATCTCAATATTCCTATGATGATAGAGTTTAGACAGTTCTAATAAAAGCAAAGAACAGGTCACTGAGGACACAAGCTCTTTACTATGTCTTAACAAAAAGGAAGTACTCCCTCAATTTAAGCAGGATTTAAATATAGAAAACTTCGTTGCTGCCATGTTTCTAGAACAAGAGACAAAAATAATTTGACATCTGTTTTCCCAATCCTGAATGTTGGAGTCCTAGAGTATTATTTATTCTCAAAATTTTTTATTTCTCCAGAAGACAATAGAAGCAAATGAGAATATTTCCACATATATAACTAAAGCCTTCTACCTCTATAAGAAATAAGACAAAATACAAAAGGAAATTTCAGTCCTATTCAGAATTGGTCTATTTGAAACCTGTCCATAAAGTACAAAAAGAGGGCAGTTTAGCCAACCATCCCACCAGACACATATCTGGGGGGAGGTGGGAGGAGACAGAGAAAAAGAAATGTATTACTGAATTCTGGAGAAGAATCAGCAACTTAAATATATATATTTACCTTTCTAAACAACAGATCTACTAGAAAGGATAGGTTACTCATAGGTTCTGATGTATCCCCCCTTTCAAATCATACTCCCACCTCCCCTTAGAAGCTAAAATCAACCATATTTACTTATCCTACTGATAATTGTTTTATTAATGCCTCCCTCCCTTGCAAAGAACATGCCTTGCATGCATGATAGCTTAAATGTGTACATGTGTACATCTACTTATATTAAAACTGCATCCACACTCATAGTCATTTGCCCTTTAAACACCAAAACTGTGCCATCCCCCTCCTCCGTCTGAAGGCCCAGTATCATCATTACCACAGCATGTCCAGAAATCAGAAGGAAGCAAAGAGGGGTGGCAAGAATGACCATCCAGTCAAGTCAGTTACTGCAGAGAAGACAACGCAATCAGAGAGGAGATGAGAAGGAAAAGTAGCAAGATGGCTCCCAACTCCATATTCCTTACAATTATTTGTTCCTAACTTAAAATGTGTGTTCCTTCAGAGCCAGTGTTAGTTGAGTTTGCATTTCAGCTACTGTGTCCTAGAACTAGAGGTTCCATACAGGAAGAAGGAAAAGGAAGTCGTGCCGTCTTTTCCTGGTAAAGGTCAAATTTCAAAGAAGACCAGTGCAGGGGTTCCAAATCCAAGTACATAGAAAAGCTGTCACTTGCGTGTGACAAAATAAGAAACCAAGAACAAGGTGGGGAGATTCTTGGTAAGCTAGATATGTTCAATTTAAAGAACTCTCTATTACTTTGGCCTCAAATTTCCTTTTTTTTTTCCTTTTGCTGTTATAATCTCATTGTCCTATGAAATTATATTGATAGCGAGATGACAGTAGTTTATTTTTGTTTAGCATCCTTAATAGAAGAATTAAAAAAACAACTATCCACCTTTTCTTGGTACCCTAGTTTTTGAATGGTGGCCAGGGAGGACAATGCTCTTGGCTCAATAAAACTTAAAACTCAGGACCACTGCACTGGTATCTCTGAAACCCACCCAGACAAAGGTTGGGGAGACTGCCAAATTCCAAAATTATTTACCTTTTACTTCTGGCTCTTATTCTCTAAATCAAAACTTTCCAGAGAAAAGCTTTCTAGATGTTTCAACAGTCCCCCTGCCAAAAATAATTTTTTTCAATAACTCTGTAAGGGACATTTCTTCTACATTAAAGAAATTTCTAATATTTCCAACTTCTGGTGGAATTCTGGGTCTTGGAGCATAGTGGAAATTTTTCAGCAACTGGGAAATGTTTGGGGCAAGGTGGTTATCAGAGTGAGCCTTGCCAGGCAGCACCCCAGTGTATTCTCAGTATGAATCACCTGAACCACACTGCCCAACTTCAAAAACCTGACTCTGCCATTTACTAGATCTGCATCCTTCCTTGAACAAGTCACTTAATCTCTCTGTGGCTCAGTTTCTTTGCCTGTAAAATGGGGATCATTAACAGTATCTAAATTAGGATTTCCATGGTGCTTAGGACAGTGTCTTGGCACATAGTAGGTAAGTTGAGCATCAACTACTTCATTTTTAGTGACAACTATAGAACTATAAAGGCTAAGGTGCTATGGGTAGGAAAGGAAACATCAGTAATTATATGGCAACTGTCAAAATGTGTCAAGTCACAGAGACCTCCCGCAACATTCATAGACTAGCTATTTAGTTTTTCTTTTTTGTTCTTGCTTAGATAACTTCTGGTTTTAAAGTAAAATGCAATCCTGCAATAGTCTAATAGACAGTTTAAGAAGTAGAGAATGGCTAGATGTAAAAAGTAACCAAAAAACCCCTTAAATTTATTACTTATATGTTTCCTATCACAAGTAATAACTTCTGGTTAGTCCCAAATTTCAACAGAGATTGGGGGGTAACGGTATCCAAAATCTATTCACCTATTATCTCTTCCCTTCGTTCACAGTCACTAGGTAAAATTAATTTATTGAACACTTGCTCCGCACAAAATACTGTGCTACGATGTTGTCTTGGAGATACAGAAACTGGTGCAACATAATCCTGGCCCTCAAAGAGGCTCAGAGTCTGTCAAGATAAATTAAAAAACCACCCCAAATGGTTTCAATACAAGATAGAAATTAAATTATGAATCATGGGTGTCAGAAGACAAATTTTCTTACTTGCTTTCTGCCACTCCACCACTGCCTGCCAAACTTCCAAATCATATCATATATTTTCTTCTCCTATAGGTCCTTGATTCTCAAGCAAATTAATTTTATGAGAAATCATAAATATGTTTACCTCATTCTTTCATGTGATAAATTGTTATTGAGATTGTGATGGTTAAGTTATGTGTCAGCTTAGCCAGGTAATTGTGCCCAGTTGTTTGGTCAAACAGGCAGTGGGGCTAACTATAATACAAGGATGTTTATGGACTTTAGTCATCAGTGAGTTCACTGCATAGATAGCTGATTCATCTACCATCAACCTGGGAGACTGCCATCAGCAATGGTTTTATCCAATCAGTTGAACGCTTTAAAAGTGGAAGCAATTTCAACATTCATAGAGAAATTCCCAGCTTCTTTTTGGACAGCCAACATCTCCAAGAACTCATAAATGACCTTCATCGGACTTTGATCAGGGCTCCTGGTTTGTAACCTGCCTACAGATTCTAGACTTGTGCATCCTTAGGGAAAATCAGATACTTTTATAAAATCTCATTCCATTTACAGATATCTTCTGTTGACTCTGTTTCCCTAAAAGAATGCTAACACAAGCATCTACCGTGCAAAAGTTGTTATTGAGCATCTACTATAGGAAGCATCAGGTCCTCTTATTGGTAAAGAAATAGTATCATTTCCAAAACGCACTTTTATTGAGTTATTTAAACTCACTACAGCTCAATAAAAATGTAATATATTGTGATACCTTCTGGCAAAAAGTACTAATAAATTTGCACGTCTCTGGGCACGAACTCTAACCTAGCAGAACCACCAGCTGTGCAGAGCACGTGTGAGGCCCTGGCCTTCCACCCCTGCCTCAGGTCTGCCTCCTAAGTTAAATGTCTACTACGCAACAAAGGAGGGAGAAAAATAGGAAAAGGGAAAACAGAGGTTGGAATTGTTTCCTCTCCACTCCCCTGGTCATTCACCGTTATTCACAGTAATGTTCCAGCTGTTGAATTCCCTGCCTCATTAATAGTAATTCTTCACCCTTTCGGGAGAGATCTGGCTTTTGAAAACATTCAGCAATCATCCAGAACTAAGCCTAGTGAACAAGTTGCTTATTTAAGCTCAAAAACAACATAGAATTATATGAAGTAAAGGGACAAATGCATCAAGAGATTCACTAAGCAACTCTGATAGTCGCCAATATACATTCTAAAAGAATTTTGAGCAATGGCACCAGGGATTTTTTTAAAAACTGCATTACAGGACAATGCAACAAATTTTGGGGGTAATACTTATTTAGATATATAAGCCCTACTTGATTTTAAATTTCATATCATTATGGCTGATCCTCATTTTTAGAAGAAAAATGTTTTAAAAAACACATTCAAAGAATAGATCGTTGTGGAATTAAATCTACTACATTAGACTACTTGTACCTATTTGTCATTTAATATATGATCAACCCTAAGACAGAAAAGAGATAAACACTAACTTCTCTATCTCTTATTCTGGAATGAGGGCATTGTTTTATATGATAAGAAATATCATATACCATTTAAATGATCCACAGGTAACCATTATAAACTCCTGCTTCATAATGCCAGTGAGTATTCTACCAGACAGAGACTATCCAAGGAGACCAATTACCTTTTGAATAGCAGATTCAGTGCAAAGATCTGAAATGCAGAAAAAAAGTCCCACAGACTAGTAAACTCCTCCTCACAACTTCCAAAAATTTCTTATTTATCCTGCTTTTAATATTAGTTCTCTGAGCAAAAATAAATTCTTAAAAATTAAAAAAGAACAGAAAAGAACCAAAATTGAATACTTTTCCTTCTTCTATCAAATTTTTTGTGTATCTTTTCTGAGAAGTTATTCAAGCTTACAGATTTGCAGATGAAATAACAACACACCCAGACTTCCACATTTTTAACTTCAAGCCTTTCGTATCACTTCCAATTCTCTTCTTAAAATGCATAGGTTTCCCACTTGGAAAACCTTCACGTGACCCATCCTAACTCCTCTAGCTACAGTTTTATTTCTCTGCCAAGATTTTGGAATGAGATGTGCATCCCTTTTTCCATTTTTTTTCAACTATCCAGTTATTATGCAACCTTTTGGAATCTGATCTTTGCCCCTACATTTAGTGAAACTCCTTTCTCCAAGATCACTAACGATCTCTTTAAAGCAAATTGATATTTCCTTTCCTCCCCTGTGCCAAATAGTGAGTGTTAAGCATTATTCTAGATGCTGGAGCAAATAGGAGTAAACAAAATACCAAAACCCCTGTTCTCACAGATATTAAAGTTGGGTAGGGGACAACCAAGATGAAAGCACAACAATGCTGAAGTCGTAAAGCATATGACAACATGGATGAACCTGGAGGACATTATGTTGAGCAAAGCAAGCCAGACACAAGAGGACAAATACTGTTTCACTGCATTACTATACCAAATATCTCATGTAACAAATTGTATGATTAAAAAAAAAGTGTATGTATCCAATAATTTATATATATATATATAAAATACAATGTTAGATTAGCACAAAGCAGTAAGAAGAAAAACTAAAGAAGGGAAGGAAAGTCTGAAATGTGGGGAAGGTGGCCAGTGCTGACCGCCCATCCCCTCCCGTCAGATCCTTGCTCAGCTGTACCACGGCATGCTCTGCAGGATGCTCCAGGTCCCTCCAAGGTAAACAGCGCTGCGCTGGTCTTCGAACATCCACTCTTCTTCCTGAGCATCCTTTCACTTAGGATTTCTATGTACTCTCAGCCTCTCCACAAGAATGACTCCTAGACCCTGACTTCTCTTGTCCACCAGCACCATGAGCAACTGGCTGCTGCTGCAGCATCACTTCTAAAATTCATGCCAAATTTCCACCAGCCACACCTTTAGGCTTCTACTTCTATTGATGGTACAAACGCCCCACCTAGTCTAGTCAAAATCCTAAGAGTTACCATGAACTCCTCTCTCCTTTTTCACACAATTAAATAGTTTTCTTTTGTTTAAATCCTGTTAAGTCTTTTGTCATACTTCTCATTCTATTTTTAATGGCATGGACAATTGCAGGTCCCTCTCCTCTTTGATCCTGCATAACATATAGAAAATAAGGGACGCAACGCGGGTTTTTAGGCTGTTTCCCTCCCCTGCTGAAATAGTTACATTGGTCACCAAATTTCAACTATTTATAGGACATTCAGTGCTCTCCACAACCGGACTCTGAGATGCCATCCCTACCTTCTTAATGGCTCCCTCTCCTCCGGAGGCTTTTCTACCTCCAAGCACACCTTGCACACATCCTCCTGCCTCCCTGCCTCCCAGCACACCTTGCACACACCCTCCTGCCTCCCTGCCTCCCAGCACACCTTGCACATACCCTCCTGCCTCCCTGCCTCCCAGCATACCTTGCACACACCCTCCTGCCTCCCTGCCTCCCAGCACACCTTGCACACACCCTCCTGCCTCCCTGCCTCCCAGCACACCTTGCACACACCCTCCTGCCTCCCTGCCTCCCAGCACACCTTGCACACACCCTCCTGCCTCCCTGCCTCCCAGCACACCTTGCACCTCCTGCCTTGTACACATCCACCACACAATCCATCCTGATAGGAATCTCAAGTCACACCCTCTGAGAAACCTTTTCAGACCACTATCATTCTTTCCCCTCCTCTAATCTCCTAAGCATTCATCAATGCATTATTTATAAGGAACTTAAACGTCACTTATTCTTGATCACTTTTAATGTATATATGAAATACAATGTACATATAAAATATCCATGGGAACAAGACAATACTGATTATACACAATAAAACTATGCTCCTACAGAGGGACTTGCACTTGTTTTCTTCTCCATAATCCCTAGATTATGTCTAGAATTGTTGAATTCTAGAATTTGAGTGGCAGAGAAATCTTTAGCAAGGAACTAGGCTATTTCTTGTTTGACTGATCCTGAAAAATTAAACGAAGTGCTCATGCCATGATCTCAAGGCAGAAGTGAGAATCGATGTCCAATAACATTTATTATCTGCAAAATAAATACATCTCCTTTCCTCTACAAACATTCACCCCCCTCACCCAGTGCCCCACCCCCACCCTCTTCCTGCCTCACTACCAGAGCCTCTGGTGTTTTATTTACTTATTATTTATGTCTCTGCTCTTTTCCTTACATCCTTGGAGTTCTTACTCATCCCGCCTCATTTAGATAGTTCCTACTTTCTAGTTTCTTATTTCCCTTTTCTCAATTCTTTTATTTTTATTTTCTTTCTTTTATCACCTGTGATTTTTCTACAATTTCCCAAAATAGCCATTTGCACACACTTTGATGTTGTGTTCAATGTGCTAAAATAAAAATATTTTATATTCAACCTGATACAAATTTACACTAATAACCTGACTTTAAAAATAATGCAATAGACAAGATGCATTCAATTCTATTTATGTACATATATAGATATAATTGCTAGAAAATCATTGCTGAAATATATCTGAACTGTATTTTTTCCTCTAAGTTAAAAATGTACTGAATTTAAAATACCTGTTACACCAGAAAATATTAAAACTTCGTACCAAGTGGCCCATTTAAAATGTTCTATTTGATGTAGCATTAGTTTAAACAGGACGCCTGTATAATGAGTCATCATTTAATTAATATCCAAATACCTTGAAAGCCAATAATACTCCAACAAAACAGCTGGAAATCAAATATCAGAGATAATTACTCACAGCTGGCTTTATTCAACTGATGTCATATTAAATAAACTTATCCCACAGACCTTTTCCCCTTTCCCTCCAAAAGGGAAGAAAAATTCCTTCAAGAAATATAGAAGGCTCTTTGTGTTAGATTTTTTTAAGTTTGCAGACTATGTTCCAATATTAAAGATTTTCAACAGGAGTACATTATTGTTTTCTGTGCCATTCTGTGTTCTTGCAATATTTCAGCGCATTCTTAAGACAGAAATAAAAATAGCAAACTCAACTGAGTCACAAATACATTGAACATCTGTATTTTTAAGATCTGACATTTGGTTTACTGTTTTGATATTGGACTCAGTTTATTTTTGTAGAGCTATCATGTCACAACAATTTAGTAATATAATTATCAAACAAAAATACTGGTTTCAAACATATTGCTCCAAGCTGTTATTTAAACTATTTTACAGTACTGCGTCAACAAAGTTATATGAAGGGCAAGTTATTTAGAAATAGTAACAGTTACCTACTATATGCCAGGCATTATGTTGGATCTCCATATATAATCTCTAATTTCCATAACCCCACATGTAGATACTTTAATAATTACCAAAAGAAAAATAAAGCAAAGTAGGTCTTTATGCTGCTCCCCCAACTCCTAAACCCTCAAAAAAGACTGCAATAAACAATGTTATTTATTATATATCTGCTACAGTAGCATTTTCAAATCTCAACAAGGAACATTCTTATATCCACACTCATATTCATTCACTCATATACTCCCCTCTCCTTTAAGGAAGGGGAAAAGGGAGGAAGAAAAAAACCTACCAGTAGTAACAACTATTATGGCTCTCGACCCACCAAACATAAAACATGTGTATTTTATGAAACCTCATGATTAACCCTGGTATTATTTCAACTATGATATAAGCTTTCCAGAAAGCTAAAATTCAGTAGCAGCAGTTCAGGAATCACTGAAAAAAATAGTTTCAGAGCTTCCATTAGTGAAAAGATTACCACACTGTGCAGGGAGGGTGAAGCATGGACAGGACTCGGAAGCTTGCATTTGGGGCCCTCGGCCTCGACCTATGCTCTCCTCTTTTGGCTTCGTTTTATTCGTATCCTTGTCCTATAACCACCTGTAACCGAGAGAAGGTGTTCTGCCACATGCACCGTGACACTTGTGACATTTCTGATTGTGACCAGCATTCTCCCAGTAACTAGCCAAGACCCTTCTACACATCACCTCCAAGAATGATACTAATTCAAACTGTCTTCTACCGGAGTTCACGCTGTCAGTCTCACAGAGCCTCTTACTGCAGATGGCCTGTGGATCCCACGGTTCTCGGTCCCCAGCATACCACGGAACAATTCTTCTAAACAAGAACAAAGCAATGTTTAGGCATTGTCTTCCTTCTGGATGTTCCCAAGGTTGGCTCTTCATTAACCCTTCCCACTTGTTCTCTATTACAGGACACCCTTTTAATAAACCAGAGAAAGATCAGGGGGTAGGGGGGACCTAGTTAAAGCCATTGATAAACTTCTATATACTGTGAAACAAGCCAACACATTACTTATACTAAAAGTATTAAGTAATTGACATCCTTCTGAGTCTAACAAGCTGTTTGCTCATTTTCTCTGTGTACTGCTATTTCTTCACACTCATTAAGATCCATGGTTTGATATAACCACTTGTTTCACAGATCTTCTTTTTCCTTTCAATATATCCATCTGGACACTTGACATCTTTTTAAACTATACAGCACCTAGCACATAATAAGCCTTCATTTAAAACATGTCGAGTCAGGGTAGCAGATGTGGCTCAAGCAATTGGGGACCCACCTCCCACATGGGAGGTTCCAGGTTCAGTTCCCAGGGCCTCGTAAAGAAGATGAGCAGACACCACAATGAGCAGATGACGTGACCAGCAAGATGCCACAACCAGCAGACATCACAACCAGCAGGAAGCAGAAGTGGCTCAAGTGGTTGGGCACTCGCCTCCCACATGGGAGGTCCCAGGTTCAGTTCCCAGGGCCTCGTAAAGAAGATGAGCAGACACCACAATGAGCAGATGACATGACCAGCAAAATGCCAAAACCAGCAGATGCTACAACCAGCAGACACCGCAACCAGCAGGAAGTGGAAGTGGCTCAAGTGGTTGGGCACTCGCCTCCCACATGGGAGGTCCCAGGTTCAGTTCCCAGGGCCTCGTAAAGAAGATGAGCAGACGCCACAATGAGCAGATGACATGACCAGCAAGACGCCACAAATAACAGACGCTGCAACCAGCAGACGCCGCAGCCAGCAGATGCTGCAACCAGCAGGAAGTTGAAGTGGCTCAAGCGGCTGGGCACTCACCTCCCACGTGGGAGGTACCAGGTTTGGTTCCCAGAACCCCCTAAAGAAGACAAGCAGACAACAAGCAGACAGGCGAGAGAGCCATCTCAGGGGGGCGAGATGGAGGAATAAATATAAACAAACAAACAAAACATGCTGAGTCAGTGAATGAAATTTCTCTTGCAATTCACTGAAAAAAGGTAAATCTAATTTTCATGCCAAAATATTTCTACAAATAGAACACCAAATTCTCTTGGATTTCTCTGACATTTTCGTTAAATTAATTTAACTCATGGGTTTTAAGAAGGGGCAGTAGGAGATATTTTATCAACCAGATCTTTTATTTTTGCATTTAACTCCAAATTATTTTCTGCAACCAAAAAACTTAAAAATATGACCTAATTTTATATAGTTACATTTTGAACTTTCATGTGGGCTCTTATAACCTATCTTATTTGCTCTATTCTATCAACATAACCAGTTTTCTCAAAAAAACAAAGCACAAAAGTAACCCAAATCAAATTACTATCATGACAAACTGCTTATTCAACACTCAATGCTACACCTGACAATAAAACAATGTCTCCACGGTTAATACTCGTGGAGGAGTACAGGCAGGACCGACAGGATGCTATCATGCCTTTGTGGGGGGACAGGGGGAATCCCTGCCACAGTTTCATAAACCCGTCAAATATGTAGAATGATAACTTACACTCAAAATTATTTGAATAGGAAAAAATTCTCACTCTAAATAAATAACTGCATCATTTACTTCAAGCACTCCCATCTTTTAGATAAATACCTAGTAATTATCTTTTCTAAAATACTATCGTATAAAATTTTTAAAGTAACACAAATTAAGCACTTGAAGCAGTTCAGATGGTATACAAGTAACTATCCGAAATGATTCCCATTTGGAGAAGGCATTTGGGAGTAAAAAGGTAACAAGTAGCAAGATAACAGATTAAGGTCTATTGCCTATACTCCTCTACATTTCACCTCTTTCTTCCCTCCTGTATAATCCGTCCAGAAAAAATATATATTACAAAGAACAATAGAAGGGACAACTGAAATGTATTTTAGTACCCTCTTGCAGGATAGCACAGAGAGTAAGAGACTGAGCCCCACAGCCAAGAATTAACATCCACAGCTCTACCACAGACATGCTTTTTTTAACCCTAGACAACTTACTTAACCTGACAATCGGTTCCAGTTGAAAAACAGCAATAAAAGTGCCTCTCAACCCATAGGGTCGTTGTGATGATTAAATAACACAAGTGAAGCCCTTAGGTGCTATTTTAATAGTTAGGAGGTATAATGTGCAGATTTGGGCAGGTTCATTCACATATACAACAAAACCAAATTTTAAAAGTAAGGATTTAACAGTTAGGCTTCCCTTAGAGTTGCCTGCATGCTTATGAGGATTTTCCCCTCCAGAATTGCATAATATGTGCTTTAAATTATTATGAAAGTTCAGAACTTATTTGGAAGATCATCTAAATTGCCCTCACTCACAAAGAAAATTCTTAACTGCCTCTATTGAGCAACTATTAGATTGCTCAAAGGTATCACCATTTTTTATTTATCAAACCTGACCACACACCCAGGATCAAATTTAATAAATATGAAGATAAGTAATTATATATCACTATGATTAGCAAACTATCACTATTGCCATCACAATCTAAATTATTTAATTTAAAGAACACTTTCACAGAAACTATAAGGAAAGTACAAATTATATAAATATCAAACTTCTTTTAAAATTCAACTATTTTAAAAGAAAATTACCTTCAAATACAGTTAAGATCCTTATACTGGAATCACCTGCTTTCTGAAGCTAATAACACAGAAGAAATTGATAACAAAATACAATTTTACTAACAGAATTTTTAATCCACATTGAATTAAGTGATCAATATTAAAAACTAATACATATAACTCAAAATGTTTAGAATGTTACAGAGAAAACCATTTGCTATGATTATATCCAGATTTGACAGTACACATGAAAGCATGCCCTCAAGTTGCTCTTCTGTTTTCCCCTCTTTGAGACTTCTTTCACATTAAGTTCACATATTATCTTTAATCAAAAGCATTTACATATTCAAAACCTATCATCCAACTATTACAAACTTTTGATTTCTAATTAGTTCCAAAATACTTGATCATAAGGGATTAGAAGAATACTAAAACTACAGCAGAGGCCAAATTATGAAAGAAATTGTTGCAATGTTTTTACCCTCTAAATCCTACTGTGGTTAGGAAAACTCCTTTTTAATATGAATTCCTGCCTTGTACTCAAAAAGTTTCCTAGTGAAAAAGAAAAAGGAAAAAAAGATGATTTACGGGATTACAAGGCTAGAACATGCATACGTGTTCTTTCCATGGTAGACACTTAAAAATAATATAAGTGTGCAATTAAGAGGGATGCAATACCTCATTTCACATTTAGATATTAGAGTTAAAAATGGATTCTCCTTCCATGTAAATAAATAAAGTGTTGGCATTGGGGGAGATTAATAATAATACCTGTGTTGTAATTGTAAACATTTTCCCACAGAAATAGTCACCTGAGGATCTGAGAACAATGGTGTTCCTCCCAGGAGAAAGGACACAGCTGCTCCCATCTATAAATAGGCTACCACTATACAAGTTAAGGACATTGTTGTTTACACCATCAATCAAAATTACTTCCACACGTCTAATGAAGATGTCAAGTTAGAGAATTTTTATATTCTGCTAACTTTTTTTAAAAAAGAGCAAAATTGTTTAAGAAATGAGTAAGTATCTAATAAAAAAGCAAAATAAGCCATAAAAAGGGATGACAGGGATGATAAATAAATGAGATGATTCCACGATGCCACAGACAATATACAGATCCTTTCAAATGACAGATCACTGAAACTCTGAAGACTGAAAGACATTATGCCACTGAAATTTAATTTGCTATAATATATACACAAATAGTTCTTCAGTGGTCAAACTTGATTCTGAAAGTTTTAGTAGAAACACACCTCCTAGACAAAAAGAACAACACATACTTAATTTTCTTGGAGATATCTATAGGCTGAAACTCATAACGAGCACTAAAATGAAAAGAAAATAAAAATATTTCTGAAAGATTAAGGCAGTAAGTTTTTCTAAGATGATACGGATGGCGTGGCATATTTGCCTTACAGTGGAATCTAAGTTTATGAATTCTTGCTTGTGAAATGGAAGGAGAATGGGTATAAAATATAAATAGACGCATGATCTAGATGCATGATCCAGAAGAAAAAAGGCTAAAGGAAATACTGCAAATAGCCACTACAAATGACAGAGATATCATAGGATAACAATTAAGAGGAAGGGTTTTGATGAGAGAACCAAGCTGCAATCCTGACTGCTATTTATTGCTATGAGACACTGGGAGAGTTATATAACATAAGCTTATATATTTCACCATATGTAAACTGAGGATAAAAAGACCTATACTTTACAGTGCTGCTGTGAAGATAAATAACGTACATAGAGCATTCAAGCACTAGTTATTATATAATTATTGCTACTGTTTCAAAGGCAAGGAAGAAATGGATTAGCCATGCTCCAAAAAGCCAAATAGTCTGAAACTTGAATAAGAGCTTCCAGCAGGGTAGTCAATGACAATTTCTGGATCCTTCATGTTCCAAGGTCCAATTTAGGAAATACTGCTAGTAATACTTGATCTGTCACAGTGAGATTCAACTAACATTGTACAAAAAGAGCAAACTGAAAAGGCAGTTTTGCGTGATTTCCAAGACTGGATGTTCTCTTAAGAAAGTGATTATAAGTCATTTCTGGGTTTGTTTGCTTTTTCGTTTTGTTTTTTTTTTTTTTTTTTTTTTTTTTGCAACCACAAATGGATAGACATTGGTAAATAGTTACTTTTCCCTCCACACAAAGAACAGAACATTTGTACAAAATTGTTCAATAAGGAACTTTTTAGTAACAGGTGTCAGCTACTTAAAAGCGGACAAAGATTTAGGTAGAAAATTGGTGAATGACCTCTGATAAGAAGACTCGAGAGTAAGTGGATAGTCTTAAAATCCTTCCATGTCCAAGAGACAAAAAGGGGAACCAAAGGACATGCTTTATTTTGCTTTCTGGTCAAATATACTTTATACATCTATATTTATGCCTAAGCAATAATGCTTCCTCAGGTAAAGAAAACAGTAAAACTTTATAAAGGACTACTAAACTAGTTTCAGGAATTTGTTGGGGGTGGGATAAGCAGGAACTTTCCCTCTTCTCACTTCTAGCAAAACTGCAAGGCAGATGCATTTAAGAATAAAAATTATCAGAATCTTCTAGTAAGTATTTATCTCCTTTAAGAAAAAAAAATAGGGAAACGGACTTTGGCCCAGTGGTTAGGGCGTCCGTCTACCATATGGGAGGTCCGCGGTTCAAACCCCGGGCCTCCTTGACCCGTGTGCAGCTGGCCCATGCACAGCGCTGATGCGCGCGAGGAGTGCCGTGCCACGCAGGGGTGTCCCCCGCGTGGGGGAGCCCCACGCGCAAGGAGTGCGCCCGTGAGGAAAAGCCGCCCAGCGCGAAAAGAAAGAGCAGCCTGCCCAGGAATGGCGCCGCCCACACTTCCCGTGCCGCTGACGACAACAGAAGCGGACAAAGAAACAAGACGCAGCAAAAAGACACCAAGAACAGACAACCGGGGGAGGGGGGGAAATTAAATAAATAAATAAATCTTTTTTTAAAAAAAGAAAAAAAATAGTATATAAACTTTTAGTATATCTCTGAAATGCCAGGTAAGCTTCTTCGTATAAGTCTTTTAAACAAACCAATTGGGGAACCAGCTCTTTAAAGGGTCTGACCACAGACACCATCTGCTAAATAATACTCTAGACATTTATTATGCTCTGCTGGCACTGCCCCATTCCATTCCCTAATTCCTCCACATCCCAGGTTCTCTACACCCAAACCTTGTTGTGGTCACTGTCACAAAAGAAAGGAAAAAGAAGGTAGAATTTCTTCAATCATTCAAGGGATTGTCACAGAAGACAATTCCATTCATAGAGAATGAAACTCTAGCAGCAGAGATACGTTGGAGGTGTTTAAATTCCAATGGGAAAGTTAATGAAATAAAGAAAACCGCTGTCATAGAAAAACTTAAAATGGTTGCCTCATGAGTTTTTCCCTCCATCCTGAAGAGTAGATTCAGGGAAAACATTTCTTTTCATAAATAGATCATAGATACCACCTGCAATAAAACTTCTGGTCCTATGAAACCTGTTCTTCTAAAAAACCAGTCCTTTCACCTTGGCCAAGAGGTCAAGTTAAATCAAAGGTATGACTTTGAATCCTAGAAATCACTTAAAAAGGTCATAGGCTTATGATTCCCGAACTGGAAAGTACAGAATAGAGCAGACCGATAATTTAGGCAACTTAGCAATAATGGATGAAAACATCAGTGCCCCTGCCCTCCCAGTTACTTAGTAATGATATTTAGTTAAAGACATTTTTTTTAGAAACTGCCACTGAACTGGCACACTCTCCAGGCCAGCATTTTTATTGCTGTTCCATGGCAGTTTCATTCAAGCTCATTCGACTATAACCACCTAAGATCCTTACAACAAGCTGCAAAGCTGCAGCTCTAATCCCGTGATTAATGGAGTCTGCATATGTTTATTGACATGAAGTGCCCTGTGCGGAAGATACAGCTGAGCAATATTTTTTCTTTACCGTGAATGGACAATTCAAGAATCTAGACCAGTAAATAAGCTGAACATATAATAAACCACAAGTTACATATCAAGCAGGGGAAAATGGTTCCCAAACTAACTGAACGTTGGAATCACAGGGTGAGCTTCTTAAATAAAACATATTCCTAAGCCATACCCTAGCTGTACTAAATCATTATTTCTAGTAAAGAGGCCTAGGAATCTAAAATATTTACACCTCCCCTTAATTAATCCTTATATAATAAGGTTGCGATTGGGGGAAAAAATAGAAATAAGGGAACACTTGAAGGAATCACTGGCTTCCTATCATATGCAATAGAGTTCCTTGTCCAAAACACTTAATTACCACTGTGTTTGCTAATATTATGTTAGATGGCACTGTGACATCAGAATTTTTATTTTTGGCATGGTGTACAAAAATCATAGTTTTTGTTAACAGTAAATTAGTTTACTAACCAGCCACATAACTAACCAAGGACACTATAAACCAATTAAACTGACAGTAATATAAAGTACCTTAATGATTATGGCAAGCTCCTACTTAAATTTTGGAATAAATGTACAAAAGTATGTTATTCCTTTTAGGAAAACAGGTACATGGTTTATGGGGAGGATGTTGGGAAACAGAAGTATCTGACTTAGGAATTTGAAAGCCTGGATTTGAATCTCAGCTTTCCTACAAAGCAGCAGTAGATCTTAGGCAAATTACCAAGCTTCTCTGAGCCTCATTTATAAAAAGGGATAATAATGAGTTAATAGTTCTATCATTACGATTAAATGATAAAAATAACTAACATGTTTTGAGTGCTTTACAGTGTGCTAGACACTATCCTAAGCACATGTTATACAGGAGCAGTTTCAATCTTCACGGAGCCCCAGAGATAAGTTGTTTTTTTTTTTTCATTATCCCGATTTTACAGATGGAAGTGAGTTCAGACACATTAAGAAAGGTAAGATGACATAGCTTGTAAAAAGAGATATGGTGCCATTCTTCGATTTTACAGATGGAAGTGAGTTCAGACACATTAAGAAAGGTAAGATGACATAGCTTGTAAAAAGAGATATGGTGCCATTCTTAACCAATATGATAAATTATCTGTCCAGCACAAAACACCAAGAATAAATTTTAGTTTCCTTTTCTCCCAACCTTGAATTCAGGATTCTAGGAAGTAAAAACAGATCTCACGCTTCCAATTTAGTTTATATACTCTCCTTCCCCAGCACATTAAATGGAACTGTCTATAAAGCATTAACCACCTCATCTGGTCTATCAAAGCGATCTTGGTGTCTCTTGCCAAAGAACTTTTTTTTTTAATTCTATGGAATCCCAATTTTCAAGCTTGGAGTAAATGCTGTTTGTGGTACCTACCTTTTATTATTAATTGTAATTTATATTTATAATAAATACAATCACAATTTCAGCTGGGCTTAGTATTTCACTCACTTTATCCATAAAGGGTAGTGAGTACCTAAAATCAAATACAATTATTCTGTCTACTTTTATCAATTCATAATAGATGACTTTTATGAATCTGACACTACTGGATCCAATAATTTAATTTGGATGATGGCTATATCTACTTTGAACCATAGGAAGAGTGAGGTAAAGTCGAGAAGGAATTTTTTAAAAAGTCAACTTGAGATAAATTTTTGATAACCTAAGAAACATGTCTTTCCTCAAAAGTTTCAGAGCAAGGAAGTTATTAAAGGACTCTTTTCAAAGTAATTATTTAGCTCATCTACATTTCCTAATGATAAGGCAATTGTGTTGCTCTTTAAAAATTAATTCAGCTTTGAGCAAAAAGATGCACTTACTAATAAATACACAGTCTTGCCAAGAGACAAAACAGTGCTGTATTATTCCTTGAAAAGGAATAAAAAGACTCTCTTGAGAATCATATAACTCTAAATAATCCTAAGAGTTCCTTTTGCTCTAAATAGAGAGTCAATTCAGAGGGGGGACAATAAAAGAATGCCCAGTAAGGGCCCTACTAGAGAAACAAATAATGTCACATACGTTCTACTACCTGGAAACTTTTACTCACAAAGATGCCCATTATCTCTTTCTCATTAATATTTCTTCTCAAGAAGAGATGCCATTATTGAACATCCCCACCTTTGTTCAAGGCCAAAGGGAAGAAGGAAAGCCTGAACATTACGTGTTCTAATCCTCTCAGATCTTAACAAAACAAGAAAGAGGAAATAAAAAGCCAGCGGGAAGTTGGCTGTCAATCAAAATGGAAAATTAAAACTGTGCTGCTGGAATTTCATACAGGCTTTAAAGTGCTAAGTTTCTCAACTTCTTCTCACCTATGTCCACTTTTTAGGAAACTTAAAAAGCTTATGTCCCCACAAAGTTTTAAGGCTGTCCCCCTATTCCAAACTTGAGAATCACTGTAGCGACACTTGCTAAATGTCTCCCAGTGCTGTTTGTGGTTTATATTATAAAATTCATAGCAGTTTCTAGATGCCAAATATCAAAATTTTTTATAATAATACCGAGTGTTTCACTCCTGAAAATTATCGCTTTAAATAAATATGTACACTACCAAGAAAGCAGCGCACACCACATGTTTGTAATAGGCTAAACAAAAGACTGGCTTTCTAAGTAAACAGACTGGTACTTGGGATACAGGGATTATGTTCATACCAATTACTATCAAAAGAGAACATCTGTCTCCACCCATTGCACTAATGCAGAGCTCTTGAGAAGCAACGTAGTGAAATGCAATCTGACTGAGATCTGAAATCAAATTCTGCTGAGAACCTGAGCAAGTCACTGATTTTCTATAGGTCTAATTCCAAAGGCAATTTTTTTAATAGTTAAATAAAGGGATCTCTGAATTCTAAAACCTTCCTTAGTCAATCACTAATTCAGCTTACTATCTCCAGAAACAGTTCAATACATAAACCATCAAGTATATTAACATAGCCAAATATCAATCACTACTGGCTTGCTTGTTCTTAAATACTAACTGCATCACCGGTTTTTGAATTTTGTTTAAAAGTGATAACAACGACGTAAGAATGTCATTGTAAAATGAGTTCAATACTATAAGAGTATGTGTTCTCCAAAGTACAAAGATAACTTTATGAGTGAAAGGATTTCAAAAGATAGAAAAATACATACAAGACAATAAAGGTTAGGCAATAATGTGATGCCTCTTGGAGAGGAGATGTGGCTCAAGCAATTGAGCGCCCACCTCCCACACGGTAGGTCCCAGTGTTCATTCCCGGTGCCTCCTAAATACAAGACAGACAACAAGCAAAAACAATGAGTGCAAACCATGAGCAAGCAGGCAAGGGAGCCATCTCAGGGAGCCAGGGGGAAATATGTCAACTTTATAAAAATAAAAAATAAATATATATATATAAAAAATGCCTTTTTTAACTTTACTAATTTCTTTAGTTCTGACTCTACACTGAGAACCTAATTAGCCTGCTAAGATCATCCTTGCCTCTGTACTTATAGAAGATACAATGTTGTTCACTTGAAATTAAATTGCCATATATTAATGGCTACAGAATTGTAAACGCTAGAGTAATAGAAATGTCCTTAGATAGCATGAATCCAACCACTTGTTTTATAAAGAAACTGAAGCCTAAATCATACAGTTAGTTGTTTCAAGGCAAAGATCCTTGCTGGCTACAGTATTTATGGACTAAAAGATAGATATATATTTAAACATTAAAACACAAATTAGCATAGTACCCTTGCTTGAACAACCTACAAGAATTATAAGAATATCTCCCGAGGAGTGGGTTTTTGTTCAATGAAACAGCAACAAAGAGCTAATTTCAGGAAGTTGTTGCTCGTTTTAAAAAAAAAAGAAAGAAAGAAAAGAAAAAGGTAAAAAAGGGCAGAAAATGAAACGCTAAACATACCAGGGGGGGAAATCTAGCCACTGATAATCAGTGTCCTCACCTTAGAAAGTCATTGCTAGTTAAATGGAAAGAAGAAAAGGATTAAGAATGAAAAAAAAAAGAGATCTCCAAAGGCTTTAGTTGCATTTCTAAGTTATTAAAACCACCAATGTGGACATTTACTCTAATTACTCTAAAAGGCATGCTAAATGCCAATTTTATTATTGATTCTGGATTCCCTAAGTAGAAATACTTGATTGATAAGTCTGGAACCTGGTTCTCAAACTTGACTGCACATTAAAATCACCTGAAGCAGTTTTAAAATGCCAGTGCCCTGGCCACACTCCACCTCAATTAAATCAGAGTTTCTGAGGATAGGACCCTAGCATGAGTAGTTTTTAAAGCTACCCAGATGTTTCCAATGTGCAATCAAGGCAGAGAATCACTGATCCAGAGAATCTCTAGGATGGTTCCAGTTCCAAATTTCCACATCTTAGTTACTGAACCAGATCATTTTAATGCTAATGAAGCCCAGTAATATAATTAAATTGGCTGCTATAGACAGATAAAAGATTACGGAAAGAATAAAGTAGTGACCAGTACACAATCGTGAATAATTAAAGTGAATGGTCTACAGCAAGCATTCGAATATCTACTGACTAGAAAAAAGACAGTGAAACCTGAAATCAGAAAGCTAAAATAAATAGAAGATAATGTGAGCAAAGAACACATTTAAGGTACAAAACACATAACATTATAGTAATATAATTAATTATAATAATTTCACTTAATTACAAATAGAGGTCCAAATGGTTATCTCTCCATTTCCCTACCTTTCTCTTATCAATAAATGTTGTCATATTGCATTGTATCTTAGCATGTAATATGCCAAAGCATCTCTTCCTCTGTGCCTTTTTACTAATCAATATTATGCAAGCTATCTGAAAACAAGCATGTTGGACTTAACTTTGCTCACCTTCTATGTGGGTTTTTCATTATTAAACTCATGTTATTCTGTAGTTTGCTGCCACTTTTACAAAATTCATAACAAAACCATAATGATTGTTTTATATGTATTATTCTTGATTATTTATTTTTATAAAACACTAGGTTAGGAAAAAATACATTCTGCACTAATCATAAGCAACTTTTTTTTTTTTTTTGGCAAACTGAGACATTAAATTCAGCAACTAAATGTTCTAAAAGTGATGATGCATAAATTTCAGCCTTCCATTAGGCAATTAAAAGCCAGTGTCTCCCAACTAGTGGCTTTCAGAGAACACTAATGCATCTTAATATTAAGCAATGATAACAAATTTAGCAAAATGAACATACTGAAATACAGAGAGAGACAAAGAAGCCACACACATTAGAGCAAATTCATATTTTGCACAGAGCTAAGTGAATCCTAGATCACTCAATAAACATTTAAGTGATGGACTAACTGACCTTGAGCTTATCTGGTCTAACACACTACTCATTCCACAGATAATTCAAGTTTGATAGCCCTATGGATTAGGATTCCCCAATAAAAATAAAATGATTTTACACTCTGCTTCCTAACCCGGCTCTTTACAATACTTTGTTACATCTTCAAAGTAGAGTTTATCTAAGAATTTGTAGCACAATCTCTAATACATATCAAATAATCCCTAAAAATGTGTTTGATAAAAAGACTAAGCATTTAATTCAACCATAAATGAGAAGGGGGTTATCAAGTTCCAATCAAATTTTCAATGACATATAAAATAAATCAGATGATTAAGAGTACTATACTATGGAAATTTATGGCAATTCCTACAGTATGTTCAAAGTCCTGGCAATTTTTCTTAAACTATCACCATAAGGAACAAAAACAAAGGACAGGCAACATAAAATTGCACCTAAAATGTTGTAATCCTTCTACTGCATTCTGCCTTTACTCTTTCATGTATCACAATTATGAAAATATTTTTATTTAATCCACAGCTACCAGAAACAGTATATTATTGCTTGGGTTAATGTTCAAATGATAATATCAGAAACAGAGAGAAAACAGTAATGTTGATTTATGGGACTATTTCTCTATTAATAGTTATTATAAAAACAGCATACAAATAATGACGCTTACATTGGTAGTAATTTTCTTTAAAAAGGAAGTCTCTACAAAGTACTTTACAGTACTTTACATTGACCCTGCTTGTGGTTTCCCCTTGTTTGTCACAGGATGATAAAATTAAATTCTAACACATACAATAAATGTCTTTCAAAACAATTAACTTAGACAAAATATACTGTTAAAAAACTGCTCTACTCCAGAAATTTAATCTCTCTATACATTTTTTAAAACATTAACAAGATATATTAGTCTTCTAGAGATGATTAACTATTCAGTTTAAATATCTTTTCAACTGAAAAAATCATTAAGATTCTGAGTACAAAGGCCAATATGGAAATCCATGCATGGAAATTCTGTCTTCATAAAAACTAAATATTAAAAGAAAATTACAGGAAACAGATGTGGCTCAAGCAGTTGCACTCCCATTTACCATACAGGAGGTCCGGAGCTCCATACCCAGGGCCTCCTGGTGAGGGCAAGCTGGCCTGTGTGCCAAGTTGGCCCACGCGGAGTGCCGGCCCACGTAGAGTGCCGGCCCACGTGGGAGAGCCGCCCCATGCAGGAGTGCCACCCCACGCAGGAGTGCTGGCTGAAGCTGAGAGCTGGCGCAGCAAGATGATGCAACAAAACACACAGAAAAGAGACAATAAGACGACGTAGCAGAACAGGGAACTGAGGTGGTGCAAGAGAATGATCGCCTCTCTCCCACTCCAGAAGGTCCCAGGATCGGTTCCCAGAGCCGCCTAATGAGAATACAAGCAGACACAGAAAGAACACACAGCAAATGGACACAGAGAGCAGACAAAAGGGGAGTGGGGAGGAGAAATAAATAAATAAGCCTTAAAAAAAAAAAAAAAAGAAAGAAAAAGAAAAAAGAAAATTACACCAGCTTGTTACTTATCAAATGCAAAAACGAGGGAAACTTAATCTCTTCATCTCTGGAGGAAGTGAAATAAGTATTGTTTGTGGAAGGCAGCAAAAAAAGTCTGCCCAAATTTTCATACCAAAAGAATCAGCAATAATATTATAATGCTTTACAACTAAAAAAAGGAGAAACCAGGGTTCCTTAGAAATTTGGGAGCCTAGCACTGGGACAGGAAAAACACAGAATGAGCCTGGAGCACCTAGTAATGTCATAAAGTAAAAAAGCGCTCAAAAATAAAAAGATTTGAGGCATGTTAAACTGCACATGGGAGCAAACTTGTAAAGAGCACCCAATGCCCAACACAGGAACAACGTGAGCAATAAAACAAGTAATATACTATTAAATTATAACCCAAAGCGTAAAATAAACATACATGAGCCCATACTAATATAAATAATTGGGTGAATGAATGAATAAATGGGGGAAACAAGGTAAGTCTCCTTACAGAAGAACTCCAAATAGTATATGTAGATATCCTCTGCTCCAGGAGTGGAACTTGAAACACACATGGTCCCCCATCCCTTTAGTGTGGGTTAGTGACTTGCTTCCAGAGGGTGGGGGGACACTTTCCACTGGAGAAACATGACAAACACTAACTTAGCCAGGTAATCAGAGTCAATATCAACAGTTATAAGGCCTGTTGATACACATACCCTTGCTATAATGTGATGAAAATAGCACACTTTACTTCTGTTGTTCCTCCCAAAACCCATAACCTTAGTCTAATCACAAGGAAAACATCAGGCAAACCCCAAATAAGGAAAATTCTGCAAAACACTTGACCATTAGTCCTGAAAAATGTCAAGGTCATGAAAACCAAGAAAAGACTGAGATACTGTCACAGACCAGCAGACCAAGGTAATATGATGACTAAATACAACATGGTATCCTTGATGGGATCCTAGAATAGAAAGATGACATTAGTGGAAAATTAGTGGCATCAAAATAAAGTACGGAGTCTAGTTAACAGTATTATACTGATATAGGTTTTTACATTTTTACAAATGGAACTTGGTAAAATAAGATGTCAAAAATGGGGGAAACTCAGCGAGGTATACAACAGGATCTCTCTATCTTTGCAACTTTTATGGAAATCTAAAATAACTCCCAAATTTTAAAACTCTTTTAAAAAATAACGCACCCATGTGGATAGATTAATCTTAAAAAAAGTTTGCCTCACAGGTAAAAACAGAACAATGCAAAAGAATTTCATAGAGGCAGGCCATGCTTATAGTCTGTCAGAATCTTTGATTTGAAATGTGAGTTTAAGTTTGGAAATTTCTTATAGAGAGAAGCAATGTTCAGCAATTCAAAGGCCTGAAAGCTTAAAGCCACTTATTTAGTAAGCAATAAGTTGTCCCCCTACTGTCAGTCTTTCATCTACCCTATCAATGTCATTCAACTGTTATATTCTGGCCATACAATGCAATCTTAAAAACCTTAAACCATCCAGGGACTAGATGAGTCACACACACACACAAAAAAAACCTTTAATGACACCTACTTTAAGCTGAGACACAAACTCACACCCATAATTACCAAAAGTCATGAATTGATGACTGAGTTTGGCCTTAATCTACCTCGCACTACACCATCCCCAAGTATTCTAACTCTAGCCCAAATAATTTCGGTTTCGAAGAGCCCACAAGACTTCTGCTTTTTTGTTCCTGTGTTTGTTTCTTCTTTAATATTTTACAGCCCATACCGGACTGTGAGCTCCTAGATGACAGAGAACAGCAGGTCTTATTTATTCACATTAATTCTCCAGTCTAGCACAGGAATTTATGCATAGCAGGTGCTTAATATGTGGCTTTTTAAAATTCACTTAAAAACTAAGTTTCCACATAACACAATTTTAAAAATCAAAAAAGTCCTTAATAATCAGTTAACAAGTTGTGCTCAAAACTCGTCATTTTCATTAAATACAAATCATCTTTTTAAATTTTATACCAACTGAAATGACAGAACCAGACTGAACTAGACTCCTTAGACAATCATTATCTGTCATTGCACCTGTGAGCAACTGTGAGGCCACATGGAAAATGAAGTCAAATGACTGGACTTTGAAGAAGTACAATCTGGGGAAGCGATTGTGGCTCAACTGATAGACCATCCACCTACCATACAGAAGGTCCAGGGTTCAATACCCAGGGCCTCCTGACCCATGTGGTAAACTGGCCCATACACAAGGAGTGCCGTGCCACACAGGGGTGTCCCCCCTTGTAGGGATGCCCCACACGCAAGGAGTGCGTCCTGCAAGAACAGCCGCCCTGTGCACAAAGAACGCAGCCCACCCAGGAGTGGTGCCACACACACAGAGAGCCAATGGCAGCAAGATGACGCAACAAAAAAAGTGACACAGTATTCCCAGTGCCTCATGACAAGAGTGCAGGCAGACACAGAAGAACACACAGCGAATGGACACAGAGAGCAGACAACTGGGGGGAAGGGGAGAGAAATAAATAAAATAAATCTTAAAAAAAAAAAAAGTATAATCTGTATATTAGAGACGTGTGTTGAATATGGTATAGTTTACTTTTGAATGCCAATATTTATGATCTCCATCATAAAGTACAGTAACACCCAAAATTCAGGGAATAAGAAAACATAATATAGACCTCTCGTTTATCCAACAATTCAGGGCACAAACAGGAGCAAAATTTCTACAATCAACTCCCAGTTCTATTCACTAATCAGATTCCATTACTTGGTGACATCCTACTTTTCTTGCTTACTAGATGGGCATCAACCTACACTTCATAAAGCACCTGGACCATAAACAAGAGTGTGGGAAAGGAGAAAAGGAAGGCAGAGTCAACTAAGGCCCAGCCTGAGTTACCAGAAACCTGAGCTTCTGGGTCAAAACCTGAGTCCAAAACCACCCACACATACATAAATTAAATATTATTTGGTCATCCTTCTCCCAGGATTTGCAAATTCCAGGACAAAAATAAAAACAAAACAAATAAAACCTTCAAAGAATTAAGATTACAGGGACAACTTTCTAGATCTAATTTCCACCTGTGCCCAACAGTTTTCAGAACAGCATTAATGCCACAACATTTACAAAGTTTTAAAATTATGTTCTTACTAACTCACACCTATTTATGATAGCAATTTGTTTCCAAAAACTGATTATTATTGCGCTAAAACAAACAAGAGACAAACCCACTCATTCCTAAACAGTTCTCCTGTCTCTAGTGTTCACAGAGAACTGGTCCACTACTATAGACTTAAAGCAATTTTCCAGTGCTCATATAATATCAATAAACACAGAAATGATCTATTTAGAGAAGTGAACACCCAGAATAATTCCCTAGTTCTTTTTCATCGATTACATAAACAAGCCTTTTATTTTAAATGTTAAAGGTGGGGGGCAGGGAAGAGGGAGAAAAAGAGAAAAACTAAAATTGAAATTTTAAGTGTCCACAAAAGCCTATACAGTTTTAATAGCCAGTTTTACCAGTTATTCAATAGGCTAACTTCAGCTCTTTTTTCATCTTCTGTATTGTATGTCCCTGAGTGTCTTTCATGATGCTTCTGCAAAAGGGCTGCCTAGTCAAAATAGGGGAACACATTCATTCTACCCTCTCCCCACTTAATGACGCTTGGGGCAGCTCAGAAAGTCAAAGACTCTAAAAAGTGCTGCAGTAAATAAATGTGTTTAGTGCAAGTTTAATTTAGATCTAAAAACTGTCTTTTCAAGAAACATAGTAATAAACGTTTTAAGAAAAGTCAACTTTAAAAAAAAAGACTTGAGAGAGAAACTGCGTAATATAAAACCATGTCTTTATAAGAACTCGGTTAACTTTTGTTTTTTATGGGCCTGTTCTTGACAGTCTCATCAGAATGCAAGATGTACATTCTACTACTGAGAAAATGTAATGTGAAATCTAGATTCACACCTGTATACAAATGCCCAAGTACAATAAACCTAAATTTGGTTTATAAGAAAACCACACAAAAAAATGAAATTCCATTTTAATGAAAAGTAGTTATTAAACATTAACTATCATGTGTTATAGATGCTTTGAAGGATTTAGAGACAAAATAGAAATAAAATCAGGAAAAACAGTTGGAAACAGCCTTGTATCCAAATCCGCCAGGGTAATAGATTACCTAGTAGTTTGACTTTCTTTTAACCAAGGGATCACAAAACGTTCCAGATTCAAAATATAAAAAATGATAAAAAGTTCAAACTTTCCTGAAAATAAATACAAGGAACCAACATTTACCATTTTCAACATCTTTTCTCTCCTTATATTGACCCCCATGCCTAATCACATACTTGAGAGATAAAGAATGGGCCACAGAGTTCAACAGAATCTCCCATTTCTTTGTAAGGATTATTAAATTAATTGTGCTGATTTCAACATCAAGTGAGCAGTGGGTTCTCTAAATTTTCCAATTCAGTGAACAATAATTTGTGATACATATCTCAACTAAGACCTAATTGATCTTTTCAGTCTTGAACCTAAAATAAAAATAATCATTTTCTAATCTTAAAAATTTCACAAAACATGTTCATTATAGAAAAAGTGAAGCTGTATACGAAAAAAACAAAATTAGTTTTGTGCAGTCTCTTCTCTGAGAAAGACATTTTGAAAAGATTTTATTAAGTACATATTTATTTATTAAGCATATGTATGGCAGGAACTGTGGAGAACTCCTTTTCTTTGCTTTTCATCTAATTTAATCCTTTCAACTAATTGTGAATTTGTAATGGAATCTCTGTGACAAAAACTATGACAATAAAAGGTTACATATCTTAACTAAAGTCACAAACCTGGTAAGGAGCAAAGCCAGAATTTGAACCCCAGTCTGGTGAGGCAATTCATGCCCACACATACCTGTACAAGTACAAATGTGTTTTTTAAACAAAAGTTCAATTATAGTGTAAGTTCTGTTTTCTTCACTGACATCTGCCATAAATATCTTTAGGAACAACTATCAACAGTAGTCTTCTACTTTAGCATCTTTATTCATTCTACCAAGACATTCCTTTTAGATATTTGAGTTTTTGCTACTTATTTTTACAACTGTAAAAAAATGCTGTGATATAAGTTCTGCCACTTCATAGTGTGACCTTGAGCAAGTCAGTAGACCTTTCTGAGCCTTTTAGGGTGCTCTGAAAATTGTGTCAAAAATCAGTAAATAGCATATAAATTACTTCCTAAATAAATGGTGGCTTTTTCAGATATCTCTATGATAAATTTCTGAAAGAAAAGCTGCTGCATCAAAGGGCATGAATATTGTTTAAGGTTTATAATGTATATTTCAAAAGGCCTACACAAAAAATGTTAGAAGTTATTTGCCCACCAGCTCTTTATGAGCACCGGTTTCTTGAAAGCTCTATGAAAACTACGTTTTAGCCTTCTTTTCCCAATTTCTATTAAATTTCCAAAGGATAAAAGTTGATATTTCACTGTAAACGGAATATTAATTTCTATTGAAAAACACTTTTTAATATATTTTAGGGCCATCTGGTATTTCCTCTTTTGTTAATCATCTGTCTTTCCTTTCCCTTTATTCACTACATTATTGAAACATTTGTCTTATTGAGTTAAAAAGTCATGTATATCTTCTTTAAGAGTAATATCTTTATCATACATGTTGCAAACTATTTTTTCCAATAATGTTTAGCTTTAGATAAAAAGAAAAGCTAGGAGGCAACATAAGCCAGCCCCCTCTCTACCAGTAGGTAGTGCAGGGCAGTGGTTAACAGTGTAAGAGCCAGAGCCAGTTTGCATGGATTCAAATCCCAGCTCTTCCACTTCCCGTATAACCTTGAACAAGTTAGGTTATCTTTTTAATGCCTCAGTTGCCTCACCTGAATATGATTAGTAGTAGTAGTAGTAGTAATAGTTCCTACTTCATTAGGTTGTTCTCAGGACTAAATAAGTTAAAATACAAAGTAATTAGATTTAGTGACACATAGTAAGCAATCATCAAATGATTTTTATTGCTATCTCCATAGTTTTCTGAGTTCATCAAAGCTCTTAACCTTTAAAATCTACAACTCGCCAGAAACTACCTTATTAACCTCTACATGTACAAAAAAAAAAAAAACCTTAATCTAAATGTGATAAAAGCTAAAACTTCTGATCTTTGCTTATGAAATTTAACAGAAATTTTTAAAAATTAACATTCCACCTTCTGTTGCTTTTATAAACTCATCCCCACTCTCCTTCACCCTTCTCCTTACAGTGATTAACACCCAATTTAGAATTACATAACAACAACTTCATAGTTTATCAGAAACTTAATTCACTCTGCTATGGCAACCATGAAATATGGAGGAGGGGAGAGAGGGTAGTTAGGGGAAGATACACTGAATAGTATCATAAATGTGACAATCTTCCCTGACAATCTTTTTTCCAGATGAGGAACCTGATGACAAACGACTCAGATACCCACAATTCTTTATCAAGAGGTGCCAGCTTACCTAGCAACACTTCCTTCCCACTTCTCTGCAAATGTACTGTCTCTAGGACAAGACACAGCTGCTCCACCTGTATCTCGCTCAGGCCATACATACATCTAGAGTCTGTTCCCCCAATCATCCCATAGCCCATCTGATGTCCCAGAGCTATTTAACCCTGAATTCCTCTACCTCCTCCCTGAAGCCTCTCAATTACACCACTCTGATCCTTCACAATACTTCTTAATACTGTCTATAACTGCTTGTCTGAAATGGTAGCCACTACTAGTCATATGTGGCTTAAAAAGTCCCTAGTCCTAGCTGAGCTGTACTGTAAGTGGAAAATACACACCGGATATCCAAGACATGGTATAAAAAGAAGAATGTAAAATATCAAGTTTTTTTCACATAGACTTACATGACAATGTTTTTTGATATCCAGGTTAAATAGAAATTATTAAAATTAACTTTAGCTGTTTCTCTTTACATTCTTAATGTGACCATTAGAATATTTAAAATCACACATATGGCTTGCTTTATATTTCTATCAGACCAGACTGATCTATATATAGCTTATATTTTGAAAATGGTCTTGGGTAAACACCGAATAATCAACCAAACTTTCTAAGTAGTATTATGATAATAAAGAAATGCAAAAATAAGAAAGCAAATTATTTAATGAGAAAAACCATCAGAAAGCTTGATCAAAAGCATTTAAGAGACTATAGGGGGAAACGGACTTTGGCCCAGTGGTTAGGGCGTCCGTCTACCACATGGGAGGTCTGCGGTTCAAGCCCCGGGCCTCCTTGACCCGTGTGGAGCTGGCCCATGCGCAGCGCTGATGCGCGCAAGGAGTGCTGTGCCACGCAAGGGTGTCCCCCGCGTAGGGGAGCCCCACGCGCAAGGAGTGCGCCCGTGAGGAGAGCCGCCCAGCGCGCAGGATGCTCCGAGGAATGGCGCCGCCCACACTTCCCGAGCCGCTGACGACAACAGAAGCGGACAAAGAAACAAGACGCAGCAAATAGACACAGAGAACAGACAACGGGGGAGGGGAATTAAATAAATAAATAAAAATAAATCTTTAAAAAAAAAAAAAAAAGAGACTATAGGTATGATTTCTCTATAAACCTGGACTCACCAAACATATTACAACCAACTTCTTCAATTCCACTGCTGTTACTTATAATCTTCTGAGACCGTGTGCATTTTGAAAAGACCATCAAGAACATCCTGCAACCAGACCAGGTTACAAGTAACCAGGTAATGTGAATCACATTTCAAATTCACTACACTGAAATGTAAAGAGAAGGAATGACAGGAGGGAACCATTTAAAAAAAAAATAAACCGAACTGAGAGGATTGTAAAGAAGTACAAGAACAGATAAAGATTATTAAGATTGTGAGCTAGCTTTAGCTAAATCAAAAATTAAATCAAGCAGATTTCCAAGAAGATGGCCTCAGATTAAGTCGGCAGGGCTCAGCCGTCTTACAAATAACTGAGGAAAGGCAAATGTTGTCCAACTGCTGCTTTGGGGACCTGCAGACCAGGAGAGTGCCACACACAAAATCCAGAAGGGTGAGGGAGAGAGAGACAAAAAGGCGGAAGTGAAACCTGAGTGACTCTCACCACACAGCTGAGAAGGACCCATACCCACCATCTTAGAGGCAAAAGCCTCAGTTAAACCAAGACCAACTACGAAGGAACAGGCATTTTTCTCCTTGGGAAGAGGGAGAGTGTGGCAGAGGGTGTGCTTTCTCCTCAATAAGTTTGGACATGTCTCTAGCCAACCCAGAAACACAAACCAGTAGAAGCTGAAAGTCACTTCTGTGGAAAATTTCGCTGAAGAGCACCCTCTGCTGGCAGGCTGAGAAAGTGAAAGAAAAAAAGCCCTTTGCAGTCTCTCATGTCCAGATCTTCAAACCCCTTTGGACCTGGTCTGAGCCCCAGTAGTGAATCCAGGCACTGTTTTGATAACTTCAGCAGGGAAATTTTAAATATTTAGAATAAGCTGAACCAAAACTAAAGAGGAGCTATGAAACAAAACTACCGGGAGAGAGAGAAATCGACCATCAAAGTAAATTCACCAATATACTCAGATGCCTAGACATAAGCTAAAAATCACAAGCCATAATAAAAAACAGGAAGATATGGCCCAGCCAAAGGAACAAATTAAAAATCCTGATGAGACACGGGACTTAGGATGACTAGTCAATGAGGTTCACACAAATGTCCTAAGTCAATTCAAGGAGTTGAAGGAAAATACAGTTAAAGTGATAAAGGATATTAAAAAGACACTGGGTGAGCATAAAGAAGACTTGGAAAGGCTACAAAATAAGACACAATGGATGAGTTTAGAATTACATTAAAAGGGAACAGGTGTAGCTCAACTGGTTGAGTGCTTGCTTTCCATGGATGAGGTCCCAGTTCGATCCCCAGTACCTCGTAAAAGCAAAAAAATTTAAAAAAAAAAACCTCTCATTGGGGAGCGGCCATAGCTCAGTGGTTGAACACTTGCTTCCCCATGCTTGAGGCCCTGTGTTCAATCCCTGGTACCTCCTAAAAAAAAAAAAAAAAAAAAGTTAGAGGCATATCACAGATTTGAATTGCTTGAGGACAAAATTTGTGAAATAGAAGACAGAGTTTCTGAACTTGAAAAGATCAAAAGAAAGAGAAAAGAAAGGAAAGGAGAAAATTGAACAAGGTCTCAGGGAATTAATGACAGAATGACCTGCACAAGCATATACTCTATAGGTGCCCCAAGAGAAGAGAAATAAAGGGGGCAGAAATATTTGAGGAAATTAATGGCCAAAAATTCCTGAAACTTTATGAAAAACATAAATATCAATATCCAAAAAGGACAAAAGACTCCAAACAGAATACTGAGACATCTGCTATTCAAGAATTTTAAATGCCAGAGATAGAGAATTCTGAAAGCAGCAAGAAATAAGCATTGTATCACATACAAGGACGTTCAATAAGACTGAATGCTGATTTCTTATCAGAAACCATGGAAATGAGAAGGCAGTGGTATAAATTTAAGATACCAAAATTTTAAAAAACTGGTCAAGAATTTTTAATCCAGCAAAACTGTCCTTCAAAAATGAAGGTGAGTTTAAAGTTTTCAACAGATAAACAGAAACCAAGAGTGTTTGTCACCAAGAGCCTGGACTTACATGAAATTCTTAAGGCAGTGGCTGCAGCCTGAAAGGAAAACACAGGAGAAAGAAGCTTGGAGAAGAGTGTAGAAATGAAAGGGTAACTAAAAGGGTTAAAAGAAAGACAATAGTCATATATGACAACAAAAGCCAAGGGGAAAAAAATGGATGAAATAAATAATGCCTTTACATTAATAACTTGGATTATTAATGGTTGAACTCTCCAATTAAAAGACACAGAGTAGCAGAATGTTTTTGTTCTGTTTTGTTTTTTAATGAGCCATCTATATACTGTCTATAAGAGACTAACTTAGATGCAAGGACACAGGCTGACAGTGAAAGGTGGGAGAAAGATAGTCCATGCAAATAGTAACCAAAAATGAGCGGAATAGCCATACTAATATCAGACAAAATAGATTTATAATAGAAAACTGTTAAAAGAGACAAAGAAAGTCATTATATATTTCAAAAGGGGCAATTCACCAAGACGAAATAACAATAATAAATACTTGTGCACCTTAATTGGGTGTCCCAAAATATATGAGGCACACACTGGCAAAACTGAAGGGAGAAATAGACGTCTCTACAACAATAGATGGAGACTTCAATAGATGACTCCCATCATTGAATAGAACATCTGAACAGAGGATCAATAAGGAAAAAGAGAGCTGGAATAATATAATTAATGAACTGGACCTATAAGAACACTGCATCCCTAAAGCAGCATGATATATATTTTCCTCAAGTGCACAAGGATTCTTCTCCAGGACAGAGCATATGTTAGTTCACAAAACAAGTTTCAATAAATTTTTAAAAGATTGGAATTATACAAAGCTCTTTCTCTGATCATAATGGAATGAAGCTGGAAATCAGTAACAGATGGAGAAAGAGAAAATCCACAAATATGTGGAGATTAAACAACACACTCAAACAGTCAATGGATCAAAGAAGAAATCAGTAAGTATCTTGAGATGAATGAAAACGAGAACACAGCATATCAAAACTTATGGGATGCAGCAAAGGGATCGCTGAAAGGGAAATTTACAGCCCTCAATGCTTACATTAAGAAAGAAGAAAGAGCTAAAATCAAAGACCTAGCTTACATCTAGAGGAACTAGAAAAAGAACAGCAAACTAATGCCAAAGTAAGCAGAAGAAATAAAAAAGATTAGAGCAGAAATAAATGAAATAAAAACAACAGAATCAACAAAACCAAAATTGGTTATTTAAGACCAACAAAATATGGACAAACCCTTAGGTAAATTGACAAAGAAAAAAAAAAAGAGAGAAGATGCAAATAAATAAAATAAAAAATGAGAGGGGGACATTATTACTAACACTTAGAAATATAAAAGATTATAAGAGGACAATATGAACAACTGTACACCAATAAACTAGATACAGATGAAATGGACAAATTCCTAGAAACACACAAACAACCTAGACTGACCACAAAAGAAATAGAAGACCTCGACAAACCAATGACAAGCAACAAGGTTGAAAGTCATCAAAAACCTCTAAAAAGAACAAAATTGGAGGATACTCACTTCCTGACTTTAAAGGATACTACAGTGGTATAAATCAGCTTGGTACTGTCATAAAGATAGACAAAATTGACCAATGAAACTGAATCAAGAACTCAGGAATAGACCCTCCTATCTATGGCCTAGTGAATTTTGGCAAGGCTGTCAGACCCACCAGTCAGAAAAGTGTATTCAACAACTGGTGCTGGGAGAACTGGATATACTGAGCCAAAAGAAAAAGGACCTCTATCTCACAACTTAGAGAAAAATTAACTCAAAACGGATCAAAGAACTGAATAAAAAAGCTAGAACCATAAAACTACTAGAAGAAAATGTAGGATCTTGTAGTAGGTGGTGCTTTCTTAAACCTCACATCCAGAGCACAAGCAATGAAAGAAAAGTACATAAATGGGACTTCCTCAAAATTAAACTTTTGTGCTTCAAAGGACTTTTGTCAAGAAGTGAAAAGGCTGCCTACTCAATGGGAGAAAATACTTGGAAAACACAATTTCCATGTTACAAAAAGAGATCATAAAACTCAAGAATAAAAAGACAAGCAACCCAATCAAAAAATGAGCAAAATAAATTGAATAGCTATTTTTCCAAAGAAGAAATACAAATGGCCAAAAAGGATATGAAAAGATTTTCCACATCACTAGCTATTAGGGAAATAAAATACCATTTCACACCTTATAAAACAGCCATTATTTTAAAAAAATAAATAAGAGGAGCAGGTGTAGCTCAGTAGTTAAGCACCTGCTTCCCATGTATGAGGTCCTATGTTCAGTCCCCGGTATTCCCTAAAAAAAAAAAAAAACCACAAGTGCTGGAAAGGACTTGGGAGAAACAGGAACAGGAACTTTCCTTCACTGTTGGTGGGAATGTAGAACGGTGCAGCCTCTGCTGAAAACAGTTTGGCAGTTCCTCAGGAAGCTAAATACAAATTTGCCATATGATCCAACAATCCTGCTACTAGGAATATATTCAAAAAACCTCAAAGCAGGGTGCAAACAAATGTTTGCACACCCATATTCAGAAGAGCATTACTCACAAATGCTAAAAATGGTAACAACCCAAGTGTCCATGAACTGATAAGTGGATAAACAAAATGTGGTATATACATATGCTGGAATACTAGTCAGCTGTACGAAGAAATGAAGTCAGAATACATATGATAACATGGATGAAACTTGAGGACATTATGTTGAACAAAATAAACCAAACACGAAAGGATAAATATTGAATGGTTTCCCCACTAATATGAACTAAATACAATGAGTAAACTCATGGAGTTAACATCTAGAGTATAGGTTATTAGGAGATAGATTAAGTGTTGAGAAGGGGGTACTGAGGTTTAATGTACATAAAATTTGTAATAAAGGTGATTGTAAATGTGTAGAAATGGATAGAGTTATGGTAACACATTATAGTGAGTATAACTAACACAGCTGATTTATAAATGTGACTGTGGCTTAAAAGGGAAGTCTAGGAATGTAAATATCAACTGAAAGGAAGATAATATAGGGACTATATAATAACATAGTGAACTCAGGAGTGGATGAGGATTGTAGTTAATAGTACAAATACAAGAAACATTCTTCTATGAACCAGAACAAATGTATGTCACTATTACAAGGTGTTAAGAATATGGTGATACTGGGAAAAATAAAACTAATGTGATTTTGGACGACAGTTAACAGTATTATTGTAATATTTTTACATTGGCGGCAAAGAAGATACTATATCAATGCTAAGAGTCAACAATAGGTAGGTACAAGGGGAGTATGGATTTTTCTTATTGGAGTAATGAAAACATTCTAAAATTGACTGAGGTGATTACAGCACAGTGCTGTGATGAAACCTGAGAGTCACTGCATGTATATTTTGGATGGACTGTATAAGGTACGGACCATATAACACAGTGAGCTCTGTGGTGCTGAACAGTAGAAATATGAGAATGTTTTCTCATGAACTGTAACAAATATATAATACTAATACTTGGTGTTAACATTAGGGTGATTGTTTTAGTTTGCTAAGGCTGCTGATGCAAAATACCAGAAATGGATTGGCTTTTATAAAGGAAATTTTAGTAGGGTAAGAGTTCACAGTTCCGAAGCTGTGAAAAAGTCCAAATCAAGGCATCATTAGTCAGCTGCTGGCAGACGCTAGACTCCTGCCATGTGGCAAGGTAAAATGGTGGCTCTCCATCTGGGTCTCTGCCTTCTCCTTGAAGCTACTTTCTCCTCATCTCTTCAGCCTTGTCTCTTCGCCATGAGCTACTCTGTGGAACTAGCCTCAGGGGCCTCTTTCTGTGTCTTGGTTCTCCATGTCTCAGTTCTCAGTGTCTCGGTTCTCCATTTCAGTTCTCTACTGATCCCAGGCTCTAGCCTCAGGGATCTCTCTCAGCCTCTTGGGGCTTTCTCTCACATGGCAGGGTCAATATGGTAGCTTTCTTTCTCTATGTGTTTCTGCTTTTAGTTCTCAGTTTATATAAGACCAGCAAGAAGGTAGAAACCTAACCTGGGTCAAGCCTCACTGACTAGTCCAATCAAAGGCCCTAAAGCAATCTACTCAAAAGTGATCTAATCAAGGTCCATTTGCTGGATCTAATTCAATCAAAGTGCCCTGCACCCATTAGAATGGATTAGTTCAAAGAAGATGATCCTTTCTGGGAGTCACAAAACTTCAAACTGCCACTGTGGCTTATGGGAAAACTAAACCAAATATAAATTATGGACTATAGTTAGCAGTAATATTTTGATGTTCTTTCATCATTTGTAACAAATGTTCCAGAACAATGCAACGTGTTGGTGATGGGGTGATATATGGGAATCCTGCACATTATGCATTAATGTTTTGTAAATTCACAACTTCTCTAATAAAAAAAATAATTCCAGTCAAATATTATTAGGTTCCTATATTCAACAACATGAAACAATAGAGATAAATGGGACTGAGGAGCTACACAGAAATTAGGGAGAGAATCCTGAATGTCCATTTAAGATACAGATAAACTGTGCTGATATATATACTATATACACACCGAATTAGATAAATGAGATACATACACGTCAACATGAAAAGATCTCAAAAGATAATGTTGAGAAAAAGCAAGCTGCAAAATGATATACAAAGGATGATAGCATTTAGATGAACTTTAAAAGCATAAAACTATGGTTTACAGAAATATATGTGAAGTATAAAAATATAGCTATGAAGTGATAGGACATCCACCAAATTGTCAACAGTGATTGGCCCTGAGTGAGAGGCAGGACAGAGAAGGAAGAACTAGAATAGGACAAAGGGTCTTTCCCTAATGCTCTTACATCCTATACACACTCAGGAAAAGGAATATGAGAAAATGTGGTTTCAAGAGGACTAACAGGCACCTGGTTACTGTAATATAACTTTCTGGAACAAAATGATGGTATACATATGGACTACATTCTACTTTCACAGTTACACACACAACCCAATCCTACATTACTGTCTGTTACAGGAAGGCGAAGATTCTAGAATCTATAAGTCTCCATGGCAACAACACAGTCTGCCAAAAATGGAGGCATTTTGTTCAGAGTCCGAGAAAACAACTCTCTCCCCAAAGAGCACTCTGCCCATTCAAAAAAGAAAAATAAATCAGAAATACCTACTCCTAACTGCCTCCCCAAATATCAACCTTAGAGCAGTGATAAAGCATTATTCTGGATCTTTCTCAGGTTATACACACACACACACACACACACACACACACCACTATATATTTCATATATCTTTGAAATCTGATTTTGATTCAAGCCTTCGGCCATCTCAAGATAAATTATACTACATGGATTTACAAATCCTACTTATATTAACTAGCTAGTCAGGAGTCTAGCAGAATATTTTGTGCCAGAAAATATATTCTCCTTGAGTATACCGTAAGACAGAGATTAAAACATACACTCGAATGTTTATTTTTCAGGTGCCTCTCATTGTTATGGGTCTCCATCTAAGATGGCAGTACCCGAAGCCCTGAGAGTCAAGCCCTATATCAGCTTGCAGCCAAGATGAGGAAGAAGCTGGGCCACAGAACCTTGAGAAGAGGAGCAAGCCCAGAAGGGAAGGCTGAAACACGTCAGCCTTGCTTCAACATGTGGAGCTGACTTTAGTGAGAAAGTATCTCTTATGATACCTTGAGTTGGACTTTCCACAGCCTTGGAACAGTAAGCTTTTACCCAAATAAACACCCTTTATAAAAGCCAAAAAAAAATTGTTGTACCTCTCAAACCTCTCATATCTTTGGGACCCAAAACAAGGGAAGATTAAGATCTGAAACAAAAATAGCACAAATACCAACATTTTTCATCAATAAATTAGAGGAAATGGTAGTTACTGTAGAAAGATTTTTTTAATCCTTAATAAATACCCAAGGTAGATTTTTTTAATGTTTTAAAATAAAGAGGCATTTGTTTTAAATATGTTAGGCTCAATTCACAAATTACATTTGTTCCTCTGGTTTACTGGGAGCCATTCTAACACAGTGCTTAAAATCCCAGGTAATAGAACCAGAGCTACGGAATTCCAGGACCAGCTTTACCACTTAGCATCTCTATCAGCCCTGGTTAAGTCACTGCAACTCCAAACCCTCTCTTGAAATATGGAAATATTGTGTCCATTAATCATACAGGTTAAATGTTTAACACAGAACCTAACACAAAGAAAGTATTCAAAAAATGTTTGCTATTAGTTACTATTACTTATAACAAAGATTTTCTTTCAAGTAACCACTGCTTTTGGTAATTTAAAATGCTGTTATCATCCTGAAAACAAAAACAAAGCTTCTATTATAACTATATGCCATAAATGGTCTTTTTTATTAACAATAAACTTGCTTGGTTTATTACCCTTCCATGCATAAATGTATTTCTTATTTTTCTATGGTTTATTTTTTTGTTAAAACCATGAAGTATTCTGGTACATCAAACCTTCCCCCACAGCAGCTGTTGTGTGAAACTGACTCATGAAATGTAGACATAGAAATGAAATATTTTATCATCTGGTCTCATCCACTTGCCAATGTACCAGTAGGATTTTTCCAAGCTATAATTTATTTTCATATACTCCAAATAAATAGCTTATTGGTTTTGTCAGAAATCAATCTGAATTCATTATATATAAGAAAAACATTCCTCATTTGTCAAAGCTATAAATCCATTAACTTCTGTTTATAACAAAATAGGGAGAAAGAATAAAACAAAATTTTACCACGCTTTTTAATGTTGTCCATGGCATTGAGGTACTTCTTTTTTTACTTTCAAAGTAAAAAAATAAAAATATCCAAATTGTCACTTTTTTCATTGTCCTGGATAAGAAACATTCTTTCCTATCAAGTGAATTGCTAATCCTATCAAATCTTAGATGCAGACAACATGGAAAGGACATTTGGTCATACACACAGAATGGTAGGAGAACTCCTTATGTCTTCTGTTCTGCGCCTGTTCCCCAAACAGCAGTGATACAATGACAGGAGCACTGCTCTTAGAGACAAGAAAGGCTTTTATGATCTCACTGCTTGATGAAGCTACACTCACTTCAGGTTAACTATTATTGATACATAAGTATAATTGATTAAAAATGTCTGCAGAACGGGGCAATAAACATGAAAATAATTCCAGCCTTACTCAGAATCAGAGAAAGGTTATGTAAACCTTGCAATACAATTTTTTCACTTCTCAGATAGGCAAATTGAAAATTTTTAATGAAACTCCATTGCTGTCATGGATTCTTATACACAGTTGCAAATATAAATTGGCTCAGCCTTTTCAGTGAGCCATTTGGTAATATCGAATCAAAATGTCAAATGCATGTATATTTAGACTCAGTAATTCCATTGCCAAGAATCTAATCCAGAGTCTGTGGATCTATTCACAAAGAAATCACAAACAAATTTACACACAATAATATTCACCACAGCATACTGGAAAATGGGCATAGAATCTGGGAAACACCCTAAATGTCCACCCTGAGGGGACTGCTAAGATAAATGTAGATGCATTCATCAGGGAAATATTCTGTAGCCTTAGGAAGAATGAGGCTAACCTCTGGATCATCTCACAGAAATATTATTTAAAAGAAAAGGCAAGAATTGTGTTTGCACAATGATTCCAGTTGTTTAAATTAATAAAAGTTATCTAAATATACTGGCAAATGCATAAAATATTTCTTCAAGTATATAAAAAATGTATTAAGAGATTTTGGAGTGGTAGGATACACACAAGGGAGACTTCCATTTTACTTAAATTGCTTTAGACTGAGTACTAGAGTGTTTGTATATTTCTAATTTATTTTTTACTAAAGAAATTATAGGTTTACAGAAAATGATGCAGAAAATAGAGTTCCCATACATCCTCTCACATGCACAGATTTCCCTATTAATGACACTCGTCATTAGTGTGTTATTTTTGTTACAATTAATTAAACAATATTAAAATTATACTATTATGTACATTAGGTCTACTGTTTGTATTGTACACTTCTATGGCTTATTTAAAAAGTGTTATTCTGGTTGTATTTTTTTAAAATAAGCAAAATATGCTTATATGCAAAACTGATCTAGAAAATTTTCTATAGAAGTTCTAAATAGATTCGACATCACTGCTAAAACACCTGCCATCAGAAAACTGGCATTATTAGTGTTAAATTCTCTCTTCCCAGCTCCCATCTGCTAAATAACCTGCTGGTCTTCTTGATTTCATTTCTACCTCTTTGTTGACTAAAGAATTTTCATCAAGCATCTTTCTTCACATTGATCCCTCCATATAGAAGAGTTTTCTACAATACTACCTTGGTTTTCCAGTTCTCCATTTTCCCAGCAAATCCTGATTTCTCTGATATTTTTAACACTTAACGTTGTCACCGCACAACCTAACATTGGGCAATTACAAAAGAGGTATCCCAAAAATATTTTAAGAAATGGCAATATCACCATAATTAATATGCAGTTTCCAACAACTGCTGCTTTAAAAAAGAAAGGCAAGTTCAGATGTGTTTGCTGTTTTGGATCTGTAAGAGGGAGAATATAAATATTATACTTGGAGTTTTTCAACTTTCTTAAATATATACATAAATGTAAAAATCACTTTAGGCAGGCTAAACTAAATGAAATTATACTAACCATATTAAACTATACTAAAACTATTTCTACAAAAACTGAAATTATCTCCTTACAGCATAAAGTGTTGAAAACTTTAAGATTAAACAGCACAATGAATTAATCTGTGAAAGTACAACTGAATTAACTTTCAAACACGAAACCTGTAAGGGGCTATCCTAGTACAGATAATTTATCATACTTTGTAGTGGTGAAAGAGAAGACAACCTGACCCTCCATCAAATCCAGTATCTTAAAAGGCATATGCACAAATTGTAAAATACTATTCAAGTGAAATTCTCAGCACATAGGCTTCCACTGCTCTTTCAAAAATCTGTCTCTCAGCATGCAATTCCTGTTTACTGGATTTCTTTCTTCCTGCTTAATAACTCTACCCCTAATATGACAAAACCAAAAACCTGAAGGAATCTATTTTTATCACAGACATTCACTAGGGTATTTTCCATTTAATCAACAGGATGCAAAGTTGTTCATGCCTGACAAAAATCTGCCTGCTTTGTTCACTGTCCACTTGCAAATACTGAACAAAGGAAATCTTCAGGCAAATCTTACTCAACAAAAGGTAACTTTAGAATAAATTTATACCTAATATTCCTGCAATAATTATACTTCAGGATTTAAAATAACCAAAACAATCTTTAAGGAAAAACATTAAAAGTATTCTGTATATTTTTAAAGGGTATAGATAACATTCAATTGCCTTAGAATCCTCTTTTGTTATTCTATGCTTTAAATGGGTTTGCATGTCAGTTTTGCACTGTGTAGGAAGCTCTTTACAAAGCCCTACATATTAGAGAATTCTAATCTGGAACAAGATTAAAGATTGTGAGTGTAGAAAAAGGCTGCTGCAGGACTGACAATTCTCTCAATAGGACAATTATGGAGTCTTGCCAGTTGATACCTGCACAGTAAAGTTCCTTTCACTCTTTCCATACCACCTCATCACTGCGCTTCCACACTGTTATATTTTCTTCTTATCACTTCATTGGAATGTGAGCTCCTTGGAACCATGCCTTAATCATCAGTGTTTCCCATGCCTTAATCATCAGTGTTTCCCACTGCACTTAGCAGTACAGTGCCAAACACAGAATAGATGTGATAAATTTTTTTTTTAAATTGCAATGAGATAGTGTCAAGTATGCAAGTGCATGCCTCCTAGAACTTGACAGTCATGAATTAACTCATCCAATGTTACTTAGCCAGACACACCAAATTCCTTAGTCTAAAATTTACAATATTCTTCAGCCATAACTATTTCAATTCATTACTATATGTGAATTCCCTTGAGTTGGTAGTTATGATGTGTATCTTTCCAATACATATGGACTAACTCTAATCTAGGACTAAATGATTAGTGTCCTTGATTTTTGGTTCCAATGGTCTCAGAAAGAACAGTCTTATGCTCCAATTAGTGAGGCAGAAAACAGACAAAGATATGGTATAAGACTATTACACTGGGTTTTCTAATCCTTTCAAGTCAACCAAACTCAAAATATAAATTTAGAATTCTCTTATCTTTCTCATTTAAGAAAACCAAACCTTCCCAGCATAGAAATTAATTCTATTCTTTCACATGAAACTTACTACTTCCCAAATATTAAGTCAACTAACCCACTAGGGAGATCACATTACTCTTATTGGTTTACTAGAAACTATTTATGCAACCCAAAGAGATTTGAACAGAATTTTGACACCAAAATTTTGCCTACAAGGTAAGGTATGAAATTGTTCTTAACTTTACCCTCATGCCAATGTAAATTTTGAAAGATGAAAAAAGATAAAATTTTATTCACTGTGGAAGATAAAATTATAACCAAATTATTTTTATCATGTTATTTGTAACTCTAGCTGGAGAACACAGAAACACTGAAATACGATCTTTTTTCCCTACTATTCTATGAAATAGAAAGAAAAACTCTGTCTCAATGCTCTCACATGCTTTGGATAGATAGACCCATTGTGTGTATGTGTGTGTCCAGCCATTCCAGATATAACCCCTGTTAGCAGTGCTGGGGTGGGAAGAAACAGCCTCCAAAGCACAATCTCTGCAGAAACACCTCTTACTCCAGTATCTCCCCAGAGAAAGCTTTTGGTTGATGCCCTCAGGCTACATTGTGGGATACAATTAAACCATATTCATTAAGTTTCACTAATTAGTAATTCAGTCCGTGCTACAGTCGATTACAACATGAAAATGATAAGCAAATTAATAATGAAATTAAATCTGTATGTGGGCATATTTACCCTACTTAAGAAAAGAATTTAGGAGCTCTAGCACATTAGTTGAATGCTAATTACAAATGAACAATTTCTTAATTCAATTCCATCAGGATAAAGAAACACCTTTTAAAAAAAAAAAGTATTGCTGATACTATCTGTGCTTATAGGCAATGAGGTGCATGTGCTTTTTAAATATTCTACAATGTAAGCATTTTGGAAATTTAAACTGCCTTTCTAGTATATTTAAACCTTTCCAGTTTTGTTTTGTTTCATTTGCATTTATTTTTTTTGCGAACTCACTCACATTTTCTAGAATCATGCCTCAGATACAAAAAACAAAAAGGTCTCTTTGTTCTTTCTTATACACAGGAATATGCAAATTAATCCCTGTATTTTAAAATGGTACCATGGTAAATTTCTTAAATTCAGTAAATTTCTGAAAAATCAGTAATTTCTTGAGTCAAGGTAAATTTCAAAATAGCATTAGAGTTATAAATTTAAAACGATTTCTATGCCTATTGAATAGAGCCAAAATGTAGTTACTCCCTAACCTCTCACTTTTTCTGATTACAAATAGTGATGAAAATAAATTTAACTTTTTACACAGTCTAAGCATTCGAAACCAATGGCCACTAGGGACAAGAAGCCTAGGATCAAGAACAGCACTTTTGACTAATGGTCAGAAATAAAATCTATGAATAATCTCCACTTCAGCTGCATACTCTACTTTTCAATGTCTACACATTTCCAGAAATTACTAAGAAGGTTTATCACACTTTTTTTCTTCAAAGTACCACCTCATCTATAGTATGAGAGCCAAAGTGATATACAGGAATTTTCTGTACTATCTTACCAACTTTCTGTAAATCTATAATTAGCTCTAAATAAAAAGTTGGGGGAGGGGGACACAAAGAATTGAGAAGATCTTCATCAAAGAGATAAGGAGGGAAATAAGCACATGAAAAGATGCTCAACATCATTAATCATTAGAAAAATGCAAATTAAGCCAAATTAAATATCATTAGACATCTAGTCAATGACTTAAAAAATAAAAAATGGGTAAATCCAAGTGCTGGCTAGGGTACAGAGCAATTCTGGAACTTTTCATATGTTGCTAGTGGAAATATAATGTGAAATCACCACCCTGGAAGCGTTTATCATTTTTTTCATAAAGTCAAACATATACTTACCATGTATCCTAGCAATTCTATACTTTACCAAGACAAGGAAAACATATTTATACATACAGATTTATATACGAACATTTGTAGCAGCTTTATTGTAACTGCCAAAACCTGAAAGCAACCCAAATGCCCATCGACTGGTGAATGGATGAACAAAGTTCAGTTATACCCAAACAATGGAATGCTACTCATCAATAAAAAGGAACAAACTACTGATAAGTGCAATGGCATAAATGAATCTCAAAAATATTATAAGGTAGACAAAGAAGTCAGAAAGACTATACTGACCCAATGTATATGACATTCTGGAAAAGGTAAAACTACAAGGACATAAATCAGATTAGTGGTTGGTGGGGATACAGTGAGGTGAGAAGATGAACTACAAAAAAGCACAAGGGAACTAGAAGATGAAACCTCTATTTTGATTGTTGGTGGTTACACGATTGCACACATTTGTTAAAACAGAATTTTGTACTTAAAAAGGGTGAATTTTACTATATATAAACTAAACTCATGATATCCGACTTTTTAAAAAGCTGCATCATACTTAATTGCACTAGATACTGAAAAAAAAAGATTTCCTAATAAGTTGCTGTTAGGAATATAAATAGCTTCTACAATAACTATCAAAATTACTAATTCAAGTATCCTTTGGCCCACCAAAAATTTACTGGATCACATATGCAAGGGATTCATTACAGCACTGTGAATACTCTGTTGCAATGCTCATACACACATACATAAACTCTTGATGCACTGATCAAGAAAGATCAGATCACATATTTTATGTGACATAAATTGGCAAGCATATATTGCTACCAGTGGAAGGAATATATTTTGTATGGGTTAGTATATGCATTAAAAAAAATTTGGAAGAATAAATAAGCATATAAAATCATCAAGGAATTGGGAATTAGACAGATGTGAAACAGAGAAAGGAAGTAACTTCGTCACTGTATGTCATTTTTCACTTTTTGATGTGTGAACCATGTATATGTAAATATCTAAAAGGCTAAGTAAATATCTAAAACCTTAATTTAAATATATATATATATAGTTTTAGTACAAGTTATGGGTAATTTTGGAAAACTGAAAACATTCCAGAAAAAGAAAGCATTATCATGTACACTTACAATACAAGTAAACCTTCAATTACCAGAAGAAAATGAGCAATTCGCATAGAAGACTATGTACTTAACCCTTCTTTTTATTCCAGCACCCCATAAAAATAGAAGAAAATAAGGAGTGCAAGAAATAGAGAACAAAGAATGGTTTGGAAGGAAACAGCATAGTAAAAAAGAAAGAAAGAAAAAAAGAGGTAAATGGGATAGCTCACACATAAAAGCCAAGAACTCACGGTACCTCTAAAACCCCTCTCCCCTGCTCTGTCTTGGAGGGCTGTGGTTTTCTGCCCCCTAAAGTAAAGACGGTATTTTCTATGCCTTCCAAGGGCCAAAGAGAAACAAAAATGTTTCTTGCCACAGACACGAAATGACCCCACATGCTCTGTAACTCAGAGGCATCATTTACATACAGATATACTTTTCTCAACAACCAGAGCATCTGGATAGATTATTTTAGGATTTCAGAAGTACTTAAAACTCCTTGAGATCTCACATTCCAAAATCTACCAAGTCAAATTTTTCCTTTCCTTCTGTGAAATACAATCATAAAATGCTGTTAGAGCAAGCTAACTTCAGATAAGCTGAACGATATCTCTGTGGAAGGTACAAAGCTTATGAATTAATTGTTAGTATATTTGAATGAATGTTTCTCAATTCTGGTTATTTTGGTCAAACACTAATCTGCCTAAGGCCCTTTCTGAATAATGGTAAAATAATAACATCCCTTACCAGCTAAAATATTATCCTCATGGCACAACAGTTAGAAAAGTAGGAGTGCCAGGAATGTTTTACCCTCAACTTGCTAGTTTCAAAGACTGCACCCATTCAAACTGGGACCCTGACAGATCGCTGCCCAAACCCCCCAGCCAGGCTTTTTCAGTCAGCACAGAAAACCAAGAATCCCAGCTATGCTCCTACTCAGAAAGGTGAAGCATTACTAAAGGAATGCCATTCTGAAACTTCATAAGGAAAGGGAAGGAGAGGTATGCCAATTCTGTGTTTCTGACAAAGCAGCAAGTACTCAGCTACACTACTGCTGAGAAAAACTGGTACTTTGCTTAGTTGAGAACATAAAAAGCGTCAAGCTAGCCCATTCCAGAGCTCAAAGAACTCCAATGGGACTTCTCACTTACGTTCCTTTCCAACTAGCAAAAATCCCTAAGAATGTAGGGGTTTTTGTGCTAACAAAAAAAAAAAAAAGATCGAAATACCAGTAGTAACTCATAATTAGAAAAAGATACTAAGACAACACATAAAGTTCCTGAGTCTTGGCAGCCGACTTGGCCCAGTGGATAGCGCATCTGTCTACCACATGGGAGGTCCGCGGTTCAAACCCCAGGCCTCCTTGACCTGTGTGGAGCTGCCCCATGCGCAATACTGATGCGCACAAGGTGTGGGGTGCCGCGCAGGGGAGCCACACGTGCAGGGAGTGCGCCCCGTAAGGAGAGCCACCCAGCGCAAAAGAAAGTGCAGCCTGCCCAGGAATGGCACCGCAGACACGGAGAGCTGACACAAGATGACGCAACAAAAAGAAACACAGATTCCCATGCTGCTAACAACAGAAGCGGACAAAGAAACAAAGAAAAGCACGCAGCAAACAGACACAGAGAACAGACAACCAGGGTGGGGAGGAGGGGAGAGAAATAAATAAATAAGTCTTTAAAAAAAAAAGGTTCCTAAATCTGGTGATAAAATTATCAATCAATTAGATATTATTAAAACCATCATATGAACTGTTTCTATTATTTTGAGTAAACCTGGAGAGTATATAGGTGATTTAAAAGGTATAGTTATAGTAATAATAGCTAGTATTTATTGAATGATCAATTTGCTAAGCACATGGATCTAATTTAAAAGAAGACGATCTAGCCCCACCCTACTAATTTCAGTTGTTTTAAAAATAAATGGAAATAATTTGTTTTAAAACTTTACAAAATTAGATTTTAGACCTGAAGTTTATTTTAAAGTGTAAGTAACCCAGTGAAGCATTTAGAATAAAGGAAAACATCCTAGGCAAATCAGAACTTCGTGTTGTATAAGTCCTTATTTAAAAACTATACGTGGAATGCATGTGGCTCAAGCAGCTGAGCTCCTTCTTCCCATGTAGGAGGTCCTAGGTTCAGTCCCCAGTGCCTCCTTAAAAAACCAAAAAACCAACTCAGGGGAACTGATGTGGCTCAGTGGTTGAGTGCCTGCTTCCCACAAAAAAAATAGACATTTATACCTGATCCTACTGTAAATGCAGTACAGTGTAGTGAAAGGAAGATAGTATAGACTTTGGAATCAGAAAGTTACACGTCCTTAAGTAAATTACTTAACCTCTCTGTGTATCAATTTTCTCATTGGTAAAGTGAAGATAGTATTTCCTGCTTTATTGGGTTTATGTAAGAACTAAAAAAATGATGCAAAAACACCTAGCAGACTTATTGGCACATAAGAGATGCTTACATGTCAACTGATTTTCCACATCTTTCCTAATCTATTCTTTCTGAGTTCTGTTTTGCCTAAATATAAATGAAGAATCAGTAACACACAAAAAATATTATATATTAACATACTGGTACAATCTGAAACAGTTAAGACATTTGAAGTGGATGTGGCTCAAGCAACTGAGCTCCTGCCTACCACATGGGTGTCCCAGGTTCAGTTCCTGGTGCCTCCTATAGAAGATGAGCAATATAGCAAACTGACGGAACAAGATGACACACAAGATAACACAACAAGAGACACGAGGAAAACATAATGACAGACACAAAAGAGCAGAGAGCAGAGGTGGCTCAGGTGATTAGGTGCCTCCCTCCCACATCAGAGGTCCTGGGTTCTATTCCCAGTGCCTCCTGAAAAAAGACAAGCACACAACAAACAGGCACAGCAAATGCAAACAACAAGGGGGTGGGGAGAAATAAATTTTAAAAAAGGGCTGAGGCACGAAAGGACAAATACTGTATGACTTCACAATATAAAACCATTATAATAAGCAAATCCAGAGTCAGAAACTAGAATACAGGTTACCAGGGACTAGGGTTGGGAATGCAGAGTTAAAAATTAATCAACGAGGGTGGGGTGCACTTAGAATCCAAGGATTCGAGAATGTTTAAGATAGCAAAATACTTAAAATGAAGGGATCTCTTATTTTTTATTTCACTTAGTCTCTCAGCAGTACCTTAAAGTTAATGTTTAAACACTTTATTTGCAATCTTATAGCAACTTACATAATTTTATTCTCAGTACAGCAGGTTAAATCACTCTATAATTAAGTACTTCAATTTGAATGGCCCTAGTCAGGTCCCAAAATTAAACCATCAATGTTATGATTTATAATTATATTTTATGAAGAGAATGTTTCTGAAGAAAGTAGCATACTTATAATTTTAGGGCACTTGCAAGCATACTCTTTCAATAAACTAGAGCTGTAAATGGATGAAAAAGATTTTTGTAATGACAGAAGTTAAATCTCAACAAGAAGTCTTAAAAAATAAGATTAAGCTAGTGAGATTTATTTTTAAATATTATAAAAGTAACCCTTATTTTTAGAGGCAATAATCTAAATATTCATTTACTGTTGCACCTTTCAATGGTGAAAATTTATATTATCAAACAAATCAAATCCCTCTTCAAAACTCTTCAAAATCAGCCATGAGGGAGGGGATTTAGCGCAGTGGTTGAGCACCTGCTTTCCATGTACAAGGTCCTGGGTTCAAGCCCTGGTACCTCCTTAAAAAAAAGAAAAAATATATATATACACACACACAGAATGATGGCAGATTTCAAAGGTTAGGAAAAAAAGAAAATTGCATCCATTCATATCACAGAATTACAAAGTTTTTATTCTAAAAACATATATTCCAGTAAACACAATGGAGAAGAGAACACATATACATATCACACATATGGAAAGATTGCCACCTGCAAGCACTTTTTAAAGTGAGGAATTTGGGTATGGCTCCTCTACACACATAAAATCATGGAAACTATATAGGGAAGTGGTTTTGGCCCAACTGATAGGGCATCCGCCTACCAACTGGGAGGTCCAGGGTTCAAATCCAGCGCCTCCTGGCCCATGTGGTGAGCTGGCCCACATGCAGTGCTGATGCACACAAGGACGCCCCAGCCAGGCAGGGGTGTCCCCCTCATAGGGGAGCCCCACATGCAAGGAGTGTGCCCCGTAAGGAAAGCCACCCTGCACGAAAAAAGTACGGCCTGCTCAGGAATGGTGCCACAACAGCAAGATGATGCAACAAAAAGAGACACAGATTTCTGGTGTGGCTGATAAGAATACAAGCGGACACAGAAGAACATACAGTGAATGGACACAGAGAGCAGACAACGGGGGGTGGGGGAAAGAAATAAATAAAAAATAAATCTTTTTAAAAAACTAGGTAAGATGCACTGGCGTAGATAAACTTTTACACAAGGATTATTTGAAGTCTGAAAATGCTTTAACAAAGAAACACTTTACAAAGCTCAACATGAAAATTATCCAGGTAGTATTAACCTGTACCACCAAATAAATACTTTGAATACATGTTTTTATTGCCTTAAAAAAGAAGCATATTCCTAGCAAATGCTATCCCACCAAATTTAAAAGACCCTCAGAGTATGATCTTTATAAATGACAATTTCTACTGGCACTAACGCTTTTATTTATCAGCAATAGCAATGCCTTCATTTGCGTTGGCCTATCTATTTTGCAAGATATTTTCTCAAATATTATTCTCATTTTAGCCTCACAACTAGCAGATAAATGGGTACAGCAGGCATTATGCCCTATTTTACAGGCAATATTAAAGCCCAGTGCAACCTGCCAAGTGTGCCAAGGCCACGCACTGAGTAAGGGGTAGAACTCCAGTCCCTCTCTTTCAGCTACTCTTCCTCATTAGAGTTACAGACCCCAGAATTTACTATTAGAGCGACAATGATGCAAAAGAAAAATTACAGCATTATTAGTCTCAATATATTTCTTTTTGGAGCTCACCAAGAAATTGATTACACAATTCAAAATTATTTCTGATCTCCTAACTTAAGAAAAGTTATAGGGCAGATGAATAAAACAAAATGTTGGGAATCCATTGACAGCAAATGTAAATAAACATACCTAAATATAATCCAATGTTAAAAATTGAAGTCCAGGGCTTAGGAATTCATAATGCCATGACTAGAATTCAGGTTTTTACTTTTTACTTGTTTCTGGACATTACACAGTCATGGTGACTAAGTAAAATTTGAATTATGATCACCTAACCAAGCCATCCCAAAAATTAATTTTGGCATAACTAATCACAAGTCTAAATAATATTACATTCAAATAATAAAAATAATTTTCCAAGAGTTAAATTTTTAAATTGTACCACACTGAGTTTAGCCCCAACAGAACTGCTTATTAAATTACCATGAGAATGCTGGAAACATATTTAATACATCCAAATGTTTACAGAATGCAAAAATATTATAAAACACTGTGGACACACTAAGGTCAATAAGGTAGTTATACCTTCAAGTAATCTGTAGTCTAAAAGAGGACACCTAATAATTATGAAATAATTACCAGGTGATAAATGCCTTAAAGAAATGCACAAGGTAAATGCAGTAAGAATTCTATAAAGAAAAATTCAACCCCTAGCCTTAGTGATCAATAAGAGCTTCGTGGAGGAGGAGACATTTAAGTTAGTTCCTTAAAAATCACCAGGAGAGGAATAAGGGTCCAGGGAGAGGGTCTCTGAATGAGGAGTTACTGGCTGGGCTAGAGGTGGGAAATCAGTAAACACGTTTGTGGGGCACTAATAAAGGCCTGAGAACGGTGGCAGCCAGAATAGAAAGAAGACCTACAAAGAAAAATAAATTAATGTTTTCTTTCCTGAACGCCAGGTACCTCTTTAAAATATCAATTCAAATAGAGGAGCAGTTTACCCACAGAAGACAACTCAAGATTATTGCTGTGTGGCTTGTTAAGTATGATCCTTGGCAATTACAATCCACACAAACGGGTCCTACACAACACTGAGAAATGAGGTCTTGGGTTTTGTTCTTTCCTCTAAAACACTATCCGAGATAGATTCACAACAGCATTCTCTTCTTGTAGCTTTGATCTTACAATCAACTGAGAAAAATTAAAATGAAAAGGAAAAGAAAATTAGGATCTAGCCAAAGAAAGAAAATAAGCACAGTCTCCTGTAAATGTTTTAATGTTGTCATTTTCACAATCTTAAGAGGGCACTGCTTATCCAAAAAGAAGCAAATTCTCATAATCTTCCTAGATAGGGAGCACTCAATCAAGAGGGTTTAACCCTTAAGACGGAAACAAAATGCAGGAAGCAGACATGAAAAAAAAAAAAGTAAATGACATTTTACAATTAAATTCATTTAATCTATTTCATACAAAAAGAAAATAGTAAAATGTTCAAAAAGGCAGATTTTAAGTTTTGTGGGTGGAATCTTTCATTTCTCCTAAAAAAAAAAATGTTCACCCAGCTCAATGAGAATGATGAATTGCTTTTATACCATCTTCCAAAGCTTTACAGAAGAGGTTTAGATTGTTTGCCTTTCCACCAAGCTATTTTATGTATTTTGTTTCAACCAATTTTAAGGTAGGTATCTTGTCTTCCTAAAAAAATGATTCAATATGTTTAACAATTACTTCTTTGTTTTTTAAAGCATAGCAATGCACAAAATGCTTTATGATGTATTGAAAGAAGCTTCAAATTAAGCCATTTTTAATCCTTTCCAGAAGACTGGTTAATTAACTATGTTTTCATAAATAATTAAGGTGATATCTCAAAGTATAAAAACTGATTATCCTCTAAGGATAAGTAGCAGAAAGAAAGTAAGCACTGGGACTATTTCTATTTGGGACTGCTGAATCCTGATACTACGTACACTGCAGTAAGCTTTCTCATTTTGTTTTTTGTTTTTGTTTTCACTTTGGGTTGTTTTGTTTTGTTTTTGTTTTAAGATTTGTTTATTTATTTCTCTCCACCCCCTCATTGTTTGCACTTGCCGTTGTCTGTTCATCTTCCATGTTTCTTTAGGAGGCACTGGGAACCAAGGACCTTCAATGGAGGAGGGAGATGCCTAATTGATTGAGCCACCTCTGTACACTGCTTTGTTGTGTCTCTCATTGTGTCCTTCCTGTGTCCCTTGTTGGATCATCTTGCTGCGTCGGCTTGCCACGCCTGCCCACCATGTCAGCTCACTGTCTTGCTCATCTTCTTTAGGAGGCACTGGGAACCTCCACACCCTGCTTTTTTGCATCTCTCATTATGTTTTTTGTCTTGTGGCTCTTGCTGCATCAACTTGCCATGCCTGCTGGTCACGCCAGCTCACTGTCTTCTTTAGGAGGCACCGAGAACAGAACCAGTGACCTCCCATGTAGTAGACAGGAGCTCAATCGTTTGAGTCATATCCACTTCCCTGTTTAGTTTTTTTTAATTTGTATTAACCACCTTCATTGTCAACAGGGCTCACTATGTTATACAGTCCCATGCTTCATCCTCTAGTTTTCCTTCTAGAGAAATACGTGACCCTCAATTTCCCCACAATCGCACACATAATTCAGCACTGTTAATTACATTCACAACAATGTACTACCATCACCTCTATCCATTTCCCAACATTTACAATCAACCTTACTAAAAATTCAGAACAAATTAAGATCAGCTCCCCAATTTCTACCCTCATTCTATCTTCTGGTAGGGAGACTGTATTCTAGATATTAACTCCATGAGTTTGCTCATTATATTTAGTTCATATGAGTGAGATCATAAAATATTTGTCCTTTTGTGCCTGGCTTACGTCATTCACTACAATGTCCTCAAGGCTCATTCATGTTGTCCCATGCATCAGGACTTCATTTCTTACAGATGCATAAAAGCATTTTCTTTTTTTTTTTTAAGATTTATTTTATTTATTTCTCTCCCCTCACCCCCTATTGTCTGCTGTGTCCATTTGCCATGTGTTCTACCATGTCCACCTGCATTATCGGGTGGCATTGGGAATCTGCGTCTCTTTTTTGTTGTGTATTTCTTGCTGTATCAGCTCTCCGTGTGTGCAGTGCCACTCGTGGGCAGGCTGCGCTTTTTTCACACAAGGCAGTTCTCCTTGCGGGGTACACATTTTGCAAGTGGGGCACCCCCGTGTAGGGGAGCACAGCACGGCACTCCTTGCACACGCCAGCACTGCGTGTGGGCCAGCTTACCACACAGGTCAGGAGGCCCTGGGGATCATACCCTGGACCCTCCATATGGTAGATGGGCACTCTATCAGTTGAGCCATGTCCGCTTCCCTAATAGCATTTTCTACAAAGCTGTAAGATCACTGGCAAGACACTGTTGACAAATTCAGAGTGGTCCATGTCCTTCCTGAACCATGATGAGAACAATGCTCTCAACAAAATAATTTTACTTCCAACCTCAAAGAGTCCACTGGAACAGTCTCTTTGCTCTACATACACTAATATAATTAATTGCCATAGAAAAACAAGTTATATTTCAACTAATTATCTAAAAGTCATCTTTGTAGTAGCAAAGTAACAACTACTGAAGACAGCACCATGGTATACTATAAAGTGTACAGATTATAAACTTTTACAGCCTTCTGTTTGGATCTAAGAGAGAGGAAGGTAAATAACTTAACAAAAAATACACAATTTTATCTCTGAATTCAATTTCAAGGTTTAGATAATATGCCTACAATCATGTTCAATAAGATAGAGTAGCAGTAAAACATTTCTTGATTGCAAACTAAGGGGACGTTAGGGGATCTCTGAATACAAGGTTGATTCATTGGGTGGAGCACCTCACATGTGCCAGGTCTGAGTACCTGGACCTAGGGATGCACAGAAAATGAACATATGTGATAGGCCTGCAGAACTCACGGTTGTTTTGTTTTGTAACAGTAAAAGACTAATATAGGACGAAAATTTTATTAAAACCTCTCACCTAACTCTAGATTTCTACAAAACCCAGGAAAAGAGTAACACTTAAGATTACAAACACAAATCAGAAAAGTCTAGAAAACTCAAGACAACAAATTAGGCAAAAACTTGTCCTTCCTATAAACAAATTACATGACTCGAAAAAACCATACTGGATGAACTATAACAGAGATGAACAATAATAAATAGTACTTCTTATACCCAGCATCTTCAAGTAGTTTTATAAACTATTGTATTAACAATGCTATTGTGAAATAAGACTTTTCTCCCCTCAGTGTACTGTAGAGATTGCCAAGAGATGCTGTTAGAGTTACTTTATGTCCTAGTCCTTGCTTGGCCATATTTAGGAAGAAAAAATAATTGAGATTGAGAAGAGAGCTTTGTTTTTGCTGTTTTAAAGTAATAGTGGAACTAGGATAGGGTGTATCCCCTCCTTTTCATACCTCTTTATCTAGGGATACTTACTTAGCAAAAAGATTGCAGGTTTGCAAGTACCAAAAACTTAGGTCCTTGAGCCCTGTAAGTCAGTTGGAAATTCCCATCTAGAGTCCAAGAAACACCCAGGAAAAGGAAAACTTAATGTATTTCAGTAAGGAAAAAAAAGACAGATAAGATAATAATAATCCATATCCCCCATCCACCTCTGCTTCAAAAAGGCATTATGCTTGGGAAGCTGATGTGGCTCAAGTGACTGGGCTCCCGTCTACCATATGGGAGGTCCAGGGTTGAATTCTTAGGGCCTCCTGGTGAAGGCAAGCTGGTAAGCTGGCCTGCGTAGCGAGGTAGCCTGAGCAGAGTGCTGGCCTGCACAGGAGTGCTAGCCCACACAGGAGTGCTGGCCCAAGGAGAGCTGACACAGCAAGATGATGCAACAAAAAGAGAAACAGAAGAGAGACAACAAGAGATGCAGCAGACCAGGGAACTGAGGAGGCGCAAGAGAATGAGCACCTCTCTCCCACTCTGGAGGATCCCAAGATCAATTTCCAGTGCTGCCTAAAGAAAAGACAAGTAGACACAGGAGAACACACAGCAAATGACACAGAGAGCAGAAAACAAAGGGGTGGGGGGAGGGATAAATAGATAAATAAATCTTTTCTATTAAAAAAATAGGCATTACACTTATCATACTTCTAATACAAAATACAAAAACGGATCTTATGTTCTTCCCTCACACCATATCTGTCAGAAAAGTCACAACAAAGTTACAAACATCATTAATTTCAAGGTGTAGTTCCAAGCCATTGTTGCTCCCTCTTTCTACCAAATTTGGCTATTTCAATTCAAACTGGCCTATTACTCATCCATCTCTACTTTCTAGTCCACTGTACCCAGTCTAGTTGGAGGATATACTTCAAGCATTCCTGCAGCTATCCTCACTACCTACCCATTCATCCCAACAGGACTATATTATTTGTCATTGAGCACCATTCTGATTTTCACTGCCTGGGGCTCAAAAGCCTCCAATAACTTCCCACTGCACACAGGATACATTAAATTATTATACCACCAGCATCATTAAATTTTTCAATCCTATAGGCCAACTTTGAAGGCAGTGAAAAATATTTTGTAACTACCAGAGTGGGTAGCAAGATAGGTTTTACAGAACATATGCAAAGAAAAAGGGAATTAACACTTTCAGTATAACCAAAAAAATCTACTTAAATGTTCTATCACGAAAGCAGAAAACAATCTTCTAAGATTCACTGAGTAAATTTTACACACATCAACAGTAACTTTCTAAATATTTAGTTTTAATATTTTCTAAGTTTTTACTGCTATTACTGGCAAGACGTAAGACTAAAATAATGTATTTAGTTATGTAGGTATTTAAGGATAGAACACAAAGCGCAAGAATTAATAGAATTTAAAATTAGTGTTTTCATTTCCTCAGTGATTTGAGTACCCGCTTCTCATCTATGATGTATGAGATCCTGGGTTCAATCCCTGGTACCTCTAAAAAAAAAAAAAAAAAGAGCATAAATAAAATTTTATTTATAAAAACCATCTGTGGGGTTGATTTGGCCTGAGAGTCATAATTTGCTTACCCTCAGTCTAAGGGGTTAAATTTTCAACAACATGCTGGCATCTTCCCTGTGACATGAAAATTCACTTAACTACTCTGGGTATTAATTTCCTCTACTCAAGAATCTGAACTACACAGGGACTTTTCAAACATGTTTTTTTGTAATGAATCTCCTTTTTCTAATAAAAATGAAGAGTGGGAAGAAAAATAAAGTGTGGGGGCTGAGTCCAGATTTCCAAACATCCCCCAAAAGCCCCTGCAGAGCCCCTGGAATGTCTACGGGTCTACACAACAGCGTGCAAACAGCAAGCCAGCTGATCTCTAAGATTTCACCAAGAATCAGGACTGACAGGTCTGTTTTGCTCAGTGTCATTTCAGGCATCATCAGTAGGTGAGGGGAGCATTCTAAATTAGGGACCCTGCAGATACCCCAGAAACCACACTTTCTCCTTCCATGAGGAAGCAGTTACATGTCAAAACTTAAAATAAAGGTAAAAAGTAGAGGTCAATGAAATGAAAGTTAAATACTACTCTATATATGGTATTAATTATAATCCTTCTCAATAAAAATTTGTAAAAACTTTACCTAGAATAAGTTTATTTCCGTTTGCTTTTCTCTGAAGTTTTCCATATGAATCAATAAACCAAATAAGTTCAATGGAGTTTATTTACTCTATTTATGACACCATCCCTTAAGAAGTCCAGTAGTTAACATATCTGCATGTAAATTTTTCCACCAATTAAAAATGGTCATTTCTATTTAAATGAGTCAAAGCTAGGATCTCTACTTAACTTAACAGTTAATAAGCAAATTAGTTAGAGATACTAGACTTGAATTTAATTTTTTAATTAATATTTGACATTAATTTAAATTACTGTTTCTGCCAATTAGTAAAAAATCTCAAAGTAATAAAAAACCTGAGTGAGAACAAGTGTCACAGGAGCCCAGAGGAAGAATTCACACACACTGTTAAATGCCACACTGAAAATATCACTTAAATGACAGTTTTAAAATACCAACACTGAAGTAATTAAACTTGCAGGGAGGCAACTGCTTAACTTTCAGCAGTGACTTGATACCTAATAAAAATAAAGTTGTGCATCAAAGTTGCAAGTTTATATACAAGAATAATTTTGTTACAAATGAACCAAAAATTATAGCTACTTTTCAAATTTTATTCAATTACCAATTAACCTAGAAGTAGATAATTACCTTTTTCCCTGCATCACCAACTTTCAAAGGAAAGCAAGGTCAAGTATTTCAACAGCTTTTAATAGTGCTGTCCTTCTGCTAAGGAGTGTACACAAAGTCCTAAGCTTTAAGGATGACTAATTAGCCCCAGCCCAAGAAAGCTCTCAAACTAGTGAACTAATAGATGTATTTCAAGTTGATCCATTATAAATGAAAATACAGTCTACTTTAGGCTCCCATTCAGGTATATGTTACATCCATTTGAAAAAATAAAAATTGTGAAAATAAAGAATATTTAGAATTCACAATTATCCCTAACTCTTATAAATAGCATTTCTTAGCCACTGATTTCCGTTAGCCAATAGTTTGACCACACTACACAACAGTAAAAGCAATTTATCTAGGGGATCTTAACCCCGCCAGGCCCAGGGCTGCCGCTGAGCGGGCCCTGGGCAGTGCCGGCTGGCTGGGCCGCCCCGGCGTCTGCACACCTTATAAGGACGTCAACTTGGCTCAGCCAACTGGAAGGTGGACGAGGAAGCGGTGCCGGGACCCCCGCCCCGGCCTCTGGATTCCGGAGGGTGGGAGCCCGGATCCCAGGTCCTGGAAGGCGAGGGCTGCAAGCCCTTGAAAGAGTACGGAAGATGCAAGTCTGAAATCAGCATGTGCTCCCTTCCAGAGGCTCTAGGGGAGGTGGGCTCCTTGCCTCTTCCAGCTCCCGGTGGCTGCAGGCGTCATTCCAATCTTGGCCTCTGTCTTTGCATGGCCTTCTCCGCTGTGTGTCTGTGTCTTCTCTGTTGGATTTGGGACCCTTCCAGATAATCCAGGATGATCTCCGCATCTCAAGATCCTCAACGTCATCACACCTTCAAAGTCCCTTTTTCCAAAGAAGTCAATATTTACAGGTTCCAGGGGTTAAGATATGGCCACATCTCTGGGACCACCACTCAGCTCTCTACACCATCCCAGGAGGAACAAAACAACTTATAGTTTCTCTGCCTTCTGTGATTGAGATCAATGGAGGGGCCAGAAGACTAGATGCCAGGGACTGAGTTGATTTGCTCCAGTAAAGAAATCCTATCTGGACTAGTTGCTGCTGTTGGAATTACAAGGCTAGTGCCCTGAATTCCCAGCACCGAGCCCTGCAGAAGTGGACAAGGATGGGGGGCCTGGGAAGATGGAGACCCCATGCATCCAGTGCCTTTAGGGAAAGAGGAAGTCCCTTTCTGGATATTGACACTCAGGCTTCCTCAACCCGTTGCCCTAGCTCCTCTGTGCTCCAGGCCTCTGTGCCCTCTGGAAGTGGATCAGCAGCAAATTCCCCTATAAGCCCAACTCCTTCTGTAAGTGCTCTTTCTTCTCTAGCCTTTGTTGACATGAATACCCACTGCAGGCTGTAACATCTCTTTATCTGCTTACCTGCTTGCCACTCCCCTCGTTTTTCCCAGATGATTTTCTGAAGTTACTTAAAGCTCTTCCTCTGTGCCACGACAAGTTATAGATGGGCTGAGATAGTGATACCCTCGGCCCGGCTGCCCCTGGCTGTGACGAGTTCATCTGGTGTATAAGTACTTTGGTGTTTCTATTTGCCCGTGATGGGCACTTGTTTGGGAGAGGACTGCAACACTGCCTCGCCCTCCTCTCCACCTCCCGCCATCTGGCCCTCCACCTCCCATCCTGCTATCTACCTTGCACCTTGCTTTCTCAACAACTTCTCCTGTGACCTTTTCTTAACCTGATAGGAACCCTCAGTCCCTCAGTTCTCTCCTTTCTTCACTCTTTATTTAGAGAAGATTCCATGATCCATGATTTCAGAAAACACTTGTCAGTACTCTAATGTTCCTTTGCCCTTTGGTCTTTATTGCCCTCATCTTGAAAGAAAAAAGCTGATAGTCCATCTATGAGGTTTTTTTCCCCCCAAGCACTTGAGTGCTACTGGAGAAAGCTACATTACTGGGTATAATAATTCCACCATACATGCATGATCACCAAACTCAAATGTGCCTTCAGCCTCACCCACAATCTCATTATAATTCTTTTTCTCCACAGTGGCAATTCACTTTTTCTATCTTCTTCTTTCTCTGACACCTCTACCCTACTCCCCTTCGTTCTCGGCTATGCCCTGTCTTTTTTCTTTTCAAACAAATCGGTTTTATTGATGTATATTAATAAAGCATTCAACACCAAAAAATAAAAAATAAAAATAAACAAAAGCACCCGATCTATATAAACCTTGAATGCCATCTGTAAAAAACCCATTACTAAATACAGTAATTGCTATAAGGCAGGACAGTGAATAATTTTTAGTTTTAGTTTTAGTATAAAAGCTGGCCTTGCACAACAGCCAATATGAAACCATTTTTAAAAGATATGTTTATGATATTAATATGAATTAAACAAAGCTACTAAAAATTTTATTAAACATGTTTTACATATATTTTGTGTACAAATATATATTTATTTTAAAAATAATGAATCAGCTTTTGAGAAGAATGACAAATTGAAACCTCAAAGGCCCAGAAAAATGACCAAGTTATTACTATAAACAGAGATATCAGAAGACACAAATTGAACTCATTAAAGAAGAAGAAAGGAGGGAGGTAGGGGAAGAGGAGTAGAAGAGGAATAAATGTCTGGAATTTTAGAAATAGAGTGAATTTGGAGCAAAAGGAATTTATTTAGAGTATTTCTAAATTGTTTTATCTTAAATTGGATGTTCAGAACCCAATTACCATCTAGAAATAATTATAATTAAAAGTCACATGCAGCATTTTACTTATATTTACATAAAATGCTCACCCCCTGGTATTTTCACTCTTACTTTCAAATAAGTGACTGAGGTAGATAAGTTTAATAATCACACAGCTAACACATGAAACAAGATGCTGTAGCTATCCTTGTATGATTCCATAACTGTAACTACAATAACGTAGCTCCATAATCCAGTAAGACTTTCAAAGAAATCTCCTAAGACTCACTAAATAAATTTATTAAATCATCTATTTCCTAAGCAATAAAATATGACAAATACCAACAGCTCACATCACCCATTTAATCTCTTTCTTTCCTATCCTTTTCTACTACAGAGGTTTAAAGGCAAAACACTCAAATTTACAGGCTCTTTTGCAGGTAGAAGTAGCCAAGTGATATATCCCTGGGTACCTGGTGAGGACCGTCCTTCAAAAAAATCCCTTCCAAGAAAAGGATTTTCAACAGCCCCCCTCTTTTTTTTCCCACCTGCTGGTAGAGCCACAAACTTGTGATCTTGAAGAATAACGCCACCTGCTAAACAGGAGACTGAGCCAGTTTCCATAATAACATCTCTGAGTGTCAGAACCAAGCCTGGACTGCCTACCTCTACACTTCTCATTGATTGAAAAAAACAAGCCCATATTTAGTTACTCCGCTATATGGAAAGTTCTGGTAACTTGTAAATACAATCCTAAAACAATGTGTGCTGTTTCTTGCCCCCTACCACCTCACCCTGATGTTTTTCGCTGTCTGTGTCCATTTGCTGTATGATCCTTTGTATCTATTTCTCTTTTTGTCTTCTCTTCTGGTTTCACTGGATTCACTAGGCTTCAATCCTGGGGACCTCTGTTGTGGAAATAGGTTCCCTGTCACTTGTGCCACCTCAGTTCTTGGTTTCTGTTGCGCCTCACCTTGACTCTCCCCTTTGTCTCTCTTTTGTTGCATCATCATCTTGCTGCGTGACTCACTTGTGCAGACACTGGCATGGCAAGTGATGGCACATGCAGGCACGCTTTTTTTTTTTTAACCCGGAGGCCCCAGGGATCCAACCCAGGTTTTCCCATATGGGAGGCAGAAGCCCAATCACTTGAGCCACATCCGCTTTCCCAAAGTATGCTACTAATCAAGTCTATCAAAACAATCAATGCTGTAAGTCAATTAGGTTAATCAGTCATAAAATATATTGATAAGAAGTTATAAAAGAAAAAGGTCAGAGAGTAATTGAATAACATACATTGAAAAATAATGATAGTAATTATAAGAGCAAACACTCCATGTCAGGCACTGAGCAAAGAACTTTAAGTACATTAACTTATTCAATTCTTACAATTATCTAAGGTTGGTAATATTGCACAATCACAGACTATCGCCCATCCAGGGTAAAAATTTTTACCAATCCTTGACAAGAAGAGAATACCATGATAAATGAAAGTTCAATTTATTTATTTTAAGATAATGACTTCCCATTTTTATGGTATAAAAATACCCTTTCTTTTATGAAATGAGAATAGTGGCCAGCAGGCTTATGTCTATTTTTAACATGCTTACTTAACAAAATAGCTGGCACACCAATGCCATGTATGTGTCTAAAGAAACATACAAATATCTCAAATCTAAATATCTAGGCAGGCACGCAGAAAATGTTGGCCCCTATGCTTTCACCACAATTTCTTCCAGCTCCACCAAAATGAGGGGATCAGATGTGAATGAAGAGGAGAAAAAAATTTACAATGAACTCAGAAAACATTAAATTCCTCTCACCATAATTCCTGACATACTGATACTGTAATTTCAGTTTCACAAATTCATGACTTTTTAAAATCACTACCGGTTATTTGGAAATTTGAGTAGTTTCTAAATACAGTAGCTAAAAAACATAAAACAGAACAATATCCAAATACTTCTAACAATTTGACCAGCATTTTCTACACTATTTGAGTGCTGAATAAGACAGCAGTGTACAACACTCCGGGGTGCCGTTCCTCCACAGAATCTTCGACAACTAGCAGAAGCTAAGAAAGCCAGCTTACTCAAATCTGAGGAAAATTAAAAGGATGCATAAATGTCAAGTGCCAAATCAAGAAAACGAGCCTTTAGAAAAGAGAGGAGTTCATGGGGCCCTTGCTGGACCCTTCCCTACACCCTGCCCAGGACAGAGTGGTGAGAACCTACACTCCTTTTGTGGGCCCTTGGTGCTGTTCCAGAGGATCAGAGTAACCCATGGGCATACCTGGAGGTCAGTGCCAGTCTACTGGGGAGCCCATGAAAGACTGAACCAAGAATCTCCTCTCTAGCTCATCCTCCTGGGAAGAAAGAAGCAGCTTGCAGACAGAGCAGTGTACAAAACATTTAAGTCACAGCACTATAGGGCAAAAATTTGACTGCTTTAAATAATACAACAAAACACCAGGGAGGAAGAGAAACTCTACTCCATAGGGAATAGGAGAGCATTCTAAGTCCTGGAAATGGAAATGCCGAAGGTCACGAGCTAGCACAAGACCAGAACAAGACTCAGGGCTTAGAAAAGATGGAGAGGACCCTGCACTTCACCTCTGCCTCAGGCTGATCTTGAAGACTAAACTCTGAAGGAGAGCACTAACCAATACAGAGCCAATGTGGAAAGACTGGAAAGGTGGTGTTTGTTTGTTTGTTTGCTTTGGTTTGTTTGTTTGTGCTGGCTCCTGGCACTCAAGGAGCCCCCTCATATCAACAGCTGGATACAAACCTAAGGAACAAACAGCTCAGGAATTAAATCCCAGAGGTAATATTTTGCCCTGGTTGTAGTCTTTTGTGGACTCCAGAAAAACTACTTTAAGCTAACCCATTCCTAAGAATGGAAGTCTACTGCATGTGGGACCTTTTGATTAGATTCAGTTAAGGGCCTTTGATTAGACTGAGAGACTAATGCTTTTACAGTAGTCTTAGATAAATGGAGACACACAGAGAATGAGAACTGCCATTTTACCCTGCCATGTGAGAGAGAAGCTTTAGGATCACCTACAGGATGGAAGACAGAGAAACCCCAAGAGGCTGAGAGAGGCCAAAGGCTGGAATCAGTAGAGCAGCTGAAGCTAAAGCAGTGAGGCCCCAAGAGGCTAGGCCTATGGAGCAGCCCTAAGTGAGGAGAAATGAGCCATGTGCCTGAGTGCCCATAGGTGAGCTCAGGAAGAACGCGAGCCTGGAGGAGAAAGCACAGAAAGATGGCAGACCCACCATTTTGCCTTGCCAGCAGCCAACCTGTGATGAGAAAGTATCTCTGATGATTCCTTGCTCTGGACATTTTCGCGGCCTCAGAACTTTTATCCGTAATAAATTCTCATTATAAAAGCCAAAATTTCTGATATTTTGCTCACAGCAGCTTCAGTAAACTAAAACACACTTTAACTCTTAAAAATATTAAAATGTATACAGTGCAGCAAGATTATAAAACAAAGAAACATGAAATGATGGCCTATCCAAAGAAACAAGATAAAAATAAATCCATGTCTTACACATATCACACAAAGACTATTTTTAAAAAAGATCCTGGGAAAGAAATAGGAGAAGACGACTAGGAAACTCCAGGAATCAATACCTCAATGAGAACAATATTAAACTGGCAGGAACTGTCTGAATCGACTATTTTGAAATGCCAAAGGCTAGTAAAACACTGTACAGCATCCAGGGAAGAGCAGGAGGAAGAGGCTGGAAAATTGTAGTAAATATCAGTGAATTTCACCTTCTGTGAGGTGGCTACCATTCCACACCCTGACCACAGCCCAAGCACCTCATGCAACCTGCTGGTACCAGGATGCAATATAAAGACCAAGATCCCGGTATCTGGGAATGTGTGGTCCAACAGATGATCAGTGCTTTTGGTCCCCTATGGGAGGTCCAGGATTCAAACCGAGGGCCTCCTGACCCGTATGGTGAGCTGGCCCACACGCAGTGCTAATGCGTACAAGGAGTGCCGTGCCATGTGGGGATGTCCCGAGTAGGAGAGCCCCATGCGCAAGGAATGCACCCTGCAAGGAGACCTGCCCACATGAAAAAAGTGCAGCCTGCCCAGGAATGGCACCGCACACATGGAGACCTGACACAGCAAGATGACGCCACCAAAAGAGACACAGATTCCTGGTGCCACTGACAAGAATGCGAGAAGACACAGAAGAACACACAGTGAATGGACACAAGAGAGCAGACAATGGGGGGGGAATAAATTTTAAAAAATAAATCTTAAAAAAAAAAGGCAGAAGAAAGTCCACCATTATCAGTTGTTAACTTAAATATAAACAGATTAAAATCTCTAGTCAAAAGGAAGAGATAGGCAGAATGGATAAAGAAGCATCAACTAACTATGCTGCTTAAAAGAAACTCACCTTAAATTCAAAGACATAGGTAGGTGGAAAGTGAAATGATGGGAAAAATATATACCATGCAAACAGTAAACAAAAGAGAGCTGGAGAACCAATACTAATATAAGATTAAGAGACACTTTAAATCAAAAGCACTCGCAAGGGACAAAGAAGATCACTATATACTGATAAAGGGGTTAATTAGATAAGAATACTTAACAATTATATATGCACCTAATGGCAGAGTCCCAAAATACAAGAAAATACTGACAGATTTGAATGGAGAAATATTCTATATTAATATATGAAACTTCAATACACCATTTCCAAATATGGATGGAATATCTAGATTGAAGATCAATAAGGAAATAGAAGATTTGAAGGATACTTTTTTAAAGTCTCAACATGCTCAAGAAGTTAAAGGAAAACACAAAGAAATAAAGTATGTCAGGAAAACAATTAAAGTAAAACATGAGAATCTCAGTAGGGAGATAGAGATTTTTAAAAGGAAACAAAAGGAAGCACTAGAGTTGAAGACCAAAAAACGGAAATGGAAAATTCCCTAGAGAATTTCCAGAAAAGATTTGATCTGACAGAAGAAAGAATCAGTGATCTCAAAGACAAGACAATTGAAATGATTTTGTCAGAAAAACAGAAAGAAAAAAGAATAAAAAAAGGTGAACTGCGCCTAAAAGACCTGTCAAAACCATCAATTATAACAATATACACATTATGGAAGCCCCAAAAAAAGAAAAAAAAGGGGGGAGAAAAAACATCCAAAGAAATAATGACAAAAAACTTACCAAATTTAATGAAAAACATGATTATATGTATTCAAGACTACGTACCCCAAACAGAACAAACTCTAAGAGAACCACCTCCAGACTACAGCAGTTAAAGTATCAAATGACAAGGATAAAGAGACAGTTCTAAAAGGTGCAAGAGAAAAGCAACATGTTATATACAAGGGATCCCCAATAAGATTAAGTGACAATTTCTCATCAAAAACTATGAAGACAAGAATACAGCAGACCACAACACCTAAAATGCTGAAAGAAAACAATTCCTAACCAAAAATTTTATGCCCAGTGAGACTGTATTTCATAACTGAGGAAGAGATTAAGACATTCCCAGATAAACAGAAGCTAAGAGTTTGTTACCATAAAACTTGCCCTACATGCAATGGTATAGAGGGTTGTGTTCAAAGTTTATATGAAAGGACACTAGACAGTGGCTCAAAGATACAGAAAGAAATGAAGATTGTAATTTTGGGGATGTTAATTCTATTTTACTTCTTAAAAGTCCTAAAATGCAAATGAATAAAAAGTAATGATAAAACAATAAAGGGAAAAAAGTAATGATAAGGAGTGAATGTAGCTCAAGTGGTTGAGTGCCTGCTTCCCACATATGAGGTCCTGGGTTGGATCCCAGTACCTCCAAAAAAACAAAACAAAACAAACAAATGAAAAAAACAGCAATCATTGCAGAACAGACGTAGTTCAGTGGTTGAGCACCAAGAGCCTGCTTACCATGTATGAGGTCCCTGGGTTATCCCCAGTACCTCCAAAAAAATTAATAATGAATAATTAAAAAGTAATGATAAACCTATAGTTTTGGACATACAGTGTATAAAAATATAATTTGCAACGAGTAAAACAATATTTTAAAGGTGGGGGATAGAGGCATATAGGAATAGTGTATGTGTATGCTATGGAAATTAAGTTGGTATAAAGTCAAATGTGATTCTTACAGATTTAGAATGTGAAATGTAAGCTCCAAGGTAACTACAAAGAAAATATAGAAAACCATAACAAAATGAGAAGGTAATCAAATGGGTACAAGGAAAAAATATCAAATAAATGTGAAAGTAGGCATCAATGGAAGATGAAGAACAAAAAAGTTATAAGATGTACAAAGACCAAATAGCAAACTGGCAGAATATATAAGAAATTCTACAACTCAAAAATAAAAAAATAAAAAAAATCAACAGACAATAGACTTGAACAGACATTTCCCCAAAGTGGATATCCAAATGGCTACAACGCACATGAAAAGATGCTCAACAATATTCTCTATTATAGTAAATGCAAACCAATACCACCCCACACCCACTAGAATGACTACTTTTTAAAAAAAAACAGAAAATTACAAGTATTGGAGAAGATGTGGAGAAATAGAAACATTCTTTGCTGGTGGCGATGTAAAGTGGCATAGCCATTGTTCAAGACAGCTTGGCAGTTCCTCAGAAAACTAAGTATGGAATTACCATATGATACCTCTAGTAGGTATAGAACCAAAAAAAAAGAAAGCAGGGTGCAAACAGGTATTTGCACACTGATGTTCATAGCACCATTTTTCACAATGGCTAAAAGATAAAAGCAACCCAAGTCTCCATCAACCGATGAGTGGTGTAGCTGTTATTATTCATGAATTCCAAAAATAGATATTGGATTATGTTTGTAAACTGTTCTGTTCCTCTGGGTGCATTAGATTGTATTAACTTCAGAGGTTTCATTTTTACTTGATTAAACTATGATTAAGGCTTTGATTGGGCCACATCAGTAGGACGCTGAGTCTCTGCCCCTTTGGTGGGTGGGGACTCACAGAGAAAACTATACAGCAGAGGAGTTGGTTAGAGTTTAATTGCTAGAACCCTGGGGAAGTAAATATACAGAGATACAGATATGTGAGGAAAGAGAGAAGGCTCCATTAGACACTGCAGAGGCTGCAGGAAGAGAGACCAGCCATTCGCCTGATAGTTTACAGCTCGCCTTGTGGAGAGAGCAGAGCAGTTGAGCCCAGAGAGAAAGAAGCCCTGGGAGAGAGAGAGACTTATCCCAGCCCACAGCTGATACTGGAAGAAGCTGGGACAACGGACCCTTGAGAGGAAGAGGAATCCTGAACACCTGCAGAAGTTGGCAGCCATCTTGCTCCAACATATGGTAAAAGACTTTGGTGAGGGAAGTAACTTATACTTTATGGCCTGTTAACTGTAAGTTTCTATCCCAAATAAATAACCTTTATAAATGCCAAAAGATTTCTGGTATTTTGCATTTGCACCAATTTGGCTGACTAATACAAGTGGATAAACAAAATATGGTATATATACATACAATGGAATATTATTCACTCATAAAATGGATGAAGTTCTGATACATGCATCAACATGGATGAACCTTGAAGACATCAGGTTGAGTGAAATAAGCCTGACACAAAAGCACAAAGACTGCATAATCATACTGATTTGAAACAATTAGAATAAGCAAATTCATGGGGCCAGAAACTAGAGTATAGTTTACTGAGGCCCGGGATGGAGGTAGGGAATGAGAAGTTAAGGTTTAATTGGTACAGAATTTCTGTTGGGGGCAGGGAAAGAAAAGTTGTGGTAGTCAGTGGTAGTGACGGCAGCACAACATTGTGAATGATTCTGACAAAACGTAATTATAGGGAGCAGATGTGGCTCAAGTGGTTGAGTGCCCGCCTCCCACATGAGAGGTCCTGGGTTTGGTTCCCAGTTCCTCCTGGGGAGAAAAGAAAGAAAAAAAAAGTAAAACAAATGAAAAATTCAGGGAAGTCAATGTGGCTCAAAGGGTAAGTGCCAGCTACCCATATACAAGGTCCCAGGTTCAATCCCCAGCCCCCAGTACCTCAAAAAAAAAAAAAAAAAAAAATTATATATTTGAGTGTGGTTTAACAGGGAAAATTAGATGTATATATTACTATATAAATAGTAAAATTAAAAAAAAATTACAATAATGTTGTTTCATCAGTTTTAACAAAGGAACCATGCTAATGAAAAGTGTTATTTATAGGGAAAACTGTGTGTGTGTGTGTGTGTGTGTGTGTGTGTGTGTGTGTGTGTGAAGGGAGATATATGGAAATTATGTATTTTCTGCATGATTTTCCTGTAAACCTACAATTTTTCTAATTAAAAAAAATAGTAATTATGAGACAATTAGAAGGTTGAAAACTGACTAGATTTCTGGTGATATAAACAGTAATATCAGGTTTTTTTAAGGATAGCTTTTAGAGATACATTAAATATTTACAGATAAAAAATAAAATGGAATTTGTAACATTGCATACTGTAGCTCAGGGAAGTAATCAGAAACTGTCTATTGTCTTGAAAAACTCTAATAAGTATTTATAGAACAACTTGATAAATGTTAAATATGTTTAGTCTACACCCATGTATTTTAATTTTTGTCTTCTAAGATTTTAGTTACCTCTAAACCTAGCCAGGTGTTATTCTTTTTTTATCTGTGTCCTCAATTACAATTTATTATTAAAAATACCAAACAGAAAAAAATTTTTCTGCTTGATGTTTTAAAATAGTTTCTGTATTAATACAAATAGTAAACACTCTCCTGCTTACATTTTGTTTGCAGTTATTTTAAATATTAGATCCCATCTTCTTAATCCAATCTTCAAACATCAATTTCAGTAATAAAAAAAGTATCTAGTAAAGGAAAACAGCATGGGTTCTCCAGTATTTCCCACTCCATCCCTCCCTACACACATAGGGACACACAAAAAGGAAAGGTAGTTGGTTAATTCAAAGTGCAGGGAAAATGGCTTTGTAACTGAAATGTAAAGGCATATATTTGAGGAGGGAGAAGATCTGTAGGATATTTCTTTGATTTAATTTTAAAGAAATTCTTTCTTCCCCCCTCTTTGGATCCTAACAGAAAAGTCTAGATTAAAGTATTAACACACTCAGCTTAGATAATATCATTCACAGCTATAATAGTGCCTCTGACTAGACATTTTAAACATACCCCTGCTGTTACTTTGTTGTTCCGCTCCTTCCACTCATACTAAAATAACTTAATAATTCTCAAGTTCACAGAAAGGGGAAATAAACCAACAACTTAAATTTCACTTAAGATTTGATCTCCTTAAGCTACTACCACAATTTCTATTTTGGTTAATGTACATGGAATACTCTATTCACTCACTGTTTTTCTATCAAATACTCTAATTTGGTCAAATTCAGGATCATGAGCCCTTCAAAACTGGTATAATACATTGTATTCTTATGAATACCTACAAAATTCAGGCATAAACATATGTGACTTGTTTAAAGTGATAATTTTAGCTGAGTGAAAAAAGCTAATCCCATAGCTATATACTGTTATTATTCTATTTAGATAACATTTTGAAATGACAAAATTATAGAAATGAAGAATAATGACTGCCAGAGGTAGAGGGGATCCTTACAGTGATGGAAATATTGTATATCTTGACTGTATCAAATGTCAATAACCCAGTTGCAATATTGTACTACAGATTTACAAAATGTTATCAATGGGAGAAATTAGGTAAGGAGTACAAAGGGTGTCTTTTACAACTGCAAGTGAACCTACAATTATCTTATACTAAAAGATTTAATTAAAAACAAAAAAGGCGAGTCTTAACACTACAGCGAATACTCAGAACACTAGATGACCATCACGTTGCCCCAACTCCTTATTAGAGTCACTGATTCCAGGGAAGTTACTATCAGGCTTCTCCAGAATAACCAGCTAATGGCTAATCCTTGTTCAGGATCTGTTTCCCTTTATTGGATTTTATGTTCGACTGGAATAAATACCATGAGCTAGAAAACAAGTGAAAAGTGCCAGGGGTCAGCTGTTACAGTAAGTGTTGGTTTGTCAACCAAAAAGTTAACAGGAACCAATAGTTAATTGGAGCAAAACATAAATTTTAATTTCAATTCATTTAACTTGTATTAAATATTTAAGAAATTCTAAACCTCCACATTCTATGATTTTCAACTTGTGGGAAACAAGTCATGAGAAATTTTGCAGTAAGAGGGAAGAGGTTTCAGTGCCAATGACAAAACAAATTTCCCTTTCTAGTCACTAACACCAACTCCTCCAAAAATACTTTCCACACATAGTGGACCTAAAAGGCAGAGAAATGGTGGAGCCAGGAGAATTTAAACACAAGGGCTTAAATTTTCCCCATCACCACCAACTGTCTATCTTTCATAGACTGAAAGAGAAAAGGAAACACCTGGATACAGCAAGAAACATTTGTCACAACTTCCAGGAAGATGGCAGATAAGAGAGACACAGAACTTACTCCTCATGCAGAAAAATAGAGGACAGGCAGAAACAGCCTGGAAAAAAATGTTCTAGGGTTTAGGACACCCAGGAGTAGGTAGGACACCACCCAGAATAGAGGAGGGTACAGGAAAAGAATCTTGATGGAAAGACTGTTAGTGGAATCTGTAGCTGTTGGTGCCCTTTCCCCCACCTCCTAGCAGACAGCTTTGAATTCTCCAGCCACAGACTGAGGTTGCTGCAGGAATCCACCAACCCAGGAAATGGGAGAGAGAGAGGGACATAGCCTATGGCTGACTCAGCTTTTGGCCAGTAAGTTTGATCTTCTGTGTCCCACCAGCACTTCCAGGCTGGGTGGGGACACACCACTGTTTGCCTTGGATGCCTACAAGGGTCTAAGAGATCTGACCATCTCAATCACCCTCCCTACTGACCAGGATTGGTTGTTAAGGACACAGAGGGCAGTGGAATTATCAATTACCCAGAAAAAGGGAGGGGGCTGCCAGCAAAGGTTGGAAAACTGCCTCGGAGAAAGTCTGAACTGCAAGAATCTGAATAACCTAGAAGCAGGATCCTATGTCACACTGTTGCTGTTCGGGACACAGAGAACAACTCCAACCAGGCTTTGAATTGAGAGGCCTGCCGAAGAGCTCTATCTGCTCGCAGACCAAGGAAGTGCAGAAGTGCATGTGAGGAATTTAAAAGTAAATAAGGGAAGGAGATGCGGAGTCTGCTTCCCACAAGGGAGGTCCTGGGTTCAGTTCATGGTGTCTCCTAAAAAAAGGGGGGGGTGGGAAATGGCAACAAGCAAACAAATGAATAAAAGAGAGGCTTTTTCTGTCCTTTTCAGTCTCCCTCCCTAAGGCCCTTGGAGCCGCCAGACATGCAACCCATTACTGGTCCATGGCCCAGATCTGAGCAACTAAGAGGGACAACCCTAAAGACCTAGAACACAGTGAACGAAGAATCAAAGAACAGCAGTAACATACAGCCTCTCCCCGCTAAATCCCTAAGAAAGAAAGAGAAATTGAGCATCAAGGTAAACTCACCATCATAATCAGATGCCTAGACATCAGCAAAAAATTAAAAGCCATGCTAAGAAAATGGAAGTAATGGCCCAAGCAACGGACTACATCAAAGCCCCAGATGAGACACTGGATTTGAGACAACTAATCTATAATGTTCATACAAATGTCCTAAATCAAATTAATAAGTTGAAAGACAATACGATTAAAAGATAAGGACATTCTATGTATATTTTAAAAATAATTTTAAAATATATTAAAAAGAAAATAGATAAGGACATCAAGAAGACAGTGGGCAAACACAAAGAAGAATCAAAAACACATGAGAGGCCTACAACAGCAGACCTGAAATGACAGAAAAATAGGTGATGCAGAAGATAGAACAGCTGAAATTGAAAAGAGAACAGAAAAAAAAAAAGAATAGAAAAAATTGAGCAGGGGCTCAGGGATTTGAATGGTAACATGAAGTACAACAACTTATGTGTCATGGGAGTTAATAAAGAAGAGAAAGGAAAAGAGGCAGAAAGATTGAGGAAATAATGACTGAAAACTTTCCAACTTTCATGAAAGACGTGAATTTACATGCCCAAGAAGTGCAACATACCCCAATCAGAATAAATCTGAATAGAGCTATTCCAAGACACATATTACTTAGAATGTGAAACATTAAAGATAAAGAGAAAATTCTGAGAGCAGCAAAGGAAAAGCAAACCATCACATACAAGGGATGCTCAGCACAACTTACTGCGTGTGGATTCCCTATCAGAAACCATGGAGACAAGAAGACAATGATTTGGCAGCGGACTTGGCCCAGTGGTTAGGGCTTCCGTCTACCACATGGGAGATCCGCGGTTCAAATCCCGGACCTCCTTGACCCGTGTGGAGCTGGGCCATGCACAGTGCTGATGTGCACAAGGAGTGCCGTGCCATGTAGGGGTGTCCCCCATGTAGGGGAGCCCCACGCACTCATAAGGAGAGCCGCCCAGCGGGAAAGAAAGTGCAGCCTGCACAGGAATGGTGCCGCACACACGGAGAGCTGACACAAGATGATGCAGCAAAAAGAAATACAGATTTCTGTGCCGCTCACAACAACAGAAGCGGACAAAGAAGACGCAGCAAATAGACACAGAGAACAGACAACCAGGGTGGGGGGAAAGGGGAGAGAAATAAATTAAAAAAAAAAGAAGACAATGATTTAAGGTAATTAGGACACTGAAAGAAAAATTGCCAGCTGAGAATTCTCTATCTGGCAAAACTGTCCTTCAAATATTTTAGTAATATTATTTAATAATAGTATTGTGAATATTTGTGAATATTAAAACTAAGAGAGCACAGAAAAAAGAATCCACCTTTAGTATAAGTATTAAAGGGAGCCTTACAGCCCAAAAGAAAAATACAGGAGAGAGAGGCTTGGAGGAGAGTGTAATAGGCAAGAATAGCAGAAAGGATAACCAAAAGAATAAAAAGACAAAAATAAAATATGATAAATGAAGGCCAAAAAATAAAATCACAGAATAAATAATTCACTGAATATGAATAGATTAAACTCCCCAATCAAAAGATACTGGCTGACAGAATGGATTTTTTTTAAAAAAGAGCCATCCATATGCTACCTACAAGAGACTCACCTTAAACCCAGGGATACAAATCAGCCAAAAGTGAAAGGTTGGAAAAAGACAATACTCCATGCAAACAGTGACCAAAAAAGAAGAGAGGTAGCTACACTAATGCCAGAAAAAACAGACTTTAAATGCAAGAAAGTTATGAGATACAGAAGGCCATTATCTATTAATAAAAGGGACAATCCAACAGGAAGAAATAACAGTCATAAAGGCACCTAACCAGGGTGCCCCAAAATACTTGAGGCAAACTCATGTATTAGAAAATGCAAGTCAAAGCAGCAATGAGATACCATTTCACACCTATTAGAATAGTCACTATTTAAAAGACAGAAAACTACAAGTGTTAGAGAAGATGTGGAAAGATAGGAACGCTTATTCACTGTTGGTGGAATGTACAATGGTAAAGCCATTGTGGAGGACCGTTTAGCATTTCCTAAAGAAGTTGTATATCGATTTGCCATGTCACCTGGCAATATAATTAGTAGATATATACTCAGAAGAACTGAAAGCAGTGACACGAACAGGCATCTGCCCATAAATGTTCACAGAGGCATTATTCACAATTGCCAAAAGATGGACACAACCCAGGTGTCCATAAACTGATGAATGGATAAACAAATTGTGGTGTATACACACAATGGAATAATATGCAGTGGTAAGAAGAAATGAAGTAGTTAAGAATGGCAACATGGATGAACCTGGAGGACCTAATCTTGAATGAAGCAAGCCAGACTCAACAAATACCATATGACTGTGCTATTACGAACTAAATACATTGTATAAATTCATGGAGTTAGTAATTAGAATATAGGTCACTAGAAAGTAGAACGAGGTTAGAGAATAGAAAGCTGAGGGTTAATCTGTACAGCACTGGTAAAAAAGTTTGTTAATCTTTGGAAATGAACAGAAAAGATGAAAGCATATCATAGTGTTTGTAATTAGCAGTACTAACTATATGGGTATAAAAACGAGAAAGTCTAAGGTCATATATATCACTAAGAGGAAAGCTAAAAAATATAGCATAGGACTGTATAGTACAGTGAAACTGCATGTGAAATATGAATATGGGTAATACTGCATGTATATAGGAATTTTTCTTTGAAACTGAACAAATATATGTTAATGTTACAAGATGCTAACATCAGGGGGGGAAATCATTATGCTAAATGAAAGAAACCAAACATAAAGTACTACATATTGTATGATTCCATTTATATAAAATGTAAACATGGCTCAAGTGATTGGGCTTCCATCTACCATATGGCAGGACCCAAGTTGATCCCTGGGGCCTCCTGGTAAAAGGCATGCCCACACGGCAAGCCAAGTGCCCACCTAACCAGCCACGCAACAAGATGATGATGCAACAAAAAGAGAGACAAAGGGGAGAGTCAAGGACAGAAGCAAGAGAACCAAGGAACTGAGGTGTCGCAAGTGACAGGGAACCTCTCTCCACATCGGAGGTCCCCAGGATCGAATCCTGGTGATTTTCTCCTTGGTCCTCAGGATCGAATCCTGGTGATTTCTCCTAGAGGAGAAGACAAAAAAAAAGAGAAACAGGCACAGCAGATCACACAGCAAATGGACACAGAGAGCAAAAACAGCGGGGGTGGGGGGAGGGGGAAGAAGGAAAAAAATGCAAATATAAATCAATTTATAAAAATGGAATTAGATTAGTAAAAGTTATATAGTGCTGGGAAGGATAGAGGGATTAAAAGGTGACTGCTGAGAGGCGTAGAGTTTTCTCTTTGGAGTAATGAAATTTTTCTAAAATTTTTTGTGGTGATTTTGTATGGTATGTGCACATGTCTCATTAAAACTGATTCTTAAAATATTAAAAAAAGAAGCATCCTTCACAAAACAGTAACTAATCAGCACAAGACCAAAGGGTTGTTTTCCCCCTCAAAAGATAAAAATCCTAACAGTCAAAATAATACAGTAAACACCTGAGCTTTTTCCCCACAAAGATTGATATTATTACCACTGGATTTATTTTCACTAACTACATACATTCTAACTCTGACAGAGCTACAAAGAACCAAATTGTTTCTCCTAATTTACCAACATCAAAAGGAAAACAGTGCAGGGCAATAAGGAACTGTTCTCAAAGACTCACTACAATCATTATAACCTGCCATGAAAAGTCATTTGAGTTTTTACATAAATAAATCTATGATTAAATTCAGTTCAACTCATCCATAGGATGGAATGCTTCATTACAGATTAAGAAAAAATTACATATTCAGCATAAGTATATAAATCAGATAGTACATGTTATTACTAGATACCAGAAAGTACATTTAGTAGACTACACCAAAGTTTAAGGAAAAAGAATGTGAGAATTTTTTTTGAAATTATATTCAACTTGGATTTTTTTCCCCCAATCAACAAGGAAAGGTCCGTCATCATTTGCCTTAATTAAGCTGTACTGACGGAACACCAGCACAGTTTGATATGATGAGTGGTTGACACAAATGTGCGCTTATTTATCCAGGCTGTCCAACAGATTCTACTCCTACAGTATTTCTAATCCATCTCCACTGAGTAACTCAGGCTCTCAACCTTCTCAAGCCTGTAAAATGTACTGCAGCCTTTAACAGAACTCCTGGTCTCTACTCACTTCCTTCCAAATCACAAGTTTCTACACAAGTGGAATCCCTCCCCATCCCCTACACCTCATCCTTGGTTCCAAACATATTAAGCAAAGGTCTACCAGTGTTTTCTGGGAACTGTATGTGCTATTAACATGATAACGGCTCCATCTGGAATATCCTTCATATCATCTAGTCACGGGTAAGTGCCTTCCTACTCCCCTACCTCCTGGAGCGACTGAAGGGCAGGTACTCTGCAAAGCTGTTGCAGACATACTCGGTGTTTACCTACCAGACAAGATGAGCGACCTGGTGGTACAGCCCTGCAACACAGCTCCCACGCAAGAGGCTGACTCAGAGCGCAGACTGTGAGGGGGTGCTGGACAAGGCGGCCCAAAACCAGATCACCAGACCACCTGCACATCCAGAACCCGTCCTTCCCAGACCAGTCACCTGGTGCCCATGTCGGCTGGCACCACCACCCAGATCAGTCACCTGGTGTTCACCATCACGTGCGCTGGTACCACCACCTTACATCATCTCAGCAACATCAACAACTCATTGGCCTCCTCACCTGGCTCATCCCCACGCTGGGGGGGCCTCTATTTCCCAGGACCAGCTACACCCCCATCACCACAGATCAGCCAGTGGCCAGGGTGAGGAAGACCACAGCCTGGATTTCACGAAGTGGCAGCTAAGAATGTGATGGTATCCACAGGCCAGATTCGCCAGACTAACCACTGCTCCAAGGCCATCCTCAACGTCATCCAGGGAGAGGAGGACCCCACCCAGGTCCACAAGAACACACAGATCTGGGAATGGAAGTTGGCCAACTTCTCCCACTGGGTCCCAGTCAGCATCCAGGTGGCCCTGTTGCAGCAATCTCCCTACCTGCTCTCAGTTCACTCAGTCAGTGGGCTCATGCTGGCCAACCACACCAGCTTCTCCTTGCTTTTTTTGTTTGTTTGCTTTTTCTTTTTCTTTTGTTGTTTTGCCTTTTCACTTTGCTTTTTGAAAGCTCCTGCCAGCAGAATGACAAGCTACATGCTACAGAAGCAAGTGGACTTCTTTGAGCAGTTCTGCAAGGAGGCCATCTTCAAGGAGAACATTGATGAGTTGGACAGGTCCAGAGAGGTTATGCAGGAGCTCATTGATGAGTACCATGAGGTCACCTGACTATCTCCTGGAGTACCCAGGAGCAGTGAATTGCCTCCCCACCACTGCCTGGGGACAGTAATCATGACCCCACTGTGCCTGGTCCCTGTGACCCAATTTCCTCTCACCAAAAACCTTTCTAGGTTCATTACCAGCTCAGGAACAGATCCTACTTCCTCCTCCCTTCCATGTCCTGCTCCCTGATGTGCTTGTTTATAATTCTAATTAAAGTAATAAAGCACTGCTGTGTGTATGTGTGTGTGTGTGCGTACATGGGTACAGATATATAGCTACTGATTACTCTAATGACTCACCTACTATGTATAGTATCTAACAGATTGGTGAGTAACTTGAGAGGCTGACAGTCTCATTTCATCTTTGAATTTCCAAGGTCAGGTAAATAATAGGTATTTAATTAAAATGTGCTATAATAAGAACTATAATTAGGCTCTGCACTAAATAACTTTGTACTTTCTTTCACTTAATCCACCAAACCACCTCAGGAAGCTAACATCCCATTTTACTGATGAGGAAAGTATTCACTGAAGATTAACCAAAAAATGGGGAGAGAAGAGGGAATAACTCATAAACCATAAACCATATACTGATTTAGGCAATCATAAACGATTGACTGTCATCAGTTTCCGTATTTCCTTATCTTTTTACCCTAGTTTAGACCAAAGTTACTTCAGGTAATTAAAATTCTTTTCACTACCTCTAAAACTTACAAAGTAACAAAGCTTTTCAAAAAGTAAGTTTTCAGATGAGTCAAGCAGAAATGGATTCTGTGTTTCTAAAATGTTATCATTTCTTCATTTCAGATCCTTAGCTTATATCTGAGGTACATCCCACAATTATTTGGGGACTTTAATTTCAAATATCACCAATGGCGACCCTATTGTGATCATTTAAATTTCCCCAAATCCACTGGAGTAAAGTCTTTTTAAGGTCCATAGTAAAACAAGCAAGCAAGCAAACAAATTTAAAAAAAATCAGTTTTCTTATGAAGCAAAGAGTATTTTATTTCAAGAACCGAGCTTTGGAGTCATAACTGATAGTAATATCCTCCTTTTCTTATTAGATGGCAAGAGAGTTAACACAACGATAGGGATAGGAAGTGACAACTGGTTTGGTTTTTATCTTTATGTCTCTTCTTAAGGAAAAAAGAAAAGCAAAGAGCTGGCAACCAGGTGGTTCTCTTCCTCTTTTTTAAATTACTCTGTGAAAGATCATGGTTAGAGAATGACTGCATTAAAGCAGTATGTACATGCAGCACTGCAGTTGGAGAGATTCATTTTGAACCTCAGCCAAGATATGCAAAGCTAATTATGGATCCGTTCATTACTAAATGTTTAAAAGGTTACTTGAAGGCAAGTAAGCTTCCATCAATACTGCAAAAGAATATTAATAATTTTACCATAAATTGAAGTCCCCTCTTATTCGAAGTCATATGCTAATACAGTTTGAAATTACTTCAGTTATAAATGTACTCTTTTAAACCCACAAGTAAATATCACTATTATGAAAGCTATATGTTCGTGGCCAAATAATCTTACTTCCACGAGATATGCTTTTCAAATATCACAGAGTTTATTCATGTGTCATGAACATAAACTACTTAAGAAACAAATATTTATTTGACTAGAGTCCAAAATGAGCTACAGTAATCAAAGTATTAGTTGTCAAATGAAAATGAGTTTGCTCATAAAAGTAGTGAAAAGAAACACAAATGGAAAATTTGACTGTAACATCCGATCCTTCCCCTAGATTTGCAAGTCAAATATTTGCCAGAGATACTCTTTTGTGAAGATTATAATGATTTAAAGTTCTGAGTCAAAGGTGTTTTTTTTCAGCACTCACTATGATACAACACATAGCCTTTTGAGCGACTCTGCAAAGGATTAAGTCCTGTACTGTTATGAACTAGCAGTTGACAAATTCATGAGTTAGCAACTCAATCAAAAGGTATAATAACCAAACAATTTCAATAGTGAAAGACAAAGTAAGATTATTAAGTAGGAGGGGTTGAAGTGGGGGTTGATTTGCACATACAATTTTAAAGAAGTAATTTTTACAAGTAGCTAAGAAAAATTTTTAAAATAGAAGGAACTATTCTATAATAGACGTTTCACCTGAAAAACTAAAAAAATTATACATTCAAACTCCCTCTGCAGAAGGAATTTCAAAAAGTCTGAACTCAACAAGTTAATAAAATGGTTCAGAAACTTATTTTATTGTATAAAGCCTTGAGGGATAGAGCTGTTTGTAATTTATTTACAAGTTTTATTTCATGAAATTGCTTTGGTGACCAAGTGTCCCATTTAAGTGATTAAAACATAAACCCAAATAGCTTAATAGAGCAATTACTTAAGAGTCCTGTTTTTCAACAGAGGTACACTGAAAAATATCAATACAACATTTAGTGTTCATTATTTTCAAGGGGTTTGTTATTAAAATACAAAGCCCCCACTGACTAGAACTCAGCCAAACACACAATATGGGACGGACACACATTGGATTAAAGATTTTTTCCTCCTTTCAGAATAACGACAAGCCCTTGAAAACCTCAATATGCATGATTTGGCTAAAAATTCTAACAACAATCATTTTATATCTTCTCATCATTCCCCCACTCTAATGGCACACCTAAACAGAAGGGTCATATTTTCTAGGTGGATATGAAAAGCTGCCTAACTCTCAAAGTCCCTATGTTTACATGGGGCTCGCCCAGCCCACAGATTCTCTTCTAGCCAGCTTCTTAGGTAACGCTGGTGACATCACGATTACTTCCAGGCAACTGATTGACCTAAATACAAAACTGTATCTTCACATAGTCTGAAAGAGAAAATGGACTGTCAGGTTTAAAGAAAAGAAACTGAATTTAACAAAAATATTTATACACGCTCCTCTATTCTTTTCCTTTAAGGGCCTCTCTTTCACCTGTAATCAGAATCAAACAAACTCCTTTAGCAAATCTATCCTCAGAAACAGAAGGAACACAACAAAATGTTGCTAATTAAAGATGTTCTCTTCATGACCTGACAGTTACTTTAGTTTGCTTTTCTTATATTACATTTCTAACTCTCAAACAATCTTAAGAAAAAGATGCACAGAAAAACGTCCAGCCTTGCACTAACAATGCAATCAATATAAAAAGCATCTTTTACAAAACATTTTTTATTTTATTTGAGTAAATGTCAACCTCTTCTAAGAACAACTATTATTGACAAGCCAGGTAAAGATGGAAAATATTCACAGTGCCAACTACTTTGCCCTTAAAACAATAAACAAACATGGGAGGGATGCACTAATAATAACCAAATGAATATCAAAATTAATAAGGCTAAACTTTAAGACTGTTCAAAATTTTTTGTAGGTTCCTTGGAAATACTTTTTCTAAGAAGCTGGGGTGTCGGGAGGAACACAATGCCGTCACACTGTCAATGAAGCCTGCATGTTCTGGTGACTAATGCTGAGTTCTGCACTGGGTCAGTTTTTACTCTGTTCTACACCACTGGCAGAGCCACAGGAAAGTTTAACAGTTCATTTATTTGGCACAATCCTCCTGCTGTCACATTTCTCTTCTTCCAGTCTTGTTTGATGACCCACACTCTACCTGATGAAAGTAGGTTTCTGAGCCATTGCTATTCTTCTAACTAATCAACCAAATGTACCACTTCCTCCCCACTATGTCGGCTAAAGACTTTTGACATCGTTTTCTGACTCACTGTAATATTCTCAGCATATGTGATTTCACTTGCATTCCAAACAGTATTCTTGAAAAGAACTAAACTATCTCACTGACATTTGCTTTTCCATCACACTGTGACTGGGACTGCTCATTTTCAGATGCAGGAGACTGATGGCAACTGGCAATTGTAAAATGGTAGATGCGGAAAGGCACATGAGAAGTGGTGAGAAGTCCAAGGGCAAAATCAAAGCGGGACATTCCTATAAAAGAGTCCTGTACAATAGGAACTTTTTGAAGGCTGTGAAATTAATTTTCTTGTAAAGTCACAGCCCATCTTCCACAGGTTTGGTAAATATGTGCGATCTATCCATGATTCCCCCAGATGTGACGGCTCCACCGGGAAAAATGAAAAATCAAAAACGGCACCAGGTGCCATTCTTGGGTCCTGTCCAACAGCCAATGTAAGATTCTATTTTATTCTGTTCTACCCACATTAAATTAAAATAACCAACGTCAGAGAACGGAGTATTTGGATTTTAACAGATGGCATCCAACAAGGGAATCAACTTTTTCAAGGATTGGATCCTAAATGCTGAGGATCCCAAGGATTAGGAGGGCTCATTCGTCTTAAGAGGGCTGGCATCAGAATTCCCTACAGTTACCATTCCAATGTTTAGGAATATGCGTCACTATCCAGTCAGCAACTAAGAGCAAAGAAAATCAAACCACCACATTTTTATAAAATGCCCCCTTGTAAACGACTGACTCCAACCACATCAGCAATTCTTCCACTTAAAGTAAAAGAAATATTAGCCTGAAGGTAAACAAAAGTATAAAGGTTAACAAACTTATCTAATTTTGACAAGGTTGTGCAACACGAAAGAATCCTCAGGGTACCCTTCCCGGGCATTTGAATATGCCTGCTCTGCAGCACTGTCTGCAATTTTAACCAAAAGCACTAGCCTAGCTGCTGAACTTCTTATTTCCTTCAAGGAAAACAGCACCGTTTTAAAAATAACAAAATAGTAAATACTCAAAACACCTCAACAGTTTACTTTAGGGGACCAACATGGATTTGTCTTTCGCAGTCCCATACAAGTTTCCTTTCATATCTTTTCAAAAACCACTCAACTCTCAAGGTAAAAAGGGCCAAAGGCACGGGGAGGGACGGAGGCTGCAGCCAGGGTGGCCGAGGGGAGGCGAGAACCTCCGCCACCCTCAAGTGCGGCTGGAGAGGAGGGGAGCTAATCAGCGGATTCCCTCTTCCGCGGGGCAAACGCAGGGAGAAGTAGTTAATGGAGAAGGGAGCGAAAAGGACGAGAATGTTGGGGAGAGGGAAAAATAAACGCAGGATGTCCGGGGAAGACTGAGGTCTGGGAGGCCGTTGAATCGGGGATCCTAAAGAGCGAAGTCAGAAACGCTGGGCGAACCGTGCCGGGAAGGAGGCGAGGCGAGGGCACAGTGGGTGAGGCACGGAGCGGGTCAAGTGCGGGTGGCCGCGGGCGGAGGGTCTCACCTGGGGGCTCCTCTCGGCGGGGTTCTTCATCACCGCTTGGCGGAAGCTGTTATCCACGTAGGACGCCATCTCCCCCCGCGGCCCGGGGCGCTCCGCACCCTCGCCGGCCTCCTCCCGACCCAGGGCAGCCGCTGCCTCCGCCCCGCGCGCTCCGCCCGCCTGCCGGAGGCTGAGAAGCCAAACGGCGGCGGCAGCGCCGGGCGCGGGGCCCGCGGGGGTCGTCTCGGCTGGGCCCCTCGGCCCGGAGGGCGGAAAGGGCGTGCAGGAGACGCGGCGGGAGAGCGAGGCCGCGCGACGGGCGCACACAGCGCGCAGCGCCGGGGACCCGCGGCCGGAGGGTCCCGGCGGCCCGGAGCCGGCGGCGCGCGCGGCGGTCGGGAACTCCCCTTCCTCCTCCTCCTCTTCCTCGTCGCTCGCCTCGGGAGGCTTCCTGACGCGCCCGACTCCCTCCGGGCCCCGGCTCGACACGCCTCCCCCGGCTCCACTCGGGGGACACTGGCGGCTCCTCGCGGCCCCGGCGGGCCTGAGTTATTTTTAGGGAGGCACAGGCAGCAGTGGGGAGGGGGGAGGGCCGCAGGCAGGCGGGGCCTCCTCTCCCCTCCCGCGCCGAAGATCGCCCCCTCCTCTCGGAGGCTCGCGCCGCCGCCCAGGGGGTCTCCGGGAAGCACTCGGATCTCCCGCGCCCCCAAACCTCGGGCACTTGGGCGCCGCGGCCGCCGGCCGGAAGAAGGACCCCGGTGGCCCCGGCTCAGGTCCTGGCGCTGCGAAGCGCGATCGCCTCGACCGCGGTCACTGCCGCCCCGGGTGTCTGTCTAATGGGCTTGGCCGTGCCTCCCGACTGCTGCTGCATCCCCTCGGGCCGCCGCGCCCCCGCCGCCGCTGCCGCCGCTGCTCCGGCCGCTGCCCTGGGCTCGGCCGCCCGCCCCCATCAGCGCGCCCGGAGCGGGGCTGTCCCGGCGCCGGCGCCGCCGCGGCGGGAGCCCCCGGCCAGGGCTGCCGTCCTCCGGCCCAGTCTCTCTCGGCAACTTTGTTCCTGCGACGGCGCGGGGCGGGGAGGGGGGAGAAGGGGGCCGCGGGCAGCCCAGGTCCGGACTCCCGGCGGCGCGCGTCCGAGGGCCGGAACCGAGCACGGACGGCCGCGCTCAGCCCCCTCCAGGAGTGTATTTGGGAAGCGGCGATTCCCCTCCTCTTCCTCCGCCTCTTCCTCCTGCGCCTTCTCCGGCCGCCCGAGCCGCTCCTCAGGGAGGAAGCGGCCTCCGGGGCTTGTTGCTTTGTGCTGCAACCATGGTGAGGAGTGAGTGACAAGGCGGGCGCGAGTCGGCGGCCGCCGCATCATCGGGGGGCGGGGCGGCCCCGGCGCGCCGCTCCCGCCTTCCCGCGCTCCCCGCACCCTCCGGCCCGCCGGCGGCGCCCTCGCCTCCTGCGCTGCACCTTCGGTGGCGGCCAGGTGAGCCCGGCGTTCGGGCCGCAGTGGGGGCGCGGTGCCTGTGAGGAGACGGCCCGAGCCCGGCGCGCGGTCCAGCCCCGAGGAGGCGGCGCCAGTCCCGGGGCTAGGCGAGAAACGCGGGGCTCCTTTCTCCCAGCGCCCCTCTCCACCCTTTCTGGTCTCCTTACTCTGGCTCGAGCCGTGCCCCTCTCTCCACACGCGCCCTGGAAAGCCCCAGCAGCGTGGACTGGTCTCTCTCAGACTCTTCCTGGCGCCACGCCGCGGCCAAGGGGGCTGGAAGTTGACCTGGGGCAGAAGTCCCGCGCGCTCCCTTGGGCCGTACTGACCATTCCTTTTGAACCCAGGTTCGGAGTCGCTTCAGTGGCGATAAATCCTCTAAGGATTTATTTTGCCCATCTGTAATTCGCAGACAAGGCGTTCCTCTCCTGCTTTCTGGGCTCGCTCTCGCATCTTTAGACACCTAAATGGCCATGAAAATATAGGGGTGGAAAGTGCCCTTTTCAACGCCAGACTCAATACCACCACTGGACACGCAGACACCCACAGATTTAGAAGTGCTCGGTGGTTAGTGAGAGACCAGGACCGCGAGTTCTGTGACATACCAGAAATTCTTATTGGCAGATTTGACTTTGCCTTGGACCGAGCAAATCTCCCCCTCTGGATCCCACATTTCTAATGCGAACTGACTTGGCGCACTGAACATGACCTTGCCCTTTAAGAGGTGACCGCTCCTGCCGCTTCATTTCCCCCTCCCTTCCCCTCTTCTCGCCGAACCCTGTCTGGGAGGGTGAGATCAGCACAAAAGCAGATTCTAGCCCAGCACCGGAACCACTCTGCCCTTACGGTCCCAGGGTTTTATTTGTGTTTGTTTTTGTTTGTCTCTTCCCATGTGGTTTTTTTTTTTTTTAATCTCTATATGGGTGCTATAGTTAAAGGAAAATTGTTACTTTTATTTGTGAGCTACCATTAGACTTTTTCCAAATTTTCAAGCACACTTTTAAATATAACATCTAGTTTATTTTAAACTTAGACTAGATTGTCAACAAACATTTTAGAGTCCTTAAATCACCTTTGCAACACTAAACAGATTGTGTGGCTTCCTAGGGAAGGGACTGTCCCTGCCCAACCTTATGAAACTGAATATGCCTTACAAATGGTATCTATAGACCTTTTTGTATTATTCTTGCTTTCTGAAAGCTACTTTCCGTACTTCCCCATTCACATCTTGCTTAAGCTCCAGTATCACATTCACTGCTGCATAGACCACCACCCTTAAAGCAAAGGAACATGAAGAAGTGCCATTCCAGCTTTGTAGAGAGAGAGGAAGGAAAAAATTATTCAAAGCCAATGAAGTGAAAAAATATGTATCTGACATCTCCACCTGTTGTCTAAGATATATCTCTGAATCAAAATGTACAAATCTGCTCCATATCTACCACCCACAGCCTTCCCCATCCTAGTTAACGCCTTCTACAACTTTCACGTTGTCAGAGTGAAAAACCTTGAAGTCCTCGTGGACTCCTTTCTCTCCCAAGAGTCAATAAAACCTGTCAGCACAACCTTCAAGTATTAAAAGTGGAATGTGTCCTCTACCTTCCACCTATACGACCATGACACTAGTCCAACCTAGCATCACGTTTTGCCTGGACTTTGCAGTAACCACCTACCTGGACTCCTTCTTTCTCCCCTTGCCTCCCACCAGTCTACCTTCAAAACAGCAGATCCTTTTTACTCCTTCTCAAGTCACTCTGCTGCTCAAAGCCATCCATTAGCTCTCAGCTCATTGAAGATAAAAGTGAAAAACCTCACGATAGCCTGAAGAATGTATGGCTCTGTTCTCCCTCTTTATTTCTCTAACCCCATCCATCTCCTACTATTCTAACCCCTACCACACTCGCCTTCATATTTCTAGAACATGGTAGGCAAACTCTAGTCTAGTTCCTTTCCATTTGCTCTTCCCTATTGGGATTGTGTACTCTCCCTCACCACCACCACAAAAAAAAGAAAACAAACACTGAAAAGTTGTTCCATCACCTTCTTCATATCTTTATTTAAATGTCACCTCCCTGTACCTCCACAAGCCCTATTTCCCTTCCCTTCTTTATCACAATCTAAGATGCTTCATATTATACGTAATCATTCATTGTTATTCTCCCTCCACTATAATGGAAGTTTCTGAAGTCAATGTGCTTTTTTTATCTTTTGTTCATGGCTGTATCCCCAATACTTAGTACTCAACAAACATGCATTGAGTTGAATTAATAACTGTATTTCTGTATGAAATTTTTGTAGACGTTCTCTCTCTTGTGTCACTGGTGGGAGAGGGAAGGATGAGAAAGAAACTTACTTCTCTGAGCCTGTTCCTTTTCTGTTAAAAGGAAATAAAAATCACATACCCAAATATTTGTGAGAATCGGATGTGATAAGTGCAAAGTGCCTTGCATAGTGCTTGGGCCATAGTATGAATTCAATCGAGGAGAGTAATTTTTAAAATCATTCTCATCATCCCAACCCTTTGAGGTTAATGGGACAGTTATTAACATCCTGTTCACAGATGAGGAAGCTGAAACTAAAGTAGGCTATGTAACTTGCCCTAGTTCTAGGCCTACCTTTAACTTTGGAAGGGTCGGTGGCAAGCTAACAAATGAGGCCACATGTATCCCATGATAAATATTAAAAGCTACAAATTAACTGGAATGTGGTGGTACCGGGAGTACTGGCTTCTGGACTGCAATCCACACCTCCTTATCCCATCTCCACTTATCCCATCTCCACTTATCCCATACCATTAAAAGGCTCATATGCATAAGGACACTCCAGCCTGCACATCTAATCTACATTACAAAAGCCACCCCAGGGCCATTTCTCAGGGAAAGTCCAGCCTTGCAATATCAGGCCTGGGGAAGAGGCCAGCCCACCCAGGCCCCGGATGTGCAAAACAAGTTCTCTTTTCCTCCTAGTCCTCTGCTGTTATACTGAATTGTACCAATGACCTCAGGTAAGATATAATAATATATCTTATTCACCAACAAAATGACTAACTTAACTGTCAGCTTCTAAGCTATCATTTAACTTCAATTAAAGCTAATTTTCCCACTATAATCTACTTATCTTCATATATCAGTAATGCTTATCGCCATTTAGCATCTAGGGCATCTGATCCTTGGTATGCATTGCTATTTTAATAGTTAACATTTGAGTACCAACAGCGTGCTCGGTAAAACATGGAAGGCAGAATTAGACACAGATCTGCCAATTCATCTAAGCCAAGCTGTGTGGTTTGTTAGAACCATAGTGAAAGCAAATCGTCTATTCTGCTGCCTCAAAAAGGTGGGTACAGAATGAGAGTTTCTTTGTTCTGGCTCTACCACCATCATATTAGCTGGAAAATCATTAGGGGATAGGAAGAGAGACAGAACACTGAGTTGAAAGTTCAGAAATACATTTCAGGTCTGGCCTTAATGCCATTCTATTTGTAACTTAAAAAGCTTTCATCTTTCCAACTGTAAAATCTAGAACATCCCTAAAAATATGTCGGTTAGTTGTTTAGAGTCCTCTTTAACGGGGAGTTAAAATCCATATTTTTTAAATGACTGCAAGTCCAGCTAGCACCCAAGAATAGGGATTGATGTATCTAAAGTCATTTCATTAAAAAAAAAAAGGAGTGCCTGCTGTTCATTCGATAAATATTTATTGTGTACTTACTATATACCAGGAACTACTCTCAATTCTTAGAACAGCAACGGTTAACAAGAGAAATCTGGTCATTCCCTGGCCCGGTGGGAGCTTGCCCAATGTACTGGATGCTCAGAGAGCTTTATTTATTCACCTCACCAGGAAGAGAAGGAGGCAGACGGCAAGGTTCTGGGAAGGTTCCCTGTTCTGCTAAGACAAGAGCTTTCTCTGCTTACCACGTTCTCAGGTTGTTGCAATCCTTTGGTAAAGGCAAGGTTTAGAGCTGAGGGTGGCTGAATTCTAGTAAAGACATTTCCCACACCCTTTCTACTTCCCCCAAAACATTTCTTACATTGTTTTGCCATTAATTTTGCCCCTTTAGTCAAGTCATGAAGATCTCAGGAGAGTGGAAAGCTGTAGTTCAGACACTGTATCATTCTCCGTGAACACACTCCACTAGGAAATATTGTGTTCACTTCCAAATAGCATTCCAGAGAGTCCCTAATGGGGAATGCAGTTACAGACATTCAGGAATATTCAGTATATTCATAGGATAGAGCTCATGAAACAAGTTAGATGAAGTGTATCAAAAGCACGAGTAGAATGAGAGGCAGATTTGATTTTGAAGGAATCATAATGATTTCAGAGAGAAGGATGCTGCCACATGAGTAAGAACTATACTAATGTAGACACTATGGAGATGTTCAGGTATTTCAGAGCTGATTCTCAGAAAGGAAAACAATTTCCCCCAAATTTATCAATATTATTACCTTAGGCCTGCCCTGGACATAAAATTAAATAAGTGTATAAATCAAATAATATACGTACAAGCTAACAAATAAAGCTGTTCTGTTCAGTTACACTATTGTATCCCCCGAACTGATATAGCGGCTTTCTTCCATTGATTTGTTTGCCTTTGAAATTGTGGGCCAGCTGGAAGAGAACAATCTTCTTGGTTTTCCTTAGTGTGAGAAAGCTGATGCTGACATTTCTAAAAGGAAATGTGTTGTTAAACTTTTGATCTGTTCTCGATTCCTTCTATTGTTGCTCAGTGATTAGTGTTCATTTTTATGAATTGCCCTAAGGAATTGTGGTCCAAAATCAGTTGGCTAATTTTAAAGAGAACTGTAAGGGGCTTTAGGTAAGATATAAAGATTAAGTTGGGTTTTTTTTAAAGACAGAAAATAAGTAAAATTTAGGACTTGATTTTGAAACCTAACAATACAAATACCACTACACAACCATTAACAGTAATGCACAGATTTTTAAATCCCACACTGGAGATCATGAATGCCCAAGTTGGTAATTCAAAGAAAACAAACCTTCAATTTCCAACATACAAAGTTAACCCAGTGAGATTTAATTCTGCCATAATCGAGCATTGTATAAGATTGTCTGGGTTCCTCCAGTCATGTTTAAGTGATTATAAACAACTGAAATTACATCTACAAGCCTACGCAGTGCAGAATCTGTAAATGTGTTCCAAAGAAGAAGAGTAGCTATAATTATTGCCAGCTCTGGTCTCCAGGTGGTATTCAAGGGCAAATGCAAGTGTGCTGAAATACAGCTGTGTGCTATAGGAGTGTCAAAATCAGACAAGGTCATCCAAGCAAAAAAGGCAGTATTCTTGGCTGGCTGTGATTTCTAAAATGCCAATACTAATAATCTTTCTGAAGTCATGATTATTTAATATTTGTTAAATCCAAGACTAGTGCTAGGCACCATATGTACATAAACAAAGACAAAGTGCCTATGCGTTGAGCTTACAAATCTAAATTAGGCAAAGGAAGCGAAGGGCAAACAAGGGCGTGGGAAACACATACTGAGGGCTTGTTTAGAAAATGAGGCGCTTTTTTCCATATTGTTATTTTCATTTTAAGGATCAAAAGGTCCTTTACCCTGCAACATAAAAATTTAAAGAAGGGGATTCCAAGGAGAAAAGAAAGTTGCCTTTATGAGAATTGAAGAGGAAGACTAAATATGAAATGGCAAAATGCACAAACTTAGAGACCGGAACTAAAAGCACATTAAGTAGCAAAAAGAGAGAAAGTCTGAACTTTGAATGGGATAGGACAGAGGGACTAGGTAAAGATAATACATGAAAAATGGCTCGGAAGAAAAGAGAACCATCCAAGCTCTTGGAAGGCAACTCACAATTGGCCTTGGCCACCTTCTGTGTTTTTCTTATATAAATATTTTCCTTACCACATAAAATAAATATTACCAAGTGATAAAGTGCTGGTAAAACATTCTTAAAACAGAGTTCAGTTCCACTTTGTGCCTATCTCACCTATAGGGAATAAGCCTGTGCCGTCATAGTGTGTCTGTAAGAATCCAAATATAATTAAATCAAGTTAAAGACCTATAGAACCCCAGATACTCCACCCCAACATGCTCAGTGCCTCTCAGATGGAACCATTAACACAAAGAAACAAGGTAGTGATTAGTTTAACAGAACTTTGTCAACATTGCTGTGGGAAAAACTGTAATCTACATTTTCAGTGGGGTAAATAAATTCAACTTTTTAAGAACAGTGTGATATAGAGAAAAACTTTGGAATCTGACATCAGACAGCCCCAAATTTGAAAGCCTATTCTGATCATATCAGCTTTGCAACATTGAAGAACTTAACCTCTCTGAGCCTTTCTTTGACATTTGGAAAATATGGTTAGTAGTGTTGTCCTTACTAGTTTAATATGACAATGACACAAAACAAGATTAAAAGTAAATGTTTTTTCTTTTTTTTTTTTAAAGGTTTATTTTATTTATTTCTCTCCCCTTCCTCCCCCTTTGTCTGCTCTCTGTGTCCATTTGCTGTGTGTTCTTCTGCATCCCTTTGCATTCTCCAGCGGCATTGGGAAACTGCATCTCTTTTTTGTTGCATCATCTTACTGCGTGAGCTCTCCATGTGTGCAGTGCCATTCCTGTGCAGGCTGCGCTTTTTTCATGCAGAGTGGCTCTCCTTGTGGCGTGCACTCCTTGCATGTGGGGCACCCTTACGTGGGGACACCCCTGCATGGCGTAACACTTCTTGTGCACGGCAGCACTGAGCATGGGCCAGCTCACCACATGGGTCAGGAGGGCCTGGGGATCAAACCCTGGACCCTCCATATGGTAGATGGATGCTTTATCAGTTGGGCCATGTACGCTTCCATAAATATCCTTTTAGAGAGACCCAATTTAATTATATCTAAAGACAATACTCATGGTGATATGTTTATGGCATTTGTAACTTCCAGGTTTTTAAAAAGTATTATGGCAAATATATATGTGTTTAAATTATTCATAACAGATTTTAAAGGCAAATCAATCTGTGCCACACCCTGGCCCACCACAGGCCAAAGAATCATGCTACAGGATTCTCAGTGTCCTCCAGTCAAGGTTAGCTGCAGTGTTACAACTGAGTGACCAAGAATATGTGCAAAATTACCTGGAACATTTCTTCCATCCATTTATCTTTATGGCCATTTAAAAAAAGTTTCAAGTCAAATTTCTGCAGCCTAACAAAATTGCCATCAAGAACTATGGGAATTTTGAACTCAAAAGCACTGCAATATTTCCAGAATGAATAGTTGCAGCAGCATTGGCAAGGATCCCAGACCAGTTGGCTTTCTCCTGACAATATCCTATAGGAGATCTCAAAGGAGTACAGGTATAAGTCCATTACCTGGTTAGAGCATCTGTAGTCCACATTATTAGGTCGGAAGCAAACCTTAGCTGTGAATCTCTATCCTTGGTGCTTGCCAATTCTAGGCAGTGCTCCCATTTCTTGGCAAGATATTCCTATGACTCTTCTTTTAAACACAATGCATTGAGAAATGCAGGAAACAAACAATTTCCATTCTCCCATTTTACCTCATCAAACAAAGTGCCACGCGATGTCCAGACCAGCCATTTGTCACTGCAAAATTTCTGTCCTTGTTCTGAAGTGAGATTCTTTGAAGGGCTCTGGGTCCAGAATTGGGCCAGCTTGTGCAACCTGAGGACTGGCTATGCCACGGGACTATCCTCTGAGCAAGACCAGGCAACCATTTGGGTTGGACAGTGATGAGGAGAAAGGATGAGAGTTCTGACTGCTTTTCTTGCATCTCTCCAAAAAGAAATTGTGGGTCCATGGTAATAGCCAATCACAGTTGTCTTAATTCATTTGAGAGATATTGGAAACACAAAAAATAGCAAGTAAAAAAAGACAAATTAGAAGGAGTCATGGTTTCTAAACAAAAAGCTTTTAGAAGGAGATTTCAGATGTTACATAGTCTTTCTTAAATGCAGTTTATTCTTGGATGGGACACTGAGACCTGGGTATATGTTGTGCAAGAAAAGTTGCTCCAGTCTATGAGTCATATATATATTCTTTCCCTGGCTCCCCCAGATGGCTCCCTCATCTGTCTGCTTGTTGTCTGCTCTTTGTCTCTGCTTGTTGTGTCAGCTCATTGCACCTGTTCATTGCATCTGCTTGCATTTTTTAGGAGTCAATGGGACCAGAACCTGGGACCTCCCGTGTGGGACGCGGGTGCCCAACTGCCTGAGCCACATCTACTCCATATACATTATTTTTTAAAAATTGTGTTAGCATATATGTCACATAAAATTTCTCATTTTAACCACGTTCAAGCATACAATTCAGTAACAATAATTCACAAAGTTGTGCTACCATCACCACAATCTATTATCAGAAAATTTCCATCTCCCCAAACAGAAACCTTGTGTACATTAAGCATTAACATTCCACTATCCCTTCCCTCTATTCCTGGTAACCTATAATCTATTTTCTGACCCTATGATTTGCATATGCTAGTTATTTCATGTAAGTGAAGTCATAAAACATCTGTCCTTTTATGTGTAGCCTATTTTACTCAACACGATGTCAAGATTTATTAGTGTTATCACATATATCAGAATTGCTCTTCTTTTTATGGCAGAATAATATCCTGGTGTATATATATACTACATTTTGTTTATCCATTCATCTGTTGATGGACACTTGGGTTGCCTCCACCTGTTGGCTATTGTGAATAATGCTGCTATGAACATTGGTATACAAGTATTTGAGTTTCGGCTTTTAATTCTTTGGGGCATATACCTAGAAGTGGGAATCTCGTCTTTTCTCATGAAAAGCAACAGTCATTACCTGACAATACTAGAAGTCTTTTTTTTTTTTAGATTTATTTATTTCTCTCCCTCCCCTTCCCCCGCTCCCCGGTTGTCCGTTCTCTCTGTGCATTTGCTGCGTGTTCTTTTGTCCGCTTCTGTTGTTGTCAGTGGCACAGGTATCTGTGTTTCTTTTTGTTGTGTCATCTTGTGTGTCAGCTCTCCGTGTGGGCGGTGCCATTCCTGGGCAGACTGCGCTTTCTTTCGTGCTGGGCGGCTCTCCTTATGGGTGCACTCATTGCGCGTGGGGCTCCCCTACGCGGGGGACACCCCTGGGTGGGGGCGCACTCCTTGCGCGCATCAGCACTGCACATGGGCCAGCTGCATACGGGTCAAGGAGGCCCGGGGTTTGAACCGCGGACCTCCCATGTGGTAGACGGACGCCCTAACCACTGGGCCAAGTCCACTTCCCAACACTAGAAGTCTTAACAACCATAAAGTTCTTTTTTCCTCCAAGACATTCCCACAAAAGGCTCCCGATAATTCCATTTAGACAATTAAAAGTATTATCTGCAGCTATTGAGTGCTCACTATGTGCCAAATACTCTTCTCTGTGCACAGCGTGCACCGTCTTATCTTCTAACAACTCTATATGGAGGATACTATTACTACCTTCAGATAATTATTAGCTATTACACAGTTTACATCAAGGAGAACAGAGACTTGGTGAGGTCCCAGAGCCATAGCATCTGAACACAGGCTCTCAGATGCCAAAGTTCATGAGCTTAAACCTCTGTTATGGATGTACTCAAGTCTTCCCTGACTTAATTCTTAAACTTAGACCATTAAGTGCCACAATTTGCTGGCAATTAAGGTGGCCTCTAACCCTCATCCTATTTCGTTCTCTTCTATTTTCTGTCCCTGAGAAATATAACTATACTATATCTGAATTCCAGTCCAGAAGACACTCCAGACATCCAAGCTTGCATATATCTTTTTGTCCATAGGACATCTGCATATATGTAAATACAGACATCTCAAAATCAACATATCCAACCCAAAACAAAAGTACTTAGGTATAAATCTAACAAGATACATGCAAGATCTGTATTCAGAAACTACAAAGCTCTAGTACAGGAAATCAAAAGAGATCTAATTAAATGGAGAACTATATTATGTTCATGGAAAAATTTATTAAAATTTAATTCTCCCCACTTTTATCTAGCTAATCAATGCAATTCCCATAAAAATCCCAGCAAGTTTTTTGTAGATTTTGACTAGCTGATTATAAAATTTATACAGAAATACAAAGGAAATAGAATAGCCGAAACATTCCTGAAAAGGAAGAACAAAGTTTAAGGACTCACATTACCCAATTTCAATGCTATAAGGCTACATTAATCAAGACAGTATGGCACTGGTGAAAGGATAGACAAATAAACCAACGGAACAGAATAGAAAACTCAGAAATAGATGCACAAAAATATAGTCAATTCATTTTTTAATTTAATTTAATTTTCATTTAGTTGTGTTTTTTTTTTTTTCTCAGCACATTTATACAGGCTACATTTCTGAAGGACATTTCATGCTCTATCTTAAAGAAAGTTACAGGGAATGAAGTGTTTATCACAGTTTCATACCATTCTTTTGACTACTCCATTACATTACAACTCCTGAGTTCAGATGGCAATAGACTGTTCCAGAGATTTCTGACTTCTTTCTCCTAAATCTAGTTGTATTTGATGTTATTATATTTGTTCAGGGCAGGTTGAGGGAATGATTTGTGTTCTCTAGGTTACAGTGAGTCTTAAGTTCACATATTTATTTCTCTATGTTTGTGTATAATAGTCTGTGCCATGGAATAAGATACTTCAAAAGAGAAGCATTAACAACAAAGTATATATATTGCATGATGCAAGATGTCGGCGTCATCTTTCATATTAAGCTGTCAGCATGAAAAGTAAACAGTTGGAAAGCAATAGCATCACAGTGTATTCAATGGATTGAGAGAAGGAAGTGAGTAAAGAGAGATACAGAAAAGAAAATTCAGTGTGTGTTCAACAACATGTCCTGGAATGGAAGCACATGTTTTTTGTGTTTTTTTTTTTACTTTTTATATCAATGCGACAATTTACTCAGTTAACACAAGATAATAACTACAACAATAAATCCACTTTATTCAGAGCTCACACTCCCCTTTTATTTTTGTTCATTCCTCAGTCTTGAGAGTTTTGGGACGATAACCACTCTGCTTCAGGCTGAGAAGGTATCATGGGGCAGAGGAATGGAATTATTTTACTTGTAGTTGAAGATACTCCTTGCTTTTGGGGTGGGGCTAGTCCATCATCATTGTTTTGTTAGTTGTCCAGGGCAGGCCAGAAAACTGAAGTGGGAGTTGACCCCTACCTGCTGGGTTTTGTAACAATCCAAAAGCTTTAAGTTGCTTGCTTCTCATGTGAAGTTCTTTTCCTTCTTTTTTCTTCACTTTAACTTTTTTACAAAGGGGCAAAGGTAATTCAATGGAGAAAGGATAGTTTTGTCAACAAATGGTGCTAGAAAAATTTGACATCCACATGCAAAATCAACATGTTCAAATTTGAACTGAACATTATCCTTCCAAAGTCTTCCTCCAGATATTTCTATATCATTATCATCATCCAGTTGCCCAGGCAAAACCAGTAGTCATCTTTGACTCACTTTCTCACTTTCAGTGCCTGAGTTCAATCAGTTATCAAACTATGCTGGTTTTCATATCCAATCCTCTTACCCTCTACTGTCATTGATCCACTTTAAGCACTCTTTGCCCTAAACTTTATCTTCTCTCTCCAACTCACTCAAAATTCCTCCTTAGTAGAAGCATGTTAGGAGAAGCAGAGGGAACCATTGCTTCACTGAGCACCATTTGTAAAATTGGTACCTATCAAAACACTTTTTACTGGAAGAGGTTGACATGATGGTTTTTATGATCTTTGGTGTTTGTCATTGAAAAGATGTTACAGATGGTCATGCTGAAAGGACCATTATTAGCGTTATAGAGAATGCAGGCAAAAGGTAAGACCTTGTTTTGTTTTTTCTTGCCAAGTACATCTAGCCAAAGTGCAGGTTTTGTCCTGGCTGGCTCCCCTCTTCTTAGAAACTATCTAGATCTTTGCACAGAATTGTCTTTCTTAAAAGCAAGACTAGGAAGTGTATATGGCTCAAACAATTGCGCTCCTACCTACCACATAGGAGGTCCAGGGTTTGGTTCCCAGTGCCTCCTAAATAAGATAAGCAAGACAGCAAGCTGACATGATGGGCAGGTGTGATGAGCTGATACAATAAGATGACACAACAAGAGACACAAGGAGGAAAACATAATGAGAGATACAATAAAGCAGGGAGTGGAGGTGGCTCAAGAAATTAGCTGCCTCCTTTCCCCATGGGAGGTCCTGAGTTTGGTTCCCAGTGTCTCCTAAAAAGAAGACCAGCACACAACAAACAGACACAGAAAATACAAACAATGAGGGGGGAGGGTGGGTAGAAATAAATAAACAAGTAAATAAATAAATAGATTTATAAAGCAAAACTGATCATGTAATTCCGAAGCTTAAAGTCCTTCAATGGCTTTCCAACATTTAACTCCATGAAATACAAGCTTCTTTGTGCAACATTTGAGGCCCCTACACATTTGGACTCCCGTGCCCTCTTCTCATTTTCTCTTCTACCACTCTCTACCCCCATGACTTCTGCTCCATTCATTCGTAACAAATGGGTGTATGCAGGTCTGCCATGATCTCTAATTCCTTAATGCCTTGCATAGGAACTTTCTGCCTAGAACTCTCCTATTTCTCTAGTTCACCTGTGAAATTCCCACTCCCCCTTCAAGACCTTCCAAAGCAAAGGTCTGAGGGCAGGAGGTGTTACCTGCTAGACAGAAAAGGAGGCTGGATCTGACCTACAGTCAGTCTTACCACAAAACTGCTGCTTGCCCAGAAACAAATGCCTGCGATGAGCCTCAGGGCCTCTTTCAAATGGAGACAATACTATCTAGGTAACATGTGGGAAGCACCTGGGAAAGGTAATGGCAAACGTGTTCCGGGCTTCAGAGGAGGGTAGACTTGCAAAATATTTTATTCAAGATTTGTATTGAAATGTCCTGGGCCCCTCCCCATTCTGGTCATTTGTAATGGCTTCTGTCACCCATCCATCATATTCAGAATCATTCAGTTGTCTCCAAAACACCTTTTTCTTGTTAATGGTGATGATCCTAATTGAGGTTTATGCATTCCTTTGGTTTCCTTTCACTTTTGAAGGCAGGAGAAGGGAGCAGCTGTGGGCTTACCTTTGTGAATTGTTAGCAGATGAAATTTAGACATACCGTCTTATTGGAATTCCTACTAGAGAGAGTTCATAGGGACTTCAGCAAACTGGGGGCATTTACAGATGTGTCAGTTCGTAGGGAGTGCTGAGTAACCGGACAGACAGACTAAACGAGATTTTGGGCACCAGCAGAGTAGGGCCATACTTTTTTTTTTTTTTAATCATTTGATATTTCAAAAGTTAGAAAGAAAATGGAAGAAGAAAAGAAAATGCATCAAAGTACTCATTATAGGGAAAATCAGAAGTTATTGAACTTTACCTGACAAATTATTATTTCTTTTATTAAAATTGCATGCAGGGTGTGGGGTGGGTGCCAGCGTTTCTCCAGTGTTCGGGGTTTATAAGAGTCTCTATCCAGGCCTGGTTGGCTATGCCAGGGTACTGAGGAGAGACAGTCCTGCCTGATTTGGGGACACCTGGCCCAACCTAGGACCAAGAAGGTAGGGAAGAAGTAGGGCTGTTGCTGTGACCGTGAGGTCAGTCAACTTTCCTTCTTCAAGGGACCACAGTGGGAGAGTGATACCAGCCAAAAGAGTGTCTAAGTATAAGTGCATGCTTAAAAAAAAAAAAGCAAAAAAAAAAACGAAAACTAAACATGATTTTCTTATATGACAAGATGGGTAGTGATTGTCTCCTAGTATATGCAGAGTGAGCTCAACTCTATTTCATACCTAGGTTTCAAGTATTATTCTGACTTCCATAATTGCAGAAAAATTTGAAACACAAAATATATTTGATAGCTTTGCCCTACATATATCCAAACTAAATGATTGCTCCACAGTCTATGGAGAGTCGACTAACTTTTGTAACAGTACCTGTCCTCTAAGCTTACCTCCTTATTTCACATAAAGAGATGATTCATCCTCATTTGTGTCTTAAATACTTAGATAACTTGCTAATTCATAATATACATGTACAGAGTATCTAATCCCTAGTTTTTCAACTAAGTGACTTTAAAACTTTAACTATTTTCTAAAATCAAAATGTCATAGTACAATGTTCTTGCATAGTTTGTAAAAAGTGTTTCACACCAATGCGAAGAGTTGGTGGAGTGGTAATGTATGAGACCCCCGTGTGATGTTACGTACGTTTATTTTGTAGTTCGCAATCTTTACCATATACTTATTATGTGTGTTCATGTATGAATGATATACTTCAATAGAATAAATAATTAATTAAAAATTAAAATGTAAAAAAATGTCATAGTAATATTAACTATACTTCCTTGTAAGTATGTAGTTAAGTGAGTCCTGTGGTTCCAGAGGCACTTTAAAAGTAATGGAAATTACAATGCACTCTGGAGATATTTATGAGAATGTTAATTAAAATCAACCTGTCCTAGTTTTCGTAGTTTTACCAGAATTGAGAAGGGTGATAAGTATGGCAAAACTGGCATGTTTTCAAAATAGGACCGCTCCTCAAAGTGATGGTCTTAAACAAAATCTACTGAAACTTCAGGAAAGATTTCTAACACAGCATTTTTTAACCTCAAAAATTACCCAATATCTTATACTTAGTATACATGAGGGACTCAGCTGAATTAATGAAATATGAAAGAAATAATGTCATTTCTGACGGTGTCTGAGAAACCTGCAACATTTTATCTCCCAAGGCATGGCCTATTCATAGTTTTACTTTGATGTGCACACATAATATGCATTAATATTGACAAAAGTTAAGCACACAATTTAAAAGAGAAATTGTATCATTTTGAATATATCTCCCAAGTGATTAATAAATACATTTATATAGAACTATGGTTCTAACTTAAAATACTAGGAGCCAAGAAATGCAGCTCTGATTATGCTGCCAGGGACAAGACAAAAAGCAAGGTGGAAAAATGCAATAGCTTAATTTTGTACATAGTAAGTACGTGAGCTGTTGAATTGAATCAATTCTTTACCTGTCAATTTATAGCCAGAATTGTTTCTCCAACTTAGTTTCAAATTATGATCAGGTTAATGACATTTATGGAAATGTAATTGAAAATTTTCTTTCTAAAACGGGCACATTATTTGTTCAAGCTAATATTTTAATGGCCCCAGTTTGTCACCAAATGCTTTTCTTGATTTACTACTCCCAATCTTGAGTCCATTCATGTTTTCTAATTTCATATTTACTTAACCTACTTAACTCTCTGGTCCAAACAAAAAACAAAAACCCTCACACACACCAAAAACAAACGCATTTTAAAAAGGAAAAGTAAACTGCCCAGTTTAGATTATTCTTCCTGCTGCTTGATTTTGTCTTTGGGAGTTTTTCCCTCCTCACTTAGAGTAGAAGGCCTAACTTTCAGAGAATTGTCATGTAGACTAGATTGATTAAATGAAAACTAAGTATTGAATCTCAATAGAGACTGGAAGCAAAAAGCCCTTCTTGACTCATCAATACATTTCTAAATATCGATTATAAGTAAATAATAAGTTAACTGCAACACTGTTTATAATAACAAGAGTGGCAACATTGTACACATTCAACAAGAGGATTTATTAAATGAATTATGCTAAAGCAATAGCATAGATTACTCTGCAGTTGTCACGTTTAAGAGATTATTTAATGTGGACAAATGCTCACATTACATTTAATAGAAGAAAAAAAAAGTGGACACCAAATTTATAGTGGTATCATGATTTTGTAAATCAAACAAAAAACTGTATAAATGTAGAGATAGAAGTAGATAGGCAGGGGGGGAAGGGAGTGGGGGAGCCCTTCCTCTTAAGGAAATACCCAAAATGTCAAAAATGTTCTCTTTGGGGAAGCGGACTTGGCCCAATTGATAGGACATCCATCTACCACATGGGAGGTCGGCAGTTCAAAATCCCGGGCCTCCTTGACCCGTGTGGAGCTGGCCCATGCGCAGTGCTGATGCGCGCAAGGAGTGCCGTGCCACGCAGGGGTGTCCCCCGCGTGGGGGAGCCTCACGCGCAAGGAGTGCACCCCGTAAGGAGAGCCGCCCAGCGCGAGAGAAGGTGCAGCCGGCCGAGGAATGGTGCCGCCCACACAGAGAGCTGATGCAGCAAGATGACACAACAAAAAGAAACACAGATTTCTGGTGCTGCTGATAGGGATAGGAGCTGTCACAGAAGAACACACAGCAAGCAAATGGACACAGAGAGCAAACTGGGGCGGGGAGGGGAGAGAAATAAATAAAAAATAAATCTTAAAAAAAAAAATGGCTCTCTCTGTATTCTTTTTTTTTAAAGATTTATTTATTTATCTTTCCCCCTTCCCCTCCTCCTGCCTGCTGTTTTTGCTGTCTGTGTTGCCTTCTCTTCTCATTTTCTTTCCTCTAGGATTCAACGGGATTCGATCCTGGAGACTCCTGACGAGGACAGCGGTTCCCTGTCAATTGTGCCACCTCAGTTCCTGGTTTCTACTGCGCCTCACCTTGACTCTCCCCTTGTCTTCTTCTGATGTGTCATCATCTTGCTGCGTGACTTACTTGTGGGAGCACTGGCTCACCACGTGGACACTCATGTAGGCACTGGCTCACCACACGGGCACGCTTTCTCTTCTTTTCTTTCACCAGGAAGCCCCAGGGATCAAAACCAAGTCCTCCCCTATGGTAGGTGGAAGCTCCATCACTTGACCCACATCTGCTTCCCTTCTTTGTTTCTTTAATTTCCTTTTTTTATACCTTTTTGCACTCTCCACATTTTGTAATGGATTAATTATAATCAGGGTAAAAGTTGCTATAAATTTCAAAACACACACCTTCATGACTATATATAAATATGTGTGTATATGTTTTTAATCAGATTTTTTTTAAACTTATTTATTTATTTAATTCCCCCCCTCCCTCCCCCCTGTTGTCTGTTCTCTGTGTCTGTTTGCTGCGTCTTGCTTCTTTGTCTGCTTCTGTTGTCGTCAGCCGCACGGGAAGTGTGGGCAGCGCCATTCCTGGGCAGGCTGCACTTTCTTTTGCGCTGGGCGGCTCTCCTTACGGGGTGTACTCCTTGCGTGTGGGGCTCCCCTATGCAGGGGACACCCCTGCATGGCGCGGCACTCCTTGAGCACATCAGCACTGCGCATGGGCCAGCTCCACATGGGTCAAGGAGGCCCGGGGTTTGAACCGCGGACCTCCCATGTGGTAGACGGATGCCCTAACCACTGGGCCAAGTCCGTTTCCCCTAATCAGATTATTAGTACAATCCCACCTCAAAACCACTAGAGAAACGCTTTCAGGTCTGTGGAACGTCCTTAGTTGTTTCTTTATTGACCATTGTTTCCCAACCCTAATCTTACCTCACTGTTAATTTGTATGACATAATAACTTACTGCCCATTTATGAATTGGCTCAAGGATCAAGTTAAAATTTTATTGCCTGTATATTGAGTTCACATGTATCTCATATAGACTGTAGGTTTCAAGAGGCCAGAGGAAAACCTGTACAATCTCTGCATATCAAGATATACAAGTAGACAACTGATAGTCGCTTCTTTGATAATAATGGGTGGGAAATGAGGAATCAAAGCAAAGGAGAATTCTGAGATTGTAGGTGGGAGGATTTAAATGCTAGAAAAAACTCCTTAAGCCATAAAATAATAGAATTTTAAAATACTGCTGTTTCTTTGAAAAAAATTCTCCTCCTTTAAAACTCTCTTAAAAAACCATTTTGCTATCACTAAGCTATCTAACTAAAAATAAACGTAAAATAATAGTGAAGCAGATGTGGCTCAAATGAGCATCTGTCTACCATATAGGAGACCCAGGGTTCAAACCCAGGGCCTTCTTGCAGCTGTGGTGAGCTGGCCCATGCACAGTGCTGCTGTGTGCAAGGAGGGCCATGCCACGCAGGGGTGTCTCCCGCATAAGGGAGCCCCATGCGCAAGGAGCATGCCCCACAAGGAGAGCCGCCCCACTCGAAAAGTGCAGCCTGCCCAGGAGTGGCGCTGCACACACAGAGAGCTGATACAGCAAGATGATGCAACAAAGAGAGACAAAGAATCCTGGCGCTGCTTGACAAAAGAATGCAAGTGGACACAGAAGAATACACAGCAAATGGACACAGAGAGCAGACAACAGGGTGGGGGGTGGGGAGAGAGAGAAATAAATTTTTAAAAATAAATCTTTAAAAATAAATTTTAAAGGGAAGCAGACTTGGCCCAGTGGATAGGGTGTCCACCTACCACATGGGAGGTCCACGGTTCAAACCCCAGGCCTCCTTGACCTGTGTGAAGCTGGCCCATGCACAGTGCTGATGCGTGCAAAGAGTGTTGTGCCACGCAGGGGTGTCCCCCACGCAGGGGAGCTCCACGCCCCGTACGGAGAGCGGCCCAGTGCGAAAGAAAGTGCAGCCTGCCCAGGAATGGCACCGCGTACACAGAGAGCTGACGCAAGATGACGCAACAAAAAAAAGAAACACAGATTCCCAGTGCTGCTGATAAGGATAGAAGCGGTCACAGAAGAACACACAGCGAATGCAGGGGGGAGGGGGGAGGGGAGAGTAAGAAATAAAAAGTAAATCTTTAAAAAAATAAATAAATTTGAAAAATGTGATAAAATTCATTTCCATGCATTTACTTACATGGACCACCAAATTAAAGCAGAACCTAAACTAAAATTCTGTATTCCAAAATTGTGCTTTTAATACACCATGAGCTTCTGGTTTGGTAATACCAACCAAAATACCAACTAAACAGCAACCACAAAAATCCAAAATCCTCTTTAATTAAAATCAATATGTGATTTAACTGAATGTGAGCAATTGGTTTTTAGAACAAAAATTGGTTTATCAGTTGGGAATATTGAGATCTATGAGCTGGGTAACGTTTGGGGTGTGCAGGGCCAGTACTATTCTTAATTGTGAAGAGGGGTCTGTCTTTGGCTTGCTGACTTTTCTTTGCTGTCCTGTCTGTAGGCACTCAGAAGCCATAAGCTTTCTTCACTTTCTTCCTGTCATCTACTCTGGGCTAAGAGTCAGGTTTTGGAAAGGTCCCCCAAAATTCATTCAATCTAAGATTAAAGTTGCTGATCAACTCCATGAATTACATCCATCAAAGATATTTGCATTTTAGGAGGGAATGAATCTTGAAGGCCCCACTGTTTCTCAACAGGGCTACTTTTTGCATTAGAGATGGGCATTTTGAATGCCAGTAGGAACTCCCCACACCCTCATCCTGAAAATCAAAAAGGTCCCTATAGATATGTGACCAATACCATCTTGTCCCCTTCTGTACCTGCACTGATTGTTTGGGAATTCATTTGTTCAGTAAGTAATTATTCAGAACTTCTATAGACCACGTACGGTTCCAGGACTTCAGAGCCACCTTTGGTGCGCCTGACTGAACAGGAATCATGAAATAAAACATACATACTGAAAACTTCATTTCGCAAAATATGCTCTTCACCCTAATTTTTTCTACTTTCTGTTTAATGTTTAAAATAATATAAATGAATAAATGAGCACAAAGGTTATGCTTACCTTGCAAATATCTGCCTTAGCAGGCCTCTGCTTTCTTTCACATTTAAAATGAGACTTTTAGAGATATTTTCACTTTTTGCTTTGGTATTTAGGTTTGGACTCGAGATTCCTGATTACATCCCTTAATGATAAATGAGCAAGAAAATGAAAGTGCCACCTGCTTTCTAAAACAACAGCACTCTTGTACATACCGAAGTTTCAATTGTTCATTTGGGACGACATTGTTTTGTTACATTAAATTGGGAGCATCTTTTTTTTTCAGGATGTTAATCATCACCACTTTGCTACTTAAGAGGTTCTTTCTAGATAATTAAAGATGTCTTCATATCATGCTTGAATATAAAGCCTTAAATGAGTCATGCAGTAACATTTAATGAGCTCTGTTTTAATGAAAGAAAAAAATGTTTTGATAGTTTTTTTTCTTTTTTTCCCTCAGTTCTGATAAATTTTAAGACGTAAAAGAAAAATTTCACTATACAATTCCTAATACAGGCTATAATAGGCTAAAATAGCATTTCAACTTATTGAATAATGAGAATAACATATAAAAACTATTACAAAATTCTAAGTGCAAGCTGAAAGTCAAAGAAGCATTCCGGCCTAAGAAAAACCCTCCTAGGAGAAAAACTCATTAAAGGAAAAACTGTTTAGCATATCCATTACTGTTTATATGCCATCTTTGTTTAATGGACATCAGCATTTCCCCCCCTACTTTTCTTATATTTCGCATAGTGGTCAGAAAAACAGTCTATTGGGAGTCAACAATCTGTAGCCATCAGGAAGAAGATGGGAATCAGACAGGCCAGAATTCGAAAATAGGTTTATGAATAACACTTATTAGAAGTGTGGCCTTGTTTTAATAATCATCACTGAGCATCAATTTCTTCACTTGTAGAGTTGGGCCTGCCTTGTAGAGATGTTGGAAGAACTAAATGGATTAATATGTGTGAAGTACAGAGTAGCCCATAAATGTTAGTACTATCATCATCATCATATGTGCCATCAAAAAAACTAGAAACCAGCTATTGGTTTAAAGGCTAGTAGGTGGCAAAAACTTCTGACTATGTGAAAAAAGTCACATTAATGAGGATTTTTTTCTGCTATGAACAGTTAAGCAAAATATTTAGCATTATCCAGGTCTCATGGGTATGCATAACTACAAATCCTAAGTACTCACCACAAAATACTAAATAACTTCCAGAAATTATTTTTAAAAAAAGGTCAAATTATATTCTGCTTGACAGTCACGATATCGCTATTTTAATTGGATCTAAGCATTGGATTTTGAACAATTTATGTAGAGTGGAGGTTGCAGAATATGATCTGTGATGCATCCATTCTACAGATATAATTGCTTTGGACTATCCAGTGTTGCCACATACAATGTTAAAGTGACCAGGATTGGAGTAGAGGATTCAAATTCAGGTTAGCTTACCTCTAAAACTCATGCACCTTTCGTTTTACCATACTGTCTCTTTGAGTCTCTTCCAGGCTGCTCTAGGTGAAAATTTGAAATCTCTTATCAATACAGAAGCACTATAATTGATCAAATGCAATACAGTAGTATTAATCTTTAAAGTATGGTTAGAAAAAAAAAGCATTAAAGGGAAATAATAACCTCTTTGTTTTGTTTAAGCAATGCTTAATAACATAAGCTAATCTTTAAATACCACAGATAAAACCATGCCTTTGATTACATTTATAAATATTTAGACATATATTCATATTTATTTGATACCTAATTGCTTATTTTCTATCATATTAAATGGGTATATAAGGAAGTGGTTGTAGCGCAACCAGTTAGGTGCCCACCTACCACAGGAAAAGTCCTGAGTTCAGGCCCCAGTACCTCCTAAAGAAGACAAGCAGACGCCATACCTGCCACAACAAGCAGACGCCTAAACGAGCAGACACCACAGTCTGAAGGTGGGGGGGCGGGGAGCAAATGTGGCTCAGGCCATTGGGCACTCGTCTTCCATGTGGGAGGTCCCAGGTTCAGTTCCTGGTGCCTCCTGGAAAAGGAGAGCAAACAATGAGCAGAAAGACAAGAGAACGATCTGGGTGGGGGTGGGGGGGAGTAAATAAATAAATCTTTAAAAATAAATAAATGTGTGTGTGTGTGTCTATATGTTTAAGTGTCTGAATATTTTCTATTTGGCCCTGCAAATCAACTTTCCCCACTTTTCCACCCTGGTTTCTACACAGGTAGACTGACCTATCTGTAAGAACTACATCAATGGGCTCACTTGAACTCTGGTTTCTGTTAGGTTCTGCCAAGAGTGTACATCAGCAGGAGATGGGAGAGGGACAGCATGAGTTTTCCCACCATAATCACCACAACCCTAAGGTGGTTGCTGTGCGAGGAAGGAGGCTGCATCCCAGGATAAGATTTAGGATTGGTAAGGTCCTGGCACTAAAAAGCCCCAGGGAACTGTGTCATTCCTGGTTTCCTGCACCCTCCACACAACTTTGTAAAGTGTCCCTTTCTTAAACTCTCTTCAGTGTACTCAATAGGGGTATCTCGGGTTACCTCTACCAACCCTCTCATAGAAATATTTAACAGAAATTGGGTAACTGACTATGGTAACTAACATTTTCATCTACCTCCTGGGTTTCCTGTCCTCCCTCTGGTCAACAGCACCCACTTTTCTTGTGTACTGTTGGGATTATAAAGCCCATCCTGCCTCACCGCACCTTCACCGTAGGACCATGATAGGCCAGTCATACTAATATACCTTCTACAAATAATGATTAGTTCACAAAAGGTAAACCTGCAAGCCAAGCCAAACTACTGAGGGTTCTTCACCCAGACCTTTTCACACCAAAGCTAAAGGCGTTCTTGAACAGAGAACTGATAAACATAAGCTTAGGGTCCTCTGTAGCCATCTCCCTTCTTCTCAAGTAGCCCTTTCTGTAGACTGGAGCTCAGCAGAGACGATGAGGAATGAGGGAAAGACAGCCCCAAGGATAGGGACCTGGAATCGTTGTGCCCACTCCAGATCCGGAGTCCCTGGTCCCTGAGGCACTCTCCTCTGCTTTTGCAAATACACTGTATGGCCCACTTACTCATACTAGTTGGAGTTTCTGTCACAAGCAATAATGTCCTGATTAATACAATGGCAAGAACTTTGTAAACGGATACGTTTCTAACATTTGAATTGGATTGCACTGAAGACTTCAGGGATGCTGGCCAGGAAATGGATGAGAAAAGTCCTGACCCAAATATGCATCAAGATTAATGGGACTTTTTATTACCAAGAGTCTTATGAAAGACTCCACTGAAATTCAGTTTGCTTTGAGTATGACAAATTCCTAGTCCAGAGTGTTTTCCAGAGGAGGGAAAAAAACTATACCAGAGGGGGAGGGGAATGGCAGTGGGGTATAGAAAGAGAGGAGAGCTTCATTCTTCACATTTTGAAATTAGAAAGTATGAGTAGTTATCAATGATTAACAGTGGTATTTTGGTTGTGCCACTCCTGTAGAATTTTAATATTTTTTGGTTGAAAAGAACATGAATGAATATTAGGTAGAATAATAGAAGAAAATTTATTTTTCCTAAACAGAGCAGTTCCCACTCTGTAGGTGTGACATTGTGTGGATTCAAGAAAAGTACAAAGACAGCACAAAAGATAAATGGCGAGTATATTTCATTATAATAATTTGCATACGAGTTAACAATACTTGTCACCTACTCTCTGGCAGCACCATTGTGAGGATAACAAGAAAAAGTCTTTGAAAAATAGGAAATGGTCCAAAAATATTAATAACAGTTTACCTTCATATATTTAGAAATAGTAAGCCAAACAACTCACCATTTTTGTACTTATCAATCAAAACACATCTTTTCACTAAAATACTGAAGATAGTTTTAGAGCACTTATATGACTACTGGTGAAGCTCTTCATTGAAGAAATTGAAACATTGAAAACAGAATTTATAAGATTAACAATGCATATCATTAAAGCAATATGACAGATAATAGAAAGAAATAACCACAAAAGAAGGTGGGGGGATATTGGAAAAATATTCACCAAGGAGAAGTTGAGCAGGGGAGTCATTCAAATCCAAATTTACCTTAATTTACAAACTGCTGTTTTAACTTTAAAAGCAGTTATTTATGAATTCCTTTGGAACTTAGAGAAAATATTCCTAGAGAAATAATGTGAAAAATGGGGGTTTAAAGGAGTGGATGTAGCTCAGTGGTTGAGCACCTGCTTCCCATGTACAAGGTCCTGGGTTCAATCCCCAGTACCTCCTAAAATAATAATAATAATATTTATTATTTATAATAATAATAATTAAAATAAAATTTTAAAATGGGGATTTCTAGCAGGCCTTCCAAGCCTACCAACCCACATGTAGATGAAACAAAGAACTCTAGTTTCCTGTTGCTCCTTTACGAAAATACAGTAAAATTCCAACCTGCCATCCCAATGTCAGAATATCTCCCTGCTTGCTGAGCAGACCATTCACCACAACTCCAAAGTTTGGAAAGTGGGAATCCTCCAATCCCCTCTCCTACTGGGGATACAGGGAAAAAAGAATTCCTTCCCAGTAACAAAAGAAAAAAGAATCTAAAGTGGCAAATGTTAACAGGAAGGAAACAGTGACTCACACGAAAGAAATGTTCATAGGTAATTTTCATGGCTTGGGAAAGATGCAAGTCCAGGCACTGTCTTCATTTTGTTTCACAATGACTTGTCACTTTCTGTCCTATGTCTGACATAGTTTCATAGAAACAGCCAGGTTGCTTTTCCATCATGAGTGAAATTAATTGTTTTGAATCTTCTTTCTTGTGGGCAAATGCTAGGATCTGTAAATCCCAGACCACTTCTACTCATCCTACCCTTTCTCCTCCTTAGAGCTTCAAGACAGCTCTGAGCAACTTTAACTGAGGGACCAGAAACCACACAGGTTTTACCAGCACCTCACAGGATTCTATGATATCATAACCTATTACTATCTCCTTTATACTTTTCCAATAGCAACCAAAGCCAGAAATAAGCCTGAAATACACTTTAAAAAATTTAAAGCCTCAAAAACCATTTCCCCCCAAAGCATTACATGTAAGTGAGTTTGCAGTCACTAATAACTTTTTCTGCTGAAAAATATTTGGTTAATTACGCCAATGATTGCATTCTTAGCCTATCAAGCCATGCTTTGATCACCCAGTGATGAAAAGTTTCTTGGAACCAACCCACAGGGCAACAAGCAGGGTCTATTTTGCTTTTTCTTTTTGAAAACCAAGTTGCCAATAGTGCTCATCATCATCGCTGACCACCAGGACTTGGAATGGATCCAGAACGAATGGTTACAGCATGCTATCAAGAAGTCTTAGAAGATGAGTCCTCACTTGGCAACTTGCCCTTCTAAAACATTCAAAAAACAATCATCACAGCAACGAATACTCTCTGACACACAGTTATCACCCTTCTCTTTCAGAATACTGAAAATTCTGATTATATGGTTATTTTCACATTTAAGTGATAAAAAAGCCTGTCTCCATTTTACAGTACTCTTCCCCATATACAGTATTACATTACATATTGCCATACTGAGGACAGTCTATTATAATAAGACTTATATATGAAGAAGTTAAGGAATGTGTGCAAAGTTAGCAAAACATTCACCATACCTACAATTTCACTGATATTAATCATTTAAGTTTCTTCCAAACCATACATATAACTTCACATTTGAAAATGTCCAGGGATCATCTGGCATTAAACCTTAATTGCCCACAACTATGTGATTATAACAAATACCTTCTGCTGGCAGGCAGAAGTGAGGTCTGAAGAGCCAGCTCTTGGTGTAGCCAGCTAGTGCTACTACAGAAAACTTTTAAAGGGCTGCATGAACAGTACAAGTGCCAAATCAAGGAAACATAGCTTCAAAAGCCATAGAAGAAGCTCCTGGCACACTTGCTGGCCCCTCCTCCACCGTCTTCATAGCACAGAGTGGAGTAGTCTTCTTCTAATTTGAGTCCCTGGAAGGGACTTGTTCCAGCCAGAAAAGACTGACCTAAGGAACTCCTGTTCAGCTAGTTTCCTGCTCCCCCACCCTACACATTTGCCCTCCAGGCAAAGGCATCATGGGGCAGCTAAGGTAACGGGAAAGTCCTAACGCCATTAGCAAACACAAGGCAATGCAAGGCATAGGCTCTGAAAAGACAGGGAAGACTCTGCACTTTTTTGACCGAGACTGATATTCTTGATAGGAGGACTAAAATCTGAAGGAGAACACCTGCCAAAGCAAAGCCAATTTGCAAAGACGTGAAAAGTGGGTTTTTTTGTGGGTTTTTTTTGCATTGATTTGTTGGGTTTTGTTAGCCCCTAGCACTCAAGGAAATCTCTGTCACAACATGAACTGGGTACAAAACTCAAGAAACAGACAGCTCAGGGACTAAATCCCAGAGTTAACACTGACACTTTAAAATATTAAAATATACAGTGTGCAAGAGTAAAAGTAAAAGAAAGTGATGGACCAACCAAAGGAAGAGAAAAAACTTGTGAAAACATTATAAAAGAAAACAAGACTGTGGACATACCGAACAAAGATTTTTTAAAAAATGATGCTTGATATGCTTCAAGAAAATGAAGGGAATGTACAGGGAAAGAACTAAAGGATATCATTAAAACAATGAAAGAGTAATATTAGAATCTCAGTGAAGACATAAAAATTTTGAAAAAACAAAAACAGAACTACTGGAGTTGAAGAACTTAATAATGAAATATTCCCTACAGGGTTTCAACAGCAGATTAGAGCTGGCAGAAGAATCAGTGACCTCAAAGACAAGACAATTGAAATAAGTCAGACTGAGAGTTGAAGAAAAACAAATTAGAACAAGTGAAATATCCTAAGGGACCTATGAGATACCATCAAATGTAACAATATTCACAAGAGAAAAAAGAAAGGGACAGAAGGAATAATTCAAAGAAATAATGGCAGAAAACTTCCCAAATTTAACGAAGATGTGAATATGCATAGTGTAGGAGGCCAAACGAAACCCAAACAGGATAGACTGGAAGAGGAATATGCCCATTTTACATAGTAGTCACGTTATTGAATACAAAGAACAAGGAGAGAGTTCTGAAAACATCAAGAAAAAAGCAACATGTTTACAGGAGAATACCAATAAGGTATTGGCATATGGACAATTTCTAATCAGGAACCATGGAGGATAGGAGGCAAGGGGATGAAATATTTTATGTTCTAAAAGAAAACAATTTTACAACCAATAATTTTTTTATCTGGCAAGACTGTCTTTGGAAATGAGAGAGATTAAGATATTCCCAGATAAACAAAAGGTGATAGAGTAGGTCACTACTAGATCTATTCTAGAGACAATAAAAAGGCAGTTCTTCAAACTGAAAGGAAAGGACTCTTGGCATTGGATTGAGGCAACAGAAAAAAACCAAAGGTAACTATATTGGTAACTGTAAATGCCAGTACTATTGCATTGTATTTTTGGGTATGTAGTTCCACTTTTTACTTCTTACAATCCAAAAATGCAAATGAGTAAATAGCAATTATAAATTTATAGTTTGAGAAATACAATATATAAGGACATAATTTATAAAAAGTAAAGCAAAAAATGGGAACAGAGGGGTGGAGGAAAAGGTAAGTCTATGCTATTAAAGTTAATTTAGTTACAAACCAAATGAGATTGTTTTTACAGATTTAGGATGTTAAATCTTAGCCCTATGGTAACCACAAAGAAAACATGTGAAAAATATAGAAAGAAATGAGAAAGAACTCAGAACAGTACAATGAAAATATGAAGTAAATATGAAAGTAGACATTAATGAAAGAATTGGGGGTTGAAAAGCTATAAGAGGGAAGCGGACTTGGCCCAGTGGTTAGGGCATCCATCTACCACATGGGAGGTCCACGGTTCAAACCCCGGGCCTCCTTGACCCGTGTGGAACTGGCCCATGCGCAGTGCTGATGCGCGCAAGGAGTTCCCTGCCATGCAGGGGTGGCCCCCACGTAGGGGAGCGCCACGTGCAAGGAGTGCGTCCTGTAAGGAGAGCCACCCAGCATGAAAGAAAGTTCAGCCTGCCCAAGAATGGCGCCTCACACACGGAAAGCTGACACAGCAAGGTGACGCAACAAAAGGAAACAGATTCCCATGCTGCTGACAACAACAGAAGTGGACAAAGAAGAACATGCAGCAAATAGACACAGAGAACAGACAACTGGGGCGGGGTGGGGGGGGGGGAGGAGGGGAGAGAAATAAAATAAATCTTAAAAAAAAGAAAGAAAAGCTATAAGATGTACAAAAACTATGTAGCAAAAGCAAAAGAAAGTCCTGCATTATAAGTAGTTATGTTAAAAGTAAATTCATTAAATCCAGCAGTGAAAAGGCAGAGATTGGCTGAATGGATATAAAAACATGAGCCAACAATATATAAGCTGCTTACAAGAGACTCACCTTAAATTTAAGGACGCAGGTAGACTGAAAGTAAAATGGTGGAAGAAATACACCATGCAAATAGTAAACAACAGAGAGGTGGAGTAGCTATACTAATACAAAAAAGAGGGAAGCGGATGTGGCTCAACTGATAGAGCATCTCTCTACTATATGGAGGGTCCATGGTTCAATCCCCAGTGCTGCTGCACGCAAGGGGTGCCATGCCACGCAGGGACGCCCCTGTGTAGGGGGTGCCCCACATGCAAGGAGAACGCCCCACAAGGAGAGCCACCCCACGTGAAAAAAGTGCAGCCTACCCAGGAGTGGCACTGCACACAGGGAGAGCTGACGCAGTAAGATGACGCAACAAAAAAGTGCCGCTGGATAATGCAAGCAGATGCAGAAGAACACACAGCGAATGGACACTGAGAGCAGACAACAGAGGGGAGGGGTAGAGAAATAAATAAAAAATAAATCTTTAAAAATAAATAAATAAAATAAAATAGATGTAAGTGAAAAACAGCAATGAGGGACAAAATAAGTCATTATAAACTGATAAAGAATACATAATGAAAATAAAAATATATGCAACTAATAGTGGAGCCCCAAAACATATGAAGCAAATATTGACAAATTTGACAGAAGTAGATGTTCTACATTAATAGTGACGATTTCAACATAAAACTTTCAATAATGAATAAAACATCTAGACAGATGTTAAGTAAAGAAACAGAAACTTGGGAAGTGGACTTGGCCCAGTGGTTAGGGCGTATGTCTACCACATGGGAGGTCCACGGTTCAAACCCTGGGCCTCCTTGACCCGTGTGGAGCTGGCCCACATGCAGTGCTAATGCGCGCAAGGAGTGCCATGCCACGCAGGGGTGTCCCCCGCATAGGGGAGCCCCACGCACAAGGAGTGCGCCCCATAAGGAGAGCCGCCCAGTGCAAAAGAAAGTTCAGCCTACCCAGGAATGGCACCGCACGCATGGAGAGCTGACACAAGATGATGCAACAAAAAGAAACACAGATTCCCATGCCACTGACAACAACAGAAGCGGACAAAGAAGAACATGCAGCAAATAGACACAGAGAACAGACAACTGGGGTGGGGGAGGAGGGTTGGGAGAGAAATAAAATAAATAAATCTTAAAAAAAAAAGAAATAGAAACTTTGAATATAATGTAAACCAATCAGTCCTGACAAACATTGACGTAACACTTAACTCAGCAGCAGCAAAATATATATTCTTCTCTAGTGCACATGGATCATTCAAAAAGATAGACCAAATGTTATATCACAAAACAAGTCTCAGTAAACTTAAAATATTGAAATCATACAATTTATCTTTTCAGACCACAATAGAATAGAGCTAGAAGTCAATAACAGAAGGAGAAATGGAAAATTCACAAATATGTGGAAATTAAACAATGCACACGATCAATGAGTCAAAAAAAGAAGTCACAATGGAAATTTAAAAATATCTTGCAATGAATGAAAATGAGAACATAACATACCAAAATTTATGAGATGAAGCAAGGGCAGTACTGAAAGGGAAATTCATAACTCTTGATGGTAACAGTAAAAAAAGAAGAAAGATCTCAAATGAGAGACCTAACCTCATCACTGAAAGATCTAAATAAAGAAGAGCAAACTAAAATGAGAGTAGGAAAGAGATAACAAAGATTACAGTGGATATAAATGAAATAGAGAATAAAAAGAACAATAGAGATATTCAAGAAAACCAAAAGATGGTTTTTTGAAAAGATTGATAATACTGACAAATCTTTAGCTAGACTGACAAAGAAAAAAAAAGAGATGCCAAAAATAACTGAAATCATAAATGAAAGGAGGGACATTACTACCAACACCACAGAAATAAAAATCATTATAAGATATGTATAACTGTATATTAAGAAATTAGATAGTCTAGATGAAATGGACAAATTACTATACAAATATAAACTATCTACAGTGACTCAAGAAGATATAGAAGATTTCAACAGACCAATTACAAAAAGATTGAATCAATCATCAAAAATCTCCCAAAAAAGAAAAGCCCAGGACCAGATGGCTTCACTAGTGAATTTTACCAAACATTCCAGGAAGAATTAGCACAATACTGCTCACGCTATTCCAAAAAATTGAAGAAAAGGGACATCGTCTCAATCATTCTATAAGGTCATCACTACCCTAATACCAAAACTAGATAAAGATACCACAAGAAAAGAAAATAACAGATCAATATCCCTTATAAATATAGATGCATAAATACCCAACAAAATACTAGCAAGCCAAATCCAACAGCACATTAAAAGAATTATTTACCATGATCAAGTGGGATTTATCTAGGCATGTAAGTATGGTTCAACAATGAAAAATCAATTATTATACTATACCACAATAATAGAATGATGAAAAAACTGCATGATCATCTCAATAGACACAAAAGAGGCATTTGATAAAATCCAGGACCACTTCTTGATAAAAACACTTAGAAAAGTAGGAATAAAAGGAAAATTCCTGAACATAATAAAGAGCATATATTAAAAACTGACAGCTAACATACTCAAAGGTGAAAGACTGAAAAGTCTTCTCCTAAGATCAGGAATAAAACTTGGATGCCCACTGTTAACATTATTATTCACTATTGTTTTGGAAGATCTATCCAGAGTAATTAGGCAAGAAAAAGAAATAAAAGGGAGAAGAAAAACTTTCCCTATTTGCAGATGATATTATAGTATAAATGGAAAATCCTGAAAAATCTACAAAAAAGCTACTAGAGCTAATAAACAAATTCAGCAACATGACAGTGTACAAGAAAAACATGCAAAAATCAGTAGGATTCTAAACTGTGGTAATGAATAATCTGAAGAGGAAATTAAGAAAAATATTCCATTTATAATAGTAACTAAAATAATCAAATATCTAATAATTAATTTAATGAAGGATATAAAGTACTTATACATGGAAAACTAAAAAACATTGCTAAAAGAAATCAAAGAAGACTTAAGTGTAAGGACATTTCATGCTCATGGATTGGAATACTGAATAGAGTAAAAATGTCAGTTTATCAAAAGGAATTTATAAATTCAATGTAATTGAATCAAAATTCCAATAGGCTTCTTTGCAGAAATGGAAAAGCCAACCATCAAATATATATGGGAAGAGTAAGGGGCTCAAATACCCAAAAACATCTTTAAAAAGAACGAAGTTGGAGGACTCACATTTCTGTTTTACAACTTACTATTAATACAAATCTGTAATAGTTAAAACAGCATAGGGAAGTGGATGTTGTACAAGAAATTGGGTTCCTTCTACCATATGAGGGGTCCAAGGTTTGATTTTCCAGGCTTCCTGGTGAAGGCAAGCTGGCCCACACAGAGTGTTGGCCTGTGTGGCAAGCTGGTCCAAGTGGAAGGCTGGCACAGCAAGATGATGCAACAAAAAGAGACACAGGGGAGAGACAATAAGAGTTACAGCAGACCAGGGAGGTGAGATGGCACGAGAGATTGAGCACCTCTCTCCCACTCAAGAAGTTCCCAGGATTGGTTCCTGGGGCCACCTAAAGAGAAGACAAGCAGACACAGAAGAATGCACAGTGAATGGACACAGAGAACAGACAATAAGGGTAAGGGGATAAATAAATAAATCTTTAAAAACAAAACAAAATAACATGATACTAGCATGAGGACAGACTTATAAACCGATGGAATCAAATTGAGAGTTCAGGAATAGACCTTTACATCCACAGCCAGTTGATTACTCAATTGGGAAAGAATGGTCTCGTTAACAAATTGTTCTGGGAAAACTGGTTATACATATGTAAAAAAAATAAAGTTGGAGCCTATCTCATGCCATATGCAAATATTAATACAAAAGGGATCAAAGACCAAAACATTCCCAGAAGAAAATGTAGAGAAGCATGTTAACGACCTCGTGGTTGACAATGGATTTTTAGACTTTACACCAAATGCATGAGAACAAAAGAAAAAATAGATAAATGGGACTTGATCAAAATTTAAAACTTTTGTGCATTAACAGACTTCAACATGAATGCAAAAAGGCAACCTATAGAATCGGAGAAAATATTTGGAAACCACATACCTGGTAAGTATTTAATATCCAGAATTTACAAAGAAATTCTACACTTCAATAACAAAAAGACAAACAATCCAATTCAAAAAATGGGGAAAAGCCTGGAAAAGACATTTCTCCAAAGAAGATACACAAATGGCTGAAAAGCCATGACAAGGTGCTCAACATCATTAGTCAGGGAAATGCAAATAAAATACACTCACTTAAATGATTACCATTTAAAAGACAAAAAATATCAAGTATTGGAGAGGATATGGAGAGGTAGGGACACTCATTCATTATTGGTGAGAATGTAGAAAGTTGTAGCCACGGTGAAAAAGTTTGGTGTTTCCTCAGAAAGTTAAGTATAGAGTTATGATACGACCTACAAATCCTACTTCAAGTTATTTATCCCTAAGAATTGAAAACAGGGACTCAAGGAGATGTTTGCAAACATTGTTCATAGCAGCAGTATCGACATTTGCTAAAAGACAGAAGTAATGCAAGTGTCTATCAACAGAGGATTGGATCAACGAAGAGTGGCATATCCATAGAATAGAATATTTTTCAGTTGTGAAAAGGAATGAAGTTCCGATATATGCAACAACATAGATAAACCTTGGCGACATCACATTGAGTGAAATAAGCCAATCACAAAAGGACAGATACAGTATGATCTCATTGATGCAAAATAATTAGACAAGCAAACTCATAGTCGGAAACTACAATACAGCTTACTAGGGGCTGGGGTAGGGATAGGAAATGGGGAATTAATGCTTAATTGGTATATAATTTCTATTTAGGGTGATGAAAGAGTTTTGGTGATGGAAGGTGGTGATGGAAACACAACATTGCAAATGTAATTGACACCACTGACATATATTTGAATGTGGTTAAAAGGGGGATATTTTAGGTTGTATCTATGTTGATAGTATAAAAAATTAAAATACCATAGGACCATACAACACCAATAGTAAACACTAAAAGTGGTCACAAAGTTTAACACATACAGTGACCCCTAATGTAAGCTATGTACTATCCAACCACAACTCATTTTATTGTTTCTTGCTTTATTGCATCCCTGAAGTATTGTGTTTTTTACAGATTGAAGGGTTATGGCAACTCTGCATCTAACAAGTCTATCAGTGCCATTTTTTTCCCAACGGCCTGTGCTCACTTTGTGTCTATCACATTTTGGTGATTCTCATAATATTGCAAACTTATTCATCATTATTTTATCTCTTATGGTAATGGATATGATCAATGATCTTTGATGTTACTTTTGTAATTGTTTTGGGGTGCCATGAAATGCACCCATATAAGACGGCAAACTTATTAGATAAATGTGTGAGTTCTGACCGCTCCACTGACCCAGCCTTCCCGTCTCCCTCTTCCCTAATACACAACAGTATTGAAATTAGGCCAGTTAATAACCCTACAAGGCCCTCTAAGTGTTCATAATAAAAAATGAGTTGCATGTCTCTCATTTTAAATCAAAAGGTAGAACTGATCAAGTTTAGTGAGGAAGGCATGTTGAAAGCTGAGATAAGCTGAAAACTAGGATTCATGTGTCAAACAGTTAGCCAAATTGTGAATGCAAAGGAAAAGCTCTTGAAGGAAACTAAAAGTGCTACCTCATTTTTCGTTACGTTGGAATATTACATCGGCAGAGCAGGTGTAGCTCAGTCTGCGAGTGCCTGCCTCACCGGCACTAGCCGGTGCCGGGTTCAGTACCCAGTACCTCTAAAAAAACGTTTAAAAAAAATTACAACAACTTAGTTGATAAAGCAGCAGCAAGGTTTGAGAGGATTGACTCCAATTTTGAAAGAAGTTCTTCTGTGGGTAAAATGCTATCCAACAGCATCACTTGTTACAGAGAAATCTTTCACGAAAGGAAGAGTCAATTGATGTGACAAACTTCATAGTTTTCTTTTAAGAAAGTGTCACAACCATGCCAACTTTCAGCAATGACCATCCTGGTCAGCCAGCAGCCATCATCGTCAAAGCAAGGCCTTCCACTGGCAAAGAAAGTATGATTCACCGACGGCTCAGACGATGGTTAGAGTGTTTTTTTAGCAATAAATTTTTTTTTCCTATCTGGTTGCATCATCTTCTTGTTGGTCACTCACTGCGCCACAAGGAGATCTACCTCGCCCCGTAGGTCTGAAACACCTTTTTTCCTTTTTTTTACCAGGAAGTCCCAGGGCTCAAACCCGGGTCCTTCGTATGGTAATCGGGAGCTCGATTGCTTGAGCACAGCCCCTTGCCTAAAGCACTTTTTGAAGAAAGGCACACACATTGTTCTTTGGGATATCCTATTACATTCTTAGTATTCTACAGTATAGCATAAACATAACTTTTATAGGCACTAAGAAACGAAAAAAAATTTTCATATGATTTGCTTTATTGAGGTGGCCTGGATCCAAACCTGCAATATCTCCAAGGTAATAATATTCTTTCATCAATTTTAACAAAAGTACCACACCAAGGGTTGGGGTACATGGGATCTCTATTTTTTGCATGATGTTTCTCTAAACCTACAACCTCTCTAAAATTTTTTGAATAAAAATAACTTTAAAGACATTTATAGGCAATCATTTACCAATGTCTACATTACCTTTGAATTAATACTCGACAGCCGCTGTTTGTTGTGGCAAGGTTTTCTGGCCCTACTGTAGTCACAGTATCATAAGTGTATTCATCATTACATTGTAGTTTTAGACAATTAGACAGTACAAAATATTCTAGGTTTTATCTCCCTTTTTTTTTTTTTTAATCTTTCACTGTTTTGGTACCAACATTCTATTTATGGTAGAGCTTAATAATTCAGGTTAAGAGTAGGTTGTAACAAGAACCATCTGTCCTCTTCCCCCATCTGAGTCCTTCTGTCATGAATAATTGCTGTTACCTCCTTGCTGGAGCTTTGCAGGAGATTTTGTGTTTTTGTTTTGTTTTGTTTTTTTTCTCCAGTCACTGCTTTCTTTTAGAATAATGGTGCTTTAAATACTACATGCTCAGTTCTCTGTGGCACTAAACATGCACTCTCTGCTGCTGTCATTCCAAAGCCGCCTTCTAGACTGCAAGAGAAACCATGCTTATTAATGTCAGAGTCAAATAAAATGGAGATGACAAAGAGAAAAAACAAAACAATGGAGATGAATGACAAAGAAAAAAAATGGAGATGAAATTTAAGTGACTGAGTCAAGAATGATCCATTTTGTATTAAGCATCTCAGGGGACTGCCTCTTAAAGAATTAAGGGCAACCGAAGAAAACAAAATACACATACATGTTTATATTAATAAAATTAAGCATCTAAAGGGGATGAGAAAATGCTGATATTGCATCAAGGCAATGTCTGATCAAAAATAAAAACAAATCCACATTTCCTAACGACCTCTTCCATCACACACTTAGAAAAGTATTCCAATAGAAAGTGAGAGGAAAGGTTGCTAAGATTTAATTTGCTATTAGAAGTAAATGCATTCTAGGGGGAACAATGTAGGAGTTAGCTTAGGAGATAAAAGGGCTGCTCAGAGGTGTTGTGTTATTAGCCTTAAATAGGTGGCTCCTGAAAGTATCGTTCCAGAGCAAGGGGAAGATTAACCAAGTTACGTTATAATACTCAAGAATTCTGCCCAGTTATGTATTCAATCAACATTTATTAAACATATTCCATGTATCCAGAGTTTGATACAGGGAATGGAAAGAAGATACAAAAGTGATGGGGCTTATTGTTTAGATCATCAAGGAAACAATTTATTTGGGGAACTGAGACATAAATCCTAGTACAAACAAGTAATGAATAATAGACACCCTCTAATGATGTAATTTAAGGGGCCACAAATGTTTCTTCTTTTCAGAATTTCTCTTCCTTTAGTCTGACGATTTTTATAACGTCCTCCTTGTCAGAGTCATCTATCAAAATCAGGCATTATATTTAGGTAAAGGTATATAATCCACATGTACATACAGATACATACACACACACACAGTCTTTGTAAAATCCTATTGTAACATGAATGTGTTACTTAGGCATCACACAGCTATCAAATAACATCCCAGTTTTGCCAGATTGCAAATATGGGTAAGGAATGAAATACAGAATGTTCCAGAATAAGGTGTGGGATGTGCAGGAGGACAAGGGATGCTGAGAACCAGGGCTGGCCTGAGAATGACCAAGCACTCTGTTGTGAAGTGTACTATGATGTCACTCCTGTTAGCCAAGGGAAAATTTGTGTGGGTTAGAGTGAGCATGGGAAGATTTTGGAATGACCTTGAAAGTCTTGAACTGAAACTTGAAGGAAATACGGTGTAGGATATAGATTAGCAGAGAGGAAGGGACTTCTGGGCTGAGGAAAGGACTTAAGGAGAGGCAGAGAGGGAAAAGTTGCATGGCGGCTTTAGGGAGACAGAGGTAGAATTTGCTCTGGTAGGGTAAGGGGGATGTTGGGGAGTTATGAGATTGATAAAGTGAGTTCAAGTACAGTCCTCAGGACTGAATTTTTAGTGAGATATGGGCAAAACGTGAGTCTGCAAATCAGAAAGAATTGAAGCCTTTAGGGATAAATGACAAAAAAGAGCAGAGAGCTAAGAATAAATTTTCTTGGAATGTTCACAGTTAGGTGGGAGAAACAAAGTCATGATAATTCAGAGTCAATAGGTAATCAGGAGGTGGAAGTAAAGAGGAAGAAGGCTAAGATGATCAGTTGGATGAAGGATTGTCTAAAGAATTGATTTTTTTTTTCCTCCCCCTCAAATGATTGCCTAGCTGGATATATTAATAGAATTCTGGCATAAACTTTCTCTCAGTACTTTGAAATTCTTGTTCCATTTTCTTTTAGCTTCTGTTGTTACTGTTGCGAAGTGAGGTGTCATTTCAATTATCGTTCATCTGTAGGTAATTTGTCATTTTTCACTGGTTACTTTTAAGCTACTCTCTTTGCCCTTGTTCTGCAACCTCACTAAAATGTGGTTTTCATTGTTGCTGTTTAAGGTAGACTTTGCTGAAGATTTGTGTGTGTGTGTGTGTGTATGTGTGTGTTTTGAGTTAATTTTTTATTTTTAAAGAAGCTCTAGATTACATAAATGTTACATAAAAAATACAGGGGATTCTCATATACCCAACCCTTCCCTGTCCCACATTTCCCCCCATCAACCACATCTTTCATTACTGTGGTACATTTGTTACAATTGATGAATACATATTGAAGCATTGTTATAACCATGGACTATAATTTACATTATAGTCTACATTTTGCACTGCACAATTTTATGACAAAATGTAATGGACTGTATCTGTCACTGCAATGTCATTCATAACAATTCCAATGTCCCCAAAGTACCCCAAGTTACACCTCTTCTTCCCCTCAGAATCTCTGGTGGTCACTGCTTTTGTATCATGATACAAGTTCTTCCATTGCTAGAATACTCGTAAATCCACCTAGGTCCATAATTGCATTCCTCCCCGTTGTTCGTTCGTTCCTCAGTCTTGAGGATTTGGGGATGGTGATGCCCACTCTGCTTTTGACTGAGAGGGGCCTAGATCCCATGGAACAGGTGATGGGACTGTCTTGCTTGTCTTGTCTGGTTTTTCCGGATGGGCATTGTCCATCATCATCCTTTTGTTAGATGTCCTGAGTGAGTCCAATGACCTGGAGAGTAGTTGTTGCAACTCTTGCTGTGATTCAGGGCTCAACTGGCACATGAACAGACCAAAGATTTAAGTCTCTGGGACATGTATTTAATGGGTATAGTGCTAATTATAGGTATGCTATAATTATGCTAAGTTTCGATTTCTTGAGAAAAGGTTGGTAAGTACAAAGATCAGTATCGAGGGCCTAGTGAAATGGTCTGTCCTCCTTCGCTAGGCCCATGTTTTATTTATCCTGCTTAGGGCTCACTGTGAACCATTTATGTGTTTTAACAATTCTAAAAAGTTTCAGATATCTCTTTAAGTATATCCTTTATCCATTCTCTTGATTCTCTCTTTTAAGAGACCCAGAAATCTTATAAAGGTAGTTAGACCTTCTTTTCTTCTCTATCCCTATTTAACTCTTTTATATTTTCCATCTCTTCTTCTCTCCAATTAAATTATACACAATTTTTTCAGACCCAACTTCCATTATCAAGTGTCACTCTACCTGGACTATTCTGTTATTTAACTTGTATCTATTGTTATTTAATTTTAATTACTTCTATTTTTCATTTATAAAAGTATACTTGATCATTTCTTTCAAAATTGTATGTTTTTTTTTTCATAGTGCCTTCTCTTATCATATTTTTACAATCTTTCTTATATGTCCTTAGTCCTATTATGATTATTCCGTATTTCCTACGTAATGGTTCTATTCTCTGAAGGTCTGGGAAATCTAATTCTGTTCGTTGTATCTGCTGACTTCAAGGCATGGTGGGCTGTTTCCTTGTGTGCTTTGTATTTAGGGATGCATGTCATCTTCAGCAAGGGAATCTCTCACAGCCTGAGCTAACAATGTCTCTCCCGAACAGTTTTTATCTTTACTTCTCCCAGGAGTCCCAGGGTTCTCACTGGCGAGGACCGATTTTATATAAATTTCTCAATTTAAGGGTTCCTAGCTCAGACAAAATAGTGCAAATGAGGATTTGGCAAACCACTGCCTATTTTTTCTAAGTTTTACCGGAACACAAACACACCCATTTGTTTACATATTGCCTAGAGCAGCTTTCACTCTATAGCGGCAGAGTTTAAGTTGTTAGGACCAAGGCTATATGGCCCACGAAACTGGTAATATTTACTATCTGGGCCTTTACAGAAGAAGTTTGTCAATGCCTTAAATCCAAAGTCAGGGTAAGTGCTGGCATAAGGTTACAAATTCTCTGAGCTTTCTTCCACTCAGAGCCCAAATTTCCCAATTCTTTTTTTTTTTTGATACTTCACACTTCTCCTGAGGACATGGGTTATGAATTCCTCAGAAATTTCAATTATCTCCCTATCTTGTAAGAGTTCAAGGTCCAAGGCCTCATATCCTGAGAGCATTTAAATTCAAATCCCTAGATCTAGGAAATTAGTTGTTCTTGCCTTGTAAGCACTTCCTCCAAAGATTACAGCAACCTGGAATCCTGCACTCACTGCTCTTCATTTTTCTCTCCCACAGATATCACAAATCAGCACTAATTATATTTTTCCAGCATGTATAGGTGTTTTGTAACAAGACGTTTTTCAAGTAATATAATATGCCAAATTTTGGGGATTGGAAGTTGTGTAAAATGTAACTGGAGTCTTAGAGAACTGAAAAAGTCTAAATTTTACTAAAACAGTTTTAGGATTTTGAGGCACACTATCTCTGTGGAATCATAAAGGTGGAAGCTATTTAAGAAAATTGAGAAAGGAGAGGGAAATGAGGGACTTAATAATAAATACATAGACACTAATGATCGGAAGCCACATAGCTGAGGGGATGGGCTTACCTAGATATGAAACCTGGCCATGGTACGTTCTAGCTATGTGACTGTATTAGTCAGCCAAAGGGGTGCTGATGCAAAATACCAGAAATCAGTTAGTTTTTATAAAGGGTATTTATTTGGGGTAGCAGCTTACAGGTACCAGGCCATAAGCATAAGTTACTTCCCTCACCAAAGTCTATTTCCACATGTTGGAGCAAGATGGCTGCTGACGTCCGTGAGGGTTCAGGCTTCCTGGGTTCCTCTGGGCTCAGCTCCTGTTTCCCCCACAAGGTCAGCTGTAGACTATGAGGCTCTCTAGGCTTTGCCTCTCTCCACAAGGTCAGCTGTAGACAACCAGGCAAATGACTCTGTCTCTTTCCTTGGGGCTCCAGCTTAAGACTTCAGCACCAAACTCCACCATCAAAACTCCAACATCAGAAATCCCCAACTCTGTCCTTTGTTATGCCTTTTATTTGTGAGTCTCCACCCACCAAGGGACAGGGACTCAACACCCTAATGACCTGGCCCAGTCAAAGCCCTAATCATAACTTAATCAGTCCCAGGTACAGATCAGATTACAAACATAATCCAATATCTATTTTTGGAATTCATAACCATACCAAACTGCTACAGTGACCCTTAGAAAAGTTATTTAATTTTTCATAACCTCAGTTTACTTATCTGTAAAATGTGGCCAATAATGTCTGGTATATAGCAAAATCTCTATACATAATTCAATTAATGTGAATATATTGCAGTGTCTTATGACTTTTTCTCACTCTTCAATTTCCTCTCTCGTACTTTCCAACTTTTGAAGAAGAGAGAACTATATTTAATATTTGGCATATATAACAGGAAGTATTTCTAACTTAATTTAGTGACTATACGAGTAGTGTACATCAGTATGAAGGCCTTGTTTGCATCTTATTTATTCAATTGGAGCATTTTTCCCCCACTAAATATTGCAATAACTCATTTCTCCAATAAATTTTCTAGATCAGCAGTGTTTTCAAGCCAGTATTCTCAAGAAATCTTCTCAGATATGATTTTTCACTGTCTGATGGAATTCATTCACAGAAGTCAACAAACATCAATTTCCCAATGATTCTTCTATGACTCAGTGTTTTTATCAGACAACTGTTTTATTTCTTTTTCTTAAAGATTTATTTATTTATTTATCTATCTATTTATTTATTTATTTCTCTCCCCTTCCCTGCGCCCCCCCCCAGGTTGTCTGCTGTCTGTGTCCATTTACTCTGTGTTCTTCTGTGCCCACTTATATTCTTGTAAGCGGAACTGGGAATCTGTGTCTCTTTTGGTTGTGCCATCTTTCCATGTGTGTGTCACCATTCCTGCGCAGGCTGCACTTTTTTCGCACTGGGCGGCTCTCCTTAGGGGGTGTACTCCTTGTGCTTAGGGTTCCCCTATGTGGGGGACACCCCTGTATGGTATGACACTCCTTGTGCACATCAGCGCTGTGCGTGGGCCAGCTCATTACACAGGTCAGGAGGCCCTGGGTTTGAACCCTGGACCTCCCATGTGGTAGGCAGACGCTCTATCCATTGAGCCAAATCCCCTTCCCTGTTTTATTTCTTAAAATAGACTTTTTCCAACTAGAACCCATCAACTTATAATGAATTTAAGAATACAAATTCCCTTTTGTTATATATTTTAAGTTATTTCAAAAAACATATAATTAACATGTAGTAATTTTACTACCAAGCATACCAAAAGAAAAAAAGAAAGCAATATAGTGCTTGGATAGTTTAGTCTCTAAAATACAAATACCCTCAATCATTTTCAAGCTTGTGTTCTATAGAAAAAATAGATTTTAAAAATTTGACTACATGCTTGAATAAATACTTCAAAAATCTCAATTATGACTGTATGATTGTGCTATTAAGAATGAAATATATTATGTAAACTCATGGAATTAATAATTAGAATATAGGTCAACAGAAAATAGAATGAGGGTAGAGAGTGAAAAGCTGGTGGTTAATCTGTGCAGAATTGGCTAAAATGTTGTATGGAAATCTTTGGAAATAAATGGAAATGGTGAGAGTACATCATGCTGTATGTGACTAGCAGAGCTAGTATACGGCTATGAAAGTGGTTGAAAGGGAAAGTCTAAGGACATCATGTGTATTATTAGAAAGAAAGCTAAAAAATGTTACATGGGGCAGTATAACATAGTGAAAACTCATTAAAAATACAAATATGGGTGATAGTGCATATATAAGACTTTTCACAAAATATAAATACTAACATACTAGGGAGAAGGAAAAAAAATAACAGCAATGTACAGCAGGGGAAGCATAGAGAGATTGAGAGGAGATGGGTTTTACTTGTTTGTTTGTTTCTTAGTATAATTATTATTATTACTGGAATAAGGAAAATGCTCTAAAATGATTGGAGTGACAAATGCACAATTATATGATTACACCAAATACCATTGATTGTACTACTTTGGATGGATTTATGCTTTATTAATATGAATCAATAAAATTGACTTGTTAAAAAAAACCTCAATTTCGTTACTATGAAAGCCTCGTGAAAAAACACTCTTCATCAATCAGTCATTAAGATCTTGTCTAGAGATATTCGAGATATTTCCCTAGAAGGTGGAGAATAGATTCCATTCTACCCTATCCTATCTTACCCAAAGGAGGTACTGCTGTTGGGTCTCTATTCAACCTTCAGTACTGAAATTCAGGTAAGAGTTCGGAGGGAAAATTTGCTTAGAGAGGAACGAGCAACACACCTTATCTCAGGGCCTTCTGGAATGAAAGTGCAAATTTCTCAGGGCTATGTACTAGCAAACTTATCAAGATGGGGTGGCCTTAAGTTTATGTAAGTAGGCATCATCTGAAACACCCTAAAAAGTGCCCTTACCAATTATGTCTCTACCACCACTCTGCCCAGGAACGTTTGCAAATAATTATTAGTGTATGCATTATTAGTGCAAAGGTATGAAACCATACAGAAAAGTCAGTGTTATGTTGCATTCATGTGATTTGAGAACTAATCATTGCTTCCTCTTATCTCTTCAATACACGTAAGCATCCCTTCCACACGTGGAACCTGAGTTAAAAAAAATCTATACAACTTCACAGGTGAAAAAGAGTAGTCTCAATAGAATTGAACTAAGACATTTTAATGAGAAGGGCTTTAAAACACACACCCATGCTTATGTCAGAACTTTTAATATTTAATGTAGTTTTCATGCCATTTTTTCCAAAGCATGATTAAAATAAAAATAACATGGAGAGGAATCTCTAAACATGAATGTTAGGGGAAAAGCGTAACATGAAAGCCATTGATGCTTTTAAAAACAATCCTGGGGAGTAGATGTGGCTCAAGTGTCTGAGTGCCTGCTTCCCACACGGGAGGTCCCAGTTCCTTCCCCAGTACCTCCTAAGAACAAAAGCAAGCAACAAGCAAACAGAGGAAAAACAAAAGCCAATTCAGGGGAGCTGATGTGACTCAGAGGTTGAGTGCCAGCTTCCCACATACAAGGTCCTGGGTTCAATCCCTGGTACCTCAAAAAAGAAAAAAAAAATAAGAAAACACCCTGTCAGTTACCATTTTAGGTAAGGCAAAATGAAAAAATAATTCATTTGCATGTCTTTCAAACAAGGAAAGAAATAATGAAGAATTCCAGGAAAATTACTAACATAGGAAAGGTGATTTTCCTTAGTAACTCTTTTTTTTTAAATTTAAAGTTAATAGATCACAAGGAATGTTACATCAAAAAACATAAAAAAACAAAAAACATAAGAGGTTCCCAGGAAGCAAACTTGGCCCAGCGGTTAGGGCATCCGTCTACCACACAGGAGGTCCACGGTTCAAACCCCGGGCCTTCTTGACCCGTGTGCAGCTGGTCCATGCGCAGTGCTGATGTGCGCAAGGAGTGCCCTGCCATGCAGGGGTGTCCCCCACGTAGGGAAGCCCCACGCGCAAGGAGTACACCCCATAAGGAGAGCCGCCCAGTGTGAAAGTGCAGCCTGCCCAGGAATGGCGCCGCCCACGCTGAGAAATGACACAAGATGACACAGCAAAAGGAAACACAGATTCCCGTGCCGCTGACAACGACAGAAGCAGACAAAAGAAGATGCAGCAAATAGAAGCAGAGAACAGACAACCAGGGTGGGGGAAGGGGAGAGAAATGAATAAATAAATAAATCTTTAAAAAAAAAAAAAGAGGTTCCCATATATCCCACTCCCCATGCCCCACCATGACATTTTTGTAAATTGTATTTTTTTTAAGACATATACATCACAAAAAAAAATGTTACACTAAAAAATATAAGAGGTTCCTGTACACCCCCACCCCACCCCCTCCTCCCACACCAACAACCTCCCGCATCATTGTGGCTCCCTCATCGCACTCGGTGAACACATTTTGGGGCACTGCTGCACTACACAGATAATAGTTTACCCTGTAGTTCAAATTCTCCCCCAGTACATTCAGTGGGTTATGGCAGGATATATGAAGTCCAGCATCTGACCCTGCAGTATCATTGAGGACAACTCAAAATCCCAAAAATGTCCCACATCACATCTCTTCTACTCTCTCCCTGCCCTCAGAACTACTGTGGCCACTTTCTCCACCTCGATGCTAAAATTTCTTCTATTCCTCATCACAATAGTTTTGTAGTAGAATATCAGTAAACCCACTCTAATCCATATTTTATTCCTCCATTCTGTGGACCCTGGGATGCTGATGTCCTCTCCACCTCTAGTAACTCTTGTGTAACTTATTTGGTTTGTTATTTATCAAATTAAAATGCAAGACATATGGAGGAATCTCTTTTAAAGCCTAAAATGAGCATCCAGAAAGAAGAGCAGTGAAGCTACTAATACATTGCTTTTGTTTCAGTATGAGTTTCTTTTTTAGAAAGATTTTAAAGACAATTCATTTCAAATGTGTTTAAGGTTCCTATAACATTTTTCTGGTTCTACAGGATCCTTTTGTACTGGTAAAATATGAAGAATATAAAACCGTGACCGGCCAAGCATCAATCACTCTATTCTAACCACTGCTCAAACCAATTTTGTTGACTCGAAAATATTCATTGTTCATCTCATTATTCATTATTTATTCATCGACCCTTATTAATAATACATAGTGATAAATTACAAATATCAAGTTAACACTCACATAGCTGTCTTTTGCCATTATCCCTGTAAGTACCTAAATAAACAAATGAAAACGAGAGCTTAAGGAATAAATTTCAATGAAGAAAGACAAGGGAAAAAACCACTTTCTTAAATATAAATTTATTATTTTTAGAACAAAATGAAACTAAACAACCTACTGAGTCAGTCCAGCTTTTCATTAAATTTCGTAAGCCTCCTATTTTTATTCTCTATCTTCCCTTTTGTTGATCTTTAAAAGCTAAACCATGGAAACTTTGCATTGCAAAGCTGCCCTAACATTTTATTCAGTAATTATCTTTGTGGGGTTGAGTCATAAATATAACTAAACTTAAACCAATGGCAAATGCCTTGATATATTTTGTTTGTTTGTTTGTTTGTTTATATACACACCCTTTAAAAATGCAATCAGTCTGAACCAACTAAGGATGAATAGAGCAATAATGTAAACACTATATCACAAGCAGTTTTCAAGACTAATCAAGATAGGTGAGGTGATAAAGAGTTGAAACACCACACTTTCCTCGGAAAACAGTCAAAGGACTGGAAAAGGAATCATGGGGGAAAGCCTGGGTTTGGGAACTAGGCAGAGACCTGGATTTGAGTAACTGTTGCACCACTGCCTCGCTGGTGAGCCTTGGGCAAATTACTTAACCTTGAACCTTGAACCTGTGTCAAAGAAAAAAAATGCACTGGACAATGTTAAACTGGCAAGGATGACTTTTTTCAAAGCTATATGCAATGGAGAAGAGGGTGAGAACAGAGGTTATTATGAAAGAGAAAGACAGACTGGAAGGCTATCACCAAAGAGGAGAGAAAGAGGGCTCAACTCCCCTGAAGCAGAAGTTAGGGGAGTTTTCAGGACCGGGGCAAACTAGTGGAAATGTACTGCAGGGAGAGGTCAAGCCCCGGGGTGTGTGTCCACGTTCTATCTAGATTCTGTAAGGGCCAGGCGAGGAAAGTCAGGAGCCTACAGTCAAGGAGAAGCCTGGCTAAAGTGTAGTCAAGCCAAGGGGAATTTAATGCCATCTTGGTAACTGAAAAGTTGGGAATTTGTTGACCTATGCTATTTTCCAGGATCACAGAGTTCAGATAAAATCCAAGGTTGACAATGTATATGAGGTGCAGAGGTGCCCAAAGATGTACTTACCAAATCCAATGGATGTGTCATGATGATGGGAACGAGTGTTGTTGGGGGGGGGGAGAGGGGGGTGGGGGGGGTGGGGTTGAATGGGACCTCACATATATATTTTTAATGTAATATTATTACAAAGTCAATAAAAAATAAAAAAATAAAAAAAATAAAAAATAAAAAAAAAAAAAATCCAAGGTTGAAACCTCTCTGAGCTTGGATTCCTCACCTGAAAAGAGGGGATTGCTATATCTTTTATATATCCGCAAATACATTTACATAAATAAGGATTAATACAGAATAGATACTTTCAAATAGTGCCTATGCTTTTTTTTTTTAAGGTTTATTTATTTATTCCCCTTGCCCCTTCATTGTTTTGTGCTTGCTGTCTGCTCTCCGTGTCCATTTGCTATGTGCTCTCTGTGTCCTCTCACCTTCTCTTTAGGAGGTACAGGGAACCGAACCTGGGACCTCCCATGTGGGAGAGAGGTGCTCAATCACTTGAGCCTCCTCAGCTCCCTGCTTTGTTGTATCTGCCACTGTTTTTCCTCTTTGTGTCTCCTTGGTGCATCATCTTGTTGCATCAGCTTGCCATGCTGTGTGTGCCAGATCACAGTCTTGCTGGTCTTCTCTGGGAGGCATCGGGAACAGAACCCAGGACCTCCCATGTGGTAGGCAGGAGCCCAATCACCTGAGCTGCATCCATTTCCCCTATTCTTATTAAAAAGGAAGATATAGAGTATTTTAAATTGTTTTAACATCAAAACCAAAGCCAATTATCTTGGTTTCAAATTCATGTAACCCTTGCTTTCTAGGCCAGGACACAGCTATGTAGTTCACAGCTAAATAGTTCAAGGAGTAACTTCTTAAATTTCTTAAAAACCAGCCTCTGGTTTTTAGCTCCTGTGTTAATCAGCCAAAGGGGTGCTTATGCAAAATACCAGGAATTGGTTGGTTTTTATAAAGGGTATTTATTTGGGGTAGGAGCTTACAGATGCCAGGCCATAAAGCATAAGTTACTTCCCTCACCAAAGTCTATTTTCACGTGTTACAGCAAGATGGCTGCCGACATCTGCGAGGGTTGAAGCTTCCTGGGTTCCTCTGGGCTCAGCTCCTGTTTTCTCCACAAGGTCAGCTGTAGATAACCAGGCGAACGGCTCTGTCTCTTTCCTTGGGGCTCCAGCTTAAGACTTCGGCATCAAACTCTAACATCGAAACTCCAACATTAGGAACCCTCAACTCTGTCCCTTGCCATGCCTTTTATCTGTGAGTCCCCACCCACCAATGCCCTAATCATAACTCAGTCATGCCCAGGTTACAGATCAGATTACAAACATAATCCAATATCTATTTTTGGAATTCATAACCATATCAAACTGCTACACCTCCTAACAGTAGAATCACAGATTCTCCCCTCGGGAATGTTGCCTGGGTGGTCTTATCCCCTCCTGGCAGCCAGTAAAATTTTGCTGAAGTCCTCTCTCCATACACACCTGGGTTTTATGCTGTTACCTTTTGATCCTGCAGGCATGGGTTGTGCTCTTCCATGCTACTGCTGGTTTCTTGGCCCCTGCCAATATCTACACCACCTTTATTTATAGCTGTTGGTGCTGACTCCATGCTTCTCAGTACTGCCAGTCTCTCCCCAGCAGTGATAAAACACTTAAAACTGTTTTCCCAGAGGGATGCCCTGTTCTCCGTTTCTACTGCTTCCCCTACTGTGCAGCTCTAGCTCACGGGGCTCAGTAGTCTTACAAGAGTTCAACAGATAAATGGAAGATCCTATACCATAGAGATATCTCCCTGCCCACCGTGATCAAGTGTCCCAGCATACAACCAAGTGCAGTGTCCCTGGTCTAAAGGTGGGGGAAGTGCCTGTGTTTAGTGGGAGTGTCTTAATTTGTCAGAGCTGCTAACGAAATGGGTTGGCTTAAACAATGGGGATTTATTCTCATGGATACAGAGGCTGGAAGGCTTGCTTCCTCCCAGGGTTTGTAGTGTCTGGCACTGGCTTGCTGCAATCCTTGGGGTTCCTTGACTTTCCTGTCATATGGCAGCACCCTCTCCTTTCTTCTGCTCTGCAGGATGTTTCGCTGACTTCTGGCTTCTCTTTATAAGGCCTCCAGTTATCCAAATCAAGAGTCACCTTCATTCAGTTGGGCCATACTTTAACTAAAAACAACATCTTCAAGAGATCCTGTTTATAATGCAAGGGGTTCACATCCACAGCAAGGCAGATTACAATTAAGAATTAGTCTGAATTTGGGTACAAATGCAATCCATCAGAGGAAGGATGTCTGAGGCTTCGTGACATCCCTAAGTCTGGGTTATCAGGGCACAGGGGAGAGAAACCCTGGGGCCGGCTGTCATGGAAAGAAGGTGCATTGGGTGAGTGTGGGTGAGAGATTTTTCTCTTTGTCTGCTTTCTGGCTGTGTTCCTTTCCCACTGACTTATCCATCATAGTACATTCTACTGTGTTACATATACTCAGTGCTACTCAATGAAAGGGAATTTGGGAGTAAATTTACATATGGTTGAAGTATTTCACAGTTAGGGTATATAACTTGGTTTGTTTTCTGCAGGTTTAAATCCCAGGATGATACAGCGGTATCTCTTTGGGCACCAAAATTTCTTCAGATTTTTAGGTTGTAAACAGCCCTGTCCAGATACAACTATTCAGAAAATACATTGCCTCTCTGATTTGCCCTGTTCGGTCCATTATTCTTTGTTCAAGCCACCAGTGTTATTAATCCCTTTCAAATGTCTGGGGGAATAATATTCTTTCCTATTTAGTCTCCAGCTCTAGTCATTGGGCTTCTGGTTCAAGTTCCACTGATACGGGATTATATCTTGTAGCAGCTGGGTCCACTGACCCCCCTCGAGGCTCAGCTCCACTTTAGCTCTCCAGTTTGGCAGGAGGTTCAAAGCTCCCCAATGGGAGCTTAGTAGTAACTCTCCCAATTGGATTGCCTGGGAAGCAGAGCATCTCCCCTCCCCGCTGGGCCTCTGAACTGGCGCTCCTTTGTCTTGGTAACTGGGCTCCTCATTAGAGTTCCAACTCCTCAGTCCAATTTCTTATCTGACCTGGCTGGTAAAACTGGAAATCTGACTGGTCCTTGTCCTGGTAACTTCATTCCTGGAAATTGAACTTGGCCTACCCACTGGCTGGTGCCCTGTGCTCAGCGGTCAGGCCTGCCAGGAATCTTTTTTTCTCTATTTTTTTGGTAAATGTTACATTTAAAAAAATAAGAGGTCCCCATATTCCCCCCACTGCCCTCACCCCACTCCTCCCACATCAACAACCTCTTCATCATCATGAGATGGACATTCATAGCATTTGGTGAATACATTCCTGCCAGGAATCCTGAGTGTCCCACGTGGCAGGATTGACGACCCGTGCCCTGGGTACCTGGTGGCATCCCTGCCACGTCCCTCAAGATCTTCAGTGTGCCTCAGCCTGACCGGGCCCTGTGCTTTCTCTCACCCAAAAGAATCTCAGAGCTAAGTCCTGCCCGCTAAACGTAGTTCCCTCAGCATCTGCATATTTCTTATGGGGAGAGACACTGTCATCCCAGTCTCCTGCCCTTCTTTTGGAAAACTGTCAGCAGATCTCAGTTAACCCTTTGGTGTTCTCCTTTACCTGCTCAGACATTTTCTTGCTTCTAACATTCTATGTTTAGTTTTACAAAACTCATCTGCATTTAAAAATCACCTCTCATCAACTAAAGCGCAATGCCTTAAAGATACTTGATTCCATATTTTCTCTCTCTTAGATTCACGTTCATATTTTAAGACATAGACCCTTAGGAAAACTTGCTTTCTGGGTCTGTGACAAAGAATAGACTTCACCCCCTCTTGTTGAATTCCACGCCACAGGTAAGTATCACCACGTAGTGTGTTTGCGACTCATACGTGCCTACTGGCAGCAGTCTTCAACTCCTGTTATTGTCTGTTCTTTGTTCTTCGCTTTTACTAAACTGTGCTATGTGTCCACATTTGTGCTATCCATTTTAGAATATAAACTCTACACAGTTTAGTTGAATCTAAGTTCAGGGTATATTATTCTGTAAAGTACACAATGACATTTGCAGTTAAATGTGTCTTTTTTAACTACTGCATTTTGTAATGATATTCTAAAATTAAACTGGGTTAGGAAAATTAAAGGTATAATTAGCCATTTGTGGATCAGTATTTTACTTTATGTAAAACTGTGAAGATAATGGTTATGAAAGTACTTTGTAAAATGCCATGCAAGTTTTTAATTTCAGTTATTCCTATATTACTGCATTTTCATAAATGTGCCAGTTAAAATAAAAAGGTATATTATTCTCTATTTTTTAATTATGCTTTTAACTAGAACTAAGCCATATTTAACCTGCTCCAGTTATTTTCTTTATAGCTAAATATTTCTTTACCCTGTAATAGCTATGAATTTCTAGTCATAGAATCATACACCTGAGAGTCTTTAAAATTCTTATCTCTTTTTCTTCCTTTAGGCAGAGCTGCCTGTCAACCTATTCAGAAGAGGAGCACACACACAAAAACATAAAGTGAATGTTTCTCTCTCTCTCTCTTTTGTTTGTTTGTTTTTAGGAGGTACTGGAGATTGAACCCAGGACCTCATACATGGGAAGCAGGCACTCCATTACTGAGCTACATCCACTCCCTTTCTCTATTTCTTTTGCTAGTACTTAGCATTAAGAGCACCAATTGTGATTCATTATTTCTGCTTTCAGTAATAAGTTTTCTGTCCCCTTTCACTCTTGTTATTCCTGGCTGCAACCACGACTTTTAGATAATCATACCATTAGAAAATGTTCAAAACAGTGTAAGCCAAAAATTTAAAGGGGGAAAAAAAAACCCAAGCTTATTCAATTGCCATTTTCCACATTATTCTCCTGTATTTACTAATACATACATTGATTCTTTAAAAATCACTATCATATGCTCAGCTTTTTTCCTTTAACATTACATCCATAAATATTTCCATATTCTGACATGATGCTGATATTTTTCATTTTAATAAATTCATAATATCTCATTAAGGGAAAGCGCCATTATTGTTTATTTTCTATTATTATACGATGAGACAATAAACATCTTTGAGCACACAGTTTTCTTCAGTTGAAGTATTGTCAATCTAAATGTCTAAGAATGGACATTTTCAGGGCTTGACCTATAATTTCCGACTACTTTTCTAAACCTCCCAATTTCTCTACCATCAGCCATTCACTAGTGAACTTTCCAGGGATTTAGTTTGCATTGTGTGGGATATGCGTCTCTGGTGTAACTAACCTTCTGGGAGTGAAATAAAGGGGGAAAAAATTCACTTTAGCTGCTGTATGCAGCAGATATTAAGAGACTCAGATTAACTTCTGATTATTGGAGAATTATCTAAAAACATTATGTCAGTTACCAGATGTATGCAAAGGGCAGTTAGGAAACAAGAACTACTGATCTTTGCCTGCTAACTACTCCATCCAGCCCTCCTGCTCTGGAGGCCTCTGATAAATGTAAGAATTAAGAATTCTTGTGAAGATTCTTTTCTGATATGATTGTGTTTCTCCTCTGCTGAAAAAAAAAATCTGGAATGACTGCTGTTGTCCACAGAATAATTCCAAGTCCTACACCCTGGTTCCAAAACTATAGAATGGACACATGAAACAGTACATTCAAGGAGCAAAGGCCACAGCAGAATCACAGGACCTAGTGCTCTTGACTTCTTAACCTGCCAATTTGCGTATCTGTACAGAGAGAATAATAATTAATTTACAAGGCTGTTGAGGGGATAAGAATTCCTTTGAAAGGGTCTAGCACAGAACTAAACCCCTCCGTATTGTGAATTCCTCTTCAGTCTGGGCTCAACCTTCCTCACCCCACCCACCCAGGATCCCCATGCCCACCTGCTGCTTTCCTGCTTCCAGACCTCTGCTCCAACTATTTTCTTGCCATCCAGTGCTTGTTCCTTACATCTCCAAAATCCCATCTAAGACCTAAGTGGGAAGCCCTTCCAGACTGATCTCTCCAGCTGGAATGAACTTTCTGAACTTGTGTCATCATTGCCCGTCTAGGATATGTCATTTGTGGGATATCAAATGTCCCTTGGAAAATGGTGCCCGTGTCTCAGTGCTCTTTGCTTGCCTGCCTCACTCTAGCACAGTGCCTGGCACAAAATAAGCAGCTGTTTGTTGCTGGTTCTATTTAATTCTCCATTATACAACAGGTTTTTTTCTATTCCTTTCCCATCTCTGCCTTTGTTCTTTTATTTTTTATTTTTTCCTCCTGCTTCTTTAAATACCTAGTCCGCAAGCTAGGAAAATTGGTGTAGGGTGGAGGTGGGGGTGGTTAAGATTTCTATCGTGTCCACCGTTCTCTCACCTGGGGCTAGGTCGGTTCCCTGCCTGCCTGGGATAAGGAGGAGTGCAATAAATGCTGCTGAGGGAGCCAACGAATAAATGAATGAGTAGAGATTTTATCGCTCTCTACCCAAAAAGGTTTTTTATATTTTATGTATTCAAGTATTAAATACAAAGTTCCCATATCCCACCCTATTATTAACACCTTACATTGGTGTGGTAGATTTGTTACAATTGATGGAAGTGTATTTTTATAGTTGGGCAATTAGCTATAGTCCATGGTTTAGCTTAGGGTTCACTGTATTGTGCAGTTCCTTGGATTTTTTTATTTTTATTTTTATTCTAGTAACATATATACAACCTAACATTTCCCCTTTTAACCAATTTCAAATATGTAATTCAGTGCTACTAATTATGTTCACAGTCTTGTGCTACAATCACCACCATTTGCCTTTATTCTTTATGTTTCATATACACATTCAACAATAGAGTTGGAAGGCAATGAACTTCCTGTAACCTCCAAACCGGCGCACAAAAATCCCAATAAGTAATTGAAATAGTTTAGGAAAGGGAGGTGGGGGTGAGTTCGCTTGTCAAAGAAGCAGCTTTTGCATGTCCAAATACGTCTGTTTTGGGATGCAAGCCAAAGTCAGGGGTCCAAGACTATTCCGATTCTATTGCATTCCATTTATTATTTATACAGTGCATATTGCTGTAGTCTCTAAGCACTTTAAAATGAAATACAACATACCTCTGGGAGTGAAAAAGGAAATGAGGAATGGGGAAGCGGGGGAGGTGTTGGAACACTGGTTATCATTGTGAGCAGGGAAGGTCTGAGGTTGCGAGGAGCTGCTCCTCCCTGTCTGACACAGGTGTGACTAACGCTATGTTCAGCATCAGCGGCATAAATTTACCTTGCGAGCTGGAAGACAACCGCCTCAGAAAAAGCCTTCTTTATCCTTTGCGAGAAAAACAGTCTTCAGGGGAGAAGGACCCCCTCCTTCTTTGGGATCTGCCCTGAAATTCAGAGCCTGTATATAAGAACATAATTGATAGCCCAGCTCATGGTGCAAACCTTGCCCTTCAAGATTTATTTTTGTTGTTCCTGTTCCTTGAGGCAACAGAGACCACAAATCCTGAAGCTGCTGGATGCTGTTTGACTCATGGTGCTCATTTTCCTAAGATATTTGGAAATTCTCAACAGGGAGAAGAAAGGAAAGAACCCGGTGGTGTCATCAGGACACTTTGGAGTATCCCACGGGGTCTGTTTTGCCCACAGACAATGGCACGATCCTCGTACAGTAGAGGATAGGGCGCGCTCTCCTTCCCGCTGACTCCTTCAGGCAGTGCCTGAGAATCTGTGCTGCATTAAGGGAAGCCTCGAGGTCTCTCCTGACACAGAAAGGCACCCAAATGCTTTGACCGGAGACCCCAACGTTTCTGGAATCTTAGTAGCTTTAATGGTGGTCTTCAGGCAAACTCTTCTTTTATTGGGGCTGGGAGGGTTTCCTCCGATAAACCTTTTTAGGCATGCAGATTTTCTTGTGGAAGGTTTGGACCAGAGGAAGAAGTTAAATACAGATGCCTCAGCCTGGGGTGTTCAATATTCTCTTTAATGATGAAAAACCCTGACTCCCGAAGGAGCAGAGCGCATGCTGTAGAGATTATTATGATTTGAAGCATTTTCTGTATAAATGATGGGAAAGGGGTAGAGAGGGGTTAGGGAATAAGACAATGAAATATGTCAGTTCTTACTGGGGGGAGGCTAGAGAGCCTCAGCAACTCAGCCGCCAGCTGGAGGGGAGGGAAGGCAGAGGGGGCGCCTGGGAAGGGGAGGCTTGCCTTTCTCCTAGAATAATGCTTTGTTTTCTGTTGTGCATTTAATTGTTATGTGTTTAATCGTTTTGAGTCTCAAATTGTTTTCTGTTATTTATGTATGTCCCTCTGAAACTGCCAAGCCTTGAGTCAAGAATGTTAAACAGCTTTCTGTTAGCTGTGCAGTGAGGAATACAAAGAAGGCAGGTGCCTGTGTTTTGGGGGTCAAGTGACCCGGAGGGAGGTGTTAGCAAAAGAGGTGACTGAGGATAAAGCTCAGAGTGTGGTCTGGAGTAAGAGGGGACAGAGGCCACCAGAATGGGCTTGTAGAATATGTAATCAGGATCCTTGGCTTCTCAGGAATGTTAGGCGTTAGGACAGCATTTCCTGATTTAATGTAAGGTGGGGGGAGGGGTGGGAAAATAATTACGTGAACTTTTAAAAGTTGATCTGGAATGATGATAAACTGATTGAAATGAGAACTGCTGAAGTATGCATTTGTTTCTAATTAAACTAAAAAAAGTGAAGAGAGAGTGATAGAGGAAGGGGAAGGATGGAAAGGAGGGAGGGACGGAGGGAGGAAAAACTTGCAGTGGTCTTTTCTTATCCCACCAAGGGATTCAGTCTACTTAGAATGAATCCTGGGGGAGAGAGTAATGTGGTTGATGACTTTTACGAATGAATTTAAATTGGCTGTGGGGAAAACTCAGAGACTACACGGCAAAGTTACCCGAAGGAGGAAGGTGTGGTAAGGGGACCTCAGAAGTGAGGGACCCACAGCCATCCTCCTGTTCTCGCAGGAGCTTTCATGCATTTGTAACTCTATGTACTAACCCATGAGTGTTTGTTTGTAGAGAGCACCACGTGGAGATAACATTTAACCCCAAAGAATGACCAACAAAAACTAGCAGTCATGCAATCTTATGTGTATTCTGCACTTTCACTGGAATCATTTTCTTTATTTGATTCTTACAACTAACTACTCTGTGAGGACAAACCGCAGCAGCACTCTTCCCATCTCCAAAAGAGAAGTGGGGGCCCTTATCTACAGAGATCACACATTTACTAAGCGAAAGAGCCAAGATCCAATCCCAAAACTTTTCACTATTTTCAGTCTGCTTTTCCCTACACCTAGGTAGTTGCAGTCTCTGTGGCACCTGAGTAGATTTTTAAAAAAATCGTGTTCACGTGTTTTTTGTTTGTTTGTTTGCTTTTCAGAGTCTCCTTACGTGCGTGATGTGGTATGGGAAGCTCTGCTCAGCTCTCACTGACCATTGCCCTCCAGGAATGTGTTCTAGATCTTCCAATTTTTTTTTTTTTCAAAAGAAGCCGGATGCAGATTTGTACACAAAATCTGTGAACAAATCTGATTTGAAGAGAAAAAAAATTAAAACACTGTGCAAACGAAGCACCCTGGCCACCAGTGGGACACCTCTGCCACAAGCCTGCGGGCTAGCCCACCCCCAGTGCCGTCTCCTGGGAGCAGAGGGGAGCTAGGGCTGGGATCTGCTCTCCCCTGCTGCTCCCTCCTCACTCCAACAGACTTCTACCAGGTCTGAAAACCTGCCTCTTGTTCCTTATCTCTTCTGTCTATTTCCCTTCATCTGCATCATTTTCACTTTTCCTTCAGGACCCTTGGAGATCAGTGGTGGCAAGGAATGAGCTTGTTTTTTCTAGCACCCTGAAGCGAGTGAGCTAAGATGGCAGGTAGCTGAGGGAGTGGGCACAGGGGGAGGAAGAGCAAGGAAGCAGGCATAGGAGCTGCCTGTGAAGGGGAGGAGAGGAAAGATGGGGGCTGGCAGGATTCTTAGTAAATATTAAATAGTAATGAAATGGAGAGTAACATGCCACAAAGCAACTGCGATGAACGTGTCACAGTTTACTGTATTTCTGCACACAGCTGGGTACCAGAGCTTAACACATCTCTTCTGACATTGCAGACAGTTTTACTGTGCTGGCAGCAAAAACCTGAGTAATGAATAAAAGGCAAATGTTTTTGCTATTTTGGAAACAAATAAATCGTAGGACAAGAATGACAGAATAAAAGAGGAAGGAAATTTTATTTCCATCATTCTAAATAGATGTTACATCTCAAGGCTGGTAAGATTTCATTAATTAGCAAAAAGAAATTTTGGAAACAACCATAGTATAAATGGTCTTTGGTAATGAAAGTGCTTTTGAATGTGATGTGTCAGTGATTCAGGCAGAAATCTTTCTTAGCTCCTATTGTATACAAAGTACCAGGCACTGTGGGGAGAGGCAGGGGAAATAGTGGATGTAATCCTTTCTTCTGAGCAATTTACTGTCTAGTGGTATTAGATCTTCAAGAAGGACAAAGCTCTCCCCAAAAGCCCATATCTAATCTTAATTTCAAGCCATAAAAAAGCTATGTGGTAGATACCTCTTCCAGAAAGCGTATCATATCATCTAAACATAATTCTCTGCTATACAGCCACTTTGTTTTTATGCTTCAGGAAGAAAATGCAAGAGATATCATTTTCTTGTAAGCAACTCTAAGATTTTAAACAATAAGACTTGTTTTATCTATCTGAGTGCTATCTGAATCTAGTCTGGAGTTTGTTACTGTTCACAGTGATCCTTTCTCCAAACCCCTGACCCCTTTTGAGTACTGTATTGATACTACCATGAGTTTCAAACAGATTTATTTATAAAGCTATCCCTTCTCTCTTCCCATTCAATACCTCTGGCTCTCACTAAAGTTAGGTAGCCATACCTGTTGTCTCACTTCTCAAGCCCAAAAGGGGTTTTCAGCAAGTACATAGAGTCAAAAAATAGAACAGAGCGGTGGTAGTGCCACCCAGTAAGAAGAAAGAATGCCAAATGCTGTCAACATAAAGAAAGATTTGATTAATGCCACCATTAACTTTATTTTCACTGTTTTTCCACCAGTCCAGAGTAATGTGTTGACACGGAGGGGAATCTTTTAGAAACACACAATTTTTTTTAACCATTGAAGTTACTTGACATGTTATCAAAAGATTGCCTTATCTCTACCAGAAGCTTTAATTCTAGGAATCAGAAGTAGTTACCTCAATGTCCATTTCCTGCCAAGACTTTCCCAATATCAAATTTACTTCTTGTCTCTTTGACAGCTTAAAAAATCAGTGCTATAATGCAGGTCTATTTGCTCTTTCTCTGACATCTGTGGAAGTGGAACCATATTGTTCAGACACAAAACTCATGTGGCTTTTAACTCATTTTTAAGCAGATCCTGACCCAGTAAAAATATTAAGACCAGGTGATTAATATTCTCAAAGAATCCTAAAAATTCGTAGTATTCCAAAGAGTTAACAGCTTCAAGAAAGTTTGACTGAAAATCCTGAGTCGGATCAAATAAGAGACTTAGTTTAAAATCACTTGGCTTGCACTCCATCCTTAAATCTCTCTCTCTGAATCTTGGTATCACCTATACATTTCATGCTTCTTTCTTTCATCTTCTCAACAATTTTTATAGCTATATATTGTGGTGTTTTCAAAAAATAAAAATTTCTTAGACTTTTGTGTGTAGGAAAAGAACAGAAAAAACAAAAAGAGCTTAATTGGCCCAGCTGTGCCTTCTTGTTTATTTAAATATTTTTAAAAAGCTGACCTGTATTGAATGCAGAATCCATGGAAATGAGACAAACTGATGTTGCTTGATCTTTCTTGATGGTGACTTCTCAGAAATCACTATAATTTCCATAAATTTACAATAGTCACGAAATTCTTTTATTTTCTTTCTGTGAAAATTAGCGATGAAGAATTTTTTGTAAATATACTTAGCTGACATAACCTTAATTAACATTTGAGACCTATATTTTAAGTAACTCAAATCATGTATTTCAACCTAAAAGGTCATTTTTTATGTTCTGGGTTTAAATACTTTTTTAACTTTATCATTTGGTAAATTATCTCAGTTTTTAAAAAAATAAGTATTAATTATCATTATAAACACATTTCTTTGAAAATTTCTAAAGAAGCAAACTTGAAAGGTCTTTCAATGCAGGGCCCTTCTCTATCTTGAATGTGGGGGGTGGGGGGAAAGCGATGTATCCCCTCTCCCTGCTTCTGCTCGAGCCTTTCTTACTCGTGACGTTCACCCTTCCATGTGGCTCCATGCCAAAAGCAATGCCTTCGGAGAGGAAAGTCCGTCCTGAAGAGAGGGCTATTGGCCTTTGTGAAAGATGAGAAGACAAAACCTAATACAGTGAAATTTCTTTAGAACATTTTCCAGGGAACTGAGCATTTAGAATGCTCTACGTGGGAAAACATGTGCCAGGGAGCTGCACAATGATGCGGTTTCAGTGTACTTCCACTTGCCAGACATTCCAGTGCACCCTGCATACGAGGCTATTAAACTGGCTTAAACAGGAGATCGTCACCGACTCAGGAAATCTTTTCTCCCACCCCTTTTGTGGTTACACAAAACCGTCATTTACTTCCTTCTGAAACAGAGGCCAGGTCTGTTCTCAAATACCATGCTGTTGAGGATGTATAAGAATATCTGATGATTTTTTTTTTTTTAAGATTTATTTATTTTATTTTTAATTCCCTCCCCCTCCCCCAGTTGTCCGTTCTCTGTGTCTGTCTGCTGCGTCCTGTTTCTTTGTCTGCTTCTGCTGTCGTCAGCGGCCCGTGAAGTGTGGGCAGCGCCATTCCTGGGCAGGCTGCTCTTTCTTCCCCGCTGGGCGGCTTTCCTCACTGGCGCACTCCTTGCACGTGGGGCTCCCCTACGCGGGACACCCCTGCATGGCAGGGCACTCCTTGCGCGCATCAGCGCTGTGCATGGGCCAGCGCCACACGGGTCAAGGAGGCCCGGGGTTTGAACCGCGGACCTCTCATGTGGTAGACGGAAGCCCTAACCACTGGGCCAAGTCGGTTTCCCAAGAATATCTGATGATTACTTGAGCTTGTACAGGTGGCCTGGGGAAGGGGAAGCAGCAGTTGCATAGACGGCAAAAGCCACTTTGAGAATGAGCAGACATTGCCAAGGGAAGGGGAGCACACCAGCGTGGTATCATCTTCTCTAAATGTTGGGAGTTGGACCAGTGTTAGTTTTCTTCTTTAGCTTTTCTCTATTATGTGCTTTTACGTGCTCTCATGTTATGGTTCTCATGTTTGGAACCTATCTTCTTATCCATTTTAATTTATCTCAGATCATACAGAACCTAAGAAGCCTTAGGACAAAACCACAGAACACCAGGTAGCAGGGCAGACCATACTTTCTTCCTCTTGGCCTTTGTGCTTTATAGACCCCGGGGTCAGGGCCCTCCAAAGAACTATGACTGGGCAACCTTACTGTAAACTAAGAATCTCTTGTAATGTGGCTTTGTGACACAACAGATAAAGAAATCAAGATAGATCACTGATGGAGACTCTGTTTTCTAAGTATGGATGATAAACATTAGCAGATTAAAAAAAAGTGTAATCAATCAAGTAGTGGAACAAGGCAGGAATGAGAAGAATGTTTTCAGTTTAAAATCTGGGGTAAATTTTGCCCTTAATGAAATCTGAGAAAATGTAAAGAATTTATATTTTGAATTAGGGAAAGAAATGAAGAAAAAATTAAAGAAGAAAAGTATTGCTTAAATAGATGAATGAATGGTTTCATATACAAATAAATGCATTTATTTTTCCTTTTTTGTTAGATTAAATAAATTTTTAGAGCAAATTTATTTGAGTTGATTAGTTTCTCAGTAATAACAACTTACTTTTTATTTATTTGTTTTATGGTGGTAACATATATAACAAAAAATTTGCCATTTTAACTTTTTTTTTTTTAGGTACCAGGGCCAGTGATTGAACCCAGAGCCTCTAAGTGGGAAGCTGGTGCCCAACCCCTGAGCCACATCAGCTCCCCTGAGTTGGTTTATTCATTTTTTGCTTGTTATTTGTTTTGTTGTTGTCGTTGTTTGTTTATTTGTTTGTTTTTAGCAAGCATTGGACTGAACCAGGACCTCCCATGTGGGAAACAGGTGAAAGCTTGAGCCATATCTGCTCCCCATTTTAAACATTTTTAAGCATTAAATTTAGTGGCATCCATTACATTTATAAGGTTGTGCATCCAGCACCACTATTTATTACCAAAACTTTCATTATCCAAAATAGAAATTCTAGTCCCATTCAGCAGTAACTCCCCATTCCCCATCTTCTCAGTTCCCTGGGAAATCTCTGATGTATTCTTTATAAATTTGTTTATTCTAGATTACTCATATAAGTGGAATCATACAGTATTTGTCTATTTGTGTCTGACTTGTTTCACTGAGCATTATGTTTTCAAGTTTCATCCATGTTGCAGCATGTATCAGAATTCCATTCCTTTTTATGGTTGAATAATATTCCATTGTATGTATATACTACGTTTTGCTTATTCATTCATCTGACAATGGAAATTTGGATTCTTTTTATGTTTTTGCTATTGTGAATTATGGTGCTTTGAATATTGGTGTACAAGTATCCGTTTGTGTCTCTGCTTTCAATTCTTTGGGGAGTACATCTAAAAGTTGAATTCCTGGGGCATATGGTAATTCTATGTTCAACTTTCTAAGGAACCACCAAGGTATTTTCCACAGCAGCTGCACCATTTTACATTCCTATCAGCAATGCACGAGGGTTCCAATTTTTCCACATTCTTGTCAACAGTTGTTATTTTCTGGGTTTTTTTTTTGTTTATTTTTAATAATAGCCATCCTAATGGGTGTTAAATGGTATCTCATTGAAGTTTTGATTTGCATTCCCCTAATGGCTAATGATGTTGAACATTTCTTCATTTACTTATGGAGAAACATCTATTCAATTCTTTGCTCATATTTAAAATGAGTTGTTCATCTTTTTGTTCTTGGATTGTAAGAGTTCTTTATATAGTCTGGTTATTAAATACTTACCAGACATACTATTTGCAACTATTTTCTTCCAATCTGTAGATTTTCATTTCTCTTACAACTTACATTTTATAGTCCTTAAAAAATAATTTTAAAATATTGTACAAAAATAGATGTTTGTATTAGAGAAGTGTAAATAGTATTTTTAACTTTCCTTAATGCAGAGTTCCTGAGCACTAGTTTTCTTACCAGAGAACTGGTAAGAGTCATGGTCACTGAAAGTCAAATGCTTCTAAAGGTCTGAGGAAATCCAGGAATGAAAGAATGAGACTTCCATATATCAAAGTTTGGATACCTTCCAACTCTCTACTCCTCGACCTCACCTCCCCCATACCCAGTTCTCATCTCTGCCACACACACACACACACACACACACACACATACACCTCTTTATGAAAAAGTCATTCTTTTAGCATTGGACAAGTGGTGCAGGAATCAGTTTTGATGCTTAAGGTGCTGAAGTAGCTCTATAAACAACTGAAAGCTTAATATCCAACATCACTTCTCTTAAAATTCCCCCAGCCATACTGCCACTGAGAATTTCTCACTGGCTTTAAATAGCCTCTAAGATGGCCCCCAAAGATCCCCACCTCCTGATATTCATGCCTTTGTGTAATACCCTCCCTTTTAGAGAGGGCTGGATTTAGTGACTTGCCTCTAGTAAATACAATATGGCAGAGGTGATGGGATGTCACTTATGAGATTAGATTCTAAAATAACTGTAGACTCTGTCTTTGGACATATCTCTGACTCGCTCCACCTTACAGTCATGTTGTGAGCTGCCCTATGGAGAGGTCTACAGGCGATCTGCAGCATTTGGGGGACCAAATCCTCCCCTAGTTGAGGTTTCCCCTAAGGCCACAAAGCACAGCTGACAAAGGACCTTGAGCCAGAGGCACCACATTAAGCAGTGCACAGATTCCTGACCCACAGAAACTGTGAGATAGTAAATGTTTATTGTTTTAAGTCACTAAGTTTTGGGGTAATTTGTTACACAGAGATCGATAACTAATAAACTATCTTTGTCCAGTTTCAGCTTTCCCTATTCTGCTCTGTTAATTTTCTACCACCTGCTCTTTCTCTTTTCCTTTCAAAGTTTTCTTTAGGCCATGCCCTTAGGGCTTCTCTTTCTCTACCTTAAATGCCTAAAAATAATAAAGTTTTCAACCTAAGAGAAACTCTATTGCTAGCTCTTAAAAGAACATTTTTTTTTCAACTTGTATTAAGAAACTGTGAGTCATCCAGAATAAATAATGTATCTCTGACATCATCAACTTAAAAATACCCTAGCTTTGGTACATTTCATACAGTTGAGATTCAAAAACCCAGTGATTAAATAATCAATTCCTTGATGACTTAAACTTTTTATAGTAATTAAACAAATTATTTTAGTTATTTTTGGCCTACTATTTTACTTGGATTATTGCTGAATGTTAGTCTAAGAGAGATGGCTGAACCTGAAATCCCCAGTCTTCTAGCTTTCTGGTCTTAGCTTTTACATTGATATCCCAAATAAAATGCCTTGTGCTTCCTCCTTCCTTTGTATTGTAGAAATTACTCCCTCTTCAAGATTTCAGCAGATACCCTGAAGGCTTACCTTCCCAATAGTCATCTTTATCTCTGGAATGTCTCCTCCAGGTGAGTCCCCTAATCTGTTGGCTCCTCTGACTGAGATGCTCTTCCTGCATAGTTTCCTTCAACTTTCTCCAAATGCCACCAATGCAAGGTTGCACAACTTACAATGCATGCCAGACATTTCCTGAAATTAGATGTTTCCTTCAGTCTCCTATATAATCGGAGTTTAGGGAAGTCCTTGTGGCTGTATTCTCTAGGACCCCACAAGCCAATCCCTCTGGTGGGGATTGAATCATGCCCCCCACAAAAGACAAGATCATATTTTAATCCATGCTCCTGCAGGTATGAACCCATTTGTAAATAAGACTTTTTGAATATATTATTAGCTATGGAGTGGTCAAATTGAATCAGTGTCAGTTTTTCTCCATATGACTGGAGGTCTTATAAAGAGAGAAAATTCAGATATAGTCAGTCAGTAGAAGTCCAAAGTCAAAGGAAGCCAGACAGGAGAGAGAGAGAGATATCACCATGTGATGGACGACTGCCATTACCAGAGCGCTCCTGAATCCATGGCTTTGCCAACGTCTTGATTTTGGATTTTTAACCTCCAAATTATGAACCAATAAATTCTAGGTTGAAACTGAAAGGATGGAAGAAGATATTCCATGCAAACGGCAACAAAACAAACAAAAAGACCTGGGGTAGCTATACCAATATCAGTAAAATAGACTTTAAGTCAAAAGCTGTTATAAGAGACAAAGAAGGACTCTATATATTAATAAAAGGGGCAATCCACCAAGAAGAAATAATAATCTTAAATATTTAGGCACCTAACCATAGTGCCCTAAATTATATGAGGCACACACTGACAAAACTGAAGGGAGAAATAGACACTCCATAATAATAGTTGGAGACTGCAATACAGCGCTCATTAATAGAACATCTAGACAGAAGATCAATAGGGAAATAGAGAGCTTGAATAATATGATAAATGAACTAGAGCTAACAGACATATACAGAACATTAACTCCAAAATATGAGGATATATATTCTTCTCAAGTACACATGGATTATTCTCCAGTTTAGACCACATGATGGGTCACAAAACTAGCCCAATAAATTTAAAAGATTGAAATTATACAAAGCATCTTCTCTGATCATAATGGAATGAAACTGGAAATAAATAACAGACAGAAAACTGGAAAATCCAAAAATATATGGAAGTTAAATAACACACTATTAAACAATGTGTGACAAAGAAGAAACTGCAAGGAAAATTCAGTAATTATCTCGAGGAGATTGAAAATAAGAAAACAGTTGTGTTAGTTTGCCAAAGGGCTTCTGATGTAAAATACCAAAAATGAGTTGGTTTCTATAAAGGGGACTTATTTGGGATAACACCTTACAGTTTCAAGGCCATGAAATGTCCAAATCAAGGCACCACCAGACATGCATTTTCACCAAAGTTAGCTACTCTTGATCCTGTTGACTGGCCATGTGGTGAAGCAAGATGGCCACTGATCTCTGCCAAGGTCTCTGCCTTCCCCTCCAGAATCTACTGTCTTCTGGAGCTCAGCCATGGGAGAGTGGCATAGGGTTTGTCACTTTCTGGGCCTCCTCTATCAGTCTCAGCTTCTCTGCTTTCTTCCAAAGTTCAGCTGCAAGTTATCAGCCATATGGCTCATCTCTCCCTGTACCTCAGCTCTTTGAGCCTCTCAGGGACTTCACTTCTTGCAGCTCATCTGTGGGTGAAACTGGAGTCCTCTCTTTCACATTGCAGGATCAAATATGGTGGCTTCCTTTATCTCTATGTTTCTCTGTTTTTATCAGACCCAGAAGCAGGCAGAGTCTCAACCTAAGTCATGCCTCACTGGCGTAGTCCAGTCAAATGGGTCTCACAACCATAGGAATGAATTAGTTAAAAAACATAATCTTTCTCTTTTTGGGATTCATAAAAGAATTTCAAACTGTCATAAAGCATCTCAAAACTAATGGACTGGGAAGCGGACTTGGCCCAGTGGTTAGGGCGTCCATCTACCACATGGGAGGTCCGCGGTTCAAACCCCGGGCCTCCTTGACAATGTGGAGCTGGCCTATGCGCAGTGCTGATGCACGCAAGGAGTGCCCTGCCATGCAGGGGTGTCCCTCACGTAGGGGAGTCCCATGCATAATGACTGCGCCCCATAAGGAGAGCCGCCCAGCGCGAGAGAAAGTGCAGCCTGCCAAGGAATGGTGCCGCACACACAGAGAGCAGACACAGCAAGATGATGCAACAAAAAGAGACACAAATTACCATGCTGCTGACAATAACAGAAGCAGACAAAAGAACAACACACAGCAAATGGACACAGAAAACAGACAACTGGGGTGGAGGGGGGAAGAGGAGAGAAATAAATAAAAATAAATCTTAAAAAAAAGCACAAAAAACTAATGGACTGCAGCAAAGGCAGTGCTGAGAGGGAAATTTATAGCCCTAAATGTTTACATTAAAAAAGAAGAAAGAGATGAGATGTGGAGGCGTTTTTGGGACTTGGAGTTGCTCTGGGTGGTGCTGCAGGGACAATTACCAGACATTGTACGTCCTCCCATGGCCCACTGGATGGAATGTGGGAGAGTGTGGGCTATGATGTGGACCATTGACCATGAGGTGCAGCAGTGCTCAGAGATGTATTCACCAAGTGCAATGAATGTCTCATGATGAAGGAGGAGATTGTTGCTATGGGGGGAGGAGTGATGTGAGGGGGCTGGGGAGTATATGGGGACCTCATATGTTCTGAATGTAATAAAAAAAAAATTAAAAAAAAAAAGAAGAAGAAAGACTAAAATAGACCTAATTGGACACCTGTGGGAACTAGATAAAGAAATAAAAGGCACCCAAATAGGGAAGGAAGAAGTAAAACTTTCACTTTTTGCAGATGACATTATCCTATGTATAGAAAGTCCTGAAAAACCTATAACAAAACTACCAGACTTGTTAAATGAATTCAGCAAAGTGTCATAGTACAAAATCAACATGGAAAAAATCAGTAATGGGCAGTGGACTTGGCCCAGTGGCTAGGGCGTCCATCTACCACATGGGAGGTCCGCGGTTCAAACCCTGGGCCTCCTTGACCCGTGTGGAGCTGGCCCACGTGCAGTGCTGATGTGCGCAAGGAGTGCCCTGCCACGCAGGGGTGCCCCCAGCATAGGGGAGCTCCACGCGCAAGGAGTGTGCCCCGTAAGGAGAGCTGCCCAGCGTGAAAGAAAGTTCAGCCTGCCCAGGAATGGTGCTGCACACACAGAGAGCTGACGCAGCAAGATGACACAACAACAGCAAAAAGAGAAACACAGATTCCCGTGCCGCTGACGACAACAGAAGCGGGCAAAGAAAATGCAGGGCAGGAAACAGACACAGAGAACAGACAACCAGGTTGGGGGGGGAGGGGAGAGAAATAAATCTTTTTTTTAAAAAAAGACCCTAATTATTAAAAAAAAAAAATCTATACACTAGTAATAAATAATCTGAGAAGGAAATAAACAACAAAAAAAATTCCATTTACAACAGCCAAAAAATTAAATATCTAGAAATAAATTTAACCAAACTTATAAAGGACTTGTATACAGAAAACTACAAAACATTGCTAAAAGAAATCAAAGAAGATCTAAATAAATGGAAGGACATTCTGTGTTCATGGATTAGAAGACTAAATAGCATTAAGATGTCAATTCTACCCAAAATGATTTATAGATTCAAAGCAATCCCAATAAAAATTCTAACACTCAACTTTGCAGAAATGGAAAAGCTAATTATCAAATTTATTTGGAAGAGTAAGGGGCCCTGAATAGCCAAAAACATCTTTAAAAAGAAGAACAAAGTTGGGGGACTCACACTTTCTGACTTTGAAGCTTATTACAATGCTTTAGTGGTCAAAACAGAAATCGACCATCGCATCTATGGCCAACTGACTTTTTTTGTTAGACGGTACTGGGGATTGAACTCCAGACTTCGTACATGGGAAGCAGGTGCTCAAACCACTGAGCTATACTTGCTCCCCTGCAATTGACTTTTGAAAAGATCGATGTGTTCATTCAATTAGGAAAGAATTTTCTCTTCAACAAATGGTGCTGGGATAATTAGATATTCATAACCAAAAAAAAGAAAGAAAGAAAAGAAAGAGGACCTCTATCTTAATATACAAAAATTAACTAAAATGGATCAAAGAGCTAAATATAAGAACTAAAAACTAGAACAAAATACAGGGAATTGTCTTTTAGGACTTTGTCTTAGCCAATGGTTTCTTAGACTTTACACCCAAATCACAAGCAACAAAAGAAAAACTAAATAAATGGAGCCTCCTCAAATTAAAAACATGCACATCAAAGGATTTTGTCACAAAAGTGAAAAGACAGTCTATTCAATGGGAAAAAATATTTGGAAACTACATATCTGATAAGGGTTTAATATCTATAATATATAAAGACATCCTCAACAATAAAAAGTGAAGTGGCTCAATTTAAAAATGTGCAAAAGACTTTTCTCCAAAAAGAATATACAAATGGCTAAAAAACACATGAAAAAAATGCTCAACATCACTAGCTCTTAGGGAAATATAAATGAAAACCATGAGATATTATTTCACACTCACTAGAATGTCTACTATTTAAAAAACAAAAAATTACAAGTGTTGAAGACTATGTGGAGAAATGGAAACACTCATTCTTTGCTGATGTGAATGTAAAATGGTGCAGCCACTGTGGAAGACAGTTTGGCTGTTTCTTGGGGAACGAAGTATAGAATTATCGTAAGACATGACAATCCCACTACTAGGTATATATCCAAAAGAAATGAAAGCAGGGACTTGAACAGATATTTTTACACTAATGTCATAGCAGCATTATTCACAATTGCCAAAAGATGGAAGCAACCCAAGTGTCCATCAACCAAAGAATGGATAAACAAAATGTGGTAAATTCATACAACAGAATATTATTCAGCTGTGAAAAAGAATGAAGTCTGATACATGTAACAACATGGATGAACCTTGAAGACATTATGCTGAATGAAATAAGCTAGACACAAAAGTTCAAATATTGTGAGATCTCACTGATATGAACTAATTAGAATAAGCAAACTCACAGAGTTAGAATCTAGAACTTAAGTTAGCAGGGGCTAGAGAATAGGACATTAATACTTAATTGGTACAGAATTTCTATTTAGGTTGATTGCAAAGGTTTGGAAATGGATGGTAGTGATGACAGCACATTCCTGTGAGTATAATTCACAGCACTGAATTATATACATGAATGTGGTTAAAATGGGAAATTTTAGGTCATAAACATGTTATCAGAATAAAAATTAAAAGATTGAACATAGGACTGTGTAACACAGTGATCTCTCTTGTAAGTGATGGACTATAATTAATAATACAAGTATAAAATATTCTTTCATGGATTATAACAAATGTACCACAATGTACTAATCCAAAGTGTTAATAATAGGGTAGTATATTGGGAAAAAAATGCACCTAATGTAAAATAGTATGATTTTAGTATTCTTTCATCAACAGAGGTACCACACTAATGCAAAGTGTTTACAACAGGGGCATACGTGGGAATGATGATTTTTAACATGGTTTTTCTGTAAACCTACAACTTCTCTAATTTAAAAAATTAATGAAAAATCACCTGGCAATACATGTGTGGATTTTTCTCTTAACTGTCAATTATATTCCATTGGTCTACTGAGTTTGTTTTTAGGATTAAATAAGATAAATGTTCCTGGACAGGATTTTTAAAAATAACCCTTCCATAATTTTTAAAAAACTTTTTAAAAATTGAAATATACCACTCATACATAAACAATAAATGTATAAGAGTTGTGAACTTACAAAATAAATAACATCAAACAAACATATATAACATGTCACCCTACCACCAATAACTTGCATTGTTGTTAAACCTTTTTAACTAATGATTAAAGAACATTGTCAAAACATTACTACTAAACAAAGTATTTTTCCCCTAACCAATCCTATTATTATTATCTTTATATCACTTATATATGAACATACATAAGCTATTATGTGTATAGTAAAAGTTGTGAACTTACACAGCAAACATGCAGAACATCATACAGGATTCCCATACATCCACCCTCCACTAACACCTTGTATTGTCATGAGATGTTTCTTGCAAACTATGAAAGAACACTGTCAAAATCTTACTACTAATGATAGTTCTTATCTTACATTTGGTATGTTTTTCCCCCAACCCACCCATTATTTTTTAAATATATTTTTTATGACAGAAGTTGTAAACTTATAAAACAGTTATGCACATGTGCAGAATTCCCAAAAAACACTCCTCCATCAACACACCACAATGTGGTGTGTCATTTGCTACAGATAAAATAATATCATCTGATTATTGCCATGTCCATAGTGTACATTTCGCTCAGTTTTTCCATACTGCCTCAGTATCAACACAGTACATCTTTTGCATAGATGCAAGAATATTATATTATTACTACTAACCACTGTCCATAGGTCACTGCAGCTGTATTATTCCCATGCTTCTCCACATTCCCAACACACTGCAGTAGTGATGTACATTTGCTGTAGCTCACAGAGGACACTCTTGCATCTGTACCATCAACCATAATTCTCATCCACCTCTTGGTTTACTGTTGTATTCAATTCCTAGATTATTCTCTAGCATTCTGTCAGTTGGCATTTACATAACTAGACTACCATTTTCAGTCACATCCTCATTTATAAACTAGCTGTTACTCACTGTGTTACCATCCACTCTATACATTTCCACAATTTTACAGTAAAGCTAATTAAAACTTCTACATACATTAAACATCGGTAGTCCACTCAGTCCTCCTCTTATCTCCTTTAAGAATCCACCACCTACCACCAGGTCTTGAAGATATTTTCCTATAATTTCTTCTGGAAGTTTTATGGTTCTTGCCTTTATTTTTAGTTTTTTGATCCATTTTGTGTTAGTTTTTGGATACGGTGTGAGATGGGGTCCTCTTCCCTACTTTCAGCTATGGATGTCCAGTTCTTTCAGCATTATTTATTGAATGGATTGTTCTGTCTGAGCTGTGTGAGTTAGACAGGCTAGTAAAAAATCACTGGACCATGCCTGTGAGGGTCTGTTTCTGAACAATAAATTTGGTTCCATTGGTCTATTGTGTCTGTCTTTAGGCCATTTTTATTACTATAGGTAGGTATTATGATTTAAAGTCTGGAGATGAGGGTTCACTTTTCCTTTTGTGATGTTTCTGGCTATTCAGGACTCCTTACTCTTCCAAATAAATTTAACGATTGTGTTTTTAGTTTTTTCTTTAATGCTGGTGGAATTTTTATTGGGATTGCATTAAATTTGTATATCAATTTGAGCAGAACTGACATCTTAATGATATTTCGTCTTCCAATCCATGAGAATGGAATGTTCTTCCAGTTATTTAGGGCTTTTTGGATTTGTTTTAACATTGAGTTGCAGTTTTCTGAATACAAGTGCTTTACATCATTGGTTAAGTTTATTCCTGTTGGAGTTTTATCTGTCATATTTTATTTTCACCACTCTCTTGATACTTTTAGTTACTTTTATTGATATAATCTTCGTTTCTAGACTCTCTTCCAGGCCCCTCTCTCCTGTCTTTTCTTTTCAGGCTCTAGCACACCCTTTAGTATTTCCTGAAAATCTGGTCTCTTGCTTAGAAATTGTTTCTGTTTATCTGTGAATATTCTAATTTTGCCCTTATTTTTGAAAGACAGTCTTGCTGGATATAAGATTCTTGGCTGGAAGTTTTTCTCTAGTAGTATCTTAAATATATCAGACCACTGTCTTCTTGCCTCCATGGTTTCTGGTGAGAAATCAGCACTTAATCTTATTGGATATCCCTTATATGTTATGCATTGCTTTTCTCTTGTTGCTCTCAGAATTCTCTCTTTGTCTTTGGCCTTTGACATTCTTATGAGTATGTGTCTTGGAGTTGGTCTATTGGATTTTTTCGGATGGGAGTATATTGTGATTCTTGGACAGGGATATCTATGTCATCCAATAGGGTTGGGAAATTTTCTATCATTATTTCTTTAAATATTCCCTCTGCCCCTTTTCCCTTCTCTTCTCCTTCTGGGACACCCATGACATGTATGTTTGCATGCCTTTTGCTGTCATTTAGTTTCCTGAGACCTTGTTCAATTTTTTCCATTCCTTTCTTCATCTCTTCTTTTGTATGTTCACTTTCAGAGGCCATTTCTTCAAGCTCACCAATCCTTTCTTCAGCCTCCTCAAATCTGCTATTATATGATTCCAATGTTTTTAAAATTTCATTGATTGCACCTTTCATTCCCATAAGATCTGCTATTTTTTTATGTATGCTTTCAAATTCTTCTTTGTGCTCCTCCAATGACGCCTTAATATCCTTAATCTCTTTAGCCATCTCATTGAATTTATTAAGATTTGTTTGAACATCTATGATTAGTCGTCTCAACTCCTTTATGGAGGCTTATCTTGTTCCTTTAACTGGGCCATAGCTTCCTGTTTCTTGGTGTGGATTGTAATTTTTTGTTGGTGTCTTTGCATCTGGCTTACTGGAGTATTTATTCTGGGTGCAGTTTTTCTCTCTAGTTTAGGCTTCCTATTGTTTCTCCCTTGCTGGTTATGCAGTAGGAGCCAAGCATGTAGTTGGTGCTGTAAGCTGTGGAGGCTCAAGCTGCCCTCATTGCACCAGGAGCCAATGATGCTTCTTTCAACTTTCTCCTTTGCCAGGGAGAGGAACAAAGTCACAGCTATGTGGAATAATCCAAGTACAGGCCTAAACTGTAGTTGCCCAGAGAGACTGATGAAGCTTCACATCCCTTTCTCCCCTACCTAAGGCAGGGATGGAGCTGCAGGTGTGGGCAGCAATCTATGCAGTGTGGGCCCAAGATGACTGCAGTTGCCCTGGTAGGCTTCTGATTTTCAGTCAATGCCAGCCAAAGTTCTCTGCAGTTGTCTACATAGGCTGGTGCAGGGCTCCTCAGCCTCCTCCCTGCCAGAGGCGGGGCTGAAGCCTAGGTAGGCTGCAGGCTGATCCGGGAGAAAGAAACTGGTTCCTGCCGGCATTGAGAGTTTCAGTCAGCCCCGCTTCCCCTCAGGCTGGGGTGGAGTCAGAGGCGGCTCCTGGCCTCTTTCTGACTTGGGCTGGTTCTCACCCCAGGGGTTTCCAGGGTTATTTCTTAGCCAGCCAAGTCTCTCAATCTGTAGCCGAAATCAGCAGCCAACCATCTCCTCCTCCCCTGGTTCTGGGAAATGGAGCTTCCAATTCCCATCACAGAGCAGCTCCTGGGGTGGCTCATGCCACCAGAACAGGGTAATCACCGACCTCCACAGCTTGGCTGGTAATTTCCTGGAGAGGCTGGTGCAGGTCCCCGCAGCTTCCTCCCTGCTGGAGGTGGCACTGGGGCCTAGGCTAGACCTGCAATATGATCTGGATGGGAAGAAGTTGGTCCCCACCAGCACTGGGATTTTCAGTCCTCCCCGCTTCCCCGCATGCCAGATGCGGAGTTAAGATGGCAGCTACTGGCCTCTTTCTAACCTGGACAGGCTCCAACTTTAGCTGTTCTCAGGATCTTACTGTAGCCCACTGAATTTCCTCATCATAGCTGAAATTGGTGCCCAACCGTCTCTTTCTCCCCCAGTTTGGGGAAGAGGAGCTTTTAATCCCAGCTGCGGAACAGCTCCCGAGGCGGCTTTTGCCTTCAGTGGAGGATGGGCACAGGCCTCTGTGCTGTGGAGCGCTCTACTTACGAGTCTTCTCTGCAGATGGGCATCTCCTCCTTCCACTCATTCAAGGACGTTGCAGGATGTTCTTCTGGTCTCCTGGAGCCCCCAAACAGGTGTTTCAGCTAGCTCCAGAGAGCTCTGGGTGTTTATTAACTGCCCTGTAGCAGGAGCTGACTCTAGGAGCTCCTTACTCTGCCGCCATCTTGCTGGTTCTCCCCCCTTCCATAATTTTTTAAGCAGCCTTTTATCTGTTATTTTATTTTTTGAAGTTGAAATAAAGTTTTAAAAAATTACCTGGCTAGAGATGTGTAGATTTTTCTCTCAATTCTCGATTATATTCCATTGATCTATTTGTCTATCCTTATGCCAGTACAATGCTATTTTAATTACTATAACTTTGTAGTAAGTTTTGAAATCAGGAAGTGTGAGTCTTCCAACTTTGTTCTTCTTTTTCAATATTATTTTGGCTATTCAGGGTCCCTTAAAATTCCATATGAATTTAAGGATCAGCTTTTCCATTTCTGCCAAAAAAGCTGCTAGAATTTTGATTGGGATTGCACTGAATTTGTAGGTCACTTTAGGTAGTTTTGACATATTAACAATATTAAGTCTTCCAATCCAAGTCTTTCACTGCCTTGGTTAAATTTATTCCTAGGTATTTTGTTTTCTTTGATGCTATTATAAATGGAATTATTTTCTAGATTGCCTTTTCAGGTTGTCTATTACTGGTGTACAAAAACCAAGTTGGCTTCTGTGTATTTATTTTGTATCCAACAACTTTGCTGAATTTGTTTATTAGTTCTAGTAGTTTTCTTGTGAATTCTTTGAGATTTTCTATGTGTAAGATCAAGTCACCTCCAAATAGGGATAATTTGACTTCTTCCTGTCCAAATTGGATACTTTTATTTTTTCTCTTGCCTGATAGTTGGGACCCAAGCTTCCAATACAATCTTGTTGTTGTTTTTTTAAAGATTTATTTTTTTAATTAATTTTTCTCCCCTTCCCTGCCCCCAGTTGTCTGCTCTCTGTGTTCATTTGCTGTGTGTTCTGTCAGCGGCACTGGGAATCTGTGTCTCTCTTTGTTGCGTCATCTTGCTGCATCAAATCTCCATGTGTGTGTGGCCCCATTCCTGTGTAGGCTGCACTTTTTTCGCACTGGGCAGCTCTCCTTACAGGGCGCACTCCTTGTGTGTGGGGCTACCCTATGCGGAGAATACCCCTGAGTGGCATGGCACTCCTTCTGTGCATCAGCACTGCACATGGGCCAGCTTCACCACACGGGTCAGGAGGCCCTGTGTTTGAACCCTGGATCTCCCGTGTGGTAGGCAGATGCTCTATCTATTGAGCCAAATCCGCTTCCCCCAATGCAATGTTGAATACCAGTAGTGATAACATGCTTCATTATATTGTTTCTGATACGCTATTAGGGGGAAAGGTTTCAGACATTCACCATTGTGTATGATATTTGCTGTGGGTTTTTCATAAATGCCTTTCATGATGTTGAGAAAGTTCCCTTCTATTCCTAGTTTACTGGGTATTTTTATTATGAAAGTATTTTGAAGTTTGTCAAATGTCTTTTCTCCATCAATTGAGATGATTTTTTTCCCCTTCATTCCATTAGTACAGTACATTGATAGATTTTCTTATGTTGAACCATACTTACATTTTTAGAATAAATCCAACTTGGCCATAGTGTATAATTCTTTTGATGTGCTGTTGGACTTGATTTGCTAGTATTTTGTTGATAATTTTTGCATCAATATTCATAAGAGATATGGATCTGTAATTTTCTTTTCCTGTGGTATCTTCTGGTGGCTTTTCTTTCAGGGAAATGCCAGTTTCATGGAATGAGTTAGGAAGTAATCCCTCCTTTCCTATTTCTTGGAAGAGTTTGAAAAGGATTGGTGTTAAATCTTTTTAAAATATTTGTAGAAGTTATCAGTGAAAGTATCTGGTCCTAGGCTTTTCTTTGTTTGGAGGTTTTTAATTCTTAATTTGATCTCTTCACTTATTGGATCTGTTGAGATTTCCTAATACTTCTTGCATCAGAGTAGTTAATTTGTATGTTTCAAAGAATTTGTCCATATCCAGATTTTCTAATTTGTTGGCATATAATTGTTCATAGTTGCCTTGTATAATTCTTTTATTTTTGTAATGTTAGTAGTAATGTCCCTACTTTTGTTTCTGAGTTTAGTTATCTTTGCCCTCCATCTCTTTATATTTGTCAAACTGGCAAAAAGTTTATTGATTTTATGGATATTTAAAAAATATATTTTTGGTTTTGATTATTCTATTTTTTTCTATTTTCTATTTAATTTTTCTCCTCTTTAATCTTTATTATTTTCTCCCTTCTACTAACTTTGGGTTTAGTTTGCTCTTCTTCTGTTTCTTTAGGTGTTAAGTTAGGTTATTTATTTGTGATGTTTCTTCTTTTTTAACATAGGCATTTAGAGCTATAAATATTCCTCTGATCTCTGTCTTCACTGCATCCCATAAGTTTTGTTATGTTCTATTTTCATTTTGATTTGTCTCAAGATATTTCCTAATCTCCCTTGTGATTTTTTCTTTGAGCCATTGGTTATTTAATAATGTGTTGTTTAATTTCCACGTATTTGTAAATTTTTTCAGATTTCCTCTATTATTGATTTTTTGCTGTATTCCATTGTGATCTGAGAAGATACTTTGTATGATTTCAATATTTTTAAACTTATTAAGATTTGAAGGAAGTGAATGTGGCTCAAGTGATAGAGCTTCTGCCTACCATAAGGGAGGACTGGGTTTGATCCCTGGGGCCTCCTGGTGAAAAAGAAGAAGAGAAAGGTGCTGTGAGCCAGTGCCCACGAGTGTCTATGTGGAGAGTCAGTGTCCACGCAAGTACCCACGCAGTGAGCCAGTGCCTGCACAAGTGAGTCACGCAGCAAGATGATGATTCATCAAAGAGAGAGACAAGGGGAAAGTCAAGGTGAAGCACAGCAGAAACAAGGACCTGTGGTGGCGCAAGTGACAGGAACCACTCTCGGCATCAGAGGTCTCCAGGATTGAATCCTGGAGACTCCTAGAGGAGAAAAAATGAGAAGAGAAGACAAAAAGAGAAACAGATAGAGAAGATCACACAGCGAATGGACATAGACAGCAAAAACAGCAGGATAGAAGTAGGTGAAGGGGGAAAAATAAATTAAAAAAAAAAAATTGATTTCTGTCCTAACATCACGGTCTGTGTTGAAAAATGTTCCATGTGCCTTTGAGAAGAATGTGTATTTTACTGTTGTTGGGGGATTGTTTTATATATACCCATTAGGTTGAATTGCTTAGTAGTATTGTTCAAGTTCTCTATTTCCTTACTGGTCTTCTGTTTAGATGTTCTGTCAGTCATTGAAAATGGTGTATTAAAGTCTCCAACAATTATTGTAGAACTACTTATTGTAATTCTCCATTTACATGTCTGTGTCTCCCCTTAGAATGTTAGCTCAGTTTTCAAAAGGTAGGAAAGAAAAAAGTCAATAACCTGATAGAAAGCTACACAAAAGGTATGCCCAGGTAGTTCATATGTAAAGTGAAAATGGCCTTTAAACATGTGAAAAGATGTTCCACCTTGCTCATAATAAGGGAAATGTCAACTAAAACTGTACTAAGTTAACGTTTGTTACTCATCAAATTGCAAAAACCCAAAAGATTGACAACATACTCTGTGAGTGAGACTATAGAAATGGGCACTCTCAGGTATTGCTGGCAGGAAGACAAATGGTAAAACTATTAATGGAGGGAAATTTGGCAATATGAAACAAAACTATAGATGCTTTTACCCTTTGACCCAGCAATACTACTTCTAAGAATCTATCCCAAAGACATACTGCAAAAAATATGAGAAGTGTACAGAAAGCTTTACTTTGTAACACTTTTTTATAATATAACAGCAGGAGATTGGGAAACAACCCAAATGACTATTAACAGAGGACTTGTTGAATAAACTATGGTATATCCACACAATACAGTATTTTTCAACTGTAATAAAATAAGAAATATTTTTATATAATGGTTAGAATGATCTCCAGATATATTGCTAAGTGAAATAAACAAGATGAGAAAAAGTGTGTTCGGTATTCTAATGTTTCTCTGAGAAAGGGAAGGATTTAATTATAGATACATATTGACTATGCTTAAAAAGGTTCCCCATAAGGGAAAGGAGGAACCAGGATGGATGTGACGAAGATAAAAAACTAGACTTCTCTGAGTATCCTTTATTTCAAGATTTTACTTTGAAGCCATGTAAATATTTTTGCTTAATTATAAAAATACAGTTTTAAAAATTCCCTGAAAAATGAAAAACAAAACAAAACAAATGAGCCTAAATATGTATTAAGTTGGTGGAATAATCTCACGGAGAAGAATTAGCTCTGGTTTTTCTCCTCTATTCTCCCTTTTTCTCCAGCCTTTTTGCTGTCAGAATTGGCAACCCTAAACTCATAATAGAGCTTCAAGTTTCTAACAGTCTCCAAAGCAAAGCAGGAGCTGGTATTTCCCATGATGTGTTAAAAGGAGGAATTAGGTCAAAAAACAAGATCTTTATATTCTGCCTAAGTTGCTGAAGAATTACTTTTCCCTATTCAGGTTCCTCCTTCTTTTATCTTCTCAGCATCAATAAAACTACAAGTGATATGCCCAAATGGGCAAATTCCTATCTTTCTACTAGGAGATTTCAAACTTGGGTAACTTGGAAAATGGATGTTTCAAGGATACAAATAGGGTGATTTTCAAAGAGGGAAGCTTTTAGTTAGGCTGCATTAACCAGACCTAAATAACCTCAGGAAAAGTAAAAAACCTGAAACTGCAGAGGGCCAGTGTGGAGGTAAAGAAGAGTGCAATGCGGGACAGGACCGAAGAAAATGACACCAACGAAGATCAGAAACAGAACAAAGACCGGCTGTAGGTACCCACACTGGGGAAATAGAATGTGTCTCCGGTTGGAAGAGGGGAGTGATTAAAATGAGAAGCGCTCCTGTACAGTACACCTGTGCTTATGTGTCTATGCAGTCTAGTTGTCACAGGTAATGTCAGAATGATTATTTGGGATCAACTCCTGTGAAAGGAAAGAGAGGAGGCATGGTTGAGCAGAGGAAAAAGTTGCACTGTGATGACGGCTCAGGCCAGTGAGGACTTGTCCTGTGGTAGAGTGAAATGACAGGACTTTATACTCCGCCGTGCTCAGTCACTTGACAGAGGCTGCCCCAGAAAGGGCATGACCTTACACCGGCAGCTGAGGAAGACCCTGAAGTTGCTGCCAGCTGTAGATTGTCTACAGACAGTACTTCTGTCAGCTTGACTCCAAGCCCTTTCTACGAAACAATGCTAAAAGAAATGAATGAAGACCTAAACAAATGGAAAGACATTCCGTGTTCATGGACTGGAAGAATAAATATCATGAAGATTTCAATCCTACCCAAACTGATTTATAGATTCAATGCAATACCAATCAATATTCCAACAGCCTACTTTACAGAAATAAAAAAAGGCAATTACCAAATTCATTTGGAAGGGAAAGTGCACCCAAATAACCAAAACCATTCTAAAAAAGAAGAGTGATGTGGAAGGAACTTTACTGCCTGATCTTGTAACATATTACAAAGCTACAGTGGTCAAAACTGCATGGTATTGGCATAAAGATAGACACATTGATCAATGGAATAGAACTGAGAGTCCAGAAATAAATCCTCATTTCTATGGCCAAGTGTTTTTCAGCAAACCTACTAAGCCATGTTACTGGGACAAAACAATCTCTTCAACAAATGGTGCTGGGAGAACTGGATATCTATAATCAAAAGACCAAAACGAGGGCCCCTATCTCATTCCCCATACAAAATCAACTCAAAAGATATCAAAGACAGAAATATAAAAGTCAAGGCCATAAAACTGCTAGAAGAAAATATAAGGAAACAACTTAAAAGACCCTGTAGTAGGTGGTGATTCCTTGGATCTTACACACAAAGCATGAACAACAAAAGAAAAAATAGATAAATGGGATCTCCTCAAAATTAAACACATTTGCATCTCAGAGGACTTGGTCAAAAGGGTGAAAAGGCAGCCTACTCAATGGGAGAAAATATTTGGAAATGACATATCCAATAAGGGTTTAATATCCATGATATATAAAGAAATGCTACAACTCAACAACAAAAAGATAAGCCACAATTTAAAAAATGGGCAAAAGACTTGAATAGCCATTTGTCCAAAGAAGAAATACAAACAGCAAAAAAAGACACATGAAAAAATGTTCACTATCACTAGCTTTTAGAAAAGTGCAAATCAAAAGTACAATGAGATATCATTTCACAGCTATTAGAATGGACACTACTGAAAAGACAGAACTACAAGTGTTGGAGAGGATGTGGAGAGATAGAAACACTTATTTGTTCACTATTGGTGGGAATGTAGAATGGTACAGCCACTGTGGAGAACTGTATGGCAGTTCTTAAAGAATTTGAATATAGACTTGCCATGTGTCCTGGCAATACCATTGCTAGGTATATACCCAGAAAAACTGAGAGCAGTGACATGAACAGATACCTGCAAACCGATGTTCATAGTGGTGTTATTCATGATTGCCAAGAGCTGGAAACAACCCAAGTGTCCATCAACCAATGAATGGATAAAGAAAACATGGTGTATTCACACCATGGAATATTATGCAGTTGTAAGAAGAAATGAAGTCTTAAAGCAGATGACAACCTGAATGACCCTGGAGGACATTATGTTGAGAGAAGCAAGTCAGATACCAAAGGACAAATACTGTATAATTGCATTATTATGAACTACATATATTGTGTAATCTCATTAAGTTAATAACTTGAGTATAGGTCACCAGAAAATAGAATGAGGTTAGAGAATGGAAATCTGAGAGTTACCTTGTGCAGAATTGGTAGAAAAGAATGTATGTTAATTTTTGGAAATGAGTAGAAAAGGTGAAAGCACAGCATAATGTTTACAACTAGTAGTGTTATTATATAGGTATGACAGTGGTTTAAAAGGGAAGTCTAAGGTCATATATATTACTAAAAGGAAAGCTAAAAAAATGTAACACAAGACTGAACAGCATAGTAAAGCCACATGTGAAATATGAATATGGGCAAAATTTCATATATGACTGTTTTTCTTTGAAACTAAATATACGTTAATACTACAAGATCTTATTTATTTATTTATTTATTTATTTATCTTTCTTTCTCTCCCCTTCCCACCCCAAGCCCCCCATTGTCTGCTCTCTGTGTCCATTTGATGCATGTTCTTCTTTGTCTGCTTCTGTTGTTGTCAGCGGCATGGGTATTTGTGTTTCTTTTTGTTGCGTCATCTTGTGTGTCAGCTCACTGTGTGTGTGGCACCATTCCTGGGCAGGCTGCACTTTCTTTCGCGCTGGGCGGCTCTTCTTACGGGGCGTACTCCTTGCATGTGGGGCTCCCCCATGCAGGGACACCCCTTTGTGGCATGGTACTCCTTGCATGCGTCAGCACTGCACATGGGTCTGCTTCACACGGGTCAAGGAGGCCCCGGGTTTGAACCGCGGACCTCCCATGTGGTAGACAGACGCCCTAACCACTGGGCCAAGTCCGCTTCCCACTACAAGATCTTAATATCAGACCAAAGAACATTATGCTATGTGAAAGAAACAAGATACAAAGTGCTACATATTATATGATTCCATTTATACAAAATGCAAATATAAATGAACATATAAAGATGAAATTAGATTAGAGGTTTTGTAGGACTGGAGAAGGATAGAGGGATTGAGAGGTGACTGCTAAGGGGTGTGGAGTTTTTCTTTTTGATGCAATGAAATTGCTCTAAAATTTTTTGTGGTAGTGAATTCACAACATTGTGATTATACTAAAAGCCATTGATTATATACTGTGAATATATCATATAGTAAGTGAATTTATCTCAATAAAACTGCTTAAAAAAATAAATAAATGTGCAAGAATAGCCAGTAATAGCAGTTATGTAAAGCAGGGGAAGCATAGAGAGACTGAGAGGTGAAGACTTTTCTTGTTTGTTTGCTTGTCTGTTTTTTATTATTATTTTTATTGAAATAATGAAAATGCTCTAATAATGATTGCAAAGATGAATGCACAACTTTGTGATTATACCAAATGCCATTGATTGTACACTTTGAATGAATTGTATGCTTTATTAATATATATCAATAAAATTGATTTTTAAAAAATGTCAATGCAAGTAGAAAGAACCTGTGTACATATATTAATTACCTTTGAGGTGAGACAGGGAATTAAGTGTGTGTAAGTCTGTCTTACCAAAAGTCATTCTTACTTTTGTACTATAAACATGCATTTCTTTAGTAAAAAATAAAAAGAAATGTATTTTAAAAAAATAATCATCCAAAATAGAAAGCTAAAGATGATAGATACAGGTAGATAGAGATGACAGATAAATAGATATAATAGATGAGAGAGAGATGATGTAACAAATGTGGCAAAATGTTAAAAGTTGGTAAATTTGGGTATCTGCTTAGAGAGTATATTAGAGTTTTCTGTATTATTTTTGTAACTGTCCTGTAAGTTTAACATTATTTCAAAATAATTAGAAGTTTTTTAAAAGAAAAAGAACATCACGTACTTAGTGATGAATTAGAAATTACTGTTAGAATTTATATTCAGTGTGTTCTCAGGCAGTCCATATATTTCTGGTCAGATTGGAATTAACCATTCATTCATTTATTCATCCTGCAAACATTTAGTGAATATCTCTTACATTCCAGACCCTGGAAATTGAAATATGAATAAAGATGCTTTTCCCATGAACTCCAGGGAGTTGGAGTCCAGGGGGAAGGCAGACAAAATAGAGAAACAATGAAAACAAAGTGGTAAGAGTTAACAAGATAGGTATTTTAAAAAAGATGCTATGGTGGTTAAAAGAACATGAAGAACAAAAAACAGCTCTGTCTGTAGACATCCTCCTGGAAGAAATGTGGGCATGGGCTCCTGGACGACAAGAAATATTTACAATGGAACATTACCGAAGAGAAAATTGCATTTGTAACGACTCAGAAGAATGAAAGAGCATCATACATTCTGGGAGCCACAAATAAATGGTTGCAAAGCACAAATTGTGTTTAAGAAAGTTTTGGATTATGAGGCAGGAAATAAATAAATATGTACTATTCTCTTATTCAATTCTTAATGTACTTTTTTACTATATTTATCTACCTGGTGTTTCTCAAATGTATTTAGTCATGGTTTCTGTTTTTGTTTTTATTTTTGCAATAATACCACTCTACAGAAGAGTCTTTGAGAATGTTAAAAGACAAAGGTAACCGAGCCCAACCTGTCATCTGCTACCCAAGCCTTTTATGCATCCAGTAGCAGGAAAGGTCTATTCTGACAAAATACTGCCAGATAAGAAAACATTATCATCAAATGCAATTCCTGGGAAGGCTACAGCTAAATCTGTCTCTTCCTGGGGACCGGAATTCTGAGCTGTTAGAGGAACGCCTGCCCCATCTCCCTGTCATAAAGAGTCCTTAGCAACTAGCTAGTTCAGGTCAGGCACAAGGAGAGCAGGGACTGCACATTCTATGCTTCTTTGTTGTACAGGTGAACTGGTCTGCGGAAGCTGAGGAAGAAAACCCAGCGGCACAGCTAAGACCTTAACCATGGCATCTGTATCATATCGAGATCCAATATCCACTACTGTGGGGAAACGAATGATCTTTACAGGTAAATGAAGAGTTTTAATGTATGTTTTCGCAGATAATCTAAGCTTTCTTTATCTCTCACCTATATGATCCTCACATAATGATAAAAGAACAAAATAATTATGTGTGTATATTTTACATGATTTTATATGATATTGTTGTCTTACCACGCACATCCAATTTAGGGCCACGTTGCTGTCCTAAATAGATCTGCAACAACATTGCAGTTGTCACTACATTAGAGCAAACTTTCACTCAGAAACTTTTTACATTATGAAGTTTTTAGTTTGTGTGAGGGGAACTGCTTTGATATTAACAAAAAGTATAATTTTTAATCAGTTTTTCATTATTACTGTTTTAAGCTTATATTTTTATAACTTTGACATATTGGGTTGAAAGCAATTTGAGCAAGATGTGCATTAAATCTAGTAAATTTGTTGCTTGCATTTTTTCCTGCAACTTGCTTTAAGTGTTTTGGGTGTGTGTATGTGTGTGTATGTGTGTGTAATTATAAGTTCTAATTAAGTAGAATATGACTGTGATAAGTCTATAAGGAGTACATTAAATTTAATCTATTTCCTTTGTATTTTTTAATCATGAGCTTATTTTGCCATGATATAGAAAAATCATCAAACGCATATTTGTGTTGCTCATCATCCCATCCACTTTCCCTCTTGTGATTCTTAGCTTTGGGGAAAACACCTGAACCCCATTCTTAGTCTACTTGCTTAAGGGAACACTTAATCACCCCTCGCATGCTTCCCAACAGTTGGAGGACATGACCCAGACTAAGCCAATCAACTCTTTTAATCTACAGAACAGAACAATTGGTTCAGGATGGGCACATAACCTATATCATGCCAACCTGGGCCAACAGGATTCAAATATAAGTCCTACGCTTGACTTCTTCTGCTACTGGATGTTGATGGCTGGAGTCTGAAGTTGAGGAGAACCTACAAGAAACTTGGGAACCAATGTAGTCTATGTATGAGCCAAGGCTGAGGAAACAAACAGGGTCAAGAAGTGCATCTTGGTATTATCTATTGGGTTTGTTTTTTTTTAAGATTTATTTTATTTATTATTCCTGCCCCCTCATTGTTTCGCACTCGCTGTCTGCTCTCTGTGTCCATTCACTGTGTACTCTCTGTGCCTGATTCATCTTCTCTTTAGGAGGCACCGGAAACTGAAACTGTGACCTCCCATGTGGGAGAGAGGGGCTCAATTGCTTGAACCAACTCAACTCCCTGCTTTGTTGTAGCTCTCATTGTTTTTCCTCTTTGTGTCTCCTTATTGCATCATCTTGTCATGTCAGCTCGCTGCATCTGTGCATCGTATAAGCTCGCTGTCTTGCTCATCTTCTCCAGGAGGCACTGGGAACCAAACCTGGACCTCCCATGTGGTAGGGGGAACTCAATCACTTGAGCCACATCTGCTTCCCCTATTGAGTTTTTTTTAATTCTTTTTTTTCCTTCCCCCACTCTGCTGTTTTTGTTGTCTGTGTCCATTCACTGTGTGATCTTCTGTATCTATTTCTCTTTTTGTCTTCTTTTCTCGTCTTTCCCCTCTAGGATTCACCAGGATTCGATCCTGGGGACCTCTGATATGGAGAGAGTTTCCCTGCCGGTTGTACCACCTCAGTTCCTGATCTCTGCTGCACTTTACCTTGACTCTCCCCTTCATCTCTCTTTTGTTGCGTCATCATCTTGCTTTGTGACTCACTTGCATGGGCACTAGTTCACTGGGGGGCACTCGTCTTCACATAGGCACTCATACGGGCACTCGTCTTGCCGCACAGGCACTTGGCTTGCCGCATGGGCACTTGGCTCATTGTGCTGGCACTCGGCTCACTGGGCGGGCACTCGGCTTGCCATGCAGGCACTGGCTTGCTGCGCAGGCACACTTTCTCTTCTTCTTTTCATCAGGAGGCCCCAGGGATCAAACCCAGGTCCTCCCATATGATAGGCTTAGGCCCTATCACTTGAGCCACATCTGCTTCCCCTCTATTGAGTTTTGAAATAAATTATACCTAAAACCTCTTAGACTTTCTCTTTTAAAAGACTTTCATTTTAAAAGCAGTGTGATATTTACAAAAAAAATTGCTGATAGTAGAGAATTCTAATATAGTCCTGTATACAGTTTCTCCTATTATTAACATCTTATTAGTATGGTACATTTCTTATATTAATGAACCAATATTGATACTTTTATTCATACTTTATTCAGATTAACCTAGTTTTCCCCTAATGTACCTTTTCTGTAACAGGAGCCCATTCAGTATACCAGATTACATATAGCTGGCATATTTCCTTAGGCTCCTCTTACCTGTGACAGTTTCACAAACTTTTTCTTGTTTTTAATGACCTTGAAAGTTTTGAGGAGTACTGATCAGATATGTATTAGGAAGTCCCTCAATCTGGATTTGTCTGATATTGCTCTCATTCTGAGACTGGGGTTATGGGTTTTGGGAAGTAAGAAAATAGCAAATGTCATATTTATCACGTATCAAGGATACATACTATCAATATAATTAACTGTTGATGTTGACCTTGATAACCTTACTAAGGTGGTGTTTGTTAAGTTTCTCTCCCCCTACCCTTTTCCCTAACTGGATTCTTTTATTTATTTATTTATTTTTTGTCTTTATTTTTTAATGTTACATTAAAAAAAATATGAGGTCCCCATATACCCCCCACTCCCCTCACCCCACTCCTCCCATAACAACAACCTCCTCTAGCATCATGGGACATTCATTGCGCTTGGTGATTCATCTCTGAGCACTGCTGCACCACATGATCAATAACCCACATTATAGTTTACACTCTCCCCCAGTCCACTCAGTGGGCCATGGGAGGACATACAATGTCCAGTAACTGTCCCTCCAGCACCACCCAGGACAACTCCAAGTCCTGAAAATGCCCCCACATCACATCTCTTCTTCCCACTCCCTAACCTCAGCAGCTACCATGGCCACTCTTTCCACATCAATGCTACATTTTCTTCCATTACTAATCACAATAGTTCATGAATATCAGTAAGTCCACTCTAATCCACACTCTATTCCTCCATCCTGTGGATCCTGGAATGGTTATGTCCATGCCACCTCTGTATCAACAGGGGGCTTAGATTCCACATGGATGATGGATGCAGTTCTCCTGCTTTCAGTTGTAGGCACTCTTGGCTCCCTGGTGTGGTGATTGACCTTCTTCACCTCCCTGTTAGCTGGCTGGGGTAAGTCCAATAAACCAGAGGGTAGGAGTTGCAAGTCTGCTGAGGCTCAGGACCTGACTGTCAAATGGACAGTCCAGAGATTCAGGTCTCCTGAGAATACACCAATCCCAGACCAACCATAGGTCTGGTAAAAGTGACAGAAGAGGCATGTGTAGAAAGGTCACATCTGAGTCCAACTCCATCACACTCAGGAACACAAACACTAAAGTAGGGCCAACTGACATGGCACAGAACTCCAGAGCTATCTGCCATGACCATAGTACCTGTGGGACTCTATAGCCTTCAGGAGAATCCAGTACCTGGGGTTGTATCTACTTTGGCTGTCTCTGGGACCCTGCTGAGGCATGCATAAGTGTTACCTCTCTGATGACCTCCTGACTCTTTTTTGGAGACTCATAGTCATATAAACTCATTTGTCCTTTCCATTTCCCCCTTTTATTCAAGGTCAAAAAGCATTTTTAACTCCTGATATTATATGTAGACTGAGATATTCTGCTGATTTGAGTTGACCCTTTCATTCAAGGTCATTTTCTAGTTATATCATCAGTTGGTACTTGGTAATAATCCCTCAGCACCAGGGAGGCTCATCCCTGGGGTCATGTCCCACGCTGGAGGGAAGGCAATGCATTTACATGTTGAGTTTGGTTTCAAGACTGGCCACATTTGAGCAACACAGAGGCTCTCAGGAGGTAACTCTTAGGCACCCTGCAGCTCTAGGCCTAGTTCTTATTTCAGGTGCACAGGCTTACAAATATAGTCATTAGTATCAAGGGCTTGTTTTTGGGCCATCCTTCTTTTTTGGTCTTTGCCATTACACTTGGGGGATTGTTACTGTTCCCTTAGGGAATGTGATAGACTCCCCTGGCTAGGAACTCAGCACTCCCTCAGTTGTCCCATACTGGATTCTTTGAAAGGAAGTCTCTGTGTGCAGTACACACACTTAAGAAGAGGGGAGTTATGCTTTCCCTCCTTTAGGACACAGTACCTACATAAATTATTTGGAATTCTTCTGCATTGTAAATTTGTCTAATCTCCCCTATTTATTAATTTATTCAATCATTTATTTATATCAGTATGGACTCATGGATATTTGTTTTATAGTCTGGGTTATAATCCAATACTACTTTGCTTTGTTCCAGCTTTGGTCTTTGGTAACTCACTTGGCTCCTGTGCCTCTCTGACATAACCCCATCAATGTGTGTGTGGTTTGTTTGTTTGCCTGTCTGTTTATTTTTAGCACACTTTCATTTTTTGGCACTACAGTTTGCTCCAGGCTCATTTTGAGTGTTTCCTGGCCCAGTCCTACAGCCAGTTGTTTCTCCAAGAAGTCCTGGTTCTTCTTAACTGCATAATGATTTTAGAAACCAAGATCTGGGTGTGAGCTGTACTCATTGCTACTGGGATGTCATTTCTTTCAGGACCCCTTTAATTGACCGAACAAAGAAATATGTGTGTAATCCTAACCCAGATATATACACATATCTATAAATATTTAGATAACATCTGAAATCTATATATTATATGTAATAGGTATATATTATATATCTATAATATATATCGATAACATGAGCACATACTTTTGTCTCCAAGTCTAATCCTTTACCATATGGATCATTCTAATCTCCTCTCTTTGCATATCTGTAAATTCCCATCTCAACAGTGAGTAACCTAGCTTGCACCACCCATCATCCATTTACCTAATTGTCAATTCAATATGCACATATAGCATTATCAGATTTGATAAACTGAACTTCCACTGCAAACAATTTTATCTAGAGCACGTGATTATTTTCAGTTTCTTTTACATTTAGTCTTATTCTATTCTTCTCATTTCCAAAGTTATTTAGGTCAGCACCGTTTCTCCTCAGTCCCTTCAATGAAGAGGTTTCATACATTTATAATACAGTTAGATTCCCTTGTCATAGTCTTGGATTCCCTGACCTAGATGATTTTTTTTTTAATCTTGAGATTTTTTTTTCATTTGAAAGCAAATCTTAATGCTATTAAATTCACAAATATGCTAATTCAAATACCCAATCCTAATGATCTAAAGCACACATTGCAAACATACAAATATCTGTTCTTTCCACATGTCGGTGTCCATTCAAGTCATGATTTAGAAATAGGGAGAATAGATTCTCCTTAAATTGCAAATCAGCAGGTGTTTCTTTACAGTTAACTTTAGCAAAATTCCTACAAAATAGTAATTAACAATGATCTTGTTAACTCACAAGGAAACACCTTCAAAACAGCATTTTGTTAAATTTCTGGACTAAAATGTAGAAAAACTGAACAAATATTGAAAAGTTAAACATTCCATATTTTTTATTTCTGTTACCACTAGGCACAATTTACAGGGCAATATACCTGATGTAATGAAAAGAAAAAGAAAAAGCTACAACAGATAAAAAAAACTTCAGGAACGTACATCTAATTGACACTATGTTTATCAATAGCTGCACTTTTTTGCAAACTGTGGCTATGACAGTCCTGAGCAAGAGGGTTTCCTGTTTAAGCTGCAATAACGTTTCTGACTATGGATCATCGTTCCTTCTATGGCAGATTTTTACAGTTCCTCTAATACATTTGGACGACTGTCTCAAAGTAACCTGCAGCTTTCCCATCAACTCCTTGTGCTCTCTCCTGCTAAGAACTGTACCAAACATTTTCTGCTGAGTCTTTAGAACCTTCTGCTACCATATCCACCACTTCCACCATCAGATCTGTAACCACCACCATAGAGACTGCCTGGCTTCTTCCACCAAAACTGCCCCCTTTCATCAGTCCATAATTTGTGCTGTTGTCCACTATAATTTCCAAAATCATTATAGTTCCCATCACCATCATAGTTACCACCGCCAAAATTCCCTCCTTCATTGTAGCCATCATATCCTCTACCCTACCACCATATCCACCGCCTTCGTCTCCATATCCTGGTTCTTGACCACCATATCCCTCTATTAATAAAACTAGGACCACTGCCATATTTGCCACCATCACCCCAAATTCATTATATCCACCATCACCTCCTCCATAACCACCTCTTCTGCCACTCCCTCCACCAACGTAGCCTCCTCTTCTACCAAGGTTTCCACCACGGCCAAAGTTTCCCCCACCTCCTCCAAATTACCCTCCACAGTCCGTAAAGTTGCCAACTCCACCTCCAGGACCTCTTTGGGGTCCAGCAGATGCCATCTTTTGTTTAGAAAGGGCCTTTTACACTTCACAATTATGCCCATTAATAGTGTGGTATTTCTGAACAACAATTTTATCAACCGTATAATGATCATCAAAGGTCACAAATGCGAATCCTCTCTTTTTCCCACACTGCTTGCCTTCTATAACTTCTATGGTTTCAACCTTGCCATACTTTTCAAAGTAGTCTCTCAAATTACATTCTTCTGTATCTTCTGTAATACCACCAACAAAAATGTTCTTCCCTGATAGAGGGGAACCACTGCTTTACAGAATCCTCTCTCAAAGCAGCTCTCTTTGGTTCTACTACACGCTCATCAACCTAACATGGTTGAGCGTGCATTGCTGCATCCACCTCTTCAACACAAGGGTAAATCACAAAACCAAAGCCTCTGGAGACATTTTGTGTCACATTACCACACAATCTGTGAGTGTGTGCCATTTCTCAAAATGTTCTCTTAAACTAGCATCCATAGTTTAAAAGACCAAACCACCAAGAAAATTTTCTCAACAGCTCTGGTTCCTTTGGATCACGGTCCTCCTATCCCTGGTGCCAACAGTGACAGCCAGGTTGGGCTGGGGTCCACAGGGCAGCGGTTTTACCTGCATTTTGAGACCCGACTCGCCTCCTCCAACTCAGGTTCAATATACTATATGATTTTTTAAAAATCGCATAATTAATGTTTGTTCTTTGTGTTATAAAGTTCTCTGGACTTTGAGAAATACATAATATCATGTGCCTACCATTAGAGTATTAAACATAAGAGCTGCACTTTCCTAAAAATTTCTTATGCTTTACCTCTTCATCCCTCCTCCCCTCCCCCAGACTCCTGGCAACCACTTTTCGCTGCCTCTGTAGTTATGCCTTTTCAGAATGTCCTATAATTGGAATCATACATTATGTAGCCTTTTGGGATTAACTTTTTTTACTAAACATTATGCATTTAAGGTTTCTGCATTACTTTTCACGGCTTGATAGCTCATTTCTTTTTTTTTTAAACTGTTGAAGTATATCGCTCATACAGAAACACACATAAACAAGAAGTGTATAGTAATAGTTATGAACTTAAAAAACACACATACAAAACATCGTACAGAGCTCTCATACCTCACCCTACCACCAATATCTTGCATTATTGTTAAATCTTTTTAACTAATGATTAAGGAGCATTGTCAAAATATTACTAATAACCAAAGTATCTTACATTTGGTGTATTTTCCCCCCAACCTACCTATTATTTTTATTTTTTAAAATATCATTTATATATGAACATAAACAAACAATGTGTACAGTAAAAGATGTGAACTTACAAAGCAAACAAGCATAACAACATACAGGGGTCCCATACATCAACCCACCACCAACTATGGATGTACCACAATTGATTAATCCATTTATCTATTGAAAAATGTTTTGTTGCTTCCAATTTTTGGTAATTATTAGAAGAGATGTTAGAGGCATTTGCATGTAAGTTTTGTGTGAACATAAATTTTCAAATCAATTGGTAAATAGCTACAATTTTTTTCTAAATGTGATTAGTGCATTGTATAGTAAGACTATGTTTAGCTTTGTAAGAAAATGCCAAACTGTCTTCCAAAGCAGTAGTACCTTTTAGCACTCCCACAAGCAATGAATGAGGGTTCCTGTTGTGTTGCATCTTTACCAGTATTTAGTGTTGTCAGTTTTTTGGATTTTAACCATTCTGATAGGTGTGTATCACATTGAATTTTGTTGTTGTTGTTTTGTTTTTGAGGTACTGGGACTGGAAATTGAATCTGGGACCTCGTACGTGGGAAGTTGGCATTGAACCACTGAGCCACATCAGCTCTCCCATTTTTGTTAGTTTGTTTGTTTTCTAAGTTACATGTTTTATTATTTCATTAGAGAATATGGCATTAGGGAAAAAACAACACTATAGGAAAAAATAATACCAGTGGTTGCTAGAATTTTTTTTCACTTTTTAAAAATTATGTTTTTTGTAAAGATACATAAATCACACAAAATGTTACGTTAAAAAATATAAGATGTTTCCATATTCCTCACTCCTCACACCTCCACTCCTCCCACATCAACAACTTCTTTCATTAGTGTGGTACATTTGTTGCATTTGATGAGTATATTTTGGAGCACTGCTACACAGCATAGATTATGGTTTACATTGTAGTTTATACTCTCTCCCAGTCTGTTCAGTATCCCCTGTTGTTTTAATTAGAAAGTTCCTAATGCCCAATGATATTGAATATATTTTTCACTTATTTTCTGTCTGTATATCATCTTTGGTGAAGTGTCTAGATCTTTTGGTCATTTTTAAATTTGGTGGCTTGTTTTCTTATTGTTGACTTTTCAAGGTCCTTTGTATATTTGGGGTACAAGTCATTTATCAGAGAAATGTTTTGCAAATATTTTCTCCCAGTCTGTGGCTTGTCCTTTCACTCTCTTAACAGAGTCTTTCATAGAGCCGAAGTTTTAATTTTAATAAAGTCCAACTGAACAATTTTTCTTTTATGAAGTGTGATTTTAGTGTTATATCTAAAAACTCATCACCAAATCCAAGGTCACATAGATTGTCTCCTGTATATTTTTCTAGATGTTTAAAAGTTTTGCATTTCTTAGACTTTTCATTTCCATCAGTCAATAGATTTCCTCTTTGTCTTAAGACAGTTTGAGTTGGGTTTCCTGTAACTCACAACTGTGAAAGAGTCTTAACTGACTCTTAATTTTCGTCAGTGTATACTAAGTTTCCTGTATTCAAACAGTTCAAATTCCTGTTATATTTAATAGACTTGTGGTCTTTCATCATAGCAACATATAGTAATCAGCTTCAACAGTCTCCTGATATTTACATTTAATTTATTTCCAAATTTTTAGTAACAAATAGTCTAACATGACTATTTGTGCATTAATTATTTTTTCTCTTTATATTGTTTTCTTGTGGCAAATTTACAGACAGTAGAGTTAGCAGGTGAAAGATAGAAGCAGATGTATAATTCTTATTAATATCACAACCTTTGGAGGATTGTGTATGATATTACTAACAATGTATATGTTAATAGTATGTATATAGACTGCCAGTATTTTAAAAATAATTTTTACTTATTTTTAATAATTGAATAATTAAAATTTAATAATTCACTTATTTTAATAATTGAAGAGGGATGTGCCAGTGCTCTTTTGGATGTAACTCTAAAATTTTATTATGAATATTTTCAAACATACCTCAATGAACTCCTATTTATTTGGCATCCATTTGAGATTTTGACACTTTCAAGTCATATTTTTTTTTCTTTTGCTTTGTGAAAATATTTTAAAACAAATTACAGATATATTATTTCACTCCTACAAATTTCATTGTGCATCTTTAGAAAATATGGACATTTTTATGTGATTACATTGCCATTATCACACCTAATTAAATTAACTGTTATCCTTGAGTGTCATCTAATAACTACCCTATCATAAACCTTTCTCAATTGTCTCAAAAATGTAATTTTACAGTGGATTGTGAGAATAAGGGTTCAAACTAGGTCCACACATTGCAGTTGGTTGTGAAGTCTCTTTTAGTATCTTTTAATCTGGCATTTCCTCCTTTTTCTCTCTGCCATCTATGTGTTGCAGAACTGGGTCATTTATCCAGTAAAAATGACTACTGCTCTGAATTTGTCTGTTGCTTTCTTGTTCAGTCATTTCACTTGTTCGTCTGTCTAGTGTCTTTTCTGTAAAATGAATTTGGCTTTAAAGACTTGGGTTCAGGCCTTTAGAAAAGCTTGGGTCTTAGAGGTTGCTGTGGTCAACACACAACACACTAACCCTTAAGCAGTTCAAACGTAACATCAATTCAGTGAGGCCTTCACTTAGGACTTTTCTGTCCTACTAGGATTCAGACGCTTTCCTTCATGTTTAAAACTGTTTTTAATGTAAAGCCCTCAATTCTGAGGATAATTTCAGAACACTTTCTCAGGATTTTAAAAAATCAACGTCTAATTTAATTTTGAAATACGTTTTTCCTTTGTCTTGATATAGTGATAACACTACTCTTACCCTTGTCATTGATAACATTGTTTTAGTTTCCTTTTTTCTAATGGTGGAAGTCCATTATTCTATGTGATGATTTACAGTGTGTATTTACTCAGTTGACTTTGACTGTTTAACAAATTCGACCACTCATCAAATCTTATTTATCAAATTTTAATATATTTCCTTTTAAAGTATATTTTGATACTAAATTTTATCATATAGACTTGAAACAGAACTTAACAATATAGATTAAATTCTTACTGAATACTAAAAATAAGATTTGGAGGATAGAAAAGTGAATATTAGTAAGATGTTCTCTTTCTTCTAGGGGCTTATACTTTATTGGGTAATCAGACATAGTAAAGTTGACTTGTACAGTTTAAAGATTCATTACGTCATAGTGTGGCATCCAAAGGAAACACAAACCCAGTGCCAAAACCTTGAGAAATAATGTAAAAGAAGTGGAAAAGGAAGAAATTACTTCACGTAACACTCCATAAAATTCAGCCATATGGTTTTGAATGTTTGCGTGTTTGTTTTAAATTTTTATTATGGTAAAATATATTTAAAGCAAAATTTCCCATTTCCCACAATTCAGTGTTTTTGTTTTTGTTTTTTTTAAAGATTTATTTACTTATTTAATTCCCCCCCCTCCCCTGGTTGTCTGTTCTCTGTGTCTGTTTGCTGCGTCTTGTTTCTTTGTCTGCTTCTGTTGTCCTCAGTGGCACGGGAAGTGTGGGCGGCGCCATTCCTGGGCAGGCTGCACTTTCTTTCGTGCTGGGCGCTGGGCGGCTCTCCCTATGGGGCGCACTCCTTGTGTGTGGGGCTCTCCTACATGGGGGACACCCCTGTGTGGCATGGCACTCCTTGCGCGCATCAGCACTGCGCATGGGCCAGCTCCACACGGGTCAAGGAGGCCTGGGGTTTGATCCGCGGACCTCCCATGTGGTAGACGGACGCCCTAACCACTGGGCCAAGTCCGTTTCCCACAATTCAGTGTTATTAACTACATTCACAATATTGTGCTACCATCACCATCATCCATTAAAAAAACTTTTTCATCATCCCAGACGGAAACTCTGTGTCCATTAAGCAATAACTTCCTATTCTCCCCTCCCCACTCTTGACTCCCTATCCCTGTTAATCTGTCATCTACCTTCTGTCTCTATGTATTTGCTTTTTTTAGTTATTTCATATAAGTGAAGTCGTACATATTTGTTTTTGTATGTCTGAATATATTTCACTCAGCATGATATATTCAAGGTTCATTCACTCCGTAGCATGTTTCAGAACTTCATTCCATTTTAGGGCTGAATAATATTCCATTGTATGTATAAGTCGCATTTTTGGGGAAACGGACTTGGCCCAGTGGTTAGGGCGTCCCTCTACCACATGGGAGGTCCGCGGTTCAAGCCCCGGGCCTCCTTGACCCGTGTGGAGCTGGCCCATGCGCAGTGCTGATGCGCGCAAGGAGTGCCCTGCCACGCAGGGGTGTTCCCCGCGTAGGGAAGCCCCACGTGCAAGGAGTGTGCCCCGTAAGGAGAGCCGCCCAGCGCGAAAGAAAGTGCAGCCTGCCCAGGAATGGTGCCACTCACACTTCCCGTGTTGCTGAGGACAACAGAAGCGGACAAAGAAACAAGATGCAGCAAATAGACACAGAGAACAGACAACCGGGGAGGGGGGGGGGGATTAAATAAATAAATAAATCTTTTTAGAAAAAAAAAAGTCGCATTTTTGTTTATTCATTCATTTGTTGATGGACACATAGGTTCTTTTTACCCTTAAGCTATTGTGAATAATGCTGCTATGAGCATTGGTGTGCAAATATCTACTCAAGGCCCTGTTTTCATTCCTAGAAGGGGAATTGTCATGTTTTACGGGAATTCTTGTTTAACTTTCTGAGGAACTGCCAAATTGTTTTTCACAGCAGCTGTACCATTTTACAATACCACCAACGATATATGAGAGTATTAATCTCTCCAAATCCTTACCAACACTCGTTATTTAATTCTCTGTACTTTTGAAACACTGTATTCTCTGGTTTGTTCTTCCACGTAAGTTTTATTATCAATTTGTTAAGTTTTTGTAAAGTACTGAGGGGATTTTATAGATAACAGTATTTTTGCATTTCAAAGATTTTTCTAAGAAAGCAATTTAGAAACAAAACTACGAAGTTTTTAAAAAATATTTGGAGACTAGTATTTTGGAGCATGATTGTGGATTTTTAATACATATGTCTCTATATAAATGACAATTTTTTTTTTACCCATTTCCGGGTCCTACACTGTTCAGCCACAAAATTACATTTACTTAAAAATGCTTTTTTAATTCAGATTTTTTTTCATGAATTTCCCCTTGCTCCAAATTAAAGATACTTGATGAAATAATAACTATGGAAGGCTAAAAAAAGAAGACACTATAAGATAGAATATACTTTAACCCATCATTTTTCAGATGGGGATACTGTGCTTCAGAGAAGCTAAGTGACTTGCTCAGTGCCAAAAAGCCTTGACCAGAAGGATGGATGTCTCTGCCCACCCCCTGTTTCTATGGGGATATTTATGTGCATTAAACCCAGATTACTGACTAAATAAAAATATTTATATATTTTGACAGCCACCATATATCTACCAGAAAATCTGCTCATGTTAATTAGGAATACTGCAGAATTCCACCATATGAAGGAGTGATTGTGACATGGTATTTCTGTTGGAAGTATATTAGAATTGGAAATATTCTCTAGGAAATGGCCAGAAACCAATATGATGAATGAAACTGTAAGTGGTAGGAGAAATACATAAATGTGCAGGTAATTTTGAAAAGTGTTGCTCCATTAGCATAGGTTTCAGACCCATTTATTCATCTCAGTTTTTGCCCTGTGAAACTGTCATACTAATAGTTATGTCTCAAATTCAATTATTTTAAAAATAGAAAATGACTTCACACTGAACGGCCGGTGGTTTCCTGTTTGAAGACAGAATAAAACAGTCATCCTGCAAATTCAGCTTGTTTTATCACTATAATCCATGAAGCAAATATTTTAGTTTTTAAAAATGCATGGCAAAAGTTCACACAAACTAACATATTTGGTTGGTTAAATAGCATTTTATTCATAATCATAGCAGTAAATGGGCCCTGAACCAAAATTTGTTCCAAGTATTTGAAAACATTGTGTCATGATATATATGTATATCATGTATGCACATAAACAAATGCACTATGATTCTTTGGTCTGTTAAAATAAATAATGATGAAAAAATGAAGTACAGTTGGAAATTATTTTCTGATAGAATATGATATGCCATTAATTTAAAAATCAGAAAATCATGAAACATCTAGTTAGCCTAACCAAGTCCAGTTACAGTGGATGATTTTACTTACTGAGGGCATACTAGATGTCAGGTGCTGCTACCATGATACTGAAAGCAGGTCCTGTGTATTTACTATTCACATTCCTCCACCAAACACTGTTAATTTTACAAGACTATGCAAAAAACCTAAGTGTTGTATGAAGACCTTATCTACAGGGTGACAGCAATTCCAAAACAATCATTCCTTGTAGGCCACATTAATATCACTTCTTTGAATTGGTCAGAAATGCTCATGATTAAGCCAAATAATAGTGGGGTTTTTTTGATTGTTAGAATAAGGTTTGCAAAAATTAATTCTTTTGTCAAAGATTAGTTGATTGTTTACTGTGTGCTAGACATTGTGCTACATACTGGGAAATAAAGATGAGCAGGAACGCCCAGCTTGTAGGAGCAAGGGCTGTAGAATTAGATGCCAAATTTGGCTTTTCCCCTAACCCTGCTGAGACTCAGTTTTCTTCTCTGTAATCTAGGTGCCTGTTTCATTACTTTGTATCTGGTGATGAAATGAAATGAAAGAACTGCATGTAACATGAATTTAATAATATGCACTTCTCTGCACTTTTTTCCCCCTCAAGAAGCTGACAGTCTGGGGAGGGGTGTTGCAGAGAACACAAAAATTATCCTAAAGCCAGCCTTCCCCCTACCCCCTTTTTTTTCATAATAAACCAACTACTCTTATTCCCCAAAGTCAGAAAACACAAGCAGGTTTTCAAAGGGTTGAAGAGAGAGATTTGATGAACACACAACTCACCTGGGAAGTTTTGTTAAAATGCAGATTCTTAGGTCTGGGATGGGTCTGAGATTATGCATTTCTAATAAGGCAGCAAGCAATGCCAAGCTGCTGGGCAGGGACCAGAACTTGAGTAGCAAGAATCTAAACTATTCTTGCTTCATTACTTAACCGTTGTGATATGGATAGGCTACTTAACTTTTCTGTGCCTCAGTTACATCATTTGCAAAATGGCAATAACAATCTCTACTTCATAGGGTTTTTAAAATGAGTTAATGCATGGAGAGAACTTAGAACAGTGCCTGGCATGGGGTAAGCCCCAAATACCCCTTAAACTATTGTCATCTGGCACACAGTATATGTACGCTGCTGGTCCTAGGAGACCTGGAAGTGAACTCATGGCACACTAACTGAGCTCACACAGGACATATGTTTTTTTAACCTGCTAAATATTCGATTTTTTGGATTTTCCAGTAAACCTGGTCTACATAATACTAAAGAAAGTAAGTTCCATTAAAAATATTTCATAGTAGAAGAGCAGATTTTGGAATTCTACCTGTTAATCTCATTGATTACATAATCTTGGTTGATGAAAATTATACGTCATTTATGGTCAGAAAGAAGAGAAAGATCTCATTAGCATACAGTGGGTGAGAAGTCTTTTGCTACATCGTCTTTGTCTGTTCACCTTGAGTCCATTTCCTTTTCCTCTACCTCCTTCTCTTTACATTCAGACCTGAGAGAGAACACGTGCTGAACTCCAGCAAGGAAGCACTTTGTGCTTGACACCTGCTGTGTATGATCCCAGTCAATTTCATTCACAGCAAGTGATAAAGGATAAAGTGCCTCACTGTCTTGCTAACCCGACAACCCCAGTTACCAGCAATTATCTCAAAAAAGGTAGAGCCTTTCCCAGCGCCCATTAAAAGGTTCCTTTGACCACAGATATCACCTTTTAGAAAAATGCACTCCAGGAAAAAGTCTGAAGAGAATGGGAGATTATCTATACTTTCAAGGATAATGGCACTGAAAGATGCACAGAAGATCATTTAAGTTTTTCTTTTTTTATTGTAAGGACAAATTTATTTACACTTAAATGTTTAAATTATAATATATAGCATAACATTTACAGTTTGAACTATTTTTTTAAATTTAGTAACATTTATAGGTAACATAAAATCTACCATTTTAATCAATTGTAAGTGCAATTCAATGGCATCAATTACATTTACAAGGTTGTGCCACCATCACTCCATCCATTACCAAAATATCCCCCCAAACAAAAATTCTGTTCCCATTAAGCACTAACTCCCATATCATCCTCTCCCCAGTCTCTGGTAACCTATAATCTATTTTCTGTCTCTATGAAATTGTTTATTCTAGTTATTTCATATAAGTGGGGTCATACAATATTTGTCCCTTTGTGTCTGACATTTCATTTAGCATATTACTTCCAAGATTCATCCACGTTGTTGCATGTATTAGAATCTCATTCCTATTTATGGCTGAATAATATTCCAATATATGTATATACCACATTTAGTTTGCCAAGTCATCTGTCAATGGGCACTTGGTTTCTTTTTACCTTTTGGCTATTGTGAATAATGGTGCTCTGTACATTGGTGGACAAGTATCTGTTTGAGTCCCTGCTTTCAATTCTTTAGGAGTATATAACTAAACGTTGAATTGCTGGGTCATGTTGTAATTCTATGTTTAACTTTTTAAGGAACTGCCAGACCATTTTCCACTGTGGTTGTACCATTTTATAGCCTCACCAGCAGTATAGAAGGATTCTAATTTCTCCACATCCTCTTCACTGCTTATTTTGTTTTTGTGGTGATTGTTTTAAAAATTAAAGCCATCCTGGTGGGTGTGAAATGGTATCTCACTGGGGTTTTTACAATAAACTTTATTTTTAGATAAGTTTTAGAATTATAGAAGAATTATACCAAAAGTATAGGGAATTCCCATATAACCCTTCCACCCACCCACACACATATTTTCAGCTTTTCTTAACATATTACATTAGTGTGGTACATGTGTTACAATTGATAAACCAATATTTAAGTACTGCTACTAACCAAAGTCTATAGTTTACATTATGGTTTACACTTTGTGCTGTACAGTTTTCCAGGCTTTGACAAATGTATAATGCCCCATGTCTGACATTGTAGTGTCATACAGAATAATTTCACTGCCCTAATATGTTCTGTGTTCCACTTATCCAAATAGTGATCAGACACATAGAAGTAGAGTTTGGAAGATTGGTTACCAGGAGATAGAAGGGGAACAGAGATTGGTGCGCTGATGCTTAATCTGTGCAGAATTTATACTTAGGTTGATCAAAATGGTTTGGAAATGGATGGAGGTGATGGTGGCACAGCAAAACGAGTGTAATTAGCAACATTGAAGGGTGACTGTGAATGTGGTTGAAAGGGGAAGTTTTGGGCCACTCCTGAGGCTAGAAGGAAAGCTAGAGGATAAATCCCCACCATGAGACATGACTCCCAGGGATGAACCTTCCTGGCGCCAAGGGGTTATTACCAAGCACTATCCAGTGAGCATTTGGAAAAATACCTTGGCCAAAAGGGGGAAACAGTAAATAAAAAAGAGTTTTTATGGCTAAGAGATTTCAAAGTGAATAGGGAAGTCCTTCTGGAAGTTACACTTATGCAGTTCTCAGGCAGATTTCACAACCTGCCACAGTAAACAAAGGCTCAAACAAGGAGACTCCTAAGAACTCTAGGGACATTCAGACACCAGAGGCAAGGCCCACAGCCTCATGGAATCAACATCCCCTTGGCGGGCCCTATTTGGGTATGTAGGATAAACCATTTCCCCAATATAACATAGTTATACTCACTTATAATTCCCCTAGCCATGATTCTTCCACTCCTTTTTCTTGAAATTATAATTTTCAATATACCCATTAAATGTAAGTCTCAGACACTTAAGTTTTTGGATTGTTCATATGCTGGATGAGCCCTAAATACCAGCAGAGTTGCAGCCAACTCCTAGTCTCTAGTTCTTTGGGCTTGCTCTGGACAACCAACAAAATGATGATGATGGGCAAGTTCCATTCCCCAAAACAAGAAGTATTTGCAATTGCAAGCAAAACATTTGCTTCCATCTGGCCCCTAATATCTAAGTCCACTCTTAGCCTAAAGCTGTCAGTATAGACTTCATCCTAAATCTCTCAAGATTGAGGAATGAGCAAACATAAGGGGGAGTATAACCATGGATCAAAGTAGATTATTGTAAATATAGTTTGTAACTAGTGTTAACAGCTAAAGAACTTGTGACATGGATATAAATAGAGTGGTTTTCAGGGGTTCAAAAGGGAGGGGGAAGGATAAATAGGTTGAACACAGTATTGTGCTTTTTATTTACATTTCCTTGGTCATTAATGATGTTGAGCATCTTTTCATGTGCTTATTGGCATTTTGGATCTTCTTTGGAGAAATGACTACTCGGCAGCACTTTTTAAAATAAGGGAAATAATTTCGCAAAACTACAGGACTACAGGAGACAGACCTGTGAGGGGGAAATGAACAACTGTTTGCTTCTGAGGGAGACATCACAAGGAATCTAACCACTGCATTTCCATGTCCTGCTCAGTCTGAGGCCCGACTCATAGCTCTGACATGGACCTAGGACAGCCGCAGGCAACCTTCTTCTGATGGAGGCAAGAGGAGAGATATGTTTATTTCTAAGGCTCCTTCTTTGAAGTCTTTTGACCTGCCCAGAGAATGGAGGTGCGTGGACCTGAAGGCTGAGGCAGTAAACCTGAGAAGGTGAAGCAAGTACAGTCCCTTCCAAGTGTACTGATGACCCATGTTCAAAACTCACCAATGTGTAGCCGTGGGTGGAGGTAGCTACTGAAGAAATGAGACACGCTGTGCCATCACATGTGACCAGAGGTGAGTGAGTCGAATCTAGTTTCTGGGTACTTCATAAAATTCTTGTGTCAATAATACCAAGATATCCCTGAAGGGGACTCTGAGCTAACCACAATCCCAAATCCAGGACATTGATTCTCAAAATGTAATGTGCATAAGAATAACTTATAGAGATTCTTAATGATGTAAATCTGATTTCCTTCTACTCAGGCCCTGGAAACTGCTCCTTAAATAAGCCCTCAGGAAATTATGTTATAGGTAGTCCATGTGCCACATTTTAGGAGACAGCAGATGCTGGAACAATAGGAATTGCACATATTCTGCTCCCTGAAGCACATACATGTTCCAGTTCTTTTGTTGTTTGAGTCTAACATACCTCTAATCAGGTCAGAAGCCTCGGCTCACAGCCATTGATTTTTCTTTTTTTTTTTTAGGTACTGGGCCTGGGAATTGAGTCCCCAACCTCCCATGTGGGAAGTGGTGTCATCCACTGAGCTGCATAGGCTTCTCTGAGTTAATTTCCTCATTTGTTTGCTTATTTGTTTGTTTTTAGGAGGCACCAAGGAGCAAACCGGACCTCATCCACTCCACATCCTCTCCCACAACCATTGATTTTTAGTGGTTAGTTTGTTTTTTCTAAAGACTTATTTATCTCTCTCTCTCTCTCTCTCTATCTCTCACACACACACACACACAGTTTCTGTTCTCTGTGTCCATTCGCTGCATGTTCTTCTGTGTCTGCTTGTATTCTCATTTGGCGACTCTGGGAACCGATCCTGAGAGCTTCCGGAGCAGGAGACAGGCGATCATTCTCTTGCGCCACCTCAGCTCCTTCCATTGATTTTTAAAAGTAATTAAAAGCCTGTGATTCAGGAGAGGAAAAGGGGGGAGGGGGCGATGGGAACATTTGTATAATTTGAATTAGTGGGTGTGTTATATTAGTCTGTAAATGATTATAAAAACGAGATGTTTTTCAGCCTAGTGAATTATGGCACTGATGACAGGATAATTAGGAAACTAAAGTAGTCAAAACTTGTGAAAACAAAGCTTTCTGAAGTTAAGCGAAGACAGTGAATAAATGCTGATTGCAATCTGGATAGATACATTCTTTAGTCATAGCAAGGAAATGATACCTCCCACATCTCTTTCTTTCAGGAATTTCTAGACTCTTTCGAACGTCAACTTACAAGTTCAGTACCTATCGCCACCCTCTTCTCACAAAACGGAAACAGAACATAGATTTCCTGGTAATATGAGCTAAATAACAGGGTTTTTTTTTTTTAAAGACCTATGTTTCTACATTCCTAGGAACTGATGTGGTCGAGCTCATCCTTCTCCTTTTCTGATTCTGTGGCCATTTAGAACACAGGAACCCTGGCTGAACCACACTCACCTTCCCAGCACCACGGCTCCCGGGGTGCACATGTGACAGCTGCAGGCTCACACACACCCTTTGAAATGTGCACATGCCTGAGGAACGCCGCTCCTCCCGTCTTCAGGGTTACAAAACCTATCGGTTCCATATCTTAGGGAATTTTTTTTCTTTCCTCAATCTGAGAGTCTTAGACTCCCTTGAAATGGGCCCCAAACATAAATCTGACAGCTTGGCATAAAATTACTCAGAAGACAAAGATTGGAATGAGAGTTTCCAGTGAATCCCACATTATGGGAGATAACTCTACCTCTGTTTCCGAGGGAGGGGGGGTGCTTCTTGATAGAAATATCATCTGTATGTATGGATTGTTTGATATGAAGACTCTAAAGAAGGCATTTACATTAGTCTATATATATGGTCCATTAAAGAAGTGGATGTGGTTCAAGTGATAAGGCCTCCACCAACTGTATGGGAGGACCCAGGTTTGATCTCTGGGACCTCTTGCTGAAAAGAAGAGGAATTGTGGCTGTGTGGCAAGCCAGTGCCCACTGGCAAGCCAAGTGCCTGTGTGGCGAGCCAGTGCCTGCACAAGTGAGTCACGCAGCAAAATGATGATACAATAAAAAGAGAGACAAAGGGGAGAGTCAAGGTGAAGCGCAGCAGAGACCAGGAACTGAGGTGGTGCAATTGACAGGGAACCTCTCTCCTCATCAGAGGTCCCAGGATCGAATCCTGGTGAATCCTAGAGGAGATAGCCGAGAAGACAAAAAGAGAAATAGATACAGAAGATCACACAGCGAATGGACACAGACAGCAAAAGCAGCAGGGTGGGGCGGGGGCAGGGGCAGGGGTAGGGGCGGGGACAGAAAAAAAAAAGAACTCCGTTAATCATTGTGAAATAAAGAATTTTCTGCTAATACCCACCCTGGTGCACTCTGGGTTATGAGCATCAAAAGAAGCAGCTCATTCACAGATCAAGGCGGGGAAATCGAAAGCCTGTGCCTCTGTGATTTTTCAGTTTGGAGCCCAGATATGAGACCATCATTGTCCTGGTCTACTGCACCTTCATATGGATGGCTTTCCCAGTGGATGGTCACATTGGTCTCTTATACCTTTGTTGCAAGGGCTTTGGAAGATTGTGATAATTATATGCAACATCCAGTCTTTATTTTAAGTCAGACTGTCTCAAATATTATCTACAAATTTGGATGGGATTTTTGTCCAACCATTTTTAACGCAGAAATAGACTCCATGTATGCCCTGTGGTGTACACCCATTTGTAAACAGGCCTTTTGAAGATGCTCTTAACTGAGGTGTGCCCACACTGAATGAGGGTGGGCCTTAATCCAATATGGCCGAAGTCCTTATTAGCAAAAATATTGGACATGGGAGAAGCCGTGGGGAGCAGCCAGAAGCTGGAAATCAATGGAACCTGGGAGAGAAACAAGATGACGGCACCATGTGCATTGCCATGTGATAGAAAAGTCAAGGAACCCCAAAGATTGCCTGCCAGCCGGAAGATACCAACCCCAGAAGGAAACAAGCTTTCTAGCCTCTGAACCCATGAGTCAATAAATTCCTGTTGTTAAGCCAACTCGTTGCATGGTATTTGTTTTAGCAGCCGGGAAACTAAAACATGTGCTAACTTATGTACACAACGGATTGTTTTCCTATCCAAAGAGTCATTCTGCAGATCTGTTCATCTCTAAATTGGGTCAATAATTCTCTTAGCAGAACAGGGCAATGTTGAAGGAACACGTCTTTGTTCACTATTTTTATTTATTTGCCCAGAGTAGGTGAGTGTTGATGGACAGACGAGTAGCCCTCCATAATATCTTCTTCTTCTCCAACCCAAATGTCTCTAACATTACTTTCTTAAAGATTTATATGATTTGCTCACTAATAGAATACTGCTGAGAGGGACAGCCAGAAACAGATTTCAGATAAAGAGCTTCCACCTGCGCCCTCCAGTCCACCTTCTATTCTCCCAGGCCCCTCCTCCTCTCATCATGCCATCCAGAGCTTTCCAGGGCGGTGGTTACTTCGGTTCACTCTCCTTTGGAAGAGACAGAGATTTGCTTTCTATGAGAAATGGAAAGTAAAGGTATTGCAGATGCGCTGTGGGAAGCAATGGGAGAGAATTAAGCAACTTCAAAGGGAATGCATTTGACCCCCTCCTCCTTCTAGCGGCCCAGCTGCTGCTCAGTCAGAGTCTCCTTGTGGGGGGCAGGCTGCAGTAAAAAAGCGAAATTGAGAGCACAGTTAGAATCCCCAATTTAGCCTTTTTTAACCGGCCAGCAAGCCTGAAGTAGCTCGGCTGCACCACAAGGGAAAGGAGAGGAAAATAAAATAGAAAGGAAAGCCTCCCTAAGAAGGAAGGAAGGAAGGTAAAAAGGAAGGGAGGAAGGGAGGGAGGGAGGGAAATAATCTCCCCTTTGTTGGTTGTTGTCAATCATAAAATTGAAAATTAAAAAACAAGACCTGTCACTTTTAAATTGTTGCATTTTCCCAATAATGACTAACATAAAAAAAGCAATACCTGAAGGAGCAAAGGTGATGTTATTATTAAAATTTGTGAACAGTGCAATAATAAGTAGAGTTTAGCTCATTGGTCAATGTTTACTGCTCTAATCTCTTCATCTGCCATAAGGAGTAGTCAACTTTGGAAGATGGTAGAAAACAATGAGGTTTAATATGAATCTGTGTCATGTCATAATGGTCTGAATAATGGAGATTAGCAGTTATTTTGGAAACTGCTTCACATTCCATTTTTCTTAGAGACAGTAGAAAAAGTTGAGATTCCCCGTCTTTATACTTTATATCTGTTGGCTGTATAGTTATATTTTAAAAGGTATAAGTCCTAATGTTTCAAATTTGTGGGCTGACAAATACAGCCTGTCCAAGTCGTGCTGACCACCCACATTTCCTGACTACCACTCACTTATGTTTCCCTTTTCTGAGTTTCCTTTGCAGAGAAAGGCGGTGTCACCCAGCTTTGCTCTAGTTGTTTTGTGTATAAGGCTGTTTTCTTAGCTGAATTACAGCCTAGTGAGATCTGGGCCAAGTCTTATCCATTATGCCTCCTCCTCATCCATCAGTGTAATTTTGGACATGTAGTAAGTGCCTAATATAAGTTTTAAACAGATAAATAAAGAACCCTTCTAATTGCACAAAATCCCAGGTTTTTAATGTTTTGCAAACATTTTAATATGCATTTTTCATATTATATCTAAATACGATGCAAAAGGCTGAATTCCCTTATTCCATTTCTCTTCTTTCTAATGGACTGTTTCTCCTCCCTTAGGTCTTACAAACCTTGAAGCTTTTGTATTACAGTGTTTGCCAAGGCTTTAAGACAGTTACCCAGAAGTAGCCACATCACTTGGCTTTCATGTTACAAAAGGAACTAAGTGATACTGAATTAAATTTCTCTTCTAAGTGTTTTGTGGCACTTAAAAAGAATTCAAAGTGGAAAATCATTAGCAGTATTTTAAAAATGGAATAATTTCTGCAATAGTGTTAGGTTATCTCAAAACGTGGTACTTAGAGGTACTACACCTGACTGGTGTGACTGAGATGTTAAGGGAATTCTTTCCATAATGTGCATATACACACATTTATCCACTTATTCTACAAGTATTTATTCTGTCAGGACCTTGGCATTCACTGCATGTATATATTACTTGAGGAAGAGAAAGAGACAGAAGGCAAAACAAATCTGGGACTTCCCACTTTTGCTAGTTTAGAGTCAATTAACATCTGACAATCTTGTTAAATTATTTACATTTTTACAGGAATGGGAAGTCCCCAAGCTGATTTTCCCATAATTCAGTAAATACATAATTTTATTTACCATCATTGTAATGAAAACACATGGGAACAATAGTTTCAATTCATACTGAAAATTTAGGAGATTCTATTTTTTTTAATTTTTAAAAAAATTTTAAAGAAGCTTTAGATTACATAAATGTTACATAAAAAATATAAGGGATTCCCAGATGCCCCACTCTCTCCAACTTCCACACTTTCCCCCATTATCAACATTCTTCATTTGTGTGGTACATTTGTTACAATTGATGAACCTCTATTGATGCAGTGTTACTAACCATGGACTATAGTTTACATGACAGTTTACACTCTGTCCTGCACAATTTTTTAAGTTATGACAAAATATACAACAGACTGTAACTGTCACTGCAATGTAATGCAGGACAAATCCAGTGTTCCAAAAATGCCCCCATATTACACCTATTCTTCCCTCTCCACCCCTCAGAACCTCTGGTGGCCAATACCTTTACTCCAATGATATGAGTTCTTTCATTGCTAGAATAATAATAAGTCTATAGTAGAATAATAATGTCTAGTTTAGTTCATTGTTCCTTCCTCAATCGTGAGGATTTGGGGATGGTGATGCCCACTCTGCTTCTAATTGAGAGGGGGCTTAGATCCCATGGGGCAGATGGATGGAGCTATGAAGCTTGCAGTTGCACACATTCTCTGTTCCTTGGGATAGGTATTGTCCATCATCATCTCCTTGTTAATTATTCTGGGTGAATCCAATGAACTGGAGAGTAGGTGTTGCAACTCTGATGAAATTCAGGGCTCAACTGGCACATGGATGAACCAAAGATTTAAGTCTCTGGGACATATATTTATCACGTACAGCGCCATGTGTAGGAAAACTATAAATGAGTGTATCTCTGTTACACTGGGGAGCATAAATTCCAAAGTAAGGCCCACTGACAGGGTGCTGAGTTCCTGAACTGTCTGCCCTGCTTATGGTTTCTGGATATCTCTAGAGCCCTCGGGAGCCCTGCTATTTGAGTCACTGTTTACTGTGGGAGTCAATGAGATCCTGCTAGGACTTGCATAAGCATAACCTCTGGAATGATCTCCTGACTCACTCTGAAATCTCGTAGCCATAAAAACTTATTTGTATTTACCATTTCCCCCTTTGGTCAAGGTCTTTTTCCAGATTCATTGCTAGTTGGTGCTTTGTAATAATCCCTCGGTGCCAGGGAGGCCCATCCCCAGGAGTCATGATCCACACTGGGAGGAAGGTAGTGTGTTTATATGCTGAGTTTGGCTTAGAGAGAGGCCACATTTGAGCAACAAAAGAGGCTTTCAGGAGGTAATTCTTAGGCAGTAAATATTAATACCAGGCTAAGTTTTGGTTTCACAAGAAAAGGTTCATAAGTACAATGGTCAGTATCAAGGGCCTGGCGTAATGATGTGTCTTCAAAATAGATGTAAATGTTGGAATATTCATGATACCTTTGAAAAGACAATGTAGCGAAAAGCATAAAGCAAAGAATTAAACTAATGGTTTATCATTTAAGGGCACATCATGGCATTGCAGTGTGCATGTTAAAATGCATCTCAACACATTTCAGGTGGAAATATATCCACCAAGAGTGAGTGCTATCTTAAGCCTTAAGTGTGAATGGTTTAATCTAAGAGTGCTTTCATCATTTTCAAAAACATTCAAATAGGAGTTTTTGGTTACTGTGAGGAACCTGTGGTCCTAATTAATCTATGTTTGAAGCTACTTGGCATTTCTGCCCCTTCAAATAATAGCAATGGTATAAGTCTCTGGTTCTCAAACTTTATCATGCATCAGAATAATTTGGAAGGATTGTTAAAACACAGATTGTTAGTCTCTCCACTTCCAGAGTTTCTGTTTCAGGAGATCTGAGGTGGAAGCTTGAGATTTTACATGTCTAGTAAGTTCAGTTCCAAGGGATGTTTATGCTGTTGTTTAGGGACCATCCTTTGAGAACCACTGGTAGAGAGAATGAATGAAAATGGCATAAGAAGCCATATTATGATCAAGAGATTGCTCAATGTCTATACAAGTGGTGTGTGGGTGCCAGCTTGTAGCTGCTTGAGAGCCAATTCTTGCATCTCTTCCCAACCCTGCGTTCAGTGACATTATGTCAGGACCTTCAACAGCCATCTTGGTAATATTTACACAGCAGAAATTGGCAAATGCTCAACCTTGGCATTTTTCCCCCTGAGAGCTGGTTGTTAAAACCTCTACCAGTTTATACCACTGATACAGACTCAGAGCAGAAAGAAAATGTGAATAATTTTAACACAACATTTCTCAAATTTACTTCATTCATGAATTTAATGAATATTTCTTGAGCCCTGGTTGCATAAACACAGCACTATTTTTTAAATTATAATGTGTTGAAAAGGACAACAAAAATGGTGTTCTTGAAATAAGGTATACTCATATTAAAGTAGACAACAAAGTATGGTTTCATCTAGTAATTATTTGCTATAAGAAATAATCAACACTCAATGCATTTCACAAATGTGTGTTAAAATTATAACATGAAAATTAACATAGATCAGTGACCATTAAATAAATGTGCATGCCAGTTAGTCATCAATAGCTAACATTTATTGACTGCTTTAAATGTGCCAGGCTGTAGAGCAGGTGTAGCTCAGTGGTTAAATGTCTGCGTCACATATACAAGGCTCTGTGTTCAATCCCTGGTACCTCCTAGAAAAAAAAAAGATTAAAAATAAATGTACCAGACCCTGCTCTTCTGAGTGCTTTCCATGAATTATCTCATTTAAGTCTTATAAAAACTCTATGATGTAATTTTAAAAAAATGGAAATGTTTTATTTTTAAAGCAGCTTTAGAGTACATAAATGTTACATCAGAAATATAGGGGGATTCCCATATACCCCACTTCCTCGCCCTCCTACATTTTCCCCCATTAACAACATCTTTCATTACTGTGGTACATTTGTTACAATTGATGAACACATATTGAGGCAATGATCTATAACCATGGTCTATAGTTTACATTATAGTTTGCACTTTGCACCACATAATCTTATAGGTTATGACAAAATATATAATGGCCTGTATTCATCATTGCAATGCCATACAGGGCAATTCCAATGTCCCCCAAATGCCCCATGTTACACCTAGTCTTCCCTTTCCCTCCCCTCAGAACCTCTGGTGGCCACTGCCTTTATATCAATGATACAAGTTTTTCCATTGCTAGAATAATAGTAAGTCTACTTTAGTCCAAGTTGCATTCCCCCCTTATGTTTGTTCCTCCCTCAATCTTGAGGATTTGAGGATGGTGATGCCCACTCTGTTTCTGACTGAGAGAGGGTTTAGATCCCATGGGACAGATGAATGGAACTGTCTTGCTTGCTGTTGTAGATATTCTCTGTGTTGGGGGATGGGCATTGTCCATCATCATTCTATGTTAGTTTCCTGCACAAGTCCAATGAACTGGAGAGTATGTGTTGAAACTCTGCTGATATTCAGGGCTCAACTGGCATATGAACTGAAGACTGAAGAGTTAAGTCTCTGGAACATATATTTAATGATTGTAGTGCTAATTATGGGTTCAAATAAAAGGGGCAGAAGACCAATGTGTAGGGAAATTATAAATGAGTCTAACTCTGTTACACTGGGGAATATATATTGCAAGGTAAGACCCACTGACAGGGTGCTGAGTTCCTGTGATTGTCTGTCCCACCTATTGTGTCTGGATGTCTCTAGAATCCTCAGAAGCACCCCTGCTTGAGGCTTTGTTTACTGGGGCAGTCAATGAGATCCTGCTAAGACATGCAAAAGTGCAACCTCTGGAATTAACTCCCAACTCAATTTGAAATCTCTAGCCATAAAAATTCATTTGTATTTAATATTTCCCCCTTTTGGTTAAGGTCTTTTTCTAAATACATCACTTTGTAATAATCCCTTGGTGCCAGGGAGGCTTATCCCTGGGAATCATGTCTCACAAAGAGAGGAAGGTAGCAAGTTCATATGTTGAGTTTGACTTGGAGAGAGGCCACATTAGAGCAATAAGGAGGCTTTCAGGAGGTAATTCTTAGGCAATATTTAACACCTGGCTAAGTTTCAACTTCACAAGAACAAAGTTCGTAAGTACAACCATTGAAATCAAGGGCCTGGTATATTGGTCTGTCCTCCTTTGCAGGCACTGCCCTTTGATGTAGATATTGTTATCTTCATTTTACAGATGAAAAATAGGTAATAGTAATAGGTAAATGATGCTTGATTATCAATGTGTAAAATGGAATATCAGGCAGTCATATATCAGGTGATCTTATATGTAATGTCCTAGAAATCTCATATATTGCTTTTCATTTCTTAAGGACAGTTTACTGATAATAATAACTACATTATTTTTATATAATTACTATACTCTTAAGTAGATTTTAATATATTTTAGTGTTTTAATCTCCCTCCCCCAACCTACCCTGCTGTTTTCTGCTGTCTGTGTCCATTCACTGTGTGATCTTCTGTGTCTATATCTCTTTTTGTCTTCTCTTCTCATTTTCTCCTCTAGGATTCACCACAATTTGATCCTGGGGAACTCTGGTGTAGAGAGAGTTTCCCTGTCACTTGTGCCACCTCAGTTATGTCTCACCTTGACTCTTCCCTTCGTCTCTCTTTTGTTGCATCATCATCTTGCTGCATGGCTTGCCACACAGACATGGGCACTACGCAGTCCTGGCTCACCACGCTGGCACACTTTACCAGGAGGCCCCAGGGATTGAACCTTTGTCCTCCCATATGGTAGATGGAAGCCCAATCACTTGAACCACATCTGCTTCCAGATTTTAATACATTTTAGAAGATAATGCTGCTAACATCAATATTTTCATAAAACAATACTGGAAGAACTCTAGCATTCTAAGAAAATCAATGTTAAACTTTGACTTAAAGTGGTCTTAAACCATATTAGCCTGCCCAGTCCTAACTCTTCTCTTTTAAACTAAATTTCTCAAGAGGAGAACCCTCAACCCTTTTTATTATTATTTATTTTTTTAAGCTTTTTTAATTTTTAATTTTTTTATTTATTTTTCTCCCTTTCCCCCCAGTTGTCTGCTCTCTCTGTCCTTTCGCTGTGTATTCTTCTGTGACCACTTCTATCCTTATCAGCAGCCCCAGGAATCTGCGTTTCTTTTTGTTGCGTCATCTTGTTATGTCAGCTCTCCGTGTGTGCGGCGCCATTCCTGGGCAGGCTGCACTTTCTTTCATGCTGGGTGGCTCTCCTTACGGGGCACCCTCCTTGCGCATGGGGTTCCCCTACGCGGGGGACACCCCTGCATGGCACGGCACTCCTTGCGCACATCAGCACTGCGCATGGGCCAGCTCCACACGGGTCAAGGAGGCCCGGGGTTTGAACCGCAGACCTCCCATGTGGTAGGCGGACGCCCTATCCATTGGGCCAAGTCTGCTTCCCCCTCAACCCTTTTTAATAGTGGATGGGCACTATCAAGATTTGCCTCTCTGACTCATCACTTTCTGTTTCCATGAGGTTGACCTACCTCTGCTTGACATATTTTAAATTTATACATCATTATTATACATCATTTAAATTTATACATCATTACTGTCAGTCTATGATTGCTCTGGCTTAAAAATCTTCTGTCTGTATTGTTATTTCTATTTGATCACAACCAAAATGGATCCTGGGAGTTTCTATCTGTCACCACTTAGTATTGCCTTCAATTCATTTCTCATGCTTAGTATTTTGTACAAAGTCATTATATGATCTAAAACTGAGTATTATGTTGAGTGAAAAACTTTAAAACTCTTGAGATGTCAGCATGTACAACATATCCTGTAGGAAGTGTAATCTTACTTTAAAAGGGATCCAACAGTGAGCAATTAGCTACAGAAACCTAGGGAGCAGGTTTCAGGGATGAGTAACGTGTTGAACATTGCAGTGGCAGGGCGTGGTGCACTTATCCATAGGTTAAAGCCACTAGCTTTTCTCCTGCACAAATGGAGTTGCTCTAATTAGTTCCATCTATCATCTTCTGAATGGACCTTCCGTGCTTCTGTCTGACTCTTCAGCCCGTTACAGGTGCTAAAGACCTTGCCCTCTCAAGCAAACACTGCAAACAATTTTCCCCATCTTAATGAGCCACAGTTATAATTTTGCATCAGCTTCAGCTTTTGTAGAATTTCACAAGTTTACAAACTCAAGACTAGCACTGTCCAATAGAAAGAGAATGCAATCCACATACATAATTTAAAATTTTCTTGTAGCAGCATTACAAAATTAAAACAGGTGAAATTAACTTGCATAATATATTTTATTTGACCCAATATACCCAAATTGATATATTTCAACATGAAACCAATATCAAAAGTTATTGATGTGATGTTTTACATTCTTTCCTAGTCTTTGTACCTAGTCTTTGAAATTTGACGTGTAGTTTTCTGCTTATAGCACATCTCAGTTTGCATTAGCTTCATAACAAGTTCTCAAAAGCCACCTGTGGCTAGTGGCTACTCATTTGGAAAATGCAAGCTGAGACTTGTTAAAGCTCATATTAATATTATATTGTAACATCCATTTATCCAAATACCTCAGTTGATGGGTTTTTAACTAAGTTTCTGGAAGGAGGTATTAATTATATACCTTTGGCCTGTAGCTTTAGTACCAGGTCATCACTTATAATTAGGATGGATAATGTTTTGGTCTGCTAGGCTGCCAAAAAGCAATATACCAGAAATGGGTTGGCTTTTACCATGGGGATTTATTAGCTTACAAGTTTACAGTCCTGAGGCCAGGAAAAGGTCTGAATCAAGGCATCATCAGACAATGATTTCTCCCCGAAGACCAGCTGCCATCAATCCTGGACTTCTCTGTCATGTAGCAAGGCTCAATGGCAGCATCTTCAGGTCTTTGCCTTCTACTCCAGGTCTCATTGCTTTAGCTTCCTGCTTCAGTGGCTTTCTCTCTCCTTCTGTGGCTCTTTCTCTTTTTGTATTCATCCCATTTATAAAGGACTCCAGTAAGAGATTTAAGACTTACCCTGGGCTATGCCTGACCTAAAGTAACCTAGTCAAAAGGTCCCATCTACAATAGGTCCACACCCACAGGAATGGATTAACTCTAGGAACATGATTTTTTTCTGGGGTGCATAAAAGCCTCAAACTACAACAGATAATAATGACTTGATTATGGCAAATAACAGCCATAAGCTTATGGTGCATAAATAAAATGAATAAATTATTAAAATTATGATATAGTGCAAAAATAGAACAACCTTTCTAGACATGAGGATTTCAATTCTTTATTATCAGATAGGGCCTAGCCAAGCCAGGAACTCATCAAGTGGCTTCTTGATTATTTTCTATACGTAATGAAGGAAAAAAAAAGGGAATATAGAGTAGGTTTAGATAGTCTCGAGCTCCTCTTCACAATGTATTCAACTGCTGGTGATAACTATTAAATGGCCAGTGGTATAGTTTGAATCCCTTTTCTGTGCTCAGCATCTTCTTATCTGATTTACATTAGAATATTGCTTCCATCAGCAATCACACAGCATTCGTATTTTTGGCTTTCCTAGGGAAAGGTTGAGCTACAGCTTTGACTCTCTTAGTTGAGTAGTTAGTGTCTCTAGTAGCTGTATTGTCTTTAGAGAACAGTGTTTTTCTGGCCACCTTAGGCCAGTAGCATGCTATTTTAATTCATTGTTGCTTTGTAGTAAGTTTTGAAATCAGGAAGTGTAAGTCCTCCAACTTTGTTCTTCTTTTTCAAGATCGTTTGGGCTATTCAGGGCCCCTGAAAATTCCATATGAATTTGAGGATCAGCTTTTCCATTTCTCCCAAAAAGGCTACTAGACTTTTGATTGGGAATGCACTGAATTTGTAGATTACTTTAGGCATTTTTGACCATATTAACAATATTAAGTCTCCACATCGTCTTCAATGCTTATTGAGTGTTGGGAGGGAGATTTTAAGGTTTCTTTTGTGGAAAAACAATTTCTTTCTTTGAAGAGTAAATGTCTTGGGAAGTGGATTAGGCTCAACTGATGGAGTGGCCTGCCTACTATATAGGAGGTCCAGGGTTCAAACCCAGGGCCTCCTGACCCATGTGGTGAGCTGGCCCATGTGCAGTGCTGATGTGCGCAAGGAGTGCCCTGCCACGCAGGGGTGTCCCTTGTGTAGGGGAGCTCTACACGCAAGGAGTGCACTCCTCAAGGAGAGATGCCCCATGGAAAAAAAAGCACAGCCTGCCCAGGAGTAGCACCACACACATGGAGAGCTGATGCAGCAAGATGACGCAACAAAAAGAGACAGATTCCTGATGCCGCTGACAAGAATGCAAGCTGACAAAGAAGGACACAGAGAGCAGACAACAGGGGGAGGGGGAAAGGGGAGAGAAATAAATAAAAATAAATCTTAAAAAAAAAAAAGTAAATTTCTTTAAGAGTAAATTTACGTCTGCCTGGCATCATGTTCCCATGTAATATTATTAAACATTTCTTGCTACAGTAGTTCAGGACATTGCAGTTAATCATCTCAGGCCTAGTATTGTATAGGCTAACAATAGCAATAGGGAAAAGGTATGGACATGAGGAGGTGATGGAAATAAGAAGTGGATAGAAGGTACATAATGTAATAATAACAGCTATTATCTGGCATATATTATCTGGCATATATTATATGCCAGATATAGGGCTGAAGATGTTACTGTGCTATGTACAATATATTGCTTAATTGAATAACCAAATAAGGTTGTTAGATAAAGTTTCATTTTTCAGATAAAGGAATTGAGCCTCAGAGGCAGTATTTTGAAGAAGTTTACAAAATTATTATGAAATAGAGTTCAGATGACGTATGGCCCATTCTCGTTTCTCCACACCATGATGCCTTCCAATAAAGCAAAACAAATGAAAAAGGAAATGGTTTGTTATAAGCCAGTTGTAACCACAGGAAATATTGAATGAAAGGGCAGAACATGAATTACACAGAGAATGATACAAACTTGGTCAGGAGAAATAAAACATTTCATCATTTCCCTGGGTAGCAGCAAGAAAAGGGAAAAATTGAAGAAGCGTAAAAGCAATGGTTTCCTGAGGTGATCATAAATGTGCTTCCACAGAAAATGAAGGTTTAGAGGAATAGAGGAAGTTGAAGAAGTAGGAAGGACCGAATGCATGGAATTGATAGATATATATGATTCAGAGACCTGAGGAGAGAGAGAAAAATGATTCAGGTGACCATTATATCAGTGGCTTTCAAAATTTTTGACTGCAGCCCACAGTAAGAAACACATTTTACATAGGGATACAGTTAACAAAGTATCAAATATATATATATGACTAAGGAAGAAAGGATAGTCTTTTCAACAAATGGTGCTAGAACAACTGGATATACAATGCAAAAATATTGAACTTAATCCATACCTCTTAGCATATATAAAAATTGATTTGAAATGGATCAGAGACCTAAATGTAAACCTAAAGCTATAAAACTTCTAGAAGAAAATCTTGATGACCTTGGGTTAGGCAAAAATTTTTTACCTACGACTCCTAAAGCATAATCTATAAAAGAACAAATTGGATAAATTGGACTTCATCAAAATATTTAAAACTTTGCTCTCCACAAGATACTGTAAAGAGGATGAAAAGTAAGACAGACTAGAAAATATTTGCAAAGTACATATTGACAAAGGACTTGTATCCAAAATATAAGGAACTGTGAGAATTCAACAATAAGAAAACAACTCAATTTAAAAATGGACAAAAGATTTGAACAGACACTTCATCAGTTACAAATAACCACATGAAAAGGTGCTTAAAATCATTAGTGTTTAGATAAATGCAAATTGAAACTGCAATTAGATACCGCTACACACTTATAAGAACATGAAAATTAAAAAGACCAACTCTTACATGTAACATCAGGTGTTAAAAATTGCTTTTTGACCTTGAATAAAAGGGAGTAATGGAAAGGACAAATGAGTTTATATGGCTATGAGTCTCCAAAAAAGAGTCGGGAGGTCATCAGAGGGGTGACGCTTACGCATGCCTCAGCAGGGTCCCAGAGACAGCCAAAGTAGATACAATCCCAGGTACTGGTTCTCCTGAGGGCTACAGAGTCCCACAAGTTCTATGGTCATGGTAGATATCTCTGGAGTTCAGGGCCATGTCAGTTGGCCCTATTTTGGAGTTTGTGTTCCTGAGTGTGATGGAGTTGGACTCAGATGTGACCTTTCTACACATGCCTCTTTACTGGACCTGTGGTTGGCACTAGGGTTGGTGTATATTCAAGACACTTCAATCTCTGGACTGTCCATTTGACAGCCAGGCCCTGAGCCTCAGCAGACTTGCAACTCCTACCCTCTGGTTTACTGGACTTACCCCAGCCAGCAAACAGGGAGGTGAAGAAGGTCAGCCACCACACCAGGGAGCCAAGAGAGCCTACAGCTGCAAGCAGGAGTACTGCATCCATCATCCATGTGGAATCTAAGCCCCCTCTTAGTATAGGGGTGGAGTGGACATAACCATCCCAGGGTCCACAGGACGGAGGAATAGAGTATGGATTAGAGTGGACTTACTGAATTCTACTATGGAACTATTGCGATTAGTAATGGAAGAAATTGTAGCACTGATGTGGAGAAAGTGGCCACGGTAGCTGCTGAAGGTAGGGAGAGGGAAGAAGAGATATGAAGTGGGGGCATTTTCAGGACTTGGAGTTGTCCTGGGTGGTATAGCAGGGACAGATGCTGGACATTGTATGTCCTGCCATGGCCCACTGTGTGGACTGGAGGAGAGTGCAAACTAAATGTAAACCATTATCCATGTGGTGCATGGATAATGAATGCAATGAATGTACCACGATGATGAAAGAGGTTGTTGATGTGGGAAGAGTGGGGTGAGGGGGGTGGGGGGTATATAGGGACCGCTTATATTTTTTGAATGTAACATTAAAAAAGAAAAACAAAGAAAAAAAAAGATCAGCCCTAACCAAATGTTGGTAAGGATGCAGTGAAAGTGAAACTCTCATACACTGCTGGTGGGGATGTAAAATTTAATCACTTTGGAAAACAATTTGGCAGTTTCTTAATAAGTTCATATGCCTACCATATGATCCATCCATTTCACACCTAGGTATTTACCCAAGAAGAATGAAGGTATTTGTCCATACATAGATTTGTACGTATGTTTATAGCAGCTTTATTTGTATCAACTCCAAACTGAAAACAACTAAAAAGTCCATCAACAAGTCAAAGGATGAACCGTGTTGTAGCCATTGCAATAGAATACTACTCACCATTAAAAAGAATGAACTAATGGTACATGCAACAATATGGATGATTTTGAAATAATTATGCTTAGTGGAAAAAGCCAGACAAAAAAGAGTGCATACTATGATGCCATGCATACAAAAAACTAGAACGTAAACAAACTAGTCTATGGTAATAGATCATTGGTGCCTGGGTAGGAGGGGGTGGGCAGGGAGGAGCAGGAAAAGCTTGCATGAGGAAACTTTGGAGGGTTTTGGATATGTTCTTTTAAATAAAAAAAAGATTTATTTATTTATCCCCCCCCTTCCCTCCTTCTCACCCTGCTGTTTTTGCTGTCTGTGCTGTCTTTTCTTCTCATTTTCTCTCCTCTTTGATTCACTAGGATTCGATCCTGGAGATCTCTGATGGGGAGAGAGGTCCCCTGTCAATTGCATCACCTCAGTTCCTGGTCTCTGCTGCACTTCACCTTGACTCTCCCCTTGTCTCTCTTTTGATGCATCATCATCTTGTTGCATGACTCACTTGTGCGGACCACTAGCTCACCATGCGGAGATTCACACAGGCACTTGTGCGGGCACTGGCTCACCACATGGGCACACTTTCTCTTCTTTTTCACCAGGAGGCCCCAGGGATCAAACCCAGGTCCTCCCATATGGTAGGCAGAAGCTCTATCACTTGACCCACATCTGCTTCCTTGAATATGTTCTTTATCTTGATTGTGGTGATGTTCTTGTGGGTAGAATTGCTAGATTTAGCAAATAAAAAGACAGGATGCCCAGTCAATGTGAAATTTCTAGATAAGCAAAGAATTTTTAAAATATATGTACAATATTTGAGATGTACACTAAAAAATTACTCATTGTTTATCTGGAATTCATATTTAACATCCTGAATTTTAACTGCCAACCCTATTCATGTATGTATACATGTATAAGTGTACTTAAATTGCACATTTTATTTATTTTTTTAAAGATTTATTTTTTTATTTATCCCCTGCCCCCGCTTGCCGCTTGCTTACTGTCTACTCTCTGTGTCCATTTGCTGCACGTTCTTCTGTGCCTGCTTGTCTCCCTTTGTTGTGTCATCTTGCTGCATCAGCTGTCCCAGGCACGGGCCGTCAGCTCGCTGTGGGCGCAGGCCAGCTTGCCTTCACAAGGAGGTCCTGGGAAGCAAACACAGGGCCTCCTATGTTGTAGACAGGAGCCCAATCAATTGAGCCACATCCACTTCCCTGCACACTTTAAATATGTGCAGTTTATTGTGTGTCAATTATACCTCAATAAAGCTGCTGAGGGAGAAAAGAAATTGAGATTAACCAAGAAGATAAAATGATTTTCCCAAGTCCTCTCAGCCAAAGGCAGTAAAGACAAAACCAAAATCTTGATGGCCATTCTTCTGATCCAAGTGCTCTATTATATCATCTGAACCCAAATAGAAGTTGTTCACATGGATGGAAAAGGAGATACCCCTAAATAAGGATATTCAGATATGCACTGATAAGGAAATTTAAATTAATTTCTAAATCTCTGCTCTTATGTGGCTTTATGTGCCTAATATTTCTTCTGTTCACAAATCCATCATGAAATCCATTCTTGGAAAGAATAAGGGCTTACTTTATTTCAGTCTTCATAATGAGGTCCTCTGGCTGTCTGAATATAGAAGGGTAAACGTGTTATAAAATGGATAAAAAAATGTAAAGAGCACGTATCTTTGGATTGCTGCTTACTTGAGTTTTCAGAGTTAAATATTTTCAAAAGTCCAAATAGTAGGTTCATACATTTTTATTACAGCATGCTTTAGCCATTTCCATTTGTTTATTATATAATTTACAAGGTTGAGAAATACCACTTAACTGGTCTAAATTGCCCGACTCTAAATTGAAGTCACCTACTGCCAACTGGAAAGAGACATTCTTTTCCTGGTGTACAGTTTATTGAGGGAATAGAGAAGGGAATTGCCATCATTTTGATAAATTACATTTTAACTTGTCTGTAATTAGGATGTGCCTTACAAGCAATGTCTCCATTTAAAGAGGCAAGGTTTCTTTTCATTTCTTTGCTCTTTTTGAAGCAAAGCTGGTATTAAATCAGTGGTACATTTTTAAACTCATGGCACCATTGACTAGAGGATGTAGGATAACTATTTCCACCCAGTCTCGGGTTAGTTATGCTCTTCTCTTTGAATTAGGCAGTAACTTCCATCATTACTCACAACACTATTGGAGCAATGCACACCAGCTCAGCTCTTTCAGTGTCAGTAAAACCAGTGTAATTCTTTCTTAGTGTTACCATATCCAACGTATCTGTATAACCTAATATCCCACCCCACTTTTCTAATTTTCCTTTTTCAATTTGCACTGGCTGGTTAGTTGTATTTGCATCCTCTCACTAGTCACTTGCACAGCTCTAACGATAATCAATTAGCACAAGATCAGAAATGGCATGAGGCCAAATGAACACCTGGCAAAGTAGAGTAAAACAGTACTCTCCATTTAGGACCTCTCATTTACAAATAGAAAGTGTGTTCTCTCATGAATCTGAAAAACAGTGCATTTAAATAAAACACTTACATTTACAATTATATGATCAGCTGTTTAACTCTAGTAGAGACACTTCATATCTAATACATAGGTGGAAGGAGTGTAATAAAAAAGGCTGTAATGAGAAACATTCTACATCAGAGGTTCATAGACTAGGGCCCATGGGACAAATCTGGCTTGCTACTTGTTTTTATACAACTAAAAATGATCTTTCACATTGTAAAAGGCTGAAAAAAACAATATGTGAAACATACAAATTGTATTAAATTATAGTTTTAGTGTCCATAAAGTTTTGTTGTAACATAACCATGCTTAGTAGTTTACATACTGTCTATGGCTGCTTTGGCAATGGATGGGTTGAGTAGTCGTGACAGAGATTGTATGGCATGAAAGCCATAGAAAGTTCTAGGTCAAAAGAGTTCGAATATTTGAGGAACGCCAACAACTGAGCTCTCCTTGCATTTTGCCATGATAACTCCTAGCCGTGTCCTTGGCCTGCCTCCATTTCTTTGTACTGTTTCAGTATAAAACAATAATCTCGAGTAGGATAGCATAAACCCCAAAATTATAATTTAGCAAGTGATCAAGAAGCCAATGGGGAGTAAAGTAAGATTTTAAATAATTTCATGTGGCCTTACACATAGATTGTAAAGCAGTAAAAAGTCTGTGTTGCCTTACATTTAAGTGATATTTTTCTTCTGAGAAATAATTTCCCTCTCTGAATTGTAGCAGATAACCAGAGACGGCAGCATACCCTTCTTCCTTTCTAGAGAGCCCTTGTTTTATTTGAGTTTCATCCCTGGCCTCACATGACTCAGGATTAAATCCTGATTCAGCGAAGCCTGTCATTGAAATCCAATCCCCTTGCCAGTGCTTGGTTGTAGAAAGAGATGTATGACTCAGTCCTGACCAATAAAATGAGAAAGGAATCTGTCTGGGATTTTTTTTGGCAAGTCTTTCTTGCTGATTAAAAAAAGGCACACACCTTCTACAACTTTGTTCTATCTGCATATGACACCTAGAACTGTGAGAACTTTCTTGGAGAGTCTAGAGGAGCTGGCCTGAAGGCAACTTGGTATGCTGAGGATACAGAGCTGATAGATAGAGCCTGGGTTTCTAAGGGCATCACTGAACAACTGAATTAAACAACCCTCCATCTCTCCTACCTCGGAAGATCTTATATGACCTAATAAAATTTTCCTATTATTTAATTCATTTTGTGATGGATTTCCTGCTACTGGGAGTTCTCTGATGTTTTTTTATACTTCTACATAGATCTTGCAAGTACTGGTTTTTTCCATGGGCATGTCTACAGCCCATCGTCATGAATAGTAGGAGTTTCTTATAATAAAATTGACTTTATCATGCACATATATTCTAGGATTATTCCAAGTAAAAAATAAATGGATGAAAGCTACTTATTATCCTCCATGTAGATTTCAGGGTGAGGTGGATTTATGGAGAAACACATGGCGGCAAAATTTTGTCAGGATGAGCCTATCAGTTTTAGTTTCAAAATAAAAGCTCTGATAGGTTTATAAAACTTTTGATCATGCTTCTTTCTTGGTTCACCAGGAAAAACATGGGAATTATATTTTGGGATTACATCAGCAACTTTGGTTATAAAGCAGTTACTCTTTCGACAAATATTACTGGGCATTTGCTTAGTGTATTGCAATGCCCAGAATGCTATGGAGGAGACAAAGCAATGGAAGACAGTGTTAATCCGTAAAAGGAACCTACAAGCAGGTTGCCTGAACCCACAAGCAGAGGGACAAGACACACACTCAGGAAAGAACTAGGAAACCTAAGCACACACAGGAAACATTGTTAAAACTCTATTTTAAAGTTTGAAGCATACCAGCATCTGTCATGAAGACCATGAAAATTTCCTAAAGCAGAGAGATATGGTCTTTTCCAGATTGTATTGTAAGCCAGAATAACAGAGGCCAAGGCATACTTACCTAGCTCTTTCAAAAAATAGGCAAACTGTGTCTTTCAGTGCTTTCAGTAGTTAGACCACGGTACGATTGCACCAACTGGATTGAAATGTAGCACTTAAAAATTTTCCAATCCATAAATCCATTCTGTGATAACTCTCAGAATTAGAGACTTAGTCACATCAGCAGTTGCAGTCTTGAAACTCTGACATTGGCATCTCTTCTTCCCCTCACATGCGTATATTAGATGTGTCCATCAGAGTTCATCTCATAATTGCACATTCCCGCCCACCTCTGACCCTTGCCTTGACTCTCCCAGCGTATCTAATTGTCCTGTGCTGCGTACCTGCAATGGCCTTACTATGCCTGTTGTCAACAGATTATGGAAATACCTGCTAAAACCCTCATTTCCACATTTCATTTGATTCATTTTTATTTATTTCCTTGGTATGGTTCATTTTGGTCACTGAAGTGGAGGATTGGCCTCATGAGGTGATATTAGAGAATGAAATGATATTGCTGTGAGCTCTCATCCTTCTCTCTACCTCTAACTACTAAAAATAAATAGCAGTTCTTCCTCTGACCTTAGCCTTAAATGTCATATCGTAAATTTCAGAGTGAGAGAGTTTAAGGCAGTTTCAGAAATTAGATTGCCCATTAGATTTTTAAAGTGCTTAGCTCTAATCAAATATGACTTTATAATTCTGTTTTTTAATGGAATTCTTTAATTCATTTACTTAACCATTTACTTATCCATCCAACAAACATTTCTTAAGGACCTACTATGTACAAAGTACTACCAGAAATGAAGATTTTTATAGAAATAAATAAGATTTAGTTCTTACCATTTAGGAGCTTAGAGATAGAGCTAATCCAATAAATGTAATATAGAATGAAATTAAAGGAAACTACTATGAAGGCAGTATGCTGCCTGTCTAAATCTGACCTGAAAAGAACAGGGATGTTTTCCAGAAAAGTCAGGACTTAAAATAAACCTTGAAAGAGCAGTTTCGATAATGAGAAAAGGTGAAGGAAAGTAATGAATCAATACATAGGCTAGCATTAGATCATGGAGACACTAGTCTGCAATACTGAGAAATCTTTTTTTTAAAAAAAGATTTATTTATTTATTTATTTCTCTCCTCCCGCCCCCACCTCAGTTGTCTGTTCTGTGTGTCTATTTTGCTGCGTCGTCTTCTTTGTCCACTTCTGTTGTTGTCAGCAGCACGGGAATATGTATTTCTTTTTGTTGTGTCATCTTGTTATGTCAGCTCTCTGTGTGTGTGGAGCCATTCCTGGGCAGGCTGGACTTTCTTTCATGCTGGGTGGCTCTCCTTATGGGGCGCACTCCTTGCACATGGGGCTCCCCTACGCAGGGGACACCCCTGCATGGCAGGGCACTCCTCACACGCATCAGCACTGCGCATGGGTCAGCTCCACATGGGTCAAGGAGGCCCAGGGTTTGAACCACGGACCTCCCATGTGGTAGATGGATGCCCTAACCACTGGGCCAAGTCTGCCACCGGTACTGAGAAATCTTGATGGACACACATTTAGAGGCACTGGAGAAAATCATTTCATGATTTTTAATTTTTTTTGTCATGATTTAGGAAAGGAGGTATTTAAATTTTCTGTTTTAGATCACTCTTCACACCTGTGTGGAGAATGGATCATAAAAGAGAAACAGGAGCTGACACTATTTAGGAGACCATTGTAGCACCTGTAAGAAGTGGAATTTCATACCAAACAATACAATACGCTGATACCAAATGGCTACCTTACTGCAAGTTTTTATTTCTTTATGCTTTCAACTACTGCCTAGAATCTTTTCCTTTCAGTCTGAAGAACTCCTGCGGTGGCTTGCTCGGTCGGTAGAGGTAGGGTTGCACTGCCCCACGTTGGGCGCCAGCTGCGACGGTTTGCTCGGTCGGTAGAGGTGGGGTCTGGCTGCGGACGAGGGGTCAGTCCAGCTCGGGACGAGGGGTCGGTCCCGCTTGGGACGAGGGGTCGGTCCCACCTGGGACGAGGGGTCGGTCCGGCAGCAGACGAGGGATCGGTCTCACAAGGGGTTGCGCGGTTTGGCTGACGGGGTCGCCCGGCGAAGCCAGCGACGAAGGGGTTGCCTGGAGAAGCAGGCAACAAAGGGGTCGCCCGGAGAAGCAGGCGACGAACTAGGGACAAGGGAGGCCAGGCCCTTGTCGGGGGCTCTCAGGACTGGAGGGCGCACGGCAGAAGAACTACCGCGGAGACGAGGTAAACACGCAAGTCCAACTTTATTGAGGGAGAGGCAACAGTTTTATAGGGGCTGGGGAAGGCTGATTGGTCGAAGCCAAGCCCTGTTCTGATTGGTTGCCGGAGAAAGGTCAGTGGGTGGTACTGGACGGGGGAGGGGTGGTGATTAGGGATTGGCTGTTGCTGTTGCTGGGGGAAGTGGCAGGGTTTAGTGATTGGTGGCTGCTGTTGCTGGGGTAGAGGGCAGACTTGAGTTTCCCGCCCACGCCCGGCTGTTGCTGCTGTCGGGGGAGGGAAAAGGGCAGACTGGATTTTTCCGCCCATGCCTGGCTGTTGCTGCTGTCGGGGGAGGGGAAAAGGGCAGACTGGAATTTTCCGCCCTGCGCCTGCGCAGGGAGAAAGAAGAAGAAGGGTGCTGCCCCACAGGCATCGTGTGGCACCATCCGGGAGGAGGGGTGGCCGTGGAAGCATGGCTGCCGAGAAGGGGAGATCCGAGGGCACTCTGCGCCCATGCCGAGCTCCCTTCAGGGGTGGCGGTGAGTCCGACCAGCCACCCTATTATGGGGGCAGCGGCTTGGCCTGCCGCGGCTGCTCCCCCGCCAGGCCAGCAAACCACACTTCAGCCCGAGGGGTGACCGCAAACTCCCTTTAATATTGCTTGTAGGCAGTCTAGTGGTAATGAACTCCCTCAGCTTCTGTTTATCAGGTAATGTCTTAATCTTTCCCTCATTTTTAAAAGAGTCTCACTGGATATAAAATTCTTGGCTGGAAGTTGTTTTCATTAAGCACTTTCAGTATATCAATGCTTCTACAATGCTATACATTAAATGAATTAAGCCAATTAAAATAGACTGAAAGAAACTATAGGATTCAGAACAATTAAACTATATCTTTCATTTGCTAATTAGAACCATAACTTGAACAGCAAATATTGAGTGTATCTCATGGCTCTTTTATTGTGGTGCAAGAGATTCTGGACATCAAAGGTCACTGTACAGTGGGTGGGGAAACAGCCTATGTCACCTGCTGGAGGCTTTGCAAAGGGCTCATTGCTTCTCTGTTTCTCCTTTCTTGAGTTCTTGTTTCAGTTTGTAATCAGCCAGGACGATCTTGAATGCATTTTCAGCCAGCATGGGGTAGTGCAGTTTCACAGGAGGAGGGCAGAGTTCCTTGGCAAGATCTGTGTTTTTGATGGTCAAGCCTTCTTCAACCATTTTCCCATTCACCCATTCAGTGGCTAATGAACTAGAGGCAATTGCAGAACCACAGCCAAATATTAAACCTGGCACCCACAATCTTCCCTTTATCATCCACTTGAATCTGTAATTTCATTACATAACCACAAGTCGGAGTCCCCAACAATCCAGTTCCAAAACCTTTAGATTCCTTGTCAAGGAACCCCATATTTCTAGGATTTTCATAATGACTGACAATCTTCTTATGATAGAGCTGGGTAGGGGTAGACAGCTCCCAGAAGGGCAGGTGCTAGCTTTGCAGTAGAAAGGCTGATACAGCTCACCTTAAACAGTCTGTCCAGCTGACGCCATCTTGCAGGATCACCCCTACACCAGCCAAGAGCAAATCCAGAGATGAAGATAATTTTTGTAATGGCTTTGCTTGGTCTATCCACATTCTCATCTTCTTTGTTGGAGTTTTCTATATTTGTATCCTTTTCCTTTGGGCCATCATTTTCTGTTTCTTTGTCTTACACTCTTGTTGCACGCTGCATATTTTAATATTTTAAAATGTTAACTCTGAGATTTATTCCCTGAGATGTCTGTTTCTTGATTTTGTAACCAGCTGGTGATGAGATTTTCTTGACCCTCAGTGCTCCTATCAGGAAGTTCTGCCCAAGGTGAATGCTGGGAGTAGGGTTTTCCCTGTCTTTCTGTGCTTCTATCTTGTCCTGGACTTTTGCTTGTTAGTTGTTTTAGAGTTCCCCTGTTTATAGGAGTTTGATCGTCCCCTCTGTTTCCTAGGAGACAGACCTCCCTTCCCCAGGTCTGAAACTGGACCTGGAAACTGGATCTGAAACTGGAAGACCTTTGTCCCATACTGCCTGCCTCTATAATTTTTTACATTCCTTTCCTTGTCTCATGCTACTTTTGCCTGGAGGGAAAATTCTGGGAGGAGGGTTACCCCAGAGAGGACTTTCCCACGTCAGTCTTTCCCAGGCACAACAGGGCCAGGGACCCATGACAGGTGGGAAGACTGGTTCCAGAGTGCTTTGCAGAGGGGATCAGGAAGGTGCCAAAGGCTTCTCTAATGCTCCCTAAAGCTGAGCTTTCCTAGCTTGCTGAGCAAATACAGCCCTCCAGCTAACTGTCCCATGCATCACTGAGGAAGTACTGCATCTTTAAATCTCCATTGCCTCTGTCCTGTTCAGGGTTGGGGGAAACCATCTCAGGACTATACCATCCAATTGCCTCCACATCTCAGTGTGGTGGGGGAGGGTTGAAGCAATGACCACTGCTGCCTTTATCTGGGGTAGGCTGAAATAATAACTGCCCACAGAGCCAGTCTCCAGTGCTCCAAAATAACTAAACAAAAGCCATGATCAGTGGTCAGCCATGTCCACTCCAGTTTTGGGGAAAGAGGAGTTTTATGTCCCTTTCTGTCACCAACATGCTAGCCAGGGACTGTACCCTAAGGTGACCTGCCATGGGCGGGGGGGGGGGGGGGTTTCCCACTCGTAGCTGCTGCTTGGAGAGAACAACTTATTTTCCTTTACCATAATTTATTAGCCTCTTCTTCCCACTCTTCCCTGGATGCTATACAGTGTTCTTCTGGCCTCCAGAGTTTCAAACTAATTGTTTCAGACAGTTCCTGCCTGCATAAATAGTTTTTGGTGGAAGGATTGAGTCCTGGAGCTTTCTGCTCTGCCATCTTTCCAGAATTCTCCTTTTATCTGTTTTTGTAGGGCCTGCAAACTAAGAATGGTTTTATGTTTTTAAATGGTTGGATAAAAAGCAAAAGAAGAATGTTGTTTCATGATGTGTGAAAGTTATGAAACTATAATTTCAGTGCCATAAATAAATTATTGGAACACAGCCATGTCCATTTGTTTATGGCTGTTTTGCCATATTATGGCAAAGGAGCATATTTGTGACAGAGAATATATAGTCTGCAAAGCCAAAATCATTTGCTTCCTGGCCTTTTGCAGAAAACTTTGCCAACCTCTTATCTAGAAGAACTGTTAAGAAAATATAGGAAGTTCAATCCAGTAAGGAATAGCTGATCAGTGAAATTTCCTAAGATTTTAAAGGACTGTAATAGGTAAGACAAAGCCTCAAAACAAAAAGTGAATCAGAAAACAAAAACACAATAATAATATTAGCAGCATATTATGTGCCAGGTTCTCAGCTAAGCACTTAGTTAAGTAAAATACATTCTTTTCCAAACTTCCAAAAAGCAGCAACACGTGCATTGCCATTGTCCTTTTACAGATAAAAAGCCTAGACTCAGAGATTAGATAACTTCAACTTTGTGAACTTCATTGTTGGTAGATGAGGGCTTCAGTCTGTAGGAAGAGGGTGAGCAATCCAAGAAGACCTGCCACAGGATGAAGAAAAACTAGAAACATCCTGATGGATGCCACAAGAGAAATCGAACAAACATGATAATTGTTAAAGCAAAAATTAAGACTAAGAGGCCAAAGTCTGGACACAATTTGAGAGTTTTACCTCCAAGCTGGGAATCTGATCCAGCAGAGTCTAGACTCTGGAATATGAGGTTCAGTGGGATAAGGAAAAACCAGTCATTTCAAGCCAAAATCCCATGGAATTGTCTTATTAGGGAAGCCAACTTTCAGCATATTGCTGGTTGGGTGGTGATGTGGACACTTTTGGGTTGGATAAGCCCTACCATGAATGGGGGAGACCATCCTAGGACTATGACATCCAACTGCCCCCACATCCAAGGCAGGTGTCTGGGTCAGCATGGCTGGCTACATGGTCAGGGCAGGGTCATCACAAGGCTCTAGTGTTCACCAGACACTGTGCCTCACACACTGCATTATGAAATGTCTAGCATGTAGTAAGGAGATAGGGGTTTCATAAAGTTTAGTGACTTTTCTAAAGCCATGGAGAGCTCTAATTGGCCTGCCACACTGTTGCGTTGCAAAGTTGATGCATTTTCTACCACTTTCTTTAGAACTAAGTCTCTAGTACCCAACTGTCCTGGAATGACTGTTTTTAAAAATATATTGCATTGTGGGAAGTGGATGTGGCTCAACTAGTTGGGCACTAACCTACCACACAGGAGGTCACAGGTTCAGGTCCCAGTGCTTCCTAAAAGAAGATGAGCAGACACCACCTCCTGCTGCAAGAAGCTAGCTACCATACCTGCCACAACAAGCAGATGGGTAGCAACACTGCAGCCCATGGGGAACAGGTGTGGCTCAGGCTGTTGGGCACTTGCCTCTCATGTGGGAGGTCCCAGGTTCAGTTCCCAATGCCTCCTGGAGAAGGCAAGCAAACAATGAGCAGACAGATGAGAGAACCATCTGGGGGAGGGGGACAGGATAAATAAAGAAAAATAAAGTAAATAAATAAATCTTTTTTAAAAAATGTGTTGCATTGGGACAACCAGCAAGATGGTGGTGGAGTAAGTATCTCCTAGAGTCAGCTCCTGCTACAGGGCAGATAGTAAACCAGAGCTAGCTGGAGCTAGCTGAAGCACCTGTTTGGGGGATTCAGGAGACAAGAAGAGCATCCTGCAACATCCTTGAAGGAATAGAAGGAGGAGCCTGCCCATCTTCAGAGAAGACTCATAAGTAGAGTGTTCCATGTCCTGGAAGCCAGTGTCCACCCTCCACTGGAGGCACAAGCCACCTCAGGAACTGTTCCATGGCTGGAACTGAAAGCACAACTTCCCAAAAATGGGGGAGGAAGAGACAGTTGGGCACCAACTTCAGCTACTGATGAGTAAATTAAGTGGGCTGAAGTATAATCCTGAGAACAGCTAAAGTTTGAACCTGTCCAAGTCAGAAAGAGGCCTGTAGCCACCATCTTAACACTATGCCTGGCACAAGGGGAAGTGGGGCAGACTGAAAATCACAGTGCTGCTGGGGACCAGCCTTTTTTCCATACAGATCAGATTGCAGCCCTAGCCTGGGCCCCAGCACCACTTCCAGTAGGGAGGAAGCTGTGGGGACCTGCGCCAGCCTCTCTGGGAAGTTACCAGCCAAGATGTGGAGGCCAGTGATTATCCTATTCTGGTGGCACAAGCTGCCCCAGGAGCTATTCTGTGGCTGGAATTGGAAGTTCCATTTCCCAAAAACAGGGGAGGAGGAGATAGTTGGCTACCAATTTCGGCTGCTGATTGGTAGACTCGACTGGCAAAGGTATAACCAACCCTAGGAACAGCTGGGGTGTGAATATTTCCAAGTCATAAAGAGACTGGTGGCTGCCATTTGACTCTGCCCCCAGCCTGAGGAGAAGCCAGGCTGACCGAAAATCACAGTGACACCAGTTTCTTTCCTCCAAATCAGCTTGCAGACCTTGACTACTTCTGGCAGGGAAGAGGCTGGTGGGCCCTGGACCAGCCTAATCAGGTAACTGCAGGTAGCTTTGGCTGGCACAGATTGAATAATCGGAAGTCTACAGGGGCAACTGCGGGCATCTTGGACCCACACTGCATAGATTGCTGCCTACACCTGCAGCTCCAACTCTGCCCCAGGTAGGGGAGAAAGGGGTGTGAAGCTTCATCAGTCTCTCTGGGCAACTACAGTCTAGGCCTGTACGACTTGGATTATTCCACACAGCTGTGACTCTGTCCTTACACCTGGCAAAGGAGAAAGTTGGAAGAAGCTTCATTGGTCCCTGGGGCAATGAGGGCAGCTTGAGCCACCACAGATTAAAGCACCAATTATATCCTTGGCATCTACTGCACAGCTAGCAAGGGAGAAAGTGCAGGAAGCCCTAATCTAAAGAGAAAAACCGCCCCAAGAACAAATACTCTAGTAAGCCAGATGCCAAGGCACCAACAAAAAATTACAATCCACACCAAGAAACAGGAAGATATTAGGAACAAGATAAGTCTCCAGATGACATAAGGGAGTTGAGACAACTAATCATAGATGTTCAAACAGATCTCCTTAATAAATTCAATGAGATGGCTAAAGAGATTAAGGATATTAAAAAGACATTGGATGAGCACAAAGAATTTGAAAGCCTACATAGAAAAATAGCAGATCTTATGGGAATGAAAGGTGTAACCAATGAAATTTCTAAAACATTGGAATCATATAATAGCAGATTTGAGTAGGCAGAAGAAAGGATTGATGAGCTTGAAGAAATGGCTTCTGAAAGTGAACATAATATGGGAAACATTTTTTAATGTAACATTTTTTTGGGATCTAAGTATCTTAAAAAAAAACAATAAAAAAAGAAAATAAGAAAAAAGAAAAAGAAAGTGAACATACAAAAGAACAGATGAAAAAAAGAATGGAATAACTGAAAAAGTTCTCAGGGAAATAAATGACAGCAAAAGGCATGCAAACATGCATGTCATGGGTGTCCCAGAAGGAGAAGAGAAGAGAAAGGGGGCAGAAGGAATATTTGAAGAAATAATGGTAGAAAATTTCCCAACCCTATTGAAGGACATAGATATCCATGTCCAAGAAGCACAATGCACTCCTATCTGGAAAAATCCAAACAGATCAACTCCAAGACACATACTCATCAGAATGTCAGACACCAAAGACAAAGAGAGAATTCTGAGAACAGCAAGAGAAAAGCCATGCATAACATATAAGGGATACCAAATAAGATTAAGTGCTGATTTCTCACCAGAAATCATGGAGGCAACAAGACAGTGGTCTGATATATTTAAGATACTAATAGAGAAAAACTTCCAGTCAAGAATCTTATATCAAGCACAATTGTCTTTCAAAAATGAGGGCAAGATTAGAATATTCAGAGATAAACAGAAACTGAGAGAATTTCTAATCAAGAAACCAGATTTTCAGGAAATACTAAAGGATGTGTTAGAGCCTGAAAAGAAAAGACAGGACAGAGAGACCTGGAAGAGAGTCTGGAAATGAAGATTATATCAATAAAAGTAACTAGTCAAAAGAGTGATGAAAATAAAATATGACAGATAAAACTCAAATAGTCAAGAATAAACTTAACCACTTTAAGTACACTTTACAAGTGTAAAGCCCTTGTATTCAGAAAACTGCAGCTCAATGTTAAAATAAATTTTAAAAGTCCTAAATAACTGGAAGAACATTTCATGCTCATGAATTAGAAGACTAAATATCATTAAGATGTCAATTTTACTCAAATCAATATACAGATTCAATGTAATCCCGATAAAAATTCCACCAGCATTTTTTTAAAAAATTGAAAACACAATCACCAAATTTATTTGGAAGGGTAAAGCATCCTGAATAGCCAGCAACAACATAAAAAGGAAAAGCAAACCCTTATCTCCAGACTTTAAACCATATTACCTAGTTATAGCGGTAAAAACAACATGGTAGTGACAAAGACAGACATATAGACCAATGAAACCAAATTGATGCTTCAGAAACAGACCCTCACATGTATGGTCAAGTGGTTTTTGACTAGCCTGGCAAACCCACACAGATCAGGCAGAATAGTCCATTCAACAATTGGTGCTGAAAGAACTGGATATCCATATCTAAAAGAAGGAAGGAGGACCCCTATCTCACACCTTATCCAAAAATTAACTCAAAATAATAAAAAACCTAAAAATAAAAACAAGAACCATAAAACTTCTAGAAGAAACTGCAGGAAAATATCTCCAATACCAGGTGGTAGGTGGTGGATTCTTAAAGGAGATAAGAGGAGGACTAAGATGGACTACTGATATTGAATGTATGTAGAAGTTTTAATTAGCTTTACTGTAAAAGTATGGAAATGTATAGAGTGGTAACAAATAGTGAGTAACAGCTAGCTTATAATGGGGATGTGGCTGAAAATGATAGTCTAGGTATGTAAATGCCAATTGACAGAATGCTGAGAATAATCTAGGAACTGAATAGCACAGTAAACCAAGAGGTGGATGAGAAATGTGGTTGATGGTACAGATGCAAGAGTGTCCTTGGTGAGCTAGAGCAAATGTACATCACTACTTCAGGGTGTTGGGAATGTGGAGAAGCATGGGGAAAATACAACTGGAGTGACCTATGGACTGTAGTTAACAGTAATAATATTCTTGCATCTATGCCAAAAATGCACTGTGTTAAAAATGAGGTAGTAAGGAAATTGTGAACCAAATGTACACTATGGACATGGTAACAATGTTTTTAATCTTATCTGTAAAAAATATTCCGCCACAGTGTGGTGTGTTGATAGAGGGGTGCTGTTTGGGAATTCTGCACATGTGCATGATTGTTTTTTAAGTTTACAAATTCTGTCATAAAAAAGTTATTTAAAAAATAATAATGGGTGGGTTGGGGGAAAAACACACCAAATATAAGAAAAGGACTATAATTAGCAGTAAGATTTTGACAATGTTCTTTCATAATTTATAACAAACGTCTCATGACAATGCAAGGTGTTGATGGAGGGACCTCTGTATGATGCTATGCATGTTTGCTTTGTAAGTTCACAACTTTTACTATACACTTAATTGTTTATGTATGTTCATCTATAAATGATATAAAGATAATAATAGGTTGGGTTGGGGGAAAATACTTTGTTTAGTAGTAATATTTTGACAATGCTCTTTAATCATTAGTTAAAAAGGTTTAACAACAATGTAAGGTATTGGTGGTAGGGTGAGTTATGAGAGTCCTGTCTGATGTTATATATGTTTGTTTTGGAAGTCCACAACTAAATACACTTATTGTTTATGTATGTTTCTGTATGAGTGATATCCTTCAATAAATTAATTTTTTAAAAATGTATTACATTGTGATTATACTAAAAACCATTGATTATACGCTTTTTATAGATTGTATGATATGTGAATATATCTCAATAAAACGGCTTAATAAATAAATAAATAATTGTGCAGGAGTAGCCAGAAATAGCAGCTATGTACAGTAGGGGAAACACAGAGAGATTGAGAGGTGAAGACTTTTTGTTTTTTTAATGTTTTTTATTATTATTGAAATAATGTAAATTCTCTAATAATGATGGAAATGAATGCACAGCTATGTAATTATACCAAATACCATTGATTGTACACTTTGTTTTGTTTTTAAAGATTTATTTATTCATTTATCTCCCCTTCTCCCCCCTGCCCCAGTTGTCTGTGTCTATTTGCTGTGTGTTTTCTGTCCGCTTCTGTTGTTGTCAGTGGCACAGGAAACTGTGCTTCTCTTTGTTGCATCATCTTGTTGTGTCAGCTCTCTGTGTGTGTGCGGCACTATTCCTGGGCAGGCTGCACTTTCTTTCGCGCTGGGCAGTTCTCCTTACGGGGCGCACTCCTTGCACATGGGGCTCCCCTACGCGGGGCACACCCCTGCGTGGCAGGGCACTCCTTGCACGCATCATCACTGCTCATGGGCCAGCTCCACACAGGTCAAGAGGTTTGAACCGCGGACCTCCCATGTAGTAGATGGACGCCCTAACCACTGGGCCAAGTCCGCTTCCTGATTGTACACTTTGGATGACTTGTATGCTTTATTAATATGTATCAATAAAATTGATTTGTTTAAAAAAATTAATTGCAACCTACAGAGTGACTTAGGAACTAAGTGCCCATATACTGCTCTTAAATGTTTATAGTCTCATGTGGTTTTTGACAAATTGTTAAAGATCACTGAGTTATTATACAGAGGGTCAATCAATATTTCCTGAACTCTGATTCTGCAGGATACATGTAAGTGATTGTGGAGGGGGACAGGGTGGTGGAAATATCCATGTTTAAATGAGTTTGGGGAACAATAATTATGAGCAGGTTTATTTAGCACAGGACTTCTCAGAACTTGTAATATATTTACCTATAATGTGACTACCTAAAAGGCAAATATAGTAAATAGAGATGTCAAATGTCTTTGACTGTAGAGCACTCTCATCTCCCCCTGCACTTACTTTCCTCGTGCACTTTGAGTGTTTGATGAAGCACATTTGGAAAATGCTGGCCTGAATGTATGCTGAAATTCCAGCAAGATTAACAGTTCTATGTTTCACTCTGCTTAGGGGAGATTGTAAAAATTTCCTGATGGCAAGAGTTTTGTAGATGAGAGCTCAGCACCTGTCATATTGAGAGAGAACACTTTTTCATGCTCTGGCCGTTTTATATTTTACCAGCGTAGTTATAGCCAAGTGAAAACCTGAGGCAAATTGCAGTGGTTAGTGTTTTTGTTGTTGTTGTATTTAATGTTGTGTCAGATGAACAGAATGAACAGTCACAGTCCTGAACTGTGTCCCATACTTCTTAGGGTGATAAAGATGAAAAATCTGAATTTTGAGTAAATATTAAAATGTTAAAAAAAAAAAAAAAAAAAAAAAGGAAAACCTGAGGCAAACAAAATTGAAGCCACGCTGTATTTTCCTGGGGAAATTAGCCACTCAGTAAATATTCAGTGCCTCAGAGGGAGTGATGGTGATTAGGAAGCTGTGAAAACACTTGCCAAAACTGCGTTCTTGAAGTGCGAGTTCTCCTGTTCTCCACCTCCTTGGAAAGCTTGGATGACTTTCCCGAGGCAGGGACTTGTTAGCTCCTTGCCTGCTCCACGGGAGTGCCAGGTCTATGTGGCAGGCGCAGCAAGTCAGAGCCCTTGCCCACCTGTCACTCTCAGCTTGCAGATCCCAGCGCAGGGAGGAGGTGCCTCAGGTCCAGCAGGGCCCCCGGGAACGTTGCTGACCACAGCCTCTAAGGCCTTTGGTCAACGTTCAGTAACAGGAATAAAGTTCCTTTCTTGTGCCCCCAGTGTGCCTGTGCCAGTCTTGCTCCCATTTTGGTTATGTGCCTTTTGAAACTGCTTCTGGGCCTGTAGCTCCACGGTCTTTTTTTTTTTTTGAGACTCATTTATTTATCCCCTCCCTGCCTCATTGCTTGCTCTCTGTGTCCATTTGCTGTGTGCCCTTCGTATGTGCTTGTCTTCTCTTTAGGCAGCACTGGGAACTAATCCTGGAACCTTCCAGAGTGGGAGAGAGGCGTTCAATCTCTTGCTCCACCTCAGCTCCCTGGTCTGCTGTGCCTCGTGTTGTCTTTCTTCTGTGTCTCTTTTTGTTGCGTCATCTTGCTGTACCAGCTCTCCGATCAGACCAGCTTGCCATGTGGGCCAGCACTCTGCTTGGGCCAGCTCTCTGCAGGGCCAGTTCTCCATTCAGGCTAGCTTGCTTTCAGCAGGGGCCCTGAGAATCGAACTCTGGACCTCCCATATGGTAGATGGGAGCCCAATCCCTTGAGCTACATCTACTTCCCTCCACTATCTGTTTTTAATTAGTACCCTTCTTTCAGAGAGTTTGCGCTCCCTTCTTTACTTTCACATCATCGACTTTAATTCCAAGTTTATTTAAGTGATCTTTTCCCAGATCTTCTTGTACTTTGCTTGTTGCACCTACTTTGGAATTCATTATTTTCCAATCATTGATTTATAATACCAATATTTATTACGTACTCCTGCCTTTGGTCATTGTCCATTAGAAGCTGTCCTTCTCCTCTAATGGTTTTATCTATTTTCCGATTGCTTCTAATACATCTGGGGATTTTTCTAGTTCTTATTTCAGATCTTACAATCTAGGTGAAATTCCCCAAGCCTGAGAACTACATCCTGTAAATGTGACCACGAGTGAGGATTTTCAATTTCTAAAGCATGTCTGTATTAAGTTGCTTATAAAGAACACAGCTTAGTGTGGCAATTAAGAGCCAAACATAAAAAGGCAGACTGCCTGGCTATGAAAACTCTGGACAAGGAGCCAATCTCTCTGTGGTTCATTTTCTCCTTCTATAAATGGGGGAAAATAATACTACCTATCTCATTTGGTTATTATAAAGATTCATTGAATTAACATCTAAAAGGCTTATAACAGCACTGAGAACACATTAAGTGCCATATAATCATTAACTATTAATATTTGCATCATTAAAATAACAAAGCCTCTTAGAATAAAGTGTGGAGAATTTTTTTTAAGTATTTTTTTCTGTCTTTCTAAGGCCCAGATTATATAAAGGATCATCTACCTAAAATTCATCAGCATGCTTCCTATATAGGAGAAAAGCATCCAGTGTTGGAAAAAACAGGTGATCTCAGATATTTATGGAGGCCTGCCCCAAACAGAAGCTGTCCAGCAAAATATAAAGACAAGTATGTTGGTGAAGTTGGTTGGGGAGTACAAGAGTATAATTTTATCAACAATACAAGGCTTGAATCTGGCTTTCACATCAAGGTATTGCTTTTAAATTTATGCCTGTCCTAATATATTGTTGGCTTCCATAGGAAACATCATATGCTTGATCTGTCATTGAGAAGAAATAAGATTTGATTTGTGCAGAATGATAAATGTGCGAATAAATGTACTTGCTGCCACAATTCCCTTTTAGCCACCCTAACACATGAGAGGAGAGGTGTGAAAAAAACGAAGCCATAGATAATCCAAAAGCATTCGTGTTTGGCTTTGGAACGCATTCAGGTTCACATTTATGCCGAGACAGTCACACAAACCTCCCCCGTTTTAGTGCTGCCGTCTGAGGGGGTGGTGTAAAGGAAGAAGCCTGGGCTGGACACACTTCACACAGCTAAAAATAATGAGTCATAGATCTTTGAAATCTGCTGTATTGATAATGTCTTTATATCAGGCAATCTGCGGTATGTAGTCAGGGGTTCTTAGAAACCTGGTCTTGTTTTCTTTTGGTGATGTGAGGGCAGGCACGAACTCACACAGGCTCCCCTTGGAAACAGAAGAGAGCACAAGTGTCTTTAGAAGTAAAATCATTAGAATTCAAATTTTTTTTCATGCAGGCCTTTGAGTTATCTCAAAAATGAACATGCATCTCCTATGCAATTAACTCGATTTCCTCAAATCCTTAAAACAATAATAGTACTACCTCACATACTCTTAAGGTAAACAAAAGAAACAACCTTTTGCTGTCCTAACCTGTGACAGCATGGGAGAGTGGTTGGGAGTTCAGTTTTTGCAATTGGAGGGACCCACGTTCAAATCCTGACTCTCCTACAGGTCTAGCTCTGGGTCCCTGGGAGAGAGGGAGATCCCGGCTCGGTGCCTCTGTTTGCAACTCGGCCAGATGGTGGTGGTTAGCACGCCTGCTCCTTAGGATGCCTGGAGGTCCTACCCTGCCTGCATGGCCTTGGGCACATTCCGTAAGCTCTCAGCTTCAGTTTTCCATGGTGAACTACTGGCGCCTCCCTTGTGGGGCTGTTGTAAATGTTAAACTAGTTTGTATTTGCACAGTGCTGGGCACACTGCCTGGCACCTAGCAAGCCTGTATATGTTTAATATGTTTATGTTATGAGGATGAAGTATGAGAACACCAGGATTATACTAAGCGTGGTGCCTGGCCCATGGCTGACGTCCAAATTTGTAGCGGTTAGTGTTGTTGTTGTTCTGGTAGTTAACGTTAGTGTCAGATGAACAGAATGAATGCTCACATTCCTGAACTGTGTCCCAACCTCTTAGGGCGATAAAGGTGAAAATCAGAACTCTGACTACATGTCAAACTGACCACCAGCCAGAACCCAGCCCCAGAGCGAGGCAACTGGTTTGAGCAGAGTCCAGAACTTCTGTTGGGAAATGCCCTGCTTTTGTGCACAGCCCTCATTCTGGCTGACCACACTGAGGGTGGATAGCTTCCCTTCCATCTTCCTCTGCAACTTAACACATTTTTTTGCTCTAGTGCAGAGAAATTCAAGTATTTCTTGATCTTTAAAGTAAGCTGAGAATCCAAAAGAGATGATAGCAGCGAGTCTTTCCTTAGTCTTTCACAGACTGCTTTGTCACTGCTCTGCTTGGTAGCAGTGTCCTCTTGGCCTCTGTGGGACTGAGTATGATTTTCCTTCCCATCTTGTGACACATGTAGTGCCTGGTCCTTTTTGGCACATTCTGGAAGGGAGGCTGCTCATCAGCCTTGCCCTTTTATGGCCCTGTATTGTGACAGTAACTGTGTCCAGGGATCTACCCACCTTAGATGATAATCTAACACAATGCCTTAAAGGGTTCCTTTAACTTAAAACTTTATGATGACAACAAAAAGATTCACTGAAAATAACTATGTGCATCTACCCTGAACCATGTGTATTTTAGCAATCAGGGAAGGCCTAAGCTTTGGCTTGAGGGCTGCTAATCCCTCCCTCCACACCCAAGGCACATCTTTTCTACATCCAAGGCAGATCACAACATTCTCATCAGAGTCTAGACTCAGATTTGCTCCCTTATCATCCCAGTGCTTCAGTCAGGCGCTTCGGATTAATGACTCTTGGGACTTGAATTGACACTTGAGCTGATTCACACACCAACACACACATGCACACATCACTCATACAAACATGCTTCCAATTACAAATAATATATGGGCATCTCTGGCATTAACTCACGCGTCCCCTCACTAGGGAGCTGGTAAATTCCTTAGTGTGGTATAACTTAAGGAAAAGTCTCAATCCATATCTGTTCTTTCCCCTAGTTCCTTGCCACGTCCCTCACTCTTCCTTGCCAGTAATGGCCCAAATCACAATGATCGCTTCTTTGTTTCAGTCGAACTCCAGAGAGTCCTCAGTGTCTCAAACCTTCATCCCTTGGGTTTTTACAGCTCTAACAGCTGTTTTTCCTAATTTATTGCTCTGTAATTAGGTTTGTCTAAGGCTGGCAGCTAAGGACGCTCAGGAACCTCCAATAGACTCTGGGTAAAATGCCTGGGGCAGCTGCTTCCTACCTGGGAATGGTACCTTCTATTTGGGGCACGAGGAGGGGTTCTATACATCATCTGGCTTTTGGCAGGAAGATAATAACTCCCAGACTGAATGACACCTGGAAAATTTGGCCCACATTGCAGAGGTCAGTTAAAAAAAAATCACAATATCAGGTTTCTGTTCTGGAATTTGTTTAGCTATCTTCTACTCACTTTTATGGGGACCACAGTGCCCTAACAATACATGTGTATATAAAGCACAAAAGACCACTCTTTTGTTATTATCTCAGATGTAAGGGCAGCACTTTTTCTTTTTTTTTTTTTTTAATTTGGTCTCTACCAAACTGTAAATGTTGTTTTTGCAAGAATATATGGAGTCAGTCTGCGCCTTAATTTCAACCCCATGCTAACCTGAGTTGCTTTTTGCTGCGGGTTCTTAGCTGGTCACATCTCTCCCACGTCCTTTCTTTGACCCAAACATCAGCAGGGTCACTTAGCTGGCTTCCTGATGCCCATTTTCTGCTCCTGCGCTCTGACCTCTTAAAATGATTTAAGTCATCTGGTTTTCCCACAGAAGCAATGTAATAATGGACTTGATAACCCACTCTTCCTCAGTGTGATCGCAAAGACAATATTAAATCAATTAATCATAGCATTTCTTACAACCAGTGGCTATGTGGCTCAGTAGTTGAGCACTGGCTTCCCAAATACGAGGTCCCAGGTTCAATACCTGGCCCCTGCCACTTCAAAAAATGAAATGAAATAAAATTAAGTATGCCTTTGGGTTGCTGCCGTTCCTTCCCAGATGGGTGTGCAGTTCGTTCTCACTTCACACCTTTTATAGTTATTTGCATCCTAACAGTTTGTGGTTTAAAAGAAAAATAATTACATTAGCGCTTTTTGTCCTTAAGTGCTGTATAAAGTAATGCATTTTATGATACCCCGGGAGACCGTTAGCGAGGAGGCGCCACATGCTGACCATCTGGGAAGGGGGAGAAACTTTGCCGAAGGAGGCCTCCTTTTTCTTGAAAAAAATATATCAACGCCATTACCCTCCATACACACAGATGTTATATTTTCCCCATTTTACAAAGCCTGGCTTGACAGTATTCCTCCAATAAATTGCAGGAAGTGATTTTCCCTATAAAAAGCTTACTTGCATCTGAACTTCCAGAAAATACATTTAAATTTGAAGCTTGCTTTCCCTGCCAGTCCAGGGAGACCACAAGGGAGGGCGGGTATCCTCGCGCTGCACTGCCTGCACGTGGCCCCACGTGGTCCCACGGACGGCGTGTTTGGAAGGGACGGTGAGGCCCTGCTGCCGCCCCCCGCGCTGCTGCCGTCCCCGCCTCCGCCGCACCCACCACGGGGCTCTCTCTCTCTGAGACGACTTTATTGATAATAAGGGACAAATTGGAAAGCAAACGCATCCTCATTTTTATACCTTTAGTGAAGATGTGGAAGTGGGAGGGGGAACAAAAGGAACCCAGGTAATGTGAAGCCCGGTGGGTGACTGTATTGTATGCCTTACTGAAGAAAGCTTCAAGACCATGAAAACTTAGGAACGGGCATGAAGAAACCATGCTGGTTACTAGTTTTTGTAGGGCTCAATATAACATCTTGAATATTTGCCTAAATGTTCTTACCACTCTTTTTTTTAAAAAATTAAGCCTTTTAAGGTTAATAATCATATGCAGTAAGTTTTCCACAACTATTATTCAATGATAGAGACATACAAAGCTGAGAAAAGATGGTGAAAATTAGAATGGGTGCTAGTGAAACTGTGGTTTTGGACTTCACAGTTAGGCTTTTTTAAACACATTGCTGAAGAATTTTGAAAGTTTGGTATGGTCTCATACCCCAGGCACAGGTGGATAAAATACCAAGGATATCACTTTCAAACCTGGCATTTCACCTAGCTGTTTAAGGTCTTTGGTAGAAATTCCTAACTCATCCATTTAGGATTATAATTTTCCCAACCAAGCAGTACTCCCAGAGTACCTTGGCTCCATTGACAAAAGTTTATAGAAAGTATAGCAAGTAAGGCTAGAAATCTGGAGATAACTATTCTTTTCCCAGGACTGAATCTAGGATTTCAAGGAACCTTAAACTGAAAAAGTCGGAAACAATTAATTAGACATAGGGGACCCTGCAATGGGGTCCTAGCTCTTTCTCTAGACACAAAGAAAATGTCACTGAAAGTAAGTGCTCCAGGAATATGTACACTGAGCTTCTTCAGATAGAGAAGAATTAATATGAAAGTGTCTTTGTTGATGTTGCTGTTGAAGTTTTTATTACAACTACAGCCAATAATGGTATTGTGTAGACCTAGCCATGTTCCAAATGGCTTTAAGCAACTTGATGTCTGAGATAGATTTCGTTTGATTTAGAACTGACAACAACATCACTTTCCCATCCACCACCTCCTCGTGGTCAGCATGGGGTAGATGACTATCAATAAATACCAAGGGAGTGAATGAATGAATGATTGAATGCAGGGTATAAATAGTAAGCACCAGTCTGCTGAAAATTATAGTTGAGGATTGGAAGTCAGGCAGATCTCAACTGAAATCTAACCAAGCAATTTAATTTCTCGGTTAGTTGTCTTTCCAGTAAAGTGGGAAAAATAAAAGTAACCACCTCGTAAGCTTACTGTGATGAGTATATAAACTGATATATTCTAAGTGCTTGGCAACAGGCCTGTGCACTGCTTAAAAGTTATTATGAATTGCGTTGCAAGCATGGTAAACATAACCCTCTCTTGAAAGTATATCTTACACATTATCGATGCAGTGTAATTTGTCTTGAAGGTCACTAAAATCCTGTATACCATCTTTTTGGCAAAGTTTTGAGAAAATGTGCCAATGAATTTTAACTGTGCTTTAGATGGGGAATTATTCTATTCCTAGCTTAGTCAATAAAAGTCATTTGAAGACTATTTACCTTTTTTTCTTTTTTACTGAAACTTAGATATTTTGTTACTGTTCTCCATGCCTGAGCTACCACCCCTAGTGTAATTCTGTGTTGTGGCGCTAATTGGACAATTAACTTGGGGGAAACACGTTTTTTAACCTTTCAATTAACAACAGTGCCAAACACATTAGAAAACTCCAAGGGTGAGAACGGTGACAACTGGCACTTGATTATACTTCAGAAACAGCACACTGGGCGTGCAGAAAGGCTTGGGAGGCTCTCGTGTGGCTTTTCTGTAGCAATCATGGCGGAATCTGCTCAGATTTCAGACCCTGGTAGAGATCATCAACCAAGTCTGGTTAATGGGCTAACCAGAATGGTGACCATCACAAATGGTAACAATTCCCAAAAGAGCGTGTTCTGGTCTTGCTTTAAAAGGAAATCCTAAGTGTAATTTTGCATTAGAAAATGAATGAGGAAAATGCTTATATCCCCGAGGAGTACAGGAGAAAATAACAGACATTTGTCCTCTCTGGAATAAACGAGGCAACTAGTGTTCATATTGCTTTTCAGGACAGATCTGTGTTTGTGGATTTAATGAAGAATTGAATGTGGCACATAAACTAAAGTTGCCAGTTGAAGAATCAGACCAGTGTTTGACTGAATGTGAGGTGGGCATCACGGGGCCGTTTTAGAATTCTACCTGTCGTCTTAGAGTGTCTTTGAATGGATTAAGTGAGATAATGTGTAGAAAGAATGCAGCATAGTGGAGTGGGTGTAACTCAGTGGTTGAGCGTGTGCTTCACATGTAGGAGGTCCCAGGTTCAATCCCAGGTACTTCCTAAAAAATGTAAAACAACAACAACAAGAGTGCAGTATAGTATCCAGGGCATAGTGTGCAGTGCATTAAGCCTCAATAAATGGGATCTAGTGTCATTAATGTCTATATATACCATATTTTCTTGCCAGCATGAATTTAATTTTTTGATAGGGAAGTTGTAAGTTGCAGAAATATCATGCATAAAATATATAAAATATGGAGTTCCCACATACCACCCTGTTAACACCTTGCATTAGTGTGGTACATTTGTTATAATGCATGAAAGAACATTTTTATAATTGTACTATTAAGGATAGTCCATCCTTTACAATAGGTTTCACTGTGTTGCATGGTTCCACTTTTCCTTTTAATTTTTATTCTATTAACATATATACAAACTAAAATTTCCCCTTTTAATCATATTCAGATATATCTTTCTGTGCTGTTAATTACATTCACAATGCTGTGCTACCATCACCACCATCCATTACTGAAACTTTACAATCAACCCGAATAGAAATTCTGTACAATTTAAGCATAAACTCACCATTCCGTACTCCCAATCCAGCCCCTTGTTACTAGATTCTATCTAGGTTTTTGGCTATGCTGCAGAAATGAATTTCAAGAGCATTCCAGGTGAGTTAGGCCAGTAATTTATTCAGACAGGGAGGGACGAGAAATGGGAGAAAAATAACAGATCAGGGGTCCCAGGTAGAAAGGAAAGGGTTGAAAAATGGTGACGTGGGCTAATTTACAAGGTACGATGCCCCGTTATGGATTATAAATGCCCAGGTTTACTTGTGTGGCCTGGCCATGTGGCTGAGGAAAAATGGCGAGAACGGTGTGCAGAGGGCAGGAACTGGTCCACAGGCAGGAGAGCAAGCGCTCATTCAGGCCTCCCGCCTGCTTTTTGAGCTGTTAATTATTCCACCCCTTTGCTAATGGCAGGGGAGGGGTTCCAGCTGTTTGCTGTTTTGATTGATCACCCCACCTATCAAGCCCCCATGAGGGCCCAATGGTAAAGTCCTTGGGGAGTATCAGGATTCTCTGGGCTTCCAGAAGAAGTCTTTGTTCTGAATGGCAGAATCCTGGGGGTGGGGTCTTCCGGCAGCCATCTTGGGGGTTATTGATGTCCACGTGCACTCTCTGTCAGGTTCCAGATCTGTCTATTGATTGCCTATATTACTAGCCTGCTTCACCCTGGTGACCTGACTCAGAGTTTGCTTATTCTAAGTATTTATATCAGTGAGAGCATGCAGTATTTGTTGTTTCATGTCTGACTTATTTCACACAACACGATGTCTTCAGGGTTCACTCATGTTGTCGCCTGTATCAGAATTTCATTCCTTTTTAATGCTGAATAATATTCCATTGTATGTATATACCAATTTTGTTCATTCGTTGATTGATGGATACTCAGGTTGCTTCCCTCTTTTGGGAATTGTGTGTAATGCCACCAAGAACATCGCTGTGCAAATATCTATTCAAGTCCCTGCTTTCAGTTCTTTTGGAAATATTCCTAGTAGTTGGAACCAGCATGAATTTTTAAATTATATAATGATAAGCACATTAGAAATGTGATGGGTCATGTTGCCCATATGTGCATATTCCACAGAAAACAGATACTGGGAAACTCGTCTACAAACTCACAAAACCCAAGTGTAGTGTATTCAACGAACACTGATGTACTAATTAAAATTATTTAAAAATTCTTCAGTTAAACAAACAAAAGAGCAGGATATCGCTCACATTGGTACTCAAACCCATATACAATGTTGCATAAAACGAAGTAGGGGCCTCTGCATTGGGCATTTTTGCTTTTTAATAAGAAAAATACATCACAGAATCCATGCCTTAAACACTGACATTTTTCAGAAAGACATGTTTTGTTTCTACTCTTGCAGTGAATGTAAAAAGAATACTTCAAATGCTCCACCAAATACAAAGACCTTTATGCCCCTTTTCTCCCTTCAATAGCTCCCGTCTAGAGTAGGCAAAATTACGCAATTTGGGGACCCGCTACAATAATGGGAAAATGCTTTTCACTAGCTGTGAAAAGACAGATATCTAGGGGGTTAACAGTAATATTTTGTGAATTGAGGCAAGTGAAGAAATAATATATTAGCATAAGAAAAGGTAGCCTCTGGGGATTTTCCACGGAAACATTTGGAACTAAGAGCTCAATGTTACCAAGGAGGAGGTTGGAGAAGAGAAACCCTAGTGCCTACCCATTCTTGAAATACATTGCTATTGTATTTGTCCTACTGCTGAGAAAGACCTCATAGTTACAGAGGTGGAAAAGGGTTCTTTCTATTAAAGAAAGTAAAAATTGGACATGCCAAGAAAAGCATTTTGAGTCAAGTATTGCAACAAAGTAAGAGGATTCCTCAGTAAACCAACACACACATTTCCTAAGTATGTCAGGACTAGAGCAGAGGTGGTTTGAGATTAAAAGTGACAGTTTCAAGGAATGATTTTAATTTTTAAACAGCATAAGGCCCAAATGTCTGCAATTAATTTAACTCAAATTTAACAGTTTTAGTACATTTCAGCAATTGTGTCTAACTCACAGTATTTGAATGTAGTTAGCAAGTTATTTCCATTTTCTTAAGGCCTGGACTTTTTAAAAGTTGCTTTCTGGAAATATCCAATTTGGAGTTATTATCATATTTGTTGGTTAAAAGCATTTAAAATAAGTGTAAAAGGTCCTTACTAATTTACTTAGGACAGAGAATATGCTAATTGATTGTTAACTGTTCTTATGAAGATGATGAGCTATTTTTTGAATTGGCCTTTTCTTTTATTCTTACAAATAACTGACCAGTAGAAAAATGATTTTTTGATTCTGAATTTCATTAGCTTTAAACCATGCTAACCATGGTTGTCCAAATAAATCATGATGGATTTCATTAATAAATTAAAATAAATTAAGACAAAGTTCTGCCTATTTTGATGAACAAATTTGACATTTTACATTAATATCTACAGGAGAAATGCAAAAAAATTCTAAATAAGAATCTGTTATTTTGTTTCTAAGAAAAGTCTTTCCAAGTTAAAAGGATGCAACTTTTGGTTATTAAAAATGTGAATGACATAAAATTAAAGAAGATTTCCTAGTCCTAGAAAATTTGTTCAGAAGCTGATAATAAAGTTATTTATGAAATCAATGGATAAAGTTAATTTCCAGGGATTTATGGGATCAGAATCAACTGAAAAATAAAGCTATGTCATGATCATTCCACTGTACCCAGATTATCCCGTTTCAGATTTTCTGTGGAATACTGGGGCAACCATGCCTTAAAATCTAGTCCCTTCCTGTGTTTACTTATTTTATATGTGGACACTAAAGAGTGAGAAGCGATGAAGGATGACATAAGTAAATAGATCTGTTTTACCCAACACAAATAACTTTGAAGCAGTCAACCAGGATAGTCACCCTAAACCAAAGTTTGAGGGAAAAGGGAGAGATGAAAAGGAAGATAATAAAAACATACTAGGTAATTCCTCTGATGTTGAAATTATCAAAATAAGATTTTGTTACTTTTGAGATGTTTTGAATATAGTATCCCATATCAATATAGTAAAAAGCACATTCCGAACTGAAGTGAAATATTTTTTGATAATCCATGTCAGTGTTTCCCAACTCTACTATGGAAAAGGGACAAATGATTGTAAGCCGATCCCTTGTCAATGTAAATTTGACAGCTCTCTTCCCCTTGCTTATTCATACGATGTGCCATCCATTGGAGAGTTCCTGGGGAGAACAAGTCAGGATACAGAGATTATTTCAGTCCAGGTGGGAGGGTGAGGGAATTATTTTTTAATGTGGAAACTGGTTCTAAGCTACCAACTACTTTATCAACATTCTAAATTATGCTTTTTGAAAGGAATTCTCAGATCTACCCTTTATCACGGGCTGTCTATAATGCAGCGCCTTTCCTGCCTTATTGCTGCCACATTTTCTAATTTGGTGAGGATAAGATAAAGTGAAAAGAGCTAAAGTGTTTAGCCAAAATGATAAGTAGGCATTTAGAATGTCTGCTCATATAAACACGGAATCATATATAGAGAAAGGAGCTTGGGGATTATGGGATATACCCTCACTGCCACCAGGCATCCCTCCTTTTACAAAGAGAGAAAGAAAAGCACACAGGATCTTATTTATTTCACTTCTTATGCTTTTTCTCTCAGTTCATGAATCAAAAGACCACCTTCTTCCCTGATCATCTTTTAACTGAATCTAGCATTTCCTATCTAATTTCTCAGCCTGAATTTCTTTTTGACGAGGCAGGTAGACCCTTAATCACGGGGGTGCCTATTTTTCTTGAAACTATGATACATTGATTTTTTTTTTTTTTTTTTTACAGTATGGAGAAATAAGTCATTGTGCTATGGATCAAATAACCCACAGATATCAAAGCCCATGGTAAGCATAGAGTAATACATTTTTAATTAATTGATTAATGTGAGTCCTTCCTAAATTAATAAGAGTTAATTAATTTTTAACTTTGGGGTATATTACCATTTAATTTCTTCTCACTTCCTGTAGGGCTTTTTTTTTTTGGTGCGTGTTTTTATTCCTAATAAACACAATAAATTTTCACTATCTACTAGGTTTTTACTAAAGGGGAAAAGAGATAAGGCAAACATGGAGTAAGAAACTGTTAGAATAGAGAGGAAATGAATTTCGATCAGGCAATAGGATGAGTAGATTAGCTTTAACAATATAAATAATCCTTCCTTTGGAAAAAACAACATTAATTTTTTGGTTAAAAAAAGCTCATTTCATGCTGTTGGCCTAGAAACCACCATAATGAGTAATCTTGGTTAATAAACTCAATTCTATTGAAGTCACGTAAGGGGTTATTCACGCTATTTTAAGGTGGCCTCTAACCTAAATTAAACATACCTTGTTCAAGTTATAGTCAATTACTGGGAAAAGAGCAAGAACTAGGCTTGTTATGTAGATGTAGCGTATAATTCAGATTCTTAAGAAGGAAGGGATTAATCAGCACTGCTCTTACAAGACTGCGGATTCAAGATTGCCTTTGTTATCCTTGGATTTTTGGAGGTAAGGGTTTCTTAGAGCCTATTTCACCTCATTTTAATTGTTTAAGGATACAGCCATAAACGTGCAAAATTATTGGATTTTATTCTCTTTCTACTATTCAATGACATAAACCACATCAAATAGAGACAAGCCCTCAAATGCCATTCCAAAAGCTTCTTAGTTCCTAAAACACAAATCCAGGGCAATGAAAGATCTTTTTGGACATGTCCTATAACTTATAAAGCATATCCTATTTTTAATGCCATCATGAAATAGTTACACTTTATTGCATGAAAGGCACATGTTCTTCTAAAAATACTCCACTTCATTTGTTCAGATAACACTGCATGGGTGCAGAAATTGATCTGTTTTTGCAGAGGCAAAATGGTCTATCAAATACTTCCAAGAAAAGGAAAATATTAAAGGCCATTGAAAATCAGTAAATCCTCAACAAACACTAGTGAAATAAATATGAAAATTTGCTGCACTTATTTAAATATAAAAACTTATTAGAGGGAAGCGATTTGGCCCAACGGATAGGGCATCCGCCTACCACATGGGAGGTCCAAGGATCAAACCCAGGGCCTCCTGACCCGTGTGGAGCTGGCCCACGTGCAGTGCTGACGCGCACGAGGAGTGCCATGCCACGCAGGGATGTCCCCCACATAGGGCAGCCCCACACACTAGAAATGTGCCCCGTAAGGAGAGCTGCCCAGTGTGAAAAAGTGCAGCCTGCCCAGGAATGGCACCTCACACACAGAGAGCTGACGCAGCAAGATGACGCAACAAAAAAAGACATAGATGCCGGGTGCCGCTGACAAGAATACAAGCAGACACAGAAGAACAAACAGCAAATGGACACAGAAAGCAGACAAGTGGGTGGGTGGGGTGCGGGGGGAGAAATAAAAATTTAAAAAAACAAACTTATTAGAGGGAAGCAGATGTGGCTCAAACAATTGGGCCCCCACCTACCACATGGAAGGTCCTGTGTTCGGTTTCCGGCACCTCCTAAAAAGAAGACAAGCACACAGTGAGTACAAACAACAAGGGGGGATGTGTAAATAGATAAAATAAATCTCAAGAAAGAAAACTTATTAGAAAGTAGCTGAGAAATATCAAAGCTTTGAACATTTTCATTGATGAAAGAATGTTGGCTACATTCATTTCTAGGGAATGTGCTATGCATTGTGCCAGGTCATGAGAATACAGAAAGCTTATGAAAAAAAAGACTTCGTACTTAAGGGATTGTGGATTCAATTGGTAAAAATATATGAATATATATATATATATATATATATATATATAAACCAATTTGCAAATGTTGAGTGTCAAAGGAATAGTGAAGAAAATCATACCTAGAAAACTACAACTAGAGAAGTTAAAAAAAAATGATAAAGCACTGATGACCCTCTGGACCTGCAGCATCTAGCTGGGTTCTATCTCTAACTAGCCAGATGCCAATAACCTGATTGCCACCTCCTTCTCAAGACTCTAAGCACCTCCACTGCTAATTGGTATAGAATTTCTCTTTGAGATGATGGAAAAGTTTTGGTAATGGATAGTGGTGATGAAATTAATAGCACTGAATTGTATATTTGAATACAGTTAAAAAAGGGGAAATTCTATGTATTTTAATAGAATTTTTAAAAATACCAGAGGACTGTATACACAGTGAACCCTAATGTAAACCATGGACTATAGTTAATAGTACCATTAACCATTATAATAATATTCTTTCATTAATTATAACAAAGGTGCCACGCTAATGCAAGGTATTAATAATAGGGGAGGGTATATATGTGGACTTTTGGGGGGGCAGTTTGCAAGATTTTTCTGTAAACCTACAACTTTTCTAATAAAAAAAATATATTAAAAAAAAAGTTTTCCTGCCTCACTCTTGGTCTGTCAAGACGCCCTCAGGAGAATCCTGACTTGGAGTGCCCCAGGTGTACCCGATCCCTTGGCACTCTCCGATTTGGACTGATGACCATCTTTTTCCTGTGTGAGAGTAAGTTTAATGCTTGGCCTCCCAACCAGCTTTTATGTTCTGTTCATCTCAGTGAATAGCATTCACTCAACAAATATTTATTTGCCACTTCCCATGTTCAAGGCACTGTTAGATTCTAGAACCTATATTCTAAGGGAGGAGAGAGACATTAAAAAAATAATTGTATGACTTTTACAAAGATTTATAGTGTTTTCATGCTTTTGAAATAATATTTTAAAATTACAAATACAATTCATGCATATGATAACAAATCAAACCAAATAGAAGTATATTACGATCAAGTTGAATATCCTTTTTGACTGTCCTATTCCACCAGTGATGAGAAAACATTTAATTACAAAAAGTATTTATAGGAAATTAGAGAGGGTTTAACCAGGGACTCCAATCTGGAATAAGGGTCAGAGAAGTATTTACTGAGGAAGTGATTATGAAGTTGACACTGAAAAGATGAGTATAAGATGATTGTTAGAAGAAGGACCAGCATGAGCAAAGGCCGGGAGGTAGGAAAGACTATATCAAATTAGGGCCAATATGGTAGATTCTAAAGAACAATGGGGGAGAAGCAGATGTGGCTCAAGCAGTTGGGTACCCACCTACCTACCACATGGGAGGTCCTGGGTTCGGTTCCCAGTGCCTCCTAAAAAGGACAAGCAAGAAAGTAAGCTGATGCAATGGACTAGTGCAGCGAGCTGACACAAGATGATGCAATGAAGAATAACCATGAGGAAACACAATGAGAGACATAACAAGTGAGGGCAGAGGTGGCTCAAGCCATTGGGAGACTCCCTCCCACATGGAAGGTCCTGGGTTCGAGTCCCAGTGCATCCTAAAAAGAGAACTAAGAGACAGTGAGAACAAAAGGTGGGGGGAGAGAAATAAATAAAATAAATCTTTAAAAAAAGAGAGCAATGGAGATTGAAGCAAGATTACATAGAATCTTGTGGGTCAGATTAGGGAATTTGGATTTTAATCTAAGAACCAAGAAAATTCATTGGGAAGTTAAAAACAGGAAGCAATATGATCAGAATTTTTAAAAAAATGATCACTCTGGAATATTGGTGCTTTATTGGAGACTGGATAGAAAGGTGACAGAAGAGCATTAGAAGAAAGCTCAATTAGGAGACTAATCACTTATGTAGGCTCATCACTGAGTTGCCCACGTGCTTTGCCAACAAACCCAAATAAATCAGGCTTATGGAGGGCTGGGTCAGGGAGAAGCCTTAATGGGGATGTGAGATTTGAGTTGAGCTTTCAAAGAAAGGTAGATTTTAAATAAATGGAGAAAAGGTGAGACGGTATTTGCTGTGATGATGGGGGGGAAAAAAGCATGTCTACAGCAACCTGATGAAGCAGATACTGATTAACACTGTCCAGATTTTACAGGTGAAGAAATTGAATTTTAGAGACCAAGGGTCACAGAGCTAACATTTCAGTTCAAGTTGACTGACTCCAGGAATTCAGAGTCCACTGGTCGAGGTTGGGACGTTGGCTTGGACATTTTAAAAGAGGTCTCCAAGTGATTCTGATGGGCACCAGGGTTGAAAACCACTGGTCACAGCTGGGAAAAGGAGGGAACTGAGTCTGTAATTGCCCCCATTGAGGGCAAGAGGGATGGGAGCCAATGGAGAAGAAGAAGACAAAAGGAGCAGTAGAGGCAGGCTCCTCGAGACAATAGAAGGCTACAGAAGCCAGTGAAGAATTTCGAGGAAGAGAGTTTAGCATGAGACACAGAGAAATCAAGGAATACAATAGCAGAGAAATATCTGGAGGTTGTCAGTGGCGTCAGCAAAAGCTTTTTAGCCAATATCACCAGAACTAAAGAATGTCTGTTTGCTCAGATAATGGAGGCAAAAGGCCACTCTGTTTTGAGATGAGAAATCCAGTCTAGGACAATTACAGGATTTCCTCCATTCTGAGACAAACTTTTAAAATTTTAATCTATCTGAAATCAGGATATGTTTTATAATAGTTGTTTACAAATGTAGTGTACAAATATAGTATTCCCCCATGTAAAGCTATTATTAAGTCAATGGTGTGTCAGGCAATTTATTGCATATTGAAATGCACTTCAAAAAATGTGAAATGAAGATTTGCTATATGCCAGGAGTTCAGAATGTAAAAAATTAATAAGCAGAGCCCTTTCTTTCAAGTTTCTCAGAGACTTTCAAGGACAATAGATGAAAGTGGAAGATTTCAATGCAATGTACATTGATAGAGAATGACTACGGTAACTGGGTGTGGATTAACTTTTTTTTTTTTCTTTCTGAATTAAGGGAAACATCCTTTTGTTTTAGATATCTCAAGTTTCTCTGGATTTGTGACCCAATGTTTAACTCATTTTCATATGGTCTTTTCTGTTTGCACAACTGGGTGCTTTCCAATATATACATACAAGACTTCTAATTTAAACAAGAGTAATAAACATAGATAGGGAACAGAGAGACAGTTCACAGTCAAGTAAGAGAGATCACAGGAGAATGTGCTGGCAAACGAAGTGGCAAGGACTTTAAAATTTTGTTTCAAGAAGTGGCTTTGGTGGGTCCTCAAAAAGTTAAATATAAAACTACTATATGACCTAGCAATTCTACTCCTAGGTATATATCCAAAAGAACTGAAACAATGACACAAGCAGACATTAGCTCAGGGATGTTTATAGATAGCGGCATTATTCACAAAAGCCAAAAAATGAAAACAACCCAAGTGCCCATCAACTGATGAATGGATAAACAAAATGTGGTATATACACACAGTAGAATATTATTCAGTCATAAAAGGAATGAAGATCTGATACATGCTACAACATGGATGGAATTTGAAACCAGTAGGCTAAATGAAATAAGCCAGACATGAAAGGACAAATAGTGCATGACCCCACTGAAGTGAAATATCTGAATAGGCAAATCCATAAAGACAAAAAGCAGGTTAGAAGTCACTTGGGATTTGGGGGAAAGAGGTTTTGGGAGTTATTACTTTATGGATATGGGTTTCTGTTTGGGATGATAAAAATGTTTAGAGATCGATAGTGGTGATGGTTTCATAACATTGTGAATGTAATTATTGGAATTGAATGGCACACTTAAAAATAGTTAAATGGCAAATTTTACATTATATATATATATATATTTCCCCAATAACAGAAAAGAGAAAAAATTAGTGAATTCCTTAGAACCTACACACCGCTACTGAAGAGTCTTCCGAGCTTTAAAAAGTTCCAAGGCTGATTTCAGGATGTATCTGTCTCTCTTGTTTTCTGAGAACAAACTTCCTATTACAAGAATCTTTTATGTTAGATATTCCCATCACTGAAGCCTAGAAAAATTGTTATTCCCAGGGATAGAACTTCTTTAGCTCTGTCTGTTTACTCTGGAATACAACTTCGAATTTTGGTGGTTGTAATTACTCCTCGTGTTATTAAGCAGTGAGCATGGGATTCATCGTGAAGGCAATCGGTTTCTCTAAAGCCACATTGATTTAGAGGTAGAAAAGACTGGGAAGGGACAATGATTTGTCCTTGTAATTCTTTTTACTCACTATTCCATCAAATCTTCGCAAATCATGTCCTTTTCAAATCGAAATCAAAGGAAACTGATTAGTTGGTAAATTTTGCTTCCTTCTATAATGCATTCGTTTTCTTTACTTCTGAGATAGTGAATCAGCAAATGTAAAATCCATTCCTTTAAAGTTAAAATATCAAGCCAGCAATCTCAAGTTACCAAAAGAGGAGAATTAAAGCTGATTGTGTTTGCCATACAAAGCAAATACATCCTGGATCCCCTACCGTTTAAAGATCAGAAAGGAATTTATACGGAACTTTTCGAAACTCTCCACCCTAAATCTTTCCTGCTTCCTTCTCTGCATTACCCTCAGAGGGAACCTATGGAAAACTCATGCAGAGCATTGGAGTAACTGAGCAATCTTGATTTTCATCAGTCGCTGACTATTTCAGTTAGCTACTCAGACAGGGAAAGCACTTTCTTGCAGTAGGAGCTCAAGTAGATGAACTTGCATCCCTAGAAATTATCTCCCACCGCCATGTTCTTGTATGCATCTTTTGCACTTGTGATTTGTTCTTTCTGCAGTATCTTTCAAACTTACTCACAAAGCATGCCCTGTTTCTTTGATCTATTCACAAAGTTAGGAATTCAACATTCAGTCTTCATTCAAAAAATTTATTAAGCACCTACTATGTGTTTACTATGCAAAGCATTGGGAAACAAAGGTGAATAAGACATGGCAGTTGCCATCTTAAAGCTCATAGTAGATCAGGGAAAGTAAAAATATGATACAATAATTAGAGTTTAATGCAATAGGATAAGGCAGAGTGGAAAGCAGTTTGCTGTGGCAGCTCACAGGAAGAAATGGGTCTTACTGTCTGAAAGCTCCAACTCATGCTTCAAAACAAAGCTTCACTGGTTGCTCCTTTGTGTTGCCTTTAAAATCCCCCATTGACCTTCCCTTCAGGTTCCTCTTAGAAGACTGTGACTTAACTCCATGGCAGAACTTTCTTCTCTATGAGGTTGTGGGGCATGGAAGAATCTTATCCTTTTATGTCCCTTACATTTAACACAGTGCTTGGGGAACTCAATACATATTTATTGAAATCAGATAGACAAATCCCAGAGAAGGGGATTTGGCCCTACAGATAGGGCATCCGCCTACCACGTGGGAGGTCCAAGGTTCAAACCCAGGGCCTCCTGACCCATGTGGAGCTGGCCCATGTGCAGGGCTGATGTGCGCAAGGAGTGCCGTGCCACACAGGGGTGTCCCCCGCGTAGGGGAGCCCCACGTGCAAGGAGTGTGCCCCGTAAGACAGCTGCCCAGTGCGAAAAAGTGCAGCCTGCCCAGGAATGGCGCCGCTCACACGCAGAGGGGATGCAGCAAGATGACGCAACGAAACGAGACACAGATTCAGGTGCTGCCAACAAGAATACAAGTGGACACACAAGATCACACAGCAAATGGACACAGAAAGCAGACAACTGGGAGGGGGAGGGGAGAGAAAGGGAAGAGAAATTTAAAAAAACAAACAAAAACAAAACAAAACAAAAAGACAAATTCCAGTCCTATTGTGCTCATAAGAGCACAAAGTGATATGGTTCAGGCTTGAGAAGTTGGAGGAGTTCAAGTCATGAAGTCTTCTTGAGAGCAGTGACATTTAAACTGGGCTTAGAAGGCACATTTTAGGAAATCTCTGGCTACCTCCTTGGGTGAATTGTTTACACCTGAAAATGAAAGCCTTGGTGAGACTCTGAAGTCAACAGAGTTATTCATGGAGAAACAGTGTTCCAAAAAGAACTTACTGATATGCTGCTGGCCTAATTTGATGCCACAGTTGTCTCTTTGCCGACTGGGGGCTCATGCTATTTGCCTCTTACTTGCCGATTTGTAGATCTGTCCTAGGAATAATGTCCTAAGGAACACTTCAAATTCCTGTGGACTACCATAGATGGTAGATGGGGGAGTCAAGGATGCTGCAAATCCCAAGGTAGGGACAACTAAACTGAAATCTGCCATGCAGCTGAGAGAATCACAAGCTTTAAAGCACCAGAATGAACTACAACCTCCCCTAACTTTTCATTTCCTTGAGTGTCACAGAGACACGGTTCTTTTCAGAGCATCGACACTTCCACTCTGCCTTCCTGTTGTCTGCTTTTTCATAATCGTAGGATTAGCTAGCAAGCACCCAACCTGAGGAGGAATGCGGCATGGTAGACCTGAAAGAGCCCCGACCTGAGAATCAAGAAAGCTTATTTCACTAGGAATTTATTACTATCAAGGAAATAATAAAGGAGATGCACAAAGCTTTAACTAAAAGAAAGTCAAACACTGTATCTGAATTCATAAGTCAAAATAAACTAATAGTCCCTAGAAGAGAGATAATGAGCCATTATGAAGAAATAGCTAAATAGTGATGAAGAGCAAGGCTCCAAATCCCAGCTTTACCACCTATTATTTGTGACACCTTGGACAAATAACTCTACGCCTCACTTTCCCAAGCTGTAAAATGATAACAGAATCTACTCCCCTGGGTTAATGGGTTGATACATGTATTGTTACATATATAGCTCTTAGAAGAGTACCTGGTACATACTAAGTGCTCACTAAATAGGGAATTATAATTTATCACCCAAAATAGGACATTTTTAGGAGTGAAAGGAGAAGTTAATGAAATGTGTCACCAGGAGAAAATGGGAGTGTTTTTTCATTATAAGTATTTTAATTACTATTTACATGTATTATGGACATATATAAGTTATTTTGTTAAAATGGAAAATAAGTAGCACTATTTTATGAACATGTGCAACCATTTTATATTGGTAAAAAGAAAAAAACAATTTTAAAACTGGGAGAAATAGCGATAGTCAAATACAATTTTAGTAGGTAGGGCTTCTAAGTCAAAAAAATTTCAGCCTTAAACCAGGACTTTCACTGCTAAAGAAATATTCACTGACCTGAATAAACAGCCCTGTTTATTCAGAAAGGTGTATGGTGTTCCTGTATTTGGTGTTAGTTGGGTGGTGTGTAGAAAATTGCCTGTTTTATTCCATAATGGGAAATGTTGCCAAAGCCAGTTGTTAAACTAGCAGACTTAATGACAGCCACTATTTAAAAATACATTGGAACATAAATGCGTGTTTTTCCTTGGAGTTGTTTCCCTCAAAATGTTCATAAATCTTGACAGCTTTCTATTTTTAAGGCTGTCGTGTGCCTGGCACATTAGAGGGATTTCTGTAAGCTTTCAGTGCAAAGTTCTGTTGTTTTTAAGGTCATAAGCAGTCATTCTTACTCTGACCCTTTAGGTTCTTTTAACTAAAAACTATCTTTCCAGTTTCTTCCACTGGGTCTCCTTCTGCCGCCCCAGCCTCCTCTTGGGAGCCTCGGCTCCCAGAAGCCTCTGTTGTAGTCAGGTCAGTACAGAGCTCCTGTGGTTGTCCCTGTTGCAGCGTCAGAAGCATAATCTGCACCAATTTATGCATTCAATAAATATCTGAGTGCCAACTACGTGCCAGGCACCTTGTTAAGCCTGGGGATTCAGGAGTGAACAAGACAGTCTGGTTTCTGCCTTCCTTACATTCTGTTAGGGGAGACAGCCAAGAAATAGCCTACTATGCAAATGGTCATTTAACAGCTATCAGAGTAGGTGCTATAAGGAAGAAATGCGGGATGTATGGTTTATGTAGAGTTTATGATTGTCGTTGAGTGAATGAATTTCTCCTCTCAGAATAGAGCAAGAGGACAGGATGCTACTAGTTTTGAAAGAAAGGCTAAAGACTAGCCTTTCTTGTTGTTATTAACAATATCTTGTTATTATTAACAAGAAAACTTATTAGATCTATTATTTGCTGCCCAGGTGGGAAAAAGTCCAGTTCCTTTCGATAGGTGGCCTTCCTGCAAACTACTTTCCATGCAAATTAAGAAAGATGCTAAAATGTGAAGAAAGAGGTACTACCAATTCCCTGGCCTATTGTCTATGATTTTCAGTATTGTAGATATAAAGAGCTGTAGATCTTCAAGTCTGGTTCAGTGTCTGCAAATCAGGGTTCCAGAAACAGCAGCTACTGAAATCAAACTGACAGTTTATACCAATAAAATCAAATCACGTACTGCAAACTAAAAGTAAACAGATGAGCTAAAATTCTAGGCCCGGGCACAGTTTCTGTACTTAAAAAATGCTTAGAAAAAAAAGGACAAGGCATGTTACAAATGTTTGGCTTGCTTTCATGGCTTGCTTTCATTTCGCTATTATATACTCCATTATGGAAAGCCACAAAAATGTCCTGATCTCAATAATATCAAACATTCTTAAAATCACCAACATCTCTGCAAGTGATTTATGACAGAGTAACAATAACCTTTAGTGTATATCCATAAACCAGTTGAAACAATAGAATATAAATCACCCATTCTATTTAATTTGCATTGCTCTCATTTCTGATTTTCATTTGTTCTTTTTTTTTTTAAATGCAAAAATTTTTTTAATGGGGGTGGAAAAATGTACCATAAACAAATGAGAAGCTTCCCTCTTGAAGAAGGGCGTTCAGGGAAGTGGATGGGGCTCAAGCATTGAACTCCTGCCTACCACATGGTAGGTCCCGGGTCCGGTATCCAGTGATTCCTGGAGAAAACAAGCTGGTGCGATGGGCAGGTGCTGCCAGCTGATATAATAAGATAATGCAACAAAGAGACACAAAGAGGAAAGACAATGAGAGACACAACAAACTAGGGAGCTGAGGTGGCTCAAGTGATTGAGCGCCTGTCTCCCACATGGGAGGTCCTAGGTTCAGTGCGCAGTGGTTCAAAGAGAAGACGAGCAGACACAGAGCATACAGTGGAAGGACGCAGAGGGCAGACAGTGAGCACAAACAATGAGGCAGGGAGAATAAATAAATCTTCTTTTTTAAAAGGCATTCAGTGATACAGGTCCCAGATTTCTAGGCAAAGAACCAATTAGTAATTTTTACTTTATTCTTTAATTCTTTGTGCAAGATCCTGTAAGGAAGCTTTGGAGTAGGACAGACTTAGGCTTATTTCATAAGTCTGAAATGTAGTTGCCCTCTGAAACTGAAGTTTCAAGAGTGAAAGGGAGGAGATAATACCTACCTAACTGGGATGTCATGGGCATTGAAAAGTCGGTATATGCAAAGCAGCCACCACAGATTTGCTACACAGCAGGTCCTCATAAATGTTAGCTCCTGTCTCCATTTTAAGAAAGTCTCAGAATGACCATAGGACTAGCCAGTTTTTTCAGTTCTTCTCAATTCTTCTATTCATTTTTAAAGATTTATCTTTTTTAAAAATTTCTCTCCCTTCCCCCTACCCCCAGTTGTCTACTCTCTGTGTCCATTCGCTGTGTGCTCTTCTTTGTCCGCTTCTATCCTTATCGGGGGCACAAATCTGTGTTCCTTTTTGTTGCGTCATCTTGTCATGTCAGCTCTCCGTGTATGCAGCACCATTCCTGGACAGGCTGCACTTTCTTTCGCTCTGGGTGGCTCTCCTTACAGGGCACACTTCTTGTGCGTGGAGCTCCCTTACACAGGGAACACCCCTGTGTGGCAGGGCACTCCTTGTGCGCATCAGCACTGCGCATGGGCCAGCTCCACATGGGTCAAGGAGGCCCGGGGTTTGAACCATGGGCCTCCCATGTGGTACGTGGAAGCCCTATCCATTAGGCCAAGTCTGCTTCCCTCTACTCATTTTTGAAAACTATTACAGATAGATTCATTTTAATTTTTTCTCTTCTGTAAAATCTTGTCTAGGAGCAATAGACTGTTCTGAGACATTATTTGCTCTCTGCTACAAAAAAATCATTTTATTTCTCCTTCCATTTTCCTGATAGGAGTTGTGCTGCTCAGGTGTGATATTTGAAGACTCAATGGTTCCTGTAGCAGGGTGGTTTTGAAATTTTTATTAATTGGGAGCAGGTGTAGCTCAGTGGTCAAGCACCTGCTTCACATGTATGAGGCCCCAAGTTTGATCCCTGGCACCTCCTAAAAAAAGAGGGGGGGATATAATCAGTTGGTATTAATTCCTATTAATAGTCAGAAGGAAAGTCCTTGTTTAATATTTGCATTTTTCTTGCAACTACTTTTATTACAAATGAAATAGTCCCCTAAATATACAAGGAAGAAGAAATACCTTTTTCTGACAACTTTAGGTTATAGCCTTTAATTAGACCATTCATTTAATCAGTCAGTAAATTACTAAATACTTTTAAAGCACTGTCCTTTCCAAACAGCTCCTAGTGTAGTGGGGAAAAGAGACACATAACCAATTTTGAAACACGGTAAGAGCAGCCACAGTAAGGAGGAGAGGCATGGAAGGGTCTCTGTGGAGGAGTCTGAAAGATGGGATGAGGTAGGTAAAGGAAGGGTAGGGAGGCAGAGAAGGAATGGTTTAAGAAGGGAGGACATTAGTAGCAAAATCCCAGTGGTGATAAATAGCATGGATCGATGCAGATAAGTATTTCAGTGCTCCTGGCTCCCAAGTGCAGTGAAGAAGGAAGGACAGGTGAAGCCAAAGAAGTAGCCAGTGGCAAGACTGTGAAGAGTTCACTTTTGAATTTTAAACTTTAGAGGATAGGGAACCCCAAGAAAGAGTTTCAATTTTACCTGCCCATCCCTTCACATAGTACCTGAAGCACTAAGATCAAGTTGATATTTTTGGATAGAGCACTCTGGAGGTTGTGTGGAGGATACATGCAAGGGGACATCATTGCAGACAGGGAGACTAGACTGCTAGAGTGGCCCATGAGGAAACTGGTAACCTCGTAGAGTGGTGGTAACAATGGAGAGGAGGGAATGGATTCCAGCATCATTAAGGGCAAAACTGGCAAGATACAGATACCGGATGTGGGAGATGGAAGTAACAATGGGCACTTGACAACTTCCTGCTTTCTGGTTGACCAGTTCAGACTGAGACTATGGAAGGAGCATCTGCTTTAATGCAAGTCCAGTCAGATTTGAAATACTTGTGGAATATCTGGTAGCAAGCAGATAGATAGACAAGTTCAAGCTAGATGGAAGGGCTATGCCGAAGAGCTTTCATGTCAACTTCTTCACGTCATATGTGAAAATATGCAAGTGGATGAATTCACTCAGGAAGAGTGTACCTAATTGAAGACCAGAGGGATAAGCAAATAGGGAATGGTGGGAAATCCCTGATGGTGAAGAACAGGAAGAAGAACCCTGAAAGCAACATCGAAGAAACAAAGGAGAACTGGGAGAACCCATTGTTCTGGGTTCACGGAACAAAGTCGATAGAACAATGTCCACTGAAGAAAGTAGATAGTCCCTGTAGATCTTAGGGAGAAGAGAACAGAGTGATTTGGGGGCAGGGGAAGGAAAGAGGAATGGAAGCTCAGAGACAATGGATTGAATGTAAATGGGAGGGAAATGGAATCAATAAGTACAGACCATGTGCCTTAATTTGCCAGAGCTGTAACAGGGTACCACGGAGTAGTTGACTTAAACAATAGAAATTTATTATCTCAGTTTTGGAGGCTAGAAGTTCAAAATCAGTGTGTCAGCAGGATCATGCTTTCTCTGAAGTCTGTAGTTTTCTTTCCGGTGGTGGCATGCCGGCAATCCATTAACTCAGTGTCTACCCCTGTCACGCAGCCATCTGTCTCCTTCTGTGTTCTCCCCTGTGCCCACACTTCCTCTGCTTATAAGGAAGGCCGTCCAACTGGATTAAGGCCCACTCTGACTTCATTTAGCCTCGTCCTGAGTAATAGGATTTTCAGGTATCCTCTTTAAAGATGAATTCAGATCACAGGACCAAGAGAAGGAACTTGAACATGGCTTTGTGGAGGACCCAATTCAATCCATAACGCCAAGGTTTTGAAAATTTTGGATAAGACAGGGGAGAAAGCATGGATAGTAACTAGAGGCAGAGGAGAGGCCAAGTGTAGGCTTTTAAATGATGTGATAAACTTTAACGTGTTTTTTCTTGGGTAAGAAGAGGCAAGGTTACAAGTTCTAGTGAAGGGTGAACTGCCAGAGCAACGTCCTGGAGAAAACGATGAAGCAGGGATGGGTTCAAAGGCACAGGTGAGCAGAGAGGCCTTGCCTAGGAGAAAGATCCCTCATTCCCAAGGACTGAGAGGAAGGAGATACACTTGGGTGGAGGTGGACTTGCGTCTGTGAGTGTGGGGTGGGCGGTGTTGACGGTGGTAGAAGGCATTCACCTCAGTGGCCATAGTGTCCTCCATGAAGTCTTACACAAGACTGTCCTACAGGGGACTGAGGAAAGTAACAGGAGTGAGACGTGAACGGCATCATGAGGAAACAAGGAAGGTTCGGAATTGCTGTTGAAAGGAGAGTGGGAAAGATGTGCCCCAAGGATAAGTAAGAAGACTGCTGGCTGTAAAGTGCTGAAGGGCCCCCTGAAGTTGGAGATCATCAAGGTTATTCTATTGTTATATAGAAGAGTTAAGTCATCTTCATAAAGGGTGAGTGAAAGAATGGAGTCGGGGGACGGCCTAACCTTTTGGAAAAAGTAAAATGACATCTGTACCTCATAACGTATAAGAAAATAAATTCCCAGATGGCCTAAATAATTAGCTGCTTTAAAAGTGATAAAGTAGAGAATAGGCAGGACACTGCAACTTGTTTTCTGTCTAGCAGCCTAAAGGCTAATTCATTAAAATTCAAAGATGAATTACACTGTGGGTGGCAAAACAAATGTTTTCTTCCCTGAACAGAGCTAAGGCCTTCAAAACAATTTCTCCCAGAATCGAAGTCACTCTTCGCAGCTGTTCAGTACGGCATGATTCAGGCATCACCTCCTCCTCCAAGCCGACCGTGACACCACCCAGTCCTTTCTCTGGGTTTGGCCCATATGGTAACAGCAACAAAGGGAAAAATAGAAAAGCAATAGTAGTTCCACACCTGATTTGGCATCATGTACACATTTTACCTAATAATAAAATGAATTAATTTAAATATAAAAGGAAAGGAAAAACACTAAATATGCATCCATTTGATGGCTTAATCAACAGAGAGGAATTATTCCAGGTGATTTTAAGGCCCAGTAATTTGACTATAAACTTCTCGTGGGGTATACCCCATGCACAAATTAACTGCAAAAAGCTTGGTAGAAGTGTTGATATTGTTATTCTGACTCTATTGGGGGTGTATTGGGCCATCTAAAAATAAGCAATAATTTGATGCCCTAATTGAATCATTCCTGTTTTTGTTGGGTACCAGGATTTTTGGAGTGGGAGAAAGGAAATGCAGATACAAGATAAAATAGCTGCAATTCCTGACCTTGACTGAAGATATGTATGTCTAGGTGTGTGCTTATATATATCTCTAGCTCTGTTTACGGAAAGACCTAGACATAGGGACCCACTGGGTAACTGTGAGCTCTCCTAGTACTCAGATTATACTAGGCTTCTTGGAGAAATGGCTGGTTCTGATCTGGAGGAAGAAAAAGAATAGATGATCCTGAAACATCTTGCCATACTGGACAGCAAGGAAGCTATCAAAACCTAGCACGCACAGAATTCTCTAAGTTAACTTCATGCAACAAGGCAAAACTGTTACCATAACTAGGACCACCCTCACACAACTTCAACAATGCCCAGCTCCTAAGGTGATTTCTGGATTTGCCTGATTGGCTCCAGGGTTTCTTTGTTTTTGTTGTTGTTGTTGTTTTAATAAAGATTTTATTTATTTATTTCTCCCCACCCCCTTTTTGTTTGCACTTGCTGTGTGCTATGTCTTTTAGGAGGCACCAGGAACTGAACCTGGGACCTCCGATGTGGAAGGGAGGTGCCTAATCACTTGAGCCACCTCCATTCCCTGCTTTGTTGTCTCTCATTGTTTTATTCTTCTTGTGTCTCTTGTTGTGTCATCTTGTTGCACCTGCCCATCATGTCAGCTTGCTTTCTTGTTCATTTTCTTTAGGAGGCATTGGGAACCTCTGCTCCCTGCTCTGTTGTGTCTCTCATTATGTTTTTCTTTTTGTGTCTCCTGTTGTGTCAGCTACTAACATGCCTGCCCATCATGCCAGCTTGCTGTCTTCTTTAGGAGGCACCAAGAACAGAACCACCAACCTCCTATGTGGTAGGTAGGAACTCAGTTGCCTGAGCCACATAGGTTTCCCTGTTTGTTTGTTTTTTATATCAATCCTCCAGATAGGTAGAGCTAAATAATTGGAGCCATGAATGGCTAGTTCTAGTTCCCTAGAAGGACCTAATCTAAGTAGATACCAGTCGATAAACACAACATCCTTCAAAATGAAAGGTGACAATGAGGAGGAAAGAGGAGAGAAAAGAATCCACATTAATGAGAAAAGAGATTTTAGGTGAGCAACTGCTATGAAGAATGAGACTTTGGGACAAAGGTAGGTAAAGGGGTTGTCTAAATTAGGACATTTGTTATATTTCCACTGCTGTGTTTTTCAACAGACTTTGTTAAAGAGTTAAATTTCTTCTCAGTTTTTAAAATATTGGATGAGTGTTTTAAGATTGGCCTAGAAGTCATCCCAATCCATTAGAGTTACATTGATAATTTTACTATGTGTTATTACATAGTCGTGACCCCGGGCATAAAAAGAATTGAAAAAAGAAAACATCACTGAATTTTCAATCCCACAAAACTATCATTTATATCTGCTGAAATTAACCTAATTTCCTGAATATTCTTTTAAAGCACTCTATGTGGAACAAGAATTTCCTGAACTCAGTGCTTCTGGTACCTTAATTTCTTTACCAACAGTACTTTTCTAAATAAAAGTGTGCCTCTAAGATAAAATAAAATACACCAAAAAGACCTACCACAGTCCGGTTGAAAGGACATAGGAGCCAAATCTGAAGAGGCTCCCACTGGCCAAAGATAGGACAAATTGAACAATAAGAGTAATAATTGCAGAGGAGTAATATACATTATACATATGTACCTACAAATACATTTTATATATGTATATATATATTCTTGAGTTCATAACATCACTAAAAAAACACATATTTATCACTATTGGAGGATTCTAGTGAACCAACTCAGTATTTTGACAATGAGTAAATAAAAGGAAAGAATCAAACATTAATTCCGCCTTTTCAATACAAACTATACTATTGCATAACCAAATAGAAGATGAGGTGACTTTAAAAAAAAAAAAGGAATCCAACTAACAAAGAAAAAAGGAACAATAGAACATGACCATATTGCAATCCTAATAAATTAAGAAATCTAGGTACTGATTATACATGGATGCTGGAACAACAAAGAGACAATCAGTTATGATGTGTCTTTTTTAAATTTTTTTATTTTATTTTATATATTTCTATCCCCACCCTGTTCCCCCCATTGTCTGCTCTCTGTGTCCATTCACTGTGTGTTCTTCTGTGTCTGCCTGTATTCTCATTAGGTGGCTCCTGGAACTGATCCTGGGACCTTCTGGACTGGGAGAGAGGCGATTATTCTCTTGTGCCACCCCTAATCCCTGTTCTGCTGTCTTCTTTTTTTCTCTCCTCTGTGTCTCTTGTTGGGTTATCTTGCTGCACTATCTCTCAGTGTCAGTCAGCTTTCCTACACTGGGTGGCATTCCCACACAGGGGGCACTCCTCTGTGGGGCAGCATTCCAGCATGGGCCAGCACTCCACGTGGGCCAGCTTGCCCTTACCAGGAGGCACTGGGCATCGAACCCTGGACCTCCTATATGGTAGATGGGAGCACAACTGGTTGAGCCACACTCATTTCCCTGATGTGTGTCTTGATAGAAGAACACTCTACCACCTGGGAAGTACTCTTGCCCCCAGAATCTAACCTGACTTTGATTAAACCTCTAAATTCAACAACAGTATATAGGAAATAAGAGGACAGCAGAAAAGGTTAAATAATGTCATAGAGATGTTATCAGGAAAATTCATGGAAAATTTTTTAGGGAAAATAAACCAAACCCAAGTTTCTTCAAATAAATTGCAGGGGAAAAAAAGAGAAAGAGAGAAAAAGAAATGAGAAGATCTGTGAATGAAAAGTTAGATGCATGGCACCCATAGAGCTCCTACAGATCTGTCTCTTGCTTCTGCGGTGTTTTAACTGAGCAGCCCCAGGGGCCACGACCTCACCTCTTCAGCTTAGAACACCTCCCAACTGCCTCTTCAGTTGCAACCTCCGGGACCCATCTTCTCAGCCATCCCTTGCTTCTGGGACCAGATTACACCGTTTTTTGTGGTTAGCTCCTCGTTGTTGACCAACCGTGAAGCTCCCAGATCCACCAGAATTATTCCCCTGAAGTGGAGGTCCCTGCTAACTGCCTGGTCGCCCTGAATCTGCAGGTTTCTACACCTACCTCTCTCTGGGCTTCTATTTTGGCCAGGACAATGTGGTCCTGAAGGGCATGGACCACTTATTCCACGGACTGATGAAGAAGTGTGAGGGCATTAAGCATCTCTTGAAAAGGGAAAACCAGCACTGCAGCCTCACCGTCTTCCAGGATGCTCAGAAGCGACCCTGAGATGAGTGGCATGAAACCCTGGATTCCATGGAAGCTGCCATGGTGCTAGGGAAGAGCCTGAACCCTTTTGACCCTGCATGCCCTGGGCTCTGCCAGCACAGACTCTTATCTCTGTGACTTCCTGGAGAACCATTTCCTAGACAAGTTGGTGGAACTCATCAAGAAGATGAGCGACCACCTGACCAAGCTCTGCAGGCTGTGCGAGTATCTCTTGGAAAGGCTCATCCTCAGGTGGGACTAGGAGACCTGTGGAGCCCAGAGGCCTCTGGGGTCCTCTGTGCATTCCCTGGTATCCCGGCTTCTACCTGAGCCCCTCCTTTTTTTATAACTACCACCTCACAGCCCTTTGACAAGCCCTGAACCAAGTGTAAACAATAAAGCTTTTCACAGAGGAAAATAAAGAAAGTTAAATGGCATGTTTAAAAGACATAATAACCAAACCAAAGGCAATGTATGGGAATGTATTTGGATTCTGTTTCAAACAAACAAACAAACAAAACCCATAAAATTTATGAGACAATTAGAATTTTGAACACTTTGGTGAGATTATTAATTTTTAAGAGAAATAATGGCATTACTACATTAAGAAAAAGACATTATATTTTAGAGAGTTACACTAAAAAGATATGTCTTGGCGGCGGACTTGGCCCAGCGGTTAGGGCATCCATCTACCACATGGGAGGTCCACGGTTCAAACCCCAGGCCTCCTTGACCCGTGTGGAGCTGGCCCATGCGCAGTGCTGATGCGCGCAAGGAGTGCCCTGCCACACAGGGGTGTCCCCCACATAGGGGAGCCCCAGGCGCAAGGAGTGCGCCCTGTAAGGAAAGCCGCCCAGCGCAAAAGAAAATGCAGCCTGCCCAGGAATGGCGCTGCACACACGGAGAGTTTACACAACAAGATGACGCAGCAAAAAGAAACACAGATTCCTGTGCCACTGACAACAACAGAAGCGGACAAAGAAGATGCAGCAAATAGACACAGAGAACATACAACCAGGGTGGGGGGGAAAGGGAGAGAAATAAATAAATAAATACATCTTAAAAAAAATAAAAAAATAAAAAGATATGTCTTGGGAGCAGAGGTGGCTCAAGCAGTTGAGCTCCTACTTCACATATGGAAGGTCCCAGGTTTGGTTCCCTATGCCTCCTGGAAAACAAACAAATAAACAATGAGCAAAACAAATGAAAAAACCAACTCAGGGAAGCCGATGTGGCTTAGTGGTTGGGTGCCAGCTTCCCACACAGAAGGTCCCGGGTTCAATTTCTGGCCCCCAGTACCTAAAAAAAAAAAAAAAAACTGTCTTGGCAAGGGAAGGATTAGAGAGTGGGATAGAGATGAAACATGAGTTGTTAATTTTTGAAGCTGGTTGATGGGTACCTGGGGTCATTATACTATTTTGTCTACTTTGTGTGTGTGTTTAAATATTCCAAAGTCAACTGTAAAAAAAAAAAATGTATCATTTATCCTTAGTTAATGAAGATCAAGCCTTTCCATCTGGCTAGATAAACTTGCCCAAAGCTAAATTTAGCCAATATTGTTATCGTCTCCTAACTAATCCGATTTGCCCTGATCGCTGCTGAGCAGCTGAAATAACTGTTGCTCTCATCTTTTCCCCTCTTTGCTTTTCCGATACCTACACAAATAAGCAAATGATGCTTGGGAAGTGCCAACATGAACAGAAGCCCCGGAGCTGCTGGTATTGGCAGAACTTTCTGGGTGTCTTACATAACCTCTTCCCTATCTCTGACATTAGAAATCCTGCTTAGCGCTTCTAACAGGAGACTTGGGTAAGATTTAGAACAGCTGCCTCTGACATTAGGCACATGTGAAAACTTGAATAGTCACCTCATACAAATTATTTTCAAACACTCAATGAAAAATCAGTAAATACCTTTGCATATTTCAATATCATGGACCAACTCACAACAGTAAACTTTGGAGTATGTCATTCCACACAGAGAGACAGAATAGTTGATGTAACCTGTGCAACTGGAAGCCCAGCTGGAGCCCATAAGGGCAACCAGCAGCGTGTTCAAGACAGCACTGTGGAAGGAGAGCATTTTTCACATTCTGGAGCTTGGGTAAGACAAGCAGGCAAAGTAATGGAGAAGTGTTCATTTAGGTTAACGTGAAACCATTCTTTGTTCAATTAATTTTTTCACTTCATTGTAGTGGTAGGATATTATATAAGCTTTTCAAGTAAAGTGGCTGTTTCCTTTGAAATAAAAGCAATTAATCAAACCAAAACAATCACAATCTGAGGTTTGAAGCAGATGGTGCATGTAATTTTACAGAACTGCGCAATCCTACAGTACTCTTCTTCCAGAAGAGAGCCCCAAAGTGTGGGCTTTTTCTTCTTAAAGGAAAAATGAATATTCTTGCACTTTATCTCTTTCTGTGTTTTAAAAATAGGTTTCAAGCCATGTTCTTATGTCTGAAATAATTACCCTGGCAATTTGGGAAGATTTCTGTGGTGTTTTCCTAAATATTTTTTTAGGCAGCAATTTCATTTTTATCTTTGAAAGAGTATATGCTTCATATTTCATGAGACTGTAGTTTTGTTTCTAAATTTAAATAATTCCTTCCTATTTTGCAAAATAGCTTGTGCTCATAGATGCACAGACACATTCAATAAATTTGGTTTTGAATTGTTAATGATATAAAACTGATTTTAAGCATCTTTGTTATTGGGGGCGGGAGGGGGTGAGAGGCTAGAGGGGCTCCTAAACAAGAATAAAAGATTCAAACAGGTATAAGAAATTATCTAATATGGTTCTTCATGAATTATTATCCTTAGAAGTTTATTGCTATCAAATAATCTCCTGGTCCTCATTTTTACTCATGTATCAGTAAAGCAGTAAACAAGCAATTGTTTATTCATATACTCACGTCTGGAGACTTTTGCCATGTGTCTGTCTTACATAGACTCTTATCTTTCTGTGTGATTTACCAGATGGCCTGGTACACTGCCACACATATACTAGGAGTATGTGTAATAAATTCTGGCTAAGGATCTTGTTTTCTAAAGGCAAGAAAAACAGAAATAGATTCTGAATCTTTGAGGCTATAAATTGCCTCAAATTTTCCTAATCACTCAGTTGCATATTATTATTTTAAGCTGGTTAAGTTACCACTAGGGTTTCTAAATGTGCTTCTCAAAAATTTCTATGTGCCATCAGTGGCTTTTTAGGGGTAGATTCTCAATTTTCCAGTATCTTGCACACTGAACATTTAAACAAGTATAGCACATGCCTTGGTAGATAGGCTTCTTTGGATATTTATTACTAAAGTTAGTTTCTTTTATAAGCCTCTTTCTCTTTCCACTTAATGAGAATCTCCTGGGCAACTATTCTAGGATAAATTCCATTAAAATTTACATTTTCCTCTACACATAATAGCTCAATATAGTTCTGTATTCCTATTGTTTGTCCAAATATGAACTATCAAGGTAGTTTCATGTTTGTAATCATCTCCATGACAACTATTGATCTGGGATCAAATAAAGTGCTATCCCAAAGGACTAAGATTAAACCTTTTGAAAACAAGACCCAGCATCATTACATAGACTGCTGTGGGAGTAGGGACAGAAGGGAGATCCAGGTGTAAGAAAAAAGGTTGGACTTCAGTTAAATTAGAATGTGGCTAAAACTGACCTTTACTATCCTCAATTTCCTCAGTCCCTCCTTTATGGTATGACCAGTACTGCCACTTCAAAATATGTTCTGTTGAGAAGGACCAGGGAATAATTCTTTATAGAACCTCTTGCCGGCAGTGTGCCCTGCAGGCCTGGTCTCTGGTTGTGGAAGGAGAGGCGGCAGCGAGGGGATAGGGTAGTAGTCTGTCAGGCAGCCAGCTTCTCTGAAATCACACCACACACGCGGCTGCCTGGGCTAGCAGTAACACCTACTCCACCTATGTGGAAGGCCGGCTCAGAAAAGGAAACTGTGATGAAAGCCTCTTTAAAGCCCTAATTGTGACTCCTGGCCGAGTCTGACGTTATGTGTGGACTATGCCGTGAATATGGAAATAGCACTTCAAAAGAGGGGTCTTGTTTTCCTGCAAATGTGCCAAAGAGAAAATAACAGGGAGAGGAGGCCTGTAATCCCAGAAAGTACAGATCCTGCCAAACGGTTTCTAAACGTGCTTCTCAAAAATTTCCACGGGCCATCAGCGGCTTTTTAGTAACTTCCGGCAATGAAAAGAGCAGAAATCAATGAAACTGTGAGAAAACAAACATTTAAGCGGACTGGCTTGCTGAGAAAACAGGTAGTCATGCTTTTAAGGCACAGTGTGCATATGGCACTGGTCCCCTCCGCAAACTAGAAAGGCAGAAATACACAAAGTTGTATCACTTTTTGATGCTGCAAGGAAAATGCTGAAGCTCTAAGAGGAAGTTTCCACATATTTCTCTAGTTGAAACTCATGTGAATGACTATTTCTGGGGTATGTATTAGGTAACCAGACTGACTCACTGGAACTTACACAGTGAGTAATTTTTTTTTTCTTTAACTTTGGATTCCAAAAAGGCAGTGATTTTTACCATTTGATAGAATTCTTTTTAGTCAGCCAGAAAGAACCCAAAAGATGTGGGTCAGAACACAAAACAAAGGAAAAAAGTTTTGCTCATGGACAAGATGAAAATTTCCGGAATACCCAATGACTTTGATCAATTTAGGTAAACCCTTTAATTCAGGCTGGTTATTTCACTAACATACCAAGAGATCATTGGATTGTTGGTATGAATCAAAGGGACTATTGCATCATCTCCTCTTGGTCCAGCTGGAGTCTCAAAAGGGGTGACCAAGCATCACACCACCCAGGCATTGCCCCTCTCTAGCCGTCCAGAGTGTTTGCTCTGGCAAACGTGTCAAAAAAGAAAGTCAAGTTTGTCTCATCAGTTTTAGACAGTTACATAAGCAAGGTCCAGCCAGTCATTTCCTAACTTAGTGCTGAAGTCTGTTTTATCTTCTCACCCCATTTCTCTGCTGTCCAGACGGCTAGGAAAATTTTAGTAATTTCTCAAAGAACCAACAGCTTCAAAGAAAAATTTAGACATGTTTTCTTATAAAAATAATACATCCTTACTGTTTTAAAAATTCAAATAGTAGAAGAGAGTATTAATTTAAAAGCAAGTCTTCTTCACTCCAAATTCTCTATCCATGTCCAATCACAGCCTCACTCACTAGAGATAACCATGAAAAAGGTTACTTTATATCTTTATAGAAGCAAGAAAAATTGATTGCAAATATTATATGTCAGGCACTAGGCAAGATGCTGAAGACACAAAAAGATAAATGCTTCCATCCCTTTTTATTCACAAATTTATGGGTTGAGAAAGTCGACATGAAAACACCCAGTGCAATACGTATAATCAGTGTATTATGGGGGAAAAAAGAGAGACTGATTTTGCTGCAGTGTTGAAGGTGGGGAAGACATTGAGGAATGTTCCACTTGAACTGCGCTTTTTAAAGATGCATGACAAATCAAAGGAGAGAGTGGAGGTGGAGCCAGGAAAAGAATTCCAGCCATAAGGAATCACATAAGCAAAAGCACGGAGTGGTGAGCCGTCATGATGTGTTCAGGGAATGGTTGATCATCTGGTGTGGCTAAAACGTAGGGGATTAGTTTGGGGGTGTGGTGGGAGTGAAGGCTGGAATTGTAGTCTGGACCATGTTGTATAGTGTTTGGAATTCCACACGGAAGATTTTGTGCCTTACTGTATAAGGGAATTGTATAAAATTTTGTTTAAAAAATTTTAAGTGAGACATAATCAAATCTATATTTAGAAAGACGATCTGGCACGTAAGAGGTATAGAAAATTGTTTGGGGAGTGGATGGATCAGAGGAAGGAGAGACCAAAGGAAGGAAGGCAAGTTAAGAGGTATTGCAATAGTCACAACGGAAACCAGAATAAGAGAGGAAAGAATGGCAATTTTGAGAAAGACTCAGTGAGACTTGTCAACCAGCTAAATGTGGAGGGATGGAGATGAAAAGTCAAAGGTAATTCTGAGCTGTCTCTCTTGGGTAGCTGGGGGGTAGGGGTTGAGGATGGAAAGGGACAGGGATGGGGAGGGAGTAGGAAAATGAGCTAAAACTATAATACTCTTAGAAGAAAACATAGGTGACCTTGGATTAAGCAATGGTTTCTTAGATATGACACCAAAGACACAAACAAGAAAAGAAAAAATAAATTGGATTTCATTAAAATAAAAAAAATTTGTGCTTCAAAGAACACTATCAGGAAGTAAAAAGACAGGTCATGGGCTGGGAAAAATATTTGCAATTCCTAAATCTGGTAAAAGACTAGTACCATGATTGTACGTATTTTTAAAACCCTCTTAAAACAATAAAAAAAGACAAAGGATTTGTACAGATGTTTCTCTAAGGAAGATATACGAATGGCCAAATGGCCCATAAAAAAAGATGCTTAATATCTTAAGACATTAGGGAAATGAAAATCATAAACCACAATTGGATATTGCTTTACACAGATCAGTATGACTAAAATCATAAAGATGGATAATAAGTGTTGACAAGGATGTGGAGAATTGGAACTCTCATTCCCATTTTACATTATTGGGAATGTAAAATGGTGGAGCCACATTGGAAAACAGTTTGACGGTTCTTCAAAAAGTTAAACAGAGTTGTCATATGATCCAGAAATCCAACTCTTCTGTATATATCCAGTAGAATTTAAAACATATGTTCATACAAAAATGCATACACAAATGAATAAGAATATCAGCATTCTTCATACCAGTCAAAAAGTGATACAAATGTCCATTAATTGATGAATGGGTAAACAAAATGTGGTATATCCATTAAATGGATTATTATTCAGCCATTTAGAAAGGAATGAAACATGCTACAACATGGATGAACCTTGAAAACATTATCCACAAAAGGCCACATATTGTATGATTCCATTCTTATGAAATGTCCATAATAGGCAAATCCGCAGAGACTGATGGGAGATAAGAGGTTGTCAGGGGCTGGGGGGGAGAAGAGAATGGGGAGTATGATGGTTTAAAACTGTATTTACCCCCAGAAAAGTATACTCTTAAAGTTAATCCATTCCTTTGAGTGTGGATCCATTGTACATAGGATCTTTTGGTGAGCAGGATCTTAAGATGTGACCCACCTCATTCAGGATTGGTCTTAATCCTCTTACTGGAGTCCTTTATAAGAGAATGAAATTCAGACAGAGAGAACTCTGCAGAAGGAAGAAACTGGAAGCAATTAAACCTGGAAAAGAGAGATCAGCAGATGCCACAATGAGCCTTGCCGTGTGACAGAGGAGTCCAGGATCACTGGCAGCTCATCTTTAGGAAAAAAGTATCGCCTTGATGATACCTTGATTTGGACATTTTTCTCAGTCTCTTATTAGCTTATAAGTTAATAAATTTCCATTTTTAAAAGCTGGCCCATTCCACAGTATCTATATCTTGGCAGCACAGCAAACTGGAACAGGGAGTGACTGCTAATAGGAATGGAGTTTCTTTTCTGAGTAATAAAAATGTTCTGGAATTATACAGTGGTGATAGTTTTGTAAATATACTAAAAATTAGTCAACTGTTCACATTCAAAGGGTAATTTTTATGACATGCGAATTATATCTAAATTTAAAAATGATATAAGAAACGGAGGATCTAACAATCTAGATGTAGTGATAGGAGACCCATTTATTCAATCAACTGATACACACAATGTACTCTTTTAGACATTTGGGGATATTTGACCACCTCTTCTGCCCTTCTCCTGTAATTCTGCCTAAGAGCCTTTGGGTGCAGCTAAACAAAGGGAATGTTTGCACCTCGGTGGGGAGTTGGGGAACTGTGGTAGTGGAGGGCAGCGTGAGAAGGGTGTCTGCTAGAGGACATCCTGGTGTGGGGTATCAGATTTCAAGTGGGGGGTAAGGAGACCAGGGGGGTTGGTGGCAGCAATGGGAGATTGGCTACATAAAGGGCGACTGTTCAAATGATGAACTATATAAAGAGAATGGGGACCAGGCTTCTTACTGTAGGAAAAAAGAGTTACAAACTCGGACATGGAGAAATCTAGATGAACACTGTGGTTTTGGATCAGAATGAGAGGTTTCAGTGTGAAATCATGATTTTCAGCATATAGATATGGAAATGAATTGTGCATGTGTGTGTGTATATGTGTGTGTATTCACCAGCTTTGCCAGAGAGATGGCCTGGAGGTAGTGCCACCCGATACAATAAGAACATTTAGCACCCAGACCTTGGTTTCTAAATATCCTCCACCAAAAGAAACTAAGGTTCCTTGGAGAAATGGAGGATTCCAGGGCTGGGGCAGGGGAAGATGAACTTTTTGTGTGCCAAAAAGTAAAGAAGTGCTCAAAGAATGATGGAAGGCAGATCAAAGCGGCTCCCAGTGGACAACTTGGACATTAAAATGAGCAATGTTAGCAACGGATGAAAACCCTCTGAAGGAAAGAGGAAACCACGAATCGATACTAATATAACCAAATAAATAAATGAACAAATTTTAAAAGTTTGATGTGGAATGAGATTTTCAAAATAATTTCAATGTATTTTTCCATGAAATATTTACTATTAACAAAGGGGAAAGAGTAATTTTGCAAAGGAATACCACCTGATCAAATGATGAAGGTGAACATCACCAGTAAAGGGTCAAGTCAGAATCATGGCCAGCAGACTTGACACAGTGAGAGCACCATAGCATCACTTCTCTGTTGGTCCTCCCCAAGGACACATAACTCGAATCTAAAGAAAAGGAAACACCAGGCAAAACCAAACTGTGGGACATCCACAAAATAACTGTCCTATATTCTTCAAAAGTATCAAGGCTATGAAAGTCACAGGAAGACTGAGATACTGTTCTGGATTGAAGGAGACTAATGAGACAGGAAACCTAAATGTAATGTGTGACTCAAATGGATCTTTTTTACAAAATGGACATTATTTGAAGCAATTGACAAAACTCAAGTGGTGTCTGAGGAGTAGGTGTAGTCATGTAAAGATGTCAATTTTCAGACTGTCTCATTTTGATGGTTGTATTGAGGTTATGTAGAATGTTTCGTTTTTTTAGGGATCATACACGAAAGTATTTGAGGATGATGGGCATCGTATTGACAATGTACTCTTACAAATGGCTCAGGAAAAGACATTTTTTTTTGTGCTGTTTCCACTTTTCTGTAAGTTTGAGATTGTTCAAACGAGAAGAAAAGAAAAAAAAAATTTGATCCTTAGGGATCTAAAGAATTAAGCAGTGAGAGGTGACACTCAGAATGTTTGGTTTCATTGTTTCGTGTAGGTGTGTGGTTGTGGCTGTTGTAAGTTACACACACTGAAGCACTACAGATGGCCTGCAGTTGTGCTCTACCTGGACCCAAACCTTCTGCCCCATTCATATGTCTTTAGACTTTTATGGCTCATTTATAAATTCAATAGAATGTGTGTAAATTTTCATAATCTCTATGGCTAGTGCCAGCTTTCCATACGGCCTCTAGAATCTGAGTTATAACTAATTTTTAACTTTCCATTGCTCCTGGTGATTCAAGACATGGGGCCATAGGATATTTTGAATTTAACATTAAAAAGTTATACAGATTTTGGGGAAGCGGCTGTGGCTCAATCAGTTGGGCTCCCATCTACCATATGGGAGGCCCTGGGTTCACGTCCCAGGGCCTCCTTGTGAAGGCAGGCTCACCCATGTGCCATGGAGAGCTGATGGCCAGTGCACCACGGAAACCTGGTGCAGCAAGCTGACGCAACAAAAGGAGACAAGCAGATACAGAAACAATGTGCAGCAAATGGATGCAGAGACAGTAAAGAATGGAACAAGCCGCAAGGGGGATAATACTTAATTTTTTAAAAAAGTTATACAGATTTTAGCCCTTAAATGCAGGCTAAGTAAGTGTGAAGATTTTTCTTTTTCTAAACTATTCCATATAATTAATTCTCTAATATGTTGTTTTATATAAAAGGTAATACATTTGCATGAAATGGTTTTCCTATAAATCATTAATCAAGCTAATAACGAACTCTAAGCAATCCCGTTTCAATACATTCCAACCTTTAGCTTCCCTTCCCTCTCAGCTTTCTTTTTTTTTTTTAAGATTTATTTTATTTATTTCTCTTCCCCCCCTCCCTCGCCCCCACCAGTTGTCTGCTCTCTGTGTCCATCTGCTGTGTGTTCTTCTGTGTCTGCTTGTGTTCTCATTAGGTGGCCCTGGGAACCAATCCTGGGACCTTCCAGAGTGGGAGAGAGGCGATTACTCTCTTGCACCACCTCAACTCCCATTCTGCTACATCTTCTTAGTTTCTCTCCTCTGTGTCTCTTGTGTCATCTTGCTGTGCCAGCTCTCTGCATTGGCTGGCACTCCTGGGTAGGGCAGTTGTCCCATGCTGGGCAGCATTCCCATACATGGAGGCACTCCTGCATGGGGCAACACTCCCACGTGGACTGGCAAACTGCATGGGCCAGCTCACTGCGTGGGACAGCTTGCCCTCACCAGGAGGCCCTGGCTTCCAACCCTGGACCTCCTATATGGTAGACAGGAGCCCAATTGGTTGAGGCACATCTGTTTCCCCTCTCTCAGCTTTCTTAAAATTACTCCCAGTTATTAATCTGTACTTGTCAATAGTCAAACTCAGACCAGATTGTAGGGGTCCATTTCTACACACCTGCCATTGCGGGGGGGGGGGGGGGGGGGGAGGGAGGAAAGCTGCCCAAGCAGGTTGGGTGGAGGGAAGAGTAGGGAGAAGGATAACATTTAACGTTATCCAGTTCTGACCTGTGCCCATCCATCAAAGGTCTTTTCAGTGCCAACTATGTGTCAGGCAGCATCTTAAGCAGTGGGGACTAAAATGAGGAACGAGATATCTAGACCCTTTAAGGAGGTCAGAAAGGATGAGCTAGAAATTTAAATAGATTCTACAAATGAAGTCAAATATAAAGTGCTATTGTAGGGGGAAAATTGCTGCCTGACAGGAATAAGGAACATCCTCACAGAAAAAAGTAACCTTAAAAAGCCCGGCCTTGGTTGTGGTTTGCCAGGAAAGGAAGAAGGGAGGGAATTGCTAGCAGAAGAAAGAGCTGAAGCAAAAAGCTGAAGGTGTGATAGGGCAGTGCTTCAGAGCTGAGCTAATGGGAGCGTCACGAGGCACTGTACGTCTGCCAGGAGGATGAGGAGAGCAGAGCGGCCTGGATGGGGCCAGGATGATCAAAAACAAACAACCAGACAGCAACAACAAACACTCCCGTGTGCTATGCTAAGGAGTTTGGACTTCCTCCCTCATACGGGATGGATGTCCGTGAAGCGTTTCCCGGGGAGTGACACAGGGAGCCCTTCCCGACTGCAGGATTCTGGTTCTAAGGAGAGGGAGCAGGCAGACCTGGGGCCTCTGGAGGGAGGGTCTGTCTGACCTCTCCCAGTGAGGATTGCTCATTCTACTGCTTCATTTAGCTCTTGACTCAGACCTTACCTCCTCCCCTCCTGCTAACCTCACTAAAAGAGCATCCCCAGCATTTTCTATTCCTCATCTGGCCTTATCTTTCTTTATAGCACTTCCTGGATTTTGGCTTAGGTATTTATCGGCTATTGTCTGTCTCCCCCTCTGGTAGATAAACTTTGTGATAACAGCGATTTTGTCTTATTATCACTGCCTCCCCCGGGCATCATCATGCAGGGCCTGGCATATAAGTGCTCGAATATTCTTGAATGAGTGAAAAGTGACACCCATTACAAATTCTGGTGCAAAGAACCTGGGAACCATACAACTCCAATTCTAGGAAGGGAACTTTACAGTCACAGGTGCCCCCTTTCCACGGTCTCTGGAGTTGGTGTGAGCAGACAAGGGGCTCTGGCAGACCAAGGTGAGGAAACATAGGGTAAGAAGCCCCAAGAGGCTCTAAAGAGCAAAAAAAAAAGCCATCCAAATGTGTAGGCCAACACTTACCCTTAAAATCTTTTTCTGTCAGTTGCTGTTTTTGATTGCCTAAATAGCTATCACAAATACTACAAAATGGGTTGACTTAAACAATGCTTTTTTTTAAATAGGGAAATTGTAGGTTTACCAAAAGTCATGTAAAAAATAGAGTTCCCATATACCACTCATAGTTTTTCCTATTAAAATTTCACATTAGGTTTGTTACAGTCGATGTAACAATACTGTATTATTATAATTACACTATTAACATAGAGTTTACATTAGGGTTCGCTGTTTGTGTTGTACAGTCCTATGACGGTTTTTTTCTTTTTTTAATTCTTTTATCATTTCTTAAAAACCAATTTTTATCCTAGTTGCATTTTCACCACCTAAAATTCCCCCCCCCCTTTTAACCACATTCAAATATATAATTTAGTGGTGTTAATTACATTCCCAATTTTGTGCTACCATCGCCTATGTCAGTTATCAAAACATTTTCCTCACCCCAAACAGAAACTCTGTACCCGTTAAGCATTAACTCTCACTCTCCCACCTTCACCCGGCAGCCCTGGTAACCTGTAATCTACTTTCTGTATCTATGAATTTGCATATTCTAGTTACTTCATATAAATTAAATCATATAATAGCTGTCGTTTTGTATCTGCTTTATTTTATACAACATGATGTTTTCAAGGTTCATCCATGTTGTAGCATGTGTAAAACTTGACTCCTTTTTACAACTGAATAATATTCCATTGTATTATATACCACATTTGTTTATCTGTTGATGGACACTTGGGTCACATCCATCTTTTGGCAATTGTGCCGCTATAAACATTGGTGTGCAGGTATCTGTTTGAGTCTCTGCTTTCAAGTCTTTTGAGGATACCTAGAAGGGGAATTCTGGATCTTATGGTGACACTATACTTAACTTTCTGAGGACCTGCCAAACAGTTTTCTACCACAGCTGCACTATTGTATTCCCACCAACAACCCCTCCAACACTTGTTCTTTTCCATAAAAGTAGCCATTAATGGGTATGTAATGGCCTCTTATTATAGCTTTGATTTGCATTACCCTAATGGCTAGTGTGTGGAGCATCTTTTCATGTCTTGTTGGCCATCTGTATATCTTCTTGGGAGAAGTGTCTTTTCAAGTCTTTGCTCATCTTTTAGTTGGGTTGTCTTTTTGTGGTGAGTTGTAGGATTTCTTTATATATTCTGGATATCAGATATATGATTTCCAAATATTTTCTCCCATTCTGTTTTACAGTCATGATGAAATCGTGTGATACACAAAAGTTTTAGATTTTTTTGCAGTTCCATTTATCTGTTGTTTTTTCTCTTGTTGTTCATGTTTTGACTGTAAAGTCTATCAAACCAATGCCAAACACAAGATCCTGAAGATGCTTCCCTATGTTTTCTTCTAAGAGGGATTTATAGTTTTGGTTCTTATATTTAGCTTTGAACCATCTTCAGTTAATTTTGTATATGGTGTGAGGTAGGGGTTTACTTCCATTATTTTGCATATGGATATCCAGTTTTCCCAGCACCATTAGTTGAAGAGACTATTCCTTCCCCATTGAGTGATTTGGCACACTTGTCTAGTTGGTTTATAGTCTCTTTCAAGTCTTCTATTTCCTTATTGATCTTCTTTCAAGATGTTCTATCGATTGTTGAATATGGAATATTGAAGTCTGCTACCATTAATGTAGAACCATCCATTTCTCCCTCCAAATCTGTCAATACTTGCTTCATACATTTGGGCTCTGTTAGTAGGTGCATTTATAATTGTTATGTTATCTTATTGAATTTATTCCTTTATCAGTAAATAGTGATCTACTTTGTCTCTCATAGTAGTTTTTGATTTAAAGTCTATTTTATCTGATATTAGTATAACTATACCATCTCTCCTTTGTTTATGATTTGCATGGAATATATTTTCCCATTGTTTCATTTTCAATCTACTTCCGTCTTAAAATTTAAAATGAGTTCCTTATAAATAGCATATTTTGGGTCATGCTTTTTTTTAAATCCATTCTGTAAATGTAGAGTTTAATCCATTTACATTTAAGGCAACTACTGAAAATACAGGACTTTCTTCCATCATGCTGCTATTTGATCTTTGTAATCCTTATACCTTTTATACCCTCACTTTTTCTATTAATGCCTAATTCCATATTTATTTGCTTTTTTGTAGTGTACCCTTTTGCATCTCTTCTGATTTCTTTCTGAATATATTTTTCAGATATTTTCTTTGTGGTTACCATAGAACATAACTTTAACATCCTAAACCCATAATAAACATTGATTTGTTAACAACCTAACTTTAATATCATACACAAACACTGTTCCTATACCTCTCCATTGCCCCACCTTTTTGTCATACTTGCTACAAATTATATATTTATATGCTGTATATCTGAAACTATAGATTTATCAGTACTCTTTATGCATTTGCATTTTAAAACCTATAAGAAGTAAAATGTGGAGTTACATACCCAAACATATAATACAAGTAGTTCTGGCATTTATATTTACTGTATGGTTACCTGTACTACAGGTCTTTATTTTTACACTGCTTCGATCCACTATCTAGTGTCCTTTCCTTTCAGTGTGAAGAACTCCCTTTAGCACTGCTTGTAGGGCAAGTCTAGTGATAATCTCCTTCATCTTTTGATTATCTGGGAATGTCTTAATCTCATTCTCATTTTTGAAAGACAGTCTTGCTGGACATAAAATTCTTGGTTGGCAATTGTTTTCTTTCAGCATTTTAAATAATTGGTCTGTCTGCTCATTGTTTGCTTGCAGTCTCCAGGAGGCACTGGGAACTGAACCTGGGACCTCCCACGTAGGAGGTAAATGCCTGACAACTGAGCCACATCTGCTCCCTGATACTGCATTCGGGCTCCTGTTTACATAACATGTTACTTTTCCCTTGCAGCTTTCAGGTTTCTTTGTCCTTGGCATTCAACTGTTTGCCTACTATGGTATGGGGGTGGTTTTCTTCAAGTTTATCCTATTTGGGGTTTGTTGGGATTCTTGAATGTATATATTCATATCTTTTGTTAAATATGGGAAGTTTTCTTGCATTGTCATTTTGAATATTCCTTCTACCCCTTCCTCTTTCTTTTCCTTCTATGTCTTCCATAATGAGTATATTGGTACACTTGATGGTGTCCACAGGTCTCATGCTCTTTTTGCTTTTGTTCATTCTTTTTTTCTTTCTGATCCTCAGCCTGAATTATTTCAATTGTCATGTCTTTGAGTTCACTGATTTTTTCTTCTTCTACCAGCTCCAATCTGCTGAAAACCTCCTGGGAAATTTTTATTTCAGTTGTGTGGTCTTCGACTCTAGTATTCCTGCTTGATTCCTTTTTAAAATTTCTCACTCTCTGAGATTCTCATATTGTTCATCATTTTCTGGCCAGTTTTTGCTAGTTGTGCAAAGATTCTGTGGGAGAATGGCACCCTAGAGCATCTTACCTCACCATCTTGGTTGACTCCAAATAAACACATTTGGAATTTATTGCCTCACAGTTTTGGAGACTAGAAGGCTTACTTCCTCCAAGCATGGGTAAAATTCTGATGCTGGCTGCAGGCTATCTTTGGGAATCCTTGGCTTTCTTGTCACATGGCAATCTCCTCTCCTTTCTCTGGCTTCTCTTTTAAGGCCTCCAGTAATTCAAACTAAGATACACCTTCATTCAGTTGGGCCAGACCTTAACTAAGAGCAGCATCTTCCAGAGATTGCATTTACAATGGGTCCATACCCCAAATATTGCAGATTATGATTAAATTGAAGTACACAATCAATCTACCATAGGTCCCCAAAGCTGACTCTTTATAATGGGAAGGTATGACGCAGATAATATTGTGATTTAGGGTTATTAGAACCTAACCAAGGACCTCAGTGGAGTAAGATGATGAAGCTTTAATCTTTTCTCTAAAACACTGTCCAAAGCCAGAGCCTGGAATCCCAAAGCTGCTTTTTCCCGAATGCCCATGACATCGCAGAATGGGCAAGCCAGGTCATCTAGGAGAACTCATCAGTCTCCTGAGGTCTCAGCCTTAATATGCTACCTTCAATAGCCAGCAGCTAGCTTGCTTGACTCCAAAAACATGAGGGGCAGTCATTATACACAGGCATATGCATCAACAAGCTTCCTGGGCAAGTGCCCCATCTGTGGAGGTATTTTCTTGCATCTCTGGTAGCTGGAGTGAGATGGAGTGGGAGAGAAGCCAGAAAATTCTCATAATGCTGGCTGATGGGTCAAATCCTTAGCTTTCCCAAGCACATGGCTAGCAATCACCTCAAATCTCAGGGGAAACAGACTAATCACAATAATCTGAAAATCAGCGACTTTTGTTTCTAGGCCTTTTAAATTTGAGAGCCAACCGCTTTGTTCTTCTTTCAGGCAACCAAAACCTTGTATTCTGGATATGCAAGGATATAGTCGTGGTGCTATTGCTTGGCATCTTGGTGATTATGAAGACACCAATCAAAGAAATTCCAAATGGGCTATCCTGGTTAGGCAGAGTAAGTCGCCAAGAGCTACCAGACCATCTAAGCTCCAAAAGCTACCTCCAAAGGAAGAGGTATGATCTTACGTTTGTTGAATCATCTTAGGAAAAAAATCAGACTGTTTTAACAAGTGAGTTAGAGAGTATTGTTAAATAGTAATACTATTAATAATCACAAATTTATAGGTGTTTTATCCTACCAAAACATTTGTAATTATATTGGATTTCTACAGGAATGTCATACACTGGGTAGGTGGATATTATTCCCATTTTATAGCTAAAGAAAACAAGATGTTGTGTGGTTCAGGCCTGAGAACTGCTTATTTATCCTATGGTTTAACCTGGAGAGAATGGCCATCCCTTTGATTTTTGAAAGCTGAGAAAGCACCAGTCTGTGAAAGGGAGTTAAATATGTAACCTCCCATAACACCCCTCACAGATTGGTTAGCATACTAAGAATATACTAGTTCAAATTTTAGTTCTTTCCCTTTACTATCTACAGAATCTCGGGCAAGTAAAATTTTCCTGTGTGGGCTTTTGTAAGTAATATGGGGCATTAGTATTTTCCCTGAATATTTTGTAGAGTTATCATGAGAATCAAGTAAAAATATGTCAACAACTATTTCCCAAGGCCCGTAGTCAAACCACTCTCCTGTTATCCTTCTTCAAAACCCACAGCACAATGCATTTTGTACTGATTTCAATATTGAGTATGACAACAAATTTCTCTGATAGAAAAGTGAATATAATTGCTTAGATACATTTGGAGATTCCTATCCCTATGTGAAGACTCTTCTCTCTCCATTGAAGAACCTTGCCAACTCACTAGAACATTGTTTAGTCTGTTGCCAGAGATCTGATTCATCAGCAATTAATTATTTCTATTTGAAACTTTCCGTGAAGGGAGCCACAGTAGTCCTCCTTGGTAGGTCCTGACCCCAGGGACATTTTGTATTGAAAAAGGGAGTAGTTCGGCAGCTAACATTCCTATGTGGTCTGAATTTTGGGTTGGCTCCAAATGAGAGGATTTATTGCAGGGTGTGTTTGAAGGGTTTCAAATTACTTGCCATCACTGACATAATTTTGTGAAGAATTAGCACTATCACAGATTAAGCTATTCCAAATGCCTCCTCCTATTGTTCATTAAATCCAATTGAGATATTTTGTTCACTAAAAAATCTTTTAAAAGACTTTAAAAAAAATTTCAAATTTACAAGACAAAGAACTCCCAATCTCTCTTCACACAGAATCATCACTTGTTAATTTGGTTTACTTCAATGCTCTTTCTTTGTATGTATGTGTATGTGTGTATAGACACACACATTTTCTTTTCTGGACCATTTGAGAGTAAATTGCAAACCTGAAGCCCCTTCACCCCTAAATATTTCAAGGTATATTTCCTAAGAACAAAGATGTTCTCTCACATAATCACAATATAATAGTAAGACTCAGGAAATTTGATATTAACACAATATGTAGTTCATATTCAAATTTTATTTAAATGTCCATTCTTTTTTATCTGATCCATAATCCAATCTAGAATCATGTCTACATTTAATCATCATGTCTCTTTAGTCTCCAATTTGGAACAGTTCCTCTTCTGGTTGTTTGATACTGAATTTTTTTTAAGAATATAGGCCAGTTCTGTAGAGTATCTCTATTTGGGTTTGCCTGATGTTTCCTCATGAGGCTATGTGTTTTTGGCAGAAATCCCAGGTAAGTTATGTAGTGTCATTCTCAGTGGATCACTTCAAGATGTACTCATGTCAGCTTAACTTATTATTGGTGATGGAACTGATCATACCCCCTCCTTTCCAGAGATGAACAAAATATTCTATCACTCAAAATAATCTCTACCAACCAGGTTTTGTTTTAAATTTGCTTGGATACTTTAGAGTCTTGTTGCCTAAGTTCACACAGTTCTGTTGATACTTCAATAATTTCTCTTCCTTGGCTGGAGCCAAGATGGATTCACCTTATAAAAATTCTCTACTGGGAAAATAATTTGAAGCAAATATTATAAATTCAAAAGCAAATTATGAATACAACATGTGCCTCCTTGTACATAGTCACTAATGAGTGACTACTATTACTATTCTTATCTAAGACACCAGCATATTTTCTATTCTTATGATCCTATCAGAAACAGTAGAAGCTGTACTAAAAGCAGCCACTAAAGGTAAAAATTTGTCAACAGATTTGAGAGAATATTAGGGAGGATTTTAAAAGCATGAACCTCTTATCAAGATAGGCAGTTGAATGGGGATATTTTATATTCACATTCTCTAGTTAGAATTTTCAATTATAAGCTTAAATTAACAGCTTAATTGCAGTATTTCTAAAAGTGCAATTTATGATCTTTAGCACTATGTATTCTTCTCATATACATTGACCCAAAATGCTCTTACAAATATTTTTAGAAATCAATTGGGAAATTTCTAAACCACTTCTATTACAGTTCCCCAAATTTCTCTAATTTTGTAAAACCAGTCTTTCAAGTTCTACCTTCAATATGTTATCTTCTCTGATTTTTTGTCATGTTTTTTCTCCACATAAATAGCCACCTAAGTGTTGTTAAATATATGTCTTGGACAGACACTTTTAGACATCATCCATTTTTTATTTCATCCCTTTGCTTGCAAATATTCCCATTGTGCCCCAGTATTCCAATACATGGACATCGGTCTCGGTCTCGGTGATGGATACATTTTTGCACTCATTCACTCATGCTGAGTGCTAGAACAGTAATTCTCAATCTTAAATGTGCGTATAAATCACTTGGGGCTCACAATGAGATATAGGTTCTGCTTCAGTAGAACTAGGATTGGGGCTGAGAGTGAGTTTTCATCAAGCTCTCAGGCAATGTAGTTGTTGCTGGTCCAAGGACCTGGAGTAGCAAAGTGCTAGAGGATTTGACACTGAATTGCGTTTTGAGCTACAAATAGGAGGGACTTGATAATGGGGCAGGCAGAGAGGAGGAAGAACAGACTTGCAGGGCAAAGGGCAATGATGCCTTTGGGGAATTACATGTGGTTCAGTCTCACTGGAGATTAGAGTACAAAGAAGAGTATGTGGTGATGTGGCCAGAGAGGAGGAATATGGAAAACTCAGTATCTACTAAAATCATGGAATTGACACATTGCACTGTTATGTAAAGCAGAATTACGTTTTTGGCTCAGCTCATTATAAACAGGTTTTTTTTCTTTTTCTTTTTCCCAACGAAAGGTCCTGAAAGATTTAAAGATCATGCAGGAGATGGGATAATTCTGTAGCTTGTAGGGTCATCCTTAGTCCCGTCACTGTGCTAACCAAAATGTTTCCACATTTCCAAAACACCCTTGTTGAAAACCACTGCTATATGCAATGAAGTTGTTCCAGCATGAATTATTGGAAATGAGATCTCTAAGTTTGATTAAATGTAACAAACACTCATATGCAGCACAAGGAAAACGTTCAAGATAAATTCAAAAGGTTTATTGCACCAAATGCCACAGAGAAATGGATCAAAATAATACATGAACAAGTTTTAAGAAAAATTTCCCACACATTGACATTGGTATGTATCAACTGATCAAAAATATAAAGTCCTATCAATTTGTCTTAATGTAGTTTCAATAACAAATTCCAGAAATTTCCTTTTTAACACCACTTAAATTTAAGCATATTGCAATCCTGCTTCCAAAATAAATGGTTTGCCAAATTTTGACATTTTAAAAATGACATTCAGAGGGGGCTGTGTAAATTAGGCAAAACATTGTATTAAAATATTTCCCCCCTCCAAAGCACAACAAAAACCAAATGGTTCACATTTACCAAGAGAAGACTTTTTCAATTAATGGTGATACTATGCATGAACAAAATACTCTCAAAAGTACATATTAATGGAAAAATGTAGACATTTAAAAGAATTTTGGGGTCACTTTATATTCTTTATATTTCTGTACAATCAACTCTGGTGAAGAAACTAAAAAGCTACAGACTTAATTTTTATAAAATCGCAGTACCTAATTATAAGAGCCCAAACAGTTTAGTATCATTTAGCAAGTGGGGATTTTCCTCCCTCCAAAAAGTTAATTTTGAAAAATACGGTAAGTTTAAAAAGTTGCAATGTGTAAACGGCAATTCCATGGGATGTGAAAAGATTACAGTTACTTGCATTAAAAAACAGCACACTTCAGAAAAATGGATTGAAGCCTGTACAAAAAGCTATTTAACACTGATAAAAATAAAATACTTTGGAATTATGCACAAGTATGGAAGCTACATTTAAATTTTCATTGTCATGTTTAAATGTACACAATTAACTTTACATTCATATCACTCGTTAATTTATTAAAAATAAAACTGCAACATGCTAGAAAGAGGTCCATCACAGTAACATCGACACACTTCTGCTCTGTCATGCTTCATGATCTTGCTTTAAAAAGCAAGATGCTTACAAAAGTTACACTCAACAGGTAAGACTTAATAGTTGAAGAAACCCTAAAGATGGAATCCTGTCAACTGAGGTAGTTTTCTGGATTTTAAAAAATCTTTATTTTTTCTTGAGGTGGGCATGGGAGAGGATGGGATCCCTTTCTTGCCTCGTTAGCTAGAACAGAATGCCGCCACTGGGTAGTGGAGGATGTGTGAGTGGGTGTGACAGCAACACAATTCCATGAGATTTGTTTTCTTCTTTTCTACTTTTGGGAAGAGGTTGAATTTAAGACAGAAAATTTGAATGTTATTTAAAGGATTATAAAAGAGCAGCAACATTCTCAGTCTGTTTTTGCAGGCAAAAGATATAAGATTATATAGTGACTGGAATCCTGAATGTCTCTGAAAGAAACCACCCCCCCTGCCCCATGTGACCCACCTGTAGTTTTCCAACTGACATTTTTCCAAGAGAGTTTTAGAACATTAAAGTAAGAGGCAAATTAAATTTTCTTAGGCTTTGGGGGTGGGGTTGGGCTAAATCTTTTATATGTGAAGTTGAGAATCAGCCATTTAAAGCTCAATTTCCCCCTGTATGGGCCGAATTTTTAATTTGCCATTCTGTACACATTAAAATGAACTGATTTTGTATTTAGTTATTTTTAATGAAACCCTGCAAGGTGATGAATGAGGGAAAGTGCCCAAAATGTGTAAACAAGGAAAAGGAAACTATAGACAGATGAGGGGAATGCTTTAAACTGGTACAGATGGAAAAGATGTAACATTGGGCTATTACAATATAGTCACGTCAGGAATAACAAATGACGTGTGAGCTGAGCCACAAGTGAGGTTCATTCTCTTTCTGCAATGCAACAGAAATCAACGAGGTCATGGAATTAAGAGAATTTAAAACACCAAAACAAACTCAATTGTTAGGCTAATGGAAATATAAAAATATAAAAATGATGGAAAACTTCAATTTTATGAAAGGATACACAATGGAAGTTAAAGATCTTAAGAGTCTTAATGCACCCATCTACATTTCACAGTTTAAAAAAAGAGTAAGAGGGAGAGGTTGCAGTTCTGACCTATTGTAAGAAATAAAGCATCCAATCACCCCCCCTTCCCCGACTGGTACTGCTAGTTTACTCTCTCAAACAAATAATGAATTTAGATACATAAACGAATAAAGAGACAAATCTATATAACTTGATAACTAGAATCAGGATTTTACAAATAGAAAATTCGAAGCCATTCTAACTCCTAAAAGGATGGTTACTTCTTATTGTTAGGTATGAAAGATAAATAAAAATAATTAGAATTATTCAGCATGAAAGAGTAAAAGGAAACCAGAGCCTGGTTATGAACTGCTCTCAAGAGCTATAAGGTGCTAAGTGTTTTTGCTTTACTAAAGTAAAGCAAAATCTTTTAATGCTTAATTCTTTTAAGAGGCTTTTATGTTACCCTGGATGTCAGCACATATCTCCTGGTCAGTAAGCTAAATAAAATTTCTTTTATAGTAACAAAAACTAAGTTTTTTTTTTTAAGTGAATTATGCTAATGAATAAACAATTTTTCATTTTGGCAGGTTTTATATGATAGGTGAATGAACTTCTGGAAAGGTGTTTAAAGTATGGTTGTTTGTATTAAGTATTATAGGAAGAAAGTGGCTTTGGCTGGAAGAATTTACCAACAGAAATACTCTGGAGCATGTGAAAATAACTTTGGTAAATGGCCTCTTTTTAAAAAAAAAAAGCTCCTAAAAGCTCTAAAGTTTAAGGATAAAACATATCGTAAGAGACTCTGCAGTTTGCTGCTATAACTATTTCTTGATGGAATTAAGATGCTTCATTAATTTATGGGTTTACCATAAAGACCCTGCACCACCAATCTATCCCTAACCTACCTGTGGCTGCATCTGAAACAAAGTAAACGCCAAAAAGAAATGAAAACATTGGATCCCTGAAGCGCACTCTCTTCCCAACAGGCAAACCTCTTTCATGTTTATGTCAAACAGTAACACCAACAGCCACCAGAACTGAAGATGGGGCAATGTGGCTTTCTTCACTTCACCTTTTGTAAAAAGCAACTCCAACTTGGAATCCTGAATCCTTGTTCTGTCTTCCTAGAATAGCAAAAAAAGCTTTCTCCAGAGTTCATGCTTAAAACTCTGAAACACTTTCCTACTGGAATGTTATATTCATTTTTACCTCCCCACTCCAAAGTCACCAAAAATGTGAACAGGCCTGTCTCACTTGTCATTATTCTGCCCAAACAGCATGAGGCAATCTGTACCAACAGCTTAGTGTTTACTGTAGTGCTTGTTTCTCCTCTTAACAAAAAGGTCACTCTCTCTGTTAATTCATGGGTAACAAAAGGCCTAAGTGTTCATGAAAAACACAAATGCCATTACGTCAAGTAAACCTAAGTCTTCCAATGAAGTATCTGCTTGAACACAAACAAAAAACAAAAAAACAAAACACCACAAAAAACAAAAAGGTGGAATGACTGTTTCTACTTGCTCTTCTTATGCTTTTGATATTAGAGAGCTTATGTCTTTCTCTTTCAGTTGAGAATTTGATTTTTTTTTTTTTCTTCCAAGGAAGAACTGTCCTGAGCTTTAGCTTATAAGAGTATTTGAGCCACATATGGAGAATGAGTACTGGCAATAGCAGTCAACAGAGGCAGGTCATTAGATTCAATCCTGAATAATGAAAAAAGAAAAAAGTATTATTTTAAAATAGCATGATATTATAGGAAAGTATTATTTCTAGGTACCAAGCTTCATGGATAATTCCTTAGAACCAATGAAAAAGTATAACAGATGAAACGATGATAAAATCAATCAACTCTCCCAGTGGAGAACGCCCATGGGGGCAACGGGAGATGCAGGCAGGTGTGTTGCGCATATGTGCAGCACGCAGCTGTTCTCCCCACAGCCCAAGTTCACGCAACTTTAAGCCTATAATGTTTCTATACTCCCTGTACTTATCGTGCTTTAACGGTTTCTCCATTATCTCCACATTCCTCCAGTCAACACTCATGAATGCAGACTGACTGTGCACGTAGGCTTATATTAGTCTTAATAATTTCTTCAAAAACCTTGGAAATTTGTTTAAAGGTTTTAAAACTTAGATCCTTACCAGGCATTTGAGTCACAACATTCTGAGAGCAAATGGACACTAATAGCTGGAGCAAGAAACATCATGGCTTCAAGTGGACTTTGGCTGCCTCTCTTGAAGCAGAGGTGGAGACAGTATAGTTACTTGCGTAATGCTGCCAAGTGTTTTGAAAAAATTAGGACTGCCACAGTCTGTGGAATATGTCCTAATTCTTCATGTGAATTTCAAAAAATGAAAAAAATTACAAGTATAGCTGGTATTACTTTATGGATTTTCTATTCTTTCTCCTGTAATGCTACCAACAGGTCTAAATTCAGATGAACAAGAAGTTGTCTATACCTTTAGTGATGCTGGCCCTGACAAGGGCAGGAAGGGGACAAAGACAGGGTGAATATGATTTCCACTAGTAAGGTTCTAAGAGGACCTAGAGAGATGATCTAGGGTGAACACATTCTAATGATCCCTTCCATTGTGCTGATGATGGTCACCTGTCAGAAGCAGGGACTAGGTAAATGTAGATGGATAAGGTACACATCTGGCAATGGAAAACCTCACGTATGACACATGACTAGCGTCAGCACTGTGGGTGGGGGGGGGAATGTAAACACAAGCTGTTGATTCCTGTCTGAGAGCTTGTGAATTCAGCATCTTACTAAAATTACTAGAAATTGGCAGAGTGAGATTAAAAATGTCACTTTCTAGCATGAAAAACCAGGGAGAAGACTAACAAAGTTTACCACCAGCCTATAGTTCTGTGATGGTTTCCAGGTGTGAAACCCAGTAATAGATACAAGGAACATGCTGGGCACTGGGGAGCAGCAGAGGCACACAGCTGATGGTCACCCCAACAATTCAATGAGCCTGCCAGGTAAGGGTGGTACAGGCTAAATGTGTCAGTAGGTACAGGGCTAGGGACAGTCCTATTCACAGGGAGAAACGGCAGTACTTCACAGAACTCACCCCAGTACTACACCTAATTCTTTCACATGGACTCGTGTGTGTCCTCGAAGATACTCAGACAGCATTTTACTTTTAAGGTACATCTCCTGTAGTCTATCTTCAAGATGCATGATGCACTGTAAAGCCAAAAATATTTAAAATGAGGGCCAGAATTCAAATCTCTGCCAACATTTTTAAGAGCTAGGATTCTCATTTTATTTTTTTAAAACATATTTTTACTTATTTCTCTCCCCTTCCCCACCTTCCCCCTGCCCCAGTTGTCTGCTCTATGTGTTCATTCGCTGTGTATTCTTCTGTGTCCACTTACATTCTTGTCAGTGGAACTGGGAATCTATGTCTCTTTTTGTTGCATCATCTTGCTGCGTCAGCTCTCCATGTGTGCGGCACCACTCCTGGGCAGGCTGTCCCTATGCGGGGGACACTCCTGTGTGGCATGGCACTCCTTGCACGCATCAGTACTGAGTGTAGGCCAGTTCACCACATGGGCCAGGAGGCCCTGGGTTTGAACCCTGGACCTCCTATGTGGTACGTAGATGCTCTATCAGTTGAGCCAAATTCACTTCCTGGATTCTCTCATTTCTAAGGGCAGAGCTATAACCTTAACTTTTTCAAAAAACTTAAAAAATTATAAGGTATCTCAAACCTTGCCACTAGTAAGTATAAGAATAGGTTTTCATAATTTTTTCTAATTAAAATTAAGATTTTCACATATATCTTCCCAGTCATTCTTAAAAAGCATTTTTTTTAACATAATTGAGATTATTCTATAAGTACAATTATTTCCTCCTTTTCAAAAATTCTAACAATCCTTTCCCCATGTTATTAAATATTCTACTGATGTATTTTTTATGGTGGAAATAATTTCTGAGAATATGAAAGTACCAATATTTGCTTAACCACATAGCAATTTGCATTTTTGCATTCTTAACTTCAGAAAGAACATGGTTGAGCTTTTTTTTTTTTCATGTAGCTAAGATTTAAGATTATTTAAGTGCAATAAGCTTCTAGAAGTGGAATGGCTAGAACAAGGTTATTTGAATTTTTTTTTCTTTTAAGAGTATATTTTAACTAGGTCTTTAATAACAATAAAGAAAATAACAATTATATTTAGGACATCTCTACCCTTGGAATTATAGCCAACTTTATCTTTTAGAGAATAGCAACCATCTGTGTCTTTCACCAGAGGCAACTGCTTTTGCATTTGGCAGGCACAGCAATCCAAGCATCTTCAGTATGACACCTAATGGCAGGGATAATTCCATCATACATAATTTTCTTCTAGACCATTATGCCTGTTATTTTTCGAGGTAAAAAGATTAACAGATGCATTTGAAAATGTTGATCTTGACCATCTGGGCTGATTAGTGTCATGGAAAAAGCATCCAGTAGAGATGAAATTTTTTCAGTTTTTCATTGGCTTAAAATTCTAAATGTATTGTGCTGGGGGCAGATGAAATACAACTGGTAAGTGACCAAACAGTAATCAAAGGAAAAAGGATTTCACTAATTTCCATGAAAATATTCCCCAAATAAACAGTTAAGTGGTGAAAGCATCTTATGTTGTTTCAGTTCTTTATGGGGTAAAATACAAAGTTTTTAATAAGACTGTTATAAAATAGTAAAAAGACTATCACCTTACAATGAATATTTTATGTTAAAATAGTTAGTTCAGAATGTTTATACAGATCCCCGGAAACCTATATGTTGCAATGTGGAAATTAAGAGCAATGGTCTATATGGAATATATACTAATCTTGTAATCAAAGCATTTAGACATTTTTCTTAAAAAGTGTCCGTGATTACCAAACAGACCTGTGTTGTTTATCTTTCTGGCATTTTATTCCCAGGATGGAGTTCTTCATTTTTTTTTTTTTTTTTTAAGATTTATTTATTTATTTCTCTCCCCCTCCTCACCCTCCCCCCACCCCAGCTGTCTGCTCTCTGTGTCCATTCACCGTGTGTTTTTCTGTGTTGGCTTATACTCTTGTCAGTGGCACTGGCAATATGTGTCTCTTTTGTTGCATAATCTTGCTTCATCAGCTCTCTGTGTGTGCAGCACCACTCCTGGACGGGCTGCACTTTTTTCATGCTGGGTGGCTCTCCTTAAGGGGCACACTCCTTGCGCATGGGTCTCCCCTATGCGGGGGACACCCCTGCGTGGCACGGCATTCTTTGCGCGCATCAGCACTGCATGTGGGCCAGCTCCACACAGGTCAGGAGGCCCTGGGTTTGAACCGTGGACCTCCCATGTGGTAGACGGACACTCTATCCATTGAGCCAAATCCACTTCCCGATTTCTTCAATTTTCAACTTCTGAAATTTTAAAGTAGTTTCTGCATTTGATTTCATATCAAATTTAGCTACTTTCCCTTTTGTACTCTAAAAGCCATTTAATCACATGTGTTTAATTCAAGTGATTTTTAAGAACAATTTTAAACCGCAGATGAAATTTTCCTTGATCTTGGTTTTATCAGATTAAATAAGTTATTTATCCTATTAAATAAACAATTTTTCCTAAATGAAGCAAAAATAATTAGCTGTAGTAATTTAATGCTTAGGCAACTGAGATGACAAAAGTAACAAGAGTTATGTACTACAGAATAAAATAGAGAGTCTGAGAAATACTTGTAACAGTAAAAAACTATGAAGCCTAATTTATTGTCCTTCTTTTACAGAAAGGGAGACATCAGCATCTCAATCAGCATAATTCAGCCTGCTTCTAGAAAGAAAATTGCCTACCAATACCAACATAGAACAAAAATAAGGTCATAATAACCCATAAATGCTTCTCATATTCTCCCTGTGACAGATATCCTGCCAAGGGTATGCTTCAGTTTAAAGCCCAAATAAAGACTTTAGTGAAACGGTATTGTCAGTCTTTACAAACCATTAATACTGTTCCATGAAACTAATTATTATTTAAAATCATACTAATAGTAGTTGTTTCCTGAGTGCTTGTAATGTATAAAAAATACATTTGAATTTGTGATCTTATAATTAAATGTTGTCAAAGTGTTTTTTCACTCCATTTCTTTGGTGGTGCTATGAGACTACTTACAAAATCAGCAGGGAGGTGAAGCTTGTAAAGCTGTAAAATTGATTGAAGTAAACTGGACACCTGACTTGAGACCAAGACATCCTGGCCTAGTTTCATACTATCCGTCAATTTCCTCTGACTTGTGGCTACCTGGACGCTCCACTTATCTGTATCTGCGATAATACAGACAGCCTCAGCTATCGGCTCATCAAGCACTGGATGCTGAAAGAAAAACAACATGTATTGAGTAACTACGTGTGCTAAATACATAAATTGACTTTCACAGCCGACTAAATCAAACTGGGAGATTAGTTTATCCAGTTGAGTCCAAAAGGTCAAAGTATGGCTACTGATGAATATGCTTAAAATGCAAAATTTTAAGTGGGCAGTCATGGACAATATGGGTTAGCAGTACCTTAGGGTGAACACCGAAGCTAGTCAAGGAAAAGGGCTTTAAAAAAATGTCTAACTTCTTGAAACTGATCAAAGCATAACTGCTTCATCATCACCTTCTGACATACATACTTAGTGCCCTATGAGTATACAAAGCAATACCACAACGGGACTGTGATTCTAAGTCCCACACTACACACACAAAAACACACACACACACTTCCTAGCCAATGTAAGTGAACGAATGTTCTAGCCCTCATTTACTGAAGTTAAACTAGTACTAGCCTTTTAATATCATATAAGCTCATCCATGGCCCTATGGGGCTATTTATTGCATTTGGCTGCTCAGCATAACTTACCCCAAGAGCTTCAACCTAAATTCCCTTTGGAGAATGAAGATACAATCTGGTGGGGCTGTAATCAGGGCCCTAACCTCCTTCTATCAAGGTGTGGTGACATGACCCAGGTTGGGCCAATAAGATGCTTCTTCTCTGGGATTTCCTCTGAGTAGGAAGATGGGGCTGAAAATGGTTGGCACCACCATATTCCTAAATGAACAGCAACTATTATTAATGCCTACTATTAATAAGGCTTAATGGGTAGTTAGTAGATGGGAGATCTTGCTTCCTGGGCCTCTAGAGTTGTCTTGGTTGCTGCCTACGTCTAAGCATAAATTCTCTGGTCTTCTCATCAATTCTATGAATTCCTAATATTCTTCCAATAGAGTTCATTCTGCTTAAGTTAACAAGAGTTGTTTTTTTCTGCTTGTAACAAAGAACCCAAATGGATATACAACCTGGCCACCAGAACAATAGTTACCTGGGATTCTAAGACTTAACACCTGTGGTGGGAAGGTTGCAAAGAGAAATGCAAGATGTATGCTGTCATTTTATAATTTTAACAAGTGACTGGCTCCCTAGTCCTGCAATAATTTCTGGGTTTTGTTATTAAAGGGGAGCCTGTCCAGCTTTTTATCCCATAGATGGGGAAGAAGTGACTGATGGGCTGAATGCAAACCATGTCCAACGGGGAAAGTTTCAGGGTTTACAATATTTTTCACATCGCGTAGAATAGTCATCAGGCAAAATCTAATGATCCAACATTTATTTAAGCATCTGTTTAAATCATCTTAAACATGAGAAATAAGGAATTTAATAGAGCAGACTCTTAAATTGAGCCCAGTTTCCCCAGGATGGCTCTTATTTTCTAAATGTGTTAACCTAACGGTACAAAAAATTTCTTGTCACATAGCAACCCTTAACTCCCACCCTGTCAACCTCACCCAAAGGTTTTTGTGATTCCTCACCCCTACTCTTCTACTTACTCACATTTATACACACTATTCAAAAAGAGAGCTAAAGGCATAAGGCCTCAGCAACTTCCCTTTAAGAGTTCCTGCAAGTTCTTGCTCAATCAACATGTTGTAAATTCACAGCCAAGATGACAATGACTTGCCATTAATGTGCCTGGTCCTTATGAACAAAGGAAATGAAATTCTGGAAATTTAAAAGATTTGTATTTTGAACTCAAGCCCTTTCACTGCTTTGTATTTATATTTGTATTTATATGTATTTGTATTCATAATATGCCAGGTATGTCAGAATAGATCTATTCTGTGGATCTTTCTTCCAAGGACTTATATTGTAAAAACGCATATAAATAATCACTACTGACCATACAGAAACATATACGCAATGAGTTAAATGGATGTCAATCACCTTTCACAGTAAAATCTAGAGTTTTGTTTTATTTTTTGGTTGACCTGCAGTAGGTAATTTGGGCTCTGGGTTCTAAATGAACTCAATTTCCTATGTAATCTTCCCACTGCAAGAGTAGGGAAGAGAAGAGTGTGTCAATCCAAAGAAAACACATAGACTATAAAGTATATAATACCACCATTACAAAGAGCTTCAATTTAAGCAATGAATTGCTGGAATAAAGGCAAATAAGGCTTAATGGGTAGGTAATGGATGGAAGATTCTTGCAACATGAATTACTTCAGATTGTTATAGGTCCAGACACTATAACAAAAAGAGGTAGAGAAACTGGCTCACTTATTTTAAAAGGAGAAACTAAATGGCAAGAGAGATTAAAAAAAAAAATCTAACATGAAAAAGGAGTGTGAGGGAAGCGGACTCGGCCCAGTGGTTAGGGCATCCGTCTACCACATGGGAGGTCCGCGGTTCAAACCCTGGGCCTCCATGACCCGTGTGGAGCTGGCCCATGCGCAGTGTTGATGCGTGTAAGGAGTGCCCTGCCACGCAGGGGTGTCCCCCACATAGGGGAGCCCCAGGCGCAAGGAGTGTGCCCCGTAAGGAGAGCCGCCCAGCATGAAAGAAAGTGCAGCCTGCCCAGGAATGGCGCCGCACACGCGGAGAGCTGACACAACAAGATGATGCAACAAAAAGAGACACAGATTTCCTTGCTGCTGAAAACAACAGAAGCGGACAAAGAAGACGCAGCAAATAGACGCAGAGAACAGACAACTGGGGCGGGGTGGGGGAGGGAGAAGGGGAGAGAAATAAATAAATCTTTTAAAAAAAAAGAAAAGGAGTGTGAGTGGTTTTTAATTTTTGGAACAAAGAGGCAGAATCTGAGGTACAGTCCTGAGGAAAGACTGAAGACTAAAGGGTACAAGGGTTAGGACAAACTGATAGGAATTTGTAAACATATTCCTTGAAGAAGAGGCTGAATCTTTTTGCTGAATCTTTTCTCCCTGTATCCTTAGTATCTAGCATATGGCCTGGCATTTGAAAAATGCTGTTTACTGAATTAAAATGAATCAGGTAAGCACAAGCAAATGACAGATTTGATGAGTCTTACATTCCTTAACATGTCATGATACTGCTGTACTAGAACTACTGCTTTCTATGCATGCAGGTACCAAGAACAGGAAAAAACTAGCTGAACATTTTCAGAAGAATACCTTAAGAGATGCTATAAAACCAAAGACTGAATGACCCAAATATCCGAGTCAGGATAGCAACTGCCAATTAAAGGCCTGATACATCCATCTGCTTCTCTGAGCTTGGGGCTTGGGGTGTGGGGATTGGAGAAGAGAAACAGGAAGGTGAGGCTTGGCTGCATGATGACATTGAAGCATGAGCCAGATACAAGTCTCACTCCTGGAGACCCTGGGAAAAAGGGGGACACATTATGGATAATTAGCTTTGTAAGAAAGATTTGATAGTAAGATTCCTCTTCCTAACCTTAAACTACTTTTTGAAGGACTTTGTTATTTTGACTAAATATCGTTAGAAAAACAAAACAAAACAAAACAAGATAGATTAACCCTTTTAAAAGTTCTCATCCAAACCATTATTTTCTCACAATAAACAGGTCCTCCAATGTTTGTAGGTTTTTAAAAAATTTTAAACTCTTTATTTTGAAATACTTTCAAACCTACAGAGCAGTTACAAAAATAATACAAAAATAATATCCCATCCAGAGAACTCCAACATACCAGCCCCACCTGACTCAGATTCCCAGATTCACCAATTTGCCATATCACATTTGCCGTATCATTCTATTTACCTATCCATCAATCTATTAATTCATCTCTCTGCCTATTTACCAATGCATTTTCTAAACACCTGTGGGTTGTAAACACTATGCTCCCTGAACACTGAATATTACCATGTACATTTTTCTTTTGTTCAGATTAAAAGGACAATTTATTTGCATGACAGATTATCAAAACTGACTCAAGAATAGAAAATAGGTTGAATTAGCAATTTTAATGTTCCCACACACAAATAATAATTCTAAATTCATAATAGTCCTCAGTGTGAGCGCTGAAGCTATAAAACTAGAAGAAAACAGTAGGGATCCACGGACCAGGTACAGTCTGCTGTAGTACATCAGAGGCTGTCGTTGCTCTCTGCCACTCCTCACCCTTGGGCAGGACTTCTGCTGGCCTGGGTTTCTTGCTGAATGGGGCAATGCAGCCCTCATCAGCAGCCCAAGTCCCCGGGTCATGTGCCTTTCTCAGTCTGTGGTTACCACAGTTGCCACATCAGCTATTGATGGTCATGGAAGCACCCAGTAGCCACTTGGTGAGTTCCCCAAGCTCTGGGTCCTGCCCTGCCCTATTGTGGAGCAGTAACTCTCTCCTCGTGGTGATCAGGGCTAGTTCCCCCTGATAATAGGCACCTTCCTTTGCCTGCTGCCTGCTGGCATCATGTCACAGTGACCATGTGGCAACCATAGCTGCAGGCTTAGTTTAAACCTCCCCATGTCCCTGATACACTAACCCTGCAGCAACCAGGACCTCCCATCCAGCAGAACCTAAGGTTGCGGGGCGGGAGGCAAATTCTCCAGTTAGGTTGAGGCAAGTGGTGGTCGAGGGGCGCTCCCTGCAGAACTGTGTCATGGTTATTGACTCAAAACACGTATGTTTCTAGGTACAGCATCCCAACCTCAGTGTGTTTTCCCCAAGCTGCTCTTTCAGTCTTCTTTCTTTTAAATTTTTATTTTTTCTTATTTTTTTTCTTTTTTTAAAATTAAAGTTAATAGAACACAAGGAATGTTACATTAAAAAACATAAAAAAACAAAAAACATAGGAGGTTCCCATATAACCCACTTCCCACCCCCTGCCACATCATTTTTGTAAATTGTATTTTTTTGAAGATATATACGTCACAAAAAAAACTTACACTAAAAATGTAAGAGGTTCCAGTACACGCCACCCCCCCACCCCATTCCTCCCACACCAACAACCTCCCTCATCATTGTGGTACACTCATCACAATCGGTGAACACATTTTGGGGCACTGCTGTACTATACAGATAATAGTTTACCCTAGAGTTCACGTTCTCCCCCAGTACATTCAGTAGATTGTGGCAGGATATATAAAGTCCAGCATCTGACCCTGCAATATCATTAAGGACAACTCAAAATCCCAAAAATGCCCCCACATCACATCTCTTCTACTCTCTCCCTTCCCTCAGCAACTACTGTGGCCACTTTCTCCACCTCGATGCTAAAATTTCTTCTATTACTCGTCACAATAGTTTTATGGTAGAATATCAGTAAGTCCACTCTAGTCCATATTTTATTCCTCCATTCTGTGGACCCTGGGATGGTGATGTTCTCTTCACCTCTAGATCAAGAGGAGTCTTAGATTTCACATGGATGATGGATGCAATTCCTCTGCTACAGTTGTAGGCACTCTTGATTCCCTGGTGTGGTGGCTGACCATCTTCACCTCCCTGTTAGCTGACCTGGGAAAGACCAGCGAACCAGAGAGTAGGATTTGCCACTCTGCTGAGGCTCAGGGCCCAACTGGCACATGGGCAGTCCAGAGATTCAAGTCTTCTGAGTATGGACCATCCCTAGCGCAAACTACAGGTTCAGTAAAAGTGACAGAAGAGGCATGTGTAGAAAAGTCACATCTGAGTCCAGCTCCATCACACTCAGGAGCACAAATTCCAAAGTAGGGCCCTCTGACATGGCACAGAGCTCCAAATCCATCTGCCATGACTATATACCTTGTGGATTTCTGTAGCCTTCAGGAGAACCACTACCTAGGGTTGTATCTACTTTGGCTTTTTCTGGGGTCCTGCTGAGGTGTGTGTAAGCACGACCCTCTAATGACCTCCTGACTCTTTTTGGAAGACTCTTAGCCGTATCAACTCAATTGTCTTTGCCATATTCCCCTTTTATTCAAGGTCAAAGAGCAGTTTTTAACATTTGATCCAACATGTAGGCTGAGATATTCTGCTGGTCTGAGATGACCCTTTTATTCGAGGTCTCTTTCTAGTTGCTTCTCCATTTAGAGATTGGTAGTAATCCTTCGGCACCAGGGAGGCTCATCCCCAGGAGTCATGTCCCATGTTGGGGGGAAGGTAATGCATTTACATACTGAGTTTGGCTTAGAGAGTGGCCACATTTGAGCAACATGGAGGGTCTCAGGAGGTAACTCTTACGCACCCTACAGCTCTAGACCTAGTTCATATTTCAGGCACACAGGCTCCTAAGCATAGTCATCAGTATCAAGGGTTCATTATTGGTCCATCCTTCCTTGTTGATCTTTGCCATTGCACTTGGGCCATGTACATTTTCTAAGAACAAGGATATTTACTTATGCATCAACCCTAAGTGATGTTATCAATGTCAACAAATTTAATATTGACTAAGGCTTACAGTTTATATTCCAATTTTTTCACATGTCCCAGTAATGTCCTTTTGAGCCTTTTCTCCATCTCATTAGATCCCCTCCAGGATCATGTATTGCCTTTAACTGGCACCATCTTTTTAGCTGCTTTTGTTTTTTAAATTGTGGGATATATAAACTTCCCATCTCAACCACTCCCAAGTTCAGTGGGATTAATCACATTCACTACATTGTGGTACCATCACCACCTTCCACTCCTAAAATTTTCTCATATCCCCAAACAGAAATCCTATACCTATTTACTATTAACTCCTTGTTTCCCATCCCAGGCAACCTGTACTCTAATTTCTGTCTCTATAAGCTTGCATATTCTCCAATATTTTCTTTGTAGTTACCATGGAGTTTAAATTTAACATCCCAAAATCTGTAACAATCTCATTTACTTTGCTATCACTTAACACCAGTAGTGTACACCAACTATATTCCTAACCCCCTCCATTCCCTTTTATGTAATTCTTGTCACAAATTATATGTTTATATACTGAGTCCCAAACTACTGAGTTCTCATTACATCTTACATATTTGCCTTTTAGATCTCGTAGGAGGTAAAAAGTGGAGTTAAATACCAAAAATATGATAGTACTGGCATTTATATTTACCCATCATTACCCTTACCAGAGATCTTTTTTTCTTCTTGCAGCTTCAATCTATTGTCATTGTCCTTTCCTTTCAATCTGCAGAATTCTCTTTAGCATCTCCTGTAGGGCTGGTCTAGTGGTGATGAACTCCCTCAGCTTTTGTCTATTTGGGAATGTCTTAATTCCTCTCATTTTTGAAAGAGAGTTTTGTCAGATGTAGAATTCTTGGTTGGTGATAATTTTGCTTTAATAGCACTTTAAATGTGTCATCCCACTGCCTTCTTGCGTCCATGGTTTCCAAGAAATAGGCAGTTAATCTCTGTGATGGTCAAGCTCATGTGTCACCTTTGCTAGTTTATGCTGTCCAGTTGTTTTGTCAAGCAAGCACTAGCCCATTACTGTGAGGGTACATTTCATGGATTTCAATCATTAGGCAGTAGACTGCATGCATGGCTTATTACATCTACAATTAACAAGGGATTGCCTTCAGCAATGACAGAAGTATTCTCTAAATAGCTGAGGGCCTTAAATGATTTCAGCAGTCAGAATGAATAATTCCTTTCTCTACTTCAGTCAGCCAGTCTCTCCTGGGGAATTTACTGAAACCATCTTTGGACTTCCTGCTTGTAGCCCGCCCTTTGGAATTTGGACTTGGCAACCTCCATGGTCACGTGAACCAATTCCTAAAATAATTCATATTATTTACAAACATACAGACACACACACACACACACACACACACCCCTTGTTGGTTCTGCTCCCACGAAGAACCTTGACTAAAACAATTTTACTGAGGCTCCCTTTTACATGACATGTTATCTTTTGCAGCTTTCAGAATTCTCTATCTTTGGCATTTGACAGTTTGGTTATAATATGCCTTGGAGTGGGTCTATTTGGGTTTATCCTGTTTGGAGTTTGTTCATAATCTTGATGTGTATATTCATGTCTTTCATTAAATTTGGTAAACTTTCAGCCATTATTTCTTTGGATATTCTCTCTGCCCCTTTCTCTCTCTGTTTTTCTTGAACTTCCAGAATACTTATATTGGTATGCTTGATACCCAGAGGTTCCCCAGGCTTTGTATTAGTCAGCCAAAGGGGTGCTGATGCAAAGTACCAGAACTCTACTGGTTTTATAAAGGGTATTAATTTGGGGTAAAAGCTTACAGTAACAAGGCCTAAAGAGTCCAACTCTGCGGTCACCTCTCGGGCTGAAGTGTGGTTTGCTGGCCTGGCGAGGGGAGCGGCCACGGTAGGCCTAATTCCGCTGCCCCCATAATAGGGTGGTTGGTCGGGCCCACCGCCACCCCTGAAGGAAGCTCGGCATGGGCGCAGAGTGCCCTCGGGTCTCCCCTTCTCGGCAGCCATGCTTCCGCAGCCGCCCCTCCTCCCGGATGGCGCCACACGATGCCTTGTGGGGTGGCACCCTTCTTCTTCTTTCTCCCTGCACAGGCACAGGGCGGAAAATTCCAGTCTGCCCTTTTCCCCTCCCCCGACAGCAGCAACAGCCAGGTGTGGGCGGGAGACTCCAGTCTGCCCTCTACCCCAGCAACAGCAGCCACCAATCCCTAAACCCTGCCACTTCCCCCAGCAACAGCAGCCACCAGTCACTAGACCCTGCCACTTCCCCCAGCAGCAGCAACAGCCAATTCCTGGTCACCACCCCTCCCCTGTCCAGTACCGCCCACTGACCTTTCTCCGGCAACCAATCAGAACAGGGCGTGGCTTCGACCAATCAGCCTTCCCCAGCTCCTATAAAACTGTTGCCTCTCCCTCAATAAAGTGGACTTGCGTGTTTACCTTGTCTCCGCGGTAGTTCTTCTGCCGTGCGCCCTCCAGTCCTGAGAGCCCCCGACAAGGGCCTGGCCTCCCTTGTCCCCAGTTCGTCGCCTGCTTCGCCGGGCGACCCCGTCAGCCGAACCACACAACCCCTGTGAGACCGACCCCTCGTCTGCTGCCGGACCGACCCCTCGTCTGCTGCCGGACCGACCCCTCGTCCCAAGCGGGACCGATCCCTCGTCCCAAGCGGGACCGACCCCTCGTCCTGAGCTGGACCGACCCCTCGTCCGCAGCCAGACCCCACCTCTACCGACCGAGCAAGCCGCCGCACAACTCTTTAGGTTACTTCCTTGCTACGTGTTGAAGCAATATGGTAGGTGACATCTGTGAGGGTTCAACCTTCCTCTTCCCTTTTAAGGCTCCATGGATCCAGCTTCTTCTGATTTCAGCTGTAGGCTGGCGTAAGGCTCAATTCTCGGGGATTCTCAGTTGCTTTTTTCTCTTTAGCTTCAAACTCATCTCTCTTCCTGGGGCCTCAGCCATGTCTATGGAGCTCTCTCTCTTCCTGTGTTCTTCTCTGTGTATCTATTTCCAAGTTCTTGATTGAGCATCCATTTACATAGCCTACCAAGGGAGTGGGGACTCAACCCTGCATTCTCTAATGACATGGCAGTCAAAGCCCTCATCTTGATTTAATAAAGTAAAAGTGAAACCTCTGAATTTAATACAATCAAAGGGGTATCACGTCCAGAGGAACAGACCAGTTTACAAACAATCAATATCTCTTTTTGGAATTCATAAATACAATCAAAATGCTACAGGCTTTGCTCACTTTTCTTTATTCTTTCTCCCATCTGTTCCTCAGATTGGATGATTTTAATGGTCTTATCTTAAGTTCACTGATTCTTTCTTCTTGTGCTCACTTCAGCAGCATATATACTAAAATTGGAATGATACAGAGAAGATTAGCATGGTCCCTGTGCAAGGATGGCACACAAATTCATTATTCTTTCTTCTGCCAGCTCCAATTTGCTGTTGAACCCCTCTAGGAAAGTTTTTATTTCTGCTACTATGGTGTTCAGCTCTATGTGGTTCCTTTGCATAATTTCCATCTCTCTGTTGATATTCTTTATGTGTTCATCTACTGCTTTCCTAATTTCCTTTAGTATTTTGTTCATGTTTCCTTTAGCTCTTTGAACATATTTAGGACAATTTTTAAAAAACGTTTGTCTGGAATGTCCCAAATCTGATCCTTCTCATGCATGGTTACTAATACTTTAATTTTCTCCTTTGCCTGAGTCATCACTTCCTGTTTCTCTGTAAGTTTTTGTAATCTTTTGTTGAAAGCTGGATACTTTGATATTTTAATGTATTATCATGGAATTTTGACACTGAGGCAACTGTTCCTTAAAGCTTATACACAGCTAGTGTTATGACAGAGCTTTCCTTGAATATCAGGAACTAGCCAAAATTTAAAAAAAAAAAAAAAAAAAAAAAAAGATTGTAGGAAGGGAAAAAAGAAAATACCTTTTCCAGTCATCGCAGATTGCTCCCCTTCAGGGCTTATCCTTATCATGAGTTTAGAGAAGAGCTCCTGGCCAGAGCTTAGAGGCTACCCTGATCCTTCATGCACATATCTTGTCTTGGGTATGCATATGACCCTAGGAATTTCTCTATTTATATGCATACAGATGTCCCTTTCTCCCTTAGGAACAGTTTCATTATGGTCCTGGGCACTGTACTGCACATCCTAGAGCCCTAGCAATTCCTTGCCCTAGGGCAGCATGACTTAACTACTCCCGCAGCATTCTTTAGGAGAGCTCTTTGAAATGACTTCTATACACAGGGTAAGTTCTGCACTGCAAGTCCCTCAGGTCACCTAGACTGGACCAGACATAATGTGTTACCAGAATGTGGTACACGAGGGTTACTCTGCTCTCTCCAGAATCAGAACCAGGGAACTGTTCTGGGAGTGGAGGCCAGAGGGTACCATGAAGTCTTACCACTTTTAAGTAGCCTTTTTCTTGATTTGGCACTCACCCTGTTCCTGCAGCCCTTTTAACTATTTCCTGGAGCTTTGAGAAAGATGTTTCTGCCAGTTCTTGCTGGTTGTTCAAAGCAACAGCTTACCTTAAGCCAATATTTACTGGCATTCCTGATGTTTGGGTTTTGAATGAAAATCTATTTGAAGGAAATACTAAATATTAAAACAGTTTCTATTTAAAATGTTTGGTGGAAAAACTTTATGAACATTAGGGATACATGTATACATTATTTTCCTTTTCTCTCTTAAGCTGTAAAGAATCAATTTCAAAAGAAATTTCTTGCCCACTGAGTTGGCCAAATTCTTTATCAGAATGAGTACGCAACATGTTTCTACTTTCTCTGTAATTTGGGACCTCCCAAAGTGCTGCCCCTATCTTGGTGGTTGGAGATTGAATCATGACTCCCACAAAAGGCATGTTCAGGTCCCAAACACTGATCCTGAAAGTGTGAATCCATTTGTAAATAGGACCTTTGAAGATGCTATTAGTTAAGGTGTGCCCAAATTGAATGAAGGTGGATCTTAATACAACATAGTTGAAGTCCTTATAAGCGAGGGAAATTGGACACAGGAGAAACCACGTGGAGCAGCCAGAAGCTGCTAATCAGTAGAACCCTCAAGAGAAAGGAGATGCTGCAATATGCATTGCCATGTTTCAGAAAAGCCAAGGAACTCCACAGATTGCCAACCAACAGAAGATACTGACACTGGGAGGAAGCAAGTCTTCTATTCTAGCCTCTGAAATCATGAGCCAATAAATTCCTATTGTAAAGGCAACCCATTGCATGCTGTTTGTTTACAGCCAGGAAACTAATACAATGTCCCTCCTGCATACCCATACTTCACTGAGAGCATCCATTCATAACTGCGGTAACACACAAAGGTCCCTAACACCTTCCTGCCACCTTCTCCAGACCACTGCCATCCAGACCACTGCCACCACAGTTTCTTTGGCTCAGACAACTCAGAGACTTATGACAGGGACTGGAGGATATACACTGGAGATCAGTAAAAAGCTGTGGATGACTGGGTAGATAGCCAATCTGTCACAGCAAAGAGGTAGTAGCAATATCCCATTATCGTTTTTGCCATGCTCTACTCACATGAGAAGTTAGAAACAATAATTTACTCAGCTCGACCTTGTCAATATCTCATTTATCCAAAGTACTCTCCTGTGAAGATTTCACGAGACTGATTAACAAATGGAATGCTTTCTCTTATGGATCTTTAAAGTCTGTAGAATTTTCTTGGCTATCATATCTTGTTAAATCAAAAGAATAAGCCTGGTTAGTTCACAGCCACTAAACATTTGTGGATCTGTATCCTGGGAGTATTAAATGCCCACTACATTGCAATTTCAAGGTTCTAGGGCAAATCTCTTGAGATATAAAACACACTGTCTTGACTCATACACACATGACTTCTGCTTAACTGAAACTTCCAGGAACAAGAAAGGTCTCCAAGGTTTAAATAGTCATAGGATCTGTGGTTCTGGTAAGTAAGAGCAATGATAAGACAAGTGCTGAGAAGGAGAATCTCACTCATGATAATGGTAACGATAAGACAGGCAGGGCTCAGAAGCTAGACAAGATTGGATTTGAAAGCTTACTAACTATGGGACCTTAGCAACTCATTAATCTGGGCCTCAACTTGAAGATTGATAGAGGGTCATTTAGAGAATGAAGTGGGTAATAGCAGCATAGAGGTGGGGGAATTTCTTAAAGTGCTTAATATAGGCTTAAATTAAGTGATAGGATTTAATTTAGAGTTGCTGTGAGATTTAAATGAGAAAAATGTGAATGAAACATAACACTGTACCTACATTTATTTGATATTCAAACATAATTTTGCTTTCCTATACCATCCCCTCTCTGTATTAATCATATCCACTAAACTCTCAAACTCAGAGTTCATGGACAGTGAGACTGTGGACAGATGATTTACTGTCCTAATTATGCACTTCACCTAAATCCTCAAATTTCCTAAAATACTACATTATCATTTTCCCTTATCAACTCAAAAACCTACTCTAGCACGTATCACCTGAACAGTTAAGTTCAAATTTCTCTTTTTGATACTTAAAGCTCTTCATAGTCTGGGTCCATCTCATCTATACATATTTACCTCCCGAAGTTCTCCAAGAAGAACTCCCTTCTCTGGGCTGTACCCAGGTCTTTTCTGCTATCTTTAAATTTTACAATCTTTAAAGAGCCCAGACAGGTCCTATCTTCCCCTGTGAGGCCTTCCCACATTCTTTGCTCTTTCTTTGACCTTTGAGAGCACTTACTGTCTACATCATTCATTTTGACATTTAAAATGTCTTAACTTGTCCCTTTTTTTAAACATTTATTTTATTTATTTCTCTCCCCTTCCCCCCTGTTGTCTACTCTCTGTGCCCATTTGCTGTGTGTTCTTCTGCATCCACCTGCGTTATCCGGTGGCACTGGGAAACCACGTCTCTTTTTTGTTGCATCATCTTGCTGCGTTAGCCTTCTGTGTGTGTGGCGCCACTTCTGGGCAGGCTGCACTTTTTTTTCCCACATGGGGCAGCTCTCCTTGTGGGGTGCGCTACTTGCGTGTGGGGCACTCCTATGCAGGGGCTCCCCCGCATGGCGCGGGAGCACTGCGTGTGGGCCAGCTTACTACATGAGTCAGGAGGCCCTGGGGATTAAACCCTGGACCCTCCGTATGGTAGATGGATGCTCAATCAGTTGAGGCACGTCTGCTTCCGCTGCCCCCCACCCCAGTTGTCTGCTCTCTGTGTCCATTTGCTGTGTGTTCTTCTGTGTCTGCTTGTACTGTTGTCAGCAGCACCCGGAATCTGTGTCTCATTTTGTTGCGTCATCTTGCTACATCAGCTCTCTGTGTGTGCAGCGCCATTCCTGGGCAGCCTGCACTTTTTTCACACTGGGTGGCTCTCCTTACAGGTCGCACTCCTTTTGTGTGGGGCTCCCCTATGCGGGGGACACCCCTGCATGGCATGGAACTCCTTGCACGCATCAGCACTGTGCATGGGCCAGCTCATCACATGGGTCAGGAGGCCCTGGGTTTGAATCTTGGACTGCCCATGTGGTAGGCGGATGCCCTGTCCATTGGGCCAAGTCTGCTTCCCCCTTAACGTATTCTTGACTTCACGTTTGTCTCCTCAGTGATTTTATAAGCAGCTCAAGGAGAGAAATCATAGTTTATTGCTTATAACAAAGTGCTGGGCATGTGCTAAATATCTAACACATGTTGGCTAAGTTGAATAATTCTCTATTCAGATTTATTTATTTTTGGATTCGACTCAGTTCCTATTACGGTATCTCCACAATTATAAACATTTTTCTCTCCCATGTACTACATTTAAATGGTAACATTTCACATGACTGTCTATTTGCAACTTGATTAGGAATAGGAAAATACTATTAACACATATATGCTTCTTATAACTACTTATTAGCTGATCATCAAGATTTTTCCTGTGGGTAGGAAGAAACACAGCTCTGTTCTACAGATGGGAACACTGAAGCCCAAAAACATTATTAAGCATCTTGGCATGTCAGAAACAGAATGAAGAAACTCAAGCATTTCCGACTTTTAGTTCAGTGGGTATGCCAAGTCCTCCATTACAGAATCCTAGGACCTCATCAAGAGTGGAAATCCCTCAGAAGATAAGACTGTAAGGAGTGGGATTTATTATCCAGAGGAGACAAAATAGCAGCCTCTATTTAGCACTTTGTTAAGAAACTCCCCCACCTCTATGCTGCTATGATTATCCAATTCATGCTCTAAATGACCCTTCTATCAATCCTCAAAGAAGTCTCAGCCCACAAGTGTATTACAGACAACAGGAATATAGAAAGGCTTCTGTACTTGTACCAGCTCTAAAACCTAGTTATAAAGGTACATATTTAACAATCTGGAATGAACCACTGGACAGCCTACTTAAAACACAAAGGGAGCAGGTCATTTATGATGCAGGTAATTGGAAGCAACACCTTATTCTCTTGATCTTTCTCTGAAATACTCTGAATAATAAAACTTAAGGTTCTATGGCTTCAACTGAGTATCAATTTGTTAAGCATTCTATATAAATTCTGATGAGTTTATAATTTCATGAAACCAAACTTGAATAAGAGGATGGTGCATGATAAAAGCCCTTTTCACAAAGATTTTCACCATATTTTACAGCACCATGACTTAATAATATTAGCCTTTATACGGCTTCAAGAAAGGCCTTTAATTAGTCACACAAAGAAAATGGGGATGATTAATGCAGTGAAGTTCATTTTCTCAGGATTTGCTCTTTATATCCTCAGATCCTCTTTTTTATTCTTCCAACTCCTTAGGGGAGAACACCTACCTACATAACCACATCCTCCACCAACTTGGAATTGAAGATTTAAGCCACTTGATAGTCCTGGACAACCCACCCCAATCTGGATGGCAGAGAGCGAACACACAAGGACTGCAGATATGCATGGATTGCTGATGAGTGAGCCAAGGATTAAAATAAACAAACAAACAAACCTTCAATTTTACATCCATCCAGAGAAGAGAAAGTTGGTTATGAATCACTATGTTTAAACACCTCCTCTAGTCTGTAAAATCACCCAGAAAATTGTCTTGAATTAAATGTTGAGCATCCAGACATTCTTGTCAGCAATGTTAGCAGGAGAAGGACTAACAGGATCTCCTGCTCTGTATGTAAGAAGAGTCTTGCAGCGATTAGTGCGTCCGTCTACCATATGGGAAGTCCGCAGTTCAAACCCTGGGCCTCCTTGACCCGTGTGGAGCTGGCCCACGCGCAGCGCTGATGCGTGCAAGGAGTGCCGTGCTACCCAGAGGTGTCCCCATGTAGGGTAGCCCCACGCACAAGGAGTGCGCCCTGTAAGGAGAGCCGCCCAGTGTGAAGAAAAGTGCAGCCTGCCTAAGAATGGCGCCGCCCACACGGAGAAATGACAAAACAAGATGACGCAGCAAAAAGAAACACATATCCCCATGCCGCTGACAATAACAGAAGCGGACAAAGACGTCGCAGCAAACAGACACAGAGAACAGACAACCGGGGTGGGGGGGGGGGGGAAGGGGAGAGAAATAAACAAATAAAAAAGAAGAGTCTTGACTCGATTATCTGGAAGAATCTTCACTTCCCTAAAAGACCCATATTATCCCCTGCACCTCCTCCTACCTTCCTGCCTGTCATTTAACTCACCCCTGATTGCCTAGCTCCGACATCAATTCCTCCAGGAAATCCTTTCTCCACCCACCCTGCACACAATGCCACAGAATCCACCTCAGTCTTTACGGCTTATTTATGTCCTCATATTTTCTATTAGACTTTAGACTCTTGGTGAGCAGGAGCCATGTCTTCTCTCTGGCTGTTCAGAAGAGTTTTTTCTTTGATGTGCTGTCCTATTTTTGAGTGTTCGTATTTATCCTACCTGGGAGTCAGTGTGCTTATTTAATCTGAAAAATTCCCAGCCTCTTTTTCTTTGAATATTGTTTTCCCTTATTTTCTCTAATCTTTCCTTCTGAGTATGCTATAAAATCTTCTCATTTTAGCCTCCATGTCTCTTACTTGCTCTTCCATATTTTTCATGTCTTTCTTGTTACACAGCTGCATGTAAAGAGAGAGTTTCACTAATAGCCATCATTTCATAACTTCTAATTCCCTTTTGCTGTATTTTATCTGCTCTGATCTTTAATTTTAACCTTTGAATTCAATGACCATATTTTTCAATTTTAGAAGTTCTTTTTAGTTCTTTCACAAATCTAAATAAAAATGTATCACATTATCCTATTGGTTCTTTAAGGTTCCAATTATTTCTCTTATCATTGTAACCATTTAAAGCACAGTTATTTAATAGTTAATTCAGATTGTTCTAGGAGTACTAATTTTCCTGCTTGTATATGCTTTCTCTCCCTCATGATGGTCTCCTGGTATATGGTTTATAACTTCTCAACATGAGCCCATCTTGCTAGACTTTTATTTGCTAGTTTGTTTTTTCTTATGTTTCATGAGCTCTTGGTTGTGAAAGTGCCTACAAAGTGGTTTGCTTCCTTCTGCCAGAGTCCTAGGGGTTTCAAAACTCTTGGTTTTTAATGTTTACTTCTTGGGTGGGGATTCCCAAGTCACTCAGGTAGGCTAGATCTGGATCCCAAATCCACTTACAGCACAGGCCTGGCGTTTTGATTTCTTATGAATGACTTTATTTCCCTCTACCCAAGTCTCCAATTTGTTTCTAGCGGCTTCATTACATGTGGCTGGAATTCTAGTTCTCTCTTCATGGAGAGGCGGCTGTTGAAACTCCAGGCTTTATGCAAGGGGCTCGTTCCTGGTCCTAAGCCTTATGTGTGTGCAAACCGCATCTCGTCCTGAGGGTGGATCTTGGGAAAATCTAGCACCCACTTCCTAAGATCTGGATCCAGACTGAAACCTGCATCAGCCCATGCTTACTGCTCTGGATTTGATTTCTTTTTGTTTCCGGCACAAAAGGATTTCCATTTCCTTCAAGCACAGGTTTTAAAATAATGGGGCTGGGATGAACATGGAAATATTTTATCCATCATTTCTACAGTTTTAGAGGGGAGGGTTGCCATCTGCATCAGTTTAGTACAATGTGTTGCTGGAATCCTCCCACCTCATATCTTGCTTACTGCTGTAGCACATAAAAGGTACTCAATAAGTATCTTTCAATAAATAAATACATTTTCAAGTCATGGCTCTCCTCCTCTCCCCCAAAACCCATCTCTAGCCTCCCCCACCCAACACTGCTACCTAAACAAGTCTGCCAGACCACCTGAAATGCCACCATTAGAGATTTCTAGTGTATCAAGCATACTTTTAACACATGAAAATAGTGGCGGTAGTAATAATTATGTATATCTCATCATAATTTTGTAAGCATTTGTTTATCAGAAAATTCTTCTCTTGGAACCAAGTTCAACATCAATCATTACAGTTTTATGAGTTGTAATACAGTAGAGGAGAGTAAAAGAATATTCGTCCTTTTGGACTATGGCATGTTGCTGAGGAATCCTGGCAAGTATACCAAGGTGGGGGACTCTGAGAAGTCCAAAGATCATGAAGGCATTAGGTACTTGGGGACTGAGGGAAAGAGAGAAGGTCAAGCAACACAGAGGGTAGTGAGGTAGATGAAATGGCACAACAAACAAAATTTGATTTCCTGTGTGTTTGTGCCTGTGGCTGTACCAGGTTCACTGGACTGACACCAAGGGTCAGTCTCTAGCTTTGAAGATACAGCGTACAACCTCTGCAATGGCTTAAATGTCCGGCTGGTCATGTGTTGAGGAGAGACATAGTTTAAAGGGACTCAAGGTCAAAAGAGTTAACAGATTAGAGTTATGTAAGAATGCCTGAAGTTCCAAAATAAAATGAGAGAGTGATGGTAGCTTTTCGCAGAGAATGGAATAGACGTCCAAATATTTTGTAGGTAATGAAAAAACTAAGAAAACATCAAAATTAGACATGTCAAATTCATAAATGATGCAAAAGAAATGAAGTCTAAGAGACCTATAAGAAGTTTTTACTCTCCTTTAGGTAAAAAAAATGAACACAATGAGCCACAGGCATCAGGTTTAAATATATCACTTCTCTGTTTTATATTTTAAAGAAAAAGACAATTTATTTTTCTTTAGTTGAGAAGAAGTAAACATAGCAACCATCATAGTTTTACTAGTAGTAATAAACATACTTCCCCACCCCCTACCCCTGAAACCCAGTTTTATGGGAAATAGTCAACTAACATTAATGAGCACTTTCTATATGCCAGGTGCTAGGGAGAGAAAGGAAAATAAGTCCCTGTTCTCTGCCTCAAGTGCCTGTAGCCCTTGTGGGAGAAAGAGATGTGTGAAAGAGAACAGACATATGGTGAAGTGTGCCAAGGGAGCCTGGAGGTAAAAATAAACTGAGTTCTACCTGAGGGCGCTGGAATGGTTTCAAAGAAGCAACATTTGAATTGGGTCTTCAAGAAGGAATGGAAGTTCGTTCAACAGCATCCTGAGCAAAGAAGGCAGAATGTAAAACAGGTAAAGAGGTTTGAAAAGAGGAGGCTCATTTAGAAAACGGCCAGCAGTATGAGAAGAGATATAGGGACGGGTGGATGGCTGAGTATCTGATGGATGTGAAAGGGACAATCCCAGGCAAGTCTATACTATACGCTTTAGAATAATGTGAAAACTATTAAAGCAGAAGAGCAAATGAAGACATTCTTGTTCTGGGAAGAGTCTTCTTGTGACAATGTGCAAGATGACTTGCGGTTGAGGGGAGGACCGGAAACTGGGACACCACCAGTTGGGAAGGTTAAAGGGAACTTAAGAATGCAATCACAGTGAGGAGGGGAGAGATTCAGGAAGAATTCAGAGATAAAAATTAACAGGATACGGTAAATTAGTGGAATTCGTGGTATCCAGAAATTAGTATTTTTTTTCAAATATTTTTTAACCACAGCCCATAAGATATATTTTCCATCATGACCCAGTGTATTTGTACATGTATGTATAATACAAAGGTTTCACTAAAAAATAGTAATCCTAATTACATGTGATGAATTTCAGTTCTATTCTGTCATTTAAAAGCATATTTGTGGGAATGGATGTGGCTCAAGTGGTTAAGTGCCTGCTTCCTACATGGGTGGTCTCGGGTTGGGTTTCCTGTGCCTCCTAAAAACAGAAGAATAGACAAGAGACAAACAGGTGAAAAGGCCAACTCAGGACAGCCAATGTGGCTCAGCGGTTGAGCACCAGCTTCCCACATACAGTACTTAAAAAAAAAAAGCATATCTGTTAAAGGAATAAAACATTTAAAAAGCAGTACTGTACAACATATGAACCCTACTATAAACAATGGACACTAGTTTATTAGTATAATAATAAAAATATTTTTTCATGAACTCTAACAAATACCACATTAATGCAAAGTGCTAATAACAGGATGGTATATGGGGGTTCTAACTCTGCATTGTATGAATGGTTTTCTTGAAATCTACAACTTCTTTAATTAAAAAAAAAGTAAATAGTAATCAAAACCAAGTTATGGGTCATAATACATAGTTTTTAAAAAATCCTCTGTAAGCAATTCCCAGCCTAGAAGTGCTGCATTTAGGGCTGTAGGCGCAGAAGACAGTGCTTTAAGTCCTAAGGTATTGTGGAACTCACTGTGCAACACAGGGTAATGAAAGCAACAAGAAGCGTTCTCAAATAGCAGATTTGTCCTACACAGATGTTTCCTTTGCAACTCTATTGATTTTAAGGTTGCTGTTGACCTAAGGTACTTAATGTTGTCTGTGTTAAGTAATGATTTATTATTTGAGATGACGTGCTGTTTACTGGTTGATTACACTGCACGGCTTAATAAAGTATTTGTGAACATAGATCAGAGCCCCTGGCTCCCTATGTGTACTACTGATTTCCACTTGATATTTCAGCAGTCAATCTGTTGCTACTCTTAAAATTAAACAGGGGGGCAGATGTAGCTTAGTGGTTGAGCACCTGTTTCCCATGTACGAGGTCCCAGGTTCAATCCCCAATACCTCCTAAAAACAAGACAAAACAAACAAAAGAACCCAACTTTCTTGGGAAGCATATGTAGCTCGGTGGTTGAGTGCCTGCTTCCCATTTCTGAGGTGGATTAAGAATCCAACTCTTAATCTTTTGTAGATTAGCCTAAAAAATACCTGAAGCCCAGTAAAATAGGTCTGGATTTGTTTAAACCATCAAACAAGATGTTTTTATTTTGGTCTTGATGACCCCACCCTGCAGAGTTAGAGCTGTCTGGCCTGTTGCTTGTGGTATCACAGGCAAAGGGAAAGTGGAACCTTTCAGCACTGAATGAATGTGTATTTGGATTCCGTTTCCTCATCTCCAGTAGGAGTTTCCTGAGAGCGGCAAGAACATGAACTAGTTAGGAGAACTTAAATACATCTGTATATACCTTTCTTAATTCTGACAGAAATTTTCAGTTTTGCTAAATTAATGGTTGACATTCTGTTCTTCACAATTAAAACCAAATTTATATTGCTTTATAAATTTATATTGCTTTTTACAAAGCATGTTCTCATGTGTTATTTTAATAGCTAATATTTATTGGGCATTGTGTATGTGCCAAACGCTGTGCTAAACACTTGATAAGTACTATCTCAGAGAATCTTCAAACCAACCTATGATATAAATACTCTTTTTATGACCATTTTATATAAGATGAAACTGATGCTTAGAAAATTAAAGAAACTTGACAAGGCCACAGAGCTACTAAGGATGAGCCATGATTCAAACCTAGGTTTGTCTGCCTTCAAAAGTCAACACTCTTCACCACTGCATTATCTTTTGTTTGTTCCTCTAAATGCCCTTTTTCTGAGGCTTAATGATGCCAAATGATTTACTGAAAACTATCAGCAAACACCAAAACTTGAACCCAAACCATCAATGCTAAGTCAGTGCTCACTGCCCCACCACTGAATACCTCTACATTGTCCATGTCAGCAGTATTCAAAGGCAGACAAGGACACAGGAGAGAAAAGAAGAGAGAAAAAGCCACTTGAGGGTCATAGGTAGAGTGCTGCTGGCTCTCTTTCCCTCTCTCTTTTCCTATTTAAAGTCAAAAGGGGAATAGAGGAAAGAATGCACATTTAAATGTGGCAGGAAAAAAAAGTGAAACTGCATATTACTTTGCACTAATTTAAGGCAGCTGTATAATCTATCTGTTAGGAGGCAGAGACAGTTCAAAGTACGAATAACAGAAAAGTGGTAGCATATGGATTAAACAAGAACATGTGTTTAAATATTTAAAGAACATTAGAATCTTAATATGTGAAAGCCAATAATGAAAATAAATAAAGTTCATATATCTTCATAAGAAACTAGGATAAGGAAACTTACAAAAAGAATTTCTTAGTATTGAAAATTCTAGAATGCAATACCTCATTAAGAAAACTCTACAAACTCTTCCACTGTGGTTGTAAAAATGTCCATTTACATAAGATAGATTTTATAACCCAATTGTGCATATGTCTATAAAATAGATGAATAAACTAAATAAATTGCTTTTAAAAGTTATTAAAAATCCTTCTCTAAAAACAAATGACTATCAAAGCCCAGTGAAGTCCACTATGAACACAGAAAATGATAACATCCAAAACTTGGTTTTGAAAGCAAGTTATGAAAAAACTATTTATCTCAGCCTCTCTTCCTCAATAAGCTGTTATTTCAGCTCTAATTCTAATCATGTACATGTTCTTGGATCTCTGCTTTCTCAAGAGTTTAAATAAACATACTAGGCTTTATGGAATAGTAAATTCAATATAATATTTTAAAAAACAGTCCTAGTTTATTTGCAACATATATTTGTAAATGGAAGTTGAAAGTAATCTGATTTTTAAAGTTCTGCCATATACCAGAGTCTCAGTTTGAGAGGAGTTTAAATGGAACACTACCTACTTCAATAGGAAAATTCATTATGACTCTGTCAAGTGAAATTAGAAAGAGACTAATGCTAATTGGATATCTTCTGAATGCATTAAACTTCTGAAGCATTTTTATGAATGCTTCACAATTTCCTATTATCACCCAAGCATGGCTGCACTTTGGATGTACCCACAAATTGACACAACATAGGGTATTATGCTTAATAACTTTCGATTTCTCAGGGTGACTACACAGTCTAAAGAAATGGGAAAGCTACTATGTGAAAATACTACTTCTGAAAGGAAGAGAAAATAAAATATGAAAACTCTTTAAGAGTAAACAGAGTAAATATGGTTCTGTTTTTTCAAATATAAGAGCCAGATGGTCACCATGAAAACTCAATATATAAAAATTGGAACTTGTCACCTATAGAAAATACAAAAACTTTCATGAATGGTTTTATGCATAGGTTCAAGGAGGGTTGTATCAATTAATAGATTACATTTCCACAGTGGTTATTGAGCAAATCTAGGGCATTTGGGCAACATCCCCAAACTTAAGATGGATGTTACTGAGGACAATCCCTTAATTCATACAGAGTTTCTTGGTGCCTCTGGCAGAAGCAGAGCACTAGGCTTTAAAGGGTCCAGTGGGTAACACCAATGTTTTTATGACTCAAACTGACAGAAGAACAGAAAGAAGCAGTACAGAGGTTTTGCATAAATGGAAATAAACACACGGTGTTGCTAGAGAAGGGAATGAGACCCTCTAATTCCCTGCCTTAATACTACAGAAGGCTACTAAACATATGCAAGCACAATCTATAGAACTGCTTAGGTATCACGCACTGGTTAAGACAACTGTCCCAGAGGAGTATTATCAAACAGTGAGGGCGCTGTTCTTATTCTAGGGTCATTGATAAATGGACCTCTGAAATGATAAACAATTACACAGTGTTCATTACAACTACGAAAACAAAATATTAAAGCACTCCTTCTAGAGTCAGAAGCTACTTCATAGCTTCATTCCAGGAATATCCTGATGAGGGATGGTGTCTGATCACAAAGCAGGGTGGGGTTAGGAATGTTTGGGCACAAGCATGTACGCTGGGCTGGCCTTCGCTCTCCACATAGCTTCACCCTGCTCACGCAGGGCATTATGAGGACATCTGCTTCACTATGGAACTTTTCTTCCTCACTTCACACAGACACCTTTAGCCTATTTCAATCTTTACAGGAGATGCTCAAGGCCAAAGACAGCATGCAATGCCTTCTGTTATACCTCTCAATAAAGGGAGACACCATACCTATTTGGTGAGGAAGAAAGGTAAAAAGTCAAGTTCCAATTTTCTTAATGCAATGAGGACCTTCTATGTTGCACAAGATACATTATGTTTTCAATGCAAAAGTATCTATTTTTTACACATCTACTCCAATAGCAGCTCAATTAAAAACAGGCCAGTCAGGTTTACAGTTTCCTTAACTGCTCAGTTCCTGTCGCTGTAGATATCAGAAAAACATTGAATGGCAGCCACAAGGCAATTTTCCAGTAAGACTTGTTAATTTTTACACAGTCATCCTCATGCAGTCATCAAAGTTAACTTAATGACAAATCAGTTAAAATAAATTACTTTTAGGAACCTGTAAGATTGGATAAAAAGCAAACCATATGTAACATCTCTTCAGTCCTCCCCATGGCAGCATGTAATTGTCACCATCTGTGCTGTTTATTCTGTCTGCCCTGCATAACACCTCCCGCCCTCTGCTAGCCCCCCAGATCTACTCTTAGCCCTTCTCTGTCCTGTTCTGGGCCCCAGGAGGCTGACTTTTATGGATCCCCGGACTGCATCTGCATCAGCTGTGACTTTGCTACCTGGCTTCCAGCTGGGCTCAGCCAATAGGAGGCACCAGAAGAAATGAGAGGATGGGAGGAGAGAGATGCCAGTTACTCCCTGGCCTTCCTCTCTGCCCTTACAGCCAGGCAGCCAGCCCTCACCAGCTCTGGGGTTACTGGTCCCTCCCCTGATCCCTTCAGCTTCTTGTTGCTGCTAGTCGCCGGGTACTTCCCAACCCTTTTGGTTCCCCTGGTCTGTCCATGTCTCTATATAAACAATCCTGTAATTAGACTGTCTTCAGTATAAATCCTTGTGAGAGTGCCACTTGTTGCTGGCTTGGGCGCTGGCTGACCTGCTGTCGATGGCCAGTGGCTCCAAGCTGGCATCACTTACATGTACAGTGTGGACTAGATCAGCCATCAGGCACTGCTTCAGCTTCTCATCGTTGCTGGTCCCATGAAGCACCAGATCAGGCATGTACGTGGGGCAATAACCCCCCAAAAGTGAGCGGCCAAAGTTTCTTACATTCTGGTTGCTGATGCTCTGAGACCTAAAATAATATTTGGCCCATTAAAATGCACAAGCAAAATGTACTCCCTTTTTGCATTACAAGTGGGACAAAACCCCCAATGACACAGGTAAATAAAACAGATTCAGGGTGGCCCATTTCACCACTCCTCTAGTAAATGGTTCACTGATGTGAGAAAAGGGGACTGGGAGAGAAAAAACTTTATTAGAAATGGAAGAGCGGGGGGTGGGGGTGGGGAGTAAAAAATACATTTCCATGGCTGGATGCAGCGTTCGTCCTGGTACCTCATCCCAAAAACCCACTACACAGGCTCAGGCTGCATCAAATGAATAAAAAAAAGAGAAGGTTTACTGAAGGGGGCTCTGGCTTTCAGAACTCAACACATCTGCACAGGGTGGTGCCCATGACAGTGCAGAAGAACAGAAGAAATCACTAATTACTGCTTTCAGTCATCAAAGACCAAATAATCAACCTGATGGAGTGTTAAGGGAGAGGTGTTGTTTCCCAACCACTTCACGCTGCTCAGACTGGCAGGAGAGAAGCCATGCGGCGCATGTAATCCACCACCTCCAAAGCAAGGCATCTGTTGCCAGCCATGTAACTTTCATACCAAAGACAAAAACTGAAATTCCCTGCCCTCCCACCTCCACCCGAGATTCCCCTTAGCTCTACCCTCTATTCCTTAGCTTCTTCAGAATGTCACAAGAGCTGCAAAGACAACCACTTGCCTTCTCAGAGAGCTTTTTTCTTGGAAAAAGGGCAATCTAGAAAGCAATCTGTATCAATTAATAACTTCTAATACTTTAATTGGGGGGGGGGGCATTGTGTGTAAAAGAGTACACAGTAGTTTTGAGCCCATGATTAGTATGAGGCCAGGAAAATAGTATTTGAACCCAGCTCCCTCTGCTTCCCAGCCTGCCAGCATTACCTTGGCAGAGGCAGCTCCACTTCCAAGGACCCTTCAGTACTGTCACCACTGTGACCTAGATTCATCGTCGCTGAAGCACATACTTCATCGTCACTGTCTCCGAGAGCACTGTCTGAGCTTTCGTTTCTGGGAATGCTTCCTTCAATTATAAAGTCCGCCCTCCTGTTGGCATCCCCACAGGGGACATCTGCAGCAACCAAGAGGCCAGAGGCCTGCTGTACACACCTGTTTGGAATAGGCTCTAACAAAGGTCCTTCCACCTGCTTCAAATACAAACCCCTAGTTTCCTCCAGCATTCTCTTTCCAGTTCCTGCTGTACAATCAGAAGGTGCAAATGAGCCAGCAGATTGGTTGAGTTGCCCAGCAGCATCTGCTACAACACTGGTTCTGATGCCTCTGTCCTCAGCAAAACCCCTGAAAAGTTCACCTTCATCCCCCTCAGATGACCGATTCTGAGGACAAGAGACATTCTTTTGAAAGCCAGGTTTAAAAGGGCACCTAGATGCCTGCTGGTCCACAGCCAGGTCAGTGGCCGCCCTGGACTGAGCCGATGGACTCCTGGCTATCTCTGGATGTTTTCTACAGGCCTTCATCTGTTCCTCCATATTCTTTGTGCGGCTTTCAAAGTCAGAATCTGGAGATACAGAACTTCCAATTTGGAAAGTTACCTTCTCTAAGGAAGGCTTCTTCCAGGAATATCTGTCAGGGCAAGGCCAGGCTGCTGACTGGTCTGATAGTTTCTTGGGCACCTCCCCTTCCAACTCATCACTGACAGTCTGTTGGTTGATCTTCAATCCTGCCCCCAGAGCTTCAGAGCTGGAGATTCTTGAAGAGCCATCACGTGGTGCAGCCTTTTTATTTTCTTCATCCCCACAAAATGCACCCTGAGTTGTCCATGAGCTACCCAACGCTGGCTCTTGGAATCCCATGCTACAGGCCTCAGAACTCTGCTCTGGCCTCTGGTTTCTTTCTTGGTCAGGTTTGGGACACAAGATGGTAATGTCAGTGCCCTCTGGAGTCCCAGTCAACACTGTGGATCTGGGGGTTCTTCTCTCAGCTTTTGTCAGTGGAAGGATGGGAGGTACGAGAGCAGGCTCATTTCTCACTGTAACCACCACATACTCCGACTCCTCTACCTCTCCTTTCTCCAGGGCTGTTGTGATTTTGCTCCCATTTAACACTTGGTCACCTTCACCATGAATTCCACTCCAGGTCAGCTGGTTCTCTTGTAGCTCAGAACAACGGAGAAAATAGGTCAGAACATAAAGTATGCGCTGGACCAAATCCTTCTGCTTCCCTACCACCACGGTGCGGGTCAGCCTCACTGGTGAGCCTATGGCTCCATACAGATCACCTAGGGAGCACAAGGGTGGACATAAAGACAAAGTCCTCTGGAGTTAGCATGCCTCGGATATGTTAGCCTTCACAAGAGAAAAACATGGCTTATACTCCCCAAATGACAATCACTTCTTCAGACACCTGGCTGAGGCAAAGTGGTAGTCACTAGCAATAACTGTGTTTTAGTTTTGCTCCTATTCGGGAAAGCCTGCCTGGAAAGGTCAGGCACAGGCAGAAGCTTACCACACTTGGTGCACAGGTACAGTGCTATTGTGTGCACAGCCTGCTCAATGTCCTTGTCGGGTCTCCACATGCAGCTCACTGGGTGGCCAGCTCTCACCTCCCGAAGCAAGGCTAAATAAAGCCAAAGCCTTGACTATACCCACCCTTTGGAAAATAGGATAAGAATTGTTAGAAGAATTCCAAAATAGTGATATCTGGGATGATATCCAAATTTGCAGACCTCTCAAAAGAAATGCAGTGAGTCAATTAAAAATACTTAATGAGGTAGCTTGCTTAGAAGTCTCTCAATTTATCAATTTGGGTAACAAGAAGAAAACTACTTACTTATGAGTAACGGATCTGAATTTTTTCTTTATTTTACTTCACATGAAAATTCTACTACAAAAAGAGTATGACCCATTAATTATATCCTGACAAGTTGATTAAAAACTGGCCACTAAACCACGGGCAATCCATTTAGCTTAAGGGTGGATGAGGGACCAATGTGCCATTGATCCCAATATAAACTTTTCATCAAAAGTATTTGTTAAAAGCCTATTAAAATTATTATATATAATTTGATTACATTTGATGCATATGTTTGATATTTTGATGATACTGGCAATAATAACAATGAATCAACATTTACAGAATATGTAGGCACGTGCTAAGTGTTTTATATGCGTTTATTTCATTTATATCTCTGTATAACCAACCCATTGAATTTGAAACTGTTGAGGAAATAAACAGAATGTTCAAACAAATCAAAACCTGGAATGATGCTAAATAAAGAAGTGACACATGGCAACAGTTATAAACTAAAACTTAGGAAGTTAGAACCATTGGAAGAATGCATCTAGAGAGGGGAGGGAAGGCATTTATAAGGGCATATACTAGATAAAACTAAGAATAATAGTTTAAGATAGAGAAAAAAAACACCATTAGGAAGAATTTCCCTCTAGGGAATCTTTAGGAAGCACTCCCTTTGTAGAGTTTTCCCTATTATAAGGCTACTGAACCTTCAAACATTTAAGGGCAGAACAGAAATGATATTAAACAGTCCTATCTTTCAAGAGACTGGAACATAAGCCAATAGATCTTTATCTTTGAGACTTTTCCAACTGACAGAAAAAAATCATCTAAATATTCAAAAAAACAACTCAAAATTGTAGTCTGATGTAGGACAAGTATTTTTGTTAGAGCAAACTTTCTGGCCTAAGAGTTTATTATCATCAATTCCCTGCCTGCTGCTGCAAATACCACAGTCATTTCAGGCATTCACGACACATTTTTGTTAAATCAGTCTCAATGTTAATTAAGAAGGTAAACATTACATATCTAAAATCTTGTCTAACAAACCACAGATAAAGGCCACTCAGGGTGACGATACACCATTTTAAGCAATGTAAACTTTTGCTATTGTACCCTCCAATAACTGAGGCATAAATGGGAAAAAGGAAAACAAGGAAGGCTATTAAAAATACAATTTATAATACTTTAAACCATATAAACTAATGAGAACAACGTGTGCAGAATCAGGATGAGTGCTGTCACTTTGGTGCCAAACTTCAAAAAATACCATATCATGGAAGACAGCGAGCTGACGCAACAAGAAACACACAGAGGAAAACATAATGAGATGCACAACAAAGCAGAAAGCAGAGGTGGCCAAGTGATTAGGTGCCTTCCTCCGACAGGGGAGATCCCAGGTTCAGTTCCCAGTGCCTCCTGAAAAAAGAAGACTAGCACAGAACAAAAAGACATAGCAAATGCAAAAGCAATGAGGGGGTAGGGATAAAAAAAATAGATCTTTAATATTTAAGATTTACTGGATCTTGAACTTGAAGGCAATGTTCTGAGTCCCAGATAGAAGAAACTACTAATTTTAGAGTAGGCTACTTTGTTTTCACGGGTTTACTTTTTCAAACTACAAAAAAAAAAATTCAGACTTTAATTTATATTAACTTAAACCAGTAATTCCAAAGCTCTTGAGGAAAAAAAGCTGCTTTTCATTTCTACAAAGCCTTGAGGTCACCAGCGTCAAAAAGAGACTGACATGGAACTCCCTCAGTCAGTGGTGTAAGGAAGTGGCTTTCAAACTTTGTATACCCACCCCAAGAAAGAAATACACTGTATACAATAATCTAACACATATTCTGAAACAAACATTTTATAAAACATACTATAAGTCTCTCTGATATTTTATTTTCTGCTATTCCTTTTAAATGCTTTTTTTGACCCACTAAATTGTTTCTCCAACTATTAATGGGCCATGAGCCACACTCTGGAAAACCCCTATAGAGTGTATCAGGCAGAGGTAAGTATTACTAAACCCTGAATGACAAGTCAGTGCAAATGTGAAAGGGATCACTGCTCCCAGTTTCTCTACACCGTGTCTTAGGAAAAGGCTGAGAAGCTAGGCAGAAGTAGGCACCACAGTGATACCCATCCAAGCAAACTCTCAAGACAGGTCTTTGAAAGAATTTAAGATGGAATCTTCTCTACTCATTAGGAACCCTAATTAAAGTTACAACTGAATCATTGTATATTCTAAGCAGTTTATATTTTTCTGTTTATTGTGACTTGCTAAATACTTTTTAAAAATTGGAAGCAAGTCTCTCCCTTGTCAAATTATTGCAGATACTCAATTTTCTGTGTAATAATGGAAATTCAATCATCATTTTACACTTGGTTTTACAGAGCTATCACATGCCTTTGCTAAGCCAGGTCCTCATCCCCTTCTCACACCACTCTTGTCAACAGCCAGACCTCTGCTGGATTTTTGGGGGAGAAAGGAGGATTGAAGACTTTCTGTAATAAATGACCTCTAAAAAATGACGATTTTGAATCCATAAGAAGGAACTTTGCCTTGTTATGGTAAATAAAGATAATTAATCTGTTTCCTTTAAATTTCAAATGAGAAGCATGTTTTAAGTATAAATGCATTTATCTAATTAATTACACACTGCTTAATTAGCATTGTTTTTTAACATGTGGCCCAGTAGGATGAAACACCATGTTTCCTTAATATCCAGCCCCCTTCCTGTCTCCTTTTAATGATACGACATTTTGTCAAGACTATTGTTCCGTAACAAATACAACAATGCCCTGTCCTCCCCAGGAAGAACTGTATGATCCAGAGTGAGTTATACATATTCTGAGCTCTTCACCTGAACTGAGTACTGATTAGTTGTATTACGTCCATTTTTAGTATCTATAAATGCATTAGTTAATTCATTTAATATACATCTATTATCCTGTAACCCTGAGACATGTACTTGCTTTCTTAACACATCTCATGACCAAGTGTACACGGGCAAGATACCACTGTTTATAAAATGATACAACTATGATATAAAATATAATTCATACATGTAAAAAACACTTCAAATAGTGCTTGACAAATGGTCTCAGCTTTCATGATTGCTTTTACAACATATTGTTTCCTAAGACTAGAATGCTTTCCCCTCACCCTAGCCCATAATTTTTATTTCTGGAAAATGCCATCTTATCCTTTCCTCATATAACCTTCCCTGAACATCTCCATCCCCTCACTCCCAGGTGCCCCCAAAATAAATATGATCACCAGTAGTTAACAAAGGTGCTTTGTATAACTAATTCTATCCCTGCAGGAACCAAGAAATAAACACTAGTATCACACCTTTTACAGAAGAAAAAACTGAGGCACAGAGAAGTTAAGTAATGCTGGTCCTACTGTTGGGTTGCGCTCTACACATGCTCTTAGCCACTATGCATACTGTCTCTCTTGCACACCCTCGCATGCTCCCTTGATCATCTGAATACAGGTCTGTCTCCTACATTAGGCAATAAGCTAACTTCCTGAGGGTAAGCAGTATGTGTTAGTCAATGCCATGTCCCTGGCATCTAGCATAAGGTCTGCAACAGAGTGAGGGTGTGAGTTTTATTTTGCCACTCTAAATGTTTGATGAATGAGAGATCCTAGAGTACACCTCTCCTCCACATAGGCCCAAATAAGCAACTCTGGTCCCCCAAGTTCCCAAACTGTATAACCAACTATGTCAGATCATCAGATTTTATACCATGCCTGAGAACAAAGTTTTGAGGAAATGAATGCCACCAACTAATTGCAAGCTAGCAGGGTAGAGAACATCAAGATTTCTGGTTAAAGATAAAATTTAAAAGGTGGGGATACTATAGGGTGTTATATATTTTGCCCTCATTTTTTCCCATCCAGTCCATCCTCTAGAGCAATGCTTTTTAACTAGAGGTAGGCATGTGCACAATTTTGCACACACATACCGCCCCCCCACGCCTTCCTCCTCCCTGCCAAGAGATATCTGACAGTGTCTGAGGACATATTTTATTGTCATGACTTAGGGGTGGTGGTTGTGGTAGGTCTACTGGCATCTACTGAATAAAGGTCAAGGATGCTCCTTAACATCTTACAGTGCACAAAAAAGCTGCACCCCCAACCAAGAATTATTTGGTCCAAAATGTCAATAGTGCCAAGGCCGCTCTAGGGTGACTAGCCACTAAGGTATGGGAGAACATGGTTTAATTATACTGTTTTCAAAGAGTAAAACAAAGCTGCTCATAGGGGTTAAGGATTCAAATAAAATCCACAGCCTGACCTCTTACTCCCTGCCGACCCAATTACAATCCCTCTATTACCAGATGGAAAGCCAGTATAAACTATAGATCCTAGCAGTTCTCCTATTCTATTCCATATATTCTCTGAATAGTCAAATTAAATACTAACCCAGTTGTGCCCAGAGAGGATTATATGGGTGTGTTTTGGCCAGCATGTTCACTGACTGAGAGGTGCGTTTCTCAGAGAAGGCTTTAATGGGAGGGTGATCAACAGGCATGACAGTGGGCACCCAGGCCAGATGGTAGGTCAGCACAGCAGTCAGTAAGGCAGCAAAAAACCTTGGAGAAATGGAAGAAAATGTAACAGGATTAGTCAGTGCAGGATGAGGCATGTCATATGCAGCACATACACTGCCCATGGAATTTGCATACACTTTGCAGCTTACTGGTTTTTGTTGATTTGTTCTATCAGAAGTGTAAATTCCTTGAGAAAGCGCTGGCAGAGCTGGTTTTTTTCCAAAGTGCTGGACATCATGGTAAGCCATACAGGTTCTGCTATCCTTGGAACAGAATATAAATTCCAAATAGTGCCTCTATAGAAGAGAAAGTGAAGGGATACACAAAATTATCAAAATATTTTTTTGGATATCTTTTATAAAAGAACAAAGAAAATAGTGGTTGGGATCTGTGTAGTCCCTATTGGATTCAAGTTAAATATAAAACAGGGAACAGCAAACTATGGCCCACAGGCCCAATCTTAACACTACCTATTTTATAAATAAAATGTGACTGGAACACAGCAGTGTCCATTCATTTACATGTTGTCTGTGACTGCTTTTGAAGAACAATGTCAAAGCTGAGCAGCTGCAACTAACCACACCTGCAACAACTAAAATGTTTCCTATTTGGCCCTATACAGAAAATGTCTGCCAACCCCTGATATAAAATATTCATTTTAAAAAATATTTTACAATGCCTTCTGTCAGGTTTTACACCCATTTGTATAGTTAAGAATATTAAGGGGGAAAGTATATGCTATACTGAAAATGTGACTAGAGGCTATTTAACTCTCCCAACTACTAGTTAATGCTTTAGTTCTCTGAGCCAAATAATCCTATTCATTTTATTTATTTATTTTAAAGATTTATTTATTTATTTATTTCTCTCCCCTTCCCCCTGCCGGTTGTCTGTTTTTTGTGTCTATTTGCTGTGTCTTCTTCTTTGTCTGTTTCTGTTGTTGTCAGCAGCATGGGAATCTGTGTTTCCTTTTGTTTTGTCATCTTGTTGTGTCAGCTCTCCGTGTGGGCAGTGCCATTCTTAGGCAGGCTGCACTTTCTTTCACAATGGGTGGCTCTCCTTATGGGGTACACTCCTTGCGCGTGGGGCTCCCCTACGTGGGGGACGCCCCTGCGTGGCACGGCACTCCTTGCGCGCATCAGCACTGCGCATGGGCCAGCTCTACATGGGTCAAGGAGGCCCAGGGTTTGAACCGCGTACCTCCCATGTGGTAGACGGACGCCCTAACCACTGGGCCAAGCCCGCTTCCCTAATCCTATTCATTTTAGATCAATTAAAAAAGAAACAAAAAACTACACAAATGGCTCTTCTCCACCATATCATATATTAAGGTTTTATACAGACTAATAGAATCAAATACTCAGAGCTGTAAGTAAGCAGAGAAACTGACAAATCCAGTTCTATCAATATTCGGATTAAGGAACTGTGGCTTGGAGAGATTACTCTTACTTACACAAGACATATAAAGCTTTAATGACAAGGTTATGATGAGAATTGCAGGTCACTCAACACCTGCTTCAGAGGGCTCTACTCCAAGCTACATGACTCACAAGTGTTGTTCCAAAGACCATACCAACTTTGCTTAGGATCTCCACTGGGTAAAAGGCCACTGTTATCTCTCAACTTAAAACAGCCATTCTTCCTAAATCAAGATAGATGAGACACATTCTGATTTGATTTTCTAAATGTGAGCATTAAAGAATTGGGGCCCCAAAGAATTCCCTCATGCAAAATAAACGAGCATTTGCTGAGTTAGGTAGCAATGACAAGTTATGGTTAAATGGAACAGGGTTTCATTTGCTAAAACTAAGGTTTTTGCATGCTAACACTCTATTTTGTCACCATTTAAGGAGAGGTTGATTGCTGAATTAAGAAAAAGATTTATATACACAATGAGGCTTTCTGGTTCTGTATTTGTAGATGCCTGAAAAACTGTTATTTTCCTTAAACTAGTATCCAAACTCTCAAGCACAACCAAGCTTCTAGTCTGATGGTAGCAGAGCAACAGGTCTAAGTTCAGGGCAGCCCAATGCCCAAACTATGTAGGTTTATAATAATCAGAATGCCATCAAAAAGCACACATGGACACTATTTCTAAAATATATGAGTTAAATATTAAAGATCACCTGATGACAACTAATGTGTTACTTGAGTCCTTTATACATAATCCAGGGATCAAAAAGCCTGGTGATTTTGCTCTACGTAGTCTTCCAGAGTATACCAATATATACCCTAAGCATCGTATTTTAAGAATTGCAATTTTTTTTTAGCCTTCAGCTATGGAAGAACAGTTTGACTCTTAACTCATTAGCTCATGACTGCTTTGGAGTGGGCTTCCATTCCCCATTGAGAAATTGGCTCTAGAAAATGGTACAACAATCCCAGCTCAGCATGGTGGAAGAAAATTCCACCTGTTACCCAAAGCAGATTCTTTTCCATCCATACACTAGGGGCAAGGACTTGAGAAAATCAGTTTCCAGAGTACAAAGATCATTGATTAGAAACTGATTATGAAGGCACACTAAGGTGACCACATAATATTTACACCAGGATTTTTATAAGAGTGAAGGGGGTGGAGGGTGTCCATTAATATTATTTTCCAGGATTGTCTGGCAAACTGGAATGTGTATGTCCCTGACATACATACTCTATCCATGATTTGGACAAGCAACTCTGAACTCAAGTTCCCACATTTGTAAAATGAGGTGAATGGTGATTATCCACGGGACTTTTGTGAGGATGTCGTGTGATAATAAAGAGGCTCATAAGACACGCAGGCAGCTTATGTAGCTCAGTGGAGCACCTACTTCCCATGTACAAGGTCCCAGGTTCAATCCCCAGCACTGCCAAAAGAAAAGATACCTGAGTATTAGTTTTCCCCATTCATCCTATTAAAAACAATCATCCAGCACCATCTGTAAGGCATCTGTGAGGGTTACTTAGTGTTAGATTACTTAAATTTGTTTCATTTGGTCTCAGTTTCCATTTTGAAGGAAGGAGCCACTGAAGTGACTAATAATTCCAGCCTCCTAATTCTGTTAAGTCAAGGTTTTCTGCACCTCAAGATGCATGGCTGCTGCTGCTTATGTATTTCCTCTCTTGGATTTGCTAAATTTTACCAATTTACCTGAACTCTCCCAGAGCTTCCATCAGATGACTGACATAAAACTGGACTCGGTGACTTGATTCTGCTATCTTCCTACAGGAGATCATGGCCTTTGTTGAAAAGAAAACAAGCCATATTACTCTCTGAAAATAAATTCCTTTAAAACTTATTTAGCGAGCTTTATTCATAAAAAGTAATATTATAATCAATTAAAAACACCCAAAGTAGTAATAATAAGTAGTAATAATAAGAAAGTGGTAATTTACTTTCCTAAAATAATCCAGTATCTGCTATCTACCATTCAACACGCCTAAGGATCTATCACTGCTATGGATGATATAACTTCTCTAAATTATCCAATATGTAAACAAATAGCTGCTACTGTCTTTACAAGTCCTATAATGCTTCTCCATTTGAAAACGTATTACAATTTCCATTACCTTTTCAATTGCACTCTTCAGCCTGTTCATGTGAGATTCAAACAGGGGGAAATGAGAAAAAAAGAAGTCCTGGAAATTCTTTTGTGCTTCTTCTTTCTCACATAGGGAAAAGATGATGCTTATCGCAATTTTCTTTCTCCGAACTATGGCTGGATTAGAACTGCAGGTTTCTTCAGCCAAACTGAATGTCTCATCAGTTGCCCTGGAGGAAAACAAATTTGAAAAATTTCTATGCATCAATGAATTACACTGAAGGAAAACTAAAATGCCAGGGGATGAGTTCAGAAAGCTGGTCCAGGAAACTGAGAGTCTTAACTAAGAGTTTATTTACCTGTGATTCACTCTTTTCTATACTTTCGTCATGAAAATTAAGAACTGTCACACAGTATTATCCTAACGGGAAAAGAAACTCAAATGAAACTAAAAGTAATTTTTACGCCCCTATGTTAGACTCTTGGTCCTTTTCCCTTAGATTATTTTACGGTCAGAATGGAGGTACTTAGAAAGAGATGTGAAACATAGACCCTTGGTTTTGGTTGATAGATACCAATAGATGAGGACTTCAAAAGAAGAATGATCCCTCATGTTATTCTGTTAAGCAAAGGGATCATATTTGGATGTTTACTGAATTCTAAATGTTGAGGCATATTTCCCTAAAATGGAGTTACTCCTCTGAATGTTCGGATTAAGTCATGTAATTAAGCTGTCTGGGAAATCCTCCAAGCAAAGAGATCCACCTTTCTTCGTTACAGTCAAATTCCCTGCTTCTTTTGACAGACTTTACTTTTGAGATTCTCTTCTTCAATGATAAAAGAGCCATGAGGTCATTAAATTCTAGGTATATATCCAATTTGTTTTAGGGGTAAGCTTTCGCAAATATGGCCTAACCAATGTGGGTATTCCACCTTCCTTCAACTGTTCTGAAAAGCAACATAGCTTCCACAAAGCTACTCACAGCAGGAATAAAAATAAAATAATTTATCTTTTCTACAAAGACATCAAAGCAAAGGAACTAACATTCCAAATAAAAGCACCTAGCCAGGCACAGAATAGGTATGTGATCAATTTTCTCTTTTTCATTGACTCTATCATTAAGCCACATATCTGGCAAATATGAGAGGTCATTGCTTCCACTATTTTAGTTACTACAAAATGCAACTTAACGATTACTTCTGCTTGGGAGAATTTGAGCTGTGGGCCTCCTACCCTTGAACTATTTGAACTCACAGTCTATAAAGTTCCTGCTATTTCAAATATATGCAGATATTAAAAAATACATACATCAAATGTTCTATGGTCAGCAAAGCTATTTTATTTTTAAAGGAAAGGAGACAGACATCTTGTTCTAATCTTAGAGGGATATATTAATATTACATTTTCCCTCGACTTCAAGCAAGATCCCGGAGATATAGGTATAGCTATTAAATCAGTAAAAAGTTCTCATTTGAGACATGGCACTAGCCACGGCATGATCTTGAAAAAAAAAACAAACCCATACATTATGAATTTAAACCATCATCTGTTTTCTCTGAGAAACCCTACATTTTAATCATATGCTTATCTGAAAAAAAGTCTTGAGGCCCTCTTAGAAGTATACATAATTTAATACAATGCTTCCTCTAATTTCCCAAAGTACCTGTACAATAACCTTGTAATTGTGCTTTCCTGCATCAATTTATTTCTGTTCTATATAGGAAATTTTTCTGAGCTTACGTTACACTAATACTTTCTTGCTTGCCTCATATCTCTTACAGCTCGTCTTTTTCGAAAGTAAAATGATCATAGTCAATTCATCTCCAGGCTAACCTGGTCTTTAATAATCAATATGTAAGATATGGTGAACCCTATGCAGCTTTACCCCTCACCTCCACCTTTACCCTATAAACAATAACCAACTCTTGTCATTGGTTTTAATATGGAGGAGAGTGCCACCTACTGAATTTCTGAAAAACTTCCATAGCTATAACAGAGCAACATAATAGCTCTTACTTCTTCACTGTATCTCTTTACTGAAGTCAAAAGCAATTGAGCTTCGTTCTGTAGTCTTGGATCAACTGTGCAAACTACAATAACTGAGGTCATGGGGTATCCTAATTGTATTTTTTCATTTACTCCACACACAAAAAACATTCCAAACGAAAGCACCTAGCCAAATACTTCACCATACCTTCATCACCCTAGTTACCAGGTAAGGTACATAGACAACTATATAAATGTGGAAAGTGAGGCAGTGTGATTTATCAACTTGCTTTGGGAGCAGAAAGCTTCTTAGTGACAATGCTGGAGTTAACGCTCAGACTCTTAGACATTGGATATGACCAGAGATTCTGAACCCATGTCTGATCCATTTTCCAGTGCTCATGCCATCAGATGCATCTAATGCATTATCTAATGTACAATGCAGTAAACATTAATTGCATTCACAATGTTGCACAACCATCACCACCATTCATTTCCAAAACGTTTTCAAGACTCCAAACAGAAACATTTTGCCCATAAGCAATAACTCCCCAATATCCCATGCTCCCCTCCCCTAATACCTGGTAACTTCTAGTCTGCTTTCTGTCTCTATGGATTTGCCTATGCTAGATATTTCATATAAAGGAAATGATACAATATGTAGCTTTTTGTGCCAGGCTTCTTTCACTTAGCATAATGACTTCAAGGTTCAGCCATGTTGTAGCATGAATCAGAACTTCACTCCTCTTTATGGCTGAATTATATTCCCTTGTATGGTTATACCACATTTTGCATACCTATTCATTTGTTGATGGACATTTGGACTGCTTTCCACTTTTGGCTATTATGAATACTATCAGTAAGTACTTCAAGATCATAAACAAAAACTATGATTACTTAATTATATCTTAGCAAGTTCTAATATCAGCACTGCTTAGTCTAGCCATTGTTTATGTCAGCTTGAACTTATATTGAATCTATGTATAATACATTGGACCATATGAAATTGCCATTTTTGTAAGTCAAAAATATCCCATCAGCAACTTTAAATGATGGCTGCTTCAATTTAATACTTCAAATAAAAAGCTTTTGTGGGACATTATACATTGCTTCCTTAGGTTTTCAATAGCATCACTAGGTCATGAAATTTCTGCAGCTTCCCTTGCCTGATAGGTGATTCTGCTGTACCAGCTAGTAAGTGCCCAAGCCCTGCTCCCCATTCTTAGTACCTGGCACAGCAAGGGGCCTCAAGGAACGGATTTCAGGGTGGAACCAGCTGTTAAGGATATTGCATAAAACCCTTGACTATAAGTATTGATTGCTGTGAATTTTCTCCAAGCCAGAGGCATCATAATTTTTGGTACCCCTGTTCTCCTGCTGTTAGCGTATGAAACTAATTTTCCTACCCACATGACTTCCAAAAGGGAGATCAACTACAACATTCCTTAAATGAAGCTATTTTCACAGGTACAGATACCAAATCAAAATGCCTGCTGGCTGCAATGACATTCTCAGTGTTAAATGATAGTGTGTTCAGGGCCAGTTTCGTGTGCATGAGAACTGTGCAGGCACACAGTGCCCTACTCTCAGAAGGCCCCTTGCTTGGTTTAATACTCTTGGCTGCCATCTTATGATGGTTGAAATTCTTAACCATTTTATCTCTAAACTTGTGTTCTGTAAGTAAAGCCTGATGGGACAATGGAGGAAACGTGTGGGCAGTGCAGACTCTGGAGGCGGAGTGCACATGTCAAGGGCACAGCAAGCACTGAACAGTTGGCCTGGTGGTACGGCACGCACACGGATGTGTGGGGCAGCCCAGGGTGCCGCAGGGCTCCAAGCCCACCAGGTTGGGACTGGAGCCCATACTGGTGTCTGTGACAGTGGCAGCAGCAGCAGAAGTAGCAGTGGCGTTGGCCATGGGAGCAAGGAGGGGCTCAGGCAGCGCTGGGACCCATGGTGTGGTGCGAGGCCAGCTTACGCAGCCCATCTCCAAGGAGATTGCACAAATGTTAAATCTCTGACCTGAGTGCTAGGACAGTAAATATTCACAAACTGAAAGCCTAACCATGAATACTGCAATAAAGCATTCAGGGAGAATTCTTCAGCGTTTATAGTCTCTGATTTTGAAAACTGCTCCAACATTGCACAGCAAATATCCACAAGCATAGAGAGAGAAATTAAATGTAAAAATTGTTGCATTGGACAATAAAGAATACTACTTTCACATGAAGCTTCAACCAAATAAATTATTACTGAGAAAGACCATTTTCAAATTAATTTTTCTGTATAAATGAAGACACAATTACAGAAGTATAAACAGGCATTTTGAATTATATACAACTTATAAAGATACTTTTGGTTTCTTATAAAATTGCCACAAGTTATAGGAATTGGCAGAGGAAATTGAAATAAATTGGATAAATTTACATTTAAAACTAAACTCAGATACATGAAATGAATTTGTGTGAAGAATTAAACCTTCTTAGAAAAATTATTTCTCAAGAATTGTCTATTTGTAAACAATTTATATTTTGAAAGTTTATCGAAAATGTATCCCAATGTTGTCATAGCTTATAAAATACCTCTAACAGCTCCAGTAAAAGTTGCAACAGCAGAAAGATCCAACATGAAAAATTATGAAAAATTATTTGACATCTTCCTTGTGACCAGTAATGACTGATGTCACTTCATTATATTGATTGCAAGCAAAGTGACTAAAAGTTATAAATTTTGATGGCCTAACAAATGGAGTGCTAGAAAAGTACACCAGAAAAATCTTATGGTGACTCAAGAGATCATGTTAAAGTATCATTACTTACTATATTATATAAAATTATGATGCCAAATATTATTTTTTTGCAATTTATAAGATAATGTTGTTATCCACTTGTCACTATTACTCCTATTACCTTTCTTTTTTATTAAATTTTTTTTAAAGATACATAAATCACAAAAAAATGCTACATTAAAAAATATAAGAGGTTCCCATATACCCCCTACCCTCCCTCACCCCACTCCTCCCACATCAACAACCTTTTTCATCACTGTGGCACATTCACTGCAATTTGGTAAATACATTTTGCAACACTGCTGTACCACATGAATTATAGTTTACATTGTAGTTTACACTCTCCCCCAGTACATCCAGTGGGTTGTGGCAGGATATATAATGTCCAGCATCTGTCCCTGCAAAATCATTTAGGACAACTCCAAGTCCCAAAAAATGCCCCCACATCTCATCTCTACTTCCCTCTCCCTGCCTTCAGCCACTACCTTGGCCACTTTCTCAGATAAATGCTACAGTTTCTTCCATTGCTAGTCACAACAGTTCTATAGTAGAATACCAGTAAGTTCACTCTAATCCATATTTTATTCCTCCATCCTGTGGACCCTGGGATGGTGATGTCCACTCCACCTCTATATCGAGAGGAGGCTTAGATCCACATGGTTGATGGATGGAATTCTCCTATTTGGAATCAACCACCACACTCCTATTACATTTCATAAGTAAAATATTTTTAAAGGAAAAAGTTTAACATTTTAGTATCTTCAATAGCACTTTTTCCGGCTTTATGGACAAGGGTCCCACATTTTCATTGTGCACTGCGCCCCCAAATTATGTAGCCAGCCCTGACTGTATTCACAGGCTTTCTGAACCAAGAACCTTACTTTACGTGTAAGCTCACTGAAGATTCATTAGTTCCCAACGCCAGTTCTCAATTCACTTAGGTTTTAAAGGACTTTGAAGGAGTGGGTTGGTAAATGCCACTCAACTTCTGATCTAAACTTGAAGGGGTGGAAAAGCACTTTTTGAAAAGAGAAGATACTTAAGGGGAAGCTTCTATGATCCCTCTCTGCCAGTCACAGAAGCCCACCAAAATGCATGACATTGGTGCAGATGCCCTGGCCTGACAGCTGCAGTAACAGTAACAAGAGCGATGGCAACAATGACAGTAAAAACCTTGTACAGGCCAGTATTTATTCACCATGCCCTGTATCTTGGACTATGCATTGGACTTGTTTGATCTCATTGAACCCTCCCAACAATGCTCTGAGGCAGGTACTAGTACTATTATCATATTGTAGATGAAGAACCAATGTTTAGAATCCAGGTTAAATCATTCTCTTGAACATCTAATGAGTGGCAGAGCTAGGACTTGCCCCATACCAAATTCCAGGCTATTGACCGTTCTACTCAAAGTCTACCAATCAAAACACAGCTCCTCAGTGAATGACACAAGTATACTTTTTCTGTCTAGCTACCCAGAATTGTGAGGAAAAAAAGAGAGACCAGGAGCCTGGCATTAGCCACACACACACCCTGACTCCTCCTTTCTCAGCTTGTCCTTTCAATACCATCTCCTCAAATTCTTCCCATAACTATCACTGCAAGTGTTCTCTCCCTCCTCTTCATCCCAAAGTGCCTCATCTATGCCTCTCTATATTTATCATTTGCCATCTTATTTATGTGCATATCATCTTCTCTACAGGTCCATAAACTATTTAAGTACAGATGCGTAGCTATCTCGGCACACAGTGATCACTAGACAATTTAGTAAATCAATCGATTTACATAGGTAACGGAGTTTTGGGGTTGCAAGAAGAGTCTGGAAGGTAATGGTCTAATATCGTTTTAAGTAAAAAATGTTTATTTTGCATATAACTAAACTTTAGATCTAAAAACAACTGAAATAGAAATGAAAGCAGAAAATACCTTGATGCTGTTTCTCTTTTTAATTATGTTTATGTCTGTTCAATTAGTTTAAGAAGTTAAGTTTCACAGAGTATGTCACAAACCCGATTGCCTATATTTTCATCTATCACATAGGTATCACCATAAGCCAAAAAAGAGAAATTATTCTACCCTTTTAATCATTAAGAGTGATTTTGGAAGGGAGCCCATTTAAAGAGAGGGTGTACTCATTTAAAAATACATATTAACATCAAAATTTTGTATTGCCTAGCTTACAGATGGTGTAACTTTTTCCCAGTGTTTTTCAAACCAGGAGATCATCTCTAGCTTTAACTTATTCTTTCCACAAACTTTTCATAAACTTTGAGGCTAAGTGAAGTTATTCAAAAGTCTAGGGGGAGCAGATGTAGCTCAACTGTGTATAAGTACAGTACCATACCAATTTCAGCAAGCTGCCTATGCTACTACCTTTCTCAGCAAGAAGCAACTTGCCACTCACCTCCTTGGAATGATGCCATTTTCCAAACTTGTTGTCTGACTTCGAAGCCAGCGGCGCTGGTAACTGCTGGAAGAGGATGTAGAGGAGGTTGGAGATGGGAAAGGTGTAATCAAAAGGCTGCTTAGTGAGGCTGTGGGAAAGAAAATTTGAAAATTGAAACTGTAGTTACCTAATGAAAAAGAAAAAGCCAAGTAACCTAACTTCTCAGATTCTATAGTCATACCCAGCAGGGGGAGACTATAATCTCTCTCATATTAAGAATTCTGTATAGCAAAAGAAAACATCCTTTAAAAAAGGGAAATAAGAATCACAGACTTAGTAAGTACATAAATGACTCAAGCCCCACATTATAAATACAAAATAATTATTATTTATTCAGAGTACAGACTACAGATTTCTGATAGAACAGTCCTTATAACTAGTTATATTGTTACCTGGTAACTCATGCCATACACTATGAAAACCTATAAAATGGCTTCCCCTTAATTGCTTCTTCACTCTATATTTTGAAGTAAAATCTAGGAAAACAAGTACTTCCTCCACAGAGTATTCCCTTCTCCATATATACAGGACTAACCTGCCTTCATTCCCACCACCCTTGGCTGTGAAACGGCAACCTTTAGTCTTAAACATATTTTCTGCTTGGATTACTTATTTGCCTCTAAAGTCTTTTTCTGCCTCCTCCTGCCACATAACTTTAAATTTTCCCTGGGGACAGAGGAGCCTGCCTCAGTTCACCTATTTTCTGTACACTTAGACTTGGTAAGTGAGAGGTGAGTGTCAATTCACACTTTTCTAACAGGCCAGGCAGGAATGGTCCCTCCTCTCAGGATGGGCAAAGAGTTTTGCTCAAGTCACAGCTGTCTGATAGACATCTGCTAGTTTGGAGGAATGGAGGGAAGAGCCAGACTTGCTCTGATTTTATATCCCAAGGCTAAGGGTTTAGGTACAGAAATGTGCCTCAGCTCTGTGGGAAGGAAATGGGGTGCAACAGAAGGCAGGTCCTTTCCAACTTGGGCAACATTTTCAAAAGGGCAAGAAATCACAGAGCAAAGGAAAATGATCTCAGTAAACACAGTGTAGCATGCTCATGAATAGCACGTGATGAGGCAGTTTCTCCAGATGAACTACTAGTTTTTATTTACCACACTTGTAGGCAGATGTAAATAACCTGACTCCTGAGCTTGAGCTCTGAAATACTGTAGGAGTTCCTCGGCTATTAGTCAATAACCAATAGACAAATGCTAGCATGTCCACACTGTGCCAGTCTTTGTGCCAGGCAGCCAGAACACAGTGTTGGACAGGTCAGGCACAGAACCAACCTTCGCGGAGCTTCAGGTCCACAAAATACCAGTGAACTTTCCAGGCTACAAGATTTAGATATATAATGACAAGTTTCTTCCTTCCACAGTAAATGCCTAGCAGATGCTTTCTTTTAATCTAGACAATTTTCTTAGAAAAATTTGATTTGGTAGGTCTTAATCATCTTTGTAACTCTTGTACCTAGGATAGTACCCTAAACCCAGCAGGGTTATTGAGCACCTAGGACTTTTTCATCAATGTGTTACCCAAATGCAGCAGACCCTCCAGCAGCTGCCTCCTTTCTGGCCTCTTTCTGACCTTGAGGCTAGACTTTAAATCCTCATCTCAAATACCAGTGAGCTGGTGTACTTTACTAAGAATTTTGTGGGGAGCTGGAAGAGAGCCTACCCTCAAAGTCACAGAAAATTCCTTAATAAAAATCCCAACTAGACATTTCTGTCCCCTCCTCCATGCTCCAAAGTTCCCCGTAAGATCCAAAAAACCCTTGGTTCCTTACTCCCAGATCTTCGGATGTGTCTCTCTCCTTGCTTTATGCTGACCAAATCAACCTCTTCCTGGCAGGTGGACCAGGTTGGGGGTGGGGTGGGGGATAATAATGTATTATAAACATTTTTTTTCCTTTAGCAGAGGTGAGCCAGAGATGGTCTTGAGGTCTAGATATGCTGGAAAATTGTCCATTTTGTTGTATAATCCAGTTCAGTAAACTGAATACAAGCCCAGGCTTCTGATACAAATGCTAGTTCTGCCACTTACTAGCTGTGACACTTGGGCAGTTGACCTAACCGATCAGTCTCCTCACATGTAAAATGGGGATAAAAAAGTACCACCTCAGGATTTTTCATGAGAACCACAATCTAGTAGCTGGTCATAAATTGTTTAGTGGCTCAAAACCAACACTTCAAAAAGAAGAAAAGAAAGAAGAGAGTTACAGCAATAATACTATTAGTATGTGAAATTTGTTTGTTATATATAAAGATGAATCTATAAATAGATTAGCATGATTGCAAACAAAAGAAAAAGTTTTTAAAATACCGACCTATTTCATAAAGTTATTTTGAGGATTAAACAAACCTATACACATAAAATGCTTAACACAGGCCCCCAACACAATAAATGTTAGCTATTTACTGCTTGGAAAAAGTGGGCCAAGTAAGACATACTGGAGTACTAAATGATATTCTATGACTAGCTAGTTATGAAAAGAATTTAGGGTTTGTAATAGACACAGGAAAAGGGAAAGAAAAAAATGGAGTGCTGGTGTTCCTTTTCTCTTCACTGTAAAATGATGAGTAACAATTTTTATGGCCATTTTATAAATGAAGCTAAGGTGTTGGATAACTGCTATCTAGCAATTTCTCATCAAAAATATTTTAAATACTATTTAATCCATCAGCCATGTGGGATCTAAGTCCTCTCTCAATTTAGTGGGCATTGCCATCCCCGGGTCTGCAGGATGGAGGAATAAAATATGGATTAGAGTGGACTTACTGGTATTCTACTATAGAATAATTATGACTCTAGCAATGGAAAAAAGTATATCACTGATGTGGAGACAGTGGCCATGGGAGTTGCTGAGGGCAGGGAGAGGGAAAAAGAGGTGTGATATGGGAGCATTTTTGGGACTTGGAGCTATCCTTAATAATACTGCAGGGACAGATGCAGGGCATTATATATCCTGCCATAACCCACTGAATGGACTGGTAGAGTCCACATGTAAACCACAACATAAACTATAACCCATGCTGTGTAGCAATGCTCCAAAATGTACTCATCAAATGCAATGAATGTACCACACTAATGAAAGAAGTTGCTGATGTGAGAGGAGTGGGGAGTGTGGGGAATGGGGTATATGAGAACCTCTTATATATATTTTTTATCCCCTCCTTGCGGCTTGCTGTCAGCTCTCTGTGTCCATTCGCTGTGCATTCTTTTTATATTTTTTAATGTAACATTTTGTGTGGTTATGTATCTTTTAAAAAAAGATTAAAAAATTTTAAAATAAATAAATAAAAGTACTGTGGTAGCAATGGGTATAGCTCAGTGGTTGAGCATCTGCTTTGCATGAAAGAAGTCCTGGGTTCAATCCCCAGTACCTCCTAAAAATAAATAAATATATAAAATAAAAAATTATTGTGGTATACCACTGTTGAATACATACTGTAAGAAACAATATAGTACAACTTCAAATGCAAGAGCAAAACTAATTTTGGCCAGGAAACTGCTGTCATTTTCATGGAGGAAAAAGAAGGGGAGTATTTTGAATATCTGTTCAATGGGCACTGATTGCTTTTGATTGTCCAGGCTTGTCCTGCTCAGAAGAGCAGAGTAATATGATGCCTTGCTAGAGTTTGGGGTGCATCATAATCACTGGGGTGGGGGGAGGCTTATTTAATAACAGTACTACTAGATGAATAAAGATAGTAGTAAATAACAACAATAAACTTTAAAAAACACAACAAAATAGACCTACATGGCCTCCATCCCAGCTGGTTCACTGCCTTTGGGCATGGTCTCTGATATACATGATAGTGAAAAGAGCTTTAGCTCTGGCTGTGCCTCCAATTAACACTGTAACCCTAATGAGGGCGGGGGATATAGAGGGAGAAATTCTCCTATTAGAGTCTCAGTGATAAAATGTGGAATTTTAATTAAATTACTCATAGGCTCAGTTTAGCTCCCCCAGCCAAGAATTCTTTATCAAGCAAAACTGTCCTTCAAACAGGAAGGTGAGTATAAAATATTCACAAAGAAACAGAAATTAAGAGAGTTCATAAAAAAGAATCTACCATTGCAGGAAATATTAAAGGAAGTTTTAGACCCTGAAAGAAAAAGACAGAAGAGAAACGCTTGGAGGAGAGAATAAAAGAAAATCAGAAATAATAACCAAAAGAGTAAAAAGATAGAAGAAAACAAGATATGGCTGTCCTCGTCTCCTTCCCGCCCAGTATTGGCAGCCGGCGCTGCCCCTCCTTCTCCCCTTCTCCGTCTTCCGCCTAGCCGTTATCTAGACAGCCCACACTTTCCCCTTCCCCTCCCTTGCTCCTAACCCCTTAGCCAGCTTACTGTCCAGTAACTGCCTACTGTCCAGTAACCGCCTACTGTCCAGTAACCGTCTACGCAAGCAACAGCACCCGCCGGCACCAATCAAGTCCCTTTACGTATCCCTAGACCCTATAAAACCATGTCCCCTTCTACAATAAAGCAGACTTGTGCCCAGACCTCGTCTCCGTGGTGTTTTTGCTTGCACCGCGCGTCCCCCGTGCCTGAGCGGAGAGAGCGAGGGCCCAACGGCTTCGTGCCGACCCCCCTCCTCTCCTTTGACCGTGGGGCAGCCCCCGTCCGGAGAGCCCGCCCGGCCATCCGCGTCGACCCTCCCGGAGGCCCGCAGCTGCCCACAATGGCATATGAAAACCAAAGAATAAAATGGTGGAAGTAAATAATTCATTAGCAGTAATATCACTGACTGTAAATGGATGAAACTCCCCCATCAAAATACATAGTCAGGCAGAATGCATTTTAAAAAGCTTGAGCCGTCTATATGCTACAAACAAGAGACATCTCACCTTAGACCCAGAGATACAAACCAACTGAAAGTGAAAGGCTGGAAAAAGATCCTCTGTGCAAATGTAACCAAAAAAGAGCGGGGGTAGCTACACTAGTATCAGACAAAACAGACTTTAAATGCAAAAAGTTATAAGGGATACAGAAGGCCATTATATATTAATATAAGGGACTATCTACCAGGAAGAAAGAACAGTCCTACATATCTATGTACCTAACTACTTGCAAATTGAATCCAACAGCATATCAAAAGACTTTTACATCACCAGGAAGTGGGATTTATTCCTGGTATACAGGGCTGGTTCAACATAAGAAAATAAATTAAGATAACAAACCACATTAAAAAATTGAAGGAGAAAACCACATGATCATCTCGATCAATGCAGAAAAGGCATTCAACAATATTCAGCATGCTTTCTCGATAAAAAGACTTTGAAAGAGGAATAGAGGGAAAATTCCTCAATATGATAAAAGGCATATATGAAAATCCCACAGACAATATCAAACTCAATGGGAAAGGTATGAAAGCTTTCCCTCTAAGATTAGGAACAAGACAACGATGCCCACTATGACCATTGTTATTCAACATTGTATAAGAAGTTCTAGCTAGAGCAATTAGACAAGAAAAAAAAAAAGGGAAGCAGATGTGACTCAAGTGATAAGGCCTCTGTCTATCATACGGGAGGACCTGAGTTCGATCCCTGGGGCTTCCTGGTGAACAAGAAGAGAAAGCATGCCTGTGGGCGAGCCAGTGCCTGCATGGTCAGCCAAGTGCCCATGTGGTAAGCCAAGTGCCCATGTGGGTGCCTGTGCAGCAAGCCGAGTGCCCACAAGGTAAGCCAAGTGCCCATATGAGTGCTCGCATGGTGAGCCAAGTGCCCTTGTGGTGAGCTGAGTGCCCACGTGGTGAGCTGAGTGCCCACATGGCTGCCCGTGTGGTGAGCCCGTGCCCATGTAGTAAGCCAAGTGCTCACACGAGTGCCGGTGTGGAAGCCAAGTGCCTGCATGAGTGCCCGTGTGGCGAGCCAGTGCCCATGCAAGTGAGTCATGCAGCAAGATGATGATGCAACAAAAGAGAGACGAAGGGGAGAGTCAAGGTGAAGCTCAGCAAAGACCAGGAACTGAAGTGGCACAATTGACAGAGAACCTCTCTACACCATCAGAGGTCCCCAAGATCGAATCCCGGTGAATCCTAGAGGAGAAAGATGAGAAGAGAATACAGAAAGAGAAATAGATTCAGAAGATCACCCAGCTAATACACCTAGCAAAAAAAGAGAAGGGCAGAGAAGGGGAACATTTTTTTAAAAAAGGCATCCAAATAGAAAAACAGGAAGCAAAACTCTATTTGCAGGTGACATGAATCTACATTTAGAAAATTCTGAAATTATACCACAAAGTTACTTGAGCTAATAAACGAGTTCAGCAAAGTGTCTAGGATACAAGATCAACATACAAAAATGAGTAATGTTTCTGTACATTAGTATTGAACAATCTGAGGACGAAATCAGGGGAAAATTCCATTTACAATAGCAACAGAAAGCTCAAATACGTAAGAATCAATTTAACCAAAGAAGTACAGGACCTACATGCAAAAAACTACAAAACAATGCTAAAAGAAATCAATGAAAACCTAATCAAATGGAAAGACATTCTTATTCATGGACTGGAAGATTAAACACTGTGAAGGTGTCAGTCTTAACCAAACTGATTTATAGATTCAATGCAATACCAATCAAAATCCAGCAGCCGACTTTACAGAAACCTGAGGCAATTACCAAATTCATTTGGAAGGAAAAATGCACCCGAACAGCAAAAAGCATTCTAAAAAAGAAGAGCAACGTTGGAGGAATTTCACTGCCTGACCTTGAAACATATTACACAGCTACAGTGGTTAAAACATCATGGTATTGGCATAAGACAGACTTATCGATCAGTGGAATAGAACTAAGACTCCAGAAACAAACCCTCACTTCTATGGCTAACTAGTTTTTGACAAGCCTACCAAAGCCAAGTGAATGGGACAAAACAGTCTCTTCAACAAATGGTGCTGGGAGAATGTCTACCTCACTCCTACACAAGAAGAAACTCAAAATGGATCAAAGACCTAAATATAAAAGCCAGAACCATAGAACTACCAGTAGAAAATACAGGGAAACATCTTAAACACCTTGTGGTAGCTGGTGATTTCTTAGACCTTCCACTGAAAGCATGAGCAACAAAAGAAAAAATAAATAAATGGGATCTCCTCAAAATTAAACACTTTTGTACCTTAAAGGACTTTGTCAAAGGCAGTCAACTCAATAGGAGAAAATATCTGGAAATCTCATATTCGATAAGCGTTTAATATCCATGATACATAAAAAAATGCTAAAACCCAACAATGTAAAGATAAATGGCCCGATTAAAAAACGGGCAAAAGATTTGAACAGACACTTGTCCAAAGAAGAAATACAAACGGCAAGAAAAAAAAAAAACACACGAAAAAATGTTCAACATCACTAGTGTTTACGGAAATGCAAATAAAAACTACTACAAAATATCATTTCACACCTATTAGAATGTCCAGTAGCAGAGCAGATGTGGCTCAAGCAGTTGAGCACCTGCTTCCCACATATGAGGTTATGGGTTCAATCCCTAGCACCTAAAAAATAAAAAGAATGGCCACTACTAAAAAGGCAGAGAACTACAAGTGTTGGAGAGAACTGAAGAGATGGGAACACTTACTCAAATTTGGTGGGAATGCAGAATGGTACAGCCACTGTGGAGGACTGTTTGGCAGTTCCTAAAGAAGTTGAATATAGAATTGCCACATGACCCAGCAATACCACTACTGGGTATATACCCAGAAGAACTGAGAGCAGGACATGAACAGACACCTACACAATGATATTCATAGTGGTGTTATTCACGATTGCCAAAAGTTGGAAACAACCCGTATGTCAATCAACAAATGAATGAACTAACTGTGGCAGCGTATACACATGATGGAATATTATGCAGCTTTAAGAAGAAATGAAGTAATAAAGCATATGACAACATGCATGAAGCTGGAGGACGTTATATTGAGTGAAGAATAGACATAAAAGGACAAATACTGTATGACTGTGCTATTATGAACTACATATACTGTGTGATCTCATGGAGTTAATAACTTGAATAATGGTTACCAGAAAAAAGAATGAGGTTAAAGGACGGAAAGCTGAGGGTTAACTTGTGCAGAAGTGGTAAAAAGGATGTGTGTTAACCTTTGGAAATGAATAGAAAAGGTGAAAGCCCAACTTAATGTTTGTAACTATGTAGGCATGAAAGTGGTTTAAAGGCAAAGTTTAAGGTCATGTATGTTACTAAAAGGAAAGCTAAAAAATGTAACATGGGATTGTATAGCATAGTAAATCCCAAGTGAATAAAACTGCATGTATAAGACCATCTTTCTTTGAAACTGAACGAAGTACCATAATACTACATCTTTTATTTTTTAGAATTCATTTCCATATTTTTATTTGAAAATGTTTATGTTAGTACAATGAAACTAAATTTTAGAGACATTGGATTATCATTAGTTTATTATAAAAGAGAGAAATGGAAATTATCGACATGATGGAAGAATTCAGAACTTCAGTGGAAAGGGCAGCTTCACATGATGCCATTTCAATAGTCATCTACTTCAGGCTACATACCTCCCAAGAATGTCACCATTTCTAAATAAGAAAAAATCTTTACCATCTAGAACTACTTTGGTGCCTCCATATTCTGGAGGAAGAACTTTATCTCCAACTTTTCACACTAACTGGTTAGATATTTCTATTCCTTTAGATCCCAATCCAACATCTACTACTATTGCCTGCAATACTTTTTCTTGAGATTTTTCTGGACGTATAATGATTCCTTTGGTTACAGTTTCAGCTGCACTCCTTTCAACCAAGACTTGGTCAAAGAGGGAAAGAAACTTTCTAAACGCCTGTCCTGCCATGGCTCTGGTTGCTGTAACTCATACTCTGCTACAGCATCACCCCCGCCACAAGGACAGACCTCATAATACTACACCTTGAGTTAACATCAGACAAAAAAACACATTATGCTAAGTGAAAGAAAAGACACAAAGTACCATACATTGTATGATTCCATTTATATAAAATGTAAATATAAATCAATTTATAAAGATGAAATTCGATTAGTGGTTATGTAGGGGTGGAGAAGGACTGCTAAGGGGTATGGAGTAATGAAATCATTCTAAAATGTTTTGTGGTGATGAAACCACAACTTGTGATTATACTAAAAGCCATTGATTATACACTTTGGTTACACTCCATGGTATGTAAATATATCTCAATAAATAAATAAATAAACAATTGTGCAAGAATAGCCAGAAATAGCAGCTATGTACAGCAGAGGAAGCATAGACCGAGAGGTAAAGAATTTTGTTTATTATTATTATTACTGAAATAATGAAAATGCTCTAATAATGACTGCAGTGATGAATACCTATGTGATTATACCAAATACCATTGATTACACACTTTGAATGAACTGTATGCTTTACTAATATGTATCAATAAAATTGATCTGTTAAAAAAATAGGTTCTCAAACCTGAATGTTAAAGTCTATGAATATTAACATTTCATTTTAAATAAAATATATATTTCTCACTCAACTTCCTTAATACATTCCAATAATTCAGGAAATAAGGCAAAGACGAGTAAATTATTAATATCATAAAGCAAGAAACATCCTGAGATTATTTAGTCTGTTTCTTTACTAAATAGCATCTTTATATAGACATACACACACACACACACACAGAGTACATTTATATACTTTCTAACTATCTAAGGCAGTAACTAAGTGGGTCCTCAAGCTACTGCACTATTTCTTAAAATTTCTCTGTGTTACAAGCTACAGAAAGAGACAAACATTAAGGCATAAATCTGAGCTACGGCTTGATTTCTTCCATTACTAGATAAACTTGAAAAGAATGCATCATTTTCTCAGACGTTATTCTAAAACCGGGGGTGGGGGTATAAGTACTACCAATCCACCAACCCTCCTTCCTGTTAAAAAGTATCATCACTAATCTATTTTAACAAAATGAATTTACTGGTTTAGTTTTTATTCTACAGCAGAGTTTGATAAGACCATGTGGACCTAAAGTATACAGCTAATCAAGTTACTTCCCCTACCTGCCCCCATTAACATGATTAAGGCCTAATTCCTTAGTATGGCACTGGTGCCATTCAAAATGCGCTTCCTTGCCCAGCCCTAGCCTCTGCAACTCCCCCACACTCCCAGACCTTATGTTCCAGTCCTGCCATTGTTCAAACATATTAACTATATACTCTCTTAAGGGTCTGTAACCTTGCCCAAGCATTTTTCAGAAATGCTCTTTTCCTAAACTCTGATGAACTTCTCTTCTGCCTTCAAGGTGTCACCTAATATTACCTCTTCTATGAGGCCATCATCTCTGACTAACCAGGCTCTGTACTTTATGAGGTAGTACTTATCATACTGCATTTTAACTCTTGGTATACATGCAATGCTTCCTGAGGACAGGTGCTTCATTTTACTCTTATTCATAAACACCCCAAATTCTGGTAGAGCCTGACTACACAGGGGGCTAGAAAATTCATACTCAACAAGAATGGTAGGCTAGTTAAGAATCTGGCTAGTTAAGTGTTAACCCTTCTAACGCTTTCCCTTAACTTCAAAATAATGTAGTTTCCTAAATGTAGAGTAAGCCCCCTGGAATTCAAAAGTACATGGCTCTTTGTACTCCCAGAGCATACTATGCACAGAAAAAGTTTGCTGCTGAACATGAAAAAAGTTCTAAAATCCATTCCTTCCTCTGAAGTTTTTCTCTAGAAGGGGATGTACTAAGGAAGGGATGCTGGGAGAAGATAAAGAATCTCCGGTGTCTTTTGACATCAGTAATAATTTGGGCAGAAAATAGGCAGTCACCATTATAGACTAGGATTGTTCAATGATCTCCTGAAGCAGAGAATGCTGAGTGCTCCACAAAGAAGGTGGAAATTATCCTGAGTACCATTAAATATAAACAAAAACAAAACCAGTCTCTTAGCGCTTCATATATTGGTCTTTACCATCTGAGATTTTATGTTTGTACCAAAGATGCTATAAATTAAAATTATACAGGTCGGTCTAATCAGGGGGAGTTACATTTCTGACCTAGGGTTTACCACCCAACTTTACAGAAAAGATTATAAACATAAAAATGAATCAATTGTTACCTAACCATAAATCAAACGATATATACTTTGTCTTATATATAAACCAAACAGGAAAATTCAGTAAACAGTCACATATTTTATTTAATAATGCAGGAGCAGGGCTGTACAGAGTAGGGTAAAGCGCTCTGGTACTGTGCACAAGAGCCCCTCCGAACCTGTCTGAAGGCAAGAGTTAGAAATAGAAATGAGAGAAAAGCCAGGAGGAAGGGACGCTGAGGCCTAGATCCAGTCCAAGCACTTCTGAGCACAGACCGCCGACCTAGCTGGTGAAGGTGCCATGAATCACAGGGGAAACCAAGCGGGTACTCTCAGCGTTCAGTGGGAGGGAAGGGATGCCTGAACGGTATGTATTCACCATGCAAAGCCACACACACCTGTGAATCCTCAACTTCCAGATCATTAGTTCACCACCCTGTCATGTAGCACAGAGTTTACCTCAGATCTCAACTCAAATATCATACGTGAACAGATCCACTTATAAAATTCAGCTATTGCTGTAATTTCAGTTTTCCTTTTTTTTTTCTCTTCAGGTTTGCTTTTAACAGAGTCATGTACAAAAGAGAAACTAAGAGTCCTTAAAAGAAATATTAGAAAATTTTAGGACATAAAGTGAGCAGAAGACACCTGTCTTCATGACAGAAAAAGGGGGTGGCCACATTCCAGTAACACAGATAGATATACTTCCCATAAACAATCTCCCCCCTCTTTCTGTACTCAATACTCAACAAGTAATTTCCAGAAAACTTGGCTCAAGGAAGCTTCCCTTCTAGAAAGAAATTTCTTAATGTACAATAGTCTCATAATAGTTCGTGTATTAGAAAAAATGAGTTCATGATGCATAATCACTCGCGTATGCTATACATCAAAGTTTTGATCTTCAGAAATGGGAGACTATCTTAGAATATGGAGGGAAAAGGCCTACCTACCTGTTCTCCTCCTTTCCTAACGTCCACACCATTATAGATAGTTTGTTCTATTAGCTGAACCAATATAAGGAAGCATAAATACCTGACCGAGCAATGCCACTGTCCCTGTCTTCATTCTGTCCTCTGCTTGGCATGTCAACTGGTGTGCTGTGTGCTAGGACAAAGGCAGAAAGACACCATGTTATTGATCTTCCCAATGATAAGAACGTTTTAAATATGCTGCAGTAATTTTTACTTTTCAAAACTAGGCTACTGCTGCTGATTACTGGCATACATTTATATAGGGAGCAAGTAGAAAGCAAAATTAAATACTTAAAAAGATGTTGAGAACAAGAAAAAAATAAAGAACCAAGTAGCCACCTGCTCTTAACTTTCCTATTGCAGCATAAAAACTTTTTTGAGTGATGTTCAAGAACTATAAAAAAGTGACTAATAAACTATTCGTGCAGTTGATATGATGAACAAATACTTAAACGTTCTCAGGAAAAAATTTGGGGGCCATTTTCCTCATTATTAGTAGTATTTAAATAAATAGCACTGTGTTTTCAAAAGCTATATAATTTCAGTAGTACTTCAGGCAACTTAGGGAAAAGAAATATTTGAAAACCACTCTATAAATCTAAAAAAGTGTTTCTTCTTTATAACCACTCTCATGGCAGATAGAAAACAATATTCATTTTCAAATAATTCCTCCTCCACTTCTTTTCCATATATACCTGTACACAGTATTATAGTAGAGTTACTTAGAAAACCTCATGTACTCGGAGGAATTTTAGAAAAAACTCTGAAATGTTATGGTCTTCTAGGAATGCTTCAGATTGGTCTTAACTATATACTTACTGGGCTCAAAGGTTGCTAAGGTGTTGCTATAATAAGCTTTAAAATACACAAGAAATCAGAGCCCTGCCTGATTATTATACTTGCTATATATTTTTTGAAGCATGTTTATTTTCACAATTTTAAAGAGAGTATATAAACATGTTATCCTCACTCTAAGTAGGTAGGAGGGTGTCAGTTTCATTAGGGTGTCAGTTAACTAGGGTGCTTAGCTTATTTCAACCTATAAAGAACAGAATGAAAAATATCATTTGCCATAAACACAACTTTAAAATGTTAGTAATGGAGGTTCCCCACACCTGTTAATCATGCCAAGATTAATACAAGACAGCCAGAGCAAGCAAGACCAGTTAAGTCTCAGAATTTATCTACCCAGAGATACATGGATGATTATACCTATGCTAGAGAATGCTAGAGAGAGAGATAGAAGAGAAAAGAGAAAAAACAGAAAAGTTTTACATGCTTTTATTAGAGTAACTTGTGAAGAAACTCTGTGCAGGTAAGGATGCAGGTGAATAAATGGACAAAAGGAACTACAGCAAAGGGAAAGAGCTCACAGACGCAGAAAAGACCCAGGAAAATCAGAAAACATAATCCTCTTAGAAACACTAAGGGCTCATTTCATATCAAAATCAGCTTATGCTGGAGTATTACCAACAATATTTACAATGGAGGTTCACTGGAATTTTCAAAACATCATGAACTTGGCTGCATCTGAAACTAATTATCTCTTATCACAAGAGCCCCTTACATTTCTAGAGAGGTGCCAAATAGGATTTTTATTTTTGAACCTGCACAAGATTTATTAATGTGTGTGTGGGTTACACTGTACTCAGCATTCCACACAAACCTGCAAAGAAAGAAGCACTCCGGGTGAGCCGGAGGGGTCCTCCTTCAGTTACCCCCTGCAGCAGTTTGCTGCTGCAGGCTTGCAGCAGACCTAGAGTCAGAAACACACAGGAGAGGGAAAAAAAAATACACACAAAAAAATAAACACAGATTAAAGATAATGAAAAAAACAACAAAACAACACAACAAACTGAAATAAAGCAAAACACACACCCACAATAGCAGTACTCAGAAAAAAAGAATCCTTCTGTGTGTCTGATTTTACCTAGGTTACTTCCAGTACGACAAGGACCCAAACTAGTCTGATTTGCATTCAGTTTTCCCAAATTAGGATCTTGGCTGATGTATTCAAAGCTGTCTTGCAAGCTAAAGCCAGAGAGGGGGAAAAAGGAAGAAAAGAGAAAAACATCAAGAGACTGATAAAGCTGTTTACTAATATGATTTCAAATACAGATGATGACTCACTCAAGATTTTTCATTATAAATGAATAAAATCTCACATTTACCAAAGGGAATTCAATTAGACTGGCAACAATGGGGGAATTTCTTAGAGGAAAATGAAAGAAAAACTTTTTGGAAGTAATGCAATCTATAAAATTAAACTACATTCCTAACAATTTCATATTACAAAAAAGGGTACCAATCTCTAAATTATGCTTTAGTGATTGACACCCAGGATGTTGCTATTCATTTTAACTCTTAATTAATCCATATGAGCTATCGAGCAACTTTTATTTCAGAGGAGCTAAAAATTATACCACCTATGGGCGTTTAATTTCACAACTTTAAAAAAAAAATAGAATTACCCATAAAACGAAGTCTTAGGGAAGCAGATTTTAACAATTTATTGCATTTATTAATAAATAAAATATCAGTACTTCAAGGACACTATAGCATAATGAGGCCAAAATAATTTTTAGTTAAATATGAGCTCAATATTTTCTTATAGGGAATTGTAATAAAGGTTCAAGTAATCTCAAGGGTCTGATAAAGAATATCTCATAAAAAATAAACATTAATTTCCATATTGACTTAAGTCATGAGAGTCCAATATTAAATGCTCAAATAAACTATTTCAGTATTTTGTTGCAAGTGTAAACAAAGACTCGATGGCACCCAAATTTACAGAGCCTATGTTTTTCATTTCTAGGAAATATGAAAAAAATAACAGTAGGCCTTCATTTGTCCCCTCAAAATGCCCCTTAACTTATAGCAAGCCCTTCTTTGAAACTTAACTATGTATAACAAATGTTTGTGGTTTTGAGGCAGAAAACTCAGGAGTAAAAATCAAGATATGGCATGGTCCAAGTATCTGTTGACACAAAAGATTATACTGACACCCATCCTGCCATAAGGGTGTGTGTGCATCAGCTTGGAAAAACTCACTATACTTTATTTCTTCAGAAATAAGTAACAATATAATAGTGATACTTTTAAAATAAAAAAGATAAAATAATATTGGGAAATACCATAAACTCATAAATGTACCCTCTCCTTTTCTACTTTTAATTTTCATTTACCAGGGAATGAAAACTTGGTGACTGGCAAAAGGAACATACTGGGCAACAGATGGAGGCTAAAACAGAGACAATAAAGTTAAACTGTTATTTGTCTTTAAGGCCACCTGATTAAGGTCTTTTCCCACTTATAAGACAATGACTAGTTTTAAAATTCCTTTGTTAAGGTGGACTCAATCTGCTTCTCATTTCAAGTAGTTTTGTGGCCCTCAAATTATTCTATCCAGAAATAGCCACTTAAAATATAACCATAATATAAACTATAGACCTTATTAGTAGCAATACTTGAATATTTGTTCATCAATTGTTAACAAATGTAGCACATTAACATAAGATGTTATTAATAGAGGAAAATGTGTGGGTAGGTGGGGTATGGGTATCCCTATACCTATGTAACTTTTCTGTAGTCCAAAACTTCTTTAAAAACAAAGTTTATTCTATGAAAAAAAAAAAAAAGAAAGAAATAGCCACTAAAAAACAGGGGTGGGGTGGGGGGGTAGGCTGTTAAAATTCCATACTTACTTATTCGTACTTCCACAAAGGCTGCCCATTCTAGCGGAGAAGACTTTACTAATCATCAGTTGTGGAGGAGAACTGGAAAAAATAAAAAAAAGAGGGGAGAGGAGAATGTATTACTTAATTAAGGAATCATCATCAACATTCTACTTTTATAAACAGTGAAAAAGAAGCTCAAACTCACCGTATATAGTGTATCTTTAAGGTGGAGCCTTTGTAACTCATTGCCACCGAGCCAAACATCATTTCCCCTAGCATGTTTACATCAGAAGCTGGTCTTGTGTACTATTGTATATAAAAGAAACAAATCAAAGTTAGCACTTGATACAACATGACATGAGAGACAATGGAAAATAATGTTTATTAATTCCTTGGTCTGTCTTTAGTGGGCAATTACAAATATTTTTCAAAGCAAAAACTGATCATTTAACAATCCTAGTCTATAATGGTGACTGCCTATTTTCTGCCCAAATTATTACTGATGTCGATGATTTCTTCTTTATATGCAATATCATCACTCAGGATCCAAGAGGTTTATCAGAGTTCGTTACTAACCTTGTTATGAGAAAAAAAGACTGTCATTATTCCCATTTATAAACTCTATATAAAAAGATTAAATTATGGAAGAAACAGGGTAATTATTCTCTTGATGCTAAGAACATATCTTGAAAAGAAATATGGTTCAGCATTATGCAACCAAATAATTAACACCATTGATAAAAAATGCCCAATGGGTACAGGTAGGGTTTTTGTGCGGATCCAAAAGTTAACAGATTGGTCTGATATTGACAAGCCTTTTTCATTTTTTGTCATCCAGAAGGGTAGATAGTGCTGCCTACCCCCTCATCCCTCTTTTGCTTGTTAACCTACTGCAACCTGCCTCTGCCTCTAATGCTCTGAATATTCAAACTGCTCACTGATGACCTCTTCCTACATGCCAAATCCAAAGGACATTTTCCAGGTTCCTTTACTGGAAATTTCCTCACTATGTTTGGCACCATTAATCACTCTCCTTTTTGAAACTCTTCTTTTCCAAGTCATCCTTTGAACTTGGTTTTTCCTGGGAGGGCATTCCTACTCATTGTCTGCATTTGCAACCATTCCTATGATTTTGACCATTATTTATATAGGAATACCCCCCATATCTTAACTATAGGCCCACAGTGTCTATCCTTAAACTCTAGAATCCTATATTCGAATACATCCATTCATATATCAAATGTTACTGAACACCTATGCTAAGTGCTGGTGACACGTTAATGAACAGGACAGAAATTAATGTCAACCAAACAAGTGTGCCACAGGCAGCCCAACACAACCTGATGAAACTAAAGCAAGCATCTCTCTGTTTCCCACCCTACCAGTCAGATTCTCAGCTAGTATGCTTGGGGGACAATATCCCCCTAGAAGAAGCGTCCTTAATGTCTTCTCAATCTTTAAAAAAAATTCCAATTGCACACACAGGCATATAGACACACTAGTACACACATAATAATACCCAGCTACACACCCATACCAACTTACACACGTTTGCAGAAATAGAAAGAGAAAGACAAATTTATCAGCTTTGGCCAGCTAGGCTCCTCTTTTTGTTTGGTAACAACTCACACCAACCTCTTCCCACTACACACAGACAGAAACCAACTGGCTTTCATTTTCTTTATTAATAATTCCCTTCCACCTCCTCCACTTAATAATCTGATTTTTTTCTTTAAGTACAAGGTCCATGGGCTGATTGTGAATCTCAACCAGCCTGAAATTTCCCTTTATTTTTTTTTAACTGCAAACTGCTTAAGACCCTAGGAGAGAGGAAGAGATGTGATGTGGGGGCGTTTTCAGGACTTGGAATTGTCCTGGGTGGTGCTGTGGGGACAGTTCCCGGACACTGCATGTCCTCCCATGGCCCACTGCGTGGACTGTGGGAGAGTGTGGGCTATGGTGTGGACCACTGACCATGAGGTGCAGCAGTGCTCAGAGTGCAATGAATGTCACCAAGTGCAATGAATGTCTCATGATGACGGAGGAGGTTGTTGTTATGCGGGGAGGTGAGGGCAAGGGGGGTGAAGGGTATATGGGGATCTTATATTTTTTAAATGTAACATTAAAAAAATAAATAAAGACAAAAAAAAAAAAAAAAAAAAGACCCTAGGAGCACTGTGAAATAAGAGCAAATGTATGGCATAAATCCTGACCATGAAATTAAAATTCTGAAGACCTGTGACTGCTGATAATTTCCTGGCTCTGCTTTTCCAGCAACTTAGTAGCCAAGATTCTACATTCAATACATATTACAAAAAACAAAAAACAACCCCATAAAAGTTGATATATCTCCTATCAGTAAATATCCTTCTACTACTCAATATTTATGAAACATTTCTTTCCTTCTATCTAGTCAGCCAATATTTCTCAATATCCCGTGTGATAGTTAGGCTAATGTGTCAACTCGGCCAGGTAATTGTGCCCAGGTGTTTTGTCAAGCAAGCACTGGGCTAAGTGTAATCCAAGGGCATTTATGGATTTTAGTCACCATTGACTTTCCTGCAGTGGTAAATCATAGATAGCTGATTACAATTACATCAATCAGGGAGATTGCCAGCAGCAATGAGTGATGCTTTATCCAATCACCTGAATGCCTAAAAAGGGGAAGTGATTCCAGCATTGAGTGAGAACTTCCCAGCTCGTCTTTGGACAGCCAACATCTCCCAGAACTCATCAAGAACCTTCACTGGACTTTCTTCGGAGCCCCTGGCTGTAGTATGCTGCAGAATCTAGACTTGTGCATCCCCATGGCCACGTGAGAGACTCTTATAAAATCACATACATTGACAGATATGTCTTGTTGGTTCTGTTTCCCTAGAGAACCCTAATACATCGCTAAATCCCCATCTTACACACATATACACACAGCATAAAAAAGCCACCTGCCCTCTATCCCTCATACTCAAGTTGGGTCTTGTCATTTCTTTCTTCCCTTTCCAAGATTTTTTTCATTCTAGTGGCAAACTGTTTATCTTAGAATGCAAATACATATTCCCAGAATCCTTAGGAGTCCTTATAACAAGAGTGGAAAATACAAGTTTATTATTCTAGCTCTGGCAACAAAGGCAACAAAATGAGAGTTTACCTCATTAGTAATAATTCTTCCTCACTTGGTATACATTATGCAGTATTATCTCTGCTCAGTTAGTTTTTGAGAAATGAAAGTATGAAAACAGCACTGACATGAAACATTTGAGGGCACTTTTGAATATTTATTCTCATAGTCCTGGAGTAGAACCCTCAAGGAATCATTATTAACTGTGGAGAAATTATAGCAAATGCCTTCAACCCCATGGAGATTTCCTGCAAAGGGACAGGTTTACCTGGTACTTTGGAAGCTGCTCCTTAGCATGTTGTAAAGATCCCCCAAAAGAGCTGTGGGAAGAGCTGCTGCTGCTGCTGCTCACACTGCTGCTTCCTTGACAGCACCTGGCTGACATTTTAAGAGGGACATCCTCGGCTCTCTGGGTTGCGAGAGACAGGCATGGTAAGTTATTGCTATATATATCGGGTACATCAACATGTTCTTCACTGGGAATTTCCTTTGTTAAAACATTCTATTGTGCCCAACTTGCATCATCAAAAACCAGGATCTTTTTTTTCTTCCTTTTTTCCTACTGATGACAAAACTGTGGTTCTTGAGAGTCTATAATATTTGAGAGGAGGGAATGCTGAAATAGGATACTAGACAAAAGGTGATAGTTATGTATCGATTTTATTTAAATAATTCAATTATTATTTACATTTCAATTTTTATCAATAAGATCCCACCTCTATTTTGGTTATTAGAAGATTTTTAGTACCATGTAGAGGCAAAATCTATGAAATTGTTGAGAAGGAAAATAGTTCAAATTTTAATTTTTACCAAGCAAACTGAACTAAGAAAACAAAACTTGTAACTTGAAACACCTGGGTTTATGTACTCCTCTCTCTTCCCAGTACCTCTTGTAGAGGTAATAGGAAAGAAAGTCACAAGGTCAAGTTTGTGAAGGATGAAGCCAAAACCCCAAAATAGGAGTTACTATGAATTTATAGCATGTGATAGAAGGTGAGGGGTAATACAGGTTTCTACCTTCCTCCCTCACCAAAATATATTATTCCCTACAGAAGCACCCTACACTCTCAAAGATAAGCTACTGCTATCTGAGTCTTATTTACTTTTCTTTTATGCAGCTTTTCCTGAAAAAACATGAATGTGACTGCAGCTTATCTAATCGGCAATGTGACAGTCACACTGGTGGTCTAATGCAAATGCCTGCAGTCATGTGCTTGACACAAACTCATGATGTATTGTGCTTGCCAAGGGGGTGGGGGCGAAAATGGGAAAAGAATATAAGGAAAACTCAAAATAGATACGCTGGTTCACAAAAGTCAGTCCAGCAATGATGGCACTCAAGGCTGCGGTTGGTTATTCCTGAGCATCCAGCATTCCCTCAACACCCTCTTCAGATTCAGATCTTACTTAATACTACTTAAGACAGAAACACAGCTCTTCAGAAGGTTTAAAGTGACACAAGAACACACTTGCCCCAGATCACTAGACTTCTTTGCTGGAGCATAACATACTGAAAAGTCTATAATCGGAGATGGCACCTGATACAGTAAATAGAGCACAGACTGGACTCTTTTTGTCACTTTGGGCAAATTACAAACCTCCTTCGACCTAAGTTGCCTTTAGGTTCCAGACTCCAGTGTCATCACTGCACCAAGACACTGAAAATTCCAGTTCTGCTGTGCATTTTCTTCTCTGCACAGGTCACCATTATTAGGAGCCCTCCTAGTGATGGGGTGTGGGTTTTCAACTAAAACATCCTGTAAGGCCTTCAGGGAAATAAAAAATAACATGGGAAATGAAAGGGCAACCATCTCCATTCCACCAAACAAAGGGTCAAGTGCTGGCTCACCTAAACCTCTGATACAAACACCATTAAAGCCTGCACTGAATCGCCTGAGAGACTTCTTGGTCCCTCCTCCCCACACCTACCTAACAAGCCCAACAACTACTGTAATGATTAGCCACCTGGCAGAATGCCACAGTGTGGAATCCACCCAGCGACAAGGCCTTTACCCACACATTTCCTTCCTCAAGGAAGGATCCTTATCAAAGGCAGAAAAACAGTCCCTTGGCTCTGATTAAACAAAGACCATAATATAAACTAGTCATCTACTTAGCTATACAGTTCTACAAACAGCCAGAATTTGGTCAGTATAAGTGGTGAGTTACTGAACATGAAAAGAATGAGTACAAATGAATTTATTTCATTTTTAGATATCCATGTAAGTACTGAATAGTCCTAAAGGTGACAATTTAGAAGTACCCTGGACTGGTATCTGGAACACTTGGGGCAGACTCCACTGCTCACCCGGGACACATTATTTTACCTTTCCAGTTCCAACTCCAAGGGATCAACAGCTGCTCCTTCCCCACTCTACCCATCCCCAGACCCATGCCACCACCACTCCCATGCACACATAAAAAAGGGGAAATAAATAAAAGCTTCCTTGGTCAGACAGGTTTGAGAAATACTCCCTTTTAGAGATGACAGTGCACACTGGCATACTGAAGCCCTATAGTGAAGAAAGCTATTTAATTTTGTTTTATCCAGTGTTATGTAATACCTAGATTTATAATCTATGAGAAATACTGGACAGAATGATCTGTAACAATTCATGAATTTTGGAGTTCTCAGATTTCCCATGACATAGCACACACTTGGCATCAAAATCTTACTGTACTGCAACTCACCAGGAAATTCACCTCTAGTAATCTTTATAATATGGTGCTTGGCTCCTATCACAATTAACTTGCTGTTTCATCTGCATTTATTAATGAGAATACAAATGCCTAGGAGCTGGAACCTTTACTTACGTTTCTTCTGAACCATTAATAGCACTGAACAGTATAGCCCAAAGAGAAGACTGTGGTTTGATAAATGATTGGTTAGAGAGGTTAAAAAAGGCGAGCAAAAAAGATGAGAGCAAATCAGCCATTTCATACCTGAGCTGCTACCTCTTCAATCTTGTGAACAGCTTTAGAATCAAACAAGACTTGTCTGCCTCTCCTTTCACAGTCCTGGTAAACTATTAGGCGAATCTCATTCAGGTCAAATTCTGAACATGACCAACTGTGGATTAAAAAGGAGAAAGAAGTTATTTGCAACACTTGGAATGATCACGGAACACTTGGAATGATCACGGAAGATGAGCTTCGCAGCCCACGTGCTGTGTGTGCGTGTCAAAAGAGAAGTATACAGAATGATCCCCTGAGAGACCTGGGGTAGCTAGGAGGCCTGGGCAGGGAGTCTTGTTTATGGAATCCAATGGGTCATACAAATAATGGCAATTTTCATGACAAAGGTTGGGAAGAGTGCTTTAAATAATAAATCTTTGGAGAGAGAGCTCCTCCTTTGGAAGCCAGCTTGGACAGAGAGGACAGCCAGAAATTTCAAGGACAATGCAGAGAAGGCTTAATGTGGATACTTGGTTCCTGGTTCTTGGGCTGGAACATCTGAGCTATGGAGCCAGTTAATAGTTAATAGAGCCTTCTGTCCCATCCTACCCACTCACCCAAGTTTGTTTAGGTCAAACTGGGAGGAATTACAGGTCCGGAAACTTATTCCTTTTCCTCTATTACAGCTGGTTCTGATAAAGAGTTTTAAAAAACCAAATGCATTGTGCATTGCATCTGAATTACTAACAATAACCCTCGGCAATATAAAAAACATTGCTTTTACCTAAGCAAACCAAAAGCTACTGGGATAGGGAAGCAGATTTGGTTCAAATGATAGAGCATCTGCCTACCATATAGGAGGTCCAGGGTTCAAACCCAGGGCCTCCTGACCCATGTGGTGAGCTGGCCCACACGCAGTGCTGATGCACGCAAGGAGTGCCGTGCCAAGCAGGGTGTCCCCTGCGTAAGGGAGCCCCACACACAAGGAGTGCGCCCCTCAAGGAGAGCTGCCCTGAGCAAAAAAAGCGCAACCTGCCCAGGAGTGGCGCTGCACACACGGAGAGCTGATGCAACAAGAAAAGAGACACAGATTCCTGGTGCCAGGGACACAGAAGAACACACAGTGAATGGACACAGAAAGGAGACAATGGGGGAGGGGGGAAGGGGCGAGAATAAAAAAAAAAGCTATTGGGATAAAGCAAACCAAAAGTTACTGGGATAAAAAAGGCTTGTTCTTTTTTTTTTTTATTTTAGTATTTTATTTTATTTATTTCTCTCCCCTTCCCCCTGCAACCATTGTCTGAGTGAAGGAACTGCAGAAAAGGTAATCATTTAAAATGCACTGTTTTGGGCATATTCTGTTATTAATACATTAATTCATTCAACACATATTTGAGGGAAGCAGATGTGGCTCAAGTGATTGGGCTCCCGTCTACCAGATGGAAGGTCCAGGGTTCAATTCCCAGGGCCTCCTGGTGAAGGCAAGCTGCAGTAAGTGGGCCCACACATAGTGCTTGCCCACACGAAAGTGCTGGTGCAGCACAATGACACAACAAAAAAAGAGACAGAAGAGAGGCAATAAGAGACACAGCAGACCAGGGAGTTGGGGTGGTACAAGAGATTGAGCACCTCTCTCCCACTCCGGAAGGTCCCAGAATCAGTTCCCCATGCTGCCTAAAGAGAAGACAAGCAGACACAGAAGAACACACAGTGAAGGACACAGACAGCAGACAATGGGGGGTGGGGGGGAGAATAAATGGAATGAATGAATCTTAAAAAAAAAAACAAAACAACCCACACATCTGAGTACCTACTATAATTCAGGCACTGTGGTAGAAGCTAAGGATTCAGCAGTTAATTAACCAAACAGACTTGGTTCCTGCCCTCATGTAGTTTGTGATCTAATGGAGATTACTGGGTTAATAATCATACACAACTACAAATTGTCGTGTGTCATCAAGGAAAGTGATGTGATAAAAGCCTCACATTTCCAGATTGAAAGGATGGGGGGAGAGGGACAGGGAAGACTCTGAGGACTTGCAGAAATGACCTTTAAGCATCGACCTGAAAAAGTAAAGAGTTTGTGAGGTAAAGTGTGCACAGCAGGCAGAAGGAGGGGCATGGTGAAGCGCAGAGGCAAGAAACAGTCTGGTGCATTTGAGAAAGAAAGCAAAGCCAAAGGAGGAGCACTGTAAGGTGGGCTCAGAAGGCAGGCCAGGGTCAGGCTCAAGCCATAAGTACAATGAGAAGCCAAGGAAAGCAGAGGGTTGATACATTAGATCTACATTAAAAAAAAAAAAAAAATCAATCTGGCTGCTCTAAGGAAAAATGGGGATGGGACAGATTAAGACTAGGAACAGAAAGGCCAAACAGAATTTATTATTATGGTCCAGGCCCATCACAATGAAAGCTAGAGTGGCAGCAACAGAAGTGGAGGGAAAGGGACAAACACTGGGCAAAACTATTAAGATTCAGTGATGAACTACCTGGTGCCTGGAGTAAATGGCGCATCAATCACTATGACAGAATGCTAGAGAAGGTGGAGTTTTAGTGGATAAATGATAAGCACCTAGGTAAGTAGGTAGACAGAAAGACAGACAAAAGCAAACTATAAAACTAATAAGAGATTGTGTAAGGTAGATTCAGATGCATCTGGATTCAAATGCAAATTCTGAGCTTCCAAGTCTTTATCAGTACAATAAGATTATTAATGCCACCCTCATAAAGCTGCTGAGCCTGTCTGAAAAATGAAGTTAACATGGAGGGAAACAGAGGTGAACAATGGTATGAGGCAAATTCCTGCCATCTGTTCCTGTATAATCACTACCCCTGGATGATTCAGTTATCTGAACTTTTCCTTATAAATTAATTCGTTTTCTTACTTAAACCAAGTTGAGTTACTTTTCTGTCACTTGAAACCAAAATAGTCCTGATAGCAGTATCCAAACCACTAAATTTTCGTATTACACAGGTCACTAAAAACACCCTTTAAAATTGTATATTATTTTTTAAAAGTATACAGGTTTATTTATTAAAAGTGAAAAAAATAACCAAAAAATGTAATCATCCTGGTTTTTTCTTGTTCAATCTACTTTATCCTAATAATTATGTTTTACAAAAGTAGCATTGTAGGGAAGTGGACGTGGCTTAACTGATAGAGCATCCGTCTACCATACGGAGGGACCAGGGTTCAATCCCCAGGGCCTCCTGACCCGTGTGGTAAGCTGGCCCATGGGCAGTGCTGCCACGTGCAAGGAGTGCTGTGCCATGCATTAGCACTCCCATGTAGGGGTGCCCCACACACACGGAGTGCGCCCTGCAAGGAAAGCTGTCCCACATGATAAAAGCACAGCCAGCCCAGGAGTGGAGCCACACACATGGAGAGCTGACGCAGCAAGAAAATGCAACAAAAGAGAGACGTGGTTTCCCAGTGCTGCCTGACAATGCAAGTGGATGCAGAAGAGCACACAGTTAATGGACACAGAGCAGACAATGGGGGGCGGAGAAATAAATAAAATAAATCTTAAAAAAAAAAAGTCAAAAGTAGCACTGTAATTTACAAAGTAAGTTGTTCTAACTTATTTGGGGGGGGGGGGTATAACACTAATTCACATATCAAACTGAGAACCACCTCTCTAGAAGAGCTAAACACAACACCTTTAAGTGTTTCATGTTCTTTTTCAATTTAAACAAACTGTTATAAAAGATATGGGAAGGGAAAAGAATGTATGTCAGCTTGTCCAATTTTTTTGACCCAGATGCCTTAAAAAGCATTTTCCAAAATATGAGGAAAACCCTATTCTCCTTCTTCCATATGAATATAGTCTTTGGTATAATACTTAATTATAAACTTGACATTTACCACCACTAAATACTACTTGAGGAAATCACTGTCGAGTAATTTGGTAAAGAACATTGAGGTAGGACAAAAAAAGATTAAATGAGTGCTTCAGGAATGAGACAGGCCTGGTATCAAATCTCACCTCTGCTTCCCACAAGTTTTATAGCCTTGGGAAAGTCTCCTTGAGAGACAGATAGGGCCTGTGGGGAACATAAAAAGATAAAATACGGAAATTCTCCAGCTCGTTTCCCTACCATGCCTGGTATTCACGCTTGAGTTTTTAGTAATCATGTACTACTACTACATACATTCTCTTCATATTCAAATTCACTTCCAAAATCCAACCAACAGTGGTTATGGAGTTTCTATGAGCACCAAGGTCAGTTCCAATAACTTTATGAAGGGCAACCCTTTGTATGAATCAGATGAAAAATAGGCCTTAGGTTTTTGTCTTAACATATCTGACTATTTCCGAGAAAATGCTTTAATAAGAACAACTTCATTTTGTTGATTCTGTTGAAAGCAAAGAAAGGACAATGTCCTTGGCATCAGGGGACAGGGGACTTGTCTACTTTATGGTACAAGCGTGACTTGAGGCTTAAGATATGCCTGGGTTAGGACTTATTCTGCAAGTATTCATCGAAAGCGGAAACCAGGTGACCAAAGTCTGATTTACCTGAAATGCAATGAGTCATAGTTCACGTGGCTTTAAGTACAGTAAACGGACTTCTCTTTAAAAAATACATGACCATGAAATCAAAAGTTTATCAAATAGCTGATTTTCAGTGTGTAATATACACTCTAAAAAGCTCTGGAGGGAAGCACCTGTGGCTCAACCAATTGAGCTCCCGTTTACCATGTGGAGGACCTGGGTTCCATCCCCAGGACCTCCTGGGAAAAAAAGGAAAAAAGGTGTCCCAGATCTGCACAGAGAGGTGCAAGGGCCCCCTGTGGCAAAGCAACACACCAAAAAGATGATGATGCAACCAGGGAAAGAGAAAAAAAAAAAGGCCTAGAACATTACACAAAAAAACTATGAGTAATTACCTCTGTAGAATTGGAACAGAGGATTGTGGAAGGGGGTGGAGATGGAAATGGGACAGTGAACTTTGCTTCTTAATATTTCATACCCTTCTACTTGAATTTCTTAATAGGAATATTTATAACTCTTCTAATTAAATAAATGGATTTAAGTTTAACAAATCTAGTTTTTATATAATATTTCTGATACCCCACTATCCCACAACTTTAAATTTGATGTAATTCAAATTTTATAAACACACTAAAAAACTAGACCTCTTGTGTGATCTATTTAGTCAACATTCATTGAAAGCCTACTCTAGATGAATAAGAAATATTCTTCAGGAACTTAAAATCTAGAGGAAGAGATGATCATATAGGTAACTACATGAAAATGAGAAGACAAGGCAGAACACAGAGAGGAAGGGAGGAAAAAAGAAAAGTTCCTGGAAGAAGCAATAGCTGAACTATAAAGCCATGAAGGAAGGCAAGGATTAGACATGCAACGTACAGGGGAGCGAGTCATTCTAGGCAGAGGGCACAGAACAAACAAATACAGGCAAATGGTGCAATGTCCAAGAAATGAGACTGGAAAGGCAGTTTGTTTATGACCACGTATGGGGACCTTGAATACTACGTCAAAGAATGTATACTGTTCTACAAGCAGAGGTGTGTTATCCCACATTTCTGAGAAAGACTGACATGTTCTGACCCATGTTTTAGGGAAAAAAACTCAAATGGTTTGAGAAGGCCTTTTTTAAGGGCAAATGCAGGGGTGGTGCTGACTCACATTCCCAGGGTTTCAAGAGTCATGGCTAATAAAGAAAAGAATAGGAGTCGTAGAATTTCTTCCAGGGGGGTCTGCTATGTTCTCCAAGATCAGTTCTAAGTTCTTGCATTGAAGCTGGATTCTTGGCTAGAACCTTTTACAGGATTCAGGCTAATAATGGGCATGTGTAGACTCATGCTTAGGAATGATCTATGAAATAAGAATGCTTGGAAATACTCTCCCTCCTGCTCTCATACAAGGAAGCAACCATGTATGGTCAAAATTAAGTTCACATGAAGAGTGAAGAGCAGTCTTGTGATCCAAGAATATGAATGTTGAAAGGTAAGAGAAAACTTGGAACAGTCCAAGAAAGGGTAAAACGAAAACAAAACAAAAGCAAATAAAACCAACAATGATCAAAATAAAAACTGGCAATATTATTCACTTAACAAATACTTACTGCAGGCCCCTGTATGCCAAGCATTCTTTCAGGCACTGAAGATAAAGCAGCAAACAAGTAACAGTCCCTGCTCCTACAAGGCTTACTATATTTATGATGATATTTTCCCAAACACTTTTAATTCCTAATCTCCCTATTCTATGTTCTTTTTTTCTGCCAATTCCCACGGCTCCCCTTCACCCTCAAAAAAATAACTTTCTAAATACAAACAGACACTTCTCAGAAGGTTTGCTTAAGAACAGCGAGGAAGTTCCCATGACTATTATCTGAAAATAAGACTAGGGATGGAGGAAAGAGAAAATTATGCTTGAGATGGCAATCAGAGTTCACCCTGTCAGCAAACAATGTACAGTATTTCCCACCCAGGAACAAGCTATTTATTTCAAGAGAGAAAAATTATGTAAAGAGATGACAGTAACGGATTTGGAATTTATTTTTTGCTAGGTTAGTATTCTCAGGAAGATGGCCGAGATCATTTATTCTAAATGCCTATGACCCTTGCAACTAGTTATAGCATTGTTTCAAGTTGGGGGGTGGTAGTGGTAGAGACAAGTTCAGAGTACTAAGAGGAAAGCAATCTTAAGGAAGCAATCCACACTACTACATGGCATCCCTTAATTCTCCCAGATGTACTTTATACTTGGATAAGCATGTTTCTTAATATAACACATTTCTAATCCCTGTAGCTTTCAAAAGGTTTTAACAAAATCTGAAGGGCAAAAGTGATGTTCTTTTGAGGCAAGAAGTCACTGCATCAATGAAGATTCTACTTTTTGCTAGTTTTCCTAGATTTCATTGTTGTTTCTAATCATTTCTTTCATTTCTCCCCCTTAAAAACCCACAGACTCTAAATATGGCCCATTTATCCCAAAATGGTTTCTCAAACAAGTACTATGCACTTTTTTTTTTAAGATTTATTTCTTTATTCATTTCTCTCTCCTTCCCCCCCCCACCCCGGTTGTCTGTTCTCTGTGTTTATTTGCTGCGTCATCTTCTTTGTCTGCTTCTGTTATTGTGAGTGGCACGGGAATCTATTTCTTTTTGTTGCATCTATATGTGTCAGGTCTCCGTGTGGGCGGCACCATTCCTGGGCAGGCTGCACTTTCTTTTGCACTGGGCGGCTCTCTTTACCGGGAGCACTCCTTGCATATGGGGCTCCCCTACGCAGGGGATACCCCTGCGTGGCAGGGCACTCCTTGCACACATCAGCACTGCGCAGAGGCCAGCTCCGCATGGGTCAAGGAGGCCTGGGGTTTGAACCGCCGACCTCCCGTGTGGTAGACGGACGCCCTAACCACGGGCCAAGTCTGCCGCCACTCACTCCTTTTTGATACCTATAAACTAGAAACTGCTGGAAGGAGGGAGGGAGAGAGGAAGGAAGGAAGAGGTCATTGACAAATAAATAAATAAATAAGTAAATAAATAAATAACTTTGTTGTTCATCTCCATGCATGCATTGATTCAATATTTGCTGAGCTAATTCTTTTATACCCTTGTCAGCATAACCAAAACATTCGAGACTCATTACTATTTCTAGGATTACTGATATGTCTAATAGTTCTGCTGAAAGGTAATCTGCATCAACACCATTACACATCCTTTCCTGAAGGTAAGGTTTTCCCATCCCTCTCACCATTTGCAAGGAAACTGTATATTAATAACAGATAAGTCAATCTCAAAGTAAATATTCAAGATATCACTGTACATATTAGTTCTAAATTCAATTAAATTGTATGCAGAAAAGGGAATATTTCCATTTTCATAGAAGTTTCCAGAGGTCAAAAGCATGATTCTCTGTGTTGCAAAATGAGAGAGCCAAAATACACAGATGACTGTCATCTATCTTTTGTTGTAAAATAGTATTTCAAAAAGAGATGGATGCAAGCACGCATACTCTTTGACACAGCAATTTCACTTCTAGGACTTAATCTGACAAATATACCTGCACAGGTACAAAAACTCATTACATACAAAAAAGTACTCACTGAAGAAAAGTTTGGAAAAGCAAAATACTGGTAACAAACTAAATGTCTGTCAATGAGGTTTGAGTAAATAAGTTATGGTACAACCACATAACAGTACTGTATGGATACAATACAGAATGGGGAAGCTCATTTTAGCTAGAAAAAGGAAGTATAGAGCATTGTGTATAAAATGCTACCATATGCATTAAAGAAAAGATGAATGGGAAAGAAAAAAAACTTCTCAGGATATTTTCAATATATGCATAAAGGAGCTCTATAAATATATATAATAAATTAGTAACACTGGTTAGTTCTAGCAGGGGAGATGGAGTTGCTGAGGCAGAGGAATAAGCAGAAGACTTCATTCTACTCTGCTCTTTAAAACATATCAGAGAAAACAGTACAGTGAAGAAGAGTGAAGACAATGGAACCAAGTAGCTAGCACTGCCTTCTCCTAACCTCTCTAATCCTCTGTTTTCTAGCCTATAAAAATCAGGATAACGGTACCTACCTCATAAGTGTTTTGAGGACTAAATGTAAAATGCTTAATACAGAGGAAAGCACACACTAAGTGCATTGGAAGTATTTATTCTGACTGAAAATTTTAAAATATTAAACCAAGTGACTGTATTACCTCTTGAAAATTAAAAATAACTGAGATGGGAAATATAACAGGAATTTACCTTCTTACCTCATCAAAAAATCTATTATTGCCTTAAGATAAACAACCTTAACCACTGTCCCCTTAAAGAGGCCTCTTAGTAGTTGAAGTATGAGGCAATGGGTGAACTCCTACAGGGAAACCACCTTAGTACATTTAATGCATTTTGACTTAAGTTTTCATATGTGTAGTTTGGCCTTAGACAAAGGCATCGGTGAGATTTCTTTCAGCATTTATATATCACAATTTTCCATCTTCGATCCTACTGCCACCAAGAACAGAAGAACCTTTCTCTAGAAAAGCATTATGCTTATTTATTTAGTTTTCAGTCTTTCCTGTTATTCCAGTACTTTATCAAATGGATTCCTATCACATAAAATAACTGTCTTCTTTTTATTGCATAATTCTCACAGAGCCCTATAGATAACAGTTCTGGAAGGTTTGGCATTTGGTGTAGGCAAGGGAAGACTGGTGATCAGAGCTGCACAGCATACATACACAAATAATTGCCTAACATTTTACAGTTGCCAAAAGCTTTTACAGAATTCACCTAAGCTGACCTTCACAAATGTTCACAAGTGAGAAGACTTTAAAAAGGTTATAACCAGTAAATGGCAAAGAACCAGGCTCAAACCAATGTCTCTTGATTCTGTGCCCTACCCACTCCACAACATAGTTATGTCAATAGCAAATAAGTCTCTGCCTTTAAGCACCTCCCTCTGTATTTCCTTGTGATGCATAAAATTCTCTTATTTGAAAACATAAAATGCTGGTGATATAATGCTAAGACCAAACGGCACAACAAAGACACCAATTATGTTAAAAACATACATATAAACTGAAGGAAAAAAAAGATATGATCATTTCAATTGACACAGAAAAGGCATTTGACAAAATCCAGCATCCTTTTTTGATAAAAACACTTCAGAAGATAGGAACAGAAGGAATATTCCTCCATATGATAAAAGGCATATATGAAAAACGCATAGCCAACATCATACTCATTGGGAAAAGGTTGAAATCTTTCCCTCTAAGATCAGGAAAAAGAAAAGGATACTCACTGTCACCATCATTATTCAATATTGTACTAGAAGTTCTAGCTAGGGCAATTAGGCAAGAAAAAAAAAAATTAAAGGTATCCAAATAGGAAATGAGGAAGTAAAACTCCCACTGTTTGTGGATGACATGATCCTGTACTTAGAAAATCCTAAAGTATCCACGACAAAGCTACTTGAGCTAATAAATGAGTTCAGCAAAGTGGCAAGATACAAGGTCAACATGCAAAAATCAGTAATGTTTTGGTACACTAGTCCTGAACAATCTGAGATGAAATCATGGGGAAAATTCCATTTTCAATAGCAACAAAAAGACTCAAATACCTAGGAATTAATTTACCTAGGAAGCACATGATCTATATGCAGAAAACTACAAAACAATGCTAAAAGAAATTTTAAAAGACCTAAACAAATGGAAAGACATTCTGTGTTCATGGAAGGAAGAATATCATGAAAATGTCAATCTTACCCAAACTGATTTATAGATTCACTGCAATATCAATTAAAATCCCAACAGCTTACTTTACAGAATTAGAAAAAGCAAATATCAAATTCATTTGGAAGGGAAAGTGTGCCCAAGTAGCCAAAAGCATTCTAAAAAAGAAAAGCAACGTAGGAGGAATTTCACTGCCTGACCTTGAAACATATTACAAAGCTACAGTGGTCAAAATACATGGTAGTGGCATAAAGATAGACACATCAATCCGTGGAGCAGAACTGAGACCCAGAAATAAACTCTCACCTATACAGTAAACTGGTTTTTGACAAACCTACCAAGTCCATGTTAACAGGACAAGAGTCTTTTCAACAAATGGTGCTGGGACAACTGGATATCTATAACCAAAAGAATGAAAGAGGACCCCTATCTTACTCCCTATACAAGAATGAATTCAAAATGGATCAAAGACCTAAATATAAAAGCCAGGACCATAAAACTACTAGAAGAAAATATACAGAAACATCTTCAAGACTTTGTAGTAGGTAGTGCTTTCTTGGACCTTAAAGCCAAGGCACATGCAACAAAAGAAAAACTAGATAAATGGGACCTCTTCAAAATTAAACACTTTTGCACCTCCCAGGGCTTTGTCAAAAAGGTGAAAAGGCAGCCCACTCAATGGGAGAAAATATTTGGAAATCGCATGTCAGACCAGGGTTTAATATCCAGGGTATATAAAGAGATGTTACAACTCAACAATAAAAAGACAAATGACCCAATGGAAAAATGGGCAAAAGATTTGAATAGACATTTGTCTAAAGAAGAAATACAAATGAAAAAAAAAGACCATGAAGAAATGTTCAGCATCACTAATGATTAGGGAAATGCTAATCAAAACTACAATGAGATATCATTACACACTTATCAGAATGGTCACTATTAAAAAGACAGAACTACAAGTGTTGGAGAGGATGTGGGGCGACAGGAACACTTATTCACTGTTGGTGGGAACACAGAATGGTATAGCCACTGAGGAAGACTGTTTGGAATTTCTTAAAGAAGATGAATATAGACATGCCACGTGACCCTGAGATACCGCTACTGGGTATATACCCAGAAGAACTGAGAGCAGTGACATGAACAAACACCTGCACGTTGATGGAATACCACGCAGTCCTGAAAATCAATGAAGTTCTGATACATGTGGCAACATGGATGAACCTGGAAGACATGCTGCATGAAATATACCAAATAATGTATCATTTCACTGATTAGAATAAGCAAATTCACAGAGTCAGAAACTAAAATACAGGTTACCAGGGGATGAGGAAGGGGTAGGGTGTGGAAAGTTAAGCCTTAATTGGTACAAAATTTCTGTTTGGGGTAATGAAAAGGTTTTGGTAAGGGATGACAGTGATTTACAGCATTTTGAATATAATGAACACTACTGAATTGTATACCTGAATGCAGTTAAAAGGGGAAATTTCAGGTTGTATATATGTTACCTAAAATTTAAAAATTTTAAAGCCTCAATTATAGCAATCAATGACATAAAATAAAATCTTAATTTAGAATAGAGTATATATATGCATGTATCAAAGGCTTATTAAAAAGTTCACATCAAAAAATTAGCTCATATCGTAAAGGATTAGTCTCCCTCATATATAAAGTACAACTACAAACCAACAAAGAAAAAGACTTGCAAACCAAGAGACAAAGGATACAGCTAGTTCACAGGAGAAAAAATTAAATGATCCTTAAACATATGAAAAGATGCTAAACCTGACTCGTGAAAAGTGAAAAGAAAATTAAAACCATACACCAGACTAGCAAAAAATCCAAAAGTTGAGTATCCTAGAGAAATACAGGTAGAGATACAAAATGATATGACCATATATGGAGAGCAAATTGTCATAACTATCAAAACTAAAAGTACATTTAACCTTGGACCCAGTAATCCTACTTCTGGAATTATACAGGTACGCACATGCAATTGCAACATGTTTGCTAAGAACAAAAGACTGGAAGGACATCGATAGGGGCAGGTTAAATAAGATATGCTATATTCACACAACAAAATACCAGTGTTGGAAAGAAAGTGTGAGAGAGCAACCTATAAGACCTCTGGATAATACTGTAAAGTCAAAGAGCAGATTACTGTATATGATATGTATATAGTACGGTACTTTTTATATGTAGGAGTAATACATATAATTCATTTTATTTCTGCACAAAATAATATTATTAGCATGTATAAGAAACTAATAACATTGGTCTCCTAAAGTGGATGGGGAAGAATAAAGAGGTAGGAGCAATATATTTCAAATACATACTTTTGTATATGTTTTTATTTTTGAAACAAGTTAATGTATGATCTCTGTAGACAGATAACATGCTTTTTAAAAATGTTAAGAAAAACAACAATACACATTCATATCTTTGACTCAATGATTTTATTTACAAATGTTAGGGTTAGAGGGCCTCCTTACCTTTGCTTCAGGTAAAGGGACATCCTCAATTAGTGTAACACTCCTGAATCCATTTCACCCCTAATCTGTTCCTCCCCAGAGAACAAAGAATGAATTCTGATTGCTAAATTTTATTATTGGCATTTGTCTGCCTCCACAGCATACACATGCTTGTCCACTCCTCAATATTAAGTTGTACAAGGCAAGCCCTAATGTGGGAAGGTCTGTGGGTGTACTGGGTTGCTTATGCTGGTGTGGGCAAACCTATCTAACTTTGAGGTTCAGTATTACCCAGCCCCTTGTTGTCACACAATTTTCAAGTAGTGATATCTTGTTTCCATGTGCCCAACTACTGTTTATCTCAAACTGTGTTGAGGAGAGAAAATGGGCATTATTTAATGGCCTCCTTCACATGCCCTACAAGGAAAATTCTCTCCTAAGGAGATTGTCCAAAATTTGAACAAAAAATAGAGTCATTCTTTCCATTGTAATAGTCAAAACCTGTAAACAACTTAAATATCTATTAGCATAATATACTCTAATTTTAAAAGCTAATCAGTTAAGATATTATGCAGTTACCAAAGATTGTTCTCAAAAATATTTTAATGAGGGAAGCAGATGTGGCTCAAGTGACTGAGCTCCTGCCTACCACATGAGAGGTCCCAGGTTTGGTTCCCAGTGCCTCCCAGAGGAGACAAGCAAGACAGTGAGTTGATGTGATTGGCTGGCATGGCAAGCTGATGCAACAAGAGACACAAGGAGGAAAACATAATGAGACAAACAACAAAGCAGGGAGCAGAGGTGACTCAAGCAATTAGGTACCTTCCTCCCACATGGGAGGTCCCAGTTCAGTTATAGTGCCTCCTAAAAGGAAGATGAGCACATAACAGATACAAAAAAATGCAAAACAAGGAGGGGGTGGGGAGAAAATTTTTTAAAAATTAAAAATAAAATTAAAAAAATATTTTAATGACATGAGAAAATAGGCATGATATTAAACTGAATGAGAATGAAGGTTATAAAGCTTTATATACAGTATGATTCCAGTTAATAAAACACCACTTATATTCAAGTACCAGGACTAGAAGGAAATAAACAAAAGTGTTAACATGGGACTATACAGCATAGCGGACCTTTGTGAAAAACGAGTATGGTTAATTGTGCATTTATAAGAATATTTTTCTCTGAAACAGAACAAATGTAAGTTAATGGTACAAGAAGTTAATATTAGTGTGATATTTGGGCAAAAATACAACCAAAACAAAAGTATGGTCAGTAATGTATAGCAATATATTTATAATCTTCCATCGATGGTTAAAAAAAAGAAAGCATGCTAAATGGAAGGAACTAGACAAGAAGTACTACATATTGTTTGATTCCATCTATACAAAATGTAAATACAAAAAATTAGACAGAAATACATTAGCAGTTATATATGGCAGGAAAAGGACATAGAGATTGAGAGTGTGACTACTAAGGGTTAAGGTTCTGTGTTTTGTTTTCTTTTTTTTTATAGTAAAAAATAAAACGTCTTAACAGCAGTTAAATTTGTGTGATATTATTGGTGATTTGAGTTTTCATTTTTATATTTAATGCCTGTATTTTCCAAATGCTTTATACTAACATTGTATTATTCTGATAATCAGAAAAAAATATTTAAGAAAAATATTAGAATGTTTAGGAACAATATACAAGAGAGAAGCATTTTTAGGAAAAAAGGGGGAAAGCAGCTACCCTAACATGAATGCTGTCAGGGCACTTTGACTAGCTCTGAAAATTATACCCGTTAAAATTTTAAAAAAATATTTCAACTGTTACAGGAACTTTAAAAAAAAAAAAAAAAGGCATTTCAGAATAAGACCTAGTTTTAAGGTTTTTGAAGGATCATTCCCTGAGGATCATTTTGGTCTATTATAGTATTAGAGGACTGACTCCCTATGAAGATCGAGAACCAAGTACATACTATGTGAGCTTTATATTTAGCTATCCAAAGTCTCTGTCCCTGTTCAGCACAATTACAGGTCACCTCCCACCTCCTCTGTTCTGTCCACCCAGCCGGAAAGGAGAGTCAGCCAGTCTTCATACACTGCTCTATTAAGCATGCCCAATCCTCTCATACTGTCCTGTACCTCATGATACAGGAAAAAGTTCTCATAGATGTAGTTTACACTAAGATATCAGTTACTACCTAGAGAGAGCAATGTTTAAATTCAACAAAATGGGGCTCTCATGAGCAGAATTTTTGCTATCACAAGGGCCAAAGGGGGTGAGACATTTGGGGGCCGGTGACCTCCACATCCTTCTCTTATCACAGTGTACAGCTGCAGGCACAGTGTTCACCTCCACCCTTTTCATTTTTCCCATGAAGGACAATTTACTTTTTGAATCCAAATCATCTTTGCTTTCAGACAGCATTTTTCCTTTTAGGCTGCATACCAGGCATGCACCTGCCTTACGATACCTGTACTTGCTGTATATGTCCTCAAATATCCATGTAGCTGGCATGGAAAAAGTACACCAGTGAGATAGTTTTGGGCCTCTTTGAATACCCAAGGCTATATCTTAATATTTCCCTAACATATTTGGGTATCTTCAGACACTGACAATCAGAATGCTAGAGCTAGAAGGGACCTCAGATACCACATATCCAGTAGTTCCTAAACTTGGTTCATCATTAGAATTACCCAGTAAAGAACTTTTTGTTCGCTTGACAAAGGCTCACAGGTTCCACCTCCAACAGTTCAGATATGAAATAAGGCTCAGGAATTTAATATTTTTATAACACTTCACATATTTGGGAACCACTAACCCAGTCTACTACCTTTCTTTTTTTAGAAGAGAGGTGAGGTGACATTCCCAAAGACACATTAGATCAGGGCAGAGAAGACCCTTAGATCATGAGGCCAGGTAGTGAAGATCCCCACATCAAAGATTCTTCTTCCATATCTGGTGCTAGCCTAGGTTCTTCCATGTTAGAATTTAATTAAAAAAAAAAAAAGTTTAGCTTTACTAACTCCCCCCACCCACCCTCGGTCAGAATGAGTCATGAAGATGAGGGGATATGGAACAGTGAAAAAAAAGACAAGATTTTAATGTACATCTGTTCTACAAAGACTTGAAAATAGTTTAACCTTTCTAAACTGGTAAGAGAAAGATTAAACCCTTAGAGAAACAATGATTGACAGAAGCAGGTATACCTGATACCCAAACATCCCATATAAACTTGGGGTCCCATAAAAGGAAGGATTCCAGCCCAGGGCTGTCTATGGATTCCCTTTGAGTCTTCTGATTCCTTTCGACCAATAGCCCAAATTATAATATTGGGTCACTGGTGATGGGCCACAAATTACTGCTCTCACCAATTCCCACCAGGGCCTGCTACATCACTGTTCAGCCGTTTTTCAGCTGTTGTTACTGTAACAATAAAAGGATAAGGTTGGGAAACGGACTTTGGCCCAGTGGTTAGGGCGTCCGTCTACCACATGGGAGGTCCGCGGTTCAAACCCAGGGCCTCCTTGACCCGTGTGGAGCTGGCCCATGCGCAGTGCTGATGTGCGCAAGGAGTGCTGTGCCACGCAGGGGTGTCCCCCGAGTAGGGGAGCCCCACGCGCAAGGAGTGCACCCATAAGGAGAGCCGCCCAGAGCGAAGGAGGGAGCAGCCTGCCCAGGAATGGCGCCGCCCACACTTCCCCTGCCGCAGATGACAACAGAAGCGGACAAAGAAACAAGACTCAGCAAAAAGACACAGAAAACAGACAACCGGGGGGGAGGGGAGGGGAATTAAATAAATAAAAAAAAAAGGATAAGGTTAGGCCAGAGCCTGACTCACAACAGGAGTCATTATATAGGATAACCAGGAATCACAGACCAGTTCAGCAAGTATTCCACTTCAGCATACAAATAAACAGAGTTGGAGTAACCTTGTCTTCTGTCTGTAATACTGTCATTCCAGACACAATTAGTTGTGGTGACTAATAAAAGGTGATTTACCTTGGTAGATCATCAATACTTATTAGAATAAGACCCAGACAAAAGTTTACGCCAGTTGTCAGCTTTTATGAAGTGAGTTCACACTCACTGCAAACCCTCTATATTAAGACTGCTCTAATTCATCCCTAGTAAGTGATGTGGTCTCAAAGGGAAAAGATAAATGCCCTTTAAACCTAAATCACACATGACATTGCAGCAATACTAAGTTACCACTGCATTCTGTCCTTCCTTCACATAATCATTTTCGACTTACATCACAAAATCCCAACCATCAGCCAGTGGAAATATACTCTTCAACTAATCAAAGAAAATTCTTCATGGCCTATAAAATCAGTGAATAGGAAAGGAATGCAGGAAGGGAAGAAGAACTTGTGACAGCAATGCCCAATACATATGAAAGAGTCATACCCAGCAATTTACAACCTCCCAGTGAAGTTTGTCACAAAAAGCACAAGACCATCAGCTGACTAGGGTTTCATTTTTCCTCTACTCATTTTATTCAACCAGTCCAATAGCTGCATTTTCTAAGTACTATCAAAGCAGAACAGTTTTCACACATTTGTAAGTGAAGAACACAATGAAAAAAATTACCCCCACCCTACCCACCAACATGTATTGGACTTTCTTTTTGTCTTCTGTTTTGTTTGTTTTCTTCTACTTTCTTTCAATTGTTTGTTTTTGTTTTTTGAGGTACTGGGGGGGGGGGTTGGTGACTGAACCCAGGACCTCCCATGTGGGAGACCGGCACTCAACTGCTTAAGCCATATCTGCTTTCTTTTTTCCCAAGGAGGTACCAAGGATTGAACCTGAGACCTCACTCATGCAAAAGCAGGCTCTCAACTACCCGGCTACGCAAGCTCCCCCTTTTAATAGCCTTTTACTTGACTCTTCAGAATTCTTTGCTTTGTTACCTTAGAAACCTCTCTAGATGTGTGATTATTTTTCTATTTCCTAATCAGTAATCCTAATTACTATAAAGATTGGTAGTAAGATCATGACCAGCTTATCTCTGGTTTCTTGTTAAGCAGTTAACCCCAACAGCCTAAGTTCTCTTTCTTTTTTAACAGAATTAGTTCAACTAAAATGTAGATAAGTCAGATCTCTATACTCATTAATTTTTCTGCCCCTCCCATCCTGTTGATTCTAAAACAGTACAGAGAATCTCTTCCGAATTGAAATTTCAAGATATGAAACTGTAATGCACCATTGACTCTGAAGTGCTTTCAGTTCCTCTAAAGTATACGCAAGGTATACTTCAAAGGCAAGGTTATATCAAGTTTTCTCCTGCCATCAGAGAAACAATGCTTCACAGATAAGCTTGGCAAATATGCCCAGATTCTACCTATGAACAGCCTTATGGCCTATAGTTATTTAATTTACTATGAAAGTATGGAAAGTTGAAAGTGGTTAATAGCTTTACCATTATGGACATTTTAAGAAAGAAGATTGAGAACAATTACTTAAGGACTACACAATATATCCAGTATCATATTTCAAAGTTACTAGATCTGATTTGAGTTTTACCAAGGACTTTTTCACTGACAAATCAATTAAGATGCCTCATCAAACTATAAAGTTTTGTTGACCCTGGAATTTTGTGACAAAAATTGATCCCCAATATCTATCATTAAAGTTAAAAGGAATGGAGGTGAAGATCTGAAATCCAACTTCTATCCTGAAATGTCTCAGGTCACATGAAATGTTTCTGCACTGAACCGTGTCTGTTTTAGCCTGTGGCTACTGTTAGTTACCCAAGAGGATTCTCCTATATTTATGGAATCTTTCTCCTTACCTTCTGAATAACTGGAAAATCAGGTGGAGAAAAAAATACTTTTCTGTGTGCTCAACTAAGAAGACTATCTAAAATTATTGACTGAAGATACCCAAGAGCAAAGAGGGAGGTGAAGTTATAACTAACCATTTGCCATGTAACTTGGACTGAGAACTCATGAGCACTTTTGGAGCCAGATCCTTACAGTGCAAGCTCCTGTCAATAATTTACTTCTACTTTCAAGATTGGCCCATGTTCTAAAGAAAGTCCTGGAAACCACACACAATACTGCAAATAATGAACACATTTTCAGGACTGTAGGAAGGAATAGATGCGCACAAGGAGTGCTGTGCCACGCAGGGGTGTCCCCTGCATAGGGAAGCCCCACGCGCAAGGAATGTGCCCCGTAAGCAAGGAGTGCGCCCCGTAAGGAGAGCTGCCCAGCGCGAAAGAAAGTGCAGCCTGCCCAGGAATGGCGCCGCACACACGGAGAGCTGACACACACACACACACACACACACACACACACACACACAAGATGATGCAACAAAAAGAAACACAGATTCCCGGAGCCATGGATAAAGACAGAAGTGGTCACAGAAGAACACACAATAAATGGACACAGTCATAGAATAACACATAGCAAATGAACACAAAGCGCAGACAACTGGGGCTGGGGGAAGGGGAGAGAAATAAATAAAATAAATCTTAAAAAAAAAAAAAAGAGGAATAGAGAAAGTTTATGTGGTCTACCAAGCTAAATGGTCTGCCCATTGTTGAATTCCAAGCTAAATGGTCTGCCCGTTGTTGAATTTCAAATAATTAACACGTATGTATTATCACTGTACAAAATTCTAAAACATCACACCAGAGAAGTAAATCTAAAGGAAGTTAAAATAAGGAAAGGAGATAATGGACACGAAAATGTTTTGTTAAGTTTAAAGTGTTGTTCAAATAAAAACGATTAAAATCCTACCAAAGTATAGCGCGTTCATTGAAAATAAGCAGTAGCAATTCATACCAAAGAAAGGTTAGAAGTTAATAAAACAAAAATTGGTGTGACCCTTTTTCTTATGTGCACCCTCCTCCCAAAAAAATAACTATTTGGGGATCTAGAATTCTATAGAATAACAAAACCAGGGAACACAGAAGGTACTAAAACTGCAGAAGCAGAGGAGAATCTTTGAAATAATCTGAGCCAACCATAGTTTAACCATTGAGAGTGAGCCCAGAAAAAAGGGACCTCACTCAGGATGACAAGGCTGTCAGGCAAAGGAGCTAGGGATCAGGTTCCAGGACCAGGATCAAGATAAAATGAGTACAAATCCATTAATCTTCACTATCATTTAGCTGCCTTTTCTTGATAAGAAACAAATAAAAACAGATCTTATAAAAGTGAAATTCTTACATGAATGCTCAACTATATTTTTCCAATGCATAACATCATTCATTAACCTCTTCCTCTACAAATAGATTTCTTTAGCTGAGTGGATAGCCTGTGACCTAACACCCACATAAAACATCCACAATTCTCCCTACCGCTCCAGTCTATTGAATTCTTATATTAGCTATAAACTATTTTATTAAGTTTCTGTTAAAGAAAGACAAAGGTTTATACATGACAGAAACTATATCCAGATAATTTTTTTAGGTGGTTCTGGGGATTGAACCAAGAAGCATGGGGAGCAGGCACTCAACCAGCGAGCTATATCTGCTCCAGATTATTTTTAATGTATTTGTGGAGTAAACAGTTTATGGAATAAGAGGACAGCATGTTCACTTTAAGAACAATTCCATAAGGGAAAAAAAAATTAAGTGAATTTACTGATCTCACTGATCATGAGAATCAGAGTATAACATTTGGCTCTTCTTAATACCTGTCTACGTAACATTTTGGAATGAGGTGTGATACTCAAAGGATATTTCCTTTTTATTGATATGCAAGAAAATTCTTTACAAATGGTATTTCACTTAAAAAAAAACTTCCACTATAATAAAATTAATGAATTATTCCAGAGTAGATGAAAGAATTAACCTAAGAGAAGTATTTGTTATCTATCCTTTTTTAGACAAGCTTGTTTATTAAAATTAATTGATCGTAATAGCACTATTCTCACGAGAAGGAATTTGCAGAAGAGGAAAACTGGGATCTCCCTCACCACCCTACCTCCAACCAGGAAAGCACAACAATCCACTAGCCATTTCCATGAGTTTATTGAGGAGTCCCAATTCCATGTCCTATCTAGTAAATGGCCTGATGCTGAAGGACTGCAACTTTTTTCCTCGTGATCACTGTGAATAGTACTGTTCAAGCTTCAACAAGGAACAGGGATGTAACCACTCGTATAAGCAGGCTCCAATAAAGGTGATAAAAAGTTAAGAAGAAAGCAGATGAGTACTAAAGTCACAACAACCAATCACATAAATGCCCATGTCTACACCTTTTCTATAAAGGAAAGAATTAGTCTCTACACACCCACCAAGGACCCCCTTTCTCCCTACTCCCAAAAATCAACTTTCAGATCGATACAATTTCACCTGGTCAATTAAATCAAATTTTCTCTGAGACTTCAGAGTAGAACTAAAGTTTCAAACCTGTTGTGGTGTTCCAGGGAGTGATCAGTGTCCCTTCCTACCCCAGCATGCTTTCGAAGCTTTTTGCACAAACGGGTCTTGTAAATCCTCCCAGCACCAGAAACAGCATCACTCACATATCTGGCTGGGTCTTGCCAGCCCGCTGGCTGGTTTGTGGTCTTTCCTGTGCCGCCACACATCTCCTGAGTGGTTTAGCGTTCTTCTGGCTTATTCTGACCATCAACATGGACTTGAACACAATTCCTGAAGATCCTTTGTTACTTGAGAGATATTCCGCAGTGGCCAGCAGTCCTGAATGATCATTTCACTCCCTATACAGTAGGTGAAACAAGCTACTTGGCAGCAGTGTAACTTCCTCTTTCAAAAGTTAAAAAAAAAAAAAAAAAAGGAACATTCATTTGTTACGTAAATTAAGCCCTCCAATGATTTAGGAAGTCAGATGCATCCATCACGTTATAAAACATGCTTTCAGCAACCCCATTATGAACATAGACCAGTCCAAATCCCACTTCCTACTTTTGTTCTTAGGCTTGTACTACAGTTAGCAAAAGACAAAACACTCAACAGGTTGAGCAGCTTGGACTGACTCACCCCATCTGTGCTCCCTAGTTGGAGATTATGTACTATTCAATTAATTGGTCACAAGACTATTCATATGGTTCTGGGCAAACGCAGTGACTTGTCTTCAGCTGCAAGGTTGTTCTGACATTGGCCACAACACCCTCTTAATGGCTTTCATGTGAGCAAGTGTCAGCTGACAGGTCTTACTCTGCAATCTTGTAAAATTCTACCCATAGCAAACAAAAGACAGATACCCACAACAGCCTATAGCCAAATGTAGGGCTTAATGTATAGGAAGCAACGTATGGGAGGGCAAGGCAAAGTAGGGACACTTCCTACCTTAATACAAATAAAATAATAAAAAAACAAAGTAAGAAAAAGTAATACTACTACTAATAATAAATGAGAAGTCACAAATCCCAAAAACCCTTGAACTGAATTCTTAGGCATATTCAAACCGAGAAAGTCCTGAACTTCCAAACCCGAGAACAAAAGCAGTTCAAATTTTGACTTCTGACACTAACATACTTCATCTGTAACCTGAAAATAATGCTACAGAAACAATATGTTTTTTCCAAAGTACAGTAAATTCACACAGAAAAAAATTTTTTGGAGATAAAAAACATAGACTCCTAAAAACAAAAAGGAAAAAAAGAAAAAAAAATATTTTTAAAAGTAGAGACCCTTGAAATACAAGTCAAATCTAGATATAAGAACCTACAAGGGATTGTCCCAATTCCTTTTCTTTCCTGTGTGGAATTTGGCTACAGATGATAAGCGCTGACCCCTAAAATCTGAAGAACGCTTGGCTGTCTCCTTCATTTCAGGGGGCTTTAAATGTATTTATATATATATATGGTAGCCATATGTTTCAGCCCATAAGTATGATAAAAACTACTAATGATGTCATAGCAGAAGCCTCAACTACCCTAAGACATTACTATATATGGGGCCTCTGAAGTTCTATAATGAACTCAAAAAAGATCTTTCATGCACACTCCTCTGAGAAATAAGGATTGCAAGAGACCTACAATAGTGACTTGACTTCTCTGTGACACATGCTAAATTGATACTGTCAAGGTGAAGCCTGCTAGTAAGATAGGGAATCAATAAATGGATCTGAAACCTGGCAAAGAGTCCACATGGACATCAATATCCCCAAGATGGCTGCTGGAAGACCCTCCCACAAGATACTGCCATTCAGAACAAGATTTCCTCCAGAAGCCAGGAGAAGCCTGGGATACTCCCCAAGGACTTTATCATTGGGTCTTCCTGGGGGATTGATGAGGAGGGTAATCAATCAAAACAGCAAACAGCTGGAACTCCCCCGCCATTAGCAAAGGGATGGAACAACTAATGGTTTAAAAAGCAAGCATGAAGACTTCTTGCTCTCTTGACTTTGCCCTGTCCTGGTGCCAGTCCTGGTCCTACCCTGTTACTGACTTCTGTGCCCTGTTCTAACCATTTCCCCCCACATGGATCAACACACAAGTCGCAAGTAAAACCTGGGTATTTATAATCTATAATGGGGAATTGTAATCTGTAAATCAGCCCACTTTATCACTTTTAGCCCCTTCCTCTCTACCTGGGACCCATGATCTGTTATTTTCTCCCATTTCTCTTCCCTCCCTACCTTAATAAGTTACTGGCCTAACTCACCCGACGTGCTCTTGAAATTCATTTCTGCAGCACAGTTAAGAAGCAAGACAAAATCCGGTTGCAAAGGTAAAACCAGATTAGGAGAAAATGAACCCATTTTTCCATGAAGGGGGAACACATTGGGAGTTTAAAGTTTAATTGGCACAGTCTGATCATGGATTCTTCTTTTTATCCCTTGACCTGCCTCTAAAACAGTTTTCTCTTTTTAATAGTGAACGTGAAGACTGTATAACAAGACCTTTAATGTTTCCATCCTAGGCATGGCGTAATTCAGTGAACAAAAAGTAAAGCCTCCATTCAACATCATCATTCCCACCTAAGAAGTGACGATAGTGAGGCCCCCAAATCAAGATCTCCAATTCACCTAAGGCTTGGCTAGTCAAAAACCACAGAAGAAATGAAAGTATAGGTTCAATGTTGATTTGGGGTAGATGGGTGGTAAAAATGCCAAATTTTCTAAAACTTGGAAACATTGGGGAAATAAATTTTATTTTTTATGTGGAACAAAAAGAATTTGTTTTTAAAATTTAATCTCTAAATTTACCTAGGACCTGATGAAAGGACATGAAATTGTCTTTTAAAACTCTATTCTGTGTATACAATCACCTAGTAGTTAGCCACAAAGCTGTTCAACCATTCTAAGTGTGTCTTTTCATCATGTTATCAGCAGCTTCAAATAGTGTCACAGGGTGCGGGTGTAGCTCAGTGGTTGAGTACCTGCTTCCCATGTACATTACAAGGTCCAGGATTTAACCCCCGGTACCTCCTAAAAAAGAAAAAATAAAAATATTAAAAAATAAAAACTCTCAATAATAGTGTTACAAATATGTAAATTTTCCCCTGTCCAGGAGATGCAAACATTTAAAATAATCAAAATAAGAGATGGAAATGACAAGATGGTTACAAAGGACATTCGGATAAAATAATCTTAAGTATCGAACTGCATTCAGAAAGAATTCCCTTAAGCAGAAACAAACGAAATGACACAGAAAACTCTAAACCCCTTCTGTGTTTGTGCCATTCAGCCGGCCATCTTTTACTGTTAATAAGCACTTGCTATGTGCCAGTCATCGTTTCTCTCTAAATCTGGTCAGCACGCTATTAGCCACCATTTTCAGGGTACTTAGCCATGCCTGTAATCAGGGCTTGCTGCACGCCTCTCCAGCTCCCACCTCGAGGTTTCTTATTCTGTAGGTCTGAGATGGAGTCCAACAATTCCTAACATGTTCCCAGATGCTACTGCTGTAGGTCTGGAGCAACAGGGACTTGTGGTCGAGGGACCCACCTAACAATCCATTAGATTTTGCACCTGAGGAAAACCCCATTCCCATGCCTGATTCAGAACTGGGAAAATTAAAGTCAGAAAACTTTCAAGGTAAGTATTATGTATTTCAGAACTACACTCTTCAGCTAATAAAATGTAGTGTTCACTGGGTAAATTTAAAGAGAAAAAAACTGAGGCCTACGATAGCTCCCCCAAAAGTCCTAATTATTCTCATTTAACGAATCTCTATAAAGAATCTTTCTCTGCTGATTTACTTTACCTTAATAAGAAAAAGATGATGAAATGCAGTAGGGGTGTTTATGATCCACAGCCACCACAACTTATACTCTTTTGTTTGCATAACTCCCTCTCCACCTCAACACATTCTCTAAGCCCAAAAACAACTGATCACAAGCCACTCTACCGGTCGTTTCAAAGCACGGACCCAGAAGGGACACAAACAGGTATGAAATGCTGGGAATCTTCTGTTTCTTGAACTGGGTGATGGTGCTGTGAACACAGCATATAATGATGTAAAACAAAGATACAGTGGGAAAAAAAAGTAGGGGTCTCATGTTAGCTAGAGCAAGTGGGCTAAGGTAAGCTAGTGAAAGCTTTCTTGAAGCAGCTTTCTTGCTGCTTTAGGGGAAAGGGCTTTGGAAAAAGATCCAGGATTAGGACCAACTGTGCCACTACTCAGCTATTTTCAGAAATGTGACCATGAATAACTCCTAAATTACAAGCAGCAGTCTATCTTCACAATACAGTCCAGTGCATAATCAGAAAATAACATACATGTCCTAATACCATCTAAAGTTATCTGACAAGCTCAGCACTCAGGAAATTTGGCAAATTATGTACAAACTCCATAAAACAAGGCAGATAATAGCTAGCTAGATTTATGAGAGCTTTTTTCTATGTGCCAGGCATTGTTCTGTTTCACTTAATTCCAGGAAGTAGGGAGTACTAATATCTCCATTTTACAGACAGGGAACTGAAGCACAGAAAGGTTAAGGAACTTTCTCAAGATATGAAGCTTGTCAGTGGCAGTGCCAGAATTAAACCCAGGCATTCTTGTTCACGAGTGATCCAAGCCACTCATGCTCACACTATTCTGCCTAGAAGTGTATATCTGTGCCAGACCATCTATGAACAGCTTTAAGATGGAGGCAGTTGAATATTATGGACTGATAAATTAGCCAAATTCATTCCCCTGCATCTCGAATCCCACACAACTTACAAAGTTTAGATTCTCACTAATTCACTTCCTTGCCTCTGTGAGGACAGTCATGTGCATCCTGGGTGACTAGGTCTCTTGCTGACATTTTGCCAGGAACTCTGCCCTCCTGAAAACAATCCCTGTCCAGGAGCCAAGCACACCAGCAACCTAATAGGAGACATGCTCTGTTCTCACTCTTGCCCTTGCCTGGTCCAGACTTCAGCAGAAAGACAGACTCCTAAGCAAAGTGAATTTTTAATTTTTCTTTATTGGAGTGATTTTTTGATCCATACAAAAATAGTTTAAATGAACAACAGGACCAACTAATATTACTGTTTTACTTTAAAATCTGAGGAACTACCTGGAGATAATTCAGTTTTCACATTCAGACAAAAGTTACATGAAAATTCAGGACTATTTGCAATTTCTAATTATAATCTAGGTTCTTTTCCATTCCTATATCTCCAATCTCTGAAGTGCAAAGCATTCAGTACCTGCCACATAGAAGGTACTCAGTAACTGAAAGAATGAATGAATGAATGACCTATCTTCATTAAATCTAGGAAAATCCTTGTTAAAATGTTAAATAAAAGGAACAAGATACAGAGGTGTATATTTACTTTGATAGTAGGCATGCTTTTTAAAAACCAAACCGCCAAAAAGCTAAAAAGATATATCAGAATGACAATGAGTAGCAAGACTCAGGATGCTTTTCTTATTATTCTTCTAGTTTTTCCAGTTTTTCAATAATAAATATGTATTATTTACAAACAATAAGTAAAATAGTTTATTTTTTAAAATTTCTGCTGCCAAACCAGTAATGATCACTTGATTCTTTATTCTACAACAATTCTGCAGGTTTTATTGTAAGGGAATTGTCAGAGTCAAAACAATCTCAGGCAGCTGAAAGGAAAAGCAAAGCACTCACCCTCTAAGAGCACAATTCCCACCACACTATTTTTCTGTCAACATAATAATAGCTATTATTAATACTTATATGAACCAGCAAAAATATATAGCTGTAGCTACATATTCCTTTAAAATAAGTACCTAAAAACAAAACTCCACAGTTTCCCTTTATTTGGAGACTTAGTTTAGTTCTAAGCAGCAATGAAATACACATAACAATGGGAGGAAATTGTAAACCACAAATTATGCCTTTTGAATAAAATAATATTAATAATAATAATAAAAAGAAGTGCATTTCAAAGGCTATCTGACCAAGTAGTATTCTGAGGACAAACAAATAAGAAAAAGAAAGCTAATACTACAGAAGACTCTCAACCTAGTAAATGAAACTGTGGTCCTGAAGAGAAGAGAAATAAAGCCTGGCTGTGAGTAACTATTTTGTATCTAAACTTTAACAAAAAAAGAGGCTGCTAGGCCAGTTTGGCTAATTTAAGATTTTGAGGGAAGCGGATTTGGCTCAACTGATACAGCATCTGCCTACCAAATAGGAGGTTCAGGGTTCAAACCCAGGGTCTCCTGACCCATGTGGTGAGCAGGCCCATACACAGTGTGACACACGCAAGGAGTGCTGTGCCACGCAGGGGTGTCCCCCATATAGGGGAGCCTCATGCACAAGGAGTGTGCCCCACAGGGAGAGCCACCCTGCATGAAAAAAGTGTAGCCTGTCCAGGAGTGGCGCCGTACACACAGAGAGGTGACACAGCAAGATGACACAACAAAAAGAAACACAGATTCCTGGTGCTGCTGACAAGATTGTGAGCAGACACAGAAGAACACACAGCAAATGGACAGAGAACAGACAATGGGGGGTGGGGAGCATGGAGATAAAAAAATTAATAAATCTTAAAAAAAAAAAAAAGGAATAGCCCATGCCATGTCCAAATATTGGGGGGAAAAAAAAAAAAAAGATTTTGAGGTATAAATCCTTACCCAGGAGAAGGAATATCACTTATCTCTTTGTCTCAGTAAAATGATTTACTCTTTCTGCAACCAGCAAGATAACTGGGTATTTAGATAAAGATGATGTTTTTAAAGTCCAATATCAGACCTCAATCTACAATCCTTCTTCTTATAGATGAATTTTACAACCCATCTCCATGTTTCACTGAAATTAATAACAGCCACTTGATTATTTCCAAAAGTTAGAAACACACCAGTGACAAAGTATTACAAAGTCCAGCTTTTAAAAGTTTAACTCTGATTGAAGCCAGGCTGTCACTAACATTTGGACCTCAGCAAAGGTTATCAACAGTTTAGACTTGTTTAAGAAGTTGGAAACTGAATTAACTGGATGCTAGCCATCATCTCTGGAAACACTGACAGGTCTTTCATTCTCTGCAAAATGATCAGGACACATGGTTACAAAATAAATGCTGTCCTGAAGAACTGTTCCAGAAATTCTCATTACACACATCTGCTCACTTTTCCTATTTTATTAAAAATGGATCTCTACAGTATTCCAAGTTTTTAGTATTCCTGTTCTCCCATGAAAACCATCACTATTCTTACCAAAATTGAATCACTCATAAAAAGCACCTGGAAAAAAGTACCTAGTGGAGAACTCTCAGCAGTTTCCTCTTGGATACATAAATGTTTCTGTTGATGCTCTGAAACAGGTGCAGTTGGATTACTCAACTGGAGCTGTACAGGTAAAATAAAGCCCTAAAATGTCATCAGTATTGAGAAGCAGCAGGTCACATCCCCAAAGCTACAAGTGAGCTTTAGCCACCTTGGTTGGGTGTTATGGCCCTCTGTGATAAGCTTTCTAATAGTACTGCACCGTTTCATATGCCTTGTTCCATTCACATAAATTACATACTTGCAACCCACACAGGGTGAGGCTTCTATTAAAAACTCCTAGGTAGATGCTCCCTCCTTTTCCTTCAAAATGCTGTTTAACAGCTGCAGATACCAGGTTATTCCTGCCCCCAGTCCAATCATGTTTGACTCTAGCAAACCTTGTAAAGATTTAATTAGCCTAGTCGGGGGAAGTACTTAGGTTATTTTTTGGCTCTTTTATTTTTATGTATGCTTCTATTTCCTTGCTTTTAAGATTGTAAATTTATTAGAGGCAAAGATAGTGGAATGGTCTCTGGATATTCCTGGGGAAAAGTGTTTTCACGACAAGTCCTCTCTTTTTAAAAACATTTAAAACTTAATTTTAAAACACTAATAACTTTTTTTTTAACATTTATAACATGGAGATACCACCACCTATTTTCACAGAGGAATAAATAATTCAGTGAAATTACTGTAGGAGGCAGATGTGGCTCCAGAAGTTGAGTGCCCACCTACTACATGAGAGATTCCAGATGCCTCCTGAAAAAACAAAAAAACAAACAAGCAAAACAAATCATAAAACCAACTCAGGTGGGGTGGGGAGGGGTGTGGGGTATATGGGAACCTCATATTTTTTACTGTCACATTTTTTATGATCTATGTATCTTTTTTTAAAAGGCAATTAAATTTTTTAAAAATTTAAAAAACAAACAATAAAAAACCAACTCAGGGGAGTTGATGTGGCTCAGTGGTTGAGCGCTGGCTTCCGAAATGTGAGGTCTTGGGTTCAATCCCCGGCCCCAGGAACCTAAAAAAAAATTTACTGTAAATGAAAGCATTTTTAAATAAGGCATCACTCAAAAAATAACTATTATTTTAATTTTTACAGTCCTTGCGGGTAATTTTGGAATTACTGGGAATGATTTCTTAATCTGTGATGTAATTAAATAAGTCACCAATGGGATTAAAGAAAAAAAGCATTTAACCCTCTACTACAATTCATAAAGGTATCTCATTGCTTTCGCAAAACAATTTATCCACTTGCCTTTCAAATATGCTCTCTAAAGACTTAGAATTCCATTCCTTCATCCTTTCAAATATTTGGTGTGCCAGACCCTGTCCCGAATGCTAATGATACATGAATAACACTAAAAACAAATCCTTGCCTTCATGAATTTTACTTCAGAGCAGTAGAAGAGGGACCAGTAATTACTAAAATATTTGCTATGCCAAAACAAATGGTAAATACTAAAGCAGAAGGTAAAGTGGGGATGTGGTCAAGAACAGGAATAATGAGGGAAGATCTGTCTAATACCCATCCAGCTATATGGAGATTAAAGACTATGGGATGAGAAAGGACCTGGATACCTTAGGCATCTTGTGGCAATGAAGGTAAATAGTTGTAAACAAGATAAAGAGGAAAATGAAATTAATACTAACAGTCTCAAGGAAGATGTGATGACAGTATGACCAGGCTGTCAGTGTTAGGAGGGTAGGAGGGGTAGAAGAGGTCTTTGCTACATGTACCCAAAGAACTTACAGCCTTCTCTTCACTCACCACCGGTGATATGAAAGCAGGGGAAGAAGTTTTATCTGGAGCACATGCTGCTCCTGGCTGCCTCTTGATTCTTGCCAATGGAGATATGGCAGGCTCCACCACATCACCACTACACTATCACAGTAGCCTTCTCACTGGTATCCTCCGCATTCTTGGCCTGCTCTACAAAGCCATTCAATGGAATACAGGCACACCTGGTTTTACTGTGCCTCACTTTATTGTACTTTGCAGATTTTGCATTTTTTACAAACTGCAAGTTTGTGGCAACTCTACTTCAATCAAGTCATTTGGTGCCATTTTTCCAACAGCATATACACTCTTTGTGTATGTGTGTCACATTTTAATTAACATATGTAAATTTTTAGGTATGTTATTGCATATGTAATAGACCACAGTATAGTACAAACATAACTTTATATGCCCTGGAAAAACAAAAACTTCTTGTGACTTGCTTTAGGGCAATATTCAGTTTATTGCTGTATGGAACACCACAATATCTCCGAAGTATGCCTATAGTCAATGCACATAATAAAATATAACAGTTAAGGAGTATTATCCAAGAAAATCTATACAGAGGTTAGGTTAAGAGGTAACTGAATGATGAAAGATGTTCTGCCGTTCTCCTTTTCTTTTGATTTAACACGCAAAAGGGGGATGGCTAGCCAAAAGGGGGATGGCTAGCTAAAAGTAAAAGCCTCCTATATAATAAGTTTATTACTGATAAATTAAGTGAAAGTGATCCTAAAGAACTTTAAGAGCTCTAATTGATACAAAAAACAAGAAACTGGATTGGGAGTTCATAGATACCATTTATGAAGAAGAGAGAGCTGGGAAGTGAGAAGTTGGGAAAGGATATTCAGATCTGAATCAGCAGACTCTCATTTCTCTGAGTCAGTTCCTCATGACAAGGCTGAGTACTAGGAACTCAGGAGATGCCAGCAACCAGATTAGCAGTCACCATCAGCAGTGCTGCAGCTGAGGGTGTCAACCAGGGGAAAGAACCCCGGCCGAGAAGGCAAGAGCTATATCTGGTCTAGTCATTCACTAACCACATGACTCTAGGGAAAGACACTGGACTCTCTGAGCCTCAATTTCCTCAGCTGTAAAGAAATAGGTGATGATGACACTTCTACCTATCTCATAGAGTTGTTGAAAATGCTAAACATGGGAAGCAGACTTGGCCCAGTGGTTAGGGCGTCCGTCTGCCACATGGGAGGTCCGCAGTTCAAACCCCAGGCCTCCTTGACCCATGTGGAACTGGCCCATGCGCAGTGCTGATGTACGCAAGGAGGGCCCTGCCATGCAGGGGTGTCCCTTGCATAGGGGAGCCCCATACACAAGGAGTGTACCCCGTAAGGATAGCCACCCACTGTGAAAGAAAGTGCAGCCTGCCCAGGAATGGCGCCTCACACATGGAGGGCTGACACAACAAGATGACCCAACAAAAAAGAAACACAGATTCCCATGCTGCTGACAACAGAAGCGGACAAAGAATAACACACAGCAAATAGACACAGAGAACAGACAACTGGGGTGGGAAGGGGAGAGAAATAAATAAATAAATCTTTTCTTTTTTTTAAAGAAAATGCTAAACATGAGCATGTGAAAACCCCTCTGGAAAACTATAAAACTCTAAACAAATATACTGATTTTTTTTTTTTACATACTCAAGTCCTAAAGTACTCACTGTACTGTAAATTGCTAAACTCATAGATGACTACATCGTATTTATTCAACATGAAGCCAAGATAAATAACTCTGGCCACAGTGACATCTGGCAAATGATTTTACCTAAGAAAGTAAGTTACCTGCTGTGGTGGCTTGGAATTCTGTACCCCAGAAAAAACATGTTCTTAATTTTATCTATTCCTGTGTGTGTGAGCCCATTGTAATAGGACCTTTTGATAATAAATAGGATACCTTAACTTCAGTTAAGATGTGGCCCACTTCAGGCCCAATTTCACTTATAGAGAAGGCCACAGAGGAAGAACTCAAGGGGATGTGCCAGAAGCTGGAAATCATTGTAACCAGGGAGAGAGATGCCACTGCTACGTGCATATGACAGAAAAGTACAGGAATCCCAAGGACTGCCGGCCAGCCAGGAGATTCTGACCCTGGGAGAAGCAATCCTTCTCCTAGCCTCAAAACTGTGAGCCCATAGACTCCTGTTATTTAAGCCAATCCACTGTATGTTATTTGTTTTAGCAGCTAGGAAACTAAAACACCTCCTCACCTCCCAAAAACTTGGCCAATTTTCTAGAAGCTCCAGGCAATTAAGCATTCTAAGACTCACTGCAAAGTCCCTTGGGAACAACAAACTCTAGAACAAATTATTGTAAAAGCTAAAAAATTTTATGTATGAAATAATTCACTTCTAAATGAATATATGATTCTTTTTTCCACTGATAAATCCCCTTTTAAGCCCCCTGTGTACCTTCACTCACACCAATTTCTGCCTCCTAAAATGACCTTCATCTAACTCTTGAAGCTGAATCCTCAAAGCTCTTTCAGAACCCAAACCAGGGCCCATCTGTTGTGTGAAAACTTCCAACAATGACGCTTTTCTGAAGATCTTTCAACATCTATAATCGGGGAAGGAAAAAATGGACCCTATATAAAATGCTTCCAAAGGATTCTATAGGTGTTTTTTTATAACTAAGAATCTGTCCAACTATAGCCACTGGCTCAACTCTTCCCCTTGGCCACGCATCCTGAGCAACAGTCCCTATGTCTTACATAGTGCCATGGGTCACCATGGAGGGAAGAACGGCTGCAGGCAATGTGTACAACTCCCATAAAAGAATACATGTGGAAGCAGTGTTTATTCAAGGTAAGCTTGAATTCCCAATTTTAAAAATAAATAGTTTTCAAATTTTGTTACTGTAGCTGCTATTGTAAGGTTTCAGTCACTTCTTATACCTCTACCTCATCATACACGTCAGAATGTTGGAATATCCACTACAAACCCCTGAACCATGATGAACTTCATGAAGACAAGGACCATGTCTTTAATTTATTTTGTGTTTTGCTTGTGTGGCTAAGCTAACATTGAGCCGAGAGAAGGCACTTAGTAAATGGTTCTTAAATTAGATCCTTTTAAACTAACCTCTTTTCTGTCATATTTACTAAGGCTGCCTTGAGAATAGCCGTTCACCTAAATTCTGAAAATAGCCACTCTGAGGGACAACAAAACCTCATTAAACCAAGGCTCAATGTGACATACATTTAAATGTTTCTTTGAAAAGTAATTACATATTTAAGCCTCTGACTGTATTTCATTAGCCCAAAGCACATGTTAATACTAACCTTGATGTCAGTTCTTAGTGGGATTTATTAGAACTGTCGTGAATGCTGGCTTCATTTTATTTATTACTGCAGAACTTCTAAGAAAAAAAAAAAAAGCAAACTTCTCCCTAGGGAGAAGTTGTCTTAGCAGACAGAATTTTGGGTATTCAAGACAGTATGCCTTTTGTTTACAAGAGCTACATCCAGGTACGCTATCTTCAGTGGCATAAAGTACAACTGACTCAAGAATTTGCTTTTTAGAAATAGTACCATCTAATACAGTCATTTTCAAATATTTCCTGGAATAAGTCAAAGGGAGCAGTGGCATCCAATAGAAATATAATGTAGCAACATACTTAATTTTACATTTTCTAGTATCCACATTTTTAAGAGGCAAAAAGAAAAAGGTGGAATACATTTTAATAACTTATTTCATTTAATCCAATATATACAAAATATTATCAACATGTAATCAATATAAAACATTTTTAATGAATTATTTTCCTTTCTTTTTTTTCCACACTAAGGCTTTGAAATCTACTGTGAATTTTACACTTAAAGAACATCTCAGTTTGTACTAGCCACATTTCAAAATGCTCTCACGAGTCACATGTTGCTAGTGACTATCCAAAATCGGCAACAACTTTAGAGAACTACAGATAATGTGTATGATTTGCCTCTGTTTTACCTCTAAACCCCCTTACCACAACCAATGAGAAAAGATACGAAATCTAATCTGGTGACCAGTGAGGTCTGAAAGGCTAGAATCAGAGTACCCAGAGTTGTCAGTGTAACCTTACAGTCAAGAGGAAGCTGATCCCTTCCCCCACGACCTACACAAACAGAACTGAGAGGAATCATTACCTCTATTTGTCAAACCGTAAGTTTAAATGCAAGATGAAGCACATTTGCCAATCTCATGTGCCATAATAATGAAAGTGACATGAGAGGGGAACTGGAATTAAGCACCAAGCAAGAACATGAAACATCTGAAAGTATAACTTAAATCTAACTCTCTGTAGAAGAAAAAAATCTCGTGACAACTAGTTAACAGTTTGAAGCACCTCTTGACCATTCACTCCTCCCTTCCTATCCTTTTTGTAAATCTAGTCAGTAAACAAATTTTATTGATTGCATGTCCCTTTCCTTGGCACAAGAAGGGAGGAGGGTAGAATGATTTATAAACCAAAAATTATATTGTATTTTGAGTTGTCAAGAACTTTGCCTCTCATTTGTTACTTTGCATAGGCTTCCTTATACAGGCTTTTACACTTGGACTTGTAAGATCCTTGGAACATGTCTCACGGCTCCTGGAATCTCCAGAAAGTTGCACAAACTGCCATACTGAGTGGACACTCAAATATCTATTAGCGCTCTGGGCCCTCTCTCCTAAGTATCACTGTTTCATGCCCTTTGAGCTCGATATTCCAGCGAACGGCCTAGCCTACAACAAATGTGCTGTTCACAGCCTTCAACCACCTTCATTTCCACCCTCAACCATTTTCTAAGATGACTTTGACTACAATCCCCTATTCTTCCAGCCAGCTAATCTTACTCTTTCCAAACCTACCTCTTGCCTTCACATAATATTCCAGTCTCCTGATACCTCTTCCTTTATGAAACCCATCTCGATTGTACTTCATTATATTTCAAACCCTATGAATCATCACTTTGATTCCCTACCTCATCTGTCCTTCAGTTGTAATGGCTCCCAAAACCCATTCTAGGAACAAGCCTCCTTCCACCTTCTCCACTCTAAGACTGCTGCGGGTGCACAGTACTTCTACTCTACTGTGTGTTCATTTCCTCTACTTAATATAGCTCCTTGAAAGCAGATTCTTAACATATTCCTCCATTTGTTACCAGAAAGCAGCATAGCACTCGACATAGAGAAGGCAGTCAGTTATTACTTATTACCCAGGCTCATACCCACATTCACATGTGCCTCCTTCTACGGAAAAAATGTTTATTTCTTCTAATTTGAAAAAAGAGACTAGACAGACTGTGAGCTCTGGGCCTCACTGTCTCTCATCTCCTCAGGGGTATTACTCCCTCAGTTGATGCCCTATACCCCACCCTTCCACCTACCTGTGACCTTTCCATATGGCATGTAATGAACTCAAGATTACAGATTCACATAACTGTAGTATTTTATTATAGACAAAAGGAAAAAAAAACGTGGGAAATGAAACAGAGAGGGTCATTATCGGCAGTCCAGGCGGGGAGGCATTAGTTATACTCTGTTAGCACATGGAAAGTGATGACATTTCAAAAGAGAATTTCCTGCATCTCAACGGTGGCTGGTTTCAACTGGTAGAATTCTTAGTATCACAAAATATACCAACAGGAAAACAATGTGTTTTCAATGCAGAAGAAACACCTAAAGTCTGCTGTGTTTGTGGTCACTTAAAATTAAAAATGAAATTAATGAAGAGAACAGAGGCAACACTGTCTGAGAGTATTTAGGGAGAAACCATAAATTCCACATTCTCATTTACTGTTGCCCCCTCCTCTTCTTCCACCCATCTTTCTACCCTTATCCCTCTCCAATCCACTGAGTTCAATTTTCAGAAAGCTGGTCAATCCTGGGTTTTATTCTTAGAAAAATCACCTGCAGATAAAATGAAAGACAATGAGAATATTTAAAGTATAAGCACAGATTAAAAAAAGATTTAAAGATATATACTTATTACCTAAATCTCCAAACAAAAAGATAAACTAAGGAAGTACTAGGTAGGAGGGGAAAAAAGGCAATAAACTAAAAAATGAAGGAATCTACCAGGCTTTTAACAAAAAAGTCATTTAACAAACCTTTATTAAGCAGTTTTGTTAGGCTTCCTTGTCTCAACCTTCTGATATAATATTAGCTCATATAATACATGTGTAAACAGAATAATATGAAATAAACATTCATGAACTGAACTAAAGGGCAGGGATGAATCTTATTCATTCCTGTATTCTAGCAATTAATTATTCCTGGAATAAGGAAGATGTTCAACAGATGTCTGTGAAAGAAGATGTATTGTTTTGGGTTCTTTCATGCTCATTTTAGAGCTCTCAATACATATCAGAAACATTATTATAAAGGATAGTCTAAATATCTGGCTATCCTATAAAATCCAGGTTAACCTATAATACAGTTACTGTTCTAAGAAATAAACGAGCCAATCTCCATAACAAAGTAACATCTTAATTATGGAAAAATGCCTTCCAAGTGACAAGTGCCCTATATTATGTACAACCACACATCGACATACCCACAAACATACACACCAACACAAACATACACACCAATTCTGTTCTTTTAGGGGCTCTGAGATTGAGGCATGGGGCAAGGCAGAAGAAGGAGATGTCAGAAGAATACTCAAAAACCAAGAAGATAAGGAGACCTTGGAGCAAAGTGTAATATAAAGAATAATCTGAAGTAGTTGAGACACCATGGCCCATCTTTCTCTGGGAAAATGAGAGGCTCGATGAGGATCATTTCCTATTACGGAAAAAAAAAAACTGCTCCAATTTCTTTTGTATTCACAAAGAATAAAATACCGATAGTGGGAGCGGGTGTAGCTTAGTGGTTGAAGGCCTGCTTTCCACATAGGAGGTCCCAGGTTCAATCCCCCTTACCTCCTTTAAAAAAATAAAGAAACAAACAAAAACAAAACAAAACAAAAACAACGATAGCAAGGTACTTTATAGTCCAGGTTACATTCCTTTCATCTCATTGGTAGATGATGGCAACACTGTCTGTATCATTAACAAACGTACCTAGCTAGGTATCTTCTCAGTACCGATCAAAGTAGAAATAGCTCTGAAAGATTTGGGTATATTTCACTGGACACCAATCAAGAAGGTAACACCCAGAAGACAGCATAATGAATGACTTATTGCTTGCTTAGCTAGCACAACTGAGCAGCTTACCAGGAGCTCAGCACAATGCTTTACTGCCACTATCTTATCTAATATATACTCTATGCCCATTTTACAGATATGAAAAAGTTGAGGAAGAAAATTCTTCCAAATCACAAAGCAAATAAGAGGAAGATGTGAGATTCAAACCCAACACATATACACACACACATACTCTTAACTGCTGTATTTCCTATTTTGCTGTTTTTAGAAAATAAATAAAAAAGGAAAGACTATATAAACAAACTATAAATACTGAATATACACACTGGTACTGCATGGAAGTGCTTAGATCAGTGCCTGCTACAGTCAGTGCTCACTGAAGTTTGTCATCGTTATTCTGTCAGAACGGATTAGATTGAAGGAAAAGAACACATAGGATGGCAAGAACAGGTTGAAGAAATGGAACTTGTTTTTCGAATTAAATTTTTGTGAAAGTCTAGTTTAGGGTCAGTTAATCTTTGCTTATTACTACTGCACCTTGAAAAGCTAAAAGATTCTAAAATAATTCATTGTTAGGGTCACTGTTCCACTTTTCTCCAAACCTTTAATGGCTTTAAACACTACAGTCACAGCAGCACAGCAAGTCCCACCCTCCTGTCACCTAAGGGATGTAAGACATTATTTTCACCCAGAACCTCTACCATTCAGGGTAATTATTAGGACCAAGCCAGGTCACTACCATCTCTGGAACAGAAGGCAAAATATCAGACAGACTCCATTACATTTAGTCAAAAACTTTGCTACTAAAAAACAACAACAACAAAAAACTATGCTACTTTCCCATAAGCTTTTCCTTTTACTTTTTTTTTTATTTGTGACTAAAGATGAAGCAAGTAAGGTGAAAAAGTCAAGTGGCTTTGCCTACTACATTTTGGCCACAGCATACCTGACTGTCAACAAAAACTGAATGCCAGGAAATCCTGCGAATGTGGGTTTAGAGAGCAGGGGGCAGGGAGGCTGTGACAGTTTTTAGGTTAATTCCAGACTTCTGACCAACATCAACTCTGATGTTCCTCATATTATGAGTCTAGCCGATTTTATGTGCAACCTGTTTTTACCTTTTCTTAACACAGCAACTTTTCTAGCAGCCTTGCTCATACATGTAGCCTCTTCTCCCAACAGGGAAAATGACCTACACTACGCAATCCCATAAAGCTACTTCTGCTAAACTAAAGATGAATCTTTTATATCATCTCCCTTCTTCATTGTTTCATATTTCCCCTAAAATTATCCCAACAAAATTCTCCAAATAAAAGGTAAAAAGATCTTCACAAAGGAAGGAACACTGAAGGCAAAGACATAAGATTACAACATGAGTCCTTTTTTGTATACATTTATTCAAAAATATCTTGAGTGCCTACATGTGCCAGGTGCTCTATCCCAAAGTGAACAATAGAGATGTAACAATCATCCCAGTCCTCACAGTGGGGTGACAGAGTTATGCATAGGCAGTTACAATACATCAGGATAAGGTGCTAAGTGCAGTAACTGAGTAGGAGGAAGAAAAGAGCAGGACTGCCCAGCCCACTGGGGAGCAGGAACACTATCAGCAGAGGCTCCAAGGGTCAGAGGAGGAGGACGTGCAACATGTCCAACACTACTGTAACCATCTTGCAAGAGCAAACGCATTTAAATCATAACCACACTGTGAGAGGGTTACTGTTACTCCTAATTGACAATGAGAAAACTGCAGCTCAGAGTAACTGAGTAAGCAGTTCAGGATCATAAAACTATTAATTAAGTGATGAAGATGGGAACAGAAATCTGAAATTTAATGCCAGAGCCCAGATCCATCTTAACCACCAAACTGGGTGGGAATTGGTAAGGTTAAAGGAGGTAGGGAGGGGGTGAGTCTGGACAAAGAAATCTTTACAATGGTAAACACCTCAGAATTGTTTGAGAAATTGAGAAACGATCACTTTGACTGAAGTAAGGCGCGTCAGGGAAGAACAGGAAGAAATGGAGACAGGGCCAGAGGCCATAAAGAACTTTACCAGACAACCATGGAAAAAACGGTTTATGCATCATACAATTCTGAACTTCATCATTCAAAACTTCTAGCATGGCTCATTTCTGCTCTGAACCCATCATCACTGCATTTCTCAGGCTAAACAAATCTTTCTTTGTCTTTGCCAAGGAAGAGAAATGCTTCAATTAACAGGGCCTCAGGCTGATTACCCTCTTGGGGGGCAGGGAATATTCCTAATTTCTGAACAACAGCTAAATAGGAGATCCTCCAATCCTTGCTCACCTGCTCCTAGATGGCGGGAAGACAACAGTAGCCACTTGTATCACAGATGTTTCTGTTCCAACGTAAAACTCAAAATCACAAGATTTCAGGATTAAAAGAAACCTCAAGGCCTTGCAAATCAATAAAAGGCTCAGAAAATAATCTCATCCCTAGTGTTTCCTATGCCCAGCTCCAACAAGAAATTACTACATCTAGGCCAATTAAAGTGGCAACTTAAAGATATAGCATCATGAATAGAGAATCACAAATTACAAGGCGAAAGAAACCCTAGGAGATTGAAATCTCCATATTTTTAAACTCTCATTAATTGTCACTACTTTGTCAGGAAACAGGAAGCAAGACTCTTGCAGAATAAGGAAAGTTGCAGGGGGTAAGTAGAGGAGCCTCTTCCCAAACTAAACTGTGCTCTTTGGAAAATAAAAACTGTTAACTCTCAATGCCATACAAGGACAGCCACAATTTATGGGCAAGATAAATATTTGTTCTTATTTTGGTGAGTCCACTTATTTTAAAACCAATAACCACAAAATCCAAATGTGAAGAACCAATTTCTGATAACCCCTTGAGGCTATAATAACATATGATCTATGCACTAGTAAACCTAGGTTTTTCGTTTCTGTTTTTTTCCAACTATGGACACGAGAAACCAAAATGAGCACTCCCTTATTCATCTGAATCTCATATACTACTAAAGATTTTACTATATGAACTACATTAGTACACAGGTATTTGGCCACTTGTTTTTATGAGGTAAAATGGCAGATAGCCAGTAGAATATTTATCATAAACAAAGAACCGGATTAGGTCCAGAAAACAAAAGTAGGGATAAACAAATGTTTTTCTGGAAGAAGGATAAACAGAGTGGTCTTTCAGTGATGAGTGTAAAGACTGAACTTGACATTTTCATAACTGATTTGGGTGAGAGACTATTCAGGGATAGAGCCCAAAATAGTAAGATCTTCAAGGTTCTAGGAACAAATAGATAAGGGCAAATGAGTTTTATTTCAGGCAAAGGTAAGGTCAGTTTAGGCAAAGATGGTATTCAGCTGTTCTTATTAAATGGCCGAGGCTCTATGTTTTGTCCCAAAGAAGGGATTGATGGGCTGTGCAGCGTTGGTGGTATAGTGGTAGCATAGCTACCTTTCAAGGAAATAATTTACTTAAGTCATACATCAACTGGGGGGAGGGAGTCAACAAATCGTCCTGAGAACACTGGACAACAAAAAAAGAAACCGGGCCTGCCTGCCCCAACACTTAAGGCAGATCTGGTCAAGGCCGCAGAAACCAAATATTTCTAGAATAGGAAGAAAAGGGAAGTCTTCTGACCAGAGGGATGCTACCACATAGAGTATTAACACTTTGGGATGGGTTTTCAAGGGGTGGGGGGAATTTGTTATTTCATCTTTAAAGATAACTATGTCTTCCCCTTAAAAATATCTCTGAGTAAAAACTTCTAAAGGAAATTAAGTTGGAGACCCAAAGACTTACACATGAAGGTTTCTAAAATAAATGGAGTGCACACAGATCTAACACATGAATGGCAACATTTTAACTCCAGACAAGTTACCTACTATGATCTGGTGATTAGACCACAACAATTCTGACAATCGACTGCTAATTTTAACATAATTTTGAGAAGAACACTCCTCTTAAACAGCTATTTAACATGCTAGCTGGTCAAGGAGAGTTCAAGACAACTCACATTACTACTGCTGTGTTAAACACAATATATTGACTTTAATGGTCCAAGCTGTAAAACTCAATATTCAGCTAGAATAAGCTAAAGAGCAGCAGGACACAATAATCAGCTGTAAGATCAAAGTGCAACACAACTTGCATTTAAAAGGGAAAAGACTGAAGGAAGGAAGACTACAACATCAAACAAATGATAAAGTATGGAATTATGCCTACTGGAACTAGACTGCTTTTTTAATAGCTTTAGTTAGAGGAGGTTGCATACTTTCCTTGGAATTTTTTTCCCAAACTAGCACCCCCAAGCCATTAGGGACAGTACCTAGCACTTCAGTAACATAAGATTATTGGAAAATTGAAAGCTTTTCCTTTCTCTAGCTTCTGGGACAAATTCCCCTCTTTCCATCATCTCTCCCACCCCCAACCCCACCTCACCCCACTGTAAAAAAAATCTAGGGAAGCGGACTTGGCCCAATGGATAGGGCATCCCCTTACCACATTGGAGGTCCATGGTTCAAACCCCGGGCCTCCCTGACCCGTGTGGAGCTGGCCCATGTGCAGTGCTGATTAGCACAAGGAGTGCTGTGCCATGCAAGGGAGCCCCCGCTTAGGGGAGCCCCACGTGCAGGGAGTGCACCCCATAAGGAGAGCTGCCCAGCACGAAAGAAAGTGCAGCCTGCTCAAGAATGGCGCAGTACACACAGAGAATTGACACAACAAGATGACGCAATAAAAGGAGACACAGATTCCTGGTTCCGCTAATAGAGATAGAAGCAGTCACAGAAGAACACACAGCAAATGGACACAGAGAGCAGACAATGGGGGGTGGGAGGGGAGAGAAATAAATAAAAAATAAATCTTTAAAAAAAAAAATCTAAGAATCCTGAGTAACTGAATTAGCCAGATTCTTCAAACACAAACACCTCTCCTTAGAATAAATCTGCAATTTTAGGATACAGACTTAATTGGCTTTTCACACAAATTGCATAAGAAATAAATCAAAGGAGCAGAAGAAACTGTCTTAGAACAAACCACTTAGAGAAAAATGAAGTACCTGCAATATAAAGAGATAACCTATATCTGGTAAATTTATCAACGGACTTTGCCACTGGCTGGAAGAGGAACCATAAAGGTTTGGAGCTTGATGTTACTGACTTGTATCAGTATGGGTTTTTTTCTTTTGGAGAAAAGAGAGTTCTGGGATTGGGGGATGGAAGGAATAATAATAGTACAAATATGCTCTGCTTTCTGTTACCATGTCAGTAAAACTGCACTAACTTGAATCCTAGTACCAAAATTTAAGCCAGGGTGTCTGTTGAGCCAGCTGCTTCACCAATCTATTACTGAAAACTATAGGGGCTCCCCGCTGCCTTTAGAGAATGTACTGCATTTTTTGGTAAAACAAGCTACATGTTATTTTCCTATAATCTTGAGATGATCCTGAGATGGAATTAATAGAAGGAAGCATTTGGAAGAGCTGGGGGAGAAATTAAATATTTAAGTCTCTAAGAGCTCATAAAAAGCATTTATCAAACACCTAATATGTGCCAAGCACTGTGCAGTGCGATTTACAAATTATCTCTAGTCTTTTTTTTTTTTAAAGATTTATTTGTTTATTTACTTCTCTCCCCTCCCCCCCCCACCCCGGTTGTCTGTTCTCTGTGTCTATTTGCTGCATCTTCTCTGTCCGCTTCTGTCGTTGTCAGCAGCTCGGGAATCTGTTTCTTTTTGTTGCGTCATCTTGTTGTGTCAGCTCTCTGTGTGTGCGGCACCATTCCTGGGCAGGCTGCACTTTCTTTTGCGCTGGGTGGCTCTCCTTACAGGGTGCACTCCTTGCGCATGGGGCTCCCCTATGCAGGGGACACCCCTGTGTGGCATGGCACTCCTTGCGTGCATCAGCACTGCACATGGGCCAGCTCCACACGGGTCAAGGAGGCCCGGGCTTCGAACCGTGAACCTCCCACGTAGTAGACGGACGCCCTAACCACTGGGCCAAGTCTGCCGCCCTATCTCTAGTCTTATCTCTAACCTTTAGAACAAACTTGCAGGAAAGTTTTACCAATGCAAAAAAGCATTTAGAAAGACTAATGTGAGTTCCAGCAAGATGCCGTCGGTTTAGTTGGTGCTGGAGATGGTAGGTGTACATTCAAGAGATTTGACTCTTTGGGCTCTCCATGTGCCAGCTGGGCCCTGAGCCTCAGCGGACCTGCAATACCTACTCTCTAATTCACTGGACTCACTCAGGGCAACTAACAAAGAGGTGATGATGGACTATCACCACACCAAGGAACCAAGAGAGTCTACAACAGCAAGCATGAGAGTCCCTTCCATCAACCACATGGAATTGAAGCCCAGTCTCATTAATGGTGGAGTGGTCACCATCCTAGAATCCTCCAGATAAGGGAATAAACTATGGACTAGAGTAGACTTACTGGTATTCTACTTTAGACTTACTGTTTTTCCAGCAATGGAAGAACTTATATCATTGATGTGGAGGCAGTGCCCACTGGAGTTTCTGAGGTCAGGGAGAGGGAAAACAGGTGTAACACAGGGGCATTTGTGGGACTTGGGAATTGTCCTGAATGACACTGCAATGAAAGATATAGGCCATTATATATCTTGCAATGACCTATAGGATTGTGTGGGAGAGAGTGTAAATACAATGTAAACTACAATCCATGCTTAGTGGCAATGCTTTAAAACGTGTTCATCAACTGCAATGAATATACCACACTACTGAAGTATGTTGTCAATGTGGGTAAATGTGAGCAGTGTGGAGAGCGGAGCACATGGGAATCCCCTATATTTTTTATATAACATTTAGGTAATCTAAGTATTTTTTTAAAAATCAAAAATGAAAAAATAAAAATGAAAAGACTAATGTGCCCTGCATCATAAGATGAGAAGCCAGGTCTGAACTCACAAATGCAATTCCCTAACAGTCCCCTTACTACTAAGCTTCAAAGTACAGACTGGAGAGCCCCCATCTATGCTTTGGGGTCGGCTATACTAAAAGCTTAAAATTTAAAATGCTTGCAAGGTCCTGCACAATCTTGTCCTAAAGTATTTGCCTCACAGGAACACTCTTATTTCAAAAAAACAGATCCATGCTGGATCAGTTTTCTCGCGAAACACCTCAAGGTTTTTCCCCAAGCTAAGTCATCCTCTCTCATCACCACTCTGGATTATACCCATCATATCCTATCTTCTCAGGAAAGCCTCCCCTAACCAGTGTAGGCTAAAGAGCCCTCTCTCCTTCCTCTCACCTATGTGACTTTCAGATCTAGGTCTTAAACTAATTGTATTACCAATTAGTTTTCCACACTAAATACCTATTATCTCCAAAATTAAATGATAAGTTCCCTAAAAATTATATTTAGACTTCATATTTCCTTTTAAACCACACAGAATCTACCACAAAACCTTAACCTCTTAGGTATCTCAAATATTAATCTGCAAAAGAAGGAATATGGTATCATGTTATTAGTAAAAGAACTGATTGACCTGGGTTTGAAAGTCCAGTTTCACTAGTTACTCTGTAACCTCAAGGAAGCCTTGGTTTTCTCATTTACAAATTATTAAAAATCTATAATCTAAAAATTAGAGACATAAGTGAGTTGATGTAAGGCACTTCTGCACAGTGTCCAGCACATGGTCAACAGTATTATTTTCCACAAATATTTGAGGGGTCTTTCTTAAAAATTGAGAAATAGTTATTTATAGGCATCTTCTTCATTTACAGACTGCTCTGACTGAATCATGTACCCCCACAAAAGGTTGGTACCACATGTTCTGGTACCAACCTCTGGTCTTGTGGGTGTGATCTCATTTGTAAACAGGACCTTTGAAGACACTGTCAGTCAAGGTGAGAACCAACTGAATGAGGGAGGGCCTTTTTCCAATATGACTGAAGTCCTTAAAAGTAAAAGAAATTAGAGACAGAAAGAGAAGCCACGTGGAGCAGGCAGAAACTGGAAGTCAATGGAACCTGGAAGAGAAAGGAGAAGACAGTACCAGGGGCATTGCTATGAGATAGAATACTGCCATATGTCAGAATAGCGAAGGAATCCCAAAGATTGCCAACGGGCCAGAAGATAGCAAGCCTCTGAAACCATGAGCTAATAAATACCTACTGTTAAGCCAATCCACTGTATGGTATTTGTTTCAGCAGCTAGAAGACTAAAACATACACACACAGTCTATAATTATGTCTTTGCACCAATTAGCAAGGTTTACAATATGAAAATACATCTTTAAAATCAAATATAAATGGCTGTTTGGGGTAGTAGATATGGCTCAAACCACTGAGCTCCCATCTACCACATGGGAGGTCCAGGGTTTGATTCCCGGGGCCTCCGGGTGAAAGCAAGCTGGCCCGCGCGGAGAGCTGGCCCACTCAGCAAGCTGGCCCCTGTGGAGTGCTGGCCCGTGCAGGAGTGCTGGCTCACATGGCAAGCTGGCCCGAGCAGAAAGCTGGCACAGCAAGATGCAACAAAAAGAGACACAGAGGAGAGAAAATAAGAGATGCAGCAGACCAGGGAGCTGAGGTGGCACAAGAGATTGAGCACCTTTGTCCGACTCCCGAGGGTCCCAGGATCAGTTCCCAGTGCCGCCTAAAGAAAATACACAAACACAGAAGGCGGCACAGCAAATGGACACAGAGAGCAGACAATGAGAAGGGTGGGGAGGAAATAAATCTTTTTTTTTTTTAATTATAAACGGCTGTTTGTGTGAGAATCTTATGTTTTCCTAATTTTATTTCTTAGCCACACAATTTTATAATATTAAAAATGATTTTTTAAAAAAGAATATTTACTCACAATCTCATTAACTCATATCGATTTTTCTTTATTTTGTTTCACTTTCTAGCTGCTGCCACACACTTGCATATTTTACTAATATTTTTATTTTGTAGAGATCTGTTTTTGTTTTTCACTTAACAGATCAAACATTTTATATTAATATGGTCTTCATAATCAATTAATCATCACATGATAGCCTATGAAGCTAACATTATAGTTTAGCCACTTTCCTGCTGCTAGGTAACTATTAAAATTCCTTTTACTCTATCATCATTATAAGAATGGTCTAAAGAATATCTGCATGCATAAAAGTTTTCCTTTTGAATATCTTACGCACAGAAGTTTTTCTTTTAAATTATGGAGTCAAAGAGTATGAACATTTTTATATCTACATAGCACTGCCAAACTGAACTGGAAAAATGCATAAAAATCTTAACAGATATTGGACCACACAAATGATCAACAACTACCAAGGGTGGGCTGGAGACCCAGGTTTACCACCACCAGTACTGTTTCTTTATCCCCAACACCTGCCACCCGAGTCTTCATCAGTGGTGGAAGTATGGTCTCAGAACTGTTTGTCTTAATTGGCCATTTAAGTTTAATAGTAAAAGACTGGTTAATGATAACAATGCATCATAAAACTTTCAGAAGGAAAGGAATGTTTTGTGGACCATTTGTTTTTGTGTGGCAGTTTAAAGTTATTAGTTTTAAAATCAATACTTTTTAAATGGAAACAACTTGACCAAAATTCTGTCACAGAATCTTGAGACCCATTAAAACAAAGTTTAATGAGGAAAAAAAAAGGTACTTTAAACCATCTCCACGAAACTGCCACATTTTTATGCTGTTGGTAGGAATATAAACGTGTAACCTCTTCAGGGGGCAATCTGGCAGACATTCCACTCTAGGTCCTTATCCTAGAAGTATATTTGCACTTTAAGCATAAGGATCTTCAAACCCAGAAGTTCAACATTTCTAATAATAAAGCCTGAAAACAATCTAAATATCCATCAGCAGGGGACTGGTTAAAATTAGTATGCTTGGCTGCCCACTAGAATTACTTAGAGTGATTTTCACAAAGAGTTACATACAGGTCCCACCTCAGACCAAATAAATCAGGATGTCTGAGAGAGCTATGTGTGAATTTAAATATCTCTAGGCGATTTTAATACCCAGCTATACTTGAGAAAAGGAATACTAGGCAACCCTTAACAAAACATACAACAGGATGTACAACAACCACCATTTTGCATCAGTGAAAGAGAAATTTTTCTTGTATTGAGAACTGGGATTAGAGGTGTGATGCAAGAGATTTATATTTCAATGTATATGATTTTATATCCTTTGATTTTTAACCAAGTACATTTAAAAATTAATCATCTTGAACAAAATAAAATCATAATTTCACTTATAAACAAAATTGCAGGAACATATGGCATTAAGCAATATATAGCATCCTGTGGCAGAAACCAGTCACCAGTGTTTACAGGTTCCATGGAGCATGGCACATTTGGAAAGAACCAAGTGGCTAGGAATCCATCCAGCCCCGTATGGGCAGGGCCAGTAGTTCCTACTACCTCCTTCTGCCCTAGCAACTAATTTATTCAGTGTACCATTCTAAAGCAAACAGTCACTGCCTGATATGCTTCGGGAAATGTTTACTCATGGCTCACGTCCTCACACAGTGTAGGCTACCATTAATGATATGTCAGTCTGCGTGTACTCTTAAAGACCATGTCAGATTCATACGCCAGTTTTTAAATGAGTTTTTCAAATGGAAAAAATATACATGGTAAGCAGGGGTGAGTCAATCTTCTTTTCTAAAGCACTTACTGTATGTAGAATGCAAACATGGTCTCTGAAGGGACATATAGAGACAAAGAATACCCATCGTGTCTCTATAATTAAGTGAACTGTGCCTTAAATTTAAAAGAACCAATTAACTTATTTCATTCTATGATTTAATTCAATTTTACCAAGCCACACGTGATTTCAAATGACTCTTAAAAAATGACAAGAACAAAGTTCTAAATTTATCAACACATAGCTAATAACATCAATGCTTCATAGATATTAAGTTAAATACTTTCTCATTAGGCTGCTTCCAACAGTTGTTGGCTTTTAAAATTGGTCTCAGATATATTATTAAAACACACATTCTTTTAAGGGGTTTTATTTTACTTCTTTTTGCAGATCCATTAGATCACATACCTACCACCTTGATACCACAAAAACAATTCACTCATATTAATGGAAAGAAGGAACTTTCTTTGAGTTGCCTGTAACAAGATGTCATTGAAAAAATCTCAAGGAACATATGAGACGTCAAGAAAGGCAGTTTCCTACTAAAGACATCAATATTTTAAGAGATCAGATTTCAGAATACTAGAGACTCTTTAAGAATCATCAGATTTCAAAACAACTAAGTGCATTCATTCATTCATTCACTCATTCATTCAGCAGCTATTCATTACATGTTCTCTCCCTGCCAGGCACCGCATTAAGCACTAGAGACCCAAGGTCAGGGCTGGAATTTAAAAGAACTCCCATATCCATGCTCTAAGCGAACATGGACATTTTCTTGTTTCATTCACAGCTACTTTCACATGTATGCTTCAAAGTGGTATCAAATTTAAAAGATATCCTTGTTACTATTTCTTAATCATATTTTATTGGATAAAAGAAGTTGAGCAAATGAGGCTAGTTAAGAACTCAATAAAAAAAAAAACCCTAACTATTTTTCTATAATATGCAAAGGTTTTAACTATGAGATAGAGGGGAAAAAGTCCAATTTTCTGGGCATACCAGGGAGAGACAGTTGGCAGTCTGAAGTATTTATAAGGTGTTAAATCCAAAACTGATTAGAATGGCGATTTTGTGCTTCTTCCTAACACATCCTAAATCAACACCTGTTTCATCTCTTGAGGAATCGCAGGTTAGCATCTAACTTGTCTTCAATTTGTGAAAAACATTAAGAGTTACCATGACAACTGAATGAAAAGTTCAGTTATTAGAATTTGCCCTATGAAATGCAATATCAGCTCGATTCTGTTAAACTGATGTGTAAGTTTCATGGATAAAATATTAACTTGAATTCTCTCGTTCCCCCTCTCCATCTTCATCTCTCCCTCCCTCTCTCTGTGTCGCATTCACACACATATACAGATCCTTTCATCAGAGAAAGCCACAAATAAATAAATTGACAAATAACTGTGACCATTAAATCTTGTCAATGCTGCATTCTGTATTATAGGGTCTTGAGAATAGTTAAATCAAGGAAAAGACAACACTTAAAAAGTTAGTATATTTCTTAAATTGCGTTAAATTAGGTAAATCATATAAATGCTTAATTTCTATTGATATCTATTATATAAGGTACCCTAGGATATATTCAAATAAGTAGACTAACAATTTTCCTAGAAAAATACTTCCATCATAAACACAGAGTTTAGGTTGTTCATAAATGCTACATGAGTCAATCATTGATTTCTAACATACTATCCTTACTGGGAATTAGATTCAGGTTCTACCAGATATATAGGTTTTCCATCCACCCCTCTCAGCTACTGGGGAATGAAATTCTACCTTACCATGGCCTATTCTCATCTTAGACACCTGGCAAGCTGGTTGTCATTTTCAGTAAGACATCGGCAGCTAATCAAACACCAATGATTATTTATTTAAGCATGCATTAAAACAAATACATGCTCTTATTTATAATTAATAAGTCCTCAGTTGGTGGTAAAATCATCCTTATAAACAGGACAGGACACATGTCTCTTTACAGCCCTAAGCTGGACGAAAATCCTAAAGTACAATTTACAAATTAAGCAAAATTACAAGGACAAATAAGTAGGAAAAAACATTCTAAAATACATGGAAATTAAAGGCGTACAGTTAAAGAGAACAGAACTTCCAGAGAATCAGGTATCCAGACTCATACTCAGCTGATGTAATCACATGAACACTCTGCTACGCAACACTTATCTACAACATTATAGTATAAATGGTTGTGTTTTCTTGCACTTAACATATTTTATTATCTCTACAAGCAGAAAGTGCAATTAAGAAAAAAAATATGTAACATGATGCATGAGAAGGCACATTGTCCTTTTCAGAAGTCCATTCTAAAGGCAGCTGGGCAGATTCTGGGTGAACACAAATGGGATGCCAGCCCATCTCCTTCCATCCCCATCCCACCCTCCCATTCAACACTGGTTACAAAAGTGCTTGTGTAGCCATGAGAAGTGAGTCATGGATGTTCCATTTACAGACAGGGTGGAGTTCAGGGAAATCACTATTACATGCCCAGTTAGCTGGAAAAGTCCATCCTGTTTTGCTTTTTTATACTATAATCATTTTAACAAACTTGAGATAAAGAATGTTTGGTAAGTGAGAACTCACCAAATATTTCAGCACTCTCAGACTCAAAGGAAAGACTTACAGCCAAGTACATGATCTCATAGTTCAGGCCTAACAATTCACACTAAGCAAGGGACTTGTACAGTCAGGATAAAACATTTGTTCCTTTTTACCCACACCAAGAAAAACAGTGGCTGAAGAAATAAAGCACAGTACCAGTTCCTAAATCAGATTCACCCACCAGGAGTTCACACTGGCAGCCAAAGCATTTCATAAGCGCAGCAACAATCTTTTACAACTTCCTCTGCCAAGGAAATACAACAGCAAAGTGGCTTCCTTAAGCTGATCTCACAAGCAAACCAGAAAAAACACAACCTAAAGAACAATAACAAAAACCAATGCTCTTTTTGGTTCTATAAACTCTGCATTAAAAGGCCACATGCCCAGTCCATTTCTCAATACCAGCTTACTAAATCCAATGATAATGGGCAACATGACAAATTCACATTTCAGATCTTAAAATTACAGTACATGCTTTAGCTTTAAATAGTTTTTAATGCATCTAATTCAAATCTCATAACTCATACAAGTTTCCCCCTAATCCAAAAGGTCATGCTACATTTTTCTAATCATATTTCAGATAAACCCTAACTAAGGCTTTCTCCCATGCAGCTCTGAAACTGTCCTCTGATGCCCCGTTAAGACTATACTGGAGGGAGGCAGATGTGGCTCCCATCTACCATATGGGTGGCCCACAGTTCAAGTCCCAGGACCTACTGGTGAAGGTAAGCTGGCCCATGCAGAGAGCTGGTGTGAACGGAGAGCTGGCCCATGCAACAAGCTGGCCTGAGTGGAGAGCTGGCGCAGCAAGATGACACAACAAAAAGAGACACAGAGGTGAGACAATAAGAGACACAGCATACCAGGGAGCTGAGGTGACACAAGAGATTGAGCACCTCTCTCCCACTTCAGAAGATCCCAGCATTGGTTTCTGGTGCTGCCCAAAGAGAAGACAAGCATACACAGAAGAACACACAGCGAATGGACACAGAAAGCAGAAAATGGGGGGACAAATAAACAAATAAAAATTCTTTTAAAAAAAAAAAGACCACAGGGAGGAGAGAGGAGCCAATGTGACTCAGGCGGTTGAGCTCCTGATCTCTCGCCTCCCACATGGGAGGTCCTGGGTTCAGTATGGTGCCTCCTGAAAAACAAAAACAAAAACCAATAGACATCCACACACCAATGTTCACAGCAGTATTCACGATGCCAAAAGTTGGAAACAACCCAGGTGTCCATCAACCAATGAATGGATTAAACAAACCGAGGAAAATACACACAATAGAATATTATAGAGCAGTAAGAAGAAATGAAGTTATGAAGCATATAACAACATGGATGAACCTGGAAGACATTATGTTGAGTGAAGCAAAACAGATACAAAAGGACAAATACTGTATGATTGCCCTATTATGAACTATATTATGAGAAATATGAATATTGTAGAATTGCATATATAAGATTATTTTTCTTTGAAGCTGAATAAATGTAAGTTAATAGTACAAAATGTTGGAAACGGATTTTGGCCCAGTGGTTAGGGCGTCCGTCTACCACATGGGAGGTCCGCGGTTCAAGCCCCGGGCCTCCTTGACCCGAGTGGAGCTGGCCCATGCGCAGTGCTGATGCGCGCAAGGAGTGCCCTGCCACGCAGGGGTGTCCCCCGCGTAGGGGAGCCCCACGCGCAAGGAGTGCACCCATAAGGAGAGCAGTCCAGTGCGAAGGAGGGAGCAGCCTGCCAGGAATGGCGCCGCCCACACTTCCCGTGCCACTGACAACAACAGAAGCGGACAAAGAAACAAGACGCAGCAAAAAGACACAGAAAACAGACAACCGGGGGAGGGGAGGGGAATTAAATAAATAAAAAATAAATCTTAAAAAAAAAAATAGTACAAAATGTTAATATAAGACAAAAAACCCCACACATACACTCACACACACATAAAAATGAACAACAAGCAAAACAAACCAAAAAAAAACAAAAAACCAACTCAGAGAAGCTGATGCGGCTCAGTGGTTGAGCGCCTGCCCGTGAGCACCTCCACATAGGAGGTCCCGGGTTCATTCCTCTGGCCCAGGTACCTAAAAAAAAAAAGAAAAAGAAGAAAAGAAAAAGACTACACTGGGCTCTAACGGGATGAAGCAGTGCCCCTGCCCAACCAATACCCTCCAAACTAGGAGGTGCACAAGCATAATAAAAATTTTGCATTTAAGTATTGCCTTTACAATTATTATTAACATCACCATTCCGCTTGGCCTCTAAGGTCTGTAATAAATTTAGCTTTTAAGTACATTAAAATTCACAACCAACATATTACTTTTCATAGCAGTAACAACTAGTTATTTTAAAGAAGAGGAAAAATTCTATTAAGACTCCTTAGAATCAGGCTTCTCCACAAATATTATACTTACCCCTCTCTCTGCACAGTGTAAAATACTCTGAAGATGTTCTATTTCAAAAACTCTAAAGCAACCCAAATGTATTAGAGCAATAATCAAAAATTACCAACAAAAAAGTATAAAACAAAAGAATAAATATAAAATTTCAACCACCTCTTGGCAATTATTGTTCACACCTTGGTGTACAGTGTTTCTAACCCACTTCCAAATAAGCATAATCTATTTTTAAATACTATGCATGTAAATTTATATCTTGCTGTTACTGTCTCTATTGAGACTACCTTTCCATGTCCATATATATGTATTTCTATAATGATTTGACTGCGGCAGAGTATCACTCATTGTGCATCCATATTATTTTAACAAATTTCTCCCTTTGGTTAATAAGATTTTGGGTTTTTTTGGTTTTTGTTTTTTTACATACAGAGGTAGCTGGGAGTGAGCCCAGGATGTCGTGCACAGGAAGCAGGCACTTAACCACACTGCTATGTTGGCTCCCCAAGATTTTGGTTTTGATAATTTAAAAATTACAAATAATTCTGAAAAACAATACACCACACTCCTAGAAATGCTCACTATTTCTGATTGCTCGGTCACCTCCATCCAGTTCTGAGTTACTGCTTACTTGAGTGTCTTTAACAATTCACTGGAAACTAGGGTCTCATCACTGACAACATCAAGGTAAAAATAAAAAAATAACATGTCACATCAAAAAAAAAAAAGCTCTAGAAAAAATGGTTCAAGTTTTAATAAAGTCTCAATATGAATAATACAAAACTCCATGACTTAATAGGTTCTTGGTAAATATTTAAAATCATTTTATATTGCATTTAACACTTTCCAAAAGATTTTCAAACTCATTATCTTACTTCCTCACCACAACCATATTACATAGGACTGCGTGCTGACACTTTCAAACCAAAGAAACCAAGGACCAGGGAATTTAAAGGCCTGTATGGTCTAAAGTCTACATAGTGCATGAGGAAGAACAAAATCAATGGTCTATTCAGTTTGTCCTCCAAGTGCTTTTAACAGAACACACTGCATAAGATGGAATTAGTTGCTTTTTTTACTCTGCCAAAAATCTTTAATAACTCTCCACAGTGGATGGTATGTGTCAGGACAAGGAGGTATGAGGTAATGAGTGTGCCAACACATCCAAAGCATCAAGGAAATCTCCAGAAAGACTTTTAGAAAGTAGTGAAAGGAAATCAAAACTGCTATTTACGAGCCATGTGTCTTATTTTACAGCATTTAAAAAAAAAAAAGTATACTGAAACAAAATTGCCTTTTTTCTAGAATATTTTCCACTTTATCTCAGAAAAAGACCATCATAAATGCTTGTATCTTAGGAGCTGGCAGTGGGAGGGGGAAAGCACTTCTATGCAATGTCCGTCTGTGGGAAGAGTAAGTCACAGTCCTGCTCTCAGTCACAGCCACGCTCAAGGACAGTGAATTCTTAATTCTGTATTTCATGTAAAGATTTACCCTCTGTTTATCAGTGTCTGAATCATGTTTGCTGCAGTTTCCAATGTTCTGTGATTTACTCTACTTCGTGTATAATGTGTTTTCCTCTGGATTTCAAACTCCAGGAGGCAGGATCAGGGTGTTCCACCTTGATTTGTTCAGAGTGAGCACCAAGCCACAACCACATGGACATCAGATGTTACCTGATATTGATGATAAGTGGATTAAATTATATTTATACTAACCCTATAACAGATTGCTTAACTTTGTTCTAACAGAAGACTGGGAATTAGTGCTAATTAGGCCACTAGGCCTGAGGTGTTCAGGACTGGTGGGGAGAAAGGAGGTGAGGGGTCTTCACTCTCTGGTTTGTATACAGCTAATTACCAGGCAGCTCAAATGCTTTCATTTACTACTCATATCCTAGATGATATATGCTTATTCACTTCATTTAACTGGTCCAAAATAAAACAAAACATTTGATAACCCAAGATCTTTTTCACCTCCCTGTTACATAGACATTTTAGGTGGAAACAAGTCCACCTTTTAGCCAGAGACATTTAAATAAATACATCAATACTTAAGATAAAGCTTCAGACTTAAATCAGACACGTAAATCCACTGGGCATAACTTGGCTTTTAAAAAGTCTTATGTAAACATGCTGACCTTAACTTCAAGGCAGTCAAAAACTTGATTCTAATTCTAACCTGGGGAAGTGGACTTGGCCCAGTGGTTAGGGCATCCGTCTACCACATGGGAGGTCCGCGGTTCAAACTCCAGGCCTCCTTGACCCGTGTGCAGCTGGCCCATGCGCAAGGAGTGCCCTGCCACGCAGGGGTGTCCCCTGCATAGGGAAGCCCCACGCGCAAGGAGTGCGCCCTGTAAGGAGAGCCGCCCAGAGCGAAAGAAAGGGCAGCCTGCCCAGGAATGGCACCGCCCACACGGAGAGCTGACACAACAAGATGATGCAACAAAAAGAAACACAAGATTCCCGAGCCGCTGACAACAACAGAAGTGGACAAAGAACACACAGCAAACAGACACAGAGAACAGACAACTGGGTGGGGAAGGAATAAATAAATCTTTAAAAAAAAAAATTCTAACTGAGCCACCAGACAAATCATCTTTTTGGGGGGGCTAATTTATTCTTCTGGAACAGAATTTATTAAAATATATACCTAGGTATCAATTAATTAAAAGAATAAGAATCCTGAAGATCAGCAAATAAAGAATTCTTTCAAATTTCAGAGACTTTAATGCAATTTCACAACTTAAAATATTGTTTAAACTTCACAAATACCATCATCAGAGAGTATCCCAGACTAGTTCCTCCAAACATGTAAATTCAAACTCTTTTGATTCCTACTCTGTTTTCCTAGCAACCTCGTTCCTCAAAGCTATGAAAACAACTTCTTGTCAAGACTCTAAATAACACAAGTAGGAATCTTGACAGTGATGATCCTTTTTTTAAATATTTAGTTGAAATGCCAGAGAGCATGAAGATTCAAAAGTGACTTTTAATAGAAGCTACTTATATTGGCCAACAAACTTCCTCTCTAATCAAATATAGCATGTGAAAAGTGAAGGAATGAGAGAAGAGTAAGAACTCTGAGCAATGACTAGGACATGCACAAGAAGGAAGAGAATAACATCAATAGCAAAACAATGCAGAGAAATGGGAAAATTTTTAAAATAACTAATGAAAATTCATCATGGAAACAAAAGATATACAGACTTCCACAAATTTTAAAACAAAACCATAAAAAGTTCTAGCTTACTACTATTTAGGTTTTTCCAATATATGCTACAAAACTGCCCAAAAAGTCTACCTGAATCTTCAGAGGACTTTTCATTCTCAAAGTTTACAAGTTAGGCGGCGGACTTGGCCCAGTGGTTAGGGCATCCGCCTACCACATGGGAGGTCTGTGGTTCAAACCCCGGGCCTCCCTGACCCGAGTGGAGCTGGCCCATGTGCAGTGCTGATGCGCGCAAGGAGTGCCCTGCCACACAGGGGTGTCCCCGGTGTAGGGGAGCCCCACGCGCAAGGAGTGCTCCCCGTAAGGAGAGCCGCCCAGCGCGAAAGAAAGCGCAGCCTGCCCAGGAATGGTGCCGCACACACAGAGAACTGACACAACAAGATGACACAACAACAACAAAAAAAGAAACATACATTCCTGTGCTGCTGACAACAACAGAAGCGGACAAAGACACAGCAAATAGATGCAGAGAACAGACAAGGGGGGGAGGGGAAGGGGAGAGAAATAAATAAAATAAATAAATCTTAAAAAAAAAAGTTTACAAGTTACATCCTATATTTATTATGTGCACTACAAAATACAAATTAAGAATACTTAATTTTTACCTAAGGGTCTTACCTTAACTTCTCAAATTTGTTCAACTACAAAGTAGACTCCCAAGGGCTGCTCACACTCTATGTGAGGTACCCTCTTCTCCCAAAAGCATACACCAGCTCCTATTTGGTAAAATCTGGTTAAAATCAAAATAGGTCATTACCTTGTAGGGCAAGAGAGAGAAATGGTACAGGAGGCCATTCCCAGGAGCTTCAGTCAGAGCACAAGAGTTAGGTCAGTGAGGAGAGCAGGAGGAAAGACTTGCTTGGGCATTGTTGGGTCATCTGTGGGTACCAGCTGATTTGTGCCCATCTTCTTGGGTCTTTATTCACACCAACTGCTTCTCTCTTTTTGCCCCAGGGCTTCCTTCTCCCATGGTGATGCCTATTACGGGCACTGTTGATGGGGCTCCTTGTCAAGTGGGACCTTCAACTAAGATCCCCAAATTCCCCAAAATACACCTCAAAATTTGCAGAAAATTCTAATGAGGTCGAGAAATAAAACAGTTCTTGGCACATTTTCACATTCTTTATTATACACCAATGGGAAGTCAGAACACTATATGCACTATATTAAAAATGTTTCCACAAAGTAGGAATCAATTTCCCTAATATGACCAGGTCCTAATATAGCCATAATTTTTTTGTCCAAACACTATCTAATTAAACGTGTGGGTGGAGGAAATAGTGGTGGGCAACTGGGCAGGGAGTATAGGAAACAATGACAATGTAACTCCACAATCTTCTCTAGCACTAAAATGGCTTTAAATGGCCTTGACAAGGGCGGCCAAAGTAAAGAAACTTGTGACACATGTCCCTTTCTCTCCAGGCTTTGTTCCCTTGCTCGAGCCTGGGTTACTGGGAGGGAAGAGAAGAAATTACATACCCTGGGTCTGAAGTAATTCTACCATTCTGTGAAGAAACACAGCATCACTAATACTCAAAGCAGTGAAAGGCATAGAATTCCCTACTCAAATTATAAGGATTCAATTAGCCCAGAGAAACATGAGAATTTAATGAGGGTTGTATAAAGGCCTCACAATTTACCTTCCAAATAATACCCCCCAACACATACACACACCACACATACACAAATTGGTATTTAATTTTCAGAGAACTACAGCAAGAGATTGTGTATGCTTTAAATAAATCGAATTCAAGAAAAGCAACATTCAGACTGTAAAACTTGTCCAAAATTTATTTCAAAGTTTCACTTGAAACTTTTAAAAGGTTTATTATATTGGGTCTAGACCTGTTTAACAGCAACTGTTTTTGCAAGACATTTTGTCCCGAAAGCATCTAGCAGAGAGCCTGCCTCTTTGGGAGTAATGCTCAACAACAATTTGCTGCAGATAAGATTTAAAGGTAAACTAAGAGTACTGAAATGCAATACAGGACTTCACAAGGAATCTTAAAAGTTAGCCCTTGAAAGTAGAAAAGCATAGGGGGGGTTTTAAGGCTGGCTTCAACAGTCAGACTGGTCAAAATGCAGGCTCTGCCACTTACAGCTTTGGATCTTGGGAAAGCTGCTTACGTTCTCTGTGACTTTACATCTCCTTATCCGTAAAATGGGAATTATATTAGTAAAAGCACCTACCTCACAGGGTTGTTAGAAAAGTAAATGAGACAATTCAACTGAAAGCATTTAAAATAGTAAACGCTCAATGAATGTGAGCTATTATTATCCAAAGGTGTGTTCAGAAGGGCCTGAAGTCGTACCTATTAATTACATACCTCAGCTTTGTTAAATTGAAATCTAGCCATTTCACAAAAGCATTTTCCTCTTTTACACCCATCATGTGGCATCAACCTTCCCAGTTACGCCGAAATTACATACTTTCATTCATCTGTTTGAGAGCTTGTCATATAAGGCAAGAAAGAAGGAAGAAGCCTTTTTCGTGGCTGTTGCTCCTTCAAACTTCAAAATACTGTCAAGAACACAATAGGTTGAGCTACCCCCAAAATGACAGCTCACAGCTTTGCAGAGCCCGCAAAGGAACCCACGCGGCTCTGCCAGGAAGGGGTTCACCCCAATTCACCGCGAAATCTCCCATCTCCCCAGCCAAGTGCACTCCCGGGAGCCCCAAGGAACACAAGAGAACTCTCTAAAAGGGAAGAAACCGTGAGTTGTGGAGAAAGACAGGGAAGAAGGAAAGGAGGGAGCAGAAAAGGGCCCCGACCGTCTCCGAGGGTTCCGAGCCACGCTCGGATCCGGCGCGTCCACGACGACAAGCCCCGGGATCGGGCGCGGGCGATAGGCAGAGACGTCCCGGGCCGACCCACACCCCTCTCCTCCCTTCCTCCCTGCCCAGGGCCAACTCCAGTCCCAGCCAGACTCGCCCCACGACGCCCCTCACCTAAAGGCAGGTCCTTCCTTGGGCGCCCTGCCCTGGGCAGACGCCGCCGCCGAACTGCCGCCGCAGCCCCTTTTGTTGAAGAGCTTCTGGAGCAGGGTCGGGGCCATGATGCCGCCGCCGCCGCCGCAGCTCCAGCCGCGACGCTCCCAGGGCCCGCGGCTCAGCGCGCTGCCGGGGGCGGCGGCGGCGGCGGCGGGGCCATCGCGGCGGCGCGGCCGCCCAGCCTGGCGCGAGCGCGGGGCCGCTGCAGCTGAGGAACTCTGGTCCGTGCCGGGGCTGCCGGCGGCGGGTCATATGACGAGCCCGGCCCGCCGCCGCCGCCGCCGCCGCCTCGCGCGCTGACAGTTATCTCCTGCGGGAGGAGCCCGCAGCCCCGCGGCGGCGTTGGCGCAGGAGGAGCGCGACTACCCCGGCGGCGGCCATTGGCCCGGCGGCCGCCCGCCCCGAGCTCACGTAACCCCGGCGGGAGGCGCGGCCCGAACCCGCGGCCACGCGCTTTCCGCATGCGGGGGGCGGGGCCGGGCGCGGCGCTTAAAGGGGCCCGGGCGCAGGGCGCAGGCCGCCGGCACTGGGTGGGGGGCGCGGGGGGCGCGGGGGGCGCGGGGGGCCCCGGGGGCCCCGGGGGCCCCGGACGGCTGCGTCTTGTCGAAACAGCGGCAGAGCTGCTGGACCGGTCTTTGCTGGCTCGAAACAAAGCCCCTGAACTTGGGCCCTCGCTGTATGCAGGTGCAAGGGCTCCGTTAGGGAAGGCGGGTGCTGGGGGAAAGCGTCTTTGGAGGTTGCTGTTCCCCATATTTTAATCGCGCAGCACCCAAGGTTTAAGGTATAACATGTTTCTTTTATATCCAGGTTAGGTTTCTCCGTTTTTTGTTTTTTAAATTTAAAGGTAATTATTTATTCGAATCATTTGCCCTGTTTGGCATCTTGGGTCAGCTTCCCGTGGTGATTATATAAAACGTTTGCATGTGAAATGTTAAGCACTTAAAAAAAGCAAACAAAAACCACATAGAAACTTAAAAGAAGCTATTTTATAACAAGGGATATGTCTTAATATATATGTATCAATCGAGGCACATAAACTTTTATCAATGGCTGATACTTGGTTTGGGAAAAGGAAGAAATTATTATGTTTGATTTCACTTTCCTCCCCAGCCCATACCAATCCCCTAGAGAACTTAAACTTCTAAGGTGCAGGACTTCTCCAAACAACCTGTGGTAGTGAAGGACGTGGCCAGACTCAAGGCGCCTTTTTTTTTTTTTTTTTTCGCTTTAAAAAATTTAAAGTTTTTCAAGATTTGCACTCTATATGCACCAATTACTTCCTCTTTCCCCTCCCTCATTCTCTGGTATCCTTTCAAAGATTTTCTCTGTATGAATTTGCTATTTCTAGATATTTCATACGTGAAATCATGCAGTATTTGTCCTTATGTTCCTGGCTTATTTCACTCAGGATAATGTTTTCAAGATTTGTCCATGCTTCAAAGCAGCTTTTTAATGTATGATTTATAATGTGAGACCCTACAGTTTTTCTGATGATGGATAACAGAGCTAAAGTCAGTAAGTTTCCAACCCTGCTGCTCCTAGCTTCTTCCTGAGAACTGAAAAATGACTCACCTGGCCTTTCTTGGACTTGTTCAAAGGAAGACTCTTGGAGACTCAAAAAGGTAAATGCATTTCTATAAATATAATAAATTTAAAATATCTTTTCTGTCCTATTGTGATTTGCACTATCAATTTTTACTATATAAGTTTCTGGTCTTTGTACGAAACTAGCCAAATGCTGAAGTTTCACAAAGGTAAGAGAAACATGATAGAAACTGACTCCACCCTTTTCAGAAAATGTTCTTTATTCTCCAAACTAAAATTTGTGTACACCTATGAACCTGGAAGCTTTTGTAACCGCAAACTGAAGAAGAATTTGTACCTGCAAATTGAAGAATTTGGCATGGCCTCTCTTGTTCCTCACCAAGGACTGTTTCATTTCCAAACCAGTCCAAATGGACAAGGTCATCCAAAAGAGGCAATTGAAAAAAAAATCATGACCTGCCCCAGGCATTGTCCTCAATCTCGGTCCTGTCCAGGGAAACTGTAAAGAGAGTATGTGTATTTAAAACTAGTAAGGACATGACTTCAGTTAGGGGAGAAAAGGGAACTGGAGAGGTTCTCCGCTCTCCCTTTCCTGCCCTTGCCTCCGCTCACCACCACATTCTCCCTAATCCTGGCTCTGGCCACACTTCTTGCTTTGGATTTTAGAAGTGTTCAAAGATACTAGCCAGCAAAGTGCTTGACCCCCAGTCTCATCAGTTTTCTCCTTGTCTGTTCTAACATTTCCTCTTTTGTGTGTCATCCATTGGTCACTGCTTAGTCCCCCAGGCTTGTCACGTTTTGATCTTCAGCACTGGTCATGTGGCTCATCTCCCAACTCTGCATCGTCTTCATTCATCTCATCCCACTCTTCTCCATCTTAGAACATTTATCAGGATTTATCGTCTAATTCTGTAGGTAGCTGTCAAGAGGAGGAGGGAATAAAGCAACATCCTGAATGCTGGGAGATGAAAGATTGACATTAAAATGGGAAGGGGGGGGGGGATTGTAAAAGAGCTGACTTGATTATTCTGTTCCACACTGAGTCCTGGTGACAGTACTCTCCATTTAATCAGTGTGTGTTCTGTAAGTTGATTTAGGAGTGCATGTTTTGCTTCTTCAGTTAGTGGACACTGTTTGTTTCCTACCAAATATCTTCCTAACAGAACCCCAGTTTTGTTCAGGTATCCATCTCTCCTCCAGGGTGCCATGCACCTTGACATAAACTGACATCAGCACCCCTACCCCTGCTAGGGTAGGCTTGAATGATCTAAGGGTAATCCCATTCATTTTGGAAGGTATTAGTTCAGGAATGGGCATGTGAAGCAATTCTAGCCAAGGACACAAGAGGGAAAATCTGCTAGCGGAGGAGTAATTCTGGGAATAGGTTCCTCGTTCTTAAGAGAGAGTTAAAAGGAGAGTCTTTTTTCTTCCTGTAGAGGTTGTGTGTCCAGATATAATACTACAGCTATCTTGCTAACAGGCTGAGGATGAAACCTGGACTGGGAATGATAGAGCAAAGAGATGGAAGCAAGCTGGGCTCTTGAGGACATTATAAAGCCAGGAAACACTCCACCCTACCTTGACCTTCCTTATTAGGTAAGATAATATTTCTGTTATCTGAAGCCAAAAGCAGTCTGTATAAGAGGCTCATGTTTTCTGTCCTTCTCTATTGTTATGTGAGACAAACCAAAGGACATGTCCTGTTTTTCATATTTTAAGTCATTTTGCAAATCATTAACAGAAGCAAGAATAAAGGAGTGAAGAATACTTTTTTAGAAATTTTAAGAATTTAAACATAGAAAACTTGATTCTTTTTTGGTCTGTTTTGTTTTTTTATTAGAGCAGTTGTAGATTTACCGAAAAGTCATGCAGAAATTACATAATTCCCATTTACCCTCACCCACACACAGAACTTTACCCATTTTGACTTGGAGTTGTCCTGACTGCTATTGCAGGGACAGATGCAATACATTGTATATTCGGTCATACACATCGAATGGGCTGGGAGAGAGTATAAACTATAATCCATGCTATGTGGCAGTGCTCTGAAATGTATTCATCAAATGCATTGAATGTACCACACTAATGAAAGAAGTTGTTGATGTGGGAAAAGGGGGGGGGGAGGGTGTGGAGTAGGGCATATGGGAATCTCCTGTATTTTTTAATGTAACATATTGTGTGATCTATGTAATTTTAAAAATAAATAGCCATCTTGCAGTAATTCACCAAAATGACGAACGCAAAGGGAAAGAGGAGAGGAACCCAATATAAGTTTTCTAGGCCTTTTAGAAAACATGGAGTTGTTCCTTTAGCCACATACATGTGAATCTACAAGAAAGATGATATCCTGGATATGAAAGGAATCGACACTGTTCAAAAAGGAGCGACCTGCAAATGTTACCATGGCAAAACCAGAAAAGTTTACAATGTTACCCAGCATGCTCTTGGTATAGTGTAAACAAACAGGTTAAGGGCAAGATTCTTCCCAAGGTAATTAATGTATGCATTGAGCATATTAAGCACTCTACGAGTCGAGATAGCTTCCTAAAATGTGTGAAGGAAAATGATCAGAAAAAGAAGGAAGCTAAAGAGAGAGGTACCTGGGTACAACTGAAGCCCCAGCCTTCTCCACCCAGGGAAGCACTTTGTGAGAACCAATGGAAAAGAGCCTGAGCTACTGGAACCTATTCCCTATGAATTCATGGCATAAGCGATATAAAATAAATAAATAATAAAAGACTTGTTGATTGTAGAAAATAAATAGTATATTTAAAAAAATAACTTTACCCATTTTTAACATTTTGCATTTGTGTGGAACTGTTATTAAACTAATGAAGGGGAAGTGGGCTTGGCCCAATGGATAGGGCGTCCACCTACCACATGGGAGGTCCGCGGTTCAAACCCCGGGCCTCCTTGACCCGTGTGCAGCTGGCGCATGCGCAGTGCTGACATGCGCAAAGGAGAACCATGCCACAAAGGGGTGTCCCCAGTGTAGGGGAGCCCCATGCACAAGGAATGCGCCCTGTAAGGAGAGCCACCCAGCGCCAAAGAAAGTGCAGCCTGCTGAAGAATGACTCCACACACACGGAGAGCTGACACAACAAGATGGTGAAACAAAAAGAAACACAGATTCCTGGTGCTGCTGCTAAGGATAGAAGCGGTCACAGAAGAACACACAGCAAATGGACACAGAGAGCAGACACCTGGGGGTGGGGGAGGGAGAGGGGAGAAAAATAAATAAAAAATAAATCTTTAAAAAAAACCAACTGATGAACTAGTATTATGATTATATTTTTGTAGTTTACATTAATAGTCACACTTAGTGTTGTACAAGTCTTTGTATTCTGGTAGCATATATACAACATAAAATTCCCCATTTTTTATTTTAAATTTCAAATTTTCCATTTTATCTCCTTCCAAATATGCAGTTCAGTGGTGTTAGTTATATTCACAATGATGCACTACCATCCATTACAAAAACTTTCCTTCACCCCAAGCAGAAACTTTGTGCCCATTAAGCAATAACTTCCCATTCCCCAACCCCACCCCTGTTAAACTATTCAAATTTCTGCCTCTTTCAATTTGCATAGTATAATTTCATATTAGTGAGCTCATACAATGGTTGTCTTTTCATGTCTGTCTTATTTCACTTAACATGATGTCCTCAAAGTTCATCCATATTGCTATAGGCATCAGGACTTCATTCCTTTTTAAGACTGAATAATAGCCATTGTATGTATTTTGAAAAAACTTTATTTTTTAATTGCATAGTTTTCTGCATTTGAAGGAATTTTACCCTAAAAGGGCAATATACTTCTTTTTTTTTTAAGATTTATTTATTTATTTAATTCCCCCCCACCCCCCCCACCCCCGGTTGTCTGTTCTCTGTGTCTGTTTGCTGCATCTTGTTTCTTTGTCCGCTTCTGTTGTCATCAGCGGCACAGGAAGTGTGGGCGGCGCCATTCCTGGGCAGGCTGCACTTTCTTTCGCGCTGGGCGGCTCTCCTCATGGGGCGCACTCCTTGCGCGTGGGGCTCCCCTACGCGGGGGACACCCCTGTGTGGCAGGGCACTCCTTGCGCGCATCAGCACAGCGCATGGGCCAGCTGCACACGGGTCAAGGAGGCCCGGGGTTTGAACCGCAGACCTCCCATGTGGTAGGCGGACGCCCTAACCACTGGGCCAAGTCCGTTTCCCTTTTTTTTTTTAAGATTTATTTTATTTTTTCTTAGGCCCTACCACCCGTTGTCTGTTTTCTGCATTCATTTGCTGTGTGTTCTTCTGTGTCTGCTTGTATTCTCAGGTGGCTCCGGGAACCAATCCTGAGAACTTCCAGAGTGGAAGAGAGGTGATTACTCTTTTGCGCCACCTCAGCACCCCTGTTGTGCTATGTCTTCCTATTTTCTCTCCTCTGTGTCGCTTGTTGTGTCATCTTGCTGTGCCAGCTCTCTGCATCAGCTAGCACTCCTGCATGGGGCAGCTTTTCCCGTGTTAGTTAGTGTTCTCACGCAGGGTGGCTCTCCTGCGTGGGCTGCATTCCCACATGGGCCCACACTGTGTGTGCACCTGCTTGCCGCATGGGCCAACTTGGCTTCACCAGAAGGCCCTGGGCATCGAACCCTGGACCTCCTAAATGGTAGACAGGAGCCCAATTGGTTGAGCCACATCCATTTCCCGGGGCAATATACTTTTAACTACACATCAGTTAACACGTCTGAACCAGGAACACAATCATCTTGTAAATATCGATTCCAGATTTCAAATACATCTCTAATGATTCTAGCTTATTGTTTTTGCTTCAAAGAAAAACGTGATGGAAACTGATGGCTCATAATTTTGTTCAGAAAAGAACAGACAACTTTTTTGCTTTTTAGCTTAACGGCATTTAAAATTTTATGGGTTTTTGTTTGGTTGGCTTGTTTTTTTTGTTTGTTTTGTTTTGATTTGTGAGATACTGGGGCCAGGGATTGAACCCCAGACCTCCTATATAGGAAGCTGGTGCTCAAACACTGAGCCACATTGACTCCCACATTTTAAATTTTAGATTATTAATATTAATTAGAATTAATAATTCAGTGAGTTTTTTCTTCTCTACATCATCTGTTTCCATCCACTCATCATTATATACACACCTGCCTTCAGCATTTGTGAACTTGCAAACTATCAAGTATATTTGATGCACAGACATCATTTTTAAAAAAAGAATGTGTCACATGACTTTTTAGGATGGTTCAGGTTCTTGCTACAAATTATTGAATAATGACATTTTTATTGGATGACTGAATGAGAATACTTTATTATACTATATTTCCTTTTTAATCTTAAATATATATTGTTGAATCATCAATTCTTGAATTTGAGAAAGTTTATCTAGATATCATCATCTGAAGACTTCTAGCCTGCAATTTCACTTGTGATAAATTTCACTGACTTCATTAAAGTCTAGAGTATTTCTGTCTGCCCTTTTGCGTTCATCTTCTGATTTTCTTTTTAATATTTTAAAAATATCTTCCTCTATCAATTAGATATAGATAATTGGTTGGAAGAGAACAGATCAACTATGGATTTCATGAATCAAACAAATATAGACATTTGGTTCAAAGAGAACAGATCCTTAAATAGTTTCAACTCTTCTGATCAAAAAAGGCTACAACAGTTAGGATTGTATTACTTGATTTTATTTTACACTAGATTATGGGCACAAAGCAATCTCATTAGTAAAGTTGACAGCTGCCCTCAGAACATTTTTAATAATGTACTTTTTTTTTTTAAGAAGTTTTCACTTTATAAATTATTCTGCAATTCAAGTATACAAAGGCTTGGAAACCAACATTTAGAAAACAAAAGCCAATGTATAAAGACATTAAAACAACTAAAACAGTGCAGATTATGTATGACTCTGATTTTACGGTTTTTTACTGCATCATCAAGGTCAGAAACCTGTTCCTGCAGCTGGCTCCATTGCTTGGGGTTTAAAGACACACCTTTTATCCTAGTTTCATTTCACCTTCTGGATCCATCCAATATTCTCTAATATTAATTGGAACTTTCCCTTTAAAGTCCTGGACACTGACATACCTCCTTTTCCCAATCTGAAGCATGTTATCATCTCTGCTACTGCCCTGCTTAGAAGATGACAGGGCTCTTGAGGTTTCATCAGTCTTTGCTCCTTTACAGATTTTTTCCAGGGTAATTTGCTCTTTCCTCTTTAACCTTTTGTTGACTTCGCTCTCAGAATCATTGCCAGATAAGCTTGAAGAAACAAGTACCTTTGATTTAGGCATTGCTCTGCTCCAGCGGAGCAGCCTCCTCCTCCTCTTTTTTTTTTTTTTCAACAATAAAGTGTAGCCACCCTTCCTTTTATTTATTTATTTATTTTTAAAGATTTATTTATTTATTTCTCTCCCCTCCCCCGCCACCCCGGTTGTCTGTTCTCTGTGTCTATTTGCTTCTTGTTCTTTGTCTGCTTCTGTTGTCAGCGGCATGGGAATCTGTGTTTCTTTTTGTTGCATCATTTCTGTTGTGTCAGCTCTCTGTGTGTGTGGCACCATTCCTGGGCAGACTGCACTTTCTTTCGCGCTGGGCGGCTCTCCTTACGGGGCGTACTCCTCGCGCATGGGGCTCCCCTACACGGGGGACACCCCTGCATGGCAGTGCATTCCTTGCGCGCATCAGCACTGTGCATGGGCCAGCTGCACACGGGTCAAGGAGGCCCGGGGTTTGAACCGCAGACCTCCCACGTGGTAGACGGACACCCTAACCACTGGGCCAAGTCCTCCGCCCTCCTCCTTCTCAATTGCGACCCTACCTCTGATCTTGACCCCTATTCCAGACTCTTAATAACTGGCTATCCACTTGCTGTGTCTGCTCGGATATCTTATTGGAATCCCAAACAGAATTCTTTTTTTTGTTTTAAAAGATTTATTTATTTATTTCTCTCCTCTTCCTCCCTCCCCCCGTTGTCTGCTCTCTGTGTCCATTCGCTGTGTATTCTTCTCTGTCTGCTTGCATCCTTGTCAGGCAGCACCAGGAATCTGTGTCTCTTTTTGTTGTGTCATCTTGCTGCATCAACTCTCTGTGTGTGCAGCGCCACTCCTGGGCAGGCTGTGCTTTCACACAGGGTGGCTCTCCTTGTGGGGTGGCCCCCTATGCGGGGGCGCCCCTGCATGGCAGGGCATGCCTTGTATATGGCAGCACTACATGTGGGCCAGCTCACCACACGGGCCAGGAGGCCCTGGGTATCAAACCCTGGACCTCCTATATGGTAGGCGTATGCCCTACCAGTTGAGCCACATCCACTTCCCAATCACCTATCATTTAATAATACTGTCTCCCTTTTCTCTTATCTCCCCCTTACACCAAATCCCCTTCCTGAGACAAAGCATGCTATATCGGTTGGGATGACCTTTGCTTTAAGTAACAGAAGCTCCAACCCAAATTGGCTTAAATAATAAAGCAATCATTTACCTCCATAAAACAAACAGTCCAAAGATAGGTCAGAGTTCTGCTTCTGCTTCTCTGGTTCTGCTCTTGGTTCTGCTTTCTTCTGTGTGGTGGGATATTCCTTGGGCTGATAGCAAGATGGTCTCGAAAGTTCCAGGGATTATGTCAGACTCAACGGTGTCCTGCAGAAGGTGGGAGTGGTCTCTTCCCCCATGTTCCATTTTCTCAGAAGCCATGCAATTCCTATCACTGGTGCAAGGGAAATATTGTGTTGCCATGACTGGCTTTAACAAATGAGGATATTCCCTACTCACAGGGAATAGTCACTGGAAAAAACTGGGACTCTCAGAAAGAGAAGAAGGGAGTGGAGAAAATGATTTGTGGGTAAACAGCTAAAAGAATCTGCTACATACACATTATTTAAAAATTCCAAAATGCAGACAGCTCTAAGCTGAGTGTTTTTAAGACCCACCACACCATGACTGCAGATTCTTTCTTAGAATGAGATGGGATTGGGTAATACAGATCTTTGTATCTCCAGCACCTTGCATGGACTCTGTGAGATAACCAGCAGTACTACATATTTTTTAAATAAATTGAATGTAAAAATGCTTATAAGATCTTGTTCCTTCTCACTTTAAAAATTTGCCCATAAGACACTTCATTCTTCCAATCCAGACTTTTAAAAAAATAGTTTCTTTACAAGTTATGATTCAGGAGCTCCTTGCCTCTGAGATTTTTAACTCTCTGGTCTAGGCACTCAATAAGAGCTTGTTGGACTAATATGTATATTTCAGTCTCTGTGGACTTTATTTCCCCTCCATAGGGGAGGTGCTGGGAGAGAGTAACTCTCTTCCATACACTCATAAACACTCCAACAGTAATTATGCACAGTCCATAAAATTTAGAAAATGCAGAAAAATACAAAGATGAAAATAAAAACCTATCTATCCCACGACCTGGCTAGATAAAATAGTTACAATGAGCAAGTTTGTGATCTTCCCTTTTTTTTCTATTTTAGAACTGTCCATTTGTTTGTTTGATGGTGATTTCTATTTTGGGATCTGGCAGCCCTCTAGGTCAATAGTTCAACAAACATCATAGTTTGCTTCTCTTAAGTAACTGAATATTCATAAATGTATCTAGTTCATATAGTCAGTCAGTAGTCATCATCCAGTATTCCAACATGAACTGCATTTTAGGGAGCAACCCCCAAGCATTTGTTACACAAGAATTACTTTGGAGTTACACTTCCAAATTGTGATTTACCCACAAGAATTTTCTCCACTTCTTTATTTTTTTTTTTAAGATTTATTTATTTATTTAATTTCCCCCCCCCTCCCCTGGTTGTGTCTGTTCTTGGTGTCTATTTGCTGCATCTTGTTTTTTTGTCCGCTTCTGTTGTCGTCAGCGGCACGGGAAGTGTGGGCGGCGCCATTCCTCGGCAGGCTGCACTTTCTTTTCACACTGGGCGGCTCTCCTCACGGGCGCACTCCTTGCGCGTGGGGCTCCCCCACGCGGGTGGGACGGCACTCCTTGCGCGCATCAGCACTGCGCATGGCCAGCTCCACACGGGTATAGGAGGCCCGGGGTTTGAACCGCGGACCTCCCATATGGTAGACGGACGCCCTAACCACTGGGCCAAAGTCCGTTTCCCTTCCCCACTTCTTTAAACCTCACTACAATCATAGCAAAGGAATTCAAAAGGCCTTAACCTACAAAGATGAAGGGAAAAGGAAAAGAATTAAGAGTTTTCAACAGGTGTTTAGAAGATAAAAAGTGGGTGAAAGAGTAGTAGTTAATTTAATTTAGCAGAGGGAAGGAAGACAAAACTTAAGTGCCAAGATGATGGCCATTTCACGTTATAGGCTGTGAAAGCCTCAACATCTGGGGGGTGTCAGTTGCCACCAAATGGGGAATGAAGGTGGGTTTCAGGTACAGGACTAAAAATATGAGGAATGGTTGAAAATCTACATATGAAATCATTCGACTTCAGGTTCCTTTCTGTATTTAACCTTGCACAGCCTGACAACTCTCCTCCAGACAGCCAAAAGAGGAGAGATTAAATGAATGCTCATCTCCCAGAGAAAAAAATGACAGCAGAGAAAAGCTCATGAGACATTTGCAATTGGAGGCATCTGGTAAAAAACTGGTTCACTTCTAGAACACCCACTCTGTGAGGTTCACAGAGCAGTAACCCACACGGAGAACTTCTAATCAAATATTTAGGGTCTCATTCTTAAAGGTGAAGGCCAATCCAAGAATCACTAAACATTTGATGAATGCCTGCAACATGGTAAGGAATCCACACACAGAAATAAAAGGGATTTGAATTAACAGAGATAATGCAAGGAAAAGACAACTTCAAAGAAAGCTATAATTGATTAATATAAACAGATAAAAGAAGATACTATGTTTGTAAAATAAAAACAGGAAGGAAAGAAAAAGGAAAACAACAAAAAAGAGTCCTTGGAATTAAATAAATGATGATATAAATGAAATATTCAACAAAAAGATGGGAAGATGAAGTTGAAAAAACGTGGAAAATAGAAGGGAAAAAAAAGATAAGAACATTAGATTATCCATTCAGTGACTTACTAATAGTAATACTTACTAATAGAAGGGGAAATTATCAAAGAAATAACAGAAGAAAATTTCCCAGACCTGAAGAACATGAGCTCCCATGTTGATAGGGCCTACCAGCACAATGAATTGAAAAAAAAAAAATCTTGGTTATGGAAAGCAATCTTAAAATCTATTAGAGAGACTAATAAAAAAAGCCAACCACAAAAAAATGGAACAGGACTCAAAATAGCACCTAAACATATTACCAGCACTCTCTGCCTAGAGGAGCCTGTACCAAATCTTGGTGTGTATTTCTATCTTCGTCTTCCATTTCTCAGCAAGCTCTATTCTTTCCCCCATTTCCCAATAATTCTTACTGGCCAAAAAAAAAAAAAAAAAAAAAAAAAAACCCACAAAACCAAAGCATGTTACTAACCATGCTTGAGTTAAGCAGTATTTTTAAAAACTCATTTGAGAAAACTATTTCAGTGTAGAATACCTTACCAAGCAAGTCAGGTTTACCTTACCTGAAAATACAGACATTTTCAGACATTCTTGGTCTCAAGCATCATACCTCCTGTGCATTTAAGAAGCTGGAGGATGTACTTAAGCAAAATAGCAGAGTAAAAACAAGAAAATTAAAGAGAATGGAAAGAAGATCCTACAAAGGAATGCCGAAAGGAAAGCCCTAAGGGTGGTAGGAAGAGATGTCCCAGGACCTTTAGAAAAATATCAGGTCGGAGAAGAGAAGGGAAGAGGGCTCCAGAGACTGCTTAGAAAAATGGAACTTAAGTATTTGAGCATAAAGAATATATTCTTGGGGAGCAGATGTAGCTCAAGTGGTTGAGTGCCTGCTTCCCACATGGGAGGTCCCAGGTTCCATTCCCAGTGCCTTCTGAAAACAAGCAAACATGAAAAAACTAACTCAGGGGAGCCAATGTGGTTGGGTGGCTGAGTACTGATTTCCCACATACGAGGTCCTGGGTTTAATCCCCAGCCCCTGGTTTAAAAAAAAAAAAAGTATTCTTAATAAGTATATGGCAGAGATGCTGGAATATTGGGAAAAAATTAACAATAGGTGGATGGAAAACCAAACAAATGATAAAATAAGGCAATTATTAACTTTAGAAAAAAATGTAAACTTGTACAGTAAAAGAGGTGTGGTTGTAATGCATTATTCGGCTCAGACTACATATCTATGTAGTCTTATATTGACTATTGATATAACCAAGAAGTATGATATAACTATATTGGGGAATAGGAGAAGCAAAGTGGACTTGGGGTTAGGGGTGAAGATTCTAGTATTTATCCAACATGGCAGAAAGTCAGTAGACAAGGGCTCAATTTCACAAGTCAATGAATATTGATATAATCAAATAGTTTCTTAAAAGATATAGAGGAAAATATCAGTGGAAACAGCTAGATTCTTAAGGGTGGTTACCTGTTGAGCTGGGACTGGATGTTGCTGGGGAAGTCACAGACACACACTCAGTGACTATCTCCCAGCCCTCTCCTATCCCCTTCCTTGTCTACTGTGGGCAGCCTCTTTCTATTCCATAACCCAGGGGAGATGTTAGGTCAAAGGAAAAGGCCTCACTAGGCCTTAAACCTGGAAACCAGGAATAAGCAGCTTTAGCTGCTTAATGGGGATGGGAATTTCAGTGGCAGAATCCCTCTCCCTGATCATATGAATACCCCACCAGAAAGCGGATATGGCTCAACTGATAGTGTTCACCTACTATATGGAGGGTCCAGGGTTTGATCCCCAGGGCCTCCTGAGCCATGTGGTAAGCTGGCCCATGCACAGTCCTGCTGTGCATAAGGAGGGCTGTGCCACGCAGAAGCGCCCCCATGTAGGGGTGCCCACGTACGGTGCCCCCGTACAAGGTGGGCACCCCACAAGGAGAGCCGCCCCATGTGAAAAAAGCGCAGCCCACCCAGGAGTGGCACCACACACACACAGAGCTGATGCAGCAAGATGACACAACAGAAAAAGAGATGCAGTTTCCCAGTGCTGCCAAATAATGCAAGCAGATGCAGAAGAACACACAGTGAATGGACACAGAGAGCAGACAACGGGGGGGGGGAGGGGAAGGGGAGAGAAATAAAATAAATCTTAAAAAAAAAACATACCCCACCCTTGTAGCCCAGATTTGTCTCTCCTATCTGTTGTGAAGTGGGACATATGGATCTGCCATCCACCAGCTCTGGCCCAAGCAGTTTGGCCTCCAGGAGACTGGCCACAAACAGGATCTCTTCCCCTGCTCTTTGATTCCTTTGTGCTGTGTTAGTAATAAAGTGGGGAAGCAGATGTGGCTCAAGCAATTGGGCTCCCACCTACCACATGGGATGTCCCTAGTTCGGTTCCCAGTGCTTCTTAAAGAAGACAGCAAGCTGGCACGATGGGCAGGCATAGCAAGCTGATACAACAAGAGACACAAGAAGAAAACATAATAAGAGACACAGTGAAAGCAGGGAACAGGGGCTCCTGGTGCCTCCTAAGGATGATGAGCAAGACAGTGAGCTGACATGATGGGCAGGCGTGGCAAGCTGAAGCAATAAGATGACACAACAAGAGACCCAAGGAGGAAAGACAATGAGAGACACAACAAAGCAGGGAACCAAGGTGGCTCAGGCGATTAGGTGACTCCCTTCCACATCGAAGTACCAGGTTCAGTTCCCAGTGCCTCCTAAAGAAACAAGGAATATGAACAGACACAGCAAGTTCAAACAATGAGGGGGTGGGGAGAAATAAATAAATAAAATCTTTAAAAAACAAAAAACAAAAAAAGTAATAAAGTGGTCACTTGCCAAAAGTTTCTGTTGTGACTGAGCCTGTGTTCCCATGAGGTATCATATAGCAACTTGCTCCACAGTTGTGGGGAAGGGTGGGGTAAGAGACTCAGTTTTTTATTATAAAAAGCTTTGTGGTGCCATTCTACTTTTTAAATTATACACAAGAATGTATCTATATGTGTGTGTGTGAGTATTCGTATTTTTCTCTGATAAAAAAACATAGTTTAATTTTAAATAGCCTCACTTGTGGATGTTGTTTAAAAATCCTATTATATTTCTGGGCCTGGCCATGTGAGAGTCCAATCCAGTAAGTCTGCAGTGAGATTCAGGAACCTGAACTTTTAACTAGAACCTCAAGAAATTTAGATGTAGAGTGTCCATGGACCATACTTTGAAAAACTTCACTCAGATCCCTGAAATTATATACAGAATATTGTAAGCATGTGTATTTTTGTGGAAAGTCCATGTTTTCAGATTCTCTTTGATGTCCTATAGCAGTTTGGCATTATTTATGAATGCCAAAAATAGATATTGGATTATGTTTGTAAACCGGTCTGTACCAGGTGTGACTAAATTATCATTAGGGCTTTGATTGGGCCACATCAGTAGGGTGTTAAGTCCCCAGCCTTTGGTGGGTGGAGACTCACAGATAAAAGATATGGCAAAGAACAGAGTTGGAGTTTTGAAGTTGGAGTTTTTGAGCTACAGCCCTGGGAAGTAAGCATACAGAGGAACTTGGTCATAAGGAAAGAGAAAATGCCCCAGGAAAAGGAACAAGCCATTTGCCTGATAGTCTACAGCTGGACTTGTGGAGAAGACAGAGGAGCTGAGCCCAGAAAGAAGCAAGCCCTGGGAAGACAGGAACCCAGGAAGCCTGAACCTTGGCAGATGATGGCAGCCATCTTGCCCCAACATGTGGCAGTAGACCTTTGTGAGGGAAATAACTTATGTTTTATGGTCTGGTAACTGTAAGCTTCTGCCGCAAATAAATACCCTTCATAAAAGCCAGCAGATTTCTGATATTTTGCATCAGCACCCCTTTGGCTGACTAATACATGTCCCAAATAAGTTTAACAATTACTATTCTATCTGCCTGCCTACCTGCCCACCTTTTCTTCCTCTTTTCCTTCTGTCTTCCCTCCTTCCAACGATAATTGAGATTCCATTAATTAAAGCCAAAAGCAGAGATAATGATTGTTGTAGTGAGCCAAACACCTTATAAAATTCATTAAATGATGCAGGCTAGAAAGGATTGGATAAATGTTCAGTCCATTGCTTAAAGTATTGAATAAGCAATACCAGTGAATGCCAGCATGTTACTACTGCAGTATATTGAATATAAATTGTGTGACTTGGAAAAGTCAATGTGAATCTACTGGCATCTACCAATAAAGCTGACCAGCCCCATAGTTAAGTTTTATTCAGTTGAAAAAACAGTGTTCCTACATGGTCAATCAATTGTATATATTAGCAGACAAATAGTGTTAGAGTCCAACTAGAAAAGTTTAATGCAGGTATTAGACAACAGTCTATATACTCAAGATTTTGGTAACCATATAGTACAAACCAGCCTTTTCCAAATTTAGTCAACCTTTCAACTTTCTAAAAATTATGTTTGTTTTTATAAAACATAACAGCAGTTCATGATGTGTGATTTGGATTAAAGTTGAAAGAAAAATGTGATTCCAGATTAATTGTTGGAATTAAGTTTTGAATCATATATATATTTTTAACCTTAATCATTAACGAGCTAGAGAAATCACCTTTGTTATTTTAGTGAGAATAAAAACTATAAAACATTTAAAAATATATCACATACACCAACAAAAACCAGTAGGTAGCAAATTAATATTTGTGAATGAGCAGTAATATTTATCATGGCCATTGTTAGTTATTTAAGCTGCCTGTGCACTAATTTGCATAACTGTCCTGCATTCAAATGTCAAATCATCTCTGAAGTGACTCTCTGACATTCTTAGGTATAACACACCATTTCTTAAAAATAATGGCAAGTACCTCCATAGTACTTACTGTGTCCCAGGCCTTGTTCTAAGTATTTTCCTTTATTATCTCATTTAACCTTTGCAACAACCCTATGAGGGAAATAGTATAATTTATTCCCATTTTACAAATGAGAAAACTGATGCACAGAGAAGTAATTTGTCCAAATATACACAGCTAATAAAGGGCAGGTGGTGATTTGAACCTATCAATCTGACACCAGAATCTGTTCTCTTAACCATTGTACTATAATCCCAGAGGGTAAATTATTGCAGATGAGCAATTATATTAAAATATGGGAATCTATATATTTATATATAGCTTTATAAAAGATGTACTTAAAAGAAAACTACCACTACCAACATTTTTTTTCACCAGCTATTATCCATCTTGAGGGCCCCTAATATTTATAGGAACACATTTTCTGAAATGGTGGCCTAAATAATAGTTTGAAATTTCCACTTTCCTTGTTCCTCTTTGGCTTTGTTTCCTTCTCTCAGCCCCTTCTGAATTTACTTGCCTGCCCTGAGCTGCAAGTAAGGAGACACCTTCATGCAACCCTCTGGCTATCTAGGTGCTTTTTTAACAAGCCTGCATTTCCCATTAGTTCTGCCCCCAGTTAAATGGCTTTTCTTTTAGCGACATTTCTTAGTTAAATAACTTTTAATCATGGTGTAAATGAGATCTAAATATCACAAATGTACATTTCATTTTTTAAAGATTTGTCAAACCATGGTACGTGAGTGTAAAAAAATGTACTCAATGAAATGTAAATATACCAAAAACTGATAGCGCTTCTTTAAAAGCCAAAGATTTTACATCATTCTTTTATATTCTTGAACTAATATTTCTATTTCACTTCTTCCACATAATTTTATATAAAGTTGCTCAATATGACATAGATTTGTAATTTTTTTTAATTAGAGAAATTGTGAGTTTACAAAACAATCATGTATAACATGCAGAATGCCCATCCATTACCTACCCCCCCCATCACTATCTTGCATTGTTGTGAAACATTTTCTACAAATTCTGAAAGAACATCATCAAAACATTATTGCTAATTATGGCCCATAGCTTACTCTTATATTTGGTGTATTTTTTCCATAAACCACCCTATTATTAATGCCATGTATTAGTATTGTACACTTATTATAGTTCATGAGAGAACGTTCTCATATATGTACTGTTAACCACAGTCCATCTTCCACTACATGGTTCAGTGTGTTATACAGTTCCACGCCTTGTACAGTCCATCCAAAGGGTACACTCAGTGGCTCTCATTTTCATCACAGAGTTGTGATGTCATTGCCTCAGTATTTTAGAATGTCTTCCTTACTCCAATAGAAAAAAAATCCTATACCCCTCTATTATTGACCCTTAGCATTGATATAGAACCTTCTTTGACACTGATGCAAGAATTTTTAAAAAGTTGATCAACATAGCGGAGATTTGTAATTTTTAAACATAGAAATAAATTTGTGTTATAAATATATTTTTCAGTGACAGATGGCGCTGGATTCAATTCACTCTTTTTTTTTTTAAAGATTTATTTATTTATTTATTTCTCTCCCCTTCCCCCGCCACCCCAGTTGTCTGTTCTCTGTGTCTATTTGCTGTGTCTTCTTTGTCTGCTTCTGTTGTCAGTGGCATGGGAATTTGTGTTTCTTTTGTTGTTGTTGTTGCATCATCTTGTTGTGTCAGTTCTCCATGTATGCGGCACCATTCCTGGGCCGGCTGCACTTTCTTTCACTCTGGGCGGCTCTCCTTACAGGGTGCACTCCTTGCACGTGGGGTTCCCCTACATGGGGGACACCCCTGCGTGGCAGGGCACTCCTTGAGCACATCTGCACTGCGAATGGGCCAGCACCACACGGGTCAAGGAGGCCCGGGGTTTGAACCGCTGATCTCCCATGTGGTAGACGGGCGCCCCAACCATTGGGCCAAGTCCGCCACCTCAGTTCACTCTTACGGATGAAGAGTACTCATTTCTAGAATGAGACAGATTCAACATTAATTTACACCTATTGTTTGTTTTAATAGTTGTAAATGGTAAGAAACTTACATGCATAAATAAGTAGGTGAGACTAGAAGGAGTTTTGTTACAGTTTTATAATTTTTTCCTTCCAAATTATATTTTAAAAATCACAGTGTTGCCATCAGATATTAACTTCCCATTATTTAAAATGAACTATTTCCTTCTTTTTTTAGTCATTTATCACATTCTATTTATTATAGATTTAGAGTGTATTTTGACATCTGTTAAGGCAAATCCCTCATTCTTATTCTCTTTTTAAACAATTATTTTAGCTCATATTTACCTTTTCAAGAATTTTTATATCACCTTATCAAGTTTAAAAATTTGGGTCGGGCTATTTATTGATATACATTGAATTTTGGATTAAATTGGGCATATTTGACATCACGCCAATTCTGAGTCTTCTCATTCAGAACCCATTGTCTCTTCATTTATGCAAGTCTTTTCATATTCCACAGCAAAGGTTTATTATTTTCTCTTCATGAGTTTCACTTATTTCTTTTTGAGTTCAAGATAGCATGTATTGGGAAGCGGACATAGCTCAGCTAATAGTGCGTCCATCTACCATATGGAGGGTCCAGGGTTCTATCCCCAGTGCCTCCTGTTCTGTGTGGTAAGCTGAACCTCATGCAGTGCTGCTGTGCGCAAAGAGTGTGTGCCATGCAAGGGTGCCTCCCTGCATTAAAAAAGTGCAGCCGGCCTGGGAGTGGCACCGCACACACGGAGAGCTGACGCAGCAAGATGACGCAACAAAAAGAGACATAATTTCCCAGTGCCACCGGATAATGCACAGCAGATGGGGAAGAACACACAGCGAATGGACACAGAGAGCAGACAACGGGGGGGGGGGGGGGAAGGGGAGAGAAATAAAAATAAAAAAATAAAAAAAGATAGCACATATATTTTGGCTACTTTAAATATGTAGCTATTTTCTTTTTCCTCCCTCCCTCTCTTGCTTCTTTCTTTCCTTTCTCTTTCTGTTTCTCTTGCTGTCTCATATTGAGTGTAAACTCTTACAGGGTAGGGCATAGATTGCCCTTATAACCTCCTAAGTGCCCAGGACAAAACTATGCTCATAACAGTTGCTAAGGAAACAAATACTTGTTGAATAAATAAATGAATGAAAAGGTTTGATTCATAAACTGGAATTGCAACAGGAAGAATGTGGGAGAGATGCCAGGAAGAAGTTTCAAAAGAATTACAATTCCTCAAAAACAGATGATAAATTGTGGCTTGGTTATACCACATAGCAAATTTGACAAACAGTTCCATTTTTTTAAACTAAAGAGACAAATTTTAGACAAGTTCTCCCAGTGTGGATCCACTCAGAGCTTTGGTTTACTCAGACTCTAAGAAAAATGCCAAAGTTTTTCTACCTGTGAGGCTTCCTGGAACACTGTCCTTTAAAGAACGTAAGAACAATTTAAAATTCTCTTTTAAAAAGGACATTTGCTTGCTAAATGTCAAGATCAAATTGACCTTTTAAATAAGAAACATGTTAAACCCAAAGACTAATTGGTAGCGATGGTGAGAGGACAAAGCAGACACTATGTCTACTGCCTCATCCCTCATATTTAGTCTGTTACCTAGAAGACTGTCATTGCTACGGAATACCCCATCCTTCTTTCCCTACATAGGCCTCTTGTAGACAGTACTGAAGAAGTCAGTAGACATTGTTGTGGGCTGGGGAAAGGACTTGTAGTCTCTCTATTCTCTCTAAGCACTGAAGAGATTGAGCTAGCAGGGGAGAGACCCTGTCTGTTCTGGAATTAGAGATTGAAAGCAGAAGACTCTGTAAGCAGCAGCAGCCCATTCTGAGAGGAATCTCACCTAATGTGACACTCCGGCCACAACGTAATGAACAGAACCTGAGAGGTGTGGGCAAAGAAATGATGTTGTTGCTGCTTGTCCCACAGACTTGCCTTGTCCCAGAGTGAGGCTAGGGAGAAGCTGCCAGAAAACACTGGATGATTCAACCCAGAGGATTGAGGAGAATCCTGTGCTTCCTCAAAAGATGGGGCACCTTTACAAACTACAGCTATTTTTCCTTATTGTGCTGGATTTAGACTGCCTCTTCTCCACCTGTGTGCAGTGTCAGGGGCAAAAAGTGGCCTTGGAATTCCTGGAAAGATTCCATTCTTCCCTACCCCACGACATTCACTGGCTTACTACCATCATTTACCCTGAAACCATCAGAATTAATCACGTCATTCCTTTATCCCTTATTCGCATCAGCCACTACAAGATGCTCGTCTCCCAGGTAACACTCCATCTCTCTCACTCCAGTCCCCATACAGCTCTGTAATCTTTTATTCTCCCTTCTCCCACCCCTCCCCCACTCTCAAAATATTTCCACTTTACTCTCTGGAATGCCACTGTCAGCCACAAAATCCCTACACCTTCTCAACCTCCTCTGGAAAGGTGCCCTTTGTTATCTTGCTGCAGCATAGACCTGAATCCCCCTAGAAGATTGCCATGTCCTCTGCAGCCCTCTCTAGTGGTGGCTGCTCTCTGTGTTACACATCGTATGATATTGCATCTGGAAATAGGGTGAGGGTCCTCCTTACTCCTCACTGACACCTTCAAACCATTCCTACTCCCTAAAAATCCCCAGTCATCAGACTATACCGCCTACTCTCTCCCATTGTCACTTGACCTAATTTCTCAAAGATTTTAGGAGCTGGTTCATGTCATTCTGTCCAACAGTACTCCTGTCATAATCTTTGGTGATTTCAACATCCACTTAGAACAACTTTCTAATATCCTGGCTTTAGTTCCTTGACCTGTTCACTTCCTATGATTTGTCCTTCACTCTATATTGGTCCTTCATTCTGCAGTCATACCCTAGACCTTGACATTGCCAGAAGGAACTCTTCTGTATTCTCAATGTCAGGCCTCCTTATAATATCCCCATGATTCCTTTTAATACACCGACTCCAGCAGTCCTTTCACCCCACTGCAATTTACATCTCATGCTTTCTTTTCCCTTCCTGATAACTGGTGAATGATGTGCCTGACATCCAGCTTCTACCATTCAGATGACGGAAGTGTTCTAGGACATGGCAGAGAAACAAGATGGAAGGACGCTCAGGTCCTAAATGATCATTTGAAGCCAAGACACAATAATAAGGAATCTCTCACTCGAAATAGAAATAACCCTCTACCAGAAGTCACAGAATTAATATTGGGTGTCTTTGTTATAACAGCCTAGCTTTACTCTTGAAAAAAATACAAATTTGACTCCGTTGGTCCTTTCTCACTTTCTAATACTCACTTGGCAAAACCATAACTCTGACTGAATTTCCACCCTCTCCTCACCTGCAGTCTATCTCAGAATCTGGCTGGAGAAAATATCCTTATTGATTGGTCTCACTTTAGATTCACGGCCACTAACTTCCAGGAGGTTTTTAATGATCCCTGGCAATTAGACCACATCTCCCTGGTACATTCACTCTCCCACCCTGCAGACAAACTGTCCTATCCCTCTTCTCTTTACTCAAACCTCCAATTGTTCCCATTCTTAACTTATAACCTGCATGTTATTTCATTGAGGGATTGAAGGTTTCAGAAGGGAATTTCAACAAGCTCTATCTCCTCATTTCCTTTCCTCCCACATCTTTGCCCACATTCTCTGTCTTGCCTTTCCTCCTATGGATAAACTGTCGCTTTTCCTATTTAAAACCGACATTTCTACATTTGCATCAGATTGAATGTCTTCTTGCCTGTTCAAAGACATTACTCCAAAGATTCTTCCTTGTCTCCTGCATCATCAATTTTTCTCTTTCTACTAGATGTTTATCATAGCATACAACTATACTCTTATTTCCTCCATCATGAACATTTTTAAAAACCTCTCATATCCCCTTCCCCTCCAGTTATCACCTCATCCCTCTGTTCCTGTTTATGGCAAAATCTCTGAAAAGAGTTATCTATGTTTCTTGAATTTAATTATTTTCCTATTTTCTATTCTTTTAAAAATTTATATCATGAAAAATATCAAGCCTACACAAATGTAGAGAGAGAAAGAGTATAATCAGCCTCCACATATCATTCCAGTTTCAACAAATATACATATCATTCCAGTTTCAACAAATATAAACATTTTATCTATCTTATTTTTTCCTTCTCCCTTCCCTATTTTTTTCTGGAGTATATTCTAAAGCAACTCCCAAACATCATATCATTTCACCTGTAAATAATTCAGTACACATCTCTAAAAGATATTAATTTTTAAAAAAATCATAATCACAATAGCAATAGCGTACCTAACAAATCTAAATACACAATCAGGATTTAGTATTCCAGATTGTCTCAAACATCTTTTTACAGTAGATTTCCTCAAACCAGACTCTAAACAGGATCATTGCACTTGTCACTATGTCTCTTAACATTTCCTTTATCTCTAACAGTTTCATGCCATTTATATGTTTAAAAAGTATGTCATTTTTCCTGTAGAAGCTCCCGCACTCTGGATTTATCTGCTTGCATCCTTGAGGCTTTGTTTAGCATGTTATTCTCTCTCTCCTATAATTCCTGTAAATTGATAGTTATATTTAGAAGCTTGATTCTTTTTTTTCTTGAACATATTTCAATGATGTTTTCATCCCCACTACTCTAAAACAGTATCAAGTTCACTAATGATTCACATTACTAAATCTAAAATCCATTCCCAGTCCTCATCTTCCTTGACCCAGTATTCGGGTCACAGTATTTGACACAATTGATCACTTCCTTTTCCTTGATGGATTTCCTTTATTTGGTTTACAGGATATCATTCTTTCATAGTTTGACTTTTACCTCACTTTTTGCTCCTTTTCAGTCTCTTTTACTTTCCTACTTCTAAATGTTGGTGTGTTCTAGGATTAGTTTTTGGTTCTCCTCTCCTTCTTGTCTGCAGCAATTCCTTTGGTGAACTTGTCTAGTTCCCGGGCTTTATCATTTATACATATAGACTTCCTAAGTGATAGCCTAAGTCTGAACCTCTGCCAAGAAATCACACTTCATATAGCCAACTGTGGGTTTGTTGTTTTTTGTGGGTTTTTTTTGTTTGTTTGTTTGTTTAAATGCATTTTTATTTTCAGGCAACCTACATGGCATATTTTTTCTTCAAAACAATTCCTCTGCTCCAAATAAATCGAGATCAAAATAAATGATGAGTTCTAGATGGCATCAGTCCATCTGTCTAAGTCCTGGTGTGGTGTGGATGAAAAGCATCAGTCAGTTATGGTGACAGGTGATAGATGCAAAGCAATCACCAAATTTGTTAACATTTCTCTATTTTTAAACCATCCTTAAAGAAAATCATGTATGGGTCACACCATCCTCAAGGTAGTCCAGGAGAGCATCCATACCATCTGGAGTCATGTTTTCACCCATAAAGACCTGATAGCTGTTGAAATATGCAGCCCCTGCCATAAAAGGTTTTACTCTTTCTGGTCTCTGTTCAAGTTTGCCTGATTGATTTCATGTAATTGTTGATGTGATGTCTGTCTTGTAGACTTCTTTTGTGAAGATGGTTTCCTGCAAGTGATTGTTCATGATAGTATCAACACCAGTGAAGGCCACCCTTTGGGTACCTTTACCCTCCGAGCCTTCAGCAGAGGAATTTCCATCAATGAATGCGTCATCAAGGCTACTTTCTGTCTTACTGACCATCTTCCCCTCCACCTCTAGGCAAAGCCATCTGCGATCTCCCGGATATTGTAATTGCTGGGGAACATCTCGTCCTAGCAGATGAGGTCCAGGTAGATGATCCTCACTGTGACTGCAGAGGGGTGCCAGGAGCCTGGAGCCCGAAGCAAATGCAGAGCCGCGGTATTGGCGCTGGGGGGAGAGGGGTGTGGGCAGAAAACACCAACTGTGTGTTTATCCATTTGAATGTCTAACAAGTATTCAAATTGATCATGTCTGTAACCTAACACCTGACGTCTTTTCAAATCTGATCCTCTCTGTCTTCTTCACCATTGTTGTTGGCAACTTCGTCTTTCCAGATATTTAGGCCAAAACTCTTTGAGTTATTCTAGATTCTTTCTCTCTATCCCATATCCAATCTGTCGGCAAATCCAGGTAACACTGCATTCAAAATACACCCACAATCTGGTTATAGCATGTAATGCCGCTATTATCCTGATCTGTATTTTTGCCATTGCCTCCTAACTGCACCCTCTGTCCCATTCAATTGTTCTTACCACAGCAGCCAGAATGAGTCCTTAAAAATGTAGGTCACTTCAGTACCATGGTGTCTTTACCACTCTAGCTAAGTAATATGCTTTAAAGTCAGGAAGTAAGAATCCTCGGACTTCCTTCGTTTTTAAGATGTTTTTTTTGGCTATTCCACCCTTCCAAATAAATTTGATAATTGGCCTTGCCAATTCTTTAAAAATGACTGTTGGAATTTTATTGGGATTGTGTTGAAACTGTAGATAAATTTGGGTGGAATTGACATCTTAATGATATTCAGTCTTCCAATCCATAAACCTGGGATGTCCTTCCATTTATTTGGGTCTTCTTTGGTTTCTTTTAGCAACGTTTTAAAGTTTTGTCAAATATAGGTCCTATATGTCCTTGGTTAAATTTATTCCTAAATATTTGATCCTTTTTAGCCTTTATTGTAAATGGGATATTTTTCCTGACTTCCTCCTCAGATTGTTCATTAGTAGTAAATAGAAACACTACTAATTTTTGTGTATTAACCTTGTATCCTGCCACTGTGCTAAACTTTTCTATTAGTTCTAGTAGCTTTGTTCTGGATTTTTTGGGATTTTCTAGATATAGGATCATGTCATCAGCAATTAATTAATGTTTTACTTCTTTTCCTATTTGGATGCATTTTATTTCTCTTTCTTGCCTATTGCTCAAGCCCAAACTTATAGCACAATATTGAATAACAGTGGTAATAGTGGGCAACCTTGTCTTGTTCCACATCTCAGCAGGAAAGCTTTCAGTCTTTCTCCATTGAATAGATGTTAGCTGTGGGTTTTTCATATATGCACTTTATCATGTTGAAAATCTTCCTTTTATTCCTATCTTTTGGAGTGGTTTCATCAAGAAAGCATGTTGGGTTTTGTCAAATGCCTTTTCTGTGTTAATCGAGATGATCATGTGATTTTTTTTCTTAGTTTAGTAATGTGATATATCACATTGATTAATTTTCTTGTATTGAGCCACCCTTATATAACTGGGATAAAATCTACTTGATCATGATGTATAATTCTTTTAATGTCCTGTTGGATTCAATTAGAAGGTATTTTGTTGATGAGTTTTGCATCTATATTCATTAGAGAAATTAGTCCATAGTTTTTTTTTCATTTTATCTTTATCTGGTTTTGGGATTAGGGTAATGTTGGCTTCATGGAATGAGTTTGGTAGTGTTTCCTCCTGTTCTAGTTTTTGGAAGAGTTTGAGCAAAATTGGTATTAATTCTTCTTTGAATGATTGTTAGGATTCACCTGTGACGTCATCTAACACTAGGCTTTTCATCTTTGGGAGGTTTTTGATGACTATTTTAATCTCCTTGCTTGTAATGGGTTTGTTGAGGTCTTCTGTTTCTTTTAGGATCAGTGTAGATTGTTTATGTGTTTCTAGGAATTTGTCCATCTCATCTACATTGTCTAGTTTTTTGGCACAGATTTGTTCAAGTATCCTCTTATGATCTCTTTTATTTCTGTGGGGTCAGTACTAATGTTCCCCCTCTCATTTTAGATTTTATTTATTTGTATTTTCTCTCTTTTTTTCACCAGCTAAGGGTTTGTGATTTTTTTTGATCTTTTCAAAGAACCAACTTTTGATTTTGCTGATTCTCTCAATTGTTCTTTTGTTCTCAATTTCATTTATTTCTGCTCTTCTTTGTATTTTCTTTCCTTTGCTTACTCTGGGGTTAGTTTGCTGTTCTTTTTCTAGTTCCTCTAGCTTGTTCAGTTAGATTTTTAATTTTAGCTCTTTCTTTTTAATGTGAGCATTGAGGCTATAAATTTGCTCTCAGCACTGCCTTCACTGCATCCCATAGGTTTTGTATGTTGTGCTCTCATTTTTATTCATCTTGAGATATTTACTGATTTTCTCTTGTAATTTCTTCTTTGACCCACTAGTTGTTTAAGAGTGTGATGTTTAACTTCTATATATTTGTGAGTTTTCCCTTTCTCTACCTGTTGTTGATTTCCAGCTTCATTCTATTATTATCAGATTTAGTGCTTGTTGGAAATGGAGGCACAGTGGCCTCACAAGGAGAGACGTGCTAGCTCCATACTAGTGCTGTCTCCATGGCTATGCTTGCACCCTAAGGAATGCGATAATTAAGAGTTCCTGGCAAATGGGATGAAGTTGTTAAAGGCTGAAAGAAAAGATGAGTTCATACCTTTTGTAGTGAATAGAACATTTAGACTTTGTACCTTGAGATAAGATTTGTAAAAATTCCTTAGACTATGGGTAATGCTGATAGTTAACTGCATGTTGCTGCTTGTTGTCACGTAGGCTACGTGTTGCTGCTTGTTGTCACATAGGCTATGTGTTCCTGCTTGTTGTCACGTAGACTGGGCTATATAGAGAGCCCCTTGTAAACAATAAAGTTGTCTGATGAATCTCTACTCACAGACCCCCGATCCCAGCTTTCTCGTTCTTTTTCTCTCGCTCTTTCTTTTTGTTTCCTTCTCCCTTTTCTCTTTTTTTCACTCCCAATACCCTTCGGGTCCAAATCTCCAACAAGTGCTTTGTATAATTTTAATCTTTCTAAATTTATTGAGACTTGTTTTATAACCAGCATATGGTTTATCCTGGAGAATGATCCATAAGCACTTGATATGAATATCTTGCTGTTTTGGGGCTCAATATTCTATACATGTCTGTGAGGTCTAGTTTATTTACATATTATTCAAGTTCTCTGTTTCCTTATTGATCCTTTGTCTAGTTGTTCTGTCCAAAGATGAGAGCATTGTATGTTTTCACTAATATGAACTAAAACGATGAGTAAACTCATGGAGGTAAACCCTAGAGTATAGGTTACTAGAAAATTGAATGTGGGTTGAGAATGGGAGCTGATGCTTAATGTCTGTAGAATTTTTAATAAGGCTCATTGTAAATGTGTGGAAATGAATAGAGTTGATGGTAATACATTATTGTGAGTATAATTAATGTTGCTGATTTATAAATGTGATTGTGGCTGAAAGGGTTAGTATGTGGATGTAATATTTCAGTTGAAAGGAAGCTAGGAGAATAATGTAGGGACTGTTTAACATAGTGATTTTGGTGGTGGATAAAGATTGGGCTTAATAGATTAAAAATGTTCTTCCTTTACGAAGTATTATGTATATGGTGATACATGGGAAAATTACAACAAAAGTAACTTTTTAAAAAAAGACTTATTTATTTATCCTCTCCCATTGTTTTTCTTTTTGCTCTCACTATCTGCTCTGTGTGTTCTGTGTCTGCTTGTCTCCTCTTTAGGAGGCACCAGGAACTGATCATGGGACCATCCGAAGTGTGCGAGAGGTGCTTAATCTCTTGCGCCACCTCAGCTCGCTGGTCTGCTGTGTCCCTTATTGTCTCTCCTCTGTGTCTCTTTGTGTTGTGTCATCTTGCTGTGCCAGCTCTCTATGTGGGCTAGCACTCCTGCACAGGGTAGCACTCCACATGGGCCAGCTCTGTGCTCAGGCCAGCTTGCCTTTCACCAGGAGGCCTGGGAATTGAACCCTGGATCTCCCATATGGTAGATGGGAGCCCAGTTGCTTGAGCAACATCTGTTTCCCTGTAATTTATAGATGATAGTTAACAGTAATATTGTAGTATTTTTGCAGCAATGGCAAAAAAGATGTTATATCAGTTCTAAGGTACAAAAATAGTGGGTTATAAGGGGTATGGGAGTATTCCCTTTGTAATGATGAAAAAGTTCTAAAATTGACTGAGGTGATGACAGCACAATTCTTTTTTTTTTTTTTTTTGCCCTCTTTAACTTTTTTTTTTTAATTGACTTTGTACTAATATTACATTAAAAAATATATATATATGAGGTCCCATTCAACCCCACCCCCCCCACCCCACCTCTCCCCCCCCCCCCCAGCAACACTCGTTCCCATCATCATGACACATCCATTGCATTTGGTAAGTACATCTCTGGGCATCTCTGCACCTCATGTCAATGGTCCACATCATGGCCCATACTCTCCCCCATTCCATCCAGTGGGCCCTGTGAGGATTTACAATGTCCGGTGATTGCCCCTGAAGCACCATCCAGGGCAGCTCCATGTCCCAAAGACGCCTCCACCTCTCATCTCTTCCTGCCTTTCCCCATACCCATCAGCCACCATGTCCACTTTTCCCAATCCAATGCCACCTTTTCTATGTGGACATTGGATTGGTTGATGACAGCACAATTCTGAGGAAAATGAGAGCCACTGAGTATACACTTTGAATGGACTGTACAAAGCATGGTACTGTATAACACAGGAAATCCTGTAGTGGAAGATAGACTGTGGTTAACAACAAATATGAGAACATTCTATCATAAACTATAACATATATATAATACTAATACAGGATGTCATTAACTGGGTGGGTTGGGGGAAAAATACACCAAATGTAAGATTCGCTATTGGCTATAGTTAGTAGTAATTTTTTTTTTTTTTTTTTTTTTCTGAGGTACCAAGGCCAGGGATTGAACCTGGTACTTTTGAGGATGCTCTTTCATAGTTTGTAGCAATGGTTTCACAACAAAGCAAGGTGTTTTTGGTGGGGTGATGTATGGGAGCCCTGTATGATGATATGCATGTTTGTTTTGTAAGTCACAATTTATTCTTATTGTTTATGGATGTTCATGTATGATTGATAAACTTCAATTTTTAAAAAGTTTTAAAAATCTAGGTCACATCAGGTCACTCCTTTGTTCAAAATGCTGCAGTGGCAAAAATGTGCGGGAGGGAGTGTAAACTATAATCATTGCCTAGTGGCAATGCTCCAAGATGTTGTTCATCATTTGTGGCAAATGTGCCACATTAATGAAGGATGTTGTTGAGGTGGGGAAATGTGGGAGGGCTAGGGAGTGGGGCATATGGGAATCCCCTATATTTTTTGCATAACATTTATGTAATCTATTTCTTTTTAAAAAATAAAAAATAAAGAAGTGTATATTTTTTAAAATGCTTGTAGCGATTCCCCATTTTCTTAGAGTAAAAGCTGGGTCCTTAAAATGACATATTAAGCCTACATGTTCAGCTCTGTCAGTAATTCTCTGATGTATCTCCCAATATTCTCCATTCTTCCCCCTTGCTTATTCCATTCTAGTCATACTGGCTTTTTTTCTGTTTCTAGAGCATGCCATGCACTCCCAACTTGGGCCTTAGCATTTTTGTGTCCTGCTTGAATTTTTCTTCCCCCAGTATCAACAAGGCTCACTCCCTCACCTCCTTCAGGTTTTGCCTTTTCAGTAAGTCCTTTCCTGACCACCCTAAGTAAAATTGTGTTTCCCTAGGCAAGGAATTGATGGATCAAAGTGTATTAGTATATGTGTTTTGATAAATATTTTTAAATTACTCCTACCAGCAACATATGAGTATACAAGTTTCCTCCCCATAGTATGACCAACAGAGTGTTTCAACTTTTGAAATTTTGACATCACATTGTAGTTTTATTTGCATTTCTTTTCGTATGAGGGAATTTTAACATCAGTTTAAGAGCCTTTTCTACTTCCATTTTTTAAAAACTGTCAGTTCATATCTTTTGCACACTTTTCTATTGGGATATTGATCTTTCATTTATTTGTAGGAGCTCTTTATATTAGGGAAAGTACTACTTTGTCTATGATATGAGTTGGAAATAAAATTTTTCCAGTTTGCCTTTGACTTTATCTATAGTGGGTTTTTTATGCAGACTTTAAAAAATTGAAAATCTATTTTATCTACATTTTCTTTAATGAGTTTCTAAGTATTGTTCCATACTTTAAATAATTTTTTTAAAGATTTATTTCCCTCCCCTCCCCCAGTTGTCTGTTCTCTGTGTCTATTTGCTGTGTGTTCTTTGTCCGCTTCTGTTGTTGTCAGCAGCACGGGAATCTGTGTTTCTTTGTTGTTGTTGTTGTTGTTGTTGTTGTTGTTGCATTACCTTGCTGTGCCAGCTCTCCTGTGGGTGGCGTCATTCCTGGGCAGGCTGCACTTTCTTTCGCACTGGGCGCTCTCCTTACGGGGTGCACTCCTTGTGCGTGGGGCTCCCCTATGCAGGGCGTGGCGCGGCACTCCTTGCGCGCATCATCACTGCACATGGGCCAGCTCCACACAGGTCAAGGAGGCCTGGGGTTTGAACCGCGGACCTCCCGTGTGGTAGATGGATGCCCTAACCACTGGGCCAAGTCCGCTTCCCTGTACCATACTTTAAAAGGCTTCCCTCATATGAAATTACCCTTTTTAATCACTCTTTTTTTCATGTTCAAATCTTTTATCAATCTGAAATTCATTTTGGTACAAGGTGTGAGGTACACTTCCAACTCTATTCGTTTTCCAAATGGCTCCCTATTTATCTCAGCACCATTTATTTGATACTCCCATCTTTTCTCCATTCACCAGAAAAGTCACCCAGGAGACGCTAAGGCAGAATTTAATGGGTGTGAACTTTGGTTGAGATAAACACTGTATTCTCTTGTGAAACCTCTTAGGAGGGAGCTGAGACTTCAAATATGCCACTGAGAGCTGCCAACATGTCAAACCTGTAATGTGCTAAAAGACCACACCCAGTAAATGCTCATATAATGTTACCAAATTGTAGCTTGAGAAGCGAGCACAGGATTCTTCTATAGTTCCTCCACCTCATGTGTGTTCTTTTTTTTAAAAAAAGATTTATTTTTATTTATTTCTCTTCCCTTCCCCCTTGCCCGCCCACCCCAGTTGTCTGTTCTCTGTGTCCATTCACCGTGTGTTCTTCTTTGTCCACTTCTGTTGTTGTCAGTGGCACCAGGAATCTGTGTCTTTTTGTTGTGTCATCTTGCTGCGTCAGCTCTCCGTGTGTGTGGTGCCACTCCTGGGCAGGCTGAACTTTCTTTTGGGCTGGGTGGCTCTCCTTGCAGGGTGTATTCCTTGCGTGTGAGGATCCCCTATGCGGGGGACACCCCTGTGTGGTACTGCACTCCTTGCACGCATCAGCATTGTGTGTGGGCCAGCTCCACACGGGTCAAGGAGGTCCTGGGTTTGAACTGTGGACATACCATGTGGTAGGTGGACGCTCTAACAGCTGAGCCTTCATGTGTGTTCTAATAATGTGAAAACATGGAAGAGAATACTCAGCTTTTTGGTGGTTTGCTTTGCAGACTTAGTCCATCAATATGTGAGAAAGACTAGACCATAGTATTTGCAAATCATCTTGAACTATGGAGAAGAACAGTGCTGTTGCAATTCTCATATGTTATCTTACAGATTTCAAGCATGTGATTATGGCATCAGCATTCTAGATTTAATGGAGTTTTGTTTAAATTAGTATAAAATCACCAATATCTGCTCAACTAGTTATGAAACTGGGCCACTGGGTGTGAATTATGGGGGCTGAAGTTTGTGGGGGATTGGGATGGAATGCCTCGGGACTGGTGATATCATATAAGACCATTAGATCTAGTTCACCTGTCTACTAGGATGCTTTTTAAACTAGGGCACTCATCTATTATTCAATGATAATTGTATCAATAATGCTGACATTAAGATACTGTAAAGTCCTGCTGTACCTTTTGAAATAAGTTCCAAGTCATCAAAAATTAATTATGAAAAATGCAATTTGATTTTTAAAGGTATTTGGTTGTTTTCCTTAATGGAAAGACCAAGTGGCATAATGGTTAGGGGTTTTGTTCAGGAGGCAGACAGTGCAAGTTTATTTTTGGTTCTTCTACTTTTTATCCTAGTGACTTTGAGCAAGTTACCTAACCTCTGTAAACCTTAATTTCCTCATCTGCAAAACAGTTATACTAATAGTACCTACTGTTACAGGGATTAGTGAGAAAACCCATTTACAGTACTTAGCATTTCTCCCCATCTGACTGGCAAAGATAAAAAAAAGTTTAATAGTACATATGTTGCTGAGAGTGTGGTGGAGATTGGGGGCACACACATTGCTTGAGGGAGTGTAAATTGTTACAACCTCCTCTATAAAACATTTTGACAATGTTTATCAGAATTACAGGTGCACAAACTATCTTTTGACAAGCAATCCTTCTCGATAAAATTTATTGAATATATGTCCTTGTAAATAAGCAAACTGCTATCTGTATCCTGATATTTATTATATTTCAACACAGTTAGAATGGAAACAACTTAAGTCTCCATCTATAAAATTTTCTTTTTTTAAAATTAGAGCAGTTGTAGGTTAAAAAAAAAATCATGCATAAAGGACAGAGTTCTCCTATATTTTCCACGCACAAACACAGTTTTCCCTATTATTATATTTTACATTAATGTGGTAACTTTGTTACAATTGATGAAATAATATAATTATATAATTATCTATAGTCCATAGTTTACATTAGGGTTCACTCTTTGAGTTGTTCAGCTTCTTTTTTTAAAATTCAATAACATATACACAATCTAAAGTTTTCCATTTTAACCACTTTCATATATATATTTCTGTACTGTTAATTATATTCACAATGTTGTGTTACTATCACCACCATTCACCAAAAAATCTTTTCCATCACTCCAAACAGAAGTTCTGTACCAATTAAGCATTAAATCCCCATTCCCCATCCCTATCCTATCCCAGGTAACCCTGCATTCTAGTTTCTGACCCTACGAGTTTAAGTATTCTAATTATTTCAAATCAATGACAACATACAATGTTTGTCCTATTGTCTCTGGCTTATTTCATTCAAATTGATGTCGACAAATTTCATCCAGGCACCAGAACTTCATTCCTTTTGATGACTGAGTAATATTCCTTTGTATGTTTATACCACATTTTGTTTACCCATTCATCTATTGATGGACACTTGGGTTGCTTCCACCTTTTGGCAATTGTGAATTATGCCGCTATGAACATCAGTGTGCAAATACCTGTTTGAGTCACTGCTTTCAATTCCTTTGGGTATATACCTAGTAGTGGGATTGCCGGATCATATGGTAGTTCTATACTTAACTTTCTGAGGAACCTCCAAGCTGTCTTCAACAGTGACTGTGCCATTTTATATTCCCACCAACAATAAATGAATGTTCCTATTTTTTCCATATCTTCTCCAACTCTTTGTTAGGAGGTTTTTGATGACTGTTTTAATCTCTTTACTAGTAATTGGTTTGTTGAGATTTTCTATTTCTTGAGTAAATGTAGGTAGTTTGTGTGTTCTAAGAATTTGTCCATTTCATCTAGATAATCTAATTTATTGACATGCCATTGTTCATGGTATCCTCTTATAGTCCTTTTTTTAATGTTAGCTTTCTGTTTTGTTTTAATTATTATTTTTAAAGAAGTTTTAAATTACATAAATGTTACATTGAAAATATAGGGGATTCCCATATACCTCACCATTCTCTCTCCCACACTTTTCCCCATTAATGACATCATTCATTAGTGTGATACATTTGTTATAATTGATGGACAAATTTTGAAGCAATGCTACTAACCATGGTCTATAGTTTACATTACGGTTTACACTTTGCCTTGCGCAATCTTATAATTCTTTTATTTCAGCGGGGCCAATAGTAATGTCCACATTTTCATTTCTGATTTTCATTATGTATACCTTTTCTCTTAGTTTCATTGTCAATCTAGTCAAAGGTTTGTCCATTTTATTGATCTTTTCAAAGAATCAACTTTCCGTTTCCTTTATTCTATTGTTTTTTAAAATTTTCTATTTTATTTATTGTCATTCTAGTCTTTGTTATTTCTTTTCTTCTGTAACTTTGTGTTTAGTTTGTTCTTCTTTTTCTAGTTCTTCCATTTGTGAGGTTAGGTCTCCACGTTAAGATCCTTTTTCTCTTTTAAATGAAAGCACTTAGAGCTACAAACCTCCCTCTCAGCACTGCCTTTAGTATATTGTATAAGTTTTGTTATATTGTGATTTCATTTTCATTTGCCTCAAGGTATTTCCTCATTTCTCCTATGATTTCATTTTTGATCCATTTGCTTGTTTTTGAGTGTGTTATTTAATTTCCACATATTTGTGCGTGTTCCAGCTCTCCCTCTGTTACTGATTTCTACCTTTAATCCACTGTGGCCAGGGTAGATGCATTTTATGTTTCAATATTGTTAAACTTATTGAGACTTGTTTTGTGACCTAACATATGGTCTATCCATCTGCACTAGAGAAGAACGTGTATTCTGCTGCTCTTGGTGAAGTGTATTATATATGTCTGTTAGATCCAGTTGGCTAATAGTATCATTTAATACATTATTTTGATCTTCTGTCTAGATGTTTTATCCATTATTTAAAGTGGTGTATTGAGGTTTTCTACTATTAATGTGGTGCTGTTTATTTCCTCCTTCAAATCTGTTGAAATTAGCTTCATGTATTTTGGGTCTCTGCTTTTTGCAGATATATTTATAATTGTTATACCTTCTGGTTAAATTGACCCCGTTTTTATATATAGTGTATTATAAGGGACTTTTTGATGCATTCATGCAATCATAAACGATACTGTAAGAAAGAGCAAGGAAACGCTATGGTATAGAGCATTGCTGGGATATCCTGTTTATCTGAAGAAGGAAAGTGTAGAACAGTGTGTAAAACCAGGGGCTGGCAGTGGGTAATACTTACATTTAATCATAGAAATGCTCAAGAAAAGCACCCCAAATCTGGTAGCATTGATTTCTTCCAAATCTGGAAATTGGATGAGTGGGTTGCCAGGAAACTTTAAACATATATTCTTTTGTTTTTTTAATTTTTTATTCTGTGATTTTTATTTTATTTTGTTTTATTTCACATATATTCTTTCTCATCTTTTGATTGTACTCTGTGAATATGTCACTTATTTTTTAATAAAGTGAACATAAATTCCATAGAACCCTCAAGTCATATAGTATATATATATACATATAATATAAAATATTATCCCTTATTTAAATTTTATCTTAAATACTAGTTTAATAATGATTGTTTTCCACTAAAATAAAAATATCCAAGGATTAAAAAAAAAATCTACTCTTTAAAATTTTAATTACTGCAAATTTAAAGTATACAATTAATTTTAAACAATAAAACTGGCTTTAATATAATTATAAGAGTATTTCTTTTGGCTCATGAAGTTCTAAAATCTAGTTCTGGGAAGCGGATGTGGCTCAACTGATAGAGCATCTGCCTACCATATGGGAGATCCAGGGTTTAAACCCAGGGCCTCCTCGCCCATGTGATGAGCTGGCCCACACTCAAAAGCTGCCACATGCAAGGAGTGCCATGCCATGCAGGGGTGTCCCCTGTATAGGGGAGCCCCACGCACAAGGAGTGGCCCGCATTGAGCCACCCCATGCAAAAAAAGCACAGCCTGCCCAGGTGTGGCACTGCACACATGAAGAGATGATGCAGCAAATGATGCAACAAAAAGACACACAGATTCCTGGTGCTGCTGAGAATGCAAACAGACACAGAAGAACATACAGTGAATAGACACAAAGAACAGACAACTGGGGGGGGGGGAAGGGGAGAAAAATAAAATAAATCTTAAAAAAAAATACAATAGCACCATATGCTTATATATGAGCTTAAGTATGTGTGCTTTTAAAAAAATAAAATAAGGGAAACAGACTTGGCCCAGTGGTTAGGGCATCCGTCTACCACATGGGAGGTCCGCGGTTCAAACCCTGGGCCTCCTTGACCCATGTGGAGCTGGCCCATGCACAGTGCTGATGCGCGCAAGGAGTGCTGCACCACGCAGGGGTGTCCCCCGCGTAGGGGAGCCCCATGCGCAAGGAGTGTGCCCTGTAAGGAGAGCCGCCCAGCGCGAAAGAAAGTGCAGCCTGTCCAGGAATGGCGCCGCCCACACTTCCCATGCCGCTGACAACAGACAAAGAAACAAGACAAGACGCAGCAAATAGACACAGAGAACAGACAACCGGGGGGCGGTGGGGAGGGGAATTAAATAAATAAATAAATCTTAAAAAAAATAAAATAAAAAATAAAATAAAATCTAGTTCTTTGCATTTACATTTCTCTAAAGGTATTAAAATATTGGCAATATATTTACTTAGGTAATGAGCATGACTTGAAGGAAATGTTTTCCATATGTAAATGAAAATTCCCTCTTGAGTTAGTCTTTGAACAATTGGAACTCTTGGTAGATAACAGGTATCATTTAATTTATTCTCAAACATTTTGAAGAAGGAATGGAAAATCCTAGAACTTGCATTAAAATGATTTGCTTATGTATTACCAAGTTTTGCTTATAATTCTGAGTTTTGAGCAAATTTGGAATGAATTGAGAATAAATGGGAATTCTTTTTCCATTTGACTTATATGTATTTAGACTATTAGGCTGTAATACCTCATTTCTCAATAAACTGTTCACCTAGGTTTCTCAGTCTCACCAGCTGTTTCACTGTTGACATTCTCTCGTTTCCCCCCATATCTTGGTAATAATGGCCTGATGTCTTTCACTGGTTTTTAATTTCTTGCACATACACAGCTTTCAGGCCATGATTTCTATTTTTATTTATATGATGTTAACATTAGTCCCTCTAATTTGCTAATGTCCTAGCCTAGTGAAGAGCTTTCCTTCAAGACTTAGTTCAAATGGTAGCACTCCTATGAAACTGTTACTAAGACCTCCAAAGTTAGATCTCCCAGTTTTTCTTCCCTAGTATTTTGACTCCATCTCCATTTTCTATTATATGCTTTAAGGATCTCTCCCTTCCACCCGACAGTGGACTCCTTACAAGCTGCAGTTCTGTTTTTCCTCCTTGTAACTATGAGCAGTGCCTGGCATGACTTAGGTATTCAGTAATTTCTTCTGAATAAAGACCAATTTTTCCAGTAGATGTGTTACAGCCTAATGGGAGTACTTCAGCAAATGTTATCACTTTTTTACAATATTTTGATATTAAATATAAAAGTAAATCAAATTAATATTTAGTGTGTCCCTATCCAGCATGTCTCAAAAGTCAGAGTACAGAGTAATTCTGTTTTCCTAGATCAGATTTCAGTGTGATTGTGCAATCAATAATTGTGATATAAACTCCCCATTTTAAGCTTAAATGATTAATTTTTTAAAAAGATTTATTTATTTGTTTCTCCCCCCATACCCCCCCCATTTGTCTGTTCTCTCTATTTGCTGCGTGTTCTTCTTTGTCCGCTTCTGTTGTTGTCAGCAGCACAGGAATCTGTTTCTTTTTGTTGCGTCATCTTGTGTCAGCTCTCTGTGTGGGTGGCGCCATTCCTGGGCAGGCTGTACTTTCTTTCCCCCTGGGTGGCTCTCCTTAACGGGGTGCACTCCCACGCGGGGGATACCCCTGTGTGACAGGGCACTCCTTGCGCGCATCAGCACTGCGCATGGGCCAGCTCCACACGGGTCAAGGAGGCCCGGGGTTTGAACCGCGGACCTCCCATGTGGTAGACGGACGCCCTAACCACTGGGCCAAGCCCGCTTCCCCTGTCTTTCTTTTTAAAGGATCTTCTTTCAGGTAAATGTAAATTTTTCCTTCTGAGGAAAGGAATACTGAGGATTTGAAAAATTCAATTGTTTTTGCATTATCAAGTAAGAGTAAAATTAATACTATTGCTTCTCAGAAAAGGAATACACATACAACTTCTCTTTTGTCATGTCATTTCCAATTCCTAGAAGAATCTTGTTATACTGAGAATCTGATTTCTGCTGGTGACAGAGATACTCCTGTTCCCTAGTGGAATCTGTTATCTTCCATTTGTTCAATATTCTAGCTCAGAAAAACAACTATCCTTAAGTACTTAAATACTCACAGCCTGAGAGTCATTCTTCAATTCTGACCTTTAATTATTGCTTTTGTAGTGGAGGCAGTTTTCGCTATATGATTCAATGCAGGGATCCTAGGTTAGGATACTCCCTTTCATGTTAATACCTTGTCAACACCAATGATTCCTCTAGGAGTAGAGTCATTTTGTCTTCTCAAAGAGTTACATGTTAATCTCTTTGGAGTTCCAATTTTACTGTGAGGGCCAGTAATTTTGACTCTCTACAGATTGGACCTTGAAACTTCCTTCACCACCCCTGGTGTCCTTTCCTTTTTTTTAAGATTTAGTTTATTTATCCCCCCACCCCACCCCTTGTGGCTTGCTTGCTGTGTGCTCTCTATGTCCATTCACTCTGCGTTCTTCTGTGTCTGCTGGTCTCCCTTTGTTGAGTCATCTTGCTGTACCAGCTCTCTGTGGGGGTGGGCTGTCAGCTCTCCATGGGTGCAGGCCAGCCTGCCTTCACAAGGAGGCCCTGGGAAGCAAACCCAGGGCCTCCCATATGGTAGACAGGAGCCCAGTCTGTTGAGCCACATCCACTTCGCCCTGATGTCCTTTTAATTTCTTACCTTTGACATGGGGGTGAGTGTTGCTTTAAATCTATCTGGAGCCCTAGTAAGGACCTCTGTGATCCACAACCTATGCCCAGATAAAGGTAGAAACTCAGATATGTATGAAATACAATATTGTTTTTCTATAACTCAGCGCAAATTCTATTTTGAATTTTCTATTTCAAGTGACAAGATTAATCCCATAATCTGTGTTAATTCGCGGTATTCCTCCTGGGGATTAGATCTAAATTTGAGAGGCCCTAATATGGTGGCATGGTGGCAAGTTTTGGGGTTGGGAACTCTGGTTCTCAATGTCACCTGACATCCATTGAGAAATTCATCATCCCAGCTCAGTCATTCTCACAGGCTTCTGTTGATTTGAGTTCCTATCTGTAAATTCCCTTTAGTTCTGGAGGCTCTCTTTCCTCTTTCATTTCACATCTGGGAGTACAGGGACATTGCTTTGCTCCTATTCTAAATTAGGCCATAGGAAATCTCTGGAAGCCTGTTTAGTTCCCATCTGCTTGCTCACACCAAGAGTCCATGTCCTCTCTCTGGAGCCTGTGCCTTCCCAGGGCTGAATTCAGGAAATAGGGCACATTTTCCCTCTGTTCTCAGATCTCACAAACTCATCTATGGGTGGCTTTTTGCTTCCCGGAGATGTGTCTGAGGAACATGGTACAGACTCCCTATCTCTCAGAGAATGGACATCTGCCCTGCCATTGCTTCCACTCCTGCTATTCTCCTATGACCAGGCACAACTCCTTCCCTAACATAAGGAAAAGGTCTTTTTGTTTAGGTGGGGTTTTTGTTTTGTTTTGTTTTTTTCTGAGAGTGGAAAGTCATGCTCTTAAAAAGATGTTTTGTCTGAATCTTTCCTATGCAGTAATCTTTTCTGTACCTCCAGAGGCAAGACTTTTGTCTGCTTTCTTGCACTTATATTTTAATTTTAAAGCAATGAGCACAGATTGCCTAGTTGCTTCCTTGGGCGGTGGGGGAAGGGGTAGGCAGAGTGTGAGTGAAGAGAATGTTGTTGGGGAAGGGACCACACTTATGAGGAATAATAAAAATAACAGATTCTCAGAGCAAATAGTCCCCCTTCCATCCAGAAGAAATTGTGCCCATAGCACTAAGGAATGTTGTACGCCCTTTGGCCCTTCTGCTCCGTTCCTTGCTAAGCAACGGAAAGGTGTCAGAACTCAAAAAACCTCTTCTAAGCAAGGAGACTGATAGTAGGACAGATTGTCTTCTAGGAGAAAACTTTATCATCTTATTAGAGATCCAGTTCTGGAGTGGTTTTAAAAGGTACGATTCTTTGGTTTGGTTTGGTTCTAGGAATCTTTATATAAAGCTGTTACTTTACTGTGAAAAATCTAAACAGTGAAAAAAACATTTAGTCTTTTACACTACAAAACCTGTGTAACAGGAAGAATCACATTCTTTTTTTCTAAGAATGTAGAAGCATCTTCAAGCACTTTTGAAGTTCTAACTTTCATTTTGAAATACATCGATATTAATAATTATTAAAGTATTAGTTATTAACAGTTAATAACTATGCATACTTACTGAGTGCTTATGTGTTCGATGTTTTTTTTTAAGATTTATTTATTTCTCTACCCCCCACCCAACGCCCCAGTTGTCTGTTCTCTGTGTCTATTTGCCTCGTGTTCTTCTTTGTCCGCTTCTGTTGTTGTCAGCCCCATGGGAATCTGTGTTTCTTTTGGTTGTGTCATCTTGTGTCAACTCTCCGTGTGTGTGGCGCCATTTCTGGGCAGGCTGCACATTCTTTCATGCTGGGTGGCTCTCTTTGTGGGGCACACTCCTTGCGCTTGGAGCTCCCCTACGCGGGGGACACCCATGCATGGCACGGCACTCCTTGTGCGCATCAGCACTGCGCATGGGCCAGCTCTGCACGGGTCAAGGAGGCCCGGGGTTTGAACTGTGGACCTCCCATGTGGTAGACGGACGCCCTAACCACTGGGCCAAGTCCGCTTCCCTGTGTCCGATGTTAACACAAATAATTCTATATTTAATCCTCATAAAACCCTTAGGAGATACATATTATCTAACTTTACAGATAAGGAAACTGAGGCACAGAGAGGCTAAGTAACTTGTCTAAAGTCACAAGTTAGCATCTGCTAGAGCTTGGATTTAAACCTTGGAAGTCTGATGGCAAAGCAGAAGTGTCACTAGTGCCTAGTTAATGATAATTATATTCTTTATGATAGTGGTTCAGAGTACAAGTGACAATTCTAGCAATGATAAGCTTAAAGGTGATTTTTTAAGCTAGTAGATCATAATAAAAATTTTTATGTGAATTTATAATTGTCATATATGTGAGATGAGGTGTAAGTTACCAGTTCACTAGCTTAGAGATGCTAGGAATTATTTTTGTTTGTGATAGTCTCAAAAAGTCCTTGGACATGAGACTGGGCTAGAGAAGAATTTTGATTGCTCTGTTTCTCATGGGACACAAAGATTTTGTGCTGAGCCATCCCGGATCATCAGAGCACCACAAGGAATAAGCACTATGGACCTGAAGGACAGCGACCTGTGAGAAATAAACATTTTACATGAATTTTAATGTGCTGGAATATGAAAGAATCAGCATGGAGAGCTGATACAGGGAATCTCCTCAAATTACACATCATAGAGGTCTATTAAACTGTCCTTCTCCTTCATTAGATGGACGAGTTGTATAGTTTAGAATAAGGAATTTATCTTTTTCATCACTGTATCATCAGCACTTAGAAAAATGCCTGACAAATAGTAGCCCAATAAATATTTGTCAAAGAAATAAATCAACTTTTGCTAAGTATGGCAGGCATACCTATATACGCATGCATTTTTGTAATGACAGAACTTTGTGATTATAAAGAAAGAGTAATCAGTATAAAATCTCTATTGATTTGTCCTAGAATTTTCCCATTTGTCTTTGCAAAAAATATGTTATTTTAACAACTCCTTCACAAGTTAGTTTATAAAGAACACCTAGTAAGTAATACATCTAAAAAAGTGATTTTTTACCTTTTAAAAGACTTTTTATTATGGAAAATTTCAAAAATACAAAAATAAAGAGAATAACATAAATCCCCACACACCAATTATCTGGTTTCTAACCCTGGCCAATTTTGCTTCAGCCATAACTTCACTCACGCTCCTGCCTCTAGATTATTTTAAAGCAAACTCAGACACCAAATCATTCAGTGTCACAGTGATTTTAAAGAGTCCTTGCATAACAATGCTTTAGAATTTACAAAGCAAATACATACACATTATCTCTTTTCCCTTCTCATATCTCTGTACGTTCCTCTTTACTGAAAAGGAATCAGGTTAAGAGAAATTAAATTTTAGTTGGTCACACTCCTATAAATATCGTTGTCAGAACTTGAATCCAGTTAAAAAAATCAGCCTTAGTACTTAGGCCCTAGGGTATGACATTGCAGGCCACTTTAAGTTGAGAGTAGGTAGCTGGCTGCTCTTTTAAGTCTAATCCTTTTAATTTTTATGTCTTCTGAGATTAGGCAGCAAGCAGGAGTGAGCCTTCATCATTCTCCTCTGCAGGTATTTTGATTGGGAAAACCTGGACTGGTCCTTTCCTCCAAAAAGCCACTGAGGTTGTTGCTACAGGTTATTCAAGGTTTCTACTGTCTGCAGCATTTGGTCTAAGTTCTGTCACTTCTACTGAATTGTAAGGTCAGCTACCTTGATTAGCTACCACAGGTTTGTGTCAGGCATTGCACTAAGGTATTTATGTCTTTAATCCTCAAAATGACCCTCCAATGTTAGCTTTTTTTTAACTCTCAATTTCCAGAAGAGCAAAAAGCGATTCAGTAAAGTGCAGAGCTAACGCATCTGGATGTGTCTCCAAAGCTCTTATACACCACGATGACAGGAAAGGCGACGAAACTCAAGGAAAAAAGATTAAGAAAAATTGGGGCTGTTAAACCCCAAAAATGACAAAACTAGCGCAGAGCAGAGAAGGCAGAGAAAGCGGCCGGAGCCCGCAAACCACCCGCCACGCCCTTCTGCTCTAGCGCGCTGAAGCACCGCCCAGCGGCGGAAGTCGGTCCATGGCTTCCGGCCCCTGCGGCGGAAGTAGCTCGTTGGCACCGCGCCAGCTCTCCGCGAGAGCGGTGCTTTCCGTGTGACCTACCGGGCGGCCAAGAGGTGATCTGATACCTTTCTAACGCGTCTGCAAGTCAAGATGTCGCACCCGTCCCCCCAGACTAAGCCATCCAACCCTAGCAATCCCCGAGTCTTCTTTGACGTGGACATCGGAGGGGAGCGAGGTGAGTCGAGTCCGACGCCCGCGGAATGGCCCCGAGGAGGTCAGGGTTCCCTGGATTTGGGGCATCCCTGTGGCTTGAAGGGCACGGCTGACCTGACCTGACCGCTGGAACGGGCTCGGGAATCTGAGGCTAGGTTGAGCCAGTACCTTTGTACCACTGCCATCGGTCATGCGGAACTTTCTGGAAATTTCTGGCTCTGGAAATGTAGCTGCCTCGGGCCTACGTCTCTCTCGACTTGGTTGCATCATTCCATCACCTTGTGCTATCGGGTTGGCATATTACTTTATGTTTGTAATGGAACCGTTCAGAAAGTCCACGGGAATATGCTTGGGTTAGTCTTCAGTTACCCCATATGTCTTTTGCCACAAAAAATAAATGAGCCTATGTCTTTTGCCACAAAAAAAATAAATGAGCCCTTGCCATGTTTATAAATTAAAGTGAATTTGCGTATTGCTTTTTCCTTATTGTTTACTCTTAACTTAGAGGTCCAGTTGAAGCATGTGAATATTTTTTCCATTATAGTGTTGGAGAAATGAGTTCAAAGGTGCAATGTGGTTGCCCTGGTTACATAGCAACTCAGAAGTGCATAAGGCCTTGTGAATGGGGAAGGATGCGCTTTTGTACTAAAGCACCATGTTAAAATTGCTGGCTGCGCAGCATGCATTTGAGTGCATGTACACAAGGATATATCAGGATTCAGGAATCCCATGGATGGATGTGGATACACACGTACACAGTCTCTCTCTTTCACTGACGTGTACTTTATTTTGGGAACTAGTGCTGGGTTTTAATTTCACTTGCCTGGGATTGTCTAGAAGGGAAACGTTTTTCATTTTGCCTGGAAGCCTGCCCTAGGCAGGTTCCACAGAGCACAGAGGCTACAGTTATACCTAAAATTGGACCAGCATGTCCAGTTAACAGGTATTTAATTTCCTCCTGTTAGCTATTTGGAAATTCTGAGTGCAAGTGGAAGACATTAATCAGAATTTAAAACCATGTATGCTTTGGGTTGTGATTTGATCACCTCTTTCCCATATAGAAGGTCTCAACTTAAACCCCAGTACCTCCTTAAAAAAACCAACCATCGTGTTCCCTGTATAGAGTTAACTTGCTGGCTACTGTAATTACTTACATTCTTTATATGGTATAGAAAAATAATTGTTTCAAATTAATCTAGATAGGTGATACTTCCTTTTGGTAGATTAAACCTGAATATTAGAAAAAATGACCAAAAAATGAAAACTTGGAAATTCATGGATAATTTTAGTCACCATAATTGACCCAACTATTCTTTTATTATTTGCCTATTTGGGTGTTTATTTTACATACTAATAAGATTTCATTTTCTTTTTTAGTTGGTCGGATTATCTTAGAATTGTTTGCAGATATTGTACCCAAAACAGCAGAAAATTTTCGTGCATTGTGTACAGGAGAAAAAGGCATTGGATCCACCACTGGGAAACCTCTTCATTTCAAAGGATGTCCTTTCCATCGAAGTATGTGTTCATTTTCTGAATCTGATTGTTCTTCAAATAGGTAATCAGTTCCTGTTCAGCAGGAGTTTGGGAAGACAACACTAAGCAGGGGAGAAGGTTAAAGGTACTATTAGTTTCTAAGAATATGTTTTGCCATCTGAGGCAGTAGCTGGGTTTCATAAAGTTGAACTAGAGAGGTGGGATTAATAAAAATTTCCCTCTCCATGTATTACAGGGGGGCCATTAAGATTTGTCGATGAAGACATAGACTATCCTAACTTGTAACATTCCTCTAAGGATGACAACAATGAGAAGGGCTCATGGTGATGATAAATAAGTTGAACTTATTATTGCTTAGTGATTATTTGATGGTTTCTTCCCTAGACTGTAGGTTCCTTGAGGTCAGGAGCCATATCTTCTCACCATTTTTTCTCCTTCTAGTATAGTTATTGAGTAAGCACTGAAGAGATACTTGATTAATGAATAACTTGAATTATATGTTACATTTTTATTAAAAACTTGATTAAGAAAAATTAGCGATTTTAAATTGTTTTTTAAAATTTAAAAATATTAACTGATTTTTAAATTTTAAATAAAATCCCAGGATGTTCTAATAAAGATCAGGAAAGCATTAATATAGTAGACTGCTCTCTTTCAAAATGTCTGCATGCAAGGTTGGCTGTTCACCAGTGTCGGAGAACTATACATTTAAATCATTCTCTAAATGATAAGGGTAGCAGCTTACTGTGCCTAGACAGTTTGTTCAAAGAACGTGATTTATGCTGAACACCTGCTTTCCTTTTCAGATTCTGGAATTTGGTATGTGCTAAGCAGAAAGTGCCTACATGATGAGTCTCCCGTAAAAACCATGGGATCTGAGTCCCGTAATAGGCTTTCCTACGTAGAAACTTCTCACACATATAATTGCATTGTCATTGGTGGGGAAGAGTGGTTATGTTACTTTTCATGGGAGGGAGGGAAAACAAGAAAGCCTGCATTTAGGTTCCTCCAGAACTGGCATTTTCCCTTATTATCTATTTCCCTTTGCTGTGTCACTGTAGTAAGACCAAGTGCTGAGTTTTCAGGGTTCTTATAGGGAATCTGAATGTGGGGTTGGTCTTGGGAACCCTTGACACAAATAGTATTATTTGCTGAAGTACTTCTGTTAGGGTGTGACAGATCTACTGAGAGAACTCCATCTTTATGCAGCAGATATTATTGAGTAGTATGTGTCTAGCCACCTGCATATTGTTACAAATGTGAAAAAACAGTTTCTGCATTCAAAGAGTCCGCTGTTTAGTGGATGAGATAAATCATAGTGTTATAAAATGGAGGCAGAGATAAGATACTATGTGAGAAAGATTAGGAGATCCAACTTTGGGGTCCCAGTAACAGTTTTATAGGGGAAGTGCCATTTGAATTAAGTCTTTGAGGGTTAGTGGTAGATGAGGCGGTAAAAGTAGTTGCATTTAGCTTATGAGAAGTGTGGAGTTTTTGTGGGGATAAGTAGGAGAAAGGCAGACATCTTTTTTTCTCTAACATCCATTTTTTTTTTTTTTTTTTGTAGTTATTAAGAAATTTATGATTCAGGGTGGAGACTTCTCAAATCAGAATGGAACAGGTGGAGAAAGTATTTATGGTGAAAAATTTGAAGATGAAAATTTCTATTATAAGGTATAATAGATGAAAATGCATGTTTATTGCTAATATAAAGGTTATTATTTATCTGTAATCCTTGGATTAAGATCCCAATAAATGTCTCAGCTGTGCTTAGATTCTCCTTTTCTTGTAAAAGGTATCATGTTTGTAAATATGCATCTTTAATATGGAAAGTTTTCATCTAGTAATGATTTTATTTGGCTGATGTATTATAGTTATGTCAATGTGATCCAGTCCTTTCATGCTTTAGTTTAGTCAGTGAGTTTTTAAGTGAAGCCACCATATGGCAAAATTGTTTCCAGGAAACATCTTCTCATTACGGGTAGGATGGTAACTTGTGCATCTTTATCCTTGAATTTGAAGAGTAACAAACCACCGTTAATATCCAGGATGTTAGGATTTGCAAACTAGTGGGTGTGGTTAATGCCCAAACTCCTAAAGGACATTAGTGGAGTGTATTCTTTCTTAAATCATTGTCCCACCATATAATTGGGGTATATTATATCACTCATGAGAATGGACATGTAAGTGTAAAACAAAGTGTAAAAACAAAGCAGTTCTTTGGAAATAAGAAATACGAGCAAGCTAATTAGGATAATTTGAAAAGAAAATATCATCAGTCTTCAAAATAGTATTTATTGCTTGCAACTGTATGCTCAATACTGTTACTGATACCAGAGGGTTTATAAAAATAAAAGGCCATGATGACAAGGACTTTATAATCTTACTGGGGGAGACAAGATTTAAAACACGTGGAACAACTGGAGAATAATACAGCATGAAAATAAATGCTAAATTGATTGATATTTTACATACTATAGGAGAAAGATTTGTATTTGTATCCAAATTATTAAGGATAAAATATGGGACTTGAGTTGGGCAAGCAGGCCTTTGTAAGGTAGCTAGACATTTGGTTAGGCAGAGAATAGTTTGGTCATGATTTGTAAAATACTAACATACAGATAAAAGACAAGCAAGGCTGTGTGTGAGAAAAGACAAGGCAGCAGGAGGCTGAGTTAGTATTTTAGTTAATGTTGTAGGAAAAACACCACAAAAAGGAGGCTGCCGGAAAAATGATAAAAGAAAGGGACCGATAGAAAGGATACATGGTTCTTGCCTTCTGCAAACTTGGTGGTCTTGAAAATTGAATTAGATTTACATTGGAGGGGTAGAAGGCATTTTAAGTGGGAAAACTAACATAAGAATTACAATGTGTGGGCCAAGAAGGAATAAATTTAGAAAGCCTAAGAGATGAAGTGGGAAGATGGAAAAAATTGTGTTTCACAGACCTTTTGAACAGGTTGAGGCAAAGGTAGTTTATTTTGGGCAGTATCTGAAGGAGCAAGTCATGTAGGATGAAAGATACAACATTTGAGTTCTTTTTGAGATTAGGATAGTATGTCCATTCTGAGTTCAGTATTCCAACAGTATTCCCAGTTTATTGATGTGTACAGGAAGAAAGACTCATAAACGTGGGAAGACTGTTCATATATTTTCAGAAAAGAGAATCATAAAAAGGGCAAAACATATTATTAGATTTCCTGAATTTAGCATCTTCATCTTAAAGATGGTCAATACGGTCAATTTAGAAATACCAATACATCCCCATTGTTTTTATTATTTGATTTCATAAGCTTTTATTAAAGTTTAAGGAATAGGTGCCCTATGTTTTATGAATTAAAGGTTGCAATTTATACAAAGTTGGGATACCCTACCTTGTTTGAGCTAAATTATATTGTAATCCACCCTAGTTTTGTGTATGGCCAGTAAGAGAACTATTTCAGACTAGTATCTCTAATCTTTTTCTTTTAATGATTTTTATTTTGCAGCATGATCACGAGGGTTTGCTGAGCATGGCAAATGCAGGCTGCAATACAAATGGTTCTCAGTTCTTTATCACAACAGTTCCAACTCCTCATTTGGATGGGAAGCATGTGGTGTTTGGCCAAGTAATTAAAGGAATGGGTGTGGCAAGGATTCTGGAAAATGTAGAAGTGAAAGGTGAAAAGCCTGCCCAAGTAAGTAAAAAGTTGTAGTGAAATACAATTATTTATCTTAAGGAAATCTAAGTAAAAGGACATCAGGTAATAGCTGGAAAAATGCTACAGTTACTTTTGCTTTAGAAGCCTGGATCTGCTGCTTTTTCTTTGACATTTTTTTCTACAATGGATAAGAAGATTAGGCTGGTTTTTAAGGAGATGTCCTCATTTCAGCTTCAATGTTGGTGATCACTGATGGACTAACTTCTCCCTATACCTGCAGAACTTTGAGTCAGTACGCACAGTAGAAAGAGGAAGGGAAGCCTAGACTCTTTGTCTGTCCTCTGCCATTAGTTATTTCACCTTGATCTTGTTATTTAACTTCTCTTGGCCTCTTTTCCTCATCCTGTATAAATCACTTACCGGTTTAGACTGTATTATTTTTAAAGATCCTTGTGAGTCTTTGAATAAGAATGTCCATAATACCAACCAAACTAATAAAACAGGGTGAGTTGGATTTGGGAACTCAGATACCTGCAGAGAGGTGTTAATCAGTGCCTACAGGGAACAGGGTAAACTGAAAACACATGCCCCACCTAGAGAAAATTACACAAAGATAAAATTTTCAACTTAATCTGTGTCCACTGAGCTCCTAAATAATAATAAAATATTTTTGTGACAGTGACCCTTAATGTGTTAGTTGGATTATATGTAAAAGGCATTATATTAGAACAGATAGAGGCGTCTTCTTCTATCTGTAGTTTTACAAGTGACTTGGACAGTGTTACATAAGACTTGCAGCTGTATAGCTTTCTAAAGACAATTTTTTTTTTTAACCTCTCATTAGTATGATAGTGCACTTCTACAATTTAGGATTATCTTTACAGTTGTGCGTTATTGCAGAATGCGGAGAATTGAAGGAAGGAGATGATTGGGGAATATTCCCAAAAGATGGCTCCGGTGACAGTCATCCAGATTTCCCTGAGGATGCAGATATAGATTTAAAAGATGTGAGTACTTTCAGATTAGTCAGACTTTTTTTAATGTACTAAAAATATTTAGTACTGAAAGTTTGAACTTTCTGTATCAGTCTATTCTAATGATTAATTACCTAATAAAGTCTAATATATTTGTATTCATTTTTTTACAGGTAAATAAAATTTTGCTAATAACAGAAGACTTAAAAAACATTGGAAATACTTTTTTCAAATCCCAGAACTGGGAAATGGCCATTAAAAAATACGCAAAAGTTCTAAGGTAGTACAATACTTCTAATAAATCGCTTTTAAGGAAGTGGATGTGGCTTAACATGCTTGAGTGCCTGCTGCTCTTCCACATGGGATGTCCCAGGTTCGGTTCCCCATGCCTCCTGAAAAAACAAAAACAAACAACAAGCAAAACAAATGAAAAAACCACCTCAGGCACGCTAATGTGGCTCAGTGATTGCACGCTGGATTCCCACATACAGGGTCCTGGGTTCAATGACTGGCCCCTGGTACCATAAAAAAATTGCTTTTGAGAACTTGTAGATTAAATTACAAACAAATTCAGCTGTTCATTGTATTTCTGGCAAATTACTTGTAGAATAACTAGGTATGGTGAAATGTCGCATTTGTTTCATTCCCACCAAGTTATTTTGAAAAATTTCTATATACCAAAAAGTTGAAACAAGACCAGGACATGAGTACCCATATACTTTGTTACTTCCACCAGTTTTTAACTTTTGCAGTATTTGTTTGAAACTGGTTTGAAAGGGAGTTGCAGATACCATGGCACTTTGCCCTTAACTATTTATTTCTGTATGTATTTCCTAAGAAAATGGGACATTTGTCACATCATCAAAACACCCTCAAAGTATTGATACAGTATTATCTAATAGGTAATCTATATTCACATTTCCCCAGTTGTTTAAAAAAATTTTTTAACCTAGGGTACAAATCAGAATTATGCATTTTATCATATGGTTACAGTTTTTAGTTTCTTCTATAAGAGCCTTCTCCCTTAATTTTTTTTTTAATTTTTAATATTTTTTAGTCATTCATGACATTAACATTTTTCTGGAGTCCAGGTCAGTTGTCTTTTAGAATACCATCTGTACTTGTTTTGTTTCTTCAGAGTTAAGTTAAAGTTAAATATTTTGGCAAAAGGACTTAGGTGATGGTATATATTTCTTATGACAACACATTTGGAATGCATAAGACAGTTTGACCTATTTTGAGTTTAGGCACTTGGTTAAAATGGTATCAATGAGGTATCTTTGTTACTTAGGTACCCATTCCCCTTTGTAATTATTAAGTCTGTGAAATGATGCTCTGAGATCTTTGAATCCAGTCCCCAACAACCTTCCACCGAATGGTTTTAACATCACTGAAGATCCTTGCCTGAATCAGTTATAGATGGCTGCAGAATTGTAATTTTTCTAATTTTTATCATTTATTCTCATTAATTGGCATTGTTTGAAAGAGCCCCCTCTCCCCCTTCTTTTAAATATCACTTATGGACCCATGAGTTTTTTCATTTCAATCTGTTATAGATTATTACCACCATTCTTTTCGGTGCCCAAAGTGTCACAGATTTGGCCAGTGGAATCAATCTCATTCTGGCTTCTGTATCCTTTTGACATCCTCCTATTAGTCTGTAAGCACTTGCTTTTGTGCACAGATGTTCCAGGCACATCTTAAATTAATCCTTGTTCCCAAATCTAATATCAGCAATTTTTCCAAGGAGCCCTCATTCCTTTCAGTGAGGGGGACAGACTGTAAAAAGTTACTGGGGGCTATGTGTACTTATTGTTTCTGGGTCCTTTCAGTGGACAGAAATAGGATATATATTAAAAAAGGAGTTACACAATACAATTCAGAATCCATACTACAAGGCAGTTCTTCATCTTTTACTCCATATTCTTGTTTTCCTTTTTCCACTTTGAGAACCCTGGTTCCAAACGTAATTACATTGGAAAGTACATACTAGAGACATAAGTAAGATAGAAATGTGTTGTTATTAGTGTATGATTATCTTTAGATTTGAGGATTGCTAAAAATTTTTTTGAGGATTGCTTTTTTTTTTGAGGATTGCTCTTAATTGGCCTCTGAACATTTTGAAATGTTGGGGATAAAATCTTCCATTGAAAAAGAGATGTTTAATAAAAATTTGTGTTTATTAGGAGTTAACACTTTCTGGCATAGTTGAGGAAACAGGGTAAGTCTTATTTACAATACAGAATATGCTATTTTTCACTCTTTTCTCCAGATATGTGGAAAGTTCCAAGGCTGTTACTGAGAAATCTGATAGATCCAAACTGCAACCTGTAGCTTTAAGCTGTGTGTTGAATATTGGTGCTTGTAAACTGAAGATGGCAAATTGGCAGGGAGCGGTTGACAGCTGTTTGGAGGTGAGTCTGTTTGATGTTGATTTTTAGAGGAGTTGTATTATGACTCAGTTTGAACAAAAATGATTTTTGGGTTTTATTTGGACCTAAGGAGACTAGGAGGGAAAAAGATTCTAAGCGATCTTGACTCTAAATTATTTTGGATCTTCAGTTCTTCCTCTCAGTCCATTTTACTTACAGCACCATGTCACTAAATGTCTTTGAGGATACTTACTTTTCCCTCAAAGGATATTTTTCCTTAGCTCATTAATTCATTTAACATATTAATTGAACACCTATTTTGTGCTCTCCATTGGAAAACAAAGCCAGGAGTGGTTTAGGAGCATGATCTGTATGGTAAGATATGATTTTAAAATGAAACCTCTGCCACTTACTGGTTTGTAATCTTGTAAAAGCTCCTACTAAGTTTTAAATTCTTTATCTGTAAAACAGAAGTAACACCTCATGGGATTGTTTCAAGGATTATATAATGTGACACATTTAACACAGTGCTTGCGTATTTTCAGCACAATATTATTTTGAGTAAAAGATAGGCCCATGCTCTTAAGGATTTGGGGAAGAAAGGAGTCGGTTACAATTCAGAGTTATCAGCACTTGTATAGGAGAATAGGTACTATTGGAACACACAGAAAGGTCATCTGGTCATTTCTTTTTTTGGAGACATTCGAGAATACTACCTGATAAAGCTGAAAAGGCAGAGATGTTACCTCCCTTAAATTTGAATGACAGATCATTTTTGGCGGATCTAATTAGACCTTTGAGACTGGGGGGAAATTTTTTTTTTTTTTAAGTGATATCTAAATATGAATGAGCAATTTTGACTGTCTTCCTTATTGTATTAATATCTTTGAAAAATTGTCCAAACTAAACCATTGTATTTTAGGAAGTCCATCTCTGGTACTTTTTTTTATTCCCCTCCCCCCCCAGTGACTTGCTTGCTGTCTGCTCTGTATTTATTTTTATTTATTCCCTGACCCCCTTGCAGTGTGCTTATTGTCTGCGCTCTGTGTCTATTCACTGCATACTCTTCTGTGTTCTTACTTGCTCCCTTTTTGTTGCGTCACCTTGCTGAGTCGGCACTCCGCGGCGCTTGCGGGCAGGCGGCTCTCTGTGGCATGCAGGTGAGCCTGCCTTCACAAGGCAGCCCCAGGACGTGAACCCAGGGCCTCCCAAATGGTAGATGGGAGCCCAACTGATAGAGCCACAGGTGCTTCCCTACCCCTAGTACTTTTTATGCATTTTTATTTTATTTTTGGAGGTACTAGAGCCAAGGATTGAACCCGGGTTCTTGTATGTGGGAAGCTGGTGCTCCACTCAACCACTGAGTGAGCTACACTGGCTCTCCTTTTTCTGTATTTTGCACATTAATTTATGTACACAGATCAGCTATGCCCAGAGCAAGTAGAAATAAAATGGGATCCTAATTAGGTAGTGGGTGGAATAAGGAATAAAATATTTAGCAGGGAGCATACAACAGAGGAAAAAAAAAAAGATTGGTGGTCTCCACACTGCATCTCTTTTGACGTTTGTGAGACAGATTCAGCATCTTAACTAGAAATCACTTTGGGCTGAAACAGGGAAAGAGAAACCACACAGCTGTTTGAACAGGCAAAGTTTGATATAAAAGAGTATTACTGGGGATAGGCATAATGAGGAATTGGCTAGTAAGGGGTAAAGAGAATTCCAGAGAAACAGGTATAGCAACAACAACCAGCCCTAAGTCTGAGACAGAGTCCCTCAGGAAGAGGCTCCTCCCATCCCTCTACCCCCTCAGGGTTGAGATCCAGACCGCATTGGACACAGCACGGCTCATTGGATGTTGGATGGCAGGTGAATTAATTGAGATGCCACAGTTATGGGATTTACATCTGGAGTGCCTTGGGAAGTTGCCTTAGGGAGCTGCTGCCAAACTCAGTGCAGAAGGCTGCTGAGAGGAACACTGGAAACTGGAAGAGGAAAACCTCTTCCATGCCATTTAGCACCTTCTACTGATGAAACTTAAATCTTTTGTCAGTTGGCAAAGGAGAGAGATTTCCAAGGCCCAGCTCCATTATCACAGAGTAGTGTAGGGTGGATTTGGAGCTGACAGGCAATAAATTGAGAACTGGCATATACACTTGATACTTTATTCATTTTATCACTTTTTTTTGTAGGCGCTTGAAATAGACCCATCAAATACGAAAGCACTGTACCGTCGAGCTCAAGGATGGCAAGGATTAAAAGAATACGATCAAGCATTGGTAAAATTTTGTTCTAAATGTTTATTTAAAAAAAAATAAAATGCTACCCTTATAAATTATATATCTAATTTTCTTAAATGCTTCCCTCCTCCTCCCCAACAAAGGCTGATCTTAAGAAAGCTCAGGAGATTGCACCAGAAGATAAAGGTAAGTTGGCATTTTTTGTTGGGAAAGTTCATTTTGTCCTTTAAGGATGTATCCACACAAATCATTGTACCGTTGGGTACTTAGACATTTATTTGTTTGATAGTACAGAAGGCCTGTTACTTGGCCAGGCACTGTGCATATAGTAGTAAACATGACAGTCAAGATCCCTGCTCTTGAAGAGCTTACATTCTATTCCCTCTCCAAAATGTACTAATTTTTTTCATATCTATCTGTTTTAACCATATTTGAAACCTGGTTCCTAGTTACTCTAATACTGATTTGAAAGTGCAACATTAGAAGATAAAATATTCATGATGGATTTAGGGTTTGGTACCATTTCTTGAGCTGATTGTGGCTTTTATGAAGAATCTGCAGCAGGATTTAACCTTTAATTCTAGTCTAGGAGTCTAGCTCATGGGTATGTTTTAGGAAGGCCTTGAAAACCTTTTTCAATTAAAAGTGACACTACATCTAAATCTTTAAAATAACTATCTTTGGTCTCTTACTGCTAAAAAAAGAGGGGTGCACTTCCCTCTGTAGTGAAGCGGGAGAAGGCAAATCTATATATAATTGAGTTCTCCCAGTTGAAGGTATGACTGCCTTCATAATTGTTGTTTGTGAAAATGATAGCTTTTTTAGAGTAGAATTTCTTGTTAATAGGGCTCACTTCATGGAAAGGAAAAGTATTATCAAAATAGGGAGGTTAACTATCCTATTAAAACACCAGTTTATTGATCACCTAACTTTTTGGATGATTTGAGAACTCATATTGGGTATTTTTTTTTTTTGCAGCTATCCAGGCAGAATTGCTGAAAGTCAAACAAAAGATAAAGGCACAGAAAGACAAAGAGAAAGCAGCTTATGCAAAAATGTTTGCTTAATAGGCCATTCAGTTTTGTTTAAATACTATGTATTCATTGTATGAAGTCAGTAGGAAGACTTAAGGACATCTGTCTATTGTATATGATCTCTTAATGTATATGATCTCTTAACGTATTTCCTTTGATGCTTGAAGTTCCCTATGGTTTACAACTTAGGAATACTGATAACAGTTCACTCAATAAAGTAGTTCAAAAATAATGTGAAGTTTTGATATTTTTTATGGCTGTGTATGACTGACAGAGAATACTGGTGCCTAGTCATATTATTTACTAAACAGATGGAACCTTAAATTATGTTTATTGTTTTGTTTCCCTTAGTTCTTTGATGTATCTCTCTAGTTGATTTGTACTGGTGTTTTTATACTTAGAGAAAATACATATATAATATATACTTAATGAATTGTTTAATAATGGTCTAGAATGGGTGTGGGCAAACTTTTTCTGTAAAGGGCTAGGTAAGAAATATTTTAAGCTTTGTGGACCAGCTAGTCTTTCACAACTTCTCAATTCTGCATTTTTGTATCAAGAGTAGCCACAGGCAATATACTTAAATGGGTATACCTGTGGTCCAGTAAAACTATTCATGAGCACAAGTGGATGCCAACCCTTGGTTTAGAATATATATTTTATTTTTATACTTAAGACTTGAATATGGCAAGTCAAATGCTTTATGTCAAAATTGATACAAAGGGTCAATTTTGCATTTCACTGTTGATACTGAATCTCTGACAAACTTCAAGACTAAGTAGATGCTACATCTGAAAAATTTTATTTAAGAGAAATACTTTTTTATGGGGCAGTTTTAGGTATATAAAAAATTCTGAACATTCTGATACAAATATGCTGTAAGATATTTTAACACTTATTAGTCTTTAAACATTTTAAAGTTAGCTTTTCATAATTTTCAAGAAGCTGCCTATCAAATGAACCTGTAAATGAAATCAGTTGCAGTTTACATTCCATTGTAAGCAGGTCCTCCACCACCTTCAGGCACTACCCAGTTAATATTCTGACTTGGATCTTTAATATCACATGTTTTACAATGCACACAGTTCTGAGCATTTATCTGTAACCGAAATCCATCACCCTGTTCCAAAGGCACAAATTCATAAACTCCTGTAAAATAAAAATAAATAACATTGAAGTACCTACTTTTTAAACTTTTAAAAAGATTCTAGAATTGGCAGCTACAGAAACCTTGGAGGTTGTTTAGCCATAGAGAATAGTGCTGGAATCTTTGCATGTGCTATTGATGTTCTATAAATTGTGTTATACATGATAGCAGAAGGTACAGCAGTAATACAGTTAGTTTTACTAGCAAGAAAACTCATTTATCAGTCTCAGTTCCAGTTGTATGTATAAGTGCTATAGATAAAAGACAATTTAGATTAAGTCCTAAGGGAGTTCACAACTCACTATGGGGGCAATTAAAAATTTAAAAATGCACATGAACACTTGAGGTATTCTCTGATATCCCATATTCCTTAGTCTTGAGGGTAGATAAGGAAAAGCTTTTTGGAGAAATGTCATCTCAGCTATATCTAACAAAAATCCCCCATCATTTAAAAATTGCAATTGTAGAGTAAGAACCATAAAAATAAGTTTCCTAAAGAAAGCTGGATGTTGGAGACATTTAGGAAAATTTCAAGCAATGGTAGAGGTATAGAAACCACTTTACTACTAAGATCATTTCTAAAAGTAAATATTTGTATTAATATTTAGGAATGGATGGAAATCACATTACTGACCTGCGGGGCAGAATCGCTGCTCGGGCCCATCATATATTGACAAATTTCTATTTACAGGTATGCTGTCATCCTTTAGGGTTAAATGTGCTGGCTGGTCATGTTCATGATTAGTACCACTCAGAGCTACAGATGATAAGAGGTCAAAACTGATCTGTCCGTCAGGTTTTGGATACGCAATAGGTGTGCAGTCCTTGGCTGGCTTTAGCTGATCAGAGTCAGAACCTTCAAAGTTTGGAGGAAGATATTTAACAAAAACAACATTAAAGTACTTTCTTAAATATCAATCTGAAAATATACCAGAGGTATACTATGACTTTAGCTCTCATAATTTCAATATACTGTTCACTTAAAGACAATTTAGAATTAAAGTAAAATTAAGGTCACTTTCCACTAATCAATGGCTCCCATTAGTGAGTTTTTAATAATTATACTCTCAATTTTATCTTTGAGAAGTTGTGGGTTTATAGAGCAATCATGCATAAAATACAGAATTCCCATATACCACCTCAAATGTTTTGAATTACCTTTGTGCTTTAGGGTCCATGGCTCCATTCCTCTAAATATCCAGTAAAATAGTCCAGTGTAAATCATCCCTCCATATATACCCAGTATTCCATGGCAGGATGGTCTTATATTTCTAACAGCATATAGTTCTTTCCATACCCATGATTTCTTCAATTCGTCCTCATATTCAGTTACATGGAGTCCTTTGGTTAACAACATAAAATGTTATGGGTAAAATTGCTTCAAGTAATATAAAATACTTTGTAATCAAGGTAGTCTGCTACTGAAATATTTGAAAAGTCAATCCAGTAATTTTTTAAAACTGCTTTTATATAAGATCACTCAATCCTTCATGTATAAATGTTGACGTCTTCTATATGTTTACTATTGCTGTTGAACAGTAAGGCATTTGATTTTTTACAGTGGTAACACGTAAAATTAGTTTCAGAATTCAGAGGAATTAACAAGGCAACTTAAGAAAAAAGATAAAAAGTTCATGCTGCCTATGAAAGTGAAGTTTTATAACTAACCAAAGAAACTACTTGATAGCTAAAACTTGGTGTAGCATTTTATACACTAGGAAACTTGGTTCCTCCCTTACTACCTTTTGCGCATGCCACACTGGCATGCTCTCTTTGTTCACTGCTGCTTGTTCTGGCTCCGTTCTCCTTTTCTTCAAGCTTTAATCCCTGATTTAGTCTTTGGTGACTATCTGTGTGTGTACTGTCTATGCGTGTACCATGTGCACATGATACACAAAGTAGGACTGGTGATTCGTAAAAGAAGATACGTGGCAATAATAAAAGTTCTACTACCTGGGCAATATATCCCATCTTGTCTATTCTGTTCTCCCTGAAGTAACTTTTTGCCTTTTCTATGTTAGTTAAACTTTACCTCTTTCTATTCTCACACCCTAGCGCTATTATTCTACAAAGATATCTGAAGGTTGCATACTTGTAACTAGAGGAACATTTATTATTTGGGATTCTACGGAATAAGACCTTCTTTTCTAGGTGCCGGGGACTGAACCTGGGACCTTGTATGTGGGAAGCTGGCACTCAACCACTGAGCTATACAGCACCCCAGGAATAATACTTTTATTTATCAAATGTCTTTTGAGTTTCTGTGTGCCAGGTGTTTGTGATTCACAGTGAACAAAATCCCTGCTCTCGTGAGGTTTTCATCCAAGAGGCAGGGGACAAACAAGAAAATTACATAGTGTGCTAAATAGTGAAAAATGCTATAGAAATAACTGCAGGTGAATTTGGGAGTAGTCTTGGGTGGGTTGTAATTTAAATGGTCAAGGTAAGGCCACTGGTAATACTGGGCAAAGGCAAGGGAGTGAGGAAGTCAGCCATGAGCAAAGACCATGAGATCAGAGCATGCTTGGCATGTTCCAGGAACAGTAAAGAAGCCAATGTAGCTGGAATGGATGAAGTAATAAGAAATGAAGTCACAGGGGTGGGAGGACTTTGGCTTTTATTTTGAGAAAAATTGAGAAAATTAGAGGATAAGACATTTTAGATTAATGGTTTAAGTATCAACTGAGGTAAAAGTATTGGCTCTCCCTCTATCACCATGTCAGAAAGGGTCATAGGCCTGTGCTTTCAATATCTGCTAAAGAATAAAAGAATAGGTGGCTGATTCCACAGCCTGGAAAGCTGTTCTATATTCAGACTGAAGATACTCAGTATTTTTGTTTGTACCTGAATGTAATATAATGCAGTATTATCAAACTTGAAATAGTTTCTATGTAGGTGGGACACTGCTATTTGATGTAACTCTGACTGTAATCATTGAGATTACGAACATGTTCATGTAGTTTTCTTTGCACAGCAAACATCTTACTATTGAGATTTTTAATTGAGTTTATTTTCATTCTTGGATACTGAATATATGCTTATATTACCTCTTTTTTAACTTTTAATTTTTAATAATTTCAAACTTACAGGACAGTTGTAAAAATAATACAAAACCAATGCAGAGAAATCCACTATGCCACTTACCCAGATACCCGTATTTACCAATTTCAGTGTTTTGCCACATTTGTTATTCTCATCCTGTCCCATCCCATCCATCTTAAAATAGCTTCTTTATAAGTGTTTCAATGAAGAATCTGACCATTTTCTTTCCTCTATACTTCATACAGGAAATTCTTACCTATTGTCTTTGATTGGAGGTTTGCATTTGTTAGGTGATTAAAAATAGCTTCTGCTGCCAACATTCCACTTTTCATTGCTGTGTGGGTTCCTTTGATCTTGGGTACATTCATGAAACCAGGGCTACAACCAATTAGTAACCCACCAGGAAAGGTGAGTTTTGGTATAGACTGAGGAAGAAAGATTCAAAGTACATTTGTTAACTCATAAACAAAACAATATTCCAAATTATAGCCTCCTTTAAGTCCTCTAAAATCATAGGGAAAAGTTGAAAAATAAATACATGAAAATGAACACACAATTTATAGCAGCTAAAGAAGTAAAACGAGCAAGGTCACTTTCTCAGGAGTTACTTATTCACCCCCCCTCCAAGAGTGAGGATTAGCACTACTACTATTTTTCTATTAGGGTTTTTCTTTTATCTCTCTCCTGACTTACCTACATGGGGCTGATTTAAGATTGGAGTGTTAACATGTTTACATAAAATGTTTTTATTCCTGACTGTGTCATAGTTAAAAATGTAAACCTAAATAACTATAATCTAAATTGTGATTTGCTTTTACATGCATTCTGGGTAACATGATTTACAAAGGATATTATTTTAACTCCTCATTCTAGGTCAATAATCTAGTGATGGAAATCTGGGTTCTAATCATGGAATCACTACTACTAGCAACTACCTTATTCTTATATATACTTTAACTTAAGAACAAGTTGAATTCCCAAAGTCAATTTTAAGGCAGCTGTTTGGACCTTAGTATACATTTCTGATAAAAATAATATAATAGTGATTTTTTTTTTGTTTAGCCAATAAAAGCATATATATAGCCCATAATGTAGCAGCTGAACTAAAGACTGTATGGTTAAATATACTTAAAGCTACAGTTTGAAAAGGAAAGAGATAGCCAATGCAGAGTTATTTCCCCTTTATATATATATATATATTTTTTTTTTCTTTTTTTCTCTAAGGGGTTTTTAATGAAAACCATGGGTCTTTGGTGAGAAAGTGTTGTAGTAGTAGAAATTTGGCTGATGGTGCTAGAGAGACTCAGAGGAAAAGGGGCTAACAGGGAAACGACTGCCATCAGCTACAGAAGGGACATGAAAAGGGCTCTAGTGGCCACAGCTCCCATCAGTGATAGAATTCTAGCTGTGATGGTGAGTTGGTGAGAAGCAAAACTGGGGGCAGAAGCAATGACGATAAAGGAGAGAAGGACCAGGGCCCAGGTCTTTTCACAGAACATGTAGGGAATCAATTTGTGATTGTTGTTTTCAGACCAAACTCAATGTTAGAATCCCTTGGATAACAGAGCATTAAATCAGGATCACAGAGCAGATAATGTAGGAAAAAGGCTTTCTGGAATGCAATAGCTAATAAGCTGAAAGCAGAGATACTGGTCTGGTACTCAATGACAATGACAATGCTTTCCTGGAATGAGGCTGTGTCCTTGTTGACAGTAAGTGTGGCTCAAGAACCTGAAAAGTGTAAAGTTTAGTAGTAGGACATTGATTGGAAGACTTAAGCCCTAAGAATAAAAGTCTTATGGCCCAACAAAAATGAGTCTGCTTTTGAAGTTCTAGAGGATACTACCTTGTGTTACTAATAGCTTGGCATCCTGTCAGGGAACTAGGAACCAAAGGAAAGTTGTACCAAGAAATCTTGTGTTCTGGGTCTGTCATTTAAACTAGGGGTACAAATAATCTGAAACCCACCAGGGAAAGGCAACCTATGGAAGAGACCGAAGAAAGCGAAATAAAAAGAAATATTTGTTAAATAACCTACAGAATGAACTGGAAGTGTAAACTAATGTAAACTATAATCCATGCTGTGTGGCAATGTGCCATAATGTGTTCATCATTTATAATGAATGTACCACACTAATGAAAGTTGTTGTTAATGTGATAAAAGTGGGAGGTGTGGGGAGTGGGGCATATGGGAATACCCTATATTTTTTTAATGTAACATTTTATGTAACCTATGTATCTTTTAAAAATAAGAATATATTAAATAAATAAAACTGAACACTCCAAATTATAGCCTCTTAAGGTCTTCAAAAACTTACTGGAAATAAGTTTCTGAATCTCTAATTAAATTAGAAAATTTACATAAAAATATGTGTGGTCATTTCCTCCTGCCAATCCCCAAATCATCTGAGATGAAGAAGAATCTGTATACTATTCAATATACTGAAAACCTTAATACTATAAATAAAAAAGTAGAATTAGACTGACAGGTATTATGGACTTTATTCAAAGGAGTTTAATGTACTTGAACATAAGCATTTCAATAAATATTTATTGTAAGTAAATTACTACTGGAGAAACAAAAACAGCTTTAAAAGAAGTAATCCCATAACAATAGAACTTAGGGACAATGTTATTTCAAGATTCTAGTGATTATGTATATAATTTAGCTGAGGTTTACCTGGTTTTTATGAATTATTAGACCTTCATTTTAAAGGTTAAGTATATTTCCAAATTTATTACTTATTTTTATAGTAGATTAAAAAAAAGGAATCAAATTTCTAAAATAGTCCTAAATTCCTAGAATTTCAGAGAAAGAAGAGACCAGTGTTGTTTTATAGGTGATCCCTTAAGGCCAGAGAACTTAAGCAACTTCCTCCAAATCATTTGGCATTAAGTTTCAGAATTCATTTTTAGATCCTCATCTTATCCTTTCTGATGATCCTACTTCTACAACAATACTAAAAATTATTTTATTATAATTAGGTATCTAGGTCTTCTTTTATTGTTTAATTAGTATACACTGAATACATTAACTACATTTGATAAGATTTTGAACATATACTAAAATAGGATAAGAGTAAAAGCTTAACAGAGACCACCTAAAAGGCATGGTTGTTACTAGGTAGTTGGGATGGATTAATTACATCTATTGAAATCTGCCTTTGAGTTTCTTGGCAGCTAGGGAATAAAGGTAAATATCTTGGATCACATCATTTTTGTTGTCTGGTTAAAATCAAACCAACAAAAGGAAAAAGTCAATGAATTCATCTCTAGAGACCAATATATACTTAACACTAAATTCATGGTGCAATTTAAGAGGTTTTTTTTTTTTTTTTGAGGTACCAGGGTCGGGGATTGAACCCAGAACCTCCTATGTGGGAAGCCGGTGTTCAATCGCTAAGACACATCAGTTCCCCTCGTGGTGTAATTTATTCAATTGATTCCTATGTAACATGTGGCCACAGCATCTTTATTTTGCAGAACATAGAAACACTGTTTAAATAAACTCATTTGCTATTTAAGGATTCCCCCAAAACCTAGACCCTACTATGTGACATAGTTAACAATACTACGTGCTTTGCTTAATTCCTTAAATACTCTTTCTATCAAATAATTTTCTATTATTTATCTAAATATGTTACATTATACTTTCAATATTGAATTTATAATACATAAATAAGGAAAAAATGTTGGAAGAGTTACCTGAAAGCCACCTTCATTGAGTGCTCTGGCTCCATATGCAATCCTTTTTCCACCTTCTAATGTTGGTTGAATGCTGGGATGGTGTTTCCACCTTTGAAACTCTTTAAATGGACTCAGGTATGGATTTTGATAGTCTAGACCAACCTTAAAAGTTTCATATTTAAATTTGATGTATTTATACAATTACATACTTTCAAGATAAATCAAGCTAAAATGTGAGCCATCTGAAAATATTTATCAGAAAACATGTTAAACTTAAAGTATTTGAAGTAACCCGAATTCAAATAAATGTGTAATATGTAAATATGTAACCCCAAATTTAAATAGATAACTGAATAAAATCTGGAAAAGAACGGGTAAGCAAATACCAAATGTTTATAATACAGGCAAATTTAATTTAGAACATATGAACAAATCACTGTGCTCAGGAAATCAAAGTCCAAATTAGAAAAATAACTGTAGGTAAGCATTTTGGGTTATGTTTCTACAAAAGGAATTGTATTTATTTATTATTCATTAATTTACACCAATTCTAGAAATAAGAAAAAATTAAGAAACAATGTAATTACACTTAGAAAAAAAGGAAGACAAGAAATCTAGAGGATTACATTTACAAGGTATTACCAGAGTGGTGAAATTAACAACCAGGTTTTTTCTTTGATAAGATTAAGTTATTGGAATAAGTACACAAAGGTGATGCACTGAACACTTGCCTGGAGTTAATGTACCAATAATGCAGAAGTTTAACAGTATATATCATATACCTGCCTAATCATGACCTAAAATATGAAACTGCCACGAATTGCAAGCTACAGAAACTCATGTTTTAGTTTTTCCTTTCCTTATAGTGTTCAAGATGTAATTTACTGCAATGATGTAGGTGGCCATGAAAGGAGAAATAGTTTGAGTTTCGAAAAAGATAATCGTTCAAACCCAGCACTTACTTAATTTTCAGTGGCAGCATATTATAGTGGAAATGGGTTTCTGAAGGCAGGTAGGCTCAGGTGTGAATCCAGGCTTTGTCATTTAAGACATATATTTGGCAAATTTGGGTAACATGCTAGGACCTCTGTTTTCTCATCAGTAAAGGAAGGATATACTTAGTGCAGAGAATTGTTAGGAAACTTACTAGAAATCCTAGTAAAGCACCTAGCACATTGCCTGGCATATTGTAGCTACTATTACTATTCTCTTTGTGTTTAAATAGATTTATATCTGTAATACCCATAAACACTTTACATATTGATAACATTAAAATATAAATTTTAAATGAAAAGCATTTAACATTCTCCAGATTCAAAATCTTTTAAAAAAAAGCAAAAACAATGACGATCCTTTGACTCTAACAGTAGAATTTTCCATAAGAAGGATATAACTTACCACAAACCCAAGAGCTACCAGAGGTTCGCCTTCATTTAAATGATAGAGGAAAGACCCTCCATAAGTATGTCTGTCCAAGGGCCAACCTACACTGTGATCCACTCTCCCAGGTTTCCACTTCTTTTCATCAATAATCCATAACTAAAAGAAACGAAAAAACCAAAAACAAACCCTAGAATATTATTTAAATTTTTAAAAAACATTTAAAAACTTTTTTTTTAAGAGCAGTTTTAGGTTTACAGAAAAATTGTGGGAAAGTTTAGAGTCCCCATATACTTGCTTGCTCCCCTTAATTCCCCAACCCAGTTTATCCTATTATTAACATTTTGCATTAATGTTACAGTTGTTACAATTGAAGAACCAATACTGATACAATATTATCAACTAAAGCCCATAGTTTATATTTGGTTTCATTCTTTTTCTATATACTCTATGGTTTTTGACAAATGCATAATGTCATGTATTCACTATTACAGTATCAGAATATTTTCACTGCCCTAAATATTTTTATGTCTGCACAATGTACAAAACTTGCCAAGGATTGTCTTATTTATGAAAATTGCAAGTGAAAAACACATGCAAAAAATGCTTCAAAGATTAAAGTTTTATCAAACTGCAGCATTATGAATAGGCATTAAACAAGTCAGAAAGGTTAAGAACTCCTTAAGGCATTCATTAAGCTTCTCAAAGTGGTAAGACTCTTACTCAATTATAGGAAACACTATTCTAAGACTGAAGAAATGAGGGAGACTTTTCAAATGCAAGTAATTTTCTATATTTTGGTTTGCATAGTGATTACATGCTTTTATTCACCTTGTAAAAATTAATCAAATTGTACATTTACCACTCAGCTAACATGGAGGTGAAGAAGGTCAACCACCACACCAGGGAGCCAAGAGTGCCTACAACTGAAAGCAGGAGAACTGCATCCAGCATTCATCTGGAATCTAAGCCCTCTCTTGATATAGATGTGGAGTGGTCACAACCATTCTAAGGTCCACAGGATGGAGGAATAGAGTATGGATTAGAGTGGACTTACTGATATTCTATTCATAAACTACTGTGATTAGTAATCAAAGAAAATGTGGCACTGGTGTGGAGACAGTGGCCATGGTGGCTGCTGGGGGTAGGGAATGGGAGGAAGAGATGTGATGTGGGGGAGTTTTCGGGACTTGGAGTTGTCCTGGGTGGTGCTGCAGGAACAGTTACCGGACACTGTATGTCCTCCCATGGCCCACTGGGTGGAACGTGGGAGAGTGTAGGCTATGATGTGGACCACTGACCATGAGGTGCAGCGGTGCTCAGAGATGTATTCACCAAATGCAATGAATGTCTCATGATGATGGAGGAGGTTGCTGTTATGGGGGGAGGAGTGGGGTGAGGGAGGTGGGGGGTATATGGGGACCTCATATTTTTTGAATGTAATATTAAAAAAATAAAGACAAAAAAAGGCAAAGAAATTGTACATTTAAGAATTTCCATTGTTTCTAAAATTTTAAATATATGTATCTGAAAATCAGATGATATATGTGGAAACTACAAAAACAATTCACAACATAATGAATTTATTTATACAGAGAGTTCAAACCTTTCTGAGATTTAACCTAAAAAAATTTAAAGGGAAGGGTTATGATGCAACTTTTACATATGAATAAACTCATGGTTTGGACGAGATTAGAGAATGGATCATTTGAGAAAATGGAGAGGCCTAATTTAAATTTTTAGGTTGCAGATCAATATAATATGTCTGTGTATATTTCATAATGTGAATTATCTTCACATTACATGCTTGAATAAACAAGTCTTTGTAGGATGTGGTCATCCTACAAACAGTATTATGGATATAAGTAAAATTTTATGAGGGCAGATGGTATTACAATGTAAAAAAAAAAATCAATGTTACAAACATTTCAAATACAAAACTCACTTCAAGCAACATTTGATAAAACAATTCCAACATGTTGAAACAATTTAGATAATAATGGAATTTGATAAATATTTTCTAGCCCTTGAAAAACGTTTCAAGTAGTTTTAGTCACAATGAACATCTAAGTCAATGAAAATTTAACTGTAAAATTAAATCAGTATCAAAACTACATAATACAAATGAAATTAAGTTTACTCTTTTATCAAAATTAAAACCGCAAAAGCAAAACCAGGATACCTCCTTCAGTCCAATTCCATAAGTTTGGGGATCACAGTTGGCCCTCAAATCAAACTTCTTATAGAGTTGCTTAGCTAGATGTCCATGGCAACCCTCTGCAAAAATTGTAACTTTGGCATGCAGTTCCAATCCTCTTTCAAATGTTGTCTATAAAAGCAAAATATTTTTTAAAAAGTTAATTGTGACATTTGACAATTAACTAAATATTCATATTTAGGGCAGTTTTGAACTGAACTATGATTCAGGTATAGAAGAGACAGTACAAATATATAACAATTCAAATAAGAGTACTCATGAATGGAATTTAAATTTTATGTATCTTGTGCCTTTTGTTGTATTTATTACCCTTTTTCCTTCAAAAGCACTTGATTGAATACCTAAGTTTGTAAAAATTTAAAAAGCAAATAAAGCATGCTATAAATTTTTTCTACAAATGAATATAATTTCCCCAGTGTACTTGATTTTCCAGTGTTATCATTTGAAGCAAAGGACATTATTAACAGCTTTCTTGTGAATCACTCCAAAAATTTTTCATGAATAAAAACTATATAGGAAAGCAGATGTGGATCAAGCAACTGGGCTCTCATCTACCATACAGGAGGCTCCGGCTTTGATTGCCAGGATAAAATATTATAGCTGTTCTTTTTTTTCCCTTTAAGATTTATTTATTTATTCCCACTTCCCCTTGTTGTTTGTGCTCACTGTCTGTTCTCTGTGTCATTTGCTGTGTGCTCTCTGTGTCTGCTTGTCTTCTCTTTAGGAAGCACTGGGAACCAAACCTGGGACCTCCCATGTGGGAGAGAGACACTCAATCGCTTGAGCAACCTCAGTTCCCTGCTTTGTTATATCTCTCATTGTCTTTCCTCTTTGTGTCTCCTTGCTGAATCATCTTGTTGCATCAGCTCGCTGCACCTGCCTGTTGCACCAGCTCACTGTCTTGGTTATCTTCTCCAGGAGGCACTGGGAACCAAATACGAGACCTCCCATGTGGTAGGTGTGAGCTCAATCACTTGAGCTACATCCACTTCCTTATTATAGTTGTTCTTGAACCTGGCTGTGCATCAGAATTCCCTGGGGATTTGTTTTAAAAAAAAAAAAAAAAGCTTCTTGGGCCCTATTGCAGGACAGCTGAGCTGTAAGACCTCACATGATCTAAACCAGGAGAAAGTAGGAAAATATGCTGGAGGAGACACTAGGCTAGACTCTCAATTCTGTTCAAGACTGGTAGAGAAGAGGATAACTGTCAGTCAACAAATTCCAATTGAAGACCTAATATGTACCTGGCATTGTGTTAGGCAATGGAACAACCTTCCATGATCTCTGCCCTCATGAAGTTTATAATCTAGTTGGGAAATCAGAAAATAAAGATTAAAGGAACTGAAGTTATTAATGGAGCAAAAAGGGAGGGGGGAAGTAAAAACTTTCTGAACAGACATCTAAACAGACTAGCCAAAGAGTGTGCTATCTTTGATGGCTGCCCACTGGAAAACTGCCACTGCTTCCACTAATCAGCTGGGCTTTTAGAAAAAATAACTTATGTTTATTCCTAGTTTGGTTAATACCAGCTTTACTTGCTAATTTCATATTAGTAAATACTAGTAAACTGATAAAATATGATGACGTGATCTTTGTATAAGGCAAGACAACAAAGTTATCTATTTTAGATTGAGTGGTCATGGGAAGCCTCTCTGAAAGGGACATTTAAAGTGAAACACAAATAATGAAAGGAAGGGCATGGGATAAGACAGATATGGGGTGTCTTGGGTAGATCCCTGTGCTTTATTCTAAACGTGAAGGGGTGCCAATGAAAAGTTTTAAGGAGAGTAAGATTAGACAAGCTTCTTTATTGCAATATTAATTTATTATTTGTTCTTGTTATGGGAAAGCAAAGTAATTTTTCCTTCTTTTCAAGAACTCAAGAATATGAGATCCATATCCTAGAGCCTTTTCTTTTGCAAATTCAAACAGAAGCTGTGAAAACCTAAAAGACAACTCCCATCCAGGCCTTTTTTTTTTTAAGAAGGTAATAGGGATTGAACCTAGGACCTTGTACATGGGAAGCAGGCACTCAACCACTTGAGCTGCATCTACTCCCCCTATCCAGGTTTTTAATTTGAACAAGAGAAAAGCACTTTGCTTTACATCTACTAAATAATGTTAAAACCAGGTCAAGGGTGCTACAGTATTTGCTTGTTGATAGTAATGGAAATGAATCTTGTCCACAGAAATGAAAAGTGTGGAGGTAGAGATGCAGTTGATTGATAACCTTACTATGTGTGTTGCTTTTTGAATTCTCCTTTATACTGGCTGTAACATCTTCCTGATTCCCCCATTAATTAAATAATGAGCTAAATAAAATTTTCAGACTTTATATTTGTTTACTTTATATTTGTATAAGAGCCATGCAAGTACTCTTAAAAATATTATCACTACTTACCAAAATCATATTCATTTCCAAGCTGCTTCTTTATTTTTTATCACTGAGAGAAAATTTCCACATTATTATATTCTAACACCTGCTTAATAAATGTGCAGTTTGTAGTGAGACTAAATTATTGATTTCAAGTCGGTTCTTTCTTTTTTTCATTTGTCAGCTTCTGTCAAGCACATAAACAATTACCTTTGGTGCACCATCCTTTTGTATTCCCACATCATTAGTAGCGATCCCTTTCACACTACCATCTTCATGAAAAAGGACCTAAGAAAGATAAAAAACAATTAATTACCACCTCGGGATTCATAATAATACTGAAAGGACAGTGAACAGCTTTAGATTTTTAGAAAGTGAATATGTCTTGGGTTATAGAAAAACTAAATGTTCAGGCAGAAAAGAGACATCTTTTCAAGGTACTCCCTTCTTGAGTATAAAGGAACAGCCCAATGGAGACTAAAGTTATTTGTGGAGCAAGAAGGAAGGGGTAACAGGTAAAAAATATTATAATTCTAATAGCAATATTCTGTAATCTTGACTTGATTTGTTTCCTCTCTGGAGAAAAATGCTCTCTTAATAGGACAATATGTACTCTAGAATCATATGACAGACCATAAGAAAGAATTAGAATGGCGAGAGGGAACAAATATTAGCAGCAACATACAAGGAAAAAAATATAAAGGCTTTATTTGATACTCTGAAAATGATCAACAATATAATGTGTCTGTGAACTAGAACTGAAGTCTGGCTTAACTGGTGAGCAGATCATTAATATACTGATAATGATCTTTAAGGAACTGAGGAAAAGAAGAAAGGAATAAGAAACTACAAATGTGTGAGTCTGTTATATACTTCATAAATTAAATTCATGGATTCCACAAATCACCCATTTTTGATTTTGAGACAGATCCCAGTCAAGAACATCTAATAAGGAAGAAGAAAAGCAGTATCCCATACTTGGGTTCTCCCCAAAACCAAATGTATGGGATGGGAAAAACAGGAATTAGTAGCAGCAAGTAAAATATAGGGCTCTATGTGTTTTACATGACTTTTAAGGACTACTACAAAAATCTAAAACAATTAAAATTTTCCCTTGTGCCAAATAAGGAGAAACTCCAACTCCCTTTTCTTTCAGCATTTCCTTTAGAAAATTTATAAATATTGTCTCTGTCTTTTTGAGATATATAAAAATCTTTAAAAAAGCTTCTTGCCAGTTCTGCATTCTAGGAATGTCCTTCTTGGGGCCCTTCGAGCCATCACTTTGAAATGTGAACATCGAACTCAGTTTCCCTGCTTATAGAAAAGATGTGAGAAGTTTTATTTTTCCTTTGGCTAGAGATAATTAACATGTATGTAATAGATTGCATAAGCCTGTCTTTACAAAAGGGTAAGATTTCCCTGTCTTTGCAATTTCTTTAGTGAACTGCCTGTGATGCACACTGAAGTTGGACAGAAAGCATACTCAGTAATGAAACTGTTTCATTGTTTTCTACAATTTGTGGAGACAATTTTTCTAGCTTGGCAAGAGGTTTTATTTTTAATTATTTCTCCAGCAATAATGTGAATCAACGGCATGATGTGGTTGTCAAAATTATTACCTTGAGGGAATTAATGGAAGAACAGATTCTAGAAAGATGAACATAATAGTCCTGCTCTACTCAACTTTTGTTGGCACTAGGTTTAAAAGAGTTTATTCATTCTGGTTACCACTTTACAAAGGGGATAAAAATGGAATGTATTCAGGGTAGGAGTGTGCAATGAAGATACTGAAAGAACTTCAACTGTTCAATGCACTAGCTGAAAGGACTGAGAATATTTAGCTTGGGAAAGAAAAACCTACAGAGTGAATGAAGGGGGAAGGGAAGAAGGGGCAGGGCAAAATTATAATTAGAATGCTGTTCCTGGAAGAAGGCTTACATTTGTTCTGTGTAGGATAAAACAGTACATAATTTCCATACAATATAAGAAAGGGATTATCAACAGTCCAAACATCAGATAGAGAATTTTTCATCCCTTAAAGGTGGTCAGTCATAAGTTGGACAGTCACTTGATGGAGATAAATGGAATTCAAGAACTCTTTGGATTAAAACTTGAGGTTTCTTTTAATCTTGCAATTCTAGAATCCTATGGTTTTTCTGAAATATTTATTTCTTAACTTCTATAAAATTCTGAAGTTACATAAAAAAAGCTTACAGCCTATAAATGTTAAAAACAAAATAAAAAACACCATTCAAACCTCGGCAGCAGCATAACCCGGGTAGACTTCAACACCAAGGGCTTCAGCTTGTTCTCCCATCCAACTCACTAAATGTCCCAAGCGTACAATGTAATTGCCATGATTATTCATTGGAAGACCTACAAATACATGCTAATTTCGTAAATCTGACCTTCTATTGATAAAACATCTCAAAAACAAACTTATTTTAAAAATTCTAATCAATGTATATTTCTGTATAAATGCACATTATCTTATGGTCATGAGTTCAACTAATTTTTTTCCGATTTTTGTCTACAGTTCTAATTACTAAATTAAAAATAACATTACAGCACTAAATTAAAAATTCCTGGTTGGCTTACAAGGCTATATCTCAATTCTTCAGGACTGGAAGACAAAATAACTGGGTTCTAGTCCTGCTTTTCCCACCAGCTAGCTGTATAACTTTGGGTAAGTCTTTCAAATCTCTGGCCTCAGTTTTCTCATCTGTAAAAGGAGGGGATTTAACCAGATGAAATGTAGTTCCTTCCAGCTATTGAATTCTACAATTCTATTACTATTTATAATACCTTACCTGGAAGAATTGGTACCGGAATTCTATATTTCTCTGTTAAAATTCCAAATCTGTCTTCTGTTACAGGAGTGTTAAGTGGAGCCTAGAAACAAAAGAAACTAAGTCCTTTGCCAGTTTTCCAGTCCAGAAATGTCTGTCTTGGGGGCTTTTGAGCCATCTCTGTGAAATGTCAACAAGTAGGATGGCATGCCATTCCTTGTCTCTGTGGGGCTTCAAACTTAGGTGCTTGGCTCCAAGTAGTAACTGCTTATAAAAAATATGTGAGAAGTTTTATTTTTCCTTTGGACAAAGACAGCTAACATTTATGTAATGGGTTATATGCGTGTGATGTACTCTGGCAGCAGAATGCAGTATGGTTTAATGCTTACTCAACAACAAAACAGATTTCTTTCTTTTCTGCATTCATGGAGAGGATTTTTCCAGGTTGGCAGAATATTGTCTAATTATTTCAACAACACACACAAATACATACACACTCACAAACACACATAAATACATGCTATGAACTTTAAAAAAAGCAATGAAAAGAACTCCTTTCCCTCGCTATATTTCACTCATCTCATAGGAATTAAGCTTGTGACTATTTTAAAGATAGTGAACTGTTCTACTAAATGTATAAAAAACCCAAAGCAATAAAGGGCTTTGATACTGAAAAATTTTTTTCTTTCTGTCAGAACTGATATTATATCAATAGTTAAATGATATCCATTTCTGATATAATCTTGAAACAAGAAGCTTAATTATTTAAATTGAAGTATTTGTAGCTCAAAAGGCTTGAAATTTTAGAAAGAGATATACTTTTTTTGGAATTCAATTTACCATATGAAAATATATAGATATTTATATAATTTTTTACCTTTACAAAATATATTCACAGACACTGAACTAATCTTGAAGGTAGGAAAAGTATAAGATACTCAAATTTATAGAAGAAAAAATTGAGATACATAGAGGGTAAGATTTTAACAAAGATCATACAAATTAGCAATAAGCTAGTACCACATCATGGCAATGGTTTTTCTGCTAGATTATGAGAGGTTATATTAATTGATTTCCTTAGAAAATGAGATGGTCTTCTTTGGCTTTAGCTATTCCATTGTCCCCTCAAATTTCATATAAGACTTTTTTAAAGAAACAAAAATATAATAAGCATCTGTGGAACAAGTTAAAAAATACCCTCAAAGTAAAACATGCTATATTTCATTTGTTACAAATATTCAAAGGTCTTCTCAAGAAAATGCCTTCTCAAAAATCCAGTACATAAATATAACACATAAAAGATATCATATTACAATAAGTTAGTATCTTTATATCTGATGATTCAATCTTTTGTCCTTGTTAAGTTAAATACATACATCATTTTCCAAGAGGCAAAACTACATAAAAAGAATTTTCCATATTCCAGTAATTTGGAAATAGAGATATAACAAAGATTAGATTTTGCATAAAAATAATTTTTCATACCCCCTTTTCCTTCCAGTCTGGAAACAGTTCTTCAAAAGCACGAGGATCAAGGCAAGCACCAGAGAGGGTATGAGCTCCTATCTGAGCAGCTTTCTCTACCAGACACACACGGATGTCCTTTTCGTGTTTAGTAGCCAACTGCTTCAGATGAATAGCTGCGGAGAGCCCTGCAGGGCCTGCACCAACTATTACTACATCTGCTTCCTCTGCAAACCTCTCCATGTTCACTCCTGGGAGGAAAAAAATTGAAAAAAATATCAAGATTCTAGGATTAATATGATAAAATCACAAACATCCATTATGCAATAACATTATTTATAGAAATTCCTACACTACTTTGCATGATAAATATACTAAGTATATCACTGTATTACTTTGATGTTTTCTTAGGTTTGTTACACTACATATCTCATTTTAGCTTCTGTAAAGCAACTTTTGGATTTGAATTTATTATTATACATTTAGCAAATATTTGCTTATCTAAATGTTAAAATGTAACAGATTTGATAAAGCTGTAAAATAATATTAAATGCTTTTTAAAATAAAGCATTTTCCTCCACAAAATGATTACTAGTATCTAGAAAAGTTTCAACAATTTTACACAAATTCTTACTTACCTTCCCATCGCTTATCATTTTCCCGGGGATAAATGGTGTAGTGGGTAGTAATTTGAGGTACAACAGAAGTTGAAGACCATCTTGTAGCACACAGGGGTAGGTAATTCTTAATTTTTAAGGCATGAAAGCACTGATAGGCTGCACAAAGAAATTATAAACACTATTACTTTTTTCAATTAGTCTCCCTTGGTAGTAGACTGAAAAAACATTTTAAAAAAGAACACTAGAATTGGGAGTCAGATCTGGTTTGTTCTTTTGCTTTTATTTTTTTAAAACAAATTGTCTTTTTTACAAAAGATCACAAAAAATGTTACATTATAAAATATGAGTTTCCCATGTTCCCCACTCCCCACCCCCCCACTCCTCCCACATCAACAACCGCTTTAATCCTTGTGGCACATTCATTGCAATTGGTGAATACATTTTGGAGCACTGCTACACCACATGGATTATAGGTTACATTGGCAGGGAGAGGGAAGAAGAGATGTGATGTGGGGGCACTTTTGGGACTTGGGAGTTGTCCTAAATGGTGTTGCAGGGACAGATGCTGGACATTATATATCCTGCCATAACCCACTGATTGTACTGGGGGACAGTAAAAACTACAATGTAAACTATAATCTGGTTAGTTTTTTTTACTAGCACTATGACCTTAAGCAAATAATTTCTCTCTCTAGATTTCATATTCCTAATTGTAGGGAAAAAAGGGTCTGTAGATATCTCTAAGATACCTTCTTGACCCAAAAATTCTGTGAATCTAGGTGGTGGCTTATATTTGGAAACTTGTTCACTTATAACTGAGAGTATCAGCATGGCAGACAATGAATAGTTACACCAAACTATTCTTTTGCGTTCTACCCAAAAGAATTGAATGCAGGGTCCTTACACATCTTTGCACACCAATGCTCAGTATTATTTACAATTGCCATGAGGTGGAATCAATTAAAATGTTCATCAACAAATAATGGATAAAAATATGGTATATATGTGCAATGGAATATTATTTAGGCATAAGAAGCAATGACGTTCTGATACATGCTACAAGGATGAACTTGAAGACATCATTTTGAGTAAAAGAATTCAGACAAAAAAGGAAAAACAGGGAAATGGACTTGGCCCAGTGGTTGGGGCGTCCGTCTACCACATGGGAGGTCCGCGGTTCAAACCCCAGGCCTCCTTGACCCGTGTGGAGCTGGCCCACGCGCAGTGCTGATGCGCGCAAGGAGTGCCCTGCCACGCAGGGGTGTCCCCCGCGTAGGGGAGCCCCATGCACAAGGAGTGCGCCCCATAAGGAGAGCCGTCCAGCGCGAAAGAAAGTGCAGCCTGCCCAGGAATGGCGCTGCCCACACTTCCCATGCTGCTGACGACAACAGAAGCAGACAAAGAAACAAGAGCAGCAAATAGACACAGAGAACAGACAACTGGGGGAGGGGGGGAATTAAATAAATAAATCTTAAAAAAAAAAAAGGAAAAACATTGCATATTTCACTTAAATGATATAGTTAGAATATGCAAATTCATAAAGTCAGTAATTAGAATATAGGTATGGTATCTTGAGGCTTTTGTGGATCTCAGAAAAAATCCCTATTGTAGGCGGGATCTTTTGATTATATTGCTTCAGTATGGCATGACCCATGGTGGGTCTTTTTTTTTTTTAATTATTTTTTTAAAAAGATATTTATATTATATAAATGCTTCATAAAAATATGGGGGATTTCCATATGCCCTGCTCTCCACACCACTCACATTTACCCACATTATCAACATCCTTCATTAGTGTGGTGCATTCAATAGGTGAACATATTTTGGGGCACTGCCACTAAGCATGGATTATAGTTTACATTGTAGTTTACACTCTCTCCCACACAATTCTGTAGGTTATGGCAAGACATATAATGGCCTGTAGCTGTCATTGCAATGCCATTCAGGACAATTCCCAAGTCCTGACAATGCCCCCATATTACATCTGTTTTCTCTCTCCCTGACCTCAGGACCTCTAGTGACCACTGCCTCCACATCAATGATGTAGTTCTTCCATTGCTAGAATTACAATAAGTCTATATTAGAATACCAGTAAGTCCATTCTAGTCCATATATCATTCCCCAATCCAGAGGATTCTGGGATGGTGATGGCCCACTCCATCTCTAATTGAGAGGGGGCTTCAGTTCCTATGACTGATGGATGGGGACTCTCTTGCTTGCAGTTGCAGACTCTTTTGGTTCCTTGGTATGGTGGTTGTCCATCATCACCTCCTTGTCAGTTGTCCTGGTTGAGTCCAATGAAGAGTAAGTGTTGCAACTCTGTTGAGGCTCAGGGCCCAGCTGGCACATGGACAGCCCAAAGATACAAGTCTCATGGACATATACATATACCTACCAACTCCAGCACCAACTAAAGATTCAAATAGAAGGGACAGAAGAGCCATGTATAGGGAAACCACAACTGAGTCCAATTCTGTCACACTGTGGAGCACAAACCCCAAAGTAGGGCCCACTGGCAAGGCACCATGATAGGTTTTAATCCTCTTACAGGAGTTCTTTATGAATAGGATGAATACAGAGAGAGATACAGAGAGAAAGCTAAAGAGACAGAGAGAAACCCGTGGAAACTGAGAGAGGAAACCATGGCAATCAGGAAACTGATAGCAAGGACACCCAAAGGAGAAGGGAGACACTATGATGCCACATGTACCTTCCCATTTGACAGATGAGAGTCCAGGATCACTGGTTGCTGGTCTTAGCAGAAAGCATTATGTGATGCCTTGATTTGGACATTTTCATGACCTCAGAATTTAAGCTTTTAAGCTAATAAATCTCCACTGTAAAAGCCAACCCATTTCTATTATATTACTTTCGAGAGTTTTTAGCAAAGTAAAATAATAGGTTACCAGGAACTGGAGTGGGGGTGGAGAATGGGGAGTTAATCTTCATTTTGGTACAGTTTCTATTTGGGGTGATGAAAATTCTTGGTAATGGATGGTGGTAATGGTAGTTCTACATTGTAAATGTATTTACTATTGAATTTTATATTTTTAAGTTAGGCTAAAATGATTAATTTTAGGTTGTACTTATGTTACCAGGAAAGAACTATATAACACAGAACGTGAATCCTATGTAAACTATAGCTTATAGTTAATAATATAACTATAATATTAGCGCTTGATCAATTGTCACAAAGATACCACAATAATCCAAAATGTTAATAGGGAAAACTGCGTGTAGAAGGTGGTATAGTGAAATTTCGTAATTTCTGCATGATTCTTCTGTAAACCTACAACTGCTACAACAAAAATAAAATAAAAAAGAAAACAATGAATTACTGATATAGCTACAAGGGATGAATCTTGAAAATATTATGTTAAGTGAAAGAAGCCACTCATAAAAGACTACATATTGTATAAAATGTCTACAATAGAGAAATCTATAGATACAGAAAGTACATTAGTAGTTGTCTAGGGCTAACGGTATAGTGTGGGTGGCAGGGGTGGTTGAAGCCTACCTGCTAATACATAACGAGGTTTCTTTTTGGGCTGATGAAAAAGTTGGATGCCAAACTCTGTGACTATACTAAAAATAATTGAATTGTACATTTTAAATGGGTGGAATGTATGGTTATCTGAATTATTTCTCATAAAATATGTTATAAAACAAGAACATTTACAGGAATACACATGAAAATATTATGGTGACACGAGGGTATATCATTTTTTTTTAGTATCTTGTATTACAAAAAGTTATTCTAAGTATGATACAAATCTCAAAAAATCACAAAATTTTACTAAAAATTTAAAACATTTACATGACCAGAAAAATGGTAGAAATAGAAATGTCTATTTTAGTTGTTGCTATTCCCCAGTAGACAGTGTGCTAAAGTCTTTTTCCTTGTTGCATGCTAAGTCCAAGAGTAGGCAAAAGTATTTAGATTTTTTTTAATACTCTCCTTTGCTAGGGAACTCATTCATGATTGGCACATGGTACTGTAAAATAGACTAATGCTTTTTCAGAGCCATCCTTTTTGAAAGGACATGCTAGAGTTAAAAATCAGAATTAAAAGGGCAACAAGGAAAGTCCATAGTTAAGTACACAGGCTTTGGAGTGTGTCTACTTTGAGTTCGTATTCATTAAGAGCAATGAAATTTTAGCAAGGTATTTAACACTCACCACTCCATCAATTTCAAATTTTATGGTCAACCTTTGTCACAGACATTATGATGAAAAATCTGGTGTAATGTCTTACACAATGCAAGTCACTAGTAAATATTTGTGCCCTGGATAGGTACCTTCCTAGTTACAATTTCAGCTTTCAAATAGGAACCAGTAAATCTCTGGCTTAATTTCCTAAAATTAATTCCTGAGGTATAAATGAATAATAACAATGTATCTTTTCCTAAATTTTAATCTGTCCCTTGTAATGAAGCATCTACATGCAAATGAACAAGCTTCTAAACACTGCTGTAACAAATAAATAGCAGAAATCAAGAAAGAGATAAAGTGCAGTCAATTCTTGTTATTAGCAGGAATACTCAATTTGCTAATACTAAACCACTGCCCTAGAGGAAACAGAGTTAGGTCCCTGGTAGCCTCTCGTCACATTTCATCAACCCATCAATATGTAACATTATTTTATGTGTGCTTCTGCTTAAGGACACCTTATTATCTTTTGCTTCCTCCTTAAATCTGCATTCAGTCATTTCCTAGGAAGGTCTTTGTTTCCCTTGCCTTTTACAGATTGCCCCATTTGAATCCATCTAGAAACAGTATCATTGCCTCCAGAACATTTTGGAACAACAGTTAAAGGCAGCCTATGAATATAAATTTAAGCAAGTTTAACTATAAATTGCATTGGGGGCAGTTAACTGGAGCTCATTAAATCAACACCTTTGTTGATTTATTAACATTGAACTCATGGCTAATAGCACTATAATTTAAGCCTGAATGAACATTACATAACACATGTATTTTTTTCCATAAGGCACATCACAGTCTTTAACACAGAACACTAGACAGCATTTCAACACTACATTTGGGGGCACAAAAAAATGGAAGAGCACTAAATATATTGTGAAAAAAACAGTTGTTTCTGGTATCAGCACTGAAACAGGTGGAATGTCGCCCTATTCAACCTCGGCTGGGAGCATGTGCACTGGGTCACTCCAATTTTTTGCTGCTTTGTCATGTCTAGCATTGACCTTTAGTGAATATTGATTTTGAGGCTACAAATAAATTTTCGCAAACAGGCAAATTTGTAAGCATGGAATCTATAAATAACGAGTATCAGCTGTATGTAATTTATATGTTCACAGGCATAATGAACAGTTAACAATTTTCTACTTTAATATCACATCTTAGCCTTGATGACCTTATAGTTATGCAGAGCAGCCACAATCCCTATTTAGAGGAGATAAACAGAAATCTTTAGCGAAATAAGGTATTTATGTTCCAACATTACTCAGTAAAGCTCTAAGACTACAATTCATTTTGAAAATATCTCTGAAGTCATGAAACCTGAGGCTCTGGTGAAATCAAGATATTTTCTTTCCTTTTTCTGATTAAACAGAGAGACGACATGTTTCAACAAAGTCAGACTGGCATAGGTTATTATTTTTATTCTTCAGTAACCAACTGCATAATTTATACTTTTTCATGTTCTTCCTTTTCCAGCAAAATGTTCCCCACACACCCCCAAGTTAAAATCTGCCATCAGACAATCAGTAATTAAAGATTCTGATGAATGCAGGAGGGGAAGAGATTTGGAGTGGGGATCCCTAGTCTTTCAAACACTAAAAATCTGTTTTTGATAATCAATCTGGAAAAAAAAAGGGGGGCAGAGAAACAAATTTTCTCTACTTGAACAAGTATCCTAAAAAAAGCTCTTATAAGGAACAATTTTCTAAGTATTGGATAACCCTTAACTACCCCAAATCTTGAGAAAAAAGATATATTAAGATATTATAGGTGAACTCAGTCCCAGTTTTCAACGATAGTATTATCATTTCAAAGAATAATTATTACATGAGGCATTGTAGTTTAGTGTATAGAAGTACTATTACTTCTGAAAACTAATGATTGGGAATCTGGCAAATTGGAATTTTGTGCTTGTACTGCTACAGATTTTCCTGAGAATATATGGAATAGGATAGCATGATTTCTACTAGGGGGTAAAAAATAAAGAAATAAACTCATTACCCTTACCCCTTTTTATCAGAACAAATCTGATATTTCACTTCAGAGGTTTGAACACTTTGACTCCTTGGCTGAATTCTGGGAGAGAAGGGACATCAGAATCCATTGTATTCATAATATCCTATCAATATCACATTAATAGAATGTTAATATCCACCTCTTGATGGCCAGGAGTGCCAAAAACAGGCCATGGAAATGGCAGTAAATTAATATCCAAGGAAAATGGAAATGGTAATTTGGGTGGAATTTGATTAGTATTCTGCCCAAGATTAAGTTCAATTAAATTATGCTGCAGATGAGATAGCATCTGACTGGTGTGTTGTTCCAAAAGCATAATTGTACATTAGATGGAGAAATAGATGCACGCATGGGGAACAGGAACTGTAAACAAAGTTCTATTTAACATATGGGTGCTAAATTTGATAAAATTCTACCTTCATGAAATTTACATAAGAACATCCTTGAATTTGCAATATGCATACTTTAAAAAATATTCTATAACCAAAAGTTAACTTCAATAAAGATGTATAAAAAATATGAAGGCAGTTGTAGCACCAGTCAAGGTTCTTTAATGAACTTTTCTAAGTTTGAATTTTTGAACATATTAAAAAATTAAAACAAACAGTAAGTCCAAATGCACCATTCCATTTTTGTTTTTAAGACAAAGGAAGGTAATGAGGTATTTTTCACGTGTCATCGTGACAGTTGGATGAGCCTATAAACCCCTAGAGTTAATTTTAGGCAATGCAGAAGAAACTTCTGGCTCCAGATATACTCTGATGACCTCGGCAACATATGAATGCTAATTCTGATGTGCCATATCAGACTTTGAATTCTTAAGACTACACTTAGAATTGCTGTAAAGATGAAGACAGGTTACGAGCGAGGGGAAAAAACAGTGCATATATGTCCATTTCCAAGAAAGCAAAAGATAACATCTGAAATTTGGGATAAGGATTAGTACGAGAATTTAGGCAGACTGAATTCAAGAGTGCACAGGGGGCTGAGTTAAGCTTCTTCTGCTCATGACCTTTGCCCTAGATGTCAATTCTTCCAATTGGGGCGAGCTCAGGCGAAGGAATCTAGGATCCACCAACAACAAGCACTGACAGCGTGACCTTCGTCCTAATTTAATCTGAGACTAGGAGGAGGCTGGAGGGGAGAGGTGACTGCAGCGCCCAGGTGTTGCACTATTCCCTTCGCCATAACTCCTCCACCTTCCTCCCCTTATCCCAGCCGGAGTACCCGCTCACCCCCGCAGGACAGCTTAGCGAGCGGCACCAACATGTTCAATAGTTATCAGTCGGACACAGCGGCAGGTCGCTCGCCGCGGGCGGTGGACTTCTAGGCCGCGAGGGGCGCCATCACTTTCAAGAAACACCAAGCCCTCTTCTGAAGTTGGCCTCTGGGCCCGTCCGACCCGCCTCGCTTATCGGGGTTCCCGCCTCTCTCTCACTCTGCGCCGGCGCCAAGCGTTGACCCGATGGCCAGCAGAGGCTTCTGGGTCTTGTAGGAACGAGGAAAAGGAAACGAACCCCATATCCCAACGCAGCCTGGGGTTTCGGCTTCTGCAATGGCTCTATGCTTCCGGCTCACCCATCTAGTGAGGCCCCTGGGGGCGGGGCCCGCTAATTCCATAGGGCCCCGCCCGAGCAATATAAGGCCCAGGAGGCGTAGCGACGCGGTAGGCATCCTGGGAGTTGTGTCCACTGCTGTAGCTCCTGACGGGAGACTTGCGCAAGAGCCGGGGGCAGACCGAGGCGAATCGGCTGACATCTGATTGGCTGTCCCGAAAAGAGAACCCTCTTCTTCTTCCGGGGCTGCGACCCACGAGAGGAGGAGGCGGGGTTTCAGGCGGGAGGAGGCGGGGCTTCTGGGCTTTGGGCGCGAGCGGATGAAAGACAGTTGGTGTCGGTTCGGCTGTACTGGCCTGAGTCCGCCGTCCCAGCCGTACTCGGTCCCCGACTTCGCCCATGGCCGAGTCCGGGGAGGTGCGAGCCTCTTCGCCACCCCCACCGCCTCTCTCCTCTCCTTCGTCTTCAGACGCCTCTTCAGCATCCTCCCCCGGCTCGCCGGTGAGTTTGGGTTGGCCAGTTCCGAGCAGGAGCAGCGGCAGAACCGTCGACCCGCTGGAGGAAGTGGAGCTGCAGATAGGAGATGTGAGTGTCTCGCACAGATCCCGGTCCGCGTGCGCCCTCGACGCTTCTCGGGAGACTGAACTGCGGCCCGGCCGGGGGGGAGGGGGATCTGCGCCCCTGGCGCGTCTCCTGGAGCGTGTGGGCAGGCGGTGGGCGCCCGCGGTCAGACTCCCGCCGCACCCTTGAGGTTTCGCTTTAGATAAGTGCTGGGGAGTCGAGGAGTTAGCCTTCCTCGCGCCCCTCCGGTCCTCGCTAGTTTCTTTATGCCTCGCGGTCTGGTTTCAATCATCCGCTGTAACAAAACCACGTAGCTCAGCGGCAGCGCCTTGTGCTGCCACTGCCTGCCCTCTCCTCCCGCATCGGAGAGCAGTTTTCATTGTGTTGGTTTTGAAGATCTGGCTGATGGCTCTCCTGGGCTTTGGTCCTGCTCTTCTGGCTGGCCATCCGCCCGCAGCCCGCTGGCAGTGCTTTTGTTTGCCTCAGGCCTGCTTTGCGCTCCACTCGGCTTGGAGGGTTAGGCGCGAAACCTTTGTCTCGATCGGTTTCTTTAACGGATTCGTGCAGCACTCCTGTGATTGCTGGGATGCATACCTACTTTCTGCGGGGTGGCTTATGTGGATTCTCGAGTTCCCGGAGACTAGCTCCATCCTCCCCCCACGCCAGCACGCAGAGGTCAGGTGTTGACGGACTCGGAGTGCGTCCCGTGGAGTGAGGGTTACTGCCTCCACCAGGGGTTCTTAGCCTTTTTTGTTTCACAGACCCCTTTGCCAGTCAGGTGAAAATGACGGACCCTTTACTAAGTCCATACTATACCGTGTATTATATATCCCACCCGCACCAATACGTCCCCGCAAGAATCTTTTTTAAAAAAATTTCCATTCAAGTTAACGCACCGCTTCTTAAGACCCCTGCGTTGGTCTAGGGCCTGGAGGTTCCCTTCCCGAGAGAGTTTTCTAATTTAGAACGATTATTCACGCTCCTGTGCAGTTTGGAACTGGGAAATGAACTATCTCATTGCTCAAGAATTTTTTTTCTTTTTTTTAAGATGACCAAGAAGTGCTGATCCAGTTTTTATCCTTGCTGGAACAAGACTGGGTACAAGTAAATTTGTAGAATGAAGTGTTATCTAGGAACAGTGTTATTTTATGTCACAGGTGAAGGAAATATTTGATTAAGAAGTTTTCCAGGAAGAGTTGGATATTTTCTGCATTTGAGCATGTGTTACGATTTTGTTATTTGTCAGAGCTGAGTGTCTTTTCCTGGTCTATACGTACTCATGCTCTAAAATGTTCACAGGTAAGAATAGTGGGACAGTGAGTGCCTTTTTTTAATCCAGATATTAGTAAGGATTGTTCCTGTTGAAGTCAGTCAGTTACTTCTAGTACTTAATGTCAGAGTTTCAAGGCATCCTGGTGAGATTCATTTGTATTTTCAATTAAAAAAAAAAAACGAAAACAGACTTGTCATGTCTCATACATAATGGGTCTTTTTCTAGCAAACATATTTCTTCAAAACTTCTTGTGTGCCCTGAAAGAGTCTGTGTTTTACTTAGAGAATTTTTACTTTTGAAGAAAATATCTTGGGTGTGGGATTCAAGATTTTAAGCTATGTTTAGACTATTTATAAAATGAGATGAGAATTTTAAAAATAAACTTGCACTTGTTTTTTTCCCCCCCTTTTCACTTCAGGCAGCCTTTTCACTAATCAAACTTCTTGAAGCTACATCTGCAGTTTCAGCTCAAGTGGAAGAGCTTGCCTTCAAATGTACAGAAAATGCACGTTTCCTTAAAACATGGCGGGACCTCCTGAAAGAAGGCTATGATTCTTTGAAACCTGACAACTGATTTGGCATGATTAGTCATAGAAATAATGACTTTTCTATTATTCACTTCCCCTCATGTATATTTGCACATGTAACACATGTATAGGATAATCTCTTTCTAGTTGTTCTGTGTATGCAGAATGAAATTTTTCTTGTTTTGGCTTTTATGAAAGCAGTATCCTGATGTTATTTTTGATAATAACAAATTTTTGGTACGGAAGTTAATTTCATCAGATAATTAATAATGCTCCAGTGCTGCAAGTATTAACCTAGGTTGACCATTATTCAATTTACATAAAGATTTCAAGCATGTCAGAGTTTGAGGGATGCTGTAGTTTAGTCACATTTTATGAACCAAAGTATGTAACTTTGACCAAGCCTGCCAGTGGGTGACCCAGCTGCATTAGGCTAAGTTCTGTAGAGCTAATGACTGGGTTTTAATTACCTCTGTCTCTCCAGCACCTGGAATAATTTGTTGACTAACAACACAATGAATAGGAGCTGGCAAATATGATTAAAGCTATGTTGTCCTGTTTTTAGCATGAAGACTCTTTCTCTACTTTTAAAGAAAAGTCCTTTTTTATGGGAATTTGAACTTTGACGATTGCTTTTTAAAATATATATTTTGCCCTTTTATGATGCTTTTTTTAAAAAGCCTTTACTTCAGAAAACGAAAACCTGTCTGGAAAGAATGCATATAGTTCTCTTTCTATGGTTACCTGCTTTTATAGTTAATGTTTCCTGTATTTGATATATATTTTATTGCTGTCCTAAAAGTGCCTTGTCTGAGTTAGGGTTCTGAGTTGTTGCGTTTGGAACTTTGAAAATTGTTTATGTAACAGTTATAATAAGTTTTTGTTTCTAATGCACCAAATTTAAATAGTGTGATTGTTTTCATGTTCACTACAGTGTTGTTTTTTTTTTAATTCTCCCTTATATATTGCTTTTTTTTTTTATAGTTTGTGTCATATGTATCAATGATTAAGCCAAATAATTCTCTATTACAACTCTAACATTTTGATGTGGCACCTTAATTCTTTGTATTTATGGAGCTTTTTACAGATAATATTCTAAAGTCCCATAATGGGGCTATGAAAGGGGACAAATGTATATAGGCAAAGAAAAGTTTTATTTCGCGTATTAGGTCATAGTTCTTAACTATGAGTTTAAGTTAAAGATTACACATATTTGTGATTTCTATACCAAAGATGATTTTGATATTAGAAAAATATTTTTCTTAAATATCTTGAAAATAGTTTTTAAAATGTGCAGAACTTTTTGAAAATATTTCCATTTTTTATTCATTTTTTTAAACTTTCAAATATTTCAAACATACTGGGAAAAGTATTTTAAAGAACATGTATTCTTATTGTGCAGATGTAATCAATAAATGTTAGCATTGGCCATATTTTCTTCGTATCCATTTTTTTTTTTTAAAGATTTATTTTTATTTATCCCCTCCCCCCTGCAGTTGTTTTGCACTTGCTATCTGCTCTGTCTGCTTGTCTTCTCTTTTTTTTATTTTTAAGATTTACTTTTTTTCTCCCCGCCCTTGCCCCCCATTCCCTCCGTTGTCTGCTCTCTCTGTCCATTCGCTATGTTCTGTGTCTGCTTGTATTCTCATTAGGTGGCTCCAGGAGCCGATCCTGGAGAGAGGCGATAACTCTCTTGCGACACCTCAACTCCCTGTTGTGCTACATCTTATTTTCTCTCCCCTGTGTCTCTTACTTTGTCATCTTGCACCAGCTCTCAATGTCAGTTGGCACTCCTATGCGGCGTGGCTTTCCCATGTTGGGTGGCATTGCCATGCAGGGCGGTACACCTGTGTGGGGCAGCATTCCCGCGTGGTTTGGCACTCCACGAGGGCCAGCTTGCCCTCACCAGGAGGCCCTGGGCATCGAACTCTGGACCTCCTATGTGGTAGACAGAAGCCCAATTGATTGAACCACATCTGTTTCACTGCTTGTCTTCTCTTTAGAAGGCACGGAGAACCAAACCTGCAGCCTAGGAAACTAAAACAAATACTAAGTGGGAATTTCAGATGTATGTCTTGTAAATTCACTACATTTCTAAGTAGACCCTTAAACATAGGTTAGGATCATGATTGTTGTAGTATTACATTTTACCTGTTTTATCTTCATGACTATTTTATTCTTTATATATATGTATACATGTATTTAAAACTTTATTTCAGCTTAAAAAAATAACAGACAAAAGGCAGCTCAAAAACCATGGAAGGATCACCTTAAAAAAATCCTGTCCAGATATATTTACCCTATCCAATTCCCCCAAAACATGCAACTGTTTTCCTCAGTGTTCCGAAAGGAGAACAAATGAGCACAAACTCATCAAATGACCTGATCAAAGTCTCCTTATTAATGAAAAAAAGGAAAAAAAAACGCTTGATCATATTTACATTCTCAGAAAACTAAAGTCCCATGTTCTTCGTTTTTGATCTTTAGCATTGATAAATGCTCCTTTGCCTTTGCTACAACAATATGATATTACAATTAACTATCGTCTATAAATTACATTAGTTGTATTTTCCGAGGTATCACCATATTCTTAACACCTTGTAATAGAGGAACATTCTTATTAAACATTCTTAATAATATTTATATTACTAAACAATTCTCATCTACCTCCAACAGTCCCCAGATTATCTTCTTGCTGTCTTTCAATTAACATTAACCTCTCCAGATTACTCCTTTCAGCCACAATCACATTTATAAATCAGCAGTGTTATAGTCATTACATTGTTTTACCAAAAACTCTACTATCCATTTCTACATATTTGCTATCAATCTTATTAAACATTCAGCATCAGTTTCCTCTTCTCAACCCATATTCTGTCTCCTACTAACCTATACTCCATAGTTTAACTCCATCAGTTTACTCATTGTATTCAGTTCATATTAGTGAGACCATACAATAGTCATCCTTTTGTGTCTGGCTTCTTTCAATATCCTCAAACCTCAAAGTTTATCCATGTTGTCACATGCATCCCAAGTTCATTTCTTCTTACAGCTGAGTAATATTCCATTATACATATATACCACATTTTGTTTATCCATTCATTGGTTGATGGGCCCTTAAGTTGTTTCCATCTTTCAGCAATTGTGAGTAATGTCACTATGAACATCAGTGTGAAAATATCTGTTCTCACCCTTGCTTTCAGTTCTGAATATATTCCTAGTTGGATTGCTGGATCATATGGCAGTTCTATATTTAGCTTCCTGAGGAACTGCCAAACTCTCTTCCACAGAGATTGCACTATTTTATATTCCCACCAATAGTGAAGGAGTATTCCTATTTCTCCACATCCTCTCCAGCACTTGTAGTTTTCTGTATTTTTTTTCTTCTTTATATAACATGGAAATCAAATCTTTATTGGATATGTGGTTTCTGAAAATTTTCTCCCACTGAGTTGGCTGCCTTTCACCTTAACAAAGTCATTTGAAGTACAAAGGTGTTTAACTTTGAGGAGGTCCCATTTATCTATTTGGAACATACAGTAGTTCTATGTTTAACTTTTTTGTGGAAATGCCAGACTTTTCCAAACCAGCTGCACCCTTTTACATTACCACAAACAGTGTAGAAGGGTCCCAGTTTCTTTATATTATAGCCAACAGCTGTTATCTGTCTTTTTTATTACAGTCATCCTAGTGTGTATGAAGTTGTGTCTCATTGTGGTTTTGATTTGCATTTTCCTGATGGCTAATAATGTTAAATATCTTTTCTGGTGCTTATTGGCCATTTCTCTAATTTCTTTGAAAAATGTCTAGTCAGATCTTTTTCTCATTTTTTAGTTGGGTTATTGTCTTTTTATTCTTAGATATAAGAATTCTTTGTATACTTTAGAATCAAATCCCTTATCAGGTATGATTTGCAAAGCTTTACTCCCATTCTGGTAGTTGTCTTTTTACTTTCTTGATTATGTTCTTTGGAGCCCACATTTTAAAAAGTTTTAATGATACCCATTTGTGTATTTTTTTCTTTTTGATACTTGTGTTTTCAGTGTCTTAGCTAAGAATCCAGATACATATACACATAAGCGTTTTATGATTTTAGCACTTATGTTTAAGTCATTGATCTACTTTGAGTTAATTTTTGTATATGGTGTGGGGTAAAGATCTGAATCCATTCTTTTGCATGTAAATATCCTAATATCCCAACATATATTGAAAAGGCTGTTCTTTTGCTATTTAATTGTCTTGATACCCTTTTCAAAAATCAATTATCTGCAAATTGAGAGTTTATTTCTGGACTCTCAATTCTATTCCATTGATCTATCTATCCTAGTTTTTCTGATGCATTCCTTTGCAATACTTGTATTCTACTATTCTGATCTCATATGGTGGTGCTGATTTAAAGTAGAATGACAATTGGGCAGGAAGTGACAGAAATGCTGTTTAGAGTTTCTATAAAGAATCTTTTTTTTAATAGTAATCTGTTGTATTGGCTCTCAAGTGTATGGAGATTTGAAGAAATGAGATGACTTCTTAAAACAATTCCTGTGTTTTGTGAACAATCAGACATTTCCTCTGATGCCATTAAATCAAGTATTCTATACGTACATTTTAAAAAACCTTTATTTAAAACTATCCATTATTCTTACATTTGCTGATATGCATGGCACACAAATCTTAATACTAGGAGCTGCAGATGGGATTTGTGTATTGTTTTAATTAAACACAATTTTACATTGCAAATTGAAAAGATTCTTTACTGTCTACTTCCAGGAATTGACTGCAATGCCATGCACGTAGTGGGTACTCAAAAATAAATGCATGTTAAAAGAATGAATGAATCTCTCAAAAGTAGATTTCTTGTAATTTCCTATGCAAAACATGTACTGGTATATACACATTATCAGTATATTTCCCTTTTTATGGGCATCAGTCACTTTTAATTTTCCCTAATATCAATCTTGTAAGCAAACTGATCTTAGCTACATTATAAATTATTTATTTCATGCCAGTGAGTCCATTTTGAAGCACCCCACAGTTTTTCTTGTGAAGAGCTGACTTTCAAGTCAGTTACGGGTAGGAATTGAGTCTAGCTGATGGAGAAATTAGTGACATTTCACAGGGGTCTGTGGAAAGAGCCGGCTTCATTATCTTAGGAGGCATCTCTTGCAGTGGCCACATTTCCACCCAGATGAAAGATGGAGCATATGTTTTCTGACTACCTTTGCTGTCAATAGACCTTCTTTGTCTATAGTTATACCAAACCTGATGGACCATTTCTTTGAACGGTCTCGTGGTCAGAGTGTAGAGAATTGGGTTCAAAGCACTGTTGATAGGCAGAATAAAAATCACTACCCAAGAGCTTATGGTACCTGAAAAAAAAATGAAATAGTTTTAGCATTGATATATGTCCTAGATTACAAGGCGTAAAAATTCCTTTCCTTGTTTTTTTAATCCACTCCCTTTTTGTCTTACTTGCAAAGTCTTGCAAAGTGTTTTCAAGATGTCTTTCTGGAGTACCAGTGTTTGAGAGTAGTGCTGGTATGGCAAAAGAACAGGGTTCTTTGCTAAGTAGCTTTACTTGAATCCATCAGCAAATGTACTCCATTAGGAAGAAATGTTTTCCACAAAGTGATTACATATTGTTGTGACATGATTCCATTTTTGGAAAGACAATATTGTTTAGTATGTAAATCATAAGTTTTTTTCAAACAGTTTCATTACTAGATAATACATATAGTATTTCTCAGACTTGTCTTTAATAGATTTCTTTTCTGCTATTTATTTTATTTTAAAAATAGGTATGCATATTTAGGCTTTTGTCCAGATATTTCAGTAAAACACCTTTGACCAACAGCTTAAAAATCATTTTACTATGCATGCAACTACCAAACACAGATTTTTATTAGAATTTATTTTGTGCAATCTGACCTATTATTGTTACCCATAAAATGTAAAAAATACTATAACCACCAAATAAGGAATAAAAACTTAAAATTATGTGTTTATAAATTTTAAAATTGTGACTATATATTATATTATATATAAAGTTATTTGGTTATCTACACATTATTTTTCAATACCAAGAGTGCTTTCTTCATAAACTCTCACATCCTGGGGTAATGCTCTCTAAATTGGTAATCACTTAGTGTCTATAGACGCAAAAAATATACAAATATATCTCCTACCAAAATTAATTACTTATATTCTGAAACAAAATGAATAATTATTTGATAATTGTTTAGAACTGTTTTCCTTCCTGGTCATCCTTACCATGGAGAAATCAGAGTTTCAACAATTTTTGTGTAATTTATTTTGGTCATTGTTCCTTTGTTCCAATAGTAACTGTGTTATTAGAAATTTATGGAAAGAACTGAACAGTTTGTTCCCAATAAACTTTTTATTCATGAACAGAGCCTGAAGAACAAATATATAAATCTGACTAATAATTTTTGATATGAATTAGTGCTCAGTATCTTATTTCCTAGAGGAATACCACAAAACAGATTTATTACTTCTTTACAGAGAGAAAACAGATTGTACCTGGTATTTCTACCTGAAGCAGTGAAAGAAATTTCAGTGCAAAAATGGGTATCCAGCATAATGCATCAGTAAATACAATAAAGAAAAAACGTTTGGCAAGGATCATCTCTTTTTTAACTTTTTTCTGTATTTCAGTTGCTGTAATGGTGCTTTGATGAATACTGTAAAACATGCTTCCATAGGAAAAAACTATAATGATAAATGCTGCCAAGTTAATACCTATTTAGAAGACAAGGAATATTATTAATGTACATGAACATTCCCTCCAACAACAAGAAAAGTACATGTTCTTTGGTGTTCTTCTTAAAGAGAAGATAGACCCTAACATGCGTTTTTGTTCTTCAGAACGAAATGGTACACAGAACTCATGAAATTTCCTTGAGTTGAATTATTGTTACTATGATTGATGAAATATTTAATTTTAATGTGGAATATTAAAATGAAATTATAGTAATTCAATGAATATCCTAGGCTTATTAAACTCTCTAGTATTAGGGATGTTTTTCTTCCATATTTTAATTATTTGGTGTTATACTTCGAGTATATTTTTACATTGCTGGTTCAAAGCATTTGCATATCTACTCTCCAGACACTTTTTTTGAAAAGTGTTTTTTGAAAAAATAAATACCATTATGTTCAGATTATAGAGGCAAAAAGCTAAAAGATATTTTGCTTTCTTTACTGAAATTTTTTTATTTTTCATTTTTTTAGGAGGTACCAGGGATTGAACCATGGACCTCATACATGGGAAGCAGGTCCTCAACCACTAAGCTACATCTGCTCCCCTGCTTATCATTATTAAGGTCAATTCATAAAATACAAGTGCTTAGTGTCTTCCCTTTTATTAAGCTGTATCAAATTGGAATTTAGATGATCAATGGGGTAATTGGGGAAAAATCCCTCTAGGGATTCTTATAGAATCCACCCTCACTTTTTCACAAGAAATAATGGTTAGAAGAATATGTAAAATAAAAATTTGTGAACTTTAAGATATAATGGGGTTCATATAGTGAGTTGTTCTACTTTTTGAATGAAAGGACTGATAATAGAGTTTCTTACCAAGAAAAATGGCCACTGAATAAATCTGGGCTCCCATGCTTTCTGTATCTTCTGAATGAAGAGGAAAACATACTCCATTGGTGCCATAATAGTTCTTGAAAAATTCCTTATTGCTGAATGGAATAAAAGCCACTATAAACCCAAAAATCCAAATGAGAATCAGAACTGTAATGGTTCTGCATTTTCCAGGTCTTAAACATCTAAAAGGATATACAATGCAGATATATTTTTCCAGTGTCAGAAATGTTAAAAGTAAAACTGATACTTCTGTGGAGAGAATGGCTAAAGATCCCAAGAACTGACAATGAGTACTCTCCATCCATAGTTGTGCGTGCTTATTGTATTCTCCACGAAACTTTAGGTCAAAGGCTCCAATCACAAATAAATATATTCCCATTAGGCAGTCAGCACCTGTAGGAATCAGTAAGTTTAACAAATTTAGAAAAATAAATAGGTATAATGGAATTATCAATAGGCAGTAAAGTTTTAATATTAGCAAAAAAAAATAGCCAAGTTTCTTCTATTTTTTTGGGTGGTGGTGAATTCATTCATTTATGAGTGAGGCCCTATTGCTTGACTTTCTTCAATAAGCATCCTCTACAGTTAATGATGTGATCATTTGTTTAATGTCTATTTTCCTCTAAAGTGCAGGTCTGTGAGAGCAGGGATCTTGTCTGTTTTGTTTTCCATTTTAGTCTCAACAGAAGTGTTTGAATAAATGAGTAAAATGCACTTATGCTGAACATTCAGTTAGGGACCTAGATGGGATGTCATTATTTAGTTAAGTTCTTCCATTGAAATTTTCCCAGCTCAACAAACTAAGGACATTGCCCAAAATCTCATAGAAAGTAATTCAGAAGTTGCTATGATAGAACAATGAGCACAGCTTTTAGGTCTATACTTTAGAATATACAAAAACTTATGAAGTATTTTGCAGTCAGTATAATTTTGCAGTCAGTACAATTTTTATTTACCAAGAGCTGGCCCAAGTGATTCTCTGATTCTCTTTTCCCACTTTGACATATTTCTCTGTCCCTTTTTAGGCCCTCAACCCCAAAGAATCAGCTATCAGTGTGATACACTACCTGGTGTATTTGCTTTTTAAGCAAACATAACATAATCAGAGGGTGGGTGAGATTTTTGGACAGCACAAGAATCCTACCCAAAGTCCCTAAAATTATATCACTGTATAAATCATAAGCCTGACCTTAATTCCTAAATGCTGATGATATATTTTGGCCTTTACCAGGTAAACTGAACTTGCTCAAACTTATATAGCTAATGATACAGAATGGTAAACAATTTTGAGTTCTGTTTCTTACATAGCTTTCAGTCAAAAAAAAGAAATTAACATTGGACTTTGGATGAAGGTGGGGGTAAGACATGGGACAGCACAAATGAAAATATAGAACATGGTAGGTTTATGCTTTACTCACTTGGTGGAGTATGGATAATTCTAGGCCATTTGACCCAGACTGTAAATTCCCTGAGGATTGGTTTCTTGCTTATTTTCCTTTAACACACCTAAACAATACCTTGCAATCACATATCAAAAAAAATTTTAAAAGATGTAATTGTACTTCAAACATTTTCTTTCTATTTAAAGATTTCAAATTATGAATGGAAAATATTCTAGCAACTCGGAGACCAGAAAATCAACTAGATATTAGGTTGATATCTATGAACTGGTCATGCAAACAAAATCAGTGAATACAGTACTAGTCAAAATTTGACCAGAAAAAGTTGCAATTTTATTCTAATTAACCAGCAAGATGGCAGCGGGGTAAGGAGCTCCTAGAGTCAACTCCTGCTACAGGGCAGTTAGTAAACACCCAGAGCTCTCTGGAGCTAGCTGAAGCACCTGTTTGGGGACTCGAGGAGACCAGAAGATCATCCTGCAACATCCTTGAAGAAATGAAAGGAGGAGGCTGCCTATCTGCAGAGAAGACTTGTAAATAGAGCGCTTCACGCCATGGAGGCCGGTGCCCATCCTCCACTGGAGGCACAAGGTGCCTCGGGAGCTGTTCCATAGCTGGAATTGAAAGCTCCACTTCCCCAAAACGAGGGAGGAAGAGACAGTTGGGCACCAACTTCAGCTACTGATGAGTAAATTCAGCGAGGTTAAGTATAATCCTGAGAACAGCTGAAGTTTGAACCTGTCCAAGTCAGAAAGAGACTGTTAGACACCATCTTAACTCCATGCCTGGCACAAGGGGAAGCAGGGTGGACTGAAAATCCCAGTGCGGGTGGGGACCGGCTTCTATCCATCCAGGTCAGATTGCAGCTCCAGCCTAGGCCCCAGTGCCACCTCCAGCAGGAAAAGCTGCGGGGACCTGTCACAGCCTCTCTGGGAAATTACCAGCTAAGCCATGGAGGCCAGTGATTATCCTACTCTGGCGGCATGAGCCACCCCAGGAGTTATTCTGTGGCTGGAATTGGAAGCTCCATTTCCCAAAAACAGGGGAGGAGAAGACGGTTGGCTGTCCATTTCTGCTACTGATAGGTAGACTTGGCTAGCTAAGGTATAACCCGGGGAACAGCTGGGGTATGAATTACCCAAGTCAGAAAGAGGCCAGTGGTCGCCATTTTGACTCCACCCCCAGCCTGAAGGGAAGCCAGGCTGAAGGAAAATCACAGTGATGGTAGGAACCAGTTTCTTTCACCCAGATTGGCCTGTAGCCCTAGCCTAGGCTTCAACCCCACCTCTGGCAGGGAGGAGGCTGGCGAGTGCTGCACCAGCCTATCCAGGTAGCTGCAGCTCACTTTGGCTGGCACAGACTGAAATCAGTACTCTACCAGGGCAACTGCGGTCATCTTGGACCAGCACTGCATAGATTGCTGCCAACACCTGCAGCTCCACCCCCAACCCAGGCAGGGGAGAAAGGGGCATGAAGCATCATCAGTCTCTCTGGGCAACTACAGTCTAGGCCTACACTTGGATTATTCCACACAGCTGTGACTCTGTTCCTACCCCTGGTAAAGGAGAAAGTTGGAAGAAGCTTCATTGGTCCCTGGTGTAATGAGGCAGCGTGAGCCTCCACAGCTTACAGCACTAACTACATGCTTGGCTCCTACTACACAACTAGTAAGGGAGAAAGGGCAGGCAGCCCTAAACTAAAGAGAAAAACTGTACCCAGAATAAATACTCTAGTAAGCCAGATGCAAAGACACCAATGAAAAATTACAATCCACACCAAGAAACAGGAAGCTTTGGCCCAGTTAAAGGAACAAGATAAGCCTCCAGATGATATAAAGGAGTTGAGACAACTAATCATAGATGTTCAAACAAATCTCCTTAATAAATTCAATGAGATGGCTAAAGAGACTAAGGATATTAAGAAGAAACTGGATAAGCACAACAAAGAATGTGAAAGCATACATAGAAAAATAGCAGATCTTATGGGAATGAAAGGTGCAATCAATGAAATAAAAAACACTGGAATCATATAATAGCAGATTTGAGGAAGAAGAAGAAAGGATTGGTGAGCTTGAAGAAATGGCTTCTGAAAGTGAACATAGAAAAGAACAGATGAAGAAAAGAATGGAAAAAATTGAACAAGGTCTCAGGGAACTAAATGGCAGCAAAAGCATGCAAACATATGTGTCATGGGTGTCCCAGAAGGAGAAGAGAAGGGAAAAGGAGCAGAAGGAATATTTGAAGAAATAATGGTAGACAATTTCCCAACCCAACTGAAGCACATAGATACCGATGTCCAAGAAGCACAACGTACTCCCATCCGAAAAAATCCAAATAGACCAACTCCAAGACACATACTAATCAGAATGTCAAATGCCAAAGACAAAGACAATTCTGAGAGCAGCAAGAGAGAAGCAATGCATAATATATAAGGGATAACCAATAAGATTAAGTGCCAATTTCCTACCAGAAACCACAGAGGCAAGAAGACTGTAGTCTGATATATTTTAGATACTATGAGAGAAAAACTTTCAACCAAGAATTTTATATCCAGCAAGATGGTCTTTCAAAAATGATGGCAAGATTAGAATATTTATAGATAAACAGAGAGAGAATTTCTAAGCAAGAGACCAGATTTTCAGGAAATACTAAAGGGTGTACTAGAGTCTGAAAAGAAAAGATAGGAGAGACCTGAATAGAGTCTAAAAATGAAGATTGGCTGGTCCGAGTGGAGTGCAAGTTACAACTAATTGATTATAGAAATGAAGATTATATTAATGTAAGTAACTAAAAGTGTCAAAAGAGTGGTGAAAATAAAATATGACAGAAAAAACTCAAGAATAAACTTTACCAATGATGTGAAGCATTTGTATTCAGAGAACCTCAACTCAGTGTTGGAAGAAATCAGGAAGGCCCTAGATAGCTGAGGAGGTGTTCCATGCTTGTGGATTGGAAGACTAGATGTCGTTCAAATGTCGTTCTGCTCAGATTGATGTATGGATTTAGTGTATTAAAGAAAAAATTGAAAATGCTAACATCAGGTTTATTTGGAGGGGTGGGGTGTTCTGAATGGCCGGAAGCCTAATAGAAAGGAAAAGCGAACTCTCCTCTCCAGACTTTAAATCATGTTGCCTAGCTATAGTGGTAAAAGCAGCATGGTACTGGCCTAAAGACAGACACTATAGACCAATGGAACTAAATTTATGGTTTAGAAACAGACCCTCACAAGTATGGTAAGGTGATTTTTGACTAGCCTGTAAGCTCACATAGCTCGGGCAGAACAATCCATTCAACAAATGGTGCTGAAAGAATTGGATATCCACAGCCAAAAGAAGGAAAGAGGACCCCTATCTCACACCTTATCCAAAAATTAACTCAAAATGGATAAAAAGCCTGAAAATAAAAGCAAGAACCATAAAACTTCTAGAAGTTTCCTAGAAACTTAAACCATAAAACTTCTAGAAGTTTCTAGGAAAATATCTTCAAGACCTGGTGGTAGGTGGTGGATTCTTAAAGGAGATAAGAGGAGGACTGAGTGGACTATTGATGTTTAATGTATGTAGAAGTTTTAATTAGCTTTACTGTAAAAGTGTGGAAATGTATAGAGTGGATGGTAACACACAGTGAGTAACAGCTAGTTTATAAATGGGGATGTGGCTGAAAATGGTAGTCTAGGTATATAAATGCCCACTGACAGAATGCTAGAGAATAATCTAGGAACTGCATAGCACAGTAAACCAAGAGGTGGATAAAATTGTGGTTGCTGGTACAGATGTAAGAGTGTCCTTTGTGAGCTAGAGCAAATGTATATCACTACCACAGGGTGTTGGGAATGTGAAGAAGCATGGGAAAAATACAGCTAGAGGGACTTACGAACTGTGGTTAGTAGTAATAATATAATATTCTTGCATTTATGCCAAAGATGTACTGTGTTGATAATGAGGCAGTACAGAAAATGTGAGCCAAATGTACACTATGGACATGGTAACAATCAGATGATATCTTATCTGTAGCAAATCTTCCACCACAGTGTGGTGTGATGACAGAGGGGTGTTGTTTGGGAATTCTGCACATGTACATGATTGTTTTATAAGTTTACAACTTCTGTCATTAAAAATATATTTAAAAAATAGTAATAGGGTAGGTTGGGGGAAAAACACACCAAATGTAAGATAAGGACTATGATTAGTAGTAAGATTTTGACAGTGTTCTTTCATAATTTGTAACAAACATCTCACAACAATGCAAGGTGTTGGTGGAGGGTTGATGTATGGGACCCCTGAATGATGTTATGCATGTTTGCTTTGTAAGTTCACTTTTACTATACACTTAATTGTTTATGTATGTTCATATATAAATGATACAAAGATAATAATAGGGTGGGTTGGGTGAAAAATACTTTGGTTAGTAGTAATATTTTGACAATGCTCTTTAATTATTAGTTAAAAGGGTTTAACAATAATGCAAGTTATTGGTGGTAAGGTGAGTAATGAGAGTCCTTTATAATGTTATATATGTTTGTTTTGTAAGTTCACAGCTATTATTATACACTTATTGTTTATGTATGTTTAGGTATGAGTGATATACTTTAATAAACTAATTAAAAAAAGATTTAGGTGCTTTAATAAAATGTTATGCCATCAGAGCCACTATGAGAGAAAACTAGTGAGTGAAAGATTCATTTATCTGTGTAAAGTGACTGAATTACTTTTTATTTTTTTGAATTACTTTTTAAAAAAAAGTTTTTTCCATCACTAAAATAATTCTATTTTCATTGTAAAAGATGTGGAAATGACATATACATAAAAATAAATTTAAAACCCAATAATTCTATAACTCAATATTTTCTACTGGCAATTCTTTTGTACATTTTAAAACTATAATTCCTTTTTAACTGGGAAATACTCACAGCAGAGAGAAATGATTGACATGGCATGTAGCTTATTCTCAGACCTGAGATAAGGTCGCATACAAATGACAAAGACGTTTCCACAGCATGTAAGTGCAGATACAATCCAGACAAATACTCTCTGAATAATGCTTGCCAAGAGATTCTCTAGAGATGAAATTCCATCAGTGTTGGGTTTACAGCTGCGAACATGAGGCGCATAGCCACAGTACTGAAATTTCTTAAAATATCTGGTGTAAAAAGAGAAGGTAAAATAAGATTTTAAGTTAATTTGATGTCACCACACTAACATTTATTTTCTACATTGTTTTGGTAGAAAGAAAACATCTTAAACTAAGACACAAAAGATGGCAAAACATTAGGGATATTGAGGCTTTAAATTTAAGTTTAATTCTCATTGACTTATTTCACTGTAAAAGACTGATGTGAGAGCTGCAAATTGGTATAATGAATATGCAAGTGTCAGACATGTCTTAGAATATTAATAAACTGTAGGGATGTGATCAAGTGAATTCATCCACTCAAGGAAAATTTCATTGGGCTTTTAGTATTTAGTATATATAAATGCACTGTTACATAGCTGCTATTTTTGCTGCAACTGATCTTGCTTTTTAGCTTTCTGGGGAAGAGAGAATTAAGTGTTTTCTCCTCAGTGCTTCCATGGCTTTCCCATTATAGAAGTTATATGTAACTACTTACTAACATGCCTATGTCTCAGACTAGATTTTGGTACATAATATGTGTTTAATAAATCTTTGTTGAATGAGTGCTTTCATAAAAACACCCTTGTTGATAAAAACACCACCTGGATAACAAATAATTACTGTGCTACATCATTTATTGGGAGTCTTCTAGGCAATAGGAATGAGTTCTCACATCAGTACCATGAAGCAGGTATTAGTATCACCATAGTAGGAGATGAAACTTCAAAGAAGTCAAATCCTAATTTGTTAGGATGTTTTCTAGTAAATGCAGAAACTGGGATTCAATTTATTTATTTATTTTATTTTTTTAAAAGTTCATTTTTTATTTATTTCTCTCCCCCTCCCCCCAGTTGTCTGCTCTCTGTGTCCATTTGCTGTGTGTTCTGTGTCTGCTTGTAGTCTTTGTCAGGGGCACCAGGAATCTGTGTCTCTTTTTTATTGCGTCATTTTGCTACGTCAGCTCTCCATGTGTGTGTCGCCACTCCTGGGCAGGCTGCACTTTTTTCGTGTGGGGTGGCTCTCCTTATGGGGCACACTCCTTGTGTGTGGGGTTCCCCTACGCAGGGGAAACCCCTGTGTGGCACTGCACTCCTTGCGCGCATCAGCACTGCGCGTGGGCCAGCTCCACCACACCAATCAGGAGGCCCTGGGTTTGAACCCTGAACCTCCCATATGGTAGGTGGATGCTCTAACAGTTGAGGCAAATCTGCTTCCCTCTATTTGCCTTTAAACACATGTGCTCTGGTGAAAAAAAGTTATGCTATAATAATAATAATATATATAATATAATAAATATAATAATAAAGGCTTTGATTATGACAGTATATTATTCTATCAAATTCAAGTTCAATTGCTGATATTTCCATCCTTTCATATTCCAATCCTTGCTCACCATTTTCTCTCTGAGCTACTGAAGGAAAGCAGAATAGGAGAAAGAAGGAGAGGTGTTTGTTATTTCAGTTTGTTTCATGTGTCTTAGGCTGAAGTTCTGCTTCCATCAACAAAATTATAATGAATACTGGTTTGTTGGTTTGCCTACCCAGCATGCAGTTACCTTTTTTGGTAATAAACATTCTGATTTCCTTTGAGGGAATCATTTCTGCACTTTGAGAGAAGTCATGGTAGGACCTTCAGTGGAGGGGCTTCCCAGGTAGAGTAGGTAAGAGTTCTAAGCAAGATCAATTGGACTTTATCTCCTGTTTTTAAGACATGTAATCAACGGTACAATTGGACACACTGTTTGAATAAAGACTTTTCAAAGCTTACGATTTCATCCATGTACACTTGATCCAGTCATACAGTCCCCTGACATTAGGGCAATTTTCACTGAGCAGGATCTCTTTCTACCTTCCTCCATTTACAGCAACTACTTATTTATAACTTTTATTTTGCATATGTAAATTCCTACACCTTCATCTAGCAGCACTTGTACCATGTGTACAAATTACTAGCTTACTAGGCAAATATAACTGTGAATGGTATCAGAGCTGAGCAGAACTCTTCACAGAACATAGTGGATTCTCTCCACACTCATGTTCCTTCACATTAAAAAATATCACTTATGAGGTTCTACAAGACCATGGAAAATTCAAAATCACCTTGTCCAAACATAAAAGTTTTAAGAGTTAATTATTATGTAGGCAAATTAGAAAATATTAATAGATTAGATGCATTGGATAGGCATTATTATAGCAATACACGTGTGTGACAGTTTAAATTTTGTGACTCTCAGAAAAAGATTATGTTCTTAAACTAATCCATTCCTGTGGGTGTGGGAACTTTTGATAGCATTAAATTCAGTTAAGGGGACCACGATTAAATTACTTGATAAAACTGATTTAGGATTTTTGATTGGACCACGTCAGTGAGGTGTGAGCCAGCTTGGGTCTCTGCCGTCTTCCTGGGTCTGATATAAATGGAGACAAAGAGAGACACACAGAGAAACGAAGCTGCCATGTAAGAGAGGGCTTGAGGATCACTAGCAGACAGAGCTTAAGCATGAAGCCTCCAAATGGTTTTGCCCATGGAGCAGCCCAAGGCTGAAGAGATGACCTGTCTGCCTGACAGCCCACAGCTGAATTTAGGAAGAAAGTGGAGCAGCCAAGACTGAGAGAGGAGGCCCCTGAAAGAGATAAGTCCTACGTCTGGTTGCCCATAGCTGAGCTCCAGGAGATGGTAGATTCTGGTGGGAAGGCAAGGGACCTTCGCAGAGATTGGCAGCCATCTTGCTTCGCCACCAGGCAGGACCCTAGGATCATCAGTAGCTGACCTTGGTGAGAAAGCATCTCTGCTGATACCCTGATTTGGACATTTCACAGCCTTGGAACTGTAAGCTTTTACCATTAATAAAATTCCCATTATAAAAGCCAACCCATTTCTGGTATCTTGCATCAGCAGCCTATAGAAAACAAGACAATGTGAAAACATCAAACAGGTTAAAATCAAGGTGAAGAACAAGGAAAGCATCTACTTACATGTGGGAGAGATTCCTAAGAGGTCTAAACATCTTTTGTTGAATATTTGAAATTTCAATTCCTTCCAGGCTGCTAAAAATATCAAATTAATACACAAAACAGAGCATGCATGTTAAATATGGTATAATAGAGTTTTTATGAAACTTTTAGTTAACACTTATTGTGAACAAAGTGTTCACACTCAACCTACCCTTGGTACTGCCCAAGGCCACCTCTTTTTAATTCTTTTATACATGTCTCCTCTATTTGATATTTTTGGATCCTCAGAGATCATGGAACAATGCTTAGTACTCAGTAACTATGAATAACTATAAATAAATATTTGTGAAATAGATGAAAAGGCATTATCTTTTGGACAATATTATAATGCAGAGGGGTTTTACATCTTTAAAACATTTCTAATTAAAAACAATACTTTTTTTTCTTATAATATTTTACTGAGGGAACACTTAACTTGAATGAAGTGAATCATTTATTTAAGGCAATTCTTAGACTCTAACAGAACTTTTGTTCTTTTATTTACTATTTTCCAGTGGTGGAAGTAATGATTCATATAATCTAGAAGATTCCATCTTGGGGTAAGGATGGCTATGATCACCTCAGATACCTAGTGCTGACAGAGATATGAATATGCATAGATTCCTTCAGAGAGTCAAAGCAAACTATGCATGTAAGCTCCTGGTGATTTAGAAAAAATTATAAAATGAGTCATCATTATATAATAATTAGTTTACAAAAATATAAGATAACATAAGATACAACTAATAGCTGTTTTTTCTTATAGTCAAGCAAGCACTCACACAATTTTATGGGGCTTAGCTAATATTCTGGGAAGAAAGCTTCTGATCTGAAAGATGCTATAAAAATATAAGCTATTAGTATTTTATAATTTCATCACAAAACCCGAGGTGTATACGTACAGAGACTTGAGTTTGACAAGATAATCAAATTGGTTTGCTTGAATTTTCTGGATTGGGTTATAAGAAAGATTCCTGTCCAAAAAGAAAAAAAGGGCAGTAATAAGTCATTGCTAGAAATTCTTGAGTAAAGAGAAAATATAGCTGTTGACTTTGGGTTACTTCTAAAAATTTACAAAAAAGTACAGTAATAATATCTGTCTCAAAGGGTTAATTGGACATTTAAATGAGTTAATAGAGGTAAAGCACTTAGAACAATGCCTGATTTTAATAAGTATGATTGTATTAGTAATAGAGAGCTAAGGAAGCATGAGTATGCAGGTAGTTGTCAAGAAGGGTTTCCACTGAAGAAGTGGCAGGGCACCTAGAGAGAAACCACATCCAGCTCACATTTTGCCTAGACTCAAGTGTGGTTTAAACAAAATAAAAAGAATCTTACTTGGCTAAATCTGAATCAGTGGACTCACACCTAATACTTATTACAATACATCTTATAACAAAGAGTGACATATTGTATTAGCTCTTTTTTTAAAAAGGATTTATTTATTTCTCTCCTCATCCCCAACCCCCAGTTGTCTGCTCTCTGTGTCCATTCGCTGCGTGCTCTTCTGTGACCGCTTCTATCCTTATCAGTGGCACCAGGAATCTTGCATTTCCCTTTGTTGTGACGTCTTGTTGTATCAGCTCTCCATGTGTGCGGTGCCATTCTTGGGCAGACTGAACTTTCTTTTGCGCTGGGCAGCTCTCCTTAAGGGGTGCACTCCTTGTACATGGGGCTCCCCTATGCGGGGGACACCCCTGCGTGGCAGGGCACTCCTTGTGCGCATCAGCACTGCGCATGGGCCAGTTCCACACGGGTCAAGGAGGCCCGGGGTTTGGACCAGGGACCTCCCATGTGGTAGGCAGATGCCCTATCCATTGAGCCAAGTCCACTTCCCTGTATTAGCTCTTTGAGAGGCATGAAATGAAAAGTAAAAGTCAATAGGTAGGGACAAAGAGCTTTAGATCAGAGTAACAATACAGATGAATTTAAAGGAGAACTTAACAGAACCTTTGAGAAACAACGTCTTGAAACAAGAATCATTGATTAAAGGGAGCTTCTCAGGGTAAGTTTTATTTTAAGAAATTTATTCTAGATTAGACCATTAGTTAAGTGGGGGATGGGGGTACCTCTGGGAGGAGGAAGGTTACAGAAAGAGGAAAAGAGAAGAAGAATCACAATGAAAAATTAGTTATATAAAAGAAATAAAGTAGAAAAATTAATATCAGTCTTACAATATTGAGAGTTCCTTCAGATCCTTAAACACATGTTGTGGAAGACTTTCAATCTCATTACTTCCTAAATCCCTAGAAAAATAATTGCAAACATGTTTTATTATTTTCTAAAGACTTTATTCATCATTCTGAAATTCGTTAGGAAGCCATTACACAACTTTCTAATAATGGTATTGGTGATTTATATTGATTACCGGAAATATAAAAATTTTTTAAAAAAGGAGGGAAAATGGGAAAGTAAAAATATTTTATCCCATTTCATCACTCCCTCAGAGACAAGTACTTGATGGTGTAAGATCCAATTCTCTAATTTAAATTAACTATGCACTGTGCATCTGCTTTCTTTCCTTCCCTCTTTCCTGGTGAATTACTATTCATCCTTCAAGACTCTCCTCTGTGAAGGCTCTGATGCCCAGGGAAGTTAGTGTTCTTCCCTATTTTCTCCCATATACTCCTTTGTACATTTCTATTAATATATCACATACAACACATACAGCACAAATATTATATTAAATGTTCTGTACATGTATTTCCCTTTTGAAGTGTGTAAGTTCTTTGTGTGCAAGAACAACACCTATTCAGAACTACCCAGTGCCTAGTTCAGTCTTGGACTAGTTCTTCTTTCCACCCCCCAGTTAGAAGACATTTAATAGACTGAATCTACCTGCTTCATGTTTAGGTAAAAGTGGGACATAGTTCCAGTTTCTTGTATGGGAAGACAAATAAAAAATTGTGTTTATAAGGTGATATGCCAAACAAATTTAGAGTAGTCAACCAGGATATTAAAACTCTAACAGCTTTTGGTGGGAGTGTCTGGTTTTGGCTATCAGACCAAAATTTAGGATATAGTTCTTACAGCATGAATTATGTAATGGGCTACATCCTAAATGACATCTGAAAGGATGATTTTCTCAACTTCAGTTTTGAAAGGTGGTCTAAACTTAGACTTGAGGGTCCATTTCTGAATAGGCTTAGGAAACATCAACTAGAGAGGTTGATTTTTAAAGTACAAATTAATTCAAGCACACGGCAAAGATTTTCTGCCACGGGAACTACTTTTAAAGTCCTCTGTAACAGTTGATCCTGATCACTGCCAGTTTATTTGCCTTCATGAACTCTACTGGTGTGATCAAGCTTGGAGCAGTACAGAGGATAGTATAACCCTTTCCCAAAAGACAATCTTCTTTTTCTAGATCTAGACCCATCCATTTAAAACCATCACCTCTTAGAGAACTGCCATTTTCATCCTTGTAAACCTGATTTTTCAGGTAAATGTTTAAAATGAGATAAGTAGGCTTTAGGCAGCACAGATCCTTGGCCTTCCTTACCCTCTATTCATCTTTTGTTGATCTTTCCTTTACCTTTCAACCTGGATTAGCACTGGTTATGGCCTAAGCTGTTTGTATTCTATGTTCAATGCTGGTTACTAATTCCTAAAACTTACATTTCACTGCTACCATGAGGATCAGGATTTGGGAGGAATTGTCTTTTGATATTCAGATAATGATTTCAAGTTGTCTAAAACAAGGAGAAGTATGGGCCCCTTGACTAACCTGTATTTTAATGGCTGTATAATATCTTTGAATTACCTAGATGTACCTAATTCTACTTTTGAGAAAAAAGTAGCTTTGTATATGCTGATGATATGGTTCAATTGTCCTATAAGAAGAGTTATTGTAACAGATGTTTTGTTCTGATACTGATATTTTCCTGCCGATTTTGTGGACAACTGGTACTGACTACTAAAAAATGTTCCAGGCTATAATCATTATGGAAAAAAGGTTGAGATTTCAATGGCTTTTTACTACTGTGTTAGAGCAGAACTTTTCTTCTGAGAAATGTTCCTGCCCTTTGCATACATAATCCTATCATCTGACTCAGGGCCCAGGTGAGGCAGGTGTATATGGAAGCAAAATTTTCAAAAAAAACTTGAATTTTTATGAAAAGGATTTAATAGCTCAACTTTAGCAAAACCCAAATGAGAAAAATAATGCACAAAAATAAAAAATGCCTGAAGAACATGCACTTCATCTATTGTCCTAGACTTATTTTATCCTGACAATCAGCTACTATGTACTTGGCTGGACTACCTGGTTATGGTTCAACATAGAACTGTTTTAATGCCCTTTAGAATTGACCATCATTGTCATTCATGTCTTGACCTTCATGTCATTGACCTTCCAAAAGGGGCATTATAGAAATAGTTGTTCAAAATAATTTCTTCCATTATTGTAGATAGAGATATTATATATGACAGTGTCTAATTTCCTTATGGATCCAGGGGAAAGAGTATTTTTTGGTATCAGAATCAGCAAAATGCTATCTTTTTATATTATGCTCTCTGAATCCTAGGCCTTTAAGAAGCTTAAAGACAAATTTATTGTCTATAGCAGTGGAAAAGAGTGGTATAGGTTGTATTTTATATATTAATTTTAGTCTCATTTTATTCTTTCCATATAGGTATGTTTTCTTTACTATATTTCCTCAAATATTTATTTTTAGATTTTTCTTTTATGTATGTTTTTTATAAGCTATTAGAATTGCTTTGTGGCACAAAATCTATATAACTAATCCTAGGAAAAGAGGAGATAATAGTTCTTAAACGTGTAAAAGCATATATACATAAAATATGAAATAAAACAATAGAAAGAAAAATCTTAGTGATATATCACATATCTAATCACACTTACAATTCATCTAGTTTCTGGAGAGGTGCAAAAGTATTTTCATTTAAGTGATTAATTTTGTTTTTCCTCATTACCCTGAAAGTATAAAGAAAAGCACCTTGTAACTTCTTGAGGTAATTGATACGTGAATTATTCGAAGAGATTAACAGTCTGCACAGACAAGGCTAATTATAAATGGTGTATTTTTCATATTAAGATATTTTAAAGTAGTATGAGAAAACATCCAATTTAATTTTATTCTGCTTCCCCAATTTTTAAATACTGACAATAATAAAATTTAATTCAAAATTTTAAGTGCAGAAGGGAAGAGCTTTGCAATAGAAATAGTGAAAACTTTGGTTCTTGAAAACATATATTGAATATTATACAACTGAGAACAAGCTATTTTGGAGTCACCTCTTCAGTTGCCATAGCATGTCTGTCTAGCAAAATACCCCACTCGCCATAGCATTCACACCCATTTGTTAACTGATATGACTTAGGTAGGAGCTACCTAAGGAAGTCTAAGCTGGACTAATGCAGAAGATCTCTAGTTTGGCGTGTTGGATCAGTCTGACAGTTTGTTTCCTCACTGATCCCATGTGTTTTGAGCTAGCACAAAAGGTTAACTCATAGAAAAGTTTCCAATTCTTTAAAAATTGTGTGACATGCCTGGAAGCTGGCTTTGTCCCATGTCCCCCAGTACTCCAAACTAATACCACATTATCTGTGTCCCTGGACCAGAAAAGTACAAGCACCTGATAAAAGGAAACCCAAAAGTGATTTCTTTATACACAGATTTCCTTAAAAACAAATACAAGTAGAGGAGAAAAGAAATTATAAGTTTTTCAGATACCTGTTTGATCTGTGTCCTTTAGGTGAAATTTGGGTTCTTCTGGGCAATTAGCATGAATTATTTTGCATGACTGATGTAAAGCTTTTTGTATCTGAAGACTGCTGAACTCACTTGGCAGAAGAGTTCAAACTTTTCAGTGGTTTTGAACCCATTGGAATAATTTGAGAAAATATATTGTAGCAGTGGTAGCTACTATATACACAGTGGTCTAGGGCTATAGTTTACAAACTTCTTCCATGACAACTCAGAGTAAAAAGTGAATTTTACATGGAGACATAAAAATATACACTAACACAACCCAAAATTCATGAAACTGTATTTATTTTCTGCATTGCACGCTGATATTTTATATTCAATTTAATTCTACTCTATTTCATTAAAAACGCTGGTTAGGACATACTGAATCCATCATGCTACATTGCTTTCATCACTCATTTATGGTTGCAACCACAGTTTGAAAAACATAGTTCTGGAAAAATAAACGGAAACGAGGCAGTTGTTTGTTTATATTGAAGGAAGCCCCAACTTTCTTCACTTGCATTTAGGAAGCAATGTGAATTTAAATTAGGTCAGAGAGGCATGAGGGAAAAATGCCTCAAGAACATTTTAAGGTTTAACCTAGTGTTTACAATTATATCATCAGGGGTCTGATCATTCTGTAGTTTTTTTTTCAATTTTGATAATAATTACAATTTTCTCACAATGATAAAAAAACCTTAATATTTGCAGTAATAATTGTAAAGGACAAATATTCTTATATAACAAGACTTTAATTTAGTCTTTCTCAAACTGAGATTCAAGAACAGATTTTTGGTGGTCTATGAGAATTTCTTTCCATTAAAATGGGTTTATGGATTAGTTACACTTGAGAAAACATAGGCCTCAGATAATAGAGTGCCAGTATGATGATTCATGGCATTGTGAATCCATGGTTACTCTAGGTTTGAACATCAGTAATTTTGCCCATGTTCTTTTGTTTCTGAACACCAACTTGAGCATAAACATTTGCTAGAATTACTAGTTTCAGTTTGCATGACTCATTTTGTTTGTAAAGGAATATAGCATTACTTAAAAAAGGATAAAATATTACTTACAAAACAGTTAAATTACTGCAGGAAATAAAAGTCAAATTTCTTAAATTATGGATATGGTTGCCTTCAAAGTCCCTGGAACATAAAAACAAAACATGACAGAGCTAAATTTTAACATCAAGCAGAAATAAATTGGTTAAGGATTATTTGTTTTTCTAATAAAATATCTTTTTTCATATACTATTTTTTAAATTATTAGATTCTAATATTTAGCCATTTATTGAATAGCTGAAATAATATATATTTAGTAAAAATGTTTTGAGAAACATCTTAATCATGTGTTCATGTGGACATGTATAGTACCTTGAGAAATGAAAATTCAAAAAGTAACTTTTATTATGGCAGATACTCATTTTATTAACAGTTGTTTAATAGTGAAATGTATTAAACATTTGTCCAGCTTTACCAATGACATTTCTCCACGTGGTGTGACATATTTTGCTACAGCCTAAGAAGATTCTATTATTACTGTAGAAGCTGCTACTGCCACAAACAATATTTAGCCCCACCTATCTTGCCTAAACACTTAAAAAAAGTCTCAATAACCTTTAAGCATTGGGAAAACCCTTGTTTGATTTATTATAATGCCACTAAGGCCAATATACAAGGAGACCAGCAGGCTGTCCTTGGGCTATGCATTCTCGGTTCAGTGAGCTGCAAATGGATCCTGCTTAAAGTTCCCTGCTGATTGATACAATGTCACCAGGAGTCTAGCCTGCCACCAAAGTCTGCCATAAAATTCATGTTTTATTGTCTCTTCCTCATGGTTATCATGAAGTTTTTTGTTTTTTTTTTAAGATTTATTTCTCTCCCCTTCCGCCCTGCCCCGCCCCCAGTTGTCTGTTCTTTGTCTATGTGTTGCGTCTTCTTTGTCTGCTTCTGTTGTTGTGAGCGGCACGGGAATCTGTTTCATTTTGTTGCGTCATCTTGCTGTATCAGCTCTTCATGTGTGCGGCGCCATTGCTGGGCAGGCACCCGCTGGGTGGCTCTCCTTATGGGGCGCACTCCTTGAGTGTAGGGCTTCCCTACATGGAGGACACTCCTGCGTGACACGGCACTCCTTGCGCCCATCAGCACTGCGCATGGGCCAGCTCCACACGGGTCAAGGAGACCTGGGGTTTGAACCAACCGAGGACCTCCAGTGTGGTAGACACTGCCCTAACCACTGGGCCAAGTCCGCTGGCCCCTTCTCATTTATGATTTTATTTATTTGTATATCCTCTCCTTTTATCTTTGTTGATCTAGCTAAGGGTTTGTTGATTTTGTTGATCTCAAAAAACTTTTAGTTCTGTTGATTCTGTTTTTTTTAAATCTTATTCTCCATTTCATTTATTTCTACTCTAATCTTTACTGTTTCTTTCCTTTGGCTTGCTTTGGAATTTGTTTGCTGTTCTTTTTCTAGTTCCTCCAGTGTGCAGTTAGGTTTTTGATTTTAGTTCTTTCTTCTTTTTTAATATAAGCACTGTGGGCTATAAATATCCCTTTCAGCACAGCCTTTGTGGTATCCTATACGTTTTGATATGTTGTGTTCTTGTTTTCATTAATCTTTGGGGTATTTACTGATTTCTCTTGTGATTTCTTCTTTGACTCACTGATTATTTAACAGTGTATTGCTTAATCTCCATATATTTGTGTCCCTTTTTCTGCCTGTTACTAATTTCAAACTTTATTCCATTATGATCAGACAAAGAGCTTTGTATAATTTCAATGTTTTTAACTTTATTGAGATCTGACTTTGGTCCCAACATATGGTCAATCCTGGAGAAAGATCCATGAGCACTTGAGAAGAATGTATATCCTGCTGTTTTGGGGTGTGTAGTGCTCTATAAATGTCTGTTAAGTTTAGTTCATTTATCATATTATTCAAGCTCTCTGTTTCCTTATTTATCCTCTGTCCCAATGATCTATCTAATCCTGACAGTATGTATTGAAAAATCCAACTACTATTGTAGAGATATCTATTTCTCCCTTCAGTTTTGCCAGTGTGTGTCTCATATATTTTGGGACACCTAAGTTAGGTGCATAAAATTTATTATTATTTCTTCTTGATGAATTATCTCTTTCATTAATATATAGTGACCTTCTTCATCTTTTATAATAGTTTTGTTATTATAACTTATTTTATCTGTTATTACTATCACTACTCCAGCTCTTGTTTTGATTTTTATTTGCTTGGAATATCTTTTTTTCACCTTTCACTTTCAGCTTGATTGTGTCCTTGCATCTAAGGTCTCTTTTAGACAATAAATAGATGGGTCATTTAAAAAAAAAATCCAGAAACAAGACGCAGCAAAAAGACACAGAAAATAGACAACCAGGAGAGAGGAGGGGAATTAAATAAATAAAAATAAATCTTAAAAAAAAAAAAAAATCCATTCTATCAGTCTATGTCTTTTGATTAGGGAGCTCAAACCATTAACATTCAATGTTACTACTATAATGACATTATTTACTTTTCCATTTTATCCCTTGAGTTTCTGTTGTCATATCTTATTATTGTCTGTGTTTTAACCCTTCAGTTTCTCTTACTTATAATATTCATTTCTATGCTCTTCTCAGGCCTATCACCCTTGTCTTTTTCCTTTCAAGGTGTAACACACCCTTTATATCTCTTCTAGATATGGTCTCTTGGTAACAAACTCAGTTTTTGTTCATCTGTGAAGACTTTAAACTTGCTTTCATTTCTAAAGGATAATTTTGCTGGATAGAGAATTCTTGCTTGGTAGTTTTTCTCTTTCAGTACCTTAAACATATCATACCACTGCCTTCTCACCTCCACGGTTTCTGATGAGAGATCGGCACTCCATCTATTGAGGCTCCTTTGTATGTGATGCATTACTTTTCTCTTGCTATTCTTGGAATCTTCTCTTCATCTTTACCATTTGACATTCTGAATAGTATGTGTCTTAGAGTAGGTCTATTTGGATTTATTCTGTTTGGAGTATATTGTCCTTGAATATTGATATTCGTGTCTTTTAAAAGGGTTGGAAAATTTTTGGTATTTCCTCAAATATTCTTTCTACCCCTTTTCCTTTCTCTTCTCCTTCTGTGATACTTATAACATATATGTTTGTGTGTTTAATATTGTCATTTAATTCCCTGAGACTTGTTCACTTTTTTTCCCATTCTTTTTCCTGTCTCTTCTCCTATCTTTTTAAGTTCAGATGTTCTGTCCTCGCTTTCACTTATTTGTTCTGCCATTTCAGATCTGCTATGATATGCCTCTAATATATTTTTAATTTCATCCATTTTGTCTTTCATTCCCTTAAGCACTGTTATACCCTTTTTTTGAAGGCTTTTAAATTGTTCTTTATGCTTACACTGTGTTATCTTAATATCTTTTATCTCTTTAGTCATATTTTCCTTCATCTCCTTAAACTGATTAAGGGGATTTGTGTGAACATTATTGATTAGTAGTCTTAAATCCTGTGTCTCATCTTGATTCTTGGTTTGTTCCTTTGGCTGGGCCATGTTATCTTGTTTTTTAGTATGGCCTGCTATCTTTTTTCAAAAAAAGATTTATTTCTCTCCCTTCCCGCCCCCCCCAGTTGTCTGCTCTCTGTGTCCATTTGCTGTGTGTTCTTCTGTGACCACTTCCATCCTTATCAGCAGCACTGGGGATCTGTGTTTCTTTTCATTGCATCATCTTGCTGTGTCAGCTCTCCGTGTGTGCAGCACCATTCCTGGGCAGGCTGCACTTTCTTTCGCGCTGGGCAGCTCTCCTTACAGGGCACACTCCTTGCATGTGGGGCTCCCCTAAGCAGGGGCACCCGTGTGGCACAGCACTCCTTGCGTGCATCAGCACTGTGCATGGATCAGCTCCACACGGGTCAAGGAGGCCTGGGATTTGAACCACGGACCTCCCACGTGGTAGGTGGATGCCCTATCCATTGGGCCAAGTCTGCTTCCCACTATCTTTTTTTGATATCTAGGCATCTGATTATGCTGGTGATTTTACTCTGTTGATCAATTTCTCTCTCTCTTGTCTAGTGGTTTTATTTCACAGCTCTTCTTTGACTTCTGGTTCAATTTTTATAAAATGTTTTTCAGATTGCCCTATCTAAGTTACCAAACAGGAGCAGGGAGCTGCTAATGAGGCATAGACCAAATCTATGGTGCCTGTGAAAGAAACAGGAGATACAAGCTTTGTCTTTCTTTATGTTCTTGACTGGCCAACAGATAGCTCTCTTTGGCAAACCTTTCCACAGAAACAGATCCTTCAATTTCCCCTAATGAGCTCTTCTGAACCAGCAATTTGAAACTGTTATGGTGGTTATAGTCACCAAAAAACCTTAGCAACACTCTCCCTCTTCCCAGGGAGGAGTATGTTGTCCTTTCCCTTCTCCATTGGCTGTTCAGCTACAGGTTTTACCATGGCTGTTCACCTCAGATGGGCTGCATTCCCAGCCTGTGGGCAGCAACCTACGGTTTTCCCTTCAGCCTCTTTGTCTCTTCATCCCCAGTCCCTCCTGGGTGATGCATGCTGCACTGTCTTGGTCTGCAGGCCCCCAAAGCGGCTCCCCTGGATGACTTCTATGCTTCCTTCCCTATTTTGCAAGAGAGCTGCTCTGTTCCTGAGCTATTCCAATGCCATTTTCCTTCCCTAAACACTTCCTGCTTTATTTTGGACTTTTTAAAGATTACTTTTGTCTCCACTTTTGACTCATTAGTTTCACCTATTTTATTTTTCACCTTGTTCTAAGGTTTACAATTTACATCTCAAACATACCACAGTCTTCAAAATGATATCATACTAATTTACTAATATGAGAGAACATGTACTTCATTTTCCTTGCTTCCAATGTTTGTACCAATGTTGTCATATATTTTATGCTACATATATAATAAATGCCATAATACATTGTTACTACTTTGGCTTTGGAGAGGCAATTATCTTTTTTACCCTTTTTACAATATTCATGTATTTTAAATTGTGATAAAATATTCCATAACATAAAAATAATTTTAATCACTTTAAGTGGACAATTTTCTGACATTTGGTACATTGACAATGCTGTGTAACTTGCACCACTATTTCCAGACTATTTTCAACACCCAAACCAAAACTCATGCTCATATAGCAATTACTCCTCATCCATTCTCTCCTACACCTTATAACTACTATTCTGCTTTCAAATAAGATAAATTACACAATATTTGACCTTTTGTGTCTGGCCTATTTCACTAAATATGATGCCTTCAAGTTTCACCCATGTTGTAGCATGTATCAGTATTTCACTCTTTTTGACAGATGAATAATATTCCAGTTTTTGGATATACCACATTATGTTTATCCATTCATCTATTGGTTGGCACTTGGGTTTCTCCCACCCTTCAACTTTTGTGAATAATGCTACAATGAAATTAATGAATACCCTTCTTTTCTTTTCTCTATATTATTTTTCTTAGTGGTTATCTTTCTAATTACAATGAACATCTTATACTAAAAACATATTTCAACTAGATTCAGTAGTATTATAAACTCTACTTGTGTATATAGCCATCCCTTCCTCTTTATATTGTTATTGGCTCAGATTACACTTTTATACATTGTGTGCCCATTCACATATATTTTAAATGTTATTTACACATTTCCTGTTAATTTATATGGAAATAGTACAGGATTTTATGTTTACTTGTATACTTACCTATACCAATGTTCTTTATTTCTTCTTATGGTTTTGAGTTACCATCTAATGTCATTTTGCTTCAGCCTGAAGAACTCTGTTTAGCATTTCTTGTAGGCAATTCTTATGGTAGTGAACTCCTTCATGTTTGCTTATCTGTAAATGTCCTTTTCTCCTTCAGTTTTGAAAGATAATATTTTCAGATACAGAATTTTTGGTTGACAGATTTTTTTTTTCTTAAAAACTAAACATGCCATCTCACTGTCTTCTGTACTCATGGTTTGTGATGAGAAACCTGTGTAAATCGTATTGGGGATCCCTTGTATATGACAAATCATTTCTCTCTTGCTGTTTTAAAATCCTCTTTGTCTTTGGATTATGAAAATTTTTCTATAATGTGTCTTGGTGTAGATAAATTTTATTCTGTTTGGAGTCCATTGAGCTTCCTGGATGTGTAAAGACATGTCATTCATCAAATTTAGGAAGTTTTTGGCCATTATTTCTTCCAGTACTTTCTCTGCCTCTTTCTCTCTCTCTCTCTGTCTTTCTGGAAGTCCAATGATGCATATGTTGGTATACTTAATGGTATACCACACGTCCCTTAGGCTCTGTTCATTTTTCTTCATTGTTTTTTCTTTCTGCTCCTCACACTGGATAATTTCAATTGTTTTGTTTTCAAGTTTGCTGATCCTTTCATCTGCCTATTCAAATCTGTTATTGAGTCCTTCTATTGAGTTTTTCATTCCAATTACAGTACTTTCCAGCTCCAAAATTTCTGTTTGGTTCCTTTTTATAATTTCTATCTCTTTACTTTGTTCAGACAATGTTTTCCTAATTTCCTTTAGTTCTTTGTATATGGATTCTGTAGTTCATTGAACATATTTTGGACAGTTGACTTAAATAAAATCTTTGACTAATAGTTTCAAAGTATGACACTCCTTAGGGATGGTTTCTGGCAAATTCTTTTTTCCTGTGAATGGGCCATACTTTCCTGTTTCTTTGTCTATTCTGTTAATTTTTCATTGCTGTTGAGAACTGGGCATTTTGTATATTATAATGTTATAACTCTGGAAGTCTAGTTCTTCCATTCCTCTGGGATTACAGTTTTATTTTGTTTTTCCTGAGGCCTGCAGCCATCCATTTGTAAGTTTTTCAAACTAGTTTTGCTCCCTGAAGGGGAATTGAAAGTGAAAAGAGATAGGATAAAAGGCACTGCCTCTCTATGACTCCTCTGTTCTTTTTGCATGAGGGTATTTGTAAGTAGCTGATCAAAAATAGTGTCCACACACCCCTATTTTGAAGGCCAAGGTCCTCATAGCCCAGTCTGTAGTAGGAGCCTGGGCTTTAGTTCCCCATTGCTGCCTGCCATGTGGTTGCGGTATGGAAGATAGTAGCCACTGCACAAAGGGTCAAATTCACTGATATTTACCCCAAGTTATCAGCCTCTTTGTATAGCTGTTCCTTGGATGCTTCTCAGTGTTCCTCTAAACTCTAGAGTTTTAAACTAGTTGATTCAGTCAGTTCCTGCCAGTTCAATAGTTGTTTTGGATTGATCACTGGAGCTTCCTACCCTGCTGTTGTCCTACAATCCTCTGCAATTATCTTTTTTTTTTTTAAGTCTTAACATTTTTTTATGAGATTCCCAATACCAGGCCTGATGCTGTATATGCAAAAATGATCCATCAGAAGTACCAGTGATGTTTTATACAACTTACAAAATTATCTGATAGTATTAACTTTCAGTCAGTGTCACAATTTTCTACCTTAATCTGATATTTGGAATATAAAAAGTCTCCTCTGCATTTATCTTTTAAAGAGATTAAAAAAGTGTGGGTAATATTTACTTTTAAAAATCACTGTTACTTTCTTTGTGCAGATGCAAATTTTCATCTGGTATCTTATTCCTTCTGCCTGAAAAACTTTATTTAACATTTCTTACAGTGCAGGCCTGCTGGCAATGATTTCTCTCAGTTTCTGTTTTTCTGAAGCAGTCCTTATTTCACGTTCATTTTTAAAATGAATTTTTTTCTGTATATGAATTTCTGAGTTGCAATTACTTTTTTCATTGAGTACTTTAAAGATGTAGCTCCATTGTGTTCTGGGCTTGCAAAGTTCCTGTCCTGTTAAGAGTCTGCTCTATTTACCTTTGTTGGAAATTATATGTCTATTTTCTCTGGTTGCCTTTAAGATTTTGTCTTCATCTTTTATTTCCAACAGTTGACTATGATTTGTATCTTTTCTTTTTTTTCAACTTCTGCTTGGGTTTTTGTGAGGTTCTTTTTTTTTTTAAAGATTTATTTTTATTTATTTCTCTCCCTTTCCCTGCCCCCCATCCCAGTTGTCTGTTCTCTGTGTCCATTTGCTGCGTGTTCTTTTTGTCTGCTGCTGCTGTTGTCAGCGGCACGGAAATCTGTGTCTTTTTGCTGCGTCATCTTGTTGCATCAACTCTCCATGTGTACAGTGCCATTCCTGGGCAGGCTGCACTTTCTTTTGCGCTGGCTGGCTCTCCTTATGGGGTGCACTCCTTGCGCGTGGGGCTCCCCTATGCAGGGGACACCCCTGCATGGCAGGGCACTCCTTGTGCGCATCAGCACTACGCATGGGCCAGCTCCACACGGGTCAAGGAGGCCCGGGGTTTGAACCGTGGACCTCCCATGTGATAGATGGACGCTCTATTCACTGGGCCAAGTCTGCTTCCTGAAGTTCTTTTGATTTACAGTTAGTTTCATTACATTAATTTGGAAAATTCTTGGCCATTATCTCTTCAGGTATTTCTTCTGTCCTGTTCTTCCTCTCTTCTTTATCTGTGACTCCATTTACACATTTGTTAGACAATTCTATATAATCCCCAAACGTTTAGATCCTCTGTTGTCTTTTTTTTTCACACTTGTTTGTTTCAATTTGAAAATGTAATTCACCTATGTTCAAGGCCATTGTTTCTTTCTTCTGTTGTGTTCAGTCTGCTGAAGCCAATTTTTTTTATTCTTTTAAAGCTTCCATCTCTTTGCTGCCATTTTCCATGTGTTCATACATATTGTCCACTTTTTCCACTATATCTTTTTTTTAAAAATTTCTCTCCCCACCCTGGTTGTCTGTTCTCTGTGTCTATTTGCTGCGTCTTGTTTCTTTGTCCGTTTTTGTTGTCAGTGGCACAGGAATCTGTGTCTCTTTTCTTGTTGCGTCATCTTGTTGCATCAGCTCTCCGTGTGGGTGGCGCCATTCTTAGGCAGGCTGCACTTTCTTTCACGCTGGGCAGCTCTCCTTACGGGGCACACTCCTAGCGCGTGGGGCTCCCCTACACGGGGGACACCCCAGAGTGGCATGGCACTCCTTGCGCGCATCAGCACTGCGCATGGGCCAGCTCCACATGGGTCAAGGAGGCCTGGGGTTTGAACCGCAGACCTCCCATGTGGTAGACAGATGCCCTAACCACTGGGCCAAGTCCGCCGCCCTCCACTATATCATTTAGATTATTAATCATAAGATTTTAAGGTCCCTGTTTGGCAGTTGTGACATCTGAGTCACCTTTGATGTGGTTCTGTTGATTGCTTTATTTTCTGGCAATGGTTTTTTTTTCTTTCTTGCTCTTCTGGTGATGTGCCCTTCTCAGCATTGCTGTCCTCCCTGCAGCCTAACTCTCAGAGAGTGTTTCCTGTCCCTACCTAAGTGGGCAAGGCCCACTTCTTTGTATATGAGAGGGTCCTGGGTTGAAGCTTTTTTCTGCCCCTACCCCTAGGGCAGAGGGCTTCTGCATCTATCTTTCCTGCCAGAGCAGGGGATCTTTACCTGGGCCAGGATTCAGGAAGGCTTCCTGGCCCTCCCAAGGTGGCTTAAAACCTTTCACTTTTTAAGAGGGAATCTAAGGAAGAAGGTGTTGTTTTGTGCTGGTGTGCCACCAAAGAGGACTCTTGGGTTTCTTTTCCTTCTCATAGTTTTTCTTGTGAGCTGGTGGAGGGCAGTGGGAAAGAGTCTTTGCTGTATAACTGACTCCTTCTGAGTGTAGGGTTCCCAGTTATTCTTAAGTGTTAAACTAGCCCAGGCTTAACCTTTAAAAATTTATTAAAAATTTAGCAGTTTTCTTCTCACTTGCTCTTATGACAACCAACTCTTCATCCTGTGCTCTGCCAAAAATCAGGAAGTTTATATGTCCCATCGCACCTTGTCACTCTTTAGAATTCAGTTTTGTTTTTTTTTTAAAGATTTATTTATTTATTTAATTCCCCCCCCCCTTCCCTGGTTGTCTGCTCTTGGTGTCCACCTGCTGCGTCTTGTTTCTTTGTCCGCTTCTGTTGTCGTCAGCGGCACGGGAAGTGTGGGTGGCGCCATTCCTGGGCAGGCTGCCCTTTCCTTTCACTCTGGGCAGCTTTCCTCACGGGCGCACTCCTTGCACATGGGGCTCCCCCACGCGGGGGACACCCCTGAGTGGCAGGGCACTCCCTGCACGCATCAGCGCTGCACATGGCCAGTTCCACACAGATCAAGGAGTCCCGGGGTTTGAACCGCGGACCTCCCATATGGTAGACGGACGCCCTAACCACTGGGCCAAAGTCCGTTTCCCAGAATTCAGTTTTCTTGCTTGCTTTATGACTGTAGCTCTCTGATAGGCTCCAGAAAATATGATTTTGTAGATTATAAATTGTTGTCTCACTTGAAGTAAAGGAGCAATGTTGTCTTGTGGCTTCTATAGCCTATGTATGATATTGTTAGAATTAAGTCATAATTTATTATATGTATTCTTCTGTGGCTTTTTCTTCATAATTCATATCATGTTCTTGAAATGGATCCATATGGATGGAAGTAGTGCTAGTTCATTCATTTTCACTTCTACACATACATACATACATACATACATACATATATTATCTATCTACTCTATCATCTATTTATCAATCATTGATCAATTTATTTATAAAAAAATTTTCCATCATTTTTCATGTTGTCTAGTTCCTTGCTCCATCATATATCTTCATTGTCTTCTATTTAACCAAACTCTTCATATTGGCTTCTCATGCCCATAAATAAACATTCTTAGTTTTTTGTATTTCAAAATAAGAGTTTACTTTACTCTCTTGAACTTTAGTTCACTTTCAGCTGTTCCTCCATCTCTTCATATGCTTATTATTGTTTACAATTCTTCCTTTTAAAGTTTCCGACCTGTTATGGTAGTGTTCACAGTTTTTTTTTATTGCTTTGAAAGGGCTATATTAAAGGTTTTATTCTATTGTCTGCCATAAATGTTGCAAACATATTTTCCTGGACTGTTATGTGTCTTTTTATTTCATGTGTATTTTCCCCCTAAATCAAAGTAAAAAATGTTTATTATACAAATCTATCATTTCCTATTTCATACTTTGTTAAATGTAAGTTCATGTGTAAAGTAAATATACTAGTTTTAAAAGAGATGAATATCTATAAAATTATTTCTAGCATTAATATTGGGATATTATTCACTATCAGGAATGCATAAAATATGAGTTGTTTAGGATGGCTAAAATTTACAGCAGATAATTTTAGTAATGAAATGTAAACAAGTCACCTTTTTAGTAATTGTGTTAATTTCCTATGATTGCTATAATAAAGCCCTACAAACTAGATGGCTTAAAACAACTGGACTTTATTCTCTCATAATTCTAAAGGTTAGAAGTCTGAAATTTCTGCTCCCTCTGAAACCTGTAGGGCAGAATCATTTCTTGCCTCTTAACTTTTGGTGTTTGCTAGCAATCCTTGGTGCTCCTTGTCTTGTAGATGCCTCAGTTCAATCTCTGCCTTCTCTATCTTCACCTGGCTTTCTCCCCACTATCTGTTTGCTGTGTCCAAATTTACCTCTCCCAATAAAGACACTAATTATGTAGGAGTAGGGGCCCAATCTACTCCAGTATGACCTCATCTTTGTTTAACTAATTCCATCTGTGACAATTCTATTTCCAAATAAGGTCACACTACTAGGATTAGGACTTCAATATATCTTTTGGGAAGACAAAATTCAACCCATAACAGTAATTAATCTTAAGCATTTTAATTTTTATCTGTGGTGTATTATATATTTTATTCTCTTTTAAAAGCAAAGGAAAGGTTCATAATTATATGTGCGCGATACTTCCTATGCTTGCCTCTCATTTGAGTACCTGACTTTTTAATTGCTAATTTAGTAATGTAAATATTGATCAATTTTGGTTCATTTTAAATTTGGGTTACTGAGCTTGTAAGACCTGTTAATGTGTTCTTTTGAATGAAATTTCAGTTACAACAAAAGTTATTGAATTTAATTTGCCCTTTCCTTGGTGATTTTAGTTCATTGTCAATGAGCTAAATGTTACACTAAATGCCTACTGGACTTAGTAAAGACTTTTGAGATATTCATTCTCCTCTAAGTAGTTCCAAACTAGTACAGTTTTCATTGCATGTCTAGTTTTTATAGCATTTCAGACTCCCGCTTTATTATTAAGCCATTTGTTGTCACTTCTTACAGCAATCAACGTTTCTGATTCCATATACCCCCCCAACTTTTAATTTTGCACTTCTAATTTGAGAACTCAAACAATCAACTTTTTGAAAATTTCCTACAAAATAAGTTTTCATATGATTAAAATTATATATATGCAGCTGACTTAACTCTTAATAACTATTTCATTTTTTTATTTCTTCATTCTTGCCTAAATTCTAAAAACTCATATTTACTGGATATATGATTCTAAAAAGGCAGATTGATACATATTCCTGCCAGCAAAGCTACTGTAAAAAAAAATTCATTGGAACATATTCTATTGTGATGAGATTTTAAAAAGAACTATTGAATATCGTATTCTCATTATCATGATTTAGGAATGAAATAAAAGTGATGGTCTTTCCATAGCAAATTAAGAGGTGAATAAATGGACAGGGGAAGTGGGGAATGCAATATGGATATCATGACATCCCATCTGTCTTCTTTCCTCCTGGCTCCAAAGTGTTTTTTTTTAATTGTTTTATTTTGGTGAGAGTTTGGGAGAGTTAGTTTAGGTAATGGGAATACAATAAAAATCATGCTAAAGTAATTTGAATAAATGTAATATAAACTGAACTTTATACAAAAAAGCTGATATCTAAAATGAACTAGGCAAAATAGAAAAGTTAGTTGACTTCTTTTATAAAAATGATAGAGCAACTTACAGCCAATGTAGTCTTGGCATGTGCTGACAAAGAGGTTTATCAGGCAGATGGGTCAGGGCATTATTCATCAGTACTCTGAAAAAGAAAAGAAAAAAAAGGAAGACACATTCTTCTGGTTGTTTTCTCATCTTCAGTCAAATGTGGTATTATCAACATTTGCATGAAACTATTAAAAGCTACTTAGTTGTTCTCTAATTTCTTCAGTGTAAGTTCTGCTACGTGTAAGAGCTTATTAGTCATAAAATTTTGACAAGTTTTAGTTATCATATTAGAGGAAGCAGCCATGCTAGTAGCTGAAATAAAGTCCGTGCTCTTCAACAATAAGTAGTGGAAAGAAGGCAACTTGAAATGAATGTTATTTTTCTTTATCAAGATTAACATGGGATAGTGATGGTTGGCTTAAAAATATTTCAATAAACTACAGTAGTGAGGCTGTGTTCAGTGGGTTGACATTCTAGGGTTAGAAGGCCTTATACAATCGCTCAAATTCTCAAAACTACAAAAGAGCCTTAGAGAATACGGTGAAAAACGGTTTTCAGCTGAAAACAACTTTAGGGGTTTTAACAATTCCACATTTAATGTATTGAACTTAAAGCAGTAATTTTTATTCATGCTTTTTTCTTTCAAATGAAATATTTGCTTTAGTTTAGTACTTACAAGAGAATAAGAGAATTCAGTCCATAAAATGTTAGTGGGGAAATTCGACTGAGGTGATTATCTTCAATTATCCTGCCATCCAGAAGAAAAAATGGATTCATTTATATATTTTTGAACATAAAAACTAACATATTAAAATGCATATGAATAAAACATACAGCCATTCTAGTCTGTGGAGATCTTCAAAAACACCAGGTTTCAAAAAAGTTATTCTGTTGTAACTGAGATACCTGAAAAAAAGAAGAAATAAATAGAACAAATTTGTACCTTCTTAACATCTTACAATAAGTAAAAAAAAAAATCATCCATCTTAAATTTTCTTATGTGTCTTTATCATCATGTCATTTCCCTGCCTTTGAATCAAAGTTTCTTGCCATTTGCCTTATCAAGCCCAGTATTTAATTTTTTCATAATCAACTAATGAATTGATTAATCTATTTATTTGCTCATCTATTTAATTATGTCAAATTGTTTGAGTTACTATTCTATGGCACTGTGCTAGGTATGCCATGGTGTTCTCTGAGTGGCTTAGAGTCTCGAGGGGAGACAGCTTATTATAGCAACAAAGACAAGAGATGAATTTATAACGTATGGCTGCTCTGGCACTCCAGAGGGGGAAGCCCCTGACTCTGATGGGTGTGGGAACTGCAGAGCATGGAGGAGTGAGAAGACAGGGATTCTTTGCTAAAGGAGGCAAGATTGAGAAGAGTCTTGGATGAAGAAAACAAAGAATGGGTGGGAGTTAGTCTAGGCAGAGGAAATAGCTTTATGTTAAAGCGGCAGGTGTAAGACAGAGTGACAAGTTCAGGGAGCACCAGGTAATCAGTTTGGCCTCCTCATGCTATGCCGTAGGAGAAGCAGGAGATAAAGCTGGGAGGTACGCAGGGACCTGTTCTGGAAAATGGTTTGGTCCTACTACCCAACTTTACTTCCCATTTTTCTGCAAAGTGAACAAACTCTCTGATCTATTGTGTGGATCTCCTCTTCCTGCCATGTTCATTCCTATCTTAATCGCTTTCAAGTAGTGATTCATTGCACTAAATCTGCTATCAGACAGTTTGGTTCCTGGTTCTGATACTTAGTAACAGTGTGACTTGAATAAACTAATTAACTTCTGTAAGTTTCATATTGCCTAGCTCTAAAATGGGGATCTTATCAGCACCTATTTCATAGAGTTGTAAAATTTGGCGAGATGCATGTCATAAACATGGGCATATCATAGCCTGGCATGTCATAAGCACTCACTACATATTATAACAATGTATCTGCTCATACCTCCCACTCCAATTTCTTTCCTCTTTTTTCCTCTCTGCCTATGATTCACAGGGATGCATTTGAATTTCAAATTTCACTTCCACTGATGTTTGGATCACAATGATTTCTCTCTTTTCTCCATTCTTACAGACCTTAGAATTGACATCATGGAGAATTTCCCCTGTCAGAAATCCTCCCTCCCCTGCCATGTTTGGCGTTTTCCAAGAGGTAAGCAAGGAATGATGCACCATGCTAAGGTCACTTCCTTATAACCCTGGAGCCCCAATTTCACACAGAATGGGGTAAGGAATAGCTTCCACAGCTCCCATGAACACTTCAGGGAGCTCCCTTAAAAGCCAATAGACCCCCTCCTCCTAAAAGGTATTTGATTCACCCCCGCATCCTATGCTCATCTGTTTAGCACAGCCCTACTTATTTTCCAAAACCATCCTTCACTGCTCTGGATCCAAAATGATTACTCCTTACAGTGAATCATAATAGCAGTTTTGGTTTGAACAATGTAGTTCTAGAACTTAATTAAGAAACCTCTTTAATTGTTCCCAAATTGTAGGATATATGTTGGTATTGTTTTCCCCACCTTGGATTCCAGAGAGTAAGGGGCATGGCTTTCCCCTAGGGATTGTACAGAGCTCCACCCAAAACTGTAGGTGTAAGCTGCTTGAAAGAGCATGACTGATCTATCTTTCTGTGCCCCATGGTGTCTAGCTGGGGAACTTGCACACCAAGGGTTAATGAATATTTATGGATGAATGAAGAACAGGTATTTAGTGACTATTTATTAAAAAACCCAAAGCTATGTGACATCTTTAACACCCAAACAATATTCCAGGGTTATGAAAAAAATATCCATGAAAGTAGATGGAGATCACTTTTAAATTTACTTCTAATTCTGTACCAACTTGCAAGGGTTTCCTCCAATTCTTTTGAACCTTAAGCCAAGCAAAGGCTGTTTAGCAAGTTTTAAATAAGTTCATGGGGGTTGGAGAAAAAGGAAGTCAGGACTCTGATGATAATGAGTCCAAAAGTGACTTTGGTAGTTTGGTAAGACACAAAAGAACAGAGACAGGACACAAGGGGATAAAACACAGCCAAGTGGTTACAATTAAAGCTCTGAGTCTCCTTGTGGCCTCTTTCCATTTATCTAGTAAATAAATATGGGGCCTTCCTGACTCGATACCAAACTCTGATATCACAAGCTAGGAATCTGAAAGGAATGAATTTCTTGAGTTAGGACAGAAAATGGGACAGAATGGGAAATACAGAGAGTTGTTTATGTATTTTTTGGTTATATTTCCATTTGGTAACTTCTTGTAAGAGGTTGGGTTTGGGTTCAACTGCTTGGTAGACCTCAATGAAATGGAACTTTGAGAAAAATAATTTTAAAAAGCTTTACTGGGGAGTAGGCATAGCTCAGTGGTTTGAGCACCTGCTTCCCATGTATGAGGTTCTGGGTTCAATCCCCAATACCTCCTAAAAAAAAATTCCTGAAGCAGGCTTAATGGGAAAAATAACTGGGAAAGTCTTTGGATGCTCTCCTTCAAAAATGTTAATTATCATAAGACTTTTTATACTTTGATTATGTTCATTCAATAACCATTCCTGTCATCCTGGCTAACGTCTGTCGAGTTCTTACTGTGTGCCACGCTTACCTTTGAGTTTTTCATTTAGTTCTTATAACAGCCTTTGAGGTGGGTACCATTGTTCTTCATATTTTACAGTAGAGAGAACTACTGCTTAGAAAGGAAGAGTAAATAGCTCAAGGTCACACACCTAGTAAGTGATGAAGTCACTGGATTCAGACCCTGGCCTGACTCAAAATCCCCATGTTGTTGGTCACTCTGCTATACTGCCCCTCCAATACTACTTGCACACCTCCTGGCCACTGCTGCAAGCAGGAGGGCCTACGTGGAATGAGACCATAAGGGAAATGGACAAATTCATTGGCACTGGTACTTACAGTTTAGTGAGACTGTACAGTCCTCTGAAAGCATATATGGATACAGACCTAATTTCATTGTTTTGCAAGTACCTGTGAAAATGATTATTGAAAAGTAAACAGAATGAAATAATTTAGTAAAACTGGATATTCATGTAACTTTATTTTGGTATAGAAATCATGTATAATTAGAATGGCTTTTATTTACAAAGTCTAGTTACAGAAGCAAACATAACATAGCTAAAAATAAATATTTGAATTTTCTAGTAATACAGCTTTAATGCATTGCAACGACTCACTCATCAGACAGGCCTAGAAACCAGACTTACATATTCCCTGCTATAATTCTTCAAACTTGTAAGTGCTTAACACAGTGCTAGCAGAACTACAGATGTGGTATATTTAATGTCTTAAATGTCTGTTAATCATAAATCATAAATCTGCCAAGCAAGTCAACTTCAACTTTCTTAATTTATATCCCTAGCATTGTTCCAAAAAGTTTTTTAAGCAGCTCATAAGTATATATGACAAAAGAGAAAAATATAAATAAAAAGAATCAGGATTAAAAAAATATAAATTAGATTGGAATGTCAAGACAAGAATGCAGGCTTACATAGTTAAGTAAAGAAATACTGGAAGTTTGCCCTTGTGTTAACAGGAGGCCAAAGGAAATAAATACCATAGCACAGGCAATTGCATCAATTGCAGCCAGGTAAAGTTTTGTACTTCTATGTGTACTTGCCCCAGGTTGTGGAGAACAATAAAGTAAGGGCTGGCTTCTTATTCTGAGTGAAGGTCATTATCTTCCTTTAGTGTATCCTGAGTTTTTATACAATCTTTTATAAATTTTAGGAGCAGTAAGAGAAAAATAAAGAAATGAAAGAAGTATTCATTAGAAATTTTGATTAAAAGAGATGCCCTATTTCTCCAACATGCAATAGAATCTAACTTTGATTGTAAAATATTACTATGTTAATTAGTATCTACAATTTCACAGAATATGCTGTGGACCCAATCCCATAGTGGGAAAATGCATCTTTCTCACTAATATGTAGAAAGACTTTAACAGGTATTTATTATTATTTTTTAACTATTGTAATGATCTACTAAGCAATTGACTGCATTATCTGGAGGTTGAGTTAAGCTAAATCTTTAGTCACCCATCAGGAAAAGCTTTCTAAATTTGGCTGTTTTGATCATTTTATTGGTTGGCTGGTCAGTAATTTTGTTCAGTTTTTATTGTGCAACAAAGCTAAACTAGTGTGTTGTGTAAACCTGTTATTCTGGCATTTTAATCACAGTCCTAACACCTTTTAAATATGTAGACAGAAGGTGGTGGTATAGTTCAGAAAAATTCTTCATACTCCAGAAATTAGAAAATAGAATAAATAAGTATCATCTTAAAGCTTTTCTATCAGGGCTGATTGGGAAACATTCTTTTTTATTAATTGGAAATACATGTTCAGAGTAAGGTTCAGAAAAGTAATTTCCATTAGAGTTTTTTCTCAGTTTTCAGAGTATTTCATCAAATGGAATAAATTATTTTTTTCTTCTAGTGTAAAAGTCAAACTAAAACTAATACAGGAATGAAAATGAAATGAGGAATTCTGATACTTTTTCTACACAGTGTGATTTAGGCATAGCATATTTAAACCCAATAGTTCAACCACATGACAATTTAAGTCACAAAGTTGATCAAAGTAACAAATAAATATCCCTAGCCTATTGAGGATTTTGAGAGTCCAGGACCCTAAGGTGAAGGGAAGCTATTATGTCAGATACAGTTTGAGGTAAAAAGAAAACTCAACAAACAAGGCAAATATGAAAACGGAGTCAAGTCCCAAAACAACCTGATCAGAGGTTTCAAACCACAATGATTTGCTACTTTAGGAGGATACTGAATTTGCAAACATATGAAAAAAAAATCGTCACTAGGTAACCATGATGGCGGATCTAACAAAAGATCATTACCTCTTTCTCTAAAGTGGGCATTGAGGCAATCCCGGCTACGGCAGAGAGTAAAAACTCCTGAGTATCTCCATTTTGGGGGAGTATGGTAGAAGTAAGCACAGTACGCATGCTCTAGTTTCTCTGGGCTAAGGCATCTGAGATTTTTCTAGAATGGCTTCAAGAACTACTCAGGAAAACTGTGGCCTGGCAGTACCACTATTTAAGTCTAATCCCTCTTCAGGGAATTTTTTAGTAGTGGTGCAGTGTTGGTAACCCCAGAATGGGAAGACACAGCTATGCCAAAAAATTCTGGTTAAAATTCATTACTGGAATTAAATTTTTCCTTACAGCTTCTGAAGATCATGGTAGTTCTTGAAACCATCAGGAGGGAGCTTTTTTATTAAGTTCCACTGAAGTGACCTGAAATAAATGCAAATTTTTGGTTATCTATTTTTTTCTTTTAAACTACAGCAACAATATGAACAATTATAAATTTTTACTGAAGCATCCAGCTTTCAGTAAATTGTCTTTCATTACTTCATTCTCAATTTTGTAATATCATTTGAACTAGGTCTTATGTTGATTTTGTATTATTGAAGATATTCATCTCTAATTCAGTCTACATTATAATTCTGACAATAATTTAAAAAATAATACAACTGGGAGAATAATTATTTTCCAGTTATGTTCTTCTTTTCCACATTTATATAATGAGTATCAGAAAGCAACTCAGCTTTTGAGTAACAGTAAAAAGAAAGTGTTTTCTGTACAAAACACATTCCAGAACTTAATTTTATATTACTCAGAATTTCATTGCTCAGATTCCACTATTCTTGCTACCTTTTGAAATTAGTTTTGAAGGTAATTTTTAATTGGTACAAACCATTCAACAATCTTTGTTCAAGAAATAATGCCATTTTTATAATAAATTATATAGAAAGTTTTCCCATGTATCACAATTTGATAAGCAACTTGACACAGACCAAATCCACATAGCTGTGGTTACATGGAAGGGACCCAAACCTTTAATATTCTAGAAAAGTAATGTAATGTAGTAGAAAGCAAAATAAAACAAAACAACAACAAAACCCAGCAACAGCAATACCTAAAATCCCAATTTCATTTTAGCTAAGATATGGACCCATGTGTGCCTCTAACTAGCTATGTTTTCTTGTGAATGACACATAACCTTTCCAATGCTAGCTATGTTTTCTTGTGAATGACACATAACCTTTCCAATGCTCAGTCTCTTTAATTGTGAAAGGAGTGATTTGGACTATATTACCTCTAATAACATGGTGCCATTATTATAATATGAAGAAGCAGAAATTCATTGATAAAGTCACACTGTGAGATAAACACATGGAAATATCTGATTGACATAAAGGACTTAGGTTAAGACAGTGTAATACCAAAGACACTTGCAATATTTAGATTTTTAGACCAGTGTTGCTTAAACTTGGTATATTAGTTAAGATTCTCCAGAGAAACAGAACTGACAGGGTCTTTCTTTTTTTCTTTTCTTCCCTTCCCTTCCCTTCCCTCCCCTCCCCCTCCCCCTCCCCCTCCCCTCCCCTTCCTTTTAATTAGGAGATTACTGACAGGATATATACATATATTTATGTTAATATTTAGAGATTTAATATAGGAAGTAGCTCGCATGACAATGGGGATTGGCAAGTCTGAATTCCATAGGGCAGGCTGCAAGCTGGCAACTCTGATGAAGGTTTCAATGAGTCCCCAGAAGAAGCTGGCAGGCTGAAGCAAAGAGAAAATTTTTTTTCTGACTTCTGAAATAACCAATTCTCCCATTAAGGCCTTCAACTGATTGGATGAGACTTTCCTCATTACTGAAGGCAATCTCCTTTGTTGATTGTAGATATAATCAGCCAGAGATGCAATCAACTCACTGATGATTTAAATCCATGAAATATCCTCACAGTAACAAGCAGGCTGGTGCTTGCTTGACCAGACAAATGGACGTCATAACCTAGCCAAGCTGACAGATTAACTTCCTCATCATGCTTGGTAATGGACCCTTCTTAAAAATACTTTCTCAGTCCTCCTAGAACCCCTTTTTGGAATCTAATTTGAGAAACATTCTAAACTCAAAGACCATGCACGCTCAATGAAAGGATAGAAACTCACTTTTGGGGGCCAGAAAAATAATCTTACTTTTTTCACCTGTATATAGCACAGATACACCTACTGTACAAAAAAAGACACAGTGTATCTGTGATGCTAAAACTTCATGGTGGGGATGCAATTAAGGAAAAAAAAGTTTGATTGCTCTTTTGTGTGTGTGTGTGAGGGGGGAAGCAATAATGAAAAAAAAAAAAAGGTTGAGAAACACTGTTCTGGGCTATGCATACCAGCCACTTAGTTATTTTTAAATGAATGAATGTCAAAATTGGATGAACTAATAACTCTTTCTTGAAATTGCTCTTAGCTGCTGGGTTATCACCAAACATGCTTTCCTTTATTATCTTAGCCAATGAGAATCCTTTTTTCTACTGATTCTTGCTTGGCTCAAATTTCAAATTCTACCTTCTATCCTGGCTAATGTCTGTGCTGTATGAATAAAAATTGTAATATATTTGACCTTGCTTTAAGGATGTACCTGAAAGTTTACTATGTTCATAAAAATTTGTCCACTCACTCATCCATTCATTTTCTTAATAAACATATGTTGAATGCCTACCTTTTGTACCTCAGGAATAAAAAGGGTAAGAGTAGAAGCTACCTTTCAGAAGCTTAATATTCTATTTAGATGACAAGTAGCATTTATTTATCAATAGAGAATTTTCTCTGGCTATTAAGTTTTGTTTTATAGCCAAGGGATAAGAAGTAAATCATACTGTTTGATTTTTATTACTTACTTTTAAACTCAATTCAAAAACCTAAAAAACAGTTATTTAGGTCATACTATACTCTTTGAGGAACTTTGGTGGATAAATGGAGAAATCATGGTCTAAGTTCTCATGGAACTCGAGGCATTTCCCTTTTTCTAGTAGAGAAGATTAGGTTCCCAATCACTGTAGTAAAGGAAGAATGTTTAAGATATTATAAAAGAGACACAGATAAGGTTCCTGAGAGAACTTAGGAGAGGTTAATGGTACCTGAGCAGGAGGGGTTACTGTAGAGGGAAGACAGGCTTAAGGATCTCGAAGATCATAGAGGTGAAGTAGTTTCTTAGAAAGTTGGGGTCTTAGTAACAGGGCCTATAATTCATTCTAAACGACAATAAATATTTTCACAAATAGCAATTTCATAATAGCAATTGATGTGGAAATAGGTAGGTATTACTATTTTCATTAAATAGGACAAACCAAAGTACTTTTTAAGATAATAGATTCTTATATTTGAAAATTAAATATTCAAAGTTTGACTTTTCACAATATACCCTGAATTTCCATAGCATAAAATTCAAATATGTAATTGAATTAAATGTGTTGTGAGACTTGACTTTTCTTCTTCTTACCTTTAGTAGACTCCAACAAACCTTTGATCTCACTGGGACTCTAATTCATTGGTCTTTCGTTATTTTAATAAAAACTTTTAATTTTAGAGTAGTTTTAAATTAACAGAAAAACTGTGAAGCTTGTACAGAGTTCCCATGTACCCCATGCCATTTCCCCTTTTAACATCTTACATTAGGATGGCAGATACATCCAATTAATGAACCAGTACTGACACACTATTATTAATTAAAATCCACACGTTATTTTATATTTCCTCAATTTATTTCTAAAGTTTTTTTTTCTGTTCCAGGATCCCATCCAGGATACCATATTATACCTAGTGTTACGTGTTCTTAGGATCCCCCTTACTTGTCTTGTTTTTTATGTGCTTGGCAGTTTTGAGAAGGACTGGTCAGGTTTTTTGTAGAATGTTCCTCAAGTGGGAAATGTCTGATGTTTTGCTCATGATTATACTGGGGTGATGTGTATTTGGGTGGAAGACCACAGAGGTGAAGTGCCATTCTTACCACATCATATCATGGCTGTTGGTGTTGACCTTGATCGCCTGTCTGAAGTAATGTTTATCAGGCTTTTCCACAGTGAAATTGCTCCTTTTTCTTTCCTCTTCTACACTGTACTCTTTGGAGGGAAATCTCTATGCACAGTCCACACTTAATGAGTAGGTAGTTATACTTCTCCTCCTTGAGGGTGGAATAGCTATATAAATTATTTGGAATTTTCCTTTAAGGAAGATTTAGCTCTTCTCTCCCATTTATTTATTTATTCAATTGCATGTATCCATTGTGGCATTATTTGTAATTGCAAAATACTCAAACATAGATGATTTTTAAATGTATGTAGTACATAAACAAAGTGAAGTCATATGCAGTTGTAAAAATAATAAAGAAAATCTCTCTGATTTGATGTGGAATGATTTCTTGGATACACATAAAGTAAAATGTAAAGTGCAAAAGAGAATATATAGTGTGATAAGTTTTGTGTGAGGAAAAAAGGGAAATAACATAGATGCATATTTTTCAAAAGAAACACAGGAAAAATAAATGAGGTGAAAAATGAAGCTATCTACAAGGAATGAATAGGAATGATGTAAGGGATAGGTGAGGTGAACTTTTCAGAATACACCTTTTATCGTATTTTTTAATTCTGGAAGTATGCTAATGTTCTACATATTTGTATTAGTCAGCCAAAGAGGTGCTGATGTAAAATACCAGAAACCTGTTGGCTTTTATAAAGGGTATTTATTTGGGGCAGAAGCTTACAGTTACCAGGCCTCAAGAGTCCAACTCAAGGCTGCTTTCTCCTTAAGTCCTTTGCCACATGTTGAAACAAGATGGCAGAAGATGTCTGCCTGGTCCCTCCTTCCTTCTTCCTCTTAAGGCTTCCTGGGCCCAGCCTCTTCCAGTCTCAGCTGTAGGTGGCCTAGGGCTTGTTTCCCTTCTGGCGGCTTTAGCTGTTTGAATCCTCTCCTTTCTGTCACATGGTAGGACCAAATTGACCAATTTCTGTCCTCTTCCATATCTTCTTCTGTGTGTCTTCTTCTTTTTTAAACAGAAAAAGGATCCTTTTATTAGAAAGATACTAGGCATAACCAGAAAATTTCAAGAAGTCAAATATATAGAAAACCAGAACTTTTTCACTTCCTAAAAGAAGGAAATAAGTTGGCAGAATATTTACAAACACAAAAAAGAAAAGTTATTTTCTGACAGTATCTGTGCAAACAGCCTGAAATTTGTTAAATTTGAAATTTAACACATTATCACGTTAGTTAATAGCCTATTCCGAGTAATATAATACAAAATTACCACTTAGAGACACCAACAGTGCCCACTTACTAACAGAACACTAGTGGGGCCTTCTTACCTCGTCACAAGCCCCCTGTGAACTTTGTGACCCCTTAGGGAAAAAGGTCTAAAAGAATAATACTTTTTGGAAATAATTCTGGGAGTTTGAAAAGATGATCAGTTCCCTGACGGAGACACAAAGGGAGCCGCTGCTTTGCTCGGCCGCGTCCAGCACCCGGGAGCGTCCCTCGGTCACGCCGCGTGGCCGCTGTGGCCTCAGGAGCAGGCCCGGGCGCGTGTTCCCACACGCGACGCCCTTCCACGGGCCAATGTCTTCTTCCCACTAAGATTTCTTTTTTCCTTCTGATTTTCCATCTACCAAATCTCCAAATCCTAGTTTTTCCAGGGGTTCTTGTGCCACGAGTTGCCTCTCCATTCTGCATTCTAAATATTTTTTCGATTCATTTCTGCACAGAGCATTTTCGAAATTATTGTCATGGAGACACTTTATGAGTTTCTCCACCGAAGTGATCCAGCGGGAAGCTGCCCTTGCCTGGGGGCCGTGGCTGGAAGCTCTTCTTCCCGAAATTCATGGCGGTCGACATGGCGGCGGCCGACACGATGCCCGCGTCCCAGCGCCACCCTGTGTGTCTTCTTAACTGTCTGCTTCTATCAGCCCACCAAGCGGGCGGGACTCAACCCTGAGTCACTCCCTACTGACATGGTTGAATCAAAGCCCTCGTCTTGATTTAATCAAGTAAACACAAAACCTTTGATCTTAGTACAATCAAAGGGTATGATGCCCAGAGGAGCAGACTAGTTTACAAACATAATCTTTCTTTTTGACATTAATACATAATATCAAACTGCTACAATATTAAACAAAATAAAATCAACAAGGCTTAAAGACAGATAAACCTTCAATGTATATTTCCACATGTTGAATTGCTAGATTGAAGGGTAGATACATATGTAGTTTTATTAAATATTCCAAATTACCCTCTATAGAGCTTGTACCACTTTGCATTTCCACTTGCCAAAAGGGTACATTGTATCTTAGTGTAAATTGCAAATTTTCCATGTATTTTGCCCATTTTGCTAGAAGATTTTTGACATTGTCTCCCACTCAAAGGTTGGGTTTTTTAAAAAATAAATTGCCTTTTATCTTTTATTTATGTCTGATCTTACAAATATTTATATATGTTGAAAATATTTTCTCCTAATTTATCATTTATCTTTTGAGTTTGCTTATGGTGTATTTTTTGCCTTCTGGGAACTTTTAATTTTTATGTAAGTGAACTTTAGCCATGTTTTATTGCATTTGGAATTTGAAGCATATTAGAAAGCTTTTCCCTACTCTTAGGTTTCATGGGAGTTTTTTCATGGTCTTTTGTAGTACTTGTATGGTTCCATATTTTGTATGTACACTTTTGATTCATTTGAAATTTGTTCTTAAGCACTTTGAAAAAATGCATCTAAATTTGACTTTTTCTAAATGATTGTTCAGCTATCACAATACCATTTATTTAAAAAGGCATTTTCCCCTATATATATTTTGATATAACATTTATGTAATCTAAAGATTCTTTAAAAATACAAAAAGGCCATTTTCCTCACTGATTTGAGATATGATTTTTTAAAAAAACCCCATATACTAGATTTCTCTACATAGTTGAGTCTGTTTCTAGACTTTCTACTCTATACAATTGGTATATTCATACAGTTGCTGAATCACTTAGGACATAGATAATCTTAACCATTGAAAATACATTGTGAATTGTACCTTTTAGAATTATAAAATGTTCTTCTTTGTTCTGTTTAACGCTTTTTGGTCTGAATTCTTCCTCATCTGATTTCATTATTGCAATCCCTGCTTTCTTACTGTTTCCATTTACCTGGTATATCTATACTCATCACTTTGTTTTTAGCCTTCATGATTCATTGAAGCCTTCATGATTCATTTTATAGGTGCTTCTCTTGTATGTAGAGTTAACTTGATGTTTTATGGGCCAATTTGAAATAATTTTCATTTTTAAATAGGTGAGTTATGCCCATTTATATTTATAGAAATCGTCAGTATGTTTGGTCTCAACTCTGTCATCTTATTTTATATTTGAGTTATTGTGTGGATTACTTTTATTTACTATTTTTCTTTCTCTAATTGATGTGTCTTCTTTAAAAACTTTATTGGCATTCAAGAAGGTTTTAATTTTTGTTCTGGTGGTTGTTTTCTATTTCTACTCTTTAAGTGCCCTTAACCCCTCTCCCACTCTTTTTTTGCTTAACCATTTACTATCTGGTGTGTTGTAAATGGTATCATTTGATTTCTACTTATTACAATATATAAATCAATGATCTTATTCTACTTTCTTCTCTCATTTTTATAACTTACATTCTTCCTACCCTGTCAGCACATATAGCTTACATACTCTATGTATGAAAGGTATTTATTTATGGCCACCCTTATTTTAGTTTTCACTCTATACTAAATATATTAAATGTTTACCATTTATCCTTTCATTGAAATTTTGCTAAAATCTCTTGACTAGATGAAGCTCTTCTCTAGTAGATTCCATAGGAAGGGTACAGTATAGCAAGAAAAGATAGTGCATATTCAAAGCTGCTTTTCTATAGAATTGATACTTGAAGTAGAGCTTAACTGGATATAAATTCCTTGGTTTGAACTTTCTTTCCTTAAGTTTCCTGAAAAGGCTCTTCCTTTATTGTCGTGTCTTTTATTTTGTTTTGAGAAGCTTAACGGCAATCTTTTCTCTTGACTTTGGCAGATATTTGACGTCTTTTCCTGGAGTACTTGAAGAGCTTTTCTTTATCTTTAGAGTCTAATAGTTTTACTCAGATATTTCTCAAATTTGATCACTCTGGGTCAATTTTCCCAAGTATGCTCTGGTTCTTTCAATGTGTAAAATTCAGGGTTTTTGTTTTTTGTTTTTTCACTTGCAGAAAAGTTTTTTTTTGATTATGGTTTTCTCTTTTAGTTCTGTTCCATTGTTTTGCTTTACTTCTGCAGAGACCCAAAATAGGCATATTTATGTTTTTCTTTGCCTATCTTTCAACCAGTGATCCCCTTTCTGACCTTTTTACTTCCTTATTTCATTTTCATTCTTTACTGTTTTTTTTTTTCATCTCATTGAATGTTCATTAGAATCTATTTCCCCTTGAGCAACTTGTTATTTAATCATCATGTCTGATATAATTTTGACATTTTCTTTAATTTCTTTCTTGGGTTCAACCAATTCTTTTTTCATTTGTCCCTGTTCCCCTGTTTTAGTTTCCCAGCTGCTAAAACAAATATCATGCAGTGAGTTGGCTTAACCAATGGGAATTTATGGGCCCATGGTTTTGAGGCTTGGAGAAGTCTAAAATCAAAGCTTTATCAAGGCAATCCCAGAAGACTGTGGCATTCTACGGTTGGCTGCAGGTGATCCTTGGTCCTTGGCTTTTCTGTCACATGGCAGTGCACATGATGGTCTCTCCTGGCTTCTCTAAATTTCACTGACTTCTAGCTTTCTTCCCATGGCTTTTTCTCTATGTGCCTGTATATAATCCTGCTTATAAAGTACTCCTGTAAAAGGATTAAGACAGATTCTGATTCATTGGGCCACACCTTAACAGAAATAACCTCATCAAGACAGCCTACTTACAGTGGATTCACATCCACAGGATTGCTTTAAGATTAAGAACATGGTTTGGATATATTCATAGTGGAAACAATTAAAAACAAAAGCTGGGGGGTGCTGGGTTCCTGGCTGGGGGGGCACTGTCACGGTCCTTCGGGGAGCAGCAGCAGCCCCCCGGGTGCAACAGCAAGGACCAGGAAGGAATGAGGGTCCAACAGTGAGCCCCTGATACTAATGACTATGCTTGTGAACCTATACACCTGAAATAAGAACAAGGCCTAGAGCAGCACTGTGCCTAAGAGTTCCCTCCTAAGAGCCTCTGTGTTACTCAAATGTGGCCAGTCTCAAAGCCAAACTCAGTATGTAAATGCACTGCCTTCCCCCAGTGTGGGACATGACACCCAGGGATGAGCCTCCCTGGCACCGAGGGATCACTACCAAGTACCAGCTGATAACGTAACTAGAAAATGACCTTGAATAAAAGGTTCAACTCGGACCAGCAGAATATCCCTGTCTACATATAATAACAGGAGTTAAAAATGCTGTTTGACCTAAAGTAAGGGGGAAATGGAAAGGACAAATGAGTTTATATGGCTGTGAGTCTCTAAAAAAGAGTCTGGAGGTTATCAGAAGGATTGCCCTTATGCACACCTGAGCAGAGTCTCAGAGACAGATAAAGTAGATACAACCCCAGGTATTGGTTCTTCTGAGGGCTAAAGAGACCCACAGGTTTTATGGTCATGGCAGATGGAGTTCACTGCCATGTCAGTTGGCCCTTCTTTGGAGTTGGTGTTTCTGCATGATAGAGCTGGACTCAGATGTGATCTCTTTTCACAAGCCTTTCCTGTTACTTTACCAGAATTGTAGTTGGTGCTGGGGTTTAAGGTATATCTAGGGGACCTGAATCTCTGGACTGACCATATGATAGCCAGGCCCTGAGCCTCAACAGACTCCAGCTCCTACACTCTGGTTTATTGGACTTACCCCACTCAGCTAACATGGAGTTGAAGAATGTCAACCACCACACCATGGAGCCAAGAGTGCCTACAACTGAAAGCAGGAGGATTGCATCCAGTATCCATGTGGAATCTAAGCCCCCTCTTGACATAGATGTGGAATGGACAAAACCAATCCAAGGTCCACAAGATGGAGGAATACAGTAAGGATTAGAGTGGACTTACTGATATTCTATTCATGAACTATTGTGGTTAGTAATCGAGAAAATGTGGCAGTGGTGTGGAAAAAGTGGCCATGGTGGTTGCTGGGTGAGGGGAATGGGAGGAAGAGATGAGATGTGGAGGCATTTTCGGGACTTGGAGTTGTCCTGGGTGGTGCTGCAAGGACAATTACCAGACATTGTAGATCCTCCCATGGCCCACTGGATGGAACGTGGGAGACTGTGGTCTATGATGTGGACCATTGACCATGAGGTGCAGCGATGCCCAGAGATGTATTCACCAAATGCAATGGATGTGTCATGATGATGGGGGAGAGTGTTGTTGTGGGGAGGGGAGTGGGGGGGGGCGGTGGGGGGGTGAATGGGGACCTCATATTTTTTAAATGTAATATTTTTAAAAAATGAATTAAAAAAATAAAATTATATAAAAAAAGAAAAAAAAATAAAGTGACATAATAAGCAAGCATGATTTTGAAAAGTGCTAACAAAAGCAATAGAAGTTAAGGAAAGCCATCAACCAAAAGAATAAAAAACTTAGTTTTTAAAAAACAAACTTTTGGTCCAATAATTTATCCTTTAAAATAATTATCATCATTTCAAATATAGTGATAAATATATATGAGTATGCAGGCTAAATCCAAATACTGATGACTCTATTAATAAAACTCAATGTAATAATAATGAGAAAGAAATAGAAGCCCTGTGTTCGATTTGGGATTTCTAGTCTCTTTATAAAATTGTAGTGTGACCCTAGCCCAGTGGTTATCAATAAGGGGGACGGAGGGAAGCGGATGTGGCTCAAGTGATAGGGCCTCCACCTACCATGTAGGAGGACCTGGGGTCCATCCCTGTGGCCTCCTGGTGAAAAAAAAAATGAGGAAGGAGCCAGTTTTGCCCTCCAGGAGACATTAGATTTGTCAATATCTGGAGACATTATTGGTTGTCATGACTTGGGGGTGTCTCCACCCACTGCTTGTGTCTAGTGGGTAGAGGCCAGAGATGCTGCTAAACATCCTACAGTGCATTGGACATGTGGCAGTTTGATATTATTTATGAATTCCAAAAACGATATAGATTATGTTTGTAAATTGATCTGTTCCTCTGGACGTGATACCCTGTGATTGCATTAAATTAAAAGGTTTTATGTTTACTTGATTAAGATTAAGGCTTTGATTTGACCATGTCACTAAGGCGTGGCCCAGGGTTGAGTACCTGCCCCCTTGATGGGCTACATAACTGGACACACATGCCGAAGAAATACACGGAAGAAAAAGAGAGCTCCATAGACAAGGCAGAGGAGATACCCTTGATCCTGGGGATGGAGAAGACGAGCCATTTGCCTGATAGTTTACAGCTGAAAGGAACAGAGCAGCTGAGTTCTGTGCCAGTCTACAACTGACATCAGAAGAAGCTGGGCTCATGGTGCCTTAAGAGGAAAGAGGAAGGCTGAACCCACACAGATATCACCCAGTGTCTTGCTTCAACACACAGCAACAGGAACTAACTTGAGTTGAACTTTTTAGGGCTTTGCACCTGTAAACTTCTACCCCAAATAAATACCCTTTATAATATCTAACAGACTTCTGGTACTTTGCATTAGCACCCCTTTGGCTGACTAATAAAGGACCACAACAGAGAAAAAAAAAAAAAAAGAACATGTTTTTCTGGGGTACCTACAACTTCAAACCATCATACCCCTCCCTTTCTTTCTTAGCTGTAAAGTTTGTGAATAAAGGTATTTTTCACATCTGTTTGATTAAGTTTGGAAAATTGCATCTCTGCATTTCCCTCAGTCTGTTTCCCAGACCTCCCCCAGATGGCTCCCTCCTTCGCTTGCTCATGGTTTCCGCTTGCTGTCTGTTTGCTGTGTCTGCTTGTTGAGTCTGTTTGTTGCATCTGCTCATTATGTCTCCTTGTTGTGTCTGCTCCTCTTCTTTAGGAGGCACTGGGAATTGAACTGGGACCTCCCATGTGGGAGGTGGGCACCCAACTGTTTGAGCATTATCCACTCCCCCCCCAACCTGTTTTATTGTTGCTACTACAGTAATTATTTTCTAATGTACTCTATATATTTACCTTTTTATTCTGTTGTTTCTTGTCTGCCCTTTCCCATCATAAGGTAAGCTCCATGAAGACAGGCATTTTTGTCTGTTTTGCTCATTGATATATTCCAAGAGCTTCTAAGAGTGGCACATAGTTGGTACTCAGTAATTATTTACTGAATAAATAGGAAAGCAATCTTAAAGTCTATCTTTTAAAAATATTGTCATTGTTTATAGAATTACTCCCATGGATAAATAAAAATGAGATTTCTTTAAAAAATAAAAGGCTTCAAGCCAGTTTCTATTGCTGGTGATAGAGGTAAAGTAAAATGAAAAGTTCTAAGAAAATGATAGAGATTATATAGCATAGTGGTGTTACAGAATTTGGTGATTTTTGAAGTTCTCATACCTGTTTTCTAATGAGAGCTGTAGAGTATGGTAAAAAATTATGGGCTTTGGGGTTAGTAAGATTTGGATTTAATTCCTGGTTTTGTCATTTACTATCTCCATCACTTTGGACAAGCTTCTCAGTGTGCTTGGGTCTCATTTTTATCAAACTTAAAATGAGGATATTTCTACCTATTTCATGTCAATTTTACCTGAGATAATTATGTACGGTGCTTAGTACTGTGCTAGCATATAAAAATAGCTCGATAAATGTTAATTGGTAATGATGACAATATGTATATAAATTTACTGTGTATGAGTGTGTGTATGTGTATGTTCGTGAAAATGCCTAATATTATTGTCATAGTCAAAGCCAGTTCTAGAACCTCGTTTTTTAGGGCAGCTCTTTCCATTTCATCACGTAATTCTAATGATTAAATTCTAGGATCTTAAAGTCAGCTCACAAAACAGTAAAAGTTTATATTTAGAAAGCAAGAACAATGTAGAAATAATATTTTTTATCTGTTTGCCTGTTTGCTCATTAGCATTTTTGTGAAATATCTTTTCTAAAGCCCTTAACTTCAGTAAATATTACTTGAATTATTACCTTCTTTGATAATTTAGTTATATATGGTATAGTCTATTTTTGACATTATTTCCCTGTAGTACTTTCAACTCAAAACCTGAAAACAGCTCAGTAATACAATTTGGCATTTACTTTTCTAAGGTATTTGCTATAAAGCCTAGAGATCCTTTCCACTGTGTACTTGAACATCAACAACAACAAAAACAAAGAAATGATTGGGACCAGGTGTGCTGCTGAGTGTCAGTGCCCGGCACAGGAAGATATAAACCTGATTCAAGCTGCTTAACTTGAAGCACAAGAAAATGCTATATGTATGTACATATAGTTAGAAAAATAATAAAAGGTGATGTTGTAGAAATAAATTTTAAACTAGCCTCACTCTTTATTCCTATAACTCCAAATGTTTATAGGAAATTTCCACTGAATGTCCTGTTACCTCAAATTGAAAACAGCTGAAAGGTTGGAGAGTTCTCATCTTCTCCACTTATTCCACCAAGTCTCTCCCATTGTTGGATATCTCTGTTACTCAGTATGGACACCTTGGAGTCTCATGGCTGATCCCTTACTCTTTTTCACTTTCCTGTAGGCAGTTGTTCACTAGGATCTGATCCCAGTGTTTTTCTTTATACCAGGGGTTGCAAACTGATGGTCCACAGTGTTGGACATATCTCAATGAATGTATGTATATATGTACAAATGTGGACGGTGTTTTTTTTTTTTTAAGTTGAATCTCATGTCTGTACATGGGGTTCACACACTAGTTAGGCACTGCCTCACTCCAATGGTCCTCCAGCATCTCTCTCTTACTTTTCTTACAAAGGTTAGTTGAATTGTTTTAGAGTGAATTCAAACCTTGGTTGTAGAGAAAATGGAAAAATGAAAAAATGAAGTCGCTGGCATCAGGGTATTCTTTGGTTTGGCTTTTGTAGTACTTTCAACAAGCAGTGCCCATAACAAGACAATTTTTTTCCCTTAAGAATAGGATAAAATCATCATAAATTCTCATATGCAGCATTTCCCATCAGAATTTAAATAATAGTGTTTTAGTTTCCCTGCTACTAAAACAAATACCATACAATGGGTTTGCTCAACAACAGGAATTAATTGGCTCACAGTTTCAGAGTCTAGAAGACTTGCTTCCTCTTGGGCTTGGTTCTTCTGGCTGGCTGGCAATCTTTGGGGTTCCTTGGCTTTTCTACCGTGTGGCAATGAACATGGCAGCACCTTCTCCTTTCTTTTCTGGTTTCTATTGATTACCAACTTCTGGCTGCCCTCCATGGCTTCTCTTTTCTTCCTTGGATCTCTTGTTGCATCAGCTTGCCATGCCAGACCACCATGCAGCTCCGTCTTGCTCCTCTTCTTTAAGGGGCACCAGGAACCAAACCTGGGACCTGCCATGTGGTAGGTGGGAGCTCAATCACTTGAGCCACATCCACTTCCTGACTTATGAATTTGATGGTACCTTTTTTGTTTCCCAAAGGGCTGCTGAGCTCTGTCGAGGTCTCTACCTTCCTCTCCAGAATCTCTCATCTCCTGGAACTCAGCTGAGGGCAACCAGGCATAGGTCTTGTCTTTTTCTGGGCCTCCTCTATCAGTCTGGGCTGCTCCACTTTCTTCCCTATTTCAGCTGCAAGCTATCAGGCATATGGTTCTTCTCTCCCTGGGTTCTTTGAGCCTCTTGGGGGCTTCATTCCTTCAACTCAGCCGTGGGAAAACTGGAGTCCTTTCTTTCACATTGCAGGATTGCTATGGTGGCACTCCTCTTTCCTCTGTCTCTCTCTGTGTGTCTCTGTTTATATTACACCCAGCAAGGGGTGCAGATTCAACCTCACTGACATAGTCCAATCAAAAGCCCTAATTGAGCTTATCAAGTAATCTATTCAAAGGTCCATCAACTGAATTTAATTCAAACAAAAAGTACCATACCCAGAAGAATAGTTTGAGAACAAAATCTTTTTGTTTTTGGGATACATAAAATAAATTCAAACTGTCACAGTACCCCTATCAACTAGTAACTCTAAGCTGTAGCTCCTAGCCCTTATATTGAATCATGTAAATTGGTGTGTTATGTGGTTTGGGAAAAAGGCAGGATTTGCCAATATTTGTGAGCTTAACAATTACTCCTATTTGTTTCTTATACACCCCAAGTTGGAGTGACAAGGCACTAAAACATCTGGGAGAAAACAAAAAACTCAGTAAAAATATTAAACTATCTATCTATGAAATCTCAGTCTCCACCCCATTCTCACTGATTTCTTTTTAAATATTTCAGTCAATGTTTTTTTTCCTATTTGCTTGCATCATCATCTTTCTTCATGTGTCACTGCACAGGGGCTTGTACCTCTCTGCCTTTTTTTTTTCTTTAACAAGAAGGTCCCAGGGAGCAAACCCGGATCCTCTGTATGATAAATGGGAGCTCAACTGCTTGAGCCACAGCTGCTTCCCAGTCAAAGGTTTTACATCTTCTATATGCATGTGAGTGTATGTGTGTTGATCGAATTTAGATAAGTACTGGATTAACAAATCACTTATTACTTTTGAGAATGATTTACTTTTATGTAAGTTTGACTTAGGAAAAAAAAATCAACAGCTGAGTCAAAATGTGACTCAGAAGAGTTGGACATTGAATGTGAAATTCTGAGAATATTTTAATGAATTTATTTTACTTGATTTCTTTTTTCTTTAGTAGTACATAAGATTGATGGCATCTTTTGTTTAAATAAAATATGGTGATAGTTAATACTTCATTGCATTGTTATGAGGGATTAATTAACATATGAAATAATACAGAAAAGGGACAAGCTTTTAATGTGCTAAATAAATATCAGCAATCATCAATTGACCAAGGAACAATATCATCTTTTAATAAAAACGCATTATAAATAATGACAAACCTTAATTACGGTACAGTTTTACAGGTGCTATTCTGGCTGTCGGGATGAAACCATTCTTTGCTACTTACATTACAGTCACATTTGAAGAAACCAATGGGACAGCTCGCAAGTTGGCTTCATCACAGTCAAGCTCTAGACCTTGGCAAAGACATTGCATGGGCACAGAATCGACCACTGAAGAAAGAAGTAGTAGTAAGAAATGATGATAGTGAGACCAGGAAGAGGAGGGTAATGAACAGAAAGAAACTAAAAGCTATGAGAAAATTATTTAGGACGATATATGCCCCTTATTGCCAAAGATATTTGTATAATACTTCGTTTCAAACTTTTCTTTTGATTCAACCTTAAAATGATGCTAGAGCATTAGCATTTGGAAATATACACTCCTACCAGTTCAATATATACATACATATATATTTTAAATACCAGGCTGCTCTTCTCCATTTATTGCAAAATGAGTGAAATTGTCTGCACTCACACTGGGGGCATGGCTATGCCCAAAGCTAACACAATAATGTACTTTGATGTCCATATCAAAGCATATTAAAAAAAAAAGCTGCTATTTAAAAACAAAGTATTTATTAATAGCATAATCTAAAACTTTAGTGGAGCACAAAATCTGCCAACTAGCGAGAATGAGGAAAAGTAAACACTATTGGTAGGATGTTGTGTTTTTTCCATGAAAAATTCAGGAGTTCTTCAAAAGATTTTGATGTACTTGCAATTTTATGATTTTCTTTGGTTAATGTAAGGGAAGTAGAGAGCCTAAAACTTCATTTATGGGAATAAACATGTTTTCTGTGCAGCCATTGTATTCTCACTCGTGGGGCCTGGGGAGAGAGAGAGAATGGGGTGTGTGCCTTTGGCCTTCTTGTGGGGGCTGTGGTGATATTCTTGGGGTTCTGATTCAACATTAATCAAGTCTATTAGGGCCTCACAGTGATGTGTTCATATAGCTGACAAGTGTAGTGGAATCATTATCTAGTATAATGAACAGTCTTACCCTGCCTTGATGGAGAATGGTTGATTACCAAGAACAATGAGGAATTTTTCTTGCGTATTTACTTCTGGAGCCCTAAACTGTAGAGCAGGGTTTATAGGTTCAAATGTCTACAAGGGCCAGGTAGATAACACAAAAGAGAAGCAAAATAGGTGAAGGCTGTGTCAAGATGTTTAAATGCAACAGGTTTTAACTGTTGCCATCCTAGAATATAGTCCATGTGTAGCTAAGTCTACTAACTTTCCCCAAAACACCCAGAAACACAAAATTTTACATATAAATCGCCTACTTAAAATATAATAAAAACTAATTTTAAATGTTTCAAAACATCATAGGATAAAACTTTCTATGAAGATTTCTGTTTGCAGGTTTCCAGGTTTTTACTTTTATAGTTAAGCTTCCAGCAAACAGGCAAGCGTCTCAACGGCATAGTAAAGACTCCTGTGACAAAGCTGGTGGGACAACCGTTAATGAGCACAGTTGACTCCAGCTTTGAGCTAATAAGTGCCCTTGTGCTCAGATACGGGGCCGTCAGTGATCATTTACCACAGACTCCTTTACAGGGTTACAAAAGATCAAGATCATAACGTAGGTTTTGCATTTGATGTAAACAGAGTATCTGGCAAAAACTTTTAAACGTTTTTATAGTTCTAAGTACCCGTTTTGGTTATGGAACTCTGAAACGTGATTCTGTTTCTATAAGTTACAGCATGTCTGATGTGTGAGCTTATGATCATGTTGCGGGGACAGTTAGGTGAGGGTGAGGAAGGAAGATGAGGCTATTGAGTGAGTAGGAGGGACAGGAAAAGAGGACAGTGAAAAGAGCATTAATTCCAGGGTGCTTTTCCTTTCATATAGGCAAATTAAGATAATCCCTATATGATAAGTGTTATCTTTAACACGGAAAAATGAAAAAAAAAAAAACCAAAAAACTAAATATCTAACAACACAGGAATGGTTAAGTAAATTTTGTCACTTATAAAATAGGTAATATTATGTAGTACATTTTAAAAGAGCTTGCAATAACATGGATACATAATTATGCTAAAAAGCTAATTGTAAATATGATACAAATGGTTTGTACAGGACATTTCATCTATGTTAAAAATCCAATTTTCGGTATTTTTGAAATCCCTCAGATACAAACTTTTTAAATATATTGGTGAAAAATAGGTATTATATTCCCATGATATTGCACTTGAGAGGTAACTACATTTTTTCAACCAGCCAAAAACCCTAGCCATTCTCATGAGTTTAATTTCCAATAAATACCCATAATAATCTGATTTAAATGAAGTGGCACAATGGGAAACAAGTTTCACCCCAAATTTTGTACCGCACTTTCCATTCCATTTTTACACTAATATCAAGTGTAATATTAAGTTATTAATTATACCACCAGAATTGTCTTTAAAGAACTCTAATTTTAAAATCTATGTATGTTCTTTATTACGTACTGATAAAAGAAATGAACTCTGTGATTATTGAGGAATCATTTATTATGTAGACCCATTCCTCTTATATAAATAGACTTGTGACAAGTTCCTCCCAGGTGACAGAATCAGGAACAAATTTTTTTCTCTTGCTGACTTGGTCTGTTTTTTTTTTTTCTTCTCCCATTTGTATGTCTTTGCTTTATCAACTCTTAAAGTTACGAAACCCATTATGTTTCCCTACTTGATTTAATGACTACAAAATCCAGACTTTGGACTCACCAAACTTTTCTCAGTGAGTATTCCTTTACATAATTTTTCTTTTCCATTGCCCTTCCTAGTCATCAATTGATTTTTTAAAATATCACGTTACGTTTGTTAGTTGCCATGTTGTTATTTTAAGTCACATAACATCCTTTTGGGAATAAGGTGATATACTAAAAAACCCAATTAAAATTTAAGACATGAAGAGAAAAACATAATCAAACAAAAAGAAAATAAACCTATGTTTGGAGATGAGATAGCCTAACCCAGGAATTATTCTGCATTATATTAATAGTTAAATTATACCTGTTATAATTAGCTGTTTTCTTTCTTAAAAGATTTAACTTTTAAATGACCTAATAACTTTCTGGAGACAGGCATGGTGCTGAGATGGGAAACTGAATAACCTGTGGTACTCTCAGGAGGGATATGTTATCCTCTTAAACTGGGAACTGTTAGTAGTTTTAAAATTTCATTTGAGTGGTAAAAACAAAAAGAGTAAAAAATTTTAAAAGTAGACTTTATAGTTTGTAGCCAAGCATAAAGTAAAATACAGTGAAGGATTCTTCTCCCCAATCCCTGCCTTCAAACCAAGATTTTGAAAAGCTAGAGTCAAATTTACAATTTCAAGGCACAGATTTACATTTGAATAATTTATTAGACTTCAATTTATTTATAAAGAATTATTTTTTATAGATCTTCCTGATCTAAAATATAGTAATACTCAAGGTTACGCCTCCTTTCCTATCCCCTCCAGTGTTTTTTAAGTTTTAGGTATATGGCTAAACGTGGCAGATTATAATTAATAAAGTTTTATAGGTCTAAAATATAGCTTAGTCCCCAGAAATTTTCTTATTTGCAAACATAATATGAACACAGCTTCTCCACCCTTCCATTTCCTCAGTTTCCTTTACGTGAGACTTCGTAAGATTGTTAGGGATTGTGAAAAGGGGACTTGCTCAAAACAGCAACCCTGACTGACTTATTACTTGTTCACAATAATACCCGAGATGATTTTTTACTTTTACACTTAAAGTCCCTGAGTCATTTTAAAATAAAATTCCACAATTAAGGCTGCATCTCCAATGGTAATACAAAGTAGAAAATTATAATTTACTTAAAAAAAATTGGATATAACTTTAAAAAACATGGTGTCTTATGAACTCATGGAAAAGAAGACGCAACCCTTCTGATTACTTACAGCATTCAGGTGTTTCTGCCTCAAAGGGATACGGGGAAGTCATTCTGTAGTAATTTGCAAAATATTTGTCAAGTTGCAGAGACCATCCATTGTTATCTCCTAAAATAAAAATCAGATAGCAGAAAAGTTCAAGAATTCAGAAACATTCTGATGTGTTGGGGAGAAAAGGTCCTTTCTTTAAAATCCAGCAGTGAGTCTCAGACTTAGATAAGCATCATCTGGGAGTATGTTACAAATGCGAATTGCTACGCCCCTCCCCTAGAGATTCTGATTTAATAGGTCTGGGATGGGTTCTCCTAGTCTCCACTTTTAACAAGCATTCCAGGCAATTCTGCGGAAGTAGTGTTTGGGCCACACTTTGAGAAACAGTACTTTGGACATATTGGTATACACCAGACTGTTCTTAGCAATTTAATTCTTATTCCTCAACTCTTCTTCAATCATTAAAACTGATGTTGGATATGTATTAACGTGGACAGATGGTCACGATACATTGTTAAGTAAAAGAGAAAGAGATCAACATGCCCAGCATGATTTCAATCCCATTAAAAAAACATAACGTGTGTGTGTTGAGCTTAGGTTCCCGGGCTGCAGCCCTGCGCGTGGTGGGTCGTGGAGTCCGCTCGGTCTGTCCGTCCTTCGCCATCAGGACGATGTTTGCGGTGAACACCAACGTGCTCTGTGCGGGACGCGCTCCTCCCCGAGCTCTCCCGGCAGGCGGCGCAGGCCACGCGCCAGCCGGCTCCGTGCCTCGCGGCGCACGTGGTCGCCGAGCCGCTCCCGGCCCCGGCGGCTCACCCAGCGGGGCGCTCCTCCGCCTGCAGCGTCGGCAAGCGCGTCGGCAAGCGCGGGCTCCGCGCGCCGCTCCTGCAGCAGGGTGCCGTGCGCGTGCTGGCCGAGCGCAGGCGCCTCAGCGGACGGCGCAGCAGCACCACCCGCACGCGAGCGCGGGCGAGGTCGGCGGGGACCGCGCCACCGCCGCCGAGCGCTGCGCAGCTCCTCCTGGCCCCGCCGGCCGCGGTGTTCCAGCCCGCCCGGCCCCAGGACCCTCGCTTCCCGTCGCGGGAAACACACGATTCAGCGACAAAAAAAAAAAAAAAAAAAAAAAAAAAAATATATATATATATATATATATGTATACATACACACATAAATACACTCATACACACAGAGAAAGAAGAAAAAGAGTTAAAGGAACACCAAATGGTTAATGATGATTATCTTCTGGGCTCTTATATATGTTCTCATCAATTCTTCCTGATTTTTGTATTAATCTCCTAAATTGCTTTTTAAAATAGCCAACAAAATAGCAAAAATCTTCACTCTTAGGAAAAAAATGAAAAATTTTCTTCTCAAAATTCCTCAGAACCTTTATATTATTTTAAAACAGGAGACAATAAAGCCAACTATGTGTCAGAATGAACTAGTAAGTGGAGATGTAGGATCAGCTTCTCCGGGGATGTTCACAAATGATACAAGCCTTGTCTCTGGGAGGATAATGGTGCCACGACTATTTAAGGATGCACAAACATATATAAACAGATGATAAAAATTATGAAAGTTTGTCCCATTTCTATAAGTTAGGATTAAATCTAGCACTGATTTTATAAATTATTTATATCTTGTATGTATAATCTGAATATGAGAATTGAGTTCAGAGATTACACTCTTGTTCAGATGCATTGATTTTCTGAAACTGACTTTCCATATCCATAGTGTTGACTCCAACAATATTCTCTCCAGCTTGCATTGAGTGAGTGTAACATGCTTTTGGTTCCTACAGGCACCTCAAATGCAACATTTCCAAAATGGAGCTAATTTTTTTTCCCTGCACTAACTTGCTACGACTCCTAAATTCTCTGGATTGGTGGAGGGTCTCTGACAGGACTAGGCCCCATCCCTAGCCGCCAGAACAGCCACAACTTGCAGAAGCTGCAAGTTTATTATTAACGTGTCCCATTGTGGAAGTGCAACCAGCCGTTCACTCAGAAGGAGCCACGTCCCATGACATAGAACAAACCCCGTCCAGAGCCTACGTGTCCTGATACAGTTCATTTCCTCACAAGAATAGACAAAGAAGCCACATGACCCCACCAACCCCTCCTGCAGCCCTAGAATTCACTGCCCCTAGCCCACCGCCCCCTAGCCATCCCTATAGGCCCTCGGGTCTCATTGAAGCCCAAACCCACTCCCACTAGCTAAGCATGTGCCCACCTGTAGGTGTACTGTACACATGCATGAACTGCCTCTGCCAGGGGTGGCTGAAGTTTCTTTTCAGACCCCCGCCATGCTGGCGTGGGCGGTGGGGCCAAAGTTTATTCTTCAGACTCTCTCAGTTGCGAGAGCTTCTCGATAAATCCTTGCCTGCAGTCGCTGGTCTCTGAGTCCCAATTGTCTCACCCCGACATCTAACAGTCTCCACAATCTATCAAGTTTCCTCAAACAGAAAGAAGTATGCTTATACCTGGTTAAGCATAATTTGTACAATTTCTTCCATTCTCTAGGTTATTTTCTAATTTTTCCACTGCTCGTTATTTCTTCCATGAAGATTACATTTGGGAAAGGAAAGGTAATTTAACATAAATGCTATACATACTTGTATAATTAGACCTCTGTTTAGAACTCTTCCTAAAAGAAAATTGGAAAGATAAGTAATTTAAACATTGTATTTATAACAGTCTCCTTCCTTTAGCATTTCTCAGTTTTAAAGTGTTTTGTTTTTTTTTTTAATTACTGAAGACTTCAAAGCTAACAAAAGTAGCAAGTGATACTAGCATAAAATGGTACAGGTGTAATGATAACTCAGTTCAGAGGGAGATAGCTTAAAGGACCTCAATTTTACCAACTGTAGACTTCAGCAAGGGACACCAGAAGGGCATCCAGTAACTTGATGGACCAGGGACATCACTCCAGAGACCAGCAAAGACAAGCCGCGGAACACCCAGGAACCAGTTCAAGGTGCCCCCCACCCCTAACATCATGAGGATGACATCCAAACCAGAGAAATAGGAGGGATGCGGGGAGAGGGGGGAGAGGAAATTTGAAAGACTAAGCATATGCAGCCAAAATAATTTATCAAGACTGGTGATTTTGTGGAAGTTTGCTCCTCCTCCATTCCATCCTCATTTTAGAGTACTTTCTTGGTCTTTAGAAGTTGTAACTTAGGTATATGCTTACCACACCCCAAGCAGCTAGGGTTCTTGTTATAGATAAGCTTCTATCAATTGGATGCTCTCGTGGCAGACTGGACATTTCTAGATACCCGCTTCAAGGAATCTAGTGGGAGGAGGGCAGGTACAGGAGCCAGTCTCAGGTCTCCATTTCATAGATGTCAAGCAATGATTAGTAATAGCAGTGGCAGCAGTGGCAGATGTTTCTTGACCTTGGGCTTGCACCTCCGGTGATGTGTTTCCTGCTGCTGACTCCTGCTTTTATAGCTCTTACAGTGAGTCCATAAACACATTATTCCCTGGATGAAATCTCTTTTTTCTTAAGGGGGAAAAAACTAGAATGGTTCAGCATCCTCCTTCCAGAAGGGTTGCAGATAACAAACTTTCAAGGATAGAAATACTGGGTTGGTTATCTAACCTGGTTGGTTTTGAAAATAATGGCAATTCTATTACCATTAAAAAAATAGAATTCATGGTTTGTGGCAAACAGTGACAAAAAAAGATTATTTAAATGATCACTTTCCTGGAATGAAGTGCCTATCAGAAGGCCAGACTCTGGCAAAATGGTTGCTGTGATAAATCATTAGAATGAAAAGGAAAATTTCATGATTTGTGGGGTGGGATGGCAATTTATGGCTGCCCTGGAGAGATTAAAGAAAGAAAATTACAAGCTCAGGATTTTAAATTATCAGTTGAAAGCAAATACAGAGAACCAGGGAGCTTTCATGGCTATCCTAAAATAACCTTTGATCTCTGGAGGCCTCCGCTCCAATGTAGCCAAAATCACAATCTGATCCAATGGGTTTATAAATAACAATATAGATCGAATTCTCATTGCCCTAGTTTTTAGGTGAACTTTAGGACATTGACTTGGAAAGAGAGGGACCCTGTGAATTGTAATTGGACATTTGAATGTGTTCAGCTGAATCTGAGTACCCTAAATTCTCATCCCATGGAACCTCTCTTGCCAGCAGAAGCAGCTCCTCTTCCCTCTCTGATGAGGTACGTACTATATAGTTTGCTTGGAGACATGCTAGTTACTTCACTTGAGGTAAATAACTTTCCCATTCTCCTCAGGTCCTTTCATTACCATGCTTCTTTGCTTCCCAACTTACTATAACTAGCCTCAGATCCAAGCATGTACCAGGAGACAAGTACAAGTTGGTCCTACAGAGACATTGACATACCAAAAGGTTTCCTATTTTGTATAAGCAGCCACCCAAGAATTTTTTAGCTGGACTGGATTTTAAGAGTACTTGACCAGGAGGAAGGAATGTAACTTAAGATTTAATAGATATAAATCTAATTAATATGATTTTCCTACCAGAGTTTCTGGATTCCGTATGCCAGTTCAAGCAGTAGTTTGTGCGGCTGTTGACTGAAACCAGTTGGTCTAGGCTAAGTGAAGTTGAGAGACAAATGCAAATGGATGTCAAGTCATGAGAAGAATAGCTTATGGGTGACATGGCTATGGTATTTTATAACCGTCATAGATTATGTAGACTGTCTCATTCATCTTCTATTTCATTCCCCTTTATTGTTGCATTCCCATAGAGCAGAGACTGAAAAGCTTAGAATGGTATTCTTCACCTCCTTTGGAGCCAGGATTTGGATGTACTTACATGGGCTTTGGTTGCCAGGAGGGAAGTACAGGTAATTTTCTTGCTACTATGTTGAAAATAGAGTTGTAAGTGTTAATAACTGTGGCAGTGGTAGGGACAGCAGGACTGGCAGTGGTGGTGCAGAAGCTGTCTCAATTTCTGGATTGTAGCTATGGAGCTCTGTTCTTGGATTCAGTAGCTCTAATGAAGGCACTGCTGACTCCTCTTCTGAGAATTTTGCAAGGGTTTAATTCCCTGAATTAGTTCCTTTCCTTTCAGTGTAACTGGGGTGGTTTTTGTTTCTTGAATTACCTCTGATGGATACAGAAGTGATTGAATTAATGGATTAAAATATGGCTTAAATATGGCCAGGCATTTGTTAATTTGGGGAGCTTAGGTGGATGCTCACGAGGGAGAAAAAAGGGGCTCATTATTGCTGAAGCTATGAGTTTCAGTGTAGTTTGGTTTGGTGATCTCCCTACAGAAATGCTGGTGACACTTTTCTGCATTTTCCTGTGTCTTCTGTATGGTTCTGAGGACAGGGCCAGGAGTCTTACAAAGCATTCAGTTATCTATTTGTTTCCTTGGCTGTCAGGTTTTCAAGTTTTTGGTTTTGGATTGTCCCCCATTCTGCTTTCCTGGGGTAACTGAGTTTGTTGACTTTTCTTTTGGCAGGGGGTGGGGGCTAGTTTTTACTTTTTAGGAATTGGTTTATATCATTAGATATATGAGGAGAGAATTCTGTGAGGGATTTCCCCATCAAATCTTAACAGAGAAGTTGAATATTAACACTTGGAACTGAGATAACTAATATTTAGCAAGTACTTGCTATATTATACTAATTTATTATGTTTTAATCCTCATAATAACTTTATTTCATTTCTATTTACAGGTAGAAAAACAGATTCTGAGGATGTTATTTGACTAAGAAAGAAAATTATTAAAAATAATTGAAGAATTCAAATTATAAAATTAGTTTTATATTTTCTTTCCAGTCTGTTACATACTGGCCAAGAAATGATCTAATCAGTTTATAGTCTACCTATAGAATTCCAACTTTTGTATGACATTGGCTTTAAATATTAGCTATTACTATTTGTTACCTATTTTTTCTGTTGTCTGTCTCCCTTCCGTCTTGCTGCTCTTACATCAGAATTGTGTGAATTTTGAAAAAATTCATTTAAATTACAGTAGAAACAATTATGAACTGAAATTTAAGTTCATGAGTATTTTTATTCATGGAGGAAATGACAGTATTGCCAACAATTAAAGTATTACTAAAATTTTTACCACATAAATTAATTTTCTTATGAATGTTATAAATCATTATGTATTTACAAATGTTACAAATAAAGCATATAAGTAAGGTAAGTCATTTAGCTCTGGATATGTTGAGACATTGTTTGTCCTTTTAAATATGTACAAGTTTGTTCTGTATCTACAGAGCAATGGTGACAAGTGGGTTTACAAGAATCTGAATTATTTAACCCTGCAGGTTGGCAGTCCCTTGTTTCATCTTCTGAGAGGAGGTGCATACCTTATGTTCCTGTTCATGTTACTGACACATAAACCTATATCTTAGAAAACAGCAATGGAAATTAGGTGAGGTAACAGAATTCCAGAACACAGTACTGTTCTTTATGGGTAGAATTTTACTGCTGCCATGAAACTCATGATATGAGGAGGTTGGGTAACTGCCAGTAGATGTTGATTTTCTTTCAGTCTGGTTCTTAAGCAGGCCCTATATTTAACTGTGATTTTACAAATGGACTATTTCACCTTATTATATTTTTACCACAAATAGTGCAGTGCTTAAAATCATGGGCTTTGTGCCCTTCCCTAATCCTTTATCTCTATCTCTCACCATCACTCTTTTATCCTTTCTCTGTTTTAAGGGATACCTTGTATATAGCCTAATCGCATCATTTTAGCCTAACAAATCCAAGAATATAGAATGTATGGAAAGTAGCCAAAATTGCAACATTGGAAAGTTAGCCTTTTTTAAGAAAACAGTTCATGGTATGTGTTTCTAAATTTTAATATCCTTCATATTTTAAGGACCCGAACAGTCCTTAAACAGTTTTTCATTTGATTGTACTTTAGTATCTATCCCACTAAAATTTGATTCTCTGATTTTCCAAAAGGCACCATAGAGTAGTATAAAGCGAACTGTATTAGGAGAATATTGTGTTAGGGGACCTGGTTTCCAGAATGTATCGGTGATGTTGTATGACTAGCATAAATTAAATATATATATATTTTAATAAAAATATTTTTGAACTAAAAATGAGGGTGTAATTGTGTTTGAATAAAAAATTAATGACATAGATTAAGAAAAATCCTGGCTTGCATGCTGCATGAGGTCAAAAAACATTCACTGACTGAATGAATTAATGGGGCTCCATTCACAAAGACACTTCAAAGAAAATCCAGTTTCCCTTACATTAAGATAAAATTTGCTAAGTGAACACTTGTCACACACAGACTTCCAGGGTCTTCCACTGGAGATTGTGATTTACTTGGTCAGAATGATGTGTGGGGACTTGTATTTTCAATAAGAATCAGTAGGTGATTCTTAGAACAAATTTTAGAAGCAAACTTTGGGATTTGCCCAAATTAACCAGAACCCGTCTCACACCTCCGTGGAAGACAGCTAGATTTTGTAACAGAAAAATCCTGTCACTCAGATGAAGCATATCTCTTTTCTTTGGTAAAATTACTGATGTTTGACAAATGGGTAGCCCAAGACAATCAGATAAGATAAATGCAGGTGGTACCCAATTTAAAGGAACTTTGCTTGTTTCTCTCTGCTGACACTAATTGTGATCTGCTTTATATTATGTTTATTTATGTATGGAGTTTATTGTCTTAGCAGAGTATGGTAGGAAATCATGTACTTAAACTATGTATTTTTTTTTTTAAGATTTATTTTTATTAATCCCCCTCCCCCAGTTGTCCACTCTCTGTGTCCATTCACTGTGTGTTCTTCTGTGTCTGCTTGTATTCTTGTCAGCAGCACTGGGAATCTGCATCTCTTTTTGTTGCGTCATCTTGCTGCATCAGCTCTCCGTGTGTGCGGCGCCACTCGTGGGCAGGATGGACTTTCTTTTGCATGGGACAGCTCTCCTTACGAGACATACTCCTTGCGCGTGGGGCTCCCCTACGAGGGGGACACCCCTGTGTGGCATGACGCTCCTTGCGTGCATCAGCACTGCGTGTGGGCCAACTTCACCACACAGGTCAGGAGGCCCTGGGTTTGAACCCTGAGACCTCCCATGTGGTAGGCAGACGCTCTATCTGTTGAGCCAAGTCTGCTTCCCATTAACGTACGTATTTTTATATACCTCAGCTAATATTAAGGTGCTTTTATGAGTACAGAGGTTTATTTACCTAAGGTACAATTTTTTAAGATTCATTTTTCCCCTTCCTCCACCCTCGCCCTACTGTTTTTGCTGTCTTTGTCCATTTGCTGTGTGATCTTCTGTATCTATTTCTCTTTTTGTCTTCTTTTCTTGTCTTTCTTCTCTAGGATTTACCAGGATTCGATCCTGGGACCTCTGATGTGCAGAGAGGTTCCCTGTCAATTGCACCACCTCGGTTTCTGGTCTCTCTGCTGCGCTTCACCTTGACTCTAAGGTACTTTTAATATAGTTAATACATGACTCTCACTAGCTCTTGTACAGTGTATAAAATGTATAAGATGCTAAAATATTTAATTAGTACCAAGTTATTACTATTATTTAGTTTTGTGGGAAAGTGGAATAGGCACATGGATTTGAGCTCTGGATCTGCATCTCACTTCTCCAATGTTGTCTGATTCTTCTGGCATTGGCTTTGGGAAGCAAGGGATGAGGTCTGGATGGTGATGGGAAAGGCCCAAGTCATGATGCCAAGTCAAGCTTTCCTTAATGTTTCCCAGGATTCTCCTTGAGTAGAGAGTTCTGTGGTAAATATGTTTAAAAAATGATATAACTATATCCCTCTTAGAAATTAATAATATATGCTAGTAGGATGAAATGAGGACTCCTGCATTAAAGACATATCTTTAATTTTGTTTAAACCTTATTATATGACACCTATTAATACATTTTCAAACGTGTTTCTTTTAACATTTGTATAAGAAGGAACATTTGTCTAGCATCAGAATCACCTGGGAACTTAAAGAAAAGCAAATTTTGAGTACTGAATCAGAACCTCTGCAGGTGGGGTCCAGCAATCTGTGTTTTAGAAAGATCTCCAGGTGATCTAATGCCTGCTAAATTTGGAAAATCTCTACTTAGGAAAATTAGTCATTTTCCAGATGTTCTGAAATTAAGTAATAAAATTGTCTCCTTTGAGTAGTGAATCATTTAAGTACTTTAACAGACTTGATATTCACCTGGGGTATTTTTTTAGAAATGCAGATTTCTTTTTTTTTTTTTTTTAAAGATTTATTTATTTATTTAATTTCCCCCCCTCCCCTGGTTGTCTGTTCTTGGTGTCTATTTGCTGCGTCTTGTTTCTTTGTCCGCTTCTGTTGTCGTCAGCGGTACAGGAAGTGTGGGCGGCGCCATTCCTGGGCAGGCTGCACTTTCTTTTTTTCACGCTGGGCGGCTTTCCTCAGGGGCGCACCTCTTGCGCGTGGGGCTCCCCCACGCGGGGGACACCCTTGTGTGGCAAGGCACTCCTTGCGCGCATCAGCACTGCGCATGGGCCAGCTCCACACGGGTCAAGGAGGCCCGGGGTTTGAACCGCGGACCTCCCATGTGGTAGACGGCCGCCCTAACCACTGGGCCAAAGTCCGTTTCCAGAAACGCAGATTTCTAAGCCCCACTGCAACCTACTGGATTGGAATTACTGGAGGCCAGACTAAAAACTCAGCATCTTTAACCAGTCGTTCCCCCTGCCCCAGGTAACTCTGTAGCAGATAGTCCTCAGAGCATTCCTGATTCTCACATATTCACTTAAATTTCAGCACCCTCTCTTGGGAAACAGTGGAACACCTTTTTCTCAGAAAGTAATGATCCCCAAGAGTAGAGGCACCTGGGGTCATTAGAGTAAACCAGGGGATGCACCCTGGCCAGATAGAGCAATTCATCAAATTAGTTTTGTGGTGCCTCCTTGAGTTTTTAATTTCTAAAGATTTATTTTATTTATTCTCCCCTCCCCCCCACCCTTGCCACCCACGCTCGCTTTCGGCTGTCTGTGTCCATGTACTGTGCGTTCTTCTGTGTCTGCTTGTCCTTTTTCCAGGAGGCACCAGGAACAGATCCTGGGGCCTCCAATGTAGGAGAGAGACACTCTATTGCTTAAGACAGCTCAGCTCCTTGGTTTTTTGTGTCTGTCATTGTCTTTTCTCTTTTTTTTTTTTTTTTTTGTTGCATCATCTTGTTGCATCAGCCGGCAGTGGGGTCCAGTTTGCCGTCACCAGGGGCCCCGGGATCCAAACCCAGGACCCTCCACATGGTAGACGGGAGCCCAATTGCTTGAGCCACATCTGCTTTCCTTCTTGAGTTTGCTGGACAGAATGCATGCAGCTCTTTCTGGACTCTGTATCTTTGGAGCTAACTTTGTGGAAAAAAAAAAGTTAGGGGCTTGACATTCATTATCTGGGATATCTTTTTAAAGAAATTGTGGCTAATAAACTGCCTTGTATGTCCTATCTAGTAGGAGGTGTTCTAAGATGAAAGTCCTTTTGAAGGTAGCCCAAATATTACTTAAGCCTTGTTGGATAAACACAGATAAACATATATGAGGTTATAACTAGGTCTGCATTTTTAGGAAAGCCAAGGGTACAACTACTTAGGTATTTGCAATGTTATTTTGATAATAATGAATATACAACACATGATTGTATATCAAATCACATATTTATGACACATAGCACTTTCCCTCATGGGTTTTTAACCTTAAAAAGATAAACTACCAACTTTAATGGACTATTCCAAAATGAGAACATCTAAGTTCTACACTAAACTCTCTGGTGTTGTAATCATTCTAATAGTTGCATAAAAAGCTGTATTTAGGAAATAATAGAATATTCAGTGTTCTAGAATTTTAAATGCACAACCAATTAAAAATTAAAGGAGTCCTTGAATATGTTTCAAACATTCTTATAATCCTTGTCGTGGTTAGGCTATTGTATCAACTTGGCCAGGTATTTGTGCCCAGTTGTTTGGTCAAGAAGCACTGGGCTAACTATAATACAAGAGCATTTATGGACTTAAGTCACCTTTGACTTTATTGCAGTGGTAAATCATAGATAGCTGATTACGATTACGTCCATCAGGGAGATTGCCATCAGTAATGAGTGATGCTTTATCCAATCAGATGAATGCCTTAAAAGGGGTAGTGATTCCAGCATTGAGTGAGAATTTCCCAGCTTGTCTTTGGACAGCCAAAGTCTCCCAGAACTCATCAAGAACCTTCACTGGACTTTCATTGGAGCCCCTGGCTGCAACCTGCCTGCGGAACCTGGACTTGTGCATCTCCTCAGGTATGTGAGAGATTTTTATAAAATTGCAGACTTTGACAGATATCTCTTGTTGATTCTGTTTCCCTAGAGAACCCTGACTAATACAATCCTACTTAAAAATGCAGAGTGCCATAATCACACCCATAAATCTATACCATTCTTTTAATTCTTACGGATTAGTAAATTCCTAGCCAATGTCAGGAAATTTTCTAAGGAATTGACAAAGTATTTCTTCTCTTGAATTCCTTGTACTACCTGCCCTTTTTCCTATCCTAGGCAGTTAGAGTTTTCTACTTTCATTGCCTCAGAGAAGGGATAAAATCTGTAGATAAAAAAACGAGTCAAATTCTTGACATTAGGTTTCAAAAGTCTAGGCTGAGTCATTATCAATAGATTTGGAAAAAATAAGAAAGATGAAGAACTGGGCTTTGCTCTTTCCAGAATGGATAAGAACCTTGGACCAGAAAGGGAGAGTGGAAAGGGCTTCTCTCCCTCCCTGCCTCTAAGCTGAACCTAGGGGAAACCATGCCTTCCCCATGCTGGTTTCTGGACTCAGAGCAGGAGAGGATACCTGCTGATAAGAAAACTCCACAGATGTGGAATGACCCACGGAGCTGTTGCACACCCTGGCTTGACCTGGGAGCGATAGAGTGGAAATGGCTGTAAGGACACGGGCAGATGGGCTTAAATAGGATCTTTAAAATTCTCCAGGGGCTCAGCCTGGATGAGGAGGAGCTAAGTTGTTTCCTGTAAGCCCCAGAGTGCTGTGGATGTGGCCAGGAGAGGCGGTGGATGTGGCCAGGAGAGGCGGTGAATGTGACAGGGCCCCAGGCAGGCATGAAAAGACAAAGCAGTGACCTAAGACAGAGGACCAGGTGGACCCACGTATATTAGATGCTGTGATCTCCAGATGATGCTGAGAACCAAGTCCTCTGTCCCTGGCAGCCTCCACACAGTGTGCTGACCCCACTGAGACTGCTGAACTCAGTTCATCCTAAGGGAGGGAAGTAAGACCTTTAATTGTCTTGGTTTAAGTTTCTACCACCTGAAAGAACTGAGGCTCATAATAGAAATAACCTTCGGCCACAGAAAAATAAAGGTTTATATTTCTTATTCACCTGAGTATGTGGATTGACCCTCTCATATCCACCCTGTGTGATGCAGTGTTTAATTTTCCCATTTTTAAAGGAGAGAAAACAGTGCTTTTTCATGGATTGTTAGGAAGATGAAGTGAGATAATATACAAAAAATACGGTGCCTTATATATAGCAGATATCACAAAAATATATTTTACTATTCTTACTTTACACTTGTCATTTTTAAGTTGGAAGTTCATCTAATTGATCACATATTCTATTCTCAAAAGAAAATTAAGAATGCCTTCCTTTTTTCCCCCAATAAGATGCTTACAACATTTTAAGAGTAGGCATTATGGAATCTAAATTTAAATCTATTAGAGATTTATTTGAGGGCAATTCCATATAATGACTAGTAGCATGGGCATTGTCTCCCCACCCAATCAAAACAAAACAAAACAAAACAACCCAAACACTTGGGTTTGAATTCCAACCTAATCATAATGTCAGAAAAGTTAATGTAACCTCTCTGAGTTTCTATTTTTTCTTCTCTGTAGAAAGGAGATGGATAAATAAAATCTAGTAGGCTCAACTGGAGGGGCCCTGTGCTTAGCCCCATATTAACAAGCCTAAAATCTGAAGTTTCTATTCCCTGTAAATGTCTGGCTCGCCAAGAAAACAGAATTTAACCAGCCGCTCAACTATTGCTATTCATACACCAGCTAACTTCCTCATTGCTAAGCAGCTGCCTGCACAAATAATATTAGGCAAGGTAATCTGCCATAACCAATGACAGTTTCCTCCCAATGTATTCCTTGTTCTTCTATAAAGGCCCATTGCGCTCTTTGCTCAGAATTCCTCCCTATCTCTTGGCAACTGGAATCTCCCCATTTCATGAACTGATTCAATAAACTTCTCTGAGATCTAGCCAAGTTTTGCTCAAGTTTTTATTTAACAAGATAATCTCTCCAATTTATAGTGAGAATGAAACGAGTTAATGTATTTAAAGGATTAGCCCTATGTTTGGTGCACAGTAGTACTCAAAAAATAGTAACTGCTATTAATTTTTTTATAGCTCTCACTAGTGAAAGCAAATATTTCTAGGAAGGTTAAAAGGAAGTGGCACAGATAGTCATGCGCAGATTAACCCAGAATACAGGCTGCTTTTCAAAACCTAAAATATCTGCTGAATAGAGAAATCTCTAAATAAGTTATTAATAATAATGACAACTAAAGACGATGGGGAAAGATAAAGCATTTAAGATAAAATTTGGAAGGAGGTGAAATAGAAAACTTTATGTGTAATGATATTTATATCTGCAAGGACTTCCCAAAGAAGCTTTCATAAGCAGAGGCAGTTTTTGCTAGGGTGGCAAAAGTTTACATTCTCCCACTGCTTATATTAAATAATGCGTATGGACCCAAGATGGAGCCATTCATGCTAAAACCCACTTCAGCAAACCAAAATTCTACTAGTACCAGTTTCTTAGAGTGCTGGGCTTCCCCAGAATTCAAAACCTAAGGCCAACCAGTCATGGTCAGCTCCCGCCAGTTTAGCTTGTGCATTCTGGCCCTTTGTTTTGGTGTTAGCTAAATAAGGATTGGTATCTTGATGCAGCCAGTGTAATCCTTTATACTGCTAGCGTCCTGGCTGATTGTGAGTGAAAGGCTGTGTATACAACCCTGCCTGTTCTACCTCTCGGTGTAGCTCCCCTCTCTTTTCTGGATGGGAGGCTGCCTGATTCATGAATTGCTCGATAAAGCTGTGAGATCCTAAATTTCATGCTGTTAAAAGCTTTTCTTTTTTTATCAGATATTTCAATTTTATCTATGTATTTGTGAGGAGGGAAGCAGGAGATGTTAGCAAAATTGCACTCAAGAAAGACCTGGAAAAAAAGCAGGTGCTTCAAGTTTGAGACAGCTCAGAACTATATGTGAACAACAAAGAGAAATCATCTTTAGGGGGTTTTATGTCACATGCATATGCATAAAAGCAGCTCATTGGAAATGGTCTAGAACTTTCTAGACCAGACTCTCGGGATTGCTTTAATCTGGATCAAGACTTTGTGTTGTGCTTACTGTCACTTAATGCCACAGAGATAAGGTGACCCTTCTCTTATTCCCTGTTGCCTGTATTAGTTTCCTAAGGCTACCTTAACAGACTACCAGAAAACTGGTGATGTAGAACAAGAGAAATTTACTCTGTTAGTTCTGGAGGCCAGATATTCAAAATCAAAGTGTCATGCCAAAGTTGATAGGGGAGAATTATTCCTGGCTTCTCCAGCTTCTGGTGGCTTCTGGCATTCCTTGGCTTGTGATAAAACTCTAATCTCTGCCTCTCTCTTCACATGGCCAGTTTCTCTTCTTTGTCTCTGTGTGTCCTTTTTTGTCTCTTAAAAGGACTCTTATTGGATTTAGGACCCACCCTAATCCAGTATGATCTTATCACTATTGTTACATTAATTACATTTGCAAAGACCATATTTCCTAATAAGTTTACATTCTGAGGTTCTGATTGGACACGAATTTTGGAGGGATACTATTCAAACCACTATTCTAATACATCTGGGGATGTATTAGAAGGGGTTTTCCATTTCCCCTGTCAGTTATCAAAATGCTGATGTTGAAACAGATTCTACAGGAAACTTGTAGACATGAATGCTAAAGTGCAGATTTGGTGAGGGATGTTTAAAGAAAGAAGCTACAGAGCTCAAGAGGTACCAGAACTTGGGTCTCTGCAGTATATTAATTCAGCCTGCCTTCAACACAGGATGAGGTTGGGTTAAGTATAACCTCAACGGGAAGCACTCGTTGTACAAATCTGTTTATACGAGAGAATAAGGAATATCAGGAAATTCTAATCTTGAAATGAAGAGTTCCTTTTAAATGAAAATCTGGATATAGTGAGTTGTTCAATAGCACCTGAATATTTAATGCTATTTCACTATTTCACTTTCACTACTGAGCTAGCACTCGGTTTTAAATAAGCACATTTGATTATGAAATGAGAGCCCTTAGCTTTTTGTAGTCAGGTTCCCTTGGCATTTACCCCGACTTACTTTTCCCAAGTATCTGAGAGTTTTAGCTGTAAAACTGAAAGGCCCCTCTTTTTTTTTTTGGTTTGTCATTGCTGTACCTAGCATTACTCTGATGAGTTTTAAATTTTTTGGCCTCTATTCTGTTTGATGGGGTCTGTGACAGTTCTGAGTAGAAATGAAAAATGGTCTTGTGATGCACAGCAAAGAACATGGGGAAATTATATGGGATTTATATCAAATGGTGTAACTTAGGAAAAACTGTACATTTCCATATTGAAGTTTATCAGTAAGGATCAAAGTTATAAAAATGGTATAATAACTTTTGGTACGTATATTTTTATAAGTTCTATATTCCTATATATTTTAGAAAGTAAGGGATTCCCGTGAATCAACTGAAATTTTTTACATCTAATGCTTTTGCTTGCACTCAGTCCATGAAAAATGCTCAGTGGTTTGAAATCTTAAGCTCTTTGTACTGAGATATTTTCATTTTTTAATACTTAGTAAAGTGTTCAGTTATAAACTACCTTATGCATTTTTTTAAGAAAACAAGGTGCTTAATGCTCAAGTAAGAGTACTTGTTTAAATGCTCAATATAACTGAAAAGTAGTTCATTTAATGAGAAGTCTGTTTAATTTACTTGATGGTGTTTTATTTTTTTTAGTGATGTCCCTAAATTTTGTTTCTACTAGTTGCATTTGACTGAATTTCTCTATTTTAATAATTATTATCAATGTCAATGTTTAAATAGCTTAAGAAAATAAGGAAGAGATTTTTGGATCTGTGTTTTAGAAGGTACTTTTAAAGCTCTGATTAGGAAAAAACTTCCCCCTTCCATTAAAAAAGATTTTAAAGTTTGACAATATCATATTGAACTGTGAATGATCACTTTAAAAGTGATTTTAACTGTGGACTTTTCTTTTACGTATAGGTTAAGATATTGGTATTTTTATGGGTTTGCAAATATATTTAATGCTGCTTAACAGTAACAGTTTGTGAAATAGTATTTGTTCCATAGACATCTCTTCATAAGAGGGAATTAGATTTTCCCTATATTCCCTAAACCGGACTTGGACATTCAAAAATGTTGACAATGGTGAATAAAGAGGGTATTAATTCCAAAAGTGGAAGTAGGTGTTTTCAAATATTAACAATGGTTTTTAAAGGTGTTTCAAAACAGTGTAAAATTTTTTGTCTAATGAAATTATTTTAAGGATAATTGCTTTTCAAATGTCACCTATATATTTAATAATATTAGTTCATTAAATAAAATATTATTCATCTTCAGATGACAATATTTTGTGGATTTATTTGTACATGTAAATAGAATTTGAATTCTTCAACCCATGACCAGAATATTCCACTTCTATATATTTTGTCATAACTTACAAAATTGTGTGGAAGGGAGTGCAAATTATAATGTAAACTATAATCCACACTTACTGGCAATGCTCCAATATGTGCTCATCAATTGTGGTTTATTTATTTATTTATTTATTTATTTATTGACTTTGTAATAATATTACATTAAAAAAAATATATATATATGAGGTCCCATTCAACCCCACCACCCCCACCCCACCTCTCCCCCCCCCAGCAACACTCATTCCCATCATCATGACACATCCATTGCATTTGGTAAGTACATCTTTGGGCACCTCTGCACCTCATGGTCAATGGTCCACATCATGGCCCATACTCTCCCCCATTCCATCCAGTGGGCCCTGTGAGGATTTACAATGTCCGGTGATTGCCCCTGAAGCACCATCCAGGGCAGCTCCATGTCCCAAAGATGCCTCCACCTCTCATCTCTTCCTGCCTTTCCCCATACCCATCAGCCACCATGTCCACTTTTCCCAATCCAATGCCACCTTTTCTATGTGGACATTGGATTGGTTGTGTCCATTGCACCTCTATGTCAAGAGGAGGCTCAGATTCCACATGGATGCTGGATGCAATCCTCCCACTTTCAGTTGTAATCACTCTAGGCTCCATGGTGTGGTGGTTGTCCTTCTTCAACTCCATCTTAGCTGAGTGTGGTGAGTCCAATGAATCAGATTGTAGGTGCTAGAGTCTGTTGAGGCTCAGGACCTTGCTATCACATTGTCAGTCCAGAGATTCAAATCCCCTAAATATATCTTAAACCCCAACACTAACTGCACCTCCATGTGCTCATCAATTGTAACAAATATATCACACTAATAAAGAATGTTGTTAATGTGGGAAAATGTGTGAGGGTAGGGTAGTGAAATTGGTGTGATACTGCAATGATGGCACATGGCAGTATACATTTGTCAGAACCTGTAAAACTGTACAGCACAAAGTGTAAACCATTATGCTAACTATAGACTTTGGTTAGTAGCACTGCTTCAACATTGGTTTGTCAATTGTAACAAATGTACTGCACTAATGTAGGATGTTAATAATAGGGGAAACTGTGTGTGTGTGTGGGGGGGGGTCAGGTATATGGAAACTCCCTATACTTTTGGTATCATTTTTCTGTAAATCTAACACTCCTTTAAATATATCATTTATTATTTTTTAAAATGTGAACAATTCTGGGATGGGATTGCAAAGGTGTGAACTCCAGGGTTAACTGTCAAGTGTGATAGTCAATAATCTGATCCACACGCCATGAGTGTCTTTTACATGGCAAGCATTGTGACATTTTACGTAACTCAATCTTTACAACAAACTTATTACCCCCATTTCAAAATGAGAAAATTGGGACTTAGCTAAATCTAGTGACTTCCCCAGGCAACCACAGATGGAATGAGTCACATGCAGGATCTGAGCCCAAATCTGATCACTGGTAGAAGTGTCTTACTACAACTCTGTACGGTTTCTATTTTAAAAGGAAATGCCACTAAGTTAGGAAAAGTTGTTATTATTTTATTTGCCTTTTAAAATTATGGGCCATATGATGATTTTATATTAGTAAATTTGTGAGTGCTAATTGGGAGAATTTGATTCCACGGGATTAAGGAGTTTGCTAGATTTCTGTTTTGGTCAGTGGCAGGGATTAGGAAGCTATTTGCCTTTTAAAAGTTACAAATGCTTTTGCAAAGGTGAGAGTTATGGGTGCTATTCTTATTGAAAACGCACATGTACATAAATATACAATACTTAAAGAGTTTTCAGGGGATCCACAGATGTACTGAAGATTTTCTTGAGTTTCAAAGAGTCCATTGACATTAAGAAAAGAATCACTGATTCTGGATGGGGGATGGCAGGAATTGATTTACATAGAAATTAAAGGAACTGCTTTTATATTTTTTCTTTCTTTTGGTACAGATGTGGAATTGCTTATATCAATTAGCTTATAAAATTCATGAAATTAGCTAATAAAAATTGAATTCTAATTTACAAATATTGTATTGGACTTGGTTTAAAAGAGAGAAGAAAAAGAAGAAAAAGAGCAGGCATGAAGTAAAAAGGTAAACTGAGAATAGAGTAAAAGAGGAGTCAAGTTAGAGACTCAGAATGAGTAGGGAGACATTTGAAAGTGATGACACAAAGAGAGAAAGTCCACAGACCTTGAGAGAGAGAGTAGAAGAAACATTGGGAGGAAGAAAAAGTTAAGCAGAAAATGAAAGCAGTGGGAAAAGAAGAAACAGTTTTAGATAAACTCAGGTACATTTCTATCCTGATTTGTGTTCTGGTTAAGTACTGTTTTCACAAGAATTAAACTCCTGCTTGTCATCAGAATTCAAATTCAAAGTATAAAGAAATAAGTCTTAATGTTTTTCCTAATGTTATATTGTTTTCTATTAAAATTCATCAGGATTCAGGGTAATAAACAATATGAAGGGTCAAATATAGCAATCTACATAATTTATCTTCCTGTCATGGTTATGTAAATGTATCAACTTGGCCAGGTGATGGTCATTTGGTCAAGCAAGCACTGGCCTGATAGTTACCTTTAGGACATTTTGTGGACTTAAGTTAGTAAGCTGATTGTACCTATAGCTGATTGTACCTATAGCTGATTATATCTATAATGAACTGAGGAGATTGCCTTCAACAATGAGAGAAGCCTCATCCAAAAAGATGAAGTCTTCAAAGGAAGAAGAGATGATCTCAGCTGCCAGAGGAGAATAATTTCCTCTCTAATTCAGCCAGCCATCTTTACCTACGGAATTCATTGAACACCTTCACTGAAGTTCCCAGCTTGCAGCCTGCCCTATGGAATTTGGACTTTTGCATCCCCACAATCGTGTGAGACAATTTTTATAAAAATCTCATAATATTTACAGGCATCTCCTGTCAGTTTTGTTTCCCTAAAAAATCCTGACTAATACACTTCTCAAATAATAAACGATAGGTACAATTTCGGAAGATGTGAGAAAGCTTGTTCACTCCCTATGTATCCCAGATTCAGTAAGATACACATATAAACAGGTACCTCCCACATATAATTGTAAAATCAGTGCGGAAAAAATATTATTCCTTATGGTTTCAGCTACTGTTTTAGTAAAATAAGTAACCACATAATTCATGGTTTTCCTAGAAATATTTGAAATGTTTAACAGACAGGACTTCCTTGTGGTCATAAAGGCGAGGAAACTGAGTCACTGAGAGTTAATACTGACATTTCTTGGAAAAAGAATTATAACAGCTGCAGCAAGTTTTGTAAAAATGGCTCCAGTTATTGCCCTCCCTGTATCCATGCCCAATGGAGAGGGACCTTGTTCATCACCAATCAAGAGGTAAGTCTATGTCCCACCTCTTGAAATGGGGCTGGCGATGTGCTTTGACAAAGATATGGTAGAGGTGCAGTGTGCTAGTTCTAAGCCTAGGTGTTAAGAGGACTTGCATGCTGCTTCCACTCTCAAGGTTGGGTGCCAGGTTACCATCAAGAGAACAAGCTTGGGCTAGCCTACTAGAGAATGAGAAAACACATGGATCAGAGTTTAGTCACCCAGTCCAGGATCACAAAGCTGATCTGCAGATGACTGCAGATGCATGAAAACTGACCAGATGATTTGAACTGAGCCCAGCCTAAATTGCTGACTACATAACTGTGAACTAAATAAGAGGTTATTTGTTAAGCCACTATATTTATTATATAACCATAGCTAACTGGTATACTAACTAACATTTGAGCACTAATTATATGTCATGTATTCTGCTGAGCATCTTAGGTACGCTATCTCACTGAACCATTTAACAACCCAAAGACACAGATACTCTTATTCCCATTTTATAGATAAGAAATCAGCCATTTTATCCCCTTCTGGCCAGAATTTAAATCCAAATTTCTCTGGCTTCCAAGTCTAATCTCTAAACCCCATATTGCCTCCATGTGAATTTGCTGATTGATAAATCCTGAGAAATTTGCATGACCTTAAGGATTACCTTAGGGATTGTTATTTTGTTACTTGGCATCTTTAAACTTAGCGCTAAAGCAAGAGTTTCCAAACGTTTTTACTGTAAGTAGTATGAGAAATTACTTTGGTGGTGAATTAGCTGCTACTACCAGGTTCCTTTTCCTCCTTCTGGCTGCCATTTCAGTTGGTTGCTAGTAGGAAGCAATCATGTCACTCTGTCTAAGCCTCCCTATTGGGATTGCCAGCAGGTTGAGAGGAAAGTGGTTGGTAGTGGGTAGAACATTGTTTTATCTTCTAATTTTGTTTTTTTAAAAATTTATTTAGTATTTAGTTATATTAACAAGAAGTTACACATTTTTTAAAAAGAAGAAAACACATATTTATGGCCAACCAAATCAAATGTATCCTAAGCTTACCAGTTTAGTTAGCTTGGTTATGCTAGAGTTATCACCTCAACCTAGAGTCTGCACTCCAAACTGAAAAGTTTAATTTCCTCAAGGTGGTGCCTGAAAACACCTGCTATCACTTGAGGCAGTGATAAAAGCAAGATCTCTTTAGTATATTAATTAGGTAGCACTTCAAATGCTAACATAGCCATACATGTTTTTGCTCTCCAAAAATAGTACTTTATTTCTCCATGAGTGATACATCTTATTAGTTTACATTATTAATGAAAGCTCTTCTTTTCTATGGTGAGCTAGAGCTAGGCAGTCCATGTTCTTTTATAAATCTATATTTTCAAGGCTTTAGGAATTTGAACAAAATCCTAACTGAAAGCCTAGTTTTCCAAGATGCTCTAATTGGCTGGAAGCCCTACTTGTTGACTTTCAAAGTCATAAGTGTGGTTATTGGTTAAATAATAGGTTATCTGTACCTAGACATTGTTTTTCTTTTTTAGGAGGCCTCAGTTTCCTCCTCAACTCTAGCAAGCAATAGGTCAGAAAGAATAATAGCACCTACCACTTATACGACACCTACTATAGGGCAGGCACTCTTCTAGCCCCTTACGTTTAATCTTCACAAATTCTCCTAAAATAGGAACAGTTATCAAAACGTTTTACAAATGAAGGAACTTAAGCACAGAGGTTACTTCATTGGTCTTTGTTGCATCTGGGTTCAAATCCCAGCAGTCTGCTCTCCAGGTCTACAGGAATCTCCTCCTAGAGACTAACGGGGTAGTCTTGCTGGGTTAAACTACTTACTATATATGCAATAACTACTTTCTTGAGACATTGGCTTGACACATTACGTAGCAAAGAATGGATATTTTGAGCTAATGAAATAAATGTAAGATTTCCTTAGGTAACATATGTTGCATTTCATTTCAGGTTTCTCATTTTTGGTTTCCCTTTTTGTTATGAGAGGTCTCAGCAACATCACCTTCTGTCCTTTTTGCCCCTTCCTCCTGCTGTGAATGCAGGTGGCTTCACTCACCACAGTTGTCCTCATCAGCCTGATTCCCACAGTCATCCACACCATTACAGTGAAGGAGTTGAGGCAAGCACTTTGTAATATTCCCACAGGGGAAATAGCCAAGGGAGCACTTGACATCATGTTCACTTCCATGAGTAACTGTGATGAAAGGAGAAGACAGGACACAGTAATTGAAGAAGTTAATACACAGGCATGGCAAAAAGTGGTTCTCCCCCTGATGTTTGACAAACATTTTGCCATCTCATTGTTGTACATACAGCCTTCTGTATGGTAGCCTCACTTTAGTTACGAGCCCATCTCCAACTATTTTCTAAGAACTTCCACTCCAAGTATAATGTTCTTTTCCATGTCTCTATAGAATTCCCAGATTTCCTTTTCTTTGCCTTTACTTATACTGTTTTCTACTTGATGTGTCCTCCCCATTCCTCTTTTTCTATGAGTTGTCTACCCATCCTTTACAGTTCAGTTCAATTCCTCTCTTCTCCTTAAAAAAAAATCAGCAATCAGTTTAAAAATCAGGAATTAACTACATTCTTAATATTAGCTCAGGATCAAGGCTAGTCTGATATGAAAGGTAGAAGAAGACAAAGAGAGTAACAGGAAAGCATGTGCCACTGGTTCATTCATTTGTTGGATAGTTCCTATGAGTGCAGATCTGTGCAAGATATTATGCATTCAACATAGAGTGAAACAGGATTCCTGCCTCTATGGATTTTACTGTCTAGCAGGGAAGACACATCAAACAAGTCAACAAATAGTTATAAATTATGAGAGATGCATAAAGAAAGAAAACTGGTGCTATAATGCAGCATAATTCAGCGCCAGGGCTTTATACAAATGATAGTGGGGACTTCTACAAAAAAATGTGCTATTTAAGCTGGAACCTAAAGGATGAAAAGAAAAGAAATGACCAATTGAAGTGGGGGAGGTGGAAGTGGGGAAGTGGTGGTGGTTAAAGCAGTATTGAAGAGCTTCCAGTAGAGGATTCCGGAATTGGAAAAAGCTTGCTGTTTCAGAGCATGGTGAGCAGGGATGGGTGATATGAGCTGAGGCTGACTAGGTAGAGAAGTATCCACAGGCCAAGTTAAGGAGTTTGGATTTTTTTTTTAATGCAAAGAAAACCAATGAAGGATTTTAATCCAAGAGACCTCTTGGGAGACATACATCTTTAGTAAGATTACTCCGGCTACTGGAGGTCAGGTGTCAGTGACTAGGGACTAGGGGGATAAGGGTGAAAGCTGGGCTGCCAGCTAGGATAATTTGTAGTATTCGAGGTGGCTTAGTCTAGGGTGTTACCAGTGGAGATAAGAAAAATGGACACATTTGAGGTATGATTTGAGGCAGCCTAGGCAGAATTTGCTGAAATGGCTTGAGAAGCTGGAAGCCATTACTGGGACAGTCTGGGGATGTGATAAGGTACAAGGCAGAATATGGCTCATTTGCTTTTACTTTCATCATTTCCCCAAAGCTTCAAACCTCATGAACTTTCTAACTCAGACCATCACCCAGTTCCACACACCACCACTGAGACTTCTCAAGACCCGTCTTCATTCCAGAGGCCACATTCTGTTTCTTCATCCCTTCCCCAATTTGTGGAATTCTTTCCTCATCACCATCACTTTCCCTCCAAAACCAGGCTCCAGCATTGCGGGAATTTCTGACTCAGACTATATTGGCTTGCAGCTAGATGAGACTCTACTCCTACTAGAGAGATATTTTTTTTTTTTAAAGTTTTTGAGGGACAATTAGTCACTATCTGTAACCAAGTATGAAGAGAAGAATGTATTCTGAGTACCAAGAAACATTTTTAAAATTAGAGTTTTGAAATATCATCTGACTTTTTATGTTTATGTCTCTATAAATAACCATTGAGTAGAATGAGGAGGGCTGTAAGAACTTTGGGAATTCAGAAAGCATCCCCCCCCCACGGTCTCCCTACTAGACCTTCAATCTATGCCAATTAGTTAAATTTCCTCACTTATTGGTTCTTGAATTGTTTTGAGTATTTTAATCTTCTCTTCCCCATAAGAAAGAAAACTCAGTGTAAACAAATTCCCTATTATTATTTATTTGTATTCTGGTTAGGGATCCTGCAAGTTATTTGTTAATAGAAAAATTAGTGATATAAATTCAAGGAGTAGAATTGTCCCATAAACATATAAAAAGTTTGTGCAATAAAACTTAGAGGAAGTGCCTTTTTCTTAAAGCTTTAAAAATAACTGAAATGTACAAATACTTGATAACTGTGGTGGTTTGAAGTTGTATATACTCCAGAGAAACATGTTCTTAAATCTAATCCATTACTGTGGGTTACCCATTTTAAGTAGGACCTTTTGATGAGGTTACTTCAGTTAAGGTGTGACCCACCTCCATCAGATTGGGTCTTAATCCTATTAGGAGTCCTTTATAAGAGAATGAAATTCAAACACAGAGAAAGACAGCCGAAGGAAGCAGAAGCTGAAATCAACGAAACCTGGAAAAGGAGAGAGAGACAGACAGACCCTGCCAAGTGCCTTGTCCTGTGACAGAGGAGCCAAGGATTGCGGCAGTTGGTCTTCAGGAAGAAAGTATCACTTTGATAATGCCATGATTTGGACATTTTGCCAGTCTCAAAACTGTGAGTGAATAAATTGCCATTATTTAACTCAACCCATTTCATTGTACTTGCTTTGAGCAACCTAAAAAATGAAAACAGTAACATTCTACATGGCCATCCTAGTCTGACTTTGGAGTAACTATGCCATTTTTAATCTCAAGTTTACACAGTTTCAAAGAACCGAAATATAATACTCATTATTCTTACCAGAATAAAAACAGAATAGTTGAACAGTTAATAAATAGCTTATTATGTAAAAACATATTTAAGGTCTATTATCAACATAGGAAAATAATAAATGCAACTTTTTAATAATAGGAAAAACAACTTTCTCATAGGGAAACAATCCATCTATATTGGTTGTTTTAGAGCACATAATTTGATGAAGGAAATAATCAATAATATTTGCAATAATAAGCTGCATTGTAAATAGTATTCTTATATGTGAAAGTATTTTAAAATTATTTATCAATCATTTTTCAACCAACTGATTAAAACAAAATCAAAACAAAGGATTTGATACCATAGGACATTAATGGTGGAACATCATACATTTCAGAGCTCTCACACGTACATATAAATAATCTGTTTTGAGACTGATTTTTTTCCTACCCCTTTGCCCCTCCCTGCTTTTTGCTGTCTGTGTCCATTCGCTGTGTGATCTTCTTTATCTATTTCTCTTTTTGTCCTCTCTTCTCGTCTTTCTCCCCTAGGATTCACTGGGTTTCGATCCTGGAGATCTCTGATGTGGAGAGAAGTTCCCTGTCAATTGCACCACCTCAGTTTCTGGTCTCTGCTGTCCTTTACCTTGACTTTCCCCTTTGTCTCTCCTTTGTTGCGCCATCATCTTGCTGTGGACTCACCTGCCTGGGCACTGGCTCACTGTGTGGGCACTCATATCGCCACAAAGGTACTTGTGCGGGCACTTGGCTCTGCACATGGGCACCCACGTGGGCACTCTGCTCACTGCCTGGGCACTTGGCTCACTGCGTGGGCACTTGGCTTGCCACGCAGACACTGGCTCGCCACACAGGCAGGCACACTTTCTCTTCTTTTTTACCAGGAGTCCCCAGGGATCAAACCCAGGTCCTTCTATGTGGTAGGTAGAGGCCTTATCACTTGAGCCACATCCATTTCCTGAGACTGACTTTTGATGTTTTTATTTTCAACAAGTCTTTAAAAATCAACGTTTTCAGAAAAATTCTATAATGGTTAAGTTCAATTTATGTGTCAACCTGACTAGGCTATGGTGTCCAGTTAAACAACTGGTCAAACAAGCACTGGCCTGAATATAATTGTGAGGATCCTTAATGGATTTAAATCATCAGTAAGTTGATCTTATCTATGGCTGATGACACTATAGTCAACTAAGGAGACTACCCTCAGCAATGAGAGGCATCTCATTCAATCAGTTGAAGGCTTTAAAAGGAGGCTGATGATTTCAGCAGTCAGAAGGAAGAATTTCCACCTCTACTTCAACCAGCCAGCCAGGTTCTCCTGGGGATTTCATTGAAAAACTTCTTTGGAGTTCTCAGCTTGCAGCCTACCCTATGTACTTTGACTTGCCCATCCCCACAGTCACATGAGCCAATTCCTATAATAAACCTCATTTTTACATAATACTTTATATCTATATCTATATTTAATCTATATCTATAATCTCCACTGTCAGTTCTGTTTCCCTGGAGAAGCCTTACTAATACCAATTCTTAGGTGAATTTGTTAGCTTCCAGCCACAGATACTGTTTGATGATATTTGAACTAGACACACCTGCCTGTGTTTTCATGCTGCTATCTTAAAAATTCTTCTCCAGTGGAGCGGGTGTAGCTTAGTGGTTGAGTGTCCACTTCGTATGCATGAGGTCCTGGGTTCAATCTCTGGTACCTCCTTTAAAAAAGTTATATTTAGAGGCAGATATAACTCTTCAGTGATTGTATCATGAAATTAATCCAACATTTTCATAACATTATGATTCAACAGGTATATTAGAAATCTTAAATAGAAAATGGCATTTCTAAATCAATTTTTAAAAATTTTAAAAGATTTCAAACTTACAGAGAAGTTGCAAATATGGTATAAAGAACTTTTCCTCATTGAGCCATTTGAGAATAAGTTCCTGACCTGATGATCCATTGTCCTGAAATACTTTAGTATTTATAACAAGAATGTTCTTCTACATAACCACGCTACAATCATCAAAATCAGAAAATTAATATCGACACATTACTACCATTTCAATCTTGTAACCCATTCAGCTCTGTGTTAGAGTTCTAAGTATTGCCCCCAAATGCCCTTTATAGTACAGGATCTAGTTCAGAGTCAACTGTTGCCTTTAATTTTCACCATTCTTTAGTTTCCTTCGATCTAGAACAGTTTCTAAGTCTTTTCTTATCTTTCATAATGTTAACACTTTAAAAATGACAGGCCAATTGTTTGTTGAATGTTCTTGAAGCTGGGTTGTCTGACTTTTCCATCGCAAAGTTACTTTTTTCCCCCATTTGTAATAAGGGGATTCTTTGAAACAATATAAAAATTCTCCTCATCAAATTTTCAACTTATTCCTATCAGATGGAATCATGATTTCCATTTTAGTCAATGGTTTGCACTCTGTTAATAATCATCATTTATTTACATGCTCAAATTGTCCCAGATTCTGTCAGTGGGAACTCTTGACATTTACCCTTTGTGTTCTTGGAGCACTTCCTTGCTTTCTGACACAAAAAGATGTCTCAGAATCATCATATATTTCCTCTGACATAGCACTGGAAATAGTAATTTCTCTGAGAAGTTTTGGTTCCTTTTAGAGTAGAATGGTACTTCGAAGACAAGATTTGGGTTCTATCCTCACTGATACCGGGGTTTCACTGATCCTAGGCCCTCTCAGTTGACAGACTAGTTATCATATACTTATTCATACGTACACACATTTACATCTATATTTATCTATTTCTCTATATTGAAATTATGAGTTTGATTATGAATCCTATCCAACACCGCAAGATGCAGTCTAATTTTTTTTCATTTCTCTCTCTCCCTTCTCTGGCAGTGGGAAGCCTGGTCTTTATTATCCTTAATATATTTATTATGTCAATGAATTGTCTTTCCCTCTTCACTCCACAATGATCCCCGCTCTCCTACATGCACATTCTCCTAACCTGTTTAGGATCTGATACATAGTGCCAGGCCCTATCATCCTCTGTGGATAACTCAGTGGCACTCCAAAGTTTCTCTCTAGGTTACCCACCACAGCTTGTCCATCACCCCATCATAGATGAATGCCTTGCCTGATCAAATCATATAGGACTCAGGAAGACAAGGAGAAGGGTGAGGGACCAGTAAGTGATGTTTATAGGAAAAATCTTGGAGAAGTCAAAGCAGAACCTAAAGAAGTAGCAAAAAAAATTTTTTTACACTGTCGTTTATCGTGGAACCATATCCTTAAGACTAGTATTAAATTATTCTATAATAGTACTCATATATAGAAAAACCTATATTAAATCCCTCTTGAAAAATGTGCCCAAAGAGAAACAAGTAAACATGCTGGGGCAGTGCAGCCCAGCTATCCCACTGTCTCTGAGAGTTGCCTGCTTTGGTCTTGAACTAACCTTGGCAGAGACCTTAGCGCATTTTCATTATTCCTAAAAATAATTTCAGTGGCTAACAATTTTAAAGGGGTGAGAGAAAAAAGCATTTATATTTCCATTCAAATTATCATAACCATTCTCTTTAGACTGATGCTTCACATAAAGTCTCTGGCGGCAATGCTAAGTGCGACTCACCATTCTTCCTTCCATGGCTATGGAGTTTCTTAGCTGTGGGCCTGTCCTCAACCTCCATCCTTTTACTACTTCTCACGCAGAGTAATTTAACCTTCCTCCAAATTTTTGGATAGTGTTATCAAGGAGCTCAGATTTCCTTATAAGGCAGCAGGGATTATGAATAACAACTAGAATTAGTGCCCCCAACAAGCTTTTCCAAAGGATTTCTGCCTATGAAACTGATGGAATATGGGAAAGGTATTGTTGCTGGAATGTGAGGAATCACTGGGAGCATTGGATAGGATCACTCAGGCGTGATGTAAATATCAATTTCTGAACAGTTTTGCAGTTGAATTGGCATACCTAGGACCCATAAAGGATGCAGGTTAGTAAACCAATAACCAAGTTGTTAAGATCAGACCCTTGACTGACTCAGAGTATAGAGTCTGGATCATCTTGTAACTGTGGTTGAGAAGACTGATAGCTAAGGTTGGGACAGAGTGTGAAGTGGTGAGAAAAATGTGTCATTGTTACTGACCAGCGGAGTGTGTGGTGCTTAACAACCCCTGAGAGAGAGTTCCATTTTCTGGCACAGAATCCTAAGTAATTATATACAACACATTGGGAGTTGAAAATTTGTTATATAACCGAGAATCATAAGAGGAAAAGAATAAGAATCTAGCCCACGAAGGACCTGAGTTGTTCTTTGCATGTGTTCTAAGAAGGTCTCCAGTGTTGTGAGGGCAAGCAGAGTCAGAGAAAATCAGGAGATACACAGAATCCACTAGGATTACATTGAAGTATGTATGAGAACTGCGGCTCTACCAGAAAGAAGGGATAAGAAAAGAATGCAAAGATAAAAATTACTGTGCCAAATTATCTCCGTTTTACATCGTCTTTTTTACCATTCTGTAAATTGTAGAAAACTTACAGCAATACAAATGATTTTTTTCCCATAGAAATGCAAATTGTGTGTGATAGAGGTACAATTGAATATTACCCTGTGGATGTCGGTCGGTTTCACACTTATTAAGCAAATTAATTTCACCATTCCTGTTGCCTATAAATGCATGTGCTTTTAAATTCTCCTTTGAATTGGTTGAAACATCTTACTGGTTTCTTCATCAATAAATGTGTTAAATAAAATCTCTGAGACATTTATTTTAAATTTGTATGAGAATCATGATTTCCTTTTCTCTTTAAAAGGTATTACTTGATCACAGGGAATGTGGACTTTTGAGATCAACTGCCACTGACTGATGTGTACTTGGAATTCTTTACTGTGAAGCGTCAGGTAGAATCACCCTGGATGTAAGAAACTCGAGATACTGTGTCCTGGTAAAAAATTGCTGGTTAAAAATATGCATATTTTCAACCATGACAAATTCTGAGTTAATTGTAGAGGTGATGAAATTAATAAAATGTGTAGTATTTTAATATAGGAAAACCTGTGCTTATAGGTATTTAAAGTGTTTTTAATGTTTAAGAGAATTAGGCAATTAAGAATAACAGATTTTCCTACTAATTTCAATTTAAAATAGGTGATTGATTTTATGATATAAAAGAATTTGACCAGGTTTATAAGCAATATTGGAATATTTAAGACAGGTTGAAATTTACTGTGTTTAAAATGTATTTTATTAGATTTCCTAGAGTTTTTAAACAATTGAGAAAGTTTTGCTTGCTAGGTCAAGCATTTAAAATATTAAAAATAAATTTTAATCTTCACCTTTGAAATGTAGTTTCAAGTAGCTGAGAATATTTAGCTAACTTACTCTTGAATATGACTGATTGTTAAGAGATCAGTTTGTTCTACTTGAGTTAAACATTAATGAAAGAAAAAGTAAAGGTGATTGTTCTTAAGATTTATAAATAGAATAATAAGGTTTGCAAGTTGAAGTTGAAGGTTTAAGGGAAACTATGTTTTAAAAATTGTTACTCTAATAAACTAACATTAATTTAAAACCCAAATGTGGTAGATACTGTTGGCTTGTTGACCCAATAGTAATTCCCCAAACCTTTCTTTCTTACTGCCCTTCTGTTTTAGAAATTGGAAAAAGAAAATACTTTCTTCCTCAGCTTCCTTACTTCTCAGTGGCTGAGTGGCACAGTTCTGGCTAGTGAAACATACCCCCAGCCTGATGGAGGAAGTCCTGCAGGTGTCAGCTTTCCCGATATAAGGGATGCGTGGAGCTGTTGCCATGCCTGCCACCTTCTTCCTGTGCCATGCCTGCCACCTTCTTCCTGTCTTGAACAGGATGTGATGTGTGGAACTGTAGCAACTTTCTTACAACCATGAGGGCAAGACCAAGAAAACGCACACATATCTCAGAAATGCCAGTCTGGAAATTATCAGGCTACTCAGGTGCCTTATAGGGAAAATACAAACTCTTCTTTGTTTAGGCCATGTTAGGTCAGGTTTTTTCTCATTTCAAGAATATGCATTCCTAACTATCAAGAAACCCCACAGAGTCTTTTCTGCTCATTAAGCATCATTCCAGATATGAAAAAATCTCATTTTGGCAATTTCTTTGAAAGAATGGTTGGATGAATAAGCTAAAGACTGATGGGGGAAGTGCACTTGGCCCAATGGATAGGGCATCCAACTACCACATGGGAGGTCTGTGGTTCAAACCCCAGGCCTCCTTGATCCGTGTGGAGCTGGCCCATGCACAATGCTGATGCATGAAAGAAGTGCCCTGTCACACAGGGGTGTCCCCCGCATAGGGGAGCCCCACGCACAAGGAGTGTGCCCCCTAAGGAGAGCCGTCCAGTGTGAAAGAAAGTGCAGCCTGCCCAAGAAAGGCCCCCTCCCCCAACACGGAGAGCTGACACAACAAGGTGATGTAACAAAAAGAGACACAGATTCCCGGTGCTGCTGATAAGGATGGAAGCAGTGACAGAAGAACACACAGCGAATGGACACAGAGATCAGACAACAGGGGGTGGGGGAAAGTGGTGTTGAGGAGCAAGGAGAGAGAAGTAAATCTTAAAAAAAAATTACAAACTAAAAATATGATAATTAAAGCACATATACCTGTGTTAAATACATAAAAATTTCACACTGGAAGTTGCCAGCATACTAACTTGTGCAACTAGGTTAATTTCATTTTTTGCAGACCTTGATATACATTTCTGTGAAATTTTAATTTCATCATAGACATGTTTGCTTTTTTAAAAATCTGAGACATGTTCAAATCTTTACTCCCCCTCTCAGAACTAAAATCTTAAGGATTTTCAATAAACATTTCTAGAATGCCCTAGTGGTTTATCATTAGTGAAATAAAACTTAGCTCTCACTCTCTGACACACCTTGACAGAAATGCTCAAGCAACAGTTGTATGTAAGGAACTCATGAAAAAGTCAACTTAGTGAAATAAAAATCCTTGTTCTGTAACAACATTAAATGTTAATACGAAATAAAAAAGAAAAAACATTAATATGGAAAATTTTAATGTGGCTCAAATACGTGGCTCTGAAATCAATGTAGTCATTACATTAAGGGCAGTTCTATAAATTAAAAATAAAGTAGGTGAGTGTTTTTAATACATTCAATTAAAATATTTATAGTGTATTTCAGTAAAGGAATTACTGGTACAAGCACTAAGATAAGAGTTTCATTGGACTATGTGGCTTATTTCCCCCAACATTTGAAATCCTTAGAAAATATGCATATATTCCTTATTCCTACTATCTTAGATTATTGCCCAAAGCATCAAAAGCATATAGGCAGGAGGTGGATGTGGCCTACCATATGGAGGGTCCACGGTTCAATACCCAGGGCCTCCTGGCCTGTGTAGTGAGCTGGCCCATGTGCAGTGCTGCTGTATGCAAGGAGTGCCGTGCCACACAGGGGTGTCCCCTGTGTAGGGGAGCCCCACGTGCAAGGAGTGCGCCCTGCAAGAAGAGCTACCCCGCGTGAAAAGCATGACCCACCTAGGAGTTGCGCCACACACACGGAGAGCTGATGCAGCAAGATAACGCAACAAAAAGAGACACAGATTCCTGGTGCTACCTGACAAGAATACAAGGGGACACAGAAGAACACAGCGAATGGACACAGAGAGCAGCAATTGGGGGTGGGGGGGGGAAGGAGAAAAAAAAAATTTTTGTAGGCAGTTTTAAAAAGTACCTTTTAAGAAGTAGTTAACCCAAAAAACAAACTTTCCCTATGCTCAACCCATTTATTTGTAAATATAATTCTATCTTACATGATTGCTATCAGTATCTATTTCAGATATCTAAAAACAAGACAAAAAGCATAATTATTGATAGAGGAATAGTTAAATTATATGGAACAATTGCAGAACTATGTATACATATATAAATTATGTTCCATTTAAAAATTTGAAAACTGAGTTAGATACACATCTGCTGGATATAAGATGTTCAAAGCATACCATTAAATTATAGAAAGTAGGTTGAAGAATAGTCTTTATAGTTTGATCTTTTTGTAAATGAAAGAATGAATGAGTGAATTACCTTGAATTGAACAGAAACTAATCAAGTTCTTATTAGTGTTGTCTTTTCATTGTGACCAGCTTAATAGCCTATTCTGTATTCTGCTCATATTTTCCTTACATAGTTAGGCTGGGAGAACATAAGGATATGCCTGTCACAAATAACTTTCCATGAAAACACTGAAGACAAAAGAACCTTAATGAACTAGGTAGAATATGTTAAAATTTTAGTAAGTCCATAAATTTCCATTAAATTGGACCTGATTCCTCTTAAATCTTAGCTGTGTGATCTTGGTTCATTTCGAGGGAAGGCAATTAAGCTGTGAACCAAGAAATGCAGTACCATATGAATTAATTTATAAATTTTTATCAGAAGCAATGTTGTTGAAAGCATTGTCTTTCTATTGCAAGAACTAAGCTTTTTGTGAGAGAAAATTTTTTGTTGTTGTTGTTTGAGCTTGGAAACACTGACTTGTCTAGAGAACTCAGAACATAGAATTTTACATAAACCACAGAGTCAGGAAGAATGTAAATGGTGGGGCAGTTTTCCTGACTTCTGAAAGTAAAAGAATTCCCCAGAAAGCAGGAGGAAATGGAAGAGAAGATACCTTTAGTCTCCTAGGTTGAGACCAAACAGATAACATGGAGGAGAACCAAAAAGCAGTAGGAACCTGTGCTTTGGGTGGAGTAATAAGAATCCACAAACGTCACTGGACCTTCTCCATTCCCCAACACATTATATAGGCACAATAGAGAAGAGAAAAGGCGGTATGGTGTGCTAAAATACAGAGACCTGAAGGGTCCATTTTTACATACTTTTATTTCATGAACCCTGGACTGGAATGGAGGAGTCACCAGAAGGTTCTTATGCTCTACACAAGGAACAGAAGTACCTGAGAATGAGTCAGCAGACCAGGTCAGGTCTCTTGAGTGGGAGGGGGAAGATGCAGACTGACCCGTGTGAAATCAGCAGCAGGAGAGTGTGGAGGAGCTGGTGCCTTAATTGCAGATATGACAAGGGCAGAGGTCCACAACAAAGGACTTGTGGGCATTGTGGTGTGAATTGCCTAAGAGTGGACATCACCACTGGACTGAAGCAGATTCCCTACTTTCCACCCCAGTTCCTCCACCACACAAAAAACATGGCGGAAGTGAGAGCTCACTCGGCAAAGAGGGGAGACTCAGGATGTGAAGTGGGTTATGGGTGGGAGGCTGTTCCTCTCTTCGGAGATAACCTAAGCTGTCTGTGTCCTGACTTGTGGGTGTGGGACAGTGAGAGGCTGCAGGTCTGCCCTTGGTGACCATGGCAATGACTCCAGTCCCAGAGAAAGAGTTTATCAATGCAAACTCTATAAACTTTAAATATTCAGGGAAAATGCAAACCAAATGTGCTAAAAGCTTATCTAGAATGTATGTAGTTCATGCTAAAAACTTAGGATGTGGAAGATACATGCTAATTCAAGCTTATTGAGCACTGAAACAAAAGAACCATTTGGCCCTTCTTCTCTGTATAAAAGAACTCAAAAATCTTGTTTGGGGCCGGCGGGTCATAAATAAATCATTTTTCCACCCTAAAAATTATTCCTGAGTCCTGGCCTTTTTATATGCAAATAATTGAACTTCTCAACTTCTACAACAGATGTGCATAGCCCTGAATTGACAGAGATATCTTCACAAAAGATAATGAAGGAAAAAAGAGAGAAAAAGAGGAAACAAAAGTGATTGAGTTACTGAAAAATGAGTAAATTAAGTTTTCTATTATCTGTAGAAGCAAATACTCAAGTTTTTCAGTTACAGAGAAATAGAATTCCATTTATACTATCTCTAGTTAAAAGGAATTTTACTACTTTCATTTTACGTGCCTAAATTGTATGTTTGTCAATGTGAATGATAAAAGCCACATTTTAAAGTATTTATTTATTTAGTTTTATTTTTGAAGAAGCTTTAGATGACATAAATATTACATAAAAAATATAAGGGATTCCCATGTACCCCACCTCCCATACTTCCCCCCATTAACAATATCTGTCATTAGTGGGGTACATTTGTTATAATAGATGAACACATATTGAAGCACTGCTACTAACCATGGACTATAGTTTACATTATGGCTTACACTTTGCACCACGCAATTTTATAGGTTTTGACAAAATGTATAATAGCCTGTATCCATCATGGCAATGTCATGAAGGACAATTCCAATGTCCTCAACATGTACCATGTTATACCTATTTTTCCCTCTTCCTCACATCACAACCTCTGGTGGCTGCTGCCTTTATATCAACGATACACGTTCTTTCATTGCTAGAATAATCATAAGTCTACTTTAGTCCACAGTTGCATTCCCCCTTATGTTTGTTCATTCTTTAGACTTGAGGATTTGGGGATCATGATGTCTACTCTGTTTCTGACTGAGAGGGGGCTTAGATCATGTGGGGCAGATGGATGGGACTCTCTTGCTTGCAGTTATAGATACTCTCTGTTTTGGGGATAGGCATTGTCCATCATCATCCTTTTGTTAGTTGTCCTGGGCAAGTCCAGTGAACTGGAGAGAAGGTGTTGCAACTCTGCTGAGATGCAGAGCTCAACTGACACATGAACAGACTGAAGAGTTAAGTCTCTGGGACATATATTTAATGAGTATAGTGCTACTTATAGGTTCAAATAAAAGGGGCAGAAGAGCCATGTGTAGTGAAGTTATAAATGAGTCTAACTCTGTTACAATTGGGAGCATACATTCCAAAGTAAGGCCCTTGACAGGGTGCTGAATCACTGAGACTGTCTGCCCTGCCTATAGTGTCTTGATGTATAAACTGTTGTTAATTTATCTTTTTTAGGAGGTGTCAGAAATTGAACCTGGAACCTTGTACGTGTGAAGCAGATACTCAGCCACAGAGCTACACCCATTCCTTAAGAGCCACATTTAAAAAATGTCATATTCTGTGAACATGTGTATTTTGAGCAGATTTAAACCAGGTACTGTGTAGTTCAAAACGTTTTCAATGGGATCTTTCCAAAATTATGCATCACTGAGATGAATTCCAATCTTTATATACTCAAAGCTACTAAGCTGCTACCATGCCAGTGCTTTCCAGAGGAAGGTAACATCTTAAGCAAAGGACACAAGAGTAGCTCATCTGGTTTACCTGGGGAAAAGACCACTCCCTTATTATGACAGCTTAGGGATGTTCTAAACCTAGGAAGCTTTCAGTAAATCGTACTGAGTGATCAGCAGCATATAAAACTTACCCTTTAAACTTAAAGCTTTGTTCACTTTTGTGGGAAAGCCACAACCTTGGTTAAATCTAACTCTGTTTCTTCTGGGCCGGCAACTGTCTAGCTAAACTTGGCAAGAAGAAAGCACACTGGACCCATGTCAAATGCATGATCCAAACCTTAAGGGGCCCTTAAGGCTGCTCAGAAACAGTTTCCTCTTTCATTTACTCATCCACTCCCTCAGATGACTATTTTATCACCTCTCTTCTCAGCCTCCAGAACTTTTTCTCAAGTCTTCCCTCTTCAGCCTGAGGCAAGCCACGCTCGCGGGCTGCCTCTCAGCTGTCTGTGTAGGATGTGCTGCCTGCTTCGGCCTAAGTTCAGTCCTTCCCCTAAGCACCAGATTCCAATCCCTCTTTCCTACTCAGGACACATTCAGCTAGTCTTTTTTATCTCCTAAACTTCATCAATTTTTACTTCTTTCCTGGATCATTCTCAACAGACTAAAAACATGCTGTCATGTCTCCCTTCTTAAAAACAGGACAAAACAAAAGAAAAAAATATTATCTTGTTTCCATTTCCCACACCAGTTAAACCCCTATTTCTTGTCTCCCCTTTGCATGGAAACCTGTCAATTAATTTCTATACTGGTGTATCGGATATAAATTTTGTGTTTGGCCTTACTTCTGAGGTTCTAGAAATCTGAACTCTGTTACCTTTTCTTTGTGTAAGCACTTTTTGACTCCCCACTCCTACATACTCTGTATAAAAGGAACCCAAAATCCTATTCGGGGCTCAGGTTTTTGAACACGAGTCCCCAAGCCTGGCCGGTTGTAATAAATCTTCCTTTTTAGCCTCTGCCATCCTGGCCTTCAATACCGCCTCCATCTGACTTCTCTCTCTCCACAACACTACTATCATCGGTTTGCCTGCCTCTGTAGTATCACTACTCTAATTCCAATTTCTAATGTATTATTTGAATCTTCTGTGGATTAAAAATGCAGATACTCAAACATGTTACACTTCTGTTTAAAATAAGAGCAACTAAACTATGGATGAGGGCCTGAGAAAAATGTACTTTTTTCTTTTTCTTTTTCTTTTTTTTATTGCCTGGGTTTTTTGAAGAATCAAAAATTTTGAGGTTCTAGGATAAGTGATCCTCAGCTGGATGAGGTGTTATAAACATTACTTAGGACTCAGTGTCCCGTCATAGTGAGCATTCAGTAACATTTTATTGAATAAATGCATTTATCTCCTAACACAGAGAAAGTAGTGGAAGTTTCTGAATTTTGTTTTTGTACATTTGTTGCATCTGCCTCAAACTGTGACCAAAACTTTTCTTAAATACTGCAAGCATCACTTTTTATTCCTACTCATTGGTATGATGACAGTTGGTTTTATTGATTATGGTGTAAGTACAAGCAAGAAATAAGGATCCTAAATCAAGAGCAATTGTATTTCTTCTTAATGGCTCTCCCATTCAATGCTTCTACTACTGTCCCAAGGCTTGTTTCAATACTTATTATCTCAAGGCTGGGTAATAAATATTTAATGGCTTCCTTTTTCTTCTTTTTAAAAATTTTATTTTTAATCAATGTTACAATATACTTAATACAAGATAATAACTACAATAAGAGCAAATCTGCTTTAGTCAGTGGTTACATTCCCCGCTTATTACTGTTCATTCCTCAGTCATGAGGGGTTTGGGCCGATGTCCACTCTGACTACATCAGGCTGAGAAGGGATGTAGTTATTCCTGGACAGAAGAATGGAGTTGTTTTGCTTGCAGGTGAAGACACTTCTTGCTTTTAGGATGAGATTGGTCCATCTCCATTGTTTTGTTTAGTTGTTCAGGGCATGTCCAAAAACTGGAGAGTAGAAGCTGGCCGCTTATCAGCTGGGGATCAGGACTCAACTGGCATAGGATGAATCCACTGGTATTGGCTTCCTTTCGATTACACTTTAACCTTGTATTCAAGGCATCCCTAACTAGCCACCACCTACTCTTTTAATCTTATAGTTTATTACATTAACCGTTTGCTGTGGTCAGTAGTTTTTTCTTTCATGGTTTTGGGCATTTAGTATATTCCTGGAACTAGAATAAGCACTGTACTTGTTTTATCTAATTTCAACTGCATAACAACACCATTAGTTAAGTACTAATAGTATAATGATTTTACTCCTAGGAAACTAAGGAGTAAATTCCTTGGAAATCACAGAACTGGTAATTGGTGGAGACTCAGGTATCTCTAATTCCAGAACATGTGAATTTATCCACTTACCTCTACTAGTGCACCCAAACTGAACTGCTTAGGAGCCCTGAAATATGCTTCGTATTTCTGCATCTCATTCTTTCCCATGATAGACTTCTTGCATATTTCTTTTCCACCTACCTAAGTCTTACTCTTCAAGATAAAGATCAACAAGACTTTCTAACTGACTTCCTCCGTAACTGATCCTGTTCTGGATAACCTGTCCCTCTTTTGAAATCCTATAGAACTCACCAACTATATGATGGTGCCCTCCATGTTGTCATGTATAATTATGTAACTTGACATGCCATTCTGTTGCACTTCTTCAGAGGTTATTCTTGGTGATGGGACCTGTTTTGTTAAACCCTACAACTTCTGTAATGATGGCCTACCATGATTGCTTAGTAAGTACTAGTTACCTAAATGAGTGAAATAAAACCTAGGGGCTGTATAAAACAATATTCAGAAAGAAGCCAGGTGAAATGTTTACATGACCAAAGTAGAGCTGACATGCATGTACATGTGGTGAGCAAACATTTCAGTGCAAGAATGAGATGCTGCTTCATCAGGGTACTTTATATTTGTGTTGCCCTGGGTGCATCAAGATATTTCCCCACAAGGCCATAGACAAATTTATGCATCTAAATAGACACCTGAGTGGCATCAGGGGCAGCTGAGGGCAGTGGCTGTTCACTGATTGCTTGTCCACAGGCCACAGATGATGGCCGCTGCTTCCTTGTTGGGCTTCCCTTGATGGCTATTATTTTGTTAATGACATTGTGGTGGTTTGAAGCTGTATGTATCCAGGAAAAACATATTCGTAAAATTCATCCATTCCTGTGGGTGTGAATCCATTGTAAGTAGGACTTTTTGATGAGGTTGCTTCAGTTGAGGTGTGGCCCTCCTCAGGATGGGTCTTAATCCTATTATTGAAGTCATTTATAAGAGAATGAAATTCAGACAGAGAAAAAAGTCAGAGGCAACAGCCAGAAAGCTGAACGTCAATGGAACCCAAACGAGAAGGGAGACTCCAGGAGATGCTGCCATGTGCCTTGCCTTCTGTCAAGCTAAGGACCAAAGATTGCTGACACCACGGTTCTTTGGGGAGAAAGCATTACCTTGATGATGCCTTGATTTGGACTTCTATTTTAGCCTTGAAACCTATTGTTTAAGCTGACTGATTGCATGGTATTAGCTTTGGCAGCCATGGAAACTAAAACAGACATCTGTCATAAGCTTGATTCTAATGCTTTTCCTTACAACTGCTTGATACTCAGCAAAATAAAATAAAAAAAGGTCAATTTAAATGTGAATATTGTATTTTCTTATTTTTTACCTTTTTTGGAATAAGCACAACCTCAGACAACAGCAGTGTGCTCCACACATCTGCATGTCCACTGCTCAGGCTAAGTGTGACTGCTGCAACAACAAGTTCCTAGTTGTACCATTGTGAACTTTGCGCAAGTTTCTTGATGTCTTAGTTTCCTTCTAGAACAAGGGAATTGTAACTCTACCTCCCAGGTTGTTTGGTACAATGAGATGAAGTTAATATATGTGAAAGGGCCTCTCCTACTGCCTTTCATAGAAGTCACATGAATTAAATATGAATTTACCTTGTAAGTGCATTGGTCCTAACTTTCAGGTCACTTCCACTGTAGCTAGTAACTGTGTTATAGTATGTATTTTGTGGAATCTATGCAATCCAAGAAATCATCAATCCATGAAATTCTAAGTTTATGGGCCAAATATTGACTAAGATATTGAGTTGCATGTAGTTCCCTCTGATGCTAAGATCTTCTTTTACACCATGCAGATTTTACTTGTGCCTTTTTCCTTTTCTTATACATGTCTATTGGGAAGTAGTTAGTTCTCTCATTAATCTCTTGTAGCACAACCCTGCTTCTAAATCTTTCTTGACTGCCTTCTAATGAACATAGACATACGTGTGTACTTAGTGTGTAGTGATGACTGCCTGACTTCTTCTTTCTGTCCATGCTGCCATCACAAATTCTGAGTGAAGTCTGTGATGGGAGGTAGTTACTAATGGGATCACCAGGCTAAGCAGTAGGAAGGATTCATGGGCTCCCTTTTCGGTCATTCTCTGTTATTTCTGTTGCTATCTAGCTTTCCTTTGAGTGGTTGCTGGCTGACCTGCCCATCTGTACCCAGCTCATTAGATTGATAAATCTATGTCCTTATCTGTGGTAGGGAAGAGGAACTACCATTTCTCTAGAATATTAAATATTCTCTAGAATATTCAATTTTATTCTAGAGAATTAAATATTCTAGAGCAAGCGAGTATAAGAATAGCCAGGAATAGCAGCTATGTACAGCAAGGGAAACAGAAAGATTGACAGGTGAAGAATTTTCTTGTTTGTCTGTTTTTTGTTTATTATTATTAAAATAATGAAAATGCTCTAAAAACACAATAAACCCCTAGAGGAAAAAAAAATATTTGAGAGCTAGAAATTGTCCTGCAGGAAGCAGGAAAGTCAAGATTATAAGACCCCTCTTCTACATACTCGTTTTCTCTGTTTATTACTTTTTTAAAGTTCCTTTAACTTCTTTCTGACCCTTACAATTCCTTCCACATCCTCTCATCTTTTATGGATAGAGGATTCTTTCTCTCTTTCCCCCTTCCTTTCTACCTGCAATCCTTCAGCAAGTTCTGTCAATGCTTTTCCCACAACTACACTGAATATATACGTTTCTTCCCATCTCTACTTCTACCTCAGTCAACCACCAAGATTTCTTAACTGCAGTATTCTCTCACCCAGACTTCCTGCTTCTACTCTTGTCTCTTTTCAACCTGTTCTATGTACAGCAGCCTGAGAACATTTAAAAAACAAATTAGCCATGATTATACCAAATGCCCCTGACTGCACACTTCAGTTGGATTGTGTGTTTTATGAATGTGTCAATAAAATTGATTATAATAATACTACTAATAAAAAGCAAATTAGATTGCAAAAATGTTTTCTTTAAATCCTACTACTGGTACCCCATTGTTCTTAGAATGAAATCCAAACTATTCACTACTACCTTTGACCTTACATAAAATGGGCCACTCCTATTTTCTGCATTGATTACTTTCCATTTTTTCTCCCTCATTAAGTTTGAGCCTCACTGATCATCCTTTCTGGATGTGCCAAGCTTGATCTTGCTTTAAGGTCTTCACATTACCTCTTCCCTCTGCTGAGATTGTTCTTCCCTCAGATGGTTACGAGGATGGCTCTTTCTTATTATTCAGATCTCAGATTAAAAACCTCCCTTAGAGAGATTGGGATCACTCTGTCTCAAATTCCGCCACATTGCTTGCTAGTCACTATCCTGTTACAATGTTTTTCTTTTTTTGGCCCCAACAACATTTCCTACCATCTGAAATAGCTTATTTATGAGTTTACTTTTTTGTTGTTTGAATATTGTCACCAGAATGCAAATTCCCTAGGGGAGGATCTTTCTGTCTTGTCCACCATTGATTTCTGATGCTTGTTTCAATGCTTGGCATATTATAGGAACTCAAAATATAGTAGGTAAATGGAAGAAATAATGAACATTTGTTCATGTATTTGAAACAATCAGAATAGTATTTTAAATTAGTGGTGTTGTGGAGATCTCTTTAATGTGTATGACAAATAGATCTTCTCCCCAGACTCCAGCTTAGGCAGATTAGGGCTCAATTTCTTTAAACAATATTCCCCAAAGGCACACTGGACTCTCTAGTAGCTCTCTAGTAAAGCTAATGGTGGAGATGATACTGTGTTTATGACAGCTGTAGTTTGTCATTAAATAATGGTGAAAACCCTTCCAAGCTTGCATTTTAGATTTAGCTCCTAGAACATAAATTTGTATTAATTAAGTTAACAAAAACCAATTTTCCTGGCTTATCTAGGTTTCTATAAATTGACAAATGAATATGGAATTCATCTTTTTGGGAAACAAGTAGTAACCATTGTGCCTTCCTCATTCATGGAATTCTTTCAGTCTATCAGTGTAAACTTAATTTAGTACACTGATATTGTATTTCCAGAATATATATGGTTCCTTGCTAAGAGTTATTTGTAAAGAGTTAATACAGTTTCCATTGTGCATTTAATTTACACCAGTAGGTTATGGATCCAGTGGAAGAATATGACTTAATTCAGCTGAGGGTGAATCACAACTATTCGCAAAAATATTAAAACCATTTTTCAGATTTTCTGCAACTTGTTATATTTTTAGTCTCATTAGAAGCTTTTAGCAATGGTGTTTATATCATGAATACAGTATTTGCAAAAACAGTCCATCTCACTTAATTCTCCAATGACTTTCAAAATGCAAATTGCTATGATCACTGTACACTCCTTTGTCTCTAGGACAGGGCATTCTCTGGGTTTTCCTACAGCATCTGCATTGGCCATTTCTATCCTATTTCAATATCTCCTTTTCCTCTGACTGCCCTTTAGTATTCTATACTTTGTGTTGTGCTCTACTCATTTGATGTTGTTCCTCTGTCTCATCTACTTTTATGGTGCGTCCTGCAACTCTATACCAACAGTCAGTATCCTCTTGCCTAGACTTTGCCTTGTGTTCTCACAACCTGCTGGCCAACTCTATGTGAATTGTCCACAGACCTCTCAAATTCAACATGAACAAAGTGGAGCTCATTATCTTGCCCCTAGAGCAGCTCACAATCTTATACTTTCTTATCATCCTCAGTTCATTACCATTCATCCAGCCATTCTTTTTATATTTTTTGACCTCACATTGGACTTATAAAAAAATTATTTAATTAAAGAAGTTGTTGGTTTACAGAAAAATCATGTGTAAAATGCTGCATTCCCAAATAATCTCCCCATTAGTAACACTTTGCATTAGCATAGTGCCTTTGTTACAACTGATGAAAGACTATTATAATTACTTTATAATTATAACAAATTTAATTTATAATTATATTATAAATAGAACTAAATTACTATTATAGTTTGTAGTTTACATTAGGGTATATTTTTCCAATATACCCCTATTATTAACACATTGCATTAGTGTGGTACATTTGTTATAATTCATGAAAGAACATTTTAATAATTCTACTCTTAACTATCGTCCACTACTTACAATATGGTTCACTGTGTTGTACAGTCCTATGTTTTACCATTTAATTTTTATATACAAACTAAAAATTCCCCCTTTAATGACATTCATATATATATATAAAATATATATATATATATATATATATATATATAATACAGTGCTGTTAATTAGTCTCATGATATTGTGCTACCATCACCACCATCCATTTCCAAAGCTTTACAATCAAACCAAATAGAAATTCTATATAAATTAAGCATTAACTCCCCATTCACTACCCCCATTCTATCCCTGGTAACCTATATTCTAGATTTTAACTCAGTGAGTTTGCTTATTCTAAATATTTCATACCAGCATTTCCTTCAACGAGATCATACAATATCCAGCCTGTTGTGTCTGTCTTATTTCACTCAACATAATATCCTGAGGGTTCATTCATGCTTTCATGTGCATCCTGACTTCGTTTCCTCTTATACCTGGATAGTATTCCATCTATACATAGAGCACATTTTGCTTACCCTTTCTTCAGTTGATGGATACTTGGGTTGTTTACATCTTTTAGCAATTGTGGATAAAGCCACTATGCACATTGGTGAGCAAATGTAGGTTTGCATCCTTGCTTTTAGTTCTTCTGAATATAGTCCTAGTAGAGGGAATAGTGGATCATATGGAAGATCTATATTTAGCTTGTTGAGGAACCACCAATCTTCCAAAGCAGCTGCGGAATTTTATATTCCCACCAGCAACGAATGAGTGTTATTTCTCCACTTCTTCAACACTTGTTATTTTCCATTTTTTAAAAAAATAGCAGCCATTCTAATGGGCATAAAATAGTATCTCATTGTGGTTTGATTTGTATTTCTCTAATAGCTAGTGATGTTGAACATATTTTAATGTGACTTTTAACCATTGTATATTGTCTTTGGAGAAATGTCTATATATTAAGTCTTTTGCCTGTTTTTAAATTGAGCTGTTTGTCTTTCTATTGTTGAGTTGTAGGATTTCTTTATATATCCTGGATGTTAAACTTTATTGGATATGTGGTTTCCAAATACTTTCTCCCATTGAGTAGGTTGTCCTTTCACTGTCCTGATAAAGTCCTCTGATGAACAAAAATTTTAAATTTTTTTTTTTTTAGGTACTACAGCTGGGGATTGAATCTGGGACCTTGAATGTGGGAAGCTGCTACTTAACCACTGAGGCACATCAGCTCCCCTGAGTAGTTTTTTCATTTGTTTGCTTATTGTTTTTGTTTTTATGAGACACCGGGAACCAAACCTGGGACCTCCCATGTGGGAAACAGGAGCTCAACCACTTAAGCCATATCTGCTCCCAAAAGTTTTTAATTTTAAGGAGGTCCCATTTATTTCCTTTTTCTTAAGTTGCTTGTGCTTTTAGTATAAAGTCCAAGAAACAACTGACTACCACAAGATCTTGAAGATGTTTCTCTATATTTTCTTCCAGGAGTTTTATAGTCCTGGTTCTTATATTTAGGTTTTTGATCCATATTGAGTTGATTTTTGCATATGGTTTGAAGTAGGGGTTCTCTTGCTTTCTTTTGCATATGAATATCCAGTTCTCTCAGCACCAGTTGTTGAAGAGAATATTCAACTTGACAACCTTGGACTTGACAACCTTGTTAAACATCAATTGGTCATAGGTGTGCAGGTCTATTTCTGAACCCTCTATTTGATTCCATTGATCTATATGTATATGTTATGCCAATATCATGCTGATTTGACCACTGTAGCTTTGTAATATGGTTTAAAATCAAGAAACGTGAACCCTCCAACTTTTTCAAGATGTTTTTGGGTATTCAGGACCCCTTACTCTTCCAAATAAAATTCATAGTTGGCTTTTCCATTTCTGCAAAGTAGACTGTTGGAATTTTGATTGGGATTGTGTTGAATCTGTAAACAATTTTGGGATCTTAGCAATATATAGTCTTCTAATCCATGATCATTGAATGTCCTTCCATTTATTTAGATATTCTTTGATTTATTTTAGCAAAGTTTTGTAGTTTTCCATGTGTAAGTCCTTCACAGCCTTGGTTAAATTTATACCTAGGACCTTGATTTTTTTAGTTGCTATTGTAAATGAATTTTTTTCTTGATTTTCTACTGAGATTGCTCATTACTAGTGTATTGAAACACTACACATGTGTACATAGTATCCATACTATTTGCATGTTGATCTAGGATCCTACCACTTTGTTGAATTCATTTATTACCTTTGCTAGCTTTATTGTAGATTTTTCAGGACTTTCTATACATAGGATCATATAACTGCAAATAGTGAACATTTTACTTCTTCCTTTCCAATTTAGATGCTTTTTATTTCTTTTTCTTGCCTAATTACTATAGCTAGAACTTCTGTCACAGTATTGAGTATTAGTGGTGACAGTGGGCATCTTTGTCTTGTTCCACATCTTAGATATAAAGCTCTCAATCTTTCACCATTGAGTATGATGTTAGCTGTGAGTTTTTCATATATGCCCTTTATTGTGTTGAGGAAGTTTCTTTTTATTCCTGTTTTCCTAAGTGTTTTTTATCAAGAAAGGATGCTGGATATTGTCAAATGCTTTTTCTGCTTCTGTTGAGGTGACCCTGTGTTTTTTTCCCCTTAATGTGGTGCATTACACTAATTGATTTTCTTATGTTGAACCACCCTTGCATACCTGGGATAAAACCTGCTGTCCCATGGTGTATAATTCCTTTCATGTACTATTAGGTTTGATTTGCAAGTATTTTGTTGAGGATTTTTACATCTATATTCATAAGAGAAATTGGTCTGTAATTTTCTTTTCTCGTAGTATCTTTATCTGTCTTTGATATTAGGGTGATACTGGGTTCATAAAATGAGTTAGGTGGTGTTCCTTCCTCTTCAATTTTTTTGAAGAGTGAGCAGGATTGATATTAGTTCTTCTTGGAATTTTTGGTAAAGATCACCTGGGAAGGATTTGATGACTAGTTCAGCCTCTTTTCTTGTAATCTGTCTGTTGAGGTCTTCTCTTTCTTTTAGAGTCAGTGTAGGTGGTTCGAGTGTTTCTAAGAATTTATCCATTTCATCTAGGTTGCCTAATTTGTTGGCAAATTGTTGTTCATATTATCCTACTATGATCCTTTTTATTTCTGTACAGTCAATAGCAATGTTATCCCTCTTACTTCTGAGTCTATTTATTTACAACTTTAGCTTTTTTTTGTCAGTGTAGCTAAGAGTTTATCATTTGTGTTGATCTTTTCAAAGAGCAAATTTTGGCTTTGTAAAGCTCTCTTGTTTTTTTTTTTAAATTCTCTATTTCATTATTTCTTCTCTAATCTTTATTTCTTTCCTTCTGCTTGCTTTGGGTTTAGTTTCCTGTTCTTTTTCTAGTTCCTCCAAGTGTGCAGTTTGATTTTAGCTCTTTCTTCTTTTTTAATGTGTTTATGGCTATAAGTTTCCCTCTCAGCACTACCTTCACCTCATCCCATAAGTGTTGATATTTTTGTGTTCCCATTTTCATTCATGCCAAATTATTTATTGATTTCCTTGTAAATTCTTCTTTGACTCATTGATTGCTTAAGACCCTGTTACTTGATGTCCATATATTTGTTGATTTTCGACTTCTCTTCCTGTTATTTATTTCCAGCTTCATTCCATTATAATCAGAGAAGATGTTTTGTTTAATTTCAATCTTTTAAACTTTTGAGACATCTTCTGTGACCAACATGTGGTCTATCTTTTAAAACAATTCATGTGCACTTGAGATGAATGTATAATCTGCTATTTTGGGGTACAATGTTCTGTATATATCTGCTAGGTCTAGTTCATTTATCACATTATTCAAGTTCTTTCTTTCTTTCCTTCTTGATCTTCTGTCTAGAGGTTCTACTTATTAATGAGAGTGGTGTATTGAAGTCTCCAACTATTATTGCAGTGGTGTATTTTGCTCCCTTCAATTTTTCCAGTGTTTCCCTCATGTATTTTGGAGCATCATGGATGGATGCTTAAATATTTTAAATTATTTCTTCTTATTGAATTCATCCTTTTATTAATACGTACTGTCCTGCTTTGTGTCTAGTAACAACTTTTCACATAAAATCTATTTTGTTCAATGTTAGTATAGCTACCCAAGTTCATTTTTGGTTACTATTTTCATGGAGTATCTTTTCTCATCTTTCAATTTCAATTTATTTGTGTCTTTGGGTCTACAGTGAGTCTCTTGTAAACAAAATTTAGTTGGGTCATTCTTTTTAATCCATTCTGCCAGTCTATATCCTTTGATTGGGGAGTTTAATCCATTAACATCAGTATTATTACTGTAAAGGCAGTACCTACTTCAACCATTTTGTCCTTTGGTTTCTATATATCACATGTTTCTTGTCTCTCTTTTACTTTATTGCAACTTCCTTTTCTGTCTAGTTAGATCATTCATGATGTGTCTGACTCATCCCTCTCTCATTTGTGTTTTTGCATATTTTAAAAATATGTTCTCTGTGGTTACCTTGGGGTTTGCATTATACAACTACATCTTTAGGCTGTTAATTTGAAAAGATACTAACTTAGCTTCAATAACATACATGTTCTGTACTCCCATACCCCTTTGTTTCCTTTCCTTATGTTGTTTTTTTGCCCAATTTACATCTTTATATTTTGCATGCCCATTATCAGGAAATGTGCCTTATTCTTGTTCAATTGTGTGGCAGTTTGAAATTATATTATGAATCCCAAAAAGAGAAGATTATGTTTGTGGGCTGGTCTGCTGTAGGAGAACTTTTTTCAGTTGGACTACCACAGTGAGGTGTGGCTCATGCTGAGTCTGTACCCTTTTGCTGGGTCTGATAAAAAAACAAAGACATGCCGGAAAAGAGATCTCTGCCATTTTTATCCTGCCTTGTGACAGAAAGGAGAAGCTCAAGCAGCTGAGGCCCGGGGGAGAGATGAGTCAATTACCCGATAGTTTACAGCTGAAATCAAGAAGAGAGCAGAGCAGCCTAGCCTTATAGAAGAGTCCCAGCAAGTGACAAGCCCTGTGCCTGGTTGTGTTAAGCTAAGCTCTGGGAGATGGTACAGTCTGGAGGGGAAATCCGAGACCAGGCAAAGGTTGCCCACCATCTTGCTTCAACATGCAGCAGCTAACTTGGGTGAGAAAGAACCTCTTTTGGTGCCTTGAGTTGGATTTTCATGGCCTCAGAACTGTAGGTTTTTATCCCATATAAATGTCCTTTATAAAAGCCAACACATTTCTGGTACTTTGCATTGGCACTCTTTTGGCAAACTAAAACAAATTGTCTTCTGACTCTTATAGGAATTAAAGAGTAGAGTTGCATATTGAGGATACATTACTATTGTATTTTGCTTTTATCCTTTCAGTTACCTTTACTGAAAATCATAATTTCTTCCCTATTCCCAGGCACTTTCTCCTGTCTTTTCCTTTCAACCTGCAGAACTCCCTTCAGTAATTCTTGTAAGACTGGTCTTTTGTTGATGAACTCACAATTTCTGTTTATCCATGAATATTTTAAACAGTCCCTCATTTTGAAGGAAATTTTTTCCCAGATAATTAATTTTTGCCTGACAGTTCTTCTCTTTCAGTGCCTTAAATATGTCATACCACTGCCTTCTTGCCTCCACGATTTCTGATGACAAACCATCACTTAGTCTTACTGAGGATCACTTGTATGTGATGCATCACTTTTCTCTTGCTGCTTTCAGAATTCTTTCTTTATCTTTGGCATTTGACAGTCTGATTAGTATGTGTTTCACTGTTTGTCTATTAGAGTGTATTCTGTTTTGAGTATGTTACACTTCTTGGACATATGTATTCATGTCTTCCAAAAGAGTTGGGAAATTTAGGGCCATTATTTCCTCAAATATTCTTTTGGCTCTTGCCCCTTCTCTTCTCTTTGTGGAACACCCAAGATGCATACTTTTGTACATCTTATGCTATTACTCAAATCCCTGAGACACTGTTCAATTTTTTTCTATTCTTTTCTCTATCTATTCTTCTGACTGGATGATTTTGATTGTCTTGTGTTGTAGTTTGCTGATTCTTCTTCCTACTCAAATCTGCTGTTGTATGCATCTACTGTTTGTTTTTTTTAAATTTTTTAAAATCATTTTTTTTTTAAGATTTCTATTTTATTTATTTCTCTCCCCTTCACCTGCCCCAGCTGTCCACTCTCTGTATCCACCCACTGCGCGCTCCTCTGTGACCGCCTCCATCCTCCTCAGTGGCACTGGGAATCCACGTTTCCCCTTGCTGCATCATTCTCTGTGTCAGCTCTCCATGCGTGTGGCACCATTCCTGGCCAGGCTGCACCCTCCCTCGCACTGGGTGGCCCTCCCCATGGGGCGCACTCCCTGCTCGTGGGACTCCCCCATGCGGGGGACACCCCTGCGTGACACAGTACTCCCTGCGTGCATCAGCACTGCGCATGGGCTAGCTCCACAAGGGCCAAGGAGGCCCGGGGTTTGAACTGCAGACCTCCCATGTGGCAGGTGGATGCCCCATCCATTGGGCCAAGTCTGCTTCCCTCTACTGTATTTTTAATCTTCATTATTGGGACTTTCAGCCCCATATTTTTTCTTATATCTGTTTAAACTTTCAAATTTGTTTAAAATTTCTCTGTCACTCAGGGCACCCTTTCCCTTATGTTTTTCAGTTCTGGGACTCATCCTGCTTTACAGCAGTGCAGTTCCTCCCTCCCCTGCTTTTTTTTTTTTTTTTTTTTTAAAGATTTATTTATTTATTTAATTTCCCCCCCTCCCCTGGTTGTCTGTTCTTGGTGTCTATTTGCTGCATTTGTTTCTTTGTCTGCTTTTGTTTCTTTGTCCGCTTCTGTTGTCGTCAGCGGCACAGGAAGTGTGGGTGGCGCCATTCCTGGGCAGGCTGCACTTTCTTTTCACGCTGGGCGGCTTTCCTCACGGGCGCACTCCTTGCGCGTGGGGGCTCCCCCACGCGGGGGACACCCTTGCGTGGCACGGCACTCCTTGCGCGCATCAGCACTGCGTATGGCCAGCTCCACACGGGTCAAGGAGGCCCGGGGTTTGAACCGCGGACCTCCCATATGGTAGACGGACACCCTAACCACTGGGCCAAAGTCCGTTTCCCCCTACCCTGCTTTTAAGCTTGAAGTTTCATCCCCATTAGGGTGTTTTGCCCTGGGACTGAAATAGGGTCAATCTAGAATGTTCTGTTCTACATTTATTTTTCTTTTTCTTTGATTCAGCATTTATAGAGTCTTTCTCCATTCTCTCTCTTCCCCAACAGTTTTAAACTAATGAGATTTGCCCTTCTATTATTTATTCTGAAGGGAGACTTTTCCAAAGGATGTGTTATGTCACCACGTTGATGATATTTCCCTGAAATAATGCATTCTTATTTTAAAAAGTGTGATAGTTTGAAGTTGTATCTTAAAGTTAATCCATTCCTGTGGACCCATTGTGAGTAGGATCTTCTGGTGAGTAGAATCTTAATTTAAGATGTAACTCACCTCATTCAGGTGTGGGTATTAATCTTCTTACTGGCATCCTTTATAAAAAAATGAAATTTAGACAAAGAAAGAGAAAACCAAGGAAGCAAGAAGCTGAAGGCAAAGAAATCCAGAAGAGAAGGGAGAGACCAGCAGTAGCCACCATGTGCCTTGCCATGTGACAGAGGAGTTCAGGATTGCCAGCAGCGAGTCTTCAGGAAGAAAGTACCATCTTGATGATGTGTTGATTTGCACCTTTTCAGAACTGTAAACTGGTACACTAATAAATGCGCATCATAAAAGCCAATCCTTTTCTTATATATTGCTTTTGGCTGCCAGTAAACTAGAGCAAGGATGTTCTGGACAAGCTATCTCTCTAGATAGCCTATCAAGGATTCTGCAAATTTAGGGGAGAAGGGTTTAGATTTTGTGGTGCACTTTTAATGATTAATCTTAAACTTTCATCAGTGTTTTATCCTGATCTTATTGTGCCCTTCATAAAGGAAAATCCAAGTGAGATAAAGTAATGGACATACATCTGAGCATAAAAGTTATCATAAGCCACTACCCATGATATTGATTAATATGTAAATTTATTAAAAACTATTAATTTATTAAAAATTAATCACTTAAAGACAACAGTAATTTTGAAAATAAATAGCATAACAGAAATACAAAGTATGGTATTTTAATCACAGAGTAGATCAAAAGTACTCTGGTGGATAAGAAGTAGAGACAATGTTTGTTTTTTTTTGTGTGTCATACAATGTAAAAAAAGACAGTCTTATCACATTCAGGGTATTAAACAAAAATTTTGTATTGCATTCTCCATGTACTTTATGTAGTTTATAAGTACTAGTGCAGGAGAAAAGCTATTAAAAATGTCTTAAGGTTCTAGGGAAACAATATAAAAACCAGCAGCTGTTTTGAACTTGTTGTCACTTCCGCCTTTCTAGTGACTCAGTTGCAATGATATGAGTGAGCATCTGGCCACATCCTTTAGGGATCCATTTAGATTCTCACTTTCCAGTTCATCATTGGTATAGTTGTCAGAGTTAGGAAGTCACCGTATATCACTTAGCACAAAATGTCCATTTCCATGACTTATTTCAAATTCTTGAGTGTGGCACACGAAGACCATCCTGTCTGGTTCCCAGTAGCCTTTCTAACATTATCTCCAAGCATTTGCTCCAGCCCTACTCTTTAAAAAAATTTTTTTTTGTTTATTTTTTTCTTTTTCCTTTCCTCCCCCCCACCCCCCCGCCCCCAAGCCTTACTCTTACACTACCTGGAATGTCTCGTCATTTCCTGAGCATGCCCTGCTCTTTCCTGTCTCTGTGGCCTTGCACAGGTAGTACCTTTCCTGCAGTGTCTGGACAGAAGTTTTTGGGGTAATTATTCTATGGTTTTTTGAGCTGCCTTTTTTTCTCCAAGAGTTACCAGGGATTGAAACCAGGACCTTACTTGAGTTACATCTGCCTCCCTGTTTTGGTTTTTGAAGTTGAAATAAAGTTATTTTTTAAAAAGGATATTTGTCCTATAAAATGAAAGATAATATATATGATTATGTATCATGCTTTTGGGGTTTGTATGGTGAGTGGAAAGACCTTGGGCTTGGAAATCAGATAAACCTGAGGTCTAGTCTTGGATTAAACACTTATGAGCTTGTGTCTCTTGGCAAATGCCTGAATCACTCTGAGACTTAGTCTTTTATCTGAAGAACTCTGGATACATCTACCCTTCAGGGTTCCTGTGAGGACTTAATAGTCAACACTTAAAATTATTTACATTTAACCAGAACTCTGGCAATTTAAAGGAATGTAACTAGAAATCTGGCAGTATAAATAATTTATATTAATGATCATAATATACTAACTTTGGTCTAGCACATTTTATGTATCTAAGGACACAGAATATAACACATGATAATATAGATTAAAAATTTGCAGTGATTTCCTCAGATTAAATTTAAAGGCAGTGTTGGTTCATGGCAGATTTATTAGAGAAGAATGTTTGTGATAGCTTCTGGATAAGATGAGTGTATATTATCAAACTACATCTCATTCCTTTCTAATATTTACCCCAAATTCTACTATTTAGGCCTTCCATCAGATAGAATTTGTGGAAGAACTTTAGTAGATAAAACTAATGACTTTTGATTTTTCACATTTTGAGTAACACTTTTATATTTTGGTATTTTCTTCTCAAATTGTATCATTAGTGCTGGTTAGAATAATAGAAAAATGAAACATAGTAAAAAATAGGAAAAAGAGGTTAAGCATGAAAATCACACAAAAATAAAGGTGTAAGTGAAATAGGAGGAACCAGTTTGACCAAAAAAGTAGAAGAGTGGGAGGAAACAGTTCCCCAAAGAGTACAGAATTTTGAGCCAGGATATTTGAATTACAATCCAAATAAGGTAAGTAAATTTCGTGTAACCAAAAAGAAAAAACCAAGTACAGATATTGCTTTGATAAAGTGAATAACCCTATCTCGCCTCTATGCAAGTTTTGAAAATTCTGATTCTCCTAAGGAAGTTTCTTGAAAGTGAGGTAAACATATACCTGAGTAGACTTAACACTGTTGAGAAATACATTTAAGTATTTTGCAAACTCTCAAAAGATTTCATATTTTACTAGGAAATTTCATTTTAACTATTATTTCAAATCACTGTGGGTTTTTATGTTTATAATTTCTGCTTGCAAATGCTCAATGCTTTTACGATGTGTTCAAGTATGCTTCCTTCTGGTTATTACTTTTTACCCTTTCATCACTGAAATGAAGCAGTTAGACTGTGTTCCTGAACCAGGGAGGTTATGGTACAGAGGAATATTTCCAGATTAGTCAAATTCTTGGCTTTAAGTTCCAAAGCTTAAAAGCTGTGGCTTTCCATTGCAAAAACTAGGTGTTTAACAGACGTTCTTTGTCTTTTCCTTATTTATTTTTCCAATTCTTCTATCTTAGCTTTGAATATGAAGACAAAATAAAGTCACAGAGCATTGTCTTTTTACAATCTGCAGGAAGGGTTAAGAATGTATGATTCCCTAAAAGGACATTGGTAAGACTCTCCTGGACTTGGTGAGAGTTCAATGTATGTATAAAGCATCCTGCACCCTTGGGATCTAAAATACTTTATCTTCAGTGTAAAAACTTAGAGGTATAAAAAAACTTAAGATATTATATACAGAAAATAAATGTAATTACCAAATTTGCACAGTGCAGCATTTTAGACAAAGTTTCATTTCAGCCTTTACTGTTAAATATAACCTACATTTCTTGGGAAACGGACTTGGCCCAGTGGTTAGGGCGTCCGTCTACCACATGGGAGGTCTGCGGTTCAAACCCTGGGCCTCCTTGACCCGTGTGGAGCTGGTCCATGCGCAGTGCTGATGCGCGCAAGGAGTGCCGCGCCATGCAGGGGTGTCCCCCGCGTAGGGGAGCCCCATGCGCAAGGAGTGCTCCCCATAAGGAGAGCCGCCCAGTGCAAAAGAGAGTGCAGCCTGCCCAGGAATGGCGCCGCCCACCCTTCCCGTGCCGCTGACGACAACAGAAGTGGACAGAGAAACAAGACGCAGCAAATAGACACAGAGAACAGACAACCTGGGTGGGGTGGGGTAGGGTGGGGCGGGGGGAATTAAATAAATAAATAAATCTTTAAAAAATATATATATATATAACCTACATCTCAATCTTGAATAAAATTTTCACAATATATAAACCCAGTAAGAATTCTGTACACAAATACATGTTATAGAAAAGTGATTTCAAATATACATAAATTGTCATGACCTTACATGTTACAACAGCTTACTTTTCTATTGTAATTTTTAAAAAATCATAGAAAAATACTTCAATGCACATTCAACTGCTGTGCCAACAGTCATGACCTTGTTCCTTTAAACCATTCTTTGTGGCATGTAAAGGATCACACCAGGCATTTTTGGAATGAAAATTACTAAGTTCCTAAGACTGAAGAGGATGTACAACAGTTTACAATCATAACTCACTACATTATATCTGACTGCAGAAATTAAAGCACAATTTGAAAGCAAAAATAATAATAATAATAAAATAAAATACTTTAGAGGAAGGAAGGAAGTGGAAACCACCAAGAAAGTTTGGGGATTGCCCTAGCAGAGCTGATTCCTGTCGCACATTCTACTATGGAGACTGTGAAGGTGAAGTTTCTAAAGGAAGCCATATGCTTTGTGTGATGTGAGAGGGCTGGGTAGCTGTGGTGAAAGGGTAAATGAGGCCATGGCCTCACTCAGTCCCCAAATCTTCCTCGACTCCTGTATTAGTCAGCCAAAGGGATGCTGGTACAAAATACCAGAAATTGGTTGGTTTTTATAAAGGGTATTTATTTCGGGTAGGAGCTTATAGATACCAGGCCATAAAGGGTTAAGTTACTTCCCTCACCAAAGTCTTTTTTCACACATTGGAGCAAGATGGCTGCCGACATCTGTAAGGGTTCAGGCTTCCTGGGGATGTCCTCTCTTTACGCTGTGAGCTTACTTCCTGGGGCTCCAGCTTAAGGCTTCAGCATCAAACTCCAACATCAAAACTCCAACATCAAAAACCCTTAATTCTGTCCTTTGCCATGTCTTTTATCTGTAAGCCCCCACCCTCCAAAGGGTGGGGACTCAATGCCCTATTGGCACAGGAGGTTTACATAATTACTTAATCAAGTAAACCTCTGAATCCAATATAATCTAATATGCCCAGAGGAAAAGATCAGGTTACAAACATAATCCAATATTTCTTTTTGAAATTCATCAATAATATCAAACTGCTACAGTTCCTAACAGGCAAGTAGAAGTATTTGAGGGTTTCCTACACCCTCTTAAGAAAGTTGGCTACGAGCAGATAGCCAATGTAAAGTTGTGTTGTTTGAGTGAGAAAGACGGAGTATTTGCACCTGTTGCTGGAGAATATGGAAGAGAGTTTAAATGCTCTAGTAAGTGATGATGCCAAGATGCACCGGAATGAGTTAAACCTCACAAGAAGCTCGCAAAGTTACTGCAGATGTTCATCTCTCTACCTGTCCCATACTCCCACCCCAGCACTTCAGTGTTTCAGAAGCTTCCCCTGAACCTAGATGCTGTCACACAGAAAGGAAGGAGGGTAGAGAGGGTAAGAATTCTGAAGGTATTGATAATAAATTTTAGTATACAATGCTAATACAGGGTGTTGATAACTGGGTGAGTTTGGGGAAAAATACACCAAATATAAGATATTGGCTATAGTTAGTAGTAGTATTTTGATGATGTTTTTTCATAGTTTGGAAGAAATGTTTCACAACAATGCAAAGTGTTGATGGTGGAGTGATGTATGGGAGCCCTGTATGATGATATGCATGTATACTTTGTAAGTTCACAACTTTTACTATCCACTTTTTGTTTATGTATGTTCATGTAAGAGTGATAAATTCAATAAAGAAAGTTTAAAAAGCAATGAATTTTAAAGTAAAATCAACCATTTTTAGACCAAGCTTTTATTTAGGAGCCATGAGTTCTGAGTTCAGTTATAGAAAAATAAAATCTCATTTTTGCACATCTACAGTTTGTTGCCCAGAAATATGAAAAATTTTACACAACATATTACAGCTGATTTTGGTATACTTAATATTAATGATGGGACAAAAACAAATGAAGTGTACATATTTGAGTGTGTGTGTGTGTGTGTACTTAGTGTCTAACTTTTCTTCCCATCTTCAACCTCCATCACAGAGAACGCTTCCATTGCCTTTTTTAACTTTCCTCCCTGAATCCCCTCTTTCACCCTGTACTTTCTGAGGAAAGAAAAGACAAAAACTGAAAGGTAAATTCTTATGAAAAAATTAGAATAGAAAAGTAACTTTGTGCAGAAGACAGGGGTGTGTGGTGTGAGGAGTGTAAGAGCATGTGGGGCTGGGTGACTGAGGGAAACGGGAAGAGAGATAATGAGTCCATGCAGCCTTGAGTCACAGAGAGAAATTTTCTGGGTAGGAAGAGGAAAAGACTCTTGGGTATTGAGGACTGATAGAGAGAAGGACATGGAACTCTAATAAAGAATTGTGTAGACTATGTATAATGGCTTTATAAGGGTTACACTAACATCCATCATCAGTACATGTGTCTTAGCCTGTTTCTTACCCTGCCTCTAGATCATGGCCAGCTGGGTGTTTTCACTAAATACCCCTTTTACCTTTGAGGGCTTGCTATCTGTTCCCAAACTGTTTCTATTTCCGTTCAACACCAATAAGTATTACATCTCAATTTCCTCATAGCACACTGCCTTGTAAATTCCATATTACTGATCTCTACCTCATTCATTCATTCATTCTTCATTTATCTCTACATTGATTATAACTATATTAGGCAAAAATTTGAGGGGAAGAGCTGGGGTCAGAGCTGGTTTTAGCAGGAGCTGAGAAGGAAAAGGAAACAGTAACTTATTTTGCCCTGTAGCAAGCCTCCTGTAATTAAACATAAGGAGGTGGGCATTTGGCTGAAAGATAAATGGAAACTTCTGGAAACTCCTACAATCCTGCCATTTGAAGAGTTGCAGAGAACTCTGCCCCAAGACACAAAAGCCTAAATTTAACTCTTCAGGACCTTTTTCAGCAGGAACAAAAGAGGAAGGAGCCAACCCAGCCAAGATCTTCCATATAAGCAGACAGTGTGAAGAAAACTTTCCTGTTCCTCCCCAAATTTCAGGAGCAGCTCATCCAGACTGGCTTCCACGTCATTTGCACATTGTATGCGCTGGCAGATCTCACAGATGAGGAGAGCTCCCAGAGTGGCACCTTCCTGTGAGTCTTCTATTTCCACATTGATCATGTGTACAGGCTGCAAGGTCTCCCGTTCTCTGTCACACAGATCTTTCACTACTCTGTGATAGACTCTCTCTTCACATGTAAAGATGAGATCAAAGGAATCTGTGTACTCTTGAAATCCTTTGGCCAGGGCTTGATTTTCTGATTCCCTGGCAGGAGATGCTGGAGGCAAAAGGAAACAACTAGCAAGAAAGCGACAGAGTAAGGAATTCCTAGAGTCAGCTCTGGTACAGGGCAGTTAGTAATCACCCAGAGGTATCTAAAGCACCTATTTGGGGGCTCCAGGAGACCAGAAGAGCATTCTGCAATATCCTTGAAAGAATGGAAGGAGGAGACTGCATCTGCAGAGAAGATTCATGGGAAGAGCACTCCATACTGTGAAGGCTGGTACCCATGGCACAAGCCACCTCAAGAGCTATTCTGTGGCTGGAGTTGGAAACTCCATTCCCAAAAACAGGGGTGGAAGACATGGTGTGGCACCAACTTCATCTACTGGTTAGTAAAATCAGCTGGCTAAAGTATAATCCTAAGAACAGCTAAAGTTTGAATCTGTACAAGTCAGAAAGAGGCTGGGAGCTGCCATTTGAACTCTGCCCCCAGCATGAGGGGGAGGTGGGATGACTGAAAATCACAGTGCTGGTACAGACTGGCTTCTTTCCATCCAGATCTGATTGCAGGTCTAGCATAATGCCTAGCCCCACCTCTGGCAGGGAGGAAACTGGTGGGACCTACGCCAGCCTCTCCAGGAAACTACAGGCCACACAGTGGAGGCTGGTTCTCATCCTACTTTGGCTGCACAAGCCCCCTCAGGATTTATTCTGTGACTGCAGTTGGAAGATCCATTTTCCAAAAACAGGGGAGGAAGAGATAGTTGGCCACTGACTTCAGCTGCTGAATAGTAAATTTGGCTGGCTCAAGTATAATCCTAAGAATAACTAAAGTTTGAAACTGTCTAAGTCACAAAGAGGCCTGGTAGCCGCCATTTTTGGCTCTGCCCCTGGCATGAGGGGAGTCAGGGCTGAATGAAAATCACAGTTACAGTAGGGACTGGCTTCTTTCCACCCAGATCGGCCTGCAGCCCTAGCCTAGGCTTTAGCCCTACCTTTGGCAGGAAGGAGGCTGGTAGGCCCTGCACCAGCCTATCAGGTAACTGCAGGTACATTTGGCTGGCACAGACTGAATAATTGCAAGTCTACCGGGGCAGCTGCAGTCATCTTGGACCTGCACTGCATAGATTGCTGCTCACACCCACAACTCCATCCCCACTCCAGGCAGGGGAGAAAGGGGTATGAAGCTTAATCACCTTAATCGCTGGGCAACTACAGATGGTCTTGGCCTGCACAACCTGGATTATTGCACATAGCTGTGGCACTGTCCCTAACCCAGGCAAAGGAAAAAGGTGGGAGAAGCTTCATCTGTACCTGGAGCACTGTGGGCAGCTTGAACCTTCACAGCTTACAGCACCAACTACATTCTTGGCTCCTACTATGCAACCAGCAAGGGAGAAAGAGCAAGAAAGCCTAAACTAAAGATAGAAACTATACCCAGAATAAATACATCTAGTAAGCAAGACGCCAAGACACTAACAAAAAAATTCAATCCATATGAAGAAACAGGGAGAGATGGCACGGTCAAAGGAACAAGATAAACCTCCAGATGACATATAGGAATTGAATCAACTAATCACAGATGTTCAAACAAATCTCCCTAATAAGTTCAATGAAATGGATAAAGAGAGCAAGGACATTAAGAAGACATTGGATAAGCCCAAAGAAGAACTTGAGAGCATACATAGGAAAATAGCTGATTTTATGGGAATGAAAGGTGCAATAAATGAAATAAAAAATACACTGGAGTCATATAACAGCGTATTTGAGAAGGTAGTAAAAAGGATTGGTGAGCTTGAAGAAATGGCCTATAAAAGCACACATACAAAAGAACAGATGAAAAAAAGGATGGAAAAAATTGAACATGGTCTCAGGGAACTAAATGATAGCAAAAGACATGCAAACATACATGTCATGGGTGTCCCAGAAGTAGAAGAGAAGGGAAAAGGGGCAGAAAGAATATCTGAAGAAATAATGGTAGAAAATTTTCCAACCCAATTGAAGGACATAGATATTTGTGTCCAAGAAGCTCAATATATTCCCATCTGAATACATCTGAACAGACAAAATCCAGGAAACATACTAATCAGAATGTCACATGCCAAAGACAAAGGGAGAATCATGAGAGCAGCATGAGAGAAACAATGCAAAGCATGCAAGGGATATCCAATAAGATTAAGTGACAATTTCTCATCAGAAATCATGGAGGCAAGAAGGCAGTGGTATGATATATTTAAGACACTGTTAGAGAAAAACTGTCAGTCAAGAATCTTCTATCTGGCAAGATTGTCTTTAAAAAATGTAGGTGAGTTGAGAATATTCACAGATAAACAGAAACTAACAGAGAGACCAGGCTTGCAGAAAATACTAAAGGGTGTGCTGCAATCTGAAAAGAAAAGATAGGAGAAAGAGGCTTGGAAGAGAGTCTAGAAATGAAGATTATATCAGTAAAAGTAACTAAAAGTCTCAAAAATGTGGTAAAAATAAAATATGACAGATAAAACCCAAAGGTTGAAATAAGAACTGCCTTTGCAGTAATAACATTGAATATTTGTGGATTAAACTCCCCAATCAAAAGACACAGACTGGTGGAATGGATAGGAAAATACGAGCCATGTATATGCTATCTGCAAGAGACTCACCATATACCCAAGGATACGGATTGATTGAAAGCGAAAAACTGGGAAAGGTATTCCACTCATGCAGTAACAACAACAACAAAAACAACAACAAAAAGCCAGAGTAGCTATATGTATATCAGAGGAAATAGACTTTAAAAGACACTGGTAGGAAGTGGACTTGGCCCAGTGGTTAGGGCATCCATCTACCACATGGGAGGTCCGCGGTTCAGACCCGGGGCCTCCTTGACCCGTGTGGAGCTGGCCCACGTGCAGTGCTGATGCGCGCAAGGAGTGCTGTGCCACGCAGGGGTGTCCCTCGCATAGGGGAGCACCACACGCAAGGAGTGCGCCCCATAAGGAGAGCTGCCCAGAGGGAAACAAAGTGCAGCCTGCCCAGGAATGGGAGCCCCACGCGCAAGGAGTGCACCCTGTAAGGAGAGCTGCCCAGCATGGAAGAAAGTTCTGCCTGCCCAGGAATGGCGCCGCACACACGGAGAGCTGACACAACAACAAGATGACGCAACAAAGAGAAACACAGATTCTCATGCCGCTGACAACAACAGAAGCGGACAAAGAGGAACACACAGCAGATAGACACAGAGAACAGACAACTGGGGTGGGGGGAAGGGGAGAAAAATAAAAACATATATATATATATATATATATATAAATAAAAGACACTGGTAATGCATAATCTGAGGAGTAAGTCAGGAAAAAATTCCATGTACAATAGCGACTGAAATAATCAAATATTTAGGAATAAACTTAACCAAGAATGTAAAACATTAGTATTAGAAAACCACAAAGCATTGTTAAAAGAAGTAAAAAAAAGACCTAAATAATTGGAAGAACATTCCATGCTAATGGATTGGAAGACTAAATATTATGAAGATGTCAGTTCTACCCAAATTGGTATACAGATTCAATGCAATCCTATTAAAAACTTCACCAGCAATTTAAAAACAAACACAATTAGCAAATTTATTTGGAAGGGTTAAGGGGTCCTGAATAACCAGAAACATCTTAAAAAGCAAGAGTGAAGTTGGAGGACTTTTACTTCCAGACTTTAAATCATATTACCTAGCTACAGTGGTAAAAAAAGTATGGGGGTATTGGCATAAAGATAGACACACAGACCAATGGAACTGAATTAATGGTTCAGAAACAGATCCTCACATCTATGGTCAAGTGATTTTTTTTTTCTCTTTTTTAAGTTTTATTGTTATATATTCACACACCATACAATCCATCCAAAATGTGCAATATATGGCTATCATTATAATCACAGAGTTGTGCACACATCACCATGATCAATTTTAGAGCACATTCATTACTCCAAAAAGAAAAAACCCATACTCCTTATAGCCCCCATCATAGACACTTAACAATCATTGACACTTAGTACCTTTGTTAAAACTGATGAAAGAAGATTACCACATTACTTTTAACTATAGTCCATTTTTTGCATTAGGTATATTTTCCTGTACATGACATTATTAACAACTTGTAATAGTGACGCACATTTGTTCTAGCTCACAAAGAACATTCTTATATTTGTACTATTAACCAAAGTCATTGTCCACAGCAAGGTTCTCTGTGTTATACAATCCCATATTTTATCCTCTAGCTTTCTTTCTAGTGACATACGTAACCACAAACTTCCTCTTCCAACAATCACACACATAATTCAGATCTGTTAATTACACTCACAATAATGTGCGATCATTGTGGTCAAGTGATTTTTGACAAGCCTGTCAAACACACCCAGCTTGGGCAGAACAGTCCATTCAAAAAATAGTGCTGGGAGAACTGGATATCCATATCCAAAAGAAAGGAAGAGGACCCTATCTCATACCTTATTAAAAAATTCAAAATGGATCAAAGACCTAAATATGAAAGCAAGAACCATAAAGCTTCTAGAAAAAAATATAGGAAAACTTCCTCAAGACCTGGGGGTAGGTGGTAGATTCTTAAAGGAGATAATGGAGGGCTGAGATGGACTATTGATGCTTAATGTGTGTAGGTACTTTAAAAGTGTGGAAGTGGATAGAATTGTGGTAAAACATTGTAGTGAGTAACAGCTGGTTTATAAATGGGAATGTGGCTGGAAGGGTAGTTTAGGGATGTAAATGTTAACTGAAAGAAAGCTGGAGAATAATCTAGGGACTGCATAATACCATGAACCCAGAGGTGGATGAGAATTGTGGTTGATGGCACAGAAGAAAGAGTGTCCTGTGAGCTTGAGCAGATGTATGTCACTATTGCAGGGTGGTGGGAATGTGGAGAAGCATAGGAAAAATACACTTGAAGTGACCTATGGAATGTGGTTACCACCAATTGTTCATGCATCTATGCTAAAGATGTACTGTGTTGATAATGAAAGAGATGGAAGAAGTGTGCCAAATGTATGCTACCGTCCTGTAACAAATGTTCCACCACAGTGTAGGGTGTGGATGAAGGGGTGTTATATGGGAATTCTATACATGTGCATAATTGTTTAGTAAGTTCATAACTTCTGTAATAAAAATATATTTAAAAATAATAATAGGGTGGTTTTGGGGGAAAATACACCAAATGTAAGATACTGACTAGTTAATAGTAAGATTTTGATGATATTCTTTCATAATTTGTAACATGTCTCAGAACAATGTAAGGTGATGGTGGTGGGTTGATACATTGGACCCCTATATGACGTGATACGTATTTATTTTGTAAGTTCATAACTTTAAACTATATACTTACTGTTCATGTATGTTTATGAAAGATATACTTAAATAAATTTTTAAATGAAAATAATTGAGGGGATATACTAATGATAAAGTTTTTTTCTCATTATATTTTATGTATTTGCCTTTTAGAGACTGTATGAAGTAAAAAGTGGAATTATAAACAAAATATACAATAGTACTGGAATTTATTAATATCTTTACCCATGTCAGTAATGATAAAGTTTTTGGAATTGCGCTATCTGTTCCTTCTGGTCTGATCGTGGTTCATATTTGTCCATCTTAGGTTGTGAACTCTTAGAGGTAAAGGAGCAAGTCCATTTAATTATTTGAGCAGCTCCTTCTAGTTAATGATATAATGGGCCATGAGAATAATATTGACTATACTGTATATCCTAGCAGACAGACTTTGTAAAACAATGGTAAGAATCAGCAGCACTCTCAAAAGTTATTATATCTGTATTTTAATCAAAATGGATTTGATGGACAAACAATTTGCTACATTATTTCAGGTCAATACTAGGGAGGGATGCTCAGCAGTTGAGAAAGTTATTACAAAACACACAAGCAATCCTTTCCAGGGAGTTTAAATTGTTTTGCCATCAGCTCACAATTTCAGAAGGCAATTAGAAGGCCAGGAAAAAATATCTAAATTAAACTTAGTCAAACTATCCACCTTTCTTAACCTTAATTCAAAGAAGGAGGTTAAAGGGGGATAGGAGAAGTTAACAAAAAGCATGACTGATGACTTCTTTTTGTCTAAGTTTGAAAATGTACGAGGAAGTAGAAACATTTATAAATCATGAGGCAGTTTTGCACCTTCCAACAAATCAGCCGTAACTTAGGAAGGTAAAAATGGCAAATCTTCAGGACCATTGAATATGAGTCAAACATTTCTAGCCTGTACCAGGAAAACCTATTAAAATATCAGAAGGCTGGAGCCAGCAAAGGAGAATGAGAGAAGAGGATAAAAAGAAAAGGCAAGGATCAGAGGTTTTGTGAGTGAGCATAATAGAGTGAATTGTGCTCTGTCTCGGAAGCTGGTGCGTCTGATGCACCTGAGAACTTAATCATTTATTTTAAATCATACTTGGAATGGGTGGCCTGCATAAAATCTCCCAAAAAGGGCAGCTTATCTAATTTCTCTCAGTAGATCCAGAGATATACACTTAGAAATTTTGCTTAAAAGTTTTCAGTTCATATCCATTTGCCTGTTTTATTCTTTTAAGCAATAATGTCAGTTCTGTAAAATAGGATTTATCTAGTTAGATGGTTGCTGTATGGTAACTGCAGTAACTTCTTTATACTGTGAGGATTGGTTGTTGGATTCACTCTACTGAATACTGAAGAAATCTGGGTAAAATGTCTATGAATCCAGGTATTTAGACAAACTGGGGGGTGATATGGGGGATCATATGCAGCTATTCTGCATCTAACACGTTTAATAGACAATTGTCTGCTGTGATAGTCCTAATTCCTGAGGAGGTAATATTATGGTGAAGAAGTGGGTAGAAATAAGAATTCTGGTTAAGATTTGGGAACAAGAGAGGAGAGTCTTTGTGTGTATTTTATCAGGTGGTGTGGTGATAGATAACTAAGAAATAGAATGGTTAGGATAAGGAGGAGAAATGAAGTGCTATAGGAGAAAGGGAAACTGGTTAAATAAAATCGGGAGCCAACTGCTTAGAAATGGGAGGCCAGGAGAGGAAGTGGCACTGAGATTCCATTGGCACTAAACAGACAGTATATGGGAGAGACAAGCGAGAGGAGAAACTGAGCACGTAGCAGGATCAGAACTTGAAGGAGGTCGGAAAGCAAACAGGGAGAGTTAATTCATTTCACATATCCAGTTCATCTCAAGTCCTGGAATTAAAATGCAAAGTCAGTCTCACCCCATTTGACAAAGAGGAAATCAGACTGTCGTGGCAATGCGGTTTACTACTAATGTGAGAATCATTTGTCACCAACTCATGAATTCATACCTCCTTCGGGTAGCCTTACACGACAGTGACAATGCACTGACGCATTGCCTCATGTGGGGTATTCGTGGGGGAGACGTCCTTTCAATCCCCATGAAGTTGGAAAACACGTTATTCCCATCTCAGGATACTGTGTGTGCTGAGGTTAGGGAGAGGGAGAGGGATGAAAAGTTTAGGGTGGCTCCACTTCCTTTCTCTGGCACTAATAGCCCCCACAGAGGCAAAAAGAAGAAATGCTGTTCTTTTTCAAAGGGGAGAGGCTGAGCACACAGGTATTTGGTGCCCATGCTATTTGGGGCTTCTAGAGAAAAGAAGGTATATGCCTGGAAACTAGGAAAGTGTCTGAAAAATTCTAATAGTCCACAAATTATTCCTCCCAAATTCGCAATTTTTTTTCTGCCATTGTAGCTTCACTGTACACCTGTATATAATGCTCAGTCTCATTTTTTCAACCCATAGACATAAAGACTCTTTCACCTCAGACAGGTGGCTCCAAGGATCTGATTCATTACCTGTGTGGAATGTGGTGGACAGAGCTCTTCCTTCAAAATGATTTCATTTTCTGGGGAGGGAATGTAGATAGTGAAGATACCCACAGGACCTTAATCTATTCTGAGAATTTTAAAAGTCCCTTTCACTAAAGTTCCTTTGGGTCCGATTGCCATCACGAATTTGTGAAGGTATAATCTAAACCTCCTCTCCCCTGCCCCATTTGCTCCTTAGTCAAGAGAAAGATTTAAAATGTTTAGCTACCAAGGCAGGTATGTGAAAAATGATTATACTAGCTTAGTGTATAGGCAGAGCCTTAATCTTTGAGGCTAGGGGTTTGGTGGATAATTTATTTTAATCATGTTAGTTTAGTATATGTCTTTTAATTTAAGGGATATTTATGATATTTCCTGCTCTTCTTGTCCTACATATGAAATTTGCAGACCCACTTTTGAAAGTGAGTAAAAAATAACTGAGCTGAAAATAAACAGGAGAACAGCTATATAAGCTCAGATTCTTCATATGTAAAATAAAAAGGCATTGTTCTCTATAACATATAAGTTTCCATCCACCTCAAAAATATCTGATTTTTTGAAACTGAAATTAAAAAATTATTTAAGAAATATACGAAATTATTTAACTAGATAGCAATAACTCGAGGTTCAGACTGCTAAAGGCAGAGAAAGAAGCTTTGTTCTATTCTTACTTAAATGAGTTTGATAAGAACCGGGAGACAACAGCATAACTAGATGCTTTATTCCATGAAACAGATCATATAATTGTATGGACCTTCAGGTAGAGTGCACATTCAATCCTCCAGCAAAAACAAAAAATTTATTTAAAATCTTTGCTACCTTCTAAGCATTATGCTGTCCCTTTGTGAGGCTAATCATGAGGCAGACATCTTGGTTCAGCTGAGTGCCTTGAGTAAACATAGAAGGGAGGCCGTGGAATTGAATTTGGAAACAGGGGTTAAAGAGAGAGGTATGTTGTTCTGCATTATAGAATGAGAAGGACTTGAGTTCCTGGGGCAATATAAGAGTAGAAGTTGAGAAAGAGTGATGGGAAGAGAAAGGTGGGGAGAGGAACTGGCACAAATGGCAACTGGCAAAGACTCTGTGTGGTGTAGAGCAGCCTGTGAAAAATCCGTAAGAGTCTTCTTCTCAAAGGATAATTCCCAGAAATTTTTGAAGACACTGAATATTTTAAAAAGACCCATCATTATTATGTAAAGACTTGAGAAAAATGGTGACCCCAGTTAATTCATTTGATAATAAATATAAAATGAATCTATTTAACAAAAATCAAGTATCCAAATTACTATAAAATACAGCTATTTAATAGGATAATAGAAACTTAGAGCATATTTATCTGTTCTTTTCTCCCTCTCAGTCCACCTTTACAAGTATTATAGAGAACAAAACTTAAATTTGAAGTATTCACAACTTGCCCCCGTTTGTCTCCAAAGATGGAAAGAGTTTTTAGTTTCATTGATGAGCCATTGTTGTTCTGATCAGGGTTAGGGGTAAAGTTATAGAATTGAAGAAGATAAGAGAAAGAGTATTTGATCAGTATACATAAGTCAGAGCTATTGAGATTGTGGATATAATGAGGGGAAAAATACCCAGGAGGAGGGAGAGGTAGCTAATATAGGAATTATGTCAATATTTATTGGTACTTGCTATGTGTACACCTCTGAGTCATGTGCTGCAAACAAAAGTGCTTTCTAGGCAAAGTCCTGTGGGCATTACAGGTTGAGTCTAATTTTTATACCCTCAAATTCTTTACATATATATTCTAATTTATCAGTCGCTGGTGCTCACTGAGGAATGCATGCAGAGCAAATAACACCAGCTCATTAGCGGAGATCCATGAACACCAAGCACAGGTTTATGGAACCTCCCTAGGATGGAGAGGGCTTCACCCCCAGATGGCGAACCCTCTATCCTAGTCCCTGTCCCAATTTACCAGCGTTGTTACCTTGGACTGGTCCATATTTCTTAATGTCTAAAATGAAGAAATTTCTAACTTGCCTGAAGGCCAATGAGCTAGATCGGATGATTGGTTAAGGTTCCTTTTAATTCTAAAATATTATAAGTTTAGAAAATATTAGACTTGAACTGTATTTTATAAGCATAGACTTTTTAAGGAGACAAACTTGAATTCAAATCTCTTGCAACACTTACTAGAGAGTGATGACAGTTAAACTGCTTAATATTTTTCATTTTCTATTTCATATTTTGTAAAGCGGGAATGTCTCACAGGGCTGTTATAGGGATAAGATGAGATAGTTTGCAAAGCATCTAGCATGTTCTTAGTCCATGATAACTCTCAAAAATGGTAAATATAAAAGCAACCACACCCATTCTACAACCGTAAGACTTGAAACCAAAATGGTTTAAATGCTCACAATTTACTTCAGACAAAACAAATAAGCTCTCAAAATTATAAAGAGCATACATGAAAAACCCACAGCTAACATCACACTCAAAGGTGAAAAACTGAAAGATTTTCCTCAAAGATCTGGGACAAGACAGGGGTGTCCACTCCCCACTACTGTTATTTAACAATGTGATAGAAGTCCTAGCCAGAGCAGTTAGGCAAGAAAAAGAAATAAAGGGCATCCAAATTATAAAGGAAGAAGTAAAATGTTTGCTATGTGCAGATGACATGATCCTATATATAGAAACTCCCCAAAAATGTACAACAAAGCTACTAGAGCTAGGAAACAAATTTAAAAAGTGGCAAGGTAAAGATCAACATGCAAAAATCAGTAGTTTTTCTATACACTAGTAATGAGCAATCTGAGGAGAAAATCAAGAAAAAATTGCATTTACAATAGCAACGTAAAGAATCAAATATCTAGAAATTAATTTAACCAGGGGTATAAAGGACCTGTACTCAGAAACTGCAAAACATTGCTAAAAAATCAGAGAAGCTCTAAATGAAGGAGACCAAAAGCAATCATATCAAATATGTTACTCTATAGCTTCAATTTTTAGATGGGCTAGTGAATGATATTTTGGTTTTAACTAAGTAATTCATAGCCTATAGCTCTGCATCATGGCTCATTAATGAAAACTGTCTTTTGCTGCAAAGCAAATTCCTGTTTCTACTCCCTGAGAAGCTTCTGTTTTTCTTCTCTCCTATATCTGAAACCTAATAAAACATACACCTGATGGAGAAACCTGAGACCAAGGACACTCTAAGGAGCTCGATTAAAGTAGGCGAAAACAGTGGCTGGGCTGTGAGCTTACACCTTCTTCCTTTCCTCTAATGCTCACTTTGCAGACCCTAGTTCACAGGTGGACTCAACCAATGGTATCCCTGTCCCTCCCTCTTCTTGTCTAATTCTAATAGAAAACCCTCACCTTCTTCATTCATGGATGAAGGCTTGAGACTTTAGCTCCTGATCTCTGCAGGCTTATCACATTTTTTCACTTGCGTGATTAATCTTGGTATAGACTTTAATTCTCTCTGCTGGGTAAGAACCCAGAGAACCTTCAGGGTTCCTTTCATAAATAAATGGAAGGATATTCCATTTTCATAGATTGGGAGACTAAATATCATTAAGATGTCAATTCTACCAAATTGATTAATAGATTCAATGCATCCCAATAAAAAAATCCAGCAGCCTACTTTGAAGAAAAGGCAATCATCAAATTTATTTGGAAAGGTAAGAGGCCCCAAATAACCAAAGACATCTTGAAAAAGAAGAACAAGATTGGGGGATTCACACTTCCTGACTTTAAAGCATATTGCGAAGCTACAGTGATCAAAGCAGCATGGTATTGGCATAAAGATGGACATATAGATCAATGGAATCAAACTGAGAATTCAGAAATAGAACTTCACTTCTATGACCAATTGATATTTGACAAGGCTGCTAAGTCCACTTAACTGGGACAGAATATTCTCTTCAACAAATGGTGCTGAGAGAACTGGAAATTCATATGCAAAATAATGAAAAAGGACCCCTACTGTATACCTTACCCCAAAAGTAATTCAAAATGGATCAAAAGCCTAAATATAAGAACCAGGACCATAAAACTCATAGAAAAGAATGTAGGGAGGCATCTTCAAAATCTTGTTAGGTAATGATTTCTTAGACTTTAAACCCAAAGCACAAACAATGAAGGAAAAAGTAGATAAATGGGACCTCATCAAACTTAAAAGCTTTTCTGCATCAAAGGATTTTTTCACGGAAGTGAAAAGGCAACTGTATTAGTCAGCCAAAGGGGTGCTGATGCAAAGTACCAGAAGTCTTTTGGCTTCTATAAAGAGTATTTATTTGGGGTAGAAGCTTACAGTTACAAGGCCATAAAACAGTAAGTTACTTCCCTTATGAAAGTCTGTTGCCCCATGTTGGAGCAAGATGGCTGCCTTCCTCTGGGAGTGTTCAACCCTCCTTTCCCTCTAGAGGCTCCGTGGTCCCAGGGCTTTCTGTTCTCAGCTGGAGGTTAGCATAAGGCTTGTCTCTTTACCCAGGGTTTGTTTCTTTCTGGGCTTTTTCAGCTGTTCAGGGCTCCAGTCCCTTCAGCTGCAAACTATGAAGCAAATGACTGGCTCTCTCCCTGGACCTCCCAAATCCAAGCTTAAACTCTCTCCTTGTCTGTGTCATTTTCTCTGTGAGTCTCTGCCCACCAAGGAAGCAGAGATTCAACATCCTACTGATGTGGCTGAATCAAAGCCTTAATCATAATTTAATCAAGTAAAAGTGAAACCTCTGATTTTAATACAATCTAATACTCCCAGAGGAACAGACCAGTTTACAAACACAATCCAATATCTATTTTTCGAATTCATTAACAATGCCAAACTGCCCCAGCAACCTACTCAACAGGAGAAAATATTTGGTAACCATATATTGGATAAATGTGTAATATCCAGAACATATAAAGAAATCCTATACCTCAACAATAGAAAGACAAACAACCCAATTAAAAAATGGGCAAAAGACTTAATAGACATTTTTCCAAAGAGGAAACACAAATGGCTAAAAAGCATAAGAAAAGATGCTCAACTTCACTAGCTGTAAGGGAAATGCAAATCAAAACAACAATGAGATATCATTTCTTACGTACTAGAATGGCCACTATTTATAAAACCCCAGAAAACGACAAGTGTTGGTGTTTTCGTCTGTTAGGCTGCCAAAATGTAATATACGAGAAATGGGTTGACTTTTACAATGGAAATTTATTAGCTTACAAGCTTACAGTTCTGAGGATGTGAAAATGTCCAGATCAGTGTTTCATCACCTGGTGCTCTCTCCCCAAAGACTGGCTGCTGGTGATCCTGGACTCCTCTCTCACAAGGCAAGGCACATGGCAACACTGTTGGTCTCTCCCTTCTCTTCCGGATTTCATTGCTTTCACCTTCTGCTTCCATATCTTTCTCTCTGCTTCAGTGGCTTGCTCTCTGTTTCTCTCTCTCTGCATTCATCCCAGTTATAAAAGAGTCCAGTAAGAGGATTAAGACGCACCCTGGGCCAAGCCTTACTAAAGTAACCTAATCAAAAGTTTACAATAGGTCCACACCCACAGGAATGGACCAGCTTTAAGAACATGATTTTCTGGGGTACACACAGGCTCAAACCACCACAACTGGAGAGGATGTGGAGAAACAGGAACACTTATTCACTGCTGGTGGGAACGTGAAATGGTGCAGCTGCTGTGGAAGCCAGCCTTGCTGTTCCTCAGGAAGTTAAATACAGAACTGACACACTATCTGACAGTCCCATGACTAGGTATATAACCAGAAGAATTGAAAGCAGGCACTAGAGCAGACATTTGCACACTGATGTTCATAGTAGCATTATTCACAATTGCCCAGAGATGGAAGCGACCCAAGTGTCTATCAACTGATGAAGGGTTAAACAAAATGTGGTAAATACGGTGGAATATTATTTGGCTGTAAGAAGGAATGAAGTCCTGATGCATGTGACAACATGCATAAATCCTGAGGGCATTATGTTGAGTGAAATAAGCCAGAACAAAAGGACAAATATTGTATGATCTCACTGATATGAATGAATTATAATAAGCAAACCCAGAGCTGTAATCTAGAATATAGGTTACCAGGGGACAGAATTGGGCTAGAGATGGGGAACTCATGTTTAATTTGTACAGAATTTCTATTTAAGTTGAATTTAAATGTTTGAAAATGGGTAGTGATGATGGTAACATATTATTGTGAGTATAATTAATAGCACTGAATTATGTTTGTAAATGTGGTTGAAAGGGGAAGTTTTGGGTCATGTATTTAACTAGAAGGAAAGAAGACAAAACACAGGCCTGTATAACACAGTGACTCCTTATATGGATGATGGGCTGTGTCTAACAGTCCAAATACAAGAATGTTCTTTCATGAATTATAGCAAATGTATGACACTATTAAAAGGTGTCAATAATAGGGTGGTATATGGGGAAAATATACCTAATGTAAACTATGGACTATAGTTACCAGTAATATTTTAATATTCCTTCATCCATTGTAACAAAGGTACCACAGTAATACAAAGTGTCAACAATAGGGGCAATATGGGAACATGGTATATTTTATAAGATTTTTCTGTAAACCTACAATTTCTCTAATTGAAAAAAAGCTTAACTAGAACACACAGCTACAGGTATTATGGTTTAACAAGTTTGTCCTCTTGTGAAATTATGCTTGGGAAATTATTTTGCTCAGAAATATAGTAATGTATTTACTTTCATACAGATGATGATGCTATTTGCACAGAAATTAATGTTCTTTCTATCTGAAACAAAAAAAACATGATTCCAATTTCATAATAAGAATAATTATAAGCAACATTAAAATAATTTAAGATAGAATACTAGATATTTCTGTAATATGCTTATTAAAAAGTTTATTCCCTTATCTATTGAATGTGATAAACATGCCAGAATTCTCCTTTTCTTATACTAACTGATCTGTCCTAGGATTGCCTCATCCCTTATGCTTTTCTTTCATTGGTTGAGATGAGAATTCTAGAAAATATGCCAGTGTTGGGATACACATGTAAAGACATGTCTCATAAGACATGTCTCATAAGCATCTACTAAGAGTCTAAAAGTGAGGCCTTTCACAGCTGGGCAAAAAGTAAAGTAGATCAAGTTTTGTTTAGGCCCCTTTTATTTCCTATTTCCTCATTTTTGTCCCCTGCCTATCCAAGATATAGAGTTAAATGATTATTTTTGCTTAATGATGTTAAGTAATAATTAAAGCATTTGCCAATAGGACTCTTCATGGGAATTCTGTTAACTTTTACTTTTGAAATAATTATGGACTCATAAGAAGTAGCAAAAATGGCACACAGAGTTCTATGTACTTTTGATCTAGCTTCCCCCAATAGTAACATCATACGTAACTATACTTTATCAAAGCCTGGAAATGAACACTAATATAACACAATTAACTAGATACAGGCAGAGGAATTTTTAAAGAGTGAAAAATCCTCAAGGGTAAAAGGAAACCTTTAAATCATAAAATATGTACACCTTGATTTTGTACTTGTCTGGCTGTATGGTAATTCCAGATTAAATTGGTGTCTTTCCACTCTGTCCCTTCAGAGCAGGATCGTACTATACCCATCCTTTAGTTCTATTGCTTATTAAAGCACCAGACATTCAATAAGTGTTTTTGGTTTAAAGGATGACTAATAATTGCTTAAGTCCATAAAGAGCTATAGATTTTCAAAACCCATTTATATGCATTCTTTCTGCAGAAATTGATCATGGTTTAGGTAAAAGAGCACAGACTTTGAAAGCATCAAGTTTTGTTACTTTTTGGCAGGTGTCTTATGACAAGTCACTGGATGCCACTGGGTCTTGCCTTCCTCGTGTGTTTAATTCTGTCTACCTCTTAGGCTTGTGAAGATTCAAAGAGATAATTTATGTAAAAAGGATCAAACACAGGGCCTGTGAGAGTTAGATAAGGTAAATGAATTTAATGCCATTTTATAAACTAAGGCTCAGAGAGGGTATGTCAAAAGTTGCAGAGCTAGTACATGGTAATGCTGATAAGCACCTGAGTTCAGGTATTTTATGTGACATCATACTGCTTTTCCCAGGTACAGGAGAATGAATTTAAAAAAGATAACAATCATGGGCAGGCACAGAGGTCTAGGAAATTTGTCTTGTGTAGTTGTTGGCTTCCTTTGCTCTATGCATGGGAAATCTGTTAGGTTGGGCTGGGAGATGGCTAAGTTAAAAGGTGAGCTATGAGTTGCTTTTTAAAGGGATCTCTGCCAAGTGCTTTCTCTGCTAGGTGAATGCCATGTAGCCAAGAATCTGGCTTGCTTAACTCTTCATCATATATTTGTGGCTTTATCCCCTGTGGAATCATGGAATAATAAGAATTTAGAACTCCCAAGTAGTCACATTGCATTATTAATTTTTTTCCATTAAAAGAGAACTTAAAAAGGATATAGGGTTTTGGTTTTATTATCATTATTATCTATTTTATGTCCATGAAAATAATTTCTTATTACCAAAAGATAATGTGTAAACATAGAACTTTTTTACTAACTGGAAATGACTGGTAACACACTAGCCAAAGTTGCATCTCAATCTGCACTGAACACGTTTTATATACCCTTGAATTCCACATACTAGAATGCCTGTTTTGGAAGTATGTATGCCTTTGGCTTACTCAATCTATTCATTTCACTGAAATGGAGTAGAAGAAGGTAAAATAAATTTTTAAAAAATGTATGAGGCTGTTAGCTGTAAATGTCAAAAACTCTAGTAGCTTAAACACACTGGATTATAATTAGAAACATTAAATTTTGGTGGTGGATTGCAATTTAACTTTTTCCCCTTCAGTTAAAAAGTGGAAATGTCAGTAACAAAGGTTCGAGATGAGAAAACTAGGAACTAGACTGTTTCTCCAGGCCTCTGGGTAGTTTGATGCTACCCACGTTTGAAATATACTAGAGGTCAGGAGGAGAGAAGAAGGGCAAGACAATGAAATCATTTTGACACAGTACATGCCATCAGAATTGGGAGAGTTATCTTTAAAATTCACCCCGAGATATCCCTCCATAGAATATTTTAGTGTAAACAAAACTTTAGCAAATTTCTAAGAGACAGAGGAATTTAAACATCCTTGTAAGGTCCAAATTATTTAAAGCTTCATCATTCCCCAGCATCCTAAGGTATTGAAGGTACCCAGAAAGTTTTCTTTCTTGGTTTGCCTTTGTTATCATTTATTCTCCAAGAAACAAAAACATTTTATTTCTATTTACATAATATATTCCAAATGAGGATTAATGCACAGTGACTACTCCCCTTGAATTAAAAGATGTTCTGAAAAAATAAACTATGGCACACATAGAGAAAGAAAAATTTGTCATTTTAGGAAAAGTAAAATGTGCATTTGGTGCTCATTGTGTTTGGCTTATGTGTGCCTTTAATGGCTTTATGCTTTACCTTGATTTTCTGTCAAGGAATAGTGAGAAATCGTGCTAAATACAAAAGAGGTGATATGAATGCATCTGTTTGAGAAGAAGCACACCTGTGATATCAAACCACAAAGGGCAAAGAGGACTAAGCATTGAAACTACATTGGTTTAACTGGAACAAATGTAAAGATTTTACCAGCATATTTCATTGGACATATTCCTTGAATGCTTTCTTAAGGTTAGCTGCTCTTTAAAATAATGAACATACTAAGATAATTGTCAGTATAAATTGTACAAATTGGTTTTTTGATGCATAGCACTATATAACACGTTAGTCTTGCTTAACTACTGACCATGACAATATATTCCAATTTAAATATAAATACCAGAAATTTATTAAGAAGAAAAATCCTGAAATGACGTTATAATTTTATCAGAAAATGCACTTTTATCTTAAAAATATAAATAAAAGTGATAAACATTTTCACTTGCATTTCCATAGAATACTAAAGCATACATAATGAAATACTAAGCATACTTACAATATTTACCAATAATCAGGATGTAGAAGAAGACAGGACCAGATGTCATTTCCTTCTTTCTGAGCAACTGATTAATAAAAGTGAATAAAATTTTGTCTTGGTTTCCGAGTCGCGTACAGCACTTGGTGATTGTGTGCTATTTCCGTCTGCAGTCTTAGCAGCTATAAAGCTGTTCTCCCTCCTTCCTCTCCCATTCCCTCTCTCTCTCTCTTGCCACATCCCTTTTTTTCCCCTTCTTTTCTCTATCTCAGGCTTTCTCCTCCCTGCCCTCCTTCTCTGTAGTTCTCAATCTACATTCTCTCAGGCTCTCTCTCCCTCTCTCACACAGACAAAGCTGAGCAGTGAGAAAAGTTTCCCAGAGAACACACAGGCTTTTCTTGTTCATTGTAAACAGTTTGTTTCTATGTCTTGTGACAGTCTGCAAATGAGGGTGTGTATGAACACTGACAAATATCTGAAATGATCAAAGACACATTATTAGAAAGAAATTGAACTAGAGATAAATTACAAACACATACATATATATATGTATTTTTTTTTTTCTTTTTCTTTCCTGTGACTTGAGGCTAGAAAAGAACAAAATTACACTGGGAAAATTACCTTAGTGGAATTTAAGGATAAGGAAGAATTAAAGTACAACTATAGCAATCTTTTATGATTCATCAGAGTTTAGGAATTTGAATGGAATATGGTTCCAGAAAATACAAAATATTTGAGAAAATCTTAAATCTTCTTGGAAGTAAATTTAAGTGAGTTTTGCTACAGTGGAGACTTGCTATGTGGTTAAGTTTAGCCTTCCTGAGTATGAATCATACCCTGTTGCTTTCTAGTTGGGTAGTTGCATACTCTTGTTGACCCTAGGTTCTTTCTCTGTAAAGAGGAAAATATTGATTCAACAAGGTAGCTGTGCTGAGAACAGTGCACACTGGATGTCTGGCACAGGTCCTAGTGCATAACAGGTAATTAATAAATGGTAGCCATTAATAGGATGATGATTTTTAGTATTTTGATCAGTGAAAAAAACATGCAAATGCAAAGAATATATTCTCTTTCTTTTGCTTTGGTTGCCGGAATTCTTTATTTATTTTTTTTTAAGAGAAGTTGTAGGTTTACAGAAAAGTCATGCAGAAAATACAGAGTTCCCATATATTATTCTCACACACCCAGTGTTCCCTATTAGTTACAATTTGCATTTGTGGTACCTTGATACATGATGAAACAATATTATTATAATTATACTGCTAGGTATAGTCCATACTTTATATTAGAGTTCACTGTTCGGGTTGTATGTACAGTCCCATGGCTTTTAAAAAAAATATTCTAGTAACCTATATACAACCTATATTTCACCCTTTTAATCACATTCAAATATATAATTCCATGGTATTATTTACATTGATAATGTTGTGCTACAATCACCACCATCCATTCCAAAACTTTTCTGTCATGCTAAATAGAAACTCTGTACCAATCAACCATTGATTCTCCATTTCCTAACCCCATCCTGGCCCTTGGTAATCTGTGTACTAGTTTCCAATTCAATGATTTGCTTGTTCTAATTTTTTATTGTTATTAGTGAGATCATGCAATATTTATTCTTTTGTTTCTGGCTTATTTCACTCTACATGTCACATTCAACTTTCATCCATGTCATTGCATGTATCAGAACTTCATTCCTTTTTACAGCCGAGTAACATTTCATTGTATGTATATACTGCATTTCGTTTATCTGTTTCTGTGTTGATGGACATTTGGGTTGCTTCTGCCTTTAGGCAATTATGAATAATGCTGCTATGAGTACTGTTGTGCAAATATCTGTTTGGGACCCTGCTTTTGATTCATTTGGGTATATACCTAGTAGAAGGATTGCTGGTTGTATGGTAATTCTATACTTAGCTTTTTGAGGAACAGCCAAACTGTTTTCCACAGCAGCTGCAGCATTTTACATTTCTAACAATAAAGAACAAGGAGTCCTTACTTAAATCTCCACATTCTCTTCAACACTTGTTATTTTCCATTTTTCAATAACCATTTTAATGGTATGAAATGATATCTCATTGTGGTTTCAATTTATATTTTTCTAATGGCTAATGATATTAAGTATCTTTTTATGTCCTGATTGACTACTTGTAGATCTTCTTTGGAGAAATGCTTATTCAAACCTTTTGCTCATTTTGTAATTGGGTTGTGTGGAATGAGTTGCTTGGTGGTATGTTGGGGGAACACAGGCTTAGAAAAAACAGAAACTTTCAGCAAATGACCACTGTATTATCATTATTTTATTTTATTTTATTTTATTTATATTATTTTATTTTAAAGTCCTTTAGATTACATAAATGTTACATAAAAATATAGGGGATTCCTATATACCCACTCCCTACACCTACCACATTTTCCCACATTAACAACATCCTTCATTAGTGTGGTACATTTGTTACAACTGATGAAACCATTTTGGAGCATTGCCACTAAGCATGGGTTATAGTTTATATTGTAGTTAACATTCTCTCCTGCACATTTTTGTAGGTTATGGCAAGATATGTAATGGCCTGTATCTGTCAGTGTAATGTCATTCATGACAATTCCCAAATCCGGAAAATGCCTCCATATTCACCTGCTTCTCCCTTTTCCTGCCCTCCGAACCTTCAGTGGCCACTGCCTCCACATCAATGATGTAATTTCTTTCATTGCTGGAATCACAGTAAGAAATGACTGCTTTATTAACACAGCACAAAGGGCCCAAAAGAGCAGGGGAAGAGATTTCACAATGGTTGGTCTCCCAGGGAGGCCATATTATTCAGGTCAGTGTTGGTGGATGGCAACTCCGTATGCCCCACTTCACATGGGAGGGGAGAGACAAATCTGTACTGTTTGAGTGAAGTAGTTACCTGACCCAAGGGGAGGGGGCCCCCTGCCACTGAGAGTTCCTGCCTTGATAAGCACTGGGACTGCTTGTTCCCAGTTTCTGGGTTTAAGGTCTGGATGGGCCTTTTTATTGGACTTTACATCTCTGCTAGGTTGTGGAATGGAAACAGACTAAAATATCATCGCACAATAGAAAAGAAGGCAGGCAGTAGGCAAAGCTTGCAATATGGCCCCTGAGCATGTGTCTGTGATTTCCCAAGCAAGTTGTCTTTTTGTTGCTGAGTTGTGGGATTTCTTCATATATTCTGGATATTAAACACTTATCAGGTATGTGGTTTCCAAATATTTTCTCCCATTGTATAAACTGTCTTTTTACTTTCATGGTAAAGCCCTTCGATATGCAAAAGTTTTTAATTTTAACGAAATTTCATTTATCTACTTTTTCTTTTGTTATTCAGATTTTTTGTATAAAGTCTAAGAAATCATTTCCAAATACAAGGTCTTGAAGATGCTCCCCTAAATATTTTCTAGGAGGTTTAGGGTTCTGGTTCTTATACTTAGGTCTTTGATCCATTTTGAGCTGATTTTTCTGTAAGGTGTGAGATAGAGGCCCTCTTTCATTAATTTGTAAATGGATTTCCAGTTTTCCTAGCATCATTTTTTGGAGAGATTTCTTTCCCAATTGAGTGATCTTTGCCCCCTTGTAAAAAATTATTTAGCCATAAATTTGAGGGTTTATTTCTGAACTCTCAATTTCTTCTATTGGTAGTTAGGTCTGTCCTTGTGCCAGTACCATGCTGTTTCGATTGTTGTACCTTTATAATAAATTTTAAAATTGGGAAGTGTGAGTCCTCCCACTTCATTCTTCTTTTTCGAGATGGCCTTGGATATTTTGGTCCCTTACCTTCTCATAGCAATTTGATGATTGGTTCTTTCATTTGTGTAAAGAAGGCTACAGGAATTTGATTGGGACTGTGTTGAATCTGTAAATTATTTTGGGCAGAATTGTCATCTTGACAATATTTAGTCTTTCAATCCATGAACATGGAATGTCCTTCCATTTATTTAGGTCTTCTCTAATTTTTTTCAGCTATGTTTTATAGTTTTCCATGTACAAGTCCTTTACATCCTTGGTTAAATTCATTCCTACATATTTGATTATTTTAGTTGTTATTGTAAATGAAATCATTTTCTTGATATTCTCCTCAAATTGTTCCTTAGTAGTGTGGTATGAGAAGGTGGAGAAGATGTTAGATGTATGTAGAATGTTTAATAAGGTCAAATGTAATATGTGGTAATGGTTGGACTTGATGGTAACACATTATAATGAATGTAACAAATACTGTTGATTTATGGATGTGATTGTGGCTGAAATGAGTAGACTAAGAAGATTAATGCCAGTTGGAGGACAGTTGGAGAATAATATTGGGAATGTATAACAGTGATTTGGGATGTAGTAAACTATTGTGGTTAATAATATATATACAGGAATGTTCATCTTCTACAGGTTATTAAGAATGTGGTGATACATGGGAAAAATATAACTAACGTCATTTATGGACTATAGTTAACAACAACATTCTAATGTTTTGTAGCAAAAGAAAAGTTGGTACAAAATTAATTCTAAAGGTAAAAAACATTATGGGGTTTGGTTTTGTGAGATCAATACAATTAAGCATTTTATTCTATTCTTCATTCTTTTAATTAATAAGGAGAGCTTCATTATGCCATTTAACTAATCTTTGTTCATCTATGTATCTTTCTGAATATTAGAGGAAAAATTGAGTTAGCAGTTGGAATTAGAGGAGGTAAAAGTGTCTGAAAAAGAACTTTTTAGGAGTAATGTTTCCATAACTTGTTGATCTACCTTTTTCTATTCTTTTATCTTTGTGAATTTGAAATAAAGTTGTTAATTAAATAAAAGAAACCGTATTGATTTTTTTTTGCGTCGATCCTTTGCACTGCCACTTTGTTCAATGAATTTATTAGCTTTAGTAGCACTGTTGTGGATTTTTCAGGATTTTCTATATATAGGGTAAAGTCTGTAAATAGGGAAAATTTTACTTTTTCCTTTCTAATTTGGATGTCTTTTATTTCTTTTTCTTGCCTAATTGCTCTGGCTAGAACTTGCAGTATGATGTTGAATAAAGGTGGTGACAGTGGGCATCATTGTCTTGTTCCTGATCTGAGAGGGAAAGTTTTCAGGCTTTTACCATATTAGCTGTGGATTTTCCATATATGCCCTTTATCCAGTTAAGGATGTTTCATTCTATTCCCAAAGGGTTTTTGTCAGGAAGGGTTGGATTTTGTAAAAAATGCATTTTCTACATCAATTGAAATGATCCTATGGTTTTTGTCCTTTATTTCTGTTAATGTAGTGTATTACATTAATGGATTTTCTTATGTTGAATTTCTGTTACATATTTGAGATAAACCCCACTGGCTATGTTGTACACTTCTTTTAATGTACTATTGGATTTGGTTTGCTATGTGGTTGTTAAAGATTTTTGCATCTGTATTTTTAAGGAATATTGGTTTGTAATTTTCTTGTGGTATCTTTATTTCGTTTTGGTATGAAGTCGATGTTGTCCTCGTAGACTGAGTTAGGAAGTGTTCCCTCCTTTTCAATTTTTTGGAAGAGTTTGAAAAGGATTGGTGTTAATTCTTGGAATGCTTGGCGGAATGCACCAGGGAGGCCATCTGGTCCTGGGCTTTACTTTGGTGAGAAGTTTTTTTTGTTTTTTATTATTATTTACACTTTTAAAATTAAAGTTAATAGATCACAAAAAATGTTACATTAAAAACATAAAAAAACATAAAAAACATGAGGTTCCCATATCCCCACTCCCCACCCCCCCACTCCATCATTTTTTAATTTTTTAAAAGATATATACATCACACAAAAAAGTCACATTAAAAAATATGAGGTTCCCATAAACCCCCTGCCTCCCCACCCCATTCCTCCCACACCAACAACCTCCTCCATCATTGTGGCACATTCATTGCACTTGCTGAACACATTTTGGAGCACTGCTGCACCACATAGATAATAGTTTACTCTGTAGTTCGCACTCTCCCCCAGTACATTGGGTAATGACAAGATATATAAAGTCCAGGATCTGACCCTGCAATATCATTTAGGACAACTCAAGGTTCCAAAAATGCCCCCACATCACAGCTCTTTTTCCTTCTCCCTGCCCTCAGCAACTACTGTGGCCACTTTCTCCACCTCAATGCTAAAATTTCTTCTATTACTAGTCACAATAGTTTTATAGTAGAGTATCAGTAAGCCCTCTCTAATCCATATTTTATTCCTCCATTCTGTGGACCCTGCGATAGGGATGTTCACTCCACCTTTAGATCAAGAAGGGGCTTAGATTCCACATGGATGTTGGATGCTCTTTCTCTGCTTGCAGTTTTTGGCACTCTTGATTCCTTGGTGTGGTGGTTGACCATCTTTACCTCCCTGTTAGCTGACCTGGGTAAGTCCAATGAACCAGAGAGTAGGAATCACAGCTCTGCTGAGGCTCCGGGTCCAGCTGGCACATGGGCAGTCCAGAGATTCAAGTCCCCTGAGTATGCACCATCACTAGCGCCAACCACAGGTTCAGTAAAAGTGACAGAAGAGGCATGTGTAGGAAGGTCACATCTGAGTCCAGCTCCATCACACTCAGGAGCACAAATTCCAAAGTAGGACCCTCCGACATGGCACAGAACTCCAAATCCATCTGCCATGACCATATACCCTGTGGATCTCCATAGCCTTTAGGAGAACCAGCACCTAGGGTTGTATCTACTTTGTCTTTCTCTGGGGTCCTACTGAGGTGTGCATAAGTGTGACCCTTCTGATGACCTCCTGACTTTTTTTTGAAGACTCTTAACCATATAAACTCATTGTCTTTGCCATTTACCCCCTTTATTTAAGGTCAAAACGCAGTTTTTAACACTTGATTCTACATGTAGGCTGAGATATTCTGCTGGTCTGAGTTGACCCTTTTATTTAAGGTCTCTTTCTAGTTGCATCACCAATTAGTGATTGGTAGTAATCCCTTGGCACCAGGGAGGCTCATCCCCAGAAGTCATGTCCCATGCTGAGGGGGAAGGTAATGCATTTACATGCTGAGTTTGGCTTAGAGAGTGGCCACATGTGAGGGTGAGAAGTTTTTGATTACTGGGTCAATCTCTTTGTTATTTGTCTGTTGAAATCTTCTATTTTTTCTTGAGTCAGTGTAGGTAGTTCAAGTGTCTAGAAATTTCTCTACTTCATCTAAATTATCTAATTTATTGGCATACAGATGTTCATAGTTTCCTCTTATAATCCTTTTTTTTTCTGCTCAGTAGTATGACCCTTCTTTCATTTCTGATTTTAGTTTTTTGTGTCCTCTCTCTTTTTCTTTTTCAGCCTAAGTCTTTTAGATTATGTTCACTTTTATTTATTCTTTTTCCTTTCTTCTCCTCAGCCTGAATCATTACATTTGTCTTCTCTTTGAGCTTACTGATCTTTTTTCCATCAGCTCCAATCTGCTGTTAAAACATGTAGAGATTTTTTCATTTCAGATATAATCTTCTTCAACTCTAGTGTTTCTGTTTGGTTACTTTTAAAATTTCTATCTCTTTATTGAGATTCTTGTAGTGTTCATACATCATTGTCCTGAGATCCTTTAGTTCTTTTTCCCTGTTTTCCTTCATCTGCTCAAGAATATTAAGGATCTTTCTTTCTTTCTTTTTTTTTTACACAATGGACTATCTCTACAATTATTTAGGTGTTATTTCATTTTTCTCAGAACTTTTCTTAGTGTTTAGTCTACAGGTGTTACCTATATTTTGTATGAAATTTATCTCTAAGCATTTCATGTATTTTTACTGCTATTATACATGATATGGTTTTTATTTTCTTTTCAATTGATTGTTGCTTATATCTATAACTCCATTATATTGGCTTTACAGTTTGTGACCTTGATAAACTTATTAGTTCTAGTAGATTTAGTGTAGATTTCTTTGGGTTGTCTGCATATACACTTATCCAGGGATTAAGACAGCTTTCTTCCTTCATTTCCAACATTTGTGCCTTTTATTTATTTTTCTTATCTACTACACTGGCTAGGACTTCCAAAATATTGTTGAATAAAAGTAGTGAGAGGAAACATCCTTGTCTTTTTTCCTGATCTTAGGAAGATAAGGATCATTTTTTAAAAGGCTTTGTCCAAAATCTACTCTTCTTTGTTGGTGGTTTCTGAATTTTATCTTGTTCCCTTGGATAGGCCATCATTTCCTGTTTCTTTATATGTCTTGTAATTTTTTTTGTTGAACACTGTATATTTTAACATTTTAATGTGTTAACTGTAGTATTTTATCCCTGAGCTGTGTGTTCCTGAAGTTTGTATACAACTAGTGATATGATAAAGGTTTCTTTGAGTGTCAGGAGGCAACCAGTTAAACAAGGCAATGCAAACAACACCTTTCACAGTCTTGAAAATTGTCTCTCCTTGCCTGGTGCTCCCTTTGGAGTTTAGTTCTCCTATCAAGAAGATCAGCCTGAGTGAAAGCGAAGTGCCAGGATATCTCTTTCTTCTTGAGCCTGAGTCTGGTTCTGTGCTGGTGCTTGCTCCTGGCCTTAGGAACTTCCCTGTTTACAGGAATCTGAATGTCCCTTCTACTCCCTATGAAACAGACTCCTCCACCTCCAGTGCTCTATTTTATGTTTTAAAGTTGGTAATCTTTTGCCCCAGGCTGCACTGACTTGTTTCTTACACTGCTTTAACTGTCTGTAAGCTGCTTCTGCCTGCATGGAAAGTTCTGGGAAGACAAGCTAGAAATGAGTGTCCTTGTTCAGTCTTTCATGCTGCCACTCAATAGATTACTACTGATACACAGACGTCTTACTATGTGCATAGGGTTTACACCTCTTCTCCCTCTCAAACAGGGCCAGAGTCCCACAAAGGGAATGTGTGCTGGCTCCCAACTGTGCCTGGGAGGAGCAGCCAGCTCTAGCGCCATGAGCTTCTCTTACTGGTTTTAAATCTGCATTTTCTTTTTTTTTTTAAATATAATTTTACTGAAGTATATCATTCATGCATGAACAGACATAAACTATATAAGTACAGAGTGCAAGTTAACTCTGCATGTTCTTTGTCAGGCCCTCGCTCAATTACTGCAACCCTTTAACTGTTCTTGATGTTTTGAGGAGGATGGCTCTGCCAAGTTTTTTGCTGGTTGTTCAAGGATTCTATGGGGGAATGGTATCATGGAGCACCTTATCCTGCCATTTTGGTTGACTGGATGTCCAAAATAGTTTGCATTGTCTGTTAACCAGGCTATAGCTTTCTTGTTTCATTACAGGGTAAAATTTTGCTGGAAGTAGTGGACACCATGATGATATGAGGAATTTGTTTCTCTGCACTACAAGTAGAATCTTAAATTAAATGTTTTTATATTATTAGCTGAATATAAGAAGTCTATTTCTAAATGGTGGCTCAAAGTTCATAGCAACAACACATTTGAAACATTTTTTTTCCTGGTAGGTAGAATTCTATGAAAGGAAAAATGCAGGGAAGTGGATGTGGCTTAAGTGTTGGGCCTACTATGTAGACTGGTCTATCATGTAGGAGGCCCAGAGTTTGATTCCTGGGGTCTCCTGGTGGAAGCAAGCTGGCTTGTGTGGCAAGCTGGGTCACACAGAGTGCGGCCCATGTAGGAGTGCTGGCCTGTGCAACAAGATGACACAACAAAAAGAAACAGAGGAGAGATAATAAGAGATGTAGCAGACCAGGGAGCTGAGGTGGTGCAAGAGATTGAGGGCCTCTCTCCAACTCTGGAAGTTCCCACGATTGGTTCCTGGTGCCGCCTAAAGAGAAGATAAGCACACAAAGAAGAACACACAGAGAATGGATACATAGAACAGACAATGGTGTGTGTGTGTGTGTGTGTAAATAAATCTTAAAAAAAAAGAAAAAATGCAATGTAGGAATCTTGATAAATCTTTGTTCATTTGGGAGTAGTATTTTAAAAATGAATACACTGTTGTTTTGTTAGAGATGTATATGGTTAAATGAACTTGGATACCCTTAAAATGATCAGTATTCTTAATAATACTTGAAATGTTTTGAAAATGTTATGTGAGTAATTAATAGGTTATTAATTTCAGAAATAGTGTTTCCTGGAAGGATGCTGTGGGAATTTCTGAAGGGGGACACATAAAAGGCTTTTCAACAGTAAAAGTTAAGAAACTTGCTTTGTGAATTAATTTTCCCAGTATCAAGTAAGCTGGTAATACAGAGGTTTTCAAAGTGATTCTGATGTTATTTTGTTAGGTTTGAAAATTTTGCCTGAGGTGATATTATATACATAAGCAATTAGCTGACCAGTGGCCCGGAAATAGTCTTAACTATATGTGTGTGTGTGCCTGTGTACATGTGCATGAATATTTGTTTAGTTTTTATTGTGGTAACATATACAATTCAAATTTTCTCATTTTAACCACTTTCTAGCGTGCAATTCAGTTGTATTAATTATACTCACAAAGTTGTGCTACCATTGCCACTATTCAATACAAAACTTTTCATCATGCCAACGGAAACTCTATATCCATTAAGCAATAACCTCTCATTTCTCATCCCTCTCCCCCTGTTCCCAGGAACCTATAATTCACTTTCTATCTTTTTGAATTTGCATGTTTTAAATATTTTATATAAGTGCAATCATATAATATTTGTCTTTTTGTGTCTGGCTTATTTATTTTAATATACTTAAAACATTAGTGCAAGTCTTCAAAAATCATTTCTCATTTCATTAAGAAGATATTACTTTGTGTTAAAATAGATATTTATCTGAAGAAACGATTTTAGATATTTGTTTTCTGAGGATGTCACTTCTTTTTTTAATTTTTGGCAAAAGGAATGACTCTACAATAATAGTTTTATATATGTATGTTGGTGGAAAAAACCCAAGAGTGAACATAGTATACTCATACCATACATTGTAGCAGGGTGTTTGAATTTCAGCACTACTGATATTTTCATTGGAGATTTCTTTATTGTGGGGAGCTTTTCTCATTTTGTAGGATGCTTAGCAGCACCAGTGATCTTTGTCCACTAGATGCCGGTAGCACTCCCCAGTTGTGACTATTAAAAATGTCTCCAGACACTGCCAAACGTCTCCTGAAGGATGAAATTACCTCTGGTTTAGAACCACTGCACTGTAGCAAAAGACTCCCTTGAACAGTGTAGTGATTTTTACCTAAAATTTGAATAAACTGTGTTTTCTCATGCTCTTGTTTTGTAGTTTGGAAACATACATTTAGGAGTTTTAAATACAAACTGATAGCATGTGTTCCTTTTCTTCCTGCCCACATTGCTGAATTTTAAACTTGCACGATGGGCCTGATGGAATCTCTGACGTCAGTTTCTCCCCTTGGCTGAACACAGCAGAGATTTTGACTCTAGGTTTGGTGCTGGCACAGGCTAATAGGTTAGCACCTTTTTCTTATCTTGGAACTTCTCAAAACTTACTGAAGTGCTCTAATGGTTTTGAAACTCTCTATTTGAAAATCATTTCTCATAGCAACTTTGTGAGTCCCCAGAAAAGCATTGTTACCTTATCCTCCACAGATCCAGGTCTCTAACCTTGTGGGAAACCAGTAGTTTTTCCATCCTACCATGACTGAGGTAGACCATTACTCTCTTGGGCACATATTTTTAAATTAGATAATGACACTTGAGGGCTTCTGAATCTGTGGATTACCATCATTTTAAACAGTAGAAATAGTCATTTTACTTGTATTTGTGTTTTATTTGATTGTAAAGCTGGGAAAATCTCTATGCAAGAAGCTGGTAAAATGTCAATCAAAGCCTCATAATGTACATATTCAGGTAATAATATACCAGCCCATAAATTAAGAATATTAAGTGCAATCCAAGGGCTAAAATGCATGCTGTCAAACCATTCATTCTATGGATCAATTTCTAGTTGACAGCTATCAGTCAGAAAAGACTCTTGGGAGTCATCATCTTTAAGTCAAACCAAAAGACAATTTTAGCTGTCTTGATTTAGCATCAACTAGCAATTCTTTAATGAAATGACTTTTGGGGAGTGATATTAAGCAATTGTGCAAATGGGGCATTGCAATTAATGGGTACATGTATTCCAAAAGATATTTTATACAAAATCCAAACAGTTTCACCCAAGATAGAAAACGATCAGAAGTTATTATGTCATTTTAGCAAAAAATCAACAATTAAATGGTAAGCCACATCCCACAAGGTTCATATGTTGCCATATACCCCATTGAGGGATATAATAGGCACACAACAGATTTAGTGACCCAATGCAAAATTGATAGTGTGAAGATGAGGACAGTGCCAATGAGCTCAACTCTATCTATCTATCTATCTATCTATCTATCTATCTATCTATCTATCTATCTATCTATCTATCTATCTAACATCTATCTATCTATCTATCTATCTAACATCTATCTATCTATCTATCTATCTATCTATCTATCTATCTATCTATCTATCTATCTATCTATCTAATCATTCTTAAGCAGAAAATACCAGCTGATGACATTAACTAAGTGCAAGCTATGCACAGAATTCAGTATGAGTAACCCTGTCTTACTTAGTCCTCTCAAACTATTATAATGTAAGTCACTCAAGCTTCAGGCTCATTCTAGACTGAGCCTACCTCGGTTCAAGACTGAGTAGGCTTGAAAAATATAGTCTGTTGTTTGATCCAGTGGGTGGGATCTGAAAATTAAACTTGCTGTTTCATATCTGGTAATGTATATGCTCTCTGAGCAGCCGTATTCCTTCTTACATTCCTCACAGCTTCATTGTGCATGGCGAGTCAATATAGTTAGGCTTCAGCTTTGATTTCAAGAATGCATTTTCATCTCTCCTGCTACAGTGTGAGTCTTGTCTCTAACCTTGGCTCACTTATTTATGATTTAACTTGCTCTTCACCCCATCAGGTCAACCCTATATGAGATTTAGTATAGCCCTGTAATCCTAATTTTCTTCTCTTTTGGCATTATCAGTCTGCTGCTGATGCCTCTGCATGCCTCATTTGAGACTACCTGATTTATACAAGGGGTATCTATTACATACTAAAGGGAAGAATAAAATAGAACAGGAAAAGTAGGTTGTTCTAGTAGTATGAGTAGCAGATTGGAAGTTCCAGTCCCAGTTTTTCCACTGATTAGACATATAACCTCTGACTGATCACTTAAAAGCTCTGGTCTTCAGGTGCCCCATTTGTAAAACAAGGAGGTCATTATAGCTTATCTTTCAGGTCAATTATTGCTTTGTTACTTTATGACATATAATACTGTGCTTTAGTAGTTATGGAGACGGAATGCATACCTATGAACAACCTAAAGTTTATTTTTACTAAATCTCCCACCAAATGCAAATTGATGCCATGCACAGTAAGTACTAAAGGAAATATGATAACACATCAGGGAGACCGGTACAAAGAGCTATGTGAGATCAACTGTGGAAAGTTTTTTAGGGGAGAAAATTGAGGTAATAAGTATGGACAACAGAGAAGGATATGGACTGGTAGAGTAATAGAAACAAAATTTCATATCCACATTATATGGTGCAGCAGTGCTCAGAGATGTATTCACCAAGTGCAATGAATGTCCCATGATGATGGAGGAGGGTGTTGTTATGGGAGGAGTGGGGTGAGGGGGGTAGGGGGTATATGGGGACCTCATATTTTTTGAATGTAATATTAAAAAAATAAAAACAAAAAAATGAATGGATAAACAAAATGCAGTATATGCAGGTCTTGGAATACTGTCATGCTGTAAGAAGAAATGAAATTGGGATACATATTACAATGTGAAAATATAAGTATCTTAGGTTCAGAAGCACATTGTGACAAAAGATAGTTTCTATTGAACTCTGCATTTTTGTCCTGTGGGTTAGTTTAGTTTAGTTTAGTTTGTAAATTGGTGTTCCATGCCAGGCAAATCAATGATGTGGTATCAGATTGAAGTTTCATCTGAAAAATAAAGGTGCATTTGGAAAAAAAAAACCTTTTTCATATCAAAGACAAGTGCATGCAAAGGTAAAGCATGTGCAAGTCTAAAGTACGATGGGGTCTATGTCAGAAAAAAGAGAGATGGTGTTGGAGAGTTATGGGATAATCACTTGTTGGACAGTGTCAGACATTAGGTTGATTAAATTAGATACCAGAAAATAGGATATGAAACTTGATATTAATTTCTGGGCCTGGAAGTGATATAATAAGAAGGGGACTAACATGGAAGATTAATCACATGACCATGTGATACAACAGGTGAGCGATAGCAAAGTCTAGTCAGGGAGAGGATCTTGTTGTGTGACAGATGTAAACCAGAGATCATGGCTTGGTGTAACTGCAGAGGCAGGCAAATACAAGCCATTACCAAAAAGAACACTATTTTGGCTTTAGAATAGTCATGTACATGAGGAATGTAATGAAAGCCATATACGTAATTTTAAGTTTTCTGGTAGCTATATTAAAAAAAGTAAGAGGGAACTGGTGGCACTAATTTGAATAATATATTTAACCCAATATAACCAAGATATTGCCACTTCAGTATGTAATCAATGTGAAAATTATTAATGAGATGTTTTATTTATTTTTTTGCTTTTGTGCTGTCTTTGAAATCCAGTATGTATTTTATGCATACAGCACATCTCATTTTGGACTAGCCACAATTGAAATGCTCACTAGCTACTTGTGTAAATATTGGACAGCAAAGTTTTAGGGAATATGCAAGAAGTTTCCTTAAGATTCTATTAAACTCATTGTTATATTCCATTTTACTATTAATGGAACCTGGCAATATATTGGGCTTCACTTTTCAGGAAGTTTTGGATCACAGAGAGGTTCAACAATCGCAGGGGAGGAATACTGGTGTGGAATGTTACTGGCAGGGACACATGGTTGGCAGGGAGTTCTACAGGGCATATATCCAGGATACATAAAAATGTTTGGATATTTTCATAGTGGATAAAATTAAAAACAACAACTGAGGGAGTGCTGAGTTCCTAGCCAGGAGAACTCTATCACAGTCCCTAAAGGTACAGCAACAATCCCCCAAGTGCAATGGTAAAGACCAAAAAAGAAGGAAGGTCCAACAATGAGCCCTTGATACTTATGACTATGCTTGTGAGCCTGTGCACCTGAAATAAGAACAAGGCCTAGAGATGTAGGGTGCCTAAGAGTTGCCTCCTGAGAGCCTCCATGTTGCTCAAATGTGGCCAGTCTTGAAGCCAAACTCAGCATGTAAATGCGTTTCCTTTCCCCCAGCATGGGGCATGACTCCCGGGATGAGCCTCCCTGACACCAAGGGATTACTACCAAGTACCAGCTGATGATGTAACTAGAAAATGACCTTGAATAAAGGGTCAACTCAGACCAGCAGAATATCTCAGTCTACATATAATACCAGGAGTTAAAAATGCTTTTTGGCCTGAATCAAGGGGGAAATGTAAAGGACAAATGAGTTTATATGGCTATGAGTCTCCAAAAAGAGCTGGGAAGTTATCAGAGGGATTGCCCTTATGCACACCTCAGCAGAGTCCCAGAGACAGATAAAGTAGATACAATTCCGGGTATTGGTTCTTCTGAGGGCTACAGAGACCCACAGGTCTATGGTCATGGCAGATGGAGTTCAGTGCCATGTCAGTTGGCCCTTCTTTGGAGTTTGTGTTTCTGTGTGATGGAGCTGGACTCAGATGTGATCTTTGTTCATAAGCCTCCCCTGTTACTTTTTTTTTTTGTCTTTATTTCTTTTTTTAATATTACATTAAAAAAATATGAGGTCCCCATATACCCCCCACCCCCTGCACCTTACTCCTCCCCTGATAGCAACAATCTCCTCCATCATCATGAGACATTCGTTGCATTTGGTGAATACATCTCAGAACACCACTGCACCTCACGGTCAATGGTCCACATCATAACCCACACTCTCCCACATTCCATCCAGTGGGCCATGGGAGGACATACAGTGTCCGGTAACTGTCCCTGCAGCATCACCCAGGACAACTCGGAGTCCTGAAAACGCCTCCACTTCTCATCTCTTCCTCCCATTCCCCACCCCAGCAGCCACCATAGCCACTTTCTCCACACCAATGTCACATTTTCTTTGATTACTAATCACAATTGCTCATGAATAGAATATCAGTAAGTCCACTCTCATCCATATTCTATTCCTCCATCCTGTGGACCTTGGAATGGTTGTGTCCACTCCACATCTGTAACAAGAGGGGGCTTGGATTCCACATGGATGCTGGATGCAATCCTCCTGCTTTCAGTTGTAGGCACTCTTGGCTCCATGGTGTGATGGTTGACCTTCTTCACCTCCATGTTAGCTGAGTGGGGTAAGTCCAACAAACCAGAGTGTAGGAGCTGAAGTCTGTTGAGTCTCAGGGCCTGGTTATCACATGGCCAGTCCAGAGATTCAGATCCCGTGGGTATATATTAAACCCCAGCACCAACTACAGTTCTGGTAAAAGTAACAGGAGAGGCTTGTGAAAAAAGATCAGATGTGAGTCCAGCTCAATCACACAGAAACACAATCTCCAAAGAAGGGCCAACTGACATGGCACTGAACTCCATCTGCCATGACCATAGAACCTGTGGGTCTCTGTGCCTGCAGAAGAACCAATACCTGGGGTTGTATTTACTTTATCTGTCTCTGGGACTCTGCTGAAGTGTGCATAAGGGCAACCCCTCTGATAACCTCCTGGCTGTTTTTGGGGACTCATAGCCATATAAACTCATTTGTCCTTTACATTCTCCCCTTGATTCGGGTCAAAAAGCATTTTTAACTCCTGGTATTATATGTAGACTGAGATATTCTGCTGGTCTGAGTTGACCCTTTTATTCAAGGTCATTTTCTAGTTACATCATCAGCTGGTACTTGGTAGTAATCCCTTGGTGTCAGGGAGGCTCATCCCCGGGAGTCATGTCCCATGCTGGGGGGAAGACAACGCATTTACATGCTGAGTTTGGCTTCAAGACTGGCCACATTTGAGCAACACGGAGGCTCTCAGGAGGCAACTCTTAGGCACCCTGCAGCTCTAGGCCTTATTCTTATTTCAGGTGTACGGGCTCACAAGCATAGCCATTAGTGTCAAGGGCTCATTGTTGGACTTTCATTCTTCTGGTCATTGCCGTTGCACTTGGGGGATTGTTGCTGTTCCTTTAGGGACTGTGATAGAGCTCCCCTGGCTAGAAGTTTAGCACTCCCTCAGTTGTTGTTTTTAATGTATCCACTATGAAAATATCCAAACATTTTTATGTATCCTGGATATATGCCCTGTAGAACTCCCTGCCAACCATGTGTCCCCTGTCAATAACATCTACACCAGTATTCCTCCCCTGCCATTGTTGAACCTCTCTGTGATCAAAACTTCCTGAAAAGTGAAGCCCAATATATTGCCAGATTCCCTTAATAGTAAAATGGAATATAGCGATAAGTTTAAAGGTTAGATATAGAATACATATTAATTTGGAAAAATTATGGTAAAAATAAATTGGGATATCAAAAAGTTAAAAAATGTAAAAGCTTTGTTTTTGATGTTTTGCCTTCCATCACTGCAATAAGTGTTGCCCTGTATGCAAATTGGCAAGGCAACTACTTCCGTCTTTTCCTCAGTGTATACGTCCTATCTTTTTCTTTTCTTTTTTCTAATTATTAAGCTTATCTTCACAAGAGTTTTAGATCACAGTAATTCATATATACAATATACAGTACTCCCACATATCCAACATAAAACCTTTTCCCTTTCACAGCAATAATCTTTTTACATATTAGTACTATATTTACTGGAACTGATGTACAGATACTGAGACTGTAGTTGGTGCTGGGGTTTAATATATACCCAGGGGACCTGAATCTCTGGACTGATCATGTGATAGCCAGGCCCTGAGCCTCAACAGACTTCAGCTCCTACACTCTGATTTGTTGGACTTACCCCACTCAGCTAACATGGAGGTGAAGAAGGTCAACCACCACACCATGGAGCCAAGAGTGCCTACAACTGAAAGCAGGAGGATTGCATCCAGCATCCATGTGGAATCCAAGCCCCCTCTTGTTACAGATGTGGAGTGGACATAACCATTCCAAGGTCCACAGGATGGAGGAATAGAGTATGGATTAGAGTGGATTTACCAATAACCTATTCAAGAACTATTGTGATTAGTAATCAAAGAAAATGTGACATTGGTGTGGAGAAAGTGGCCGTGGTGGCTGCTGGGGATACGTAATGGGAGGAAGTGATGAGATGTGGAGGCGTTTTCAGGACTCAGAATTGTCCTGGGTGATGCTGCAGGGATAGTTACTGGACATTGTATGCCCTCCCATGGCCCACTGAGTGGAACGTAGTAGAGTGTGGGTTATGATGTGGACCATTGACCATGAGGTGCAGTGGTGCTCTGAGATGTATTCACCAAATGCAATGTATGTCTCGTGATGATGGAGGAGATTGTTGTTATGGGGGGAGAAGTGGGGTGAGGCACGTGGTGGGTATATGGGGACCTCATATTTTTTTAATGTAATATTAAAAAAATGAATAAAGATAAAAAAAGATTCTATCAGTTTAAAGTTTATTATTTTAAAGATAATCATTAGATCTGACAGCCAAATAAAATAATATTTTCTATAATTAAAATTTTAATAAAAACTGTGAGGCAATCTAAGGTTGCCAAACTTAATTTTATCAAGTAAAAACATTAACAACAACAACAATACCATACCATACCATCTTCTTTCACAATTATTTATTGTTTCATAAGAGTAAGAACATTTTACAAAATTAGGAAGAATACAATGTTCAAATACAGAAAAGTTTTCTAAGTTTAATATAGTTCCATTAAAAATGATAACTTTGCCTTTATTTTCCTTATTTCCATGTAGATGAGTAAAAACTTCTCCATAGCATCTGTCTAGGGATGATGATTTGAGAACCACTGATTTATTCCGGTCTCAGGGCTTCTCTTTCAAGTCTTTCAAACCCTAATAGGTGGCTAGTGGCTTCACCTTTGGGGTACATGGTTAGTTCTTAACCAACTTTTTAGCCATGGTCAATGAATCTCTAAGCTGCCTTTGTAGGTCTCCTTTGTAGTATGCTCTAGAGTCTCTAACACTCAGTTTAAAGACTACTTTCTTGTCTTCTGCTTTAGGATAATGAGAACAATAGTCTGGACTCTTGTCACAGAGCTAAATTTGCCACCCAATGCCAGAAAACATTCAAGTGATTGGTCCTTAACCCAAGGGGTGCATTGTTATCTCGGTAACTCAGAGGTTGTCCTGTGGAACATCTTGGAGAGAGTCTGGAAAGTCAGGTTTTCTGTATCATTTCTAGTCAGGACACTAACTTTTGGTTTGGGTGTAGAACTGGACTTTTATATTGCTGAAAGAAATATTATCTGTCCTATGGTGGTCTTTGCAGTAAAGTCCCTCTTAAAGTTGTTTGTTTTACCTTTTGCTTTTAGCAGGTCTTTCAGTCAAGATAAGCTAGGTTACTTATGACAAAACATAATCTCAGTAGTTTAAATCAAATTTATTTTTCAGTCACCTTACAATACCAGAATGGGTCAGTTGAAGGCTCTGTTCACCGTAGTCTCTCAGGTACCTGGCTGATAGAAGTTTTACATGTATCCATGGTCATCCAGGCAGGAAAAAGGTAACATGGTGAATTGTACACTGTTGTGACTACTGGAAGCTCCCTGACAGGTCACAGCAGGAGAGGGATCCACGGTATTACTGGGACACTCAGACCTGAGGTTGAACTGTGGTGAACAGCTGACCCAGACATGTCTATCTGGGACCATGTGGACACATTCCCCGAGCCTGTTTCTTGGAATCTTGTGTAAGAAGCTCTTTGGTTTCATGGCCTTCATGGTATTTATGTTCTGGGTGGGGGAAATTTACCCCACCTACCAGCCAGTGGGGCCAAAGTGGCATCCTTAAAATAATCTGTACTTGGAATGAGGCAGCAATTCCACCAAAAAGCCTGAACCTGTGGGTCACTATAAGATCTGAGGAGGCTTTCTGGGCTTTTGTGCTCCCTAACTAGGACTCCCTCATTCCTAGAGATTTAACCTTAATGAAGTTTGTAATAAAACACTGTACTGTACTTAGAAAAAAAAAAAGCACATCTGCTCATATTTTATTAACCTAACCTTCAAAGGAGTGAAGAAAGAATAATACAACGACGTACCCAGAAGGAGGAGAGCTAGAGATATGTTGATGAACAGCGCTAATGACAAGGTCAGTCTGTCTTTCTGGTTATCTATAGGAATAATAAAGTAATCTCTTTTCCAAGAGAGATGATCTAGAAGTTACATGCAGTCACAGGATCAAGCTCAAAGTTCAGCATCTGGGTGATGTGTGTCAGGTAGTTCTTAGGTGATGTCCAGATGTGGTCCTCTTGATTAAACATCTATGAATTTACAAGAGAAGCTATCTGGCCCCAATATACAGTGGTAGCACAGGGACAAGATAACTGCAATAAATATTTTTATTAGAAAGGGGTAAGGTATGAGAAATCTCGCAGACATTTATCTGCAGCACTTCTGAAACCTGGCAGGGCAGAAGAGTTGAGGCTGCCTACCCAGAAGATGGGTGATGTTCCTTAATTGCGGTTAACATGGCTCAATTAAGATTTGGTTGGAAAGATACTTCCTGTGGTGGCTTGGAGCTGTGTGCCCCAGAAAAACGTGTTCTTAAACTTAATCCATTCCTGTGGGTGTGAACCCATTGTAAGAAGGACCTTTAGAGGAGGACACTTCAGTTAAGGTGTGGCCCAACTCCATCAGGATGGGTTTTAATCCTATTTCTGGAGCCCTTTATAAGCAGAATGAAATTCAGACAGAAAGAAAACCATGGAAAGCAAGAATCTGAAATCAGTGGAGTCTGGATGAGAAGGAAGAGACCAGGAGAGAATGCCACATGCATTGCTATGTGACAGGAGCCAAGGACTGAGAATCACTGGCAGCCAGACCAAGAATGACAGTCTTCAGGAAGAAAACATCACATTGATGATGCCTTGATTTAGACTTCTCTCAAAACCAGGAGTCAATAAATTCCTGTTGTTTAAGCCAACCTATTGCACGGTATGTACTTTAACAGCCAGAAAACTAAAACACTTCTTGGTCTTTTCCCTGAATCACTTAGCTCAACTGAAAGGATTTACTGAACCATATTATTTGGGCCATTATGCTCAGAAATTTTATTTCCTTCAGAGATTTAACAATGGCTGTAATGGTTATAACCTTAATTTGATCATTACAGCAAGGCTGATTTTGATATGCCTTTGGTGCTAAGAGAAGTTTTCAGTTTGATCTGATTGGTAGTAGTTTAGAAGCCGTTGAGAAACAGTTCTTCTAATACTGCAATTTCTGAATTTGCAGACTCTCTTTCCTTTCATTTCTTTTTGCAACATGGCCAGTTCTTTCCTAGGCCCATTTGTTTTTTGTAAAATTCTGTGAAACACGTATAACAGCAACTAAATTTCTATAATCTCTTGGCCTAGTTCTACGAGTTCATTAGATATTCTCTACTTGCCAGGTTAGAACAGGTGACAATGCTCCCAAATGCTTTGTCATTTTTTAACATGGATCAAGCCTTAGAACTTCTGATCACAGTTTCCTTCCAGTCTGCCACCTGGCCTTAAAGCCAATTACACCTTTTTATTTTGTTTTTATGACAGCACCCCACTTCTAGATAACAGTTTCTGAATTAGCCAATTTATGCAAGGTCGTGCTATGGTAAAAAAACAGCCCCCACAAAAAATTTACTTCTCACATTGTGCCCATTCAGGGACCCAGACTGTTAAGATTCTATCTTGATACACTTTCCCAATAGCTGTGGTACAAAAAGAGGTGGCAAACTATACCCTAGTTCTAAGAAGCAACAGATTAATCAGAGCTCAACAGAGTTATTTCCATATTTTAGCATCTCTTGCTTTTGACAATCCACTTCCCATTCTTATATCAGCCAAGCCTCATTGGGGTACAGATTACAGAGACCCAGCTCAGCAGAAGCCATCAGGTCTCTCTCTGATTCTGTTTCTGCCTGGCTCTACCTCCAGTTCTTCCTCCTTTTCTCAACCTCTCCTGTTTTTCTGGACTTTGCTTCTTTCTGCTTTAGAGCAACTTTCTCTGTGGTTGCGATGATGGCTGCTGACAGTCCCTGGTTCTCTTCTTTTCAGGTCCATGATCCCCAAAGCAAGGAAATATCCCCTAATCTAATAAAAGAAATTTCATGCAGGCCTTTGATTTTTAGGTTACATGCTCAGCCCTCAACAAGGCATTGTGTCCAGGAGATTGGATCTTATAATTACTCAAGACAAGATTATGTGTTTATTTGATGACTAGAAGGTTGTATAAGACACATTATTAGAAGATGATGGATTGGTAGGATTGGTGGGCAGATAAAAATGGTAGGTTTTTACCCACAGTCTACCATAATCCAGAAGTTTTCTAGGAGAAAGCATTAAAGGAAATAGAATCATAGCTGAAAATATCTTAGGAGGTATTTGTAGTTAGTGAGTTTGGGGATGAGGCAAGAAGTGAGGAAAAGAAAAAGAATAAATTGGTAGTCAGATGACAAATTAAGTTGAATAAGAATATTGTCAGGGTTTATGATTCTGTGTATGTGAGCTTGTGAAGAACATGAAAGGTAACTGCTATAATCATAATAGTTATAAATGCAAACATTTAAAAAATAGCATAAAATCATGCAATTAAGTTTATAATTTTGGTTCTTTGCTGTGAAGACAGATCAGTTTTATCATATTACTTTTCTCCCAGTGAGAAAATATTCTTCAGTCTGTGCTACTGAAATAAGAAGGTGTTGGAATAAGGAATCTTACTTGTGAAAACAAAAATGTGTTTCTTAGTTCTCGTTTAATCTTTTAGAATTACTAGTGTTCAGATCAGAGTTCCTGGGATTTTTAAATTATGTCCTGGATAACTGGCTATTGCTCATGTCAGTGTGTCATGAAATGTCCACAGGGAGTTTCTCAGCTACTGAATCTTCCAGAGACTAACCAAACACAGCACATAATTGGGTCTGAATGTAAAGAATTTAATGAAGGCAGGTTTTGACAGTTCTTCATTCTGTCATGTTTACAGGTTGCTAGTCACCTTCTGAAATATGAACTTGGAATTTCTCCACTACTAATCTATCTGTAATCACATCAAATAGTCACATATTTATCAGTGCCAAGTATCTTCACAGATCTATGGGGGTATAAAAAATGCTCTAGGTGGAATATTGCAAGAAAAAAAATAAATATGTGTAAGTGTTAGAAAGGTACCAGAGAAAAAGCAGTTTCAGTCATGGTATAAAGGGGTGATTCATGGAATAAATCCAAGTGGAGTCAAGGGAATTCAATGGGATATATTAAGAATCAGTGACTTAACAAAAGCTTAGGAAAGTATCAGACATTAACGATCATTGTAGCAGTTTGAGATAATTATGAATTCCAAAAAAAGATATTGGCTTATGTTTGTAAACTGGTCTGTACCTGGGCATGATTAAATTATGATTAGGACTTTGATTGGACCATGTCAGTAGGACATTGAGTCCCCGCCCCTTAGTGGATGGGGACTCACAGATAAAATGCAGAGCAAAGGACAGAGCTGAGTTTTGAGCTAGAGCCCAGGAAGTGAACACACAGGAGAAGAACACAGAGGAATAGCGACAGCTCCTTATACATGGCAGAAGCCACTGAAGAAGAGACAGAGCCATGTGCCTGATAGTCTACAGCTGGTCTTGTGGAGTGAGCACAGCAGCTGATCCCGGAGAGAAACGGGAAGTAACATGCTTTATGGCCTGGTAACTGTAAGCTTCTACCCCAAATAAATACCCTTTATAAAAGCCAACAGATTTCTGTATTTTGCATCAGCACCCCTTTTGACTGACTAATACAATCATTAAGAGAAAAGGAGGGAGGCGGGAGGTGGGGATTGGATGGGGCGCTGGAAGTTGCTGCTAAATGGGCTGACCTAGTACGCTGGAATTTTTGATTCTGAGGTTTTATTCAGCTGATGGAACATCTTATACATTTTGCCTCATACCTGATATCTGGTGATTTCCTGGAGAAGAGTCTGGGAAAGTAATAATGCATTAAAAGATTAGAAAGAATAGGGTTGGAGAGAAGATGATGATTCCAGGTGTGTTATGTTAAACTTCATTGATGGCAAACTCTATTCACTTGTGTATACTTGATGACCTTGATTCACTTTTTTCTTTTTTTTAAAAGATTTATTTATTTATTTAATCCCCCCCCCCCCCCCCCCCCGTTTGTCTGTTCTCTGTGTCTATTTGCTGCGTCTTGTTTCTTTGTCCGCTTCTGTTGTCATTAGTGGCACGGGAAGTGTGGGCGGCGCCATTCCTGGGGAGGCTGCACTTTCTTTTCTCACTGGGTGGCTCTCCTTACGGGTGCACTCCTTGTGCGTGGGGCTCCCCTACGTGGGGGACACCCCTGCATGGTGCGGCACTCCTTGCATGCATCAGCACTGTGCATGGGCCAGCTGCACACGGGTCAAGGAGGCCCAGGGTTTGAAGCGCGGACCTCCCATGTGGTAGACGGATGCCCTAACCACTGGGCCAAGTCCGTTTCCCCGCTTTTTTTTCTAAACAGTGCTATTATTTAACTCTAAAATTTACTGGTCTTTGCTAATTTTGCTCAAATACTTTGCGAGTCTCCACATCATAGAATATGCATCCTTCTGAAGAGTTGGTACTCCCAGCATCATTAAAATGGGTTTCTGAGCAGGATTGTTATTAAGACTGTACTCAATTAAAAAAAAAAAAACATACTAAGAAACCAATTCAAGCAATTCAAAGTTCTGAAAAGTAATCTGGTCTGAATTTATCCTTTCACAACATTTTCTTAATCTGCACTAGTCAGAGAATGGTGTGCAACAGAGGAAAGTAGTTTTCAGAGGCATGAACAATGAAGACAGTACACAAACATATGCTACTTTTAAAAAAAAGTCTTTCAAATACACATAAAATCATACAGGGTCTAAATTAAATTCAAAAGAGATTCTTAGACACACATGTTCAATAATTTGCAATCAAATCCTTATCTAATGAAGGAAGAATATTTCCTTTGGACACAATTTACACCGTAATATTTAGGAATCTAATTATAGATATAGGATGTGTATTTCATACTTGAGGGTTGTATTAGTTAGCCAAAGGGGTGCTGATGCAAAATACCAGAAATTGGTTGGTTTTTATAAAGGGTATCTGTTTGGGTTGGCACTTCCAGATACCAGGCCATAAAGCATAAATTACTTCCCTCACCAAAGTCTATGGCTGCCAATGTCTGTGAGGGTTCAGACTTCCTGGGTTCCTATGTTCCTGGGGCTTGCTTTACTTTGACTTCAAGGTTCCTTCCTTCCTGGGGCTGGCTTCTCTCTCCTCTGTGTGCTGACTTCCCAGGGCTCCAGCTTAAGTCGTCAGCATCTAACTCCAACATCAAAACTCCAACATAAAAAGCCCTCAACTCTGTTCTTTCCCTGGTAAAGAACTCAATCATGCCCAGCTACAGATCAGATTACAAGTATAAACCAATATTTCTTTTTGGAATTCATCAATTATATCAAACTGCTATAAGAGTAAACTGCATTTTTGATTAGATGTTTTTTATATTATCACATAAACAGTGATATAACAATAGATGGTAAAAAAATTGGTTTTTAAAAATGTGGCTTTGATAAGAGGTTCAGATAATTACCAGGAAACCACATATGTATGAATTTAGAAAAAAAAAAAACTTTATATGTAGTCAGAGTGTGCTTTGCAATTTTGCAAAATATATAAACCTAAGTGAAGTAAATTTAATGAAGTTGCTTTTTAAAGATGATGTAGTGTATTAGTCATGGTGTCCATATATAACAAATGATTATATATGTATACACACACACATATATGTATATATAAATTTTAAGAGATATAGTATAGGAATTGGCTCACATGCCTGTAGGTACTGGGAAGTCTGAATTCCAGAGGGCAGGCTGCAAGTTGGGAACTTGATGGTGACATTGAATCATTGAATTCCCCAGCAGAGCTGACTGGCTGAAGTAGAGATAGAGATTCATCTGACTGCTGAAATCCTCAGTTTTTCCTTTGGGGCCTGCAACTGATTAGATGAGGAGATTCCTCTCGTTTTATTATTGTCATTGCTGAGGGAAAACTCTTTTGTTGATTGTAGATGTGATCAGCTATAGATGCAATCAACGAACTAATGGTTACATCCATGAAAGACCCTCACATAGTAATCAGGCTACTGTTTGCTTAATGAAATAACTGGGTACCATAACCTAGCCAAGGTGACACATGAAATTAACTGTCACATACAGTGTCCTTAATTTGCTGTTATTCTGAAACATGGTCTTTGGAAAACTGTCTATAAGCTAGAATAAAATATAAACTGTGCTTAAACTTCCAAAAATGAAGGCAATAACAGCTATAATGATGTTAGACATATTTTTGACATCTTGAAAAAATAGATATTTATAATATTATTACTAAAATTCTGATAACTATTGTAAGGTCATAAGTATGTTTTAATTTTCTTTAATAGTAATTTAAAAGTTAGTTTTTGTTACAAATACATTTTTTATTTTTATTTTTAGGAGGTATCAGGGCTTGAACCCAGGACCTCATACATGCAGAACAGGCACTCAGCCACTGAGCTACACCCAATCTCTGAATTTTGGGTTTTGACCTCTAGGACAGTCTAGATCAGTGGTTCTCACAGTGTGGTCCCGGGAATTGGTAAGAAACAGAATTTTTCAGATTGTAACTCCACCTACTGAAGCAGAAACGCTGGACATGATGAATTAACAGAAGCGGACAAAGAAGATGCAGCAAAGAGACACAGAGAACAGACAACTGGGGCGGGGGAGGAGGAAGGGAGAGAAATAAATAAATAAATGTTTAAAAAACAAACGAACAAAAAAACAAGCCTCCCAGGTGATTCTGATACACATTCAAATGAGAACTTCTGGTATAGAAGTATAGAAGGACTTGTGATCTTTCTTGTCTCATTTGAGAGATGAAAAAATAATGATGAGTTTTTGTCTCAGACATTGGTCCTAGTTCTTGTTTGTGTAACCAGGTTGCTAAAGAATAACCATGGGCACTGATCCTCAGACAAAAATAATCAAAGTTTCATCTTTGGTTGCTTTCAAGTTGGTGAATTGGAGCCCAAACCACAGTAATAATACAAAAGGACTGCAGGGAAAAAATGTTTATTTGATTTCTAGAAAAAAAGAATTATGAAAGAGATTAATAATTGCCACTGGACTTTGTGCCAGATGATTATAAGGAAACAAGGTGGTCTAGAAGAAAATAAATCAGTGACCTAAAATAGAAAGTATTTTATCCTTTGGTTTATTTGGGGGAAACATATCTTAGGAATCTGTGCTAGAATTTTAAGAATGCTAAATATTCTCTTAAATCAATAACACAAGGAACATGGAGGGAAATATGTTATTTGTAGAAGAGATTGGTTTTTCATTGCCTATTTTAAGTAGGAACAAGTAAATAAATGTATTTAAAACAGACTATTTGAGGCCTAGTGATTTTAGAAAGTACTGCTGTGAAGTCCTAAAGCCAAACTCTATTGTTGGAAATAAACTCGGACCTGTTGTACCCTTAACTCCAAGTTAAATACCCTTTCTTGGATCACATTGTCATTTAAAGTACAGTGAAGCAAATGTAATTGTGAAGTCCTCTTGTAGTTGGCCTTTAATAGTTTCAAGAATAATGAATTTTGCATGTCATGTTGTATCCTGTGAAAATAGTTACTAAACTAATTTATATAAGTGGATGAACTTTATTCAAACACCATAAAATATCTGAAAAAAAATCTCCAAGTCAATGCCTGGCTTCTCCCATTGAACTGAACCACTGAATGTGATTTAATTGTTTAAAAAGGCTGAAGTTACAAGCGCAATAGATTTTCTTTGTTTAGAGTAAAATTATGTGAACAATAGTTATGGAACTCTTATGGTAGTATATTTATATTGAACTTTGGTTACTGAATGTCTAGTGTATAAGGAGGTTTGTCCTGAGTTCTGAACTCTAATTTAAATATTTGTATATGCTACTTAAAAGAAACTTTGGAATTTTACACACTTGAAAGAAGCTGTGTGATTTGGTATTCAAGTTGAAATCGTCTAATTTGAAAAGGTAAGCATAAACAGATTGAGATAGATTTTTTTTTTAACTTTAGTAAAAGTAGATATGAAACCAATACTATGTTTACTTTATTTCTAAATTAAGTTAAATCTGGCTCTATGCCCATACCACCTGGCTCCATTCCTCCCTTTGTTGGATGGAACGAAAGTCCTGTGCCTGGGCATTCGAGGTGGTCATCATAGTTACCACTGATGTCAAGGACTTTACAGCCCTGCTGTTTCAGGCACTGTTGTCCCTTTCAGAGCCCAAACCATCTGCTAACTCATTTGCCCTCACTCTCAAAGCCAAGTGACTAAGGCTCAGAATCCAGAAAGCACTCTACTTTCTGCTTAAGGCTACTTCTCCCTCCTGAGATGCTGCTCATGAGCTGAGCACAGGTCCTCACAGAGCCTGGCTTCAGATTATCAGTCTCAGAGGAAATAAACCCTTCAAACCCAGCCTTGAGCTGTGCCCCATTTCTGGGCTAGAGTAGCCTGTCTCCTCACGTCACAGGTAGAACTGTGGCATGTTTCCTGGATTGGCCCAGGCAGATAATTTTTAAAAAAGATTTAATTAATTAATTTCTTCCCACCCCCTCATTGTTTGCTGTGTCCATTCATTGTGTGTGCATCTTCCTTTTTCAGAAGGCATTGGGAACCTGCTGTGGGAAAACAGTAAGGAACGTGGTTTGAAGTTGAAACGTTTCCATAACACCGACAAAAAGTGAGGGCTTAGGAAGATTGGGCCTTGACTAGATGGAACACCGTCTGGTTAGCATGAAAAAATGTTTGTGTGAGGAAGCATTTGAACTTTGTATGACCTGTACCTTATTATTATAAATGTTGCACCTGTCCCTTATTATAGTAAATAACAAACAGCTGCTGTTAGTTCCTAAATAAATAAGATGTGAAAACTAGGGTTGAGGCTCTCAGTTTCAGAACCTGTGAATCCCCTGGTCCCATCTTTATTTCCTCTCTTGTGTCTTTCCTTCTGTTCTTTTATTTCTTCCGTTCTGCATCACCTTCCCTTCATGCAAACCTATTGCTGAGCTGGTCTCATGGGAACCGATCCCAGGTTTTAGGTGGGACCTCCCATGTGGTAGGAATATCACATAAGCCACATCTGCTTCCCCTGTTTTGTTTTTAAAGAGAAGTTTCTGAAACACAAAGAGGTAAATTTCCCCCTTACCCCAGTCAAGGATAAACTGAGGACACAGAGGCTTGTTCAGTCTTTAGGAAAAGGTACAGATGGAGAGGAGTGAACACTCATCATTCTTTTTTTTGCCTTTATGTGCAGACACTATTCCAACTTTGCAGGGCAGGTAGCTGAGAGGAGGACTAGAAAGAGCAATAAATCACCATCTTGGATGGGACTCCTTACCATCCCCAGTCCCTCTCGGTGGGAATAACTGGATGAGCTCATCAGTGGGCTCAGATCCACCAAACACAAGAGCCAGATTAGAGCAGAGCACATCAGACCAGTTAGTGGCCACAACCACCTGCCACTGTGGACTTGATCAGGTTGTGCTAAGTACCTCCTGAGACTGGGTTTTGCCACAAGCTGGCTTGGCTAGGTCTATATCCTCTGCCTAATGCTTGCTGCCATCCTCCCCTGCAGGTTAGGCTCCTCTCAGGCCAGAGTTATTCACATAATTACTTAAAATATTTCAGAAGTGGAAAAACTAAATGAAAAAATGTCTCCTCTTTCTCTCCAATGTAGTTCTCAGAGATAAACCATTTTAGGTAATAGGTAGGTATAAATCCTTCCGGATAGTCTTCTACACATGTAGTATATATAAACATACAAAATGCATAGTTTTATAAAGAAAAAATGGAATTATGCTATATATATAATGTAAGATTTAAAAAATTTTTTTATCATGGGCATCTTTCCAAGTCAGCACATAGATTTACCTTGGTTTTTGTAATGCATTTTCCCATTATATGGATCTGTTTTAATTTATGTAGCATTTCTTTTGAGGGACCTTTAGGTTGTTTTTATATGTTTATTAGTATTGCAAACAATGCTGCAGTGAATAACCTTAACTATTTAGCCTAGATCAGAGACTGGTCCATATATAACTAGACTAACTGCTTGAGAACAATTAGTCAGGACTGAGTCTAGAGCATCTGTTGTCTAGATTTCTCTGAATCTGCCCATCCATGGATTAGGTTGTCTCAGGTTAAAACTGCCTGAAGCAAGCTAAGGTGAAGAAGTGAATAAAATGAGTTGAAATAGTTTTGTGGAGTGTTTCTTTTGTTCTGGTAAGAATGAAATACTTTTGCATGCATGAACTATGAATTGTGTAATTTGGGTGATTTTTGCATAAATGTTCTTATATTTGCATTTAAAACTGGCATTGTGCTACATCAACAGTAAAATTCATGCTAATGATTTACAATTTTACCTTTACTTAAAACATCACTAAATAGCAAATAAAAAAATACCATGGCAAGTCAAGCAACTGCAGAAAAAAGGAAAAAGGTTTATAGTTTAGTACCTTTAATGGCACCTTTTCCCTGCTTTTTGAAAATGGGCCCCTGCATTTTCATTTTGTACTGGGTCCTGGAAATTATGTAGTCTCTTTTGTGCCTCTGCCAACTCTAAGCTGTGCACAGATGTCAACAATCCTTTCTCCTTGTTTGGCTGTTATGAAGTTGTACATGAAGGAGAATATGGCAGCCAATTTGAAATGACCACTGTCTCCCATAGTATTCACTTCAGATGAATATTTAAAAAATGCATCAGAAGAAAAAACTTAACTAGAATTTTGAGAATATATGGTTCCACTAAGAGGACACTGGACCACAGAAGTACAATAGGTCAGGTTCTTGCAAAGTTGGCATTTTCCTTAAGTTGGTGGGAAACAATATATATATATACACACACACACACACACACTAAGTTATTTATGCTGTTGATTAACTTCAGAGGGAAATTGCAATAGACAATGGGGTTAGGTATAAATTCTCAATATCAGTTCTTATGGTAGAGGAGAGGAATAAGAAGAGGTATTTCTCTTTTCAGTTAAGCTAAAGGAGATGAAAAGAGGCAAGGTTTTTGTTTTTCCTTTTTTTATTTTTTATTTTTATTTTTAAAATTTATTTCTCTCCCTTCCCACTCCCCAGTTGTCTGCTCTCTATGTCCATTTGCTATATGTTCTTCTGTGTCTGCTTGTATTCTTGTCAGGGGCCCGGGAATCTGTGTCTCTTTTTGTTGCATCATCTTGCTGTATCAGCTCTCCTTGTGTGTGGCGCCACTCCTGGACAGGCTGCACTTTTTTCACACCGGGTGGCTCTCCTTACGGGGTGCACTCCTTGTGCGTGGGGCTCTCCTACAAGGGGGACACCCCTGCAGGGCACGGCACTCCTTTTGCACACACCAGCACTGTGCATGGGCCAGCTCACCACAAGGGTCAGGAAGCCCTGGGTTTGAACCCTGGACTCCCATGTGGTAGGCAGATGCTCTATCAGTTGGGCCAAATCCACTTCCCAGGCAAGGTTTTTAAAGGGAAGTCTGGTTTGCCTTTTTTCTTAGCAATAGGCATTTGGGCTAGAATTAAAGGAAACAGTTGATTTTTGCCATAGACACTACTTAGCTTTGTCTTTTGAAGAAGTATCTCATGCTGTCCAATGACTGGTACTCGTGTGTTCTGTCCAGTGCTTCTGGTGAACTGGCACTCTTGGGCAACTGATTTTATTCAGGATTAGTGCACCAAGCTGGACATTCCTTTAGCTTTAATAGCTGTGGGAGTGATCAGAACTACAGAGTAAAGTTTTTATATTTTGGCTGTAATTGGGCAACTCCTGGTAATTTCTTTGACTGTTTTTACCAGGCGTTGTCTTTTGAAAACCCGTTTGGCTTAGCTGGTTAGGGCATCCCTCCCCAGATCAGTGCCTTGGTGAAGTCCATGAAGGACTTTCCACTGCACTGCTCCTGGCAGGTAGACTTGAGCATTTCCAACAAGCCACCCATTAGTTTCCCGGGTAAACCCCAAGCTAGCTGTGCTGGTTTGTTCACCCTCGGTACACTATGGAACTTTAAGTACTGGTACAGGCGCTGGAATAATGGGTAGGAGGGAAACCTAGGTTTGTGCTGCTGCTTTAGCACCTGCGTTGGATTGAGCATTTCTTTTTGCTTTAGCAGTGTTTGTTTTCTGATGCTCTGGATAATGCATAACTGCTATTTCCTGAGGTTAACAGTACGGTTTCTAAGTAAATTTAAGATTTTGCCTGTATTTAATAGTTGACTTACTGCTAGTAAGCAAGCCTTGTTCTCGTTACACAGCAGAGTGAGTGTGAAGGACAAGGAAAGCATACTTAGAGTCTGTGTAAATATTAGCCCGTTTCCCAGATGTCGGCTTTAAACTTCGGGTATGGGCAATTAGCTCTTCTTTCAGGGCTGAAATTTCAGGGGGAAGAGTTCTGGCTTCTATGGTTTCAAATTGAGAAACCACTGCATAGCCTGCCTTTTTAGTCAGGGAGAGTTAGTTGAGAGTCACTGAGGTAAGAAATGTCATGAAGAGTTGACATCTGATCTTGGTACTAAATGGACAAGAGGGGGTGCTTTTATAGATATACAGTGATGCCTAAGCCAAAGGTTCTTCTCTTAGGAGGTGGCACATCTAAAGTGGTGACAGATAATGCTAATCAGCTATTTCAATAGTAATTCTTTGTTTTCCTTTCACAAACAAGCTTCTAGAGAAAGGCTTCATTTCTTCCCCCCCTCATCTCACCTTCCCTGGTATCTTGTGATAGGATCCCGGGTACCCTTATTAAATCTAAAGTATTTTTGTCATTCTTGTCTCACCTAGTGTCTCAGTTGAAAATATTTTGGTGGGACATTCTTTTCTGTTTGAAACCCTTCTTTCTCTTGAATCTACCCCTGCATCTCTCTGCTTCTTGCTGCCAGCTTTTTCTCAAGGTCAGTCTTAGCTCCTGATTCACTTTATGTGTATGAACATTTATATTTTCATGTCTCAGTCTAGACGGCTGATGCAAAACCTTTTTGGGTAGTGAATTTTTGAGTATATGATGAATGATAGATCCTTTCCAAGATAAAGTGAACATGCTGACAAAAGCTTACAAAATTTTTAGATTAAAGGAACCTAAGGAGACTAATCATGAAATTTATAATCATGGAATTTATAAAAATTTTATAGCTTACAAAACTTTTAGGAGATTAAAGGAACCTAAGAAGACTAATCATGGAATTTATAGGATGCCAGGTTGAGAACTTCCTCTAACCTGCTCTTGCTGGTCAATTTCAACCACACCTATGGATTTAGCCATACCAATAACCCCTAAATCTTGTCTATAGGTCAGTTTTAGCTCTGTATATCCATCTATCTTCAGACATTCCTACTGCATGTCCCAAGGACACCTTGATTTAGTATGCCCAACATGGAACTCACTGCTCTCTCAATCATCACCAGTTCTTCCTTCTCCTTTCACTTGTGTGCACTTCTGCAAACTCTGTCTAGGTGAATAGCATCATCATTCCCTGAGCTGTGCAGTCCAGAGTCCTGGGTGTCAGCTGGTATTTCTTTCTTCCTCTCCTTGTACATTCCAAATCAACTATCTTATCCTGTCCCAAGAGACTGCCACTTCTATTATCTTTACCTCATTCTCAGTGCCAAAGCTGCTCCATCATCCTCTTCCCATTGCCTTTATTGGTGCATTTTAATGTCATTCTTGGATTTCCCAGAATGAAAGTGGGAGATAAACTTGAATAAAGTGGTAAATGCTTGGAACAGCCCTTCAGAGAATGGATGAGTTTGCTGACTTGGGATTGCTGAGTGGCACTGGGGATCCTGTCAGTTCTTTAGAAGAAGCACCCTCCCCTTCTTGACTTAAATTCCTCATGATAAAGGCAGAGTTAAAAAAGTTATTATTACATAATATCTTTTTCCCTAACCTAAAGATTGTTATTAAGTTTCTCAATGCCTTTTCTTTTTTTTTTTAAAGATTTATTTAATTTCCCCCCCTTCCCCGGTTGTCTGTTCTCTGTGTCTATTTGCTGTGTCTTGTTTCTTTGTCTGCTTCTGTTGTCGTCAGTGGCATGGGAAGTGTGGGCGGCGCCATTCCTCGGCAGGCTGCGCTTTCTTTCGCGCTGGGCGGCTCTCCTTATGGGTGCACTCCTTGTGCGTGGGGCTCCTCTATGCGGGGGACACCCCTGCGTGGCAGGGCACTCCTTGCGTGCATCAGCACTGCACATGGGCCAGCTGCACATGGGTCAAGGAGGCCCGGGGTTTGAACCGTGGACCTCCCATGTGGTAGACAGACACCCTAACCACTGGGCCAAGTCCGTTTCCCTCAATGCCTTTTCCTTGACCAGTTAGATGGGTTCACTTCCTTTAATTTCCACACATTTTCATCTGCATTACTCTCTTTTGAATACTTTCAATATTTTCCTCAAACATTTTAATATTTAATCCAGAACTGGATGTTGGAGCCTGGTGGTTTAATGAATTCAACAATTACATATTCTTTGTCTTCAAAAAACTGGAGAATTTGTGGGAGAAGGAGCTAGAAAAGCTGATTATCTTTACACATGACTCAATTAGGAAGAGCAATGTAAGGCAATATAATGAACTATAATAAAATATTGAATTATATATATTTATAGATAGTCAGGTATCAGCATGTCTGGCATTGGGATGGTTAGAAAGAAGTGTGGACAATTATTAACTATTGGTTAAGTATTGGCTAGATACAGACCAGCGATTTCTGGAGTTTCAGCAATGTTGTAATAGAAACTATTATGGCAGCTGAAAGAATGACTGTTTGAGGTGACTCACTTTCATAGTGATACTTCTAGTTTTAGTTTTCAGTTGTGCTCTGAATAGCCCCATTGGGGAGGGAGACCCAGCTAGAATGAAGTGGGTTGGGTTCTCACCTCTTACTTCAATAGGAGCAGTTGTGGCTTCATTTATTTATTTGTTTTCTCTGTAACACTGCATTTGAATACTGAGTTCTAGGAAAAATATAAGGAAAATCACTGCTATGAATGATGAATAAAGTTATAAAGAATGTCTTTTGATTATTTGGGTTCTTCCCACAAAGTCAAAAATTTAAGATGCCATTATAGACAGCATTATTTATCTTTACTATATGATAGTATGATGTGTATGTGTTGAGAGTTCTAAGACAAGTTTTTACTATTTAGGTCTCAACTGAAAAATTCCCTTCCTTTTCCCTAGCTGTAATTTTACAGAATCATAGATTTTAGCAGGAAACAAAATTCAAGAAAATATCTGGGCCAGCCTTCTGACTTTGGCAGGTAAGTTATACTTATTTTCATTTTATAGATGTCACATCTGATGTTCAAAAAAGTGACTTGCTCAAGATGTGTTATAGGAGTGAGAGCCAATAAAAATTAAATCTTTCATGTATATTTGTATGTATTTTGCATTAAATATGCTTGAGTGTTCAATACTGGTTAATACCCAGCAAATATGAATATATCAGTGGATTAAATTTATACAGTTTCAATATAGGAGTACTTTCTTATGTAATAGCCAGCTGTCATCAATATATTTAAACTCTATAATGAATATTTTTCTCTCCTTTTTACTTTAACAGAAACTGGCTGTCACTTGTGGTAACTGCTTTCTCTGCAGCTTCCTAAATGAAATCTATACTTTCTCCCACTTCAGGAAGGCATTTGAAGATGTCTTACATCTTTCTTTTTTCTAGTGCCACATTCTGACCTGAATGATCACTCCTGAATAAGTCATATCTCTGCCTTCTGAGACTTATCCTATTCAGCTATGCCTTATTTTGTCCCTCTCAGTGTTATCGTTTCCCAACCTCCATCTCCACCAAGTACTTCTTCTCATTCAATGACCACTTAAAAACTGGTTAATTATTTTCCTATCTACCCTAAGTCTTGTCATTATCTTGGTGACTTCAAGTGCACACCAACAACCCACTCATTTCCTAGAAGTACCTTGACTTCTTTACCTCCATTTACCTTCCTCTGCACTTCATTTTAACCAATTGTCTGTAGATATATCTGAGACATCACAAAGAATTGTCCCATCTCTGACTAAAAACAAGCATCCACTTTGGAGCAATGCACCAATCCTTCTAGACATTTTGAGATATTCCTGCTCTATACTCTTCAACCTTATAGAGAATTTGTGACTGAGACTGCTAGCTATGTGACAAATATTAATATTGCCCTTCCTTAATGTAAAGATTTTTGCTAGCAAGAGACTGCACATTCAAGTATTATGTTTCTTATCCTCTCTTGCATTTAGGTGGGGCACTGTGACTAATTATTGCCAACAGATCCTGAATGTAAGTGATATGTGACAGTTCCAGGTCCAGGTGATTAAGAAACAATTGCTAGTTCTGGGAAGATGGCATCAGGGTAGCAGGTAGGGCTCAAAATCTAGCACCCAACAATGTAAAATTCAAAATATCCAGCATCCAATAAAAAAAAATCACAAAGCATGCAATAAGATAGGAAATTATGACACATTACCGGAATAAAAACCAATGAATAGAAAAAGACCTAGAAATAATTAAACCAATAGTGAAATTAGAATAAAGTAATATAAAATATGCAATAAAAAAGAAAGAAAGATAGGGGGAAAAACAACAAAAAACAAATAGGACAAAGAGAAACAAATAGCAAGTAGTTAGTTTAGAGTTCCAGGAAGATGGGGTCAGAGTAGGCAGGCAGGGCTCAAATCTCTCACAAAAATGAAGGAGAAAGGAGGGAACTGCTTCGGTGGTCAGCAGACCAGGACAGTCCTGTGCAACTCCCAGTAGGGTGAGGGACAGAAAGATGAAGAACCTGAAACAAAAAACGTGAGTTACTAAACCCTTTGGGGGTCCATTCCCCCACCCTCAAGACATTAAATCTGTTTAAAACTCCTGGTTCATCGCACCTGACTGAGAGGGGGAGAGATGTCTTCTTTTCTGTCAGCTGTTATAAGGGAAGATGGAGGGTGAGTCAAAGGGCTTCCCTTCAGAGAACTCAGCCAGCAGAACCAGCTTTGAATCTTGGCTCTGGCCAGACCAGAAACATGGTACAGCAGAGGTTGAAAGGAACACCTCCATGGAAAGGTTTTCTGATTAGTGCCATTTGCTGGCTGGCCAGGAAAATGCAAGCAGAAAACTCGCTTTAGGTCTCTCTTTAGTCCCACCCATGGGAGAAAATCTACTCCCCATTAGACCTTGACCTGGCTTTGATAAGTTAATCTGGGTAATTTTAAAGACTTAGAATAGGTTGAAAGAAATATCAAAGGAGAACTATAGGAAAAAAAAAACAACAAAAAAAAAACTAGGCAAAAGAGGGAAATTGGCCATCAGAGTAAATTTACTAACATATTCAGATGCCTAGACATCAGCAAAAAACTACAAGCCATACTAGGAAACAGGAAAAGATGGCCCAGCCAAAGGAACAAACCAAATACCCTAAAGAAATTCAGGATTTAAGACATCTAATCAATGATAATCACACAAACCTCCTAAGTCAATTCAAAGAATTGAAGGAAAATATGACTAAAGAGATAAAGCATATTAAGAAGACACTGGGTAGGGAAGGGGATTTGGCCCAATGGAGAGGGCATCTGTCTACCACATGGGAGGTCCAAAGTTCAAAGCCAGGGCCTCTGACCCGTGTGATGAGGTGGCTCACACCCAGTGCTGATGTGCATGATGAGTGCTGTGCCACACAGGGGTGTCCCCTGAATAGGGGAGCCCCACGCGCAAGAAGTGTGCCCCGTAAGGAGAGCCACCCAGTGTGAAAAAAGTGCAGCCTGCCCAGAAAAGGCACTGCACACAGGGAGAGCTGACGTAGCAAGATGACACAACAAGAACAGACCACAGATTATGGGTGCCACTGACAAGAATACAAGTAGACACAGAAGAACACACAGCAAATGGACACAGACAGCAGACAACTGGGGGGGGGCGGGGAAGGGAGAGAAATAAATAAAAAATAAATATTAAAAACAAGAAGACACTGGGTGAACATAAATAATGATTTGAAAGTGCACAAAGAAAAGTAGCAGAGCTTATGGGAATGAAAGACATGATGGATGAGAATAAAAATATATTAGAAGCACATAACAGCAGATTTTAATTGTTTGAAGACAGAATTAGTTATTTTGAGGACAGAACATCTGAACTGGAAAAGACAGGAGAACAGAACGAGAAAAGAATGGAAAAAAAATGGAACAGAGTCTCAGGGAATTGAATGATAGCATGAAATGCATAAACACATGCATTATCAGTATACCAGAAGGGCAAGATAACAAAAAAGAGGCAGAAAGAACATTTGAGAAAATAATGGCCAAAAACTTCCCAACCCTTCTGTAAAGCATAAATATCAATATCAAAGAAAGACAACATACCCCAAACAAAATAAATCCAAATATACCTACTTCGAGACAACTACTATTCTGAATGACAAATATAGAGATAAAGAGAGGATTCTGAAAGCAGCAAGAGAAAAGCAAAGCATTACATACAAGGGAACCTCAATAAGATTAAGTGCTGACCTCTCATCAGAAACCACAGAGGTAAGAAGAAAGTGGTATGATGTATTTAAGGTACTGAAAGAGAAAAACTGCCAGCCAAGAATTCTGTATCTGGCAAAACTGTCCTTCAAAAATGATAGTGAGTTTAAAATCTTTACAGAAAAATAAAAACTGAGAGAGTATGTTACCAAAAGAACAGAATTACAAGAGATATTAAAACCTGAAAGGAGAAAACTAGGGCATGTGTATTAGTCAGCTAAAGGGGTGCTGATGCAAAATACCAGAAATTGTTTTTTTTTAATAAAGGGTATTTATTTGGGGTAGGGGTTTATAGATACCAGGCCATAAAGCATAAGTTACTTCCCTCACCAAAGTCTATTTGGAGCAAGATGGCTGCCGATATCTAGAGGGTTCAGGCTTCCTGAGTTCCTATGTTCCTGGGGTTTGCTTTTCTCTGGGTACTGGTTCCTTTTTCCTCTGTGTGCTGCTTCCCGGTGCTCCATCTTAAGTCTTCAGCATCAAACTCCAACATCAAAACTCCAACATCAGAAAACCGTCAACTCTGTTCTTTGCCATGCCATTTATCCCTTGGTGGATAGGGACTCAATGCCCTAATCATAACTCAATCACGCCCAGGTACAGATCAGATTGCAAACATAATTCAATATTTCTTTTTGGTATTCATTAATAATATCAAATTGCTACAGCATGAGACTTGGAGAAGAGTATAGAAATGAAGATTATTAGAAAGGGTAAATTAAAGGGTAAAAGAAAGACAGACAATAGTAATATATGAGAATGGAAAACCAATGGATAAAATGGACAAAGTAAGTAATTCTTTTACAATAATAACATTGAGTGTTAATGGCTTAAATTCCCCAACCAAAAGATATAGACGGATAGACTAGATAAAAAAAATATGAACGATTCATATGCTGTCTGTAGGAGACTCATCTCAGACCCTAGGGCACAACCAGGTTAAAAGTGAAAGGCTGGGAAAAGATATTCCACACAAATAGTAACCAAAAAAGAGCTGGCATAGTGATACTAATATTGGACAAAATAGATTTTAAATGCAAAACTGTTATAAGGGGTGAAGATGGTCAGAATATATTACTTAAAGTGTCAATTCATCAAGAAAAAAAATATAATAAAAACTAATGCACCTAACCTGGTACCCCAAGATACACGAGGCACACACTGGGAAAACTGAAGGGAGAAATGGATGTTTCTACCATATTGGAGAGGTCAATGTACCACTCTCAGCATTGGATAGAACATCTGGACAGATGATAAACAGAGAGCTTGAATAATATAAATGATCTAGATCTAACAGACATTTATAGAGCATTATACTCCAAAACAGCAGAATATACATTCTTTTCAAGTGCTTATGGATCCTTCTCCAACATAGACCATATGTTGGGTCACAAGACAGGTCTCAATAAATTTAAAGGATTGAAATTATACAAAACAATTTCTCTGATCATAACAGAAAAAAAAAAAGCTGGAAATCAATAATGGAAAGAAAAAGGGAAAATACATAAATATATGGGGATTAAACAACACACTCTTAAATAATCAATGAATCAAAGAAGAAATTGCAAAAGAATTCAGTAAATATATATTTTTTTGGGGTTGCATGACAACCAGGGCATTTATTTGGAGTCTTAGAATTGCAATACAGAGAGCACAGATTCAGGGAGCAACCCAAACTTTGCCCCATCTTGGGGAGTAAATATCTTGAGATGAATGAAAATGAGAACACAACATGTTAAAACCTATAGGACACTGCAAAGGCTGAGAGGGAAATTTACGGCCCTCAATTTTTATATTAAAAAAGAAGAAAGAGTTAAAATTGATGATCTAACTGCACACCTGGAAGAACTATAACAAAACCAGCAATAATCCCAAACCAAGCTGAAGGAAAGAAATAGTAAAGATCAGAGCAGAAATCAATGAAATTGAGAACAACAACACAAAAGAGAGAATCAACAAAACCAGAAGCTGGTTCTTTGAGAAGATCAACAAAATCCTCAAAAGCCTTTGCTAGACTGACAAAGAAAAAAGAGAGAAGATGTGAATAAATAAAATCAGAAATGAGCAGGGGAACTTTACCACTGCTCCCACAGAATGAAGAGTGATCATAAGAGGATACTATGAACAACTGTACACCAAAAACTAGACAATGTAGATGAGAAGGACAAATTCCTAGAAACACACAAACAACCTACATTGACCCTAGAAGAAATAGAAGACCTCAACAAAACTACCACAAGTAAAGATATTGAAAGAGTCATCAAAAACCTCCCAAAGATGAAAAGCCTGGGACCAGATGGTTTCACAGATGAATTCCACAAATCATTTAAAGGTGATCTAATATCATTCTTGCTCAAGTTCTTCTAAAATATTGAACAGGAAAGGATGCTACCAGACTCATTCTATGAAGCCAGCATCACCCTAATACAAAAACCAGATAGAGATATGAAAAAAGTACAGACCAATATCTCTAATGATTATAGTTGCAAAACTTCTCAACAAAATACTTGCAAACTGAATACACAGTCACAGTTAAAAGAATTATACATTGCAATCAAGTGGATTTTCCCCCAGATATGCAAGGATGGTTCAACACAAGAAAATCAATTAGTGCAATATACACATTAATAAACTGAAGAAGAAAAATCACAAACTCCTCAAATTGATGCAGAAAAGGCATTTGAGAAAATACAGAAATCCTTTCTTGATTAAAAAATACTCCAAAATGTAGGACTAGAAGGAAACTCTTAACATGATGAAGTGATAAATTAAAAATGCACAGCCAGCACTGTACTCAAAGTGAAAGAATTAAAGCTTTCCTGCTGAGAGCGGAAACAAACAAGGATGCCCACTATGAATACTGATATTTAACATTATGCCAGAAGTTCTAGATGGAGCAATTAAGAAAGAAAAAGAAATAAAAGGCAGCCAAGTGGGAAAGAAGAAGTAAAACTTTCACTATTTGCGGATGATATGACCCCATATCCAAATAAAACTACAAATAAAACTACAATAACTAATAGATGAGTTCAGCAAAGTGGCAAGATAGAAAATTAATAAGCAACAATCATTAGAGTCTCTATACACTACAGATGAGTAATCTGAGAAGGAAATCAGAAGAGAAATTCCAGTTATAATAGCACCTAGAAGAATTAAATATTTAGGAATAACTTTACCATGGACATAAAGGACATATATTCAGAAAACTACAAAACATTGCTTAAAGAAACCAAAGAAGACTTTAATAAATACAATGACATTCTCTGTTCATTGACTGGAAGTCTAAATATTTTTAAGATGTCAATTCTATACAAATTGATTTACAGATTCAATGCATTTCCAATAAAAATCCCAATAGCCTTTTTTTTTTTTTTTTTCAGAAATGGAAAAGTCAATTATCAAGTTTATTTGGAAGGGTAAGGGCCCTGAATAGTCAAGAATGTCTTTAAAAAAGAAAGAAGTTGGAGGACTCTCACTCCTGACTTTAAAGTGTATTACTTAGCTATAGTGGTAAAAACAACATGGGACTGGCAGAAAGACGGTTACATTGACCAATGGAACCAGTCTATGGTCAAGTGATTTTTGACAAGGCTGTCAAGCTCTCCCAGTGGGGCCAGAATAGTTTATTCAATAAATGGTGCAGGGAGAATTGGATAGCCACATCCAAAAGAAAGAAAGAGAACCTTTATGTCACACCTTATATAGTAATTAACTCAAAATGGATCAAGGACCTAAATATAAAAGTGACAAACATAAATCTCCTAGAAAAAATGTAGGCAAACATCTTCAAGATCTTGTGGTGGGTGGTAGTTTCTTAAACCTTACAACCAAACATGAGCAACAAAAGAAAAATTATATAAATGGGACCTCCTCAAAATTAAACACTTTCGCACCTCAAAGTACTGTGTCAAAAGTGTGCAAAGGCAGCTGATTCAAATTGAGAAAATATTTGGCAATACATATCTGATAAGGGTTTAATATCCATGATATATAAAGAGATCATAAAACTCAACAATAAAATGACAAACTACCCAATTAAAAAATGGGCAAAGACTGGAATAGACATTTGTCCAAATAAGAAGTACAAATGGTAAAAAAGCACTTGAAAAAATATTCAACATCAATAGTGATTAGGGAAATGCAAATCAAACTACAATTTCACACCTATTAGAATGACTGCTATTAAAAAGTTAGAAAACTGTAAATGTTGGAGAGGATGTGGAGAGATGGAACATTTATTCACTGTTGGTGGGAATATAGAATGGCACAACCACTGTGGAGGGCATTTTGGCAATTCCTAAGGAATTTAATATAGACTTGCCCTGTGACATGGCAATACCACTACTAGTTACATACCCAGAAGAACTGAAAGCAGTGGCACAAACAGACACCTGCATACTGATGTTCACTGTGGTATTATTCACAATTGCCAAAAGATGGAAACAACCTCAGTGTCCATCAACTGATGAATGAATAAACAAATTGTGGTGTGTATCATGACGGAATATTATGCAGCTATAAGAAGAAATGAAGTCATGAAGCATATGACAACATGGATGAACCTGGAGGACATTATGTTGAGTGAAGCAAGCCAGACAGAAAAGGACAAAAACTGTATGATTGTGCTATTATGGACTAAGTATATTGTGTAAATTTATGGAGTTATGAATTAGAATACCGGTCACCAGAAAATAGAATGAGGGTAGAGAATGGAAAGCTAAGGGTTAATCTGTACAGAACTGGGAAAAAGGTTGTTTGTAAATCTTTGGAAATGAATAGAAATGGTGAAAGCACATCATAGTGTTTGTAACTAGCAGAGCTATTATATGGGTATGTCAGAGATTGAAAGGGAAAGTCTAAGGACATGTATATTACTCGAAGGAAAGCTAAAAAATATAACATGGATCTGTAAAACATAGTGAAGTCTTATGTGAAATATGAATATGGATAATGTTGCTTAAATAAGACTGTCTTTACAAAAATATAAATACAAATAAACTAGAAAGACAGAAACAGAATAGCATCTAAGTATGGCAGGGGAAGCATAGAGAGATTGAGAGATGATGAGGATTTTTTTGTTTATTTGTCTGGTTTTTGTTTTCATATATCATTATTATTATTGGAATAATGAAAATGCTTTAATAATGATTGAAGTGATGAAAGCACAACCATGTGATTATATCAGATGCCACTGATTGTACTCTTTGGATAGTTTTATGTTCTATTAATATGTATCAATAAAATAATCTGCTAAAAAAAATAAGTAATTGCAGCTTCTCCAGTGTGGTGACTGAATGTCATGTCCAGGGGTGACCTTGGAAAGCAAACGTTGAAATGTCAGGTCATCTGTTAACCTGTATCTCTGAATGCCTGTTAGAACAGATTCCCCTCACCCATTGTAATCAGAAGTACCTGAATGAGCAAGTTATTGTGTTAAGGCAGTGGAAGATTGGTGTTTATTACAGCAGTCAATATTGCTCTCATTATCATTCATAACTAAATATCTCTTTCCTTGGACATCCCTTGCTCACTTTCTTCACTTTTTTTTGTACCCAGCTCAGATTCTTTGGTTAGCACTTTAAACAATTTCTTGCTAAGCCTGAACTAGGCAAATCTTTGTCTTTGCCTTCTTCCTGCTGGGAAAAACACAAACTTAGATCAATCTAACCATGCACTATTTTGCTCATGTCTCTGCTATTCGGTGCAGCTAGAGAAAATCACAGCCATAAGATTTGTACCACTACAAATTCACGGTCTCCAACCTCACATGGATACTCAAGGTTTTCCCAGTTTTTTCTACTTTTCAAGTCAAATTCTCCTCAATGTTTATTTCAAGCATTATTTATCTCCTGTAAAACATTGTGTATGGAACCATCACCCATCTCACACCTACCTAGTCTAAGTTGACAATTTTATATCCTAACTATATCTTGAATCTTCTTTATTTCTCTCTAGCCCACTGCATCTTCCCTACTGAAGGCACCTTCATCCATTATTCCAACAGCCTCCTGGCTGGCCTCCTTACCTCCTGTCTTGCCCCGCTTCAACCTCTTCTCCACACTGCAGCAGCAAGTTCATTCTCAAATACTAATTTTATTATATCACTCCCCTACATAAAGGCTTTAGTGTTTCTCCATTGCTATATGAATAAAAGAACAGTCAATAAGCAAGCAACCAGTTTAAAGAACCCAGGATAAAAACTCTGGGGATTTCCAGGGAAGATGTGGAATATGGAGCTCCAGGACTCTGTCCTTCCTTCCAACCAGCTATTATATAGGAAAGAACTGTCTGAAACAATCATTTTGAGACTCTAGAGGCCAGCACAAGACTGTGCAGCATCCAGGAAAGAGCAGAAGGAAGAGGCTGATAAATTACAGTAAATTGGTCTCTCAGCATAGCGGCCACCAGTGCCAATCCCCTATACTCACATCAGACCACTGTGAGGTTCCAGTCCCTGGCAAGATTGCTGGTGACAGAGAAGGACATAAAAATCCTCTTCCCCAAGAACAAGGGTGGGCATAGCCAATCAGTGATCACGGCTTTTGGTTAGTGAATTTGGATTGTTGGGGAGCCAGTTCTGAGGGCATTCATTGTTTCAACCCACCTGGACAAAGCCTGCACAGCCATTGTTTCAACCATCCCGGGACAGGGGTGGAGGCAGTGGGGATTTAAAGATGCAGTGCCTCTTCAGGGCTGCTGGGGAGTTAGCTGAGGGGTGGTATTTGCTGGACAGGCTAGGAAAGAGCAACTTTGGGGAGTCAGAGAAGCTCCTGGCACCCTTCCTGATCCCCTCCCCAGGGAACTTTGGAGCCAGGCTGCACTCTCTTTGTGAGTGCATGGCCCTTGGTTTGGCTGGGAAAGAGTGACTTTGGAAAAGTTGTGCTCTCTGGGGTGATCCTCTGCAAGAAATTTGCCCTCCAGGCAAAAGCAGCTTGAGACAATGAAACTAATAAAAGAAAAAACTAGGGAGGCAGACAGTTGGGATCACAACCTTCAAACACTGGGAGAGGGAATTCTGTCTCCTAAGAAATAGAGGGGACAAACTTCTGTATACAGAGGAATCCAAAACAACTATTTTTCCTATTGCTTTTCTGTTTTCTATTTCACTTATATGTGTTCTAATCTTTGTCATTTCCTTCCTTCTGCTCACACTGGGTTTAGTTTGTTCTTCTTTTTCTGCTTCTTCCAGCTTTGAGGCTAAGTCTTTCATTTCTAGTCTTTCTTCCTTTTTAATGTAAGCATTTAGAGTCATAAGTTTCTCTCAGCACTGCTTTTGCTGCATCCTCTAAGTTTGGTATGTTGTATTGTCATGTTTGTCTCAAGGTATTTCCTAATTTCACTTCTGATTTCCTTTTTAGCCCATTGTTTTTTTTAAAGAATTATTTTAGTTATTTATTTCTCCCCACATCCTCGTTTCTTTAGGCAGCACTGAGACCTGAACCTGGGACCTCCAATGTGGGAAGAAGGTGCCTAATGCCTTGAGCCACCTCTCTTCCCTGTTTTTGTTGTGTCTCTCATTATGTTTTTTTTTTTTTTGTCCTTCTTGTGTCTCCTGTTGCAACATCTTGTTATGTCAGCTTGCTGTGCCTGCGCATCAGCTTGCTGTCTTTTTCATCTTCTTTAGGAGGTACCAGGAACCTCCACTCCAGCTTTGTTGTGTCTCTCATTATGTTTTTTTTCTTGTGTCTCTTGTTGCATCAGCTTGCTGTGCCTACCTATTGTGCCAGCTCACTGTCTTCTTTAGGAGGCACAGGGAACCAAACCAAGGACCTCCCTTTTAGTAGGTAGGAGCTCAATTGCTTGGGCCACATCCACTCTCTTTAAGCCATTGGTTTTTAAGAATACGTTAATTTTAAGAATAGGTTAATTTCCATTATTTGTGAATTTTCTATTACCTTTTTATTGTTGGTTTCTAGCTTCATTCCATTGTTGTAAGAGAATATGCATCGTATGATTTCAATATTTTTTAATTAATTGAGACTTATTTTGGGCTCCAACGTATGGTCTATCTGGAGAACGATACATGTGTACTAAAGAACTTTGTGTATTCTGTTTCTATGAGGTCCAGTGGTCTATATATATCTGTTAGATCTAGTTGGTTTAGTTTATCATTCAAGTCTTGTACTTTCTTATTGATCAAAACCACAACAAGATATCATTTCACACTCATTAGGATGGCTCCTATTAAAAAAACAGAAAATAAGTGTTGGAGAGAATGTACAGAAAAAAGGAACACCCATTTATTGCTGGTGGCAATATAAAATGGTATAGCCACTATATATGATTTAGTCAATAAAGGAAAATGTAAGAGCCTTACCCCAAACATAAAAATCTGTGAGAACCCGTCAAAATGAAATGCAGTAGCCAGACACAAAAGAACAAATACTGTATGATTGTGCTATTATAAATTAAATATATTATGTGAATATAAATACGTTATGTGAAATGTGAATATGGGTAAATTTGCATATATAAGACCATTTTTCTTTAAAGCTGAACAAATGTGTGTTATTACTACAGAATGTTAATATCAGACAAAAAAACCAACAACCCACATTATACTAAGTGAAGGAGACCAGACACAGAGCACTACATATTGTATGATTCCACTTATATAAAATGTAAGTGTAAATAATCTTATAAAGATGAAATTAGATTAGTGGTTATGTAGGGTTGGGGAAGGAATGCTAAAGGGTATGGAGTCTTTCTTTTGGAGTAATGAAATTGTTCTAACATTTTTGAGATGAAGAATGTACAACATTGTGATCATACTAAAAGCCACTGATTATACACTTTGGGTAGATCATATGATATGTAACTATATCTTAAAAAAACTGCTTAATAAACAAATAAATAATTGTGTAAGAATAGCCAGAAATAGCAACTATGTACAACAGGGAAAACAGGGAAAGATTGAGAGGTGAGGAATTTTCTTGTTTGTCTGCTTTTTTGTTTATTATTATTCTTATCAAAATAATGAAAATGCTCTAATAATGATTGAGTTGATGAATGTACAACTATGTGATTAAACCAAATACCATTGATTGTATGCTTTGGATTAATAGCATGCTTTATTAATAAGTATCAATAAAATTGATTTGTTTAAAAAATGAAGTGCAGTTAAATATACATCTAATGATTATGACATGCTCTAAATTATTCTAGTTACTATGTTACATAAGAAATGAACAAGATACAGGTCTTGCCTTATTTAAAAATTTAAAATTGGGAGAAATTTTTAAAAATGTACGTAAATGACTGTAATACAATGTATGGGAACTTCCACTCTTACAGACAGGAAATCAAGTTCTGGAGAAGAATAAAGTAGAAATGATTTCTTACTAAGAAAGTTATGAGGAGTTGGTACTTGATGTGTTTCTTAAAGAATGTGTAAAAAAAAGAATGTGTAGAATTCTGACAGATGGGGAAGAAGTCAATATAGAAGTCAGCAGATTCTGGGGATTGGGACAGAGCAAGAGTGTGAAATGGGTTGTTAAGTTAGCAGATGAAAGAAATGACTAAAAGGGAAGAACCAGAGGGCTAAACAGAGCTGAATTCTAAGAGCAACCTCACAAAAAATGGGAAGTGGAAGAGAGTTTAAAACCAGGGATCTAAGCTAAGTCAAAGACCAAATGAAACCATTTCTTACAAATAGGAGTTTTTATAGTGGTTGTTGTGGGTGTGGTCACATATGATCATATGTATGAATATATCACTGTTAATTGATTTACTAATTTTAGATAAGCTCTATCAGCATTTTACAATGATAGATAATATTTAGCCCACTTATATAACTTACTCATGTCAATATTGGTTCCTCATGATAAATGTAAATAATATACTTATTTATAATTCTTGTTCCATAAGCTATAGGTGTTTTAGTTTCCTCGGCTGCTCAAGCAAATACCATGCAATGGGTCAGTTTAAACAGTGAGAATTTGTTAGCTCATGGATTTGAGGCTAAAAGGAAGTTCAAATCAAGGTGTCATCAAGGTGTTCTGGGGCTGGCTGCTGGCAAGCCTTGGTCCTTGGCTCATCTGTCACATGGCAATGCACACGGCAGCCTCTCCTGACCTCTCTATTCTCTTGTGGATTTTTGTGTATTTTAGCTTCTTGCTTCCAATGGCTTTCTCTTTCTATCTGTATGAATTTCATTGTACTTACGAAGGACTCTAGAAATAGGATTAAGACATACCCTGATTGAGGTGGGCCACATCTTAACTGAAGTAACCTCATCAAAAGGTCCTACTTACAATGGCTTCATATCCACAGTACTGGATTAGGTTTAAGGACATTTTTTTGGGGGGTACATGAAACTCCAAAACACCACAATAAGCAATAAATCTTGACCCCCATGTTGCAGTGTGATTCTTTAAAACTTCTTATTTTGAAATACTGTCAAACTTACCAGTTACAAAAACAGTACAAACCTCATACAGAGAATTCCAACATAGCCTTATCCTCATTTCCAGACACCCAGCTTCACCAATTAAAATATTTTGCCACATTTGCTGTATCATTCTACCTCTCTGTCTATCCATTTTCTGAACAGGTGAATGCTGGTTTTATGTATCATCTACCTTGAATCCTTAATACTGCCATGTACGTTCCATAAGAACAAGGATATTCACTGTTGTAACCATCTTAAGTGCAGTTATCAATTTCAAGAATTTTAGCATTTATTTAAAGCTTATAGTTTATATCCCAATTTTTTTCATGTCCCAGTAATGTCCCCTTGAGCCTTTCCCCCTTCCCTGCTAGATCCCATCCAGGATCATGTATTGCATTTAATTGTCATTATCTCTTTAGTTGTTCTTATTTTTACTGTGGGACTATTTTGTCCCACATAAATTTTCCAATCTCAACTATTCCCAAGCATATCTTTCAATGGGATTAATCACATTCACAATATTGTGGTACTCTCACTACCATCCGTTACTAAAACTTTCCCATCTTCCCAAACAGAAACCATGCATCCAGTTGCATCGATGCCCCTGTTGCCTGCCCCTGGCAAACTGTATTCTAATTTCTATATGTATAAATTAGTAAATTATCCAATATGGGATTGATTTTAGCATCTTAAATCTATAAAAATCTCATGTGCTTTGATATCCACTTAACTTCAATAGTATACACAAATTATGTTCCTATACCCCGGTATTCTCCTTTATATGGTTCTTGTCACAAATGACATGTTTATACATTTTTATTCCCAAACTACTGATTTACCATTTATTTGCTTTTCACATCTCTAGGAAGTAAAAAGTGAAATTAAAAACCAAATATAAAATAGTACTGGCATTTATATTTACCCCTGTCATTACTCTCACCGGACATCTTTATTTCTTCATGTGGCTTTGAGCTGTTGTCTATAGTCCTTTCCTTTCAACCAGCAGAATTCTCTTTGGCAGCTCTTCTAGGACAGGTCGAGTGATTTTGTTTATCTGGAATGGCTTTCTTTTTCCCTCATTTTGAAAGACAGTTTTGCTGGATATATACTTCTTGGTTGGCATTTCTTTGCTTTCATCACTTTAAATATGTCATCTCACTGATTTCTTTATGCCATAGTTTCTGATGAGAACAAGCACTTAATCTTTTTTTTTTTTTTTTTTTTGAGGTACTGGGGCCAGGGATTGAACCCCAGGCCTGCTATATGGGAAGCCAGTGCTCAATCATTTAGTCACATCAGCTTCCCTGAGTTGGTTTTTCCATTTGTTTGTTTGTTTTCTGTTTGTTTGTGTTTAGGAGGCACCAGAGACTGATCCTGGGACCTCCATGTGGGAAGCACGTTCTCAACTGCTTGAGCCACATCCACTCCTAGCACTTAATCTTATTGAGGTTTCCTTGTACTCGACACATTGTTTCTCTTGCACCTTTCAGAGTTGTTGTTTTTTTTTTTCATTGGTGTTTGACAGTTTGGTTATAATAGAGTGTGGCATGAATCTATCTGGGTTTATACTGTTTGGAGTTCATTTAGTGTCTCTGTCTCTGATGTGTATTCATGCCTTTCATTAAAATTGGGAATTTTTCAGCCATTATATCTTTGAAAAATCCTTGCCCCTTTCTCTGCTTCTTCTCCTTCTGGGACTCCCATAAGGCATATATTGGTATACTTGAGGGTGTCCCACAGGTCCCTCGCATGCTGTTCACTTATTTTCATTCTTTCCTCTTTCGGCTCCTCAGACTGAATGATTTCAATTGACTTATCTTCAAATTCCTTGATTTTTTATCCTGCCAGTTCCAATCTGCTGTTAAATCCTCTAGGGAACTTTTAATTTCTGTTAGTGTGGTCTTCAACTATGTTTGGCTCCTTTTCATAATTTCCATCTCTCTATTGATATTTTCTTTGTGTTCCTTTAATCTATCTTTAGCTCTCTGAACACATTTATGAGCAATTTTTAAAAAAGTCTTTGGTATGTCCAGGTCTGGTCTTCCTCATTGATGGTTTCTAATGCTTTAATTTTCTCCTTTGCCTGTGCCATGATTTCCTGGTCTTTGTGTATTTTCTAACCTTCTGCTGAAACCTGGACATTTTGATATTTAATGTGTTAGCACTGGAATTTTGATTCTGAGATGTCTGTTCCTTAATCTTGTATACACATCTAATATTATGACAGAGCATTCCTTGTTTACCAGGAGCATAAAAAAAATAAAGGAAAAAGAAAAAAAAGAAAACACCTTTCTCAGTCTTTGCAGACTGACCTGTGCAAGTTCTCTCCTTTAGGGTTTATCCGTACAATCAGTTTAGAGAACAGTTCCAGGTCAGATTACAGGAGTTTCTCTGATCTTTTCTGTGCATGCGTATTGTCTAGGGCATGTGGCCATAGAAATTCCCCTGTTTACATGGTTCCGAATGTCCCCTCTTCCTTAACAGTATTTTCATGGTCTCAGGCACTGCACTGTATATCTTATAGCCAGCAATCCCTTGTCCCAGAAAGCATGACTTGACTGATGTCCTATAGCATTCTGTAGGAGAGTTCAGTGACCTGCCTTCTAAATGCAGAACAATTTCTGGGATGGCCAGACCCTCAGGCCACCAACGGACAGATTGGACCAGATATACATGGTCCTGTCTCTGCATGAGGGTTATTCTGTTCCTTCTGGAACCAGGACGAGGGATCTGCTCACTGGGAGCACAGGCCAGCTTTACATGGAGCTGGTGAGGGGTAGGGAGACCAGTCAGGGCACCAGGAGATCCTGCTGCTTTTAAGTAGACTTTTTATTGATTTAGCACTCAACCTGCTTCTGCAGTCCTTTAACTCTTTTCTGAAGCTTTGGGTTCTTGCTGGTTGCTCAAAGCTTCTATGGAGGATCAGAGCCCTGAAGCAGCTCTTTCCACCAACTTGAATACATTAGGGTCTTTAGCATGATTTTCCTTCAGCTTTTCCCCCCGTTTGTGGCATCTAACTTTCACTTTATTTTTTAATTTTTAAAAAAGATTTGCTTTGTTTATTTATTTCTCCCCTGCCCCTCGTTGTTTTGCATTTGCTGTGTCTGCTTGTTGTGTGCTGGTCTTCTTTTCAGGGGCACTGGGAACTGAACCTGGGACCTCTGACATGGGAGGAGGTGCCCAATTGCCTGAGTTGTCTCTGTTCCTTGTTTTGTTGTGTCTCTTACCATGTTTTCCTCATGTTTCTTATTGCGTTATCTTGCCGCATCAGCTCCCCACACCTGCCTGTGGCATCAGTTCACTGTCTTGCTCACCTTCTTTAGGAGGCACTGGGCACTGAATCCGGGACCCCCCATTTGGTAGGTGGGAACTCAATGGCTTAAGCCACATTTGCTTCCCTAACTTTCACTTTAAATTGTTAAGGTTGATAAAATATACATACTACTTAATTCTTTGAGGTTTTGTCTGGACATTGATTCTCATCTTTATTTTATAGAATCTTTGGGAAATCTCATCAGTTTCCTAGTTTCAATTACCATCCATTTGTCTATAAGTCCCAAATCAATGTCTTCAGCTAAGACCTTTCTTTTGAGCTCCATTCTTGCCTACCAGGCTTACCCTCTGTCAGTCTCTCTTTTTTTTAAAGATTTATTTATTTATTTATTTATTTCTCCCCCTTTCCCCTCCACCCTGGTTGTCTATTCTCTGTGTCTATTTGCTGCGTCTTCTTTGTCCGCTTCTGTTGTCAGTGGCATGGGAATCTGTGTTTCTTTTTGTTGCATCACCTTGTGTCAGCTCCCCGTGTGTGTGGCACCATTCTTGGGCAGGCTACACTTTCTTTCACACTGGGCGGCTCTCCTTACGGGGTGCACTCCTTTCACGTGGGGATCCCCTATGCGGGGGACACCCCTGCATGGCAGGGCACTCCTTGCGCTCACCAGCACTGTGCATCGGCCAGCTCCACACGGGTCAAGGAGGCCCTGGGTTTGAACTGCCAGCTCCACACGGGTCAAGGAGGCCCGGGGTTTGAACTGCAGACCTCCCATGTGGTAGATGGACACCCTAACCACTGGGCCAAGTCTGCCACCTCTGTCAGTCTCAAAGACATCTCAGTGTCCATGTCTTTTGAGCCACAATCACCATCTTTTTTCTTGAATATCTCCTCCTCATGTGTTCTCTGACTCATTGGAGCCATCACTCATTTTCTCAAGGCAGTGATCTGGGAGTCAATCTTGACTCCTTCTTTTTGTTCCCTCCCCTGGATCTAACCAATCATTAAGTGCTGCCAAATCTATCCCATAATCTTTCTTAAATTCATTGAATTTTTAAATCTCTGCTCCCATTACTTCAGTTATACCAACATCTGAATTATTCCAACAGCTTCTCAACTGGTTTCTTTGACTTTTTTTTACCCCTGCCTTGAACACACTTCCCCTGCCATTCTTCTGATTAATCTCTATTCATCTTTTTATGCAATTTTCCTTTTTGAAGACTTCTCCTTTTATCTTTCATGTGAGATTAGATGCTCTTCCTAATTACTTCCACATCTCCCCAAGCTTCTTCTATCAATAACAGTATCTCACTTTGTAGTATAATTTCTCTGATAGTCTGTTCCATAAAATGATTGTGTCTCTCATTCATTATTGTATTCCTAGTGTGTAGCACAACATCTGGAACATAGCTGAGGCTTCATACATATTTTTGAGTATTGAACAAATGAATGAATGTTGGTGTTTAATATTTCTTTGGAAGATCTTTTCCCATTTTGACCTTTTTAATGTCTGAATATAAAATTGGGGTATTCATAACCCAAGAGACAGCTCTTGACTAATACGCATCTTATTTGGTTATTAAAATATCCTGGTGAGTGGATATGGCTCACGTAGTTGTGTGCCTGCTTCCCACATGGGAGGTCCCCACTTTAATTTCCAGTTCCTCCTCGAAAAACAAAAACAGACAACAAACAAACAAAAGAACCAACTTAGGGGAGCTGATGTGACTCAGTCGTGGTTGATCACCAGCTTCCCACATACAGGGTCTTGGGTTCAATCCCAGGCCCCAGGTACCTGAAAAAAAATCTATTATCACAAATTTCACTCATGAATGGAATTTTATCTATCATTGCCTGCAAAAGCATTTCTCACTTTCAAAGGTTTTTTTTTTGCTTCCTACTTATCGGGGCTGTAAACATGGTTGACATTTACTTTTCTCTGAGACCTCCTGGTTTCTCAGTACTCTTTTGAAGTAATTAAACCCTTTTTAAAAATTTCATGAAGATATGTTTTCAATTGGAAGTCTGGTAAAAGATTTTGGCTGCAAAGGCAAAATATAATTGAATAGAGACAAAACCTTGAAATATAACTGACAAATCAGGATGTTATACCACTGTAAACCTTTAAACCTTTGAATGATTACCACAGTCAAATATATCTTGTAACTTAACCACTTACATTCTAAAAGTTAGAAACTGCCTCAACCATGATTTTTTACATGTATTAGAAAAGTTACATCCTGGTATACACTGAAAATCACTTCATTTGCAGTTGGAAATATAGGCAACACAGCATAGTATATAAATGTCATATTTTTCAAAATCAAATATGTGGAAACAAAATAACTTAAGCACTGTCTGAGAAAGAAAAATGTGGAATTGCTATAAAAACTCTTTGAAAACCACTGCTTAATAAAGGATTATTTCTGGCCAGTTTGGTGTATCTAGATGACTCCTTCATTCCCAGCCTTCAAGGTAGTTGTATCAGGATGGATAAGATCTTTGTTTAAAGATGCCGGGGATTGACTCATGTCCCCCACAAAAGGCAGATTCAAGTCCCAAACCCTGGTCCTGTGGATGTGGACCCCTTGCATATAAGATTACCTAAAGATGCCATTTCAGTTAAGGAGTGGTTCAGCTGAATCAGACTGGGTTTTAATGTTGGATTACTGGAATCCTGTATAAGCAAAGTGAAAGCCAGATGGAGAAAGTAGCCATGGGGAACAACTAGAAGCTGGAACTAAACAGAACCCAGAAGAGAAAAGAGAAGTTGCTGCCATATGCTGCATTGCTGTGTGAGGGAAAAGCCAAGGAACCCCAAAGATTGCTCACCAGACAGACGATACAGACCCAGGAAGAAGCGAGAGTTCTAGCCTCTGAAACTTTGAGCCAATGGATTCTTATTGTTATGCCGGCCCATTGTATGGTATTTGTTTTAGTAGCTAGGAAATTAAAACAATTGACATAGGGAAATTTGTCAATGGAAAATGAAAGGTGATAATGACAGAAAGAGAAAATGTGAGTGGGTATGCAGACCTTTCAATACTTGGAGATGACTGGAATCTAAGATACAGGGGAGGAATTCACTTTAGGATAGAAGGACAAAGACTAGGTGAGGAATTATATATAATAAATGGATGAAGAAGATGACAGTATGAACTTCCACTAAATGAACCTTGTTTTTACAACAAAGCAGGAGGCAAATGCTTCTGGTAAGATTGGGGTTGGATGAAGTCTTTCATCCTCACTGCTTAGCACTGCACCTGGCTATGATAGTAGGAAATCAACACTTACTTGATAGATTAATGAATGAATGAATGGATGGATGAATGAATAATTAAGTATATAGATAAATTAGAAATGGCTCTGGGATTGAGGTAGAAAGGGAAAATTTCAGTCAGTTGCTACTCCAGAGAGATAAAATAAGTTCTTACAATCTAAGCCCCCTCTTGATATAGATGTGGAGTGGACACAACCATTCTAAGGTCCACAGGATGGAGGAATAGAGTATGGATTAGAAAATACGACATTGGTGTGGAGAAAGTGGCCAAGGTGGCTGCTGGGGGTAAGGAGTGGGAGGAAGAGATGTCATGTGGGGGCATTTTTGGGGGTTGGAGTTGTCCTGGGTGGTGCTGCAGGGACAGATACCGGACATTTTATGTCCTCCCATGGCCCACTGGGTGGACTGTGGGAGAGTATGGGCTATGGTGTGGACCATTGACCATGAGGTGCAGCGGTGCTCAGAGATGTATTCACCAAGTGCAATGAATGTCTCATGATGATGGAGGAGGCTGTTTTTATGGGGGAGGAGTGGGGTGACAGGGGTGGAGGTGTATGGGGACCTCATATTTTTTCAATGTAACATTAAAAAAATAAATAAAGACAAAAAATAAGTTCTTACTGTTCATTTGATGATTTGGAGACAATAATAAATTTGAAATTCAAATGAAGATAATTGGAAGGGAGGTGACAAATTAGTGATTTAGAACTAATGAGATAGACCAAGAAAAGGATATTACCTTTTCCATGACCAAATGAAATGAAAGGGAATTGGAAAAGTGAGCAGTTGGGGATGTAACATAGCAAAATTCTCATTACCTTTGTTGTACAAGATTTCATGTTTGCTTATAGTTATTGAAGCACTCAGTCAGATCTTTCTTAAGCTAATATAGCCACAAAGCAGTTGGGAGTCAAGGCATGTGTGTGTATCTAAGTTTTTCTATTTTGATAATTCTTTTTGAATAGGTCCTTTGGATATTTTCTTATGTCTACCTTGATAAAATAGTCAAGCTTTCAGATATCTTTTCTTATATATCCTTAGGTGCTTTGAACTCACAATGAGATACTGTAGAAGCCAAGATGCAAATACAAATGTTCACTAGGTAATAAATGTCAGAATATTTTCATTAACTTTCAATGATATGCTTTATAGGCAATATCCATAAAAGTAAATAACAGGTGATAATGAGTGGCCTGTCTTGCCATAAAAAATACCAAAATATAAATAGGAAACTGGGTTATAAATGTAATTAAAATTACGTTTACACTTTGTTCTCCTAGGAAAATATTTAATAGATGATGTTAGACTCATGGAAAATGTGTATGCTATGGTTATAACACTGCATAAAGGATCCTTCTTATGTTATTGCAGTCTCAGGAGGTTAGTGGGCCCTGCGGCCTGGAGCTCCTTGAACTTGTTAAGTCCCCAGGCTAGATGCCCAATCACCTAGCAGTGCTGCTCTTTGCTGGGATTTGAGTCTTCTTTTCGGAAAAAGCTTCTTAGTTCTCATTTCTGTTCTTCAACTGCAATTTTTATGCTTCTTGTGTTATAAATTTAACTTAAAACAAGTGCAAAAACTATCTCATGAAGTTACACAATTGATTGCAGTTCGGAGGGATCATACCGAGCTTATGTGTTAGTGGGCTACTTCTACAGTGGGCTCTGTCATTACTTAGCTTGGGAGGTAACCGGCAATCTATAAAAAAGTTGACATCTCACTACTTATGTTGGTGCTGGTTAACATGGGTTTTCCTGGTCCAAGAAGTCATCTAAACCTATTTTCCTTTCTGTAGAACTTGGAGAACTACTAAAACACATCTCTTGACTACAAGGTATAAGAGAGGGGAAATATGCTACACTATTCAATCCAGGAAGCTGCCTTCCCACTAGAACAAGAGCCTCTTGTAACTCCTGAAGAGCCCACCAAATGGCTAAACACAGACATTGCAGGGACATAGAATGGAATTTTCATAATTAATTGATGGAGTCTGTCTTGTGATTGCACACTGCCTGAACTTGGTTCACATTCAAACGGTTGAGTGTTTGGCACCCAAACTGAGTTTGCCCAGGTTGCTCTCAGTTTAGTGGGTCCCCTTTCAGCAGACTCAGATGCCTGAGGCAGTCATGTCATTTGAGAACCAAAGAAAATCTGTTGAGAAACCAATCTATTGCCTCTAATAATCAGGTTATTAATATTATTAATGTTTATTATTTTAGCTGTCATTCATTGAGCACTTAATCTGTGCCAAACACCGGTGCTAAGTACTTTCCTTTTAACATTAATTATGGGGAAGATATTATCCCTATTTCCCAGATTAGGAAATTAAGCCTTAGAGAAGGAGCTTGCTCAAAGTTGCAGAGCTTCAGTGGAATATAAGTGGTCATATTTGAACCTAGGTTTGTATACATTTATAGAACGTGTTCGTGACAGGGGAGATGCCCCTTTTTGTTATCTTACCAATGGAAAATGGTAGACTCAACTGTTGTTAGAGAGCAAACATTTTAGCAGAACTTGTTCAGAACATGGTGGCAATAAAATCTCCAGCTTGTTTCTCAGTCTTCATTTAACTCTGCTTTACATTTCACTTCTTAGAGATGTTTTCTATAAATGTTTCCAGTTTTAGGTTGACTGCCCATGTTCTATGTCCCCTTCAAAGGTTATAATACCAATTTGATCTGAGGGAGTGATTTTTGCCTTAACACCCCTGCTATGTAAGAATAAAGGGACATCAAGTCTCCTTATGCAATGACAGAACAACCTATCCTGCCTCCTGCTCCCATAAAAGTTATAAACTTAGATGACCTTGGTTATTATTTCAGGGTGATTTTAGAAAGAATCTGTGTGTGTGTATGTGTGTGTATGTGTATGTGTGTGTGTGTACGCAAACAAAAGGGGAAGGCACAGATAAAACATGAAAAATCATTGTTAGCCTTAAGGTCTTTTCTTTTTCTTTGGGAATTGAGCAAGAGTGCAAGTCACATATGAAATTAATTACAGTCACACTGAGCAATACACCAGTTAAAATGCTTTAGGTTTATGTTATTCATTAAAACAGTAAGTATGGGACATTTTCTGATTTTTATAAATGTTATTTCCAAAATGAGTCAAATATTTGAAATCACTACTGGTTAGATGTCTTTCTGTTTCAATGAAATGATTCTCTGAGAAAATGCACATACTCCTTTGTTCACAAAAATCATTAGTTTATTTTGTTTGGGCCCTTCTACCCACTGCACTCAGGACATTGGTTTTTACCCAGAAGTTTTACACATGCTGTATTCTTTTAACCATCTGTTGTCTTTGACATATTGCTTTTCTCTCTAGTTTTTTTTTTCTTTTTCTCTTCTTAGATTGTCTCTCAGTGAGTTGCTCTTTAATTACCTTTAGAGATATTCATGTTTTCATGTGAAATGACATATATTGTCTTTTTTTAAGGCTCAGCATCTTCCTACTTAGCAAATATATACAATTCCTATCTTGTATATAATATGTATTTTCACCTATAGCTGTCTCTCCTGGGTGGTAGATTGCAGTGAAGACTGTGAGGACAAAACCGTTCAGGCACCCAGAGAGCTGGGTGGGTAGGACACAGAAGAGAAAGCATAAGGTTACAAGTTGGAGAAGGCAAATTATGTTAACACCTGAAATAGAAGAAAAATATTCAGAGGATGAAACTGGCATCTGAATCAAAGGTGTCAGGGAAGGGCTGTTGAAGAGTTGGAGCACAGGTCTAGAGGATGAGGTGCAACTCAGACAAGACATCATGGAATAGGATTTAACACAAGAATACAGAGATTGGGGAAGGTCTTATAGTCTAACGACAATTGCTGGGTCCATACAATTGTCGAATGTGAATATAATTCCTCATGTCTTAAAAATGAAAGAATAATGTCTGAAAGGGGAGTGATACTTCCCAGCCTGGAGAAAGGCATGGCACTGAGCTGCTTTGTGTAAGTCATTCCTATAACAAGAAGTCTAAGTCCACCTTGGATATTGACTTCTTGACTTGCATGTGCTGAAGACTAACAATGTAGGTAGTTGGTAAGACTCGGGAATAATACAAAAAACTTTAAATACCAAATGTCAGTGTTTTTGGTGCCAGATACCAGGTAAATTGGCATATCAGGGATTTCAGCTATAAATATTTGACCATCTTCTAAACATTACTCTTGGGCTTTACAATTTAATGCTCTAAAAATCTATCTCTGCACTAAGGAGGAAACCATGAAATGACTATAGCAATTCTCATTTGAGACTGATGTTCTCCTAAAATAAGCAATCCATTTTTCCTATACAACCCATCCCCAGTCAGCATCATCACCCTTGCTGTGTCAGAAAACTCTGATTTTGTTGGCAAGATCAGAGTTGTTAACCATTTGATGAGGTCAGCAATGTGATTCATGGAATCAAAACAGGCAATTTTTGGAAAGACCAAGTGCTCCTTTGTGCAACTGGTTTGACAACAGAGCAGATGGCTCAGAAAGGCTGGTTTTGGAACACTACATGTTGATCTTTCCATAAACACGAATCCTTGTAAAATTTATTCAGTTTATAGGGAAGGGGTAGTCTTCTCCATTCAACAATGTCAAAAGACTCAAGCCCACTTTTAGGTTTGGAAATTTCAAAGAGCAGAACTTTAAAAGAGGTACAAGTGTTTTCTTCTAAGAGATATTTGAAACCCTAGCAAAGGTCTTGAACTATCATTTGTATAAATTGAGATGCATTCATGGAAAAAGAAGTTATAGTGCAAACTACTGGGATTATGGAATGCTGATATAAAAATTAGAAAGTGGGAAGCGGACTTGGCCCAATGGATAGGGCATCCACTTATCATATGGGAGGTCTGTGATTCAAACCCCAAGTCTCCTTGACCCGTGTGGAGCTGGCCCACGTGTAGTGCTGATGCGCGCAAGGAGTGCCGTGCCACGCAGGGGTGTCCCCGCGTAGGGGAGCCCCACGCGCAAGGAGTGCGTCTTGTAAGGAGAGCCGCCCAGTGCGAAAGAAAGTGCAGCCTGCCCAGGAATGGCACCACACAAAACACACAGACAGCTGATGCAGCAAGATGATGCAACAAAAAGAGACACAGATTCCTGGTGCCACAGATAAAAATGGAAGTGTCACAGAGGAGCACACAGCGAATGGACACAGAGAGCAGACAACTCGGGGTGGGGGTGGGGCGGGTGAAGTGGAGAGAAATGAATAAAAAATAAATCTTTAAAAAAATAAAAAAATAAAAATTAGAAAGCCTGCAAAGAAAAGCATTCCAGAATCCCTGTCAACCACTCTCATGCCCATATAATAGCACTGCCAGTTACAAACACCACAATGTGCTTTCACCATTTACATTCATTTCTAAAGGTAATCAAGCAACCTTTTAACCAGTTCTGCGGAGATTAACAATCAGCTTTCCATTCTCTAACCTCATTCAATTTCTGGTGACCTATATTCTAGTTATTAATTCTCTGAGTTTGCATAATATATTTAGTTCATAATAGGACAATTATACAGTATTTGTCCTTTTGTGTCTGGCTTGCTTCACTTAACATAATGTTCTCCAGGTTCATCCTTGTTGTCATATGCTTCATGACTTCATTTCTTCTTACTGCTGCATAATATACCATCTTATGTATGTACCACAATTTGTTTATCCATTCCTCAGTTGATGGACACCTGGGCTGTTTCCAAATTTTGGCTATCATGAATAACACCACTGTGGACATCAATGTGCAGATGTCTATTCATGTCACTGCCTTCAGTTCTTCTGGGTATATATACCTAGCAATCAATGGATTGTTCTATTTTAAGAAATTGCCATTGCCATCCCAACTTTCAGCAACCACTACCCTGATCGGTCAGCAGCCATCAAAATTGAGGCAATACCTTCCACCAGCAAAAAGATTATAACTTGCTGAAGGTGCAGATGATAACTTTTTTTTTTTTTAGCAAATAAGTATTTTTTAAATTAAGGTTTGTACATTGTTTTTTAGACATAATGGTATGGTACACTTAATAAACTATGATATAGTGTAAACAGAATAAAAAATTCATGTGATTTGCTTTGTTGCAATATTTGCCTTGTTGCCATGATCTGGAACCAAACCTTCAATATTTCTGAGGTATGCCTTTACATCATTTATGTCATCTATAAAGAGAAGACATACCAGTTCTCAGAGAAAAATTGAAATTGTTCTTAGAAAAGAAAAACAAGTACAATCAAGCCACAAATCACTGTCTGAGGGAGAAGGGCTTACTTGTACCTACTTGCTTACCTGAGGTCTCTTTTCACTGAGAATTCATCACCAACCAGGTCTGAAGAGATCTGTGAAGGGCTATAGGTATGTAAATTACCACTTCTTAAATAATGTCACTACTACTGTTACATACATCTTAGTTGGACTCATTCCTGGAACTAAAATGTTATCCACATAAACTGACTGGGTCCTTGCTGCTGTTGATTTATGTATTTATAACCTGTTTAGGGTGAAGATGAAGACAGTAGTTCTTATCCCTGGAAGTATTTCAGAATCTCCTATGGAAACATGTATAAATATACTCAGGTCCCAGTGAGTTCCACAGAATGAGAATATGTGGGGGTGGAGTTCCAGTATCAACGTTTTAAGAGTTTTGTAGGTAACTTTGAAGCAAAGCTAAGGTTGAAAATCACTGCACTAGTAGTTGCTACTGTTTACCAAAGAAAAGAGATATACACTAAGAAGAAGACAAAGAAGTAAAAGAAAGAGAAAGAGAAAGAGAAGGAGAGATAGAGGAGGAAAAGGAAGGGAAAGAAGAGGAAAAATACTCAAGTATTTTCTAGCTTTGAATAACTCTTGGGTACTTTTCCATTGCTGTAGAGATTTCTTGAGGCTAGAGTTTTCCATTTCTCTCCTGATGGCCTGGGATTGTCTAAATTTCTGAATTTGGTCATAATTATTTTGATTCTCTTGGGTCATTCCTAGCCTTTTATTGAACTCTGTCCCTCTGTCCTGTGTTCTGACTTGTCACCTTTGCTACTTTGTACCAGCTTCTGTGTTCTCAGAGTTTTGTTAGTGTTCCTGTGATTTTGGCTTGTTCATAGGATTTTTGTTTTTGTTTGCGGATATACGCCATGTAAAGTCCTGTTCTTTCTCACTATTGCAGCAGGTACCCACTTCCTGTCCTCTTGCCTATAGTCTTGCCTACCCTTCCAGCTTTCACATCAGTACTCTCTAAAACAATTTCCTGAGCTTGTAATATAAGATCTTTCACATTTGGTTTCTCTCTGCATGTCCATTTTGCTTTCTACGTGCATTTCCAGACTTCCCAAATGCATCATTATCCTGACAGATTGTATTAGTCACTGTAGTCCCAGTAAATTTGAATTCTGGCACCATTTGAGAGAATCTGGGGGTGGCCTACTCATTGTCATCTGAGGTAAAAGAGATACCAACATAAAAGCATAACAGAATAATGAGAAAAGGACATTAAAAGAATTTGGCAAAAAAGAAACATTAACCTCCCCCCCCAAATATAGAGAAAACTGTTAAAAAGCTAAAGTACTCAAGTGATGTTATAAAAAGACAAAGAGTCCCATAAAAATGGGCAAAAGACTTGAACAGACACCTCATTGAAAAGGACATCCAAATGGTCAACAAGCAAATGAAAAGTTGCTCAGCATCATTAGTTTCCAAGAAAATGCAATTAAATCCACAATGAATTATCTTTTTACTCCTACTGGAATGGCTAAAATTTAAAATACTAATAATACAAATATTACTGAGGATATAATGCAACAGACTTTTCAATTTGGAAAACTATGAGGCAATTGCTTATAAAATTAAACACACGTTAATTTACGAACTGGTAATGCTTTTAGGTATTTACTGAACAAATTGAAAAGACATACTGCTTAGCAATAAAAAAGGAAAACACCTATTAATAAATATATAACAACATAAACAACTCTTAAAACATGTGTCCAGCAAATTAATTCCAAAACAGGCAAATCTAATCTATGCTGATAGAAATCAGAACAGTGGTTGATTACATAGGTGAATGGCAACTGACTGAATGAGAATGAAGGAACTTTCTAGGGTAATGAAAATATTCTAAGTTTTGATTAGAATGTAGTTACATTCGTGTATATGTTCATCAAATTACCAAATTGTACCCTTAAAGGCCTTTCACTGTATATAAAATTTTATCTCAATAAAAATTAAATAACTCATTAAATCTATATGTTGTAATATGAATAGATCACAGAAACAATGCTGAGTGAAAAAAACAGGTTGCAGAATGTTAAGTACCGTGCCTTAAGATAAATATAAAATTTTAAGGCACACCAATATTTGCTACATGTTATTTATATACATATGTATACAAAATAATCATTTACTTATATTGAAAGAATGCATACTAATTTATTATAGTGGTTGCCTCTGGGGAGTGAGTGAGAAAAATGAGGTTTGTGAGGAGAATAATATATGTGGGCAACAAGAATGAAAACCAAAGATTGGGTCAAGTGTTTTTAAAATTTTGGTTTCAATAGCTTTCAATTTGTAATATTGCTTTTGAAACAGATTCTAATTTCTTTAATGTGCTACTTTTTTTCTAGTATCAGACAAATATAGTACTAAAAAGATCATCAAATTATAGGCAATACTGTACTTTCAAATCAATATTAAGTATGGAAAACTATAAACTAATTGCACAAGACTACATGAAAATGGCAGTTCCAAAGATTGGACTAAAGAATTAGAAATAAGTATGCTGATTACTTGCCCATACTCTGTCACTGAAATTTCATGGTCCAGGGAAGACCACTTAGCCTTTCGGTTTCTCGTTTCTCAGATATATATAGAAATAAGGGTGGCAAAGTGGTAGTTTTCAAAAGTTGGTCATTTGGAAGCAGTATTCCTAACTTAAGAAATTGACCAACACAGATATATTGTGTTGCCTATCATTTCTTAGTATATCAGTCATCTTTACTTAAAACCACAATGATTTATTTCTTGTTCATGTTACATGTCTGCTATGGATTGACTACAGCTCTGATCTAAGTAATCTTTATTCCATGATCTAGACTGTACTGAAACCTCTATATATTGTTGATCATATTTCAAAGGGAAGAGAGAAAGCTGGCTTTTTAAAGCTGGCACTTTGCTTACAAGTGTGTTGTATCAATTCTGCTCATAGTCCTTCTATAAAAGCAAAGGTGACTCCCCATCCATTAATAAGAATGGGGATAATAATCCTCCTATATGAGGGCTTTGAATATTTTGAAACAATGCAATTTATCACACAGATTACAGGATAGGAACTTTCTTCACATTATTGGAACTATTCCTTTGTGTTTTGAATTGAAAATATTTTTCCCAGATTTTCATTTGTCTTTTAACTAGGCTTTGGCAATGTAGACTTTTCGTTGTTGCTGTTTTATGTAAATACATTTATCAAAAAAATTTAATGGTTGTACAGAGACTTTCCCTACCTTAAGATTGTATTATTAAAAAATATCCTATTTTTTTCTAGTTTATCTGTGATTTCATTTTCATGTTTAAATCTTTGATCTATTTCATATCTACCTGCCATTAATACATATGAGTTGTGGGATAGAAAGCCACTTTGTTTTACACGTGTTTCTTGGATGCAACATTTAGATGTTTTTCATGTTTTAATAGGTTAGCTTAGCTCAGTCTATTTCCTTTATGGATGGTAATTATAATTGCTCTTGGTTCTAGCATAATATTTTATGTTATGCTTTTTTGTTTCTATTGCTTCTCTTTTATTTTGAAATTTTCTCTATGAATGATGTGTGTTTGTTTATTTTATTTTGCATATTTCCTATATACTATGGAAGCTTCATTTTTTATAGTGTTTGCTTTTATAACTAGACTTTATTTAAAATATTTAACCACTATTTCTTTAGTCCATGCCTACTACTATTAGCAATGACCTGATTTCTCCTTTTAAACTCTTCCACTGTGAATTTCAGTAGATTTATGATTTTTCAGTATTCATTATAACTTTAAATATACTTATATATCAATACTTAATTAAACAGTTTTAAATAATATTTTTTGATTTTTCAGCTATATAAAATGGGGAAATCAAGATATTTATGGTATAGGATTGTTTAACACAGGGCATCCAGTAGTGGAAGAAGGACTGTGGTTAACAGAACCTGAGAACGTTCTCTCATGATCTATAACAAATACATAATACTAATACAGGGTGTTAATAATTGGGTGGGTTAGAGACAAATATACCAAATGTAAGATATGGGCTATAGTTGGTGTTAATATTTTTATGATGCTCTTTCATAGTTTGTAACAAATATTTCACAACAATGAAAAGTGCTGGTGGTAGGGTGATATATGGGAGCCCTGTATTATGGTATGCATGTTTATTTTGTAAGTTCACAACTTTTACTATACACTTATTGTTCATGTATGTGCATGTATGTATGCTATACTTCAGTAAAAAAGAAAAAATGATATACCTGCTATTTTTCACTTTCTCTTACTCCTTCAATTATGACTTTTATTCATAACACCATTTCTACATTGTTTGTGTTTATAACATAATCTTCATATAATTTTAAGACTTGGTCCTACAATCAATTTTCAATGACAATCATTTTGCAGTAATTTAACCTTTCATTACTTATTTGGCTAAAGTTTATCCTCTAGCAGTTTCTTAACCAAAGATTTATATAAATCATGTTCTCTAGTTTTTACAAGGTTTAAAAATAGTTTTCTGCCACCTTTGTGCTTGAATGACAGTTTGGTTGGACATAAAATTTTTGGGTTATACATTTTTTGCTTGAAGACACTGTGACTGGTTTGCCACTATCTTCTAAAACTGAATATTTTTTGGGAGAGGTAACAACTGGTCTGAATTTTTTCTATAAAAGTGACTTGATAATTTTATATAGATACCATTCTCTAACTGTTTCATTACAATTGTAAAAATGCAGATAATAATAGTGCTTATGTCATAGTCTCGTGTGGAGTAAACGGGGTAAGTAAAACCAGAACAATGTTTGGTATATAGTTATGTTTCAATAAATGTGAACTATTATTATTACCATAATTTATTAATCTGATTCCATTTCTCATGGAAATGTTCTTTTTTATCTGTGATTTAATTTTTTATTTTTAATTATTTTATTTTTAAAAAATTATTTTATTTATTTTTTCTTCCCCTCCCTCTCCTCCACACTACTGTTTTTTACTGTCTGTGTCCATTTGCTGTGTCATCTGTATCTATTTCTCTTTTCATCTTCTCTTCTCGTTTTTCTCCTCTAGGATTCCTCTGATGTGGAAAGAGGTTCCCTCTCAATTGCACCACCTCAGTTTCTGGTCTCTCTTGTGCTTTATCTTGATTCTCCCCTTCATCTCTCTTTTGTTGCATCATCATCTTGCTGAGTGACTCACTTGCACGGGCACTGGCTCACCACGCGGGCACTTGACTTGCTGCACAGGCAGTGCACCGCTTGGGCACTCACATGAGCACTTGGCTTGCCATGTCGGCACTCGTGTGGGCACTCGGCTTACCATGCAGGCACTTGGCTTGTCACGCAGGCATTTGTCTTGCCACACGGTCACTGGCTCACTGTGCAGGCATGCTTTCTCTTCTTTTTCACTAGGAGGCCCCAGGGATCGAACCTGGGTCCTCCCATATGATAGGCAGAGGCCTTATCACTTGAGCTACATCTGCTTCCCAGATTTAATTCTTTTTATTATCTGGGATGTTTATTAAAATCATATAGATATGTATTTTTCTTTTCCTGTCTTTTGGTTCTCTTCTTTGGCAATAGTATTTATACATAAGGAAGGTCAGCCTGTGCTGGAGTGTAGGGAGCCACCCGCTGTGAGACCTATCTACAGCCTCCCACAACATGGCGGATCTCACAGCATGGCGGAGTTCACAAATCTGCCCTGTCATTTCCTTATTCTTCTCCTCCCTGCTTCTTTGTTCTCCCCCTCCCACCTCTACTCAGGTGACCACAACAATACACATGCGCAAGGCCTGAAACTCCGCAGACCCGGTGCGAACTGTCGGCCAATCCCCTCCTTGGACATCTGCTACCCGCAAAACCAGCCTATCACCCATGGACACGTTCCCTTCCCTCAGTATAAATTCCCATGTTCTACCCCCAATAAACGAGGCTTGATCAGAATCCTGTCTTGCCTCCATTCTTCTCGTCTCCTGCCTCTATCCCCCACTTCCCCCCGCTTCTTCCCACAGGCCCCTGGAATCCGCCCCTGCCGGTTTCGGACACTGGAGTCTTTTTACTTTTTATGATTTATTTATTTTTTGAGATACACAAGCTTGTGCTTTACTAGTAGCTGGGGTGAAGGCAAACAAAAATAATAATTATTTGGCAGAGGGAGCAGGCAGCCAGGTCCAGCCTGGCCAAGGCCAGGGCACCTGCACCGAAGATACTGGCTTCTTGTCCAGGGGGCTGGTGTGTGTAGGGACAAAAGAGCTTTGTGCTTTTTTTTCAATTTAAAAAATTATTTTCCGCCGGAGGAAAATTCACCACTTGGGGCTGCTGGCCACCCCACCCCCCACTTTTGGCCAAGGTCTTGTCTGGAGAAGGTCCGTCCTGAAACATGATTCCTTTTCCTTGACCACAGCCCAAGGGGAGCCACTGGGCATGCAGTCCATGCTGAGGGCATGGGATCACTTGGCTAGTTCCTCTGCCACAGCTTTGTGCAAATTATCCTTGAGGTAGGCACCATTCAGACTTGCATTCTAGCCACTCATAAAGAGGGACACCCACATCAGGAAGCTGGTAGCCAGCATGGGTGCAGAGGAAGGACAAAGCAACCCAGCAAGCTGCTGAAGTTGGGAACTCCCATCACAGAACACCAGCCTCTTGGCCGCAGGTGGCAATGGCTGGCTCCGGGCTGGCTGGGCCAACAGAGCCCTGCGGGGCCAGGAAATGGTCGTCAGCCCCCAGAAGCGTGTCAGTGTCCAGAACCCAGCTTTGCTGCATGGCCACTGCAAAGCAGATCTTGTCAGCACTTCCCAAAATCCCCTTCAGAGTCTCCTGCTGCTTCTCCTGCAAGGGGATCTCTTTCCTGTCAAGGGCTATGGATCTGGGGATCAAGGCTGAGGCTGGCAAGAAGGGGCCTGGGTATTCCGGGTGTTCCGGGTGGGTGGTGATGTTGATGTGGAGCAGCTTCTGGAAGGTGCCCTTCTTCCTCAGAGACTCACCACCTGAAAAGTGGACCTGAAACTTGGGCCAGAGGACGGCTCCCAGCTGTGCCTCCTGCAACTGCTACAGCACACACAGGGACTGCTCCACATCCACCTGGAGAGCTGGGGGTGGGCCTGACAGCTCTGATGCCAGCTTCCTGAGCACCAGGCTGAAGAACGACCCTGTTCAGGAGGGAAATTCAGATGGGCAAAAGCCAGGACCATGTTGCACAGATGCGACGGGGGGACGTTCTTGGAAAAGCCGGGACCATGTTGCACAGATGCGACAGGGGGACGTTCTTGGAAAAGCCGGGACCATGTTGCACAGATGCGACAGGGGGACGTTCTTGGAAAAGCCGGGACCATGTTGCACAGATGCGACAGGGGGACGTTCTTGGCTTTGTTCAGCATGTGTTGGGCAAGGACCTCAAACAAGGGCAGGTTCAGCCCCTTGAGGAAGGCAAAGGACTTGGTGCAGTGGGCAACCTCACTGAGCATCGAGCTGGGCAGGTGGGACAGCAAGTTGGCTGCCAGGAGCTGAACACCTGAGTCTGATGGAAATTGAGTTTGCCATAGGCAGAGGCCAGGCCCAAGAGGGCGCCTTTCATCAAGGTCGAGGGCTTCTGGACCAAGTAGAAGGAGAAGGCCTGCAGCAAGGGCACAGACCATCCATTAAGTGCTGCCAGGGCCAGCAGCATCCTGCACAGTTCACCAGGGTCCAAGCGCTCCACTAGCTCCAAGCACTTACCGTCTTCAGAATCCCCTTTTCTTTCTAATCTTTAAAAACATTTGTTCATCTTATTTTACTCAATCTTTGTAAAATGATGTTCTATGTTACTGACTGTACTTTAAGTATGTCTATGTTCCTTTGTGCTGCTTTCAATTTTATTCTAATCTCTTTAGTGGGTTATTTTTTTCTCCTTTTTGTCTAAGAGTCTAGCAAGTCACTAATAGCTAATGGGGAAAGCAGGTCACTAATAACAGAGTGTGGAATAGAAGTCCAGGATAGGCAAGACAAGGATGAATTAGTGATTGATGTGGGAGGAGAATTTCCTGAGCTGTTTGCCTTTGCATGTGTATTTTCAGGTATGTAGGGTAATTGTGAATGGGTGTTTTGGCCTGGTTAATGGACATGGATCAGAGTGAAACAAGCACGCTTTATATATTTAGTCCTCCATTTTATAATTTATCCTATCAGACTGGGAAATCCAACCTGGATAATTCTCACTCATTCTTTGGTGAAGTTCAAAGGTACCACTTCTTTGTAGTTTTTCATGATCTACCATCTCTCCATTCTATTCTGATTTCTTATTCTTTTTTGGTTTCCCTAACCATTTTAAGCATATCTATATCATAACACTTAATAAGTGCTTTTAAATACTTTTTGTCTGTTTTCCTTTTCTAGATTACGAACTCTTTGAAAGCTAGTACTTATAAACTTTATATTCCCAATTCCTAGCATAGAGCTTGTCAAACAATAAATTTTTAATAAATGTTTGTACATTTCATTGAATATCCTTAAATGCCTTGGCATAATAGATGCTATTGGAGTTTGCTGATGACTAGGCCAGTCTTCAGTGCATCCATTTAAATTTTTGTGAGTCTAATTTGAAATATCTGTGCAGATTTGGAGTTTCTATGATTTAAGCAACTAAAAATAATATAATTACATAAATTTTGGTTATAAAAGCATCTTTCATTTATTGCAAGGCATTCTATGGAAAAGTTTTTATTATAAGGAAAGTTATAATTTATTGCTTGCCCTTAAGAAAACTTCCAGTTAAGCTCAGGAACTATAGTTTTACTCAACCCAGACTAAAATAGGTTATCTCAGGCAGTGTCTAACTCAAGGCAACAAAACAGCTATAGAATGGTTCTAAGAGTTACTTTCTAATGTTCTGATGACCTGTGATCTGGACATACTCTGCAAAGGCTGTATTACTTGACCTTTGTTATTTAATAAATAAAATTTATTGAATGCTTAGTATTGCCAGGCAATGTGCTAAATGCATTACACAAATTATCTACTTTGGTTCCTCATTTTACTAATAAGAAAACTAAAATTGGGGAATTTTAAGTAACTCCATGCAGCTATTAATGAGTGAACTGACTGTGATTCCAAAGCCCATATTCTTAGCCACTATGCTGTTCTGTCTCCAGAGAGGATATAGCAGTTTGATATGGCTTATGGATTTCAAAAATAGATATTGGATTATGTTTGTACCTGGGCATGATTAAATTATGATTAGGGCTTTGATTGGGCCACATCAGTAGGATGCTGAATCTCACAGATAAAACTACCTTCCCCCTTGGTGGGCAGGGACTCACAGATAAAACTATATGGCAGAGCAGAGGAGTTAGTTGGAGTTTTGATGTTGGAGGTTTGAGCTGGATCCTGGGAAGTAAGCACACAAGAGCAGAGCAAATGAGCCTGGAGACGACTGAGGCCTGGGGAGAAAGACAGAGCTGGTTGCCTGAGTCTATAGCTGGCCTTGTGGAATGAAGCTTACAGTTACCAGGCCATAAAGTGAAAATTACTTCCCTCACCAAAGTCTGTTGTCACATGTTGGAGCAAGATGACTGCCAGTCTCTGCAAGGGTTCAGCCTTCCTCTTCCTCCTAAGGCTCTGTGGTCCCAGCTCCTCCTGTTCTCAACTGTAGGCTGGCATAAGGCTTGTCACTTTCCCCAGGGCTCATTTCTTTCTGGGCTCAGGGGCTCAGTTCTCTTTGCAAGATCAGTTATAGCCTATCAGGCTCATCTATCTTTCTGGGACAGTGTCTATGGAGCATTCTCTCTTCCCATGTATCTTCTTCTGTGTTTTCCTTCTCCATGTATTTACTTCCATGTGAGAGTCTGTTTTATCCCCACCGAGGGGGTGGGGATTCAACTCTGCCTGCCCTAATGGCATGGTCCAATAAAAGCCCTAATCTCGATTTGATAAAGTAAAAGTGAAACCTCTGAATCTAATACAATCTAATATGTCCAGAGGAACAGACCAGTTTAGAAACACAATCTAATATCTATTTTTAGAATTCATAGACAATATCAAATTTCTACATTTATCCTTTTATGTCTGGTTTACTTCACTTAACATAATGTCCTTCAGGTTCATTCATGTTATATGCTTCATGACTTCATTTCTTCTTACTGCGCATAACATTCCGTCATGTGTATATACCACACTCACCTTCACGTTTAAAAGATAGTCTCATTGGCTATAAAATTCTTTGTTGGCATTTGTTTTCTTTCAGCACTTTAAATATTTCAGCCCATTGCCTTCCTGCCTTTGTGGTTTCCAATGATAAACTGGCACTTAATCTTACTGGGGCTTTTTTGTAGATGATGTTCTGCTTCTGTCTTGAAACTCTCAGGATTCTCTCTTGCCTTTGGCATTCAGTAGTTTGATTGTAATATGTATGGGTATATCTCTTCAAGTTTATCCTCTTTCAGAATTATTGGGCTTCTTGAATTTGTATATTCATGTCTTGCACTAATATTGGGTAGTTTCCAAATATTCTTTCTGTCCCTTTCTTTCATCTTCTGGTACACTCATAATGCATGTACTAGTATACTTGAAGGTGTCCTATAAGTCTTTTAGGCTCTGTTCACTTTTTTTTTTTTCCTGCTCCTCAGTCTGAATAATTTCAATTATCTTATCTTCAAGTTCACTAGTTTTTCTTTCAGCTACAATCTGTTGTTGAAGCTCCTAGGGAATATATATATATATATTTCACCTCCTAAATTATCTTTTTTTTTTTTTTAAAGATACTTAGATTACATAAATGTTACTTAAAAAAATGTATGGGATTCTAATATGCCCCACTCCCTACCCTTCCCAGTTTCCCACATTAACAACATCCTTCATTAGTATGGTATATTTGTTACAATTTTTAAAAATTTTAAAAAATTTTTAATATTTTTTTCATATATTCTTTTTTTTTTTAAAGATACTTAGATTATGCAACTGTCACATAAAAATGTACAGGATTCCCATATGCCCTGCTCCCCACCATCCATTTCTACTTTTTTTTTTAAATTAATTTAAAAAAAATATTACATTCAAAAAATATGAGGTCCCATTCAACCCCACCGCCCCCACCCCCACTCCCCCCACAGCAACATTCTCTCTCATCATCATGACACATCCATTGCACCTGATAAGTACATCTCTGGGCATCGCTGCACCCCATAGTCAATGGTCCACATCATAGCCCACACTCTCCCACGTTCCATCCAGTGGGCCCTGGGGGGGATCTACAATGTCCCATAGTTGTCTGTGAAGCACCACCCAGGACAACTCCACGTCCTGAAAATGTCTCCCCATCTCATCTCTTCCTCCCATTCCCCATACCCAGCAGCCACCATGGCCACCCTTCCCACACCAATGCCACATTTTCTCTATGGACATTGGATTGGTTGTGTCCATTGCACATCTATGTCAAGTGGGAGCTTAGATTCCACATGGATACTGGATGCAATCCTCCTGCTTTCAGTTGTAGGCACTCTAGGCTCCATGGTGTGGTGGCTGTCCTTCTTCAACTCCATGTTAGCTGAGTGGGGTAAGTCCAATAAATCAGAGTGTAGGAGCTGAAGTCTGTTGAGGCTCAGGGCCTGGCTATCATATTGTCAGTCCAGAGATTCAAATCCCCTAAATATATCTTAAACCCCAACACCAACTACTTGTTACAATTGATGAACACATTTGAGCATTACCATTAAGCATGGACTATAGTTTACATTGTAGTTTACACTCTGTCCCGTACAATTTTGTGCATTACGACAAGATGTATAATGGCCTGTATCTGTCATTGCAACATCATTCAGGACAATTCCAATGTCTTCTAGGGAATTTTAAATTTCAGTTATTGTGGTCTTCAACTCCCATATTTGTTTGGCTCCTATTTATAATTTCTACTCCTTTACTGAGGCTGATTTGATTCACCATTTTCCTGATATCCTTTAGTTCTCTCTGTGTTTTCCTTTAGCTCTTTGAGCATATTTAAGATAATTTAAAATCATGTCTTTGTCCAGTATTCTTCATGGATGGTTTCTGATGTTTTTTCTTGTTCCTTAGAATGCAGCACCATTTCCTGGGTCTTTGCTTGTCTTGTAATCTTCAGTTCCACAGTATACATTTTTTTAAAAGGAAATCCTTTTTTTTTTTTAGAACTTTTAAAAAAATTTAATATTTATTTTATTTTATTTTTCTCCCCCTCCCCATCCCCTGTCTTGCTGTGTTTGCATCTGTGTCAATTCGCTGTGTGATCTTCTGTATCTATTTCTCCTTTTGTCTTCTGTTCCCATCTTTCTCTTCTAGGATTCACTGGAATTTGATCCTCTGCTGTGAAGAGAGGTTCCCTGTTAATTGCCCTACCTCAGTTCCTAGTTTCTGCTGTGCTTCACCTTGACTCTTCCCTTCATCTCTCTTTTTGTTGCATCATTGTTTTGCTGCCTGACTCACTTGCATGGGCACTGACTTGCTGCACAGGTACTTGGTTTGCTGTGTGGGCACTTGGCTCACGACATGGGCACTGGCTTGCTGTGTGGGCACTGGCTCACCATATGGTAGGTGGAAGCCCTATCACTTGAGCCACATTTGCTTCCCCACAGTATTTATTTTACAAGTTAGTGGAATTTGGTTTCTGAGCTGTTTGTTCCTTAAGTTTGTATCAAAATAATAACATGATAGGGATTTTTTGAGTGTCGGGAGCTAACAAAAAGAAACGAATGCAAAAAAGGTTCTTTTGTAATCTTTGCAAACTGACCTCTGAATTGGCTATTGCTCTCCCTCAGAGCTTAGCCTTCCTGTCAAGAAAATCAACCTGAGGTGAAAGCACAGTTTCTTCTTCTGTGTTTACTGGGCGTGCATCTTGTTGTGGGCAAGCACTTGTGGCCCTAAGAATTTCCCATTTACAGGGATTCATATGTCCCCCTTTCTCCCTCTGAAACAGATTCCACTTCTAGTTTGGGTATTGTAATAGTCAGTCAAAGGGGTGCTGATGCAAAGTACCAGAATTCTGTTGGCTTTTATAAGAATATTTATTTGGGATAGAAACTTACAGTCACAAGGCCCTAAAGAATCCAACTCAAGGTACCATTAGGGGCATTTTCTCACCCAGAGTCTGTTGCTATGTGTTGACACAAGATGGTGGGCAATGTCTGTGAGGGTTCAGTCTTCCTCTTCCTTCTTAAGTCTCCATGGGTCCAGATTTTTAAATACTTAGCAGTAGGATGGCATAGGGCTTGTTTCTCTTCCTGGGGCTCATTTCTTTCTGGGCTCAGCTGCTATGTTCTCTTCACAAAGTGAGTTGTAAACTATCAGGTGAATGGTTCAACTCTCTCTGGGGCTCCAGCATCAAAACCAAGTTCTCCTCTGTCAGGTCTTTTTTTGTGTATCCACTTCTGTCATCTACCTGAGTGAGTGTCTGTATATATAGCCCACAAAGGGGGTGGGATGGGAACTCAAACTGAGTCACCCTCTAATGATGTGGTTGAGTAAAAGTCCTAATCTTTTTTTTTCTTTATTTCTTTTTTTAATGTTACATTAAAAATATACGAGGTCCTCATATATCCCCCACCCCTCTTACCCCACTCCTCCCACATCAACAACCTCTTTCATCATCGTGGCACATTCATTTCATTGGTGAATACATTTTGGGGTACTGCTGCACCACATGGATAGTGGTTTACATTGTAGTTTACACTCTCACCCAGTCCACCCAGTGGGCCATGGCAGAACCTACAATGTCCAGCAACTGTCCCTGCAGTACCACCCAGGACAACTCCAAGTCCTGAAAATGCCCCCACATCATATCTCTTCTTCCCTCTCCCTACCCTCAGCAGCTACCATGGCCACTTTCTCCACATTAATCTTACATTTTCTTCCATTACTAATCACAATAGTTCCAGAATACAATATCAGTAAGTCCACTCTAATCCATACCCTATTACTCCATCCTGTGGGCCCTGGGATGATTATGTCCACTCCACCTCTATATCGAGAGGGAAAAGCCCTAATCTTAACATAATTTCATCAGACATCTCAGCTGAATCTAATTCAATCAAAGAGCTATCATGCCAAGAGGAACAGACCAATTTATAATCATAATCAATATCTCTTTTGGAATTCATAAATAATATCAAACTACCACAGGTATCCCTTTGTATGTCATAAAGCTAGTAATCTTTGCCTTAGGCTGCTTAATTTTTATTATTTTTTATAATGATTTAGGCATCTGCAGGCTGCTTTTATATGTAGGGAAATTTCCTGGATGGTGAGACAATGATGGGTGTCCTAGTGTAATGCTTCAGGCTGCTACCAGATAGATTGGCTCAATCATGCATGCACTCCAGTGTGCAGGTAGGGGTTACTTTTCTCCTTCTGGAATGGAGCCAGAAATCCACACTGAGTGTGGGTTAGCTACACACCAAGTTGGGGAGGAGTTAGGAGTGGAGCCAGTAAAGGTGCCATGACCTTTTCCTATACTTTCTAAGTTTCATTTTCTTAATTTGTGCTGGCCCAGTCACTGCAATCCTCCACTTCTTGGCTGGAGATCTAAAGAAGATGCTTTGCCAGTTTTCACTAGTTGTTCAAAGATTCCTTTGGGGAACAGAGCCCTGGGGAGTCTCATACTGCCATCTTGTTTGACCAAAAGTGAAATGTAATTTTTGGTAAAAGGTTGTTTTAATTTCCTAGGCTGCCAAAAGCAGATACCATGAAATGGATTGGTTTAAACAATGGGAATTTATTAGCTTACAGTTTAAAGCCAAGAAAATGTCCAAATCAATCCATTATCAAGGTGATGCTTTGTTCCCAAAGACTGGCTGCTGTGATCCTTGGCTCCTCTTCCACAGGGCAAGGCACGTGGGAGCACCTGCTGGTCTCTCCCTCTTCTGGGTTTCATTGCTTCAGCTTCTTGTAGTTTTCTATTTATCTAAATTTACATTCTCTTATAAAGGACTCCAGTAGGATGTTTAAGATCCATTCTCATTGAGGTGGGTCACATTTTAACTGAAGTAGCCTTATCAAATTTTTTATTTACCTTGGGTTCACAACCTCAAGAATGGATTAGTTTTAAGAACATGATTTTCTGGTGTAAATACATTTCCAAACCTCCACAAGGGTCAAGGTAAGAAACTAACCAGGCAATTAAATGAATAAACTATTTGGAAAAAACAGCAAATACTTTCTTAAAATCAAAACAAACCGATACATAGGCATTAATGAATGATTTTATATACACTTCTCCTTCTTTTGTACTCTAAAAACTTATGCCACTCCTAAACAGAAAATATAAGAAACAATCTGAAGGAGAAAAGGCAAAGAGCATAGGCTATTGTAGCACAGCTTGCTTTCAGATCAACACAGTACTTTGGGTGTGTGGCAAGCAGCTGTGAGAGAAATAGGTGATTTCCCACCTCCCAGGCATCATTTCTGTGAGGGTAGTGTATGAAGAGGAGCTGTTGACAGTAAAGTGGGCACTTGGTTTCAAAGAATGGCAAAGCAATGAATAAGAGATAAGAGAGTATAAATATGTCAATTATAACAGAATATATTTTATACATAAGTATATGGAATGACTATGGAGTGTCAATTCATAGGAGAATTATGAAGGTTTCTATACGGTCTGCTGTAATAATTGAATTTTGCTCTTGGATCTACAATAATGTGACTAGCTTTTATTTTTTCCAAGCCAGGAACACCTATTGATTGTAATGAATGCCCCCTCTGCAATCAGAATGAACATGGAATATAGAGCAGAGATCCATGAAGAATTTTTACCTTTCTTAATGATTGTTCGAAACAAGGCCCTTAAGGAGTTGCTGTAGTGATGGACTTGGGGTGGAGTGTAGATAGAGTGGGATTGGTATAGGAAAGTCTGCATTAGTTTATTCAGTCAGTTACTATTTACTAAGCATCTATTATGTGTGCTTTGGGATACAGGAAGATTTCATTCTTGAAACCATGCATGAAATCTGAAAAAGGCACTTTAGCAATGTAGTTAATATGGGTTAAAATCTTGATTCTTAGTTGCTAATCTTTGGCAAGTCTATCTCAGCCTTCCTATGCCTCAGTTTCCACATTTGTAAAACAAGAATAGTAAGTTTTTCTGTGAAATGTGTTATTGTTACATGAATTAGCTGACCCGTAATTGGTAAATAAGCAGATATTATCAGTGTAATGCAGTAATTGTCTTGGTTCATATGAAATTCGTCTCAGAATGTTTATGCTTTGTAGTATCAAGTATAAGCAGCTGAATGCAAAGTATATTAAGGCCCTGGATGCAGCAAATCATGGGGAATGGAAGACTGTGTATGACAACGACTCAATTGCCCAGTCTTCTTCTTGGATAACTTTGGCCATACATTCTGACTTGAAGTGATTGTTCTCATGTTTCCTCCTGACTGTAGTACCCATTCTTTCCATAACAGCCTCCGTGCTTTCTTATACTTCCTTCAGTCAAGCCCACTTCACCATTTTAAAAAGGTAAAGGTTTATGTTTTCTATGTAATTTATGTTACATTATTGTGAGGGAGAAAAGTTACACATAAGCTATTATTCCTTTAGTTATTAGGAATTTATCACATTTTTAAAATGTGCCTATATTAATTGGCCAAAGGGGTGCTGATGCAAAGTACCAGAACTCTGTTGGCTTTTATAAAGGGTCTTATAGTCACAAGGACCTAAGGCATAGGTTACTTCCCTCACCAAATCTGTTGCCACATGTTGATGCAAATGGCAGGCAATGCCTGCAAGCATTCATCCTTACTCTTTCTCCTAAAGCTCTGTGGTCCCAGCTCCTTCTGTTCTCAGCTGTAGGTTAGCCTAAGACTCATCTCTTTCCCTGGGACTCGTTTCTTTCCAGGCTCTGCTGCTCTGTCCTGTTCACAAGGTCAGCTGTAGACTCAGGCTCATCTATCTTTGTGGGGCCTCTGCTGTGTCTATGGAAACTTCTCTCCATCCTCATGTATCTGCTTCTCTGTGTGTTTAATTCCTGGGGCTGCAGCATCAAAAGCTCAAACTCTCTCCTCTGCCATATGTTTTTCTCTGTGAGAATGTCCTACTGCCATGGCTGAATCAAAACCCCAATCTTAATTTAATCAAGTAAAATGAAATCTCTGAATCTAATACAATCTACTACACCCAGAGGAACAGACCAGCTTACAAATATAATCCAATGTCTATTTTTGGAATCCATAAACAATATCAAACTGCTAAAGTGCTTTTAAATTTTTTGTTAAAGCTGTGCTTAGAAAGTTGCAAAAGTTTTTGAATGGTCTGCTTTTAACCCTATTGCCATGATGAACTCTGGTAGTTTTAGTGCAAAATTTTGCTAAATGTGAGGCTATTCAAGACCATGTATATTGCATTACAGCAGGAAAAAAGTAGATTATCTGCATCATAGAATTTTTTGTGGATTAAATGAGTTAATTTACAATAATCGCTAATAGTCAATACCACTTACTATGACACTGTTCTGAGCATTTCCATATAAATGTTAAAAGAATATTGGTACTCCATTGATACTCACTACTATCAAAAGAAATATTCAACTAAATGTATTTGCTCCTCAAATAAAATCCTTTTTAGAACTCTCTCTTTCTTGGAACACAACATCAAGCAACTGAAAAGTCCCTGATATGACATGATTAAAGCAGTCTAATGATCCTTATATGCATAATTCAGTCAAAACAAATTATAAAGCCTGCCCAAAACTCTAAATAGAATATGCTGCAGCTAATCGACTAATGCAACTGTGTACCAAGATAACTGGAAGCACATGCCTAAAATCGCTGTAATTCTTTTAGGGGAGGTCACAGAAAGCTAAGATGGAATAAATGTGTGATTCTTCAAATGAAAACTAATCAAGTTTTCGGAAGAGCTTGTCTCCACATTGTCAGCCTCACGTCTTGTCCCTAGCTAAAGCCAGCTGTTCTCCAAGGCTTGTTCTGGTGTGCGGTGGTCTGGAGTAACTCCAGGAGAAGGCTGAGGGTAGGGGTCCGAGGCAAGCCTGTGACCAATGTTTGTTGTCTCTTGACTCTGGGTCAAGACACTTTAGATAAGTGGTCAGCCTTTTCAGAGCTTTTCAAACCTCTGTGATGTGATTCACAGTTTCTGTCACTTTGGAGTTCCCCTTTGCCTTCCATTTGTCATTGATTTAAGTACTGATACCATTTTCTGCAAGAAACTTTTTTTTTGTCCCAATGAAAATGAATTATCCTTTCTTCTTGATTCCCACAGCCTCCTTCATTTTATCTCTATTAAAGCCCTAATTCATCTTGCCAGTATTATACTTAGAAGTTCATATGTTAGTCCCCCTCCTTGGAGCATAGGTTTCATGAAGGAAGGAGCTACGTTTTATTCACTACTGAATGCCTGCATTCATTTATTCTTTTATTCATCCATTCAGCAAATATTTATTAAATTCCTTTTATATTTTTTCCCATGTTCTCATAGAAACTTGTAGTCTCTTGGGGGAGAAAAAAAGGTAAACAAGTAGCTAGAGTGCATGGTATTAGGGTTTGGTGTAGTAAGTGTGACTGAGAATAAGTAACAGGGCATGGTGGTTGTATACACAGAGGCATCCAATTCAGACGTGCATTTCATGTGTGTGAACTGTCACTAACTCTTTTAAGGCCTAAGGAAAACCAAAACTATCTGGTCCTAGCACAATATAAAGATGTCAGGTTTTCAGAACTTAACCTTCTTGTCTCTCTCAATAAGGTTACTTTAGAAGACTATTGAAGGAATGCCAAGATTTGGAGATTAATCTTGATTCACAAGCAGGAAATAGGAATTTTTGAGTAGTTTACCAATCATCACAAGTACACTAAGAGATTCTAGGTTCTTGGTCAAGACAGACATAAGATTTTGCATAAGCAATGACCCTCTTTTCCATAGTAACCATACTGCTATTTAATTTAGAGAAGAATGCCTAGCTAAAAAAAATCTTTTTTTTAGACACTCTTGTAACCAGGAGTAGCAAGGTGATATAATTCTGGCTGATGAATAATAAACAGCAGTCTGCTAGGTATTTCTGGAAGAGCTGATTCTTCTCAGATACCTAGTGCTAGCACTTCCTTTTTCTCCTTTCGTCTTGCCTGGAACATGGATGTGAGATTGGAGGGGGAACAGCCATTTTTATCAGCATGAGGGGAGGAAGAGTATTGAAAACCACCTGCAAGGATGTCAAAGTAGAATGACAGAGAAAAACATGATCATACTGGTGCTTTAATGTGTAGATGCACCAGTCTCCAGACTTTATGTAATGGGAACCAGCTCGAACCCTGCATGTTCTGTCCACTGTCACTCAGGTTCTTATTGCTTGCAGATAGATGAACTTCTAACTGACCTGTTGTCAAATTATAAAGTAAGTCTTTTAGAATTAGTTTACTTTTACATATTTTTTTCTCCCTGATATCTACAAGTTTGAAGTAATTTAACTTCAAATTTCAAACAATAGATGATTCCCTCTATTTCTAATTATTTCAACAGGGAATAGACAGGATTCATCTCACTCTTAATTTATGGCACAAAGTCTTCACCTCTAAATGCTGATATCTCCAACTGTAATTTCACACTTGAGTTCTCCTAGACCACACACATCTACACTCATACAGTTTTCTCCTCCACATGTCATTTATATTCCCGTAATTATAAAGATAATATACAAGTTTTTACCATAACTTGGCAAAAATTTAAATTTTCCAGATCAATGCTTTATTTAAAAATAGAGAATATTGCTGAAGGTAGAGGATATATCAACTGGTCAGTAAGAAATATTTTAGTTTAATATTTGGAAACTTAAGAAATTACTGCATCCTAATATTTATGCAAAGACAGTTATCCAAGAACTTTAAAGACCTGCACAAGGATTGGCCCCTGCATAAGGAGAGCCACCCCATGTGAAATCGTGGCCCACCCAGGAGTGGTGCCACACACATGCAGAGCTGACACAGCAAGATGATGCAACAAAAAGAGACCCAGATCCCCAGTGCCACCTGATGATAATACAAGCAGCTATAGAAGAACACACAATGAATGGATACTGAGAACAGACAACTGGGGGGAAGAAGTGTGTGAAGGCGAGAAATAAATCTAAAAAAATAAAATAAAAGGGTGAGATTTTGTACTATGATTGATAACTGTTTAATTACAACTGATTAATGATGTTTAATTGTATCTACATAAATAAAGAACACTGTAAGCTACAAAGTACTATAATGATTACAAATATTATTGTATCCAGTTAAAAAACAAGTATCTTAATAAAAAGTGATGCAGGTAAAACACTCTTCTAGTAAAAGCAAACTTTTATTAATTACATGTACCTATGACGTGACAGAACCTATTCTAGATATTTTTACAAGGATTAATGGCTAATTCTGATGGCAACCCTATGAGATAGGCATTATGTACTATTTTATTAAAAAAGGAAACAGAAGCTTAAAGAGTCAGAGACAGCAGGGGATTCTGGTCTGATCGATTCCAACCCATTTGCTTTATCCTAAAATGAATATCTGTTGGGGAATATAAAAGAGAGGAGTTTATATGAGAGAGTGCAGGTTTTATGAAAGTTCTAATAGAGAGAACTGGGGTGGGGCTTTCTCTCATTTGAGCTTGGGAATTGGTGATCAACACTGGAACATGAGGCTTGGCATGGAAAAGATGGGAACTGCAAAGAGAATGGGGCTATATAATATGCAAATGACATGTAAATATATGTAAACATGTAAATAATATATAAAGAGAATAGGCCTAATGTAAATAGAATGGGTCTATTCTAGGGAGAATTTGCCTTATATAAAATACATTGCATCCTTACAATGCAGTATACTCAATAATAAAAAGGAATAAATTACTAATACATGCAACAATTTGGACAAATATCAAAAATATTATGCTAAGTGAAAGATATAAAAATCTGTACAAATCTATTTATAAGACATTCTAGAATATAACAAACTATGAGGAGAGAAATCAGATCAGTGGCCACCAGAGTCTGGGATGGAAGGAGAGGGCTGTCTACGAAGTGGTACTGGGAACTTTTGAAATGTTCTATATTTGATTGTGACACTATGAACGTGATTGCATACATTTGTCAAAATTAGTAGATGCATACTTTAAAAATTATTCAGTTTTATTCTATGTAAATTAGCCCTCAAAAAATCTGACTTAAAAAAAGAATCTTACCTGCTATTTGTTTGCTTGAATTACATATTTAGATTCAATTATTTAATCTTAGCAAATTTCTCCTATATTTTATTTATTTATTGCCTGTCCTTTATCCATTCCTTCATTGTTTGAAAGTCTTTATTTTCCCTTTTTTGAAAGATACTTTAATTCTATGTAGAATTCTGTTGACCATTTTTTACTTTTAGAACTCCAAAGATACCCTTTTATTGGCTCCAGTCTTGCATAGCTTCTGACAAGAAATCTGCTATAATTCTCATATTTGTATTAAGGTTTCTTTTTTCTCTGCTTTTTATATTTTCTTTTTATCTTTAGTTTTTGGCAACTTGCTTATGATGCATTTAGAACTCTGTGTGTGTGCGTATGTGTATAGTGTGTTTTAGATATATCTTGCTTGTGGTAGTCAGAGATCCTGGGGTTTTAATTTTGTTGTTTTTCATTAATATTGGAAAATTCTCAGTTGTTATCTGATCTGATATTTCTTCTGCCCTTCACTCTCTTTTTTCCTTTGGATATCTAATTGTATGTTAGCTTACTTAGTATCATGCCATTGCGGTCACCCCTCGGGCTGAAGTGTGGTTTGCTGGCCTGGCGGGGGAGCAGCCGCGGCAGGCCAAGCCACTGCCCCCATAATAGGGTGGCTGGTCGGACTCACCGCCACCCCCGAAGGGAGCTCGGCATGGGCGCAGAGTACCCTCGGGTCTCCCCTTCTCGGCAGCCATGCTTCCGCGGCCGCCCCTCCTCCCTGATGGCGCCACACGATGCCTGTGGGGCGGCACCCTTCTTCTTTCTCCCTGCGCAGGCGCAGGGCGGAAAATTCCAGTCTGCCCTTTTCCCCTCCCCCGACAGCAGCAACAGCCAGGCGTGGGCGGGAAACTCAAGTCTGCCCTCCACCCCAGCAACAGCAGCCACCAATCCCTAAACCCTGCCCCTTCCCCCAGCAACAGCGACAGCCAATCCCTAATCACCACCCCTCCCCTGTCCAGTACCGCCCACTGACCTTTCGCCGGCAACCAATCAGAACAGGGCGTGGCTTCGACCAATCAGCCTTCCCCAGCCCCTATAAAACTGTTGCCTCTCCCTCAATAAAGGGGACTTGCGTGTTTACCTTGTCTCCACGGTAGTTCTTCTGCCGTGCGCCCTCCAGTCCTGAGAGCCCCCGACAAGGGTCTGGCCTCCCTTGTCCCCAGTTCGTTGCCTGCTTCTCCGGGCGACCCCCTCGTCGCCGGCTTCGCCGGGCGACCCCGTCAGCCGAACCGCGCAACCCCTTGTGAGACCGATCCCTCGTCTGCTGCCGGACCGACCCCTCGTCCCAAGTGGGACCGACCCCTCGTCCCGAGCGGGACCGACCCCTCGTCCAGAGCTGGACCGACCCCTCGTCCACAGCCAGACCCCACCTCTACCGATCGAGCAAGCCACCGCATGCCATGACACTTGTGCTCTGTCCTGAGGTATTTTTTCTTAAGGTTTATTTATTCATTTATCTCTCCCCCACCATTGCTTGTGCTCGCTGTCTGCTTGTTGTATGCTCTTTGTGTCTGCTCATCTTTATCTTTTTTTTTTTTTTAGGAGGCATGGGAACCAAGGACCTCGTATGTGGGAGGGAGGCACCCAATCCTTTGAGCTACATCTCCTCCCTGTTTGTTGCATCTCTTGTTGCGTCTCCTTGTCATATCATCTCATTGAGTCAGCTTGCCGTCTTGCTTGCCTTCTTTAGGAGGCACAGGGTACTGAACCCAGCACCTCCCACATGGGAGGGATGTGCCCAATCGCTTGAGCCACATATGCTCTCTGCCTTTTATGCCTCTTGTTGTGTCTCCTCATTGCATCTCCTTGTTGCGTCATCTCATTGTGTCAGCTCGCTTCTGCAGCCCATTGTGTCAGCTTGCTGTGTTGTTCGTCTTCTTTAGGAGGCACTGGGAACTGAACCTGGGACATCCCATGTGTTAGGTGGCTGCCCAACTGCTTGAGCCACATCCACTCCTCCTGTATATTTTTAATAACAATTATCTCAGTCATCTTCAATGTTCCCTTTTTTTTGAATTTATACGTGTTACATGAATGTTTAAAATCCTACAATTGCCACGATCCATGATGCTTTTAATTAACTTTTTTCCTTTAGCTACTTTCCAAAAATAACCTTCTATAGCTCCCAAACTGAGTAGTAAACAGGAAGGACTATCTTCCATTTATGGAATTATCAGTTAATCCGGGAATTAAAATAACACACAACACAAAAAACCATTGTTCCTCTGCTGTATGTAATTATAGAAATAAATTTGGATGAAACAATTGCTTCTGAATTTTATTACCATAAATCAGAAGCACTGCTGAAATAAAACAAATTATACATGTGAAGTATAATGCGTTGAAAAATTCTTGTATGTACTATTAATTCTTCTTATTAAACCTTCCTTTGAAATTATTTTGTATTAAAAATACACATATAGTGAATATTCAAAATAATAGATATAGTAATGAAAATATAGTGTAGATATAAGAAAGAAAAATTTTGTGCAAACATATTTACTTCAATGATTAATTCTTTTTTTTTTTTTAATTTGAGATATTTTGAGTTAACAAAACAATCATGCATACTGCACAGGATTCCCATACATTGCCCCACCACCAACACCTTACATTTTGGGACACATTTGTTACAAATGATGAAAGAACATCATCATAATATACCTGCTATCTATTGTCCATAGTCAATGATTAATTCTTGATCTGAGAAACTATGGATCTAAGGAGAGAGTGAAGAGACAGTGTAATAGTTGCTGCCCTGGGCCAACAGTTTTATTGTCATGTCACCATGACAGCAACTTTGAACCATTGGTATAATCTCCATTTTACACATGAGGAAACTGAAGCCTAGGTTGAGAAAGTAGGTAATATGCAGAGGTCACATAATTAGTAAGTGGCAAGGTGGGACTTTTTACTACAGAGTGCTTGTGGGTATCTCAAATGATGAAAAAGATGAGAGATATTTTAATTTTTATAGCTATATATTTATTTAAATTATTGGAAAAGATATAAAGCATCTAACTTGTGATTTCACGTGTATTATTGCCAAGTTTGAAAAATTAATCAATTTTAAAGGTAACTATTACATAAGTAATAGAACAAACATTATGTGGAAATGACAAAAAAAATTAGGCCTGAATTTGCTTTTTATCTCTTTGTACATGCTTCTCCTTTATTTAGAACACACAGTTATCTACTGGATAAAGTCCAAAGTCTAGCCCCAGCCAGCTGGCCTCCAAATATATCTTCCTGAGAACCACCCACTTAAGGCAAAGTTTATTTTCAAGGACATTGTGGGCATGGCTCACTTAAATGCCTTCCACATTCCTTTCCACCTATTTCTTTTTCTTTTTTTTTTTTTTTTAAAGACCCAATTGGTTTATTTTCTGGCCAACAGCACAGGGAACATGGAAAGGGTAGTGGAAGAAAGACATAAATATCAACTATAACCTTATGACCAGTTATAGAAATAGGAATATAGCAGTTATGCATATTTCTTCCTTGGTTTTTATGAATATATTAACTATTTTTTTTTATTGACTTTGTAATAATAATATTACATTAAAAATATATATGTGAGGTCCCATTCAACCCCACCCCCCCACCCCCCCTCTACCCCCCCCAACAACACTCGTTCCCATCATCATGACACATCCATTGGATTTGGTAAGTACATTGTCACCTCCATTATGATACCACTTATTACAGATTCAGAGTCTTCTTATTCAGTAGTGTTTCCATACACAAACAATAAACAATCAGAAGAAGAAGTTAAGAGAAAATTCTATTTACAATAGCAACTAAAAGAATCAAATATCTAGGAATAAATTTAACCAAGGATGTAAAATACATATTTTTTTTCAAAAAGCACACGAGGAACCTATTTTAAACTGGGTCTTTTATGTGCCAGTGATTTTTTTTTTTAATCAATAATCACATTTTCAGTGCTCTGTTGCTTGCAATATCGATAAATGTTTTCCTTTGTCTTTCTTCCCTTGGAGGTACTTTTATTTTTGTAGTTATTGTTATTAAAAGTGGCAATTAGGAACTCTTTTATTTTGCTCTTTTGGAATTGCTCTGATTATAAAGCAGTGATTTTATTTTATTTTTATCCAGATTCAGAGATTTTTCAAAATGTTCAGCTAATTTAAAAGTTTATCTAAAAGAGCAACTTTCCACTCAAGTTTATGTTTTTAACCAGTTTCCCAAGATTAGCTTTAAGTCCACTGACAAAGAATGAGGATAATATACCTTCAAATGTGTCAACAAAACATGAAAGTCCTGAATGAGTACCAAAAGTCCGAGACAATTGCTTTTTTTAATCCTAAAAGTATTCTTCTTTTTTTGTTTATCATTTTGGTTTGAGGAAAAGTCTTTGGTGTGGCTTTTAATAAGTCCTTAGCAATTTATTTTTTATTAGAGAAGTTGTAGGTTTACAGAAAAATCATGCAGAAAATAAAGGTCCTGTATAATCCCTTCCCTTCCCCCATTATTAACATCTGCATTAGTGTGGTACATTTGCTGTAATTGATGAAAGAATATTAGTAAGACTGTACTATTAACTATGCTCCACGATATAAATTAGGGAGTCCTTTGCAATTTGGTGAGGCTTTTTTTGGACCATTCCAAAAAGGATATCTAATATTTGTGGGGTCCCTTATATTATTTTCCAGCTTTTCCCATTAGGCTGCCTTAAGATATACGTGTGCACACACACACACACACACACGCATTTTGTCTCACCCAGACTTAAAGCCAATATACAAATTGAAAAAGATCAGGCAATCTTGAATTATAAAGTCCAGTTAGAATTCTAAATTCCTCATAAGATAAGTTTTTTTTTGTATTTTTTTAATTCCCTCTCCCTGCCCCCCGCCCGGCAGCTTGCTTGCTGTCTGTTCTCTGCATCCATTTGCTGTGTGTTCTTCTGAGGGTCTGCATTTATTATTTTTTTATTTATTGCCTCCCTTGCGACTTGCTTATTGTTTTTGCTCTCTGTGTCCATTTGCTGCATGCTCGTCTGTATTTTTTTATTTGTCTCCCTTTTTTTTGTTTGCATCACCTTGCTGAGTCAGCTCTCTGTGGCACCAGTGGGCTGGCAGCTCTCTGGGGCATGTGGATGAGCCTGTCTTTCACAAGGAGACCCCAGGACTTGAACCTAGGGCCTCCCATATGGTAGACGGGAGCCCAACTGATTGAGCCACAGCCGCTTCCCTCCTCATAAGTTTTAAATTTGTTTTAGAATTGGGAAATTCCTTAACGATAGGCCTGGGCTGTGCTCTTGAACCAAGGTTGAAAATTACCAAGGTGGCCATTTGAGCAGTCTCAGAAGGTCAGGAGTTATAGGGCATTCACCAAAATTTAGTAGTCAGTTAAAGAAGGATACAAGGAAGGACTCCAAAGAGGAGCAGTAGGATTGGGAGAAACAGAAAGGGAGGCATCATCAAATCTAGTCTTTTCAGTCAGAGGGCTATTAAGGTGAGATTTTAATTTTTTCTTAAGAGCTCAATAAGTAGTCCTGTAAAGAAGCAATTTTGGAATCAGATACTCATTTGGCTGATTCAGCATACCAATTAAAGAATGTATTCCATTGTTTCTGGAGAACCCTCAGTGGGATTTGAAATATCCTTGGCTTTGGCTCCAAGTTCAGCTTTAGTCCAAGTCTCGTAGGTGGTAGGAGATAGAAGCAGCTCCTGAGTCTCTTTTATTAGGTTTGATTTTAAGAGGGGCTAGGAGTGGGTGGGTCTGAAAGTCTGAAAGAGCTTTAGGGCCCTCATTATAGAAGGGCAAATCTAGATGGGAAGACATAGAAGGAGCAGAGACAGCCTTAGAAAATTTAGAGGTTTCAGACAGTTTAAGTTTAACTATGCATTTAGATAAATCTTTGTTGTTTTTTAAAAAGATTTATTTTATTTATTTCTCCCCTCTTCCCCCTCGTTTTTGCACTCACTGTCTGCTCATTGTGTGCTTGTCTTCTTTTTAGGAGGCACTGGGGACTGAATCCTGGACCTTCCATGTGGTAGGAGGGTGCTCAACTGCTTGAGCTACATTGGCTTCTCCGTCTTTGTTTTGTTAATTTGGTATTTGTTTCTTGAAGAGAGGCAATTTTGGAATTTTTTATTCATTTGAAAGTTTCCAAGTGCCAATTAAAAAAAATGGATAAAGCAACCATTCAAGTTGTTTGATCTTATAGCCCCTATTCTCTAATTGTGTGCACAAACACACTAATTTGGGCATATTAAAAGAGTCTCATTGCAGCCATTGTAATTCAAGATTATTTTTAGTATGCCAAGTCCAGCACAATAAGAATTTATGTGATGCAGCACCATAATTCTTATGCATAAAACCAGCTGGAGTGCTTGATGGCAGTGTACCATTAGAATATTTTTACAGAAGTAGAGCACATTGTTTCTGATTGAGCAATCCTAGAGCCTAAAAAGCCTGGCAGGATTTATCTTAGGGTTGGGTTAATGAGATCTTCTACAATGTGCATCACACAGGATACTTCTTTAACCTGGTGGACAGCCTGTGCCCTATAACCAGTTGTCCCTAGTTGCACAGAAATTGTCTTGAGGATGGCAGGTGGTCTATTGTTAATCTAGCCTGTCTGTGACCTACTTAACTTTTCATGGGTCTTCAGAAACTGAGGCTTCTCATCAAAAGTAGTAGGTGCTCTGACAGCATTTAAAGTGTCTGATTCATGCCCATCAAGATGATTATGTAATTGCTTACAGCCAGAACAAAAGTTAATGAAATGTTATCCAAGTGTGTCCCCTGTATAATGTCGGAGAATGAGAGGAAGAAGAGATTCTAAGTATTTGAGTACTCATCAAGCAGGAGAAATGCCTGTAAACCAAAAGAACTGCTGCTACCTGTCCAAACCAAAAGAATAAAGTTCAAAATAAAACCAGAAGAACAAAGTTTAAAATGCCCTTAAGCTGAAGACACCCAAGCAAAGGCTAGAATATCAATCAAAGGAAGAGAAGTTTGGAACTGAGATGATTAAACAAGAGAAACTCAGGACCATCAGGAAGACAACAAAGCACAAGGGACTCTAGCAGTAATCATGCTCGAATCCAATGGTGGCTCAGCAGTTGAAGTCATGGTTGCTTTGGATCCCACTTCTGAACATCAGAAATGTCAACTGAGATGCAAGGCAACAGAGCCTTTATCTAGGGTCTTACACTTGCAATTCAGGGAGCACAGATTCAGGTAGCAACCCACACTGTGTCCCTTCATGGGGCTTTCAAGCAAGGGTTTTCAAAGAAAAAGAAGATTACATAAATTGTTTGTAAAAAATTATGATTGGTGGATATTTGGGGCTTTCCAAATATCTTTCAAGTTAGGGAGTTTACTGATTTCTTTTTCTTGTAGTTGGTTCTTGGCATTCAGACATCCTTAGAAACATTGTTGCTTTTGGTTTAGCATACCTTGGCAGTTTGTGATATCTGGCTGAGATGTGCATAAGAGTAATTTCCTGAGTGGCCTCCTGACTTTATTTGAAATCTCTTAGCCATAGTAACTCCATTTTTAAAAATCTCTCACTTCCTTTCTAATTTGGCTGCCTTTTATTTCTTTTCTTGCCTGACTGCTTGGCTAGAACTTCTAGTTCTATTCAGTGTTGGATAACAGTGACTATAGTGGCATCCTTGTCTTGTTCCTGATCTTAGAAGGAAAATTTTCAGCCTTTCACTGTTCAGTATGGTGTTAGCTGTTGATTTTTCATATATGCCCTTTTTCATGTTGAGGACATTTCCTTCTATTCCTAGTTTTCTAAGTATTTTTATTGAAAAGTTGTGTTAGATTTTGTCAAATGCCTTTTCTGCATCAATTGAGATGATCATGGGTTTTTTCCCCCTCACTTTGTTAATGGGTGTATTATTAATACATTAATTAATTTTCTTATGTTGAATCACCCTCGAATGCCTAGGATAAATCCCATTTGTCCATGGTGCATAATTCTTTTAATGTACTGTTGAATTTGATTTGCTAATATTTTGTTGAGGATTTTTACAACTATATTCATAAGAGATATTGGTCTGTAATTTTTTTATCTTGAATTATCTTTATCTAGCCTTGCTATGAGGGTGATATTGGCCTTGTAAAAGGCATTAAGAAGTGATACCATTTTAAAATAAATTTTAGAACACATAAAGCAAATATATAAATAGTTTATTAATGCCTACTTGCATAAAATAAGCCTGGAAGGATACAAAAGGAAAATAACTAGAGGTAGGTACTTTAGTTTTATCAAATGTTTTATTCCTTAAAACAAGGGACCTAAAGCAAATAATGAATAATATTCATGTTTTTAAAATCTGTATAGTAGGGATATGGCTATTAAATAATCTTGTTACTATTTTGTCAAAAGCTTTTCCTTTTCATATATTGAGTACAATAAAAACTCATTGCATTTTTTTATGTTCCAGCAACTATACTCCTTGGTATTGATCTGTAAGAAACAAACAGCATATATCCACACAAAAAAAGACTTTTATAAGCATGTTCACAGCAGCTTTATTCATAATAGCTTTAATTTGGAAATAACACAAATATCCATCAACAAGGGAATGCTATGTCCTACAATGGAATGCTATTCAACAATAGAGGAAAGAGTATTGTTACTCACAGTATGGATGAATCTCAAAAAAGCTGAGTGCTGAGCTCAACAAAAGACACAATAAGCATACTATATGATTCTAGTCATATGAAGCAGATTTGGTTATATAATTTGTGAAGCCCAGTGCAAAATGAAAATATGGGACCCTTTGTTCAAGAGGCAGGAAAAAGTGCCATTAAGGAAACTAAGCTTAAAAGCTTTTGTCTTTCTTCTACAGTCTCTCTCTCTTGAATTGTTGTGGCATTTTTAATTTACTAGTTACTTTCTAACAAAAATTGAAACTTTAAATTATCAAATTTAAGTTACATTTAATATTAAATATTAAAATGTACTCCATCTTTATATTGCACAATGCCAATTTTAAAGGTAAATGGAAGAGCCTTTAACTCATATGCAGAATAACTGAAATTATACAATGCTTATTTCATAGCACATGCATGCATATGTATTTTGTTCCTACCAGTGGAAACTCAACTGTTTTTATTTCATTTCTTGATACCAAAATTCTTTACATTTGGCATATGGATGAGTAAGGAAGGACTACAGGAAAAAGAAATATGGATTACTCATAGCCATATCTTTTCCTTTCTTATACCATAATTTTTGGCATAAGTGGTTGGCCACTATAGGGAAACAGCACAAGAAAGGACAAGTTCCTCTATTGTTCGTATTTCTAATTGTGTTTCTTAGAATGCCATTGCTTCCTTTCTGCATTTGAAGCAAGTTCTGGATGGAATGGAATTTCCCATGCTTACTGATTTCTAGAGGTAGTAGGCTTACTGGTACTAGCTGTGAGTCTCACATTGTATGTCTGCTGGAATTCTGTGCTCATTCCCATTGCAATGCTATATGAGAATGGGATAGGAAGGAACAGTAGATCTGCATATTGCTCCATTGTCCAACTGGACTTATAAAACACTAGTTCAAACAAAATCATTGAGAATTTCAAGATGCAGCAATGAGCATTAGGTGAAATGGGGGGGGGGGCGTGCTTAAGCACCATTATATATGTATACAATTCAGTTATAAGGGTGTATATATTTCTCAAAATTCGACAAAGTGTACACTTAAAATCCTTGCAATTTATTATTGACAAATTATAACTAAATAAAAAATAAAACAATACAAAATTACACCCCTCCCCAGAAACTTCTCCTAAATGTAAAATCGCATAAATTTCTTATACTTTTTATTAATTTTACTTTTCTGGTAAAGAACTATATACCAATCAAAATAGGTGAATTTTACAAGTTAGTAGCTTCCTCCTCCATTTCTTCCCAACCCTATGACGCAGTTCAGTAGTTCCTTAAAAGTGGTAAAACTATTACATTTTCAGAGGCTACTTGTTTGTCTTGTTCGGTATTTTTCAAAGAAAGCCTGATAATTTCTTTGAATAGTATAATACATGAAAAAGAAGATTGTAAAGATCAGCCTACAATTTAGACTGAACGACAAAGTACTGTTTGCTTCTTTTGTGTCTCATGGGATATGTAATGTGTCTGCAATTCATGAGAAATTTACATTCATTTTTCTAGGTGATAGTATACACTCCTAGAGAGAAAGGCTTTGACAGGGATCGTGATACTTTGCCTCAATGTACTCCTCTGTCCTGGTCAAGGATGCATATTTAAGGACATTTCCCTCAGTGACATTATAATCATGCCACCGGGAATGCAGGAAGAAGTTTCAGTACTGCTGGAGACTTTTTTTTTTTTTCTCACATTTCTTTATCCCCCCCGCCCCCCTCGCCTTGTCGCCTGCGCTCGCTGGCTGCTCTCTGTGTCCGTTCGCTGCACTTTCATCTGTGTCTGCTTGTCTTCTCTTCTCGTCTTCTCTTTAGGAGGCATCAGGAACCAATCCTGGGACCTTGCTGGAGACTTGTTCACACTAGCTATAACACTGGCAGTGAAGTAAACAGCATTAACATGCTTTCCCAAGATATTATTTTACCATTTTCCCAACCACTAATCTTTGGCAGGGTGGTGAATTATTTTCAAGTCCGTCTTGAAAAAAAGCTAACCTACAGTTTAATTTTTTTCTCATTTCATTGGGGCAATGTTTGGTAGAGGTACTTTGTAAAGAGACTTAAGAATACATTTTTTCCTATGTTAGAGCCGTGTTATTTGTTCAGAGGTAATATCATTACTTGGAATATCTGCTATATTTAAAGGGAAAGTAAGAAAAATATTATGAACGGAAAGATTAAAGGCATGATTTTTTAAAAAAACAACATTGTAACCCAATGGATTTCCCTGTGGCTCTGATGTTGTCCACATTGCAGAGGTTATGCACGCAGAAGTCAAGAGCATGAACGAGCCCCTACAAAGGTAGATCACGAAGCATGAAAAACACTCTGACTCTTCAAAACCTTTACCTGAATTATTTTTGTGTGAATTACTACTTTTTAATAACATTTCAATTTGTTCTTTCTTCAGTTTTAAAAGCTATACTATATATTTGAAGGAGATTTGCCTCATGTTCTAAATCAGTATTTTTGTTTTTTAACCTTTTGGGTGGGCAGGTTTCTATTGTCCCCTACCCCTCCCGCCCTCACTTACATTTAAATGTCTCAAAAGACATCATTCTCCTTCCTAACCCAGTTCTTTCATTTCTCTTTCTTTTATCTATTTTGCCATACTCTTAGCGATCAGGATTTCAGTTATATCTGACTTCTTCCATACTTTTCTTTCTCCCCCAAACCCTAGAGTTCTGAAGATTTTATTTGCCTAGTGCCTCAAGAGTCTATTTTCTCTGTTCCACAATTACTCTACAAACCTGTTAGGTCTTTGTTATTTTCCTCTTACTAAGCGACAGCACACAACTTGTCTTTCCTCGTTTAGTTTCTCACCTTTCGACTGCTTCATGTACAGCCCCAAAGAGACAGATCTTCTTAAAGTGCAGTGTTGGATCTATAACTTTTAAAGAACTTTTAATTGAGTTAGTTAAAATAGTCAGCTTATCAGAGGAAGACTGATAAACTGTAAGGAAAATTATTAGCTACCACATAGTAACATTTACATTGGGTGACTTTGCCTCAGATGTGGAGTTAGCCAGTAGTCCTGCATTTAGGGGATTTTAATGGTAAACATCCTTCATAATGTTTTCAGTTCACTGGAATATAATGCCTTCATTAATAAGAGAACAAGAGCTGCAAGAGTCCTTTGTGTCTCTTTGACCCCAAATAAATGTGAGTTCCTAACCTGTACTCTCAAGAACAGCCTCTTATGACCAATTTAAAAGACATTATTGGAATACAGAGAATATTATAAAAAATTATAATGTACAATACAGTGGGGTTAAACAGAAGGGGATCTGTGGGTCATCTATATTATGCTTAGTAAAAATATTACCACATTTACTTATATAAATATATACTTTATAGATATTAAATATTTAACATGCTTAAAATTTCCAAATAAAATCTTTCAGGGTTTTTAATGATAAGCTAATGCTTGCTTCCATAAACTCATCTGTTTAATATTAAACAGATAAGTTTAATATTGTTTTACATGTTCAATGGCTATATTTAACCATCATCCAAAAGTGTTCCTGATTAACACTTTTGGATGATGATCTCTTCATTTTCTTATAATCACCACCAAAAAGAAATTTTGTTCACACAGGTTACATGATTTAAAAAATTTAAAAACAGCTTTTTATAACCATTCAAGTATTTGTAAAGTCGAAGATGCGTTGAAGGGCTCTAGCAGGTCTTCCTTTCTTGTCAGAGATGAAACATAGACATTACTTTTAATGTTTCCAGAATCTCCTCTAACATTTTTATATCAGAATTTCAAAATAATGATTAAACTCTGATTTGCATAATGTAAGTGCATTTTTAAAGCCATCACCTGAAGCTAGTTTGATTCAGGAAAGGGACAAATTAGCAACAACCTCAGAGAAGTACTACATATTTGTGAATGCCACTGCCTATGGTGGCGCCTGCCAAGAGTTCTGTCTGTCCCCTGCCCTCCATTCCTGCACATTTGAACTTGTTATGGTTCTCCTTTCACTCTATCATGTTTTATAGTAAGTCACTTTGCTCTTTCTAATACACAGCAGATCTTTTCAAAGCCAGAAAATAACTTAATCCTCTTATATCCCATGACATTGATCATTTTTTAAAAGATTTATTTATCCCCCTTCCCACTCCCCCCCCCCATTGTCTGCTTTCTGTGTCCATTCACTGTGTGTTTTTCTGTGTCTGTTTGTCTTCTCTTTAGGCTGTACCAGGAACTGATCCTTGGACTGTTGTGGAAAACTGGCTTACCTGTTCCTTATTGTAAATATTACACCTGTTCTATTGTAGATGTTGTAGTTGTTCCCTGTTATTGTAGATGATGTTGCAGTTCTAATAGCAAACAGCTGCTTGGTAGTTTCCAGTAAATACAAGGTGGAAACTAGGGTCACAGCTCTCAGTTCCAGAAGCCGTGAGGCCCCTGGTCCCATCTTTATCTCCTCTCTTGTGTCTTTCTCTCTATATTTTATTTTGTAAAGCTCTGCATTGCCTTCCCTTTGAGCCAGCCTATTATGAGCTGATTGTAGCATTGGACCGTCTGGGGTGGGACAGAAGTGCTCAATCTCTTGCACCACCTCAGTTCCCTGACATTGCATCTTTAACATACTTAGTGCTTAGTAAATATTTGTTGAATTGAATACAGATATAGAAGTAAAATCCATGACAAGTTAGTGATTAGTTCAAGGTTATTATGGAAAGCCACTTAATCTACTAAAAATATTTGAGGAAAATTTGGGATTATCTAATAGGCAAAATCACTAATAAGTTTATAAACAAACATATGCTATCAATGTTTCATTTTAAGACTGTTTTCATAATGTAGCTCAAGTAACGTACCAAAACATACCAAAAGAATTTTGTAACTAAATTCATGATAATTCAAATTCAAAGGATCTTTAAGCTCTCTTTGTTGTGTTTATTTTATTTTATTTTTTTTTAAGATTTATTTAATTAATTTCCCCCCCTCCCCTGGTTGTCTGTTCTTGGTGTCTATTTGCTGCGTCTTGTTTCTTTGTCCGCTTCTGTTGTCGTCAGCGGCACGGGAAGTGTGGGCGGCGCCATTCCTGGGCAGGCTGCACTTTCTTTCACACTGGGCGACTTTCCTCACGGGCGCACTCCTTGCGCGTGGGGCTCCCCCACGCGGGGGACACCCTTGCGTGGCACGGCACTCCTTGCGCGCATCAGCACTGCGCATGGCCAGCTCCACACGGGTCAAGGAGGCTCGGGGTTTGAACCGCGGACCTCCCATATGGTAGACGGACGCCCTAACCACTGGGCCAAAGTCCGTTTCCCATCTTTGTTGTGTTTAAACCAGAAAACTCTTCTATTTTTTTTTCTTCAGTGAAATTTTACATGAATTTCCAATATATAAAACAGATAAAAGTGGATCATTCAACAGTGAAGCATGGACCGAAGCTGTCCTTTGTCTTCCCATTTCCTTACCAACAAGTGGCCTGTCAGGCACTTCTGTGGAGTCAAGAGGTCCAGAAAGCACAGGTTAAAAATTGATGCCTCAGCCTTTTCATTTATAAGGGTTAAATCTATTAGTGTAAAGAAATGGCATTTTAGACCTGCAGAAACTCATGCCCTACCCTGGACCTACTAAATCAGGTGTTTCTTACATACATTAAAGTTAAGACACACTAATTTAGAGGATTTGGGGAATGTTAGATAAGATGGGGACAAAGTAAATTATTATTTTTTTATTTTTCATTTTTCAAAGTAAATTATTTATGAATAGGAGACATGGGAAATAAGATTGAATAAATCTTATTTATTGAAATACTGGACTGAAATCTCTTTTCCTATATGACTCTGGGTTAGAGTTGGCCACAAAAAAGCCATGTGCCACATCTGGAAGGCAGATGAAGCAGCAGTCATTACACTCAGGAGGTGCAGTGCAGGGCTCCAGGTGCTGCAGCAGCTCATGCATGCTGTCATTGATTTGCGATTTCCCTCCTTGAGGTGGGACAGCAATGAGACCTGAAGAAACATCTCCAGCCACATTAGACCTTCTCCAAGCCCTGCGCCAGGCACCTGTGCAGCTCCAAGGTAAAGGGCACCAGACTCTTGTGCAGGTCCTTTGAATTTTTAGGGGGAGTTGCACTGAGAGTCAGATGCCTTTTCAAGTTTGTCATCCTGGATTTCCATTTGTCTTTGTGAGTTCCAGTTGGTCCTCATGATTTCTAGTTTTTCTTTGATTTCTCTTGCTGTACATTCAGATTTTCTTGCCTATGACTAGCCTTGCTGACCCACGGCAATTTCAGACTCACCATCAGATGTAGAATCAATGGCCTTGTATAAAACTCTTTACTATTTTCTGCTGTGGTTCCTGGTTAGGGACTCTTAGATTCTCCAACGACTCCTTTCTGGAGTTTTCTTTCCCTAGCTTCTCCCACAATTGTTAAGTCTAGTTCCTATAACCAATCCTGTCTTTCAAATCAATTGCTGTGGTCCTGCTTCCCTAATTAAGCCTTTGAACATATACCTTACTAATTCCTCTACCTTTCATGTGTACCTGATTTCACATGTTACTTTAAAAATCTTTCTTATTGTCTCAGACTAATGTTTTCTCATGCACTTTTTTCAATTTCAGTATGATCAAATACATTTTTTCTTTTGGCATCTTGATGAGGCATACAGGACAGCTAAGATGCTGCTTAAATGCCCCTCTTTAGTAAATTTCTTAGAACCAAAGACCAATGAGAGAAGAAAACTCAAGTGAAATAGGCTATTTGAAGAAAGAAGGAAAGGCCTATTGGGGAAAAAAATAGGGTAATAAATCAAAATTGTTTTGTATGAAAGACTTAATCATCCCATTGAGTCTGATTCTCATGTTTTCCTTTAGCTATACTTTTCTCTTAACTTTTCAGTTAACAAAATGTGAATTTAAAGTAACCAGAAGACACAGGCTTCTCTTTTATTCCTAATTTAATTAAAATTTGGCTAGGGGAAATGAGACCACTTTTACTCCTTCACATGAAATATTCTGTTTTATATCTTAGGAGTCTTTTTGTACCTTAAAATAAGTTAAAGGATTGAAACAATAGGAGATAACTAGCTTCCCTTCTTCATAATTTAGACCATTTAATCTGTATCCAACTATTAATAGCCTCTGGAATTCATTCAAATTTCCTCTTCAGATTTAAGCTTAATTTATTTTATTATTTTTACAATAAATCCTAATATTTTTGAGTTGATCCTTCTTTGTGTCAGGCAGTTAACTTGGGTGCCATAAGTGTTAATATTTTCCAGATGTTCTTTGGAGTGTGATAATGAAGAATGTGTGAATCTCATTACTTTGCAATCAAGACATACATTGCCGGTGTTCTTAAAAAGATGTCCTGGGAAGTGGACTTGGCCCAGTGGTTAGGGTGTCCGTCTACCATATGGGAGGTCTGCACTTCAAACCCCGGGCCTCCTTGACACCTGTGGAGCGGACTCACGCACAGTGCTGATGCGCCCAAGGAGTGCCCTGCCATGCAGGGGTGTCCCTGCATAGGGGAGCCCCAGGTGCAAGGAGTGTGCCCGGTAAGGAGAGCCGCCCAGAGTGAAAGAAAGTTCAGCTGCCCAGGAATGGTGCTGCACACACGGAGAGCTGACACAACAAGACAATGCAACAAAAAGAAACACAGATACCCGTGCTGCTGACAACAACAGAAGCAGACAAAGAAGAACACGCAGCAAATAGGCACAGAGAACAGACAACTGGGGGGGGGCGGATAAAAATAAATAAATAAAAAGATGTCTCTGGAACATGGTACTTTCTCCACTAAAATGAGAGCTCCACGAAGGCAGAGATCTTGGTTTCTTCACCGTTATATTCCAGGACCCAAATGACTCATAGGCTTCAGTAGGTATTCAATCAAGATTTCTTTTGTTCTTTTGTTGTTTGCCACACTTGTTTTTATACACTTAGCCTTAAACAGAGATGTTCACAATTAATGGGGGAGCAGGAGAAGTTAGAACAAGCTTCCTGGAGGAGATGATCTTGATGGGTCAGTGCAGAACTTGATTTGCACTACTCAAAGTGGTATTATTATTATTATTATTATTTTTTAAAAGACACATTTATTTAGCGTCATGATCAGACTATTACATTTAGCAATCAACAACATGGGTGCAAAAAAAAAAACTACATTAAAACCCTTTGTTGGAATGCTTTCCACTTTCCACAGAACAGAAACTAAAATAACCTGTTATACAATTAGTCACAAATATAGTCCTCGTGTTTTTTTGCCCATACACATGAGTATTGTCTAAAACATGTCTTCTTTGTAGCAGCTAGGCCCTGCCACCACTGTGCTTGGCTGAGTTCACAAATCTGTTGTAACCTATAGCTTCCCTGTCACTTCTCTGGCTCTCCTCTCCTGCTAAGCTTTGTTTCCTTGCAGTAATTAAAATCTTCTGCCACTGCCGTAGCTACTGCTGCTGTTGGAACTGCCATAGCCACCTTGATTTCATGGTTTGGCAAAGTATTGGCCTCTACCCCCATAAGGGCCAGAGCTTCTGCCTCCAAAGTTTCCTCCCTTCATGGGTCCAAAATTTGAAGACTGTTGTAATTGCCAAATTCATTGTAGCTTCCACCACCTCCAAAATTGCTTCCATCAGTACCAAAGCCATTATAGCCATCCCCACTGCCACCATATCCACTACCATCTCGGCTGCCACCAAAGCCACCTCTACCACTGAAGTTTCCTCCACGACCAAAGTTGTCATTCCCACCAAAGCCACCTCCACGACCACCACCAAAGTTCCCTGAACCACTTCGACCTCTTTGGCTGGATGAAGCACTGGCCATCTCTTGCTTAGACAGGGCTTTCCTTACTTCACAGTTGTGGCCATTCACAGTATGGTATTTCTGAATGACAATCTTATCCACAGAGTCATGGTCATCAAAGGTTACAAAAGCACTGCCTCTCTTCTTGCCACTGCCTCGGCCAGTCATGATTTCTATTACTTCAATTTTCCCATACTGCTCAAAATAATCTCTTAGGTGATGCTCTTCAGTGTCTTCTTTAATACCACCAGCAAAGATCTTTTTCACAGTTAAGTGGGCACCTGGTCTTTGGGAATCTTCTCTTGAGACAGCCCTCTTTGGTTCCACAACTCTTCCATCCACCTTGTGTGGCCTTGCATTCATGGCTGCATCCACTTCCTCCACAGTGGCATACGTGACAAACCCAAAGCCTCTGGAGCGCTTGGTGTTTGGATCTCTCATTACCACACAGTCCGTGAGTGTTCCCCATTGCTCAAAATTGCTTCTCAGACTCTCATCAGTTGTTTCAAAGCTCAATCCTCTGATGAAGAGCTTCCGCAGCTGTTCAGGCTCTTTAGGAGACTCTGACTTAGACATGACTGCAGCGGGAGGAAAGACTGTAACGATGCTTCCTCAGCGGCATCCCTCAAAGTGGTATTCTTTATGTGTTCTGTTCCCTGAATTGTAAAGGTGTTGCATTGTTAACTGTGGTAGGCTGAATAATGGCCCCACAAATATATTAAGTCCTAATCCCCGGAACCTGTGCATGGTACTTTATATGGCATAGCGATTAGGGCTATTGAGGTGGAAAGATTATTTTGAATTAACCAGGTGGAACTGATATAATCATAATAGTTCTTATAAGACAGAGGCAGGAAACCAGAGTGAGTAGTAGAAGATGTGAAGATGGAGGCAAAAGGTTGGAGTGCTGTGGCCACCAGCCAAGGAATGCTGGCAACCTCTAGAAGACAGAAGAGTCAAGGAAAAGGAATTTTTCCCTGGAGCTTCCAGAAGGAAGCAGGCTACCAGTTCCTTCACATGAGATTCATTTCAGACTTCTGACCTCCAGAACTGTAAAAGAATCAACTTGTGTTTTTTTAAGTCAGTAAGTTTGTGGTAATTTGTTATAGTAACAATAAGAAAACTAGTATTGTTACTATACAGTGTTTTTCCATTGTGGCAAGTGACTTTTTTATTTTGGGGTGATCTTTATAACATTTTGGCATTATTTGGTTGTCCTTAAGTTTGTGCATGAAATAAAATTTTGAAAAGTGCATAATTCATTGCTAATTTTCTTACCAGCATGTATATTCCCTAAACTGAGATTGTTCAAGTTTAGTGAAAGAAATCTCACAATAAACTGATTCTAGTTTATATAGCAAAAGTAAGACATGTTGGTGATTTCTTCATTTAGGGACACATCTTTCTGTATATTTACTAGTTGTTACCATAATTACTTTCCACTCATATCTTGTTTATTTCTCACAACAACCCTGTAAAAGTAGATATTAATCTCCTCATTTTACAGACGAAGAAACAAATACAAATTTTAATTTATCTTGCTAGGGCCTCCTAATTAGTAGAGAACAGGTATTTAAACCCAAATCTATCTGCTTCTGAAAGATGGGCTCTTATTATTGTATTCTTTATTCTGCCCATTGGTAAAGGATAACTTTCATTAGTCAGACAAGCTTTTAATATCTTGCCTTTTATTGGGGGAACAAAAGAAAGTATTTGCAACTGAAATCTGAGCGTAGCCAGTCACTCTACTTGGATTTTATGTGTACGTGTTGTGGAGTGACATTTGGATCATATCTGTTAGATTGAGCTAGATCCAGGGCTGTTGACAGAATATGGTAATAGTTAGTAAATTACAGGAGTAGCCTTACCAGACTAGACAGTTGATAAGAAACAATAGAGTTAAGCCATATGGATAAATATATGTACCCATCGGATTGAGAGATAAATAAATCTTTGTGGGAGAATGGGAGCATACATTCTTAAGTGTTTAAGAGGCCAGATGAGTAGTAGTATATGGTATATCAAAATGTAAAATATGCATACATTTGACCTAACATTTTTATTGCTAATATTCTTTTGGGTCTTGCCAGACCAGAACAGCACTTGGTCTATTGCTAATTTTCCCCCCACCACTGAGGCAAATCCTATCTGAGTAGTCTATACAACAATGAGGTTTTCCTCCCTGGAAAATAGACACTATTGAAAAGAGAGTGTATTCCTAGCTCCACGGAAGCATTGGAATGTTCCATCTAATCATTTCAGATGGTTTTTTCCCCAACTTTGGATCATTTCTTCACATTTATGAGTTAATGAGGACTCTGCTGAATATTTGAGGAGGACTCATTGCAGATTCTCAGATTCCTCTCTCTGTGAGTTCTTTCCTCCCCAATTGGGGAGGAAATTGACCTGCCAATTTAAGCCTCATTTGTCTCCTTGGAGTCTCGGATCCATCTCTTCAAGTCAGGAAGACCTTTAGAGTTTGCCTGGTGTTAGTCAGGGTTCTCTAGGGAATTGGAATCAACAGGAGATATCTGCAAATAGTATGAGATTTTATAAAATTCTCTCACTTGACTGTGGGGATGCAGAAGTCCAAATTCGGCATGTAATATAGCCTGTGCATGAATTCAAGCTTATCTAATTCTGTATCCAAGTGTGCCTAGTTTCTAGAAAGTCAATTAAGTGATATAGGCCCTATAGGCTTTGAATATTCAGAAAGAATGTAGACTGAATGTGTATTCTAAGTTATATCCAGACAGAATGTGGGCAATATGTTAAATCAAGCTCACCTGGAGGGTGGGTGATATGCTAATTCAAGCTTAGCTGGTATTCAAACAAATGACTAAACCCTAAAAAACTAATAAAGAAAGTCTTTTTGACCCCTAAACCTCTCCTGGCCCCACCACATGTGTCTCTTATATAAAAGTAACCTAAAACCTTTACTTAGGGCTCGGCTTTTTGGACAGGAGTCTGCCAGATCTGGCGGGTCATAATAAATCTTCCTTCTCAGAGATTCCTGAGTCCTAGCCTTCAATATGTGATCACTGAATCCTCTCTGCTTCCTCTACACAGGCAGGCTGCAAACCAGGGGCTCTGATGAAGGCCCTTGATGAAGGTCCATGAGATGTTGGCTATCTAGAGTCAAGCTGGAAAATTCTCTCTGAATGCTGAGATCACTTCCCTGTTTAAGGGATTCAACTGATTGGATAAAACATCATTCATTGCTGACAGCAATCTCCTTGGTTGATTGTAGATGTAATCAGCCATCTAAGAAATCAACTCACTGATGATTAAGGTCTATAAATATCCTTGTATTATATTTAGCCCAGTGCTTGCTTGATCAAACAACTGGGCACCTTTACCTGGTTGCATTATACTAACCATCACACCTGGTTTCCCCCTTACTGCATCAGAATTGGAAATTCTCTCAAGGCAGTAAGCTGGGTCAGTCTTATTTGTTTCTGGGCTCTTAGGGACCACTGTCCTTCACTGTCTGGTGTCCATTGATTTATAACCCTTGTTTCAAATATTTTGTCTCATTTTTTTATTGTTTCAGACAGGAAGGGAAACCTGGTCTCTGTCACTTTATCTTGGTCAGAAGAAGAATACTGTATTTCTCTTTAAATAGGATAAATATGGAGAGGATTATTTAGCTAGAGTTTATTGGAAATAGCTATTAATTGACAAAAATTATTCCATTTGCAGTCATTTACTCTTTCAAGATTGTCTGAGTGGCTTTTTCCTGGGGTGAAGATTTTCTCTATTTTTGAAAGGGGTGTCAGGATATGGGAGGATATTTGCATTCCAGCTTCCTCCTTGTTGTGCCTTTATCTTCCAAATTACCATTTGGGGGAAGCGGACGTGGCTCAACTGATAGAGCATCCATTTACCATACAGAGGGTCCAGGGTTCGATCCCTATGGCTTCCTGACCCGTATGGTGAGCTGACCCACATGCAGTGCTGCCATGTGCAAAGTGTGCCATGCCATGAAGGTGTGCCCCTGCGTAGGGGTGCCCCACATGCAAGGAGTGCATTCTGTAAGGAGAGCCGCCCTACATGAAAAAAGCACAGCCTGCCCAGAAGTGGTGCCACACACACAGAGAGCTGATGCAGCAAGATGATGTATCAAAAAAGAGATACAGTTTCCCAGTGCCATCAGATAATGCAAGCAGATGCAGAAGAACACAGAGTGAATGGATACAGAGAGCAGACAACAGGGGGAAGGGAAGAGACATAAATAAAAATTAAATCTTAAAAAAAACACAGCCAAACAAACAAACAAACAAAAAACCCCAAAACACAAATTATCATTTAGGGTCTGGATGGGAGTCAAAGTACAGCCATCAGGAAGAAGGGCACCACTGGATTTGTTCTACAGTTTTAGGGACATGGCACATTTTGTCACTTTTTAGCCTAACCATTGATACCCAATTCTCTTTCAACAAATCATACCTCCTTAAAATAATTCAACTAACTTTTTTCCTAAGAGATTTGACATAATCATCCTCCTTTAGAGCTAACTGCCTTGCATAGTCTTATCTCAGTGCAAAGAGAGCTGATCATTACCTCTGTACTTTTAGTTTCATATATTTTTGAATTTCAGAACAAGCCCAAATTCCTGGACAACAGTATGGATTGTCAAGCAAGTAGTATTTAATACATTTTATTCTAATTTTTCCACTTTGCCCATTTTCTGGCAAGATTTATTTAAATTTCAGATACAATTTATGTCAGACACAAGCAATATAATGTCCAAATGGAGTTTAAAGATAATTTTCAATCATTTTCTGCTTTTGAAAATCCCTGCCTTAACTCTTCTTTCTTCCTCTCAAGACAGAAAATACATTTTCTATGTAAAATATCCATTTGTGTGACTCTTGTGTGACTTTAAATCAAACATACTTTCTGTATTTTATTGCCACTGTACTACATAGCAAAAATTTATTACATTTTTAAAGTTTTCCAATTTCTTTTCACATATGGCACTTTTTCCTTTGTGATGGGCCAATGAAGTTAGTTTCCTGTTTAATTTGTGAATTTTATTTGAGAGAATAATATAATCATCTTAAACAAATCTCTGACCCAAGGCAATGAAACACCTTGTTAATTTACAAAAACTTTTTCTGATTGTTTCTCCTAAAAAAGAAGCTCCTCTCCCCACAAAAACAATAAAGTGCTTTTCAGTCAGCTGCAAATGAGTATAAATAGATCTGAGTGAGAAATATCTTGGCAGAGTATGGTCAGATTTCTCTCTTTAAGAGGCTCTTTTACTTCCAGAAGACAAACTTACATGCTTGTGAGTTTGAGCAAGGGTTTGAGGTGAAGTTGTTGTAGAATTTGAGAGAAGTTCAATTACTTGAGTATAGAGAGGCCAGGACTCAGGAATGATTTTGAGAAGGAAAAATGGTTTATTGACGGCCGGCCGGACTCGGGAGCTTTCAGTTTGAATCCCGAGCCCTGAACAAGATTTTCAAACGTCTTTTATACAGAGAGGAAAGGCCAAATGGTCCCTTTGTTTCAGTTCTCAATAGGCTTCAATTAGCATATATCTTCCACATCTTAGGTAAGCTTTTAGCATGGACTCCAGACATTCTAGATAAGCCTTTAGCATATTTGGTTTATGCATTTCCCCTAAATACTTAAAGTTTATACCCCTTGCATTGTTAAACTGTTTCCTGGGACTGGAGCCGTTGCCATTGTCCCTAAGGGCAGGACTGCAGCCTCTTACCATTCCACACCCACAAGTCAAACAGCTTGGGTTATCTCTGAAGAGACAAAGAGCCTTCCACCCATAGCCCACATCAAAGTGAGTTAAATGAAAACCTTGGAAAAAAGCATTACTTTACCATTTTAATGACACCTTGTAGTTGGCAGAAAGATATCCCTTAAGTATGCACTTAATTGATATGACTACTACTGGATATGTTGTAGAATTTGAGAGAGGTTCAATTATTTGCGTATAGAGAGGCCAGGACTCAGGAATGATTTTGAGAAGGAAAAATGGTTTATTGACTGACGGCCAGACTCGGGAGCTTTCTGTTTCAATCCCGAGCCCTGAACAAGATTTTTGAATCCTTTTATACAGAGAGGAAATGTTAAATGGCCCCTTTGTTTTAGTTCTCAATAGGCTTGAATTAGCATATATATCTTCGACATCTTAGGTAAGCTCTTAGCATGTACTTCATACATTTTAGATAAGTTTTTAGCATATTTGGTTTGCATTTCCCCTAAATACTTAAAGTTTATAGACCTTGCATTGTTAAACTGTTTCCTGGGACTGGAGTCGTTGCCTTTGTCACCAAGGGCAGGACTGCAGCCTCTTACCGTTTCACACCCACAAGTGAGAGAGCTTAGATTATCTCTGAAGAGACAAAGAGCCTCCCACCCATAGCCCACATCAGATATACAAGCTAATCATGGGGATCAAGCTTCTTGGAACCAATACTTTGCAGACCAAAATAACTCTTTCAAACAAATACTGTTTAGATTTCCAATATTTTGTTTTGAAGAACACACTTTTTCCTTCTAGTTTTTCAGTCTGCCCCACATTTAGCTCATTGTCGGTCACTTGGCCACTGACCAATGAAGAGGAAAAAAATATGCAGAAGCCATTACATTTCCTTGGGTAAAATTAGTTGTTGTCACTAAATTTATGTTTGTTTTGTTTCAAGTAATTTCCATTAAGTATATTGAGCAAGCTTCTTCACAAGGAAACATTGTTTATTTTTAAAAATACAATTCATTTAGGTATGGTTCCTTAATGACAGGTTTACAATGGGGCAGTCCCCCTGACGTCAGATAGCTGCAGCCTCTGCCTTGAGGGCCCTCTCTTCCAGCCACCCCAGCCCATCCCCCATAACTGGGCCATGGCACCTGCATACCAGGAATTTTCACCCTTCCACCTTCACCCCCTTTGACAACCCACTCAGGGCTCTCAGGGACCACAGAAGTCTCTGTGCAAATGCATGGGCCTGCTTTCAAGCCTCATGCCTTCTTTTGATGACCTCTCAGTCATCTTCCCCAGATTGATCCATGCAGCCCAACTGAACCACACTTGTTCACTGCCGGGGCCCAGCAAGACCAGGAACCATTTTGGGGAGAGTGGGATCAGATGTGAAGATATAGACTGACTTTTCCACAGGTACACGTTGAGGCCTCTTGTGTTACCAGGTGGATCTGGGTAGTGGAAGATGGGGACTGTTTGCTAAGGGATGTCAGTTTGTGCTCTTCTTGGGCCATATAATAGGGGAGGTCCTGGAATAGGGAAGGAAGAAATCATGAAAAATGGAAGTGCATATGGTTTTTCTCTAAGACAGTTTAATTACAAAAGTGTATGGATAGCATTTCGTTTAAAGATAAAATAATCAATTCAGTTGTCAAGGGCAAGTACTCTTTAAAATATATGCCCAGGCTTTGCACTGGTGTCTCCTTTCATCTGTGCTCCTGGGTCTTACTGACCCTACAGCTCAGTGATCCTGTCTTGTCCTGCTGCCCCCTAGGTAGGGTGAGGAAGGGCAGAAAGCAGGCTAAAGGGCTGTTCCTGGGTACAGGTCCTATACAATTGGAGTAGAAGTGAAATGGGCCATTGGTGGTATAGGGAAGAATCACAGAATCAGCTGAAGGCAATCAAGGGTTCCATGCCCACCAACTGGGAGAGAACAAACAAAGCTTTACCAGTGCAGGTGGTCATTTTAATCTTTTTTTGTCAAAAATAGAGATGGCGAGACTTCCATAGTAACGGGGAACCAGATTTAACCTCTTGCTGGAACATAATACATGAAACAATGTTTTTTCAGAACACTGGACATCAGATATAATGAAAGCAATTCCTGAGGGAAGAGGAACAAACACAGTTCTCAGGCAAAGGATCTGAGAACAGGGAGGTTCAGAGAACTTCAGAGATCTCAGGGGCCCCTTGAGTCTTCAGCTGGATATCGATTAGTGCTTGTGTGTGAGGAAACTACTAGAGGTCAAAGGGGAAAATAAAATCACCCAAAACGTTAAGAGGAACAATCCCTGAACTATCTAAATACTCTAATTAAAAGTCAGAAATCCTCAGATTGAATAAAAAAGCAAGACCCAAATACATGCTGACTACAAGAAAATCTCTTTAAATATAAAGACACAACTAGGTTAAAAGTAAAAGGATGGAATAAGACATGTCATGTTACTGATTCTACAAAGATTTCAGATAAAATAAATGAGTTTAGGGAGGTTGCAGGATATAATACCTGTATGTAGTAATCAATTTAATTTCTATAAACTAATAAAATTAGAAATGAAAATTAAATTAAAGCAATGCCATTAAAATAGCATGAAATACGAAATATTTAAGGATAAACTGATAAGAGTTGTGCAAGACTATTGCAAACTACAAAACATTGTTTGGAGAAATTTAAATGAGACATACCATTTTTACTGATGAAAAAACTCAGTGTTATTACATTGGCAATTATCCACAAATTGATCTATGTATTCAAGTGCAATCTCAATTTAAATGTCAGCAGGCTTTTGTGTGTATATAAAAATTGACAAGCTGATTCTGTAGTTCTTGTGGAAATATAAAAGATGTAGAATAGCCAAAATAACTTTGAAAAAGAAAAAACACATTTGGAGGCCTTATACTATCTGATTTCAAAATGTACTATAAAATTACAGAAATCAAAACAGTATGGTTTTGGGAAGCAGATGTGGCTCAAGTGCTAAGGCCTCTGCCTGCCATATGGGAGGATCTGGGTTCGATCCCTGGGGCCTCCTGGTGAAAAAGAAGAGAAAGCGTGCCTGCCTGGCAAGCAGAGCACCTGACAGTGAGCCAAGTGCCTGCGCAGTAAGCTGAGTGCCTGTGCCCATTTGGGGGCCTGTGCAATGAGCTGAGTGCCCACAGGGTGGTCCGAGTGCCCACATGAGTGGCTACCTGGCAAGCCGAGTGCCCACGTGATCTGCAAGTGTCTGTGGTGAGTTGAGTGACCACATGAGTGCCCACATGGTGAGCCAGTGCCTGTGTAGTGAGCCAGTGCCTGCGTGGTGAGCCAAGTGCCCATGCAGCAAGCCAAGTGTCCACATGGTGAGCCAGTGCCCGCACAAATGAGTCATACAGCAAGATGATGACACAACAAAAGAGAGACAAAGGGGAGAGTCAAGGGGAAGCTCAGTACACACCAGGAACTGAGGTGGTAAAATTGACAGGGAAACTCCATATCAGAGGTCCCCAGCATCGAATCCTGGTGAATCCTAGAGGAGGAAAATGAGAAGAGAAGACAAAAAGAGAGATAGATACAGAAGATCACACAGCAAAGGGACACAGACAGCAAGAACAGCAGGGGAGGAAAGGGGGTGGAGAAGGAAAAAACTATGTTTTAAAAAAATATATATAGATATATTTTAAGATTTATTTATTTATTTTTAAGATTTAAGATTTATTTATTTATTTATTCCCCTCCCTCTACTGTCTGCTCTCTGTGTCCATTCATTATCTATTCTGCATCTGCTGGTATTCTCATTAGTCAGCTCTGGGAACCGATCCTGGGACCTTCTGGAGTGGGAGAGAGGTGCTCATTCTCTTGCACCACCTCAGCTCCCTGGTCTGCTGCATCTCTTCTTCTCTCTCCTGTGTCACAGCAATCCTGCTCAGGGCAGCACTCCACACAAGCTAGCACTCCGTGTGAGCCAGCTCACCATGCAGGCCAGTTTGTCTTTCACCACGAGGCCCTGGGCATTGAACTCTGGACCTCCAATATGGCAGACGGGAGTCCAATTGTTTGAGCCACATCTGCTTCCTGACATCAAGATAGACAGATCAATGGAACAGAAAGAGCTCAGAAAGAGACCCACATATATTCTGTAAATTGATTTGCAACTCAGCTGCCAAAGCAAAGAACAGTCTTTTTAAGAACTGGATATCCATAAGCAAAAACAAAAACACAAAATCAAACAAAAAGTGTTTGATCCATACTTCTCAGCATTTTCAAAAATTAAGTCAAATTTGACCATAGACTTAGATGTAAAACTCAAACTATAAATTGCCTAGCAGAAAATATAAAAGAATAATTTTGTGACCTTGGGTTTGGGCAAAGATTTCACAGACCCAACACTGAAAAGCATGATCCTGCAAAGAAAAAGTGATGTTTATCTTTACAAGAACGAGAACTTCTGTTCTTCAAAAGATACTGTAGAGAATGATAATACGAGTCATAGACTGGAGGAAAATATTTGCAAGTCATATATCTGACATAGGACTTCTACCCGTAGTATCTTAAGAACACTCAAAATTCAATAGGCAGAAAACGAACCAACCAATAAACAATAGTCAAAATACTTGAGCTGATACTTAATCAAAGAAGATATATGAAAATATGCTCAACATAATTAATTGTTAGAGAAATGCAAATTAAAACCATAATGAGATACTACTCACTATCCACCTATTTCAATATCTAATAATTAAAAAATATTGATCATATTAGTGTTGATGAAAATGTGGGTCAACAGGAACAATATGGTTACAATATAATGCAATATAGGTGAAATGTAAAAATTGACCTCAACGAAATCATTAAATACTTTAATATTAAATAGAAGCTTATTTGCCTGAATTTTTGGAAAAAATCCTTTGTTCGATGAAAATTGATTCATGATCATTGGAAAGATTGGTATAATTTTATAAAGCTTGTATTAAAATTAAAATATATTTGTCTCAATTACTTCTGTATTCTGACAAACCTGATCACATATATGCATTAACATTTTTCCTAACTTTCTTCAACCCACATTAAAACCCTAGATGGACAAATATATGCTACAAAAAAATTCTTCATACCATATGATATCATGGAACTATGCTACCATGGTGTGGCAGTAATTTTACCCGTGAAAGGCTAAAGCCTTTTTTTTAAATAGGCTCTGAGTTAAAAAGATTTACTAAAATTTTCTAGAGTCTAGAATCTATTCTTAATCTTCTTTGTCTTCTGGGCAAATATTAGTTCATAAACTGAATTTGATACTCAATAGGCCAGGGTAGGGCATTAAACCTTAGTTGCACTTGCCATTAAGCTGGCACTGTTTTAAAATTCTCACAAAAACCCAATCAGGAAAGTACTGTTACTGCCATTCTCATTTTTACAGATAAGGAAATTGAAGTTCAAAGAAGTTAAGGAGCTAATTCAAGGTTATTCAGTAAGTGAATATAATTGTGTCTTATCCTGACCATTACATTTTATTATGTTGGTGATGGTATTTTACTTTAACCATTCACAGTAATAAGGAAAATATAAATTTAGGTTTGAACTGAAATGATCAGTTTATGTGTATGGAAAGTCAACTCTGAATTAATCTCTAAATTAGGATTCCCTCTTACCTTCTTAGCTCTGAACTCAATTGGAGGATGTTTTGCCAAGAATCGGCACTAGATTTATATGTGCCTCAGTACGAGACCCAAAAGAACTTAACCACCTCTTTTTATTTATATTTGCATAAATTAGTCTAGAATTTATTCTTTTTTCATTTTATGACATGTTTCTAAATGTCTATGAATTCCATTCAAAACAATAGGTTTTCATTTCTGTTACCATACACATATTTATTTCAACATGCTCAACAACTTTTGTTGATAATAGAAGCCCATAGAGTGCCTATATCACTTCTTCAGAGTTGCCATTTCATATAAAATAACCTTAATTCAATCAGACATTTAACCATTTTAACAAGAGTTTGAAAATTAAATAAATTCATTTTTACTTAAAAATTGTAAAATAATTTTTCTTTCCAATTTTTATTTCATTGAAAAGTTTTGCCTTTATTCTTGTGCTATTACAAATAGTGGGCTAGTGGCAAAAGTGTTTGGACATAGAAGTCCTTTCACAGAATTAAATTTGTTTTTATGTGACATCTTGTGATCCAAGTCTCTATGAATTTCTCATTTATAGCAGTGTCAAGAAAAAGAGATACACAGGACGACTTCCAGTAAGATGGCAGACTGAAAAGACACGGGACTCTCTTCTCTTTCAGAAAAATAGCTAGAGGACAGCCTGAAATGGTCTAGAAAAAGATCTTCTAGGGTCTTGGGCACAGGTGAAGACTGGACACTACCCAGAACAGAGAGGGACAAAAGAGAGGAATTTTAAAAAAAGATTTATTTATTTCCCCCCTTCCCCTCCTCCTACCCTGCTGTTTTGGCTGTCTTTGTTATCTTCTCTTCTCATCTCATTTTCTCTTCTCTAAGAGTCACTGGGATTTGATCCTGGAGACCTCTGATGGGGAGAGAGGTTCCCTGTCAACTGTACCACCTCAGTTCCTGGTTTGCTGTGCTTCACCTTGACTCTCTGCTTGTCTCTCTTTTGATGCGTCATCATCTTGCTGTGTGACTCACTTATGTGGGGCACTTGCTCAACATGTGGGCACTCATGCAGGCACTGGCTTGCCATGCTGGCAGGCTTTCTCCTCTTCTTTTTCACCAGGAGGTCCAAGGGATCAAGCCCAGGTCTTCCCATGTGGTAGGTGGAAGCTCTATCACTTGAGCCATATCTGCTTCCCTAAAGGAGAAGAATTGTGATAGCAAAACTGTGAGTTGAAACCAGCAGCTGCTACTGCTGGCACATTCCCCCACACTAAAGACACTTTAGAATTCTCAGTCCCTGAGGTGACTACAGACAAAGAGGGCTCCAGGGATCTACTGCCCCAGGAAAGGGGAGAGTGAGGGACACAGCCTAAGGCTGGCTCAGCTTCTAACCCACAAATCTGATCTGCTGTGTCCCACCTGGATTTTCCAGGCTGGGTTGAACTGCACTGTTGTTAACCTTGAGAGATGACAGGGGACTGGAGAACTCCAACCATCCCAAGCTCCTTCTCTACTAATTGGGACTGATTGTTGAGGATGAAGAGAGAAGTAGAATTATTTCCTGCCTGGGAAAAGGGAGAAGGCTGCCAGAGAAGTTTGGAGAACTTCTAAGAGTTTCAATTACAAGGCTATCAGCCTCCAGGCAGGAACATTTATCACACAGATCTGGTCTGTGTTACAGCAAACACACTCTGACCAGGCATTGAACTGAGAGGGCTGCCAAAGAGCACCATCATCTGGTGGACCAAAGTAGTGCACATGTGAGAACATTAAAAATAAATAAGTTAAGAGAGGCTTTTTCTGGTCTTTATAGCCTCCCTCCCAAGGCCCTAGGAAGCAGGTTTGAAACCCATTATTGGATCCAGAGCCCAGTTTTGAGCAACTAATAGGGCCAATCCTAATGATCCAGGGTGAACCAAGAATCAAAGAGCAGCAGTAACACATAGACTCTTGCCACTAAATCCCTACAAAAGAGAAAGAAATTGAGCATCTGAGTAAACTGCATCCTAATCAGATGCCTAGACATCAGCAAAAAATTACAAGCTATACTAAGAAAATTGAAGACATGGCCAAGGAAAAGCAATATATCAAAGTCCCAGAAGAGACACAGGATTTGAGAGAGCTAATTAATGATATGTGCACAATTACCAAAATCAAATAAATGAGTTGAAAGACAATATGGCTAAAGAGATGAATGGCATCAAGAAGACATTGAACAAGCACAAAGCAGAATTTGAAATCCTGAATAGAAAAGTAAAAGAGCTTATGGGAATGAAAGACACAATAGATGAGATAAAAAACACACGAGAGGCATACAAAAGCAGATTCGAAGTGATAGAAGAAAGAATAAGTGATACAGAAGACAGAACAGATGAAATTGAAGAGAGAAAAGAATAGAGGGAAAAAGAATGGAAAAATTTGAGCAGGGGCTCAGAGAGTTGAATGACAACACAAAACACAGCAACGTATGTGTCATGGGAGCACCAGAAGGAGAAAAGAAGGGAAAAGGGTCAGAAAGAGTATTTGAGGAAATAATAGCTGAAAATTTCCCAACTTTCATGAAAGAAATGTACTTATAGGTACTTATAAGTGCAGTGTACCCCAATCAGAATAAATCCAAATAGACCTATTACAAGACTCATACTACTCAGAATGTTAAATGTCCAAAATAAAGACAAAATTCTGAGAGCAGCAAGAGAGAAGCAAACTATCACACACAAGGGATACTCAGTATGACTTAGTGCACATTTCTCATCAGAATTCATGGAGGCAAGAAGACAGTGGTATGACACAATTGTAAGAGTGAAAGAGAAAAACTGCCAGCTGAGAATTCTATATCCAGCAAACCAGTCTTTCAAATATGAAGGTGGGTATAAAATATTCACAAACAGAAACTAAGAGTTTGCAAAACAGAATCCAACTTTGCAGGAAATATGAAAGAAAGCTTTCGAGTATGAAAGAAAAAGACAGGAAAGAGAGGCTTGGAGGGAGTATAGAATAAAGAAGAGCAGGACTGGGAAGCAGATTTGGCTCAATGGATAGAGCATCTGCCTATGACATGGAAGGTCCAGGGTTCAAACCCAGGGCCTCCTGGCCTGTGTGGTGAGCTGGCCCCTGCACAGTGCTGATGTACACAAGGAGTGCCATGCCATGTGGGGTTGTCCCCCATGTAAGGGAGCCCCACATGCAAGGAAGGTACCCTGTAAGGGGAGCTGCCCAGTGTGAAAAAAGTGCAGCCTGCCCAGGAGTGGGGCTGCACACATGGAGAGCTGATGCAGCAAGATGATGCAAGAAAAAGAGACGCAGATTCCCTGTGCTGCTGACAAGAATACAAGTGGACACAGAAGAACACACAGTGAATGGACACAGAGAGCAGACAGCTGGCGGGGGGGGGGGGAGGGGAGAGAAATAAAAAAGAAAAATAAATCTTAAAAAAAAAAAAAGAAGAGCAGGAAGGATAACCAAAAGAGGAAAAAGACAGTTGAAAATATGATGCAACATATGAAAACCAAAAAATAAAATGGCAGAAGTAAATGATACATGTACAGTAATATCAATGAATATGAGTCAATTAAACTCCCTCAATCAAAATATATGGGCTTTCAGAATGGGTAAAAAAACATGAGTCATCTATGTGCTATTTACAAGAGACCCAACTTAGACCCAGGGATACAAACCAGCTGAAAGTGAAAAGTTGGAGAAAGATACTCCATGCAAATAGTAACCAAAAAAAGAGCAGGGGTAGCTATACTAATATCAGACAAAACAGACTTTAAATGTAAAAAAAGTTATAAGAGATACAGAAAGCCATTATATATTAATAAAAGAGTCAATCTACTAGGAAGATAAAATAGTCATAAATATCTATGCACCCAAGCAGGGTGCCACAAAATACATGACCCAAACTCTGGCAAAACTCAAGAGAGAAAGAGACATCTTTGCAGTAATACTTGGGGACTTCTACACAACACTCACATCATTAGATAGAATAGTTAGACAGATGATCAACAAGGAAAAAGAGAACTTGAATAATATGATAATGAGAAAGACCTAACAGACATACACAGAATGCTGCATCCAAACTCAGTGGATTATATATTCTTCCCAAGTGTCCATGGATTCTTCTTGAGGATATACCACATGTTAGGGCACAATGCAGCTCTCATTAAATATAAAAAGACTGAAATTATATAAAGCACCTTTTCAGGTCATGATGGAATGAAACTGGAAATCAATTATAGACAGGAAAAAGATAAATTTGCAACTGTGTGGAGGCTGAAAAACACACTTCTAAAAAATCAGTAGGCCAGAGAAGAAATTGCAAGTGAAATCAGTAAATATATTAAGACAAATGAAAATGAGAACACAAGTTATGAAAACTTATGGGATACAATGAAGACAGACTTGAGAGGGAAGCTTATAGCTCTAAATGCCTATATTAAAAAAGGAGAAAGAGCTAAACACAAAGATTTAACTGAAGAACTAGAGAAACTAGAAAAAGAACAGCAAACCAACACCAAAACAAACAGAATGAAAGAAATAATAAAGATTAGAGCAAAAATAAATGAAATTGGGAACAAAATAATAGAGAAAATCAACAAAACCAAAAACTGGTTCTTTGAGAAGATCAAAAAAACTGACAACCCCTTAGCTACAATAATAAAGAAAAAAAGAGAGAAGATGCAAATAAATAGAGTCAGGAATGAAAGGGGGGAAGTTAAGACTGACCCCACAAAAATAAAAAGAGTCATAAAAGGATAATGAGAAACTGTATGCCACTAAACTAGAAAACTTAGATGAAATGGACAAATTCCTAGAAATGCACAAACTACATGATGCTACAAGAAATATAAGAACTTAGCAAATCATTCACATTTAAAGAGATTGAATCCACCATCAAAAATCTCCCCCCTGCAAAAAAAGTCCAGAACTTTATGATTTCACAGGTGAATTCTACCAAACATTTCAAAAAGAATTAACACTAATTCTGTTTAAACTTTTCCAAAAAATAGAAGAGGAGGGAAAATAACAACACTTTTTATGAAGTCAACATTACCCTAATACCAAAGCCAGATAAAGACACTAAAAGAAAAAAAAAAATTACAGACCAATCTCTCTAATGAACATAAATGCAAAAATTCTCAATAAAATACTTGCAAATTTGAATCCAACAGCATATCAAAAGACTTATATATCATGACCAAGAGGGATTTATTCCTGGTATGCAAGGCTGGTTCAACATAAGAAAATCAATCAACATAATACACCACATTAACAAATTGAAGGAAAAAACAAAACAAAACATGATTATCTCAATCGATGCAGAAAATGCATTTGACAAAATCCAGCATCCTTTCTTGATAAAAAGCCTTTAAATATAGGAATAGAAGGAAAATTCCTCAATATGATAAAAAAAATACATGAAAAACCCACAGCCAACATTGTACTCAATGGAGAAAGGTTGAAAGCTTTCCCTCTAAGATCAGTAAGACAAGAATGCCCACTGTCACCATTGTTATTCAACATTGTACATAGTTATAGCTAGAGCAATAAGACAAGAAAAAAATTAAAGGCATCCAAATAGGAAAAGAAGAAGTAAAACTCTCACTATTTGTGGATGACATGATCCTATATTTAGAAAATTCTGAAATGTCTACAACAAGACTACTTAAGCTAATGAACAAGTTCAGCAAAGTGGAAGGATACAAGATCAACATGTAGAAATCAGTAATGTTTTTGTACACTAGTATTGAACAATCTGAGGAGGAAATCAGTGAAAAAAATTCCATTTACAATAGCAACAAAAAGATCAAATACTTATGAATCAATTTAACCAAAGAAATATAGGACCTATATGCAGAGAACTACAAAACAGTGCTAAAAGAATTTTAAAAAGACCTAAACACATGGAAAGACATTTCATGTTCATGGATTGGAAGATTAAATATCATGAAGATGTCAATCCTACCCAAACTGATATATAGAGCCAATGCAATATCAATCAAAATTCCAACAGAAATAGAAAAGGTAATTACCAAATTCATTTGGAAGGGAAAGTGCACCCAAATAGCCAAAAGCTGTTTTAAAAAAGAAGAGCAACATGGGAAGAATTCACTGCCTGATCTTGAAACATATTACAAATCTACAGTGGTCAAAACAGCATGGTACTGGCATAAAGATAGACACATCCATCAGCAGAGTAGAATTGAGAGTCCAGAAATAAACTCTCACCTCTATGGTCAACTAGTTTTTGACAAAGCTACCAAGTCCATGAGACAAAACAGTCTCTTCAACAAATGGTGCTGGGAGAACTGGATGAAAGAAAGACCCCTATCTTACTCCTTATACTAGAATCAACTCAAAATGTATCAAAGGCCTAAATATAAAAATAAGGACCATAAGATACCAGAAGAAGATGTAGGGAAACATCTTAAAGACCTTGTGGTAGGTGGTGGTTTCTTGGACCTTATACCCAAAGCATGCACAACAAAGGAAAAGATAGATAAATGGAACATCCTCTAAATTAAACACTTTTGCACCTTAATAGGACTTTGTCAAAAGAATGAAAAGGCAGGTTAAAATGGGAGAAAATATTTGGAAATAACAAGTTTGATAAGGGCTTAATATCTGTGATATATAAAGAGATACTACAACTCAACAACAAAAAGACAAATGACCCAATTGAAAAATGGGCAAAAGACTTGAATAGACATTTTCCAAAAGAAGAAATACAAATGACTAAGAAACACATGAAAACATCTTCAACAGTGCTAATGATTAGGGCAGTGCAAATCAAAACTACAATGTGATATCATTTCACACCTATCAGAATGTCCACTATTAAAAAGACAGAGAGTATTGTGGGAAGATGGCAAAGGACTAACAGGCAGAGCTGAATCCTGTTAAAAAAAATGGATAAAGAGCCAAGTTGTCCAAAGTACCTGCTATACAACACCCAGGAGGGTGAGGGACAGAGAGACAAAGAACCTGAGACAAATGTGAGTTACCAAATCCCTGTGGTGGCTGGTAAGGGCTCCCCTCCCCCACCCCCAAGATATTAATCTGGGTTAAAACCCCAGGCTCACTGCAACTGATTTAGAGGGGAAAAGATGTCTCTCTGTCAACTGTTTCAGGGAAAAGGAACTGGAAGTGAAGGGGCTTTTCTTCAGTGAAATGGCCAGCAGAGCCCACTTGGAACCTCCAGTCTGGGCACAAGAAAGCCCAGACTGAAACACCTCCTTGAAAAGGTGTACTGACTAGTGCCATCTGCTGGCTGATCTGGAAATTGCATGGACAAAAACCATTTGCTCTCTCTGTATCTAAACCCTAGGAGAAAAATTTACCCCACTAGTGAGACCCTGGCCTGATTTTGAAAACTTAGGTTGGGCAGTTTTATAGACTGAGAATAAGTTGAACCAAATATTAAAGAAGAGCTATGTTAAAAAAATAGGCAAGAGAGATAAATTAGCCATCAGAGTAAATTCACTAACATTCAGATGCTGAGACATCAGCAAAAAATTACAAGCCATACTAGGAAACAGGAAGAGATGGCCCAGCCAAAAAATAAACCAAATATCCTAAAGAGATACAGGACTTAAGACAATTAATCAGTGATAATCACACTTCAAAGAATTGAATGAAAATATGACTAAAGAAATAAAGGATATTAGGAAGACACTGGGAGAACATAAAGAACAATTGAAAAGCCTTCAAAGAAAAGTAACAGACCATATGGGAATGTAAAACACAATGGATGAGGTTAAAAATACATTAGAGGTTCATAAGAGCAGATTTTAATTGCTCGAAGGCAGAATTAGTAATTTCGAAGACAGAACATCTGAAGTGGAAAAGACAGGGTGTCCCCGTCTCCTTCCCGCCCAGTATTGGCAGCCGGCGCTGCCCCTCCTTCTCCCCTTCTCTGTCTTCTGCCTAGCCGTTATCTAGACAGCCCACACTTTCCCCTTCCCCTCCCTTGCTCCTAACCTCTTAGCCAGCTTACTGTCCAGTAACTGCCTACTGTCCAGTAACCGCCTACTGTCCAGTAACCGCCTACGCAAGCAAGAGCACCCGCCGGCACCAATCAAGTCCCTTTACGTATCCCTAGACCCTATAAAACCATGTCCCCTTCAACAATAAAGTAGACTTGTGCCTAGACCTTGTCTCCGTGGTGTTCTTGCTTGCACCGTGCGTCCCCCGTGCCTGAGCGGAGAGAGCGAGGGCCCAACGGCTTCGTGCTGAACCCCCTCCTCTCCTTCGACCGCGAGGCAGCCCCCGTCCGGAGAGCCCGCCCGGCCAACCGCCGACCCTCCCGGAGGCCCGCCGCTGCCCGCAATTGGCGCCTAACGTGGGTGGGGCCCACTCTGACGCCTACCCCCCACGCTTCGCTTAAGGTAGGGACTCTTGGGCGTCTTCCATTCAAACCAGAATGGGTGCTTCGCTCTCCTCCCGTCAGGTCCCGCAGGTTAGGGCCCTGGCTGCTCTCCTGGAAACTAACCAGGTTAGAGTTTCCATCCGCCAGCTTCAGCGCTACTGGGACTTCTCCCATTCAATCCCTGGCTCATCACCTGCCCACTCTGGAGTCCTCAGACTTATGCCCGGCTGATCGAACGAGTAGTCTCAGCCATGGAACATGAGGGCCGGGTCTTTCCCCCTGGCCTCCTCCCCGCTCTTGTGGCCATTCGCGCTTGTTTGCAAGGCGTGCCCACTCCCGAGGCCAAGGCCTTCCCGTGCGATACCGTGGATGAGTCAGGGGAAGGGCGTGGCCACCAAGACAGCGCTCCCGGTAACGACTCCAATGCTGAATCACTCTCGGCTCAGTTGGAGGCCACGCTTGAGCTTGACCCCCCTTGCGCCGCTGATTCTGACTCCGACCAAGATGGCGCACTTCCGCCTTCTTCCTCACGAAACAAAGGAAAGCCCACCCAAGAGGGCGCGCTCCCTCCTTCTTCCTCCCAAAAGAGGAAGAAGCCGCACTCCCCGCCCCTTCCTGCTTCTTCACAGAAGGACTATCCGCCGTTGTACCCTCCCCTTCCTGCCTCGGCACCATCTTGCCCCTACCCGGAACCGGCGTCATCTTGCCCTTACCTGGAACTGGAAGCGCTTCATCCGCCATCTTCTGATGACGACCTAGATGATGCGTACGAGCGCCCGCCATCTTATGTGCCGCCGAATAGACACCCCCTCCCGCGCTCTAATAATCTTCTCTTCGAGCCCCCCACTGCTCCAATCACTGATATGTATCCGCTAAATCCCAATCGTTCTCGAGCGAACCCCCAAGTATGGGTTCCCTTCTCCCCAAAAGACATGCAAACCCTCCGCAGCGCTATCCGAGAGGATGGTCTCGCCAGCCCCCATGCTCAAGACCTCCTTGAACATATGACCTTTGCCCGCTGTCTCCCCTACGACTGGATATCCCTCGCGAGAGGCATACTTCCCTCGGGGCAGTTTATTGACTGGCACGCACATTTCGCTGCCAAGAACGAAAAACAAATCGCCAAGAACGCCCGCGACGGCACCCGATATCCTGCCAACGCGTTCCTCGGACTGGGGCGCTACACCATGCCACAGAGCTACGTCGCCCTCCCTCAAGGCTTCTTCCTCCAGCTAAAGCAGTGTGCCCTCCGTGCCTTCCGCAACTGCGCCGCCTCTGCGCCCAAGCCACTCACCAGACTTTTCCAGAAACCAGAGGAACCGTTCTCCGACTTCATGGCGCGTGTCCAGGCCGCGGCTGAGCGCAAGGTCGTTGGCACGCAGGCCCAGACCTCCTTCATCAAGGACATTGTTCAGGAGGGCACAAACCCAACTTGCAAGGCGATCATCAGGCCGCTGAGAGACAAGCCCCTCCACGACTGGGTCCTCGCCTGCTCCGGAGTCAACGCCCAGGCCTCCGCCGTGGCCCAGGCTGTCCTTGCTGCCATCTCGGCCTCCAGTGAATGCTTCCACTGTGGCAAACTCGGCCACTTCCCTCGAGACTGCCCCAACAAGCCATGGCCGCCGCCGGACGTGCCCAACATAGGCCATCCACCACGGCCTCCTTCCACTCCGTGCCCGCGGTGCGGAAAAGGATACCACTGGGCCCGCGACTGCCGCGTCCCTAACACCAGCCGCAAGCCTTTAAACGACCATGGGGGCAGGCCTCAGCCCCGCAACAAAGAGGCCGCAACGACTCAGCGCCCCCGCCCATGAAAGTACTCTGGTCTGTTCCCATCGCACCCTCCACCAGGCCTCTTCTCTCTATCCAAGTCTCCGGCCGCTGGCTCACAGGGCTACTCGACACAGGAGCAGAAATTTCCTGCATCCCACTCGACCAGGCCGGGCACCTCCCTCTGACCGATGGCCCCCTAGTGGTGGGAGCCACCGGCCAAGCGCCCTCCCAGCAAGTTGCCCAGGACGTCGTCTGGAGAGACGCAGAAGGTCAACAGGGAACCTTCCGCCCCCTCGTTCTGAAGGAAATCTCGCAAGTTCTTTGGGGCCGTGATATCCTGCATCAGTCGGGAGCCGTTCTCACTGCCATGCCACCGCAGCTGCCCCCCCAATAGTTTCCGCCATTGCTTGCGTTCGACCTCCAGCACCCGTTCCTCTGCAATGGGATACAGAGGAGCCCATTTGGGTGGAGCAATGGCCTTTCCCAATCCCTAAACTGGACATTCTTAAGGGGCTTGTCGATGAGCAGCTTCACGCGGGCCACATCGAGCCCTCCACCAGCCCATACAACTCGCCAATTTTCTTCATTCAAAAGAAGAACGGGAAGTCCCGTCTACTTCAAGACTTAAGAGAAATCAACAAACACATCAAGCCTATGGGATCGCTGCAGCCCGGCCTCCCCCACCCTACCGCGGTGCCCCGGCATTGGTTTGTTGCAGTGATAGATATTAAAGACTGCTTTTTCTCCATCCCGTTGCACCTGGACGACTGACCGAAATTCGCCTTCACGGTTCCTCAGACCAACCATAGGAAACTGGCACTGCGATACCACTGGCGCGTTCTGCCTCAGGGCATGCGAAACAGCCCTGCCATTTGCCAGATGTATGTACGCGAAGCCATCCAGCCGCTCGTGAAGTACGCTAACATCATCCACTATATGGACGACTTGCTCGTGGCCCATCCCTCAGAGTCAGGCCTGCACGCAGTCCTGGAGCAACTGCTGCGCCACCTTCGAGACCTAGATCTCAAAGTCAATACACAGACGCTAACGGTTCATCCACCCTACCAGTTCCTAGGGTTCTCCATCACTTCCACCGTTGCGCCCCAAACGCCACACATCAGAATTCCTGACCTGCTTACACTCCTCGAATTACAACAACTCTGCGGACAGATCAATTGGTTGCGCCCAGCGCTGCCGCTTACCACAGAGCAACTCCAGCCCCTGTACTGGCTACTCTGCTCCAACGCTCCGCCATCATCCGCACCCGGAAAGAGGATTCGCCTCACCGAAGAGGCCAAAAATGCCCTGGCCTGGGTAAATAGAGCCATCGAACAGTGCCAACTCCAGCGACATGAGCCTGGGAAACCGTTGTTAGGCCTAGTCTTACCCACTCGGGGAACACCTACTGGCCTTCTTTGGCAAGACGGACTGCTCCTCTGGGTCCATATGGCAAAGAGCAAGCTCCGAAAGATTGGACCTCAAACCACCCTACTCGTTCAGCTCGCCACCGCCCTAGTCACACAAGCCACCCATCATTATGGGTGCCCACCTGACACCATTGTGTGGCCCTTCACCGCCCGGCAAGTCACCACCCTGCTACGCAGCTCTGTTGATATGCAGACTCTTATGGAGCTTTATCATGGCAACTTCGATAACCACTTTCCACAGCATCGGTTACTGCAGGGCCTTCCCCTGCTAGAAATTGCCGCCCCCGGCCATTTCCCTTTTCCGTCCAGCAAGCCTCTTCCAGACACCACCATCATCTTCACAGACGCCTCCAAGACTAAGTTTGCCGCCGTTGTCTTCGCACCCGGCGAGCACCAGCCACGTTCACATGTGCGCCTCCATCAATCCTCTGTGCAAGTGGCCGAACTGCGTGCTGTCATCTTAGCACTCCAAACCCATCTCCACTGTCCACTGAACATCTTTACAGACAGCCTCTACTGCCTACAAGTCTGCCAAGTCATCGCCTTTTCTGCGTTTTTTCCGCCCGACAACTCAGCGAGTGAAAGCATCAACGTCGCTCTCCTGGGCCTTCAAGAGCTCATAGAGAACCGCCGACAGCCTTGGTTCATCGCTCACATCCGCAGCCATTCCGGCCTTCCCGGGCCCCTGGCCCACGGCAACCACCTTGCTGATCAGGCCGTTCACCTGCTTCCAGCCGAGACCACCGTCGCAGTCGGAGACCTCATCAATCAGGCCAAGCTGCTGCACACCAGATTTCACTTCTCAGCAGCTGGCCTTCACAAACTCTTTCCAGACCTCCCAATCCATACCTGCAAACACCTTGTGCGGTCATGCCGAACGTGCACTCCATTGCTGCCCTTGGGGCCACTCCAACCGCAGGGAGTTAACCCTCGTGGGCTCCGCCCCAATTCCAGATGGCAACTGGACGTCACTCACGTCCCCCAGTTTGGCCGATGGAAATACCTCCACGTGGCCATCGACACCTTCTCTCATCTCTGCTACACAACCGCGCTCACCGGAGAAACGGCCAAGCACGCCATCCAAGCGCTCAGAGAATCTATTCTTTTCATGGGCGTTCCATGGAACATCAAGACAGACAACGGACCTGCCTACCGGAGCACCTCCTTTGCCGAATTCCTCAAGCTCTACGACATCACCCATCACTTCGGCATTCCCTACAATCCGCAGGGACAAGGCCTAGTAGAGCGTGCTCACCAGTCTCTCAAAACCCTCATTCTCAAGACATCTGCCGACCAGCTGCGTCGCACCCCTCGCGACGTCGTCACAGAGGCCCTGATCCGACACAACCTGATGACCTTCAATGCCCAAGGCTTTTCACCGGTCCACATGCACTGGGGGCCTACCTTCCGGCCCACCCCTGCACCGCTTGTCCTCTGGCGTGACCCGCAGACCACCCAATGGCATGGACCTGCCCCTCTCTTAGCCCAAGGACGGGGATTCGCCTGCGTTTTCCCTGAATCAGAGCCGCAGCCCATCTGGGTCCCAGGATGTCTCATCAAGCCCCACACCGCCGAGGCTTCCGCTAACGCTGACACCAATGATCCTCCTAACGAGTTGCCTACCTAACTTGCTTCCTTCCCATCGCTGTTTCCTTTGTAGTTTTCTCTCTCTCTTTTGTCTCCACAGATGATTCGCCGCCACGTGGGTAGTTCCGTTCTTCCCATTGCTCTCATCGTCATGCTTCCCTTCATCTCCCCGGCCGTTGTCAACTCGGCCCATCAACGCTCCAATTGGACCCTCCAGCGCTGGCAAGAGGAAGCCTTCCTCATCATCAGAAAACTACTGCCCACGCCTGAATCCCCACCCCTTGCCGTTGGCCCCAATAAAGTCCTCAATCCCCCCGCCTCCCCCCCTTCCAGCGGCACCCCCCCCCTCGTCCATCGCTCCCCAGCCATGGCCCCCCCTACCAAGTATTCCAGTCCCCTTTCGCATTAATCTATGCATCCTACTTATCTCTAAATACTTCTCACCCCAACCTCACCAAGAACTGTTGGCTCTGCCTCTCCCCCTCCCTTCCTATCTATGAGCCTGTCGCCGTTAACTTCACGTTCAACGAATCCACTTCAGTATACCCAGCCGAGTGCAACTGGAACACTTCCTCCATCCCCCTAACCTTTCAATCTGTTTCCTCCACAGGACGCTGTGTTCATTCTCGTCAAGGTTCCCACCCCTCCCTTAGTGCTTGCTCTAACTACTCCTCTCCCAGCGCTTCCGCCAAGTTCTTAATCCCCCTTAACACCTCCCAATGGCTTTGCACCTCCACCGGGCTAACCCCCTGCCTCAATGTCGCCACCCTCAACGCTACCCTTGAGACTTGCCTGCTCATCCTTCTCACTCCTCAAGTCATTTACCATTCTGACCACGAATTTTTCCGCCGCGTGCTGAGCAGACAAACCTCCCTCCACTTACAAAGGAGAGAGCCTGTCACCGCAGTCCTAACAGTCGCTACCCTTCTAGGTCTTGCAGGGGCGGGCACAGGGATCGCCGCCCTCGCCACACAGTCCTCTGCCCTCTCCTCTCTCAGACAGGCCGTCGACGAAGATATCACCTACCTTCAAAATGCTGTAAAACATCTAAAAAATTATCTCAATTCTCTCTCTGAGGTAGTCCTCCAGAACCGCTGCGGCCTCAACCTCCTCCTCCTTAAGGAAGGGGGTCTCTGTGCCGCCCTTGGAGAGGAGTGCTGCGTATACGCCAACTCCACCGGCTTAGTCGAGGACAACCTGAGAAAGGTCCAGGAGGGATTGGATAAGCGCCGCAAAGAGCGAGAAAATGCGAACTATTTTTCCAGTGTTCTCCATACCCTTCTCCCATACCTCCTTCCATTTTTAGGCCCACTCATCATCATCATCTTAGCCTTCACTGTAGGACCCTGGGCCGTCAAAAAAATAGTCCGCCTCGCCAAAGACCAAGCCAACGCGGTATTCAGTTCCTTTGTGCAGGTTCATTATCAATGCCTCGCCACTAAAGAGCCACCACCAAGCCATCCGCCGTGCTCCTCCCGCCCCCGCCGCAAACACCGAACCGCACGCCTGTAACCTCCTGTCTCCCTTTCCTCACTCATCTCCCTCCTTCTCCCCCAATCGGGCGAGGGGTTCAGGAACATCACGACCCTGTTTTGCTGGCAGAGCTCGGCGCACGCCAGGCGCCGGCGTGCGCCGACCCCAGCGGCAGGCACATGCGTCCTGGCCAGACGCTGTGTCCTCTGCAGCTGAGAGCAGCTGGGAGGGCCCTCTGCTTCTCGCCGCCAGCCGGTCCTCGTGGTCTCCCTCCTCCCCTCATCTTACCCCAGTACCCCGTCCCATACTGCCCCTGCTGCCACCAGTTCACCTCCCCCGAAGCACATACTTTTAAACAAAAGGGAGCAATTGTCCCCGTCTCCTTCCCGCCCAGTATTGGCAGCTGGCGCTGCCCCTCCTTCTCCCCTTCTCTGTCTTCTGCCTAGCCGTTATCTAGACAGCCCACACTTTCCCCTTCCCCTCCCTTGCTCCTAACCTCTTAGCCAGCTTACTGTCCAGTAACCGCCTACTGTCCAGTAACTGCCTACTGTCCAGTAACCGCCTACGCAAGCAACAGCACCCGCTGGCACCAATCAAGTCCCTTTACGTATCCCTAGACCCTATAAAACCATGTCCCCTTTAACAATAAAGTAGACTTGTGCCTAGACCTTGTCTCCGTGGTGTTCTTGCTTGCACCGCGCGTCCCCCGTGCCTGAGCGGAGAGAGCAAGGGCCCAACGGCTTCGTGCCGAACCCCCTCCTCTCCTTCGACCACGAGGCAGCCCCCGTCCGGAGAGCCCGCCCGGCCAACCGCCGACCCTCCCGGAGGCCCACCGCTGCCCGCAACAGGGGAGCAGAAAGAGAAAAGAATGAAAAAAATGGAAGAGCATCTCAGGGAATTGAATGACAATGCAAAATGCAAAAACATTTGCATTATTTGTGTCCCAGAAGGAGAAGAGAATGGTAAAGGGGCAGAAAGAATATTTGAGTAAATAATGACTGAAAACTTCTCAAACCTTATGAAGGACATAAATATCAATATCCAAGGAGGACAACACATCCCAAACAGAATAAATCCAAATAGACCTACCCTGAGATACCTACTATTTAGACTGACAACTATTACACACAAAGAAAGGATTCTGAAAGCAGCAAGAGCAAAGAGCAAAGCAAAGCATCACATAGAAGGGAAACTTACAAGATTAAGTGCTGACCTCTCATCAGAAACCATGGAAGAGAGAAGAAACTGGTATGATGTATTTAAGGTACTAAAACAGAAAAACTGCCAGTCAAGAATTCTGTATCCAGCAAAGTTGTCCTTCCAAAATGAGGGTGAGTTCAAAGTCTTTACAAACAAACAAAAACTAATAGAATATGTTACCAGAAACCAGGTTTGCAAGAGATACTAAATGAGTGCTGCAGCCTGAAAGGCTAAAACAAGGGCAAGAGAATTGGAGAAGAGTTTAGAAATGAAGATTACTGGGAAGGGTAAGCTAAAGAATAAGAAGACAGACAATAGAACAATATGACAACAGAAACCTAAAGGACAAAATAGATGAAATAAGTAATTCCTTTACAGTAATAACACTGAATGTTAATGGATTGAACTCTCCAATCAAAAACAGAGACCGATAGAATGGATAAAAAAACATGAACCATCTATATGTTGTCTACAAGAGATCCATCTCAGATGTAAGGACACAACCAGGTTAAAATGAAAGGTTGGAAAAATGTATTCCATGAAATTGTAACCAAAAAATACCTGGAGTAGAACAGATAAATGTAAAATAATAACACTATAGTATATGAAAAATAATTATCCAATGCAACTGGCAAATTGTTCCTGTGTTCAGTATCCTGTAGTTTTTTTCATGCAAAATAAATAAACTTTTAACTGAGGAGGACTGGAGAAGAAATATATTTCTGAATACTTCATTTTTCTTTCACCCTTTCTCATTCATACTCTTTTTTTTTTTAGATTTATTTTTATTTATTTATCTCCCCTCCCCGCTCCCCAGTTGTCTGTTCTCTGTATCAATTTTGCTGTGTGTTCTTCTTTGTCTGCTTTTGTTGTTGTCAGTGGCATGGGAATCTGTGTCTCTTTTCGTTGCATCATCTTGCTGCGTCAGTTCTCCGTGTGTGCGGCACCATTTCTGGGCAGGCTGCACTTTCTTTCGCACTGGGTGGCTCTACTTACAGGGCGCACTCCTTGCACGTGGGACTCCCCTACATGGGGACACCCCTGCGTGCCATGGCACTCCTTGCACGCATCAGCACTGCACGTGGGCCAGCTCCACACGGGTCAAGGAGGCCCGGGGTTTGAACTGCGGACCTCCCATATGGTAGATGGACACCCTATCCACTGGGCCAAGATCACTTCCCTTATTCATACTCTTTAATTAAAATAATCTATGTGGATCAATAATGATTTAACATGACTACTGTTGAACAAGATTTTGAGTTCTTCTGCCTCATAAAATTACAAGTTTGCAAATTGTTATCTGCTGTAATTCATTCCAATAAGATGTGAAGAATTTCCAAATAGGAATTTTATTATCTAGAGAGAATGATGGTGTAAATGGAAATTAAAAAACTAAACCAAGAATTTATTTCATTCTTAGGGATTATTATGTCCAATAGTTAGAGCTATAATATAAAAATTAGAATTATGTTATAATTAATTTCTATCATACTTGAATTATTATCTATATTTATAAATGTTTATTGCTATGCTATCTTTTTTTTATAACTGATTATATTAAATCTAACATGGCTTTTCACTCTCTTAAAATTTGTCATTTCTTTCAGTCTATTTTTCTATTTATATTACAAATTTACAATAAAGGACTTTTTAACAGCTAAAAAAAAAGAGGCATTGACTATACACTTTGGATAGATAATATGGTATGTGAATATATATCAGTAAAACTCTCAATAAACAAATAAATAATTGTACAAGAATAGCTGGAAATAGAAGCTATGTACAGCAGGGGAAATAGAAATTGACAAATGAGGAAGTTTTTTGTTTATTATTATTGAAATAATGAAAATGCTTTAATAATGATAGAAGTGATAAATGCACAACTATGTGATTATACCAAATACCATTGATTTTACAATTTGGATAAATTGTATGCTTTATTAATATATATCAATAAAATGCTCTCACAGTTCTGGAGTCTAGAAGTCTGGAATCAAGGAGTTGCAGAGCCGTGCTTCTGAAGTCCACAGAGAAATATCTGTTCCATGCCTTTCTCCTGGCTTCTGGTGGTGGTTTGCCAAAAATCTGTGGTGTCCTCTGCCTCTGTCATCATTTGGCCCTCTCCCCTGGGTCTGTCTGCCTTATCCAATTCTCCTCTTCTTATAAGGACACCAGTCATATTGGATTAGGGTCCACTCTAATCCAGTTTGGCCTCCTTTTTTTTTTTATCTATCTATCTATCTATCTATCTATCTATCTATCTATCTATCTATCTATCTATCTATCTCTCTCTCTCTCTATCTATCTATCTATCTATCTATCTATCTATCTATCTATCTATCTATCTATCTATCTATCTATCTATCTAATTTCTCTCCACTTCCCCTCCCCACCCCGGTTGTCTGTTCTCTGTGTCTATTTGCTGCGTCGTCTTCTTTGTCCGCTTCTGTTGTCTGCGGTACAGGAATCTGTGTTTCTTTTTTGTCGTGTCATCTTGCTGCGTCAGCTCTCTGTGTGTGTGGCGCCATTCTTGGGTAGGCTGCACTTTCTTTCGTGCTGGGCGGCTCTCCTTATGGGGCACACTCCCTGCGCGTAGGACTCCCCTACGCTGGGGACACCCCTGTGTGGCAGGGCAATCCTTGTGCGCATCAGCACTGCGCATGCGCCAGCTCCACACGGGACAAGGAGGCCCAGGGTTTGAACCGCGGAGCTCCTGTGTGGTAGACAGTCCTCCCTCTCTCTTCTGCCTTTGGGGTTGGAGATCATAGTGCATTTCTGTCTATGGAGCCAAGTGAGTCATCTTGACTAAAAGACTGGGGGTTGAGGGAAGGCTGCTGGAGAAATGGGAGACAGATGTCCCAGGATATTTACTTAGATACAGAATCTGGAGACTCAGTGTGTTGCTGTAAGTATGGCATGCTTTTCTTCTCAGTTTTCAGCCTTCACTGTGGGAAAGTAGAGGGGTGTGCTTGACTGTTTCACTTGATATTTGATGACATGTTTGTGGTTTGGCTGAAGAAGGTAAGTTGCCCCTGGTGAGGGCCTCAGAGATTGGGATGCAGAGGGCGAGGATGGAACTTCACATGCACACCCCTTATGGAGAGGATACCCTCAGAAGAGGCCTGCAGTACCAAATGGAATCAGTCTTAGGTAGGGAAGGGTCCCCTCCCAACCGCCATCATGGAGACAATGGCACAAACGAGCTTTGCCCCCTCATCCACATTTCCATCCCACCATCAAATACAAAGTACCAAATGCCTGTGAGAAGGAAGAAAAGGAGGTGTCTTACATACAGACCACATCCTCCTCCTCTACTTCAAACACTAGAATCTGCCTGGGGTGGGGTAAGAGAGAAGGGTTTTGAGTTAAGTGTGAAATTTTCAAAGTAAATAAATAGATCGAGTTTTGATTACTGGAAAATTATTGCTTTAGTAACTAAAAGTGACATGAAAGCAACCCAAGGCATTGTTAAGGTAGTAATTGCCTAGCTGGAGAAGCAGATTTGATCCAGTATTGCTGGTGGGCACAGTTAGAAGAAAAAAATCATTTTGTAATTAAACACCAACAAATTCAGACTCCTTAATCAGCAGGTATATTTATAAGTGAAGTGTTTCCTCTAACAACTTTCTGTATGCCTTTCTCCAAGGAGAAGCCTTCAGTTGCTTTTTGTGCTATCTAGTTCAGTTCCTTTTTATTTCTCACCAAGGGGGTGGGGACTCAGCATCCTACTGAAGTGGCCCAATCAAAGCCTTAATCATAATTTAATCAAGTAAGGGTAAAATCCAGGACAATAAATAATATGCCCAGAGGAATGGACCAGTTTATAAACATAATCCAATATCTATTTTTGGAATTAGTAAACACTATCAACCTGCTACAGAAGGCCAAGGTAGAGCAGGGACCTTTCTGGTGAATATGAATTCTTCATAATATAACTGCCCAAATCAGGAGGGATAAGGATGGTGTGCTGGTCCTTTTCAAATTGGTGTAAAAGAGAGCTGTTCTTCTCTCTCTTCTTATCAACATAAACCAGTAGTCTATTATTATTGTTATTAATATTATTTAGATTAAATAGATGCATATGTTTTTTTAATAGCCAATAGAAAAATAAACCTCTCTATATTGATGATGCAGTGGAACCATCACAGAGTGGAAGGAGTTGTAAGAAGATCTTCATCCTGATTTCCTCCTACTGTTAAAAGAACTAAATTAGGTTTTCTTGGCAGTTGAATCCCAACCTTCAAATAGTGAATATTTTTAATATTTTTATCCAGCAACTTGGCTGTACATTTTGTAGTGAACTTATTTTGGTTGGCTCAAAAGGAGCCATTTGTTGCTCCAAATAAGTTTTTTTTTTGTCAGCAGAAGACCCAACCAGCAGTTCACAGGTCAAATTCTGGCAGGAGACTGTCTGGCTACCATGATGTTTTTATAAATTAGAAGGTGAATGGCTTTAGGTGGGAATCTCCAATTTGCCACTCTTCACATCTGACCCTTTTATCCATTTAGTGACACTTGCTACTGAGTTGGCAACCTTCAATCTACTTAAACTTTCCTGAAATAAATTTATCGTTAAGGCAGCTCATTCATAGTAATAGCTACTCATAAATTTTTTCTAGGCTTATTTCTATCTTGCTCTATATGTCTCAGTATAGAAGTTATCTAGGCTTTTGAAATAAACATTGATCCTGCCATCAAACAGTTCTGGAATCCCTTCCTATTTAGCTTCTATCAAATGTATGATTAAAAGAGGAGATATTGAGAAAAATATACAAGATATATCATACCTTTCTCTAGGTTTGATTTTTTCAAAATTTAGATCAAAGGCCAACTAATTGGATTATATTAGCTTTCCTCATAGAAATATTTTACTGAAATATAATTCAATATAATGTCCTTGCCTTTATAAAGAAAAAAATTTGGATGAAGGAAATTTTATTCATCAGTGTCTTCATATAAAAATACATGGAATACATTTCCGCTGGAAGTTAGTACCCAGAAACAGTTTTCACTCTCATAAACTGGTGTGCTTTCTTTTATCAGATGAGAAATACCTCACCTGTAATGTTTTCTTTTTACCTTGTCTGTCAAGTCATTCAACTGAAAATCATGGTTGCTTCTTTATATTGTTATTCTGTTACTCTCCCTTTTTTCTATGTGGTTTCTTTTTTTTTTTAATAAAAAAATTTAAAATTATTTTCATATTTCATTATCTTTTTTTAAAGATACATAGATCACACAAAATGTTACATTAAAAAATATAAGAGGTTCCCATATGCCCCACTCCCCACATCCCCCACTCCTCCCACATTGACAACTTCTTTCATTAGTGTGATACATTCATTACATTTGATGAGTACATTTTGGAGCATTGCTACCCAGCATGGATTATAGTTTATGTTGTAGTTTACACACTCTCACAGTCTATTCAGTGGGTTATGGTAGGACAACTCCAAATCCTGAAAATGCCCCCATATCACACCTCTTCTTCCTTCTCCCTGCCCTCAGCAACTCCCATGGCCACTGTCTCCACATCAGTGATATACTTTCTTCCATTGCTAGAGTCACTAATTCTGTAGATTATATATGTGGTTTCTAATATCTCTTTTACATTTAAAAATTTTCTATTCACATATATACATTTGCTTATAACCAATTTCAATGGTTTTTTGGAAGTATAAGACTTAAGAACTGCAAAAACTTAATCATGAAACATATCCATATTCAAATATGCCAAGTGGCATTTAAAGATTTTCTTTCTCTGACTCTTTTTCTCACTCTTTATTACTTTTTTAAAGATGTAGGAAAAAGGTATGAAAAAATCTGGTGCTTTAAATTATAACTTTTCTTAGGGAAATAAAGAGATCTACAAAGGTTTAGCACCAGATATATGCCTTGAAATGTTCTTGGTAATAAGGAAATGAGAACCTAATATGCATATCTCCACCTAATCTATATCTGTATATATCTATGTCTATATCTGAATAGATAAAATAATGACAATTTGCTGAATAAATGGACATCCATTTAATGGAATACTATGAAGCTATTTAAAATGATGCTACTGTAGAAGTATATTTGTTATACTTTGATTCAAAACAATATGTATAGTATTTGTTTCTTCTTTAATACACAGAAAAATCTTTAACTATATATATATTAAGGATTTAACAATAGTTACTTCTGGGTAGATAGAATTGTAATATTTAAAATTTATTATATTTTTGCTTATTTTTATTTTCTGCCTTTTCTGTAATAAGCATGCATTACTTTACAATAAAAATAATAGATTTAAAATAGTCAGGCTACAGTTTTGTATTTTGTTGTCCTAAGTAATTGAAATGGTAGAACATGAAACTGCAAAGGTATCTGTCTACCACCAATCTGTCAAATAGAAATTGGGCCCAGAGTAAAACCTCAAAGAGCAGCTTACAGATGAGCCCTGAGTGATTCTTTGATCTTCAGTTTAGCATTCCCCTGTGCATAATTTAGCTCCTCTTGGTTAGTGTCTGCTGATAAGAAGACAGGATTATATCTGTCATCTGCTCAGCAAAGTAGCTTTGATTTAGCACAGGTAGAAATAATGGGATTTTTAGATTTGCTCCATTAAAGTTCATTTTCAATATTTGTTGACCTTACTGAGAGGCTTTTCAAAGATGGGAGATAGCATAAAAGAATTTAGTTAATATCTGTAAGATCTACTGATTTTTAAGGTATAGACATACATGATTCCAAAATAAGGAAATTTAATAGCATTTGAAAAAAAAATTACATGGTATCTGGCAACATAGCACAAGAAACCAATGTTGACCAGATTATATTTACAAATTACTATTATAAATCAGTCCTCCAAAGCTATCCAGAAAATCTTTTGTTGTTTGTTCCTTCCTTCTAATTCTTTCAAAGCATGGAAATTCTATAAACCTAGTGCTTCTTATGTTTGCATTGAAACCTAAAACTTTCATTTCCAGAACTAAGTTACTTTAAATAGCAGGCTTCTTGTCATTTTCCAGGTATGGCAGCTGTCAATCCTCTGGAACAGTTAAAAAGCAGTTTACCCCATTGGCCATTGGAAAGTATAATCTTGAGTTTTGGGTAGTCTGATCTTGTGGATGGTCTCTGACTGATGTGTAGGGTTGGAAAATGAAGACAGCAATTTGGAGAACAGCTCCATTCATGTGAAGATGGGGAGAAATATGTTCTCCTCAAACCTGTGGGGTAACATCTGCCAATGGTTTATGCAGTCATAAATCAGAGAAATAGGTGTAATGATTTCTGCAGAAAAAATTTTACTCCAAATAAATCTTTCACTCCATCTGTTCCCAATATGGCAATTAAAATCTACCTTCTATGGCAGGTTGTGCTATTGTTCCTGATCCTCTACAAACTAGCAAGAAGCATAAAGAAAAAGACTGTCTTATTTTGATTTTTGTATCATATAGCGCATGGCACAATGTCCTTCACCTTATTTGCATACAATAGATGTTTATTAATGGACTCTAATAATATTTTTCTTCTTTTATGCTGTTAGCTTAAAAATTAGTGGTTCAAAATCTTAAGGAAAGACTACATAAATTTGACTGAATGATTCTTCCCTGTGACATCTCCTAACAGTCTAGACAATCATCTCTGTGGTTGTTGCCCTCAAATAAAAAATATAAACTAATTATGGAAATCCCTTACTAGTGATTGGTTTAGGAAATAGGCATATAAGACTTTTAACCACAAGACTATTAAATTGCATGAGATTTAATGAGTCTACCAGTAGTTTTCTGGGAAGAAAAGTATTTCACATTTAAAAAATGGAGGTATACAAAGAGAAAGTTCATTTCTTTCTCTGGACATTATCATATCTAGGTGTGATACTTGGAATCCTGCCGCTCTCTTGGGGGCATATGGAGTCAGCCTGAGGGCAAAGCCAACATATGGAAGACAGCAGAGATGAAAATAACTTGAGCCTTTGATGACTTTATTGAATCTTTGCATAAAACAATCTTTTGAGTGTATTCCTTCTCGAACTCTTACCATGGGCCATAATAAATTTCCTCTTTTTTTTTGTTAACTGCAGATAAATGCATCCTGACTAATATAATTTTCACTGTAATCTTAAGAAAATTTGGAGATCATTTCTATATAATAAATTTAGACATATTTGTTGGTATAACCTTGTTTATATTTGTAGGCATTATCCTTTTGCATAGAGTACTTTAAGATACAAGGTAGGGAAGTGGCTGGGGCTCAAACAATTGAGCTCCTGTTTACCATATGGAGGACCCGGTTCCATCCCCATGACTTTCTGGTAAAAAAAGAAATCAGGCCCCCCAGACCGTCACGGTTCTGAGGGGCGCAGGGCTCCTGTGGCAAAGTGCACCCCGAAAGGACCATGACACAACCAGATAGGGAAGAAAAAAAAGAAACAAGGTAAGGTGAGTTGGGTAAACGATGGGGACTTTGTACCAACTATGATTTAAGCACAAACAGGGTGAATAATAAAAGTTACCATCTTTGAGAGCATTTGTGATAAATGATATCCTTTGTAAGAAATGAAGAAATTACTAAAGAGGTCCAGTTGTGATTATTTCAACCACAGTGTTTACATTCGTTTTCCCACCCTTGGTGTGGGAGGACAGAAAGAAAATATTTTTGGCTGAATCCAAAGTTAGGGACTGATAGGTAAAGAACATAAAAGGGAATGTGAACTAAGGAACTGACTGTAGAAATAAAGAAAGAGTTGAAGCAATTGATCATGCTGTCTAAGTAATCAGGAAAGGCCTGATTAGCTGAAGAACTGAAAGTGGCTAACATTTGGGGACCTGAGTGATGATGATGAGCAGATCATCACCATTATAGAGGGAGCGAAAGTCATCGAAGCAGGGAGTCGTTATCTCATTACCAGGTGGCAGGATTTCGGAGTCTCTGAACAAAGGTTCAAAAAGGATTATGGTTATAACATTTATTTTCATTTATTTATTCATTTATACAACAAATATTTTCAGTTGTTTATTTTCGATCTTATGAGATCCATTCCCACCTTTTCAGTAGTATGACTAATATCAGTGGTTAAAGCAGAAACCATGGTCAGCAATATACTAGAAAATTTTATTTGTGCATTATAAGTCTGATTCTAAAAAAGAACTTTTCAAAAAAAATTTTCCAGGAAGTGATTGTAGCTCAGTGGTTGGGCACCTACTTCAGACATATGAGGTCTGCGGTATCTCTTAAAAAAAAAAAAAAAGAAAAAGAAAAAAGACAAACTTCTTTCCTTGTTTCCTCCTGATAGCTATCTCTTTCCAAAAGGAAATTTCTCCCATTATCTTTTCCAGGGGACTTATCTGTCTTACCTAAATTTTTAAATTTTTAAAAAATTAAAAAATATGTTTTTATTAAGAGAAGTTGTGAACTTAAAAAACAATCATGCAAATGTGTGTAATTCCCATACAACACCCCTCCACTAACATACCATGTTGTTGTGGAACATTTGCTACAAACCATGGGATATCATCATCAGATTATTACCACTAACTAGGGTCCACAGCAAACACTTATTATTGACACAGTACATCTTTGGCGTTGATGCAAGAATATTACCACCTTGCTGCTAGCTATAGTCCATAGGTTACATTAATTGTATTTTTCCCATGCTTCTCCACACTCTTAACACCTGGCAATAGTGATACACATTTTTTCTAGTTCACTGAAGGACATTTCTTGTATTTATACTCTAAATCACAATTCTCCTCCACCTCTGGGTTCACTATGTTATTCAATCCCTAGATTATTCTCTAGCTTTCTTTCAGTTGACATTCACTTCCCTAGACTACCCTTTTCAGCCACAATCTTATTTATAAACCAGCTGCATTAGTTCTATTCATTATAATGTGTTACCGTCAACTCTATCCATTTCCACATTTGTACAGTAAATTAAAACTTCTACAGACATTAAGCATCAGTACCCCTTCTCAGACCTCCTCTTATCTCCTAATAAACCTGTACTCTAGGTTTTAACTCCATGCATCTATTCTTCATATTTATTTCATATTAGTGAAACCATGCAATATTTGTCCTTTTGTGTTTGGTTTATTTCACTTAGCATAATGTCTTCAAGGTTCATCCATGTCATTATACATGTCCCAATTTCATTTTTTCTTACAGCAGCATAGTATTACATCATATGTATATACCACATTTTGTTTATCCACTCATCACTTGATGAACATGTGGGTTGTTTCCATTTTTTGGCAGTTGGGAACATTGTTGTGCACATGTCTGTTGGTGCCACAGTTTTCAGTTCTTCTGGATATATTCCTAGTCAGGGAAATGCTGGATCATACGATAGTTCTATATTTAGCTTTCTGAGGAAATGCCAAACTGTCTTCCAGAAAGGCTGTACCATTTTACATTCCCACCAACAGTGAAGGAGTGTTATATTTCTCCACATCCTCTCCAGCACTTTTTGTTTTATCTTTTTTAAATAATGGCCATTCCGTGTGATGTGAGATCCTATTTCATTGTCTTTTTGATTTGCATTTCCCTAATACCTAGTGATAATGAATATTTTTTCATGTGCTTTTTGGCCACTTGTATTTCCTCTTTGGGGAAATGTCTAAGTCTTTTGCCTATTTTTAAATTGGATTGCTTGCTATTTTACTGTTGAGTTGTATGATCTCTTTATATAGAATGGAAATCAAATATTTATCAGATGTGCAATTTCCAAATATTTTCTCCCATTGAGTGGACTGCCTTTTCAACTTCTTGATGAAGTCCTTTGAATCACAGAAGTGTTTAAGTTTGGGGAAGTCCCATTTATCCATATTTTCATTCATTGCTCATGCTTTGGTGTAAAGTTTAAGAATCCACCACCTACCACCAGGTCTTGAAGATGTTCCCTACATTTTCTTCTAGGAGCTTTATGGGTCTGTTATATTTAGGTCTTTGACCCAATTTGAGTTAATTTTTGTATAAGGTGTGAAATAGGGATCTTCTTTCTTTTGGATATGGATATCCAGTTCTCCTAATACCGTTTGTTGAATAGACAGTTCTGACCCAGCTGGGTGTGTTTGACAGTCTTGTCAAAAATCACTTGACCATAGACCTGAAAGTCTGTTTCTGAAATCTCAGTTTGGTTCCATTGGTCCATGTCTATCTTTATCCAGTACCTTACTGTTTTTTACCATTGTAACTGGGTAATGATTTAAAGTCCAGAAGTAAGAGTCCTCCAACTTTGCTCTTGCTTTTCAGGTGTTTCTGGCTATTTGGGGCCCTTACCCTTACAAATAAATTTGATAATTGTGTTTTCCATTTCTTTAAAATATGCTGGTGGAATTTTCATCAGGATTGTATTGAATCTCTACAGCAATTTGGGTGGAATTGACATCTTAATGATATTTAGTCTTCCAGCCCATGAACAGGGCATGTTTTTTCATTTATTTAGGTCTTTTGTCATTTCTTTTAGCAATGCATTGTAGTTTTCTGAATTCAAGTGCTTTACATCCTTGGTTAGGTCTATTCCTAAATATTTGATTCATTTATTTGCTATTGTAAAAGGAATTTCCCCCCTGACTTCCTCCTCAGAATGTGTCTTACTAGTGTATAGAAACACTATTTATTTTGCATATTACTCTTGTATCTTAACTCTCTGCTGAAATTGTTTACTAGCTCTAGCAAATTTGTTATTTTTTTTTGGGAATATCTAGGTATAAGATCATATCATCTGCAAACAGTACAAGTTTTACTTCTTCCTTTCAAACTTGGATAGTTTTTATTTCTTTTTCTTGTCTGATTGCTCTAGCTAGAACCCCTAGCATAATATTGAGCAACGGGGTTGACAGTGGGCATCCTTGTCTTGTTCCCCATCTCATTGAGAAAGCTTTCAATCTTTCACAATTGAGTACAGTGTTAATTGTGGAGTTTTAATATTGACCTTTATGTTGCTGAGAAAGTTTTCCCTCAAATCCTATCTTTTGTAGTATTTATATCAAGAAAGGATTCTGTGTTTTGTCAAATGCTATTTCTGTGCCAATGGTAGTATCATGTGATTTTTCTTCTTTGGTTTATTAATGTGGTATGTTACACTGATTCTTGTGTTCAACCACCTTTGCATGCCTGAGGTAAAACCCACTTGATTATGATGAGTAATTCTTTTAATGTAATGTTGGATATGCTTAGCAAGTATTTTGTTGAGGATTTTTGTATCCTTATTCATTAGGGAAATGGATCTATAGTTTTTCTTTTTTCATAATATATTTACATGGCTTTGGTATTAGGGTGATATTGGCTTCATAGAATGAGTTTGTTAATATTCTTTCTTGTTCAATTTTTTGGAAGAGTTTGAATAACATTGATATTAAATCTTCTTTGAATGTTTGGTAGAACTCACCAGGGGAACCATCTGGTCCTGGGCTTTTCATTCTGAGGAGTTTTTTAATGGCTATTTCAATCTCTTGTAATTGGTTGGTTGAAGTGTTCTTTTTCTTCTAGAGTCAGTGTAGGTTGTTGTACATTCCTAGGAATATTTTCATTTCATCCACATTGTCTAGTTTGTTGATGTACAGTTGCTCATAGAATTCTCATATGACCTCTTTTATTTCTGTGGGGTCAGTAGCAATGTCCCTGTTTTCATTTATTGTTTCATTTATTTGCATTTTCTCACTTTTTTCCTTTGTCAGTCTAGTTAAGAGTTTGTTGGCTTTGTTAATCTTCTTGAAGAACTAACTTTTGTTTTGTTAAGTCTATTTTTTTCCTCTTCTTAATTTCATTTATTTCTGTGCTGATCTTTGTTATTTTATTCCTTCTGCTTGCGTTGGGAATATTTTGTTGTTCTTTTTCTAGTTCCTCCAGCTGTATAGTTACATCATTGATTTTAGTGCTTTCTTCTTTTTTAATGTAAGCATTGAGGGCTATAAATTTCCCTCTCAGCACTGCCTTTGCTGCATTCTATAGGTTCTGATATATTGTGGTCTCATTTTCATTCATCTTGAGATACTTACTGATTTCTCTCACAATTTCTTCTTTGATCAACTGATTATTTAAGAATGTGTTGTTAAATCTCCAGATATTTGTGCATTTTCCCTTTCTCTGCCTGTTTCAATCTTATTGAATTTATTGAGATCTGCTTTGTGACCCTATATATGGTCTGTCCTGGAGAAAGATCCATGAGCATTTGAGAAGAATGTACATCCTGCTGTTTTGGAGTATAATATTCTGTATATGTCCATTTATCATGTTATTCAAGCTCTCTGTCTCTATATTGATCTCTGTCCAGAAGTCCTGTCCAATTCTGAGAGTGGTGTATTGAGGTCTCTAACTATTATTGTAGAAACATCTATTCCCTTTAGTTTTGCCTATGTTAGCCTTATGTAATGTGGAGCATCCTGGTTAGGTGTATACACATTTATGATGTTATTTCTTCCTGCTGCATTGCCTTTTTATTAACGTATAATACCCTTTCTTGCAAAAGCAAAAAAGTTTTGCTTTTAAAGTATATTTCATCTAATATAAGTATAGCCACTTGTAGCAGTTTGATATTATTGAAGAATTCCAAAAAGAATTAATGGATTATGTTTGTAAACTGGTCTTTTCCTCTGGACATATGAAATTATATTGGACTCAGAGGTTTACTTGAAAACCCCTTGTGTTAGTAGGGTGTTGTGCTCCCACCTCTTGGTGGGTGGAGACTCACAGATAAAAGGCATGGCAAAGGACAGAGTTGGAGGGTTTTTTTTTTTTTTATTGACTTTGTAATAATATTACATTAAAAATATATATGTGAGGTCCCATTCAACCCCACCCCCCCACCCCCCCTCTCCCCCCCCAACAACACTCGTTCCCATCATCATGACACATCCATTGGATTTGGTAAGTACATCTTTGGGCACCTCTGCACCTCATAGACAATGGTCCACATCATGGCCCATACTCTCCTCCATTCCATCCAGTGGGCCCTGTGAGGATCCACGATGTCCGGTGATCACCCCCGAGGCGCCATCCAGGGCAGCTCCACGTCCCAAATACGCCCCCACCTCTCATCTCTTCCTGCCCTTCCCCATACCCATCATCCACCATGTCCACTTTTCCCAATCCAATGCCACCTCTTCTATGTGGACATTGGATTGGTTGTGTCCATTGCACCTCTATGTCAAGAGGAGGCTCAGATTCCACATGGATGCTGGCTGCCATCCTCCCATTTTCAGTTGTGATCACTCTAGGCTCCATGGTGTGGTGATTGTCCTTCTTCAACTCCATCTTAGCTGAGTGTGGTAAGTCCAATAAATCAGATTGTAGGTGCTGGAGTCTGTTGAGGCTCAGGACCTGGCTATCACATTATCAGAGTTGGAGGGTTTTTAATGTTGGAGTTTTGATGTTGGAGTTTGATGCTGAAGCCTTAAGCTGGAGCTGGGGAGTAAGCTCACAGAGGAAAGAGAAGCAAGCCCCAGGGAGAGAGAAACACTGAGCCCAGGAAGAATCAAGCCCTGGGAAGAGAGGAACCTTGGACCCAGAGAGAAGCAAGACCCTAGAAGAAAGGAACTCAGGAAGCCTGAATGCTTACAGACATCGGCAGCTATCTTGCTCCAACACGTGAAAATAGACTTTGGTGGGGGAAGTAATTTATGCTTTATGGTATCTGTAGGCTCCTACTCCAAATAAACACCCTTTATAAAAACCAACCAATTTTGTATCAGCACCCCTTTGGCTGACTAATACACTACTCAAAATTTTTCTTTTTTTGTTTTTCGTTTTGTTACTGCGTTCATGGAATATCTTTTTCCAGCCTTTCACTTTCAATATTTTGGTATCTTTGGGTCTATGGTGAGTCTGTTATAGATAGCAAATAGATGGATGATATTTTTTTTTATCCATTTCACCAGCCTGTGTCTTTTGATTGGGGAGTTTAACCATTAATATTCAATGTTATTACTATAAAGGCAGTTATTACTTCACCCTTTTGGTGTTTGGGTTTTATCTGTCTTATTTTCACCACTCTTTTTACACTTCTAGTAACTTTTACTGATATAATCTTCATTTCTAGACTTTCTTCCAAGCATCTCTCTCCTATCTTTTCTTTTCAGGCTGTAGCATTTCCTTTAGTGTGTCCTGCAAAGCTGATCTCTCCATTACAAACTCTCAGTTTCTGTTTGTCTGTGAATATTCTAAAATTAACCTCAATGTTAGCTTAGGGTTTTCTTGCGCTTACTCTCTTGCTGGTCATGTAGTAGGAGCTGAGGATATAGTTGGTACTGTAAGCTGTGGAGGTTGGTTACCCACATTGCCCCAGGAACTGACAAAGCTTCCTTCACCTTTCTCCTCTGCCAGGGGTAGGGATGGATCCCAGCCCTGTGTAGTAATCCAAGGTGTGAAGGTCAAGTATGTCTGTAGTTGTCTTGAGAGACTGATGAAGCTTCACGGTCTTTCCTTCCCTGCCTTGGTGGGGATAGAGTTGCAGGTGTGGGCAGCAAATTAAGCAGTGCAGGTCAAAACTGACAGCATTTGACCAGGTAGACTCATGTAGCTCAGACTCCCTCCTTCCCTGCCAGGGGTTGTGTGGACTCTCTGGAGTGCCCAAAAATCTGTTTGATGGGGCCAAATGTGCCTGCAGTTGCCCTGAGAGGCTGAGGGAGTACTGTCCCTTCTGCCCTTAAAAGGGTGAGGATGGAACTACAGGTGTCCAATAAACTAGTCCATGCAGGCTGAAAGCACCTGCAGTTGCCCAGATAGCCAGAGGAAACACAGTTCCCCTCCTATCCTGTTGGGGAGCAGGGATGGAGCCACAGGAGTCTGAGAATCCAGTCTGTGTGAACTAAAAGTGCCTGCAGTTTCCCAGAGAGGCTGGAGAAACACTGGCCACCTCTTATCCTATAGGGGAGGCATGGGTGGAGTTCCAGGCACTCAATAAACCAATCTGTGCAAGGCCAACAGCACCTGAAGTTGGCCAGAGAGGCTGAGGAAACACCAGCTCCCCACTATCTGATGGGGGTGGGGTGGGGATGGAATCAAAGAAACTCAGCAAACCAGTCCGTGTGGGCCCAAAGCACTTGTAGTTGCCCAGAGAGTCCAAGGAAACACAGTTTCCTTCCTATCCTATTGAGGGGCAGGGATAGAGCCCCAGGTGCCCAATATCCAGTCTGTGTAGGCTGAAAGCACATGCATTTGTCCAGAGAGGCTGGTGCATGTCCTACTAGCTTCCTCCCTGCTGGAGATGGGGCCAGGGCCTAGTTAGGGCTGCATTAGAGATGTGGGTTGTTATGGTAATGGAGAGAAGGAAAACTGAACTTGCAGAGGATGGTAAAAGATTTTGTCATGAGGAAGGTTGTCTTGCCTATGTAAACCTTGGGAAAACCTTACTCCTTTGCCGTGAACTTGAGACATCCTCATTGCCTATTGTCATGAGCTGTGAAGTCAATAAATACTCCCCAAATTCTGCAATCCATGGCAACCTATGCTTAATTATCTGAAGGTGCTAGAGAGGCCATGGCTCCTGAGGGGTGATTTTGATCATAGCAACAACAATAATGTTAATAATAAAAGCTACCATTTATTTGAACTAACTATGTGTCTGGAACTGTTAGAAACAAGTTTGCATGCATTATCTTATTTAATTTTCCTAACTACTCTGTGCTTCAGGTACTATTATCATGTTCATTTTCCTTATTAGGAAACTAAAGCACAGTAAAGTTATTTAATTGGCACTAGATCATGAAAGTTAAGGTCTAAAGTGAGTGACACAGGAATATAATGCTAATATATAATATAGCTTGAACTATATTACCATTATTTTCTCTAACTCTATCCCAGGCAAACTGAAGTTATGCAGCTATGGTCTACAACCTCAGAGAAACCCTCTAGACCATGGGACTATTTTTCTTTCTAAGGACATTTGGCAATGTCTAGAAATATTTTTGATTGTTTTACTGGAAATGTGCTATTGTCAAGCTGCTAAATATCCTACAATGCTTGGGATGGTCTTCCACAAAAAAGAATTATTTGACTCAAAATGTCAATATTGCCAAGTCTAAGAAACTCTGCTCTAGACTCTCTCTTGTTCTCCATTCTGAATCCACTGACTATTTTCTACTTTCTCTTTCTTTGTGGACAGAGTTTGCTTTTCAGTTGGAATGTCATCACTGACATGGTAACGGCTTAGTATCAGAATGCTTTTGACTGTAGGTGGCGGAAAAGGTGGCTCAAATGGGTTTAAGAAATGAGGACATTTATTATCACTCACACCTAGGTGTCTAAAGTTAAGTTATGCCTATGAATGATATGATCACGGATAAGGTAAAATTTTTTTCTCTCTCTGATTCTCTCTGCTCTGCCCTTCTCCACTGTTTGCTTGGTCTTTATGCTGGCTTCTCTCATAGTTGCAAGATTCAACTAATAGCAAATGGAATAATCACTTTCATTGTTCATATCCAGTGGTGGAAAGAAAGAAAACTCCCCTTTCTCCTGGCTATGGAATATATATTTTCATTCATTCTGATTGGGCCTAATGTATACTCAAAATTAGATCAATAATATTTGCCAGAGGAATGTCAAGTACAGATTGGCTTACTAATCAGGATCTACTACTAGAGTTCAGTATAGGTTGGGAAATTAAACAAAGTCAGGTTAGGAAAGAGGGTAAGGGGGAATGACTGTTGAGTAGGTCATCACATGAGCTATTATACCTCTAGCTGCTTTCTTGAAGGTGTTCCTTTCTCTGTAGCCAATGGGCCAGTCTCTCTCCTCCCCCATTGTCTCTAACCCTAGCTCTAGGAATCCCAGCACAGCTATTTCAGGTCATTCTCCAGCCTAAACAGAAGAAATCACTGGCCATGGAGTTAATACCAAAAATCTCAGAGGATGCAAGACTTGAACTAGACCTTGAAGTATGTCAGTGATTTAAATGGGAGGCTTTTGTTTCCAGTGTAACAGATTGCAAAATATAAAATGATGAGAAAGAGAAGGAATGGGGATCTTTAAGATTCCTGGTATAATAAGTAAAACCTTTGAGAAAAAAAAATTCCTCTTAGAAAATAGGGGAACAGATTTATTGTCAAAATGGCCCAATATTTGTAATAAGTTGTGTCATATTCACTCAATTTTGTGAAGCACATTTTATGATAATGTGTCCTATAGTTGCAATATACTACATGACCCAATATGATCCCTATTGAGCCTGTCTTCTTGAAGAGAACTTGCATTTTAGTGGAGGTCTGACTAGGTATATAGAAAGTAAAAGAAAACAAAACAAAATTAAAATTTAAAAAACCCACCGAAAACAAAACAATATTTTCTTCAGTTGCTTATGTTTATTTTACTAACAAAATTGAGTTTTCCATTTGACTTTTCATTCTTGGGGTGAAATTAGACTTGAAAAAAATGTAAATGCATACTGCTTTAAGCATTGAGATTCATATAGACAGATTGCAACATTCTACTTAGAAATTTCAAAAGGCGATAGACAAACCATACTTCCAGGTAGTCTTTCATTTTATCACTTTCTTTGGAATAAATAGACCACACTAAAGCTCCTGAGCATAGATAATGGCAATCCCAGAAGTACCTTTTCTGCAGAGGAGAATGTTCTTTGCTATTGAGTTAAAAATAATCTAAATATGTGTTTATATGTATTTTTTTGATATTACATGAGCTAGAAACCCATGGAAAATACAAAAAGGAATAAAGAATACCCATATTTTTTGCCTTCTTTTTCTCACATCACTATGCTTCATTTTATAAATTTACTAATTATTATCACTTGCATCAAAGAGTGGGCAAAGGAAAGAAAGTGAATGAAACTAAAATGAATCTATTTTGTCTCTTTCTTGAATGCCTGCCAAATTATATTTTATTTCTGAGATGAGATAAATTATTTATGAAAAATGAGGTTTTGGTATTTATTGTGGATTAGATCTTATTTTTTAATTGCAAAAAATCTGGGTTTTTAGAATTTGAAAAATATTGAGCTGTACAGTAATTAACTGTACATTTATGATTATATTCACTAAAACTGAGGAAAAATTTTGTAAGAAAGGTGAAATGTAAATATCTACCTTAAATATTAATTTTTGGAAATAAGGTCAAATGATTGTAGAAAAAATATCTTTGTGTTAAATATATAGTTTTATAGTTTAATAAACACTGGGTAGGAAGGAATATGACACACACACACACATGAATGTTAAGAATAATTGTTGTGTTACTTAAAGTCCAATAAAATTTCATTTCAAGAGGAAAAATGTTGGAATAAGCTGGAACTCATTTTACTTTGGCACAACAAGCATTCTGCTTCTCAGAAGATGAAATCAGGGGTGTTTATTTAAAATAAAAATCTCACATAGCTTTCTGGACAATAGCTGAAAAGAAGCCATAGCTCATATTGTAAAGTTAGGTCATCTTTTCTGCTACTAATATAAATTAAAGGACACTTTCTATAAATCTCACAGAAGGAGTAGATTTTTTAATCATCTGGATATATCAGGTGTTCATTTTTTTAATCATTCTAATTTACCTAGATGGCTCTGTCCATCCTTATTGTTTTACAAGGGTCAGCCAAACATATTGGAACAAAACATAATGAAACAAAACAAAAGCAAAAAATAGGAGCAAAAGCCTTTTTAAAAAAAAAGACACATAAAGAGAGATTCTGTTATGAGAGTAGACATGTTTTAAAAGCCTGGCACAGAGAAGAACCAGACAGGGGTGAAAAGATTATTCTGAGTTTTCTGTCTTGTATTATGATATAATCACCAAAATCCACACCAAACAACAGGGTCACAGAGGGAAAAATGTCTTTAGCAACAGTTATCAAAGCCAGTGGCGTATTTGAATCATCAAGGCAGCTTAAAAAACGTACCAATGCCTAGGACATGCACCCAGTTATTTGAATTTAACTTACTTGGCTGGGGTCTAATAATCCACATTTTAGGATAGCCCTGGAGATGATCCCGTATTCAGTCACGGTAGAGCCCCTGTGGTCTACAGCTAGGGGAGAAAATGCAATGGAGTCCAAGACAGGAATGACAATTGCATGGACCCAGACAATGGGGCAGATGGAAAGTAAGGGTAAAAAAAGCCAGGAAGATAACCATATGAATACAATAACAGAAAGAAAAAAAGCAAAACAAAAAAAAACATAAATTTCTGGAATTTATCAGAAATTCCACAAAGGTCACAGGGGAGTTAAGTTGTCCTGCTCTTTCTAGTTGGTGGTCTCAGATATCAAATGCATTGAAATCACCTCAGGATCTTGTTAAATAAAATTCAGAAGCTTGAGACCAGGGTAAATTGTAGTGGGATTAGGGTGGAGTACCTTGCCCACTAGCATATGGACTTTGGGAGAAACAGGCAAAATAATGTTGCTTGTGGGGGCAAAATGGCAGGTAAGTTTTTTTGTCTTGGTCATCATGGGATTCTGCAGAGATGCTGACATTTGTCAACAGGAAATCTAAAGAGGAAGTCAGTTTCCAAACCAAGCAATTATTTGACCAATTTTAAGTATAGATACAGCCATGATAAAGACATAGATGAAAGGAGTGCAAATACATTGAACTAGGGAGCTCACAATTTGCACTACTTTAGTTACAAAATCACTTCACATTTATTATTACTCTAATTCCAAATCTGAATTCACTTTGCTTTATATCCCTGGTTCAAACTAGGGCCCCCTGATATTTAAAAATGCACGGTCTATTTTCTATAAGTCTTGGGTATATTGTTAAGGTCCCTGAAAAGTCAGATGAAACTTATTTGACTTAGAATTATCTTTATGAAACTTCTCGGAGTTAATATTCTTTTATCCTGGCACACATCCCAGAACAAATAGCTAAGTGAGCCTCCCATATCTGAATTTTATTTTTCTATAAATATTTCTCATTCATGACTCTACCATCTCTGAGTTACCATCTCAGCCCCCATCCTGTTTTTTGAGCTGCCTCCTGTCCCCACTCTACTGATGGCCTCTCTCCCAATTCTCCTCCCTTCTCCCCACCACACACAGACATGTGCAAAGACACAAACAGAAACTGAAACTGGAACAGTGGTTGCAGCCATGTTTTTAGGTCTTAACACAAATATTTTATCTTTATACTACTTAATTTCCACTTTAAAATGTGAACTCCAGTGTTTCCTCCAGTCTTCCTATGATTTGAAGGAGAGATTTTTTTTCCTTTTTTTCTTTTTGTCACATTATTCATAACCCACAACTATTGAAAAATATTAAACTAGCATTTCTTACTGCTAGATTCTTATGATTGATTATGTATCTGAGTCATGAAAGTCTCAAGATTTCTTACCAGCATGTATGTCTATAATGTCTTTATAAAAAACAAAGACATTAAAATTTTTGAAAGAGATAAAAGCACATTGATTTATTTAATATGAACCTATTATCATTTGTTAAAATGATGTATCAGCTCTAGATTTTTGAGATAATACAGTATTTTTTCCTTTTCGTTCCTGAAATTAATTAAAACTTCTTTTCCTGCAAAGGAATGCATGTTTATTGTTTATATTTTTTTTTAAAAATGAATGTACTTTGACTAACTTCTCCTCATCCTTCAGTCCCGGTGTCCCAACATAACCACTTTCAACTCCTTTAGCCATTTCTTCTGGTGTTTACTTCCATATTTCTCAGTGATAAGTGTACATAATTATTTTAAGGATAAAATTTAGGTATTTTCTTTGACTTTTTCCTAGAGAGATGAGGATCTACTCTGTTAGAGCAACTTTCCTGCCCCTCCAGATAGACTTATAGTATTATGTCTCTTGGTTTTGTTACTGGATTTCATTTAAGTTCTTTGACTATGCTGGAGAAATGAATTTCAAGAGCACACTGGGTGATTGAGGCCAGTAATTTATTCAGGTAGGGCGGGATGAGAAATGGAAGAAAATAACAGATCAGGGGTCCCAGGTAGAGGGGAAGGGGCTGAAAAATGATAAAGAGGGCTGACTAGCAGGCTACAGTTTCTCATTATAGGTTATAAATGCCTGGGTTTTACTTGTGTGGTGGTCCAGGCGGGGGAGAAGGCAGCTGGAGTCTGGGGTCCAGAGGCAAGAGAGTGCACAAGAATGAACTCAGACCCAGAACCACTTTTTAAACTGCTAATTATCCCACTCCTTTGCTAATGACAGGGGAGGAGTTCCAGTTGTTCACTTCCTTGATTGCTTATTTCTGCCATCAATCTCCCAGGAGGGCCCAATGACAAAGTCCTTGGGGAATATCTGGGGGCTTCTCCTGGCTTCAGGAGGAAGTCTTCTTCTGAGTGGCAGAATTTTGGGGAAAGTCTTCCAGCAGTTATCTTGGGGGTTATTGACATCCATGTGGACTCTACCAGATTCCAGATCCATCTATTGATTCCCTATTTTACTAGCCTGCTTCAGTTCTAGCATTTAGTGCTCAGTTTGTTAATTTCCATATCCTCAGGTATCTGACTGCTCAGGGTTGGTTTAAACATCTGACTCTAAGGAATCCAATACCAAGACTCCTTCACAGCCCCCACAGTGATCAAGAGGAAACAAGCATCTTTACCTTATAAACATTAAAAACAAAAACAGCTTGAATAAACCCCCATTTACTGCACAACGGAACAATTAAACACCTTTTTAACAGATATCCTCTTCAAGCTTTCATTGCTGGCTACACCCTCATTCTAAAACAGGCTAGTTCAATACTCAAAAGTGATTTATTGTTCTTGGAATCAGCCTCTGAAATGCCCACCACCCTTTGGGGGTTGGGACCTCCTTTAATGATTCCAAGAGTATCAGCAACACTTCTAACCAGAAAAGAGAAAAAGCCAAAAATAGAAGCACAAGTTTCATTTCCAGCTGGGCATTTGGCATATTAGTATATGAATTTCCCAGGTGTCTGTGAAAAGGAAATCCCTCACTTAAAGATGAGCGTGGGTTTGTTTAAAAACTCATTTCATTATTCTATAGAAATGCTTTAAAACACTTTCTACATACTTAGGCAGATAGAAGTGTAGAACTGAGCAACAGGTAATTACCATGAGCAAACAATAAAAAAAATGCTGTGTGTTCAGAATTAAGCAATGTAATGCTTTTTATTTAGAAGGTATCTCTCTTGGATTCAAAACAGCCATCACATATACCATGCAAGAGACTTGTAACTTGCTCTGACTTTTCTGTGTCTAGCTGATTCTACTTCTTGGCATTGTTAACTTAGATTTCAATAGGTACTCATCTTAAGTAACTATGTTTCAATATTTGTACATCAGTTATAACAAATGTACCATTCACATGTAAAAAGGTTATTAATATGGGAAGGGGGAAAAGGGGGAGGATGTTGGGTATATGGGAGTAGCCTATATTCTGTATGTGATTTTACTGTGACCTAAAACTTCTTTGAAGACAAAAAGAAAAAAAGTAAGACACTGGGGGAGAAATGGAAGAAAATGCCATTGTATATACAGGATAACAGATATTACAGTAATGAAAGGCAAAGTGTCAAAAAGTTTTTAAAAATATTTTTCAGTATTTTTTTAATATTCCAATTAAAATTTTTTTATTTTAGTTTTTCTAAATTATTATATATTTTATTTCTTATATTCAAACTTATCATTATTATTTCATTTTCCTATGAATTATATTTGGCAATATTCTTGGCTTCATTTTTGAAAAAGTTTTGGTTCACAGAACCAAGTATGGCAGGGAAGAATCATTCATATGGGGTGTCAGTGATGGGGGATATGTGGGAGGAAGCTCACCTGGGCATACCTATAAGGTATATATAAATGTGTACAAATGTTCATGGGGCTTTGCCACTGTGGGTAGAGATTCATACATCAACTGAAAGAATACTGAATTCCCACCCTGGGGAGCTCTGCCACATTCCCTTGTGTAATAGCAACAATTCCCCAAGAAGAGGAGCAATGACTAGTGAAGAAGGATGGTCCATTGATGGGCTCTTGATATTGATCGCTATGCTAAAGACCCTTTTCTCTTGAAATTGCAACTTAGCCTAGAGTTGTAGGGTGCCTAAGAGTTACCTCATGAGAGCCTCCATTTTTCTCAAATGTGGCCTCTCTCTAAGCCAAACTCAGCATATAAATGCATTACCTTCCTCCCCCAGCATGGCACTTGACTCCCAGGGATGAGCCTTCCTGGCACTGAGGGATTACTATCAAACACTGGCTGGTGATGCAACTGGAAAAGACCTTGAATAAAAGAGGGAAAAGGTAAACACAAAAGAGTTTATATGGCTAGGAGACTTCAAAGTGAGTTGGGAGGTCATCCCAGATGTAATGCTTATACTTGTCTCAGCAGGATCTCATAGACTGCCAAAGTAGAAACTACCACAAATAGTTGGGTTCCTGAGGGCTCTGGAGACACTCAGATAGCTCTGGAGTTTGGTACTTTGCCAGTGGGCCCTACTTTGGGATTTTTGCTCCTGCGTGTGACAAAGTTGGACACAGATGAGACTTCTCTACACATGCTTGTTCTGTCTCTTATTTGAACCTATAGTTGGTGCTGGAGTTGGCAGGTGTACATCCAAGAGACTTTAATCTCTGGGCTGTCCATGTGGCAGCTGGGCCCTGAGCCTCAGCAGAGTTGCAACACCTACTCTCCAGATCACTGGACTCACCTAGGACAACAAATAAGGAGGTGAGGATGGACAACCACCATACATAAAAACAGATAGTCTACAGCTGCAAGCAAGAAACTCCCATCCACCAGCCATATGGGATCAAAGCCCCTCCCAATTATCAGTAGAGTAGGCATCACCACCCCAGAATCCTCAGGATTGGAGAATAAAATATGGACTAGAGTGGACTTGCTGGTATTCTAATACCAGTCTAAGACTTACTGTGATTCTAGCAATGGAAGAAATTACACCATTGTTGTGGAGACAGGGGCTACTGGAGGTGCTGAAATCAGGGAATGGGAAAAAGAGGGGTAATATGGGAGCATTTTCAGGACTTGGAATTGTCCCGAATGGCATTGCAATCACAGATACAGGGCATTATATAACCTGCCATAACCTACAGAATGGAGTGGGAGAGAAAGTAAACTACAATGTTAACTGTAATCCTTGCTTAGTGGCAATGCTCCAAAATGTGTTCAATTGCAATGGATGTACCACACTAATGAAAGAAGCTATTAATGTGGGAAAAAGTGGGGGGTGTGGGGAGTAAGGCTTATGGGAATCCCTTATATATTTTAATATAACATTTTATGTAATCTAAATGTCTCTTTAAAAAAAATAGGTACTCCTCACCATTAGTGTGACAGTTTGTAGCTCTTCTATGAATCCCAAAAAGGGTAAGATTGTTTTTGAACTAATCCATTCCTGTGGGTGTGAAACCCTTTTGACTGGACTGTGTCAGTGAGGCATGACTCAGGTTGAGTCTCTTCCCTCTTTCTGGGTCTAATATAAATAGAGACACAGAGAGAGACAGGTATGAAAGAAGTCTCCATTTTTTATGCTGCCATATGAGAGAGGAGTCAAGGATCACTAACAGTCGAAGCTTAAGGATGAAGCCTTCAAGAGGCTTGGCCCATGGAGCACCTTGAGAGGAGATGAGTCCTGCTATATGCCTGATAGCTGACAGCTGAACTTGGGAAGAAAGTGGAGCAACCAAGACTAAGAGAGGAGGCTGGAAATAGACAAACCCTATGCATGGTTACACACAGCTGAGCTCTGGGAGTTGTGCTTTCAGAGACAGTGAGCCTGGATGGGAAGGCAGAGACCTGGGCAGAGATCGTCTGCCATCTTGCTTCACCTTGTGGCAGCTGACTTTGGCGAGAGAGCAGCTATGATGGTTCCTTGATTTGGACATTTCACAGCCTCAGAACTTTTACCCCTAATAAATTTCCCATTTCTGGTACTTTGCATCCGCAGCCCTGTGGCAAACTAAGAAATTGGTACCAGGAGAGTGGGGTGCCATTGCTTGCAATTACCAAAAATTTTGGAATGACTTTATAAATGAGTAAGTGGTATATTTTGGAGAAATTGTGAAATACTTGATAGAAAAGGCCGAAATTACTTTGAAGAGGTAGTTGGTAGGAATATGGACCCTAAAGTTATGTCTCTTGAGGCTTTGGAAGGAAATGATGAAACTGGTATTGGAAACTAGAGGAAAGGTGATCTTAGTTTAAAAGTTGCAGAGAGTTTGGCAAAATTGACTCCTGATGTTAGATGGAAGGCAAAATTTGAAAATAATGAGCTTGGACATTTAGCTGAGGAGATTTCCAAATTAAATGTGGAAAATGTGGTCTGTCTTCTCCTTGCAGCTTATAGCAAAAATGTGATAGGAAAGAGATAAACTGAGAACTACACTCCTGTGCACAAAATATCAGAGATTGATAATTTGGGAAACTCCAACTCTCTGGAAAACAAGCCCCCAGAAGATAGTGCCCCTGTTGAGGACCTTAGTAAACTTGGAAACAGGCAGCCATTTCAGTGTAAGTCAGGATTGGAAATGCAGTTACCCAGGAAGGACTTGTGGTCTACTGTCTGATGACTTGGAGCCTTGTGAACTGTATGCACAACCGACAAGCTATTTGCAAGATCTGTATGAATGAAACCACTGTCAGCCTAGTTTGGTGGGAAGCTGTTATTTTACAACTCCCTGCTATACAAGGAGCAATTGGCATAGTCAGCATGATACATTAGACCAAAGCATGAGCAGGGGCAGGGAATTCCAGGGTGGTCTATAGACTCCAGCTGGGATGGGGTTGCCTGCTTACTTGACTGTTGTGGACCACCGTGTGAGTACGGGGATGCCCTGAAAACACTGATGGGAGTGGAGTGCATGTTGCAGGAACAGAAGATTCTCAAGTTCTCAAGTTTAATAAAGATGGCAAGCACACTGCCAGAGCAGTTGGCTGGCGAATGGTATGGGCAGTATGATTAACTGCAGCAGATTGTTTACAGAAAGACAAAGAAATCCGTATTCGAAGAAGGAGTTACAACTAGAACAGTATTTGCAGACTTCTACCTCCAACTTAGTGACAGGTCTCTCTGAGCAATGATATGAGAAGGATGAAAACATGGAAATATAGTCCTGTTGGCTTTTTAAAGCTAGGGAGTTATAAAAAACCTTGACGTAAGGTATGGGCTGTTTTAGATATAAGAAAGATTGGGATCGTAAAACTTGGAACCCTTGGGAGGAAGAACATAATGATTCAGATGTAGAAACCATAGAAGAAAAAACAAACAAAAAACAAAAGAAATCAAAGAAGAATCACTATGTTAGACCGCTTGTGTAAAGAAAGGTTCTATCACAGACATAACATCCTGCACAAGCAGGAGTGTTCAATGGGACACCTGTCAATGAAAATATGCTTGTAAGAAAATATTCTGCCTGGGAATTAATTGAGATAGGGAAAAAATTCTGACAGCAGCACTGTGAACCCCTTGCCACCTGGATGGTGTGCTTGTGGGATAGTGGAGCAGATGGAATTAGTTTGTCTGCTGAAGCAGAGAATATGAGCAATATCACAACTAACACCCCCTTAAAGCAAAATTTATATAACTTGCAGGGTACTGGTGGAACCCATTCTCATATGGATTATACTTGCTTGTAGGAATATATGGATGACACCAGGAGAGCTTCCTAATCCACTTACTGGGTGGAAAACAAATGAGGAAGGTCAAGTCATGTTGAGGGAACTGGGCATGAGAGAGTCCATTCATGCTCAGGTTTTTTTCAGGACCCGATAGTACCATGTTTACTGGGGAAATGAGGGAAAAAAATAAATTTGGGACTAAGAGAGTGGTAGTATGGTGCACTAGTTGCTCTCCTAAGGCCCTTGGTCACATAGGATGTATATGCCATAGGGAAAGCTTTGGTTGATCTCATGGATGGACCAAAGTGTGGAAAATTTTGAAAGAACAAACAGTGGGGGAAACAAAAAGAGAAAATTCCCTGTGACCCTCAAAGCTGATGGCTAAAGGCCCAGTGGCCAAAAACTCTATCAAAATAGCCTTTACTCAAATGTGGCTTGATCTCAGAAGGGAAGGTATAACCCATGAGAATATTGATGGGCAACCAAATTCTGTACTGGCTACCTTGTGGAAGACTTTAAGACCTGAATAACAATTTACAAAGTCTGAGACATCTACCTCTAAGGTTACAGTAGTTCCACTGACCCCACAAGAAAGAGGTCTTTTTGAGAGGACACCTCCACAGCCCCTTCTCTGATGAGAAGGCTAAGGTTGCCTATGTGTTAGGGCTGTCCAGGGTGACTGGAGGTCATATGTGAACCTTACTGTATATTGGACCTTGTAATAAACAAAAAATGTGGGCATTAGTAGACACAGGAGCTGAATATACTTTAATTTATGGGAATCCTGAAAAACATCAAGGGTAGGGGGTTACAGTGGATGGATATGGGAACTCTGCTATACAAATGGGGCAAATGCATCTGGTTCTCAGGGTGGGTAATTACCTTCCGCCCCCTCTCCCCTCCCAGGAATATACAGTACATAGAGGTAAGTAAAGTTGTTCCTCCAATACATGCTGCGGTCTCCAACATAGCAGAATTTTTAGATCAGCTGATTCTTAAATTAGGAGCTGGCCCTGCTGTTCTTGACCTTGCAAATGCCTTTTTTAGTATTCTTCTGAATCTTCACTCTCACGATCAGTTTGCCTTCATGTGGGAAGGTCAAATGGACCTTCATTGTTTTACCCCAGGGATATCTCCACCATCCTACCATCTATCATGGAATGGTGGCCCAGAACTTGTCAGTGATTACCATACCATCAGCAGTTGCTTTGTTTCACAATATCTATGCTATCATGCTAACATTGGATCCTTTTGCAGCTTTAGAAGTAGCTTTGACAATTGTACTTGATCAGATAAAAGCCAGAGGATGGGAAGTCAATCCTGCCAAGATGCAAGGGCTCAGGGGTGGCAGTAAAATTCTTGGGTATCACCTGATCAGGTAAGACCTGGAATAATACAGGTTAAATAATAGAAAAATCTTTCAACAACCTGTTCCCACCATGGTTAAACAACTACAAGCAAGTGTTCATAGGGCTCGTGGGTTATTGGAGAATATTCATTCCACATCTGGCTTGGGTTCTCAGACCTTTGCATGTACTTATAAAATGGGGAAAATCCTGGGATTGGGGAGACAAAGAACAAAAAGCATTTGAACAAGCTAAGCTCCTATTTTCACCCTGTGCTCAACACCCTTATGTTGAGGCAAGGCAAGACAAAGTAGTACTGAAGGTATGAGCTGGGGCCTATGGCAAAAACAGCCTTCAGGCATGATGCCTATTGGATTTTGGTCACAAATGTAGAAAGGAGCTGAATCTAAATACACTGCGATGGAACAACAATTGTTAGTATATAGAGCTCTCCAACAAATTGAATCCATTACTGAGGCCCAAACTGTAATAGTCAAAACAGCCTAGGCTATAAAAGGGACTGCTAACCAAACCTCAATCAGGAGGAGCTCAACTGCAAACCTTACAAAAATGGCACGCTTATTTACAACAAAGAGGAATTATACCAACTTGCACTCTAAGGCAGGTCCTACATCAGGCTTTGGGTCTGGTATTATTTGAAGAACCAGAATGTCCACCACAGGTTGAGGCACCTGCTTCTATTTTACCTATGGTGCATGAAGGAGACCCGCCCCCCCCATCCTTATGGTGCATGGTGCACTGATAGATCTAGCAAAGGAAATACTCAAAGTTGGGTGGCTATAGCTATACAGTTACTGACTGATAGTATTTGGTCTGAGACAGAGCAGCCAGGTGGCTGAATTAAAGACCACCTGGATGGTAGTCACTAAAGAAATATGGCCTATCACCCTCTGTACAGATAGTTGGGCAGTCTATTTGGGTCTTAGCCTATGAATAAATCAATGGCACAGAGATAATTGGCAAATAATGAATCACCCATTATAGGGCATACTATGTGACAGGAAATTTACGCTTGCCTCCAACATCCAGAGATACCCTTAACCGTTTATCATGTTCTTGTTCATTAGAAAACCTCTCTGTTTGGGAGTCAAGAGGCAGATTCTTTGGCTTGTTTTCATCTGATTTGCCCTACCTCTGCTGAAGAAGCAGCCCTACGGCTACTTAAATGAGTGGCCATGGGGGAGGCGGCGGCTGCCACAGGGTGGCACATGGCTAAAGCATTAGGTCACATAAAGTACTCTGACCTAATTTATATTATACAGGATTGTGAGGCCTCTTTTTGACTCCCACCTCAAACAGTACATTATAGCAAAGGGCATATACATAAAGCCAACATACCTTTATAGGACTGGCAAATAGATTACATACGCCCCTTGCTTCAGTTCTGGCAAATGCTATGCACTAACCTGTGTAGATATCAATACGGATCTTCTTCAAGTTTTTCCAGTAAAACAAGCTACCCAACAAAATACCATTAAAGGGTTAGAGTGTCTTAGCAGTTTGTACAGAATGCCCCATGGCACAGATAGTGACAAAGGAATTCATCTCAAAGGGCCTGACATACAATAATAGGCTAAAGAACAAAGTATTGATTGGTATTTTCATTTACCTTATAACCTTACAGGGGCAGGATTAATAGAAATAAAAAATGGTTTATTAAAACAGCAAATAGAACAGTCAACTAATAGCCACACATTACAGGGATGGACTTTAGTATTGTCAGGCTCCCTTATACATTTAAACCAGGCCACCAGTACTGTGCATGGTATCTCTCCATTTGAGTTATTGGCTAGGAGGTTCACTGTGACCTCTAAAACAATAAAGTTATCTCCTGGGGATGCTCCTGAAGTAGATGGAAAGAGGCTGCTGCTTCTGACTCTTGCAACTCTACCAGCCAATGATGGCTCAGTATCACTAGATCTGTGATGGACATTGTCTCTAGATTTGCTCTGTTTCATAATACGGGAGGGCTCTATGCACCTCAAGTCGGTGGAACCCTAGAGCCTACATTTCTGTTTCTTTGAGGATCAATGGTGCTGCAGTATGCTGCCTATGAGGATATACAAAGTGGAGGAATAATTCCCAGAGTAATGTGGGTAAAACCTAAACCAACCACAATTGGCCTTACGACCTGCTCTCATGGAAGTTCAACATGTATGGTATTGCAAACCTGGGGCTCACCCATTGGTAGCCCACATCTTAAGACCTATGAGAGAAACTTCAATTTTCTTACTGGAGAAGATCTCCCTCTCCAGGTACCCACTAAACATTTATGTTTGTGTCCTTAGGCTAATCTTCTTGCTTCACATGAGTTCATTCAATGTCTCTCTCAACTGGGGTGCCATTGTGGCAGCTGCACCCAACCAAACTTTTGGATATGTGCCTGTCTCCAGTAGCGCTGGTCTTCCTTGGAACATCCTTCCCTTATCTCTGACTAATTGGAGTAATTGGTTAATGACTATATATCACAGCCACCCTTCTAGGAGGCAACTCTCAGAACCCACAGGCTCCTATAGTTACTCTGCTTCTATTAAATATGTCTCTTCTATTGTCAGGGAACATTTAAAAAAAACCTATCCATTTCTTGCATCAGTTTGGGATGGTGGCAAATCATGGTGTCTTAGATACTCAAGCAGCCTTCTGTCTCAAAAGAAACAGTGTCTCTGAACAACAAACCCAACACCGTATGGGATGGTTGCCAACATAGGTGTGTGACCAAGTTGTCATTGTCTGGCAGACTATATAGACTGGTCAGAGAATGCAGCCTTATCTATGGGAGCTCATATACCCCATTTAGGAGCCGGTTGGTTACTGGAACACACTTTTGGCCATATCGACCTATAATTGGACGGGAAGATGTACATGAGTATATTCTTTCCTATCATGAAGCATATACAAAATTTTGCCTAGCACCTCTGAAAACCTCCCAGCTTTACAAGACCATTTTGACATTAGAGTAAAGTCTCTCCAGCATGGTAGGAGTGACTGCTTAACATTTTCTTTCCTGGTCTGAACCTTTGGTTGCTTTAACTCAAGCAACAGCCCTGGCTAATTCCATTGTTCAAGCTCTTAGTGACACCAAATATAGAATATGCCTCTTGAATGAAGAAACAACACAAATGAGAAAAGTAGTATTACAAAATTGTATGGCCTTAGATATACTTCCTGCTGCACTGGGGGGCACTTGTGCTATGATTGGCACTTCTTGCTGGAATTTTGATTGGGATTATGTTTAATCTGTAAATCACTTTGAGTATAATTGACTTTTTATTTTTTAAAGATTTATTTTTTATTTATTTCTCTCCTGCCACCCCATTGTCTGCTCTCTGTGTCTACTTGCTGTGTGTTCTTTATCTGCTTGTATTCTTGTCAGCAGCACTGGGGAATTTGTGTCTCTTTTTGTTGTGTCATCTTGCTGCATCAGTTCTCTGTGTGTGTGGTGCCACACCGGGGCAGGCTGTGCTTTCTTCGCACAGGGCGGCTCTCCTTATAGGGCGCACTCCTTGGGCATGGGGCTCTCCTATGTGGGGGACACCCCTGCATGGCAGGGCACTCCTTGTGTGCATTAGCACTGCGAGTGGGTCAGCTCACCACACAGGTCAGGAGGCCCTGGGTTTGAACCTTGGACCTCCCATGTGGTAGGCAGATGCTCTATCCATTGAGTCAAATCCACTTCCCTATAATTGACTTCTCAATAATATTTAGTCTTCTAATCTATGAGCACTGAATGTGTTTCCATTTATGTAGGTCTTCTTTGATTTCTTTTTGCAATGGTTTTAGCTTTTGATGTATGAGTCTTTTACATCCTTGGTTAAATTAATTCTGAGCTATTTGATTCTTTTATTTGCTATTGTAAATGAAATTTTTTTCCCTTGATATCCTCTTTGGCTTGCTCATTACTAGGTTATAGAAACACTACTGATTTATGTGTGTCGATCTTGTACCTTGCCACTTTGCTGAATTTTTTTATTTTCTCTAATAACTTTGTTGTACTTTTTCAGGACTTTCTATATGTATGATCATGTCATCTGCAAATAGTGAGGATTTTGATGACTTTATTTAAAATTGGTCTGTTGAGATCTTCTATTCCTTCTAGAGTCAATGTAAGTTGTTAGTGTGCTTCTAGGAATTTGTCCATTTCATCTAGATTGTCTAATATGTTTGCATAGAGTTGTTCATAGTATCTTCTTAAGATCTTTTTTTATTTCTGTGGGGTCATTGGTAATGTCCCATCTCTCGTTTCAGATTTTTAAAATTTGCATCTTCTCTCTTTTTTTCTTTGTTAGTTTAGTTGAAGATTTACTGATTTTACTGGTTTTTTCAAAGAACCAACCTTTGGTTTTGTTAATGCTCTTTTTTTTTTAAAAATTCTTAATTTTATTTGCTTCTGTTCTAATCTTTAGTATTTCTTCTTTCTGCTTGCTTTGTCTAGTTTGCTATTCTTTTTCTAGTTCTTCTAGGTGTGCTGTTAGGTCTTTGATTTTTGCTCTTTCTAGTTTTTTTTTTAGGTGGTGAATTCTTTTTTTAAAATTTTTTCTTCTTCTTTATTTTCTTTTAAATGTTACTTTAAAAAAATATGAGGTCTCCATATACCTCCTGCCCCACCCACCCCATCCTTCCCACATCAGCAACCTCTTCCATCATTGTGGCACATCCACTGTACCTGGCAAATACATTTTGGAGCACTGCTGCACTACATGGACAGTGGTCCACATTGTAGTCCACACTCTCCCCCAGTCCACCCAGTGGGCCACGACAGGACACACAACATCTAGTTTTTTAATGTAAGTGTTTAGGGCTATTAATTCCATCTCAGCACTGCTTCAATGCATCCCATTAAGTCTGACATGTTGTGTTCTTATTTTGATTTGTGTCAAGATATTTACTGATTATTAAGTTTGCACTTTTTGTGCAATTGTTTCAACTCCAAGAGAACGCTTCTCTTCCTCTGTTCCTTTTCCAGGAATCCTTATTTGTTCTGTTTGTTTTTGTACATACTTTCTCCCCACCTCCTATGATTCATTTAAAATCTCTCCCTGTCTTTGCTCTATATTCCTTATACTTTTCAGTTCTGGGACCCATCCTATAATATAGCAGTTCAGTTTAAACTCCCACCCTCACTTCCTTTTTTTTTTTTTCTGTGAGCCTTTTCTGCCTCTGATCTTTTCCCTTTTAGAGTATCCTTCCCTGGGGTCAATGTAGAAAGATGGGTCACTTCAGAAATGTCCCTTTTGACTTCAGGTATCCTGCAGCGTACCTCAGCAGCTTGTGTTTGGCCTGCGGTCTCCACAGCCTTAGGTACCTGTGCCTAGAGTTGCGTGGATTTCTAACTCACTGCTGTGAATTGTTCTACTGTCTTAGTCTGCAGCCGGCCAGGTTGCGCTACCCCTGTTATATCCCCAAACTGGCTGGACTGAGTGAGAGGAAGGAAAATGGGCACCTACCAGCCTCTGGGATAGAATTCTCCTCCCTGAGATTTTTTTGTTTCTTTGATTGAGCATTTGTGAAGTTCTTCTCAAGTCTTTACTGTCCTTCAAAGTTCTAAGCAAGTGGAGTTTATACCTTTATTCTCTAAATCTTCCAAGAGGTTTTTTCAAGGGATATCTTATTTTGACATGTTGATGATGTCACCTCTGTTTTTGGCTTTAATGGTTAATTTATGCTATTTCTTCTTGGGGCCCAATATATATTATTGCATTTCAGGTGAGAAAAACTATCTGTGACTAGAAATATCCAACCAAAATGTTCAAGTATGTTCTCCAGGAATATACTTCATACTCCAAGATCTTTCTTCTGCAAGTCAAAGATTGAAAGAACAGAATAATTGCCTGGGTATCTGCTCTTCCACACTGGGAATCATGAGAAATGTCCTTTTCTTTGTTTTGCTAATGACATTCATCAGAAAACCAGGTGAAATACCTATTTCAAATATGTCTTGGCAATTAACTGCGTGAAACTTTTCTTTGGAGACACAAGAAATGGAATCAACCTGATAGATAAGGGTTGTTTTAATAGGAAAATAAGAGAATATATTCCAAATAGCCTATAAAATTTGGAGGATTATGCCAGTCTTTGTGGTGGTTTGGAGCTATGTACCCCAGAAAAATGTGTTCTTAAATCTAACCCATTCCTGTGGGTATGAATTCATTCTGGTTAGAACCTTCTGATGAGGTTACTTCAGTTAAGGTATGGCCCAAGTCCATTGGGGTGAGTGTTCATCCTATTACTGGCATCCTTTATATGAAGATGAAATTCCAGCAGAAAGACAGAGAGATAGCCATGGAAAGCAAGAAGCTGAAAGTCAATGTAACCCAGAAGAGAAGGGAGAGGCCAGGAGAGCCCATCATGTGCATTGCCATGAGACAAAGGAACTCAGGACCAGTGATCACCAGTAGCCAGCCCAGAATGCATTGCCTTGATGAGGCCTTGACTTGGATTTGATTTGGACTTCTCTTAGCCTCAAAACCATGAACCATTACACTCCCACAGTTTAAGCCGTCCCATTACATGGTATTTCCTTGAGCAGCCAAGGGAACTAAAATAGTCTTGAAAACTGAAGAGTATTGAAAAGTATTGATTAGTATTATGCTAGTATTGAATAGTATTGAAAAGCACAGATTTGTAAATATGTATAAATAAAACTACAGGTAGAAACTGAAAACTGGGGCATTGATACACATGGTGCATGTGATTTACTAGTTTTTGGATTATTTGCAATTAGCATTTGTCTTATTATTTAACCACCTATGGCTCTTTTGGTTTATGAACTATACACAGAATATACATGAGATTTTGTATATTTTAAAGATATGATTACAGAAGCAAAATGAAGTGAAGAAAAGAGGCACTTTTTGGAAAATTCCAGGAAAACAGCCAACTTTAAGCGGGGAATATTTTAAGCAAAAAATATTTTATTTTGAAAACCTGTATGATGTTCTGAGCTGATTCTTTGGCTCAAAGAAGTATGGATTTGAGAAAAAGATAAGGTAACAGCTAGGAGGGTAGGGACTTATCATTAGAGAACACAGAATAAGGCAAAGCTTTTCAGGTTCAAAAATATTCTGAAGGTCTGGTGGCTTGTTAAAATGATTCACAATGCTGCAAAAATACTTTGGCATGGATGTTAGAATTTTTGGTTTGATCTGTAATTCTATAATTTAAAAAATTAATTGGTATGTGTTGATTAACAATATTTATTGAACTCTGGAAGTTCATATTATGAAAGAATCACTAGACATATTTTGTCCTTCTTTACTGGCTTACCTTGGCTAGTGATGTGTACATGATTGAATAAAGTTTTCATTGCTTCAGTCTTGATTCTATTTAACAATTTAATTGTCCTGTGCTGGATTAGTATAGTGAATTTTTAATAGCAATTAAAAATTTGATTTATATTTTAAGTGTAGCACCCTAATTTATATTTCTTCCATACAGAGAATTATTTGATGGATTCTTCTAAAACACACTTTGCTTGGTTATGGAATAAATAAAAGAAATGAGAAATGTGGTTAGCAAAATACATAGTTGAGTTCCTATGATTAAAAAATGAATCAAATGTAATTGTTAGCTCAGGAAATTGTAGAATAATGATTCATTGTTTGAACAGTTTTAATATTTATGGAAATGGCGAATAAGAAAACTTTTAAAATATTGAAGACCAAGGCAGTAAAAAAGATTATGGTAAGTAGTTTGGGCCCTTTTTATCAACCAAAGCACATGGAATATTTACTGCATTGTGAAGAAATCCTTTGTGCACTTGATATCTTAGATTTCTTAATGCATATAACAAATTTTGGATCAGGAAAGATGAGGAAAAATGAAATAAGAGGAAGTGGAACAAAGGTGGTATAGAATGAAAGTAGGATCATCAGGGTGAGTGTAACCAGTCATCAGAAAGATGAAAATTTGCATTATGAAATGTATTGTTGAATAGGTTGTTGGCTAGAAGTGGTAAAAGCATAAATATTCCGCCTACTTACTGCTTCATATTTTCTGTTCCCCAATTGTTAACACCTTCTAAAATGTGTTCATATTATTTATTGAAAACAATATTTATGTGACTGGCCTGAATTTAAAGTTATAATAATATAGTTAAACAGCATGGTAAGATTCAACTTCAGTGGAAAGGAAGAAAACTGGTTACTTTTAAATCTCTGGTTTCAATTGGAAATACTGTCTACAATATTGAGAGAGGTTGGACTAAGGAATATGGAAGATGATATCTACCTAGCAATTGTTCTTCAAGGCATGTGGGAAAAGAGATGTCCTAAGGGATGGTAAAAGCTGTTTTTATATTCCTACTTGTTTTTTTCCCCATAGTAAGTGAGAAAAGGTTCAAATAAGTAGTCTTCTAAAGCAGAGGTAAGATACAAAAAGGAAGATTTGCTCATTAAGAAGCAGAGTAAATAAAACACAATTCTTTATTATTTCCATGATTTATGGATATAGAAATCATAGATGGGAAGTGGATGTGACTCAAGTGATTGGGCTCCCATCTACCATATAGGAGGTACAGGGTTTGATTTCCCAGGCCTCCTGGTGAAGGCAAGCTGGCTCACGTGGAGTGCTGGCTCCAGTAGGAGTGCTGGCCCATGTGGAGAGCTGCTACAGTAAGATGATGCAACAAAAAGAGAAACAGAGGAGAGACAATAAGAGGTTCAGTAGACCAGGGAGCTAGGTGGTGCAAGGGATTGAGCACCTCTCTCCCATTCCAGAAGGTCCCAGGATCAGTTCCTGGTGCTGACTAAAGGAGAAGCCAGGCAGACAGTGAATGGACACAGAAAGCAGAGAGTGAGTGCAAAAACAGCAAGGTGGGGGAAGAAATAAATCTTTAAAAAAAGAGAAACCATTGAGTTCTAGCTTAAGTCAGTGTGGGATACTGGAAAGAATTAGGAGGCATGGGCTCCAGCTCAAGAACCAGCACTAAATGAGTGATTGAATGCTGGTAAAGTAGGACACTTTTCTGAACCTCCGTTATATCATCAGTAAAATGAGGGGATGGTGTAGATGAATATATAATAATTTATGGCTGAATGAAAAGTCCTAATGAAGTAGAAGTTGTGGACTTGATTTGATCTCTAATAATGCATATTGTCTTGTTCATTATGGTCACAAACTGTTTTTTTGTCACATTCAACTTTTTCACAGATATCTATCAATTATAATAGTGACTGGTGAGAGAGGTTGATTTATTCAAAATCCTTCACATTTGATGGGGAAAAAAACTAAAATTTCATTGCCATCTCATTTAAAGAAAGGATAGTTGTATTTGACTATATAAAATTTCTAAAAATTGCAAATCACCATAAACATAAACCAAGTGGAAGAAAAATGATGCATTGTGAAGAAAATATTTGCATCTTATAGCCTATATTGAAGACAAAGTATTTCTACTACATAAAAAAAGCACTCAAAGTAAGAAAGAGAAACACCAAAAGCAATAAAAAACGAGCAAAAGGTATGATAAGTAGTTTCCAAGAAGAAATGAAAATTGTGTTTAATGAGCTAAAACTCACTTATAATAGAAGTATAAATTAAGGCTATATGGAGATACTGTTTCTCATTACTGAATAGACAACAATCCAAATGTTTGGTAGCAAATTCTGTTGGCAAGGATGTGATGAAATAGGCACTCTCATGCAGTACTGATGGAAATGCAAAGTTGTTATATCCCCTATGAAAATAAATTTGGCAATAATTTTTCTAAATTATATATTCATTTAGTCTTTGACCTAGCATCCCCTCTTCTAAGAATAAAATAGATGGATACACTAGTATAGATAAAATTACCATTCATAAACGTTATTCATTGTGTCATTATTTGTACAAATAGTAAAGGAAAAAAATCACACAACCCAAATGGTATGGTAAATCTCACAGTGGAATACAATATAAACATGAAAAAGAATGAGAAAGATTCTCCTACATGGATGATTTCCAAGATATTTTGTTAAATGGATAAAGCAAGTTTCAGATAGTACATACATATATACCTTTTGTGTAAGAAAGGGGAAGGAATTTGAATATAAATGTATGCATGTATGTATTTTCATATATTTGAAAAAAGGATATATTGAAAGAACAAAATAAAACTAATGCAAATGGCTTATAGAGGAGACAAAGAATGGGGTAAATAAGGGAAAGATAGAAATGAGACAATGGAATATATTTTGCTACATATATTTAACCTCAGGATAGTTAAAGTGATATACATATTCACAGAATGAAAATATGAAAAGCAATACTTAAAATTTTAAAACACTAAAATGAATAAATCTAAATGCATAGTAAGTTGGAGGCAAAATCACTTATAGGAAAGGATTATTTGAAGTGACTTCAGAGCTTAGTATTTTGATTGTGCAGCCAAAGAATATTCTATAGACATACATGTTATAAGGTCATATATTTTAAAGACAAATAGAGATGCTAAGAGAGATGTAAAAAGGGATGTGGATTTGGCTCAACTGATAGAGCATCTGCCTACCATATAGGTTCAAACCCAGGGCCTCCTGACTCGTGTGGTGAGCTGGCCCACACGTAGTGCTGCTGAATGCAAGGAATGCCGTGCCACACAGGGGTGTCTTCCACGTTGGGGAGCCCCAAATGCAAGGAGTGCGCCCCACAAGGAGAGCTGCCCCATGCAAAAAAAGAGCAGCCTGCCCAGGAGTGGCGCTGCACACACCGAGAGCTGATGCAGCAAGATGACGCAACAAAAAGAGACACAGATTCCTGGTGCTGCTGACAAGAATGCAGTGGACACAGAAGAACACACTGCAAATGGATACAGAGAGCAGACAACATTGGGGAGGAAGGGGAGAGAAATAAAAAAAAAACATAAAAAAAAAGTTACAAAGGAATAAAGACACAAAGAGTTCTGAAATTTCATTCAGTAGTCTCACTATTAGTAGTAATATTGGTAATATTGGTAAGAATTATTTAAAAATAATCACATATACATTATAGAATAAAGCATAATTATTTATTTTACATTGCTAGGAGTCAAGATATACTCAGTGTAATAGAAAAGTGATATAAATAAAAATTCAAATAAATTAAGCAAAATAATTGTAAAGTTAAACTTGAGTTTGGAAATATGAGTACATATTTTTTTCTACAAATATGTATTTCCAGTCTCAGACCACAGAGAAGACCTAGAAGCAATGATAATCTAGAAGCCATGAGCTTTCCTAAGACTTAGATTGTGTTAGTATATACCATTTCTCATGAAAGGAAATTGGACTTCTTTGGAGAAATGGCCAATTCTAAGTCAGAGACTAGAAACATATAATATAATCTAGGGGCATCTTGTACCAAAAAAGCAAGGATGCTTTCAAAGACAAATAGAGTCATACCGAAAAGACAAAGGAGCCAATATGTAGGGGCTCCTACTGACCAAAGATGGGATAGTTTAAAAACCAGAACAAGTAATGTCTGCAATTGACTAAAAGGAATGAATAAGAAACCCACAACGATACTAACAAAAAGAGCTAGCCCCCTCACTCCAAACACAGGAAATCAAAAACCCTCATTGTCACCATTCGAAATAACTAGGGTATTAATTACTTTGAAACTTGGTAACTAAAGGGAAAGACCTTGGTATTGATCCTGTCTAGTATTCATCATCATATCCAAATAGTCTAGATGATTTGGGGAACTGCTTCCTTATAGGATAATTCAAACTAATAAAAATGGAAGGATTGGCAGAATTGGAAAAATCACCATTTTTTCTACCCTATGGTAAAAACTTATTTTAGCGGCAATTATCAGTGGATGAAACCATTAGGTTGATGGGAATCTTTGCAATGGAGGGATTAGACTAAAATACATGAACCCACTAAGCAGTTGTAGTCTTGGGGCCACCAGAGAGTACCTGCTCCCTGATTCCTCTTCATTTTGAAGTAAAAGCAATATTTATTAATATTTGCTCCCGAAGTTAAACTAAATCCAATCAAGACATTAGAGCTAACTTCCAGTTTACAACAGACATGGGGATAGAGAAAGAAGTTAAATGACACCACAAGGAGTAAAGACAAATCCAAAATGTGAAATGTTCTTTAGCACAACTGACCAAACCTTTTTAATTTTTTTTAATTTTTTAAAATTTTGTTTTAATTTTTTAAAAAGATTTATTTATCTCCCCCCCCCCCCGTTGTCTGTTCTCTGTGTCTATTTGCTGCGTTTTCTTTGTCTGCTTCTGTTGTTGTCAGTGGCACAGGAATCTGTGTTTCTTTTTGTTGCATCATCTTGCTGTGTCAGCTCTCGTGTGTGCAGCACCATTCTTGAGCAGGCTGCACTTTCTTTCCTGCTAGGAAGCTCTCCTTACTGGGCGCATTTCTTGCGCATGGGGCTCCCGTATGCGGGGGCACAATTGCAAGGCATGGCACTCCTTGTGGGCATCAGCACAGCACGTGGGCCAGCTCCACACGGGTCAAGGAGGCCCAGGGTTTGAACCTTGGACCTCCCATGTGGTAGATGGATGCCCTAACCACTGGGCCAAGTTTGCTTCCCTCAATGTAGTTTTGATTTGCACTTCCCTAATCACTAGTGATGCTGAACATTTTTCCATGTTCCTTTGCCATTTCTTCTTTGGACAATTGTCTTTTCAAGCCTTTTGCCCATTTATTAATCAGGTAATTTGTCTCTTTATTGTTGAGTTGCATGATCTCTTTATATAGAATAGATATTAAACCCTAATCGGATATGCGATTGCCAAATATTTTCTCCCATTGAGCCAACTGCCTTTTCAGCCTTTGACAAAGTCCTCTGAGGTGCAAAATGTTTAATTTTGAGGAGTTCCCATTTATCTATTTTTTCTTTTGTTGCTCATGCTTTGGGTGTAAGGTTTAAGAAACTACTGGCCCACGCCTCACTGTACAGTAGTCCAGTCCCAGGACTGCGACAAGCCAGGGCCTGGGTCTGGCGATGTGGAAGCAGGTGATTGTAGCCAGACCAGCCCCCCGCCTTGCCACCACCATCCTGAAAGAGCGCTCTACTGAGTTGCTGGGTGGGGAGCTGTCGCGCCTCTATTTGAGAAATCCTGGCTATCACGTTCCTCATGACCTTGATTACAGGCCAAAGGCCCAGGCAGACAAGTGCACCTGCGTCTCCCTGTGGATCTGAGCGTGTGGGAGCCAGGATTGCACCTGCCGACCCCTCCTCGCCGGCTGTGGGGGACCCTACACTGAATAGAGCGCCCCCTGCTCTCCAGATGCTGTAGCTCTTATGGTGCAGTAGCCCGTGGAGAGGGTGATGACCGTGAGCCAGGACAAACTGACCTTCTGGAAGCTTCCCAACTGAAAAGGATAGCCATAATGAGTAAGAACAAAATGGGGAAGAGGAAAAGGAAAAACAAGACATAAATTTACTATGGAAGAACTGAACATACTTATCAGATAGATCATTTACAGAGACTGCTTACCCAGATTTTACAACAAGAGAAGAACAGGCCAGACAAGCCATTGTCATGTATATATATATATATTTTTTAATAAATCACCTCTTGGTTGCTTTATTATTATTTTTTAAGATTTATTTATTTTTATTTACTTCTCTCCCCTTCCCTGCCCGCCCCCCCCCAAGTTGTCTGCTCTCTGTGTCCATTCGCTGTGTTCTTCTGTGACCGCTTCTATCCTTATCAGCAGCACTGGGAATCTGTGTTTCTTTTTGTTGTGTCATCTTGTGTCAGCTCTCCATGTGGGCAGTGCCATTCTTGGGCAGGCTGCACTTTCTTTCATGGTGGGCTGCTCTCCTTACAGAGTGCACTCCTTGCGCGTGGGGCTCCCCTACGTGGGGGAAACCCCTGCGTGGCACGGCACTCCTTGCGCACATCAGCACTGCGCATGGGCCAGCTCCACAGGGTCAAGGAGGCCCGGGGTTTGAACCGTGGACCTCCCATGTGGTAGGTGGATGCCATATCCATTGGGTCAAGTTTGCTTCCTGTGTATATATGTAATTGATAACTGGTTCCAGAACAAAAGAGCCCAGCTACCACCTAGAGAGAGATGCAGTGTATTTTGATGCTAGGAAACTACATGAGTACCTGCCCTAGGTCACCCACTGCTAAGCCTCCTGGAGGCCCAGGCTAAAGCCCCAAAACATACCACTGAGCTTCTCTTGTGCCCAGGAGGTTCTGCTACATGATACTGGCAGCTTCTCTCTGAAGAAACTGTTTTCCCATTCAGCAGGATAATTCAGGTGGCTCTGGGATCCCAGGCATTAAAAGGGAACTGGGCTATGTTTTGGAGAATCAGGGTGACATAGGAAATGCATCTTCTCCTGCCTACCATTTATTTCTAAGCTACAGCTCAGCAGTTTATACTCATCCTCAACATCTTCTATGAATTATTTTGATAAGCACAGGCCTGGAGTAGGGAGAAGCCAGAATGCAAATCCTTTCCTTTTGAATTATGTGAATATTTTCCTGGAGTGGGGAACCAGCAGGAGGAGCAGCATATGGCCCGTTATCACTATTCACTATTGCCAGGACTGGATGGGGATATCATTTGCAGCGGCCTCAACAGCCTCAGAATTTTCTAGAGAAGTCACTATTCCAGGAGCAGCTTCTAAAGCCCTTAACCCACAGGAATCTAGGGCAATATTTGCCTTCCCTTCAGTTGCAGCAGCAGCTGAGTCAGTGTCCTCAAACTAATGGATAGCCCCTGAGCTCTCAGCTAGAGCAGGCTACTTCCCAAATAGTGGCCAGGCCACCACTGCAGCCCTTGGGGCAAGGTTTTCAGCAAGATGTTGCAGAGCAATCCAGGGCCCAAATGCAGCAGTATTGGGATGAGGGGTCCTCCCTGCTGCCGTGGTCTGCATGTCAGGGCCCAGAGAAGTAGCCCCAGAAAATGAAGCAGCTTGGGGTGAGAGACCAATAGGCAGCCCGTGAGCCAAAGTTCTTTTCAGCAGCCTATATATATATATATATATATATATATATATATATACAGCCACCTTTAGGAATGCTTCTTGAACTGTTGATCCCTTCAGAAAAATCATCAGCCTTCACATGGATTCCATCCCCTTATCATGGAGTTTACTTATTTTTAATTTTTTTAATTTTTAATTTTTGGAGGTACTGGACCAGAGACTGAACCCGGCACCTCATGTGTGGGAAGCCAACACTGAACCACTGAGCCACATCAGCTCCCTTGTTTTTGTTTTGTTTTGTTTTGTTTTGAGTTCACCATGGAGTTTAAATTGCCCAGAGTAAGCCTGGGTTAGAGCATACAGTGCAAACTCAAACCCCACAAAGGCTGTAGGAGGATCCCCCAAACAAAAGCAGCCACAAAACGTGAGCAATTCCTGCTGGAGGAAAGTATTAGCCCCTGCCTTGCTTGGTGTCCTCCTCAGAAGCTGGTATCCAACAAGAAGTAGAAGAGAATCAAAGATCCACTGCAGCAGCTTTTGGATGGGAGGTCTCCAGGGTGGCTACTGTAAAACCTGTAATCCATGGACCAGGTCAGCATCTCCAGGACATGGAGCATGGCCTGATAGGACAGCAGCCCTATCTCCTCCAGTAGCCAGCCCCACTGAAGCCCTGACCGTGAGGGACACCCCAACAGCGTTAGCCTGACTTCCATTCATCTAAAAGGCAGGAGCCTCCAGTGGTGCTGCAGCCCCAGCTGTCTACTTTAAAGACTCTAGGAGGATCCTTTCCTGGAGCAGGTGTGCAGCTCCCACCATCCTGTCTTAGCTGACAGCTGTTGTCTGAGAATCCAGAAAGTTATGACTGAGTCAGCTGTGGGTGTGAAGCACCCAAACATGCAACCATTCTGCTCCCGAAAGCTGAGTGAGTGAAGGAAGACCCAGGACCCACAGAGCAATAGTTGTGACTGAATTCATGGTACCTGTGTGCAAACAGAAATTTTGTTTAAAACTGGCTATGTTGTCTTAGACACGAAAAGGTACCTTAAGCTGTCTGTACTTTGATTTCATTTTCTACTTAATGGTGATAAGAAAATCTACCCCTTTAGCTTGTTGTAAATTTTAAAATAAATTAATGTTGGCAAATTCCTTAGAACAATGATGGGTATAAGTGTAGCTCTCATAATTTTTTTTTTTTTTTTGGTACTTTTGAGTAAATGAGCTAACTTCTCTGAGCTTTGATAATGCTGGTCTACCTCTTAGCAGTGTTTTTTTTTTTTGTTTGTTTGTTTGTTTTTTAAGGAGGTACTAGGAATTGAACCCAGGACCTTGTACATGGGAAGCAGGTGCTCAACCACCAAGCAACATCTGCTCCCCAGTGAGAGTTGGTTTTTTCATTTGTTCTGTTTTTAGGAGGTACCAGGGATTGAACCCAGCACTTCATACTTGGGAAGCAGGCACTCAACCACTTGAGCTACATCCACTCCTCTTAGCAGTGTTTTGAGGATCAAATGGGATAATAGATAAAGTGTTTTCTCAAGGGAAAAAAAAGGAAAGAAAAAGAAACTACCACCTACCACAAGATCTTGAAGATGTTTCTTATATATATGTATTTTTAAGGAGTTTTATGGTTGTCACTTTTACATTTAGGTCTTTGATCCATCTTGAGTTAATCTTTGTATAAGGTGTGAGAGGGGTTCTTCTTCTTTTTTGGCAATAGTTATCCAGTTCTGCCAGCACCATTTGTTAAATAGACTGCTCTGGCCCAGCTGAAAGGGCTTGACAGCCTTGTCAAAAATCACTTGACTGTAGTTGAGAGGGTCTATTTCTGTTCTCAATTTGGTTCCATTGGTCAATGTGTCTGTCTTTATGCCAGTACCATGCTCTTTTTACCAGTGTAGCTAAGTAATATGCTTTAAGGCCCAGAAGTGAGAGTCCTCCAGCTTCATTCATCTTTTTAAAGATCTTTTTGGCTATTCAGGGGCCCTTACCCTTTCAAACAAATTTGATAATTAGTTTTTCCATTTCTGCAAAAAAAGCTGTGAATTTTTATTAGGATTGTATTGAATCTGTAAGTTACTTAGGTAGAATTGACATCTGAATGGTATTTAGTCTTCCAATCTATGAATACTGAATATCCATCCATTTATTGAAGTCTTCAGTGTCTTTTAGCAATGTCTTACCATTTTATGAGTACAGGTCCTTTATGTCCATGGTTAAGTTTATTCCAAAATATTTGAATGTTTTAGTTGCTATTATAAATGGAATATTTTTCCTGATTTCCTCCTCAGATTGCACATCAGTAGTGCAGAAACGCTACTGATTTTTGCATATTAATCTTGTGACCCGCCATTTCCTGAACTTGCCTATTTGTTTTGCTTTTTTTTTTTTTTTTTAGTGTGGATTTTTCAGGAGATTCTAAGATTTAAGATCATATTATCAATGAATAGTGAAAGTTTTACTTTTTCCTTTCCTATTTGGGTGCTGTTTATTTCTTTATGTGACCTAATTGCTGTAGCTAGACCCTCTCACACAATATTAGATAGCAATGGCGGGGACATTGGGAATCCTTGTTTTGTTGCTATTTGAGCGGGGAAGCTTTCAGTCTTTCAACATTGAGTACACGCTAGCTAAGGGTTTTTCACATATGTACTTTGCCATATTGAGATATACCTATTTTTTGGAGCATTTTTATTAAGAAAGGATGCTGTATTTTGCTAAATGCCTTTTCTGGATCAATTGAAAGGATCATGTGATTTTTATTCTTCAATTTATCAATGTGGTATATTACACTCATTGATTTTCTTGTTTTGAACCATGCTTGCATACCTGGGATAAAACTCATTTGATCATGGTGTATAATTCTTTTCCTGTGCTTTTGGGTTCTGTTTGTAAGTATTTTGATGAGTATTTTTGCATCTATATTCATTAGAGATATTGGTCTATAATTTTCTTTTCTTGTAGTATCTTTATCTGGTTTTGGTATTATGGTGATGTTGACTTCATGGAATTGAGATGAGTAACATTCTCTCCTTTTCGAGTTTTTGGAAGAGCTTGAGCAATACTGATATTAATTCATCTTTAAATGATTTGTAGAATTCACCTGTGAAAGCTATCTGGAACTTTTCATCTTTGGGAGGTTTTTGATAACTGTCTCAAGTTCTTCACTTGTGGTTGGTTTGTTGAGATCTTTTATATCTTCTAGGGTCAGTGTAGGTGGCTTATGTGTCTAGAATTTGTCCATCTTGTCTACATTGTCTAAGTTTTGGCATACAGTTTTTCATAGTATCCTCTTATATTTGCTCTTATTTTTCCAGGGTCAGTGGTTATGTTCCCCCTCTCATTTCTGATTTTATTTATTTGCATCTTTTCTTTTTTTCTTTGTCAGTCTAGCTTAGGGTTGGTTGATTTTATCGATCTTTTCAAAGAACCAAATTTGGTGATTCTCTCTGTTGTTTTTTTGTTCTCAATTTCATTTATTTCTACTCTGATCTTTACTACTTCTTTCCTTTGGCTTGGTTTGGGATTAGTTTTTTGTTTTTTGTTTTTAGATGCCAGGTGCTGGGGATTGAACCCAGGATCTCATTTGTAGGAAGCTGGCACTCAACCACTGAGCCACATTGGCTTCCCCAAGTTGGTTTTTTTATTTGTTTTGCTTGTTGCTTTTATTTTTTTCAGGAGGCATTGGTAACCCAATCTGGGGTCTCCCCTGTGGGTAGTGGGTGCTTAACCACTTCAGCCACATCTACTCCTCCCATTGTTTTTGAGATGTTCTGTTCTCGTTTTCATTCATCTCAAGATATTTGCTGAATTCTCTTGCAATTTCTTCTTTGACCTACTGATTATTTAAGAGTGTGTTGTTTAATCTCCATGTGCTTATGAATTTTCCTTTATTCCAGCCATTATTGATTTCCAACTTCATTCTATTATGATCAGAGAAAGTGTTTTGTGTAATTTTGTTCTTTTAAAATTTATTGAAACTTGTCTTTTGACCCAATATATGGTCTATCTTGGAGATGGATCCATGAGTACTTGAAAAAAATGTATATCCTGCTGTTTTGGGGTGCAGTGCTCTATAGATGGCTGTTAGGTCTAGTTTACTTATTATATTATTCAAGTTCTCTGTTTATTTAATCTGTGTCCAGATGTTCTACCCAATACTGAGAGTGGTATATTGAAGTCTCCTGTTACTATTGTAAAGACTTTTCTATTTCTCCCTTCAGTTTTTCAGTATGTGCCTTATGTATGTTGGGAAAATTAGATTAGGTATAAAAATATTTAGTATAGTTGTTTCTTCTTGGTGAATCCCCCCTTTTATTAATATATATAATGACCTTCTTCATCCCTTATAACAGCTTTGCTATTATAAACTATTACAGAAGCTATTTTGTCCAATATTAGTATCACTACTACAGATGTTTTTTTTAAGATTTTATTTTTTATTTATTTCTCCCCCCTTCCCCCTGTCCCCCCTGTTGTCTGCTCTCTGTGTCTATTCACTGTGTGTTCTTCTGTGTCTGCTTGCACCCTCAGCGGCACCAGGAATCTGTGTCTCTTTTTGTTGCGTCCTCTTGCTATGTCAGCTCTCTCTCTCTGTGGTGCCACTCCTGGGCAGGCTGTGCTTTTTTCACACAGGGAGGGTCTCCTTGCAGGGGTGCATTCCTTGTGAATGGGGTTCCCCTATGCAGGGGACACTCCTGAGTGGTACAGCACTCCTTATGTACATCAACACCGCGCATGGGCCAGCTCACCACATGGGTCAGGAGGCCCTGGGTTTGAACCCTGGACCTCCTATGTGGTAGGTGGATGCTCTATCAGTTGAGCCATATCTACTTCCCTCTAGATCTTTTTTGGTTACTACTGGCATGTAATATCTTTTCCAACTTTTCACTTTTAACCTGGTTGTGTCCTATGTCTGAGGTGGGTCCCTTGTAGACAACATATAGATGGCTTATTTTTTTATTCATTGTATCAGCCTATGTCTTTTGATTGGGGAGTTCAAGCCATTAATATTCGATACTATTACTATAAGGGCATTACTTATTTCAACCGTTTTGTCTTTTGGCTCTCTGTTTTCATATTGCTCTATTGTCTCTTTTTACCCTTTCTAATACTCTTCCCTTCTAAACTCTTCTCCAAATCTCAGCCTTGTTTTTTCCTTTCATTCTGCAGCACTCCTTTTAGTGTCTCTTGTAATTCTGGTCTTTTGGAAATGTGTCCTATCAGTTTTTGTTTGTCTGTGAAGACTTTGAACTCACCCTTATTTTGGATGGACAGATATATATATAGAATTCTTGGTTGGCAGTTTTTCTCTTTCAGTACCTTAAATACATCATACCACTTTCTTCTCACCTCCATGGTTTCTGATAGTCATCGGCACTTAATCTTATCAAGTTTCCCTCATATGTGATGCTTTGCTTTTCTCTTGCTGCCTTCAGAATCCTCTCTTTATATCTGATATTAGTCTTTCTGAATAGTAGGTGTCTTGGGGTAGGTCTATTCAGATTTATTCTGTTTGCAGTGTGTTGTCCTTCTTGGATATTGATATTTATGTCTTTCGTAAGAGTTGGGAAGTTTTCAGTCATTATTTCCTCAAATAATCTTTCTGTCCCTTTTCTGTTCTCTTTTCTTTCTGGGACACCAATAATGTGAATGTTTGTACATTTCCTGTTGTCATTCAATTGCCTGAGATTCTGTTCCATTTTTTCCATTCTTTTCTCTTTCTGTTCTCCTGGCTTTTGCAGTTCAGATGTTCTGTCTTGTAAATCACTAATTGTGTCTTTGAGTAATTAAATCTGCTCTTATGTGCCTCTAATCTATTTTTAATCTCATTCATTATTTCTTTCATTCCTTTAAGGTCTGATACTTTTCTTTGCAGGCTTTCAAAATTGTTTTATGCTCACTCAGGGTCTTTTTAAAAAATTTTTATTTAGAAATACTTTCAAAATTATAGGACAGTTATAAAAATAAAGCAAACTACATGCATAGCACTACAATGTACACCTTTCTCTTCAGATACCCAGATCCATCAATTTTAACCTTTTTCCCATTTGCCATATCATTCCATCTATCTGTTCATCAACCTATCAAGCCATCTATTTATCTATTTATCTATCTATTTATCAATATATTTTCTGAAATCTTGATTGTAGGTTGAATACACCATACTCCTTGCACACTTAATACTGCCATGTGCATTTCCTAGGAACAAGGATATTCATACACCTTAAATGCATTTGTCAAGTTCAATAAATTTAACATTGATATAAAGCTTATAGTCTATCTTCTGTTTTTAATATGTCCTAATAATGTCTCTAAGAGCCTTCTCTCATCCATTGTTAGATCCCATGCAAGATCATGTCTTGCATTTAATTATCATTGTCTTATTAGTTTCTTTGTTTTTCAATTGTGGGAACAAATATACAACATACGCTTTCCCAAATCAACCAGTCCCAAGCATATCATTCAGAGGCATAAATCACATTTATTATGTTGCACTATCCTCACTACCCTTACTAGACTTTCCTTTCTTACCATAGAAAAACCCTACACCCATTTTGTATTAGCACCCAATTTCCCTTGCCCCATGCTCCTGGCTACTGTAGTCTCATTTCTGTCTCTGTAGTTGGACCTTAAATTTAACATCCTAAATCTATGAAAAGTCTCCTTTGCTTTGATACCAACTTAACTTCAATATATACAAACTATATTCTTACACCCCTCTTTCCTCCCACCTTTATGTCATTCTTGTTACAACCCACTAATTTCTTATTATATTTCATGTATTTGACTTTTAGTTCCTATAGGATATAAAAAAATGAAGTTACCCCAAAATACAAGAGTATTGGCATTTTTAATTATCCCTGTCATTACCCTTACCAGAGATCTTTATTTCTTCATGCAGCTTCAATTTATTGTCTATTTTTCATTTCTTTCAACCTGCAGAACTCTCTTAAGCATCTCTTGTGGGGCTGGTTTAGTGGTGACAAATTTCCTCATCTTTAGTTTATCTGGGAATGTCTTAAACTCACCTTCATTTTTGAAAGATAGTTTTGCGAGGTATAGAATTCTTAGTTGGCAGTTTTTTGCTTTTAGTACTTCTAATCTTATTGAGATTTCCTTGTATATAACATGTTGCTTCTCTCTTGCAGCTTTCAGAGTTCTCTCTATCTCTGGCATTTGACAATTCGCTTATAACATGCTACAGCATGGGTCTATTTTGGTGTATCCTATTTGGAGTATGCTGAGTGTGTTGGACGTTTATATTCTATCCAACTGGTTTCTCAGACTCTGTTTATTTTTATTCATTCTTTGTTCCTTCTCCTCAGACAATTGTCTTAACCTTAAATTCACTGATTCTTTCAGCTCCAAAACATTAAATCCCTCTAGGGAAGATACAATTTGTTGCTGTGTTCTTTGACTCTTTGTTTACTTTTTTTAATCTCCATCTCTCTATTGATATTCATTTTGTTTTCATCTATTGTTTTCCTAATATCCTTTAGTTCTTTGTCCATGTTTTCCTTTTAGCTCTTTGAGCATATTTAAGACCATTTTAAAAAAGCCTTTATCTGGTTGTTCCAAGTCTCTTCCTTCTCATTGTTTGTTTTAATTTTGTCTTTTGCCTGGGCCATCACTTCCTGTTTGTTTGTTTTGTAGTTTTTTTGTTGAAGCATGGATATTTGATAATTTAATGATGTGTTGTTGCTGGAATTTATATTATGAGGCTTCTTTTCTTTAAGCTTTCATCCAGCTAGTGTTATGAAAAAGAAAACACCTTTCCTAGTCTTTGCAGATTGACCTGGGCAAAGTTCGTCAGGGCTTATCCATAAAATGAGTTGGGATACCAGCTCATAGGAGTTTCCCTGATTCTTTCTGCACCTGCATTTTGTCTTGGGCATGCTCATGTGACCTTAGGAATTCCCTCGTTTACATAGTTCTGTTTGTCTCCTATTCTCTAGGAAAATTTCTTCACAATCCCAGGCACTGCACACTATGTTCTACAGCCAGCAATCCCTTGTCCCAGGTAGCATGACTTGACTGCTCTCTCAAAGTGTTCTGCAAGAGCACCCTGTAAACTGCTTTCTACATGCTGGGGAAGTTCCTCAGGCCACCACCAGCCAGATTAGGTCATACATACATGCTCCCAATATGTGCGTGAGAGTTACTTTGCTCTCTCCAGAAAGGGACCATATCTCTGCACTGGGAGGATGGACCAGTTCCATGCTGAGTCAGTGAGTTGTGCATGAGGGGCCATCCAGGACATCACAAAATTCTACCATTTTTTTAGGCATTACCAAAGAGTGAACCCAGGACCTCTTACATGGGAAGCAGGTGCTTAACCACTGAGCTACATCCCTTCCCCTACCACTTTTCCCCCCTACCACTTTTAAGTAAACTTTTTCTTGATTTGCAACTCACCCTGTTACTGCATCCTTTTATTTTTTTGAACTTTGAAAAGATATTTCTGCTAGTTCTTACTGGTTGTTCAAAGCTTCTGTCAGGGGACAGGACCCTAAATCATCTAATTCCACCATCTTTATCACGACAGAACCACATGGTTACAATTTGATGTTTGTTGTAAGTCATAAATGGATACATGGTGTTCATTACACTATTTTCTCTATTTTTATAAATGTTTGAAAATTTCCATAACAGTAAGTGAAAAAAAATTAAGTTCTTATAGAAAAATATACAGAAAAGAGGCTCCTACCATTATAATTTTAGGATGATTCATAAATTTTACAAATAGTTCATGTTACCTTATAATATTACTGTAATATATTAAAAAGAAAATGCAAATAGGTGAATTCTGAAAATTTACACACATCCAGTGGTAGGTTCAACTTTTCAAATTCAAGACATTATTCACAAGATAGATTAAAAGGCAATTTGGTCTCAGAAATATACATACATTACATTAGGGATCACTTGCAAACTGAAGAATTAAATGAAAGTAAAAACAAACATTTTATAGTGAATTTTATGCTTTCTTAGAGCTCATAATTCTTTGGATCAACACCTTTCCCAGATACCTTTTTACAAGGTCATGATTCATTTATATATATATAAAAATATATTTTCAACAAATATTGAGTACCTATATTAAGTGGTAGGCCCCTGTGTATAATATAAAAAAGACACAAACCTTGCCCTCAGGAAGCATATGGTTGTAAACAGGCCATTGCAACACAATGTTCTAAGAGTTTCTGTAAGTGTATGTATAAAACTTTTATTTTAAAGAAAATTTTAAGAGTTGGAGGTCATCATGAGATAGATTACATTTGATTTGAAGAAATTTCTTATACACTCTTTTTCTCATTTCTGAGTGCCTGAATTATTATATCTCAAAGAATCTGGTTCAAGTGTTAAATTTCATGCTAAGAGAATAACGAAATACTGAAATTTGGATTAGGCATTATGGCTACATTTCAAAGTTTAAAGTCTTTTCTATGAAATGTAAACCTGAGGGCCTCTTCCCATCCCAACCTAAAGTCACTTGTTTCACATTAATAAACCACCTCTGAAACAGCCATGAAGTTCGTTACCTGGCGAAGTGGAAAACATCCTGTGGATAGTATCTTCATGCCCCTAAATGATTCCCTACGTCTGGCCATTCCACATGTATTTCTATTGGTTGGCTTCCTAAAGACCCTCCCACCAACTACAATACCTTCAGAACAGTACACACCTTCAGCACAGGTTCATTCTGTATTCAAAATGTTCAATTAGAGTGCCCATGCTGTCATTTTTTGTTAGGATAATAATAACAGATATGAATAGTTCTTTTTACATAGTCTAAAACCAACAAAGTAAAGAAGAAAACAGACACAGAAACACCAAAATATTTCATACTTAAAGGCAAATATATTCAGTTTCTTTCCATGCAACCTATAACAAGGTACCTATATGCTTGTTATTTCTTTTTCTGAGTCAACAGTTTGGAACCAACTTTGGGATTCATTCATCTTGTGATGTGTTCTGATAAGTATTATACAGAGGGAGGAAAGAAGCATTCTTGCTGACCTACAGATTAGCCAAGTGTGGAGTGTACAGTAATATCTATTGTTTTTTCCAACACCATCAAGCTCAAATTAGGGCCATAACAGTTAACTTGTAACTACAGATGCCTACAGAAAACCATTCAGGTCTGCCACTGCAGGAAGGAAGGTATGAGAGAAGAGAAGGAGGAGAGACTCAATGTCCTATGATGGAGTGTAGACAGGCTGCTGGCTGGAAAGTGACAACTGACACTTGCTGATAAATGAGGGGAAAAAAAAAAAAAAACAAGAACAATGCAAAGAAGTCATCCTCCTTAGAATGCCAGGCCAAGCAGAAAGCCTCCAAAAAATCCCCCAGTCATGAGAACATTCTTTTTCACAAATGATACCACCTCCTCAGCTATTCTTTTCACTTCAGAAGGCATTTGGTAGCTCTACAGATTTTCAGCTGCTCCTTGGGTTTTTTCATATCCTTCTCTACTCGCTGCCAGTCAACTTTGATGTACCCATTATGGTTTGCAAGCTGAAGGAGAAAAAAATCCACCTCTCTCAGCTGTTGCAGCAACTTTCCAACCTTCTGTAATATGAAACCTGTGCACCATCCAGTGACACTTCCAATTAACAACTGGGTTGTCATGTTATACTTTTTGACAGAGGGTCCAGATTCCAGCCTGAATAGCTTGTGCCACCATGGCTGCTTTTTAGCCAATTCTGCAAGGCCCAGTGATTCAAAATTTCTTTCAATTTTCCTCAACTGGATGCAGGCATTTTGGTGCACTCATCTCATGAGGACACCCTCAGAAACTCTGCATGGAGACATGTGACAAGGCATGCCTAATCACCACCACCATCAAGTGACTTCTGGCACCTGGAGCAGATATTTCCATTCTGATGGCCAAAGCAAAAGAGCCCAGAGTCATCTTAATATCCTCTATCCCTTTAGTCAAATTTTCTTTAAATTCTTTAAGTGAGTTAGTAGAGTTGTGTGATTATCACTGATTAATTGTCTTACATCCTGTATCTCTTCAGGATTTTTGGTTTGTTCCTTTGGTTGGGCCATCTTGTCCTGTTTCCCAATATGACTTGTAATTTTTTGCTGATGTCTAGGCATTTGATTATATTGGTGAATTTACTCAGATGGCCAATTTCCCTCTCTTGCTGATTTTTTCACAACTCTTCTTTGATATTTGGTTCAACACATTCTAAGTCTTTAAAATTGCCCAGCTTAAGTTATCAAAATCAGGCCAGGTACTCATTAATGGGGCACAGATTTTCTCCCAGGGGTTAGGATACAGAAAGAACCAAAAACAGTTTTGTCCATGCACTTTCCAGACTGGCCAGCAGATGGCGCTCCTCGATGCACCCTTCCACAGAGGTGTTTCAGTCCTGGCTTTCCTGTATTTCTGTGTTGACTCTCTAGAGTGGAGATTCAAAGTGGGCTTTGTTGGTCATTTCACGGAAGAAACCCCCCCAATCCCCTCTTCCTTTTCCCTTGAAACAGCTGACAGGGAGAAGATGTCTGTTCTTTTATAAGTCAGATGCACTGAACCAGGGGTTTATTCCAGCTTACTATTTTGGGGTTTGGGGAAGGGAACCCTTCCCAGCCACCACAGGGATTTGGTTACTCCACATTTGTTTGAGGTTCTTTGTCTCTATGTCCTGCACCTTCCTGGGAGTTATGTAGCACTGTCCTTGTCTGCTGACCCCCAAAGCAGTCCCATGAACAGCTTTGACTCTTTCTCCATTGTTTTTATGAGCCCTTCTTGTTAGTTTAATGCCATCTTGCAACATCCCTCTCAACAATTTTTAAGTTCCGGCTCACTGTCATTATTCCTAACACAAACTTCTCACCTCTCAATCTCTCTGTTTCCCCTGCTGTACAAAGCTGCTATCTCTGGCTATTCTTGCACTATATACCTGCACTAAAATAATTACACTACTTTTGAATTAGTTCTTAACAATCTCAATAGACACATAGGTGTTTCTTCCCACACCCTCTCCTCTTTGTTCCTTGAACTCCTATTCTCCAATATTCCTGTCCCCACCCCCCTACCCCCATTTCAGCCAGTCACTTCTGTGGTCATTCACTGACCTTACAATACTGATACCTGCAGCCACACCATAATTGCAGTGTCATGCATCTCACTCTCTGACTACCATCTTCTATATCTTCAGATAATTACCTCTAATACTCCAAGTCCAACAATCTTTTACCCCAACTGGACCTGATCTTATGATTGTATCCCTCATGCCCAGGATTTCTTTCTTATCCTTCACTCCTGGATTAAAATCCAAGGACAGTTACAATATTGTATCGCATACATACTGAGTGGCTTTGTACACTTTGTCAGCTTCTCATGACAACACAGTCAAATTTTAAGTTAAAATTTCCCATCCATGCAGCTGAATATGGCTGAAGAAAAACTACACAATAGCACTGACTGGACTCAAACTAATTTGGGAACACACACCTCAGGTAAGGTCTTATGCCGCCCATCAACACACTAGTCTTTCTTAGTGAAAAGACTGTCCAGTCCTTAGAGACTATTTCACACTTTCTACTGTATCCTGTTGACAAAAGAAATAACTGAGAGACCTGTAAATTTAGCAAGAAGGTAGTTTTATTGAGCATGAGCAGCACGCACATGGAACAGCACCAAATGGGGATTTCTGCTGCTCAAAGGGTTTAGCTGTAGAAGCAGCTTATATGGTTGTTCAGTCAGGGGGTGATGTGGAGTGAGGGGGTGTACAAGTTAATGAGCAAACTGCAGAAGTAGGATGCTTGTGCAAGATAAGGGACATTTGGTGACTGTTAGCAGACTGTCTCCAGCCTTAACTTGTCTGCTACAGGTTTTTTTTTTCTTCACAGGGACAGGGTTTTTTGTTGTTACTTCAAAGGGTCACTGGTATGTCAGCTTAGCTCAGTTAGCCTCCATTTTTCTTCATAGCTCCCCTGTATGAAACGGAAGCTCAAGCAAATCAGGGTGGTTGTTTAGTAAAGTCATTTATTATTCCCTTCTTTTGGTCAAGAGAGCCCTTTGACTCCGTGAACACCAAGTATGGCTTTCTTGGGAACTTATGGGTTGATAACTTAGATTTATAGGAGATTTTGAATGATAGGTCATGTAGTTTCAAAACATTGCATCAGCATTAAAGAAGCAAGGCATCTGGGTTATAGTACAGACATTTGCTTCTGGCTACTTCAGAAGGCTAAAATGCATCAAGGTTATAATTAAGTAACTAATTATGGTTATTATTATTTTCTTTGGGCTGTAGTGTAAACTATCATAAGATTAGCAACTGCTTAAATATGATCTGGTGAGCCAAATCGTATTTATTTTTTCAGGTATAAATATCCAATTTTGTTTTTGCTAATTCCTTAATCTTGATGGATTTATATGTGTTGATCATTTTAGCTAATTCCTGCTGAAAAGGGGCTATGTCCTCATAATCTTAGGGGTTTGGAGGAATGGAACATCTTAGATTGCAATTGCACCTGCTCTTTGGCTATTAATGCCTTTTCTGGTACTTTAGTTTGGCAAGACTGTGATAAAAAACAGAGACAAACTTTAGTAGTGAGGATGTTTATAATTATTAACAATGGTATTATTAGACTTACTTACATATGAAATGGAATCAAGATCCTATTCTTTGAGAAATTAGCACCTTTTTTTGAGGCTTTGCATATTGTGATAATTTATGATAACTGGCTGAGAGCTGCATAAAAGTAATCTTCAGAATGACCTCCAGACTCTATTTGAAATCTCCTAGCCATAGTAACATTATTTTATTAATGATTCCCTCATCCATCTGGTTAGGAATCTTCTCTAGAAGCACTGTTAATTAATATTTGATATTAATCCCTCAGCATCAGGAAGACTTATTCCTGGAAGTCTTGTCCCACATAGGGAGGAAGGTAATAATTTTATTTGCAAATTTGGCTTAAAGAAGGACCACATAGAGTAATAAGGAGGTGTTTATGAAGATGGTTCTTAGGCATTAATTATAATTAACCTTTGTTTTGTCATTATAGAAACAAAGTTTGTTAACCTTGTGAAATTCTTTGATTATAATTTCAGTAAACTGGGAGTTTTTATTGCCTGAGAGAATAGAAGAATTTCCAGGTGGGGAAGTTTACAGCTTTATGCTTTTCTTTCTTAGTCCCCCGAGGGACATTACAAATATTTTTTTATTTTATACCCAAAATATTTTGAAATGCATTAAGGTATTAATTAACTTGGACAGAATACTAGGATTTCATTCCTTATTTAACATTCTAAGTTAAATAAAGCTGAGTTAGGTTGTTCACATAAACTTATTAGACAGCTTAAATTAGACAGTGTGCTACACCACCCCCAAGTCCTCATGACTGGAGAGTGAACAAACGTAAGGGGGGAATGCAACTATGGACTAAAGTAGGCTTATTATTATTCTAGTAATGGAAGAACTTGTATACTGATGTAAAGACAGTAGTCACCAGAGATTCTGAGGGTAAGGGAAGAAAGGTATAACATGGGACATTTCTGAGACATTGAAATTGTTCTTCATGATATTGCAATGACAGATACAAGCCATTATACATTTTGCCAAAACCTATAAAATTATGCAGTACAAAGTGTAAAGCATAATGTATTCAATAAACCATGGTTAGCAGCAATGCTTCAATATTTGTTCATCAGTTGTAACAAATGTACCACATTAATGAAAGATGTTGCCAATAGAAGAAAGTGTGGGAAGGGGAGAGTGTGGGGTATATAGAGTCCTCTATATTTTCAATAAAACATTTATGTAATCTAAAGCTTCTTTAAAATAAAAAAAATTTAAAAATAGTGTGCTACAAAAGTTTAAATCTCTGGACAAAATAAATTTCTCCTACTTTTTGACTTCACACAGAAATTAAATAAAAAAATACAGAGAAAATAATTCCTTACCTCTAGTCTTAACTAGATCAATCCCATTCACATTTTTAACTGAAGTCTAATTGTTTCTTCAGTTTCTTAAACAGTGGCTGTATGGAGTTATCTTTTAGAATTAATGTAGCTTCTACAGCATTTTCAGAGCTGGAAAACTTTAACTCTTGAGTTTCAGGTGTCATACAGATATCTAAAATTTCAGAGAGTTACTAGGTTGCTCATAAAAGCAAAGCACTGTAAAACTTAGAAATAACAAAGTTTAAAAATAAGTGGCTGTTGCAAGAGCTTACAATCTAGCCCCTAATTTCTTTATGAGCATTTAAAAATGAAGCTATTTTCAGAAATAAAAACACTTAAAATATAACATATTGAGGTTATTGACCATAGACCACAGCAGTGGTTTTCTCTACTTTTTATTTTTATTTTTTTTTGCATTTTTACTAAGATTATGTTATTTAACAGGTAGGATATAATTTGCTGGCTTGCTTTAATTTTCTTTTCTTTTTTTGAGAATGATATTTTATTTAGTCATTTTGACTTATAGCTGAAACTCTGGGAATTGAAACTTTACATCCTTGCCAAGGAGCTTCACCAGCCTTGTGTCCTACATTGTTCTGCTGTACACATCAGCCTTGTGTTCTACATTGTTCTGCTGTACACATCAGCCTTGTGGTCTACATTTTCTGCTGTTTTGTCCAGATGAACCTTCATAAGCTGGCTGCCACCCAATTTTACACGGATTCTCTTTCCCACAATTTCACTTGGGAAGACCAAGTCTTCAAGGATTGCATTGTGCACGGCTGTCAGAGTACAGCTCCTGGGATGCTTTTGCTTACTTTTTGCACACCTTTTTCAACTTGCTTTAGGTAGAATTCTCCTCTGAGCAATAAAGACAACATTCTTTCCACTGAACTTTTTCTCCAATTCACCTACTAGCTGGACTTGGATTTTCTGGAAAGACTGCGGTTGAGGAACAGAAACAAAGATTGTAAGAGCTTTCTGACTACCACCAACTTCAATTTCCCTTGCTATTATTATATTTAGCTCCCTTAAGTGAGCCTTTAGGTCAGAGTTCATGTCCAACTTAAGAAGAGACTGAGAAATGCCAGGCTCGAATTCATCCTGCTTTTTCCATTGGGCTTCGTGATCTTTGCACTCAAACTGAACATGCCCTTTTTCTGGTGGAGTGTCAGCCTAGGAAGAGACTGAAATTTTGCAAAAACTTATCGAATCCTTGATTTTCTTTTAAAATTCTTTTCCCTGAAGCTCAGCCTTTGATCTGTAGTTAACAGTGTTTTCTTTTAGAGAGGCATCAGAGCAAAATGATGTGACTGGTAAGGAAAGTTGGTTGCTTTTATGACATATATCATCTTTAAAATAGCTAAAATAGCTAATAACATTTTACTGTTGTCTAATGTTATGAAGAAAACATTTTCAAATATCTAGGAATTTTATACAATTTAAAATATTTCTATGAACATTTTATCCATAAAATTTAACTAGCGTAAGTAAAGCTGGCTAGTACGATAGGGAATCAATAGATGGAGCTGGAACCTGGCAGAGACTCCACGTGGACATCAGTAGCCCCCAACATGGCTGCTGGAAGACCCTCCCCGAGATTCTGCCATTCAGAACATAGACTTCCTTCAGAAGCTAGGAGAAGCCCTGGATATTCCCCAAGGACTTTTATCATTGGGCCCTCATGGGGGATTGATGGGTGGGGTAATCAACCAAAATGGCAATTTTGGAACTCCTCCCTTCCATTAGCAAAGGGGTGGGATAATTAAGAGTTCAAAAAGCAGGCGCAAGGCCTGAGCTCACTTTCTCATGCTCTTGCCTGTGGACCCCTGTTCCTGCTCTCTGCACACCACTCTTGCCATTTTTCCTCTGCAACGATGGCCACACAAGTAAAACCTGGGCATCTGAAATCTATAATGGGCAATTGTAGTCTGTAAATCAGCGCACTTGACCTCTTTTCAGTCCCTTCCTCTTTACATGGAACCGTGATCTGTTTTTTTCTCTCATTTCTCTTCCCTCCATGCCTGAATAAATTACTGGCCTAACTCACCCACTGTGCTCTTGAAATTCATTTCTGCTGCATAGTCAAGAACCTAGACAAAATCCAATAATATAAGTTTAGAATATCCTTTTTAATTTTTATAACAATTTAAAAATATTTCCCATGCAACTTCTATCAAATGAACTTAATTACTTCCTTATCACTTCACTTTTTACAAGGTGAAAGAACAAATCTTTTGCACTAGTTTGAATTAAAAATATATTCTTTAGGGTGTGACTTTGAGAAAGCAAGATGTTAAAAGTGGTTAGGTTTGAGTATTATGTTTTTTTTTTAAGTGAGAAGACTTTTTCTTAAACAATGAAATTAATATAAAGTACAAGACATTTTGATAAAACACAGGATTTTTTACCTTTTACACTGATTATGCAGGAGAAAAACTCTTTTACCTTTTAGTAAAAACAGACTAATGATTTAAGAAACTTAATCACATTAACAAAGAGAGCACCAAAGTTTAGTTTTGCATCACTGTAATTTTTGATACTAAGGCTTTCCAACTTTCATAGATAGATCCATCAAATCTTACCCAACTTTGTCCACAAAAATTCCTTTTCCTTAAACCTTTTGCACTTTCTATATTCATTCAAGTTTTGTCCCACATTTTCCTCTTTCTTAATAATCAGTCTTTTTATCTTAAGACAAAACTATTTTCTCTTTCCTTAATTTAAAAAAAACACACATTCGATATACTTTATATACTTAAATTACCAAAATGATTTTGGAAACTATCTCCAAACATCTTACAATATACAGTTACCATCAAACTTGTCAGAATAATGACTTAATTCAGTTAAATGCAAACATAATTTCTCTCTTCATTTTAAATACTTAGTAGATGCAACACTAGCTTATTAGATCAGTAAATCTGTTTCAATTTAGGGAGAACATACTTGAAATATTGCTTTCTTCAGTTTATTATGTTATCAGTATTTCAGTGAAATATATTATGAAACATTTACAAAGAAGGCACGTTTCTGAAAAAGCTTTCTGGAGGCAGGCTGGGGTGAGGAGGCCTGGTAGATATTGCAGCTAAGCCATAATTTAATTGCAGGTTTATAAAATCCGTCAGCATTTTTCTTTTTTAATGTTTTCCTTTGATTGAGTTGTCCATTTCAAAAGTTACTAAACTTTAACAGCATCGATTTTATTAGTGTGGTTACCTGGGTCCAATTAGTATTAACATGGAACCAGAAAAGAGAACATTAATGTTATTAAGTGTTTTTTTTTACTATTATTCCTTGTTTTTTTCTAAATAACATAGTGAAACTATACAAAGGAAACTATGAAAACACTTTTTGCTCAAGCATATTTGTTCAAATACTTAAAATACCTTAGTCAATGCACTTTAAAATAATAATATACACCTTTAAAACAAGAATTAGAGGCTCATATAGTATTAAATTGTTTCCTCAAAAAAACCCCATAATGTAATGTATGTAATTGAATTTTATATGAATTTTAAAACTTGTGAAGATATTTTGTTTCTTCAGTTTTGTTAAATCTTGTAATCAGGTATACATACAAATTTAATTCATACAAAGCTTGTAAGGATGTTTTTTAATTAAATGAATTACTTTTATATATGAGGACGTAACTATTCAAAATATTTATTTTAGATTATACTCTATTTTTATTATAAGATTCTTAGACTGCAGTATTGAAGAGCATCTTTGTATTTTTTTCAAATAATTCTATCTATCTAAATTTTTGCATGACTTTTACCAGCAGTTCTATAAATTAATTGGAAAAGATCTGAGTATTCAGACTTATAAATCTGAATGATAAGATGGAATTATTTGCAAGACCCAGTGAATGTTCATTAGGATTTGGGAAACCTCATCACTATACAAGGGGAGTTAAGCTAAGCTAGAACCCAGAGGGAGAAGGAGAAGGATTTTAAAGTGCAACAGAAGCTCAGCTTCTCCAATTTCTGGGACTCTAGGAATATTAATTTATATATATATTAATTATACACACACACACACACACACACACACATATATGTGGTAGTGGTTGGTTTACTAACTTGTCCAGCAAATTAGAGATGGCATGAGGAGTACACTTAAACACAATTAAGTGGCAGATCTTTTAAAATTAATTCCTATTCCTCTTATTCTGAGATGTACTAGTGTATATACTTTTTGGGGCTGGGCTTTTTGCCCAAGAATTTTTGGGTTGGACTTTAGAACTTTGTATTTCTTATCACAATGTCTGGGGGCAATGTCCAGAGGCAGGGAGCAGGACAGCACAAGCTGTTTCTGCTGAATGTTGATGTCTGAACAAAGAACGAACACAAATGCTATGCTACTCTCTTAGTTTTTACTTCTGCTATTTATGATCGGGGGAAGGGATAAGCAGACATGGCTGTTTTCAGCCACCCAAGGACTTTTGTGCAAACAATAACAGACAAAAGCATTCGTGACTGTTTTCAGCTCACTGATGTTAGAAGCAATCCTAAATTCTTTGTCCAGGCAACCACATTTTTTGTTTGGGTTGGAAATTGGAAACATGGGAGTGAAAGGCGGCTGCCACCAAATGTTGACTGGTTTGGCATAGGCTGCTGAGGGAATTCCAGATGCATCGGATGACTGAAATAGAAATAATAAGAAAGATTAAGCTAAAAAAATAGTTGTAATCCATACATGTAAATTGAGGCCAGAAAACCACTGAGAGAGGTTTAGCCACTGGAAATTCTTAGCCAGGGCATCAAGGACAGATTATTGTGTTTGGTTTTTTAGATTAACTAATTGCCACTCTAATTGCTTTTGAAGAGTGGAGATATCTGATTGCAAATGTGAGGAAAACACACTTTGTAAGTGGTTTTTTATAAAATCCCAATCATGTTGAGTGCTGTTCCAAGGGAGTGATGTCATGCAGATACTGGTAAATTGACAATTATATAATAACTTTTGTTTTGTAGTTAAGGCTTTTTTAATTACTTTAATTTGTACTATGACCATGCAGTTTTGCACAAGAATTTTTTTTTCTTAATTAATGGTTTATAACCAAAATGTTCTTCAATGCTTTAATGCAAATTTCTTTTGCCTCAGAACTAAATTTTTTTACTTTGACTTTAGCAGACTTTGGTTGAGCTAGATTAATTCTATGTATATTTATTGAAGTTATTGAGGCCTCAAGGAAACCGTTTTCTCTCATGAATTGCCACTTTTAAGAACCCCAGCAGTCAAGGCAGGAGGCCTCCTTCACTTCCCAGTCCTCTAAGGTAACAGGACTCTGGCAGCTGCTGGACTGGAAGAGTGGATGTTCAACCCCAAGGGCTGAGAATTCCACCAGGCAGCAATTTAGTCAATACTTGGAGCCACAAGAGAAAGTAGGGGATCACTAATACAGTAGGGCAGGAGACAGGGATGTCTCAAGTTTGCTTTCCCCTGAGCCTTGGGGCAGAAGCATTTTTATTGATTTCCCCACCCATCAATCCCTCGAGAGGGCTTAATGATAAAGTCCTTGGGGAATGTTCAGGGCTTCTTCTGACTTCTGGAGAAAGTCTTGTTTTTAATAGACTTTTGGGGAGGGTCTTCCAGCTGCCATTTTGGGGTTATTGCATTCCACATGGATTTTTGCCAGGTTCCAGATCCATTTATTGATTCCTTATCTTACTAGCTTGCTTCATTCCTCTCTCAGAGAGTTTACACCTTCATTCTTAAAGGAGCACTAAAGGGAGATGGTTTTTCTTCTGTAGCTACTTGCTGCTGGTCAGGGGCAGAAGGCCCTACCTGACGAGGTGTAAAACTCTCCTGCTATTCTATGTTGGTCAGAGGAAGATAGGTCTGGCATTTTTGGTGAAGCTGGATGAAGTTCCCATGTGGCTAACAAGATATTGATTTCTGGAAGAAGTAAACTTGATTAGAATATTGAGACTATATGTCCCACCAAGAGAATACTGGACCATAAAAGTAGAACTATAAAGGCTGAATTTTTCCAAATTTGGTGGGAAACAGTATATTTCTTTCAGTTATTTTATGCTATTGGTTATCTCTAGGGAGAGAGAGCAATAAATAATGGGGTTACATATAAGTTGCCAATCCCAGTTCCTCTGATAGAAGAAATGAATGAGAAGAGACATTGCCCTTTGTAGCTAAGGTACAGGAGAAGAAAACAGACTAGGTTTCTTAAGGGATATTTGGTTTGCCCTCTTTCCAGCTCATGGTAAGATTTTATTAGGCATGCAGGCAGCCACTTGAGTTTTGTAGGCAATAAAACACAACATACACTCATCCCTAAGTAAGTAAATCTGCAGGTCCTTCCCATCCATTGGAATTATGAAGGTTTCTATAGAGAACTCTAGGGTGAGCATTGTTTAAACTTATTCCCATTTTGAAGTGTCTCTCTGCTGCTGTACAGTTGTCAGAGCCATAATTTAAAAAATTTAAATTATATAGAGCAATGGCTATCACTTCTCATGGCCCAGTGTGTGGGAGTATACACATATTCCCTCTTTTTTGTTTGTGTAACTTTAGTTTTAAGGTGGAGTGAGGTTATTCTGTAAAAAGAATTATTTGTTAACATAATAAAATAGGGTTTTAGCTACAGGATTTTTTCCACACAGCCAGATTCTTTGCCACTAAACCAGGGCAGATGGTTGGGTTATATACAGAGCTTTCAGAAAACACTGCAAAATTCATCCTTGGCTTTTTTTTAACATAAAGGTGAATGCAGGCTGTCTTGATTTGCTTAAGGAGATATTAGAGAAAGCTTTAGCAAGTTTTAAAATAAAGTGATAGTGAGATAATTGGATATTAATTTCTGTAATAAACTAACAATATTTAGGATTGCTACAGTGGTGTGATTTTAAGTTATGATAGCTTGTTGTTATATATCATCCCATGGCAGCTTTTAATGTGATCTGGACAAGTATGAGTTAAAGTATTTGTCCTGTGGCAGCCTACAGGGTAAATCAGATGAGAATGAGTTAAAGCATTTGCTTTTTGATTTTTGGGCAGAGAGGGTGTTTTTATGATATATTTTATTTTTAATAATAATTAAAACTATGATTAACAACATTATATTTTTATCTAATATTATGGTGAAACATTAAATTTTCAGGAATTTTACATACTCTTTGAATATTCATATGAACTTTTACTCATACAACTTTAACAGAGAGTTAAAGAATCCCTTTTTAATTTTATAACACTTTTAAACACTGTCTATTCAACTTACAATGAACTCAGCTATTTTATTACTTTACTTTTCTCAAGGTAAAAAAAACAAATCTTTTGAATAGTTTGAAATAAGAACATATTTTTCAGGATTTGACTTTGAGAAAGCAGGTTTGAACATTACGTTCCTTTAGAAGTTATTAGACTTGCTTCTTCTTAAACTACCAAGGAAATGATAAGGCTAAAGTACAAGAAGCTATTTTGATAAAACACTTTCTTTGTATTCTGATTATTCATGAGAAAAACTCTTTCTAAACTTTTACTAAAACAGATTAATGACTTAAGAAACTTTGAGAAAGAACAAAATTCAACTTTGCATTAATATACTATTTGATACTAAAGCTTTTAAATCTTAATAGATAGACCCATCAAATCTTACTCAACTTTAACCATAAAAATTCCTTTTCTGCACACTTTCTGCACTTTTTGTATTCACTCAGGTTTTGTCCCACATTTTACTCTTTCTTAATAACTAGTCATTTTATCTTAGGACAAACTACTTTGTTTCCTTAATAATAAAAACATATTCTTTATAACCTACATATATAAGTTATTAAAATGATTTTTGAAACTGTACCCAAACAAACCTCTCATAACATACAATTACCATCAACACTAAACAAACTTGTCAAAATAAAGATTCAGTTTGGTTTTATGTAAACATAACATTTCTTCAAATACTTAGTAGCATGCAATACTAGAAACTGTCTTTTAGCAGCAAATTGGCAGGGGAGGCTTGCTGCCAACAAGTTTTCCTGTTATGAAGTTACCTTTTTTTTTTTAAGATTTATTTATTTATTTCTCTCCACTCCCCCCCCCACCCCAGTTGTCTGTTCTCTGTGTCTATTTGCTGCGTCTTCTTTGTCCACTTCTGTTGTCAGTGGCACAGGAATCTGTGTTTCTTTTTGTTGTGTCATCTTGCTGTGTCAGCTCTCCGTGTGTGTGGCGCCATTCCTGGGCAGGCTGCACTTTCTTTCGCGCTGGGCGGTTCTCCTTATGGGGCACACTCCTTGCGTGTGAGGCTTCCCTACCCCATGCGGGGGACACCCCTGCGTGGCAGGGCACTCCTTGCATGCATTAGCACTGTGCATGGGCCAGCTCCACACGGGTCAAGGAGGCCTGGGGTTTGAACTGTGGACCTCCCATGTGGTAGACGGATGCCCTAACCACTGGGCCAAGTATGCCGCCACCTTTTGTTATTATTATTAATTCAGTTTTTATTTAATAATGACTTCTTGGAATTAGCCATTTAAACACTTTAATTCAAACAATGCTTCTATAAACATCCCACAACTAATCATAACTACATAGACTATAGTCATTTCATCTCAAGACAAATTTCACCTTCATGGAACACATTTTCTTAAACAAACTTATCAAATTTCAGTCAGAATTCCTACAAACTTTTTACTTTTTTCAATATTCATTTAAGTTTCACATCCTTCATGTCATTCTATGAAGAAAAATAAACTATTCATTTCAATTTTGACAAGAATTATTTTTATGAAGAGACTTGTAATTTCGTTAGTCAAGATTTACAATTTTTGTCATTTTAAAGATCTTATAACATTCATACTTATGTATTAATAGAAGCACTTATTTAATTTTACACCATTTGAATAGAGCTCTTTCAGGAATTTTTATTCCTTCATTTAATATTACCATCTGGAGGTATCAAAATATACATTGATATTGAATAAACAGACAAACACAAAAACAATTATAACATACCAACAGAAACAGAAAGTTTACAACTTGATCCATAATTCTTACTCTTTTGGTATGGCTATCTTCAAACTCTCTATCATTTCACATTTCTGATTTTACTGCTCTTAGATTTCTTCTGTAATTCATGTTGCCTGTAATATGCAAGCTTATTTTTGGAAACACTTTTATTAGTAATCAGTAATCAGTTAGGATTACTTGAGCAGCATAAATGCAGTTAAGCTCTTATTTAACAGTTTAGATAGACAGTTAACACACATTTTTTGGATTACTATTCTTTAAGACTACATTGAGACTCAAATATCAGGAGTAAGTTTTGATTCAAAACTGAAAGTTCCTTTTAACACCTTCATAAAAATTCTGCACTAATTTCATCAATTTGGTCATACAGGCTCAACCAGAATCAGCATGGAAATAAAACAGAGAGCACCAATATTGCCAAGTTTTCCTACTCTTCCAATGGTTTAATTTATCAGCCTCCACCAGCCACTGCCACATTATCATTAGGCAAGATGGGGTTTGCAGAGTTGCTGCCAGAATGACATTGTAGTGACAGATACAAGCCATTATACATCTGGTCATAATTTACAAAATTGTGCAGAAGAGAGTATAAACTACAATGTAAACTATAATCCACACTTAGTGGCAATGCTCCAAGATGTGTTCACCAAATGTAACAAACATACCATATTCATGAAGGGTGTTGCTAATGTGGGGTGGGGTTGGGAGAAGGGCATATGGGAATCCCGTATGTTTTTTATATAACATTTATGTAATCTAAGTATTAAAAAAAAAAAAATTTGTTCTAAAAAAGTCAATTCTACCCAAACTGATTTACAGATTAAATGCAATCCCAATAAAAATCCCAACAGCCTTTTTTTTTTTCAGATATGGAAAAGCCAATAATTGAATTTATTTGAAAGATTAAGGGGTCTCTTTAGCAGTTTGATATTATTGATGAATTCCAAAAAGAAATATTGGATTATTTTTGTAAATGGATCTTTTCCTTTGGCTGTATTAGAGTGTATTGGATTCAGACTTTTACTTTTTACTTGATTAAATAATGATTAAGGCTCTAATTTGTCCACGTCAGTAGGATGTAGAGTCACCCATGGGTGGGGACCCACAGAGAAACTGCACCTCAGAGAAGGGAGGTGGGAGTTTTGATCCTGGAGCCCAGGAAGTAGACACACAGAGAAGCAGATTTTGTGAGGAAGGACAGGAAGTCTCCATTAAACACATACAGAGACCTCAGGGAGAGAGACAAAACATTTACCTGATAGTCTACAGCTGGCCTTGTGGAGAAAGCAGAGCAGCTGAGCCCAAAGAGAAATGAGCCTTGGGAAGAGGGGAACCCAGGAAGCCTGAACTTTTGCAGATGTTGTTGGTAGCCACCTTGCTCCAACATATGGCAATAGACTTGGGTGTGGGAAGTAACTTAAACTTTATGGCCTGGTAACTGTTAGCTTCTACCCCAAATAAATATCCTTTATAAAAACCAACCTATTTCTGGTGTTTTGCATCAGCAACCCTTTGGCTGACTAATACAGTCCCAAATAGCCAAAAATGTCTTAAAAAAGAAAAAGTTGGAGGACTCTCAATTCAAGACTTTAAAACATATTACTTAGCTATAGTGGTAAAAACAGCATGGTACTGACATAAGACAGAGAGATTGACCAATGGAACTGAACTAAGAACTCAGAAATAGATCCCAGTCAAATGCTTTTTTTTTTTTTTTTTTATGCACCGGGGCCAGAGATTAAACCCTAAACCTCATATATGGGAAGCCAGAACTCAACCACTGAGTCACATCGGCTCCCCTGAATTGGTTTTTTCATTTGTTTGCTTGTCGTTTGGATTTTGTTTTTGTTTTTATTTTTAGGAGGCACTGGGGACTGAACGTAGGACCTCCCATATGGGAAGCAGGTGCTGAACCACTTGAGGCACATCTGGTCCCCTCAAGTGATTTCGAACAAAGATGTTAAGACTGCCCAGCAGGGCAAGAACAGTCTATTCAACAAATGGTGCTGCGAGAGCTGGATATCCATAGCCAAAAGAAAGACCTATCTCACACCTTATACAAAAATTAACTCAAAATGGATCAAGGACCTAAATATAAAAGTGACAACCACAAAATTCCTTGAAGAAAATATAGGAAGACATTTTCAAGATCTTGTGTAGGTAGTAGTTTCTTAAACCTTACACCCGAAGCACTACCAACAAAAGGAAAAAAAGATAAATGAAACCTCCTGAAAATTAAACACTTTTGCACCTCAAAGGGCTTTGCCAAAAGAGTGAAAAGGCAGCTGACTCAATAGGAAAAAATATTTGGCAATCACATATCCAATAAGGGCTTAATATTCATGATATATAAAGAGATGTTACAACTCAACACTAAAAAGACAAACTACCCGATTAAAAAATGGGCAAAAGACTCAAAAGGACAATTGTCCAAAGAAGGAATATAAATGCAAAAAAAAAAAAACACATGAAAAAATGTTCACTATCACTAGTGATTGCTAGTGTCAAAATACCAAAAGAATTTTATATTCTATTTAAAAGTTAGGAATTTGCTTTTAAGGTAGAGGTTTTGGGGTAGAAAAATGAGGAGGGGAAGATGATGACAGTTTGAGCAAACTGGATATTAGATACTGGATATTAGATACTGGTATTTAATATCCTTCTTCCTTTTCTGCTTTTACAATTATCCTGACCATTTATTTTTCCATTAATGATATCTGCTGTAGTAGAAAACAGACTCAGAGAATAATCCAGTGGAAAAGAAGGGAGAGCAGCTGAAGACAGGAAATAAGAAAACTTCCAATCCAGCATGATTATGCATTAGAGTTATAGTTATAGAATCTTAAAGAAACCAGTAATATAGTTCTATATTCCCTGTAATACTTTTAACTTACCCCCTTCAAGTCCTGGTAACTATCCCAATAGGACACTCTCCTCCAGCAGCTAGGCCTCCAACTAGCAAAAAAATTTTTTCTGCCTTATTTAGTTTTCTATTTTAATTTTTGACTAGGTAACCTATGAACCTATGGTTCAAATGTCAAAAATTATGCTCTATTAATTTTTTTAACAAATCAATTTTATTGACACATATTATTAAAGCATATAATGTATCCAAATTGTACAATCAATGGTATTTGGTATAATCACATAGTTGTGCATCATCTCTTCAATCATTATTAGAGCATTTTCATTATTTCAATAATATAGTAATAAACAAAAAACAGACAAAAAACAAACAAGAAAATTCCTCACTGCTCAATCTTTCTTTTCCCCCTACTGTACATAGCTGCTATTTCTGGCTATTCTTGCACAATTATTTATTTGTTTATTTAAGCAGTTTTATTGAGGTATATTCACATACCATATGATCTATCCAAAATGTATAATCAATGACTTTTAGCATAATCCCAGTGTTGTACATTCATCATCTCAAAAATTTTAGAACGATTTCATTACTCCAAAAAAAAAAATAAAAGACTGCACACCCCTTAGCATTCCTTCCTCAGGCCTACATAACTACTAATCTAATTTCATCTTTATAAATTGATTTATATTTACATTTTATATAAAATGGAATCATACAATATGTAGTACTCTGTGTCTGGTGTCCTTCACTTAGTATAATGTGTTTTTTCTTGTTTGATATTAACATTTTGTAGTATTAACCTATATTTGTTCAGTTTAAAAGAAAAATGGTCTTAAATATGCAATTTTACCCATATTCACATTTCACATAATATATTTATATTTCACATAATATATTTAGTTCATAATAGCACAGTCATACAGTATTTGTCCTTTTGTGTCTGGCTTGCTTCACTCAACATAATGTCCTCCAGGTTCATCCATGTTGTCATATGCTTAATGAATTATTTTCTTCTTACTGTTGCTTAATATTCCATTGTGTGTATACTCAGCAAGTTGTCTGTCCATTCATCAGTTGATGGACTTCTGGGTTGTTTCCAGCTTTTGGCTATCGTGAATAACGCTGCTATGAACATCAGTGTGCAGATGTCTATTCATGTCACTGCTTTCTGTACTTCTGCATGTATACCTAGCAATGGTATTGCTGGTCCCATGGAAAGTCTATATTCAACTTCTTTAGGAACACTAGCAAGATTTTAAATATCAAGTACTCTATATATGCTTTTATATATGACATTCTTTGTCATGGGTATTTTAACTATCAAGTTTGGTAAGTATTTTCTCTCCCCTACATATTGTTTAAGGGCTAAAAACCCAGGTGCTGTCTGACTACTATAGTATTTGCAGACATATGCATAAGGGTCACTAATAAATTTCTGGAGATGAGCTTATTCCTGAATTTATAATATACACTTTGAATAATAAACATTGAAATAAATTATGACTCACATTGTTAGCTACTCTTGAAGAGCTGATTTAATTCTGTATAGCATATATTTTCTGTAAATGCCCTCATTTTGTATTAGTACACTGTTTATTAAGGTTTCCCCTGAAAGATGAGCTGTCTGGGGGAACCCAAACCAATCAAGAAATGGGAAAATAGGAAAGGAAGAAACGGTTCAAATGTAAAATACAAGTGCATGCTAATGAGTGGGTCACTACTCCATGTTTGTGGGGAAATTATGGAACTCCCTTGGAACTGTTCCCCTGAAGAACAGGGAGGCTGAGGCATTTAACCACTCATCCCACTGTTTGAGGACACACCAGGCAGTCTGACTCTTGAGCACTCCAGCATTTCCATGCTGATAAACATCTTTAGGGTAGAAAAACATCCTCAATCATAGAAGAGGGGCAGACCCTTGAAGTGGGAAGCTAGCTTGACAGGTACCTTACGTTACCTCAACTGCAGGAAACTCAGGTGGGCTGAGGGAATGGGGAGATACATCAATATCATCTGCTACGTGCATAATGCTAATATTGAGTAAACAAAAAATGTTAAATCCTTAATAAGAATCGTTAATTCACAAACTCATTACTATAAATAGTCTCATCCACTTTCGTCGCATAGATTTTCTTTCAGACTTTGATTGCTTCCCTTGCCAGCTTTGCCTCAAACAGATGATTTCCCAAGGCATCGCTTAATATTTTCTAAGTGTTTTGGTCCCAGAATTATTTTTGAACAGAAAAATTACCAAAGTATATGCAGCACCATGTTCTAAAAATATAAAATAAGAAAGTTTTTTCTTTACTGCAATGAAAAAACAGTGAATTTAGAATCTTTAAAAGATAAGAAACAAAGTCAATTTTATGAAGAAAATAATTACCTTAGACTTGCATGTGACAAGCAAAATGAAATATTTTGGAATGTTTTAGTATCTGGATTATTGAAGATTGATATAATTTTATTGTATGTGTTATATGCCAATTTAATTAATCAAAATGTGCACTGTTGAGGAAAGGCCATACATAATATGGCAGTGAATACAAAGTTGGTACTTCTATTATTTTAATGCAGTGGTGTCTCTTTTTAAATATACTTTTGAAATGAGAAATAGTTAACAAATATTTATAATGTTTGTTCCAGGAACTGAATACCTATTGCAGCATGGGAAAAACAGCTTCAGTTCTATGCCTCATGAATATTGGAATATCCTAAGCAGGAAATTTTGATAATAAAGAGTTATTAAGTCATTTATACAAGAAGTAGGAACTGTGTGCGATAAAGAGAAAACTCTATGTGTAAGAGTATGAATATTAGTAACCAGATTACAAAAAAGGTGACTTAAAAATAAGATGTATATAAAGGATGGCTATCACTATAGCAGCTATTCCTGGGAAAGAGATATTAGGGGAAATGGAACAAGATCTAACGGGAATTTTAAAATGTGAACTTATTTAGCAACTATGACATAAATCAATGGAATATTGATGAGTTTAGCAAGATTGTCAAAACAAATGTAATCTAATCAGTATGAAATTGTATAAAATTCAAAATGGTGTTATTGACATGTTTTCATAATTGGAGTGATTTTTAGTAGGGTTATTGTACATTGTACTGCTTTTATTTAAAGTTGACTATAAAATTTGATTTCTCTTATTTTAGGTTTATGTCAGTATAGTTTAATAAAAGATGACAGAAGTACAATTGGGTAGTTGGAGTACCACACTATCATTGTAAATATAAAACATTACTGAGGAAAATTAAAGAAGATCCAAGTAAAAGGAGAGATATACCGTGTTCATGGATGAGAACAAACAATATTGTTAAGCTGTCAGTTCTCCCTGAAATGTCTAGATTGAAGGCAATTCCAATCAAAATCTCAGTAGGCATTTTTGTAGAAATTGACAACCTGATTTAAAATTCATACTGAATTGCAAAGGAACCAGAGTAGCACAAACCATATTAGAAAAATAATAACGAAGTTGGAAGACTCACACTGTCTGACTTTGAAACTTACTATAAATCTCTAGTAATTAAGACTCTGAAGTATTGATGTAAAAATAGACAAATATATCAACAGAACATAATAAACAGTCCAGAAATAGAGTTACACATATACAGTTAATTGAGTTTAACAAAGGTGAAAAGGCAATTTAAGTGGAGAAAGAATAGTTTTTTCCTGCAAATGGTGCTGGAACAATTGGATATACATGTGCAAATAGATGAATGTTGATCCTTACCTGGTACAATATATAAAAATTAACTCAAAATAGATCATAGTTCTAAAGTTTCTAGTTTTTTTTTTTATCTTGGATTTCTTAGATATGACACCAAAAATTGTGATAAAAGATTTCTTAGATACAACCCAAAAGCACCATCCATTAGAGAATAAATTGACAGCTTGGACTTTGTCAAAATTAAGAACATATGCTTATTTCAAAAGACACTGTTAAGAGAATGAAAAACAAGCCATTGGCTGGGGAAAATATTTGTAAAACACATATCTAATAAAGTTCTTATATCCAAAAAGATAAAAACTCTTAAAGCTTAAGAATAAGAAAAAGAAGCACTCCAATAAAAATAGGCCAAAGGTTTAAGAGACACTTCACAGAGAAGATTTATGGATGGTGAGTAGGCATATGAAAAGATGCTCAACATAATGTAAATTAAAACCACATTGATAAACCACAATATATCCGCTAGAATTTCTATAAGCAAAAAGACTGCCCATACCATGTGTAGGCAAACATGGAGAAACTGGAACTCTTATAAACTTCTGGTAGGAATGGAAAGTGGTACAACCACATAGGAGAACAGTTTGGCAGTTTCTTAAAATGTTAAACATATACCTCTCATATGATCCAGCCATTCCATTTCTGGGTATTTATCCAAGAGTAATGAGAGAATATGTCCATACAAAGACTTGAACACAAATGTTCCTAGCAGCTTTACTTGCAATAGCCAAAAACTGGAAACTTCAAATGTTCATTATCAGGGAACATCATAAACAAATAATGGTGTATTCAGATAATAGAATAATACTTTGCAATATAAAGTAAAGACTACTGATACATGCAATAAAAGAATGAATCTCAAGATCATTATGCTGAGTGAAATAATCTAGATAAAAAGAATATATATTGTGTGATTCTATTTATTTGAAATTCTACTAAATGCAAACTAATCTATCACAGAAAGTAGATTATCGGTTGCCTGTGGATAGAAGAAGGCTTTGGGGTAGAAGGACAGAGATGAATTACCCCTGGGGCACAGGAAACCTTCTGGAAGTGATGGATATAATATTTATCTTGATTGGAATAATGGGCTCATGAGTGCATACACAAGTTAAAATGTATCAGATTGTGTATTTTGAATACCTTGATAAAGCTGATAAAAAAGAAAGAATATTACAATTGCCTTTGATGTAACTATGTGGAGTTTCCTGAGCTGTAAATGGGTAAATTACAGCTTTACATTTTATGTAAAACAAAAAGCTTGTTAAAAGGACCTCCCCCTCTCCCCTGCTTTTTTGTGAAAATGTAAATATAATCACCAAGTTTGATTTCTAGTTTAAAATATCTGTTTCTGGTTTGAATAGGCTTTAAAGAAATACATTTATCATGAAGGAAATGATTTTCCTTTGCATTTTGGAGAACAAGTGATTTCAGAGGGGCAAAGGAACCCAGATGGTGCTTTTATTCTGGGTGTTCAACAAAGCTGGCCAAATCCAGCAGAAAATATCCAAAGATATTCTCTATATGACAATCAGAATCCAGCCAATATGCATCTATAGCCCTTTTTGAATATCTGAGTAACTTAAATAAATATACAGATTGTTCAGCAGGAAAACTCTTAAGAGAATTTATTTGTCTCATGAAAGTCCCATGTCATGGGAATCTGGCCAAGTCCTGGTCCAATTCTGACTCAGAGAGATAGGTCATCACAGAGATTTATGTTTCAAAATTTTAAAAAATCCCTTCCTATTAAAACCTACAAATGCAAACTTTTGGGGATAGAAGTGGGAGTGGAGGTTTGGAAAGAGCTTTTAAAGAAGAGAACAGCAAGGCTGAAGTCAAGCATGCCACAATCAGGTCTTCTGTAGCACTTCATTTCTGCTCATCCCACATTGCCTAATTTTAACATAAGGAGATAAAAATGCCCTACAGAAGAAGGAAAAAAAAAAAGACATGGGCTGTCAAGGATATTCTAAAATAATTAATTTGAAAATGTGAAGAAACAAAGAAAATCTAATGGAAAGATATTTGGTATTCTAGCCAACAGGAGGAGGAACAAGCTTGCTCAAGTTCTCAAACTTCTGGGGGATTAATATTGGGATCCTTAAATGAATACACATCAAAAGTCAAATTTAGGGGAGTGGATATGGCTCAAGCCATTGAGCACCTGCAGTTCTCTCCCCACAGATATCTAGATGGATTGCTGCTTCACTTTCTTTGAAAACTGCTCACAATTACTTTATCACAGTGATTTCTCTGACCACTCTATATAAAATATTAACTTTTTTCACACTGTCCTTCCTAACTCCCACACCCTGCTTCATTTTCATCAAAACACTACCATCTAGCAAATCTGTTGTCTGTCTGTTGTTTTCGACCTCTTGTTGTTGTCTTCCTGTCCTATCAATGCCAATGATGCTGACCAATGAAGTGCCATTTTTTCCATAAGTAATATTGACTAGTAACAAACCTGGAATTTCACATTTTCAGGGAAAGATGGTTTTAAAATGTTAACCCAAGGGTGTTTTCCCATGGAGAGGGAGAGAGTTTTGTCAATTCTTTATTGTACTGAAGTATATAGTAGGCACCCAACACACATTTGCTGAATGGATAAATGAATGAATGAATGAATGAGCGAGATACCAGAGAGGACAATTTCAAAGACTTAGTTAAGAAATTGAAAAGGCAAATTATAACCTGGGAGAAAGTATTGCAAAATAAATGCCTGATAAAACAACAACATGTAGTAGTTTGATATGGTTATGAATTCCAAAAATAGATATTGGATTATGTTTGTAATCTGATCTGTACCTGGTCATGATTGAGTTATGATTAGGGCATTGAGTCTCCGTCCCTTGTAGGGTGGGGACTCTCAGATAAAGGCATGGCAAAGAACAGAGTTGAGGGTTTCTGATGTTGGAGTTTTGATGTTGGAGTTTGATGCTGAAGACTTAAGCTGGAGCCCCAGGAAGTCAATATGCAGAGGAAAGAGAAGCCAGCCTCAGGAAGAAAGGAAACTTGAACCCAGAGAAAAGCAAGCCCCAGGATCATAGGAACCCAGAAATTCTGAACCCTCACAGATGTCAGCAGCTATCTTGCTCCAAATAGACTTTGGTGAGGGAAGTAACTTATGCTTTATGGCCTGCTATCTGTAAGCTCCTACCCCAAACAAATACCCTTTATAAAAACCAACAGGTTTCTGGTATTTTGCATCAGCACTCCTTTGACTGGCTAATACACAAAACAAACAAAAAATGTGTGCCCAGAATATATAAATAACTGCTACAACTCAACAATGAGCCAAAAATCTAATTTTAAAAGGATTTGAGAAGATGATGACAGAGTAGGGAACTCCAAGAGTCAGTCTTCAGCATCAAACTCCAACATCAAAACTCCAACATCAGAAACCCTCAACTCTGTTCTTTGCCATGCCTTTATCTGAGAGTCCCCACCCTACAAGGGACGGAGACTCAATGCCCTAATCATAACTCAATCATGACCAGGTACAGATCAGATTACAATGCAATTATTAATCAGTCAGAGCTATCTAAATCACCTGTTTGGTTGCCAAGGAACCAGAAGTGCATCCTGCAACATTCTTGGAAGAACAGAAGGAGGAGACTGTCCATCTGCAGAGAAGATTTGTGAGTAGAGTACTCCATGCTGCAGAGGCCAGTACCCATCTCCTGCTGGCAGGATAAAATGTCTCAGGTGCTATTTTCTGGCTGGAGTTGGAAGCTCCATTTCTTAAAGATGGGGGAGAAAGAGATGGTCAGGCACCAACTTCAGCTAATGATTAATAAAGTCAGTTGGATACAGTCCAGTCTTAAGTACAGCTAATGTATGAAACTTCCCAAACTGGAAAGAGGCTGGTAGCCTCCATTTGAATCCACTCCTGGAATGAGTACAACCAGGGCTGATTGAAAATCACAGTGATGGTAGAGACCAGCCTCTTTCCACCTGGGTCAGATTGCTGCCCTAGCCTGGGCTCCAGCCCGGTCTCTGGCAAGGAGGAAGCTGGGGGAACCTGCACCAGCCTCTCCAATAAACTGTAGTCACTTTCAACCCACACAGATGAGCTTGCCGGGCATACATGTGGCTACATCTCTGCCCCTAATGGGACAGGAGGGGGCAGTGCTTCCCCAGCTTCTCTGGGCAATTGCAGGAGCTTTTGGCCCACATGGACAAAATTTTTGAGCTCCATCCCTGCCCCTGGCAAGGGAAGAGGGGGGCTGGTCCTTTGTCAGTCTATCTGTGCAATTGTCATCAGTTTTGGTCCACATGATTTAATTTACTGTCCACATCTGAGGCTACATCTCCACTCTAGGCAGGTTAGGAAAGTGCAGGGAGCTTCATCAGTCTCTCTGGGCAACTAGATGGCTTGAATTACTGCATGCAGCTGTGATTCTGTCCCCACCTCTGGCAAGGGAGAAAGGTGGGAGAAGCTTCACCCATTCCTGGGATAATGTGGACAGCTTCAACCTCCACAGCTTACAGTAAAAACATACCCTTGGTTCCTATTTTGCCCCCATCAAGTGAGAAAGGGAAAGAAACAGATTAAAAAGGTGAAGAAATTTTGACTGGCTAAACATGAGCCCATTACAAAGTTCTAAAATAAGTTGAACCACATATCAAAGAGGGCTGTAGCACAAAACCAGTCAAATATAAAGCCCTAGACTAAAGAGAGAAACTGAACCAAAAATAAATACATAAAGAAAATCAGATGCCAAGACACCAACAAAATCTATAAGCCATTCCAAGAAACAGGAAAAAAAGCAAAAAGAAGTAAAAAAAATTTAAAAACTAAGAACTAAAAAAGAAAAAAGAAAAAAAAACAAGAAACAAAAAATAAAAATAAAAAAGAAGACAAAAAACCTACAAAAAAAAAACCCCAAAATTTAAGACAAAATTAAAAAAAAAAAAGAAACAGAGGATATGGCAAAGCAAAAAAAGAACAAGCCAAGCCTCCAGATGACATAAAGGAGTTGAGACAACCCATCATAGATGTTCAAGCAAATCTCCTTAATAAATTCAGTGGGATGTCTGAAGAGATTAAGGATATTAAGAAGATACTGAGTGGGCACAAAGAAGTATTTGAAAGCATATATATATATATAACAGATCTTATGGGAATGAAAGTCACAATAAATGAAATTTAAAATACACTGAAAGCATATAACAGCAGATTTGGGGAAAAAGAAGAAAGGATCAGTGAGCTTGAAGATATGGCTTCTGAAAGTGAACATACAAAAGAATAGATAAAGAAAAGAATGGAAAAAATTGAACAGGGTCTCAGGGAACTAAATGATGGCAAGATATGTACAAAAATACATGTCATAGGTGTCCCAGAAGAAGGAAAGGGAAAAGTGGTAGATGGAATGTATGAGAACATGAATGGTAGAAAATTTCCCAACCCTATTAAATGACATATATGTGTGTGTGTCCAAGAAGGACAACATACTCACATCCAAATAAATCTTAATGGGCCTACTCTGAGACTCATTAATTGGAATGCCCAAAGTCAAGGATAGAGAATCTTGAGAACAGCAAGATAAAGGCAACTCATCACATATAAGGGATGCCCAATAGGATTAAGTGCTGATTTGTTCATCAGAAACCATAGAGATTAGAAGGCAGTGATATGATATCTTTAAGATACTTAAAGAGAAAAACTGCAAGTCAAAAATCTTGTATCTGGCAAGACTGTCTTTCAAAAATGAGGGCAATATTAGAATATTAACAGATAAACAGAAACTGAGATGGTTTGTAACAAATAGACCAACTTTTCAGGAAACATTAAAGGAGTGGTACAAACAGAAAAGAAAAGACAGGAGAGAGGCTTGGAAGAGAGTCTAGAAATGAAGATTATTTCAGTGAAAGTAACTAAATATATAGAAAGAGTGGTGAAAATAAGATAGACAGATAAGAACCAAAGTCAAAATGGGTGAAGTAAGAACTACCTTTACAGTAATAGCATTGAATAAACTCCCCAATCAAAAGACACAGATCAGCAGAATAAAAAAAAAAATATGAGCCATCTATATGCTTTCTATAAGAGACTCACCTTAGACCCAAGGATATAAAGAGTTTGAAAGTGAAAAGCGGGAAAAAGTTATTCCATCCATGCAGGAATGAAGAATAAACTTATGTAGCTATATTTAAACAGAAGAAATAGACTTTAGAAGTGAAGATGCTATTAGAGACAAGAAAGGACATTATATATTAATAAAAGGGGCAATTCACCAGGCACCAGGAGAAGAAAATAATCATAAATCTATATGCACACAACCAGGATGATTCAAATTACATAAGGCAAACATCAGCAAAAATGAAGGGAGAAATAGAGGTCAAGAGGACTTGGCCCCATGGATAGGATGTCTGCCTACCACATGGGAGGTCCACAATTCAAATCCCGGGCCTCCTTGACCCATGTAGAGCTGGCCCATGTGCAGTGCTGATGCATGCAAGGAGTGCTGTGCCACACAGGGGTGTCCCCTGCATAGGGGAGTCTCATGCACAAGGAGTGTGCCCTGTAAGGAGAGCTGCCCAGAGTGAAGGAAAGTGCAGCCTGCCCAGGAATGGTGCTGCACACACGGAGAGCTGACACAGCAAGAGCAAGAAACAGATTCCTGGTGCCACTGATAAGGATAGAGGCAGTCACAGAAGAACACACAGCGAGTGGAAACAGAAAGCAGACCACTGGGGGGGTGGAAGGGGAGAGAAATAAATAAAAAGAAATCTTAAAAAAAAGATTTAAATCTAATAGACATATACAGAATATTGCATGTCAAGACAGCAGGGCAAACATTCTTCTCAAGTGCTTATGGATCTTTCTCCAAGATAGACCATATTTTGGGTCACAAAGCAGATCTCAATAAATTGAAAAAGACCACAATTTCTCTGATCATAATGGGATGAGGCTGGAAAACAAAAAAAGCCAGAAATTCCTATGAAGATATGAACAACCTATACTGACTCTATAAGAAATATAAAACCTCAACAAACTAACCACAAGTAAAGAGATTGAAACAATCATCAAACAACTCACCAAAATGAAAAGGAGGGGCCTTTCTCTCCTGTCTTGTCTTTTCAGGCTCTAACACACCCTTTAGCATTTCCTGAAAATCTGGTCTCTTGGTTAGAACTCTCTCAGTTTCTGTTTATCTGTGAATATTCTAATCTCACCCTCATTTTTGAAAAACAATCTTGCCAGATATAAGATTCTTGGCTGGAAGCTTTTTGCTTGTAGTATCTTAAATATATTAGACCACTGTCTTCTTGCCTCCATAGTTTCTGGTGAGAAATCAGCATTTAACCTTATTGGATATCCCTTATATGTTAAGCATTGCTTTTCTCTTGCTGTTCTCGGAATTTTCTTTGTCTTTGGCCTTTGACATTCTGATTAGTGTGTGTCTTGGAGTTGGTCTATTCAGATTTTTTTTGGATGGGAGCATGTTGTGCTTCTTGGACATGTATATTTATGTCCTTCAGTAGGGTTGGGAAATTATCTACCATTATTTCTTTAAGTATTCCTTCTGCTCCTTTCCCCTTCTCTTCTCCTTCTGGGACACCCATGACATGTATGTTTGCATACCTTTTGCTGTCATTTAGTTCCCTGAGACCTTGTTCAGTTTTTTCCATTCTTTTCTTCACTGTTCTTTTGTATGTTCACTTTCTGAGGCCATTTCTTCAAGCTTACCAATCCTTTCTTCTGTCTCCTCAAATCTGCTATTACATGATTCCAAAGTTTTAAAAATTTCATTTATTGCACCTTTCATTCCCATAAGATCTGCTATTTTTCTATGTATATTTTCAAATTCTTCTTTGTGCTCATCCAATGTCTTCTTAATATCCTTAATCTCTTTAGCCATCTCATGGAATTTATTAAGGAGATTTGTTTGAACATCTATGATTAGTTGTCTCAACTCCTTTATGTCATCTGGAGGCTTATCTTGTCCCTTTAACTGGGCCATATCATTCTGCTTCTGGGTGTGGATTGTAAATTTTTCTTGGTGTCTTGGCATCTGGCTTAGTAGAGTATTTATTCTGGGTGCAGTTTTTCTCTTTAGTTTAGGGCTTCCTGACCTTTATCCCTTGCTGGTTGTGCAGTGGGAGCCAAGGATGTAGTTGGTGCTATAAGCTGTGGAGACTAAAGCTACCTTCATTGCACCAGGGACCAATGAAGCTTCTGCAAACTATCTCCTTTGCCAGGGGTAGGGCAGAGTCACAGCTGTGTGGAATAATCCAAGTCATGCAGGCCTAGACTGTAGTTGCCCAGAGAGACAAATGAGGCTTCACACCCCTCTCTCCCTTGCTTGGGGCAGGGGTGAAGCTGCAGGTGTGGGCAACTGTCTATGCAGTGTGGGTCCAAGATGACTGCAGTTGCCCTGGTAGACATCTGGTTATTCAATCTGTGCCAGCCAATGGTACCTGCAGTTACCTAGCTAGGCTGGTGCATGGCCCACCAACCTCCTCACTGCCAGAGGTGGGGCTGAAGCCTAGGCTAGGACTAAAGACCAATCTGAGTGAATGAAATTGGTTCCTACCATCACTGTGATTTTTGGTCAGCCTGGTTTCCCCTCAGGCTGGGGGTGCAGTCAAAATGGCAGCTATTGGCCTCTTTCCAAAGTGGAAAGATTCACAACCTAGCTATTCCTAGGGTTATACCTTAGTCAGTCAGGTCTACTAATCAGTAGCCAAAATCAGTGGCCAATTGTCTCCTCCTCTGTTTTTTGGGAAATAGAGCTTCCAATTCCAGCCACAGAATAGCTCCTGGGATAGCTTGAGCTGCCAAAGTAGGACAATCCTCAGGCTCTGTAGCTTGGCTGGCAATTTCCTTAGAGGCTGGCACAGTTCCCCCAGCTTCCTCCCTCCCAGAGGTGGGGCTGGGGTTTAGGTTTAACCTGCAATCTGATATAGATGGAAAGAAGTCAGTCCCCACCAGCACTGAGATTTTCAGTCTGCCCTGCCTCCCCTTGTGCCAGGTATGGAGTTAAGATGGCAGCTACTGGCCTCTTTCTGACTTGGAGAGGCTCAAACTTTAGCTGTTCTCAGGATTATACTTTAGCCTGCTGAATTTACTCATCAATAACTGAAGTTGGTGCCCAACCATCTCTTTCTTTTTGGGGGAAGTGGAGCTTTCAATTCTAGCCACAGAACAGCTCCTGAGGTGGTTTGTGCCTCTAGTGGAGGATGGGCACTGTCCTCCATGGGGTGGAGTGCTCTACTTATGAATCTTCTCTGCAGATGGGCAGTCTCCTCCTTCCATTCCTTCAAGGATGTTGCAGAATGTGTTTCTGGTCTCCTGGAGTCCCCAAACTGTTGCTTCAGTTAGCTCCAGATAGCTCTGGGTGTTTACTAACTGCTCTGTAGTAGGAGCTGACTCTAGGAGCTTCTTATTCCATCACTATCATACTGGTTGTCAGGTGACAACCAGCAAATGAGTTTTTGAGTGAGTTTTTGTTTGTTTTTTTTGTTTTATTTTTCTTATATTGGAATAATGAAATTGCTCTAATAATGATGTGATTACAGCAAATATCACGGATTGCACACTTTGGAAGGATGATATGGTTTATTAATATGTATGAATAAAATTGATTTGTTTAAAAAATTAATAAGGATATGGAAAAAATTTGCTAAATGTACCCTACGGGCAATAGTGAGTGAAAATATTCTAATGATGTTCTTTCATAATCTGCTAAAAAATACACCTAAGCAATATAAGGTGTTGATGGAGGGGTGTTGTATTAGAATTCTGCATATCATGAATGATTATTTTGTAAGTTCACAATTTCTCTGGTTTTATATATATATATACATACTTATACACACATACATATACTGGAGGAATGAAAAATAGATTTGAAGAGACAGAAGAAAGGATCAGTGATATTAAAGACAGGACCTCTGACAGCAAATGCACACACAAAATAGATAAAGAAAAGAATGGAAAAAATTGAACATAGTCTCAGGGACATAAATGATGGCAAGAACGTGCAAACATACATGTCATGGGTGTCCCAGAAAGAGAAGAGAAGAGAAGAGAAAAGAGGCAGAAAAATTATTTAAGAAAATAATGGAAAAAATTACCCAAATCTATTGAAGGACATAGATATCCATGTCTAGGAAGTGAAACATACTCTAAACCAAATTAACCCAAATAGATAAACTCCAAGACACATATTAAACAGAATGTCAAATACCAAAAATAAAGAATTCTGAAAGCAACAAGAGAAAAGCAATTCATCATATATAAGGCATACCCATAAGATTAAGCACTGCTGATTTCGCATCATAAACCACGGAGCAAAGAAGGCAGTGATATGATATACTAAAACCCTGAAAGGAAAAAACTTCCAGCCAAGAATCTTATATCTGGTAAGACTGTCTTTCAAAAATGAGGATGAATTTAGAAAATCCACAGAGAAACAGAAATTGAGAGAGATTGTAGCTGTGAGACCAGCTGTACAGAAAATACTAAAGGGAGTGATAGAGCCAGGGAAGAAAAAACAGTAGAGAGAGGCTTGGAAGAGACTCTGGCTATGAAGATTACATCAGCAAAAGCAACTAAAGATGTAAAGAGAGTAATGGAACTATATATGACAGAAAAACCTAAAGGTCAAAATGGGTGAACTAAGAAATGCCTTTAGAGTATTAACATTGGATGGTAATGGATTAAACTCCCCAATTAAAAGGCACAGACTGGCAGAATGGATTAAAAAAAATGAGTCATCTATGTGCTATCTACAAGAGACTTACCTTAGACCCAAGGATACAAATTGAGAGTGAATGCCTGGAAAAAGATATTCTATGCATGCAGTATACAAAAAAGCTGGGATAGCTATAGCTATAATGGATGATATAGACTTTAAAAGAAAAGCTGTTATTAGTGACAAGAAAGGACATTATATATTAATAAAAGGAATAATTGACCAGGAAGAAATAACAAAGAAAAATGAATATGCTCCTAACCAAGGTGCCCTAAAATACATGAGGCACACACTGGCAAAACTGAAGGGAGAGAGAGGCAACCAGCAAGATGGCGGTGGAGTAAGGAACTCCTAGAGTCAGCTCCTGCTACGGGGCAGTTAGTAAACACCCAGAGCTCTCTGGAGCTAGCTGAAGCACCTGTTTGGGGCTTCCAGAGGCCAGAAGAGGATCTTGTAACATCCTTGGGGGAGTGGGAGAAGGGGACTGCCCATCTGCAAAGAAGACCCATAAGTAGAGAACTCCAGGCCATGGAGGCCAGTGCCCATCCTCCACTGGAAGCACAAGCCACCTCAGGAGCTGTTCCGTGGCTGGAATTAAAACCTCCACTTACCCAAAATGGGGGGGGGGGGGGGGGGAAGAGATGGTTGGGCACCAATTTTAGTTATGATGAGGAAATTTAGTGGGCTACAGTATGATCCTGAGAATAGCTAAGGTTTGAGCCTATTCAGATCAGAAAGAGGCTGGGAGCTGCCGTCTTAATTTTGCACCTGATATGAGGCGAAGCAGGGTGGATTGAGAATCACAGTACTGGTGGGGACCAGCTTCTTCCCATCCAGATAATACTACAGGTCTAGCCTAGGCCCCAGTGCCACCTCCAGCAGGGAGGAAGCTGCGGGGACCTGTGCCAGCCTTTCCAGGAAATTACCTGCCAAGCCATGGAGACTGGTGGCACAAGCCCCTGGAGCTGCTCTGTGATGGATTTGGAAGCTCCATTTCCCAGAAACAGGGGAGGAATAGACTGTTGGCTGCCGATTTTGGCTACTGATTGGGAGACTTGGCTGGCTAAGAAATAACTCTGGGAGCAGCTAGGGTGTGAACCAGCCCAAGTGAGAAAGAGGCCAGTAGCCACCATTCTGACTCTGTCCCCAGCCTGAGGGGAAGCCTGATTGAAACTCCCAGTGCCTGCAGCAACCAGTTTCTTTCATGTAGATTATCCTACAGCCTGCCTAGGCTTCAGCCCCACCTGTGGAGGGGAGGATGTGGGAAAGAAGCTTGAATTTGAACATGGGAACCTGGCTTGAAGTTGAAACGTTTCCATAATGCAGATAAGAAGTGTGGGTTTAGGAACACCAGCCTTGACTAGGCGGAACACTGTCTGGTCAGCACGAAACTGTTTGCATGTGGAGACGTTTGAATTTTTATGGCCTGCTCCCCAGCATTGCTGGTGCTACAGCTTTAATAACAAGCCTTGAAAATAAACATAGATAACTACTGCTTTATAATTTCTAATAAGTACGATGTGGAAACTAGAGTTGAGGCTCTCAGTTCCAGAAGCTGTTGAGTCCCCTGGTCCCATCTTTAATTTCTCTCTTGCATCTTTCTTTCTGTCCTTTTATTTTTTTCAGCTCTGCATTGCCTTCCTTTCATGCAAACCTTTTGCTGAGCTGGTCTCAGCAGGAGGAGGCTGAGGAGCTCTGCACCAGCCTATACAAGTAACTGCAGGGAATTTTGGCTGGCATGGACTGAAAATCAGAAGTCTACCAGGGCAACTGCAGTCATCTTGGACCCACACTGCATAGATTGCTGCCCACACCTGCAGCTTCATCCCCACCCCAGGCAGGGGAGAAAGAGATGTGAAACTTCATCAGTCTCTCTGGGTGACTACAGTCTAGGCCTTCACTTGGTTCCACATATCTGTGACTCTATCCCTACCCCTGGCAAAGGAGAAAGTTTGTAGAAGCTTCATTGGTCTCTGGCACAATGAGGGCAGCTTGATCCTCCACAGCTTACAGCACCAACTACTTGCTTGGTTCTTACTGTACAACCAGCAAGGGAGAAAGGATAGGAAGCCCTAAACTAAAGAGATAAACCATACCCAGAAAAAATACTCTAGTAAGCCAGATGCGAAGACACCAACCAAAAGTACAATCCACACCAAGAAACAGGAAGCTATGGCCCAGTCAAAGAAACAAGATAAGTCTCCAGATGACATAAAGGAGTTGAGACAACTAATCATAGATGTTCAAACAAATCTCCTTAATAAATTCAATGAGATGGCTAAAGAGATTAAGAATATTAAGAAGACATTGGATGAGCACAAAGAAGAATTTGAAAGCATACATAGAAAAATAGCAGATCTTATGGGAATGAAATACATAATAAATGAAATTTTAAAAATTTGGAATCATATTATAGCAGATTTGAGAAGGCAGAAGAAAGGATTGGTGAACTTGAAGAAATGGCCTCTGAAAGTGAACATACAAAGGGAGAGATGAAGAAAAGAATGGAAAAAAATTGAACAAGGTCTCAGGGAACTAAATGACAGCAAAAGGTGTGCAAACATATGTGTCATCAGTGTCCCAGAAGGAGAAGAGAAGGAAAAGGAGCAGAAGGAATATTTAAAGAAATAATGGTAGAAAATTTCTCAACTCTATTGAAGGACATAGATATCCCTGTCCAAGAAGCACAATGTATTCCCATCCAAAAAAATCCAAACAGACAAACTCTATCATCAGAAAGTCAAAGGCCAAAGACAAAGAGAGAATTCTGAGAACAGCAAGAGAAAAGCAATGCATAACATAAAAAAGAATATCCAATAAGATTAAGTACTGATTTCTCACCAGAAACCATGGAGGCAAGAAGACAGTGATCTGATATATTTAAGAAACTACAAGAGAAAAATTTCCAGCCAAGAATCTTATATCCAGCAAGACTGTCTTTCAAAAATGAGGGTGAAATTAGGATATTCACAGGTAAACATAAAGTGAGAGGATTTCTAGGCAAGAGACCATAATTTCAGGAAATACTAAAGGGTGTGCTAGAGACTGAAAAGAAAAGACAGAAGAGAGGCACTTGGAAGGGAGTCTAGAAATGAAGCTTAGATCAATAAAAGTAACAGAGTGTCAAAAGAGTGGTGAAAATAAAATATGACAGATAAACTCATATCGTCAGGAATAAACTTAACCAATGATGTAAAACACTTGTATTCAGAGAACTGCAACTCAGTGTTAAATAAAAAAAGCCCTAAATAACTGGAAGAACATCCCACGCTCATGGATTGGAAAACTAAATATCATTAAGATGTCAATTCTACTCAAATTGATATACAGATTTAATGCAATCTCGATAAAATTTCCACCAGCATTAAAGAAAAAATTGAAAACACAACGATTAAATTTACTTTGAAGGGTAAGGAGTCCTGAGTAGCCAGAAATATAAAAAGGAAAAGTGAACCCTCATCTCCAGACTTTAAATCATAATACCTACCTGTAGTGGTAAAAACAGCATGGTACTGGCATAAAGACAGACACAATAGACCAATGGAACCAAATTTATGGTTCAGAAACAGATCCTCACAGGCATGGTCCAGTGATTTTTGACTAGCCTGTCAAACTCACACAGCTTGGGCAGAACAATCCATTCAACAAATGGTGCTGAAGGAATTGGACATCCATAGCTGAAAGAAGGAAAGAGGATCCCTCTCTCACACCTTATACAAAAATTAACTCAAAATGGGTCAAAAAACTAAAAATAAAAGCAAAAACCATAAAACTTCTAAAAGAAATTATTGGAAAATATCTTCAAGACCTGGTGGTAGGTGGAGGATTCTTAAAGGAGATAAGAGAAAGACTGAGTGGACTACTGATGTTTCATGTATGTAGAAGTTTTAATTAGCTTTACTGTAAAATTGTGGAAATGTATAGAGTGGATAGTAACACACAGTGAGTAACAGCTAGTTTATAAATGGGGATGTGACTGAAATGGTAGTCTAGTTATGTAAATACCAATTGACAGAACGCTTGAGAATAATCTAGGAACAAATAGCACTGTAAACCAAGAGGTGGGTGACAATTGTGGTTGATGGTACAGATGCAAGAGTGACCTTTGTTAGCTAGAACAAATGTATATCCCTACTGCAAGATGCTGGGAATGTGGAGAAGCATGGGAAAAATACAGCTGGAGTGACCTATGAACTGTGGTTAGTAGTAATAGTGTAATATTCTTGCATCTGTGCAAAAGAAGTACTGTGTTGATACTGAGGCAGTATGGAAAATGTGAGCCAAATGTACACTATGGACATGGCAATAATCTGATGATAATATTTTATCTGTAGTACATGACACTCCACATTGTGGTGGGTTCATGGAGGGGTGTTGTTTGGGAATTCTGCACATGTGCATGATTGTTTTATAAGTTTACAACTTCTGTCATAAAAAAGTATACTTAAAAAATAATAGGATGAGTTGGGGGAAAAACACACCAAATGTAAGATAAGAACTATAATTAGTAGTAAGATTTTGACAGTGTTTTTCCATAGTTTGTAACAAGCATCTCATTACAGTGCAGGGTGTTGATGGAGGGTTGATATATGCAACCCCTGTATGATGTTATGCACGTTTGCTTTGTAAGTTCACAACTTTTACTATACACTTAATTGTTGATGTATGTTCATACATAAATGATATAAAAATAATAATAGATTGGTTAGGGGAAAAATGCTTTGTTTAGTAGTAATATTTTGACAATGCTCTTTAATCATTAGTTAAAAAGGTTTAAAAACAATGCAAGTTATTGGTGGTAGGGTGAGATGTTATATATGTTTATTTAATGTTATATATGTTTTTTTTGTAAGTTCACAACTATTATACATTTATTGTTTTTGTATGTTAATGTATGAGTGATATATTTCAATAAATTAACCCCCCCCCAAAAAAAAAACTGAAAGAAGAAATAAGTGTCTCTACAATAATAGTTGGAGATTTTAATATACCATTCTCAGCATTGGATAGAATATCTGGGCAGAGAGTTTGAATAATATGATAAATGAACTAAACCTAAAAACATATACAAAACATTTCACCCCAAAAGAGCAGGATATACATTCTTTACAAGTGCTGATGGATTTTTCTCCAGGACAAACCATATGTTGTATCACAAAACACATCTCAATAAATTTAAAAAGATTGAAATTATACAAAGCACTTTGTCAGATCATAGTAGAATGAAGCTGGAAATCAACATAGAAAGGAAAGGGGAGTATTCACAAATACATGGAGATTAAGCAACTCACTCTTAAATAATCAGTGGATCAATGAGGAAACAGCAAGAGAAATCAGTAACTTCTTGAGACAAATGAAAACAAGATAAGGAAATAAACACCTAGAAAACATCACAGTGAATTTATTAATAAGGAAAACTGCCTAAAATGCAAAGTACAAGGGCACTGATAACATACTGTCAAATGACATGGATGTACAAAGCTAAATATCCAACTGTTTCATAAGATATCAATATATCCTACCTAATGTAACTCCAGGCTTCTATTTCTCTAAAATCATGTACTGAGTTCTAAGAATGTACCTGAGAAGTATTACATGTTGTTTGTAATTTTAACCAACACTGACCTGAAAATAGTTAATACGTTTTGGAAACCAAAATTAAGATATGAAGTAAACTTTGAAGAAAAAAAAAAAGAAAACAAGAACACAGCGTATCAAAACCTATGGGGGAAATGGGTGTGGCTCAAGCAGTTGAGCACCTGCCTCTCATATGGGTGGTCTCAGGTTTGGTTCCTGGTACTCTCTGAAAAAACAAAAACAAACAACAAGGGAAGTAGATGTAGCTCAAGTGATTGGACTCCCATCTACCATATGGGGGTGCTGGGTTCAGTTTCTGGGGCCTCCTGGTGAAGGTCAAGCTGGCCCATGCCATGGAGAGCAAGCCTGCACTGCAGAGACTGGCCCATGTCAAGAGCTGACACAACAAGATGACACAACAAAAAAGAGACACAGAGGAAAGACAATGAGAGACACAACAAACCAGGGAGCTGAATTGGCTCAAACAATTGAGTCTTCTCTCCCATGCTGGAGGTCCTAGGATTGGTTCCCAGTGCCTCCTAAAGAGAAAACAAGAAGAGAAGACAATCAAACACAGAAGAATGTGCAGCAAATATACACAGAGAGCAGACAGTAAGCACAGACAGTGAGGGCGGGTAGGGGGAGAAATGAATAAAATAGATCTTGAAAAACAACAATAAGAAAAACAAATGAAAAAACAACTTAGGGAAGCCAATGCAGCTCAGTGGTTGAGTGCCTGCTTCCATATACCAGGTCCTGGGTTCAATCTCTGGCCCCTGGTACCTCAAAAAAAAAAAATCAAAATAAAAGCAACAATAACAACAACAACAAAAATCTATGGGATGGAGTGAAGGCAGCACTGAGAGGAAAAAATTTATAGCCCTCCATGTTTGCACTAAAAAAAAAAGAGCTAAAATCAATGACTTAACTACACAGCTGGAGGAACTAGAAAAAGAAAAGCAAACTATTCCCAAAACAAGTAGAAGGAATGAAATAACAAAGAACAGAGTAGAAATAAATGAAATTGAGAACAACAACCACAACAAAATAGAAATAATTAACAAGAACAAAAGCTGGGGGAGTGGATACAGCTCTGTGGATATAGCTCAGGCACTATATAGCAGAAGTATCTGCTTCTCATATACAAGGTCCTGTGTTCAATCCCCAGTACCTTCTAAAAAGAAAAAAGAAGTTGGTTCTTTGAGATGATTAACAAAATTGACAAATCTTAGCTAGACTGACAAAGTAAAAAAGATAAAATGCAAATAACTGAAATAAGAATTGAAAGTGGGGACATTATTCCTGAACCCACAGAAATAAAGGAGATCATAAGAGGATGCCATTAACAATTGTATGCCAAGAAACTAGACAATGTAGATGAAATGGACAAATTCCTAGGAACATACGAACAACCTACACTGACCCTAGAAGAAATAGAAGACTTCAACAAACTAATCACAAGTAAAGAGATTGAAATAGTTGTGAAAATCCTCACCAAATAACGATCCTGACCAGATGTCTTCACTGTTAAATTCTACCAAGGATTCAAAGATTTAATACAAGTCTTACTGAAACTCTAAAAAAAAAAATTGAATTGGAGGGAATGCTAACAAACTCACCATATGAAGCCAACATCACCTTAATACCAAAGCCAGTTAAAACTAATATGAAAAAAGAAAATTATAGACCCATTTCCCTAATAAGTATAGACATAAAAATCCTCAAAAAAAATTCACTAATTAAATCCAAAACACATGAAAAGAATTATTCATCAAGATCAAGTACGTTTTATCCCAGGCATGCAGGGTGGGTCAATACAAGAAAATCAGTATAATACATCACATTAATAAAATGAGGAAGAAAATCACATAATCATCTCTATTGACACAGAAAAGGCATTTGACAAATACAGCATCCTTTCTTGATAAAAAACACTCCAAAAGATAGGAATTGAAGGAAACTTTCTCAACATGATGAAGGGCAAATATAAAAAAGCTACAGGGAAGCAGATGTGGCTCACCTGATCAAGCATCTGCCTACCATATGGAGGATCCAGGGTTCGATACCCAGGGCCTCCTGACCCATGTGGTAAGCTGGCCCATGTGCAGTGCTGCCACATGCAAGGAGTGTTGTGTCATGCAGGGGTGCCCCCAAGTATTGGAGCCACACGAGCAAGAAGTGTGCCCTGCAAGGAAAGCCACCCTGTGTGAAAAAAGTGCAGCCTGCCCAGGAGTGGCTCCACATACATGGACAGCTGATGCAGCAAGATGAGGCAACAAAAAAGAGACACAGTTTCCCAGTGCCGTCTGACAATGCAAGTGGCCGCAGGGCAACACATAGTGAATGGACACAGAGAGCAGACAACAGGGGGAAATAAAAAAATAAATAAAGTGCTTTAAACAAAACAAAACAAAACCTACAGCTAACATTGTACTCAATGGTGAGTACTGAAAGCTTTCCCATTGAGATCAGGAGACAAGGATACCCAATGTCATCACTGTTGTTGAATACAGTGCTAGAGGTTCTAGCAGGGCAATCAAGCAATAAAATAAATAAATAAAAAGCATCCAAATTGGAAAGAAAGAAGTAAAACTCACTATTTCCACATATGATCATATACCTAGAAAGCTCTGAAAAATCTACAACAAAGTTGCTAGATCTAATAAATATGTTGAGCTGTGTGGCTGGATATATGATTAATAGGTAAAAATCAGTAGTGTTTCTATACACTACTGATAAGTGGTTTGAGGAGGAAGTCTGAAAATAAATTCCATTTACAATAGTGTCTAAAAGAATCAAATATATAGAATAAACTTAATCAAGGATATAAAGGATCTGTATTCAGAAAACTACAAGTTTTAGATCACAGTAATTCACATATACAATGTATGGTACTTCCACGTATCCAACATCAAACCCTTTGTCCCTTCCCCAGCAATGATCTTTTTACATGTTCATATTATATTTGCTGCAGCTGATGTACAGATATTGAAACAATAGCTTTCAAACAAGGTTCCATTTGGGTTTAGATTATGGTTTATATTTTAGACTATACAATTTTCTAAATTTTTAGATATCTTATGTGTTACATTATGGTTTACATTTTAGCCTATAGACTTTTATACATTTTAGGTGTAATTTAACATGCCCTATATCCATCATTGCATGATCCTGTGGAACACTTCCATTGCCCCACAGTTACCCTGATTCCATGTATTCAACACCTCTTTCCCCCTCCCCTCAGGGTCCACCTGGACAATCAATCTTCATTACTTGAAGAACCATATTCAGAGATACTTGCAACAATGTTGAGGGTTTGACATGTCAAACTAAGCACTTTTGTGCTTTGAAGGACTTTGTTAAGAAGGTAAAAAGGCAGCTTACTCAATGGGAGAAAGTATTTGAAAACCACATATCCAATAAGGTTTTGATTTCCATATTATATAATGAAATCGTACAACTCAATGATAAAAGGGCAAGCAATTAAATTTAAAAATGGGCAAAAGACTTAGACATTTGTAGAATTACAAATGGTGAAAAAGTACCTGAAAAAACGTTCAATATCACTAGCTATTAGGGAAATATAGGTAAAAAATACAGCATCGTTACATACTTTATAGAATGGTCATTATTTAAAAAACAAAACAAAATGGAAAACTTGAAATAGGAACACTCCTTCACTGTTGGTGGGAATGTAGAAGACAGTTTGGGGTTCCTCAGGAAGCTAAATATAGAACTGTCCTATGACCCAACAATCCCTCTACTAGGAATACATCCAGAAGAACTGAAAACAGGGATACAGACATTTGTATACCAATGTTCATAGTAGCATTATTCAACAATTGCTAAAAGATGGAAATAATCCAAGTGTCCATCAACTAATGAATGGGTAAACGAAGTGTGGTGTATTCATATGATGGAATACTATGCTGCTGTAAGAGGAAATGAAACTGGGACACATGTGACAGCATGGATGAACCTTGAGGACATTATGCTGAGTGGAAGAAGCTCGACACAAAAAAACAAATGTATGAGCTCCCTTAAATGAATTTAATATGACAAGCACATGGATTTAAAATCTAGAGTATAGGTTATTAGGGATAGGATTAAGGCCAAGAAGGGGGTACTTTGCTTAATGTACATAGAATTTTTAATTGGTTTGAATATAAAAGTGTAGAAATGGATAGAGTTGATGGTGACACATTTTAGTGACTATACTTAACAGGGCTGGTTTACAAATGTGATTGTGGCTGAAAGGGGCGGTCGAGGGATGTAAATATCAGCTGAAGGAAAGCTAGAGGGAGGCAGGGCGAGCTGGGCTTTTCTGCTGTCCCAGGCCCTGCTAGGGCACCCGGGGTGTGCCTGCTGGAGGAGGAAGAGAGCGGCAGAGAGAATCGGGTTACAAGACCGGGGATTCGTAGTGGTTACCGCGGAGACGGCGGGGGCGCAAGCAAGCCTCCGCCGGAGGAGTCTCGGCGGTCTTGTCACTCCTTCCCACGGCTGAACCCCTGCAGCCACGGTGAACCTGGGCCTCTCCGGGCCGCTGCCACCAAGCGCGAGCTGCAGGTTCGAGGCCAACGAGGAGGCAGCGGCGCGGGCGGCGCCCCCGTGCGGGGTGCGCGGCGGCGAGGCAGGGCTAGACCCGCGAGAGGTACCCGCCTGGGACCGGCGAGGCCCCGGCGCGTCTCCGCCACGTACGTGCAGGAGCTCAAAGGGCTGTCGCTGTTGGTTGGGGCAGAGTCCGACGGACGCTTGGAATCAGATACATCCAAACGCTGCAAATCAGAAACAACAGGATCCCCTAATTGGTCAGAGCTGAGAACTATGATCTGGCTTTAAGCTTTCAGGAAAAAGCTGGCTGTGATGAGGTCTGGGGAAGAATTTGTTAGGCTCAAGGTGAGGATCCATCGGTGGAAGTCACACAGAACCTTACTGATAAATCAGAAGAACGATTTGAAGAAATGCCTGAAACCAGTCATCTTAATGACCTGCCCACATGTGAGCTCAATAAACTTGAAGGAATCGGTGACTTGGTTACTTAGTTCTCTCCTCACGGATCCGCAGGGAAAAGCTGGCACTGGCCCTGGAAAAGGAAGGCTATATTAAAAAAACTACTGCAGCTGTTCCAAGTTTGTGAGAACCCGGAAAACACTGATGGCTTACATCATTTGTGTGAAATTATTAGAGGAATCTTATTCCTAAATAAAGTTAACTCTGTTCGAGGTAACGTTTTCTTAGGAGTGTATCATGGATGTCATGGGATGTCTTGAATACTATCCTGCTTCAGCTCAACCAAAAAGGCATAGGGAATTCTTGACCAAAGCTGCAAAGTTTAGGGAAGTTATACTAATAACAGACTCTGAACTAAGGCAAAAAATACATTAGACTCATAGGATACAGTACATTCAGGACATCATTTTATCTACACCATCTGTTTTTGAAGAGAATTTTTTTCTACTCTTACATCCTTTATTTTCTTCAGTAAAGTTCAGCTAGTATGTTAAAGGAAGATGAAAAATTTTGTTAGAAATTTTTGCACAGTTAACAGATGAGGCCACAGATGATAAATGGCGTGAATGGGTTAATTTTTTCAAGGAATTCTGTGCATTTTCTCAGATATTGCAACCGCAAAACAGGGACACATTTTTCAAAATGTTTGCAAAGTTGGGGATTCTTCCTGCTCTTGAAACTGTAATGGGCATGGATGATTTGCAAGTCAGATTAGCTGCTGCGGATATGTTTTCTTATCTAGTAGAGTTTAGTCCATCCATGGGCCGAGAATTTGTAATGCAAGAAGCCCAGCAGAGTGGTGACGATGTCCTAGCTAATGTAATAACTGAACAAATGATGGGTGATACTGATCCTGAGCTAGGAGTGCTGTTTAGTCAAGTTCTTCACACTGATCCAGAGAACATGCTGGGTACAACCAATAAAACTGAAAAAAGTTAATTTCTAAATTTCTTCTACAATCTTGTATGCATGTCCTCACAACACCACTTTTGGCCAATATGTCAGAGGATAAATGTGAAAAGGATAATGTAGCTAAAATCTAACCAAAAAACAACACAATTTGTCTGGGTAACAGCACAGCTGCTAGCCTTAATTTTAGAGTTACTCACATTTTGTGTGGAACATCACATATATCACATAAAATATTATATTATGAACAAGGCCTTTCTGAGAAAAGTTTTAGTCTTAATGAATTAAAAGTACACCTTCCTGGCTTTGTGTGCTCTTTGTTTTATGAAGTGGATCATTGGCCCTATAAAAAATGTGAATTTTTATCATCATCACATCACAAGGAAATCTTTTTTTTTAAATTGGTTTTGTAATAATATTACATTAAAAAATATATATATATGAGGTCCCATTCAACCCCACCACCCCCACCCCACCTCTCCCCCCCCCCCCCCCCAGCAACACTCATTCCCATCATCATGACACATCTATTGCATTTGGTAAGTACATCTTTGGGCACCTCTGCACCTCATGGTCAATGGTCCACATCATGGCCCACACTCTCCCCCATTCCATCCAGTGGGCCCTGTGAGGATTTACAATGTCCGATGATTGCTCCTGAAGCACCATCCAGGGCAGCTCCATGTCCTAAAGATGCCTCCACCTCTCATCTCTAAGGAAATCTTTTTGAGCTTTTCTGGATAATGGAACTTGGTACCATCTGTTGAATTCGGTTGTAATTGAGCTTTCATAATTCATAAGAGTGGTGGAAGATAACAAGTCTCTTATTGCACATATAGTTGAAAACTTTCATAATGCCCTTAAATTGGCTGAATATTCAGACATTCAAAGGATTAAACACTTAAATATGACTAAGAAAAGACAAAATCAGAAACTGAACAGTGAACCATCTGTATTGTATAGTAACAGATTTTGCAGAGATGCAAAAGCCTTGGAAGAGGATGAAGAAATTGGCTTAATGAAGATGAAGAGGAGGAAGGAAAAGTAGTTGTGGCACCAGTAGGAAAATCTAAGCCAGAAGATGATTTTCCAGATACTTGTGAAAAATTTATGGAGACCAAAAGAGCAAAAGAAAGGGAAGACAAGGAAAACCTCCTCAAAAGGACATTTTTCGGTGGCTTCAAATTTACTTTCTCCCATTCTGCCACTGCAGCTAATGGCAGAAACAGTAGAAACAGTAAATCTGCTGTGGGTCAGACACCATCAGCAAGTTCTAATGGGTCTCCTTCCAAAACTACAAACTTGGCTACATCAGTAACAGCCACCAAGGGAAGTTTGGGTGGCCTAGTGGATTATCCAGATAATGAAGAGGAAGAGGAAGAGGAAGAGGAAGAGGAAGAGGAAGAAACTTCTCCCAGGTAAAGACCTTGACTTGGGTTAAATCTTTACTGGGCGACGCTCAACATGTGGTCTTCCTAAAATGCTGCAACTGTTCAATGAGCTGAAAATCTGAATCAGAAAGCTTTCTCACTTTAACTTATAAATATACAAGGAGAAACAAAGGAAACAGTATATCAACTAGGAGAGTTTAGTTCTGTTAAAAAAAAACAGCAACAACAAAACCACCATCACCACCACCACAAAACAGGCTTCCCAGGAACTTGACTGCTTGCTTGTAATTAAGGGATTTGCCTTTCAGGCTATAAAATAAAGGGGAAAATAAAAAGATTAATAATTGGAACCTGGGAGATAGCTTTCCTAGCAAGGAAAGTGTCAGGTTTGGGAACAGCAGTTTGGGAGAGAGAAAAGGTTGATAAAATAAGATTAATGCAGGGTTGCTCCAGGCAGGTATCTGATCTATTAACAATTATAAAACTCCAGTTGCAAAGAAGACACAAAGAGGAAACACAATAAGAGACACAACAAAGGAGGGAGCAGAGGTAGCTCTAGTGATTGAATGCATCTCTCCCACATGGGAGGTCCTCTTAAAGGTGCCTCTTAAAGAGAAGAAGAGCAGACACAGAGAGCACACAGCAAACAGACAGAGAGCACACAGCTAGCACAAACAATGAGGTGGGAGGAAATAAAATAAATCTTAAAAAAAAAAACGGAACAAAACTTCAGTTGCAAACCCAATAACATGTATAATGGTACAGACAACATTGTTCTTTTAATCATTTTATTTTATTTTAAAAGATTTATTTATTTATTTTCCCCCTTCCCCTCCCCCTGCCCTGATGTTTTGCTGTCTGTGTCCATTCACTGTGTGATCTTCTGTATCTATTTCTCTTTTGGTCTTCCCATTTTTTCTCCTCTAGGATTCACCGGGATTTTATCCTGAGGACTTCTGATATGGAAAGAGATTCCCTGTTAGCCGTGCCACCTCAGTTCCTGGTTTCTGCTGAGCTTCACCTTGACTCTCCCCTTTGGCTCTCTTTTGTTATGTTATCATCTTGCTGTGTGACTCACTTGCAGGGGCACTGGCTCACCGCGCAGGCACTCAGCTGGCCACATGGGCACTGGCTTGTTGCATAGGCATGCTTTCTCTTCTTTTTCACCAGGAGGCCCCAGGGATCGAACCCAGGTCCTCCCAAATGGTAGGCAGAAGCCCTATCACTTGAGCCACATCTGCTTCCCTCAGTTGTCTCTTTTTTTTTGGGGGGGGGGGGTGTAAATAGCTTTAATGTGCAACAGTAGGCCAACTGGGGAGGGCAAGACCCCCAAGGCCCCAGCTCTTCTCCCATGAGGCCCTGGGACTGGTGTGCCTGGGCCAGTTCCACACCTGTCTCAGCCCTGAGGCCCCAAGTCCCAGATAAGGGTGGGAAAGGAAGGATGATGGCTGAGGCTGAGCCCCGGAGAGCTCTGGGAGGCAAACAGGGTCTAGTTGAATTTGGCCTTGGAAAAACCCATCTCTGGATACTGATCCATGAACTTCTTCAGAATCTCCTGTTTCTTCTGCTCATCGGAGGTGGGCAGCCCCATGGACTTCTGTCTCTGATCATACATCATCTTCTCCACTATGCTGCGGGTCTCACTGTCCAGGTCTGACAGCTTGGAATTCTCAGGGTTAATCTTCTTGGTATTAATCTCAGGTTCACTGGCCACCAAGTGGCTCCACCACTCCATCTTGATGATCTTCTCCAGATGCACAGTCACCACCTTGCCATCCTCAGTGAGCCATGAGCTCTCCTGCACCTTCACTTCATTTTTGTAGAGCTCCGCATCAAGTACTGGTGGCTGCTCCTTGAGCCCCAACCGGAGGTGGCACTGCCGGATGTCCACCACTGCATCCTTCCCCTTCAGCTGGAAGTTCACATGGAAGGGCACTGCCAGGTCCAGCTCTGACAGGGTCTGGGCCCAGCGGTAGTTGGGCAGGTCTGCCCCACGGCCAAGGTTGGGCTTTAGCTTTCCTTTGTCCTTGTCATCTTCCTCCTCCTCCTCTTCCTCAGCCTCCTGCTTCCTCCGGGAGCCAAGGCTGCCGTTCTTGAGCTGGACCTCCTGAGTCTCTGTGTCCTTCTTTTGGTCAATCTCCAGCTGCAGCCTCTGTGCTTCCTCATCAGTCAGCTCCTTGATCAGAGTCCGGGGGTCTCTGACTTTGCTTCCTTCAGGTGGGCAGCCCGCTCTGCCTTCTCCCTCTGCTCTGTCTCCTGCCATGCCCTCTTCTCCCGCCTGGTCTTCTGTGCCAGCTGGTTATGGAAGTTGAAGATCTGTGTGATGAGCTTCTCTGTCATTCCCTCTTCTCCTCCAATGAAAAAAGTCTGTTTTGCGTCAAAGGAAGCTGAAGAAGGTGTTCAGAAGGTCCTGCACGCCGCCCTCGTGCTGCTGTGCCATGGCCAGCAACAAGCCGTGGAACCGTTCCTCCTGATCCCCTCGTTGCGTCAGCCTCCCTCTGCTCCGCACGCTCTGCATTCTCCCCAAGCGCTCCTTGCTCCTCTGGGACGGGTGGTGCCAATGGCTTGAGTCCTCCACCTTGTGTGGCGGGGCTGGACACATGCACGTGCACTCCACAGCCCAGGCCCGCCTTCTTCTCTTCCCCTCCCTCCTCCCTAGTTGTTTCTTTTTAAAAGACGTTTTTGTGGAAAACAAATTTATCTGTCATAAGAAAATGAAGTTAAGCTGTTGGGACCATTTCTTTGAAAAAAATCGAACAGTATTTCAGCCATGTAGGTATTGGAAGAGAAGTACACACTGCATTACATTGCATGTTGGGTTTTCTACATCAGGGATTTTCAGTATGTATTTTGACAAAAATAAGGAAGCTGGATTCCCAATGGACATTTCTGTTAATATAATTTTTAAAAATCAGCATTTTTAGAGGTAACAGATACCAAGAATCAGTACAGTAGTGTCCCAGGTGGATTTTTCTAGAAACATGGTAGTGTATAAAATAAAATGCTTACAACTACCTACCAGTACAATTTTGTGGAACAGAATTTAAAATAACTTGCTGCTTTGTTAGTTATTTCCCTTTGGAGAAGAGCAGGCTTGTTTTAATGTATAATTTATAAAGACTAACATACAAAGAATAGTGCCGAATTAAGTGGCATTTAATATCTAGAAGCCATTTGGACCAAGAAGTTACTTAGGTGTCAGAGTCAGCATGCCGTGCATGATAAACATAGAAGGATATATAACAGGAAAGCTGCTTTTTAAAGAGTAAAAGCACATTCCATGTATGTAAATGAATTTACAATAATAAATTGAAGCAGTTAAGAGGTTTTATTTTTAGAACAGCAAGTTAACTGTAAATATTTTAATGTTAGTTTTGTTCATCTGTGATCTGAGATCATGCTGAAGTGAAAAGAATATTCCCAAACTACAATTTAATTTATTGGAAAAAAGAAAAGCTGTAAACAGTAATTCTAGCTACAATCTTTAGATCACCCTTGTAATATGTTAATGGGTCCATTTTTTCTTGGAATAACTTAAAACTGGAGCCATTTCCCCTGTTTTGGAGATTTTGTAGTTAGTTTTAATTTTGGCTGTTGCTTGGAAAAGATGGGCTGTCTCTGTAGATATGAAGTATAGTTTTTCCATAAAACAGATGTTTTTTAAAAAGACCACTGTACTTGTTATATACTATTTGTGGTGATATTAATGACAAACTGTAAATTTCAGGAATTAAAATGTGACCCTGTAATTGCTGCTTTTGTTTGGTTTGTTATAAATATGGTTAATATCATTTTGAGAAATGTCCATTTTACAGTATTTTTTACAAGCCAATAAGATCATCCATAGATATTTACTGTAAACTACTTGTTTATACACCAAGCTGAATTAAAATATTCTGAGTTTTAAAAAAGCTAGAGAAAAATGTAGGACTGTATAACATAGTGAACTCAGTGGTGATGGGGGTTGTGGTTAATGGTGCAAATATAAGATGTTCTTCTATGACTAGAAAAAAAGTACTTCACTATCACAAAATGATACGAAAATGGTGATGCATGAAAAAAGTGCAATTAATACAACTATGAACTACAGTTAACAGCAATATTGTAATATTCCTGCATCAGTGTCAAAGAAGGTACTATATTTTATGCAAAGGGTCAATGATAGTGGGGTATAGAATTTTTTCTTTTGGACTAAGGAAAACTGAAAAATTTCCTAAGGCAATAACTGCACAACTCTGTGATGAAATGGAGAGCCACTGAGTGTACACTTTGGATGGACAGTACAAGGCATGGGACTGTATAACAGTGAACTATGTGGTTAATGGTGGTTATGTGGTTATCACTACAAATACAGAGCATTCTTTCATGAAGTATAACAAATATACAATGGTAATACATTGTGTTAATAATGGGGGGGGGGGTTGTGTGGTAAAATATACCAAGTGTAAGTTATAGACTTTTATTAGTCAGCCAAAGGGGTGCTGATGCAAAGTACCAGAAATCTGTTGGCTTTTATAAAGGATATTTATTTGGGGTAGAGGCTTACAGTTACAAGAACCTAAAGAGTGAGAGGTACGTCCTCACCAAAATTTGTTGCCATGTGTTGATACAAGATGGGAGGCGGTGTCTGTGAGGGTTCAACCTTCCTTTCTCTCTTAAGGTTCTGTGGGCCCAGCTTCTTCTGATCTCAGTTATAGGCTGGAGGGCTTGTTTCTTTCCAGGCCTTCTTAGCTACTTAGGGCTCTGGTCTCTTCAGCTGCAAAATATCAGGCAAATGATTCATCTCTCTCAAGGTCTCTCCCCTGCCTTGTCTACAGAACTCTCTCAATTCCCATGTATCTTCTTCTGTGTATCTATTTCTGTGTGTCTCCTTGATTATCTGTTTATATACCCACAAAGGGGGCAGAGACTCAAACTGAGTCGCACTAATAATGTGGACAATTCCAAGCCCTGATCTTAACATAATTTAATCAAAGTCATATCAGCTGAATCTAAAACAATCAAAGGGTATCATGCCCAGAAATACAGACAAGTTTACAAACATAATCTCTCTTTTTGGAATTCATAAATAATCTCAAACTGCCACGAGACCATAATTAATAGTAATATAATTGATCATGTTCTTTCATAATCTGTAACAAATTTTCCACAGCAATGCAAGGTGTTGGCAGAAGGATGACGTATGGGAATTCTGCATGTTATGTATGATTGTTTTGTAAGCTCTTAACTTCTCTAATAAAAAATATTAAAAAATTTAAGAAACTTAAAAAGATCTGAGCACTTTTTCACAGGAGATAGACAAATGGCAAATAAGCACGTGGTAAGATGCTCGATATCATTATTCATTAGGGAAATGCAAGTTTAAACCACAATGAGATACTTCCACAAACCCACTAAAATGGCTAAAATTAAAAAGATTGGTAATGCCAAGTTTTAGCAAGGTTATGGAGAAACTGAAACTCTCATTCATTGCTGATGGGAATGCAGAATGGTACAGCCACTTTGCAATGTATTTAGTCAGTTTCCTATAAAACTAAACATACATTTACCATATGATTCCACAATCCTACTCCTAGGTATTTACCTAAGTGAAATGAAAACACCTGTCCACAAAAGACTTGCATAAAAATGTTCTCAGCAGCTTTACTCATAATAACCCCAAACTGGAAACTACACAATGTTTCTCCTCTGGTGACAGATGAAGAAACAAGATATAGCCAAGCAATGGAATACTACTCTGCAATAAAAAGGAACAAACTATCAATTCATTCAACACCCTGCATAGATCTCAAAAATATTATGCTAAATGAAAGAAGCCAGACACAGAAGACTACATACTCTATAATTTAACTTACATGACATTTTGAAAAAGGTACCACTATATTGACAGAAAGTATTTAAGTTGTTAAAAGGGTTTGGGGTTGTAGGAAGGGTTTGACTGTAATGGAATGCAAAAGAATTCTTTATAGTGATAGAAATTTATTATATGTACATTTACCAATATAAAGCTGAATTTAAGAAGATATGGTATATATAATAATAAAGGAGCATGTTCCCTTAATTAAGTTACAATTTGTTTTACAAATAGTAATATTGCAAAGGAGAATGCAATAAGCTTTATATAAATATGCTAACAAAATATTTGAAAGGAGATTCTTCTTGGGCAAAATCTTTGACAATAGTCATAGGAATTTTGCTATAATAAGTAATTTTATTCAGCAATTGTTTTCTCTCTTCACTGTCTAACTCATTTTCATTTATTACAGATACAGAGTTTTGAAGGATATAAATTAAGTAAAAGGAGATGGATTACTTGCACCTCTGTTTTCTGATCATTAAATAACCTCTACTTCAAAGAGGAAACAATCTCGCTTTTTCCTATGTGTTATGGACTAAGAAATATCTTCTCACACTATTGCCTTTAATTTAAAAATATTTCTGGGTACAGCTTATGTCATTTGTGGGTTCTGAAAGTATGTCAGTAATTTTAATCTAATCAAATACATTTTAATTAGACTTAAGAGAGGAAACAAACAGTAAAACTAGGGAAATAAAATTTCATATTTCTGATTTAGGGACTATATTAGAAGGGGAGGCATTCAAAATGTATTCAACAGTTACAATAGAGATGATATTTTCCTCATAATTTCACATTTGTTTTATTTAATTTATTTTGCCTGACATCTGGTTTCTCAGAAAGTAGATGCAATGAATAATTCTATTTTTTCTTCTTGAGTATATGAATTTATTACATAAATATTTACTGTGTAATAATATAGTAAAGAAAGAAAATGAAGGATGGGGAGGCTCTGTCAAGCATAAGATTTGCATCAATAAGTATGCTGTAGTATACTAAGTATATTAATTTACCTCAGAAAAAATGAAAGTTGAAATCTGATGCTTTGTAGAACCCAGATTAAACTTTTCCATTTAAATAATCTTACATTACTTATTAATCATTAAATCTAGACATGTACTCATTAATCAAATTAAATTGCCATAATATTAAAAATTATGGAAGGATAACTTAATAAGGGAAAGTATACTATCATAAGTGTACAAGTTGATTAATTTTCAGAAACTAATCATGCTTATAAGTAGCACCAAGATCAAGATCTATAACTACCAGCACCCAAAAACTCCCTGAAATACTTTCAGAGGGAAATCACTTCCCTAACTTCTTACAACATAGATTTGTTTTGCCTGTTCTTGAACTTCACAACAAATGGAATTTTTAGTATGCACTGTTTTGTGTGTGGCTTCTTTTGCTGAACATTATGTTCTTGAGAGTCACTGTTACTGTGCACAGCCGTAGTTGGGTTCTTTTCAGCATTGTTTATATTCCACCGTGAAAATAAAGCATAATTTGTTCATTCTGTTTGGGCCAATTTTGAATAGTGCTACTAAGAACATTCCTGTCCATATCTTTTAGTAAACGGGTGCATGAATTTCTGTTGGGTACATATGGTAGATTGAATTATGTACCTCAAGGAAAGGCATGCCCTTCATCTTAATGTGTATTCCTGTGGGTATGAAACCAATTATAAATAGGACTTTTAGAGATGTTATTTTAGTTATAATACAGCCAACTGAGTCAGGGAGGGTCTTAATCCATATTCTGGAGACTTTATAAAGAGAAGAAACAGGAAGCCAGAGTCAGAGAAAGTCTTAGGGAAGAGCCAGAAACTGGAAGTCAGAGGAAAGTATCTGAGCAGATGTAGGAGAGATCAACATTGCCATGTGATGGGAGACAGAGATGCAAGACAAAGAACTCAGGGATTACAGCAAGCCAGCACCAGAATGCTACAGATTTCAGGGAGAAACATGGTCTTGTCAATGCCTTGATTTTAGACTACTAGCCAACCCGTTGTATGATATTTGTCTTAGCAGCCTGGCAAACTAGGACAGTATGCATATGCTCAGTTTGAGTAAATATTGCCAGAGTTCTCAAAGTAATTGTACCAATTTACATTTCTACTAGCACTATAAAACTCCATATCCTTATGATATTTGCTATTTTCTGCCTCAAAAAATTCAGATATTCTAGTAGAGGGTTTTTTCATTGAAATGTGTTTTAATGTATATTTTTCTGGTATTTAATAAAGTAGAGTACATATTCTATCTTCTTATTGGCCATTTTGATATCTTCTTTTGTAAAATCTGATTCAAGATTTTTGCCCATTTTCTATGGGAAGTTTTCCTTTTCTTTTACTTATTCCCTTTTCAAAATACTTATTGATTTTAGCAGTTCTGAATATATATGAGTGCTTTGCTCTGTGTATGTACTGTGAATATCTTCTCCCACTTTCCATATATATTTTCTTTGTTAGTATATCACCATAATGCTAAATAGCTCATTACCTAACCATTATTAGTTCATTGTAAGATCTACATTGGTATAACATGACCCTCAAATTACTGTAATCTTCATTATAGTTTTCATCATGTAGAGAGATCTATAAAGTATAATTAATGATTAGAACAACAATAAACAAGTAACCTTTTAGTCTGTGCCTGTCTACCCATTTTCAATTACTTTTCAAAATATCTCTATGAAATAGGCAATATTATCCTTATTTTACAGATGGTGACCAAATCTTAGCATGTTAAATAATTTCCTCCAACTAAGATAACTCTGATTTAAACATCAATGTCTTTGACTAAGAAGCCCTTGTTCTTAATCACTACATTGCATGCTACCTGTAAAACTTTAAAAATAAATGTATTTGCAAAATAAAAATGACATATCTTCATAATTTAGAGGAAACACAATAGGAAGAGATCATTGTTAGTGATTTTGGTTGACTTTATTTTGTAATGAATGAATGAGATTAAGATTTTAGAAGCTCATATCAAGTTATCAGACATGCCAGCTGACAGGAACAAAGAGGGGGAAAAAAAAGCCAATGGCAGAAAAAGATGCCGAAGTGATCCAGATACTGGGGTTTATCTAACAAAGATTTGAAATAACAGTAATTTATATGTTAATAGAAACAGATGATGAAACATAGAATTGAAATCTATGAATGAAAACAAATGGAAAGTCCAGACCTGAAAAAAATGCAAATATTAAAATTAAGAACTCAATAATTAGGAATAATAGAAGACTAATCACACCAGAAAAGGAAAGTACTGCATTTGGAAGAAAAGTCAGTAGAAAACACCCAGCCTTAAGCACAGAGTGGAAAAATAAGGATAGACTATACAAAAATGAGCAGAAGAGACATATGGAGTTTGGTATAATGATCTGTCTTGCATCTAATAGGAGTTTAGAAGGAATTTAGAAGGAGAGAAGGGATGCAGTAAAAACTATATTTTAAGAGTTAGAATGTTCCACAACATTAAAAATATCAAGACACAGATTAAAAACACCATTAATTCTAAGAAGGTTAAGTAAATAGAATACCACACCTAGGCATATCATCATAAAATTTATGGAAACATAACAAGGCTGACAGCTGCATTTTCGAAAGAAAAAACTGGAAGCCAAAAGAAAATGAAATGGCATCTTTAAAGTGCTGAAAAATTACTAATCCAGAATTCTATGTGCAGACAAGATAGTCTGAAAAAATTAAGGCATAAATAAAAAAAATGTTCTCAGGCAAAAATCTGAGAGAATGCTAGTAGACCTGCATTATAAGAAATAGTAAAACAGTTTTTAGAGAAGTGGAAAATGTCCTCATATGGAAGCAAGAAAATTTAGAAAGAAATAAAGAATACTGGAAAAGGTAAAAATATGGTTAAATGTAAATAAATATGGAATACACAAAACAAGTATTTGTTTTTGTTTTAAAATACATGTTATATTATTATAAAAGATATGCTATTTTATGTAATAATATATCATATACATAATATTGAAATAGCTCCAAAGACGGAAGGAATAAATGGAGTAAAATATTCTATCATCCTTGTATCATTTGATAAGAGTAAAAGTACTAATAATTAGTAGACTCTAATAAGTAAGCATACATAATATAACTTCCAGTGTAACCACAAAAAAATGATAGTTTAATGCATAACTGAGAGATCAGAAAAACTTTCTATAAAAGACCAGAGTACAATTATTTTCAGATTTGTATGCCACTCAACGTACAATGATGAGTGCCTTGATATTGTAGTGCAAAAGCAGCCACAGATAATGTGCGAACAAATGGAGAAACAGAAACGACAGAGAAGTGAACCTGATATTTTGCACTTCTCTGCCCATGGCATCAGTTGATTCTTAAGCTCTGCAGGTCAGAAGGCTTAGAAACCGATCAGAAAGAGACTAAGAGATAAAAAAGCAAGAGTACATTTAGCAGTTTTAAAGTTTAGAGTATGTTAGGATATAGAGGACCAGGAAATCACACAATACAATGAGTGTGGCTAGATTTGGCCTATGGCAGGCCAGATTTAGCCATAGACCAAGGCAAAGGGGAGAAAGAGTAAGATGGTAGATATAACTTAGAGAATTTCAGTATTACATTGACTGTAAATGGTATTTATTTTGTTTAAATTTAAATACTAAGATAGTAGATTGTATTTAAAAAAGAAACTATTAAGTGATACACCTTATGTATAAGGCCCAGAAAAGTTAAAAGTAAAATGATGGAAAATCATCCCATGCAAACACTAACAAAAAGAAAACTTGTAAAACTATACTAGTAACAGATGATGGAGATTTTAAGGCAAAAAGTATTACTAAAAATAAAGACGGACATTTTAAATGATGAAAGATTCAATCCAGCAAGAATTTATATTTCTAAAGTTGTATTCTTAGCCTTCAAACATGTAAAACAAAACTGAAAGAACTGAAAAGAGAATAGATAAAATCAGGATCTTAAAATAATTTAACATACCTATTTCAATAACTGATACAACAAACAGAAAATAATCGATAGACATATAAAAGTTTAAAACAATATCACCTAATTTTACTATGAGTGGGCATGTGTGTGTGCATGGAAAATGTACTGTTAGGACACAGCACCTACTACCTGCATTATACATATTCTATGGAAGTGCACATGGAACACTAAACAAAATTATATATAGCTGTACTGTAAAGGAAGTCACAATGAATTGTACAAGCATTAAATTATACAGATAATCTGGTCTTGGTGAAATGAAGTTAGAAATCATTAACAAAAATATGATGAGAAAATCCCTAAAATGATTAGAAAATAAGCAGAACATTTCTAAATAAGCCATGTGTTAAAGGAGAAATCATGATACAAAGTAGAAAATATTTTAAAATAAAGGATCATAAAAATGACATCAAAATATGTGGGATACAGCTAATATAGTACTCAAAGGAAATTTATACTCTTAAATGCATATTTTAAAAGAGAAGAAAGTCTGAGAAATAATTATATAGGAATCCATCTCAAGAAGTCAGGAAAAAAAAAAAAAAACCCAGCAAATTAAACTCAAGTAATGTAGAAGGAAAAATAAAATCCAGGAAAGAACAGAAATGAATGAAATTGAAAACACATATATACCAAAGAAAACAAGATCTAATAATAGTGATGAATATCTGGTAAGACTCAAAAAGAAAACAAAAGATAAAAAAAGAAAATCAATATCAAGATTCCACAGCCATTAAAAAAGATATGCTGTTATGTACAACTTTATGCCAATTAATTTGAAAATTTGGATGGACTACATAAACCTATACAGGTGAAAATAGGAAAAGTGAATAGCCTATTTTCTATTAAAGAAATTTAATCTGTAATAATTTTTGTGGCACCTCCACCAAAAGAAAACCTGTCCACAAAGAAAACTCCAGGCTGAGAAGGACTCACTAATAAAATCTTCCAAACATTTTAGTAAGATACATTAAAATCTTAAATATAACTTCCCAAGAATAGAGAAATAAGGGAAAACATCCAATTCACTTTATGAAGCCCATGTAACATTGATACCAAACCCTCTCCAGGGCATTAGAAAAATTAAAGTCCACTTTATCTCATGTCATAGATGCAGGAATCCTCAAGAATATTAGAAAATTGATATCAATATATATCACAACAAATTTAGGTTTATTCTGTGAATGAAATGCTGCTTTAACCTTCATTCATGGCATTACTATGAAAAGAGAAAAACTAATGCTTGATAGATGCTGCAAAATCATTGGTTAAAATCCAGTTATCTATTTGTGACAAAAACAAATCCTTTAGGAAGTTAGGATTCATTGGGGACTTTCTTAATCTACAAAAAACTTACAAGAAACAGCACACTTCATGGTAAAATGATAAAAGCTTTCCTCCTACAATTGAGAAGGGGATAACAATGCCTGGTATCACTATTTCTACTCAGTACTTTACTGTAGGTCCTACCCAGTGCCACCAGCCAGCCCTTAGAAACGGAAATATCTGTAAGGCATAATAAATACCTTTAGGGCATAACATCTGGATTCCTGATGTTACTATTCGCACATCTACCAGCAACGCTGTTCTCCTCTTTAACAGGGACTCCTTTACACTGACTTTGGCTTCTCTATGGCTTTAAATGTTACATGTCTTCTACTTGATTTTCTTTTTGATATCACTTCATCTATGCTACCAATATCTCACTCTCTTCATGTGTTTCATAAATAAACTCATTTGAAAAGAAATAATTTGTAGTCACATTGGAAAACCTGGGCATTATCTTGAAAGGTCGAACATATGCATGCCATACAACTCAGCAATTTCACTCCTAGGCACGTCCTGGAGAAAATCTAGTACCTATGTACTATTAGCCTATGGCAGCCCACAGATCTTGGTGAGGTTTTTTTTTTTTTTCTATCATAAAAAAGGAGAGTTTTTGACTAGAATAGACTAATAAATTGTGGAGGATGAAATAATAAAATATTACATGGTGGTGAAAATAACTAAAACATAACACATAACTACTTGGATGAATTGTGGATGCTTAATATTGAGTGATTACATATTTGAGCCAACATTTTTAAAAATTAAGGGAATAGGGAGAGGATGTGGCTCAAGTGGTTGAACACCTGCTTCCCACATGGAGGGGAGTCCCAGGTTCAGTTCCCGGTGCCTCCTGAAAAAACCAAAAACAAACAACAAGCAAAACAAATGAGAAAACCAACTCAGGGAAGCTAAGGTGGCTCAAGGGCTGAGCACTGGCTTCCCATACAAGGCCCCAGCTTCAATCCCAGCCTCTGGTATTTCAAAAAAAAAAAAAAAAAATTAAGGGAATGAAAAGCAAAATTTAGGGGAGTGGTTAGTATTGAGGCAGGGCAGGAAGCAGGGTAGTGGAATGAGAGAGATATATGAACAGAGGCAGACAACATTCTGTTCTTGGTTGGATGATGTTTCATGGGTGTTCATTTTATTATTATTTTATAACATGCATACATTATGCATATATATTCTTTTGTGTATACCAAGTCTTTTATTATATATGATAATACATGGGAGAAAAAAAAAGACTAGCAGTGGTAAATGATGATTCCTTTGCTATAGAGAAGCAACAGTGTTCCATGAGTAATCAGGTGCTTTGTCTTATTGTATCTAATAGGTAAGGGTCATTTAAAATGTTTAGTATCTACTGTTTATTTCTTTTGCTGATGGTACAAAGACACAGATGAAAAGACAGAAAAGGGAGAAGAGTTGGTCGAGCTCTTGGGCAAGCCTCTAACATCAGATCACCTCATAGGCTACTGGTCACACTATGGATTGGTTTCCTTTGGGTCAGGCATTGAACCCTGCTCCATTCAGCTGTGATTCAGTCTCATGCACTGAGTTTTAAAAGTCCTGTGGATGTGACAGGCATTCTGTGGATTCCATAGAAGAGAGAGTGTGATCAACTAGCAGCTTGTTTGGTCTAGTCAGGACAAGAAATGAATTCATCTAGCAAATACCAAGGTAAAAGTTCTAAACAGGCTGCCCTTTTCACCAGGGAGCAATCTGGATCTCAACATAATGTTTCTTGTATTTTAGAAATTCCACTCACTTTCACAACATTGCTTGTAAATAAAAAAGTTTTCTGGCTTTAAAATTTAATAGTATCTGAAAGTTAGGGTTATGTAACATTAACGTAATGTTAATTTTTTTTTCAGACTGTTCTAAATAGGTTAATCAACAACAGCACTTGGTAACTTGCATTGATCAAAATCCTAGAACTGTGTTTAGGGTAAAATGACTCATATGTGACTAAATGAGGTTGACTCTAAAGCTTCATTTATTTAAAATTTAATAGAATTTATTTTTTTGAAAAAGTAATTTAAGGGAATCATTTGGCACTGCTTTTGCATAGCAAATTATCTTTTGTGTTATGGATTCTGTATTGTCTAAAGAAAACACCTTCAAAATAGTATGGACTAAAATAATTCATTTTTCTTATGTTTATATTCTAATTTTCTTCTTTATTGTGTGTGTAAAAAGAAATAAAATAGAGTTACTAAGGTTAAGGGATTTAATATCGAGTTGGGAAGTCATTCTGGAGGTTACTCTTTATTTTTTTTATTCATTTTTAAAAATAATATTACATTAAAAAAATATGAAGTCCCATTCAACCCCACCGCCCCCACCCTCCACTCCCCCCACAGCAACACTCTCTCCCATCATCATGACACATCCATTGCACCTGGTAAGTACATCTCTGGGCATCGCTGCATCCCATAGTCAATGGTCCACATCATAGCCCACACTCTCCCATGTTCCATCCAGTGGGCCCTGGGGGGATCTACAATGTCCCGTAGTTGTCTGTGAAGCATCACCCAGGACAACTCCAAGTCCCGAAAACGCCTGCCCATCTCATCTCTTCCTCCCATTCCCCGCACCCAGCAGCCACCATGGCCACCCTTCCCACACCAATGCCACATTTTCTTTGTGGACATTGGATTGGTTGTGTCCATTGCACATCTATGTCAAGAACGGGCTTAGATTCCACATGGATACTGGATGCAATCCTCCTGCTTTCAGCTGTAGGCACTCTAGGCTCCACGCTGTGGTGGTTGACATTCTTCAACTTCATGTTAGCTGAGTGGGGTAAGTCCAATAAATTAGAGTGTAGGATTTGAAGTCTGTTGAGGTTCAGGGCGTGGCTATCATATTATCAGTCCAGAGATTCGAATCCCCTCAATATATCTTAAACCCCAACACCAACTACAATTCCAGTAAAGTAGCATGAAAGTCTTGTGAAAAGAGATCCCATCTGAGTCCAGTTCCATCATGCATAAACACCAGCTCCAAAGAAGGGCCATCTGACATGGCAGTGAACCCCATCTGCCATGACCATAGAACCCGTGGGTCTCTTTAGCCCTCAAAAGAACCAGTAGCTGGAGTTGTATCTACTTTATCTGTCTCTGAGACTCTGCTCAGGTGTGCATAAGGGCAATCCTTCTGACAACCTCCAGACTCTTTTTTAGAGACTCATAGCCATATAAACTCATTTCTCCTTTCCATTTCCCCCTTACATTAGGTCAAACAGCATTTTAAAGTCATGTTATTATATGTAGACAGGGATATTCTGCTGATCCGCATTGAACCTTTAATTCAAGGTCATTTTCTAGTTGCATCTTCAGCTGGTATTTGGTAGTGATCCCTCGGTGCCAGGGAGGCTCATCCCCGGGTGTCATATCCCATGGTGGGGGGGAATGCACTGCATCTACATGCTGAGTTTGGCTTTGAGACTGGTCACATTTGAGTAACATGAAGGCTGTCAGGAGGAAACTCCCAGGCACAATGCTGCCCTAGGCCTTGTTCTTATTTCAGGCATATAGGCTCAGAAGCATAGTCATTAGTATCAGGAGTCCACTGTTGGACCCTCATTCCTTCCTGGTTCTTACCATTGCACCTGGGGGACTGCCGCTGCTCCCCTAGGGACCATGACAGAGCCCCCCCGGCCAGTAACCCAGTACCCCCCCCCAGCTGTTGTTTTTAATTGTTTCCACTATGAATATATCCAAACATTACCATGCACCCTGGACATATGCCCTGTATAACTCCCTGTCAACCATATATAGCCTGTCAATAACATCCCATACCAGTATTCCTCTGCCACCATTGTTGAACCACTCTGTGATCCAAAACTTCCTGTAAAGTGAATCCCAATATAATGTCAGGTTCCCTTACTAGTAAAATGGAATGATCTTAGCCAGATATCACAAACCGTCAAAGTATGTGAAGTCTCAAACAACAATATTCCTCAAAAACCTAAGGACATCCAGACACCATAAACAAACCACAAGATAAGGAATTCAACAAACCAACTATCCTGAAAGATACATATATATTTTTTCAACGACTTATTTATTTGTTTTTACTTATTTCTCTCCCATTCTCCCCGGGTCCCCCGTTGTCTGTTCTCTGTGTCCATTTGCTGTGTGCTCTTCTGTGACTGCTTCTATCCTTATCAGCGGCACTGGGAATCTCTGTTTCTTTTGGCTGTGTCATCTCTCTGTGTGTGCAGCACCATTCTTGGGCAGGTTTCATTTTCTTTCCTGCTGGGCACTCTCATTATGGGGTGCACTTTTTGCACATGGGGCTCCCCTACGTGGGGGACACCCCTGCATGGCAGGGCACTCCTTGAGCGCATCAGCACTGCACATGGGCCAGCTCCACACGGGTCAAGGAAGCCCGGGGTTTGAACCGGGGACCTCCCATGTGGTAAGCGGACGCCCTATCAACTGGGCCAAGTCCGCTTCCCCTATCCTGAAGGATATTTGGAGTCAACTTACAGTAATCTTTTTCTTGAAAAACTCTTGCCCAAATTGTCCTAAATGACTTTGCAATGAAAGACATAGGTCATTATGTTTTTGCCATAACCTACAAAATTGCATGGGACAGAGTGTAAACTACAATGTAAACTATAATTCATGCTTAGTGACAATGCTCCAAAATGTGTTCATCAATTTTAACGAATGTACCACCCTAATGAAGGATGTTGTTAATGTGGGAAAATATAGGAGGGGTAGGGAGTGGGGCATATGGCTCTATTTTTTATGTAACATTTATGTAATCTAAGTATCTTTAAAAAATAAAAAATATATTAAAAAAACAAATAACTCTAGCCTGAAAATGCCAAGTTGGGACACAATTTGGGTTGCCACCTGAATCTGTGCTTCCTAAATTGCAATCCTAAGACCTCAAATAAAGGTCTTGTTGCCTTGTAGCTTAGTTTGTTATTTCTCTGTGGACATATGTACTGGATTTTATGTATTCTGGGGTTTACAGATAAGTAAAAGCATTGCTATTCAGGACAGTGTCAATAGCTCAAATAAATGCTTTGTTTCTCAAAGTCTATATACTCTTTATTTTAGTGTACCAAGAATAAAGAAAAAGCCACGTAAGTGCTCAAAATGCCCTGGATAGAATTAAACTTTTGGAATTTTAAAATCTCAAGCTTCAATGTCCTTAATTGGTAACATTTATAACTTGGAAAAATATTTTCACCTCAGCTGGTTTCAACCTGTATTTTGAGATATTGCAAGATCAATACTTCAAGACATTGTAGATAGGATTTAAAATCCTCAGTGTAGATCACTGCTAAAAGATGTGAGTACTTTAAAACATTATTGCAAAATGTGGCTTTTGGTTTTTACCTGAAAATGTTTAGAGTTTACTATAAGAAGAAATACACAGTGTATCAATATGAGGCTTAAGCTAGGATCAGCTCTGCAAAACATCAACCATTCCAGCTCAAGAGTGATGTATGGCTTTAGTTTAGAATTCTGCCACCAATGAAGCAAAACATTAGCTCTGTAATACAAACTCTGAAGTGCACAACCTATCTCAGTATGGGGGAAATAAAGACATTGTGGCTCTCCACAAGGATGTCTTAAAATTTTCTGGTGTGTTTGTATGCTAAATTGCCTTCTTTTCTGTAACACTACTGTGCTCAGCAGCCAAGGCAGGGCTATATCCTCAAGAAATCTAAGGGCAAACTTTAAAAATATAGCCACAAAGCTTCACTTATCCCACTCTGTATTAATCCTGTGATTAAGAAAAACTATTTTCTTTTAGGGTCAGAAGAGATCTTTCACTGTGAAACAGCTCTTTTTGTGAAAGTTCACGTCTTTTGAGTCCTTTTTTGTACTACTGTTTTGTGATTTTGTGAAAACACCTAGGACAAAAAGATCTTTGATTTTTAGACTGGCCTAGAATGATGATAGTATATGCACACTTGAAGTGTAAATATATTTAAGTAAAAGGACTGACCTGACTTTCCTGGTACTACTCCTAAGGTCAATCATCCTAGGCTAGGATCTGTTAATGATGCTATGACAAGCCCAGCCACATCCATCTCTGATGTTGTCCCTTATGGTAATAAACAAGATCAGATTATCACCAGGGATCCCTTCCATATCTTCCAATAACAAAGTCTGGATATGAATCTGAGTCCCTGTTTGATATTGTGCCATGTAAGCACACATGCATATAATTGGACTCATGCTTACTAGAACCAGACTGAAGCAATTTGCCGGGAATTATTTACCAGCTTTCTAATATCCCGATAAAGCAAAGTGAATAATAGAGACATTCCAAAGTCTGGTGGCTCATGATAAAATGAACCAAGTTGCTTAGGGACCTTTTAACAAAAATGTTTATGTATTTTAAAAGAGTTATTTAGTGATAGCATCATCAAGACATAGGAAAAACTACAAAAACTGTAAAAGTTAATAAAGTCACCTTAAATGAAATCCCTAACATAGCAAACCCATATAAATCAAATGAAAATGATTATATAGCAGAACCAATGGTAGCATGTATCCTGGGACATATTTACTAGGAAGGAAAAAAGCAATAAGAATTTTCTTGCTTTGACTTTATTTATTTATTTATTTATTTTTTATTGACTTTGTAATAATATTACATTAAAAATATATATATATGAGGTCCCATTCAACCCCACCATCCCCACCCCACCTCTCCCCCCCCCCCCCAGCAACACTCATTCCCATCATCATGAAACATCCATTGCATTTGGCAAGTACATCTTTGGGCACCTCTGCACCTCATAGTCAATGGTCCACATCATGGCCCATACTCTCCCCCATTCCATCCAGTGGGCCCTGTGAGGATTTACACTGTCCGGTGATTGCCCCTGAAGCACCATCCAGGGCAGCTCCATGTCCCAAAGACGCCTCCACCTCTCATCTCTTCCTGCCTTTCCCCATACCCATCAGCCACCATGTCCACTTTTCCCCATCCAATGCCACCTCTTCTATGTGGACATTGGATTGGTTGTGTCCATTGCACCTCTATGTCGAGAGGAGGCTCAGATTCCACATGGATGCTGGATGCAATCCTCCCACTTTCAGTTGTAATCACTGTAGGCTCCATGGTGTGGTGGTTGTCCTTCTTCAACTCCATCTTAGCTGAGTGTGGTGAGTCCAAAAAATCAGATTGTAGGTGCTGGAGTCTGTTGAGGCTCAGGGCCTGGCTATCACATTGTCAGTCCAGAGTTATATTTAAATAGATGAAAAATTTAATGAGGAAGTCGTGCCTGTGCTCTCCTTTTTGGTACTTATCAAATAGTATCATGCTCCAAACAGGAAAATGATTTTTCTGGTGTAACACAGTAAGTACTAAAAATGACTTCCTCATTCATTCATTTGATTGCTTTCGCCTGGTTCTCCAGTTGCCTGTTCATGAAAGAAAGCTGATGCAGCTTAAGAACAGGGAACAAAAGAAAAGCTAACTGGATCATGTGGGACTGAATTCATGATTTAAACTCAAAACCATATGTCACCTTTATTAAAATGTATTAATAAAATTGATTTGTTTGAAAAGACAAAACAAAAACCCATAGATCCCAAGTAAGTGACTGTATTAGTCTGCCAAAGGGGTGCTGATGCAAAGTACCAGAAATCTGTTGGTTTTTATAAAGTATATTCATTAAGGGTAGAAACTTATAGCTAAAGAGTCCACCTCAAGGTACCATAAGAAGCACTTTCTCACCCAAAGCATTTGCCACCTGTTGAGCAAGATGGCAGGTGATGTCTGCAAGGGTTCAGCCTTCCTCCTTCCTCTTAAGGCTCTGTGGTCCCAGGTTCTTCTGATAACAGCTGTTGGCTGGGGTAAGTCTTGTCTCTCTCTCTCCCCGGGTTTTGTTTCTCTCTGGGCTTAGCTGCTCTGTTCTCCCCACAAGGTCAGCTGTAACTATCAGGCTCTCTCTCTTCCTGGGGCCTCTGCTGTGTTTATGGAGCTATCTCTATTCTTCTGTGATCTTCTCCTGTGTGTTTACTTTCCGGGGCTCCAGTATCAAAACTCCAACTTTCTCCTCTGTGAGTCCCTGAGGTGGGGATTCAATGTCCTACTGACATGGCCAAATCAAATCCCTAATCAGAATTTAAGCAAATAAAAATGAAACCTCTGAATTTAATATGATCTAATATGCCCAGCGGAACAGACCAGTTTACAAACATAATCTAATATCTATTTTTGGAATTCATAAACAATGCCAAACTCCTACAGTGACTGAAGCTTTGCTGAAAGCTTGATTGGATTTCTGTTGAATTGCTTCAAGGGCAGTATGACTGCTGCCAACCTCCTCTGACGCACATTATGTGATTATTTGACTGGTTATCCTTAGAAAATGAAAGAAGAGGAAGCTTTCATTTTCTGAGAGGCAGGCACCTTACACATTTTACCTCAATTCTAGGATTTGGCCAATAATATTCTGATTTTTATTAATGAAAAAAATAAGGTATAGAGAGTTAAAGAAATTTGTCAAAGGTTAAGCTTCTGGTAAGTTACAAGGCTGGGAATTAAACCTCTGTCTGTCTCCAAAGTTGACATTTCTTTCTAGACTAAGAATGCCAATAGAATCACCTGTGGAGATTTAAAATATACACATGCCTGATAATATCTTTTATGGATCTGGTGTTGGGAATAGGAAGGCAATTGATAAAATTTAAATATGAACTATAGATTAAATAATATTAATGTATCAATATTAAATTTCCTGACTTTTGTGACTATACAGTGGTTATATAAAATAATTTCCTTTGTTCATAGTAAATACACACTTAAAATACTTATTTATATAGCTAACTAGACAGGGACAATGATGACACAAAAGGGGACAAAATGTAAACTGCAATTCAGGGTGTAGCACATTGTATTTTGCAAAAGTACTGAAAAAATATCACCTATTCCCATAGCTCTTTTAATGGTCAGAGGGATGGGGTCTATATTCCCTCTCCTGAATTTCGGAATGGCATGTCTATGACAGATGTGACTCTTTGTGACTTTTGAGGCTGGTTAATGAAAGACAATACAGCTTCTACCTGGTTCTCTTGGGACACTCACTCTTGGAACCCTGTAACCATATTCAGATGATGCCCAAGCAGCCCAGGTAGAAGCCCATGTGGAGAGGCCCACGTGGAAAGGAACTGAGATCCATCTCTCTCAGACCTAGTCCAGCACTAACTTGACAGCTAGTTCTAAATTGGAGGCAGCCACTTTGGAGTTAGATCCTCCAAGGCCCCAGAGGAGCCAGTACTGCCTCTGATACTGCATGGAGCAGAGGTGAGCCATCTTCATTGAGATGTGTCCAAATTGTATGCTTGTGAGTTAAAAAAAGAAGTGTTGTTATTTTAGGTTATTAACTTTTGAAGTACTTGCTATGTGGTAATAGATAACTAGAACTCTGTATAGTATATGACAGTTCTTTGTAGCTTTTGTAACTATTCTTGGAGCTTTACTGGAAGTTTGGAATTATATCAAAATGAAAAGTAAAAGGAGTACCTATGCCGACTCTTAAAAATCTAATATAGTGTATTAGTGCATGTGGGCATGTGTATTTTGAAACAACAAAACAAAAAGACTTCTGAGGAGATTGTGATGTGCATCCTTAGTTATATCATGGGCCTAGTTGAAAAAGAACAAATTAGTGACTATTTAAAGAAAATGTAAGTTTCAATACTATGTCAAATAAAATTGTGCCAAAATACTGTTAAAATTTTAAAAATAGGGAAGTAGATGGAGCCCAAGTGATCGGACTTCCGTCTACCATATGGCAGGTCCATGATTCAGTTCCCAGTGTTCCTAAAGAAGACAGTGAGCTGGTGCAATGGGCAGACACAGCAGGCTGATACAACAAGATGATGCAATAAGAGACACAAGGAGAGAAACATAATGAGAGACACAACAAAGCAGGGAATGGAGGTTCCTGGTGCCTCCTAAAGATGAGCAAGGTGAGCTGGCATGCCAGGCAGGTATGGCAAGCTGATGCAACAAGATAACACAACAAGAGACACAGGAAGAAAAAATATAATGAGAGTCACAACAAAGAAGGGAACAGAGGTGTCTCAAGCAATTAGGCACCTCCCTCCCACATTGAAGGTCCTGGGTTCAGTTCCCAGTGCCTCCTAAAGAAACAAGGAAGATGAACAGACACAGCAAACAATGAGGGGGTGGAGAGAAATAAATACATAAAATAAATCTTAAAAAAAAAACTGAAAATATTTTTAAAAATAAAAAATATGTATAGATGGTTGAATTTTTTAAATTACCTGAATCCAATTACCTATATGATATTCCCTTAATTATTTTGAGGTTTGAGGACATTCTAATGTGGTTTTTTAGGTTCTTTCTAAGCTATGTCTTTTTTGCATGGCTACCAGGGTGTGAGTATTTTTTTCTAGCATGAACTTGACCCATTGAATACCTGTATGGAGAGAGAATGGAGAATTTGGTTCACATTCTTATTACAGACCTGGCCCCTAAGGAAGATGATCAGCAATTCAAATTATTTCCAAGATGTGTGGGAAAACTTGGGACTTATCTGGATTAATGTAAATACACAACGGTTGGATTTCTAGAGTGGACCGAGATGTCCTTAAGGAAGTGGTAAGAAGGAGCAGAGGTAGTGTCTTTTTGCATCAGCGAAGGATCCCAATCAGTGGCTTATACAGAGATATAGGGTTCTTTGATGAAGAGACATGTTAGCACCCCACATAAGCAGACTAAGGCAGGAGTCTGAGAGTTGGGCAAGATGAGTGTGGGCTTAGTGGGTATGTTCACACCAAGCACTATACATTATAGACTCCAATCATCAGTAGGGGTTGGGATCTTAGTACACACTTAGATTTGTGCATCTCTAGTTTCAGGGTCTCTATTAGTTCCTCTCTTTTCTAATGACACAACAACCTACTCTATAATTGAAGACAAAATGTAAGAAAAAACCTAGATTCCTCTTTTTTTCCCCTTTCACTTCCAGATCAAATTCCCAAGTTCTCTTGGGAATTTTTCACTTAAATATATTTATTGTATTTCTTCTCTCAACTTTATCCCCTCCCTCATTGCCCTAGTTCGGGCCCTGTACTATTGCAGTGGCTCCTCATTGGTCTCTTGGCCTCAAGTGCTGACACTCTCTATTTCACTCACTCATGGCTACCATGTCTAATACACAGTCTTGATCAAAGTTTCTCAGTGTTTTCCATCATGTGCAGATTCAAGTCTTTTTCAGGAATTATGTGGCTCTTCATGATATGGCTCCTGCTCACCTTTCTAGTCTTACCTCCTGTCACTCCTGAATTTAATGTTTCATCACTACAAAACCACCTATATATTACTGAACACACTATGCTTTCTCACACTCCTATGCCCTTGGACAATTTGTTCTTTGCCAAGAATGCCCTCTCTCTATTCACATCCTACCTATGGGACAATTTCCTATTAATGCTTCAAGTCTCAATCCAAATACAACCTTTAATGTGAGGTCATCAGTGAGTTCCTGCAGCAGTTTGAATTTATCTCTATCATAGCCACTATCATAATCCTTTAGCATTCAATATATGTTTATTGAGTATTATGATGGTCAGGCTAATGTGTCACCTGGCCAGGTAATTGTGTCCAGTTTTTTGGTGAAGCAAGCACTGGGCTAATTGTAATACAAGGACATTGATGGGCTTTAGTCATCATTGCATTTATTGCATCAATGGCTGCTTACATCTATGATCAACCAGGGAGACTGCCATCAGCAATGAGTGATGTTTTATTCCATTAGTTGAATGTCTTAAATGGGGAAGCGATTTCAGCATTCAAAGAGAATTTCCCAGCTCCTCTTTGGACAGCCAGTGTCTCCTGGAAACTCATCAAGGACCTTCACTAGACTTTCATCAGAGCCCCTGGTTTGCAGCCTGCCTGTGGAACCTGGATTTATGCATTCCCATGGATACATGAGAGGCTCTTATAAAATCACATACTATTTACAGATGTCACTTGTTGATTCTGTTCTCCAGATCCCTGACTAATACAAGTATGTACTGTGTTCCCAGCAGTATTTTAGACACTGGGGATGAGAATTAAATAAAACATATAAATGTTTGGGATCTTGAGAATCTTAATTATATTACAATTGTTAATTTACACTTTGTTTCCCTACCAGCCGGTAAACAACTTGAGAGCTATGTGCTTATAGTTTAATTATCTTTGTCTCACTTGAATCTAGCACAGTGGCTCAAAGTAGGAACTGAACAACTATTTATAACTATTTGATGAATAATCTTATATAAATTTCCAAAGGAAAAACTGAATTGAGCAATGTAGTAGATGGGAAAGACCAGATTGCTTTCCAAAAATCCTTGTTTCACTTTTTCCTTTTAACATGAAGTGAAGTAATCCAATGATTTTTTGCCCTAAAGAAATCTCCATATGATATTTTTCTCTTCTTTCTTTGAATTTCTATTATTTTATATCCTATCCTGAGTATTTCAGGTATGATGCCATTTCTAGGAAGAACCATCCTTTCTAAGCAGAGATGCTCCCAGGAGATTTGCGAAAGAATCAAGATCATGTTTGGGTATTCCAAAGCATGGTGGAACTCTTCTTATCCCAGGCAAGCCCTCCTTTAGAGGCTTGGTACACTGCTTTCCCCACAGACAAACTTTCTTTCAGGGAAGGCTCAGATATAGTGCTCTCAGTTGACTATTTATACTTCAGTAGGAGTATTTGAAGTATATTACCTCTCCACTAGAATTTCCTTGACTTTAGTAGGCAAATGGAAAGTTGTGATTTCTAGGAGAATTTTAACCGATAAGATATAAGTACTTGGTGATAGGAATTCCCCCTATCTCCCTGAAATAAGAGGAGAATGTATTAATAAATGCTTATGTACACATTCTTATGACCTGTTTGCTGTCCTTTAAAATATTTGCTTTCAGTGGTCACTCTTGGCAATTTCAAATATGAGTTTAGGGTACTAAAAAAAAATGAGGAAATGAAAAAGCATGCTACGTTTCTACCCTGAAACACAACAGACGTACATCCACATAGATTAGAAGTTTGAATAGAGTCACAATGGAACAATTTGAGGAGAGATATGAGGCAGTGGCTGTGGAAACGGTTACAATAATGCTCTCTTTATAGAAAGAAATATACAGATTTGGTTTGCTGAAATGCTCCTAGCTATCTTTAGAGCAGAACTATTCTCTCCTTGAACAAAGCTACTATGGGCTTTTCCTTCAAAGTTTCAGGCTATAATGGTTCTATCCAGAGTGGAATTACTTGAAAGAAATGGCCATAAAGTACTTGCAGTTCTTTTATTTACTTTTGTTTACTAATGCAGTTCAATCCACTGAATATCAGCTTAAAAACAGAAACCATTATAGAGCTCCTACAATATAAAACAATAGCTACTAAAATTCTACCTATTATGCTCTTGATACTGTTTTATTTTTCTTGTGTTCAGAATATTTTTAAATTTTTTGAGTTCTCTAAGTTTTTTTGTCTGTATTTATTTATTTTTAATGTTACATAAAAAATAAATTAGGTCCCCATATATTCCCCACTCCCCTCACCCCACTCCTCCCATAACAACAACCTCCTCCATCATCATGGCACATTCATTGCACTTGGTGAATACATCTCTGAGCACTGCTGCACCACATGGTCAATGATCCACGTTATAGTTTACACTCTCCCCCAGTCTACCTAGTGGGCCATGGGAGGACGTACAAAGTCCAGTAACTGTCCCTGAAGTACCACCCAGGACAACTCCAAGTCCTGAAAATGCCCCACATCACATCTCTTCTTCCCACTCCCTACCCCCAGCAATCACCATGGCCACTTTCTCCACATCAATGCTACATTTACTTCCATTACTAATCACAATAGTTCCAGAAGAGAATATCAGTAAGTCCACTCTAATCCATACTCTATTTCTCCATTCTGTGGACCCTGGGATGGTTATGTCCACTCCACCTCTATATTGAGAGGGTGCTTAGATTCCACTTGGATGATGGATGCAATTCTCCTGCTTGCAGTTGTAGGCACTCTTGACTCCCTGGTGTGGTGGTTGACCTTCTTCACCTCCCTGTTAACTGACTGGGGTAAGTCCAATAAACCAGAATAAACCAGAGTTTTATTACAACTAAGCACATTGATTTCAAATATTGAAAAGTACATAAAAACATGTATTTTTCTGGACTCAGTGTGAGCAATTGTGCTGAGAAAGTTGGCGTGTTGCTTGGAATTGATTCATCTGAAGCAAGCGCCTTATAGTTTTACAGTTATTATACTGGATTAGATTTTAGATATTTAGTGCCAAATAACATAGTCTCTTTCCTACTATCAGGGAGTTTATAGGTAGAAGGAAGACATGAAAAAAACACATACAACAAAGGCTAACAAATAGATAATTAACCCCACTGTAATAAATGGCTATGAAGCTGTTGTGAGTGTATAAAGAGATTATAGTTGAAGACTCTAATTTATACTGAGAGTGCACGAACATGATCAGGGAAATCTCTTGCTTAAAACCCCTAAATGGCATACAGTCACTTCTAAAATCAAGGCTGAATTCTTTACTGGCATGACAAGACCCTTCAGGGCCTCGTTAGAGCCGACCTGTCCAATCCTCATTTGCAACCTCCTCCTTTTCTGTCCTACAGCTCAGTCTAGCTTCATAGTCTAAGCTCTTGTGGTTGTATTTGCTGTTCCACTGAATCTCCTTCTGGCTGGCTTCTTGATAGTCAGGCCTTAAAAGAATAGCATCTTTTCAGAAAGGCCTTCTCTGATTAGCCAACTGAAATAGCTCTTTGTTTGAGGTTCTTCATATATCTTAAGGTTATTTGAAATTGTTTTTGTGTCTTTTTTTTTAAACAAATCCATTTTCTTGGTACATATTAATGTAACATACAATTCATTCGAAGTGTACAATCAATGGTATTTGGTATAATCACATAGTTGTGCATTCATCACTTCAATCACGATTAGGGCATTTCTATAATAATAATAACAACAAACAAAAAACAGACAAGAAAATTCCTTACCTCTCAATCTCTGTATTTCCCCTGCTGCACATAGCTATTATTTCTGGCTATTTGCATACTTGTGTTTTCTGTCTCTCTCACTGGAAGTTCCATAACTCATGTTCTGCTAAGGAAGAGGCAGAAACTCTAAATGCTATGCAGAGGCAGCTTTATTCAATCAAATGAATTTCAGGTTATATCAAATGATTATAACAATGGAGCAATCACAGAAAAGAAGAGTAATTAATTAAAGACATAGTAAAGAATGAAAGTATATACAGCCACTCACCAAATCAGGGGTTATGTTTACAACATCTGAACTGAGCCCCTTTGCAGCTGATCATAGTCCCAGTTGGAAAAACAGTACCAGGCAGAGCGTCCCCTCCTGGGTGAGGCTCCAACTGGCAGTTTGGGGACCATCCCTTTTAAGGGGTTGTAAAACTCAGAACTTGAATGAGTCTTGCAAATCATGAGGAATGACCTCATTAAAAGTAACTGAATCCATCCGGTGAGGGGTTGCTAGCTTTCTGTAGGGGCTATGGTACACTGAACAGGAACATGAAGGTTTTCAGCTTTTAGTTTTACAGCGGATATAAATAGGATGTGCAAATATCATGTCTGATATTTAGTTCTTAAACATTTGTCTTTTGGGTACTGGATGATGGTGCTGCCTGCATAGCAATGTTACAATGTTTCAAAGGAAAAAGGACAATTTAATTATTCACAATTCTAGGTTAAAACAGCAGACACTGTTGATTAGAAAGCTTGTGAATTCACAAGTCTTAATAATAATTTTTTCTTATAATACATCACTCCACATCACTGACATCAGAACTCAGAATAGTGTTTGATGTGTGAAAGGTTATCCTACTCTATCTAGAACCATCTCTAAGTCATATGTGCTAAGTGTAGCCAAAACCAGTCTAGTACTTTCTTGAATTTTGCCTTCTACCTTGAATCAATAATTATCAATTAATATTTAACTTGCTGCACACATATGGCTATCTGGTAGAAGTCTCTCTTGAGCTTATGAGAGTTCTCCTTTTTTGAGAATTCCCTTTTCTTTTCCCCAAAAGGAAAACTAGTAATACCTATTTGATTTCATATGAAGAAGAACCTCCCATTGATACAACCTTCTTTGTTTTTTTGTGCCATAGAAAAGTCTATGCCCTGCTGATATGACTGTACTTCTCAGGCCCAGTCAACTTAAAGGCTGCCATAAGAGATTCTCAATTGTTAAAAACCTTACATTTTTTTTAATGCAAATGCCTGGGAAGACAAAGGTCTGTGGAGATGATGCAGGTTTGCATGATTTCACTTTGGTTTTGACTAGGAGGATGGAGGGGAGTCTGAGGTGGAGTGATGAATCACAAGATGCTGAAAGGATTTTCCATGTGAGAAATACATTTTCAAATATTAGGTATTCCAGCAACTGTACTTAGTTTCTCATTAGCTTTTTGCTTACAAAGACTTGGTTATGTAATAGAAACAAATTATTTTCCTTACCACACACAAAAAATAAAATCCGCTGTATTCATTTGCAAAAGGATTGCTGATGAAAAGTACCAGAGATGTGTTGGCTTTTATAATAGTGATTTATTTGGGGTAAAAGGCTACAGTTCTGAGGCTGCATAGTGTCCAAATTAAGGCACCATCAGAGTTGCTTTCTCTCCAAAGTCAGCTGCCGTGTGTTGAAGCAAGATGGCAGAAGGTCTCCACCTAGGTCTCTGCCTTCCCTCAAGAATCTACTGTCATCTCCTAGAGTTCAGCAGGAGGCAACTAGGCATACGGCCTGTCTCTTTCCGGGCCTCCTCTATTAGTCTTGGCTGCTCTGCTTTCTTCCTGAGTTAAACTGTAAGTGTGACATAGGCTCATCTCTCCCTGGGCCTTGGCACTTTGAGCCTCTTGGGGGCTTCTCTCTCTGCAGCTCAGCTATGGTGGAAACTGGAGACCTTTCACTCACATGGCAGGATCAAATATGGCAGCTCCCTTTTCCAGTGTCCATTTTTATCAGGCCCAGCAAGAAGTCAGAGACTCAACCTGAGTCACACCTCACTGCAGTAGTCCAATTGAAAGGGTCTCACACCTATAGGAATGGATTAGTTCACAAATATAATCTTTTGTTTTTGGGGGTTCATAAAATAACTTCAAAACTGCTACATCTGCATTCTACCTACAAATTTGCTTGGCATTGACAGATATTCTCCTCTTCCCCATTAAATGAGATTTTACCAGTAACAGTTGAGGGCATATTAAGGAGAAGTGGGGTACAGTGGGGTTCCCACTCCTTCCTTCTACAGATAATATTCCTCTCCTATCGACTATTTGATAAGTTATGTTCAGCTAAAGAAAAATGTCTTATAGCTAGCAATTCTGACTCACCAAATTGCAAAAGGGATGCATTATTCTTTCTCTGTATTTATAAGAAAAGCGAGTGATTGACAGAATGTTTTTGATTGCTGTGATACTGGGCAGATGTAGGAAATCCTTGTCAAATTTCCCCATATAAACAAACAAAAATTCATCACCTTTCAATCTTTCTATGCTGTACATAGCTGCTATTTCTGGCTATTCTGGCACATTTATTTTATTTTTTTGTTTGTCTGCTTTTTGTTTATTATTATTATTATTATTGAAATAATGAAAATGCCCTAATAATGATTGAGGTAATGTGCTTATACCAAATATCATTGATTGTACACTTCGGATGGACTATATGCTTTTTTACTATGTATCAATAAAATTGATTTCTTTTTTAAAACATTCCCCATATAAAAATTACAAATAAAATATAACAACAAAAATAACAAACCCATAAATATATACCTGAGCTCCAAAAAAAGGGAAATCATCAGATTAATAAATGAGGAGGGAATTCAGAATTAGTGCAGTGAGTTAGATAAGACCTGAGGGCCCTAGAACTAGAAGTGGTCCCTGTGTATGCAGTTAGAGATGAGCTGCTACCCACTTGACTCAGGAGACCAAGATGAAAAATTAGCAAAAAATTAGTCCCATGCTTAGGAAACCCACAGGACCCTGGGAAGAAGAAAACTCAAAATTGCTCTGTAGAGATTCTTCCACAACTCAGAGAACATTGGACTGCCTCACATAATATAATAAGCTCCTCTTCTACATATAGATAAAAATTATAAATTATAAAAAGCAAATGATTATGAACAAGAGTCATATAATGCAATAAATGGGAGAATTTGCATGCAGAATGTTTAGTGGTAATCTTACCTTTCACTTTTTATTTCATTTATTTGCATATTCTTTTTTATTTTCTTTGTCAGTCTAGCTAAGGATTTGTTGATATTGTTGATCTTCTCAAAGAACCAAGTTTAGGTTTTATTAATTCTATTGTTTTGCTGTTGTTCTCAATTTCATTTATTTCTGCTCTGATCTTTATTATTTCTTTCCTTTGGCTTTGATTTGGGATTAGTCTGCTGTTCTTTTTCTACAGGGGTGAAGTTAGGTCTTCAATTTTATCTCTTCTTTTTTGATATAAGCATTGTGGGCTATAAATTTCCCTGTCAGCACTGCCTTTGCTGTAGCCAATAGGTTTAGATATGTGGTGTTCTTGTTTTCATTCATCTCTATTTCTATTCTATTCATTTCTATTCATCTCTATATATTTACTGATTGCTTCGCACTTTCTTTTTTGACCCACTGATTATTTAAGAGTGTGTTATTTAATATCCACATATTTGTGAATTTTCCCTTTTTCTGTCCATTATTGATTTCCAGCTTTATTCCATTAAAATCAGAGAAAGTGCTTTGTGTAATTTCAATGTTTTAATATTTATTGAGACTTGTCTTATGACCCAACATCTGGTCTATCCTGGAGAAGGATCCATGAGGACTCGAAAAGAATGTATATCCAGCTGTTTTGGGGTGTAATGCTCTATAAATGCCTGTTAGGTCTAATTCATTTATCATATTATTCAAGCTGTTTCCTTATTCATCTTCTGTACAGATGTTCTATCCTATAGTGAGAGTGGCATATTGAAATCTTCAACTGTTATTGTAGAGATGTCTATTTCTCCCTTCAGTTTTGCCAGTATCTGCCTCATGTATCTTGGAGTACCCAGGTTAGGTGCATAAGTATTTGTTATAGTTACTTCTTCTATTCTGGTGAATCACCCCTTTTATTAATATATTTTGACTTTCTTTATCTCTTATAACAGTTTTACACTTAAAATCTCTTTTGTCTACTATTAGTATCACTACTAAAGATCTTTTTTAGTTATTATTTGCAAAGAATATCTTTTTCCAACTTTTTACTTTCAATCTGATTGTGTTGTTACACCTGAGATGAGTCTCTTGTAGACAGCAAATGGATGGCTCATATTTTTTTACCCAATCTGTCAGTCTATTTCTTTTGATTAGGGAATTCAATCCATTAACATTCAATGTTATTACTGTAGTGGCGTTGCTTACTATGTCCATTTTATCCTTTGACATTCCATTGCCATATCTTACTATTGTCTGTCTTTAAATTACCCTTACTACTAATTATTTCTACATTCTTCTCCAAATCTCTCACCTTTGTTTTTCCTTTCAGGCTGTAGCACACCCTTTAGTATCTCTTGTAAATCTGTTTTTTGGGTAACATACTCTAGGGTTTTTATTTTGTGAAAACTTTTAACTTGCCCACATTTTTGAACAACAGTTTTGCTGGATACAGAATTCTTGGCTGGCAGATTTTTTCTTTCAGAAATGTAAATATATTATGCCACTGCCTTCTCACCTCTATGGTTTCTGATGAGAGATTGACAGTCTTATTGAACTTCCCTTGTACGTGATGCATTGCTTTTCTCTTGCTGTTTTCAGAATACTCTTTTTAGCTCTGGCATTTGACATTCTGAATAGTATGTGTCTCAGAGTAGGTATATTCAGATTTATTCCATTTGGGATGCATTGTCCTTCTTGGATATTGATATTTATGTCTTTTAGCAGGGCTGGAACATTTTCAGTCATTATTTACTCAATATTCTTTCTGCCCCTTTTCCATTCTCTTCTCCTTCTGGGAAACTGATAATGCATATGTTTGTGCATTTTGCACTGTTTTTCAATTCCTTGAGACCTTGTCCAATTTTTTCCATTCTTTTCTCTTTCTGTTCTCCTGTCATTTCAAGTTCAGATGCTTAGTCCTCCAACTCACTAAATATGTCTTCCATCAATTCAAATCTGCTGTTATATGTCTCTAATGTATTTTCTAAGAACAAACAAGTCAAGATTGTCCTCTTCCCTCTGAGTGTATAAATACTCTACACTGAAACAGTACAGAGTCACTCCTCTCCAAGTGGGACATGTAGAGCTGCCATGTACCAACTTGGCCTACCTGGGAGACTGGCCATAATTGAATTTTCCCCCTTCTCTTTGGGCCATTTGTGCTAAGTAATAAACTGTTCATTTACTAAAAGATTTTTTGTGTGTCTGTGCCTGTGTTCCCAAGATGCACTACAGAACAACTTGTTCAACTGACTTTGGAGGCTGCAAGCAGAGTACATTGCAGATTGTGGGATGGAATTGGTTGATTTTTGGCAATTATTTTCATCATTCCTTCATACCTTTTGTACGGTGGTGTCTTCAGCAAAACAGGACTGATGCATCTGTGGGCTAAACTTAGGGTTTCCCCCTGTCTACCATCCTGGGTAGAGGTAATGCCCCAAAGTTCGGGTACCTCTGGCATGATGTCTACATCCTCTAGAGGAAGGGTATTAACAAATGGGACTTTGAGAATCCCCCATGAATACCAGGGAGTTGGCTAGCTGGTTTAATCCCGAGATCAATGAGGTTGGGGCTTCCAATGCCTGACATACAGTCCCCTGGCTCTTGGCTTCTTATATCGCTTCTCATTCTGGAACCAGAATTATAATCAGGTCTCCAAGAATAATACTGTGGTGAGTGTGAGACCAGTCATTATTCAGGAGATTATGAGAATTGAAGATGGTGACCAATGATGTGATTTTAGAAGTGTCTTTCCTACAGGCAGGTTGGTTGAATATAATTTCTATCATTTCCCCTGTTTTAAAGGCACTTTCCCTCCCTGGATTTTGGTACTGAGAAAAACCTATTCTTTCTTTCCACACTTCTCCTTGTTTCAACTGGGAAACACATCTGTTTTGCAGACTTGATAACCTACTGGGACCAGGTTATTGATATTCTCCAGAATCACTTCTCTGAATAGCTTTCTCTGGGATATGTCTAACATATCCCACTCATCATGGGTGAAGTCTATAGCCACACCCTTGAAGGTCACTAACTCCTTAACTGGCATCTAATTTCCTCTGGATTTTCACTCACCACTAGACAAGTAGAAGGTGAGCAAATGGACTGAGAATACAAGGAATCCAAGTCTTAACAAGGATGTTTTCACCACATGTGTAGTTCCATTTTGAGACAAACTCTGTGTTTGTGTAGTTATAACATCATCAGTTCTGAGGGAGCTGTTTTGGAGTTACAGAACAGGAAGGTGTTACACAGCATACAGGAGGGAACTTAACAATGTATGTCCACTTTCAGGTTTAAGGCACTGGATCTGATACTTTCCTCTTTCTTCAATTTCACATTTGTGGAGTCCTTCTCCATTCTCCAGAGTATCTGGGTAATATATTTTTAATATCACCCTATGTTTCTTTCATTCCCATATGCTCTGTTTTCTTTTGCAAGCTTTCAAATTGTGTCTTAATATCATTTATCTCTTTAGTCAAATTTCCCTTTAACTCCTAGAATTGACTTAGGAGATTTGTGTGAATTTCACTGATTATTTGTCTTAAATCCTGTGTCTTGTCAGGATTTTTGGTTTGTTCCTTTGGCTGTGCCATCTCTTCTTGTTTCTTAGTATGGCTTTCAATTTTTTGCTGATGTCTAGGCATCTGAATATTTTGATAAATTTACTCTGCCAGTCAGTTTCTCTCTCTTGCCTAGTGGCTTTGTTTCATGGCCCTTCTTTGATTTTCGGTTGAGCTTATTCTAAATCTTTAACATAGCCCAGCTTAAGTTATCAAAATAAGGCCAGGGATTCACTAATGGGGCATAGCTCCATTCCAAGGGGCTGGGATGAGAAACTCCTAAAAGCGGTTTTGCTCCTTGCAGTTTCCCAGCCAGCTAGAAGATGGTGCTCACTGGCAAATCTTTTCATGGATGTGACTCTTTCAACCTCCACTTCCTGGGATCCTGGTCTGGCCAGAGCTGAAATTCAATTCATTGAAGAGCAACCACTCTCCACCCTTTGCTGGACCTTCCTTTTTCACAGGGAGGAAGAAGTCTCTTTCCCTCTCAGGTTCAGAAGCCAAAGGTTTTATCCAGGCTTTTCATCTTGAGGGTGGGGGATGGGTGATGTTTCCAGCTGTGGCCGTTAAAAATGCATGGTTTTCATTTCAGTTTCTCTGTTTTTCTGTATCTCACACCCCTCCCCACCCCCCCCTTAAGGATGTGCAGCTTTCTCCTGATCTGCTGATCCACAAAGCAGCTCCCTTGGACAGTTTTTGTCTGTCCTCTGTTGTTTTTGTGAGTTGAGCCTTGCCTATCTACTTCAGTACCATTTTCCCAGGATTTCTAGCTTTTAATTTTTATTTATAACATGTTACATAAAATAATATAAGGGATTCCCATATGCCCCACTCCCTGCAGCTCCCATTTTCCCCCACATTAACAACTTCTCTCATTAGTGTGGTACATTCATTGCAATTAATGAACATATTTTGGAGCATTGCCGCTAAGCATGGATTACAGTTTACATTGTAGTTTACACTCTCTCCCACCCAATTCTGTAGGTTATGGTAGGGTATATAGTGATCTGTATCTGTCATTGCCATGCCATTCAGGACAATTCCAAGTCCTGAAAATGCCCCCGTATTACACCTTTTTTTCTCTCTTCCTGACTTCAGCACCTCCAGTGGCCACTGTCTCCACATCAGTGATATAATTCCTTCAATTGCTAGAATCACAATAAGTCTATAGTATAATATTAGTAAGTTCACTTTAGTCCATATTTTATTCCCCAATCCTGAAGATTCTAGGATGGTGATGCCCACTCCATTGCTAACTGAGAGAGGGCTTCAATCTTATATGGCTGATAGATGGGACTGTCTTACTTGCAAACTGTTCTCCAGAATGGCTGGACCATTCTACATTCTTACCAGCAGTGGATGAGGGTTCCCATTCCTCTACATCCTCTCTAAACTTGTAGTCCTCTGTAGTTTTTTTTAAAAATGGCCACCAAGTCTAGTGGGTGTAATATGCTATCTCAAGGTAGTTTTGATTTGTATTTCCCTAATAGTTAGTGATGTTGAGCATCTTATCATGTGCTTTTTTAATCATTTGTATTTCTTCTTTGGAGGAGTGTCTCTTCAAATCACTTGCTCATTTTTTAAATGAACTTTACCATTTGTATTTCTTCTTTGGAGGAGTGTCTCTTCAAATCACTTACTCATTTTTTAAATGGACTTCATATTTTTATTTTCAATATATAGGATTTCTTTATATATGCTGGATATTAAAAAGATTTATTTATTTATTTTTCTCCGCCCCCACCCCCCCAGTTGTCTGTTCTCTATGTCTATTTGCTGTGTCTTCTTCTTTGTCCACTTCTGTTGTCAGCTGCACAGGAATCTGTGTTTTTTTCTGTTGCGTCATCTTGCTGTGTCAGCTCTCCACGTGTGCGGCGCCATTCCTGGGCAGGCTGCACTTTCTTTCGTGCTGGGCGGCTCTCCTTATGGGGCACACTCCTTGCGCATGGGGTTCCCCTACGCGGGGGACACCCCTGCGTGGCACAGCATTCCTTGTGCACATCAGTACTGCCCGTGGACCAGCTCCACACGGGTCAAGGAGGCCTGGGGTTTGAACCGCGGACCTCCCATGTGGATGCCCTAACCACAGGGCCAAGTCCGCTTCCCATATATGCTGGATATTAGGCTCCTATCAGATATATGGTTACCAAATATTTTCTCCCATTGGATATGCTGTCTTTTCATTTTCTTGAAACATTCCTTTGAGGTGCAAAAGGTTTTAATTTTGTGGAGGTCCCATTTATCTATTTTTTCTTTCACTGCCTATGCTTTGGGTATGAAGTTCATGAAGGCATTTCCTATTACAAGGTCCTGTACATGCTTCCCTACATTATCTTCCAAGGATCTTGTCTCTTATATCTAGATCTTTGATCCATCTTCAGTTGATTTTTGTATAAGGTATGAGATGGTGTTCCTCTCCCATTCTTTTTGGATATGGATATTCAGTTTTCCAAGCACCATTTGTTGAAGAGGCCATTGAGTGGCCTAGTTGAGTGGGCTTGGTGGCCTTGTTGAATATCAAACAACTATATATATATGAGGATATATAACTGAACTCTCAGTTCAGTTCTATTTGTCATTATATAGATATCTTTATGCCAATACCATGCAGTCTTGATCACTGTAGCTTTGTAGTGTATTTTAAAGTCAGGTAATGTGATTCCTCCAATTTCATTTTTCTCTCTCAATATGTCTTTAGCTATTCAGGGCTTCTTGCCCTTTCAAATAGATTTCATAGTCAGTTTTTCCAATTCAGTGAAAAATGCTGTGATGATTTTTACTGGGATTGAATTAAATGTGAAGATTAGTTTGGGTAGGATACACATCTTAATGATGTTTAGTCTTCCTATCCATGAAAAGGAAATATTCTTCCATTTATTTACGTCTCCTTTGATTTCTTTTAACAGTGTTGTGTAGTTTTCCATGTATTAAACACCTTTAGTTAAATTTATTGCTAGTTATTTGATATTTTATTTATTTACTATTGTAAATGGATCTTTTTCTTCATTTCCTCCTCAGATTGCTCAATATTGGTAAAGAAATGCTACTGATTTTTGCTATTGATCTTATAACTTTTGACTTTGCTGAACTCATTTATAAGTTTTAGGTGCTTTGTTGTAGAATTCTTAGGGCTTTCTATGTATAGGATCATGTCATCTGCAAATAGTGTAATTCTGACTTCTTCCTTCCAATCTGGATACCTTTTATATCTTTTTCTTGCCTCAGTCCTTGAGCAAGTATTTCTAACACAATGTTAAAGAGGAGCAGTGATAGTAGGCATCCTTGTCTTGTTCCTGATCTTAGAAGGAAGGCTTTTAGGGTTTCACCATTGTATATGACATTAGCTGTGGGTTTTTCATATGTACCCTTTCATGTTCAGAAAGCTTTCTTCTATTCCTATCTTTTGCAGTTTTTTTTTAAATCAGGGAAGGGTGCTGTATTTCGTTCAATGTTTTTTTTATGTCTATAGAAATGATTGTGTGATTTTTTTCTTCAGCTCTGTTTATGTGGTGTATTACATTGACTGCTTTTCTTGTGTTGAACCATCCTTGCATACCCAGGATGAAACCCACTTGGTCATGGTGTATAACTTGTTTGATGTGTTGTTGGATACAATTAGCAAGTATTTTGCTGAGGATTTTAGCATCTAGGTTCATAAGAGAGATCGGTCTGTAATTTTCCTTTCTCATGGCATCTTTGTTTGGCTTTGATATTAGGGTAATGTTGGCATCACAGAATGAGTTAGGCAATGCTCCTCCTATTTCTATTTTTGGAAGAGTTTAAACAGGATTGGTGTTAGTTCTTTCTGGAAACTTTGGTAGAATTCACCTGTGAAGCTGTCTGGTCCTGGACTCTTCTTAGTTGGGAGGTTTTTGATGACTGATTCTATCTCTTTACTTGTGATTCATCTGTTTTGTTCACCAATTTCTTCTTTTGCCAATGTTGGCTGCTTGTGTGTTTCTAGGAATTTGTCCATTTCCTCTAAATTATCCTTCTTGTTGGCATATAATTTTTCAAAGTATCCTCTTGTGATACTCTTTACTTCTGTGGGTTCAGTGGTGATGTTCCCTTCCACATTTCTTATTTTGTGTATTTGCATCTTCTCTCTTTTTCTCTTTGTTAGTCTAGTTAATTGTCAATTTTATTGATCTTCTTGAAGAACCAACTTTTGGCTATGTTTATTTTTTCCAGTGCTTCCTTATTTTCTATTTCATTAAGCTCTGCTCTAATCTTTGTTGTTACTTTCTTTCTACTACCTTTGGGGTTAGTTTGCTGTTCTTTTTCTAATTCCGCCAGGTGTGCAACTAAGTGTTTGATTTTAACTCTTTCTTCTTTTTTGATATATGCATTTATGGCTAAGAATTTCCCTCTCAGTACAGCTTTTCCTGCATCCCATTGATTTTGATGTGTTCTGTGGTCATTTTCATTAGTTTCAAGGTAGTTACTGATTTCTTTTGAATATTTTTCTTGAGCCACTGTTTGCCTAAGAGTGTGTTATTTAACTTCCATAGTTTTCTGCCCTATCTGGTTCTCTGGCCATTACTGATTTCCAGCTTCATTCTGTTGTGGTCAGAGAAATTACTTTGTATATTTTCAATCTTTCTGAATTAATTGAGAATTTTTCTGTGTCCTAGAATGTGGTCTATCTTGGAAAATTATCCATGTGCACTCAAGAATAATGCTCACTCAATGTGCACTCAAGAATAATGTTTTGGGTGTAGTGTTCTGTAATATCTATTAAGTCCAGATCCTCTAATGTATTATTCAAAGTCTTTGTTTCTTTATTGATTTTCTGTTGAGATGGTCTCTCTAATGGTGAGAATGGTGTATTAAAGTCCCCCACTATAATGGTAGAGGCATCTATTTCTCCACTTAGTTTTCCTAGTGTTTGTCTCATGTATTTTGAGTTACCCTGGTTAGGTACATAAATGTTTATGATTGTTCTTTCTTCTTGAAATTTTACCCTTTTACTAATATATAGTGTCTGTCTTTGTCTTGTACAATAGTTTTGCATTTAAAGTCTATTTTGTCTGACTTTAGTATAGCTACTCCTGCCCTTTTTTGGTTATTAGTTGCTTGTAAGATTCCAACCATTCACTTCTAAATGCCTGGGTCGAAGGTGGGTTTCTTGTAGACAGCATATAGATGGGTAATATTTCCTTATCCATTTGACCAATCTGTGTCTCTTGACTAGTGAGTTTAATCCATTAACAATTCAGTGTTATTACTCTCAAGGAATTACATACATTAGCCATATTTTCTTTCACTTTATGTATGCCATTTTTATTTCTCTTTTTGCCTTTTCAGTTTTTCTTACAGTCTCCTCCAACTTTCTCTCTCCTGTTTTATTCTTTCAATCTGTAGAACTCCCTTTAGTATTTCTTGAAGGGCGGGTTTCTTATTGGAATACTCTCTTAATTTCTGTTTATTTGTGAATATTTTGAACTCTCCATTATTATTGAATGCCAGCTTTGCTGGATAGAGAATTCTTGGTTGGAAGTTTTTTTCTTTAAGTACCGTAAGCTGTCATACCACTGTCTTCTTGCCTCCATGGTTTCAGATGAGAGATCAGCACTTAATTTTATTGAGCTTCCCTTGTATATGATGGTTCTCTTTTCTTTTGCTATCTTCAGTATTTTCTGTCTTAAACATTGGACAGTTTGACAAGTATATGTCTTGGAGTAGGCCTGTTGGGATTTATACTGTTTGGGGTGTGCTTTGCTTCCTGGACACATACATCTATCTCCCTCAATAGGGTTGGGGAGTTTTCAGCCATTATTTCCTCCAACACTCCTTCTGTCCCCTTTCCCTTCTCTTCTCCCTCTGGGATTCCTGTAATGAATTTGTTTGTGTGCTTTGTTCTGCCATTCAAATCCCTAAGTCCCTGCTGGATTTTTTCAATATTTTTATCTATCTGTTTTACTGTCTATTTGATTTCAGATATACTGTCTTCCACTTCACTAATTCTTTCCTCTGCCTGTTCAAATCTGCTGTTATGTGCTTCTAGTGTATTTTTGATTTCTTGGATTGTGCCATTCATCACCATCATATGTGTTATCTTTTTAGGTATGTTTACAATTTCTTCAGTACATTCTCCCAGCATCTTCTTAATATCCTGATCTCTTCCTTCACTTCATTAAGTTGGTTCATGATATTTGTTTGGACAGCTCTGATTGGTTGTTCCATGTTCTGCATCTCTTCCTGGTTTTTAGTTTGTTTATTGGACTGTGCCATGTCTTCCTTTTTCTTGGTATGGTTTGTAATTTATTATTGCTGTCTGGTCATCTCTTTATCTTCATGGGTTTATTCAGTTTATTAGCTTCTCTCTGTACTCTAGGGTTTTATTTAGCTGCTGTTTTTGTGTGTGTGTTGTTTTCTCTTTAACACTCTGTTCCTCTTATTCTATTTCCTTGCTGTTGTCTATGTTCCCCTGAAGGAAAAAGATCAGGGCCAGAGAAAGCCTAAGAGGTAGGAAAAGAAAAAGGATAATAGTAATAAAAATGGTAAAAGTTAGAAGAGGAACTGTATAAGATCTAGAAGAATGAATATTTAACTCATGTAAGCAGTGCAGAGCAATAGGAATAAAAAAGTGGAGTATCTACAATAAAATGGGAAACTGAATAGAGAAAAATACATAAACTGATTTAAAAGGTCACAATAATGAGAGAGAAAGAGAAAAGAAGGAACAAAAAGAAAAATGTTAATAAAAGAAAGAAAACAGAGTAGATGAGAGAGAAATAAATACCAGAAAAAAAAACAAGGACTAAACAGACTTGGAATGTAAGAACAACAACAGAAGTGGAGGATAGAAATATGAAGGAAGGAAAAGAGATAGCATTGGTAGACAAAATTGGTATACACTGAAAAAAGGGAAATCAAGGAAGGAAACCCAGCAAATAAGAAACAAGCATGCAGCACCTAAGTAAAAAAAAGGGGAGGTGGTTAGAGTAAGAAGAAAGAAAAACAGGAAAAGAAACAAACAAACACACAAGCAAGGAGTCAAACAAAACTAAGGAAAAGCAGCCTTCCCTCTTAGGCCCCTGAGGAGCTCTTCAGGCTACTGGTGTTCATCAATCAATTACCCTGCAGCCTGCCCTCTGTAGGTTTTGAAGCAGGTTTTAGTGAATAATCTAAGTTAAAATTTTTTTAAAAAGTAACCTTTGGGAAGTGGATGTGGCTTAAGTAATTGGACTTTCATCTATCATATGGGAGGACCCAGGTTCCATCCTTGGGGCCTCCTGGTAAAGACATGCCCTTGCAGTGAGCTAGTGCCCATACAGACAGACATGCAGCAAGATGACACAACAAAAAGGGAGATGAAGGGGAGAGTCAAGGTGAAATGCAACAGAAACCAGGAACTGAGGTGGTGCAAATGACAGGGAACTTCTCTCCACATTAGAGGTCCCCAGTATTGAATCCCAGTGAATCCTAGAGCAGAATACAAGAAGAGAAGACAAAAAAAGAAATAGGTACAGAAGATCACACAGCAAATGGACACAGACAGCAAAAGCAACAGGGTGGGAGAGGGGAGGGGGAGGCAGGAAGGGGAAGGAAAAAAAATAAGAGACCCAAGAGAAGCTAATACAAAAATAATGTCTATGTTTTCCCTGTCCTAGAGTATCAGCTGGATGTTTGATATTCTGGTGGATCACTATTCTAAGAGGAGCTGGGAATTGAATTAGGCACCTCATATATTCAAGATGGAAACTTCTCCGCTAAACTAAACTTTCTCATTGGGTCAGTTAGCTCTTCAGAAAGCTATCCAGTCACTTTCCCTAGGTCAGGTTTGGCTCTTTGCAATTGGATAAACTCATGCTGATTAGGAGTCTGTCCCTGCCCCTTTTCTCTTCTTATTACTTTCTCTCCCAGGGCAGCAGATTGCAATACCCTGTGTGAGCGGATCCCCCTCACCTCTCCTGGTCAGGTTGCGTTCCTTTTTGAAATTCAAATGGGACCCTGGCCTCCTGAACTCACCACAGAAAAATGACTGTCAACCCTCTTCCAGACCACCCCCTCCTCCCAGCGGACCCTAACTCAGCTCTTGGAAGTGTATTAAGTGCTTCCTGCTGCTGTCCTTCCTTAAGGAAGTTGAAATTTTGATAGTTTTCAGCATAGGACTAATCAATTGCCTGACTCTACCCTCTCCCAGGCCAAGTCTCTCTATCCCAGGGCAGTTAGGTAAATCAGGCTGCCTCAGTAGATTTGCCTCTTCCCTCTTCCTGGTGCCACCTTGAGCTGACTGGTATGCTCCTCAAAGCTCAAAGGGGGTCTAGGCAACCAAACCCATAGAAAGGAAACCCCTCTCCACCCTTCACCAGAATGCTCCCACTCTCAAAGAACACTCCCTCCCTCTGAGTGGCCAGCGGAAGTTGGGGGCTTGGAGTGACTTTTTGCCCTAAGGGTGGGACTTAGCTGTCCATAGTTTCCAGCCACAGGCAAGAAACTCATGGTTTTACCTCGAGCAATTTATCTCTTTGTCCAGCTCTCTCCAGATTGATATCCTGAAGCCTCCTGCTCTGTGGGTTCCCAAAACAGCTCACTTGGGCAGGATATTGCCCCCACTCAGCTGTTTTGTGTGAGAGGGATGGTGAGTGCCCACTTAAACTGATGCCATCTTGCCATCTCTGTGTCAGTTTTCTCTAGCTTTGTTTTTTGATAAACCATTTTTTCTCCACAAGGTAGAAAAACTCTCCTAAAAGAACAGACATGGGGCACGGATGTGGCTAAAGCAGTTGAGCACCTGCCTCCCACATGGGAGGTCTTGCGTTTGGTTCCTGGTGCCTCCTAAAAATAAATACAAAGAATAAGCAAACAAATGAGAAAAACAGCTCAGGGAGGCAGATGTGGCTCTGTGGTAGAGCACTGGCTTCTCATGAACAAGCTCCTGGATTCAATCCCCAGCACCAGTACCTCAAAAAAAAAAAAAAAAAAAAAGACATTACCTCAGATTATTAATTATTATAGGTTAAATTTATAATGAGTAAATGGAAGCTCAAGTTTGAATAAATTATCTAGAATGCACCACAAAAAGGAAAATAGGTAGAGCATATGAAATAGAAATTGAGAAATGAAGTATAGAGTGATGGTATATGTTCAATATTCAATACACAAGGATGGGAAGAACCAAAAGGGGTAGCAGTAGTGTTTGAAATAAATAGGTAAGAAATTTCCAGAACTGAAGAAAGGCAGCAAACTGCAGATTCGGAAAGCCAAATATAGCTCAAAAAAGTATAACTGAAATGAAAGCTACATCTAGAGATAATATAGAAAAAAAAAACAGAACACCAAAGACAAATAAAAATATCTTGGGAGCAGATGTGGCTCAAGCGTTTGGACACTCACCTCCCATGTGGGAGGTCCCAGGTGCTGATCCCCGTGACTCCTAAAGAAAAAACCAACACACAACAAGCAGACAAGGAGTGCAAATGAGCAAAAACAACAAGGAAACAGACAAGGGAGCCACATTGGGGTAGAGGGAGTAAATTTGTAAACATTTAATTATGATAAATTTATTTTTTAAAAATCTTAAAATGAACCAATGTAAAAGTGAAAGCTATATAGGAAATGATAATTAAACTTACAGTTCACTTCTGAAAAGCAACAATGGAAGCTAAAACAGTAGAATACAATCTTCCATGTGCTAAGAAAAAAAAAGTACTATTAAACTGGAATGTACACTTAAAAAATATCATTTAGAAAAAATGAAAAATAAAGCCATTTTCAGAACAACTACCACAATAGTTCATTTAATGATACTGTATTTAGTGAAATTGTGTTTTCAGTCCAACATATTTTCACTAAATGATATTGTAGGATATACTTAATGTAGAAGACAACAGAGCCCATGTAGAAAGATTAACATGGAAAAAGGGATGATGAGCAAAAAAGATGGAAAATATTTTATTAATGGTCAAAAGAAGCAAATACTGACTATAAAACATAAAAGATGATATTTACATTTCAGAAGAAGTAAAAGATACTGATTAACTTTAGATTTTATTATGTTAACTATGCATGATACATTTTCTGGGGACCATACCAAAACTGAAATAAAATGTACAACTTTCCATTAAGTAGAGGGAAAATGTTGAATTAAAAAAAGTCAGTCTAAGAGAAATCAAGAAAACACAGAAAATAAAAGATAGAATAGGTGGGAAAAAATAATGTACCAAATAAAATGATGGAATAAATAACAAATCTATTAATAACTGCAATGAAAGTAAATGGATAAATGATTTTTATACAATATAAAGATTTATAGACTGAATGTTGATAACATAAAATACAATAATTTGAAAGTAAATATATAAAAAGGTGTACATATATCATTCAAACACTAACCAAAAGAAAACTGGCATAGCAATATTAATATAAGAATACTTAAAAGCAAAAATCTTATGTCTTGTAATTTACTATATAATGATAAACAACTAGATGATTATAAATCTGAATTTGTGTATAATTAATAACATAGGTATATATTGTACGTAAAAGAGATTTACAAAGAGCCATAGACAAAGCCAGAGTCATAGTGGGAGATTTTAACACACCTCTTATTAATTGATAGATTAAGAAAACAAAAATGTCAGTGAGGATTTAGAAGAATTCAAGAAAACAAAAATTTTATATAATGGACATAGTTAATAGCCAAAAATTTGTTCTTTGAAAAGACTAATAAAATTGGCAAACCACTGGCAAAAATGACTGAGAAGAAAAAGAGAGACACGATTTTAGATATGGAAAATATCAGACATAATCTACAGATAATACAGATACTAAAAAGATGATAAAAGAATATTATGAAAACTTAATGCAAATAATTTTTTTTTTTAAGATTTATTTTTTTATTGATTTAATTCCCCTCCCCCCTCCCCCCGGTTGTCTGTTTTCTGTGTCTTTTTGCTGCATCTTGTTTCTTTGTCCGCTTCTGTTGTCATCAGCGGCAGGGAAGTGTGGGTGGCGCCATTCTTTGACAGGCTGCTCCTTCCTTCGCGCTGGGTGGCTCTCCTTACGGGGCGCACTCCCTGCGTGTGGGGCTCCCCTACGCGGGGGACACCCCTGTGTGGCACGGCCCTCCTTGCGCGCATCAGCACTGCGCATGGGCCAGCTCCACACGGGTCAAGGAGGCCCGGGATTTGAACCGCGGACCTCCCATGTGGCAGACGGACACCCCAACCACTGGGCCAAAGTCCATTTCCCCAAATAATTTTTAAAACTTAAATAAAACGGACAAATTCTAGAAATCTATAGTCTAAGATTTTTTCAAGAAAATAGATAAAACCCCAATAGTCATAAAATCATTAAAGGAAATCATTAGTTAAAAATTTTCATATAAAGATTAAAAAAATATCATTTTACTTGTGAGGATTACTGACAAAAAATTTTATCATTTTATATAAAAACTCAGAGAATTTAAGGCTAAGATTGTCCTGATAATTACTAAGTACAATATGAAAAAGGAAAATAACAAGCCAAACTTGCATATCAATTAAGATAAAAAAAATCTTAAACAAAATATAAACAAGCTGAACCCAGCAATGCATGAAAAATATATGTGTATATTTTTATGTGTTTGTGTATATATACATATATATGTATATATAGTCACAATCAAATTGAATTTATCCTAAAAGTAAAAGGTTAGTTTAATATTAGAAAATTAATATAATTTATCACACTGAAAGAATAAAGAAAAAATAAAACAATGTCATTATTTCAGAAAAAGTAAATGAATTGTTAAAATACAACAAATATTCATGATTTAAAAAAAGAAAAATAAAACCCAAATAAATTAGGTACAAAGTAAACTTGGTTAATATTATAAGGAAAACTACCAAAAATATTATAGCAAATATGCATAATGGTGACATATTAAGCATTCATTTTAATGGCAGGAATAAGACAAGAGAACCTGCTATCACTAATTTATTAAATATTGCACTGGAATTCCTTTGTAGTGCAAAAAAGAAAATACAATAAAAGAAATAGGGATTGGAAAGAAAGAATGATAATATAATTATGTAGTTAAAAAATCCGAAAGAATCTACAAATATGCTTTAGTAAGTCAGTCAGTTTTCCTGAACACAAAATAAATGTACCAAAATTAATTGCATATCTATATAACAGCAACAAACAGATGGTAAAGGATATGGGCCAACCGTTGAAATAAAGTGTAGGCCATAGTAGGTCTGAAAACCTGTAGGCACAGCCTCCAGTGTCTTTTCTCAGTTGCACAGGATACTTCATCTTCAGATTATGAACCACCAAGATACGTAAGACTCTCAGTTTCAGAGGAGTCCAGGAACAAGTTTATAGAGAGTTCTTTTATACATTGCTGCTCACCAGCTAATGGCTAAGTAATCAGTTAAACCATGCAAACCATGAATCTATACAGCCTTAAACAAAGTAGGCAAGCTAGTACTGAGTGCCTCTAGGATATTTTCAAATTTTAAATGCCAATGTAATCACCAGCCAACACACCTAATCTTTATTTTGGGCAAGGGTCGCACCAGACTTCTAGGCAAGATAACAGAGCTGTTCCAGTCCAACTGCAAGATAACCTTATACTTTATGTGTCATAGTTATTTTACATAAAAACATCTGAAACAAAAGCTACACAATATTAATCTTTTCTTGGGTAGATGAATATGCATTACTTTATCCTCTGAACTTGTTTTTACTTTTAAATTTTTCAAAATAAAAAAGTATTAATTGACAAGATTTTGTTGTGGTTGTTTTTATATGGATTAAGGTTTATCTTCTTGTGAAGCTTATATCAAAGAAATACACAAACACTAAATGATATAATTTAAAATTATTTATAAAAATGATTGCCATAAATAAAAATAATCTTGACCCATTTTTGCCCTTTTAATTTAGGGCAAGTATAATTAGGTTGATATGTTCTAAAAGATTTCTCAACTTACACTTATTCTTCCAGATACAAAACTATACTTTTCAATATAAGATAACTAGGGTCATGGTTATCATCAGGAATATCATTATAATTTAGACTATTCAATTAACTGAAAAGGTGATAAAAGAATGTTGAGATTGGCAATAATTTCTATTTTCCAGAAAGATTTAAGCTTCTTCCAAAGAAACCTGAATTTTTTTTCACAAAATATATTTTCATTATCTTAGGAAATAACAAGGGTAATTAATTGCTATTGTTCATTCCAATTTATGGCATTGTAAAAATGTAACTTTATTTCTTTAGGATATTTGAGTTTACATCTCAAAAGAAAAAAAATGGCTAAATCCCTTCCAAAATTTTATTGATGGTCTTGAACTTAAGAGATCATGTCAGTTTGGCTAAATCCGTCTTTTCAAAATAATAAGGAGCACCCTATTTTTTTTTAAGTGTCAGCGGAATTCCTTTGTAAAGAAAAGTTTGCCTAAACTTTCAAATATATCTCCAGTTCTCCCAAAGCATCTTCCTGGCACTACTTAAATAACTTATCTTCATAATATTATGTTAGGAAAATTCTGCTACAGTACCAGTCTCAGGAGAACTTGTACCTGTGTCAGGAAATGAGAGTTAAATTTAGGGCACTTGCTGTGGTAATGTACTACTTGCTGCAGTAATGTAGTACTATTACTTTTTTAAGATAAAAAATGAATAATTAAAGTGAAGTGATTTGACCTGGTACATCAGTATTAGGACATCAGTGAGAACAGGCTTTGGCTCCAGTTGCCATTTAGCTCTCTGAACCTCACTGCTGCTTCTCTCCTCTGTACAGGGCAGGAATATTGTACCCCTTAGCATCTAGTACAGGGCCTATTTTTAGAGTAGGTGGTCAACAGTTATTCTTTCTAATACAGAGAAATTTTCAAGAGTACCATTGATCTCTTCATCAATACAGTTGATCATTTATGTCTGGACTTAATTTCACTTTATGTCAAGAATGTAGTACCATCAGTAAACATACAGAATTATTAAGATCTGAGATCCCTAATATGATCTATGCATTTTAGTCAATTTCCAAAGCCATTGTCTTTTCTCTCTGTGGACACAGATTTCTCTAAAAGCTGAACATAATTTTAGGCCTTAAGGATTTCAACATATGGAAATAAATTAGGTATCTCCAATATATTTGTTAAGTCTAACTATATCCAGGTCTAAATTAGTACAGTGTTTTGACATCTTTCTCCTCCTTGACTGAATTAAAACTATTTTCTACTAAGCCTAAAAAAACTGGAGGGAATGAAAGCAGTGAGTTTGTACAAAGGCTTTACAGAACTTTGTAGTTACAATGTGCTTTATCATTTAATGGTCATCTTAAAATGTAATAATAGATTTCTGGACTATCTGATAGAGTATGAGAAACTTACTATATGAGCAAAACCTTTACTATAAGTATATATACTTTACTAATAAGTATTTACTAATATATTTTACTAATAAGTATTTACTAATATATTTACTAATAAGTATATATACTTATTATATGAGCAAAACCTTTGCTATTATAACTACTACCTTCACAGTACATACTATATTGAAAAATCAACAAAAATCTAATTCCTTCCCCTGCAAACCACACCACTACTCAGTTGCCACTGCCAAAATACAGAATGTACACTCTTTTGCTGCCTTCACCATACCAGTGAAAACTGAAAGCAAAATATCTTTGATACCACCTTTCCCAAAAAATTACCAGACTGCTTGTCTTGATGATATATGTTCCAAAATTTTTCAGAATCTATAGGATAAGAATAGATTTTTTTTTACTGTAGGGATCATTTATTTCATACAGAACCCTCCACATGTTTCTTTAATTTCTACTGTAGATTAAAAATAGAATTTAAATACTTCTCTTAAAAAAAGGATGGAGACACAATTACAAAAGTAAGATCTTAAAATGTTTCAATTTTATGAAACTTATGATACTTAAACTTTTTAAATTAAAGTGTTTAATTTCTATGATATCTGTCAAAGCTCTGAAAGCTCCAAGTTTACAGTGACTATAATACATTCACTCCATTGGTTTTGCCATAAAAAGTGGAAACCAAATTGGCATAATCTTTTCAGATAGTTTCTATTTATTATAGGGTAATTCAACCTAAGAATTTATCCAATATTACCTTATTCAATATGTCTAGAATTTCTGTTAATTACACATGACACATATTTCTGTGGGGGTGGGTATATTAGTCAGCCAAAGGGGTGCTGATGCAAAGTACCAGAACTCTGTTGGCTTTTATAAAGGGTATTTATTTGGGGTAGAAGCTTACAGTTACCAGGCCCTAAAGAGTCCAGCTCAAGGTACCATAAGAGGTACTTCTTACTCAAAGTCTGTTGCTATGTGTTGACACAAGATGTTCAGCCTTTCTCTTTCCTCTTAAGGCTCTGTGTCCCAGCTTCTTCTGATTTCGGCTGTAGGCTGGCATAAGGCTCATCACTTTCCCTGGGGCTTGTTTCTGGGTTCAGGTGTTCTGGTCTATCTACAAGGTCAGCTGTAGACTATCAGGCTCATCTCTCTTCCTGGGGCCGTGTCTATGGGGCATTCTCTCTTCCTGCGTATCTGCTTCTGTATCCTCCTTCTCTGTGTACTTCCCTCTCTTTGACTGAGCCTCTGTTTATATAGCCCACACCTGTAGGATAGCTGTAGGTGCTGATTTAAACCAAGTTGCCCTAATGATGTGGTCAAATAAAAACCCTAATCTTGATTTAATAACATAAAAGTGAAACCTCTGAATCTAATAAAACCTGACATGTCCAGAGGAACAGACCAGTTTACAAACACAATCCAATATCTATTTTTGGAATTCATAAACAATACCAAACTGCCAGAGTGGAGATAAAAAGTATCTTAACTACTAGGTGAGTCCATTAGTTGTCTCATATGTATAAATGTCTCTTTCTTCTGCAGCAACTTACACCGTCACTGTGAATTGGATCTGAAAGGCACCTATGGGCAGAGCCATATCCAGTTCTAATCCTAGAGTCTGGGCCTTAAAGTGTAGAAGAGTGAAGGGACAGATGGTGCCCCTGTTGTGGAATAAAATGCCACTCTGTGCAAGCTCAGAGTACTTAACTTTGAAGTGGGGAACTTTCTTTGTGTGATTAGTTCTCCTCATCTCCCAACCTTGCTGTGATTGTCTCTATTCAAACTAGATAAACCTAGTGTTTCAATTCCAGATGTGTATAGGAGGAGCTAGAGCCCAATAGTTAAATGGGTGAAGTGTCCTGGATACCTCTTGGCCATATCTGGGAAACAATGACACAGTGCAACTGCACTCAGCTTCCAGGACGGACTTGGTCCTGACCAGCACATATGCCAGCCAATCAGTATATGTGACATGACAGGTCTGCCACTGTAAGAACTGATGATATATTCTGATAGCAGTGACATAAAAGCAGCTCCCATGTAAACAGAAGAGTGGAACAGGAGCAGGAGTGAGTGGAGAGCATAAAGGAAGGGAAAAAGGAGCACGGAATAAACTCAGAAGCATAAACTCCCCACTGCTCTGCCTGCCTTTTTCTTCGCCAACAGCCCTGACTCCCCTACTCTGGCAGAGGATATTGGAACCAACATTTGGTGCAGTCAGCAGGATCTTCCAGGCATGGTGAGTGGATCTTCAGCCCCCATGGACCTGGCAGTGCATGACGGGGGTGGGATGTGGCCTCTTTCCGGTCTTTAGTATCTGGTGGCAGTAATTTTCCTGTAATGGGCCCCACTGGGGAGCTGGGATACAGTTCATCCCACTCCGAAGTCTATTGCAAAGGCGCCGAATCTCTGGGAACTGTGTTACCTCCATTCCAAAAGGAATGGGCTGGGAAAGTGCCCTGGTTGTTCCTGACCGTGCTGCAGGAACAGCACAAGGAAGTTTTTAGCTGGGCAAGCCAGTGTTCAGAGACTTACAGGGCACCTGAGTGTATTGGAGGAAGAGATGGCTCTGAGAGAGGCCAATGGTGCTGTGAGTGCTTGCGATGGGTCTCGGGCGGGATCCCCGCACCATCCCCACTGGTTGGACTGTCATGAAACTGCAGATAGAGCATAATCAACCACTTGTGCCGGGTGGGGAAGTGGCAGGGGATGCCCAGGTCCATCAACAAACTACGTATATGCCATACACACCGAAGGGCTGAGGCATCTGGCTAAGCAGTTTCGTCAGCGGCAGTCTGAGACTGTCCCCGCTTGGTTGCTGTGCCTTTGGGATGACGGCGCTACAGCATCTCTCTGTCTAGTGGTGAGATGCAGCAGTTGAGCGCTCACCTCCCACCCTTCACTGCAGCAGTGTATTCAGTCATGCTGACAGCACAACATACAGGGTGATTACTCCCTTATAAACTGGCTGATGCCTCTGTGTAGGAAAATATGGCATGATGCTGGGGACATCCCTCAGACTATTAGTAAATGGACCACTTATATGGACCCGGTTCAGATTGTGTGTGAGATGGGAATGTGCTGAATGATGTTCCAGGCAAATTATATAGGCCTGGACAGTGAACTATTTTCCACCTGTGTGGAGAACATGATTCTGGCTACAGCTCCTCCAGGTACTTCTGGTTGCTTAGCAGCCTCCTTAGCCCCAGATGGGGGGCATAAGATCTATGAAGTAACCATGGCCCGAGCTCAATTAGGGGATGTGATGTGGAGATCAGAAAGCAGGACCATGGGGTAAGGCCAATATGCCGAAAGGTCCCTCCCCCTTCTGGAGCAGCATGAGGAGGGCACCATATTGGGGGGGGGGGGGGGCAAGGCACTGGTCTAACTCGGGCCTGGGGGAGCAAGTCCCTGGGGCTACTGAAAGCATCTCAACTGCAAATGTGGGCAGATTTCACTGCTGCTGGTGTGGCTCCACTTAAGATAGACCAGCACCCTAATGAAGTACTACTAGCTCTCTGGAAGGAGCTGGCACCAGAACCGCAGTATAAAAAACTGCAGGGGAAAAAGCCCCCACTAATGGGATGTCCTCTCCATTTACAAGATGTTTAATGGGCAGAACAAGACAACAATGTCTATGAAAAGTGACAAATGGGCCGAGGAACCTGATTAGGGAGGTCCGAGGACCAAGCCTGACAGAACATGGTGCATGATGGTAGATTTCCATGAACTGAATAAAGTGACTCCAACTTTACATGCAGCAGTCCCATCAGTGACTGAGATCATGGATCAGCTGTCACATGTGTTAGGACAATACCATTATGTGGGGGATTTGGCTAATGCTTTTTCTCTGTAGATATTGCACCAGAGAATGAAGAACAATTTGCCCTTATGTGGGAAGGATGCCAGTGGACCTATATGGTGCTTCCTCAAGGGTATATTCATAGCCCAACCATCTGCCATGGCTTGATTGTGCTGGATTTCTCTACATATGCATAAATTTCTGTTCATCTATTTCATTATATTGATTAAGAGCTCTCTGATTCTCTTTCAGATTTAGAAGCAGCAGCCAAGGATCTACGAGATAGGCAGTCAACAAAGCTAAGGTCCAAGGTCATAGAGTATCTGTAAAATTCTTGGGAGTTGTTCAGTCAGGTAAGACAAAAGTTATCCCCGAGGTAGTAATAGATAAAGTACAAGCATACCTCCAACCTACTACTGTAAAACAGTTGTAGGCATTTACTGGCTTATTAGGATATTGGAGGGTGTTTGTACCTCATTCGGTACAGATACTTCTTCCCTTGTATGCCCTCCAGAAGAAGGAAGTGTTTGGGATTGGATTGATACCATGGAACATGCTTTCCAAGCTGCCAAGCAGGCAGTTGGTCAAACTCAGGCCTTGCAAGTTATTGATCACTCCCTGACTTTCCAACTGCTGTCACTTGCTATGATGCTGGGTACAGCTTGGGCCTCTGACAAACACATGGGAAATGCAGGGTGCCCATAGGATTCTGATCTCCATTATGGGAAGGGGCAGAGCCCTGCTATTCTCTTACTGAATGTCAGTTAGCGGCAGTGTATGCTGTTCTTCAGGCATGTGAAGTGCTTACAGGGCCACAACAAATCCTAGTACAACCTCGCTCCCTGTGGCAGGATGGGTATGTTTGTAGTTGAATGCCCTCAGGACTGGGGTGGCTCGGATGCCCACATTGGCCAAATGGGGGGTATATTTGAAACAGCTGGCAATGTTGAGTCCTAGCCCCCTGTCTGCTCAGTTGTATGAAGTGTTAGGACCAGTAGAGTCGGGTTAACCCCTTGGCCAGAGGGCTTCCAGGTCCCCAGACTTTAGAGCCTAACCAGTACAAGGATGGAATGGGCACTATACCAGCTGATGCCTGGTATACAGATGGGTCCAGTAAAAGCATCACGATGTTTTGAACCACTGTAGGTATCCAAGTGGATACAGAAGATATCTGGTTTGAAACTGGATTTGTTCAAAGCAGCCAGTGGGCTGAACTAAGTGCTGTTTGGCTAGTTATAACGCATGAACCTGGCCCCCTTACCATGTGTACAGATAGTTGGGCCTTTTTAGCAGTTTGATATAGTTACAAATTCCAAAAATAGATATTGGATTATGTTTGTAATCTGGTCTATTACTGGGCATAATTGAGTTATGTTTAGGGCTTCGATTGGGCCACATCATTAGGGTGTTGATAAAAGGCATGGCAAAGGACAGAGTTGGAGCTTTTGATGTGAGGGTTCTTTTTTTTTTTTAAGATTTATTTTATTTACTTCTCTCCCTTCTGCCCCCCCCCCCGGCCCCCGCCGTTGTCTGCTCTCTGTGTCCATTCTCTGTGTGTTCTTCTGCATCTACTTGCATTATCAGGCAGCCCTGGGAATCTGTGCCTCTTTTTGTTGCATCATCTTACTATGTCAGCTCTCCCTGTGTATGGCACCACTCCTGGGTGGGCTGCACTTTCTTCATGCGGGCCACACTCCTTGCGTTTGGGGCCCTGCTATGCAGAGTTATCCCTGCATGGCACAGCACTCCTTGTGCACAGCCACACTGCACATGGGCCAGTTTACCACATGGGTGAGGAGGCCCTGGGGATCAAACCCTGGACCCTCCATATAGTAGAAGGACTCTCTATCAGTTGAGCCATGTCCACTACCCATGAGGGTTCTTAATGTTAGAGTTTTGGTGTTGGAGCTTGATGCTGAAACCTTAAGCTGGTGCCCTGGGATGTAAGCACACAGAGGAAAGAGAAGCAAACCCCAAGAAGAAAGGAACATTGAACCCAGAGAGAAGCAAGATCCTGGAAGGGAGGAACCCAGGAAGCCTAAAGCCTCACAGATACTGGCAGCCATCTTGCTCCAACATGTGAAAATATACTTTGGTGAGGGAAGTAACTTATGCTTTATGGCCTGGTATCTGTAAGCTCCTACCCCAAATAAATACACTTTATAAAAAACAACCAATTTCTGATATTTTGCATTAGCACCCCTTTGGCTGACTAATACAGCCATGTACAAAGGACTAACTTTATGGCTGCCCAAGTGGGAGCAGCAAGAATAGATAACTGCTAAAAGACCTCTCTGGGGACAAAATTTGTGGAAGGACTTGTGGTCTAAAGGACAAGAATGACGCATAACTGTTTATCATGTTGCAGGGCATAAACCTCTCATAAGCCCAGGAAATGATGCTGCAGACAGTCTAGCACAAGTAAGAGCTTTATACCATCCAACTGATGGGCCACCTGTTTACATAAGCACATGGGACATGTGGGGGCTCAAACCCTCCTGCAGATAGCCAGGCAATAAAGTATCCCATTAACAACTGCAGATGCAATGAACACAGTAATAGCCTGTGAGCTATGTGCTAAACAATACCCATGCAGATGTCAGGTGCCAATGAAAAAAGGAGTTGTAAAGCAAGGAGACAGACCCCTACATGTATGGCAGGTAGATTATAGTGAACCCCTGCCCTCTGAATAAAGGATATAAATTCCTATTCACAGCAGTGGATATTTTTTTTTCACTTTTTTTTGTCTTTATTTATTTTTTTATATTGCATTAAAAACATCTGAGGTCCCCATATACACCCCACACCCCTCACCCCACTCCTCCCCCCATAACAATTCCTCCATCATCATGAGACATTCATTGCATTTGGTGAATACTTCTCTGAGCACCACTGCATGTCATGGTCAATGGTCCACATCATAGCCCACATTCTCCCACAGTCCTCCCAGTGGGCCATGGGAGGACATATAGTGTCTGGTAACTGTCCCTGCAGCACCATCCAGGACAACTCCAAGTCCCGAAAATGCCCCCACATCTCATCTCTTCCTCCCACTCCCTACCCCCAGCAGCCACCATGACTACTTTCTCCACACCAGTTCCCCATTTTCTTCGATTACTAATCACAATAGTTCGTGAATAGAATATCAGTAAGTCCACTCTAATCCATACTCTATTCATCCATCCTGTGGACCTTGGAATGGTTGTGTCCACTCCACATCTATATCAAGAGGGGGCTTAGATTCCACATGGATGCTGGATGCAATCATCCTGCTTTCAGTTGTAGGCAGTCTTGGCTCCCTGGTGTGGTGGTTGACCTTCTTCACCTCCATGTTAGATGAGTGGGGTAAGTCCAATAAACCAGAGTGTAGGAGCTGAAGTCTGTTGAGGCTCAGGGCCTGGCTATCACAGGGTCAGTCCAGAGATTCTGGTCCCCTGGTATACACTAAACCCCAGCACCAACTACAGTTCCAGTAAAAGTAACAGGAGAGGCTTGTGAACAAAGATCACATCTGAGTCCAGCTCCATCACACAGAAACACAAACTCCAAAGTAGGGCAGTGGATATTAGTACAGATTTATTTTATGTCCTTCTATTCTGAATAGTCACGCAAAAGAGTACCATTGTGGCATTGAATATTTTAAGTGCCTGGTATGGGCATCCCCTTGAAGTGTGGAATGACAGAGGCACCCATTTCACAGGTTCCAAAGTGCAAACCTGGGCAAAAAATGAAGACATTGATTGGCATTTGCATGTTCCATATCGACCACAGACGGTAGTCATGATTGAAAGGTATAATGGTTTATTAGAGGACACATTACGCATGATGTCCCCAAATGAGCTGACCTTGCAGGGGTGGGCTACCTATCTGTGGTGGGTAGTACACCTTCTAAATGAGCAGCCACGTCAACCAGGGCAGTCGCCCCTAGACTTGGTTGTACAGGGACATGCTTTAACCTTACATATATTAATGTACACCTCAGACTCTCTTGCATTTCCTAAAGTTCTAGATGCAACTTTGGTATTGCCTGTTCCTACTGCCTTGAGGTCAGGACAAACAGTGGTGTGGACATGGCCATAGACTGTTGTAACTGAAGTCCCCACTTGGAGACCCATCCTGTTATCATACGGAGACAGTATGAAGAAGGGATTGACGTGACACCATGGGTTTGTAAATGGCATCTGAAGTACACATTGCGTTGCCTGAAAACTCAGGGCAAATGCTTCTGAGGGGAACTTTTGTCTTACAAATGTGGCCCACACCATTGCTCCCAGTGGAGCTATCCCCTTTGTGGTCGACTTTATTGTGGGAGACAAGGTGTGGTACTCCAGACCAGAGCGGCCACCAATGCCTGCCACCATTCTGTTCCAAGATGAATAGGTTGTATGTATATTGCCTGAGGGACATGATTTACCTCTCATGGTATCTTTAGCCCTGCTGTCTTTCTGCCCAGGTTGACAGCAGTCTACACTGTACAGTCATGGGCTCCTACCTATGCCCATGTTCACAACATAACCCATTGCTGTGTATGCACAAACCTGACAGCTGAGGGAGCAGAAGGCCTTCTGTGGACCATCGCCCCAGTGACCAAGGCTAATTTGACATGGCTTCAGACCACTCCATACCAGAATGGGAAGCAATACGAAGACAATTAGAAGCACTACTCCACAGAGATATGGACAATACCCGCCCCCAGTGGGTTATGCTATCTATAATGGGTGGTGGTGGCTTCAAGCTGAACATGTAACATTAAGGAAAACAATACCCCAGTGTATTGAACATTGAACAAAGTGCCAATGTTTCCCGGAGAAAAACGAGATGGTCCCCCTGGTTTCTTTGTAATTGTGCTATAGTCAATAGTCGAACTGGTATTGGTGGAATGTTGCCAAATACGTGGGAACCAAACTTATGGATTGGTTGCCCTCTGGATATTTATAGGTGTGTGGGCATTATGGGTGGCCATACCTGCCCGCTAATTGGACTGGACCTTGTACATGGGGACGGTCCTATATCCCTGGATAGGTGTATAAATGTCTTCCAGAAGTCCCCCATAACTGGGATGTGGTATACAATTGCTGGCACTGGGAGAAAAGGGCAGCATGGCGGTTTTACCCACTCACTCTTTTCCTGCCTGGAGGGGTACTATTAAGGTAGGGTTAGAAGTAGAAGCTTTAGCTAAACATACTGCACAGGCATTCAATCAATCTGAACATGCGTTAGCATTAGTGATGGGTGAAACCACACAAATATGAAAGGTGGTTCTACAAAATCAGATGGCTTTAGATTTAATTACAGCTGCACAGGGGGCCACATGGGCTCTCACACATGCTTAGTGTTTTGTATATATACCTGATAATAAAAAATCTGTGTATTTAACCTTGCAAGAAATGGGTAGGTATGCCACTGTAAGAACCAATCATATATTCTGATAGTAGTGACATTAAAGCAGCACCCATGTAAACAGAAGAGTGGAGCAGGAACAGGAGAGCTGAGAGAACAAAGGAAGGGTAAAAGGAGCATGGAATAAGCTCAGAATGCATAAACTCCCCAGGATCCGTGTGCCTTTTTCTTTGCCAATGGCCCTGACTTCCTCACTCTGGCCGAGGATCTCGCACCTGACAATATGATTAGCTTCTGTGTTAGTTCTTGTAAATTAACCATCTGGCTGTAGGTTTTGCAGATTCGCAAATCAAGCAACAATAAATTGAAACTGATAAAATGTCCTGGCCAATACATCCCTAGAACCTAAAGTGCTTTGTAAAATTGTACCCTCTTTGTTATCTTAAGACAACCTGGATAAGGTTGTTTTAATTGTCAGACTCCAACAGCATTATAATTGTGTATATGTTCATGGTGTGGTAAAATCAGTCCTGGTCTGCCATTAAGGGGATTTGGTTCTAACTCCAGCTCTGCCATTAAAAGTTCAATTATATGTTATACACCAAATCTCTTTATATTTCAATGTCCCATCTGAAAAATGAGGGGTTTAGCCTAGTATAGATGATCTCTAAAGCTGCTTCCAGTCCTATCATTTTTACTTTTATACTTCATACCACCAGCCCACTATGACATATGATTCCGTACGACCTATATTTAACACATCACCATTCCTTTCTCCTTCAAACACTCTGCTCCCCATGAATTTGATGATTCCAAACTTTCCTGGTCCTCCTGATTACTCTATTCCTTCTGTCTCATTCGCAGCCTCCTTTTTCTTTTGCTACTCTTTAATTCTTGGTGTTCCCTGCAACTCATACTTTTATTTTTAACTCTCTATATTCATAAACTTCAGACTTTCACCATATACTGTTGAAACCCCTAGCTTTAGAAGTGTTTATATACTGAAACCACCTGCTATACATTTTCTTACTTGATGTCAGTGTAAATCTGTTTATCCAAGATGAATTTATCACTTCCATTCTATATCTCCTCCTATTTATTAGTGTCACCGTCATTCACCCAAGTTATCCTTGAAGTTAGCCTTGATTCCTCCATTTCCTCACCACTGACACCCAATCAGTTCAGTCTTTGGCAATTTTTCCATTTTCTTCTCTTCTCCAATCATAATGTCACCGCCCCAATTCAAATCTCTCAAAGAGTGGTTCCACTCTCCTTCTCCTTTCCTGAATTTGTCTTAAATCCCTCAGTAATGGCAAGGGTTCTTAACCAGGGGTCCATGGACCTGAACGATTTCAGGGGGTCCACGAGCTTGAATTGAAAAAAAATCAACTTATCTTTGTTTTCTCTGACCTCTAAATGAAATCTAGCTTTTCCTTCACTTATGAATGTATACAATAAGTTACAATAGTTTTCATTTCACATTACAGTTGTTGCATATCTCAAAAAATTGCTTAAGTTCATCCATACTCCAAAATTACAGTACTTAGATCTGATGCTAGTTGAGTGTCATCAAACTATCTGCTGCTACATTCTGAGAAGGAGTCCATAGTTTTCACCTGACTGGCAAAGGGGTCCATGGAACAAAAAAGGTTAAGAACACCTGCTCTAAGGTGATGGTTATACAATGTAATTTTGACTGTCTCTCTTGATGAAAGCCCTCAATGACTTTTCATGGCCTGCAGTGTGGTACCCAGCTTGTAGGTTAACCCTTGGTGATATTTTGAAGATTTGGGTAATGTTTGCAAAAATATACTGGCTGGAATCTTTGATTATAGACTGATAAATAATGTCTTATGAATATATACATGACTATTTTTCAAAAATAGTATGTATAAATAGCTTATGATAATATTTAAAATCATTTTGTAAATTTTAATGAATTGATATTAGCTTTTTAACATTGTTTATTCTTTTAATAAGAAAATAATGAAAGTACATTTACTATCATGAGGAGGACCTAAATTCATCACAGTTGAAAAAGGATCCTGATATTTGAAAAAGTTAGTAATAACTTAACTTTTGGTAGTGTCAAATTTGCCAATAAGTTGGAAAGAGAGTAAACAGAAATGATTTTCTCAGTTACCATTCTATCTGATTTGACATGCCATTCTCTTTCTCTTTTTTATGTGTCTGAGTGTGTGCTTATCTTGCTCCTCATTAAATTTTTACTCATTGATGCTTCTCACCTGTATCAATTATTACTGTGATGGTTGCCAAACTCATTTTCTAATTGTATCATTCCTTCATTATTTATTAGTACAGCCCTAAGGTTGAGCTTTTCCTTCTCATTTATTTATTAGTTATAATATGGAATTATGGATCCTTAATTTATTTGATAATTTATAGTCTATTTATGCCTTTATTTAATTTGATTCTCAGATTGTCTAAATTTGGTCACTTAAAACTTCTTTTTTTTTTTTTATTTTTTTATTTTTTTATTTTTTTTATTTTTAATTTTTTAATTTTTTATTGACTTTGTAATAATATTACATTAAAAATATATATGTGAGGTCCCATTCAACCCCACCCCCCTACCCCCCCTCTCCCCCCCCCCCAACAACACTCGTTCCCATCATCATGACACATCCATTGGATTTGGTAAGTACATCTTTGGGCACCTCTGCACCTCATATACATTGGTAAAACTTCTTTAAACTGCCCTTCGTCCTTTTGACAGGTCCTCACCATTCTTGAGAATTTCCTTACTTTCTGACACAAACTGGTCAAGATTCATCTTGTACTTTCTGTGCCCCAGCACTGGATCAGCCATTCCTTTAAGAATAACTATTGGATAATGTGGATAATATTTATAAACAGTCATTGGTCAGTTCAAATTTGTTACTTTGATTTTAGAATTACTGTACATGGTTGAGCTCCCCTTTGCTCTTCTCTCACATTTCCCAATGTGAGATAACATCTAAGAGAACCTTAAAAATATTCTATATAATTATTAGTAGTATTTAAAATGATCCATAAAATAATAATATTTTACATTTATAAATCCTATTTTAAATCCCTGGTTAGCTTAGTGATGTATTTTCTTTTGTTTTGTAGTGACAAACTTACTAAGGGACAAATGAACAGCTTACTTTTTCCATCACTCAGAAAGTTCAGATCTCTATGTATTTAGAAAATACGTTAAAATTTCAAAGACAGTTTATATATATATATATTTACTTCTAAAGAAATTGCCAGTTGCCATTTATTCTACATTAATATGTGCAAAACAATCTATCAACTTAATAAAAATAAACCTTTGATAATTAAAATTGACAGGTAAGATTTGCCTGTTCCATTTATATTTGTTGCCCAAACATCTATTTTCATCGGTATGTTTCTATAGGAGACTGATGCTTTGAAATTTTTGAAAAGAGTAATTATGCTAATACGGTTCACAACATCTTTGACATATGTTTAGACATACACAATAATAGATTAACTTTTCAAGTGCATATTTTTGGCAAAGGTAAATCTGATATTTCCCCAAAAATATATTTTCAAATTTAGTCATCTAACTCCTGATTTTAATTATGGAATACAGAGTACGCGTGAAAATCTCCTTGACTTTCTGCCATTGTGATCTTCAAAGTGAAGGCCACTTGATTTTCCCTGACTTCAGCCTAGTTCCAGACATTAGGATGATCAGGGGGTTTATGAATCCTAGACAAATAACTCAGTGGCTTATCACCTTATCAGCCTCCCTGCTGACACTGCTGTGACCAATTTCCCCCAATAACTGGATAGCCTCCTTAAGAACAGAAGCCTGCTAAGTGTACTCATGGGGTCCGTTAGTTTCTTTAGTTTTTCTTCTATCATTATTACTAACACAAACTTAAATAAACCATGGTTTAAAAGTATTTTGAAAATTTAAAAAAAGTATTTTGTCAGATTTCAGTGAGAGAAATTTATTTTTTATGTCTGAATTCCAGGATAAATATGAATGCTTCCATGCTATGGGTATATATGAAAATATGAAAAAATCAATAATGGCATGTTGTGCTTGGAGGGCCTCAGATATGGTATAGACCAGTTTCTTCCTTTCATAGATTTGCATATGGAGCTGAAATGCAGCTTTATTAAGTAACACACCAATTCTTAACCTCTTTTGAAAATAGTCTAAAGTAACACCCAAGTTCAAAACCAAGAGATGACCCTCTTCTCTCAAGTTGGTTGTTTTACTGTTTAACATTTCATCTCCTAATTTCACCATTCCTTTTCTTCCATTGTTCTTCTCTGTTCACTTTTCTTTTATAATCTATAGCTATAGTTTGAACTACATCTTTATTTTTAATGAAGTTTTGGATTACATAAATGTAACATCAATATAGGGCACTCCCACATAGCCCACCCCCTTCCCTTCCCACACTTTCCCATATTAACATCTTTCATTAGTGTGGTACATTTGTTACAACTGATGAACACATTTTGAAGCATTGCTACTAACTATGGCCTATAGTTTACATTATGCCTTATTCTTTGCACCACACAATTTTATAGGTTTTGACAAAATGTGTAATGGCCTGTATCCGTCATCGCAATATCATGTTCCAATGTCCCCAAAAATGCTTCATATTACACCTGTTCTTCCTTCTCCTTTCCCTCAGAACCTTTGGTGATGACTGTTTTATATCAACATTATAAGTTCTTCCATTACTAGAATAATGTCTACTTTAGTCCATAGTTGCATTCCCCTCTTATGTTTGTTTTTTCCTCAATCTTGAGGATTTTGGGATAGTGATACCTACTCTGCTTCTCTAAGGGTATTTTCTGAGGAAAACTCTCCCTTGACCTTACAGAAGGAATTAACTATTCCAAATAGAATTATGCCAAATTATGCCTAATTATGTCAAATAGAAATGGAGTTTTGGGCCAAAGCAGCAGCAATGGGAATACTCTGTAGGTGTTGTTGAAATAAAAGTGTTCTTCCACTTATACATGATTTAAGCCAGTGGTTCCATAGTACATGCCCACAGAATCATCCAGGTACCATGGTAAAGGATACCTATTCAAATTATTTTTGAAATTTAATTTAATCATGTTTTGAAATGGAAACATTATATTACTATCATAAATGGGAAACCATTATCATATGCTTTAGACAGTAATGGTAAAAATAAACATGGTCAAAATATAAACAATTTAAGTAAAATTTAAAATTAAAACCAAACAGTAAAATATAAATAATACTAAATCTAAATAACTTATAAATTGCATATTAGAATTAGAAGAATGGACTCTATGAGCTGTCAGTAATAAAAAGATACTCACCTGAGTATTTATTAATTTCAGAGGAACATTAGATTCAACTCAATAAGATAATTCCAGTTGATTTTTAATAATGATGAGCTCAGAGAATCCCAGCATACATATTTCCAAACAAAAATTCTTATTCAACAAAATTGTTTTTGAGTGATTTTTATTCAACCAAGTTGTTTCAAGACACTTATTGAATTGTGATCCATAATTAAATGTTCTGAAATTATCAACTTATTTGGTAATATCCTTAAAGCCATAGAAAATGTGTTTTGTTTCTACCCACTGCTACCTTTCAGTTAAGGGGTAAAGAAAATTATAAAAGATCTGTTATTGATCTCACTGTGATGAAAGACAATAAATTTTTCTATTTTATTTTCTTATTAATTTTATTTGGTTTTAGGGGAGGTTGTGTCTCAGAAGGCTCACAACTGTGGAAGGGAAGGATATTGATGTGGGGTGTCAGTGATGGGGGTATGTGTGGGGAGGGGTGCACCTGGGGCATGCATCAAGCATTTTGGGGGCATTGTCTCAGTGGATGGAGACCCACGCAATACTCTCCCATCCCGGGGCATGCTGCCACATACTCAAACAGAGCATCAAGAATTCCCCAAGTACGTGGACAGTGCCTAGTGGAAGAAAGACTATAATACCAAGCCCTGTATATTGATGATTTCACTTAGGAACCTTTTTATTGTGAAAATGAAACTTCGCCTAATATTATGTATTGCCTAGGAGTTACCTCCAGAAAACCTCCTTGTTGTTCAAATGTATACTCCCTCTAAGCCAAACTCACCATGTAGATTCATAACCTACCCCTTGAAACCATGAAGGACATGACTCCCAGGTATGAGAGTCCCTGGCACTGAGGGATTATTACCAAGTGTTGACTAGCAATGGATCTGGAAAAAGACCTTGGCCTAAAGGGGGAAATGTTAAATGCAAATGAGTTTTTATGGCTAAAAGATAGCAAAGTGAGTTGGGAGGTAATTGCAAAGGTTATGCTTATGCATGTCTCAGCAGGATGTAATTGACTGCCATAGTAAACTGCCTCACACAGCAGGGCTCCTGTCACCTCTAGAGACATCTGGACACCATAAGCACTGCAGACAATCTCAGGAATTCAGCACCCTGTCTGTGGACCTTACTTTTGAATTTATGCCCCCAATGTAACAGAGTTAGACTCATTTATAATTTCCCTACACATGGCTCTTCTGCCCCTTTTATTTGAACCTATAATTAGCACTATATTTTGTTAAATGTATGTCCCAGAGACTTATATCTTCTGTTTGTTCATATGCCAGTTGAACCCTGAATCTCAGCAAAGTTGCAGCCAACACCTACTCTCTAGTTCATTGAACTCACCCAGGACAACTAACAAAAGGATGATGATGGACAACACCCATCCCAAAAAACAGAGTATCTACAACTGCAAGCATGACAGTTCCAGCATCAGCCCTTGGGATCTAAGCTCTCTCTCAATCAGAATCAGAGTGGGCATCACTATCCCAAAAATCTTCAAGATTGGAGAATGAACTTATTCTTCAATAATAGGTAGACTTATTGTTATTCTATTATAGACTTATTATTATTCTACAAATGGAAGAACTTGTAGCATTGATATAAAGGCAGTGGCCATTCAAGGGTTCTGAGGGGAGTGAGATGGAAGAATAGATGTAACATGGGGGAATTTTGGGGACATTGGAGTTGTCCATGACATTGCAATGACAGAAACAGGCCATTATACATTTTGTCAAAAGCTATAAAATTGTTTGGGGCACAGTGTAAAATGCAAGGTGAATTATAGTCCATGTTTAGTAGCAATGCTTCAATATGTGTTCATCAATTGTAACAAATGTACCACACTAATGAAGAATATTTTTAGTGTGGGAAAGTTTGGGAGAGTGGGGGTGAGGTATATAGAAATCCTCTATATTTTGTATGTAATCTATGTGTAATATATATGTAATCTGAAGCTTCTTTTAAAAAATTAAATAGATCTGTTATTAAAGTTTTCTCATCTTATAATATTCAACACATTTTCAGGCAGTCCCCTAAAGCTGTTCATGACCAGGGCATTCAAAACAACAGAAAGAATCCAACATACCATCATCAGGAAGTGTATCCATAGTTCCAATTTTGTTATCACATTTACTTTCTGGTGCTCAAAAAAATTTGATGCACTCATGTTTTGGTTGGTCAACTGGGAAAATAAATCTGTGAAAACGCTGATGTACCAAGCCGGTCCCAATCATTTGAGAGTGGTCTCTCAAGTTGAATATTTTGTCTGGAAAATCTTGAAAGTCTTGATACTTAAGTAGACTAGTGAGTACTTTTTGTGCCCAAAGCCAGGTTGGAAGAATAAATGTTTGAAGACACTGTCCATATTTATACAAAATGAGGAGAAGGTTGGAATTCAGTGCCTTATGTATAACCTGATCAGCAGTTTTAATAATGCCATGAATGTCTTAGTTTGCCAGAACCTGTATCACAAATGCCAAAATTTGGTTGTGGCTTAAAAACAGGAATTTATTGGCTCATGGTTTTGAGGATAGAAGTTAAAAATTAAGTGTCAGCAAGTTAATGCTTTCTCTCCAAAATCTGTAGGCCTTGGACAGTGAGAGCTTCCTTTTATAGATCTAATAAAGTAGATTTGGTTTCTAGTGCAAAAGCATGTAAAAATGAATCAAGCCCATTTTTTATACCCATCATGGATTTATCACTATCAGAGTACTGTAGTTGTCCAGCTTGTTATGGTTTTACATGAGTTATTAACAGTAGTAATGTCAACAAGTAATTTTTGATATTTTTATACTATCCTACTTTCAGTCATGTAGAAAGTTCAATGACCAAAAACTGTACATGCTCATATACTATGAATAAGAGATACTACCACTATTTATACAAATATCTGTCTATACTATCTAGAACATATATATTGTGTTTTTATTATCATATTAATGCATTTCATATTATTCATATTATACATTTCTGGATCAAAGGAGATCATTATTTCTTAGAGCAATAACCTCCTCGATTTCCCTTTGCACCAATTCCTTCTTTCTGTGGTGATATGATGAAGGTGAGATAGACAGTCTTGTTCATGTGAAGGGATTTTTTTTTTTTTTTACTGCAAAAGAGAAACATCAAAATTAGGAATTTAGGAGCTTATAAGGAGCAAGACAGCTGCCCTTCTTCCCCCTTCCCTCCAGAGAGACAGACAGAAAATCAGTCTCCCTATTACAAACAAATTCCATTTGGGAAGAGAAGGGGAAGTTCTCTGGGTTCATACTCTTAGGGAATCTGAACAGATGTCTCCAGGGCAATGCTTTGCTCCAAAATTCTAAGGGTCTGTGCTGTGATTCTCCTATAGGGACCTGCCAAAGGCTCCAGATAGCCTAGTTGCTATGACACTTCCAGTTCCATTGGATCTCCTGGATCAAATGGCCCAAGTAGCAGAGCAGCTTGCACAGCAGCTTGGGCCTGTTGCAGAGATTCCTCTTGTTCCAGTCCCCACTCAAAACTAGCAGCTTTTCGGGTCACTTGGTAAATGGGCTGGAGTAGCACATCCAAAGGGGTCAACTAGGCACTGTGCCTCTTTTTTGGTTTTAAGAGGTGCTAGATGCAACAACTTATCCTTCACTTAAGAAGGGATATCTCAACATGCCCCACATCACAGGTTCTAGAAATTTCACCAAGGTAGGCCGCCTCTGAATTTCTGTTGGATTCATCTACCACCATCTAACATCTACATACCTTACCAGTAAATCTAGGGGCATTGCAATTTCTTGTTCACTAACAAATCAGCATAATGCCATAAATTTAATAGCTTATGTAAGAGAAAGGCGTCAAGGTCTCTATAGTTTAGTTTATGACATAGGGCTGCAGGGTTGATATACCCCTGAGGTGGGAGAGTAAAGGTGTATTACTGGCTGTGTCAGCTGAAAGTAAAGTGTTTCTGGTGGTCTTTATTAATAGGTATTGAGGAAAAATAGCGTTTGCTAGATCAATAGCCGCATACCAGGTACAGGAGATGTGCTGATTTTCTCAAGCAATAATACCACATCTAAAAGAGCAGCTACAATTGGAGTCACCACCTCATTAAGTTGTAGATAATCCACTGGCATTCTGTTGTCGGATTTTCTCTAGATTCTTGGCTAAGCTACAAGAAATGAATTTCAAGAGCAAACCAGGTTAGTTAGGCCAGTAATTTATTAAGGAATGGAGAGAAGAGAAATGGGAGAAATTAACAGATCATGAGTCCCAGGTAGAGAGGAAGGGGCAGAAGAGGAATAAAGAGGGCTGATTTACAGACTATAATTTTCCCATTAGAGATTATAAATACCCAGGTTTACTGGCATATTGATCCAGGCAGGGGTAGGGGTGGGGAAGAAGGCCAGAATGGGGGTGGGGAGGAATAAGACAAAAGCAGGGGGGAAGAGGCAAGAACAAGGCAAAGAAGGCAAGAGCGAGGCCAGTTTGGCCTTAGCACTTGCTTTTTGAACTTTATTCTGCCCCTTTGCTAATGACAGGGGCAGCTGTTTGATGTTTTGATTGATTACTACACTCATCAATCCCCTGGGAGGGCCCAGTTATAAGGCCCCTGGAGAATATCCATGGGTTCTCCTGGGTTCTGGAGGAAATCTTGCCCTGAATGGGGTTCTCGCAAGGGTCTTCCAGCAGCCATCTTGGGGGTTCTGATGTCCACGTGGGCTTTTATCCAAGTTCCAGATCTGTCTATTGATTCTTATTTTACTAGGCTGCCTCAATTCTCCAAGATCCATCTGTTTTCTGCACAGGCCAAATAAGGAAGTTAAATGGAGATATGATAGGAATCACCACTCCTGCACATTCTTCAAGTCCTTGATGGTGGTGCTAATCTTTGCAGTCCCTCCAGGAATGTAATATTATTTTTGGTTTACTATCCTGCTAAGTAGTCACAGTTCTAGTGGCTTCTATTTGGCCTTTCCTACCATAATAGCTGTCACTCCATGGGTCAGGAAAATAATGTGGGACCTTCTTGTTGTTGACTATTTTATGCATTCAGAACTGGGTAGGTAACCAGTGAGTGGGTCCAGAAACACACTGGACCTCCTGTGACAGAGACTTGGGCTAATACCACATTGATCACCTGAACTCCATAAGCCTCTACTCTGCCTGGGGGACCACAGTGGTATTCGGTCTCCGGGACTTAATGTTTGGAGTCAGTGTCCAGTAATCTCCAAAATACCTGATAATTTCTTTTTTGTAATGCAAAGTTACCCTGGCAAAGGACCATAGGTCCCTTTGGGAAAGGCTTGGAGGAAGATTAGCAGTATAAATTTTTGGCAGTGTAGCAGGGTCCTCCCCCAAGGGGACCTAGACTAGACTCTCTTCATTCAAGAGGTTCTGGGTCTGTAAACTCTCTCAAGTCTGGGAATTGAATTGAGGGACATGACTCTTTGTTTTTGTGACTCAAGTCCGACTTTTTGTTCACTTGACCTGGAACTCTTTTGTTTATACAGACTAAGTAAGAATTTAGTAGACTGCCCATCTATTTCACTACTAGGCACCCTATGATCAAATAGCCAATGCCATAGGTCTCTGCAAGTCAAACTATTCTGTTTCCAGCTTTGACTCTGCTGTACATTACAGTAGCCACTCACACCTTGTCTTTGGCAATTAAGTGCTGACACTGAACTCTTGCCAACCTGGAATCTGATTATTCCCATTGTATTTAAGGATCTAAGTTCAGTGGCAGCAGTTCCCACAGTAATATCTTAACTATAGAGAAGAGCAACCATAGTACTCTTCAGGGATGATGGTGCTACCCTCATACATACATTCCTTAGAGGTGTGTCCTCTGAACATTTCTGGGGGTGGTAAGCAGGTCTTACATGATAAATCCACTCTAGCATTCTAGTTTCTCTAAGCCTTTGGATTCTCTTACCTACAGTATACCAGGACAGTTCTGGAGTTTCTGCTTCAGTCCATGAAGTCACATTTGATGCATGCTCAAACCCTTTTCAACCGCTTGAGCTATAACATTGACTCCAGAATCTCTTCTTAGTGGGCCATACTAATAAATTCAGCCAGATCCAATTTCATATTCCTTCCATCATTATCCCATCCCCTTAATATCCATTCTCATGCATATTCCCCTGTTTCCTCTCTGTACAAATTGGAAAAAATCATGCAATTCTTTTGGAGTATAGTGTACCTCCCCTTGGGTCACACTTTGTACTTCACCTTTTGGGTCCTGTTAGGAGTTTAGTTTAGTCATAGGTCTGGAAGAAAAGAGGGGTAGTAGTGGTGGGTCATGAGAGGAATTAGCATTGTCTTGCATGCCAAGTACTTCAGAGTGTACCATAACTTCCTTCTGGTAAAACAGGGTTGATCTCTTCAGGTGGAGAAGCTTGCTCAGGGAAGGTAATTGCACGATTATTGGTCATAGCAGAGTTAATCTCTTCAGATGGAGAAGGGATGGCTGAGTCCTCAAGGCAGACAGTTTTAAGTTTACCTGGCAAAGAAACCTCAGCATAATCTAGGGTTTCCGTGTCCTCATCCTTGTCATTATCGGTCTATATGTCCACATGCCAGTTCTCGGGATGCCATTCCTTCCCAATCGACACCCTCACTTTATCAGCAGACAACCTGCAAGGCTGGGGATTCAATTTGCATTGTAATTCAGGCACTTGCTCAATGAGACCCTATTTTCTGTTTTTCAGAAATCTTAAGTCTGCTGCTACAAGAAATAAGGTTTTCTTTCAGGGCATATTTAGAATCTTTCATATCCTTCCTGGTGTGCTTGAGCTGGATATTTGAAGCCTTAAGCTCCTCTTTTTTTTTTTTTTTTAAACAACTTTATCCAGCATATTTAAGAAAAACCAGCCAACATCACTATATTTTTTAACTTCACTAAGGTCTGTTAATGTATCAAATATACTGTCACTCAGAGTCTTTTCTTTTTATAAGCATTTGAGTAACAGTTTCCAATATTGATATTTTTTTATATCTTTATTGCCAATTTATGCCATAGACTGCCAGTGCCCTCTTGGTCATTGGAAATATTTTTCAGTGCCTTTTTATCTAACCAGATTAGAAAATCAATTCCTAAAATCTCAGAATCAACTCAGAAATCTCATCCTTAAAATTCTGCTCAAGATCCGCTCCTGGTACCAAAATCTGTATTAGTCAGGGTTATGCAGAAAAACAAACTGACAGAATATATGACACAAATACTTAGCAATGACTATATCTCACATAATTGGAAGATTTCTAAGCTCCAGTTGACTGTGTAATTCTTTTCAACACTGTATGATAACATTCATACAGTGTATAGAATTTGGTTGACCCTTATAGTCTTGATGTGATGTTTTAATCACAGATGTATAACAGGTTTTTAAAAATTCTCAAGAAGGGTATGATTAATTAATGAATTTTTACATTGAAGAATGTAAAAAGAAAATTTTCCCATGTAGAAAACTGAAAAAAGTTAACTGAAAAAGTTAAATGGCATGGTTGTATCACAGCAGGTGGCAAAGGTGGTAAAACAGCTGCAGAAGTAGGTGGAAGTGGCAATGGAGGCGATTATTAGTTACAGCTTGGGAGAACATTATGACAGGAAAAATGACACGCATTTTTTACTTATGATTTTGAAATTTTAAAAGTGCCTTTCCCACTGTGCCACAGTCTTTTCCATATTCCACTTTTTTCTCTTTATAAGTAATAATGTAGAAGAATTCAGGCTATAAAACAAACACTGTGACTATAAGTGCTCCTGATTTCTCTCCTACTGCTCCTCCAAAACAAACTCTTTTAAAAGAATACTTGTCCACATTCCTAAGCCTGTAATCAGTGAAAATATTTCAATAAGCTCTCACATTGAGGAGGTCGGTTAGTTTGATAGGCTGATTGGATAGCTGCAGTTGCAAAAACAGTAAAGGTACTTTTAGATAGCACCTAACATCAGTTGAGAGGTTAAAACATTTATTTGGTTAGCTCAGAAGAAATGAAATTGTAGACAAAATTTGACTTTTAGGGATATGGATGACAATAAACTCATAGTAAGGGTAAATCAATAAACTAACACTTACCGAATACTTATAAAATGCCAGTATTGTGAAGTAGGTATTTTAGCAAATGCTTGATGGTGACACTGAGAAGTGCATCAAAAACTATGAATGGAAGCAAATAAATCTGCCTTCTGAAAGCTAACCTACATAATCAGAAAAAAAAAATCCTTAAAAGAAGGAAGGAGTCTCAGGCTTGCAAGACTTTGTTATAAAAGAATTGAAAGCTAACATGCCTTTCTATATATATAGGATCACTCAGAGGGGAAGCTGATCGTAATAGAGGTTTAGAGAAAGACACAGAAGTGGAGGCAAATTGTGAGAATGCTCATCTAAGTAAGTATGGATCAAGAGTTGTGGCAGTTTGAGATAATTTATGAATCCCCAGGAAAGATTAAGTTTGTAAAATGGTCTGTTCCTCTGGGTGTGATATCCATTTACTGCATTAGATTCAGCTGATATATCTTGATTAAATTAGCTGGCAAGATTAGGGTTTTGATTAGACCACATCAGTAGGGCATGACTCAGAGTTGAGTCCCTGCCCCCTTGGTGGGCTGATATAAATGGACACTCAAGAAGACACATGGAAGGGAGCTAATGTGCCTCAATTAAAAAACAAATCAATTTTATTTATACATGTTAATAAAGTATACAATTCATCCAAAGTGTACAATCAGTGGTATTTGTATAATCACATAGCTGTGCATTCACTTCAATCATTATCAGAGCATCTTCATTATTTCAATAATAATAATAATAAATAAAAACAAACAAGAAAATTCTTCACCTCTCAATTTCTGTTTCCTCTGCTGCAAGTAACTGCTATTTTGACTATTCTTGCACAATTATTAAGCAGTTTTATTGAGATATATTCACATACCAAACTATCTATCTAAAATGTATAGTTAATGGCTTTTAGTATAATCACAATGTTGTGCATTAATCATCACAAAAAATTTTAGAATTACTTCATTATTCCAAAAAGAAAAACTCCACACCCCTTAGAATGCCTTCTCTAGCTTTACATAACCACTAATCAAATTTCATCATTATAAATTGACTTATATTTACATAAATGAAATCATACACATGTTACACGATATATTAAGTTCATAATACACACTCATTCAGTATTTGTCCTTTTGTGTCTGGTTTGTTTCACTCAACATAATGTCTTCCAAGTTCATTCATGTTCTCATATGCATTACAACTTCATTTCTTCTAACAGCTGCATAATACTCAATTATGTGAGCACACCACAGTTTATCCATTCATCAGTTGATGGACACCTGGATTCTTTCCAACTTTTGGCAATTGTGAATAATGCTGCTATGAACATTGGTGTGCAGATGTTCTGTTCGTGTCACTGCTCTCAATTCTTCTGGGTACATACCCAGTAGTGGTATTGCAGGGTCATGTGGCAAATCTATTTTCAACTTCTTTAGGAACCGTCTAACATTCCGCCACAGTGGCTGTACCATTCTGCATCCCCACCAACAGTGAATAAGTGTTCCTATCTCTCCACATCCTTTCCACCACTCATAGTTCTCTGTCTTTTTGATAGTGGCCATTCTGATAGGTGTGAAATGTTATCATTGTAATTTTACTTTGCATTTCCCTAATCCTTATTGATGTTGAACATTTTTTCACAGTTTTTTTTTTTTTTGCCATTTATATTTCTTCTTTGGACAAATGTCTATTTAAGTCTTTTGCTCATTTTAAAATTAGGATCATTTGTCTTTTTATTGTTGAGTTGCAGCATCTCTTTATATATCATGGATATTAAACCCTTGTTGACATCTAATTTCCAAATATTTTCTTCCATTGAGTCAGTGGCCTTTTTACCCCTTTTACAAAGTCCTGTGAGGTGCAAAAGAGTTTAATTTTGAGGCAGTCCCTTTTATCTATTTTCTTGCATGTAAGGTCCAGGAAACCAAAACATACACCAAGGTCTTTTAGATGTTTCCCTATATTTTCTTCCAGTAGTTTTATGTTCCTGGTTTTTATTTTCAGGCCTTTGATGCATTTTGAGTTGATTCTTGTATAGGGAGTGAGATAGGGGCCCTCTTTCTATAACATTTTGATTATAGATATTCAGTTGTTCCAACATCATTTGTTGAAGAGACTCTTTTGTCCTGTTAGCATGGATTTGGTAGATTTGTCAAAAATTAGTTGATCATAGAGGTGAGGGTTTATTTGTGGACTCTCATGGACTTGGTAGATTTGTCAAAAATTAGTTGATCATAGAGGTGAGGGTTTATTTGTGGACTCTCAATTCTATACCATTGATGGATGTATCTATCTTTATGCCAGTACCATGCTGTTTTGACCACTTTAGCTTTATAATATGTTTCAAGGTCAGGGAATGGAATTGTCACATGACTTCACATGCGCTCTTCTTTTTTAGAATGCTTTTGGCTATTCAGGTGCATTTTCCCTTCCAAATGAATTTGGTAATCACCTTTTCTATTTCTGTAAAGTAGGCTATTGGAATTTTGATTGGTATTACATTGAATCTATAAATCAATTTGGGTAGGATTGACATCTCACAATATTTAGTCTTCCAATGCATGAACATAGAATGTCTTTCCATTTGTTTAGGTCTTCACTGATTTCATTTATCATTGTTTTGTAGTTTTCTGCATATAGATCCTGTACTTCTTTGGTTTAATTAATTCCTAGGTATTTGAGTCATATTGTTGCTATTGTAAATGGAATTTTTTTCCCTGATTTCCTCCTCAGGTTGTTCAATACAAAAACATTACTTATTTTTGAATGTTGATCTTATATCCTTCCACCTTGTTGAACTCATTTATTAGCTCAAATAGCTTTGTTGTAGAGATTTCAGAATTTTCTAAATACAGGATCATGTCATCTGGAAATACTGAGCTTACTTCCTCTTTTCCTATTTGGATGCCTTTAATTTTTTCTCTTGTCTAATTGCTCTAGCTAGAACTTTTGGTACAATGCTGAATAACAATGGTGACAGTGCCATCCTTGTCTTGTTCCTGATCTTAGAGGGAAAGCTTTCAACTTTTCCTCATTGAGTACGATGTTGCCTGTGGGTTTTCATATATGCTTTTTATCATATTGAGAAATTTTCCTTCTATTTCTATCTTTTGAAGTGTTTTTTATCAAGAAAGGATGCTGGATTTTGTCAAATGTCCAGAGATGATCCTGTGGTTTTTTGCCTTCAATTTGTTAATGTGGTGTACTACATTGATTGATTTTCTTATGTTGAACCATTATGTTGAACCATTTCTTATGTTGAATCATTCTTGCATACCAGGGACTAATTGGTCATGATGTGTAAGTCTTTTGATATGCTGTTGGATTCAATTTGCAAATATTTTGTTGAGAATTTTAGCCCCTATATTCATTAGAGAGATTGGTCTGTAATTTTCTTTTCTTGTAGTATCTTTATCTGGTATTAGGGTAATTTTGGCTTCATAAAATGTGTTGGGTAATTTTCCCTCCTCTTCAATTTTTTGGAAGAGTTTAAACAGAATTGGTGTTAATTCTTTCTGAAATGCTTGGTAGAATTCACCCATGAAGTCATCTGGTCTTGGACTTTTCTTTGTTAGGAGATTTTTGATAACAGAGTCAATCTCTTTAAATGTGATTGGTTTGTTAAGTTCTTGTATTTCTTTTAGCATTACTGTAGGTTGTTCGTGCTTTTCTAGGAATTTGTCCATTTCACCTAGGTTATCTAGTTTTTAGTGTACAATTTCCCATAATAATCCTCTTTTGATCCTTTTTATTTCTGTGGGGTCAGTTATAAATTCCCCCCTTTCATTTCTGATTGTGTATATTTGCATCTTCTCTCTTTTTTTCTTTGTTAGTCTAGCTAAGGGTTCGCCAACTTTATTGATCTTCTCAAAGAACCAGCTTTTGGTTTTGTTGATTTTCTCTATTATTTTTTGTTCTCAATTTTATTTATTTCTGCTCTAGTCTTTATTATTTCTTTCCTTCTGCCTGCTTTGGGAATGGTTTGCTGTCCTTTTTCTAGTTTCTGTTGTTGTTCAGTCAAATCTTTGGGTTTAGCTCTTTGTTCTATTTTAATATAGTCATTTATAAATTTCCCTTTCAAGGCTGCCTTTGCTGTAACCCATAAGTTTTGATAAATTGTGTTCTCATTTTCATTTGTCTCAATATATTTACTGATTTCACTTGCAATGTCTTCTTTGACCCATTTTATTTAGGATTGTGTTGTTTAGCCTCCACACATTTGCAAATTTACCTTTTTCCTGTTTATTATTGATTTCCAGTTTCCTTCTCTATCTATTAGTCAGCCAAAAGGTGTGCTGATGCAAAGTACCAGAACTCTTTGGCTTTTAAAAAGGGTGTTTATTTGGGATAGAAGCTTAGAGTCAAACATCCCTAAAGAGTCCAACTCAAGGTCCCATAAGAGGTTCTTCTTCACCCAAAGTCATTTGCCATGTGTTGAAGTAAGGTGGTAGGAGATGTCAGTGAGGGTTAAGTCTTGCTTCTTTCTCTTAAGGCTTTGTTGTCCCATCTTCTTCCATTGTCAGCTATAGGCTGGCACAGGCTTGTCTCTCTCCCTGGGGTTCATTTCTTTTTGGGCTCAGCTGCCCTGCTTGCTTCACAAGGTCTGCTGTAGGCTATTAGGCTCATCTCTCTTCCTGGGGCCTTTGCTGCATCTAATGGAGCCTTCTCTCTTTCCTCATGTATCTGCCTCTATGTGTATCTACTTCTCTGTGCTCTTGATTGAGCATTTGTTTATATCAGCCCACCAAGGGGGCAGGGACTCAACCCTGTATGCCCCAATGACATGGTCGAAGAAAAGCCCTTATCGTAACATAATTTAATCAAAGACATCTCACCTGAATCTAATACAATCAAAGTGTGTCACACTCAGAGTAACTGACCAGTTTACAAACATGATCAAACATCTTTTTTTGGAATTCATAAATATCAAATGGCCATACATTCCATTATGATTTTAGAAGGTGCTTTATATAATTTCAGTCTTTTTATATTGATTGAGATATGCATTGTGCCCTAGCATGCAGTGTATCCTGGAGAAAGATCCATGGGCACCTGAGAAGAATGTATAATGGAGCTACTCTGATTTTGAGTTTTTCGGCTTTCAAGCCTGAAGTCCAGAACCAATGAGACAGTGGCTCTTATGGACACCTGCTAAGACAGATAGCCAGGACTGACCTGGTGATACCCTCTTTTATTCATTTCAGTCATTTTTTGAACTTCTGTTGATATTACTATCTCCATTTTACATATGAAGAAACTGAAGTATAGAAAGTATATTATGTCAGTTTGCTCAGATAACAAGCATCAGAGCTAGAATTCAACCCAGGTCTATGAAATGCCAGAACCTATTCTCATCAATCATTACATTGTGCTCACTTTCATAAGCTGTCCTGAGGCATATAGAAGTAGTAAACCACCTAAGCTCACTAAATATGATTATTCCATGTGGCCAACCTTGTCAAAACATGATTGCTGATCCTAGATCTAATGTAAAGAGAGTTCATTTGCTATATATTATAAAACAAAAATTAACATCCATCAGAGAAGACAGAATCATACAAATCCTAAACACAATATAAACTCAGATGCTATGACTTTATGTCAAAATCTGTCTAACGTATGCAGGAAAGGTAACCAGTAATTGGACTACTCCTTACATTTATATTTTTCCAGGATAATGGTATAAGTAAAGCCTTTCTCCTAAGCATATTTGATGAGAAGATAAAAATGAGCACTTCACATTATAGCATGTTAGTTTACATAATATTGTTTTCATTTGTATTATTGCCCTTATTCCTCCAAATAACCTTATGTGTTAGGCAGGATTGTGATTCGTTATATTCATTTTACATTGTAAAAACAGAGTATTAGATTTTCAGAAGTGGTTTTCAGACCCTTTAAATAATCCTGAATGTGTAAACTGGCACAAGGGCAATCAGAAAATTTTTGTTTTGAGTATAAAACAATAAAGATAACAAGTATGTTATCTTTCTTCTGTCGTGACTTTGACATATATATGACAGTGACTGCTGCTCTTTGCTTTGTCTCTGTACCCTGGTTAACCCAATTTGGGAGTCAAGACTTTTGCTGAATTAATTCCTGTTCTAATGATTGGTGATATCATTTTGTCTTCTGGGGTTCTTGTTTAAGTACACATCCTCTATTGCTTTTTGTAACAAGTCTCTGGAACTTTGCCTTTCCCATTTCTATGTTTTTCAGTAGTCTGGCAAAAGAGCATGTTTTCATAGATGAAGCAACGAGGGCTCAGAGAGGTCAATTAAATTATGCAATGCTACACTGTTAGTAAGTGGCGGGGTGGAGTTTTTAACCTTTGTCTCTCTGATAACAAATCATATACTCTTCTCGGTAACTATACTACAAATTACTCTTAAAAATGACTATCTGCGCATCACTTTGTATTCATTGTAATAATGATTCTTGCAGCGCCCAAGTAAATCCTCAACTATAATTTTTCTATATTAAAGACAAAGAACAGTAGAATTTAGTAAATAGTCAAAGCAACATTCCAAAATCAGGTCCAAGGATCCTTTGCATTCTCACTAATTGTTCTTGAATTTGGAACATCATCAGAACACGAACTATTTAAAAGTTTTTATGAAGACATTTGCAAGTAAAACATATAGCATAGGCAGATCTACTATTTTAGGTATATGTGGATACAGTGAAACAAACTATTTGAAAATTAATTCTGTTAATTTCCTCTGACACTTTGTTTTTATTCATTCTTTTGTGAAATCTTAACGTTTTCAAATGTTGGCAGTACCATTTTGAAATTATATTTTAAAGAAAAGTAATATCTATTTTTTTCACTAAGAAGAAGTTGATCCCCTTTCTAAAACTTTGTAACTTTCATGATTGGGTTCATGTAAGACCAATTTAGTATAGATTAATTTGGTGCTTTGGAAAACTCTAAAGGGGGCAGTCAGTAAATTATTCTAGCCACTAAATGCACAAAGCATATGAGGAAGTAACACAGTCCTCATCCCCTGAAAGCAAAGCTTCTGAATTTTGAACAAACACAGCTTTTATGAATCGTGCAGAACAAAACTGGTGGAGCAGGACAGACATCACAAGACTTTGTTTCTTTTTGCCTCACACAATAAAAGCTAAACAAGACTATTGTTAGGCCAAGTAGTGAAGTCATTTAGGTTTGCTTTCTGTGAAAACAAATAATTTTGGGAAGGATCATAGCTAGCTCAGTTCAGGATGGGTTGACTTGACTTTCTTGAAGTGAGTTTTTTTCATTTACAGACAATTGTATTCAGCCTGGCATTTGATTGTAGATCTGTTAAATCCGAGTTGTAAAACAGAAGGTTTGTCCTTTGCTAAAGGTATTTCAGTCAATAGCATATTTGATCTCATTAGGTTCAATAGATTTTATGTACCCACAGTGATTACATATGAAGAAGGAATATAATGCAGTGGTTAAAAACATGGATTCTGGGGAAGCGGGCTTGGCCCAGTGGTTAGGGCATCCATCTGTCTACCACATGGGAGGTCCGCGGTTCAAGCCCCGGGCCTCCTTGACCCGTGTGGAGCTGGCCCATGCGCAGTGCTGATGCACGCAAGGAGTGCCGTGCCATACGGGGGTGTCCCCCGCCTAGGGGAGCCCCATGCTCAAGGAGTGCGCCCTATAAGGAGAGCCACCCAGAGCGAGAGAGAAAGTGCAGCCTGCCCAGGAATGGCGCCCCCACACAGACAGCTGATATAACAAGATGACACAACAAAAAGAAACACAGATCCCCGTGCTGAAATAAATAAATAAATCTTAAAACAAAACAAAACGTGGAACTGGAGCCAGACTGGCTGGCCTTGAATTCTGGACATAATAGTATGTGCCTAGATAAGTTCCATCTTTATGCCTCCTCTTTTTTTTTCTTTAAATCTTTTTTAAAAATTTTTAAATTTTTAATTTATTACCCCTTTCCACCCTTCCCCCCAGTTGTCTGCTCTCTGTGTCCATTCACTGTGTGTTCTTCTGTCACCACTTCTATCCTTATCAGGGGCATGGGAATCTGTGTTTCTTTTTGTTGCATCATTTGGTTGTGTCAGCTCTCCGTGTGTGCGGCGCCATTCTTGGGCAGCCTGCACTTTTTTTTTTTGCACTGGGCGGCTCTCCTTACAGGGAGCACTCCTTGTGTGTGAGGCACCCTTCGCGGGGGACACTCCTGTGTGGCAGGGCACTCCTTGTGCGCATCAGCACTGTGCATGGGCCAGCTCCACACGGGTCAAGGAGGCCTGGGGTTTGAACTGCAGACCTCCCATGTGGTAGGTGGACGCCCTATCCATTGGGCCAAGTCTGCTTCCAATGCCTCCACTTTTAAGTCTAAAATGAAGAAAATGACAGTAGCCATGTTATAGGGTTATTGTGAAGATTGTGACTTTTTTTTTAACATTTTGCAAATTTAATAATTGGAAATTAAACAATTCAAAAATAAAAAAATACAGTTAAATTAAAACATACATTTCTCAATTAGATGTACTAGATACATATAATTTTTTAAAAATCATACAATATGTTACATAGTATATTAGGTTCATAGTAATGCAATCATTCAGTATTTGTCCTTTTGTGTCTGGCTTGCTTTGCTGAACATAATGTCCTCCAGGTTCATCCATGTTATCATGTGCTTTACGACTTCATTTCTTCTTAAAGCTGCATAATATTCCATTGTGTGAATACACCAGAGTTTGTTTATCCATTCATCTCTTGATGGACACCTGTGTTGTTCCCAACTTTTGGCAATCATGAATAATGCTGCTATAACATCTGTGTGCGATGTCTATTTGTGTCACTGCTCTCAGTTCTTCTGGGTATATACTCAGTAGTGGTATTGCAGGGTCACATGGCAAATCTATATTCAACTTCTTTAGGAACTGCCAAACATTCCTCCACAGTGCTGTACCACTCTGCATTCCCACCAACAGTGAATAAGTGTTCCTATTTCTCCATATCCTCTCTACCACTTGTAATTCTCTGACTTTTTAATAGTGGCTGTTCTGATAGGTATGAAGTGATATCTTATTGTAGTTTTGATTTGCATTTCCCTAATCATTAGTGATGTTGAGCATTTCTTCATGTGTTTTTTACTTTTTGTCATTTGTATTTCTTCTTGGCACAAATGTCTATTCAAGTCTTTTGGCCATTTTTTAATTGGGTTATTTGTCTTTCTATTGTTGAGTTGTAACATCTCTCTGTATATCATGGATATTAAACTCTTATCGGATATGTGATTCCCAAATATTTTCACCTATTGAGTTGGCTTCATTTTTACCCTTTTGACAAAGTCCTGTGAGGTGCAAAAGTGTTCAATTTTTTTTAAAAGATTTATTTATTATTTATTTAATTCCCCGCCCCCCTCCCTCCCAGTTGTCTGTTCTCTGTGCCTATTTGCTCTCCTTACGGGGCACACTCCTTGCGCATTGGGCTCCCCTACGCGGGGGACACCCTTGCGTGGCATGGCACTCCTTGCGTGCATCAGCACTGTGCATGGGCCAGCTCCACATGGGTCAAGGAGGCCCGGGGTTTGAACTGTGGACCTCCCATGTGGTAGATGGACGCCCTAACCACTGAGCCAAGTCCGTTTCCCAAAAGTGTTTAATTTTGAGGAGGTCGCATTTATGTAGTTTTTCTTTTGTTGCATGTACTTTGGGTGGAAGGTCCAAGAAACTGCCACTATTACAACATCTTCTAATAGGTTGGCCTACATTTTCTTCTAGTAGTTTTATGGTCCTTGCTTTTATATTTAGGTCTTTTATCCATTTTGCGTTGAATCTTGTATAGGGAGTGAGATAGGGGTTCTCTTTCTTTCTTTGGTTGTAGGTATCCAATTGTTCCAGCACCATTTGTTGAAGAGATGGTTTTGTCCCGTTAACATTACCTTAGTAAGTTTGTCAAAAACCAGTTGTGACTGTACAGGTGAACGTTTATTTCTGGATTCTCAGTTCTATTCCACTGATTGATGTATCTATCTTCATGCCGGTACCACGCTGTTTTGACCATTGTAATGGTAATGTGTTCCTATTATGTTTTGCAATATGTTTCCAGTTTAGGCAGTGAAGTTCCTCCTATGTCGCTCTTTTTTAGAATGCTTTAGGCTATTTGGGTGCACTTTCCCTTCCAAATAAATTTGGTTATTACCTTTTCTAATTCCGTAAAGTAAGCTTTTGGGATTTTGATTGGTATTGCATTGAGCCTATAAATCAATTTGGGTAAGATTGATATCTTTATGATATTAATTCTTTCAATTCATGAACATGAAATGTCTTTCCATTTGCTTAGGTCCTTTTACATTTCTTTTATCATTATTTTGTAGTTTTCTGCATGTAGGTCCTGTACTTCTTTGGTTTATTTATTTCCTAGGTATTTGAGTCTTTCTGTTGCTATTGAAAATGCAATTTCCCCCCTGATTTCCTCCTCAGATTGTTCAGTACTAGTGTACAAAAGCATTATTGATTTTTGTGTGTTGATTTTGTATCCTGCCACTTTGCTGAATTCATTTATTAGCTCAAGTAGCTTTGTTGTGGGTACTTCAGAATTTTGTAACTACAGGATCATCTCATCTGCAGAGTGTGAGAGTTTTACTTCCTTTTTTCCTATTTGTATGTCTTTAATTTTTTTTCTTGTCTAATTGCCCTAGCTAGAATCATGTACAATGTTGAATAACAATGGTGACAGTGACCTTCCTTATCTTGTTCCTGATCTGAGGGGAAAGATTTCAACCTTTCCCTATTGAGTACAATGTTGCCTGTGGGTTTTTCATATATGCCTTTTATCATATTGAGAAATTTCCCTTCTATTCTTGTCTTTTGAAGTGTTTTTATCAAAAAAAGGTATGCTGGATTTGTCAAGTGCCTTTTCTGCATTGATTGAGATGATCATGCATTTTTTTCCTTCAATTTGTTAATATGGTATATTATGTTAACTGATTTTCTTATGTTGAACCAGGTTTGCATACCAGGAATAAATTCCACTTGGTCATGATGTATAAGTCTTTTGATATACTCTTGGAATTAATTTGCAAGTATTTTGTTGAGAATTTTTGCCCCTACCTATGTTCATTAGAGAGATTGGTCTGCAATTTTCTTTTCTTGTAGTATCTGGGTTTGGTATTAGGGTGATGTTGGCTTCATAAAATGTGTTGGGTAATTTTCCCTCCTCTTCAAATTTTTGAAGAGTTTAACAGAATTGGTGTTATTTCTTCTCAAAATGCTTAGTAGAACTCACCTGTGAAGCCATCTGTTCTTGGACATCTCTTTGCTAGGAGTTTTTTGATGACAGATTCAGTCTCCTTAAATGTGCTTAGTTTGTTAAGTTCTCATAGTGAAGACTGTGTCTTATGATGTCAAAAGCATTTGGAGCAATGCCTGGTATTTGGTAAGCTCTCAGAAAGTGTAAATTACTATGGTATATAAATACGCTAGGGTAACATAGCCCACATCAATTAAAAAACCAACAAAAATGTACTGTGTGTATTCTATGTATACTGAGTTGGCCTCACAATACGTAGTTTGCCCAATGACCTTGTTTCTTTCCTCTTGCTTATAGAGTTAGTAGATTAGGTATGAAGCATTGGGTTTACCTGCCCTCATCTCATAAGCTGACCTTTTCTCTAATATGGAATAATTGCTTAGAGCTATTCTATCCAATATAACCACTGTAGTAATTTGATAATGATGAATTTCAAAAAAAGAAATATTGGATTATGTTTATAAACAGATCTTTTCCTCTGGGCATATTAGATTATATTGGATTCATAGATTTACTTGATTGAGTAATTATGTAAACCTCTTGTGCCAATAAGGCATTGAGTCCCCACTCTGGTGGATGGAGACTCAGAAATAAAAGGCATGGCAAAGGACAGAGTTGAGGGTTTTTGATGTTGGAGTTTGATGCTGAAGCCTTAAGCTGGAGCCCCTGGAAGTAGGTTTACAAAGGAAACAGAAGCAAGCCCCAGGAAGAGAGAAATGCTAAGCCCAGGAAAAAGAAACCCAAGGAAGGGAGGAATCCAGGAAACCCTGAACCCTTGCAGATATCAGCAGCCATCTTGCTCCAACACGTGGAAATAGACTTTGGTGAGGGAAATAACTTATGCTTTATGGCTGGTATCTGTAAGCTCCTACCCCAAATAAATACTCTTTATAACACCCAGCAGATTTCTGGTATTTTGCATCAGCACCCCTCTGGCTGACTAATACAGAGTTTGGTACCGAGGAGTGGGAAAGTGCTTTTGCAATTACCGAAATGCTGGAACGGTTTTGTAAATGGGTAAGGGGTATTTTTTGGAGGAATTGTGAGATGCTTCATGGAAAAGGCCTAGATTGCTTTGAAGAGACTGTTGATAGCAACATGGATGCTAAAGAGGCTTTTTATGGTGCCTTCGAAGTAAATGATGAAATCATTTTTGGAAACTGGAATAAAGGCGATCTGTGTTTTAAAGTTGCAGAGAACTTATCAAAATTAACTCCTGGTGTTTTATGGAATGCAAAATTTGAAAATGGTGAGCCTGGGCATTTAGCTGAAGAACTTTCCAAAGTAAACTCAGAAAATGCAGCTTGGCTTCTCCTTGCAGCTTATAGCAAAATGCTAGATGAGCGAGATAAGCTGCAAACTGAATTGTTGGGCATAAAGAAAACAGAAACTGATTCTGGAAATTCCAAGCCTCTGGAAATCAGGCTCCCAGATGATAGTGCTCCATTGGAGGACTTAACTAAACTTCGAACTTGTAAGTCAGGATTGAAGATACAGTTATCTCGGAAAGACTTGTGGAAAGACTTACTGACTGATGGCTTGGAGCCCTGCTTCCTGTATGCTAAACCAACAAGGATTTTGAGAGAGCTGTATGAAAAAATAAACATTGTCAGCTTGGACTAAAAGGGACATGGAAAGGAGAGATTGAAGGAGAAACAGCTTTAAGACAAAAACCATGGAAGTTGAGATCTGGAATTAGGACATCACCTTGGGCCAAGAGAGGAATACCACCCATGTGTACAGAGAGGGTGAGTTTGCCCCAGCAGTTGAAGAGGGTGGATATTCCTGTCTGATATTCTGGGAGAGTTTTGCTGCCCCAGGGTACAGAGAGGGTGGATCACATTCTCCAAGGATTAGGGTGGTTAAAGTCAGTACCCCACAGGTCTGAGAGGGATAGACTGGACAACCATGGAGTAGGGAAGACCAGGTGGTCAACTCATTGCTCTAAGAGGGTTGAGCCTGTATGACAAAGGTTAGGGGGAATGTTGTCTTCATGTCACTACTAGGGCAATTAAGACTCTACCCCAAAGATTGGGTAAGGTGTGGCAATCATCCTAATACTCTTGGAGGAAGAGGTTCTAGAGCTTGGTCGACACCCAGATGCTTGATGTGGGTGGAACCAAGAAAATGGTCATTGGGTTGCATGTGGATAAGGTACGTTCCTATAAGGCACCAAGGAGGAGAAACCATCATCTTATGAATGATTCTCAGACTGAAATTGAATAGAGGATTCCCTGCAGGTTTACTGAACTGTAGAGGACCTATGACTCATCTTTCCCTCCCAATTTCTTCTTATTGTAATGAAAATGTTTATCCTTTGTCTGTCCATTTGTGTATTGGAAGTAGATGAATTGTTTTGTAAATTTCAGAGGTCTATAGGGGACAGGATTTTGCACCAAGACAAACTGTATTTCTTTAAATTGATTGTGATATGATCTTGTATTAAAGCTTTTTTTTTTTTAAATATTGTAATATCTTTTTGGAATTGAGGGTTGAGTGTAGCAGTTTGATATTATTGATGAATTCCAAAAAGGAATATTGGATTATGTTTGTAAAGGGATCTTTTCCTCTGGGCATATTAGATTATATTGGACTCACAGGTTTACTTGATTAAGTAATTATTTAAACCTCTTGTACCAGTAGGGCATTGAGTCCCCACCCTTTGGTGGGTAGGGACTTACACATAAAAGGCACGGCAAAGGACAGAGTTGAGGGCTTTTAATGTTGGAGTTTGATGCTGAAGCCTTAAGCTGGAGCCCCAGAAAATAAGCTTACAGAGGAAACAGAAGCCTCAGGAAGAGAGAAACTCTGAGCCAAGGAAAAAGAAGCCTGAGGAAGGGAGGAGCTCAGAAAGCCTAAACCCTCCCAGACATCGGCAGCCATCTTGCTCCAACACGGAAATAGACTTTGGTGAGGGAAGTAACTTATGTTTTATGGCCTGGTATCTGTGAGCTACTACCCCAAATAAATACCTTTTATAAAAACCAACCAATTCTTGGTATTTTGTATCAGCACCCCTTTGGCTGACTAATACAACCACTAACTATATGTGGCTATTAAAATTAAAATTTATATTAATTAAAACAGAGGGAATCTGTTTAGATGAAATTCACATAATATAAATTAATCATTTTGAAGTGTGAAATTCAGTGATGTTTAGTCATTCACATGATTGTATCTGGTTCCAAAGTATTTCTATCATACCAAAAAATACCTTGTACCTGTAAAGTAGTCACTTCTCATTTATTCCCTCTCCCCAGCCCTTGGCTTCCTCTAAGTTGCTTTTCCTCTTTATGGATTTACCTATTCTGGTCATTTCAAATAAATGGAATCATATAAATTATAAAAAAAAAAAAAAAGATGGAGGGAAGCAGATGTAGCTCGGTGGTTGAGCGCCTATACCTACCACGTACAAGGTCCCAGATTCAATCCTTTGTACCTCCTAAAAACAAACAAATAAATAAATTAAAAGGTAGAAAAATCTATTTCCCAGTCACATTTCAAGTACTTAATAGCCACATCTGACTAGTGACTACCCTATTGGATGGTGCAGACATATAGAACATTTTCAACTTCGTAGAAAGTACTATTAAATATTGCTGATAGAAGGTTTGGTACTGTTATCTCTCTCTTATTCCATCTTAACATACTTGTAATATAAACAGCTCCTAATTTACAAATGAAATGCATCCTAAAAGTTCATTTATGATTGGTAACGACTTTGAATTAAATTCCCTGTGGACCAATTATATTAAAATTTTGGCCATGCAAAGCATATTCAGAGACAAATGGTTAGCATCCATAAGAAAATGTTTAAGTACATTAGAAGTGGAACTTGAAATAATGACCTTAGTTTTGCTTATCCCAACTATAAAGACTAAAATAATGATCATATACAATGTTGGGAAGTCTTAAAACTGCACTCTTTGTCCTTGTTATTCACCTTCTAAAACACCTAACAGGAAAAACTAATTAGAGATGCTTCTAAGATTCAATACAAAGGTACTTATAAAGCATTAATTACAACAAACTTGGAAACAAACTAAGTGTATTAACAAAAGGGTTAAGTCAATTACGGTATTTTGATATATTGGAACACTGTATAGCCATTAAAAATGCTTTCGTAGCATGCTTTAAAACATAAGGGATACTCATGTAAAAATAAATGGGAAAACAATGTTAATTACTTCATAGCACAATTAAATAAAATATTCTTAGAAAATGCTTAGGAAAAGCTAAAATGTTAACAGTTATATATTTAAGATTTGTGGGATGGAATGTGATTATTTTCTTTTTCATATTTATTTATATTTTCAGCTTATCTACAATGTGCATGTATCCCTTCTATTATCAGAGGAAAAAACTATAAAAGTACACCAAAGCTTCTATTCAGTGCAGATTATTGATGACTTGTGAATCTAATAGTACTATAACACACCTGCTCAGATGAACAAAAACATTCAATAGCTATTGATAAATAGTACTATGTCCTGTGTGAGATGCTTAGGTGTAAAAATGAAATTGAACATTGAATACAAGGAATCAAACATAAATAAATAGTCAGACTAGGGTTTACAAAAGAAATACAGACATGCCTCTTCCAAATCGTAGTTACTTTTAACAAATATCTGTTTTGTGTTGCATGTCCTTTGAGAGTTGGCTGTGTCTGTGATACAGTCCTCTTCACTTGGAGGCCAAAGCTGCAGGAGCATCTGCTCTGTGGAACACTGCCGATCTTCCTGGCGTATGGAAAGGAGAGATGGTGGAACCCATAACATCTTTTTAATGCTTTTGCTCTGAGGGGGCTTACCTCACTTCATTCACAATTCATTAGTTAAAGCAAGTCACATGGTTAAACCTGACATCAGAGAGCAGGAAGCGCAGTATCTCTGTAGAGCAGGCCAGTAGTGGGGGTGACTGGTATGGAGGATCGTGGAGTACTTGGATGTTAACACATTTTGCCACATTCAGCCCTGGAGATTTTAATTTTATAGATAAGGCCCCAAGAAGCAGTACATTTAACGGTGCTGCCTATGATTTTGATAAGTCCAACAAGGACACTGATGTTTGGAAAAAAATAATTTAGAATATAAAAAATTGTTATCACAATATTGCAATAGATAAGATTGCAATAGAATACCTATTAAGTCCTATTTGCCAAGATTTATTAGAACAAAGCAGTTATCAAGAGTACTCTTTATCCTCAGAAGTACCCCAAGTCATTCTTTATAGACGTAAGATATGCATTGTGCCCTGTCCTCTTCACATTGGCTTAGCCCAGGTATATTCAATACTCTCCCAGGCCAAACATATAAACAGTATCTCTTTATCTCTGATGGGTGGTATTTCAGAGAAGCTCCAGCTCTAATCTCCTCTTAAATTCATAGGCAACCAATTCCTAGGATTATCTAGGAATAACTCAATTTTCTAGAAAACAAGTCTTTTATTTATTGTGGTAAATTATAATTGTTGTCCAAATAATTGCTTCCCTTCTTTATTGAAGAGGCATCTCTCAATCCACCAGGCATCTCTCAATCCACCTGCCTCTGCAGAATGAATATATATTTTTTTATCCCATCGATGTCAGGGTTGACCAAGACACTTGCATTAACAAGTGAAATGTGAATATACATGAACTAATGGTGCTACTTCAGAATAGAGGTTTTAAGCACATTACATGGTTCTGTCTTCTCACTTTCCCCTCTGCCACAACAACAGAATGTCCCAGACAGAGGTTACTCCTTCCGCCTTGGTCCCAGGAATGCAGAAGATTTGGAAAAATGCCACAGTCATACCTCAAAGGGCAAGTAGCTGAAGCAAGGCATAGGCTTTTAAGAAAGCCAATGCAATTTTAGGATTATTTGTCAATGCAGTATAACTTAGCATAAGCTGAAAGATATAGTTTCCTCATAGTAATTTCTATTTTCTTTCTCTTCTATCAGCTTTGTCATAATCAGCCTCTGATGCTGAAAAGGTTAGAATCATTTTAAAAAGTCAAGCTATTGCATTGTTGTGGTATGATGGAACAGCTGATGCTGCAATGGTCAAAACTGCTACAGCAATGCCAAAATGACTTGCTTCATCTCTTCTGGGCCAAAGGTACTACTGCTTTTTGAAAGCTCAGCTGTAGAGGATATGTTCTGTTTTTGTTTGATGTGCATCTTCCCTTCTTTTGTGAAGTGGTCTTTCTCTCTCTTCACTCATGTTGTTCTACTGAGGGTACCACTCACAGAATCCTGCTGCCTCACACAGGAGTCAACATGACACCTAGACCTACTCATTCAACATGTTCCTTTCCCCGAGAGCCACTGATTGGTCCCAGGGTGACTATGTGGCTAACGTCCTTTCCTTGGACTTAGCAATTTCTAGTTGAGCTAGAAGGTGCTTTTCTTGTGATATGTTGGAACTAGAATAGTAGATAGCTGGAACCGCTTGTGAAAGGTTTCACTGTTATGTGGATATAGCCTGTAGGTGAACAGAAAGAGTGAACTAAGCAAAGACAAGTAGGACTGAGAGACAGAATTTTGGAGAATGGAAGTGAAACGGAGTAAGAGGAGAGGACAGGGGTAGAGAGACTGCTTATTCCCCAGCTCTGAACTGAATCATGCCTGAACCACTCCACTTATTTTCTTCCCAATTATACAAACTAATTTCTATTTAACTGGTTTTTCTACCTTGAAATCAAGATATCCACTAATACATGAGTTGTGCAAAGGAGAAGCCATAGAGAAGAATGTTACTGCAGCACATTTGTCAATACCCTTGATACTAATGCACCCAAACCTGTGATTTGCCGCAGCCTCATTGTGCCTTTGGTAAAGTTGGAGACTATCTTTTTCTCCTCAACTTTATGTAATACAATTTCCAGAGAAGGGCTACCACTCCAATGTCTGAGATTTTAATAAAAAGACTTTTAGTTTATACTTATCCCTTTCTTTTCTTTAGGTTAAAATATATGGTTATAGGAGCTAGACCAGAGGATGACCTGAGTGATAAAATAACAATACCCAGTACTGATGTTGTTCTTTATAGTTTATTTTTCCTTTTTATATTATAGCTGAATGAGAAATTTTTTATTTCATGTTTTTTTTCACATAATATAAAAAGGGAATCTACAATATTGTATATTCACAGTTTCACCAAAAATTCTTTATTAAGAAGAAAAAAGAGTAGAGTGGAGGTAGCCTCAGGGAAAGCTGGAAAAATCTCTGCTGAGGACTCTTTGTCATGGAAGTATGTTTCACCTTTATTTAGTCTCATCTCGATTCATAAAGCAGAGAAGCAGACTGCTAAACAAAATCAGAACAGAAATAACCAAATGAGGATCTAAGAGCTACTTGGTTTCTCTTTGAGCCATATCCATCTTTCACTGGGAGAATCTTCTCTCTTTGAAAGGAAAACAACAAAAGATGAAGGGACACAATCCTTTGGATAGGAACATCATAGATTTAGTTTAAAAGGATTATGAAAAAAATTAGGCTATTATAGAAACATATCAGAAGCAGCAGGAATGAGAATAGGCCCTGCCTCTATGGCAGAGACTATTTCAAAACTTACAAAGAAGAAAAACTACTTAGAAGAAAGGTGAGAGATGTGGAAGAGAGACATTATTTATGAAAAGACTCCTTAAGTAGAGAAAAAAATTGAAAAAAGAGAAAAAATATTGAATGACAGAATAGAAAAACATAAAATTGAAGAGCAGGATATTTCTTTTTATTAAAAAATTGATTATAGAACTGCAACACCAAGATATATTTTGGTGAGGTACTAACTTCAAAGTATAAATAATCCCTAATGACCCAGATAGAAAAAGGAAGAGGAAGATGGTATTAAACTTTTCTACTGCAAGCTTTACTTCCAGAAGGCAAGAGGACAATGCCCATAGAATTCTGATGGAATACAAATAGAACCAGAGAGATTTATATTAAACTAAGTTGTCATTCATGTGTACAGGTAGCAGAAAACATTTTCATATATGCAAAGATTTCTTGAAAAACACTACTTAATAATTTCATCCAAACAAGGAATGAATCATAATACAGAGCTCAGGATTGGGGAAGATCAATTATAAAATGTCTGACGGTGAGCATTCTAATGAATACATATGTATTAGTCAGGCAAAAGGGGTACTGAGGCAAATTACCAGAAATCTGTTGGCTTTTGCAAAGGGTATTTCTTTGGTATAGAATCTTATAGGCACAAGGCCCTAAAGAGTCCACCTCAAGTACTTCTCACCTAAAGTCTGTTGCCACATTTTGAAGCAAGATGGAGGGCAAAGTCTGTGAGGGTTCAACCTTCCTTCTTCTAAGGCTCCATGGCCCCAGTTTCTTCCAATCTCAGATGTAGGCTGGCATAAGGCTTGTTTCTCAGGGCTTCTCAGCTGCTCTGTTCTCTTCAGCTGCAAACTATCAGGCTCATCTCTTTTCCTGGGGCCTCTCCTATGTCTATGGAGCTGTGTCTTTTCCTTTGTGTTCTTCTCTGTGTATCTACTTCTATGTTCTTGATTAGGCATCCATTTATATCGCCCACCAAGAGGGCGGGGACTCAATCCTGCCCTAACGATGTAGTCAAATCAAAGCCCTAATCTTGATTTAATAAAGTTAAAATGAAACCTCTGAAGGTCAACCACCACACCAGGGAGCCAAGAGTGCCTACAACTGAAAGCAGGATTGTATCCAGCATCCATGTGGAATCTAAGCCCCCTCTTGATATAGATGTGGAGTACACAACCATCCCAAGGTCCACAGGATGGAGGAATAGAGTATGGATTAGAGTGGACTTACTGATATTCTATTCATGAACTATTGTGATTAGTAATCAAAGAAAATGTGGCATTGGTGTGGAGAAAGTGGCCATGGTGGCTGCTGGGGGTAGGAGGTGGGAGGAAGAAATGTGATGTGGGGGCATTTTTGGGACATAGAGTTGTCCTGGGTGATGCTGCAGGGACAGTTACCAGACATTGTATGTCCTCCCATGGCCCACTGGGTGGACTGTGGGAAAGTGTAGGCTATGATGTGGACCATTGACCATGAGGTGCAGCGGTGCTCAGAGATGTATTCACCAAATGCAATGAATGTCTGATGATGATTGAGGAGGTTGTTGTTATGGAAGGAGGAGTGGGGTGAGGGGCGTGGGGGGTATATGGGGACCTCATAGTTTTTGAATGTAACATTAAAAAATAAAGACAAAAAAAAAAAATGAAACCTCTGAATTTAATACAATCAAGGGGTATCATGCCCAAAGGAACAGACCAGTTTACAAACATAGTTATTATCTCTTTTTGGAATTCATAAATAATAACAAACTGCCACACTATATCTGCTGCTATACAATAGTGTGAATCAAGGATAATGGAATAAATATAAATGTGATAAATCTTGACCATGAAAATAGAATCATATAACTAATACCATATAGCTAATAATATTTGGGAGGTGGAAGGGAGAGAAAGTGTTTTTGTTATGTTATCCTTACTTTTTATAATATAACATCAGTAGGTACTTTAAGTTACATAAATAGGAAAGCGTTTTAAATATATTATTAAATATATAAAAGCTACTACAAGAACAGAGCTTCTCAAAAGTTTGTATGTTTCACATTGGAGTACTATGCTGCTCAACAAACTGATGTGGAGGGATATCCAAGAGATATTTTTGGGTTAATTTCTTTTTAAAGGCATATGTTAGTATGCTGTCTATATGTAAAAAGGAAGGAAAAAATGTTTATTTTTTGCAAAAAGATACACAGCAAGGATAAACCAGTCACTAAGAAAGTAGTTTCCTATAGGGGTTGGGGGATGAAGTGAAAGTGACAGGGATGAGAGAAAGACTAATATGTTTTTATTTTTTTCCTCTATTGTCTTTTAATATTGCTTTGCCTTTTAAACTGTGTATGGAAATATTTGAAACATTCAAAAGGTAAAAGTATATTTTAAAAAGAAACTGCATATACCCCAGAAAATCATGTTCTTAAAGGTAATCCATTCCTGTGAGTATGAAACTATTGTAATTAGGATCTTTAGATAAGATTACTTCAGTTAAGTTATGGCCTAGGGTAGGCCTTAAACTTCTTACTGGAGTCCATTCTCTTAACAAAGAGAATGAAATTCAAAAAGAGAAAGCCACGAAGCTGAAAGCAATGAAACCCAGAAGAGAAGGGAGAGACCATCAGGTATCACCATGTGCCTTGCCTTGTGGTGGAGGAGCTCAGCTTGCCCCCAGCCCGTCCTCAGGCAGAAAGCACTGTCTTGATGATGCCTTGATTTGGACATTTTTCTCAGCCTTAAAACTAACCTTGTAAGCTAATGAATTCCTATTGTTATAAACCAACCCATTTTATGGTATCTGCTTTAAGCAGTTTAGAAAAGAAAACATGTGGTATTTTTGAAACTTATTTTGTGTGTTTTGTAGGACACAGCAAGTGAGTATATATGTGGACGTGGTTTTGGAACCAGGGTTCTAACTGTGGGAAAGGAAAATGCAAAAATGAAATAGGGAAGGTAGGGAAGAACCTGTGGTGTTAGTTTTGAGTTGTAGATCACAGTAATGAAGTCATGACTTTTAAAAGAAATATATCTTTCCTAGTTTTGTTCATTATAAGATCCTACAAGTAATGCTGCCACAATAGCATGTAGAACACATTGGTCTCTAAATATCATTTCCCAGTTAAAGGGATTCATCTCTTTGGAGGAAGGGTTTTTTAAAGGTTTGAGTGAGAGAATGTACAAAGTGAGTTACTATACTAGAAAGCAAGGAAGTATACAAAGACTGTGAAGGCACTGGGGGCTCCTACTGGCCAGATTTGAGGAATTTAAATATCAAAAACAATAATGATAAAATTGCAATATTATATGCTGAACAACAACAGCACAATGTTTCCACAAGTTCATAGAAAAGGAGAGAGGAGGGGAAGTAGATTTCTACAGAAGAAAGCCAGGCAATAAATGTACAATTGGTGACTGAATTACAAAATCACTTTTTGCACTCTCTTATATAATAATTTGTTCAGGCAAGGATCATCAATGGATGCTAATGTTAAAGCCATTGGTTGAAAGTTAGTTGCAGGACTTTCAAAATGTCATTTTTGCAATGGATAACTCTAGTGGGAGCCATCTTAATCAAATGATCCAAATCAGTGTCAAAAACAGTGATATCTGGGGAGCAGATGTGGCTCAAGCAGTTGAGCTCCTGCTTCCCACGTGGAAGTCCTAGGTTCAGTTCCCAGCGCCTCCTGAAAACAAAAAAGCAAAAACGGTATCAGTTAAGATTACATACCATCTGATGTGACACCAAGTAAAATATATAGCATTCCCTGGAGTTAGCCAAACTGCAAAGTCAAGTTACAGTCCCCACAACACTGCTCTCAATTCAGATGCCAGTCACAGGTTTGAAGGTCCCACGATCTCCATAGTTTCAGGCCAGATATCTTAAGGATTTGAGAGTCCCCAGCCATACTCAGGCTCAATAATTTGCTAGAACAATTCATAGAACTCAGAAAAGCAGAATACTTAATAATTAACAGTTGTCAGTTATAGCTAAAGGCTACAAATTAGCACTAACCAAGGAAAGCAACAAATAGGGCAGATTCTGGGAGTTGTCCAAATGCAGAGAAACCTGTCTTCCTCTTGCTCTGGAGTCTCGGACAGCATTACCTCCTCCTGGACATGATATGTGATGGAGCATAGAGTGTTTACCAGGGAAGCTCACCTAATTTAGGATATCCAGAGATTTAATGGGGCTTCATTATGTAGCACGACTGATTGATTAATTGCCCACCTGATTTAATTCAGTCTCTGGATGGACTGAGCTTCCACCCTAAATCCTTCAGTAGCATGAACTATCAGGTGTGGTCTGAAAGGTCCACCATTTATAACAAACACTCCTACCACTCAGGAGATTCTAAGAGTTTAGAGGTTGCCTCCCAAAGGCCAAAACTTTCTTCAGGAGAGCAAATTCCTTACTACACAAACATTAACTATTGTAATATGACAAAAATATTTAAGTTAAAGCTATTCGTATGGAAACAATCAGACAAATCAAAATTGTGGGATATTTTGTAAGATTATAAGACAACTGCCCTGGATTTTGGACGAAAACCAGTGTCATGAGAAGACAAAAAAAAAAAAAAAAAAAAAAAATTAGGTAAGGGAAAAGCTATAAATAAAAAAAGACTAAAGATTCATGATACCTAAATTCAATGTGTGAGTCTTGAATGGATCCTGGGTCAAAAAAGAGATAACCAGCGACAAAGGACATTATTTTGACAATCAGCGTCATTTAAATATAAACTATGTATCTGTTATCTATTGCTGTGCAGCAAACCCCAGCTAAGTGCCTTAAAAAATTAATGTATTGCTTCTTAGGATTCTGTGACTTGGTTGGGAGGTTCTTCTGCTGGTTTTGCCTGCACTCACTCATGTGCCTGTGGAAGACAGCTTTGCTGGTGGACCTGTCTCTTCTTGTGCTATTTCATTCTCAAGGAGACTAGACCTGACTTTCTCATGGTAGCTGCAGCCTTTCAAGAAGGCTGGCTGCCTTGTGCATATGCCTATCATGGCTTTGCTTGTCGCATGATTCTTTGCTGATGTTCTATGGCCATGGATAGTGGTAGGAGAGATTCATTGAGACCCATTATGTAAAAATCTTCCAAAGATAATTAGTTAGATATTTTTCATCAATGTTAAATTTCTTGGATGCGATAATAATATTGTGGTTATGAAGGAAGTCGTTAAGCAATCAAATATCGAATTAATCAGAGATAATATGGTAGGATTGGTGGAACTTGCTTTCAGATGTTTTGGAGAGAGGGAAAAAAAGAAAGAAGTAAAGCAAAATGTTAACAATTGGTAAAGTTAGACAGGGGTTATCAATTGTTTGTTTTACTACACTTTCAAATTTTCTATAGGTTTGAAACTTTGCAAAATTTGAAGAGGGGTTATTTAATGTTCCAAAGGACCCCTGACAAGCTTGTCCAATAGCAGGCCCCAGCTCTTCTCCACATCTTAGGTAAATTTCAGTAGGTCTGGGATAGTGCTTAGGATTCTGCCTGTGTATAAAGCACCAAAGGTGGCTCTGTTATGCTGTGGATGAACTACACTTGTAAAAACACTGTACTACACGAGAAAAAAAGCAAGGAGGAGTCCATACACATTCTAATTACAAGGGGAAGATGAAGGATAGAAAATACAGATCATTTGGCAAAAGATGGAAAAAAAGGAAGTTATTAAAAATTGAAAACATAGCATAAAATAAGAGGAAGAATTTAGACCAAATACACTTTTTATTAGGATAAGTATAAATAGGATAAAATCATTTATTAAAAAACTCTCATACTGAATCAAAACCCAAAACTTCTTACAAGCAACCCATTTATAGTGTCGTGATTTAGTAAAGTTGAAAATAAAAACATGGAGAAAAATATCCAAGCCCAATAAATAAAAATAATGCATGAGTGCAATATTAATTTTGGATAAGACTGATTTTAAGGGAAAAAAACCCTAAAGAAGAAAAAGAATGAAACTCTGTAAAGGTAAATTTTACCTTCTGTAATGAAGATTTCATTGGACTAATTCTTTCCACATTAAGCAATACAACATCAGAATTCATGAAGCAAATCTGCAGTGACTACAAAGGGAAATTATTAGAAAAACAATATTTGGAGGAAACATTAACTGATAGGTTAAATTAAAAAATAAATGTTTAATTTTAAGGATGTGAAAAAGACAATAACATTGATTTAATGGGTATATTTTGAATATAATAGCCTGAGAACACTTAACACATCTTAAGGTTTCCATAATATATTGACAGAAATTTATCCTATATTATTTTTGAAAAAGCAGCTTCAATAACATTGAATAAATAGAAAAAATATAGATTATATTAATAACACAAGAAATAGAAATTATAACAAAAATAAAATTTAAGGACCTCAGCCAAATTGTATTGTATGTGAATATATTTCAATAAAACTGCTTAATAAATAAATAAATAAATAAATAATTGTGCAAAAATAGCCAGAAATAGCAGCTGTGTACAGCAGGAGAAACAGTGGGATTGAGAAATGAAGAATTTTCTTGTTTGCCTGTTTTTTATTGTTTATTATTATTATTGAAATAATGAAAATGCTCTAATAATGACTGAAATGATGAACACACAACTATGTGATTAAACCAAGTACCACTGATTGTACACTTTGGATGAATTTTATGCTTTATTAATATGTATCAATAAAATTGATATGTTAAAAAAAACAAAACAGCTCAACCACCTGGAAAGTTTTTAATGTTATCTTAACTACTGTTATGTAAAGTAGGATACTGAAGCTGCTAGTATAGACTATCTAGGAACTAAAAATAGAAACTAAGAACTTCTGTGATTTGTCTAAAACTATATTCATAAAAATATTGAGACTTCAGTACTATTTATTTACTAAATCATATTTATACAAAGATATAACAAAATAAATGAATTAAGCTTTAACTCAGGCAGACTAAAAATAGAGGATTAAAAACGATAAAAAAGACATATAAATATTAAACAATAAAATTGATAAATAAAACCGAGAATTGTTACTTTAAAATGACAATAATAATACATCAGAAAACTAGATACTGGATGCTTTTGAAAAGGGAGATAACATTTGAAAGGTGCCAGTTGTCCTTAAATTAATTTACAAATTCTGATGTCAAATCAAAATACCAACAGACGTTTTGTTGTTGTTATATTGTTTGGAACTTGATAGATTTTAAATTCATCTGGAAAAGTGAACATGTAAGAATAGTCTGGAATAACCTGAAAATGAATGGTAATGATAGTGGGCAAACTGAACAGATTTAAGATATATTATCAAGACATAATAATTACAACTCTATGGTTCTGACACAAAAAAATGATTAGACAGTCCAGAAAACTATTCAAGTACTGATAAGAATTTAGCATACATTATAGATGACATTCCGGGAAGTGGACTTGGCTTAATGGATAGAGCGTCCACCTACCATATGGGAGGCTCGTGGTTCAAACCCGGGGCCTCCTTGACCCGTGTGGAGTGGGCCCATGCGCAATGCTGATGTGCGCCAGGAGTGCCCTGCCACACAGGGGTGTCCCCCACTTAGGGGACCCCCATGTGCAAGGAGTGCACCCTGTAAGGAGAGCCACCCAGTGCTAAAGAAAGTGCAGCCTGCCCAGGAGTGGGGCTGCACACATGAAGAGCTGATGCAGCAAGATGACATAACAAAAAGAGACACAGATTCCCAAGCCACTGACAAGAATAGAAGCAGACACAGAAGAACACACAGAGAATGGACACAGAGAACAGACAACTGGGGAAGGGGGAGAGGAGAGAAATAAATAAAAATAAATATTAAAAAAAGAAGATGACATTTAAAAACACTGAGGAAAAGCAGAAATATTCAGCAAATGTTGCTAGGTTAACTAATTAATATAAAAGTCAACTGTCTGCTAACTGGCACCATCAACAAAACCAAAAGGGAAAACAGACTGGGAAAAAAATATTTACCAAAAATTACACCACAGGGAAAGGAATTAATTCATTTATTATACAACAAGCCTCCAAAAATTATAATTTTAAATCCCCAAACTTTATAGAAAAAAAATGTCAAGAGATTTAAACAGGTAGGAAGGTCACACACAAAAAAATACAGAGGCAAAAAACATAGCAGGGATCAATTCCACTCAAAATTAAATTAATATGCACTTAGACACACTTAGATGTCTAAGTGCTCTTTTAACTACAGCCCTTACATTGGGAAATATTTAAAAGATTGATGAAAATCATTTTGGCAAGTGCGTGGAGAATCTGTTGGTGGGGTTAAAACTTAGTTATACCTTTTAGTATATATTATCAAAATTAAAATTGTACATGTCCTATGACAATTCTACTTCTAAAAATATATCTTGCAAACATATACAGCAAGTCCATCAAAATATATATGCAAAAATATTAATAGCAGCATTTGAATTTTTAAAACTGTGTGTGTGTAAAGGAAAGAAAAATAAATTGAGATTGGGAAAGAAAAGAGACAGAGTTGAAGTGCTGTTTAATTTTAATTTTCAGACTTTTTTCTTTTTTAAGTATTTAAAACAAACTTATTTTGTTTATAAACAACAAAAAGCAAACATACCTACTTAGTGATGGAGTTGGACTCAGATGTGACCTCTCTACACATGCCTCTTCTGTCACTTTTACTGAAGCTGTGGTTGGTGCTGGGGTTGGTGTATGCTCAGGAGACTTTCTGGACTGACTGTGTGCCAGCAGAGTTACAACACTTACTCTCCGGTTCATTGGACTTACCCAGGTCAGATAACAGGGTGGTGGTGATGGTCAACCATCATACCAGGGAACCGAGAGAGTCTATAACTGTAAGCAGAATTCCATCCATCAGCCATATGGGATCTAAGACCCCTCTTAAAGTTAGAGGCAGAGTGGACATCGCCATCCCAGGGTCCTCAGGATGGAGGAATAAAATATGGATTAGAGTGGACTTAGTGCTATTCTATTATAGACTTATTGTGACTCTAGCAATGGAAGAAACTGTATCATTGGTGTGGAGAAAATGGCCACAGGAGTTGCTGAGGGCAGGGAGAGGAAAGAGGTGTGATATGGGCATTTTCAGACTTGGAGTTGTCCTGACTGATATTGCAGGGACAGACGCAGGACATTCTATATCTTGCCATAAGCCACTGAATGGACTGGGCAAGAGTGTAAACTACAATGTAAACTATAATCCATGCTGTGTAACAGTGCTCCAAAATGTATTCATCAAATGCAATAATGTACCACACTAATGAAAAAAGTTGTTATGTGAGAGGAGTGGGGGGTGAGGTGGGGAGTAGGGGTATATGGGATCCTCTTATTTTTTTAATGTAATATTTTGTATGATCTATATATCTTTAAAAAATAAAGTCTATTAAAATAAAACAAACAAACAAAACCCAAAACTATGTCCATTCCAAAAAGAATAAAATGGACATGAAAGTAACAAAAATAAAAGTAAAAAAGAGCCAGAATCCTGTTCTACAAAGAACAGTAGTTTTGAACTCAACTAATATGAATAACAGTTTAAGTCGATGTGCTTTTCTCTTTCATGGGCAAGTAACTGCATGGGAATGTAACATTTTAGTCCTGCAAGATTTCTCAAAGCCTTTTCTGTAGAGTTTGAATGAATAGTAAGTAAAATGGTTGGGGCTGTGGAATTCCATAAAACCACACAAAAAACTGGGGAAAAATGACCATGTTTTCTTCCTTTTGGTTTATGATCTGGAAATATCTTTTAGGAGGAGAAATTAGTCTCACAAGGAAAGCATCTAAGTTGGCAATGATTAGACATTTAGAATTTTTGCAGCAGTTAAAGAAAAGAGATACATTTACATAAAATAGCACAGCAGGTAGAGAGCCTGGAGTCTGCAGAAAATATATCATATGTGAAAATGTATAATACCAAGTTAATTCCATTCCTTCCCCACCAATAAAATGCATGAAAATTTATTGGACTCTATTGTGAAGTTTAGATTTATATGTTTTGTTATATCATATTTAAGAAATATGCTGCATTCTCTTATTAAATTTATTTAGTTATATTACCAAGGCATATATGCGCAATATGATTTTATATCTTAAATCTGAGGTCTCAACTAGAAGCATCATGATTAAGTTAATTTAAGCTATGGTACATGATTCTAAATGACTTTTAGTGTAAAAATGAAGATAGATGAATATTCTGGAAAATATCTCAGCTTCATTATTTGGGCATTTTAGACATATCTAACTTTCTTCTGTTCATGGAAATTTGTGTGCACACATGTGAATTTCCTTGTAATTTCAGAATGAAACAAGCATTAGACTCACTGCTATTCCTCTTTAGTTCATGTATTTACCTTCATAAAACATAGCTCTGTGCCCAGGAAATGGGAATCGCCTACTAGTGATGATAGATCCCTTAAGAATCCATAGTCAATAAACATCCAATTACAGCAAATGATTGATTTAATAGCCTATTGGGGAAATATTTCACCTTCTTGGTTGCAAAAGATCTTCAAAAATAACAGGGCAAATAGTCCTAGGTCTCTGTGACCTAAGAAGTCTAATAAAGCCAAACAATTACTAGAGCATTTTAGAGAAACCTGAAGCCATTCAGCCTAATGATTTAATAATGAAGTGTCTGTCACTGGGTCAGAGAATAATGTAGCTTCAGTTTAGAATTTATTCAGCAATATTCACTAATCTTGGTAGCAGTGACTGTATGAAATTCTTCTATGTCCTGAATATTCTAGGGCAAGAACACACTCTTCTGTTTAAATAAATATAAAAATGGATTTATTTTGTGATAAGCATTCAAATTCTAAAATTAAATGATAAATCCCAAATAATAAAACAAAGTCTAACATGTAATGGAAACCCAATGACTGAAAAGCAGATATCACATTAAAAATTAGACTAACAGGAAATATAAGAAAGATAATAGTTTCCTTTCCTATTTCAGATTTTAAAAATCGATAAATAGCGAATTGGGGTTAGATGGAGGAGAGATGGAGAAAGAGGAAAAGAGAGAGAAAAACTGAATTAAGAAAAAAAGTTTTACTTTTTATAACATGAGACTGTCACAATCTAACCTATACTTCCCTCTGGTGGACAAATTTGAAAATGTTTTTAGAGATGAATTAAATTAATGATTGGCTAATATACATTAATAACTAAAGGCAAGGCAACCCAGTGTCTCATTTTGTGAGACTATTCCATTTTAATCAACCCACCTGACTACGATATTTTCCATAATTATTAAAGTTGAATGACTCCTCCTCGGTGAGGTCCCAATTCTTACAATCTTTTCAACCTACTGAAGGGGCTATGAACAATAAATTGTATTGCATAATGCTAATTACTTATAGACCTGGAATATGGGTGTTCATGTGTGTTTCAACTTATGCAAAAATAATAGGAGAGAGTCTTTTCCTAGATATCTTAGACTTCATTAAAAAAAACTTTTATTCACATACTACACAATTCATCCAAAGTGTAGTCAATGGCTCTCAGTATAATTACAGAGTTGTGCATTCATCAGCAGTCAGTTTTAGAACATTTTCATTGCTTCTAAAAGAAAAATCACTTCATTTTAAGAAAATAGACTATGATTTATTCAATGCCTTATTATATGATGAATATTAAAATGAAAAAGCTAGCAACAAACATGTATATACATGATTACCATAGAATATCAAAATTTAAAATCTTAACCCAGAAACTGAACCTAGTGCATTTTGGTAGCTTCTTTATGTACATGCTATATACATCTTACATGTTGATCTTGTCTCTCCTTACTGAAGTTTTGGGACCCATATATTTGGGACCAATTACTGCTATAGAAAACAAATTTTTTAACTGCAGAAATTTATTTATCTGGAGATTAAAGCCTGTATTATTCAGGAGTAAATTTCTTAGCTATTTATTTTTTAACAACATCTTGGATAATTTTATATGGTAGCCAATTGAATTTCTTTTTATTAATATACTCTTCCAGCCTCAAAGAAGAAACAAAGAAAAATATATACTTTTACCCTGTTTTTCTTTTTATCTAATCATAAAATTCTTTTAACTATGGAAAGTACGGAAATTATAAATTTACTTTTGTTCTTTCTGTTAATTAGGGAGGAATTAAAATGTTTTCCCATTATACTTCTAAGTTTAATATACTTTATTAATTGGATGTGAGATATTATTAAAGGTAAGTGGCATGATGGTGGGGACAACCAGCAGGATGGCAGCAGAGTAAGGAACTCCTAGAGTCATCTTCCGCTACAGGGCAGTTAGTAAACTCCCAGAGCAATCTGGAGCTAGCTGAAGCACCTGCTCCAGGAGGCCAGAAGGGCATCCTGCAAGGTCACTGAGGGAATAGAAAGAGGAGACTGCCAATCTACAGAGAAGATGCATAAGTAGAGCATGCCACACCACGTAGGCCGGGGCCCATCCTCCACTGGAGGTACAAGCTGCCTTGGAAGCTGTTCCATGGCTGAAAATTGAAAGCTCTACTTCCCCAAAACAGGGGAGGAAGAGACGGTTGGGCATGAACTTCAGCTACTGATGGGTAAATTTGGCGGGCTAAAGTATAACCCTGAGAACAGCTAAAGTTTGAGACTGCCCAAGTCAGAAAGAGGCCGGGAGTTGCCATCTTAACTCCATGCCTGGCATAAAGGGAAGCAGGGTGGACTGAAAATCACAGTGCTGATAGGGACCAGCTTCTTTCTGCCGGCGGGGGGGCGGGGGGTGCTGCTGGCACAGATATTGGTTTCGCTTTCTCTGCTGCCACCACCACGGTGGCTGCTGGAAGCCTTTCTTGCACCCCCTTCGCGAGCCGTGGGCTGTTGACACACCTCACCAGCCGTGCACCGGGGACTGCTGGCCGGGGCTGCTAGTCAGCGAAGGGGAACCGTGCTACAAACTCACGCGAGCCACTGGCCAGGAGAAGTAGACAGCTTTATTGGCAGAAGTGGGGGAGCCAGGGCGCGCGGGCTTATGCACAATCTGCAAGCCAGTCCAGGGAAGGGGTGTGGACGGGAGTTATATAGGGTGAACGCGGAAACATTATCTGATTGGTTGGGACAGCAATATGTCTATATATGGTAACTATAGATTTACTAGACAAAATGGCGGAAGGAGATGAAATGGCACGGCACATGCGCACCGTCCTCGCCCCGTGACTCAGCGCTTTGAATACCATCCCTGAGTTTACTCAAGGGCATGTGGGGGCTAGAGTTTACTCATAGTCCTGTGTCTTGTAGTGCAAGTCTCATGGCTTGGGCAGCTGCACTGTTGGGCCTTCCCTCATCTTTCCATCCAAATCATATTGCAGCTCTGGTCTAGGCCCCAGTCCTACCTCCAGCAGGGAGGAAGCTGGGGGAACCTGTGCCAGCCTTTCTGGGAAATCACCAGCCAAGCCACTGAGGCTGGTGATCATCCTACTTTGGCAGCACAAGCTGCCCCAGGAGCTATTCTGTGGCTGGAATTGGAAGCTCCATTTCCCAAAAACAGGAGAGGAGGCAACAGTTGGCCACTGATTTCAGCTACTGAGATATAGACTTGGCTGGCTAAAGTATAACCCTAGAAATAGCTAGGGTGTGAATCTGTCCACATCAGAAATGGGCCAGTGGCCACCATTTTGACTCCAGCCCCAGCCTGTGGGGAAGCCAGGCTGACCAAAAATCACAGTTTGCAGTAGAAACTGGCTTCTTTCACCCAGATCAGCCTGCAGCCCTAGACTAGGCTTCAGCCCTACCTCTGGCAGGGAGGAGGCTGGTGGGTCTTTGACCAGCCTATCCAGGTAACTGCAGACTGAATAATCTGAAGTCTACTGGGGTAAATGTGGTCATCTTGAATCCACACTGCATAGATTGCTACCCTTACCTGCAGCTCCATTCCCGCCCCCCCCCCCCCCCCCCCCGGGTAGGAGAGAATGGGGTGTGAAACTTCATCAGTCTCTCTGGGCAACTACAGTTTAGACCTGCACAACTTGGATTATTCCACATAGCTGTGACTCTATCCCTACCCCTAGCAAAGGAGAAAATTGGGAGAAGCTTCATCGGTCCCTGGGACAATGAGGGCAGCTTGAGCCTCCATAGTTTATAGCACCAACTATATCCTTGGCCCCTACTGCACAACCAGTAAGGAAGAAAGGGAAGGAAGCCCTAATTTAAGAGAAAAACTGCACCCAGAATAAATACTCTAGTAAGCCACATGCCAAGACACCAAGAAAAAATTACAATCCACACCAAGAAACAGGAAGATATGGCCCAGTTAAAGGAACAAGATAAGCCTCCAGATGACATAAAGGTGTTGAGATAACTAATCACAGGTGTTCAGACAAATCTTAATAAATTCAATGAGTTGGCTAAAGAGATTGATATTGAGAAGACATTGGATGAGCACAAAGAAGAATTTGAAAGCATACACAGAAAAATAGCAGATTGTATGGAAATGAAAGGTGCAATAAATGAAATTTTAAAAACATTGAAATCATATAATAGCAGATTTGAGGAGGCAGAAGAAAGGATTGATGAGCTTGAAGAAATGACCTCTGAAAGTGAACATACAAAAGAACAGATGAAGAAAAGAATGGAAAAATTTGAACAAGGTCTCAGGGAACTAAATGACAGCATATAACAGCTAGTTTATAAATGGGGATGTGGCTGAAAATGGTAGTCTAGGTATGTGAATGCCAATTGACAGAATGCTAGAGAATAATCAAGGTACTGAATAGCATAGTAAACCAAGAGGTGGATGAGAATTGTGACTGATGGCATGGATGTAAGAGTGTCCTTTGTGAGCCAGAGCAAAGACACATCACTACTGCAGGGTGGTGGGAATGTGGAGAAGCATGGGAAAAATACAACTGTTGTGACCTATGGACTGTGGTTAGCAGTAATAATATAATATCTCGCATATATGCCAAAGATGTACTGTGTTGATAATGGGGCAGTATGGAAAATGTGTGCCAAATGTCCACTATGGATGTGGTAACAATCATATGATATTATCTTATCTGTAACAAATGTTCTACCACAGTGTGGTGTGTTGATAGAAGGGGGTTGTTTGGGAATTCTGCATGTGCATGATTGTTTTATAAGTTTACAACTTGTGTCATAAAAAATACATTAAAAAAAATAGGGTGCGTTGGGGAAAAAAACACCAAATATAAGATAAGGAATATAATTAGTAAGATTTTGACAATATTCTTTCATAATTTACAACAAACGTTTCCTGACAATGCAAGGTGTTGTTGGAGGGCTGCATGATGTTATGCATGTTTGTTTGGTAAGTTCACAACTTGTACTATACTCTTATTGTTTATGTATGTTCATCTATAAGTGATATAAAGATAATAATAATTGGGTGGGTTGGGGGAAAATACTTTGGTTAGTAGAATTATTTGACAGTGCTCTTTAATCATTAGTTAAAAATGTTTATCAACAATGCAAGGTTTTTGTAGTAGGGTGAATTATGAGAGCCCTGTATGATGTTACATATGTTTGTTTTGTAAGTTCACAACTATTACTATACACTTACTGTTTATGTATGTTTATGTATCAGTGATATACTTCAATAAATTTTTAAAAAAAATTTAAAAAGTGACACGAGAGAAATGTAAATTGTCTTGAATTTTAATGTCTTTCCAAAAAATCTGATTCTTTCAATGTGAAACCTGAATATAGGATACAAGATAACATAATTTTAGGATCAAATGATGCCTACAGGATTTAGCCATTAAGTGAACATAGAGAAAGGGGCAGTCAATTCAACAGAGAGCATGTATTAGGTTTCTATTACTGCTTTAAAAAATTACTGCAAATCTATAATGGCTTAAATAACATAGATGTTAATCTTACAGTTTTGAATGTCAGTCTGACACAGGACTTACTGGGCTAAAATCAAGATATAAGTAGAGGAAGCAGATATGGCTCAACTGATAGAGTGTCCACCTACCACATGGGAGGTCCAGGGTTCAAACCCAGGGCCCCTTGACCTGTGTGATGAGCTGGCCCATGTGCAGAGCTGATGCGCACAAGGAGTACCATGCCATGCAGGGGTGTCCCCCTTGTAGGGAACCTCATACACTAGAAATGTGCCCTGTAAGGAGAGCCACTCAGTGCAAAAAAAGCAGAGCCTGCCCAGGGGTGGGGCCACACATATGGAGAGCTGATGCAGCAAGATGACACAACAAAAAAGAGACACAGTTTCCCAGTGCCACTGACAAGAATACAAGCTGATACAGAAGAACACAAAACAAATGGACACAGAGAGCAGACAACTGGGGAGGGGGTGGGAAGGGGAGAGAAACAAATAAAAAAATAAATCTTAAAAAAAAAAAGATTTAAGTAGAGTTGTATTTCAATGAATCTATTTCCTTTCCTTTTCCAGTTTCTAGAGACCATCTGGACTGTTTGGTTTGTGGCCTGCTTCCTCCATCTTGAAAGCCAACAATGGCAGGTTGGGTTCTTATCACAGATTTCTGCTTCTGTTCTCATATTTTCTTCTCTTTCTCTTCCACATAACTTTATTATTATTAGAGAAACTGTGGGTTTACAGGAAATTTGTACTTAAAGTGCAGGGTTCTCATATACCAATTCATGCCATGCATTGGTATTGTACATTTGTTAAAATTAATGAAAGCATATTTTTATAATTTTACTGTTAACTATAGTTCATGGTTTAACTTCCAGTACACTGTGTTATGCATTCCATGGATTTTTAAAAATTTTATTCTAGTAACATATATACAACCTAAAATTTCCCTTTTTCACCAATTAAAACATAGAATTAAGTGCTGTTAATTATGCTCACAATGTTGTACTATCATCACTACCATCCATTACCAAAACTTCTTCCATAATCCCAAATGGAAACTCTGTACATTTTAAGCTTTAACGCCCTATTCCTTAGTCAAATTCCATGCAAGGTAACCTATATTCTGACTCTGAGTTTTCTTATTCTAATTATCTCTTATCAGTGAAGTCATAAAATATTTGTCCTTTTCTGTTTGACTTATTTCACTCAACATGTCTTCAAGGTTTTTCCATGTTGTTGCATGTATCAGAACTTCATTCCTTTTTACAGCTGAATAATATTCTATTGTGGGTCTACATCACATTTTTCGCATTTTGTTTATACATTCATCAGTTGATGGACACTTGGGTTGCTTCCATCTTTGGCTATGAACATCAATGTGCAAATATCTGACCCACCACTTTCAATTCTTCTGGGTATATACCTAAAAGTGAGATTGTGAATGATATGGTAATTCTGTACTTAACTTTCTGAGGAACTGCCAAACTGTCTTCCATAGCAGCTGTGCCATTTTTACATTGTCAGCAGCAATGAATGTTACTACAGAATCCTTCACAAAAAATTTCATAAAGAGGAAAATCAAGAACAAAAGAAAACTGATAACCTTATCTCCCAGAATAGAAAAACATTGTTAGCATGTTTGTTCCCTGCCCTCAGAAATTTCCCTCTTGATGCTACACAGTCAATTCCAATCCCTTGCCCCCACCACCACACCATGTGACTACTGTTCTTTTTTCTCTCACCATAAATTTATTTTGCCTGTCTTTACACTTTATTTAAATTGAATCATACAACATATTCTATTTGACATTTGGCTTCTTTCTCCCTACAAAGTGTTTTTGAGATTCACTTATTTAGTATGTTTCATTTGCTCCTTTTAATTACTGAGTAATTTTCCATTGTGTTTTATGAATATACTACAACTTGAGTATCCATTCTCTTCTTGGTTTTTAAAAAAACAATTTTGATTCCAATTTTAATTTAAACACCAAAATAAATTTCTATTTTATTCAGCAATATAACAGATAAAAATTTCAAACCATTGGGGAAAATGTATTTGAATATTACTTTTTAAAGCTTATATACTATTAAAAATAAACAAGGAAAATCTGAACAAAATTTTAATTCTCAGTAGGACTAAACACATGTATAAATAATAGAAATTAAGGATACTCTCAGGTGACAATCTAGAGAAGGGTATATATTTTTATTTATATAGATTGCACATAAATCCAGAAGAAAAAAATTAATATGCTAATATACAAAAAATAATTCAAAATATCAATTCATTTAAGTGATAGCTCAGCTACTATATGGAGAAAATAAAACACACAAGCAATGAAAGAAAGGTAAATTATATCAATGACTCACTATTTTTAGTCTATTATATTTTAACATTTTTGTATTTTTTAAAACTTTTATTATGAAAAATTTCAAACATACATGAATGTAGAAAGGAGAGCATAATGTATCCCCAAGTATATATCAACCACCTTCAACAATTATTCACTAATGTAATGTCCAAATTTGCTCATTAAAACTGACTTGGAACAGATGTGGCTCAAATGGCTGAGTGCCTGCTTCCCACATGGGAGGTCCTGGTTTTAGCTCCGTGCCTCCTAAAAACAAAACAAAACAAAAAAACAGCAAGCAATCAAATGAAAAAAACCAACTCAGGGGAGCCAATGCCAGTGTGGCTCAGTGGTTGAGCACTGGCTTCCCATATACTAGGTTCAATCCCCAGCACCAGTACCTCAAAAAAAAAAAAAAAAAAGCCCACTTAACTCATCCCATAGATTTTGTAACAAATCCAAAACACCATATCATTTAATTCAAAAGTAGTTCAGTTTGAATTTTGAAAAAAAAAAAAGGCTTGATAATGGTATCAAGCCTAAACATAGTTTAAAAATGTTATTCAGTCAGTTTGCAAATTTCCATTTTTTGTTTAAGTCAGGAATGTAATAAAGACCAGATACTGCTTTTGGTTCACATGTCTCTTAAATTTTTTTTTTTTAAGTTTTTTTTTAAGATTTATTTTATTTCTCACCCCTTTCCCCCAACCCCAGTTGTCTGTTCTCTGTGTCCATTTTTGCTGCGTGTTGTTCTTTTTGTCCACTTCTGTTGTCAGCAGCACGGGAATCTGTTTCTTTTTGTTGTGTCATCTTGCTGAGACAACTCTCCATGTGGGTGGCACCATTCCTGGGCAGGCTGCACTTTCTTTCACACTGGGCGGCTCTTCTTATGGGGTGCACTCCTTTCGTGTGAAGCTCCCTTACGCAGGGACAGCCCTGCATGGCAGAGCGCTCTTTGCATGCATCAGCACTGCACATGGGCCAGCTGCATACAGGTCAAGGAGGCCTGGGGTTTGAACTGCGGACCTCCCATGTGGTAGATGGATGCCTTAACCACTGGGCCAAGTCCACTTCCCTCTTAAGTTTTTAATCTATAACTCCCTCTCTTTCAATATATTTGTTGAAGGAACCAGGTCATCATTCATTCTGTACAGTTTCCCACACTCAGTATTTTGCCGATTTTGTTACTATGGTGTCTTTTAACATGTTCTTCTTTTCCCTATTTTGAGTATTTTGGTAGTTAGAAGGTGTTTGATAAGATGTATTTTAGCATTTGGGCTTGTATTGGGTGATTTTAGAGAGGGATTAAGGAAGCAAGCTTTGCTCTGGACTGGCTACTGTGAGGAAGAGGTGTTAAATCTATGATTGAACATCTTAATCTTTATCGAGAAGGAAGGAAGACTAGGGTAAGCCTAAAGCTGTAATTGATAAAGAAGGAGTCCTCATGCATCTTAGCCAGGCTAGGGGGATGTCTGGCATTTTGCAGCTCAGGCAATCATGTTTTCATACATGATTGTGAGCGGTGTTATATATGTCATGATCTGTTATGGTTATGTTAGGCCTCAAAGCAGGACCTTTATGGATAACCAGAGATGGCATGAAGAAAACTTCAACAGAGAGCTAGGCAAACTCACATTTATTACATCTGCAGAGGTAAGGAGCCAAGGCCAGTCTAAAGTGACTCAGACCCAGCTCCCTGTGCTGCAGTTTCACTCTTGTTTAAATACCCAAGTTACTCCTTAGCATTTGCTTCAATTATGCTTTAGTTTTTATGCATATAGATGAACACACATAGCTGGTTATATAGTTGTATGATTAGTATGTTCTGGAAATCATGCCTGCACATACATTGCATGATCAAGAAAGGGGCGATAACTCCACCTCTGGGTGGGAATTTTACTATGTTAATTAAGCAAGTTGAAGTGAGGACAGCAAGGGGCTGCTTCTGCGCAGGCCTGGCTAACTGGTTGAAGCTGGTTTTCATACTTCATTGCTTCAACAGGATATTCTTGACCACCAAAAGTGGAATTGGCAACCTCAAAGGGACTAAATAAATAAAAATAGTAACCAGAGAATGCTTCCACGGTGAGCTGCTGAGGTGGTTGTCTGCACTGAGGCATTCCTGACTCCAGCGGCCGCTCAGGATTTTCCCGAGGACTTGGGGGTTACACCGGGCAGAGCCCCTTTCCAGCTGCCAAAGGAACCAAGGCTCACGAGGTTAGGACAGAGGACCGGGTTGTCTCCTTCCCCTGGTGGGTGATTTCATTCCTTTATTCATTACTCTTTTTCTTTCAGCTAACTGCAAGTTAGCACTTGGTTTATCTTCACTAAGGTAGTGGAGGTTTGGTTACAGTGGGAGAGGTCTTGGTGGGTTTGAGTCCCACTCCCTCACTCCCTTGAAGGGGAAACCTGCTGCTCGACTTTGGCTAACTATGAGTCAGCATTTGGTTTACCTTTGCTAAGGTAGCGAAGGTTTGGTGGTAGTGGGAGAGGTTTCGTGGGTTTGAGTCCCACTCCCTCACTCCCTTTAAGGGGAAGCCTGCTGCCTTCTGTGCCTTTACTTTTGGCTGTTCTCTCTCTCTCTCTCTCTCTCTCTCTCTCTCTCTTTCTGCCACCATGGGGAATGAGGCATCGGTACCTGAATGCTCCCCACTAGGATGCATCCTGAAAAACTGGTCAAAATTTGGAGGATCTGGGTTACAGAAAAATAATTACTTTTTGTAACGAAGCTTGGCCTAGATATAGATTAGATGACAGAGAAATTTGGCCAGAAAATGGGTCTTTGAATTTTAACACTATACTGCAATTGAATTTGTTTTGTAAACAGCAAGAGAAATGGGCAGAAATCCCATATGTTCAAGTCTTCTTTGAGTTGTGGAAAAATAAGGACACTAGAAAGAGTTGTGGGTTAATGTTGTGTGGGTCCCTTTCAGCCTTGGTTACAAAAACAGTTGTGGTCCTGGGAGCCCCTCTCTTAGAACCCATTGATAAACTCCTTGACTTAAGTACCCCACCCCCTCATTATTCTAGACCACCTCTGCCTCCTCCCCCTCCCCCCCAGGGCCACCGCCAAAACCCACTCTTCCCTTAGAAACATCAGGCTTCCTTTCCCTCCCACAAGGGTCTTTCCTTCAATCTCCCTCCCATACTCAGAGTGGAGCTGTTTTTGGCCAGGGTAGCCCCCCCTATCCAAAGGAGACTATAGGTCAGTTCCCGATCTGGCAAGTTCCAAATGAAATTGATGATCAAGGATGACCCCAAGGCTTTCTTTTTGTCCACACTCCTTTCATCATCTCATTTCCTTAATTGGAAAAATAACACTCCAGCTTATCCAGCAGATCCTGAGAAAGTAACAACCCTGTTTGTTTCCATTTTTGCCACACACAGTCCAACATGGGCTGATATACAAGCCCTTTTAAATGTCTTCCTCACTCCTGAGGAAAGATGTATGGTCCTTGAAAAAGCATGACAAGAAGCTGAGGCATTGTGGCAGGCAGCACCTCAAAACCCTATTTACAGCTCCCCAAATGAGGCAGTCCCTGAAGCTGATCCTCATTGGAATCCTAATGACCAAGGCCATATGAACCGCCTTGATTGTTATAAAGTCTGCATTCTTGCTGGGCTGTGGAAAATGCTCCAAAGCAAAAATCAATCACTAAATTACAGGACGTGCAACAAGAACTGCAGGAAAATCCCTCGGCCTTTCTTGAGCATATCCTTAATGCTTTTTGCAAATATACAGACATAGATTCAGAAAAGCCTGAACATGCATGTATGGTAAATTTAACCTTACTTAGTCAAAGTGCCCCTGATATTCGCAAGAAATTGCAGAAGTCAGATGGAGGGCTTGATATGCCTTATCTTACAATTAGTGGAAATCACCTTTAAAGTGTACACAAATAGGGACCAAGCCATGGAGGAAAAACAGCACAAGCAGATGAAACAGCAAGTGGCACTATTAGCACTGGCAATGTGCAGAGGAGGCCAAGGCATGTGGGCAATCCTGGGCATGCAAAGCCAGGACAGCAGAAGGGCTCTGAGCACCCAACCTTAGAATGACAACAGTGAGCCTATTGCAAAGGCAAAGGCCACTGGAAAAAGGAGTGCCCCAAACTAAATGCAGGAAAACCCCAAATGATGGTAGCTGGGGAAACCCACAGTGACTGAATGTTGGAGCCCGTAGCTCTGGGACTGTAGCCTCCCACCCAGTATCCCCATCTCAGAACAAGAGCCCCGGGTAAGTGCAACAATGGGTGGAAAGCAAGTCAAGTTTCTCGTGAATACAGGAGCTACTTAGTAGTTAATGAACAACTAGGCCCTCTTACTAAAAAGGAAACCACCATTTCTGGAGCTATGGGGAAAACTTCACAACTGCAGTTTTTAGCCCCTTTAAGCTGCCAGATTGGCAAAGACCAGGTTCGTCACCAATTTCTGTACATGCCTGAGTGTCCAATCCCGCTTTCAGGAAGGGGCCTTTTAGCTAAACTTCAAGCAGAAATCACTTTTAAAAAAGGATATCTAAATGTGAGAGTCCCAGCAAACCAAGCATGGGCCCTCCAGGTTGCCCTCTTAGCTAAAGCGGAAGGAGAGCACGAAGAGAATAATAACTATCCCCTTCAAATAAACTCTCAGGTAAATGCAGCAGTTTGGGTAACAGGACTCCCTGGGCGTGCTGCGCGTGCAAATCCAGTAAAAGTACAGTTAAAACCTCATGCCCAGCCAATTCGCATCAAGCAGTACTCACTTCCTTTTAAAGCAAAAATAGGGTTAGCTCCAATAATTCAATGGCTATTGGCTGTGGGCCTGATCCAAACTTGCAGATCACCATGTAACACTCCAGTTCTACCTGTTTTAACGCCTGGTACAAGTGGAGAGTACCGGTTTGTCCAAGATTTAAGGGCTGTAAATAAAATAGTTGAAGACATCTACCCAGTTGTGCCAAACCCATATATATACCTTGCGTACTACTCTCAATGCAGAGAATAAATGATTTTCAGGATTAGACTTAAAAGATGCCTTCTTTTGCATTCCTCTGGATAGCTCCTCTCAAAAAATTTTTGCCTTTGAGTGGGAAGAACCAAGGGCAGGACATAAGCAACAATATACTTGGACTGTGCTGCCCCAAGGGTTCAAAAATTCCCCAACTATTTTTGGTGAACAATTAGCGCAGGACTTGCGAGAGACACTTTAAATGGGCAATATCTTCAATATGTAGATGACATTTTAATTGCAAGCCCAAGCCAAGAGGAATGTATTAAGGATACAATTGAAATGCTAAATAGCTTAGCAACCTTGGGGTACAAAGTCTCAAAGAGTAAAGTGCAGTTAGTCCAGAAATCAGTCTGCTATCTTGGGTTTGAACTAAAGAAAGGGACAAGGACCCTGACTACTGCTAGAGTAAAAGCTATTTTAAAAATAAAAAGCCCAAAGAGCGGTCGCCACCTGCGGGGATTTTTAGGCAAGACCGGGTTCTGCTGAATCTGGATTCCAAATTTTGGGCCAATAGCTAAACCCCTGCACACAGCTTTGGTTGTGGGGATGCAGACCCCTCCAGTGGACCTCTGAATGTGAGCAAGCCTTTCGCCAACTGAAGAGGGAGCTAATGAGTGCCCCTGCCCTGGGACTACCAGACCTCAAAAAAACGTTTAACTTATTTGTCCATGAAAAGCAAGCTGTAGCCCTTGGAGTATTAACCCAGCAACTGGGAGGTGAGCACTGTCCGGTAGCATACTTCTCAAAATTACTAGACAATACTGCAAAAGGGTGGCCGGCATGTTTAAGAGCTGCTGCTGCAACCTGTGTCTTATTACAGGAAGATGAAAAACTTACATTAGAACAGCCCCTCACCATTCACACCCCTCATCGAGTACTCGCACTGCTTGAAGGAAAGGGGAATCTTTGGCTAACCCAAGGGAGGCTTGGAAAATATCAAGCATCACTCCTAGACAACCCAGAAGTTAAATTAAAAGTTTGTGCAACCTTAAATCCAGCTTCTCTACTCCCCTCAAGTACCAAAGAAATACCTATTCATGACTGTATAGAAACACTAGAGGAAGTCTTTTCCTCCAGGAAAGACTTGCAGGATACTCCTCTACTAGATCCAGATTTAAAAATCTTACTGATGGAAGTAGCTTCATTGAAGGAGGTGTTCAAAAAGCTGGATATGCTCTTGTAACTGTAGGGGAAGTACTAGAAGCTGTACCACTTCCCCCAGGGAGCTCTGCACAAAAAGCTGAGCTTATTGCCCTTCTTAGAGCCCTCCAAAGAGGGGATAGAAAAAGAGAGGGTTGCATTTCATTACCTTCTGATTTACATACAATTCTTTTCTTTGTATCCTAGCAACAGGGAGAAAAACAAGTTACTTTCAGGTATTCGGTCATCCTACATCTATTAGTTACAGATGCTCTTGTCTGATGTTGATGTTCTCTGAAATAGTTGATGTTCAAAAGGAGAACACCAAGGCCTAGCTGGTAGTATCAAAACAGCTCCTTGATGTCAGGGACTGCTTTTTTCCTTTCTTAACATTCACTTAACCCTTGACCTAGTAATTCAACTCCTCAGTATATGCCTAAATGGAATGAAAAAAGTCTTGTACAAGAATATTCTTAGTAGTTGAAAACTGGAAATAATGCCATGTCCAGTAAAAGGGGAATAAACATAAATTGTGGTATATTCATAAAATGCAATGCAAAATATTTAGTAATAAAAATGAACCAACTATTGATATATGCAATAAAATAGTTGAATCTTAAGAACATTATATATAGAAAAAGAAGCCACACACAAAGGAGAACATATTGTATGAATTCATTATATGTATTTTAAGGACAAAATTAATTTATTGTGATAGCAATAAAATAGTGGTTGCCTGAACTGTGTATGTGTGGGTGGGTGGGGTGAGGAATTGACTGCAAAATGCCACAAGGGAAATTTCTGGGGTGGTGGAAGCAATATTCTGTATCTTGATTTGTGTTATGCTAACACAAGTGCATGTTTTTCAAAGTTTATCAAAATGTGCATTTATTGTATATAAATTGTGCCTCAATAAAGAAAGTATAATATTCAACTAAAACATTTCTTTGGGGACTATTATCATTGCCACTCACTGTGTAGCAGCTGTGAAATTTGTAAGGCAATGACCTTAACACCAACAGCTGCAGATCTAAGTCAATAACAGAAATCCCATCTGTCTTAGTTTGCCAAGTTTGCTATGACAAATACCACACGATGTGTTGGCTTTAACAACAGGAGTTGTCTCATGGTTTTGAAGGCTAAAAGTTCAACATCAAGTTATTGATAGGGCATGCTTTCTCCCAGACACTGTAGCCTTCTGCAGTCTTTGGTCACATGGTGATCTCACTCTCGTTGTGTCTGCTCCTCTGATTTCCACTGACATTTGACTTCTACTGAATCTCTTTTTTTGACTGCTTCCAAATTGCCTTTGCTAATAAGAACTCTGTCATATGGATTAAGGTCTACCCTGATTCAATTTGGCCTCATATAAATATAATCTTTGAAGATCCTATTCACAAGTGAGTCTACACCTTAACCAATAACATCTTCTAATGTTCTATTTATAAATGGGCTCACATCCACAGAAACATGGATAAAGACCAGAACAGATATTTTGTGGTCTACATGATTCAATCCTAAAACCATCTCCCCTACTTCAATAATTTTGGGAGGCTTAATCACAATGGTTTTAGGAAGCATTTTCTCTTTCCCAGCTGTTGCCCCAATTGCTTCTATGACTGTCTCTAACATCTGAGATCTGGAAAAAGGAGTTCTCTTATTGGACAACACTGAATCACATTCTTACTTCAGTGGCCTCTAGGAGAAGGAAGATGGATGATGAAGTCCCACACAAACCAAGTGGAATGGTTTATTAGTTTCCTAGGATGGCTGTAACAAATTATTGAATTTGGGTGGCTTAAAACAACAGAAATTATTCTCACAGTTCTGGAGGCTAGAAATCTGAAATCAAGGTGTTGGCATGGCCATGCTACCTCCAAAGTCTATTGGAGACCATCCTTCCTTGCCTCTTTGAGTTTGTCATAGTTCCAGGTATTCCTTGACTAGTAGGCACTCATCATTCCAATCTCTGCCTCAGTTGTCACATGGTGTTCTCTATGTGTATATGTGCAGAGGCATTGAAATTTCCTTCTTATAAGGAAACCAGTCATATTGGATTTAGCGCCCACCCTAATCCTGCATGACCTCATTGTAATTTAGCTAATTACATCTGCAAAGATCTAGTTCCAAATAAGGCCACATTCTGAGGTTCTGCATGGATTTAAGATCTAAAGCCCTCAGAGTTTCTCAAAAGAAACATTCCTGACTGCCCTTTCCCCAGCATGTTATTGGACTCATTATTGGAAGGTTTCTCCTTTCCTCAGTGGCTTTAAAACAGAGATGAAGGAATTTCTCTGTAGGTTTCTATATATTAAAAAGGAAAATAAAACTAAATAAGAACGTTGGCAAGATTAGACAGCAACTATTCATTTGCTCCTTTGTTCCCTCTCCCTATTCTCATCACAACCACAATAGATATTTTTATTATAATAGTAATTGCTGAAGAGGTATAACTTCAATTTACATAAATCAATGCTTCTCTTACCCATGTTCTAGCAACCCATATATTTCACAAATTGCCTCAGTAAGAGAAACACTCAAAAATTTTCCCCAAAACATATTTCCCTCATTGTAGAATACTTTTGAAAAAAATATAAACACTGATTTTGAACATTGTCTTAACATATTTTTTTTTTCTTAAAATTTATGGAATGTTTATCTCAGAATAAAATATTTTATGTATTTTAAAAATTTTTCATGAATGGACTGACCACCAATCTCATTATGCTCTATCTAGTCAAGTATATGACAACTGACAACTTGTCTTACAAGAGCCATATATTGTAAATTTCAATTAAGAGAGATATTACTAAATATAGAGAGAATATTAAATTTCCTCTTTCAGGTTGTACAAAGTTTCTTAAGATCTCGTCATGTTTTTATCAGACTCCTTTCTCCCTTTACCTGTCTAGAACTTAATTTGACTTCAATGTAAGTGAGGAAAATGTCTTAAGAATTGCATGTTCCTTTGTGGTTGTATAATAAACAGATTGCTTTCACTATAATCTCTGACACATTGTAAAACAAAGCAGTCACAACAAAATGTATTCCCGAGCAGTGTAGTAAATGTTTAAACTGAAATTCTTTTTATATTTGAAGTAACTGCCATAAAATGACTTATCCTATTACTATTAGTAACCAAGATCTTTTGAAGATTGATAGTAAAATACAGAAGCAGTTAGAGGAGATTATTGGAATAAAGCAGATATTACCTAATCAAGAGTAATATCATGTGAAGATTGACATTTGTCTATTTTATATAGAAATCACTTTAGTGGCTCTAGGCTAAGTTTACTCCAACATTAGTATAACCAAATAATGAACAAGTCACATCACATATAGTACAACTCAATTTTAATTTTATTTTTTGCTTTCCTCAGGATCCTTAAAAGATAGGAGAATAATTGTCTTCCAGATAGAGTGTCTCATTAGGAACAAAATGACATGGGTTCCCACATAAGGATCAGTGGCTAAAGAACAATTGTGTTTACTCTGATGTCATTTACCAGAAGAATCAGACTATAACAAGATAAAATTTTTAAAGACTCCTGTTAATAGGTTTTTCATCTAATTCTTGCTACACATTCTTTCTCTATATGCAGACTTCTGCCTAAAATTCCTTATACAACATTCCAAGTCATCAAATTAATTTCTATCTTAAAAATAAACAACAACAAAATCACTGAACACATTATACTTCATCTCTTGGAAGGAGAGAGGTATGCCCCGTACCAGAAATCTAAAATGAAATACTCAACTCTTTTGCAGCAACAGAGCCACTTTTTGTAATCTTCACATTCTATTTTTTTATTTATTTGTTGCAGTCTAGCAACATCTTTACTTTAGCAGTTGTATTGCCAGCACTAAAGGTCACAGGTTGGATCTCTGCATCTTATTTTATGTGCTGTCTGGTATATCACTGGATTAGAGACATCATTTATTGATATTATTCATTAAAATGTGACAACAGTATAATTGCCATTAAAATAAAACAGAGTGTTAATCAGAGAATTTCTCCTTCTGGCCAAGATAGTGTCACAGGAAAAAGATTTTGCTTTCCCTCCTTAGAGAATTTTAAAAGTAGCTAAAATATATGAAACAACAGTTTTCTGATATTGGTCAATAGGCAGCACTGGACAGTGCTCTTTGACAGGAGAAAAAAAAGAATTGAGCCAAATTATCTGTGGCAGTTTGAGATTATTTATGAACCGCAAAATAGAGAAGGATTATGTTTGTAAACTGGTCTGTTCTTCTGGGTGTGATCCCCTTTGACTGTATTAGATTCAGCTGAGATGTCTTTGATTAAATTATGTTAAGATTAGGGCTTTGATTCCAACATATCAGTAGGGTGTAACTCAGGGTTGAGCCCCTGCCCCCTTGGTGGGCTATATAAATACGTATTCACAGAAGAAGATACACAGGAAGAGAGAGAGCTCCATAGATACAGCAGAAGAGAGACCTTTGATCCTACAGTCCCAGGAAGAGATGGGCCATTTGCCTGATAGTTTGCAGATTACACCTGAGAAGGCCTGGAAAGAAACATGCCCTATGCCAATCTGTAGCTGAGAGAGAGAAAGGATGAACCTCACAGAGATGAGCAACCATCTTGCTTCAATACGTGGCAATTGACTTTAGTGAGAAACCAACCTTGAGTTGGACAATTTAGGGCCTTGTAACTGGAAGCTTTTACACCAAATAAATACCCTTTATAAAAACCAACAGATTTCTGGTATTTTGCATCAGCACCCCTGTGGTTGACTAATACACTGTACAATCTCACTGCCTAGAGAGAGTTTTCAGGCTTCAGTCTGAAAGGGGGAATAGAGAACTCAGATGTCTTTCTAATTTGAATAGAGAGAGTTGAGAATTTGGGGAGACCAAGGCAAGTAGAATACATATGGTAAAGACCTGCAGAAAGAGAGTTAGAGGAAAGTGGATGTGGCTCAACTGATAGAGCTTCCACCTACCACATGGGGGGACCTGGATTCAATCTCCCGGGCCTCCTGGTGAAAAAGAAGAGAAAGTGTGCCCAAGCGGCAAGCCAGTTCCCATGCAAGTGCCCATGTGGTGAGCCAGTGCCCACACGAGTGCCCACACAAGTGCCTGCATGGTAAGCCAGTGCCTCATGTAAGTGAGTCACACAGCAAGATGATGATGCATCAAAAGAGAGACAAGGAGAGAGTCAAGGTGAAGCTCAGCAGAAACCAGGAACTGAGGTGGCGCAATTAACAGGGAACCCCTCTATCCATAGAAATCTCCAGGATTGAATCCTAGAGGAGAGAAAATGAGAAGAGACAGCAAAAACAGCAGGGTGGGAGGATGGGAAGGGGGAAATTAAATAAATAAATAAATCTTTAAAAGATAAAAAAGAGCTAGAGCTGGGGGTAGGTGGTGGAATGAGAAGAAGGGAGAGGGAGAAGGAGCTCTGTAAAGGATTTATCCTTGAGTCTTTTTTTAATTTTTAAAGTACCTGGGGCCAGGGATTGAACCTGGGACCTCATCTGTAGGTAGCCAGCACTCAATCACGGAGCCACATTAGCTTCTTCGAATTGGTTTTACTGTTTGTTTTGCTTGTTGTTTGCTTTCGTTTTTTTCAGGAGGCACCAAGAACCAAACCTGGGACATTCCATATGGCAGATGGTTGCTCACCTGCTTGAGTCACATCCATTCTCTACTCTTGATTCTAGAGATTTCAGTTCAGTATTGGTGAGCACATGTGTGAGAGAATATACTAGACTGGGCAAAGAACCACTAGAAAAGAGTAGAGAGAAAAAATCCTCACAAATGAAGTAGGGCTTGGAAAAGTTCATGTTCCATCCACAGAAGAGAGAAACTTCATAATACAAGCATCATCTGAATACCAGCATACTCAGAAGAAAATAGCCCAAACTAAATGCTTCTCTGATTCAAACTAATGGAGCTTAAAAGCCTTGAATGGATCAAACTGTTTCCAAGTAATTATGCTGAGTCCAAGAAAAAGTTTAAAACTATATAAAGAAAAAGAACTCTAGCATTCAAGAACATAAAATTCATGATGTCTGGCATCTAAACAAAAAGTATCTGGCATACAAAGAAGCAGGAAAATACAATACATAATGAGAAAAATCAATTTATAAAAACAGTCCCAGAAATACAGATGACAGAATAGACAAAGACATTAAAACTGCAATTATAGGGGAATGAGTGTAGTTTAGTTGTTTGAGTTGCTGCTTCCCATGTACAAGGTCTCAGGTTCAGTCCCCCATACTACCTAAAACAAAACAAAACAAAAACCCTGCAATTATAAATATACTCCATATGTTCAAGAAGATAGAGGAAAGCATAAGCATGTTAAGAAAAGACATTGAAAACATAAAAAAGGTCAAAGTAAAACTTCTAGTGATGAAAAATGTCTGAGATGAAAAATATACTAAATGAAATTATAGCAGATTAGGTACTGTAGATTAGTGAATTTGAGACAGATTAATAGAGACTATCCAAAATGAAAGAGAGAGAAAAATTGCATGAAAATGAACATACAATCACTGATGTGTAAGAACAACTTTAAGTGGCCTATTATATGTATTTGGAGTCCCAGAAAAATAGGTGGTAGGGGAGAACAAGAGCAAGTTAAACCTGAGGCAAGCAGAAGGAAACAATAGATAATAGCATAAATAGTGAAATAGCAGAAATACAATAGAGAAAACTCAGTGGAACCTAAATCTGCTTCTTTGAAAAGGTCAAGAAAATTGATAAACATTTAGCCATAATATCCAGGGGGAAAAAAAGAGAAAACAGAAACAGATGATCAGTTTCAGGAATGAGAATGGTCATCACTACAGATTCTATAAGATAATAAAGGGATAATTAAATTTTATTAACATTATACCAATAATTTGAACAACATAGATGAAATGAGCAAATTTCTTGAAAGATACCAAATTAGAAATCTCACTCAAGAAGAAATAGATAACATTATGTTTAATGAAAGAAATTGAGATGTACATGACTTCACTGATGTATTTTACAAAACATATCAGGAAGAAATGATATCCATTCTAAAAAAAAAGGAGGGAATACTTTTCAACTAATTCATTGAGGCCAGCACTGTCCTGGTATTACAGACCAATAGCACTCATGAACATGAAAGCAAAAGTTAACAAATTGAATCTAACAACATCTAGAAAGGATAATGTGTCATGAACAAGCAGTGTTTACTCTATGAATGCAAGGTTGGTTTAACATTTTAAAACAATCAATGTAATTCACTATATTAACAGAGGAAAAAAGAAAAACTATATTATCATCTCGAAAGATGCAGAATTTTCCCCCAAAATACAACATCCATTAATGACAAAACAAAACAAAAAACTCTCAGCAAACTAGGAAAAAAAGGGAATTTCTTCAGTCTGCTATGAAGAAACCTAAAGCTAAATTATATTAACGGTAAAAGGTTGAGTGCTTTCCCCTTATGATCAGGAATGAGATAAGGTTTCTCTCTTACCATTTGTATTTGAATTGTAGTGGAGGTCATGGCCAGAGCACTAAAGCAAGGAAAAGAAATAAAACACATCCATTTTGGAAGGTAAGAAGTAAAAACATTTGTTGGCCTCATGGTTATCTAAAAAATCCTAGGGAATCTACCAAAAAACCTCGGAGCTAATAGCTGAGTTTAGAAAAACTATTAAGATACAGTCCACCTTTTTTAGCATAGAAAACTTTTAGACTTCTTTTCGATTCACTGTGAGTAACTAATATGGCTCAGACCTTATTTTATGGGTTATTGTTCACAATTAGGTCCCCTTACTATGCTTTACCAGAACCCTGCCCATTTTCTTTCACAGCCTTATGAGTAAATTTAAATATTTTAATTTGATATTTTTAGGATTATCGAATTAAGTTTCATGCTTGTTTAATTATGTATTCCAATGCTTAGCCTAGTGCCCTATATCCAATAAAAGGGCTTAATAAAGAGTTAATGTGTGATTTGGTAAACTATTAAGCACCTATTATTGAAAAGTCACTGCCAATGAATTTTTGCACTGCAAACACCACTACCTTTAAGATGTTATTCAAAGTATGTGGCAATAAGTATTTTTTTCTCCTATGTGTCATGAACTGTGCTAGGAATATGGGTTATAAGGATGAATAAAAAATTCTCTACTTCAAGGGGTTTATGGTCATGTTTAATTGTTGCATGCAAATGAAGCCTATATAATTCTCAATTATTTTTGGAAGGACATGAGACAATTAAGCTTCCTCTGTTGGGAAAAATTTGAGGTGAATTTCATGCAATAAAAACTTTATAGTATATTGAAGGACAGATTTATAAATTTTTTAGTTATATAAGGAATGAATGAGTTAAAAACAGTGCCTTATATGACCTTGTGGCTTACAGAAAAAGAAAAAACAGAGTCTTAGTAGGGCCTATTAGGTTCCTCAGAAAACCATGTGGGAAGCCTTAATGTTAATTAGACTCTATCTTGTTGCAGCCTAATATCAGCACCCAAGAAACTATCCTCACCTTCCTTTCAAGTTAAACATAATGATTTATTTCATTAGGCCTTGTTGGAAAATCTCCATTTGGAAATTTTGTTTGTTTGTTTTCATGGAATCTTGTCAATATGAGTACTGTTAAAGGCTCTATTACTAAAGAAAGAAGTCATTATCAGAATCTGAAATGAAAACAGAGACTCATTAGAATTTTGTGCTCCTATATAGAAGAAGATTTCCGTAATCTGGATACCAGCCTTACTGGGCTGCTACTTAATGCAGTGCCCTCTCTGTACACAAAATGGCAGAATCTCTGTGACACAGATGAGATTAACAAAGAAAGAGGTGAGAAAGAAAGCTAAGCCAGAAAAAAAGAAAAAGAAATATGAGTGGGGAATGGGAAGTTAATACTTGGTACAGAATTTCTATTTGAGGTGATAGAAAAGTTTTGGTAGTAGATGGTGGTAACACTATCACAACATTTTGAATGTAATTGCCACCACTGAATTATATATTTGAATATGGTTAAAGGGAATATTTTAGGTCATATACGTATCAGAATAAAAAATTTTAAAAAAACTATAGAATTATACAGTACAGTGAGCCCTACTGTAAACTGTGGACTACAGTTAATAATATAGCTATAATAAAATTGTAACAAAGGTATCCAACTAATGAAGTACATGTGAGGGGGTGGTATATATCGGAACTCTGTACTTTCTGCATGATTTTTCTTTATACCTACAACTTCTCTAATAAAATAAATAAATATTTAAAATAAACACAAAATTTGTCCATAATAGACAATAAGGAAAAGTAAAGCTTCAAATCTTCCAGAGCGATAGGCATTTACTTCCTAAGGTGAGCAAAGGAAGTAGATTTGGTAATTGTCCATTTAGATAAACCTCTAAATACTAAGTTGTTTGTTGGGTAACCATTTTGAAAAAGCTTGTTTTTTCCACAGTTGTTACTAACACTATTATAGGCTTTGCCTGGTAGGAGAAACTAGTGTTAATATGATTTTTTTTTTTCATTTTTCTTCTGCAACTGCTTTATTTCACATTTAAACATTTACATATAAACTAGCAATTTCAACTAAAGAATAATTAAATGCTACCAAATATGAAACTCTAAGACTATATTTAAATGAGAAAATAGCTTTTGTATCATGTCAGTTTATCAGCATAATTGATATGAAATGACATTTCAAGTTGAAATTAAAAAGTTACAGTCAAATATTTTACTCATATTGGCAACTCAGAATTTAAATAGGGACACCCATACCATTGCTATGTTATAGTCATAGATAGAGGAAGAAGTATTAATATAATTGTTTGGATTTGGGGTGAGACAGAAGTTCTTACAAGGTTTTCTCCAATCTATTGATACATGTCTACCTTCTCAAATAACCATAACAACAGCTAACAATTTAGTGTTTGCCAAGTGCCAGACACTCTTTAACTTATTTTTACATATTTTAACTTATTTGAATCTCCCATGTGAGGTAGGTACTATCACTATTCCTACTTTACAGATGAAGAATCTGATACAAAGAGGCTCAAAAATATGTCCAAAGTCAAACAACTAAGAAGAGGTGGAGATAAGATTCAAACTAGAGTCCATTCATTTAAGCAGGATGCTGTTCCATCTCTTCTGCACAGCAATGTAATGTACTAACAGGAGAGAGTTTGTAGAATTTAGATTTCTCATGAGTATGGGAAGCACTGTGATAAACATTGTATTAGAATTTCCATTTTAGTTTTCATAAAGAAAGAAAACCAGTGTGTGTCATTTTCCTTTGCCTAGTGGAAACAACAAAGTAACACAAGGGAAAACAAGAAAACTACCAGTTACAACAGAGATTCTAAGAATTTCAGAAAAAAACAAATTATACGTTCAAAGGTTTGAGAATTTAAAATTCTCATTCTGGTAAGCTAGAACTTCACTTCAGTAACTCTAGAATTTTCCCCAAATTTGGAACAGTACATTTGTGTATATGTGCGTGTGTCTGTTTTATATGCTTCCTCAATGGTATAAAATTTTTGTTCTCTGAGGATGGATTTTATCTGAAGATAATCAAAATTATTTGTTAAGACGGGTGGATGAAGTAGAATGGGGCAATACTAATTTGAAGTGAAGGTAAGTTTTCACTAAAAATAATTAAATGACCTTTTGAACATTCCGTTAACAGCCTTTATATTTTCTTTATCTAGGATCCATATAATTTGGTATTAAATTCTATTATAGAGTAAATTTTTCTCCCCTAAGGTATTTCTGCCACTCTCAATTAATGAGGGTAGTAAGTTGGAAGTTTGGACTATAAAGTCTTTGTAAGTGGACTCCATATGGTTTTCTAGATTATGCAAGAGTGTTTACATATTGTGGTAAGAGGAGCCCTCTCAGATATAATACTGTAAGAATGTAGACATTTTAATCTCTCAGTTAAGTCCTACCTTTGTATAGTTCATCAGAAGAATTTTCCCTTTTTATACTTGATTGAAACTCAGTTTTCAATCTTTGTCACATTTGTGGGGAAAAAATCATTGACACACTTGAGGAATGGTTGCGATCCATTTGCAATATGAAAATGAACTCAAGAAGCATCATCTGTCCAGTGACTTGAGCAGAGGAGTTCTCTTAACCACTGCTGCCATCTGCTGGTCTTTTTATTGTTAGATCTTAGAAAAAGCCGTGCACAAAGTTCCAGTCAAGATGATAGAAAATGCAAATATCATTAATAGGTAGTTTTGTAGACCCTGAATAAAAAAAATAAATAAAAATTTAAAAACCTGTCATAAAAAACCCAAGTCAAATACACAAAAAGTACAAACTCTCAGGACTGCAAGGGACCTTACTCACCATCTGCTCTGACCACCCATACGCTCTTTTGTTACCTCTCCAAACAATCATCCAGACTCGCCTTGAAAGACTGCAAGGGCTTTACTAGTTCACCATTCAAAACGTACATGTGGACATTCTCTAAGTGCCGCATGTGCTGGGCTTAAAATAGTGAGCAAAAACAGTCATACGATATGCTCTAGGAAACTAACTTTCTAATATGGGAAGCAGAAATTAATCAAATAATCATATGAAAGAACATTATAAAGTGAGAAGGGTGTTAATAAGCTAAGTACTATGGTTGTTTGAGAGTGTATTATAAAGAAATACTACCTCATCTGGTATGGGGAGTAAGGAATGAGCTGCTAACCATAAATATTAAGGCTTTAGGCAAGGGAAACATAACAACACATAGAGATTCCGGATAGAAGGAATTTTATGTACAAATTTCTGTTGTGTAAGTATGATTCTTCCCAGGGACCAAAGGAAGGCCAGTGTAAATGGAACAATGAGAGTAGATTGGAGCAAGATGAGCTTGGAGAGCTATGTCCAAACATACAGTCATATTTTAAGTGATGTCAAGGCTTTTGGGTTTTATTTTTTTCAAGCAATTAAAGGAAAGGGAAACTGGGAATGGTGAAAAGATCAGATTTGCATTTTGCAAAGCCCACACATTTTTGCAGGATCGCAGGGGGCCAGAATAGATGCATGGAGACCAATAAGTAGGTACCTGCAGTCTTCTAAGGCAGAGATGATGAAGTACAGATAGGAAGGTGGAGCTGGAGGTAAATGGTGAGGAAGACACAGAAAATGAAGAATGACTGTTTGGGGTTAGGGATCTTAAAAATGGGAAACCCTGAGGACCACTTCCCAATGAAGCCCAGCCCATCTTTGGATTCAGAAAGAAATATCATCCTGTGTTAAGCAGAAATGTTTTATTTCCTGTAAATTCTATCTCTAGGGATCCAGATAAATTGATTCTAATATCTCTTCCCCAAGATAAGCCCTCAAACCTTGAAAAATAACTCTCTTGGATCCCCTAGGCATCTCTTTTTCTAGTTAATATTTTAGGTCCTTCAACCATTTTTCATATGAAATGGTTTCTAGCTCCCTTGCTGTCTTCACTGTCCCCCTCTGAATGGTTGACATATTGTCTCTACCCTTTTTAAATATAGAGCTCAATACTCTAAGGCAAGGTTTGAACATCACACAGTATAAAACAGCACTGGCACCTTTCTAATTCTTGATAGATAATCTAAAATTACATCAGATTTTTAATAAGTGAAATCATATAACACTATTAGCTTTTATTAAGATTAGTGCCGAATAATACATAGCCAAAACTCCCTAAAAATGTATAGCCCCTTTCTGCATCTTAATAAGGAAATGGGTCAGAGTGGATTAATTTAGCTGTTTCATACCCAGAATAGGTCTTCATAAGTTAGGCTGGGGCCAATTGTCTGTGTCACTATGAGCCTGAGCACTCCTAGAAGTCACTCTAATGTAAGTTCTACAAATGAAAAACAGCACCACAAAGCCAATACAGAGAAGCTTATTTTAAACACACACACACACACACACATACACTTGAATCCTGCATTTAAGGATTTTGGTTTCCTAACTTCTTATCTGCCCTGGACTAAGGAGTCACACTGCAGTTAAGACTGCAACTTTTACCTGGATACTAGTACCTGTACTGGTGCAGATTAGGTACTCAATAAATATTTATTCAAAGAATGAATACATTCAGGTGATTTCCAAACATACTTTGCGAAGTGAAAAACAATAATATAGGGGGCATCAATTACCAGTACTTTATGACCTAATTATGTGAATGCTTACTAGGCTTTCTATTTATTGTCTATGTAAGACAGAAGAATATGTATTCAGGGAGTAAAATATTTCCCCCCATCAGAATTGCTTAGTCTCCTTACTGAGCTCTAGATTATTGCGAAGGAAAAGATTTATTATATTTGGCCAATGGCAATGGTTTGACTAAAGCACATAGGTAAATATGTAATTTATTTATCCAGCTTTACGTGGCTAAATGTAAAATTCTTTTTTTTTTTAGAGTGAACAATTCAGTGGTAAATGTAAAATTCTAAAATAAACTTCCCAAAGAGTGACAGATATCAGATATCAAGAACATCAGAAATGCAAAGCATCCAACTGATGCATTGATGTCATTTAGACTGAACAAAATGATTAAACTCTTCCACTCAAAAGGTGCTTGGATTCTAGCCCAAGCCTTTGCTACTGAAGTTGTAGACTTGAATATGTGTTTTCAAGCACTGCTTCAAGATAATAACTGATAGGACTTAAAAGTCATAAAGATAAGCGATTTTGCTTTTATTGTTCTCTTTAGAGAGTTTTGTTTTTTTTCCTAAAAAATACTTTTAAGAACCTGATAGGATTTTACTTTTAGTGTTTAGTTTATGACTCTTTCTTAAACTGGTTAGCATGCAAAGTATTTAAAATTTTCCTTTATAGCAGCCCTCATGAGACAATTAGTCATCTGCAGCAAATGATAAGCACCTCTGGATATCCCTTACATTTTGTTGATAGGCAGACTTTGTTTTTTAACTCTATGAAAGGTCAAGAACCCAATGCTTTGTATTCAGCTTGTCCCCCTCTTTCAATATCTATAATTTTATCAGGTTCAATTTTTAAAGTAGAAAAGAGCAGGGTCAATTCTAATGTTCAAAACCTCTTATTTTATAAGGAAACTGTTCTAGCTAACCTAAATCAAATATGTTTCAGAAATATGGGGCAATTTACCTATTTTTACAGATTGATTTCACCCATCTTTAGAACCCATTCTCTAGTTCCAAAAAGAACTCCACTGGGATTTTACAAAAATCCCACTGAATGTAAATGGAGAGTACTTAACGAGTTAAAACAGTGAGTTTTTCCCATCAGGAATTTGGTGTGTCTCCCTACCCCTTTAGGACATCTTCTTTTATGTCTTATAGTAAATTTTTATAGTAAAATAAATGGTTTTATAAGCTTGATACATTTTTTTCTTAGATTTTTATAATTTTTGATGATATTTATTAATAACTTTTATAAAGGCTGATATATTGGAAAGGTATTGCTTTTATATTTACCATAAAAGTCAGCACTTTACTAAACTATCTTATTGGATCTTAAGATTCTCTTAAATATTTTAAACAGATAATATCTCAAATGATAATTTTCTCACTAATTTTTCTACATTTATTCTTATTTCTTATTCTTGTTTGCCAAACTGGGTAGGAGCTCCAGAAAATATTGAATAATAGCAGTGATGGAGAAGTCTTTGACTTCCAACTTACAGAGAACTCATGTTCCACAGTAGGTGTGCATTTGCTATTTTTTTAAAAAATAGATATCCTCTTTATCCTAGTTTTTTAATAGGTGGTTTTCTTAATTAAAAACTGGTTTTTAATTTTGGTAAATGCTTTTGAGTATATATTATCACATGGCATAATATATAATATTATTTATGTAATATTCTGTTTATATAATAATTGTAGTAAATTACCTTACCTAGTTTGTATATATGAACCATCTTTGTATTCCAGAATTAAACTCTACTTGGTCATGGCATGGCAGCAGATCCTTCTCCATTTGGTCTTTTTAAAGGCATTAAATTTTTTTTTTTAATTTGAATATCTTATAGTATCCTTTCAGAGGACTCTGAGGAATGAGCACTTGGCTTAATGGTAAGGATTCTCTCTTACAAGGGACATCTTATATATAGGTAAGAGGATTTTTAATTTGTATTAATGTTGCAGTAACAAAAATGCTTTATAAAAAATCTCTTCCTAGTGTGTACTATTTTATATCCATGATTACCAATAAATTATGATCATTTTCTAAAGGATCTAGTAAAAAGCATTTTATACTAGATAATACTCAATTCTTGAATAGAAATTATTATCCTTTTTGAGGAAGATGAAATATTTGCAGAGAGATTTTCAATACTATTTTTGGACACAGAGTTACTTTTTGTGGAAATTAACCCTAACCAAAATAAATGAGAAATGTGTATAAACGTAACTTATAGGTCTATAAAAGTTATAAGTTGTTCTTAAGTATTTTCTTTTTATCAGATCATGGTCCAAATATCTTCTAAATATATTTATTTAATCTGAGAATGTTCCTTGAATTATCAAATTATAGTTTTTAAAATAAAAACTTATTTAGAATGTTTGAAATTTATGCTTTAAATAAAAAATTGAACAATCATTTTAAGGATTTGTAAGGAATACAATTCTTTTTATGGTTCAGATTAGCAACAGCAGCTCTTCTTAGAATAAGAAATTATTTGCTCTTACAGCTGCTTATTAAGACAGAAAATACCACCTATCGTCTGTTAACAATGAATCTCCAGATTTATTTTGTGTTAATATTACAAAATACTGGTCACATACATTCTTCAACTGAAGACTTTTTCCACAAATAAGTTAAATGTGAAAAGTTCTGGGAAGCGAATGTGGCTCAAGCAATTGGGCGCCCACCTACCACATGGGAGATCCCCAGTTTGGTTCCCAGTGCTTCCTAAAAAAGACGAGTAAGACAGTAAGCTTACGCAATGGGCTGGCATGGTGAGCTGATCCAACAAGATGACACAACGAAGAGACAAAATGAGGAAACACAATGAGAGACACAACAAGCAACAGGTGGAGGTGGCTCAAGTGATTGGGCACCTCCCTCCCACATGGGAAGTCCTGGGTTTGGTTTCTGGTACTTCCTAAAAAGAAAATGAGCAGACACAGAGAGCACACAATGAACAGACACAGAGAGTAGACAGTGAGCACAAACAACGGATGGTGGTGGGGGAGGGAAATAAAATAAATCTTAAAATGTTCTCAAACATTTTTAATGAAAATACACATACACACTTGGTAGAATATTTGATGAATATAATATTAAACTGCCATCATACACATTTGAAAGGGAAATGGGCTGTCTGTGAGAAGTGGACTGTGGAGATGTGTTAGTAGGCACCTGTTAGCATGACGTATTCCTAAAAAGCTGTTGGTTTGATATGGAGGCTTTTGGGAGGAATGAGGACCAATAGAATTATCTATTCCCAAATTCCATTTGCCTCAAGGGATATTTTTATCTTTGGGAAGAAAAATATTTTGCCTTATTTATCTATCATATTTTATACTAAACAAATTTATCTCCATCATATTTTATTGGATTATTTCACTAAAATCACTTAAGGGAAATGAAAGTCAACTAAAGCATTGTCCTGCAGAGGGGGGCAGTGCAGAGAAACATGATGTTTCTTAGTAAGTATTATAAGTTTAGCTTTTTTTTCTTGCTGATCAAGCATGATTACATTTGAATATCTAACCAGTCAAATTCATTCATGTGTTGTCGCCCTAGGCTTAGGAGTCACATGCAGTTTTCAGAAACTAATGAAGACATAATATTAAATAACATTTTACATGAATATAAGCCTATTTTCTAAATTTGCTCTTTCTTGTACATACCTGTATTTCCTTAAGCATGAAGATACCCCACATTGCAGCTATAAATCCTGGACCCTTAAATAAAAATAAACTTTAATTTTATATTTTTTATGACTATATTCTATGTAAATATAGTAAATTGGGGCTCCACCTAGCAATTTAATCAAATAATTTCCTATTGTAAAATGAAAACAATATTTTCAAGAAAAACTGACCATAATCTGAACCAATTCAATACTAAATAAAACATTAAGTAACATTAAGTAAAAATTTAAGACTCCTTATAGCTTCTCTTCATGGTCTTCCTTTTTATTATTTTGATGGCCCTACAATATGCTATAGAATGCTTTTCTTTAATGTGATATATTTTATAATAAACAATATTTTAATAAATCAATTTTTTAAATTGAACTAGGTCCTTAGGACACTAGAAATGGAATTAAGAAGAAAATAATGCTTGAACAAACTTCTGATTTTAAATTGTGATAAAATACACAAAAGCATGTTTATATTTATAATTTTTATGCAAACAAGAAATAATATTGTTATAATTAGTCAATTATAGTGTACCCATAATGACATCAGATAAAATGAGCAAATAAAAAAGTGCCAGAATATGAAATATTACTGATTAACAAATCAACTAGGAGGAGATTAGAAATGTAACTTAGCAATCAAAGACACAAAGATTAAATAGTGTCAGTTTACCTGACCCTATCTATATCTATTGTATTTCTAAAGAATCAAATTCCATGACAGTCTTTAGTGATTCACCAAGAATGCTTCCGAGAAATTAGATTTACATTCAAAAAAATTTTGGAAAGACAATTCAGCTACTTACACCAGTGATTAATGGATAACTGACTGCGGCACTTAGGGAGTGATTAGCTATTAACCAACAGCAGGTAGCTATTGCCCAAAGTATTCCTGAAAGGAACCCTGAAACATAATCAATATCACACATTTACAGACCACATGTCTCTCCTAAAAAAAATCCACAGTATAGATACAACAGCAATATGAAAGTCCACATATAAATATATTCTTATCAATATGGTTGGCTAACATGGATTTTTAAGCTGTGTTTGACATCATTTTGGAAATCAAATAATTCCTCTGCTTTTAACTTCTGTGGGTTTAATGATCAATCATTTGACTTTATTGGCATTAAATAAAGTACCCAAAGTAGTTGAGTTAAGATGGGGTAGTAGAGAGGGAGCCTAGGGAAGATACTGAATCTGAACATCTGCAAACACCATTGACCCTAAACCATGAACATTTAAACAAAAGTGAAAAATTAGGATGATGCTAAAGCTAAGAAAAAAAAGAACCTAGCATTTAAATGAAAATACGAGTTAAATTTTCATAATTTAGCTAGGAATTCAGCAAATAGTCTATCACTTTCTATAACGTGGCATACTTTGGCTAAAATGAATCAGGCATTCAAAATCAATCTCTAACTTATACTTTATTTAGTTATTTTAAAAATTTTACTTGTGGACTTAACTGAATTAATAGACTCCTAAGTAAATGAGAAACTATGCTTTTACCATCAACGTCTAATGATTCTGTCCAAAAGCATGTGCATTGAAACACACACATTTTTTGAACCCTAAAACAATGTCTCCTTACTTTTTGGGGGCAACTCTTTCTCCAAACCTACAGAATCCTATTTGTTGATATATATATTTTTAATAGACTCACAGGACTCTGACTCTTGGAAACCTTAGATATTAAGAAGAAAGTAAATATTGATTGTCAATATAAGTTGATGGTCAACTTGTCATAAGAAAAAAACCTTGATTCATTGTTTAAGTTTTAGGCTCTGTAATAATGATCAGCATTTCACATCCAGTTTCTTGGTTAGTTGATGAACTGAGCTGAGACAATTAAGACAACCATGAACACAGACAAACAGACACACAGACACAGAGAAGATGGTTTGGTTTCCAGGAAATAATTATTCATGCTAAATGATTAGAAGATGATACATTTACAGAGTAAGAACATTTTCTGTAGTAAATATTCTTACCTGGTAAGATTGCTTCAGGATATAGTTTAGGGTTATTTTTCATGGCTATACAGTAGGCCAGAAAGTAGACTGTACTTGTGAGAAAGATGCCACTAAAGTGTGCAAACACATAGTCTAAATCTGAAAATATAGATTATAATACACTCAAACATCCCATTTTAGTCTTTTCAAATATATTTAGATTTCTGAAAAGAAATTAAACTCACAAAAATTAATCTCAATGTAAAGGAATGATAAATTATATTTTATCATCCTACTTTTCTACATGCTGTTTATATAAATTTTAATTAACGTATTTAAAACATAAAAACATTAGTAAATTAATTAACATGATCAAATATGAAAGGTTTGTTTTTATGATTATCTTGGAAAGCTAAAGAAACTGTACATTATACAAATATGATGTTAAAACCACCTTTTTAAGAATAGGTATTTATACCTAATTTTACTGATTCTATCAGTTGTCTAAATACCCAGATAGAAATGTGAGGTGTGTGTGTAAAAAATTGGGGTATTAATGGTCTATTGATCAATTTGTAGATAAGCATATCTGTTACAGATGACAGCCATACAGGAGGATATTCTGGAAGTTGTCTACTATGAACCTAATCATATGGAGGAGTTAGTCCTACATGATGATGGCACAATCTATGATAGGACGCAATGCCATTGTCTGTTAAACAGATGGTATCATGTTTACAGATGGGCACATTCCAGGTTCTGGCTAGGAATTAGACACTGCATTCAATGTTACTCTTACCTAAAAGTTTGGCAAAAATGAGTGGCCATGTATAGGGAGGAAAGCTTTAGGGACAAGGAGTTGTCTACCCGTCTAGAATCGTAGATCCTATTTCTGGATCATATAACAATAGATCCCTCTATGGACCACCACTAAAAGACAGCATACCATAGAGATTAAGAGCACAGACCACCTGGATGCAACTTATTATTCTACTACTCACTAACCTTGGGACTTGGGCAAGTTACCTAAAATAATCTCAATTTTATCAATTGTAAAGTGAGAATAACAATAGTATCAAGCTTATAAGGTATTGTTTTTTAATATAATTTTTATAGCTAAAGAGGCTTTATGAAGGTTAACTTGTATTGTTTGCAAAGTGCTTAAATAGTACGTAGCACATAATACATATTTGTTAAATAAATGGAAAAAAAATGCCCTTCTAGAAATATATTGAATCAACTGAGCTAAAGTGTGTCACTATCAGACTACATTCAGAACTGTCCTAAGAAACATCCCTAAGAACTTGTTCTATTATATAAGATTGTTGAGGACATTGTTTTTTTATGCCCCAGTACCAAGAACAACAGTACTTTTTGAGCAACTGGTTTTCATCTTGTGTTCCCCGAATTATGGGATTGATCTGATTTCCCTTGTGAACTAGCTATAGAAATCTTTCAGCCAAACTCATGCTTCATTTTTAGCAAGTAATCAAGTATGGAACAAAATGTTTAGACTTGTTTTTGTTTCTGTTTTATTTCCTCACTGTTGTTCTTACTTCTCTCTTAATTTACCCTATATTATTTTTGTAAGTTTTATCCTTTAAAAATAAAAGAATAAAATATTGAAAATATTTGTCTAACATCTTAACATTATCATAAAAGGCATAAGTCTATAAAAGGTTTGTGTACTATGCATGGGGCTGAATATAAAAAAGAAGAAGAAAATTATGGTATCTATTCAGGGCCTATCCATTCTCTCTTTTATTATTTCTTGAGTGTAAGTCCCATGTTTCAAAATAAAAATAGGACCCCCAAAGTAGATACTCTTTCATCCTCTTTTTACATTTCTACAGGGTCACTGCACACAGGGTTAGACTGCGCCTGAGGGATTAAGTCTATCACTAGAAACTAAGGTAATCAGGAAACACTATATTGGGCCTTTCAGTGCATTACGCTGTTCTTGAAAATAAAAAGTAATATCCTCTGACTAAATAAGCTATACTTTGACCTTTAGGAACATTTACTTGATTTCAAAGTACTATGTACTCTAGTTCAGAATTTTTTAAAGAGGAGAAAAATACGTATTTTCCCAGAGATCATATAACTGGAAAATAATCTCCAAATCTCTCTGGAAAACCTGAAACCATGTGTAAAGACCCAAGTAGTTGAAAGAACTCCTGACTGGAGTTAATTGTATTTGCATGTTAAAGATCACATGACCCTACTAAAACAGTCCTTTATTTATTACTTTTTATCTTCAATACTTATTCTAAAAAAGTAAGCTCCAATCTACTTACCAATACTTATTATTTTCACAGTTCCTTTTATAGCTTCATATTAATGAGTTTATTTATACAGTGAAATAAAGTAACTTATTGCCCTTACCGTACTGACTTGCCCCTGCATATATACTATCATTTCTTTTACTGTGGTCCTTGATATAAGTGATTGGCACAAAAGTAGTCCCATGAAGTATTCCGGATATCACTGCAAGACTACAGCCCCTTATAAAAACAAATAAATTACTATTAATCACGATCTAGAACAGTATTTTTGACATATGCACAAATTGAATAATAATTAAATGCCTCAAAATGTAAATCCCAAGCAATCATGCAGAAATTTCCCCATTTAAGCTCTATGACTGGGAGAAGTCAAAGAACTCTCCTGTGGTGCCAAAGTAGCATTGGGACTAAGTGAGAATTTTGCTTTCTGCTATTTAATTTTGGAAGTACATTATTTGTAGAAATGACAATGGATTATTATTATAAGCTGCCATTGCCTAGAATATTGCTGTCATTACATAGTCTACATAAATAAACTTGGTTCGCCAATTAAATTATGAGGTATATGAGGTCTGACACTATGCCTTATGCTTCTTTTTAAATACCCTATAACACGTAGCGTAGCTAGGGTAGAAAAAGTTCTAAAAATACTTTTGTTCAAAATAATCATTGAGATGCACAGACCCAATTACGTCCTGGTCAAAAAAATCTGGATATTTCAAATAAAACATTCCCTTATAAAGGAAGAAAATGTTTTGTTTTCAGCAATGGAGCCATGTAGACTCTTTGACTCAGGCCTCACCCACATGAAACAAGATTATTCAATGATTTTGGAAGGCAACGGTTAATATTTTGCAACAGTTCTTTTAACTTAATACAAAGGACAATAACATGAAACAGAAAAAAGTTTTGAGCCAAAAACTATTCCTTCTCAAGTTTAAAAACCCAAGAACTATGTTAATAATGCTTTAAGGAAAACGAGATAGTAGGAATTCACAGAGCTACCTTGGCAATGTGCTCTATTCCCCCTTGAAATCCCAGTGTCTTGGTGATTGACAGACCAGGCCTGGCTAATTATGTGACAATCACAAATATTTTTCTTAAACACTATTCCTTTAATGGAGGAGACACTTTTTGAAGAAGAAAAGAAAGTTTTGTTTGAGAGAGATGTTTTATTCTGAAATGTCACCTGCAAAATTTGCAACAGTTCTACCTTCCAAAGCTTGTTTGTTCATTAATAAATTCTGATATTTATCAGACACTTACTAGGCACCAAGCACAGCCTCTTCCCCACTATAAAAATAGTGAATACAGTGTCAAAGAAAAAGTTTTATATTTCTGAAGCTAAAGAAAGTGTCACTATATGAAGTTCAAACAACTGTTAATTGTACAATTCAAACTAAATACTATTCCACTATTACATATTTTCATTATTTCCTTGCCAATGGGGGGAAAAAAAACCCTAAAATATAGAGGCAGATGTTGAACTTAATTCTTCTAGTCCTCATGGAGACACTGGGGGCAGAACCCACAAGGACACAGAATATTCTACTATAACTGGCAATGAATGTCTCAGGAATATAAAACTGTCCAACACACAAGTAGAGGGATTCTTGATATAGGGCAGGCATCCTGGGCAGATCAGTACTGGAGAAGTGTGTTGCTTAGATTCCATTATGATTGTTGAGAGCATGCTGGTCATTATATACTCTGTCCTATACTAGCTTTTTACTTTAGGCACAAAAGTCCTGTAAAATGAGGGTTCTTTTGTCAACTACTTATTGGCTAGAGATACCGCAGTGGCTTGGTAATATCTTGGGACCTCTATATCTGAGCTCAAGTACTTCTGTATCTAAAAATTCAGTCGGGGACAAAGAAAACTTCAGGGAGCTAAAGGAAGTCAAAGCTTATGTTAACATTTTCATACTGAATTTAGACGAGTATCACTTCACTCTGATAATCCTTGCTTTAACCAAAATAGGAAAGAGTAATATAGCAAAGAAGTAATCTCTCCTTACATTATGTGGCATTGCTCTGTGGAAAGTTGATCCACCCAGGAACAATCACGACAGTTTTCTTGAGTTTGATTGATTGCCTATTGAAAATATTAGCACAAAACAAACAAAAAGAGCATTTAGTTGGTAATCACACTGATGACAAAAAGATTTCCAGTGTTTTTCTCTCCTCTCTCAAACATGCTTTAAAAATTGAAAGAGTTAGATACTATGCATTCTGATTCTGTAGACATCTCTTTGCTCCACTGTTTCTAGTTCTGTTTCTCTTCCACTTAGAATGGTTTGGCAATTGTCAAGTTCTCCATTTAAATTTTTCACAGTTTAATATACGGCTATTTTTGTCCAGCTATCAAAACTAACATTCATGTTTTATTTGCATATATAAATAATGTGTAAAGAAATTACAACCAAGGAAAAGTCAGACTCTCTGAATACGGAATGCCTAAAATCAAAACAGAGTTTTTATTTTTAGTTAGCTAATAAAATACTTTCCATCATGTTTGGACTAATATTCAAAGCTAGGAAATATTATGAGCAAATTCATAATATTTCTACTATTGAATGTAATTGTACATTTTAGTTGAACTTTTCTTGATGTTACATTCATTCCTGCTTTGGCAAGAGATAAACTAGGTTTACGAACTCTTTCTCACGGGCCATGTCAAGATGTCCTTTGGCAATAATCCTGTAAAAATGAGAAGATAATGAAGTATAGTTGAATGTAAACCAAACATTTTTATCTATCTTAAAACTTAGTTTTCTTAAATTCTTCCATCTTGCCTAAAAGAATCCAAGGAAGTTAGCTTGCTACATACTTTTTACCAAGGAGGTATATTTTATTTTATTGTTCTTTTTATTGAAAGGTGGTTTAGTTAGGCGGTGTCTGAATCCCTAAAGAAGGCAAGAAACACCAGAAACCTCCCATTCCCAACTTCTCCAATCTCCCTGAGTAACTGTACTGCTTGGAGATGTCTATGGATTTAATAAATCTTTTCTTTATTACACTTACCCTAATTCTTATTCAACTTTAGCATCCATTCAACTAAGGCATCAGTTGCCTCAGTTGATAAGAGTTTTGAAAGGGGAAGAAGGGAAGAGGATGAAAAGATTAATTTTGAAGTAAGGAGGAGAAGTATCACCTTCCCAGGAAGCACCGCTCAATGGGGATGCAAGGCATTGGATCCAGAAGACAGCTAGAAAGTATTGGGCCATTGGCAGGACCAGAGACTGGGTTCATGGCACCAGGGAAGGCCCCTGAAATCACTTTTTTAAAAAATTTTTTTATTTTTTATTTTTAAAGATACTTAGATTACATAAACGTTACATAAAAAATGTGGGGGATTCCCATATGCCCCACTCCCTAGCCCTACCACACTGTCCCACATTAGCAACATCCTTCATTAGTGTGGTACATTTGTTACAATTGATGAACACATATTGGAGCATTACTACTAAGCATGAATCATAGTTCACTTTATATTTTAAACTCTCTCCCACACATTTTATCAATTACAACAAGATATATAATGGTCTGATTCTGTCACTGCAATGTCATTCAGGATCATTCCAATGTCCTGAAAATGCCTCCATATTACACCTGTTTCCCTCCCTTCTCAGAAGCTCCAGTGGCCACTGCCTCCACATCAGGGATGAAAGTTCCTTCACTGCTGGAATAACAGTAAGTCTATACCAGAACAGGAAGTCTGCTCTAGTCCATCATTCATTCCCCAATCCTGAGGTTTCTGGGATGCTGATGCCCACTCCACCTCAACTTGAAATCACTTTTAAATACATAACCACTGGCATTTTGCTGTGCCTGGTCTCTTTTAAAGTTGTCCCTGTTTAAGCCAGACTTGCTACTACAGAGTAATTTAGATTCTACAAGATCAAACAGTGATTCCTTCTATGTTCCCTGTCTTTACCTTTGAGTGGAACAGGATATGGTAGGAAAGAGAGGCAGGAAAACAAAGGGAAGAATAAGTCAGATTCCCACTCTCACATAACTTGCCATTTGGTTGGCTTCCTCTCACCCATTGCTTTCATCAGGCATACTTGAAAACCTCCTTCCTCTTCTTTTTCTAAGTCACTCTCATATTCCTCAAAAGGATTCCCTATTCCTCCATTGTTGAAATCTGTTTACCATTCCAAAATATGGGGTTGTGTATACATCTCCTAGCAGAGATCTGCTGTTAATAAAATTAAGTAAAACATTGTGCTTACTGAGAAGCTTTACTAGGGAAATATTGATTGCTGCATAGACCTAGGCATAATAAACATGCTAAGATATTTTATATAACCCCGATTGAATAAAAAAAGAAAACACCTTCTCATCTGTGTTTCAAATCTATGCATTTTCCTTTTCATCTGAATTTTACGTTTCAAATCAAGTTATTTCTTATACTGTCATATACCATACTCACATGCTCTGTGATTAATGGTGTGGTATCTGTGGTACATGTATTACTTGGTATTCCACTTTTGATGAACAAAAATATGAAAGCACTGTAAAGAAAAAAGAAAAATACATTTTAGTAATACTTATCATATTCCTGGTTCATAATCGAGATGCCTGATTATCAAGAGAAAACAGAGTTTAAATAATCAAGTCACAGGAAGCGGACTTGGCCCAGTGGTTAGGGCGTCCGTCTACCACATGGGAGGACCCCGGTTCAAACCCTGGGCCTCCTAACCCGTGTGGAGCTGGGCCATGCGCAGTGCTGATGCGCGCAAGGAGTACCCTCCACGCAGGGGTGTCCCCTGCATAAGGGAGCCCCACGCGCAAGGAGTAGACCCCGTAAGGAGAGCCGCCCAGTGCGAAAGAAAGTGCAGCCTGCCCAGGAAAGGTGCCAAACGCACAGAGAGCTGATGCAGCAAGATGACGCAATAAAAAGAAACACAGATTCCCGGTGCCGCTGATAGGATAGAAGTGGTCACAGAAGAACGCACAGAGAATGGACACAGAGCAGACAACTGGGGGAGGGGAGGGGAAAAAATTAATTAAAAAAATAAAATAATCAAGTCTAATGATACAATCATGATTTCCAATCTTCCCTTTCAGTGGTCCTGCCATTTCTCCAGAACTGCCATCCTCTTTGATGCTTCTTATCTTCCTTAATTGCAACAGGTTAAAAGCTATACTCATAAGCATTCCCCCCAAATCAGATCTGTTTCCTGATACCCTTGTTTCAGTCAACAGTCTCCTCTTTTTCTTTATTCATGCTTAACCCTAGAATCACAAAGTAAGAGAAATACATATGAAAACTACATAAATGATATTTCTCACTTATTATTATTTTTTATAGGGAAATGGTTTGTTTCTTTTTTTTTTTTAAGATTTATTTATTTATTTCTCTCCCCTCCCCCTGCCCCAGTTGTCTGTTCTCTGTGTCTATTTTGCTGTGTGTTCTTTTGTCTGCTTCTGTTGTTGTCAGCAGCACGGGAATCGGTGTTTCTTTTTGTTGTGTCATCTTGCTGCATCAGCTTTCTGTGCGTTCAGCACCTTTCCTGGGCGGGCTGCACTTTCTTTCGTGCTGGGCGGCTCTCCTTAGGGAGGGCACTCCTTGCACGTGGGGTTCCCCTACACGGGGAACACCCCTGCATGGCAGGGCACTCCTTGGACACATCAGCACTGCGCATGGGCCAGCTGCACATGGGTCAAGGTGGCCCAGGGTTTGAACCGTGGACCTCCCATGTGGTAGACGGACACCCTAACCACTGGGCCAAGTCCGCATCTCCATTTCTCACTTACCATATGTACAAACATTCAAACACTGTATGACACCTTCAGCTGGCAAAACTGATGATGTGAGTGAAAAATAGTACAACCCTCAGGGAGGGGAAACTGGAGTTATCTACAAAACCACAGGTACGTCTACTCTTCGCCTTAGCAATTTTACCTCAGATGAAATGACTTATAAGCCCACATAATGGAATACTAGACAGCTAAACCAAATGAATGAGGATGCACTCTATGCTCTGACACAGAAAAATCTCCAGGACATATTTTAAGAGGAAAACATACACATTTAAGCCCAGTGCTTTATTTTTCTCTTTAATGTCTCTCTCATTATCTTTTCTTGTCCAGTATCTTTGAGATAGATGCCTCAATTACTCTTGTTTTGCTTGTTGTTTGTTTGTTTTAGAAGGCACCAGGAACCGAACCCGGGACTTCCCATGTGGGAGGTGGGCACTCAACCTCTTGAGTCATTTCCGCTCCCTGCCTCAATTTCGATTTTTGGTCCATGCAAAGATGTTAAATTATATTAAAACATTAACAAGAAAAAGAACAACTTTGGTATAATTTGGCTTTATTCCCTTTTTATAGTTTTGAATACATTAGAATGGTTCAAAAGTTAAAACTACATAAGAAGTTTTCAAAGTACGTATGGTACAGCTAGATGCAGAATAATGCATATAGTATGCTATCTTTTGTACATAAATTCAAAATTTTCTAGTTGCCTTTAGCTTAGTATTTTACTTACTTTAAAAACTTTGAATGGTTCCATATTCCCTTTCATATGATATTTAACTTTCTTTTGTTATTTTTATTGCTCTCTCCATTATATATCACTGAGCCAGTCTAAACATTATTCTCCACATGGCCTGTATTCCTGACTATTCCCTGCTCCAAGTTTCCTAACACTCCCAATATTTTACAGCTACTTTCCCGTTTGTGAGTCTTCCTTAGTTGGATATACTACCTACTCTCCACTTTCTATACAAATTAAAGCAGAATTGAAATGCTGACTGTGAGAAGAAAACATCCCCTCAGGCCAGTCCCCCCCAAATCTTTCTCTTCTGATGAATTCCCATAACAACTGAGCATAGTCAAGACACAATCCTATACATTCTTTTATTTTTTTTCACTTAAAAAAACATTTATTGAACTTTCCTCTCTAAAGATTTTCTAGGCCAGTAAAGGATAGGAATGGGCATCTTAAAACTCCTCCAGGGTCCTCAGATTACTTACTTCTTGGTAAAATTGAATGTATATAACATAATTATATATGTAATTGTTAATTAAATATGTGTATGAGTATGTATATATATGTGTATGCTATATATATATATATATGTAATTTGCAATGCTAATAATACTAAACATTGCAATTGCATATATTCCTCACAATTTTATAATGAAACACTCTACTTTGTATAGACTTGTTTTTCTAATAAACAATACAGTATGATATGTTAGAAAAACATGAAGGCTAGAGATAAGGGTCCTTAATTCTTTCTCAACAGATGTATGACCCTCAGTGTATCATTTAACCTTCTTAAGCCTCACCTTTCTAATTCATCTAAAAAACTGGGATATATCCACTTTACCGAGATGCAATGGGGGTAATGCATCCAAAATTCCCAGTGTATTGTTTGGCACGTGGTAATGCCTTAAACATGTATCTGCAGAGAATCTTTACTAAATGAGAGAAGGGAATGCCAAGTATAGAAAAGAAATTAAGACTAACCTAATCTGTGATGGTTTGAAGTTTTATGTACCCCAGAAAAATATGTTCTTAGAAAGTTAATCCATTCCTGTTCGTGTGGACCCACTGAAAGTAGGATCTTCTGGTGAGTAGTATGTTAAGATGTGGCCCAGCTCATTCAGGGTGGGCCTTAATCCTCTTACTGGAGCCCTTTATAACTGGGATTAAATTCAGAATAAGAGAGAGAAAGCCACAGAAGCAAGAAGCTGAAAGCAAAAAAACCTGGAAGAGAAGGCAGAGACCAGTAGACACCACCACAGTGATCTGTCTCCTTGGGCTCCTCCCGTGGCTTGTACTACTAATGTGTCCGATTTACCCAGCTATAAGGTCTCCAGTCCTGTTGGATTAAGGCCTACCCTGATTCAATCTGAGTCCACACCTACAAGGGTAGGGGTGTGGTAAAATAATTGTGTATCTCAATTAAAAGGCATGTTCTTAATTCTTGTTCCTGTGAGTTTTAATCCATTTATAAATGAGCCTTTTATAAATGTTATTATTATGATAGTTAGGGTGTGGCTAAATGAATCTATATGGGTCTTAATCCATAGTATTAGAGGCCTTATAAAGAGAAGAAACCAAAAGCCAGAGGCAAAGAAAGCCACAGGGAAGAGCCAGAAACCAGAAGTCATTGGGAACCAGAAAGAAAACAAAAGGAGAGATAGATACAAGCCACGGAAGCTCAAGGAGTATAGCAAGTTAGCACCAGAATGTCACAGACTTTGGGGAGAAAACATGGCCATGCTGACACTCTGAACTGGGCTTCTGGCCTCCAAAACCACGAGTTTATAAATATTATTATTTAAGCTAAGCAATTGTATAGTTTCATGGCAGCCTGGAAAAGTAAGCTAAGGGGGTAGGACTTGAATATGTCTTTGTAGGGGATTTGATTAAGTCTACCACAGATTGCACAGTAGACCCCAAAGTACTTGTTATTACTACATGAAAAATACATATACCCCATTCCAATATCCTAAAAGCCTTAGGCTATTTCAGTAACTACTTGAAGTCGAAAATAATAAAAAATCATTAAGGGTATAGTCTCTCCTAGAACAAAATTCCTCTCCACCTTTGAAACCTGGAAAACAAGTTATCTTTTCATCCATGGTTCTGAACTTGAAGTCATTCTTTCTTCATTTGTCTCTTCTCTGTCCCTTTTCATCCAGGCTGGCAATGTTTCTGCTCATACAAAATTCTCAATAATCTTGTGGTTTTGCAATAAGATTTTAAAGGGGGTTCAAGGCAGGCAAAAGGATCGTCTACAGATCTTTCCTGGATAATTGCATCAACAATCTTGACTTCCTCTGAGATGGTTGATTGGCTCCATGAGTTACATGCCTTTTCTTAGCAAATGGCTATTTAGCCATACCCTCTGTTCCCGTGGAGCCCTGTTCTCTGTGGACTCACCTCCCCAAAGCTCAGAAGGGGTGCTGTTAGTCTTGGAATATAATATCTGGATGGACTGAAAATTTTCAAAATACAAAGTGCTGGTTCCTTAGTGCTTAAGAATTCAATCCTCAGTTTGCTCTTTCCTTTCACATTTCTTATAAGCAGTCAGAGAAACCAGAGCACACCCTTCACACTGTGCTTGGCAATCTCCTCAGCTAAATTCTATCACAGATCGTGATGGTTAATTTCATGTGCCAATTTGGCTAGGTTATGGTATCTAGTTGTTTGGTCAAGCAAGTACTGGCCTGATTATTACTGAGAGGGTATTTTGTAGATGGATTTAGTCAGTTGATTGCACCTCTGGCTGATTTAATCTATAATCAATAAAGGTGACTGCCTTCACCAGTGAGGGGAGTTGTCTCATCCAATCAGTTATAGGTCTTAGTGAGAAGTGAGGATTTTAGAAGTCAGAAAGAAAAATTTCTGCCTCTTCTTTATCCAGCCTTCTTCCCCTGGGAAATATACCTTCACTGGAGCTTCCAGCTTGTGGCCTAACCTACTCTACAAAGTTCAAATGTGCCAATCTCCATGGTTGTATGAGTTAATTCCTACAATGAATTTCATCTATATGTATGTATATATGTTATGTATATATATGTGTGTATGTATATATATATGTATATATATAAACTATTTCTGTTTCTCTGGAGAACCATGATTAATACACAAATACTGCCCTCTAACTGACGTCCTAACATAATTTCCCCAAGTTCTCTGCCACTTTATAATAAGGATTGCCTTTCCTCCAGTTTCCATTGATACATTCATCATTTCCTTTTAAGGCCTTGCCAGAAGAACCTTTAACATCCATATTTCTACTAACATTCTTTTATGTTTGTTTGTTTATTAAGTCAGTTTATTTCAGCATTTTCCTTCACTTATCACATTTCTTTTTTTTTTTTCAGTTAAAATCCATAATTCACATGTTTTTGCTAATTCAATCTGCCTTCTCACACTTAAGATGACTTTGACCATACAATGATATTTTCTTGGACTCCTTTCCAATTTCTTAGTTATATAACAATTATTATTTTTAACCCTTTTACTATAGACTGAAATTTCTAATGTTGAGTTTTAGGCTACATGAGACAGTAAATTTCTTTCTTTTTTTTTTTAAATTAATTTATTTGTTTATTACATTCAGAAAATATGAGGTCCCCATATACCCCCCACCCTCCTCACCCCACTCCTCTTCCCACAGCAACAATCTCATTCTATTCATGATGATATATGTATTCCCCAAGATGATGGAAAATTTCCTTACAGCCCTTCTCACTTTTTCTGAGCCCTCATTAGAATTGCCTTTAATATCCATATTTCTACTAACAGTCTTTTCAAGACAATTTAGGACTTTTCTATCAAGTGGCTCAGAAATTTTCCAGTCTCTACCCATTACCCAATTCCAAAGTCATTTCTGCATTTTCAGATATTTGTTATAGTCACACCCCACTTTTGGTACCCAAAACTGTCTTAGATCTGATGAGACCAAACCCCAAATCATGCAGCAGGATTCCCCAGGTGCACTGACTGGTTAACACAGGGCCAGGTAATAAATGCTCAATGAGGAACCAGTATTTGAGCATGGAATGGTCATTGATAAAAATAGTGATCATTATAATGAAAACTGGGGTAACATATAGAGCATTATTAACCATGTGTCTAGTACCATACCAAGCACTTAACTATTCCATTTATTATTAAATTTTATTAAAATATCTTACGAGGTTGTTATTATTATTACTCCCCCCCTCCCCTACAGATGAAGAAACTGAACTTTCAGAAATGAAGTAATTTTCTCCAGGTCACACAGGTAGAAGTGGTAGAACATAAGTAATTGATTTGTAATTTTAGAGAATATACTCTTTCTAAAGAAAGAAATGTGAAGAAACACAATGCCTGATGGATTGGGTAAACTGGCCTCTATCATCATGAAGTCAAGACTAAGTGAGGCATGTCACTACAGTTTTTAGTGGAAAGAAATTGTTTTTAAGAGAGCAATTGAAAGCTAGAAAGCTCTGTGTATTGTACAAGATACAGAAAATTGCCTCAAACTAAAAATGTCAGGAATTTGCTGTTTTAGAATAATCTATGTTATTTCTTCTCCAGTTGGCCTGGAACCATTTTCAAAGGCAACATTTCAGTGACAAAAAGATTGTGAATGTGGCTGGAGAAAAGCCATCACTGCCAGGAGAAAGGAAATATACTGTTTTTTCCCAGAAGAATAAAACATTACTAAAATCTTTCCAGGCAGTAATATACATTATGTGAAACATTGACAGAGAATATAAACAGAATTCCAGGGAAGAAAGGGACTGAATTTAAAGTGACCTAATTCCTGTCAGAGTTTATTGACCAAACATTGCCACATAGAGATTCGAAATCATTTTCATCCTTTCATACAATATATACAAACTAAACACAGATACATCCAAAAGTAGGTATTCAAGAGAGTACGTGCTTTCACAGGTGAGAGAGTGGGTATAGAGTTGGGTTAAGAAGAGTGAGTGAGCGGATAAGGTAGTGGAAGCTGGGTAGTAAAGAGTGAGTAAAGTACCAGAGAGAATCAAGAGTTAATTCAGGGGCATCAGGAAGCCAGCATAACATTATTTGTACAGCATTTTTTAGTTTGAAAATTAATTTAATATACTATTTGATTCTAATTTATAAGCTATGCATTATGATCTTCCATATATTACAGAAAATAAAACCAAGTTCAAAGCAGTTAGGGAATTTTTTCAACTAAAGCCAGGACTCCCGACTCCAGATCTAGCACTTTCTGTCCTCTAAAACCAACTCTGTCATTGTAAATGAAGAAGCTGAGGGAAAATCATGTAGATTTTATAAAATACAGCTTTAAAAAAGTAAACATATTAGGACCTTGAAAAAGTATCCTAAATGTTTGGAAGAATAGCTAAATAATTAGAAAGGACTGTGTACCTTACTATTGATAGCCCAGCTCCAGTGGAATTTAGCAGGGGTTTTGAAACTTCTTGTGCATCAATTCCAAACCAACCAAACCTGGAAAGTGAAAAAGTCACATCAAATTAGATATTGTTGAAAATGTGCTCAATCATAATCTAATTTAACGGCATGGACTTGGGGCCAGATTCCTGGGCTCGAATCCTAGGTCCTTCACTTACTGTGACTTTGGATATGTTACTTATCTTCACTATGTCTCAATTTCCCATGTTTAAAAAAGGGATAATAACTGTACCTACCTTACAGTGTTGTTATAAAGATTAAATGAGTAAATGTATATAAAAGAATTTGTGAGTGTCCCTTTCTTATTAAGGCTATGGAAGAAATAGTAAAACAATAAATCAAGCAGTTAATTGACGAGAGTTAATTGGCGGCAATCTTGTACAGTACTTGAAACAGACTTCTATATAACTCTGTGGTTCAAAGTCCCTGCTCTTTGGCATCAGTCTAAATTCTTTTTTTCCATGCCTTGACAATGTAGTGATCATTACCAGGAATCACTGAGAACCATCCAGGGACCAGAGAAAAGGAGGCAAAAAGGAAAAAGAACTTTTTATTAGTGGGGCAAGGAATGGGGAGAGAAAGAAAAGGAGAAGAAACAATGTATTCGAAGTTAGTTTGTTTTGTTGTATTGAAGTTGGTGTAATGTTTGGGGGTGGTGGAGTGAAGTGGAGCAGTATTAGAGGGAAGCTTCAAAAAGTAAGAGTAACTGTCTCCATTCTACCCATTTCCCCAAGCTCAGTTTGATTGTTAATCTTAATACTGACTAGTGGTAGCAATGTTCTCTGGCACAGCACTGTCCAGTAGAATTTCCCGTGATGAAGGGGCTATGCTAAATCTGTGCTGTCCAATAGCAGCTCTACAGGAAGGCTTTCAAACTTTTCCTTAAAGGGCCGAAGTGTAAATAATTAAGGCTTCATGGCCCATATGGCTTTTTGCAAGTACTAGATTCTAACACTGTAATGTAAAAGCAGCCATCAGCAATACCGAAATGAATGAACTTAGCTGTCTTTCAATGAAACTCTATTTACAGAATCTGCTGGAAGGTCAGATTCGTCCAGAAGGTGGTAATTTACTGAACCTGCTCTAGAGGAAAATATGTACAATGGAACTGGAAGACGTGGGTTTGAGCTTTGGCTTATTAACACTGTAACTTTCAGCAAACTGTTCTTTGTTCATCAGCTCTCTTATTAATTTAGTACTTACCTCATGTATTTGTGAAAATGATGATACAATATGTCCAAAAAATTGATTGTCATGCAATAGAAAGGGAAAGGAAACCTCAGGTCCCTTTCTCCCTCCCTACTTCTATTCCCTAGAAATAAACCTTTACTATATCTTGATCAAACATCTTGATCTCTTATTTAGAGCTTAGGGCACATAATAATAAAGTGGCTTATTTTTTATGTGTCTTAATATTGTAATTTCTGTGAGGGTAAGAACCAAATCTTATTCCTCTCAGTAAACCTAATCTCTAGCACTCGCCTTATGTAGAGATAGGGTACAGGGAAGCTTAATTGAAATCGTTTTACTCGTGTTACCTTGAGCTTGCCCAGCCAGTTAATGAATTAAATGATCCCCAGATGAAGATTCCAAGGCCTAAACCAATGGTTTTGATAATTGGGACAACAGCAATATTCCCTGTGGATGTAACATACAAAAGAAAAGTGTTATTTCCAATACTGAAAATGCATTTATAAGTTGAATTCGTTTTTAATCTAACTTCAATTGAGGCTTAGCAGATTTGGACAAATTTAACACAAAGTACAGTTCCTCATTTTGAAATAAAATAACCACATTTCTTTAGCATTAAATTCCTGGTTATGATTACTAAAAGAACTGGGCCTAGGGTAAACTCCTATGAAAATAACTGAATTAGCTGCTTGCCTAATTGCTCAGAGCCTTAAATTGGGTCTCTCTCTCTTCTATGACTTTTCACAGAAGCTGTCAATGATGACATTAGCCATAGTTTTAAAATGACCATGCTCTTAGAGTCAAACTAGGGCCAATCACTGGCAGAAGTCTTTGGCCCCAAAGTGGCCCCAGACTTTGTTCTTGCTTACTGACAAATCAGGTGTTTTCCTCACATCTGTCAATGATACCAGCCCCTGCCTAAACAACAAGGAAAAAAATCCTATATCCTCGTCATCAGTTTCTGCCTTTCCTCTACTCCCCATATCAGCTGCGATGACCTATAGCATTCACATATGAACTATTTTTCAAATTAAACCCTTCCTGTCCTTTAATCCCAGTGCAACCTGTTAGGTAAGAATAAATACTCTGGTGGTTATAATGATTATCTGGATGAATGGTTGCTTTCTCTGCCCCCCTCTCCCTATTAGACATGATAAACATAATCATATTGAAGTATAAATGAGGTAAAGTTTAAATTCTACTGGAAAGACTATCTAATTAAAAAAATATTTTCTGATAAACATCCTAGAGAAAGGCATAACAGAGCACTTAAAATAATATCAGTTAGCTTGAACAGATAGAGAGTAATTGCAAGATTTTTGCTACAATAATTTTCTACCAGGCACTTAGACTGAAATCATTAAAAGTAAAAAAAAAAAAAAAAAAAAAGTACCAAAAATATTTATTGTATGTCTGAAAGAAACTAAATAGTTCATTCCCACTATCTATGACAGAATTACTGTTTTGTACTATTTCCTTCTTTTGTGAACAAGAGTTATTTTGATCATAGTGCTAAAAGATTAAAGAATAAGGTATATCATATATTACCTGTTGCCCAAATGCAGCCCCCAAGCATTGCAAAAGGCCAAAACTTAGGGCAATGTAATATCAGATTGACCATCAAGGCAACCAACCCTATAGCAGCACAAAGTACCCACTGAAGAAACATTCCTGGAAATCAAAGGACTTGATGTCAGTAGTTTAAACTGATTTGGTTAAATCAATGTGTACGAATATCTATGAGGTATTATTTTATAAGTGGCAGTAATTTATTGAGTGCCTATATGCCAGGTACTTTGCACATTTCATTTAATTCTTACAATTATTCTGCAATGTAGTTGTCCTTAATACAAAGATATAGACACTCACTCTGGGAGAGATTAAGCAAGTTGTCCAAAGAGCTAGTGGTTTATAGAACTGGAATTTAGACCCAGGTTCTTTGACTCCAACGCTTTTAAAATGAATCCAAAGGTGAAAGCAGTTGGCAAGACCAACAAAGTTTGTATTTTCATTCTGGAGGTATATTTATTGATGTCCCCCACAAAAATATGAAATTGAGGACTGCAGAATAGCATAATAGTGATTTAAACCTTTAGGCATCATTATGCCACCTCTGGGATAAAAATAGTTATTTACTGCCACAAGTAGATGTCATACAATTACAGTTTAATACCTGTCATGAGCCAGATATTAAAACCTGTGAACTATCTTTTGAGGTTAGGGTTACTCTACTTTTTATGCTCCATGTTGCCATTTGCCCATTATCTGAACATCACCTGGTGATATGAGGTATATTTATTCCTTTCTAAGACTTCTGTACCATTAGAAGTTTAGAAGTAGAAAGGATAAAGAAATAATCAATATTGGAAGAACTCAACATAGCACTACTGACTAACATTGGAAGATCTTTGCTTATTTCTCATTAAATAGTTGAAGAAAGAGAAAAATTGACTTTTTACCTCAGACAAAAAAGTATGATCATAGTGAAATCTTTTGATGAAATTACTTCAGTTAAGGTATAGCCCAACTCAGTCAGGAAGGGTCTTAATCCTATTACTGGAGTCCTTTGTAAGGAAAATGAAATTGAGACAGATAGAGACAAAGCCACAGGGAGCAAGAGCTGAAGGTCACGCAAACCCACAAGAGAAGGGAGAAGTCAGGAGACACCACCATCTACATTGCCCTGTGACAGAGGAGCCTCCAACCAAGGATCACTGGCAGCCAGCCCCAGAATTCCAGTCTTCGTGAAGAAAGCACCACCTTGATGATGTCTTGATTTGGAATTTCTCCTACTCTCAAAACTTTGAGCCATTAAATTCCCATTGTTTAAGCCAACCCATTGCCTGATATTTGCCTGAGCAGCCAACGATACTAAAACACCGATGGTCAATGAACTGGCATGGCATTATCAAAATATTTATTTTAAGCTATATTCGTTAGGCACCAGGGTCCACAAAATTTATTTCGGTAGTTATCATTTTAAAAAGACCAAAACAAAACAAAACAAAACAGGGCCCCACATTTAAAAATAATTTAAGGTTAATAAAGAAGAAAAAAATAATTACCATCGCCAGTATCACATTTTTTAAGTGGCACCAAGTTTGAACCAAGCAAAATGATAGCTACAGAAGAAGAGATGAAGCCAGTGGTTAGATGTGTTCCATTACTGCTCATGGTTCTTGTATCACCTGACAGCGAGCCGGTTCACTTGAGATGGTTATACTTTTCAAGAGCTTCTGAAATAAAAGAAATAAAGATGTAACAATTAAGAAATGGTGATCAATGCATGATATTTACTGACCTTTTCAAAAATACAGTATGATGCCACCTTGCAGATAAAGGGGAAGGACGTTATGAAATTTTATATTACATTCTCATTCCATGTTCACTTATTCATTTATTCTGTCAACAAAGACTTCTTATTAACCTATGATTTTTTAAACTTTGCCTTCAGAGCTTGAAAATCTATCTTCTTTCAAGATTTGGATATATTTTTATTATGAGAATAATATAAGAAACTTCTGTGTAGGTGGACAGGTATCATGAAAAGATAAATGGACTAAATTGTTTATTTCAATGGGTTGTTGTGAGGATCAAATGAGAAAGCACCTACAAAAAGACTTTCATAACAATCAAGTGCCTTAAAGCAAAAGCCTTCGTGATAGCTCAGATGTGAGATTAAAGGCACATTCAGGGTGTAGGTATTGCTGCTACATCCTTAGGATCCCGCAAAGGTAAAGGCACTTCTCTTCATTAGTAGTACCTGTGTATATTGTAAATAATCTATGAATCTCTGTATCTTTTTGTTCTTCAAAAAGCTGAAAAGATGGAAAACTTCCTTCAAGAATTTCCTAAAGTAGGGAAACGGACTTTGGCCCAGTGGTTAGGGCGTCCGTCTACCACATGGGAGGTCCGCGGTTCAAGCCCTGGGCCTCCTTGACCCGTGTGGAGCTGGCCATGCGCAGTGCTGATGCGCGCAAGGAGTGCCGTGCCACGCAGGGTGTCCCCCGCGTAGGGGAGCCCCACGCGCAAGGAGTGCGCCCCGTAAGGAGAGCCGCCCAGCGCGAAAGAAAGAGCAGCCTGCCCAGGAATGGCACCGCCCACACTTCCCGTGCCGCTGACGACAACAGAAGCGGACAAAGAAACAAGAAACAAGACGCAGCAAAAAGACACAGAAAACAGACAACCGGGGGAGGGGAGGGGAATTAAATAAATAAAAATAAATCTTTAAAAAAAAAAAAAAAAAAAAAAAAAGAATTTCCTAAAGTACAAGATCAGTAGTGAGTGTTGCATAGTATTGTCAGCTATTGGAACAATGTGATACAATTAGTCAGCCACTAGCTACATGCAGAAAAATTAAAGGAAAAAATTTCAACTCCTCAGTAATACTAGTCACATATCAAGTGCTCAGTAACTAGATGTGGTCAGCAGCTAACATCCTGGACAGCACAGATAATAGAACATTTCCATCATTGCTGAAAGTTCTATTGAATGGCACTGCTAGACTTTCGGAAAGGTCTGGTTCCTTTACGAAGAAATGGACCAAAACCACAAAAAGCCAAGAAGCAGCCATTTTTCATAAGATAACATTTGGAAAAGGCCACTGAACACAATTCACCTTCTTTTAGCTACTGAACACAATTCACCTTTATTTAGCCACCGAACACAATTCACCTTTTTTTAGTTGTACCAGCCACACAAGGAAAAAAAAAACCAGTCATTTTATCATAGGAGTTAATCAGCTCACATTTTGCATGTTAATCTTTAGTTCACCTTGCCATCAAAGATCTCTAGAATGGAATTTAGGATATTCCAGTCTTTTTTACTTCTTCTAAATCTGATATTATAGTAATAGCTTCATGAATAAAGTACATCTGAAATCATTTTCCTTTGTTATTTTACTTTATAATGAGAAATAGTTACTTTAAAAGTGTTTCATTTTTCCATGTATTTTTTCCTATGTATTCTTAAAGAGAATAATAAGTATACATCTACAAAATATGTTACAGTATTTGGCATTATGGACAATCTAAATGAAAACAATTTCAAAATCAGAAATTTAGTAAAGCAAATATGTATTTGAAATTGTGTGCATCTTCCTAAAAAAGATGCTGGTAAGAAAATATTCTTCATGGGAATGCAGTTGAGGAAAAGAGATACTGAAGTGTATTTAAGAATTGACACAGTGATACTATTTCAACAAAAAACAATAGTTTCACTGTTAGGTTCAAAGAAAGGTCTAGCTTTGCTGTGGCCACATCAGTTATTGCTCTAGGGTTTAGAATAAATAACCAGGATCAAGCTGGTGAATGGCTGCTAAGATAGGTCAGAGGTGCAGGAGGTACCTGGGAAGGATATCATGTGATTAAAAAGACACATGATTACGTAATAACTAAGAAACCTCTTTTATCCATTTTAATTAAAAACAAGCAAATAAAGCAAAACAAAACAAAACCTTTGTAAGTGCATAGATAGGAAGAGAATGCCTAAATTTCAGAAGTGGCAAATTATTTTGCCAAAGAACTCTCAACCTCTCAGATTTCACCCCAGACTGAGGATTGGCAATACTAGCTTTAAAGAAGAGTCTAGCTCTTTCTAAATCGACCAAATTCTTGCAGTAAAATAAACCAATATTTTATCTAGCACATTATTCTCCCTCTAAAAAAATTACCAAATTTATTATGTCTCAAACTACTTTTACGTAAAACCAAACATTATTTTAATGTTTACTCTCAAGCTTCCACAGATATTTTATATTCATTCTTTTTTATTTTCCTATTTTATTAGCTTTCCTTTATTTCATTCTCATATTATTAGTAAATATTCTCCTCTATCAACTTTTCTCACTAATTTAAACTCTACTAATTAAGTTTCTATACAGACCGTTTTACTAGAATGTTCTGATCAGCATAGCTTGTTGGACTTCAACTAAGAGTTTTTCCTTTTTTTTTTTTTTTAAGTTGAATTTCATCCATCTATTTTTTTGAGATACCGGGGATTGAACCGGGACCTTGCACATGGGAAACAGGCATTCAAACTGCTGAGCTATACCTGCTCCCCTAAAATTTCATTTTTAATTTCAGGTTAATTTATATCCTCAGTCTTCTGGCAACCTCTGCCACCTTTTGGACTAAAACTATGAGTGTTTAAATTCTGAGCCTAGGCTTTTCTTAACCATGGATCTATTTTTGAAAAATCACGAGACAACCTTCTGCGAAGGCTCCCGGTTTTCACTCGAGTCGCTGCACTCACCTGCCTCCGGGCTGGCGGCGGCCGAAGTCGTCTCGCTCCGCAGACTGCAGATCCGCCTCCAACGCCGGCGGGGGGAGCCAACGCCCTCCTCGTTCCCTTTGATCGCCCGGGCGGTCTCGCCAGGTTTTATTTCCAGCCCGGGTCCTTAACTGAAGACTGGGCGGGCGGAGAGGGGAGGGCTCTGCACCCACGACCTAGAAAGTCTCCAAGACACCTTAACTCGGGGCCTGCCAGCTGCTGTACGGGAGGGAATTGCCTTGTGAGTCAGGTGAGGAGTCCCCAGTCCTTTGTCAATCAAGTGGCAAACTAGAAAGGCTTTTCTGCAGTTCAAGAAGTGGTTGTTCAGGCAACTCTAGCAAGTCACCATCTCCAGATGTCACAGAGCTAGGTATTATCTGTACTGTATGTAAATAAAACAACAAAAAACAGTTGTAAAAGATTATCAAAAGATGATTTTTTTCCACTGGAGAATCAGTGAATTCAATGGAACCACTGATGTCACTTACATCACTTGTGACATCACAACTGTGATCTTGGAACAGCACATCCTTTTTAAATGAACTCAGGCCATTTATCTGTGTACTTACCTAATATGTACTGAATGCTTCCATGGTTTAGGCTTCTCAAGCTTAGCTACACATTGCATTCACCAAGGAGGTGTTTTTATTTTGTTTTGTTTTTAATACAGAATCTGAGCCCCATACCACACCAACTGAAACATAAAATAATCACTGGGGATGTGGCTGAGGAATCATTAGAATCATTTTTTTTTTCGACCCCCTCCAGGTGATTCTAACGGGCATCCAGGCTTTAGAATCACCATTCTAGATCAATAATTGTCAAATTTTATTGCTTGTAGGAATCACCTGGGGTGTGAGTGAAATTATAGGTTCCTGGGCTTACCTCTGACATATTGATATTTTGTTTTTTAAAAACTTTTTTGGTTCTATTATCTCTTTATTTTATTTTTTTAAATGTTACATTCAAAAAATATGAGGCTTCCATATACCCCCCATCACCCCCTCAACCCACTCCTCCCACTCCTCCCACATTAACAACCTCTGTCTCTTCTTAAATATAGGACCTAAACCCAACCCAGAACTGCTTCACTTCTTGATTACAAGAATGCTCAAGGTCATGTTGTTCAAACCCCTTATTTCATAGATTGAGAAACTGAGGGCTCACATTATTGTGAATTTCCTAAAATCTAAATGTGAATTTGAGGGTATCTGTTGCTGGATATCCCAGTTCATCACTTTTCACGTTGTGCCACAGAGGCAACCCGAAACTGTGTGACCCTCTGCTTAAAAAATTGCTTTCTTAGTGCATGAATACCTAAACATAAAGGCTCGTAATGGAAAGAGTTCTGGTAGGTACCAGAAGACCTGGGTTCTAATTTTAGCTTCACCTATTATCCATTTGTCTCTAGGAAAGTTATTTGATCTCTCTAAACCTATTTCCTCCTATGTAAATGCCAATAATAGAATCTGTTTGCCTCATCCTTTTATGTGGTCAAATATGTAATGTTTAATGTGAGTGTGAGGACTTCTGTGTTTGTTCCATAGTGTGAAGAACTTGGAAGTTCTCACCCCCATCCTCTCAACAAGAAAAATGTTGAACAACCTGAAAATAACACTCTTTTTAAAGTTATTAGAGAATTGAGATCAGAAGATGTAGCAGTATGATATAGTTATGAATTCCAAAAATAGATAATGGATTATGTTTGTAAACTGGTCTGTACCTGGGCATGATTAAATTATCATTAGGGCTTTGATTGGGCCACATCAGTAGGGTATTGTGTATCAGCCCTTGGTGGGTGGAACTCACAGATAAAAGACATGGCAATGGGAAGTGGACTTGGCCCAGTGGGTAGGGTGTCTGCCTACCACATGGGAGGTCCACGGTTCAAACCCCAGGCCTCCTTGACCCGTGTGGAGCTTGCCCATGTGCAGAGCTGATGCATACAAGGAGTGCCCTGCCATGCAGGGGTGTCCCCACATAGGGGAGCCCCATGTTCAAGTAGTGCACCCCATAAGGAGAGTCACCCAGCGCGAAAGAATACGCAGCCTGCCCAAGAATGGCGCCACACACACAGAGACCTGACACAGCAAGATGATGCAACCAAAAGAAACACAGATTCCTGGTGCTGCTGATAAGGATAGAAGCAGTCACAGAAGAACACACAGTGAATGGACACAGAATGCAGACAACTGGGAGGGGAGGAGATGGGGAGAGAAAAGAAAAAAAAAATTTTTAAAAGGCATGGCAAAAGATAGAGTTGGAAGGTTTTAATGTTGGAGTTTTGATGTTGGAGTTTTATGCTAAAGTCTGAAGCTGGAGCCCTGGGAAGTAAGCACATAGAGGAAAGAGACACAAGCCCTGGGAAGAGAGGAACCCAGGAAGCCTGAACCTGGCAGACTTGGCAGCCATCTTGCTCCAACAAATAGAAATAGACTTTGGTGAGGGAAGTAACCTATGCTTTATGAGCTGGTATCTGTAAGCTCCTATCCCCAATAAATACCCTTTATGAAAGCCAACAGGCTTCTTGTAATTTGCATCAGCACCCCTTTGGCTGAATAATACAGAGGGCAAAGCACCACTCTGAAAACTAGAGAGACAGGCAAATACCGAGATTAACAGTTTACCAGGAGCAGAAGCTGCTGGAGCCAGTAGTGGGTAGGGATGTTTAAACAGTAATTGACGAGTTGCTGGAAGTGGACTATAGGCTATTTGGAGAGTTGAAAACTTTATGACTGTCTTAGGCAATCCCTCCTGCCCCCCAACCTCCTTTAATGAGTTTTGCCTCCAGGATCTCCTCTAGATTCTCAGGTTGAAGATGGGAGGACAAAAATCCCTTCCTGCTTTGAGGGGGAGAGAGTGTGGGAGTCCCTTTCAAGTGGGAAATAACCCCTTTGAAATATATTCAGAGCATTCTGTTCTCCAAAATAAAGGTATGCCCTCAAGGAATCCACTTTATCCAAGTTTATCTTACTTAAGGGAAGGTCAACCAGACAATTTGAGTCCTCTTTCCAGTCTTCCTGACTGATGTAAGGGGAAGTAAAAAAAAAAAAAAGGTTAAGAAACTCTTTTGAAGGCCAAAGCTGAGGAACTCTGGACCAATTTTTTTAAATGTAGGTTATTAGATTATAGAATACTTCCTCTCCCCAATACCTCACCATCAAATCAACAATGCTTCAGTATCATAGCAGTGGATCTTAAATAAGAGAGCTGCAAGACAGACTATTTAAGAAGGAATTTCTATTGGAATTCAAAGATAACAGGGGAGAAAAATATCAACAACACTAGAAGAAATTAAAAGATTCTGACTGTACAGATACATAAGACATGAAATACAATCTAACTCCTAGCTGACTAAAATAAAATCTCAAACTAAAGTCCCATTTGCCTCAGTTTTTAATAGCTGATACATTGTGCAAAGCATGTTATAAAGCAAGAAAAAACACAGTCTGAAGAGACAAAGCAAGCATCAGAACCAGACTCAGATATGGCAGAGATTTTGGAATTACCGTGTCAGAAATCTAAAAGCCCATGATTACTATGATAAGGGTTCTAATGGAAAAAAGTGTAAAACATGCAAGAACAGATGGGCAATTTTAGCAAAGAAATGGAATCTCTGAAAAGCAAGAGGAAATGCTGGAAATCACAAACACTGTCACAGAAATGAAGAATACCATGGTGGGCTTATCAGGAGACTGGGCACAATCAAGGAAAACATTAGTGAGATTGAAGAAATGTCAGTAGAAACATTTCAAATTGAAATGCAAAGAGAAAACAAATTTTAAAAAAAGGAAGAAAATATCCAAGAATTTGGCAACAATTATAAAATAGGTGTAACATACATGTAATGGGAATACTAGAAAGAGAAGAGAGAAAGGAACAGAAAATATTTGAAGTAATAATGACTGAAAAACTTCCAAAGTTAATGACAGGTACCAAACAACATATCCAGGAAGCTCAGAGAACACCAAGCCGAATAAATATTAAAACTTTGTACCTAGGCATATTGTATGCAAACTACAGAAAAAAAAAAAGGCAAAGAAAATCTTGAAAAAAGGCAGTGACAGGACTAGGCCCCATCCCTAGTCCCCATAATTGTCACAACTTGCAGAAGCTGCCAGTTTATTATTAACCTGCCCCATTGTGGAAGGGCGTCCAGCTATTTACTCAGAAGGAGTCACATCCCATGACATAGAACAACCTCCTATCCCGAGCCTACGTGTCCTGATACAGTTCATTTCCTCACAAGAATAGACAAAGAAACCACATGACCCCATCAACATCCCCCACACCCCTAGAATTCTCTGACCCTTGCCCATTACCCCCTAGCCATCCCTATAGGCTCTCAGGTCTTACCCAAGCCCAAACCCACTCTCACTAAGCATGTTCCTGCCTACAGGTGTACAGTATAAATTCATGACTGCCTCTGCCAGGGGTTTCCCGAAGTTTATTCTTCAGACCCCCTTCATTGGGAGAGCTTCTCAATAAATCCTTGCCTGCAATTGCTGGTCTCCACATCCCAATTGTCTCTCCCTGATATCTAACAGTCAGGAAAAGAAATACCTTACCTATACAGGAGAAAGGGTAAGAATTACATTGGATTTCTCTTGCAGACTTTACTGCAAACAAGGAGAGAATGGAGTCAAATATTTAAAGTGTTGAAAGAAAAAATACCAATCTATATTCTGTATCTAGTGAAATTATCCTTCAAAAGTGAAGGAAAAATAAACTTTCTCAGACAAACAAAGCTGAAGGAATTTGTCAATAAACCTGCCTTGTAAGAAATGTTAAAAGAAATTCTTCAGTAAGAAGGGAAACTGTATAGGTCAGAAATTTGATTCTGCACAACAACAATGTATTGAATGATAATAGTTTATAGCTAAGTGAAATGAATTGGGATTTGAAACTAAAAATATGATATCATTTACATTAACCTAAAAATCAGCGATAAATCTAACAAAATATATACAACATATATGCAGGGAAAAATACAAAGCACTGATGAAAGAAATTAAAAATAGATCTAAATATAAGAATAGCTGTTATGTGTTTATGGATAGGAAGACTCAAATTTTCAATATGTCAGTTCTTACCAACTGGACTTACAGATAAAAAGCAATCCAAGTCAAAAGCTCAGCAAGTTATTTTGTGGATTTAGGAAAACTGATTCTAAAGTTTATATGGTAAGGCAAAAAACCCAGAATAGCCAACACAATACTGAAGAAGAACAAAGTCAGAGGAAGACACTACCTGACTTCAAAGACAACTTTAAAGCTTCAGTGATCAGTATAGCATGGTGCAGTATAGTGAAAGAATAGACAAATAGATCAATCAAACAGATTATGGAGCCCAGAAACTGACACATACAAATATAGCTAATATATGTTTGACGAAAGAGCAAAGGCAATTCAGTGGAGAAAGGATATTCTTTTAAAAAATAGTGCTGGAAAAACTGAACATTCCCGTGCCACAAAATGTAGATACAAACCTTCCACCTTTCACAGAAGTTAACTCAAAATGGGTCATAGACCTAATCATAAATACAAAGCTATATAACTGCTATATGATAACAGGAGAAAATCTAGTTGAGGTTGGGTTTGGTGATGAAAATTTAGACACAATACCTAAAGCAAAATCCATGAAAGAAAAAAAAATATTGAACTTCAGACATTTTGGCTGAGGGTCTCTTGCAAGGTTGCAGTCAGATGTTGCCTGGGGCTCCAATCATCTCAACATGTGCTTAAGTCAGGAGGATCCAAATCTGAGGTGGCTCGCCTATGTGGCTGTCAAGTTGGTTCTAGCTGTTGGTTGCAGACCTCCGTTCCTCTGCACCTGAGCCTTTTCATTAGACTGTGTTCTCCTGACATGGTGAGACTCCATTTCAGAGTGAGTAACCCAAGAGCTCAAAGTAAAAGAATCATTGTCTTTTATGAGCTAGACTCAGAAGATGCACATCATCACTTGTGCCAGCATTCCTTTGGTCACACAGGACAACCTTGATTTAAAGTGAGAAGACACTATCATGGATAAAGAAGACACTATCAAGGATAGAGAAGACAAAATCTTTGAGAACCATCTTGGAGGCTGACTACCGCAGAAAAGAAAGGAGAAAATTCCAGGAACAATGTCCTTGTAAGAACACAAGTGGATGGAATCTAGTGCAAAGCAGAGGAATAGTCTAGATAACACAGAATAGTACCAGTTTAATCCATAGAAACAATATACAATTGCAGATGGAGGACGGTGGGAAGGTGTGGAGCTTGTGCACATTCTCTTCTGACTTTTTTTCCCTTTCCTGAGTGAAATAGAAAGCAGGTCAGAGGTTCAGAGTGAGGCTTGGGGAAGAGTTGTTAGAAGTTCATGAGTATTTCAAGTTTTTCAATTTCTCAAAGTAAGTAATGTACTGGTCATTTTCACGAATGCTTGTGTTCATATTATTAAGGAAAAAATGAACATCTGTTTTGATCACTGTTTCATGAAATGAGGCACAGCCTGAGTTTTAGTAACGCAGAAAAAAAAAAACCCTGTGTAGTTTGTTTTCATTTTAAAGACACGCTATGGCTTCAAAGCCCTCCTATATTTATAACATGGAGACCTTCATGCTATAAATATTCTTTGGTTTGGAGTGAGATTACTTTGCTACTTTTTCATATGGAATGGAATAAAATACTGATAATTAAGTACCTAAAGAAACATTAAAAAATTAAGATAATGTCTTGTACTAGCCCAATCAGCTGAAGACTACCAAGGATAAAACCTGTAAACCTACTAAGACAGATTTTTGATTCATTGCAATGTGGGAGACTAAACACCTGAGGAACCATGGGTTGTCTCATTTAAAAAAAAGGAAAATATAGAATTATCATCGAGTTATTTTGAGGAAGGGTAGAGTTAGGTGAATGTAAATGAAGTAGTGTTTTGAGGGGATCCAAGCAAAGTAGGGCTATTTATAAAGGTTTCAGGGAAGTGGATTTGGCTCAACTGACAGAGTGTCTGCCCACCATATGGGAGGTCCAGGATTCAAACCCAGGGCCTCCTGACCCTTGTGGTGAGCTGTCCTACGGGTAGTGCTGATGCGTGCAAGGAGTGCTGTGCCATGCAGGGGTATCCCCCACATAGGGGAGCCCCAAGTGCAAGGAGTGTATCCCACAAGGAGAGCCGCCCAGCATGAAAAAAGTACAGCCTACCCAGGAGTGGCACCACACACACGGAAAGCTGATGCAGCAAGATGATGCAACAAAAAAGAGACACAGATTCCTGGTGGCACTGGCAAGAATGTAAGTGGACTAAGAACACACAGCAAATGGACACAGAGAGCAGACAACCGGGTTGGGGGTGGGGAAGGGGAGAGAAATTAAAAATAAATAAAGGCTTAATATTAGTTCTGAACTGTGAAATGGACCTATAGTCCTGTTTTCTTGGAAATAAAAATGGATGCTAAATGTTGTGTTCCAAGACCCATTATCTGAAGCTCTGCACATTGATTATAAAAGCTTTCTTTGTGGTGTCAAAATGAATTAGATCCTCCAGATGAGAGTGAAATATTTCACTCTATTGAAATAATTTCAAACAGCAATATGTATGATAGTAATTGATTTTAGAGAATAAAGTTTCTCAGTAAGAAAGCAGCAGTTTACTCCAAGAAGTGGATTGTTATGACATTTTACAGCTACAGTGTGTGCTTGGGAGAAATAGGATTTCCTGAAAAGTTTGTACCTGGCTTTATCTGCATCTCTGATTCTGGCCTGATGAAGATTTTTACTTTCTAAATCTAAGGTAATATTTAATTTCTGAGCCTATTTTATTGTAAGTCAGTTTAGTTCAAAATACTGGCGTGTAGGTCAACGGAGGCACTACCTTGTAATTCAGCTATTCAAGGTCCATCTCTGTCCCTTCCTGGATAATCTTGGTCAAAGACACTTAACAGTTTGTGTCTTATGTTTTTAATTTGTAATTTGAGGAGATTGGAAGAAAGATAGCCCAACTGTCCAATCCTTAGAGACCAGGTATAGAAAGCTAGACCACTTTTATTTTCAATGCCTGAATTACAATACCTCCCCAGCATATTCAGCAGATCTCAGTATCCAAGTTTCCTAAAGTTATGTTTGCCAGTCTACAAATGGAGGCCTCACAGATGCTCACCCTCCCACAGTGATCTCTCCATCCATATTCTTCCTTTCTTGTTCTGGCTTCCCCTGTCTAACAACAACTATCCTCATTGAAGTTGTCTGCAGAAGACCTCCTGTTGCTGTGACTGATGGGCTTCTGGCAGGGGCACCAGGTGGAGGTACCATACCCATGTTTCCACAGCTGCCACTCCCGGGAGCAGAACATGTACTCTATAATCTCGGAGGAAGTTGCTCCTTACTACGACGCCACTGGACCCTTCAAGCAATTCAGCTCATATTCAAAGTCTTTCAGGAAAGCTGCTTCTCTCTTTGGCAAAGAATCCTCAAAATTTAAAAAGAGCAAACAAAATAAAAACAAAAACAAAGAAACATAAATCAACCAAAGAAATCGAAAGAAGTTAATACTCTCAGAGACCCAATTCTGATTCTACCTTATGTGATGATTGTCCATCCAGAATGCTTAACCTCAGCCTGCAGTCACCGTGGTTTTGTCAAGAACAAAGGACTTGCCTCAACTATGCATAACTAAGTTGCTGCTCTGTAAATTTTCCGAAAACAAAGGAACAGTGTCTCCAGATAATTTAAAGTCTCTATCATTAGAGATAAAAAATTGCTCATAGTACCACTCTTTTTTTTCTAGAGAACTTGTAGTTTTACAGTAAAATCCTGCAGAAAATAGACCTATAAAACCCCTCCACACCAGAGTTCCCTATTATTATTTTCAATTAGTGTGGTGCATTTGTCACAATTCATGAAAAAATATTATTATAATATATATATTACAGTCCGTGTGCAAATAGGAAAAGTTTTAATTTTTTCCTTTCCAGTTTGGATTCATTTTCTTTCTTATTCTTGCCTATTTGCTCTGGCTACAACTTCCAGTACAATGTTGAATAAGAGTGTTGACATTGGGAATCTTTATCTTGTTCTTAATCTGAAAGAAAAACTTTCAGTGTTTCAGCATTGAATATGAAGATAGCTGTAGGTTTTTCATATATGCACTTTATTATGTTGATAAGTTTTCTTTTTCCTAGTTTTCTAAGTCTTTATCAAGTAGGAGTGCTGAATTCTGTCAAATGCCTTTTTTTTGTATCAATTGAGAGGATCATGTGTTTTTTTCCCTCTTGTTCTATTAATGTAGTATATTACATGTTGACTCACCCTAGTATATCTGGGATAAATTCCACTTGACATGGTGTATAATTCTTTTAATATGCTGTTGGGTTCAGTTTGCTAGTAGTTTATGGAGGGATTTTTGCATCTATATTCATGAAGAATATTGGTCTGTTATTTTTCTTATGATAGCATTATCTGGGTTTGATTTAAGGGCAATATTGGGCTCATAGAATGGGTTAGGAAGTGCTAATTCCTTTTCAGATTTTTGAAATAGTTGGAGCAGGGTTAGTGTTAATTATTTTTGGAATGTTTGGTAAAATTCATCAGTGACTCCATCTATTCCTGGACTTTATTGGGAGGCTTTTAATGACTCATTTGATCTCTTTAATTGTAATATAGGTCTCTTCAGATTTTTTATATTTTCTGAGGCAGTTTGGTAGGAATTGTGTGTTTGTAGGAATTTATTCATTTCATCTAGGTTATCTAACTTGACAGCATACAGTTGTTCACAGTATCCTCTTATAATCCTTATCTTTTCTATGGGATTGGTAGTAATGTTTCCTCTTTCATTTCTGATTTTAGTTATTTGCATCATCTATTCTTTTTTCTTTACCAATCTAGCTAAATATTAATAAATTTTATTGATCTTTTCAAAGAACCAAGTTTTGATTTCATTGAGTCTCCCTATTGTTTTTTATTTTCTATATCATTTATTTCCACTCTAATCTTTGTTATTCTTCTCTTCTTCTCATTTTGGGTTTTGTTTGCTCTTTTATTTCAAGATCCTCCAGGTTAGGTTTCTGATTTGACAACTTTCTTCTTTTTTAACGTAAGCATTTATAACTATAAATTTCTCGCAGCTTTCCTTTCTGTCTCCCATAAATTTTACTATGCTGCAACTTCATATTCCTCAAGACATTTCCTAATTCTCCTTGTGACTTCTTCTTTGATCCATTGGTTTAGAGTCCATTATTCAGTTTCCACATATTTGTGAATTTTCCAGTTCTTCCTCTCTTGTTGATTTCTAGTTCCATTCTATTGTGGTTGGAGAGGACACATTGTAAGATTTCAAAATTTTAAAATTTATTGAGACTTGTTTTGTAATCTGACATATGGTCTACCCTGGAGATAGACCCATGTGTACTAGTGAAGAATGTATATTTTGTTATTGTGGGGTGGAATGCTCTTTATATGTGTGTTAGGTCTAGTTGGTTTTTAGTATCATTCAAGTCTTCTATTTCCTTACTGATCTTTTGTCTAGATAGTCATCCATTACTGAAAGTAGTGTTTTGAACTCTTTTATTAATAAAGAACTGTCTTTTTCTCTCTTCAAATCTGACAATATTTACTTTATACATTTGGGGCTCTTTTGTTAGATGCATATATATTCCAAATTATGCCCTCTTGTTGAATTATTGACCCCTTTATCAGTAAATAGTGATCTTCTTTTTCCATTTTCCTCTTGCAGACACCCTATAGTTGGGTCCTGCTTTTTTATCCATTCTGCCATCCTCTGCCTTTTGACTGAAGAGTTTAAGCCATTTACATTTATAGTAATTACTGACAATACAGAACTTTCTTTTTCCATTTTTCTACTTGGTATTTGTAAGTCGTATACCTTTTTCCTCCTCAATTCTTCTGTTAATGACTACTTTCATATGTATTTGATTTATTGTCATGTAACATTTTTAATCCCTTCTTATTTTCTTCTGTATTTATTTTCAGATATTATCCTTGTGTTTACCATGGGACTTAAATTAACAACCTAAATTTATAACACTCATGTTTGACTTGATCCCAGTTTACCTTCAATAGTATACATATACACTGCTCCTATACCGCTCCCTTCCTCCACCCTTTTGTTGTGCTTGTTACAAACTATATATATATATTTATACATTGTGTGCCCAAAACCATAGATTTATCATTACTTTTTATGCATTTTCAGATTAGAATCTTTAGGAAATAAAAAGTGGAGGTACAATGGTACTGATATTTATATTTACCCATATTATTATCTTTATGGGAGACCTTTATTTCTTCCTGTGACTTTAGTCAATTGTCTACTGTCCTTTCTTTTCTACCTGCAGAACTCCCTGTAGCATTTCTTTTAGGGCCAGTCTAGTAGTAACAAAGTCTTTCAGCTTTTGTTTATCTGGAAATGCCTTAATTCCTCTCTCTTTTTTTTCCCTCCCACATTTTTTGATAGGCAGTTTTGCTTGTATAGAATTCTTGGTTGCCAAGTTTTTGCATTCAGCACTTTAAATATGTATTCCCACTGCCCTCTTGTCTCCATAGTTTCTGCTGAGAAATCAGTATTTACTCTTATTGAGGATCCCTTGTGTGTGACACATTGCTTCTCTCTCGAGACTTTCAGAATTCTCTCTTTATCTTTAGCATTTGACAGTTTGATTACAACATGGCATAGTGCTATTCTATTTGAGTTTATTCTTTGTGGTAGTTTGAGATTGTATGTACCCCTAGAAAATTATGTTCTTATAGCTGGTCTATACCTTGGGTATGAACCTATTATGAGTGGGTCAGTCCTTTTGATGAGATTATTCTAATTAACGTCTGGCCCAGGGTCAGTCTTAATCCTCTTATGGGAGTCCTTTGTAAATGGGATGAATACAGAGAAAGAGAGAGAGAGAGAAAGCCATGGAAGCAAGAAGCTGAAAACAATGAAATGCAGAAGAGAAGACATAGAACCACAGACACCGTGATGTGCCTTTCCACGTGAAAGAGGAGTCCAGGATCACCAACTGCGAGTCTTTGGGGAGAAAGCATCATCATCTGATGCCTTGAATTGGACATTTTCATGACTTCAGAACCTGTAGGCTTGTAAGCTGATAAATCCCCATTGTACAAGCTGACCATTTCTGATATATTGCCTTCAGCAGTCTAACAGAATAAGACATCCTATCTGGAGTTTTTGAATATCTTAGATATGTATGTCCATTTCTTGTTAAATTTGGTAAGTTTTCTACCACTTAAATATTTTATCTTCCCCTTTCTCTCTCTCTTTTTCCTCTGAGACTCCCCAAAAGTATTTATTGGTATGTTTGATGTGTCCCATAGGTTCCTCAGAATCCATTAATTCTTTTTTTTTTAAGATTTATTTTTTATTTATTTCTCTCCCCTTCCTCCCCCAATTCTGCCATTGTCTGCTCTCTTTGTCCACTCACTGAGCATTCTTCATCTGCTTCTGTTGTTGTCAGTGGCATGGGAATACCGTGTTTCTTTTTGTTGCGTCATCTTGTGTGTCAGCTCTCCATGTGTGCAGTGCCATTCCTGGGCAGGCTGCACTTTCTTTCGCGCTGGGCGGCTCTCCTTACTGGGCACACTCCTTGTGCATGGGGCTCCCCTAAATGGGGGACACCCCTGAATGGTACGGCACTCCTTGTGCGCATCAGAACTGCATGGGCCAGGTCCACACAGGTCAAGGAGGCCTGGGGTTTGAACTGCGGACCTCCTATGTGGTAGAAGATGCCCTATCCACTGGGCCAAGTCTTCTTCCCAGAATCCATTCATTCTTAGTTCCTCTTTCTTATCTTCAGACTGGATGGTTTCAATTGTCTTATCTTCAAGTTCTCTGATTCTTTATTCTACCAGCTCGAATCTGCTATTGAATTCCTCTAGGGAATTTTTTATTTCTCTTGTGTTCTACTGTGTTCTTCAGCTCTGTTTGGTTCCTTTTCATAATTCCATTTCTCTATTGACATTCTTTGTGTTCATCTTCTATTTTCCTGATTTCCTTTCGTTCCTTGCCCGTATTTTCCTTTTATTCTTTGAACATATTTAAGGCCATTTTTTAAAAGTCTTCATCTGGAATGTTTAGGTCTGACCCTCCTCTGATGGTTTCTGATACTTTAATCTTTTCCTCCCTGGGTCATTGCTTCCTGTTCCTTGATATGTCTTGTAATCTTTTGTTGAAACCTGTACATTTTGGTATTTTAATGTGCTATTTCTATAATTTAGACTCTGGGGTATCTGTTCCTAAGCTTATATCCAGCTAGTTTTATGACAGAGCTTTCCTTGAAAGCTATGAACTAACAAAAGTAATTTTAAAAAAGTAAAATAAAACAGCTTTTACCAATCGACCTATGTGTATAGGGGCTTCCTTGGCCCTTTCTGTTCATGCATCTTTTCTTAGACATTTGTGTGTAGCTCCAGAAATCCCCCTGTTTACAAGGCTCTGAATGTTCCCCCCTTCCCTAGGAAACAGTTTCCTCACAGTCCTGCTCAATGCACTTTATGTCCTATAGCCAGCATTCCCTTTCCCAGGCATCTACTTGACTGCTTTCCCATAGCATTAAGTAGGAGAGATCTGTGAGCCATATACTACATGCAGGGTAAGTTCTGGGACAGTGAGCCCATCATCCTAGATTGGTCCAGCATATGTGCTTCTTGTATGAGCCCTAGTACAGTGACATGAAGACAACATTTCCTGTAACCTTTGGCATATAGGCTCAACCCTCTCAGAGCAAAGAGTTCAGCAACTGGCCTTCCCTAATCCATGTGGGACAGGTCCACCTCTCTCAGATCTGTGGGGTGATGACCTTAACTGCTCTAATCCTTGGAGAATGTGCTCCACACTCTCTGTACCCTGGAGTGGCAAAACTCACCCAGAGCATTAGGTGGGAGCATCCACCCTCTTCAACTGCTGGTGCAAAGTGACCCTCTCTGTATACATGGGTGGCGTTCCTCTCTTGGCCCAAGATGATGTCTTAATTCCAGATCCCAGCTTCCATGGTTTTCCTCTTAAAGCTCTTTCCCCTTCAATCTCTCCTTTCCGTGTCCCTTTTAGTCCAAGCTGACAGTGTTTTTGTTCATGCAGTTCTCTCAAAAACCTTGTTGATTTAGCATGCAAGAAGCAGGGGTTCAAGCCATCAGACAGTAATACTTTTCACAAGTCTTCTGAGATAACTGCATCTTCAAACCTGATTTACAAGTTCCAAGTTTAGTTAAGTCCTCCAATGTGCACCCTCATCTGGGAGTTTGACTTCCAGAGGCTTGGAATTTCCAGAATTAGTTTCTGTTTTCTTTGTGCCTGACAGTTCAGTCCTCAGTATATCTCTCTTGACTAGCATTTTGTTATAAGCTGCAAGCAGAAGCCAAGCCACTTTCTCTGGGTTTATTTTGGAAATTTCTTCTCTAAATGCCCAGGCTCACCATTTTCAAATTCTGCTTTCCATAAAACTCCAGGAGTTAATCTTGTTAAGTTCTCTACAACTTCAAAACATGGATTGCCTTTCCTCCAGTTTCCAATAATAGTTTTATCATTTACTTCTAAGGCATCATAAAAAGTCTCTTTAGCATCCATATTGCTATGAACAGTCTCTTCAAAGCAATTTAGACCTTTTCCATCAAGCGTATCACAGTTCCTCAAAAAAAAATACTCCTTACCAATTTATAAAACTGTTCCAGCATTTTGCTAATACAAAAGCACTTTCCCACTCTTTGGTACCAAATTCTGTGTTATTCAGCCAAAGGGGTGCTGATATAAAATGCCAGAAATTGGTTGGTTTTTATAAAGGGTATTTATTTGGGATAGTAGCTTACAGATACCAGGCCATAAAGCATAAGTTACTTCCCTCACCAAAGCCTGTTTTCATGTGTTGGAGCAAAATGGCTGCCGATGTCTGTGATGGTTCAGGCTTCCTGGGTTCCTCCCATCCAGGGTCTTGCTTCTCCCTGGAATCAGGATTCCTCTCTTCCCATGGCTTGCTTCTTCCTGGGCTCAGGGTTCCTCTCTTCCTGGGGCTTGCTTCTCTTTCTTCTGTGAACTTACTTCCTGGGGCTCCAGCTTAAGGCTTCAGCATCAAACTCCAACTTCAAAACTCCAATATCAGAAACCCCCATCTCTGTCCTTTGCCATGTCTTTTATCTGTGAGTGCCCAAGAGGTGGGGACTGAATGCCCTACTGACTTGGCCCAATCAAAGCCCTAATCATATGACCAGCTACAGACTAGAGTACAAACATAATCTAATATCTATTTTTGTAATTCATAACCATATTAAACTGCTACAGTGCCACTTTTTAAAAAAAGATTTATTTATTCACCACCTACCACCAGGTCTTGAAACTATTTTCCTATAATTTCTTCTAGAAGTTTTATGGTTCTTGTTTTTATTTATAGTTTTTTGATCCATTTTGAGTTAATTTTTGGAAAGGTGTGAAATATGGGTCCTCTTCCCTTCTTTTGGTTATAGATATCCAGTTCTTTCAGCACCATTTTGGTGAATGGACTGCTCTGCCTGAGCTGTGTGGGTTTGACAGGCTAGTCAAATACTTGACCATACATGTGAGGATCTGTTTCTGAGCCATCAATTTGGTTCCATTGGTCTATGTATCTGTCTTTATGCCAGTACCATGCTGTTTTACCACTATAGCTTGCTAGTATAATTTAAAGTCCAGAGATGAAGGTTTGCTTTTCCTTTTATGATGTTTCTGGCTATTCAGGACCCCTTACTCTTCCAAAAAAATGTCTTTCAAAAAATTTTTTTAAATGCTGGTGGAATTTTTTATCAGGGTTGCATTGAATATGTGTATCAGTTTGAGTGGAATTGACATCTTAATGATATTTAGTCTTCCAATCCATGAACATGAACATTTAGGACTTTTTTGATTTCTTTAAACACTGGGTTGCAGTTTTCTGAATACAAGTCCTTTACATCATTCGTTAAGTTTATTCCTGACTACTTGAATTTTATCTGTCATATTTTATTTTCACCACTTTTTTGACATTTTTAGTTACTTTTGATATCATCTTCATTTCTAGACTCTCTTTCAGGCCTCTCTCTCCTGTCTTTTCTCTTCAGGCTCTAGCACACCCTTTAGGATTTCCTGAAAATCTGGTTTCTTATTTAGAAATTCTCTCAGTTTCTGTTTATCTATGAATATTCTAATCTCACCCTCATTTTTGAAAGACAGTCTTGCTGGATATAAAATTCTTGGCTGGAAGTTTTTCTCTCATAGTATCTTAAATATATCAGACCACACTCTATTCTTGACTCCATGGTTTCTGGTGAGAAATTGGCACTTAATCTTATTGGGTAACCCTTATATGTTATGCATTGCTTTTTTCTTGCTGCTCTCAGAATTCTCTTTGTCTTTGGTCTTTAACATTCTGATGAGTATGTGTCTCAGAGTTGGTCTATTTGGATTTTTTCAGATGGAGTACATTGTGCTTCTTGGACAGGGCTATCTATGTCCTTCAATATGGTTGGGAAATTGTCTACCATTATTTCTTCAAATATTCCTTCTGCCCCTTTTCCCTTTTCTTTTCCTTCTGGGACACCCATGACACACATGTTTGCATTCCTTTTGCTGTCATTTAGTTCCCTGAGACCTTGTTCAATTTTTTCCATTTTCTTCATCTGTTCTTTTGTATGTTCACTTTCAGAGGCCATTTTTCCAAGCTCACCAATCCTTTCTTCTGCCTCCTCAAAACTGCTATTATTTAATTCTAATGTTTTTAAATTTCATTGATTGCATCTTTCATTCCCATAAGATCTGCTATTTTCTATGTGTGCTTTCAAATTCTTCTTTGTGCTCATCCAGTCTCTTCTTAATATCCTTAATCTCTTTAGCCATCTCATTGAATTTATTAAGGAGATTTGTTTGAACGTCTATGATTAGTTGTCTCAACTCCTTCATGTCATCTGGAGGCTTATCTTGTTCCTTTAACTGGGCCATAGCTTCCTGTTTCTTGGTGTGGATTGTAATTTTTTGTTGGTGTCTTGGCATCTGGCTTACTAGAGTATTTACTCTGGGTGCAGTTTTTCTCTTTTTTTAGGGCTTCCTATCCTTTCCCCCTTCCTGGTTATGCAGTAGGAGCCAAGGATGTAGTTGGTGCTATAAACTATGGAGGCTCAAGCTGCCCTCATTGTCCCAGGGACAGATGAAGCTTCTCCCAACTTTCTCCTTTCCCAGAGGTAGGGACAGAGTCACAGTTGTGTAGAATAATCCAAGTCGTGCAGGCCTAGACTGTAGTTGCCCGGAGAGACTGATGAAACTTCTCATCCCTCTCTCCTCTGCCTGGGGCATGGATGGAGCTGCAGGTGTGGGCAGCAATCTATGCAGTGCAGGTCCAAGATGACTGCAGTTACCCCAGTAGACTTCTGCTTATTTAGTTTGTGTCAGCCAAAGGTACCTCAGTTATCTGGATACACTGGTGCTGAGCTAGCCAGCCTCCTCCCTCCCAGAGGTGGGACTGAAACCTAGGCTAGGGCTGCAGGCTGATCTGGATGAATGAAACCAGTTCCTACCATCACTGTGATATTTGGTCAGGCTGGCTCTCCCTCAGGCTGGGGTTGGTGTCAAAATGGCAGCAACCAACTTGGACAAATTCACACCCCAGCTGTTCCTAAGGTAATTCCTTGGCCATCCAAGTCTACCAAGTAGTAGCTGAATTGGCAGCCTACTGTCTTCTCCTCTCCTGTTTTTGGGAAATAGAATTTCCATTTCTGGTCACAGAACAGCTCCTGGGGCGGCTTGCACCACCATAGTAGGACAATCACTGGTCTCTGTGGCTTGGCCAGCAATTTTCTGCAAAGGCTGGTGCAGGTCCCTGCAACTTCCTCTCTGTCAGAGGTGGCCTGGGTCTTAGGCTAGACCTGCAATCTGACCTGGATGGAAAGAAGCTGGTCCCCACCAGCACTGGGATTCTCAGTCAGCCCCACTTCCCCTCATGCCAGGTGCAGAGTTAAGATGGCGGCTCCTGGCCTCTTTCTGACTTGGACAGGCTCAAACTTTAGCTGTTCTCAGGATCATACTTTAGCCCCCTGAATTTCACTCATCAGTAGCTGAAGTTGGTGCCCAACCATCTTTTTGTCCCCCATTTTTGGGAAGTGGAGCTTTCAATTCCAGCTGTGGAACAGCTCCCGAGGTGGCTTGTGCCTCCAGTGGAGGATGGGCACCAGCCTCCGGGGCATGGAGCCTCTACTTACGAGTCTTCTCTGCAGATGGCAATCTCCTCCTTCCATTCCTTTAAGTATGTTGCAGGACGCCCTTCTGGCCTCCTGAGCCCCTAAACAGGTATGTCAGCTAGCTCCAAAGAGCTCTGAGTATTTACTAACTGCACCATAGCAGGAGCTGACTCTAGGAGCACCTTACTCCACTGCCATCTTGCTGTAATGCCTCTACAGTTGCCACTTTTGAATAAAAGTTTATACTTGATTTTACTCTTGAAAAATTAAATCAATCCTAGATGTCTACCTTTAAGGCATCCTATTACATAAGTGATCTTTAAAATGCTTTACAATGGAAATATATGACCTCTAAATACATATATGACATGTATTTAGGCATGTCTGTTATTTTCTTCAGCAGTATTTCCCAGTCAGTGGATTCACAGAGTGAGTCATCATAATATGTGAGGTGCAAGGGCAGAGAGAAAGGATGAGAGTATAACTGATGACATCCAGCAGGGAATCTAAGCCAACTACAGACATAAACAAGGAAAGAAAGGTAATGTTAGGCTCTAAGAGAAAACCCCCTGCCTGGTGTGTAATGACACTAACAATATTAATTATTGAGCGTTTACTATGTGCAGACACTACACTTAGGCCCTATTCTGCCTTATCTTGTTCACTTCTTATAAAAACTTGGTGAATTATGTATGTTATTATCTCTATTTATGGATGAGAACACCAAGGCTCAAAGAGTAATATTACACAACTAGTAAGTTTTAGTACTAGTCTTCAAACCAAAATTTCTTTGATTCTAGTACTGTTAACTGCCAATATACCTTTCAAATTATTGTGAAGCATATGATTCATTCTAACCCATTTAAATAGACTTGACATGCATATGCAAGTAAATATCTGAAGCAGTCAGAGAGCTGTAATGTACCTTAACATTGCATGTACAAAAGTTCTTTAAGCCTTCTTCATACTCTGCCACACAACTACCACTTGATTTTTTCATTTCTCGTTTCTGAGACCTCCTATCACTGAATACCTATGATCCTTCTACTTTTCAGGCAGATGTCCCATTTCAAACTTCGGCTGTTAATTTCTCTGGGATTTCTTTAGGATATTATCTGGATGTCATTAATTTCATGGACCAAAACCACCAGTAAGTGACTGTTAGAGTTGTCAAATAATTGCAAGGAAAAAACCAGATATGCCTTAAAATTGTCATCCAAAAAGTATGACTGTGATATAGGAAATTTATTAATGAAAATTTCATGTAGTGAGGGTCAAAAATTTAACACAGGCAACAATCCATTGTGAAGATTAACTGCAGTTCCTTTAGTTTTGTCTGTAATTGATTTGGTCTTTCTCTCCACCTGCTGGTAAGAAAGAAAAAATAACCTTAGTTTGAAGCTTGGTATGATTTGTTAACTGAAACAGAAAGCTTATCTGACACTAACCTCTCCTGGCAAAAATGACAGCATAGTGCCGAGTTTATCAAATAATCTCCAAATCCCCCAATTATCTCCCTCCAGTGGTGCCTCTGTTTATGGGAGAAGGGAAGTGGCTTATGGGACGTTATGAATTAGATGAGTCTGAGTCCTTAGAGGCTACGTCTTACGCATCTTCTAGTTTCCAGGACAATATCCCCCCATTTGCTCTCTTCTCTGCTGCCATTCTCCAGCCAAACGACACCTCCTCCATCCTTTCACTCATACCATTCTCTAGTCCAACATACCCCATGTTCAAGTCGTTTTCCCTTAAATGTCACAGTATATGTATCTCGGTCTTACATCTTCTTACTAACTCTTATTTGACTGCCCTGATCAAAGCTTCTTTACCTCAGTGTGAATTATTTTGGTGACCCACAGATGCTTTCCCTGCTTTCACTTTTTCTCCTCGCAGTCTGTTCCTAAGATAACAACCACAGTGATCCTTTTATTAAATAAAAGTTTATTGAAGTATACCATTCCTACATGAACACACACAAACAATAAGTGTACAGGAAAATTTGTGAATTTACAAAACAAACATGCATAACATCATAAAAGGCTTCCATACATCTCCCCACCACTAACACCTTGCAAATGTTGTGAAACATTTGTTACAAACTATGAAAGAACATTGTCAAAATATTACTACTAACTATAGCTCATATTTTATATTTAGTGTATTTTCCCCCCAACCTACCCACTTATCAACATCCTATATTAGTATTATGTATTTGTTCTTGTTCAGGAAAAAAACGTTCTCAAATTTTCCCTATTAACCACAGTCCATCTTCTACCACTGAATTCCCTGTATCATATAGTCCCATTTTCATCACAGAGTTGCTGTCATCACTTCAGTCAAGTTCAGAACGTTTTCATTACTCCAAAAGGAAAAATCCCATACTCCCTTATAACCCCCTCTTGTTGTCCCTTAGAATTGAAAAAATATCTTCTTGCCATGGCTATAAAAATATTGCAGTATTACTGTTAACTATAATCCATAAATTACATTAATTGTAATTTTCACATGCATCACTATATTCTTAGCATTTTGTAAAAGAAGAGCTTTCTTATATTAATGCTATTAAACACAATCCATCTATCACTGAAATCACTACATTATACATTTCCTAGATTATTCTCTGGTTTCCTTTCAATTGACATTTATTTCATAGGCTACCTCCTTTTACCCACAATCACATTTATAAATCAGCAGTGTTAGTTATGCTCATTATAATGTGTTACTCTCAACTCTATTAATTTCTACGCTTTTACAATTTATCTTATTAATAATGCTACATACATTAAACATCTCAACATTCACCCATTCTCAACCCACTTTCTATTTCCTAGTAACCTATCCTCTTGAGTTTACCTGTGTGAGTTTACTTGTAGTATTTAGTTCATATTAGTGAGACCATACAATATTTACCTTTTCTCTCTGGCTTATTTCACTCATCATAATATCCTCTAGGTTCATCTCTGTTGTCATATGCTTCCCAATTTAATTTCTTCTTAGAGCTGAATAGTATTGAATTGTATGTAAATACCACATTTAGTTTATCCATACATTGGTTGATGGATACTTGGACTGGACCCATAGTTTAGCATTGTGAATAATGCTGCTATGAACATTGGTGTGCAAATGTCAGTTCGTATCCTTGCTTTCAGTTTTTCTGAATATATATTCAGAATATACTGAGGTGAAGGATTGCTGGATCATATGGCAATTCTATATTCAGCTTCTTAATGTCCACAGTGATCCTTTTAAAATCCAGTTAGATTATGTGCTCTCCTCAGTAAACGTAATAGCTACCCAGTTCCCTAGGAGTAAAAACAAAGTCCAATGACCAACTGTACCTCACCCCTGCTCTGAACTCTCTGACATTCCTCCTACAACAATCCCTCATGCAATTAGTCTAACCACTCTAGTCATATTAGAATAGAGTGAGAGGAGTGTAGTATAACTGTTAAAAAATAAAGGGGTGAAGAGCAGATGCAGCTCAAGTGGTTGAACATCTGCTTTCCATGTATGAGGCCCTGGGTCCAATCCCTGGTACCTCCTAAAAACAAACAAACAAATGAAAAAGGTAACTCTCATTAGAGAGCAGGTGTAGCTCAGTGGTTGAACACCTTCTTACCATGTGCAAGGTCCTGGATTCAATCCCTGGTACCTCCTTAAAAAAAATAGGGGAGCGGATGTGGCTCAAGCAGTTGAGCACCTGCTTCCCACATGGGAGATCCTGGGTTTGGCCCCTGGTGCCTCCTAAAGAAAAAACAATGAGCCAAACAAGGAGCAAAGAATGAGCGAAAAAATGAGCAAAACCTAATGAACTAAGCAACAAGCTAATAGACAAGGGAGCCAACTCAGGGGAGCCCGCAGAACCAATGTTCTGCAGTGGTTGAGCACCAGCCTCCTGCATATGAGGTCCCAGGTTCAATCCTGGTTCTAGTACCTCAGGAGAAAAAAAGAAAAGGGTGAAGGCATCCTGTTGACTAAAATGGCAGTATAAGATATTTAAAGGGTGCCACGCCCCCACAGAACCTTTGAACAACTAGCAAAAACTGGCAAATGCAACTTTCTCAGAACTCCAGAAAGTTGACAAAGCGTTGTAGTAACTGGACAAGTGCCACATAAAGAAAATACAGTGTTAAAAAACTGTCGAAGCTTTTGGTGCTGTTTGCTGACCTCTCACCAACTCCCTCTCGATGTGGAGCGAGCCTGTGCTCCCACTGTGGACTGCTGGCCCTGTTCTTGAGGGAGCAGGATAACCCCTAGGAACATACTGCAGTGCTCATATGTTGGTGCCAATCTGGTGGCACCCTAAAAGACTGAACAAGAAAACTCCTCTCTGGTTTGCCATACTCATACTTGCCCTACAAGCAGAAGTAGCTTATAGGTAGCTAAAGCAATGTAAGAAAAATTAAGTCAAAGAAGTCTGAGGCAAGAGATTATCTGTTTAAGTCATACAATTGAGCTCCCAGGAGGGAGAGAAAGTCTATTTCATAGCCAGTATCAGGGATTCACACGTCTGTAAATTGGAAATTCCTAAGACAACTCACTTTGAAGAGCTCCAGCCACTGCAGAGCCAATGTTCAAAGACTGCAAAAGTAGATTTTGGGTTTGTTTGTTTGTGTTATCTCTTGGCACAGAAGGAAATCTCAGTCTTATCACTAGATGGTTACAAACATGATGAACAGAGAGCTCAGGGACGAAATCCCAGAATTAATACTTTAAAATATTAAAATATCCAGTGTGCAACAAAAGATTACAAGTTAAACAAAGAAACAGGAAATTAAGACCCATCCAAAGGAACAAAATAAAAATCCAGAATCAGTGAGGAAGACTAGACTTTAGACAACCAAAGACTTTAAAAAATGAAAAGAAAAAAAAAGATGAATAAATAATATGAGAATCTCAAGAAAGAGATTCAAATTTTCAAAGGAACCAAACAGAAATACAGGAGTTAAAGACCATAATAACGGAAATGAAAAATTTCCCAAGGGTTTCAGCAGTAGACTGATGGATGAAAGATCAGTGAACTTAAAGATAAGACAACTGAAATGATCCACCTGAGGAGTAGAATTTAAAAAAAGAATGAAGAAAGTGGACAGCCTAAGAGACCTGTGGGAAACCATTAAGCACATGAATACACTCATTATGGCATCCCTTGAAAGAGAGAAAAAAACAGAAAGAATATTCAAAGAAATAATGACAGAAAATTTCCCAATTTTAATGAAAGACATTAATATACACATTCAAGAAGACCAGTTAACCCAAACAAGAAAAACGCAGCATAATATTAGGAAACCAAATGCAACAGCACATTAAAAGAGTTATACACCATGACCAAGTGTGATTTATCCCAGGTATGCAACATAATTTATCCCAGGTTCAACATAAGAAAATCAATTAATGTAACACACTACACTAATAGAATGGAGGCAAATAAATCAAATGATTATATGAATTGATGTAGAAAAGACATTTGACAAAATTGAGCACACCTTGTATATAAAAACACTTTGAAACTAGGAATAGATTGAAATTTACTCAGCTTGATAATGGACATATATCGAAAACCCACAGTAAACATCACACTTAATGGTAAAACACTGAAAACTTTCCTTCCAAGATCAGGAACAAGACAAGGATATCCACTGTCACCAGTGTTATTCAACATTGTACTGAAAGTTGTAGGCAGAGCAATTAGACAAGAAAAAGAAATAAAAGCCAGCTACATTGAAAAGAATAAAATTTTCCCTATTTGTGGAAGGCATGATCCTATATATAGAAAATCCAGAGAAATCCACATCAAAACTACAAGAGCTGAATGAATGAGCAAAATGAATTCAGCAAAGTAGCTAGGAACAAGATCAAAACCCCCAAAACAGTAGTGTTTCTATACACTACTAATGACCAAACTGAAGAGGAACAACAACAACAAACCCATTTACTATAGCCATTAAAATAATCAAATATCTAGGAATTAAATTTAACCGAGGATGTATAGGACTTATACATGGAAAACTATGAGCATTGCTAAACAAAATCAAAGAAGAAGTAAACAAATCAAAGGACTTCCCTTGTTCATGGAGTGGAAGACTAAATACTGTTAAGATATCAAATCTACCCAAAGCATTTTATAGATTCAACACAATCCCAATCACAATTCCAAGAGCTTTCTTGCAGAAAAGGAAAAGCCAAGCATCAAATTCATATGGAAGGGTAAGGGACCCTGAATAGCCAAAATCATCTTGAAAAAGAAGAATGAAGTTAGAGGACTCACATTTCCCTATTTTCAAGCTTATTATAATGCTGCTGTAATCAAAAGAACATGGTACTGGCACAAGGACAAATAGACAAATGGAATTGAATTAAAAACTCAGAAATCAACTCATATCTCCGGCTAACCGATTTTTTAAAAAAAGACTTCCTTCCTTCCTCCCTCCCTTTTTCTCTCTCCCTCCCTCTTTCTCTCTCCCTTCTCCCTCCCTCCCTCCCCCTTCCTCCTTCCCTCTCTCTCTTTCTTTTCTCTTTCTTTATTTCTTTCTCACCTCCCCCCCCAACAGATGGTTCTTTCATCTATCTGCTCATTGTGTGCTCACCTTCTCCAGGAGGAACCAGGAACTGAACCGAGGACCTCCCACATGGGATGTGAGTGCCTAATGGCCTGAGCCACATCTCCATCCCGTGAGCTGCGGCATCAGCTGGCTTGTGGCATCTGCTCATTTAGGTGTCTGCTTGTTGCAGCAGGTGTGGTGTCTAGCTCACTGGGGCAGGCTGTGGTGTCTAGATCATTGCAGTAGAGTGTGGTGTCTAGCTTGTTGCAGCGGGTGCGGGTGTCTGCTTGTCTTCTTTAGGAGGCATTGAGACCTGAACCTGGGACTTCCCATGTGTTAGGTAGGCGTCCAACTGGTTTAGCCACATCTGCTTCCCCAATTTATTTTTGACAGGTTACCAAGTCTTCTCAAGGGGGAAAGAATAGTTTCTTCATGAAATGGTACTGGAAGAACTGAATCTCCATATTCAAAAGAAGATGGACCCCTACTTTACATCATATACAAAAATCAACTCAAAATGGATCAAAGACCTAACTATAAAAACAAAAACTATAAAAAAATCCCAGAAGAAAACAGAGTACCATCTTCAGGACCTTATTTTAGTCAATGGTTACTCAGATTTTATAACAAAAGGACACGCAACGAAAGAAAAAAATAGAAACATGGAATTTCATCAAAATTAAAAACTTCTGTGCATCAAAAGACTTCATCATGTAAGTAAAAAAGACAACTTATGGAATGGGAGAAAATATTTGGAAATCCAGAATACATAAAGATCCCCTACACATCAACACCTGAAGGGAAAGCAACTCAATTATGAAATGGGGAAAATCTTGAGTCTTTTCTCCAAAGAAGTTATACAAATGGTAAAAAAGAAAAAAGTAATACATGAAAAGATGTTCAACATTATTAGCCTAATGCCAAATGCAAATCAAAACCACAATGAAATTCCATTTCATGCCCTCAAATGGCTGCTATTAAAAACATGGAAAATAACAAGTGTTGAAAGAACATAGAGAAATAGGAATACTTGTTCATTGTTGGTGAGAATGTGGAATGGTGCAGCTGCTTTGGTAAACAATTTTTGGTGGTTCTTTAGGAAGTTAAGTATAGAATTACCATATAAGCTGAAAATCCCTCTTTTTTAAAAGTATATACCCCCAAAGAATTGAAAGCAGGGACTCAAACAGGTATTTGCACACCAAAGTTCATAGTGGCATTATTCACAATTATCAAAAGAAGAAAGCAACCAAAAAGTTCATCAACAGATGAATGTATAAACACATGTTCTATATATATAACAATGTAATATTATTCTATCATTAAAAGGAATGAAGTTCTGATATGTGTGATAACATCATGTTGACACAAAAGGACAAATATTGCATAATCTCACTGATATGAAATACTTAGAATAAGCAAATTCATAGGATCAAAATCTTAAGTGCAGATTACCAGGGGCCAGGGTAAGGGTAGGGAATGGGGAAATAGGGCCTAAAATGTACAGAGTTTGCGGTCGCCCCTCGGGCTGAAGTGTGGTTTGCTGACCTGGCGGGGGGCGGCGGCCGCGGTAGGCCTATTCCAAACCACTGCCCCTGTAATAGGGTGGTTGGTCGGGCCCACCGCCACCCCTGAAGGAAGCTCGGCATGGGCGCAGAGTGCCCTCGGGTCTCCCCTTCTCGGCAGCCATGCTTCCGTGGCCGCCCCTCCTCCCAGATAGCGCCGCACGATGCCTTCTTTCTCCCTGTGCAGGCGCAGGGCGGAAAAATCCAGTCTGCCCTCTTCCCTCCCCCCGACAGCAGCAACAGCCAGGCGTGGGCGGGAAACTCAAGTCTGCCCTCCACCCCAGCAACAGCAGCCACCAATCCCTAAACCCTGTCCCTTCCCCCAGCAACAGCAACAGCCAATCCCTAACCACCACCCCTCCCCCGTCCAGTACCGCCCACTGACCTTTCTCCGGCAACCAATCAGAACAGGGCGTGACTTCGACCAATCAGCCTTCCCCAGCCCCTATAAAACTGTTGCCTCTCCCTCAATAAAGTTGGACTTGCGTGTTTACCTTGTCTCCGCGGTAGTTCTTCTGCTGTGCGCCCTCCAGTCCTGAGAGCCCCCGACAAGGGCCTGGCCTCCCTTGTACCCAGTTCGTAGCCTGCTTCTCCGGGCGACCCCTTCGTCTCCGGCTTCGCCGGGCGACCCCGTCAGCTGAACCGCGCAACCCCTGTGAGACCGACCCCTCGTCTGCTGCCGGACCGACCCCTCGTCCCAAGTGGGACTGACCCCTCGTCCTAAGCTGGACCGACCCCTCATCCGCAGCCAGACCCCACCTCTACTGACCGAGCAAGCCGCCGCAAGAGTTCTTATTTGGAATGATGGAAATTAATAGCACTGAATTATATATTTGAATGTGGTTAAATGGGGAAATTTTAGGTGTCTATATGTTACTAGAATAAAAATTAAATAACAACTATGGGACTCTAAATACAAATAGCGAATCCTAATGTAAGCTTTATTTTAATAATAATTTTTAATTGCATCAGTTGTAACGAAGGTACCACTCTAATACAAGACGTTAATAATAGGGAAAACTGTGTGTGTGAGGGGGTAATATGGGAAAATATTTTCTGTATGATTTCTCTGTAAACCTACTGCTTCTTTAGTTAAAAAACACAGGCAATGAAAAAGAGTGATAAAGCAGAAATGGACAGAGTGAATTTAATGGGAACAAGGGTAGAGGCTGTGTTTTTAAGAAATACAGAGCAAAGAGTAAAAGTGTGGTAGAGTAGGAACAGTTCAGGAATTTTGTCCCGAAGCAAGGTAGAACAAGACCAGAGCACTGCCAATTGGAAATGGGCCTAGTCTGAAGAAGACAAGAAAACAGTCTCAACTAGTGCCCTGCAGAGAACTTGGCAATTGTGAATACTTAGAAGTCCTAGGTAGAAATGGCCCAAGTGTGGTCTGACTTTATTGTGGAGGTATTCAGAGTTGAGGAAGCCTATGCATGTCTTGACAGAAAAAATATTTCCAAACCTGGTGGTATGTGGAACAAGCTCCATTAACAATATTGACCTGCTTTCTTCCTAGAAAAAATGGTAGGACACCTTACATATAACTGGAAGTTCCTTGCCAATAGCTGGGATGGGCAAGCCTGACAGCAAGGATTGATAGAGTAAAGAAAATCCTTGGCACCTGGGAAACATGGGAGATTCAGCTATGAATCTTTTTTTTTCTAAGACAGAAGGCATAGAACAAGAGAAGATATACTGAGCCATCTTCATTACAGGGGCATCTTTAAAATATAGCCATGATAGGGCCAGGATTGTAAACCAAACAAGCAGACAAACAAAACAAAACAAAAAGCCCTGTATGCACATTTTTAGTTTCTCATCTATGATTTCATGTTACCTGCATAAAATTCATCCCCTTGTGATTACTGACTGTGGTTCTTCAACTTAATATACTTGTTTTCCTTAGGACCCTATACATTAGGTACCTGTTGATACAGTTGGATTTAGTACTGTAATGTCTCCTTTCCTACCACTTACCCACACAATGTCCCACCCTGGCTTCTGTTGGACCATGCCCTTGGGGTAAACCAGATTATCTTCAAAAGTATACAGAGTCCTCTGTGTAAACATCTCATGACAGGATAGAAAACTCCATCATAACACGTAACAGTTAACAAATATAAGATCCTGTCATACTGACAAGGTCAAAGCTTGGTCTTTGCAGTTGAGTTTAGGACCTGGACCATAATGAGACCCTCCTGAGAATCACTTCTTCAAGGCCCAGAGAAGGTGATAACGAATTTGTTGATAAATTATTCCTACTCACAGGCACTTGGTACTCTGTTCTCCATACAATTCTCTTTACTAGCCAGTGTACCATCCTCTCATCTGTGGAGAATAATGAAGCTATGGCTCAGATCTACAAATTTTTCCCAAAAAAATTGTCTGTGGTTGATGGGAGCTGCCTCTCCTAGAAATGCCTAGGAATTTACACCCTCTACACATCTGGGCTAGACTTCAAACTGCAATTTTTGTGGAGGAAAGGATGCTTCTCATCACACAATCACCATACATGATTCTTTGAAAAAAAGCTTACTTGTCTGGGACATTGTACTGTATAAGCAGTGGCAATTAAAATTATCCTTCTTTCTGTATTTAAATAAAATGTACATGTGACTTGGGATTTTTAGTCAATTCAAGCAGCAAAACCTTTATCTAGCTCTCTGACTAGGGCATTATTTCCAGATGAGAGCTTTGATACATCTTGGACAAGCTGTGAAACCCATACTTCATCAAGTATTCCTTATCCTAGCAATTACTTGCAATTTTTTTCAGGTAACAGATCTTCAGACTTACAAAATACAGGTAGGAGGTAGTATGTTAGTCCCTCTCATCAAATTGCATTGATGTGAGACTGTAGAGAGAGGCACTGAATTCTGTTTCCATGGCAACTGCTTCACTGCTCAAGGGGAAAATAGGACCGCAATTGAAGTCTGCGTTAATGGCAGCTCTAAAAATAATCTGTAAATGTTGAAATCAAGTGAAAGACCAAGGAAGAAACAGATAAAAATTATGACTATGCAGGGTGGGATTGAACAATAAGGTGTTGTTGTGAAAATATCATTACAACTACAATGTGCTTTAAGAATTAGAGGAAAGGTAGATGACAACTATATTTTTCAAGAGAATCCCTTATTTTTTTAAATTTGTTCCCTCATTCAAGTGACTGTTGAATATTGATTATATGCCAGTCATGAGGTCAGACTTGAAGATACAGTGATGAGTCACTATTTTATCCTCCAGAATCTCATAGTTTGAAGGAGGCAGACAAGAAAAGCCATTATGATTACAGTGCACATTTTGTTTGCCTACTCAACAGCCATTCCAACTCTTCTCCACTGTGTAGCAGCTAAATCCAAAAATTTAGGATTTTTGAGTGACTGATCCCACATCCAGCGCCAGGGACAATTAAGTATCATTTATTACAGTTATTTGTACAACAATGAACATGTAACCAAGGTGTAAGCCAATCAGATTATGGCATTCCTTTATCTACAGTGACTCATTCCTGCACAAAACTGACACTTTTTTGTTGGTGGTTGTGGATGCTTATAATCATTTTTATGTCAGTGTGAAAGAGGCAGCATGTAGCATCAGTTACTGCAACCAGAGGATAAAGCTGACCCTTGAACAAGGGCAAAACAAAGAGAATCATAGAGAAACTGAACTCAAATCTGACTGAAGTGCAGTGAATCCTGATCAACCTCTGGATGTTTGAGTGATACTAGTCAATAAATTCCCTTTCTTTGGAAGCTTGGGTTGGGTTTTCAGCTTTTCTGTTACTTGTAACCCCCCCCAAAAGCATCCAGCTAGTTAGGTAGGTAATAATATGGAATAAGTGAAACATTAGACATAAGGAGAAGGAATTATTGGGTGTGCAGAGGAAGAGCAAAGAGAAAGAAGAGAGAGGAGGCAACAACTGACTCAATTTCAGAGAAAAGAGAGCATGAAAGTTCAGGAAGATTCCTATATTGTGAAGTAGAGAATTCAGCACTGCTGTCAGCACTGCTGCTCATGGTCTGGTGCTCTAGGATTGCTGGCTACTGGCATACTGAGCTTCTCTTTATCCAAGCTCTATGTAGAGGTGGGTGTATCTTGAACTTAAAGAAGCTGAAGCTCAAGTGCTTTTCCCTTACACCGCCCTTATGGTCTTGGAAGATATGGTAGTTTGAATTATGCACCCCAGAAAAATAAGTTCTTAATCCATTCCCGTGGATGTGAACCCACTGTAAATAGGACTTTTTGAAGATACTGGTTTCAATTGATGTGTGGCCAACTGAATCAGGACAGGTCTTTTTAAAAAATAAGTTTATTTCAAATTTGAGAAAAAATAAAGTCACAGAAAAATGCAACTAAACAAGTTATGAAAACATTACTCCTGAAATTTCTTACTAAGGACTTTTATCTCATTCCAATCACTAATCAATTGCTCCTCTAGTGTTCAGAAAGATACAGAGGTGAACAGATTAGTTAAATGATATAGTCAAGGTCTCCTTATTAATGAAAAAAAAAATGAAGAAGAGAAAGGCTTAATCATATTCACATCTCACAAAACCAAACTCCAAATTACTTTATTGACCATTAGCATGACTATAGTGCCAACTTTGCTTTTGCCACAAAAATATTACATTGTTGTTAAGTATAGTCCATAAATTACATTAGGTATGTTTTTTCCATGTGTCATTACATTTTTACATCCTGAAATAGAACATCCCTGTATTTGAATTATTAACAACAATCCTCATCTCTTGCCAAAATCACTGTTATAACATTCCCAATATCATTCTTCAGCTATCTTCCAGCTAATATTAATCTCCCTAGACTACTCTTTTCAGCCACATTCCTGCCCATAAATCAACAGGTTTGTTACATTCATTATGTGTCACCATCAAGTCCAACCATTACCACATATGGACATTTGACCTTATTAAACATTCTCCATACATCCAGCATCCCTGTATATATTAAGGATGGGTCTTAATCCTATTACTGGAGACCTTAGAGAGATGGTCCCAGAGAGAAAGCCACCAGGGAGGAGTAGAAGCTGGAAGTCAACTTTGACCCCAATGAAGATGATATGAACTGCTCACTTCTCTCATGTCTGCCTGGACCAGTCAGAATTAGGCTTCATGGCTATTTAGCACTCCACACCCCAAATCTGGAGGGGTAAAAGAAAACAAGTGGAACTCGGCTGAGCTAGACCAGCTGCTGCAGAAGTCCTGAATATGTGCTTGCATGTGTGCATATGTGTATATGGGGCAGGGTATGTTTGAGGCAGAAGTAGGTGCATCCAACTAAATCAGTTCTCTAAAGGCTTGACCCCAGGCAAACAGTACAATCTGAGCAAGAAACTGGAGAAATTTTGAAGCAGCAAACTTCAGTAACATGTAAAACTGAAAGGAACTTTCTAAACTTCCAATAACAAAAAACAATTTTCAATCAAGCATATCAGAGAAAAGATTAGATTATTTTTCTAGTTTCTTAGAGAAACTACTAAAAATATCCTCGCCACATGAATAACTTATCAAAGAATATATAGCCAAAAAGGTAGAATTATTATTAAGAAGCTATGTAAGGCAGTTAATAATAGTAATAATAATAAAAATTGGGGATATGTGATATGTATATTTGTCAACTTTTAAAAATTTGTAATTTGTTTTTATGTCTTTTCTGAACAAAATTCATTTTAATACCTAATCTTTTTAAGTAAAATCTCTTTTACTTAAAGAGATTCCCCCAAAACTGTCTGTCAGGTCCTTCAAAGCCTGTGTCTGTCACTTGTTTTTATGACTAGGTATGCCTGGCCTGATATTTCCCAGTTTCTGCAAATAAGTGGGTTTGAAATAAAGCTTATTTCTCTCCAACATCTTTCTGCAGTCTATAAAAGGAAGGCATATAGTCCAATATCTGGATACTTTTCTTTATATTTTTCTTTCTATTCTCAGACTTGATAGGCACATGGTCTGAATTCTAAGGTGCAATAGGCAATAGTTCAGTTGCTTTGTTACTGTATAATGTGGATCATTGTCTCCATTCTGCCTTGACTCAGCCAGTTCCACATTTCGGGCTCTATAATTTACAAATCTTCCTTCTAGGTACCAATCTCTTTATCAGTCAAAAATCTTTGAGTTGCAAGTGACTGAAACCTGACTTCAGCTAGGTAGGTAAGTGGGTAAATTTATGGACTCACATTAGGAACTTATGGAAAGGGAAGGAGAGGTGAGGCATAGAACTAGGAACTTTAACCTGTGTCATTTCTTATTCTCTTCTGCTTCTTTCTGAATACTGGATTTATTCTCTCAGGCTGACTGAAAAGATGGCCAGTATAAATTTCTGGGTCATAAGCACATGGTTTTGACTGGAGAGTAAAGATTCATTTATTTTAAAAGTCCTGAGAAAGAATTCCAGGTTTGAGTAAAGGTCCTACTCGTAAACCAATTACTGTGCTAAGATGGAAATGTGCTGTCTTTACTATAACCTGGCCACATATTCACCCTCACATTCAGGGGTGTTGAGGTCTGTTTCTAAAATAAATAAGGAAAAGGTGCCAGGTGAACAAAAATTGGATGTCTACTACCTAATGTTCAATAAATTTTGGTCCCTTCCTCCATTATCTCCTCCCATTTCAAAGAGTAGAAAGAATTGGATTAGAAATTGTGTGGGTCACAAAACACATAATTTGCTAAGGCTAGAGGTGAAAGGGAAAGAATAGTGGTTTTCAGTTTTGATTGCAGTGCTAAATGTCATTATAAAAAACTAGATGTGAAAACACTCTGCACTTGAATGTTAGGACTGAATTTTTATTTTTTAAGATTTATTTTTTATTTATTTCTCTCCCCTTCCTCCCCCACGCTCTTGTCTGCTCTCTGTGTCCATTCACTGCATGTTCTGTGTCTGCTTGCATTCTTGTCATGTGGCACTGGGAAACTGCGTCTCTTTTTGTTGTGTCATCTTGTTGCATCAGCTCTCCGTGTGTGCGGTGCCACTCCTGGGCAGGCTGAGGTTTTTTTGCTTGGGGCAGCTCTCCTTGAGGGACGCAATCTTTGCATGTGGGGCTCCCCTATGCAGGGGACACCCCTGCGTGGCATGGCACTCCTTGCGTGCATCGGTACTGTGCATGGGCCAGCTCACCATACGGGTCAGAAGGCCCTGGGTTTGAACCCTGGACCTCCCATATGGTAGGCAGATGCTCTATCAGTTGGGCCAAATCTGCTTCCCAGAACACCTGAATTTTAATCCCAGCTCTACCTCTTACTTATTGTGGGATTTTAAGCAAATATTGACCTAGCATTACTTTTTCTCACTGTCAATATATGTGGCAATGCAGAAGTCAGTTGGAAAGACTAAAAATAAATAGCTTAAGTAGGAAAAGCTGTCTTTAAAATGATGGCATGAGCTTTAACATCTGATAATACTGCTGACATAACGAAATTAAATAAGAGATAAAGTCTTGTATAGTGAAAAGTTTACTTAATTTGAATTAGAAAGTTTTGATTCTGACTGTGCTTAGTCTGACTTTCCTTAGGTCCTTATATGCCTCTCAAGTTACTTCATCTATAAAATCAGTAGGTTAGATTAATTTATCTTTCAGACTTCTTCCAGTTCTCAAACACCATAATAGAAAACAGTAATGCTTCAATTACCCAAACTATATACTGTTTCCTGTATATATAATGTTTTATTGTATTTTTCTTTTTGGGGTTTGTAGCATTTCTGGAATCTGAAAAATTCTTAGCCATTTCTCCTACAAATACTGTCCCCCCTCCCCTCCATTCTCTCTTTCCTTTCCTACTGGGCCTTAAATCATTCTTGTGTTAGACCTTTATACCATGTCTGATAAGTCTCTTATGCTGTCTTCTGTATTCTCCATCTTCTTAACTCTCTATGCTTCAGTTTGGATATTTTCTTCTGAACTATGTTCCAATTCACAAATTCTCTTTTCAGCTGTAACTATTTTGTTTTATTTTAAGCAAGTTGATTATGAGGTGCTTATGTTTAGTTTATATCTCTCTTGTTTTGAGTTTAGTCAGTTTCTTGAATCTTTGGATTAATGTCCTTCATCAGCTTGAAAAACTTATCTGTTGTTGTCCCTTCAAATATTGTTTCTGCCACATTCTTTTTCTCCTTTCCTTCTGGAAATTCAATCATACATATATTAGACCTTTTACTTGTGTCTGATGCATCTCTTAAACCTTCTGTTCTGATAGTCTCATTAATCAATTACCCTGCAGCCTGCCCTTTGCAAGTTTTTAATTGGATTTAAGTGAGTAAACTAAGTTAAATTTTAAAAAAAGAAACTTTTTAAAGAAAAATAAGAAACCCAAGAGAAGCTAATACAAAAATACTGTCTATGTGTCCCTGTCCTAAAGTATCAGCTGGGTGTTTGATAACCCAGCAGATCACTACTCTAAGGAGAGCTGGGAATTGAGCCAGGGACCTTGTATATTCAAAGCAGAGACTTTTCCACTGAGCTAAGTTTTCTCAATGGGTCTGTTATCAAGCAAGCTGTCCAGTCACTTTCCCCAGGGCGGGTTTGACTCTTTGCAGTTGGGTATATTCCTGTGGATTAGGAGCTGTCTGTTCCTGCCCTCTTTCTATTTTTATTGTTTTCTCTTCCAGGGCAGCAGGGTGTGACAGCCTGTGTGATTGGATCCCCCATGACCTCTCCTGGTCAGGTTGAGTTCCCTGCTGACATTCAAATGGGACCCTGGTATCTGAACTCACTGCAGAGAAATGACTCTCAACTCTCTTTCAGACCTTCCCTTCCTCCCAAGGTACCGTAAATAGGCCCTTGAAAGGTTACTAAGTGCTTTCTACTGCCCACCTCCTTGATGGAGTTGGAATTTTGATAGTTTTCAGCACCAGACCAATCAATTGCCTGACTCCACCCTCTTCCAGCCCAAGTTCCTCTCTCCGTGGTGGTTTAGGTAAATCAGGCTGCTTGAGCAGATTCACCTCTCTCTTTCTCTGGGGCCAACTCTTGCCAACGTACGCTCCCTAAAGTTCAAAGAGGGTCCATGTAACCAAACACAGAAAGGAAAGCCCTCTCCACCCTTCCCCAGAATCCCAGAGAACGCTCCCTCCCTCTTGGTGGCTGGTGGGACTCAGGGGCTTCTAATCGAATTCTTGCCTTGAGATGGGGCTTAGCTACCTGCCATTTCCAGCCACTGGGGTGAGAAACTCATGGTTTTCCCTCAGGCTTTTTATCTCTTTGTCCTGTTTCCTGTAGATTGATGCCCTGAAGCCTCCAGCTCTGTGGGTTCCCAAAACAGCTCACTCAGGCAGGATCTTGCCCCTTCTCAGTCGTTTTTTGTGAGAGAAGTGGTGAGTTTCCACTTAAACTGACGTCATCTTGCCTCAGTCTCTGATAGTTTCATGATTCATATTTTCCTTCTGTGGTTTAATTTGTGTATTTTCTAGTCCCATGTCTTTGATTTCTCAAATCCTATATTCTGCTTTGTCCAGGCTGCTGTTAAACCCACGCGAATAATTTTTAATTTCAGATTTTATATTTTTGAGATTAAGAATGCCCATTTGATTCTTTTTTATAGGTTCCAATTCTCTTTTGGAATTCTCCCTTTATTAATGTCTTTATTTTGGCCATTTGCTCTTATTTTTGTTTTTGCATGTTTTATAAATTCTGATTGGTTTTAAAATTGTGGGTGATAAATTCTGGAGGCCCTATATTATGTTGTGTTTCCCCCAAACGTTTAATTTCATGTTTTAGTCATAATGAGCTTCAGTGAATTACTTTGCTCTAGTCAAGACTTGATTTTAAGCTTTGTTATTCTTGACCTACTTCAATTTTGCCTTCACTTCTGGAGTGTGACCTTTAACACTAAAGAGTATCCCATTCCCAGGTCTCAATGAAAGCTTGGAATGTTTAGTAAGTCCCCTCCATTTTAATTTCAATCTCTAACTCTTTAAGGCTGTCTGGTTGCTAAAAATCTCATTTAATATTTTGCTTTCTGTCTGGAATTTTTTCTGCATTTCTTGAGGGTTTGTCATACACATGCACAGATCAAACATTGGCCAGCAATTTGAGGGAAATTTGAATTCAGAGTAGTCTCTCTGAGGTTCCTTCTTTGCCAATATTTTGCTCTTCAAATTCCAACTCCTTTGGCATCTTTATAAGGCTGCTGATTTCTGAGACTTTTTCACAATTGACATAATTTGGAAAATAATCTCAGAAAAATTCTGAGGTGAATGTGGATTGCACCTTTTGTGCTTCCCTTTCTTAAAGATTCTAGATTCTCAAAAGTTACTTGCATTGACTCTCCAATGTCTCCAAGTGTTGTTTATATATTTTCCCAACTTTTAAAGTAGTTTTTTTTTTTTTTTTGGATTTAGTTTAATAGAAGTGCTATGTTGTGCTCAAAGCCAAAAATTTTATCCTTTGTATTTTAATTTTTTTAATCCCCCCTTGTGGCTTTTTGTGTGCTGTCTGCTCTCTGTGTCCATTTGCTGTACGTTCTTCTGTGTCTGTATTTATTTATTTTTATTTCCCCTCCCCCCTTTCAGCTTGCTTGCTGTCTGCTCTCTGTGTCCATTCGTTGTGGGCTCTTCTGTGTTCTCCCTTGTCTCCCTTCTTTTTGTTGCCTCACCTTGCTGAGTCAGCTCTTCATGGGGTCTGCGGGCTTGGCAGCACTCCGCAGCATGCAGGCAAGCCTGCCTTCACAAGGAGGCCCTGGGACGTGAACCGAGAGCCTCCCCTATGGTAGACGGGAGCTCATCTGATTGATCCAAAGCAGCTTCCCTGTATTTTAATTTTGACAATTATATTTACTATTTCTAAAGTTATTTTCTTTTTAATATACACACAATCATCTTTAATCTCATCTTGTGGCGTATTCACTGTTTATTATTTTAAACATTTTATTTTTAATAAATTTATGCTTTGATCCCAGTAATTCTAAAGTTTCTGTTTCTTCATATGCTTGCTCATTTCTTATATTTGCCTCATATAAATGGACAGCAATTTTTAGAAGTTTTGAATTTTTTAATAGAGAACTTTTAAACAAGGGGTTATATATATTTTCCCTTATTTATCCTGAGTCTAGTTTGAATGTGAGAGGGCCCTTTAGGGTAACTATGATGGTTAAGTTTATATGTCATCTTGGTTAGGTGATGGTATAGGGCTGTTTGGTCAAGCAAGCACTAGCCTGATTGTTACTGTGAGAGTGTTTTGTGGATTTCTTTTATGGCTGATTACATCCACAATCATTGCCTTCAGCAATGAGAGAAAGCTCAACCATCCAGTTGAAGGCCTTAAAGGGAGAATTGAGGATTTCAGGGAGCAGAAAGAATTTCTCTCTGTATTTCAGCCAGACAGCTTCTGCTGGGGAATTCATTGAAACCTGCATTGGAGTTCCCAACTTGTGGCCTGCCCTATGGAATGTGAATTGTTAATCCCTTTATGGTTGCGTAAATCAATTCCTATAATAAATCTCGTAAATTTTGTTCTGTTTATCTGGATAACCCTGACTAACACAATATTTAACCTGACATATTGCTGATGCAGAAGTTATATATTTTAATCTTGTACTTGTGCTTTCTGTGGGAAACTCACAAAAGTCATAAAAAATTTAATGATGAACTTAAATTCACCAAGTTTCTCAGACATGTAAAAGCCTTAGTTGCAGAAATTCCAAACCAATATTATTGAATTTTTATTATTTATTTTAAAATGTGTATATTTTAGAGGGAAAACTATTCACCTATTTCCTGAAATCCAAATTATTGCAAAAGATCTTTTTCTCTTGAAGAAAAAGAGAACATCTTTTTTCCCAAGATCCAGTAAGTAAATAAATGAAAATAAGCTTGGGTTCAGTTAGAAATATATGATTGATTTGTTGATGAATGATTCACTAAACTAAAATGAATTATCTATAAAACTACCCAAAAAAGTACTGTACCATCACTAGGAAGATGACTATAATGGCATGGTCAAAATGGTCCTATTTGATGCTTTATGTAGACATGATTTGCTTAACTATATTGAATATAGCTAAAAATGGAAAAAATTGATACCTGGAACTAGACATTTCTATTATGTTTGGACAGGTTCTAAGTATTGTAGGTGAGGAAGAAAGTGGAGAACAGATAGAACTGAAATCTATAGAAGGGAGTCAAGTCTACCAGCCTAGAGGGTAAAATCTCATTAGGTCCTTGGGGGCTGGACCAAGTGTATATTTTTCGCTGCTATATCTAAAGTGACTTGACAGTGCCTGTCACATAGTAGTTACTTCAAAAATAATTTTAGTGAAAAATAATGAATAATATAGGAATCTAAAGATATGGCACCAGATGCCTCCATGCCTGACAGCCCACTATTTATTTCTTCGTAATACAGCAATGACTCCTAGGGAGGACTGACTCCCTAAATTGATCCAATAATTGGGTGACCTCTACCATAATCAGTGTACAAATGGACATGACAAACTCTGAATCTTCCTTTGGTCATAATAAGTAAATATTCTTAAGGTCTCTTTTCCTTACCACATTGTCCCAGTAATGGTACTGTTAATATTTTTTTTTTTTTTGGAAGGGCTTTCATGTATTTATTCATCTAACCCTCACACCAATCCTAGGGTATAGGTGCTATTATTAATAACCTTAACACTAATAGTAAACTACTACGTGAATATTGCCATCAATCGTTATTATTTTGGTCATATTGCAAAAGGATTAGAGGAACTGTGTCTAATGAGTCTGAAGTAGTCAAATCACCCTAAAGAAACTTCTTCATTGTCTCATTTATGCCTAATACCTTGTGTAACAAAGGCCCTCTGATTTCAGTTACATTGCCAGGGACCTACGGTGGGGGCTTGGATTTATGGACCCCAGAAAAAACATTTTTACTCTTAATCCATTTCTATGGGTGTAAATCCATTGTAAATAGGGCCTTTCGATGAGGTTACTTCAGTTAAGGTGTGACCCAACTGAATCAGAACGTGTCTTAATCCTAGAGAAGGCCACAGAGAGGCCCTGGGGAGCAGCCAGGAGCTTATAAACCAATGGAACCTAGAAGAGAAGAAGATGCTCAATGTGCACTGCCACGTGATGGAAATACCAGGGAAACCCAAGGATTTCCAGAAGCCAGCCCTAGAATGCCACAGTCTTCATGGAGAAAGCACCATCTTGCTGATGTCTTGATTTGGGGCTTCTAACCTCAAAACCATAAGCCATTAAAAAGGCCATCTCATTGTATGGTATTTAGTTTAGCAGCTAGGAAATTAAAACATCGACCTTACTTTAGCTTCACTGTGGTTACCATGGATTAGCTGTAAATTCCAATGGCAAAAATTCCAAAGATTTAAATCCAAATTAGCATGCAGAATATACTCTTTATATTTAAAGTCACTTGTTAAATACAAAAGGAGATAGTGAAGCAAAGTCTGGATAATTTGCTACAATAGGAACTTGGGAAGACTGACAGTTATTTCTTGAACATGGAATCATGTGTCGATCAATGAGTCTTTTTTAATTTCTTTTTTTAGAAAACAAATCAATTTTATTGATACATATTAATAAAGCATACGATTCATTCAAAGTGTACAATCAATGGTATTTTGTATAATCACATAGGTGTGCATACATCAGTTCAATCATTATTAGAGCATTTTCATTATTTCAAAAATATTAGTAAACAAAAGCAGACAAACAAAATTCTTCATCTCTCAATCTCTCTATCCTTCCTCTGCTGTATGTAGATGCTATTTCTGGCTCTTCTTGCACAATATTTATTAAGCAGTTTTACTGAAATATATTCACATACCATATGATCTATCTAAAGTGTATAATCAATGGCTTTTAGTATAATCACAAAGTTGTGCATTCATTACCCCAAAAAATTTTAGAACAAAAATTTTAGAACAATTTCATTACTCCAAAAAGAAAAACTTCATAAGTCTTAGCAGTCCATCCCCAGCCCTACATAACCACTCATCTAATTTCATCTTTATAAATTGATTTATATTTAAATTTTATATAAATGGAATCATACAAATATGTAGTACTTTGTGTCTAGTTTCTTTCACTCAGCATAATGTATTTTTTTTCTGTTATTAACATCTTGTAGTTAATACTATATTTGTTCAGGTTCAAAGAAAAATAGTCTTATATGTGCAATTTTACCCATATTCTTTTTTTCACATTTGGTTTTACTATCTACACAGTGCCACGTTACATTTTTTAGCCTTCATTTTAGTAATATACATGACCTTAGACTTTCCCTTTAAACCAATTTCATACCCACATAATAGTACTGCTAGTTATAAACATTGTTGGGCTTTTGCCTTTTCTATTCATTTCCAAAGATTAACACACATCCCTTTTACCAAGTCTGCTCAACTTAACCCTCAGCTTTCCATGCTCTAACCTCATTCTATTTTCTGGTGACCCATATTCAAGTTATTGACTTCATGATTTCACACAATGTATTTAGTTCATGGTAGTGTGTTCATATAGTATTTGTCCTTTTATGTTTGACTTGCTTCACTCAAAATAATGTCCTCCAGATTCATCCAGGTTGCCACATGCTATATGACTTCATTCTTCTCACAGCTGCATAACATTCAATCATATGACTACACCACAGTTTGTTTATCCATTCCTTAGTTATGGACACCTGGGTTGTCTCCAACTTTTGGCAATTGTCAATAACGCTGCTATGAACATCAGTGTGCAGATATCTGTTTGTGTCACTGCTCTTAGTTCTTCTGGTTATATGCCCAGTAGTGGTATTGCCAAGTCACGTGGCAAATTGACTTCTTTAGGAACTGCCACAGTTCACCACAGTGGCTATACCATTCTGCATTCCCATCAACAATGAATTAGGGTTCCTATCTCTCCATATCCTCTCCAACACTTATAGTTCTCTGTGTGTTTATTTGTGGCCATTCTAATAAATATGAAATGCTATCTCATTGTAGCTTTGTATTGCATTTTCCTAAATCACTAATGATGTTGAATATTTTTTCATGTGTTTTTTTTTTCCCAATTGTATTTCTTCTTTGGACAAATGTCTATTGAAACCTTTTGCCCACTTTTTAATCAGGTCATTATGTCTCTTTATTGTTGAATTGTACATTTCTTTATATATCATGGGTATTGACCCCTTATTGGATATGTGATTTCCAAATATTTTCTCCCATTGGATCAGCTGCCTTTTCACTCTTTTGACAAAGTCCTTTGAGGTACAAAGGTGTTTAATTTTGAAGACATGCCATTTGTCTATTTTTTCTTTTGTTGCACGTGCTTTGGGTGTAAAGTCCAAGAAATCACCACCTGCCACAAGGTCTTTAAGATGTTTCCCTATATTTTCTTCTAGTAGTTTTATGGTCCTTGCTTTTACATTTAGGTCTTTGATCAATTTTAAGTTGATTCTTGAATAGGGAGTGAGATATGGGTCCTCTTTCATTCTTTGGTTGCTGATATCCAGTCATCCCAGGACCATTTGTTGAAACTGTTTTTTTCCACTAAAATGACTTTGGTAGGTTTGTTGAAAACCAGTTGGCTGTAGAGGTGAGGGCTTATTTCTGGATTCTCAGTTCTATCCCACTGACTGATGTGTCTATTTTTATGTCAATACCATGCTATTTTGACCACTGTGGCTTTGTAATATGTTTCAAGGACAGGCAGTGAAATTCCTCCCACATCACTATTGTTTTTTGGAATGTTTTTGGCTATTTGGTTCATTTTCCCTTCTAAATGTATTTGGGAATTCTATTTCTGTAAAGTAGGTTGTTGGAATTTTGAAGGGCAATGAATCTATAAATCAGTTTGGGTAGGATTGACATCTTCATGATATTTAGTCTTCCAATCCATGGATGTGGGATGTCTTTCCATTTGTTTAGGTAATCACTGATTTCTTTTAGCATTATTTTGTAGTTTTCTGCATATAAGTCCTGTACTGCTTTGGTTAAATTGATTCCTAGATATTTGAGTCTTTTTGTTGCTATTGTAAATAGAATTTTTCCCTGATTTCCTTCTCGGATTGTTCAATACTGGTGTATAGAAACTACTGATTTTTGTGTGTTGATCTTGTATCCTGCCATTTTGCTGAACTCATTTATTAGCTCAAGTAGCTTTGTTATAGACATTTCAGAATTTTCTAACTATAGGATCATGTCATCCACAAATAGTGAGAGGTTTACTTCCTCTTTTCCTATTTGGATACCTTTTACTTATTTTTCTTGTCTAATTGCTCTAAGTAGAACTTCTAGCACAATGTTGAATAACAATATTGATAGTGGGCATCGTTCTCTGGTTCCTGATCTTAGAGGGAAGTGTTCAATCTTTTGCCTTTGAGTATGATGTTGGCTGTGGGCTTTTCATGTATGCCTTTTATCATTCTGAGGAATTTTCCTTCTATTTCTATCTTTTGAAGGTTTTTATCAAGAAAGAATGCTGGATTTTGTCAAATGCCTTTTCAAATGCTTTGTCAAATGTATCGATTGACATGATCATGTAGATTTTTTTCCCTTCAATTTTTAATGTGGTGTATTGATTGATTTTCTTATGTAGTACTACCCTTGCACACAAGGAATAATCCCACTTGGTCATGATGTATAAGTCTTTTGATACGCTGTTGGATTCTATTTGCAAGTATTTTGAATTTTTGCATCTATGTTCATTAGAGAGATTGGTTTGTAATTTTCTTTTCTTGTAGCATCTTTACTTGGCTTTGGTATTAGGGTTATGTCTTCATAAAATGCGTTGGGTAGTTTTCCCTCCTTTTCAATTTCTTGAAAGATGTTAGAGATTTGGACCCAAAGGGTATTGGTTGCGTGACATCAAGCAACAGGCAGTTAACTATCAGCATTACCTATAGTCTAAAGAATTTTAAAAAAATCTTATCTCAAGGTACAAAGTCTAAGTGTTCTATTCACTACAAAAGGTATGTGCTCATCTTTTCTTTCAGCCTTTAACAGCTTCATCCCATTTGCCGGGAACTCTTAAGTACCGCATTCCTTAGGTTGCAAGCTGGAGACAGCACGTCTCTCCTTGTGGGGCCACTGTGCCTCAGTTTCCAACAGAAAGAGTTTAAACAGGATTGGTGTTAATTCTTCTTGAAATGCTTGGTAAACTCACCTGTGAAGCCATCTGGTTCTCAACTTTTCTTTACTGGGAAATTTTTGATGACCAATTCAATCTTTTTAAATGTCATTGGATTAAGATCTTGTATTCTTGTAGCACCAGTGTAGGTTGTTTGTGCATTTCTAGGAATTTGTCCATTTCATCTGGGTTGCCTGGTTTTTTGGCATACAGTTTCTCATAATATCTTCTTATGACCCTTGTTATTTCTGTCAGATCAGTTGTAACTTTGCCCCTTTCATTTTTGATTCCATTTATTTGCATCTTCTCTCTCTTTTTCTTTGTTAGTCTAGACAAAGGTATGCCAATTTTGTCAGTCTTCTCAGAGAAGCAGCTTTTGGTTTTGTTGATTTTCTCTATTGTTTTTTCATTCTCAATTTCATTTATTTCTGCTCTAATCTTTATTTCTTCTTTCCTTCTGCTTGCTTTGAGAATGGTGTGCTGTTTTTTTCTAGTTTCTCCAGTTGTTCAGTTAGATCTTTGGTTTTAGCTCTTTTTTTTTTTCTTTTAACATAGGCATTTAGGGCTATAAATTTCTCTGTCAGGACTGCCCCAGCTGTATCCCATAAGTTTTGATAAGTTGTGTTCTTGTTTTCATTTGTCTCAATATATTTACTGATTTCACTTACAGTTTCTTCTTTGATGGACTGATGACTTATGATTGTGTTGTTCAGCCTCCACACATTTGTGAATTTACCTCTTTTCTGTCTATTATTGATTTCCACCTTCATTTCATTATAATCTGAGAAGGTGCTTTATATAATTTCAATCTTTTTATATATTTTTGAGACCTGCATTGTAACCTAATATGTGTTCTATCCTCAAAAAAGATCCATGGGTGCCTGAGAAGAATGTGTAACCTGCTGAGTTTGGATGCAACATTCTGTTTATGTCTGTTAGGTCTAGTTTGTTTATCATATTGTTCAAGTTCTCTGCTTCCTTATTGATCTGTCTGTCGTTCTACCTAATGATGTGAGAGGTGTGTTAAAGTCTCCAACTATTATTGTAGAGATTTCTATTTCTCCCTTCAGTTTTGCTAGTTTGCCTCATCTATTTTGGTGCACCCTGGTTAGGTACATAGATATTTATGACTGTTATTTCTTCCTGGTGGATTTTCCCTTTTATTGATATATAATGGCCTTCTGTATCTCTCACAACTTTTTTGCAATTAAAGTCTGTTTTGTCCAATATTAGTATAGCTACCCCTGCTCATTTTTGGTTACTGTTTGTGTGGAATATCTTTTTCAGTCAGTCTGTATTCCTGGGTCTAAGGTGAGTTACTTGTAGGTAGCATATGGATGGCTCATGTTTTTTTAATCCATTCTGTCAGCCTATGTCTTTTTTTTTTTAAGGTAGTACTGGGATTGAACCCAGGACGTTGTTCATGGGAAGTATGTGCTCAGCCACTGAGCTACATCCACTCCCCAATACAGATTGTTTTTTTCATTTGTTTTGTTTTTAGGAGGTACTGGGATTAAATCTGAGACCTTGTACTTGGGAAGCAGGCACTCAACCACTTGAGCTACATCTGCTCCCTAGCCTGTGTCTTCTGATTACAGGGTTTAATCCATTCACATTCAGTGGTATTAATGTAAATGTATTGTTTGCTTTCACCATTTTATTCTTTGGTGTCACAGCTTATGAATATATGGCATATGTCTTTTTACTCTTTTGGTTATTCTTTCTGCTGTTCTTTTCTTTGGTACTTTCCTCCAAACCTTTCTCTGCTGTCTTCTTTCAGACTGTAAGGCTCCCTTCCTGCAAAAGTGGCTTCTTTTTTATGATCTCTCCTAGTTTCTGTTTGTTTGTGAATATTTTAAGCTCACTTTCATATCTGAAGGACAATTTTGCTGGATAAAAAATTCTCTACTAGCAGTTTTTCTTTTTCAGTATCCTAGTTGTATCATACAATTGTCTTCTTGCCTCCATGGTTTCTGATGAGAAATCTCTAGTAAGTCTTAATGAGTGTCCCTTGACTGTGATAGTTTGCTTCTCCCTTGCTGCTCTCAGAATTTTCTCTTTATCTTTGACATTTGACATTCTGAGTAGTATGTTTCTTGTAGTAAGTGTATTCACCTCCATTCTGATTGGGTATGCTGCACTTCTTGGACCTCTAAGTTCAGTTCTTTCATGAAAGTTGGGAAAAATTCAGCTATTATTCCCTCAAATATTCTTTCTGCCCCGTTTCCCTACTCTTCTCCTGGAACTCCCATGATATGAATGTTACCGTGTTTCATGTTATCATTTAACTCTCTTTGCCCTGGCACAATTTTTTCCATTCTTTTCTGTCTTTGTTTTCTCTCAGTTTCAACTGTTCTGTCTTCTGTATTATTTTTTCTTTCTTCTATTATTTCAAATCTGCTGTGGTATGCCTCTAATGTGTTTTTTTCCTCACCTATTGTATCTTTCATTCCCATGAGCTCTGTTACTTTTTTTTCAGGTTTTCAAATTCTTCCTTGTGTTCAATCAATGTCTTCTTGATGTCCTCTATCTCTTAACCATACTGTCTTTCAGCTCATTAATCTGATTCTGGAAATTTGTGTGCATCTTGTTGTTTAGTTGTCTCAAATCTTGTTTCTCTTCTGGGGCTTAGATATGTTCCTTTTCTTGGGCCATTTCTTCCATTTTCTTAGTATGACTTATAATTTTTTGTTGCTGTCCTGGCATCTGGTTATGATGGTGAGTTTACTCAGATGCTAAATTTCTCTCTCTTTTGTAGGATTTAGTGGTGGGAGGCTATATGTTACTGCTGTTCTTTGATCCTTGTATCAACCTGTTCTGGGTCTTTGGGATTGTCCCTGTTAGTTGTTCAAATCTGGGCCCTTGACATAGTAATGGGTTGCAGAACTGCTTCCAAGGGCCATGTAGAAGGAGGTTGTAAATGCTGGGAAATCCTCTCATATATTAATATTTTTAATTTCCTCACATGCACTTTCTTAGTCTTCCAGCAGATGGTGCTCTTTGGCAGTGCTCTCAGTTCAGTGTCTGGTTGGAGTGTGTTTGCTGCAACATAGACTGAATCAATGTGATGGAGGATACTACTTGGAGGCTTTGAGCCTTGTAATTCAAACTTTCTCAGAAACAGTTTTCCAGCCTTTGTTGGCAGCCCCCTCCCTTTCCCTGGGTAGGAAATAATTCCACTCCCTTCTTCATCCTCAACAACCAGTCCCAGTCAGTAGAGAGGGTGTCTGAGAGGGTTGGAGCTCTTTAGTCCCTTGCTGGCTCCCAGGGCAAACTATAGCACATCCCCACCCAGGCTGAAAGGGCTCATGGGGCACAGCAGACAAAATTTGTGGGTCAAAAGCTGAGCCAGCCTTAGTCAGTGTTCCTTATTCTCTCCTTTCCTGGAAGGGGGATTCCTGGGGTCCCTTTTGTTTGTAGCCACCAACCTGAGACCTGGGAATTCAAAAGCATCTATAGGGTCGGGGAGGATACTGGCATTTGCAGCTGCAGCTTTTAACTCACAGTTTTGCCATTGTGATTCTTTTCCTTTGCTCTACTGAGCAGTGTCCATCCTTCCCCTGGTGCTGTAAACCCTAGAAGGTTTTTTCCTAGGCCATTTCTGCCTGTCCTCTAGCTCTTTTTCTGTGAGATTCCCATGTCTTTCTAGTCTGCCATCTTTCCAGAAGTGATTAACGAGTCTTATCCCTCAGTGTTTTCTGATGGACTCTTTTTTTTTTTTTTTATTGACTTTGTAATAATATTACTTTAAAAATATATATGTGAGGTCCCATTCAACCCCACCCCCGCACCCCACCTCTCCCCCCCCCCCCCCAGCAACACTCCCTCCCATCATCATGACACATCCATTGGATTTGGTAAGTACATCTTTGGGCACCTCTGCACCTCATAGTCAATGGTCCACATCATGGCCCATACTCTCCCCCATTCCATCCAGTGGGCCCTGTGAGGATATACAATGTCCGGTGATTGCCTCTGAAGCACCATCCAGGGCAGCTCCATGTCCCAAAGATGCCTCCACCTCTCATCTCTTCCTGCCTTTCCCCATACCCATCGTCCACCATGTCCACTTTTCCCAATCCAATGCCACCTCTTCTATGTGGACATTGGATTGGTTGTGTCCATTGCACCTCTATGTCAAGAGGAGACTCAGATTCCACATGGATGCTGGATGCAATCCTCCCACTTTCAGTTGTAATCACTCTAGGCTCCATGGTGTGGTGGTTGTCCTTCTTCAACTCCATCTTAGCTGAGTGTGGTAAGTCCAATAAAACAGATTGTAGGTGCTGGAGTCTGTTGAGGCTCAGGACCTGGCTATCACATTGTCAGTCCAGAGATTCAAATCCCCTAAATATATCTTAAACCCCAACATTAACTGCACCTCCAGCACATTAGCATGAAAGTCTTATGAAGGGAGATCCCATCTGAGTCCAGATTCATCACACATAAACACCATTTCCAAAGAGGGGCCATCTGACCTGGTAGTTAACCCCATCGGCCATGACCATAACTCCCATGGTTCTCTTTAGCCCTCAAAGGAACCAATATCTGGGGGTTGTATCTGCTTTATCTGTCTCTCTGACTCTGCTCAGTTGTGCATAAGGGCAATCCTTCTGCCAGCCTCCAGACTCTTTTTTAGAAACTCGTAGCCATATAAACTCATTTCTCCTTTCCATTTCCCCCTTACTTTAGGTCAAACAGCTGATAAGCCTAAAATAAGAACAAGGCCTAGAGCAACATTGTGCCTGGGAATTTCCTCCTGTCAGCCTTCATGTTACTCAAATGTGGCCAGTCTCGAAGCCAAACTCAGCATGTAAATGCAATGCCTTCCCCCCAGCATGGGACATGACACCCGGGGATGAGCCTCCCTGGCACCGAGGGACCACTATCAACTACCAACTGGTGATGCAACTGGAAAATGACCTTATACGGAAGGTTCAATGCGGATCAGCAGAATATCCCTGTCTACATAAAATAACATGACTTTAAAATGCTGATGGACTCTTTAGAGAGTTCTTAGTCATCAGGATCATCCTTGCAAAAAAGGCAAACAAGCGAATGAGCAACAATGATTCTCCATACTGTACTATGTGCTTCATATTATATGTGCAATTTAATTCTTAGAACCCTATGAAACTAGATATAATGATCCCAATTTTTCAGTTCAGGAAATTGAGTGAAATTAAATACCTTGTGAAAAGCACAGCTGAGATTTTTTTAAAAAAATATTTTGAAATAATTTCAAATTTACATGATGATTATAAAAAATAATACAAACCTCATACAGAGAATTCCAAAGTACTTATCTACCCCTACCCAGATACCAGATCCATTAACTTTTCAACATTTCATATGTCCCAATAATGTGCTTTTGGGCATCTTCTCCTCTATGTCCAATCCCAGATCATGTATTGCCATTAGTTGTTATTATTTCTCTAATATCTCTCTTTTTAAGTTGTAGAAACATGTAAATCAATATGAACTTTCCCATCTCAACCACTCCCAAGCATCCAATTCAGTGGGATTAATCACACTCACAATATTGTTCTATTCTCACCTCCATCCATTCCCATAACTTTCTCATCACCCCAAAGAGAAATCATACACCCATTATGCATTCACTTCTCTCCCACTTCCCCTGCCCTGGTAACCTGTACTCTATTTTCTGCCTGTATGAATCACATATTCTAATTATTCCATACAGTGGATTTACACAATGTCTGTCTGATTTATTTCACTCATCATTATGTTTTCAAGTTTTATTCATATTATTGCATGTATTAGAATTCATTCCTTTTTGGGCTGAAAATTTTTCCATTATACATTTATACTATATTTTGTTTGTCCAGTTATCTACAAATGGACCTTTGGGTGACTTCCACCTTCTGGCTATTGTGAATAATGCTGCTATGAATATGGGTATACAGATACGTCTCCATGTCCCGGCTTTCAATGAAATTGCATATACACCTTGACATGAAATTTTCAGGTCATATGGTAGTTCTATATTTAACTTTTTGAAGAACTACAAAACTATTTTCCACAATGGCTTCACCATTTTACACTCCCACCAACAATATACTAAGGTTCCTATTTCTCTGCATCTGGTCTGTACTTATTGTTGTCTGTTTTTAAAATTATGCTATTCTAATGGGTTTGAGGTGGTATCTTATTGTGGTTTTGATTTTAATTTACCTAATGGCTAATGATACTGTGCATCTTTTCCTGGCCTTACTGGCCATTTGTATAACTTCCTTTTGCTCTTCCTTGTTGATGGTTTCTAGTTCTTTATCCTCCTCCTTTGCCCAGGCCATTAGTTCCTGTTTCTCTGTATGTTTCATAAGTTTTATCAAAACTGGCCATTTTGATATTTTAATGTTATCTCTGAACTTTAGACTCTGAAGTTCCTTAAACTTGTATCCAGATAGTGTTATGTCAGAGATTGCCTGAATGCCTAGAACTAGCAAAAACAAAAGGGGAGGGGAGAAGGATAAGGTTTTTATGTTCACAAATTCCTTAAAGTGAGTGAGTTAAATGCAGATTTATTGTTATAAATAATGTTGCCTGGTCATTTCTATATTGTACGCAATTGTGCAAAGATAAAACAGGGAAGCGCCTCTAAGCTGTTGCTTGCCTCAATCAAGAATTTTTTTGTTCCCCAAAGTATTGAAAAGTAATGTGCGTTACTAACCAAAACGCAGGTTATTGACAGCAGAAAAATAATTAGGGAGGGATGTAATATTGAGAAAAAAGTGTTCTTTTCTTATAAAATTTTGATTTTGATTTTATGTGTTATACTCTTTTATATCTTTTTATCTGTTTTGTTTAAGAATCCATTCCAGGCTATTTATTTTGGCTAGGCTACAGGTAACATGGCTACTGGAACCTGATGATTGCCTTTTGGATAAGTGTGATTTTACTATAAATATGTGTCTATAGACACATAATTGGTGATGGCCTACAGAGGATTTGCTTTCTTCCAGAGATTTTTCTTTGACAGTCTCTATATCCAGTCCTGTCTCTTCCTAGTTTTTATTCCATTGATGGTGATTTGCAGTTTCTCCCAGAATTCTTTTCCCAGAATCTACAAGTTGTGCTCTTTTTTTGAGAAATGGAATGGGTCAGTGAGGAAATAGGACTGTCATTATGAGGGAAAAGAGACAGAACCACCCTAGATAAATTGCAGATGTTCCCTTGAGTCATCTTCTAACTTTTTACTTTATTCTGTTCTTCTTTTGGTATCTTCCCATCTTCTTTCTGGTATGCCCCATCTTATTGGGGTTCTTCATCTATGGTAATGGTTCTCAAACTTTAGTGTGCATCCAAATTACCTGGAGGGCTTGTTACAATACAGTTTACAAAGCCTGTCCCCCTGAGGTTTGTAATTTAGTCTGGGGTGGATTTCAAGAATTTACATTTCAGTCAAATTTCCAGGTGAAGCTGATGCTGCTGAGAACCACCGGTCTAAGGATTGTGTTTGATTCATCCTAATATTTCATTCATTCATTCATTCATTCATTCATTCATTCATTCATTTGCATTTAGTGAGCCATTACTGAACCAGGCATAGCCTTAGACATTGCATACCACCCACAGAACTCAGCTCTAGTAACTGTCATTTAGATATTTAATAAATGTTCAACAATTGCACAATTCACATTTTTCCAAGTCTGAACAGCCTATGGGTAAAAAGGACCCTTTAGTGAGAACGGCTCAAATTGTACTGACTCTTGCCTTTTTCTGCATAAAGCAAGATCTCCGGTTCCTCTCAAAGAAACACCCAATTATGTCTCAGGGATGCCAGAGTTTGTAGCTCACGTGATTATAACCCAACCAAATAACTCTAGTCACCACACACCAGCATCACTCATGGTTTTCAGCCTTTGCAGCTATGTGAAGGTCACTCACTACTATGCCTGCTTCTACCAATACCTTCTATGGGAATCACGAGGGCTACCCCCGGGGTGCTGCCCTCCAGTGTTCTCAGTGTTGCCAACACTGGGAAGTGTCTAAGCAGTGGTGGGGAGAATGGGGTTTTCCTTGTCCCTGCATCATGTTTCCTCATCTGGAAACTGAGTTGTGCTGCAGGTGCCTCAGTATTTCACAAAATGCATATGAAAAAATATCTCCATCAGTGTCTGTCTATAGTTCTTTCTGGGACTTAAATCTCTAGAAGGTGGGAGTGGATTCATGGGCAGAATTTGTGATATTCATACAGTCTGTCTTTTACAATTGAGTTTTTCTATTCATTCATAAAACACGTATTTGTAATTACCCACCCTAACAATTTATCAGGTATGCCACTCATGTCTGAATCATAGTGAGGGACACAAGTTAGTCTCAAAATAATCAGATACAAAAGAATAAAGGGCCTTAACTTCTCTCTACTTTCTCCTCTGGCCCTTTATTTATTTTTTATAAAGATTTATTTATTTATTTGTCCCCCCCCAACACACCCTGTAGTCTGTTCTCTGTGTCCATTCACTGTGTGTTCTTCTGTGTCTGCTTGTATTCTCATCAGGTGGCACTGGGGATGTGTGTCTTTTTTTGTTGTGTCATCTTGCTGCGTCAGTTCTCTGTGTATGTGGCACCACTCCTGGGTGGGCTGCGGTTTTGCGGGGCGGCTCTCTTGCGCTGGGGCCACTCCTTGCATGGGGGGGCACCCTTACATGGGGGCTCCCCTGCATGGGCCAGCACTCCTTGTGTGCAGCAGCACTGTGCATGGGCCAGCTCAGCACAGGAGCCATGAGGCCCTGGGTATCGAACCCTTGGACCTCCTGTATGGTAGGCAGATGCTCTATCTGTTGAGCCAAATCTCTTCCCGCTTCTCCTGCCTTTTAAAGGTATTTATTTATAATCCCAAATCATTTCTAATATGACATGTTTAATATATGGTAGCCATGGAGTTTTCATGCCTTTAATTGTTCTTGTTTATTTTGGGGTATGTGTGTGTGTGCTTAGCATATGTGAGATGAAGTAATTTGTAATTCTATACTAGTTTTCTGCAAGGAACCCAAGGATCAAGACTGTTTTATCCATTCTACACCTCTACAAAGCAGAAAATGCCTGCTGCATGGGTGGTGCTAGCCTAAGCCAAGAATGACCTGGCCTGGTGTGTCTCTCCTGGCTGCTCCTGTGTTTGTGGCCCGGGACTTGTGTGGGGGGAGTCTCAGAGTATTGAGGTCTTCAGCCCCCACTTCTGAAATCAAGAGGCTTAGTTGTCTAGATTGGCCAAAGGGTTTTATGAGGAACTCAGGGAGGCCCCCTATTTACCTAAATCTTCTCTTACTCCATAATGATGCTAAGCATTATGAGGTTTCAGAACTATACAAAAAATGCTAGTTATTCTAACATTCATAAATTATCTAATTATCAAGCAGTGAAATAACAACCATATTCATGTTTATCATGTCAATTATGTGTCAAAATGGCTGTCATACATTTTATCGGTTTACTTTATTAGGCTTTGTTCATGTGAACTTTGTTCCATTTCTGCTCATGTGTTAGAACCATCCTAACACAAACCCAACTGTCTCAGTTTGCCTAAACTACTGTCACAAATACCACACCTGGCTTTGGCTTAGACAACGGGAATTTATTAGGTCACAGTTTTGAGGGGAAAAGTCTAAAATCACAATATTGGCCAGGCCTGCTTCCTCTAAAGGCCATAGCTCTGGTGCTGGTCACAGGCAATCTCTGGGTTCCATGGCTTTCCTGTCACGTGGCAATGCCCTCTCCTTCCTCTTCTGGGTTCCTGCCTTCTCTTCACAAGGCCTACTGGATCCAGACCAAGACCTACCCTCCCTCAGCTGGGCCACCCTTACCTAAAATAATATCTGCAAGAGATCCTTTTTACAAAGGGTTCACAGCCTTAGGAATGTGAACTAAGATTATGTGTTTTTCTGGGGTACAAAATTCAATTTACCAACTTTAAATAAATAAACAGAATGGCCATTCCTAAGGAAAATGAGGGTAAATGAATTATTTCAGAAGATTTCCTGACTGGGAAAAGGCAGGGAGGCTGCATGTCACTCTTACCCAGATATAATAGTAGAGAGAGAGGAGAACACACCATATAAAGGAATGCCTGGAATTTTATCTCCTAGAAACATAGTTATTTGGTGAGATTAAGGTGTGGCACTCAGTATCACTTAATAGATGTCTCTTTATAAAACTAGGTGTGAGGAGACAGTGGGTCTTCTCTTATAAAGCTAACTGTGAGGAGGAAAAAGAGTGCTTCTCTTGCTGCAAGTAGGTGGCCCGGTATAGGACAACAGAAAACATGTCCTGAAGAGTGAGCCAACTGTTGATAAAAGTGCACGTATTTCTATATACTGTAATATTATAATAAACACATACAGTTTTAAAGATGGATACAGTATAGAGCACTATTTAAACAACTATAAACTCCTTGGTAGTAATTATACCTTTATGGAAAAATTTCAAATATTATCAGGCTTAGCATTTTTTAGTGGCAAGACAGGGTGGCCTGTTGCTGTCCAGATCTGGTGTTAGACTGGACAGCAATAATATCAGAAAATTCCACATGCCAAGCGGGATAGAGGTTACACACAGCAACCTCAGCTAAAGGCAGCACCATAGTTCTAGATGGGCTAGGGTGACTGGAGGTCAAGAGGCGGTGAGCAAGGCTGGCTCCCAGTGGAGTTGTCTGGTCAGCACAGAGCCAGGAACAAAGTATCCTTCTGTAGGAATGTAACCCAGGTAAGGAGCATGGGCCAGCAGCAGCAGGAAGAGCTTACTACTTAGCTTTTCAGTGAATGGAGTCCTCACTCATTCCTCTTCACTTTGAGAGTCAGGATGACTTCTGGGAGGTAGGCGAGCTTGGACACACAGGGCAGCACCTGGTGCACCTGACTGGAGTGGGGAACAGAGTGCCGAGGGGTAAGCCCCTTAGAGCCTGACTGTCTAATCTCCTTCAGTCTCCCAGGCTGACGGAGAAATAACCTTTACCACAAATGAATTTTACAAGTGAAAGCCTTGAAGGATTTACAGATTATTTCACTCCCAGTGAAACCTAGTTGTTATCACTTGACCAACAAAAAGGTTTTTTTTTTGTCTTTATTTATTTTTTTAATGTTACATTAAAAAAATATGAGGTTCCCATATACCCCCCACTCCCCTTACCCCACTCCTCCCCCCATAACAACAACCTCCTCCATCATCATGAGACATTCATTGCATTTGGTGAATACATCTCTGAGCACCGCTGTACCTCATGGTCAATGGTCCCCATCATAGCCCACACTCTCCCACGTTCCATCCAGTGGGCCATGGGAGGACATGCAGTGTCCGGTAACTGTCCCTGCAGCACCACCCAGGACAACTCCAAGTCCCGAAAATGCCCCCACATCACATCTCTTCCTCCCACTCCCTACCCCCAGTAGCCACCATGCCACTTTCTCCACACTAATGCCACATTTTCTTCGATTACTAATCACAATAGTTCATGAATAAAATATCAGTAAGTCCACTCTAATCCATACTCTATTCCTCCAGCCTGTAGACCTTAGAATGATTGTGTCCACTCCACATCTATATCAAGAGGGGGCTTAGATATTAATTTGCTTGTGAAACTAGCCATTTAATTCTTAGAACAGAGAAGTACAACTCTATACATTAGAAAATTTAAAACTATAGGTTCCTGGGCTCCACCCCAGACTGATTAAATTGGAATCTCTGGGGGAATAGATAAAGCCTAGACATCCATATGTTTTATTTTAAATTTTCAGTGATTTTATTGTTCCTTAATTTTTAAATTTAATTTTAAAATGACTAAAGTAATAGGAACTCTTCATTGTAGATAAAAAATATAAAACAATAGTCTCACACTCCTTTTTTATATAGATGGATAGCTTATACAAGGTATAAAGAATATAAAAGCAGCCCCTCTTTACCCACTATCTCTTTAAATTTTATTGAATGAAAAGAGATTCATGGAAAAGTATGCAAATTATAAATACACAGTCAACGAATTATCTCCAAATGACCCCATCCAGGCATAGAAATAGATCATTACCAGGATCCCCAATCCCTGCCCAAGCTTTTTCTCCATTAATTTCTCCACAAAAGTATAAAAAGAACCCCAGATAATTCTAATGGGCCATACCATTGTTTCCCTCATAGGCTTTTTTTTTTTTTTTTAATCAAAAGACAATACTTTAGCCATGAGGATTATTAATCTCTTTGATTTAATAATATGTAGTAATAACTAGCATTTTGAGTGTTATTTGTGTTTTACAGCATGGCATCAAAATTTCAAGCCATTACTCCTTCTATGGCAAGGAAATTGGCTTTATTTTTCTAACAGTAAATTAAACTTCTCTTGAGCTTCCCTAGCAGCTGATGGCAGAAAATAGATTCTTTCTATTCAGCTTCAACAGAAACCATGAGGCAATCAAACCAGTTCCCATATTCTAAGCTGAGGTGTGGGTCCACCACGCAGGGGGAAGACAGGCTGCTTTCCTGAGCCTGAGGCTGCTGGGGCAGAGGACGGTGACTGTCTCGGTTGGACAACACGTGGGCTTACGCAGAGACCCAAGTGAGACTGCTGGTTATCTTAAGTGTTGCACAAGAGAACAGCGTGAAGGAAGAGATAACCTCCACAGACTGCGGGCTCTCAGATTCCAAGGGACTGAAGAGACGTGGGCAGCCAGGCAGACAGAGGCTTTGGTAGTGGTGCCCTGGAAGTGGCAACAAAATGTCCTTGAGAGGGTCAGCTTTGCATACCTGCCAAACCTAAAGAGTTTATAATCCTAATCCACAACGATAACAGAGTAATACAAAGTTTTCTGCTACTACTATTTCCTCCCCTCCACCACCCTTCAACCCTGGAATAGCCAGAACGAAGCTCAAAGTGCAGATGCGTGAACACACACCACACAACTACAATAGAAATTGTAGGTAGGAAAAAAGAAGCCCAGATACCCACCTCCTACCCTTTTTAGTTGGATTTTACTACACTTTTTGAAAGGCAGCTGGTTTCTGGAGAGGGGAAATGCTTTAATTCGAAAAGAAATTTGAAAAATTTGACTATTACATAGAATCAAACGTTTTATTTAGTGTGTATGTGTGTGATTACTGGAGAACTTTTAAAAAATCTGAGTATGACTAGAAAAGTCACAGGGCCTGCCTGAGTTTTCATCCACGGGAGTAGAAAAGAACTACTAGGTTACAGAGATTTCAATGGGTGGGAATGGAAGGGTGGGGATTAAAATTGTTTTCTGTCCCGGAGGAGCTGCCTGGTTGGAGAGAGGCCTCTGAGAAGTTCAGTAAGGGGCCAAGGGGGCAAAAACCCATTGCCTAATGTTTCCAGTTACCATCTGTCACCATTATCTCATTTAATCTATGGAGTAAGTGCTGTTATTTTTCCTCTCTAAGCGATGGGGAAACTGAGGCTTAGAAAGGTAAGATGACTTGTCACAGGGGCCTGCAGCTTGAAAGTGAAGGAAGAGAACTCAAAGCAGGGAGGGTTTTCTCCCTCTGGAGTGGTTTTCCAAACAGCATGCATTTTAGCCTCCACTCATCACCTCTATGGCAATAAGAGAAGGCAATGTATTAGTTTTTCTTTTTTTTCAATAAAAAGAAATTGAGGGTGTGTGTAAGGGTCTACCAAATTTGCTTACTCACACAAGTCATTTACTTCCTTAGCATTTCTCCACTGAAATGCTTTTTTAAACAACTAGAGAAAGCTTCTGCATATTTTAATCCGGTCCCTGCCAAAAACTTGCTTTTAATTTTTAAAGAGACAGGTCAGGTTATCTTCTGGACATATATATAAGATGGTTGTAAAAACAGAGATCTGCCATAATTTCCTTTCAGTAAGTAACATTTCTTACCATAGAAAATGATTTCTGTGCTTATGCTTTACAAGTTTTGGAGCAAAAGAAAATTGCTTTCCTGCCCGAATTCTCACAAAGTTAGCCAAAACCTACAGGTGCACTTCTATGTTGGAATTTCTCCATCTCCTCCTTCCATTTGGCAGAACTTTTAAAGAGAAAGAAAAGTTTGAGTTTATTTTTGGCATTTTATCACTTGGAAGTTAACACTTTCCTTCTATCTGTGTTCCAATTCCCCTTTTATTGCATTGTAAAATACAGTATTTTTGGGATTATACTGCATGCTTTCTTTGATCTCTTACCCAACCACCAGTATCACAAGCTTTTTCCCAGTGGGGAAGAAAAATTGCCCTATTACCTACTTGCCTTCTGATTCTATTTGCCACAGAATCAACTAGAAAAGGTTTAGTGAGACCTGGAGGTCCCAAGACTCTGCCTTTGTGCCAGAACTTGCAACTACCTAATCCAATCACTAACCTGTTTTTTAAAAAACTCCAATCAGAGAGAACCCATGACTTCTTTTTGTGACCTGTTGCACTGTGTAACTGCACACTATAAATGTCTTTCTCTATCTATGTGCACTCTTATCTCATTGTTCTATTTTTTCTTTATTTGCGTTAACCCTTTCTTACCTTGTTGAGAACATCTAGCCTTTCTTCTCTTCTCAGATTTGGTGGGAGACAAATATTTCTCTGTAAATGGCCCAAGATGGTAAGGTGAGTAGTGGATTCTGGAAACCCTGGCACTGTAATCCTGGACCAGGGAAGGGCAGAGGCGTGACAGCCCTTCTCATTTTACAAGGTATTCAGCAGCGATTGCTCCACTAAGCTAAACAAGCACTCTCAGTCTTTTTAATTCTGAGACTGACATTTTTGAGTCTATTTACAAACTGGACACTAGAGGGCTCCCAGGGGTTAAAAATAAGTGGAAAGTTACTTGAATTAAATACTGATTGTGTTCGGCATTTGTTTTCTCAGAATTTAAAATTGAGGTTTATTAAACTGTTTTTTTTTTAACTTATAACATTTTAAAACGGAGCTCTCAGTAGCCAGTTCACAAGCAACCAACTGCTTTGCAATTACTAGCTTTCAAGGGAGATTTTAAAGCTGAACTGAAATATTTGAGATGTGGAACACTCTTGACCATGAAATATGTTCTACTTACATGCCTCAGCCTTTAAAAGTTCTTTGCATTAGAGTCAGAGACTACATTCCTCTTGGAGTCAAGCACGGGGCCAGCTGTGTAAGTAAGCTTGCTTCTGAGTTCCTAACTCTTCCTTCTTTTTTTAATAATGTGGAAAAAAATGAGCTAGAGATCTGTTTATTTTCTTTCAGTTGACTTTGGTGGAAAGAAAAGGAATAGCAAGCAGTCCATTTTGGGCGTCATGTGCATGTGTGTGTGAATAAATGTTACTGTTTCCAAGATACGTGGGCATTTATGACTTCATATTATACTACCTCTTTTAAAGTTAGAGAATGGAATGTATTGTGAAGAAAAATTTGTACCATTTGAATAAGAGAATATGTTTTTAAATGTGAATGTTAATACTTGGTGCTTCTGTCCAATTAATTAAAACTAACTGACTTTAAAAATAATTATGGGGTACATAGCAATAGATTTTTAAAAAACCATCTATTACTTGTCTTAAGTTATCTCTGAATTTCAAAAATGAAAAGCCTGGGTTTGTCAAATTTTAATGTTTTTCCTTCTGAACCAGAAGGTTCCAGCTGCAAGTTATAAAATATTCTTGGATTTTGGGGCTTGTTTTCACTACATTAGAACTAGATGTTAAATCTATACATCTATCTTATTTTCCACTTTTGAAACTTGATTTAAAAAACATTTAGTGGGAGGAAATGAAAGGAAAGGGTTACTCTTTTTCTTTACTCTCGCAGAGGAACTGAGGTGATTTGAGACTGTGACTCAGTTAACTCTGTTTCCATTTATTCCCAGATACAAGCCACACTTCTCCTTGGGGAGACGGATACAAATTTAAAAGGTTTGTGGAGGCGAGTGTCAGAAACATTCCCAACTCCATTATCAACCCTTTACATTTACTGCTGCCCACTGGAGACCATTTAGACACAGAAGTGGACGCGACAGGCGAATTCAGGAAATCATGTATCATGTCAGCAGGAGACAACTGCAGACTTTAAACTCTGTTCAACATGTCTATGCACCGGAGAAATGACCTGCCCAGACAAGCCAGGACAACTCATAAACTGGTTCATCTGCTCCTTGTGCGTCCAGCGGGTGCGTAAACTTTGGAGCAGCCGGCGTCCACGCACACGGAGGAACCTACTGCTGGGCACCGCCTGTGCCATCTACCTGGGCTTCCTTGTGAGCCAGGTAGGGCGCGCCTCTCCGCAGCACGCACAGGCACCAGAAAAGAGGTGGCACCAGAGGGGCGACCCCACCGAAGTATCTTTCCTGGAGATACCCTTGGATGGTACCTTGCCCCCTCCCAAGTCCCAGGGCAATGGGACCCTGCAGCCCAATGTGGTGTACATTACTCTACGCTCCAAGCGCAGCAAGCCCGCCAATATTCGTGGCACCGTGAAGCCGAAGCGCAGGAAGAAATACGCAGTGGTATCTCGAGCCTCAGGACCCGAGGCTTTGGCCGGACCATCCCTTCAGCCACAGAAGGCTGCAGGGGCAGCAGATGCTAAAGCGCCTGGGTATGTCCATGGAGGAGACCTGGCCAAATTTGGGGAGCGACCCTGGAAGCTAGTGCGGGGTCCCGGGGTGCTACCCGGGAGAACTGACTTCCAGCTACTCAACCACAGGGAGAGCAACATAAGGATCTACAGCGAGAGCGCCCCCTCGTGGCTGAGCAAAGAAGACATCCGTAGAATGCGCCTGTTGGCTGACAGCGCAGTGGCAGGTCTGCAGCCGGTGTCCTCTAGGAGCGGTGCGCTCTTGCTGGTGCTGGAGGGGAGCGCCGCTGGCACTGCGCCCCGCTGCGGCCCTAGCCCCTGTGGGCTGCTCAAACAACCCTTGGACATGAGTGAGGTGTTTGCTTTCCACCTGGACAGGATCTTGGGGCTCAACAGGACCCTGCCTTCTGTAAGCAGGAAATCAGAGTTCATCCAAGGTAACAGATTCACACACTTTGTTCTTTGAAGCTGTGGGGGGTTCGGGTTGATTTTCTCTTTTCCTCACTCTTTTTTTCTAAATGACTTTCTCCACCCACATTTCACAATTGGAGAGCAGCAGCAGCAGCATGTCTTCCCGTAAGCTTGTCGTCATTATTTTCCCAGCTTTGGGAGGATGAGGGTTCCAGAGAAAGGCTGTACTCCCCACGCAAGAGGAAACCCACACTCTGCAATCTTTGCTACCCCTTTCCCTTAGTACTCTTCCCGGTGGCTTATTTTTTTTTTTATTTTTTATTTTTTGTCATTTATATTCTTTATTTTATAGTTTTAAATTTTTATTTTTTATTTATTTATTTATTTTTTAAAAAATATTTATTTATTTATTTTTTTAAATTACATTAAAAAAAATATATGAGGTCCCATTCAACCCCACCGCCCCCGCCCCCCACTCCCCCCACAGCAACACTCTCTCCCATCATCGTGATACATCCATTGCACCTGGTAAGTTCATCTCTGAGCATCACTGCACCCCGTAGTCAATGGTCCACATCATAGCCCAGACTCTCTCACGTTCCATCCAGTGGGCCCTGGGGGGATCTACAGTGTCCCGTAATTGCCCGGTGGCTTATTAAACCTAATTAAAGCCAATGGCAATTTACATGATGAAGACAGGAAGCTGGGATGCAAAGAACTTGCTGTCAGGCATATCGTGAGCTAGCTTGCTAAGGGAGAAAATAGAATTTCTTCTTTGGAGGTTTTTAAAAGTGATGGGGAAGTAGAGTATGTTTGTTCAATAAATGAAATCTTTTTGAGATGCCCAGAGCCAGATCATGTTAGATGTGATTCTATCTTTTGACTTTACAATGAGTTTAAACCCTTTATTTTATAAGTAAAGAAAATAAGGGAAAAATAGATGATTTGTTCAGTATGTATACTAAATAGCCATGTAGTTTATTCAAGCTCATAACAGTAATTTATTGAGTCTGATTTCCAAGATTTTCTCCTCCTTATGACAAAATGTTTTGGCAGATTCTACCGTATGAAACCATTTGCAGTTGTAGGCAAAAGGACTGGGCTGGGCTAGGGCTATACCCATGCCACGTAAAGAATATCTTCTGAATCTTAAGGCTATTCCAGAATTTGAATGCAAAATAGGGTGGGTTAGGACTTTTAAAAAAAAAGATTTACATATTTATCCCCCCTTCCCATTGTTTTGTGCTCACTGTCTACTCTCTATCTATTCATTGTGTGCTCTCTCTGTCTCCTTGTCTTTGTTTAAGAGGCACCAGGAACCCAACTTGGGACCTCCCATGTTGGAGAGAGGTGCCCAATAGCTTTAGCCACATCCGCTGCCTGCTTGTTGTATCACTCATTGTGTCTTCTTGTTGTGTCATCTCATTGTGTTAGCTTGCTGTCTTGCTAGTCTTCTTTAGGAGGCATGGGGGACTGAACCGGGACCTCCCATGTGGTAGGCAGGTACCCAATTGCTTGAGCCACATCTGCTCCCAGAGCTTTTTATTTTTAAGATTTTTTATTCCCACCCCTGCTTGCCACTTGTGCTCACTGTCTGCTCTTTGTGTCCATTTGCTGCATATTCTTCTGTGTCTGCTTGTCTTCCCTTCTTGTCTTCTCTTTAGGAGGCACTGGGAACTGATCATGGGAACTTCCGATGTGAGAGAGAGGTACTTAATCACTTGAGCTATCTCAGCTTCCTGGTTTGTTGTGACTCTCATTGTCTTTCCTCTGTGTCTCTTTTTTGTTGAGTCATCTTGCTGAGTCAATGCTCCACACGGGCCAGCTCTCCACATCGGCCAGCTCTCCTTCAGCAGGAGGCCCCAGGAACTGAACTGGGGACCTCCCATGTGATAGATGGGAGCTCAACCACTTGAGCCACATCCACTTCCCAGAGCTTATTTTTGAATGTAGAATGGCCCCAGAAGTTACCACTATGAATCCAAGCTGACCTAAGAATGTAAGAGGATAAGTTCATTGGAACTCCCTTTCTCCCTGATTTCACAAAGTTTAGAATTTCAGTGATGTTCCCTTGGGGTCTGGAATGGAACAGATTAAAACCCTTGGAAGTTAATGAGAACCAAACTGAATTTCCAATGACTTTAGGATTATAATTTAGTTTTAGAATGGCTATTCCTTGAAGTACCAGTGATTGCCTTAGAAAGATCGGGCGTTTTCCTTATACTGATTCATGTCTAGGTGCCCCAGATCCAGAGGTATATTTACATGTCTCAAGTTCACAAAGTAGTCCACTATGACTATATTGAGGTAAAGAAGTCTCTTAAACATTCAATCTAATGTTGATAAAAGTTAAATTTTTTTTTTGAGTACTCACTATTGGCTAAGCACTATACTAATTGGCTCATACAAAGTTCACATATAAATTGATACATGGTTCTCACAACAATGCTATGAGGTAGGTTCTTTTTTTTTTTATTTAGTAGATGGGAAGATTGAAGCTTATTCAGGCAAAGTAGTTGTCCCCAACTTCCACAGCTAGTAAAGCTGTATTTTCAACTCAGTTTTGAATGCTGGCGTAGCTAATTTCAGAACATAAGCTCTTAAACACTGCACTTGGGTGACTATAACTTATCATCCAAACTGGAGCACATTGATAGGTATTGGAACCACGGGCATATACCAAGGCTGTCTTGAGCACAGAGGGACATAGGATCATGCTCATTATGTTATGCTGCCATTGATTTTTTTTTTTTTTTTTGAGGTACCAGGGTGGGGATTGAACCAAGGACCTCATATGGGGGAAGCTGGCACTCAACTGCTGAGCCACATTGGCTCCCCTGAGTTGGTATTTTCTTTGTTTGCTTGCTGTTGTTTTTTATTTTTTATTTTTGTTTTGTTTTTAGGAGGCACCGGGAACCAAACCCGGGACCTCCCATGTGGGAAGTAGGCACTCAACTGCTTGAGACACATCCTCTCCCCACCATTCATTTTCATGTTATAAAGTCCAGAGAAGAGAAGGTGAGCTCTTGAATATACCTTGAAGCATGGTACTCTTATATGCCTTTTGAGCTTCCCTTAGGTGCTCTCAGATGGATATTGGGAGAATGCAGCAGTGGTGAGGAGCTTGGGTTCTGAAGCTACACTGCCTGGGTTTTTATTTACCAACCATGGGACCTGGAAATATTACAGTATCTCTCTAGGGTTCAGTTTCCTCACCTGTAAAATCACAATAATACCTACATTATGAGATTATTGTTAGTTAATACATGGAAAACACATAGATACAGTGCTTCCACAAAGTAAACCACCATTAAGACATTAAGACATGAGGTACCATGTTCATTGAATTACTCAAATAAAAGTTTCAGTGTCTGCATTTAGAACTATGGAATGGGAGCCCTAGAAGGAATCCTATGAAAAATTGGGTACAACTTCCTTTTACACATGAGGTATCCTTGGTCCAATAACATAAACTCCAAACAGCACATATTATTTTTTCATATTGCAGGACTAGGATTAAAATCCAGGTCCCTTGATTATGAAGTTAAACTTTTTGATATCAAGATCCCTTTGCCATCAAGTACGTAAATAGACCAGTTCTAGTCATGGTAGGAGATACAGAGAGAGCCTTAGAGATCTCTCTCCATTCACTTCTAGTCTTTTTCTGACCTGTGTCTTTCTTTCTCTGATTTCCGAAGAACTGTATTCTCCTTCTAGTCCCCTCCTATTCTTCTCTTATTCAAACTTAGCCTTATTTGTGTCTCCCTGCCTACCCAAGGAAATGGTAGGTCTTATCAGGTTACCCAGTACCTATTTCCACCTCATTCTAGACCTCTATTTATAATTACTTGTTTAATCATCTGCTCCTTCCCCAAATTTTCTGAATCTGTGAGGGAAGGAATGTTGACTGTCTTGTTTATCATTGCTTTCCTGGATCCTAACTCAGAGTCTGGCACACAGTAAGTGCTAAATAAATATTTTTGGATGAGTGAGGGAGTGAATTTTTGTCCTGCTCCACTGACTCCAAATAGGAAGTTTGTATTTGTGTCCAGTTTCCAATACTCATTTTTAGTCTATATCCAACCTAGTTCTTATAAGAACTTATTGTAGAGGTAATGAAAATTGTTCTTATACATTCTTATGCATATGATAAAATTTTCAGGCCTTATTCTTGTGAGGGCCTTCAATGTGGCCTGTTGGCATCATACTATAGTGTAACTGGATTATGGGTATTCTGCAGAAGGAACAATAGGGTTTAATGTATCCACTTCTCTGATGATCTTGCTTGATCTATGAGTAGAGTTTTTAATATCTGGAAAAGTAATATGCCCTAAATATTATTTCTTTTCTCTGACTTCTGATTAATGTTTGTGAAAATAAATTCATGCCTAATATAAAGAATTTAGCTAGTCTGTGTTGTCAATTGAATATAAATATTTGAGTATCTCATTAAATCCTTCAAGAGTCTTATGCATTAGAATTTTTTTTTACCTCAACTTAGAGATGAAACAAAGTTCAGGATCATAGAATGGATTACATGTTCAGCAAGAATTCTAGCCATGTCTTTTAACTTTCAAGTCTTTCTTCTTTTCATCAAGCTGTGCTCCTCATCAAATACTTTTTGTCTTCTTTCCCTACTGCCAGAAACTATTAGTGTATCTAGTTATTTAACTCTGAAACTGATGACTTACACATTGATGTATAGCACAGATACAGGTTTTGGAACTCTGTTTTTGATCAAGGCAACAGCAACCATACCTAGCTAGAAGTTATTGAATGTTACTATATACCAGGCACTGTGCAAAGTGCTCTGTATTCATTAACTTACTAGATTCTCACAAAAACTCTATGAGGTGGGTACTCTGCGACAGCCATTTTACATATGTTGAAAATGAAGCTCAGAGTAATTTAGTACTTTGCTCAAGGCCATTGCCTCAATTACCTCAATATATAAAGGAAGCATATGAAGATGTAAAGGATAATGTAAAAGGAAATGAAATGCTATGATTTGAATGATCTGCCTGTCCTCAGCCTCTCAGAACAAACTTCCCAACAGACAGAAGGTCCCAATTATAAAGTTCATCTTCAGTGTTTTTAAAGTTATAGAACTACTGTGGATAATCCTGTTAGTGCAGAGCTACCAGCCCCAGTTAGGCTGGAACAGGTTCTTGGTTGTATAAATTGATGAATTCTAGATGATTCTCTTTGAATGCAAAAATATGTATGTTAGAAATGAGTGGAGTTACTGGCCTAGCAATATATACTAGACCATTTTCTGACAGGTGAGACCCCAAACATATCCCTAAAAATATGTACTTGGAGAAGGGCAAGGTTGTAATTAGTGGTAGGAAGTGCCGGAGGTATCCCATACTACAAAATCCAGCAATTGTCACTTGAGAAGATTCTCATCCTATGTGTATCTGTGCAGATAATGCAAAAGTGAGTTGAAATTTAGCATAAAAGGCCTTTTTTATAAAATTTTTACAAAATTTTTGCAATAATGAAATCTTCAGTTGAGTGTATATAGAATTTAACATTCTGCATCATGCAGTGTCTATACTGCATTTGGTGTCTTATGTCTATTACGTCACAAAAATTCTGCATAGCAGAAATTATTGAGATTTGAATACTGGGATCCTGAGACATTATGAAACTTGCCCAAGGCCACATACTAGTGAGGAGTGCAACTGGAATTTGTAGTCAGTTCTGTCTGACACTAAAGTCTCATCATGTTGCTTCTGTTAACCCCTCTCAAATTTAACTTTATATAATCACAGGATTGTGACAAAAATGGATAAATTTTAACATGGCAATTTCTGATTTTACCACTATGCTAGTTTTCCCATTTAATTTCTTTTTTTCAATTCAACAATTTAATATTGATATAATTCTTACTCTACTGAGGTATTGATATCCTGTTCTGAACACTGCGGCAATTAAAAAAAATTTTTTTTTAATGCAAACCAATGCTTACTGGATTCTCTGGTTTTACCCAAAGCAATCGTATGTTTGCAAACGTGACTGTATTACCTTAATGTGTGTCAAACTATCCTTGTAAATGTCTGAAATCATTACAAAAGTCACCAGATACTATGTGGCACTGATATATTTAGATAAGTTTTTTAGCAAGATATTTTAAAGTATTTATCTTGGAAAAGACAAAGCAGACTCTGTGTATAAGCCAATTGCATGAGAGTACCCAGCACCCCCCTGTGATCTTCGATTTAGCAGCACTGCCAAAGCTTTCCTGCATGGTAATGTGAATGAATCCCAGGGGACATCGTTTTGGTAGCATTTAAGCTTTGTACTATTTTTCATGCCCAGCGTGGAAGATGTATTATGTATGCTTTATTTTTAGGATGCTGCTTTATTGCCACAGAGCAGTCATACTAAATTAAAGTAGCCTAGTTCCAGGAATTCTGCATGTCAAAGCTGCTTAGTTGACAAACTGCAGGCACCCCACAAACTTCCATTTAAATTCATTGTAGATCCCAAGTTGCCCACTGTTTTCCAACATGTAAAGCCTTTTCTTATGATAAAGGAGGAAAGGTATACTGTGTATTTTTCAGTCTCTTTTTGAGGCCATGTGAGCAGCACTGTGAGTTGTTGGGTGATGGTGCTTCTTGACAGAGTGGGGGATTGGCAGTTTTGCATTTTTTGTTGTTTCAGGCTTTCTCCAAGTAGTTCTGTAGCGAGCTGTGAGATTAACCCAGATGCCTCACAACTTGGAAGCATTCTGCTTTCTAAATCCTAGAAATCTTTGACATAATTGTGAAACTTGCTTAAAGTTTTTATTTGGGAGCATAGTAATCATGTTTTATTTCCAGAAATCTGGATTGAAAGTATATTGTATCTTTACTCAGAAAAGCCCTATTCTGGGCTTGTTGAGTGTTACTTAGAACCTAAGGAATATAGACGGAAATTGGGAAATTCTGAACAATTTTCTGGCAACACTTCATCCATTCATCAAAATTGTTGAGTGCTTTCTTTGGTCTAGCACTTTGGTCAAGTGCTGGGGAACCAAAGATGAGTAAGTTCCTATTCTGGCAGAGCTCTCAAGGTGGAGTGTGGGAGACATCTAGCCAACCCACCGTACAATACGGGTCTGAGAAGCGCCCCCATGGAGGTGTATTCAGGGGGCCTTGTAGGTACTGTAAATGTGGGGGAGAGGTACTTAGCCCAGCCCAGAATGTGTGTATGAGGTATGTGGGGGAGAGAATTCCAGAACTGATTCTTAGAAGTCATTGTGGGTGGAGCGAGAGATGGGGTGCGTGTAGAAAGGAAAGGGAGAGTAGATGGGGGAAACCTTGGGGAGGCAGAGCACCCTCAGGGAACTGTGAGTCGTTCTGAAAAACAAGAGATTAGGGTTTGGTGAGCACAGTGAGGTGGTGATGAAATGAGATAATGAACAGGTGAGTAGTAGTGTTTTAGGTCATGTAAGGAGCTTGGACTTGATCCTACAGATGGTGGGATATCACTGAAAGGTTTCAAGGGGAGTGATATAAAGAGATCTGACTTTCATGAAGGTCACTCTAGTTCGGAAATTATGGTTCCTTTATCTGCACTGATAAACACTAAATAGCCCAGGACTGGGTCACCCTGATGTGGCCAAGCCTTCATTTGCCTTCTGTGATTGTGGAGCCCCGTACAGTGACCACATCATCAGCACCTCTGAAGTCAAGTTTGATTCCTGTTTTTTTTAAAATGGAACATTGAGACAGGAAGAGCCTGGGAGTTTCCATTTATACAGGGGAAGTCCAGGGCAGACCTAGAAAGCAGAAGTTCCTGCCCCTCAGTTGAAGGTTCACTAAACAAGGAAGGACACTTTGTTTTTTAAAGTAGAACTGTTGGTTTGGATGGTTTAATTAGTCTGTGATGGGGAAATCCATAAGACATTCTCTTCCTGTTTCCTTGGCTTCACACTTATCAAATTCTGAGGGAATAGAGGGATTATTTGTCTAAATCCAACCTAGAGAAAGCAAGCTATGGCATGAAAAAGATGTATAAATACATAAACTCAATTTCTATTTGAAGAAATCACTCTAAATCACCTAGAAATCTGTTTCTAAGACAAGTTCCTATATCCAGGATTTGGTTTACTGACTGTATAGAATCTATACATACAGAATCTATAGAATCCTGCCTCCCTGCCCCTGTCCACTTTTAATAATAAAAGCTTACTTAGGTTTGGTCCTTTTAATGTTTGGCAATGCTATATTTTCAGTATTTCACTAATTCTCTCACATTAATTCTGTGTCCGATAGATTTGGAAGGTACTTCTTTTTGGCATGTTGGGGAACTTGGAGCCTCAGTGTGAGAAGGTCAGAGACTTAACTTAAGTCCTGTAGAGATTAGTCCTGGAGTCTATAATAGAATCAATGACTTGTGACTCCTTTTTCTGCCCCATCCCATCCCACCCCACATCTTATTTTCTTTTGACCAGGTTCTTCTCTGTATTAACTGGCATTTCACCAAATAGCTATTCCTGGGGCAAAGCATTTCTTCATCTCTTGGCATTACACTGAGAGCTCGGTCTTTGTTTTAGTCCTTCATGTGTTCCCTTCCAAGCACTTACTAACCAGCAAATATTTAGTTGATTAATGTGTCTGTGTGTGTGACTGTGTATGCACGCTGGTCTGTTTCTACCAAACTCCAAGCTGTCTAAGGCCTGGACCTTGCCTGGGCTGTGACTTGGTAAGCCCTCCATTTTGGATAGGCCTCATTTGGAATGATCTCTGTCTGAAACTCAGGAACCAACTAGGTGCAGATAGTGTAGGGCACTTTTAAACATTCATTTAATGAATAAAAGAATTAACAACGGTCAAAAACCTTGAGGAATTGTAAAATTTCCTCTAATCCTGAAATCTCCCTTTCCCCTAAGGCTGCCGCAGATCCTGCACTCCTAGTCTGCCTCCCTCACAACCACTAACTTGCTTGCATTTGCCAACTCTATGAGGGATTGGGTCAAAGATCTTCATGGCTTTATTCTTCATTCTAATATTTTTAATTGCCAAAACCCTACTATAGAAAAGTCGAGTAGTTATTACTAAGGTTTCATTAGCAACTAGACATCTGGTACACTATCATTGGGGTTGCATAACATCAACAATTGCCTTTAGTAATTAAAGATCCACAGCATGAGGGGTCTCCTAAAATGGGTTGTTGACAGTTCTGACAGAATTTGTTACCTCTAATAAAGATGCACCTCTGGTTTTGATTGGCCTTTGTTTTCTTGAATGGGTTCTGCGGAGTTATATTTTTTATGAAGGGCTCTGAGCTGGACTGTCATTTGCCTTTTTGTGTTTATTCACCGGAGTCTTGGAACTTGGCCCAAGCAAGAGAAAGGACCTTTGATTTGAGAAATCAGGATGTTTTTACTTATTTCTGCCCAGTAAGAAATGCTGACAGACATTCACGACACTGACATGCTTAGCGTTCACCTGTAGTTCAACAAAAGCAGTCAGCCACTGTTCACAGAGAAGGGCGTTTAATAAATCCAGGCAAAGGAGATTGTGTGTAGTTTTCATTCTTAATGACTTTTCATGTGCCTCTTCTCAAAGAATGTCTTCTTTGTGCTTTGGAATAAAGAACGACTTGGGAGAACATCACAATTCAGGGGAAATATTCAGATTTTGGAAAAAAGAAGTTATACAGGCAAGACTCATTTTTTAAGATAGCTGTATAACCTTTAAATCACACGAACACCCACATATCTCTTAAAACCTGCTTTCTCATCATTCTGACAGTTAGAATTTTATGTCTTCCCTGTTAAGATTCCTCTAGAGAGTACAGCACTGCATCATCTTGACAAACCTGCATGTGAAGAGATGAATGCTCCTCCACTCTGCAACACTTCAGGGTAGGTTGCTTTAACCAGTTTCCTGTTTTCAGGGGTTATTTTTCTGTCATCCCTTTCGATCTATCAAAGTTCATTCCCGTTGTGTAAAAGCCATATTTTATAAAAAGCAGAATTCTCCTCACAGTGGTACTCAAAGCGCAGTGACTCTGAAGCTGTACTGACTACCTTTAAGAGCCACACACACTGATAAGGGGTAAGAACACCCGTGCATCAGAAGAACCCGAGTCATCCCCGCTCCGTCTGAGTGTCGCTGCTCCCCAGCTCTCTTCCTGCTCTTTGAGAATCCCCTTCACTCTCCTTACTCTACACCCCTTCCCATGGTGCCCAGGTTTCTGCCAGGACAGGACAAACTGTCTTTATGTGATAGTTGGCATTCAAAATATTTTGACGAAGGGACATGACTGGATGTGTAGGAAAACACAGGATATTAATTGAAAATCAATTATTCTTATCAGCTGAAAGCTTCCTCTGGCAGTTTGAGAGAAAACTTTTAAATTAATAGCATAGATAATGTGTCAGTGAAAAAAAATTGATATCTAAAATAGATAGATGGTAAATCAAATGCAGTATACTCATAGTCTGGATCAGAGGTTGGTAAACTAAGTTTGGGGACCAAAGATGGTCCACTGCCAGCTTTGGTATGCCTTGTGAGGTAATAATGTTTCCTGCATTTTTAAATGGCTGACAAAAACTCAACAAATGACAATGTTTTTATGACAGTTGAAAATTGCATGAGATTCGAATTTCAGTGTCTATAAATAAAGTTGTATCAGAACACAGGATGACCTTTTGTTTATGTATTGCCTATGATTGCTTTTGTGTTACAGTGGCAAAGTCAAACAGTTGCAGAGTTGAATAATTGTGAAGTGGAGACTGTATGGTCCATGAGTATAAAATATTTACTATCTGGACCTTTGTAAGATTTTCTGATCACTGGTCATTTATGTCATAGTTAAAGTGATGCTATTAAAAATAATTATAAGAGATATGTTGATAAAACAGTGAAAAAATAATGACAAACTGTATATCCAAGATGATCACAAATTTATTTTCTTTGTATGTTTTTTTGCTTCTTACTGCTGGTGAGAATATAAGCACCATGAAAGCACAGAATTTGACTTTTATCTAGTTTATTTATTTATTTTTTGCCTTGGGTTCTGCAGCAGTGCTTGGCATATATTAAATGTCCAATAAGTACGTAAAGGTCAGTTGAAGACTGATGAATTATGTGATTGTATAATGTATAAATGCAATAATAACCATAGCATAACACTTCAGTGGCATGCATATATGTTATACACCAGTTTATCTCATTTAATCCTAACAAAGTCAGTTTTGGAAGCTATATTATCACTCCCATTTTACAGAAGAAGAAAGTAAGATTTATCTAACATTGCAGAGCTAATATGTAAAGTGGCCAGAGTTCAAAAGGTCTATTGGATTCTAGAGTCTGAGATTCATAAACTATACTTCCAAAATTCCTTACAGCAATTTATGTGTTCAGGTGAGAGTGAAAGGGATGGAGAAATCCCAGAGAAAAAGATAGAAATAACAGAACTTATTATTGGGATAAAAGATTATAGGTGATTTTTATTTACCTAGTTATATGTATAACTATTGTATGTATAGTTATACACATACAATAGTTATATTGTTATACAAATATATATATTTTTTGTTCTTACACATTTTTTTACACATTTTCTAAGATGAGTGCGTTTACTATTAATTACTTCAAAAATAAGAAACAAATGTGTTAAGAGAGAAGAAAAAATAGCCCAGGATGTTGTTCAATGTTTTCATTATTTATGTAGAACAGTCTCTTCTTCTGTCTCTTGTATTGATATGTGTTTTTGAAGTTTGATATTAGGCTTCAACTTTCATTGAATACTTACTGGCCCTGAAAATGCAAAATGTTATCTGTTTATAAGTTTGGACAAAATACACTGACAGATAGAGATTCTTGGTGTTTTGGAAATCTGAAGTACATGTGTCTTTGGAAGCTGTGTTGTGTCTTCCACTGATACTTGGTTACACTGGTCTATACATTTTTCCTGCTACATGATAGACTGCTCTTACCTAGCATTTGTTGTTATTTTTTAAAATTAGCATAGTATTTGAGTATACACATTAAAAATTATATTCATCTTCTATTTAAGAAGATAATTAGGTCACCCTAGTCTTAAATCATTTAGTAAAGCAAAAGGAAAAAAAAAAGAAAAAGGTAATGTTAAAGTTCTTTAGTTAATGATTCATGTTTCTCTGTTTTTCTCTGATTGTCAGTTGATGCAGTGGCATATTTTCATTGTCTAAAGGATTTTCCACATGTCCTGGTCCATGTCACAAGGCTAAAGGGAGAAAGAATAAGAACAAGACTGGAATGCAAGTGATTAGAATGATTAAAGTCAATGCTATTCAAGTTTTTGAGGTCACCATAACACAAAATTCAAGAGTGGTTAGGGAAGATGACTGTTTCCTGTATTAAAGACCATAGATAAAAAGTCTGCATGAAGGGAAACAAGCAAGATGGTGAAACAAAAATCTCTAACGAGCAAGAACTAAAGCTATGGTTTGAGAATGTCTTGAGGTTATTTAAAAGGGCCTTTAAAAATTCTTGTGACATGTCTGGGCATTCCACCCATAATTTCAGAGGCTTCTATTGTCCAGGCCTTTTAAGAATGAGTTAACTGGGATTTTTTAGGGCTTTGTGATTTAATTTCTTCTTCTTTTTTTTTTTTTCCCAGAGTATCATTCTGGCTTTTATGAGTTATAAACAAAGCTGTTCAACACCATCTCTGGGTGACTTTATTTGGCAGAAATGGGGGCTTGGGAGTGATGCTATCAGTTTTAAGTTTGAAGTGCCATTAAATGTGTCCTGATTACTATCTTTCTTGTTTGTAACAACTTTACTTGGGCTCACCACTCTTTTTACAGTTTAGCAATAAAAGAAAGACAATTTCTAAATTATCAAGTATAAGACAAAAACAATTTGAGTGACAGATTTTTGAAAATCATGTTTGCACATCCCATTGAAGAAATGACTTTTCTTAACTACACTTTATTAGGTTAAATGAGAATAAATTATCCATGACCAAGAGCACCCTTGTGCTCACACAGTTTTTATCAGAAATGAAAAAGCAACAATGAATCTTCATTTTTCCATTTTTGGAGATTACAGTGAGTGGTGTGAACCATACAATTTCACTTTTAAATTTGTGACTCCTAAAAATTCTTTTTCTTCCTGACTTCATAATGTGGCCTCAGAAAATCAGACAGTTGCTATTACAAATAGAGAGCAGCTCTCCTCAGACATTGAATAGACAATTATAAATGTCTGAATTCTTTCCTTTTTTGAGTGTGGTGGTGGATGCTTTAGATGTGAGAAAAAAAACACATAACCAGAGGACGTTGTTATCGGTGGTTAGTAGCTTGTCACATCCATAAAGTGCCTTGTTTTTAAATTTTTTTTTTCATTTTCTAATAATAACTTTCCATTTATGAGACTTCTATCAGGAAGAATCACTGAGGTATAAAAATATTAAAGCTTTAGAAGACAAAGGGATCATAAAATGTCATCTAATCAAACTCCTGCATTTGGCAGGTGAAGGAAGTACGGCTCTGAAAGTGAGAATGACCTAAACAAGGCACACACTGAGTCAATAACATGCTGAACCTGTGTTTGTTTTTCTGGTTCCATAGATGGTCGTCCTTGTCCTGTCATTCTCTGGGACTCATCATTATCTCCAACAAATAATGGGACTCATTCTTCAGTTAAGCTAACCTGGGGAACTTATCAGCAGTTGCTGAAACAGAAGTGCTGGCAGAATGGTCGAGCACCGAAACCTGAATGGGGTTGTACTGAAATACATCACCATGAATGGTCCAAGATGGCACTCTTTGATTTTTTGTTGCAGGTAAGTGTATCAAATCAAGTCAATGGTCATATAAGATGGACACAGAGTTATATAAATCAGAAACTAAGGAATTTTCAGTACCTTGAGTTTTTATGAAACCAGAGTTAAAGTTTTTAAATGCTATACTTCCCAAATCTGGTATTCATATTACAAAATTTTAGTTCCTTTTGGAAAATATCTGTAAAAGTTTCATGGCCCTTTTGTTATTTTCTGAAGAACTAATAATCATCCTAGTCATAGCCACAATTTATTGATATAATCCACTAATAACTCTTCAAGGTGGATAGCCTTAACCTGTTTGGGAGGTGATTAAACGAGGTCTTCTGTGATTAACTAACTCACCCACAGTCCTGAAACTACTAAAATTTGGCACTGGGATTCTCTGGGATCTATTGATGGTGAAAGTTTATCTTTTTCCCATCATTTCATCATTCATCGCCTTTCAATGGTCACTTGGCTATATAGCTTATATCCACCATTTCTCTTATTTTGTTTTCAATAATTTTTGAAAATGTTGCATTAAAATTAGACATTGGAGAAAAATAAATGTCAGTCAACTACATAATTGAGTGATTCAACATTTTATAAGTTCTCATAACTCTTACCTGCTTTTGATAAAGATCTCATGACTCTTTCTACCCCCTCCTTCTGATTATTGCCTTTCCCTTCCATAATTTTAGAAAAACTAATATTCTGTTGTAGTTGACATGGATATTGTATGGTTATTTAGCATTCTGTGGAAATTTAAGACTGCTTTAGGGATAGTAGCAAAACATTCTCCTTTTATTAAATTCTTTTGTTTGTGTGACATTTCAAGAAGCAATTAAAGATGGACAAAAATGTAGGAAGAACATGAATTTAGTACAGAGTCATATCTAGGAATTAGGAACTTCAAGAAGGAAGGAATGATCTATGGTGTCAGTGCTGCAGAACTACTGCTGAGGATCAAGCTGGAGAACTGGCCGTTAGGTTTGACAACTATTCAGTAGTTGGTGACCATTGGAGAGAGACTTCAGTAGAGTGATAGAGGAAGAAAACAATGAAGAAAGCTAAGGATGGAGTGGGTGCTGAGAAAGAGGAGGTAAAAAATCTCACTAATCTTTTGAGAAGTTTCACAGAAAGTGAAAGAAAGATGAAAGAGAGGATATTTAAGGAGAATTTCTTTTAATTTAAAAATTATTTTGTTAAAACATAGGTGAATGCCAGACATGCTTGGGAGGTGATAGGAAGGGGTGAGCAGAGAGAATGAGCGTGTCCAGAGTGAGTAATGGAACAAAGTCACAGAACATGTGGAAGTTGGAGGGGTGGGAGGAAAGGGGGTGGAAAAGGGCAAATTAAAGGCACTAATGGCCAAGAATGCCTACAACTGCAAACAGGAGAATTGCATCCATCATCCAAATGGAATCTAAGCACCCTCTAGATATAGAATAGGAACAGACATAACCATCCCAGGGTCCACAGAATGGAGGAATAGAGTATGGATTAGAGTGGACTTACTGATATTCTATTCTAGAACCAATGTGATTAGTAATGGAAGTAAATGTAGCACTGAGATGGAGAAAGTGGCCATGGTAGCTGCTGAGGATGGGGAGTGGGAAGAAGAGATGTGATGTGGGGGCATTTTCAGGACTTGGAGTTGTCCTGGGTGGTACTGCAGGGACAGTTACTGGACATCGTATGTCCTCCCATGACCCACTGGGTGGCCTGGGGGAGACTGTAAACTATAATATGGACTATTGACCATGTGGTGCAGCAGTGCTCAGAGATGTATTCACCAAGTGCAATGAATGTCCCATGATGATGGAGGAGGTTGTGGTTATGGAAGGAGTGGTGTGGAGGGGTGGTTATATGGGGACCTCATATTTTTTGAATGTAACATTAAAAAAATAAATTTTTAAAAATAATAAAAAATAAAATAAAATAAAAAGGCGCTAATGAAAGATGCATTATTCTTGGAAAGGAACAGATATGTTATCACCTGTCGGACAGGTGGAAAGGATGAAATAAAAAGTACATGGAAAAAAGGACTTGTTGGGAATGTGGGAATCTGAATACTCTCTTGTCAGAAGAAATTAAGATCAGTAATACCATTTGAGTTTATCAGTGGAAAGTGAGGAGACCTGCGGTCCTGAAGAAAATGTAAAATTTTAGCCAAATAGAGTAAACCAGAGATAATCAAAGGATTTCCAAGGAATGGTAAGATACCAACTAAATGTTCACAGCATAAATTGCACTGAATCCAGTAATGGTTTTGGGATATTACCAAGGCTACACCTCTGCTTCATCACCCAGGAGAATGAGGGGAAAGTCAGGCTGTGGGCCTATAGAAAAAGGAGCAGTGGCTCTTTCTAAAATAATGGTCAGAATGATGTTGAACAGTTCAGATATGAGGCTCAAGCTGGTTTCAGTGGAGTCAATATGTGGTTGGGAGTTGGGATTACAAGGAGAAAAAGAGGGAATATTGTTCACAGGGAAGACAGAGAAAATAACATAAGTAGGGAAGAAGGTAAAGTGGGTAGTAAGGTTATTTCTGTCTCTATTTTTTAATTGGAGTTAAATTTCTTGTATCTAAGTTTTATAAATGCAGACAATTTAGATGATGGTTGTGATGATCAATATTCATTGAGCTATTACTTATACCAGTCTTTGGGTTAAGCTTTGTATATATATATTATCACATTATTTCATTTAATTAACGTATGGGTGAGGTGGGCACCTGTTTCAGTTTTACAGGTAGGGAAACTGAGGTATGGATAGTGTAGTATATACATATATATACATAAATATTAAATATATATAATAATATTAAGAATCCTTGGTATTTCTCAAATCCATCTAGTTTTAAGCATAGACATGCCCCTGTATTAGTTCAGGCTTTGCCATTTCTCACCTGGATACTCTCATCTGGATTCTCTTCAATCCATTCAATCCATTCTACCTTTCCCTGCCTTATGTATTTTTAGGCACAGATTGCTGTCCTGATGTGAATGTACTGCTTCTGTGCAATGTTGACAGCTCTACATCCTAGTTTTAAATTCATAGTCTCACCTTTTACTGTGCTCTCTTAGCTGTTTCCTAGATTAGGCTCTAATTTAAAAGTCCTAAATTAACCTAATTGTGAACAGCTAATTTGGTTAGTATTTATATATCAAATTACCGATAAAGATGGTGTTTTAGTTCATCAGGTTGCTATGACAAATAGTGTACAGTGGCTTGGTTTAAACAATAAAAATTTATTGGCTTATGGTTTTAAAGACCAGAAATCCCAAATCATCCTGTCAGCAAGGCTGGCTTTCTCCCTGAAGGCTGCGGCATTCTATCACTGGCTGCTGCAATCTTCGGACTCCTTGGCTTCCATCTCTGCCTTCTGTCACGTGGTGACGCCTTGACCTCCTCCCATGACTTTCTCTGACTAACTGCATCCAAATTTCTTCTGCTTGTAAAGGACTTAATAAATATGAAATAATGCATCCTTTATTAGTGCCTAATTCAGTTGGCCCCACCTATGGAGGATCTTAGAAGCACCTATAAACGAGTCCATAACTCAACTGGTAATACATCTTTTAAATGTCCTACTCACAAATGGGTTCACACTCACTCACAGGAAGGCAGATTAAGATTAAGAATTTGTCTGTTGTTGGGGTACATAATTCAGTCCACCACAGATGGCATCTGTGAAAATGGGTTTACATTTTTGTTTACTCAATATAGGTTTTCACAGTGCCAAAGACAGAAGGCTAATTTTCTCTAGGGTTTCAACAGTTTACAATTTAATCAGTAAGGTAAGAAAGTGCCTATTTTCCTTCTCTATTGCCAGCTCTGACAGTGGGGAAAAACACAATGTTTGGCAATCTGATGGAGGCTAATATAGTCTTGCTTAGTTTTATAGTTTTTAAATTATGACTGAGATTGAGCATATCATACTTTCAAAAATTTGTTATTTTTATTTCTTTTTCTGTGAATATTTTATTTGAATCTTCAGCCCAATTTTTCATTTTTCTTACTGCATTCTTTTTCCTATTGATTTGTAAAGCAATTTTTGTATGTATGAAGATTAGCTTTATCCTCTATGTCTCAAATATTTTTTCTTTGTTGTTTTGTTTTGACTTTGTTTATGGTAGCTTATACTCCAGAGAAGTTTCATTTTTTTTTTTTTTTTTTTGCGGGGTGGAGGGGGAGATGAAAGCATTTAAAAAAATTTTTCCGTATTTAGTGTTAAACCAAAGAAAATATTTATTGAATGAATGAATGGAAAAAAAAAGGCCATTTTTCTCAAGTACCAGAGTAAATAGTTGTTATCTGCTCTACAATAATTCTTCTCATCAGTTACACTGAAAATTTTAGTCAGAATGTAACCTTGTTTTTAAAAAGGAATATATACCTTATTAAATAGCATTTGGTAAGTATGTTAGATTTGGTGACCAATCTTAGAAAAGTTCAACGTGAAGCAAACTAAAGCTACTGGCTTTGTGATTCTAGAGCAAGGGAATACAGAGCTCAGTTGTTAATTTTTTGTACGCAGCATTCTTTTTGTTTCACCCAGTTAACAAATCCACATTCACAAAGGCTATGCCATTTTACTGGGTCTGTAAATGTGATAGAAGCACAAGTAACCTTTTATTCTTGAAGCGTGGGGCTATGAACTATGTGGACAAAAATTCACCTCCATTAGGATGACAAAGTATTGTGGAGAGCTTTTTATTTTCCACATTTCATCAAATTTCTCTTATAAGGTTATATTAGGTAACAGAAGAAAATTTGGGGTACAGAAAATTTGCTTATTGACCTCAGAAACAGTGTAGCATAGTGGTCTGGAGTCAACCTGCTGAATTTGGACCCCAATTCTGCATTTTTAATTTTTTGACCCTGAGACATTATTTATCTTCTTTCTGCCTCAGTTTTCTCATTTGTAAAATGGGAATAACAACAATGGCCATATAAAGAGCTATTGAGAGGATTAAATATCTTTATACATATAAAACATTTAGAATGATGCTGGTACATAGCTGATGCTTCATGTATATTAGCTACTAATTAAGCAATTGATCACTGAGAAATAATTATAGAGGTAAATATCAATATAAGAACTATATAAAGAGTCTACCATTACTTTTATTTGTTAAATTGCAAGTCATTCCCAAATCATTTCATTTCTCTCTACTCTCACGAACTTTCATATTTATGTATTTTAGCTATTAGGTCTTAGTTGTTTTTGACTAGTCTGTCTTTTTTAATAAGCTGTGAATTTCTCAAAGGTGGATCCCTGTCTTTGTAACCATTCTATTATGCAACAGAGTGTCTGGATATGTCATAGTTACGCAGGGAATTGCTTTTTTTGATCAAAGAAAACTACTTATTTATATTTAAATATTAACCAAAAGGGTCAAATAAAAAAATGTTAAAAGTGAAAGAAATAAAAGTATACTTGCTACACAGAAATAACTAAAATTTTGTCAAAGTAAGAGAATTAGAAGTTTAGAAGATGAAAGAATGAATAGGAAATATTAAATATTTTTATTGTTTAATGGAGTCTTTCAGGTACTTGAAACATTTTCTAAGAATTAACTTTATTCAATGAGAAATTTTTTTTTAAAGATTTATTTTTTGTTTATTTCTCTTCACTCCCCGCCCTCCCCCAGTTGTCTGCTCTCTGTGTCCATTCGCTGTGTGTTCTTCTGTGACCACTTCTATCTTTATCAGCAGCACCGGAAATCTGTGTTTCTTTTTGTTGCATCATCTTGCTGTGTCAGCTCTCGTGTGTGCAGCACCATTCTTGGGCAGGCTGCACTTTCTTTGGCGCTAGGTGGCTCTCCTTATGGGGCGCACTCCTTGCGCATGGGGCTCCCCTACGCGGGGGACACCCCTGCGTGGCAGGGCACTCCTTGTGCGCATCAGCACTGCGCATGGGCCAGCTCCACACGGGTCAAGGAGGCCCGGGGTTTGAACCGCGGACCTCCCATGTGGTAGATGGATGCCCTAACCACTGGGCCAAGTCCGCTTCCCCATTCAATGAGAAATTAAGGGAGTTTTATATAGAAGGCAACCAACAAGGATGTTTCTTGGGGGATTTTTGTTTCAGTCATCAACAAAATAAGTTAAATATATTAATATTTCTTTCCATTTGAATTTTATTAAGAACTGTAATCAAGTTAAAATGTTACAGAAACAGATAAAGGGGCTGTCCTTTTGGAAATGAGGTAAGAGAGGTGAATGGAGAATGTGACATTCGAAAACATGCAGAAACTAGAAAAACACAAGAGAGAGGGAGAGACTTTCAAAGGGAGAAATCCTGGCAAAGGGCTGAACATGTGAAAAATCTCAGTGAGTAAAAGAAAGGCTTCTTGAAACTTTCTGTTCTCTAAAGGTAATTTTCTCCCAGATGGCTGTGAATAGTAAACTTATGTTTGTACATTTAACAAGCAGCAACTATAACCATTTCTATGACTTTGTATGTTTTGTCCCTTGTGAGCTGTTTCTGTTTAGTGGACTCTCCTATCCTAACTCTTGCCTGGCCACTTAGTCATTAGTTCCTGGTCGTAATTTTTGACTTATTTACTGTCCTCTTTGATTCTGTGGATCACTTTTTCCTCTTAATGGTGTGATGAGTAAAAGTAATGGTCACAACCAATTATCATCTAAACAAAAGGAAACATTACTTCTTACTGAAAGGATATTTGTTTCTGCAGGAACATTCCATGTGCCAGTCAAGGAAGGAATCCATCTATGGCCCTCTAGAGAGATTATGAGGCTCTCCCAAGCATTCCCTCCTTTTATCCTGCTGTTTAGTGATCAAGGGTCTGGCTTACAGCATTCAAAGTGCAGTCAGGAAAAACATTCACAGGCTGGAGCTCTGGCAGCAAGAGACACACCAAATCCAGACGATGTATATTACTTCGGCATGAAAAATGACAAACTCCAAACTGGGCAGGTATAGATGTATTAAGCACTGAACTAAAATGTGGACACTACAGAATTTTAATTATATAAAACTAGGTTATCCCTTTGGATATAAATGAAATTCAAAGATCTGACTTTGACTTAGTTTCTACTATACTTATATTCATATTTTATCAATAGATGAAATTATTTCATTACTAATGATACTACAATACGGGTCTAATCTTACATAAATTTTATATAAATGTTAGAAAGAAATCATCTGGAAGAAAATAAGGCTCACCCGATTGTGGAGAAGAAAGAATTTATTCTCAATCTTGCAAGAAGGGGCGCACAACCAGAAAACATGGCTGGCGCCCTGAAGGAAGAAAAATGACACAATTTATACCCCTAAGCCCAGCACGCAAGCCCTTCCTCTGTTTCTCCATAGATTGGATACTTCAGAAGTTACGGCCTATCCGAGAAGATCTAACTTTCTTGCTCAAAAGTTTGTGATTAACCACTTCTCCCATCACATTCCAACCACTTTAGTTTTTACCTGCTCCCCTTTGTCAAATAAGGAATGGAATTTAGTGCTGAATTGGTATTGATTTAGCTCTTTCTTGGGCATCTTTTTATTGCCTATAGGACTGGCTTAAGCTGGTTTCCTTTGTTGCTATCTAACCCTGGAGTGGGAGACTGAGGCAGTAGGCTGCCAGGTTACATTAATCATTATTTTCTTCCTTTATGTGAAAACTAAACTAATCTTTGTTTCTTACATAAAGAGGTCTCACAAGACTTTTCAAATAACCTTTTAACATCACAATAAGTGGGGAAATTGGCCAGAAAGCTTGGTATTTTATTGAGTACCTACAATGTGTTTATTGCTTTATATGTCTAGATGTGTAGGGATAAAGAAAGGGATCTAAAAGAAGCACACAGATCTGCTTCTGATCTCAAGAAACTTAAGAGTTTTGCAGAGGAAAGGATATGAATGAAATTGCTAAGTCATGCCAAGAATGTGTTTTTATTAAAGTAGGATTTGGGCTATTTTAGTATCAGTTATAAGGAGATTTGACATTTTTTATTAAATAAAATAAAATACAGACTTTAAGTTATGATATGTTATCTTTAAATAATTCATATTGGAGGAGAGAGCACAAAATACATCAATTTTATGCATGTGTAGCTAAACAATAATTTATTTTAAATAGCACCTTTTCATTAAGCTTTTCAAATTTGATTTCTGGAAACAAATTTACCATCTTATTTCCTAACAATTTAGCCCATTGACTTACCTATTTCTATTCATGACATTATTATTTGTAAAATCAGCAAAGTTTTTATTTTGAAATAATTTCAAACTTAACATGACATTTGCAAATATAAAGCCCAAACAAGGAACTCCAACATACTTCCTCCACAATCCCCCAGATACCCAGATCTACCAATTTTAACATTTTGTCACATTTTGCTCTATCACCTTTCTCTCTTCCTCTCTCTTTCTTTCCCTTTCTCATCTGTCTAGCTATTTATCTATTTTCTAAATATTTTTACATCATCCTCCATGAACGCATAATATTTCCATGCACATTTCCTAAGAACAAGGATATTCACTTATGTAATCACCTTAAATGCAGTTATCAAGTTTTGAAATTTAGCATTGATATAAAGTTTACAGTCTATATTCCAATTTTTTCACAAGTCCCAGTAATGTCCTTTTGAGCCTTTTCCCCTACATTATTAGATCAGTTAAAGATCTAATAATGCATTTAATTGGCATGTCCCTTTAGTTGTTCTCTTTTTTTATAATAGGAATATACATATACAGCATAAACTTTCCCATCTCAACCATTCTCAAGTATTCAGTGGGATTAAATCACATACACCATGTTGTGCTATCCATGCCACCAGCTACTATCAAACTTTCCCATCACACTAACCATAAAACTTATACCTATTATGCATTAACTTTATAATCCCTTCCCACTGGCCCTAGTAACCTATTCTCTACTTTATATTTCTATGAGTTTGCATATTTGGAATCATACAATAGCTGGCCCATTGTATTTGACTTATTTTACTCAAAATGATATATTCAAGATTCGTGTAGTGCCATATATCAGAATTTCACTCCTTATTAAGGCTGAGTAGTATTCCACTGTATGTATATGCCACATTTTGTTTATCCATTCATCTGTTGATAGATATTTGAGTTGTTTCCAGCTTTTGGCTATTGTAAATAATGCTCCTATGGACAACGGTGTACAAATATCTGTCAGAATGCCTGTTTTCAATTCTTTAGGGTACATACTGAGAAGTGGGATTGCTGGGTTATATGGTAGTTCTATGTTTAGTTTTTGAGGAAACATAAAACTGTTTTCCACACTGACTGCACCATTTTACATTCCCAACACCAAGGTATGAGGGTTCATATTCTCTGCATTTTTACCAGCATATTTTCCATTTATTTAATATGGTTGACTTTTATTTAAAAAATATTTAATTTACTTTATTTATTTATTTATTATGGGAGAATTTGTAGGATTTAGAGAAAAATCATGAAGAAAATAGAGTTCCCATGTATTTCTCCCCACACTCAGCTTTCCCTATTAGAAATGCTTTGCATTAGTGTGGTAACTTTGTTGTATTTGATCAAACAATATTATTAAATTATGCTATTAATTATAGTCCATGGTTCACATTAGGTTTCATCTAGTAGCAGGATTGCAGGATCATTTGGTAGTTCTATAGTTAGCTTTCTGAGGAAATGCCTGTCTTCCACAGCAGCTGAACCATTTTACATGGCCACCAGCAACTGAGTGTTCCTATTTCTCCACATCCTCTCTGTTACTTTACATTTTTCTAAATAGCTGCCCTTCTAATTGGTATGATTGAGTATCTCATTGTTTTGATTTGAATTTCCATGGTGGCTAATGATTAGCTTTCTGGCCACTTATATAACTTCTTTAGAGAGATGTTTATTCAAATCTTCTGCTCAGTTTTTGACTAGGTTGTTTGTCTTTTTGTTGTTGAGTTGAAGGATTTCTTTATATATTCTGGATATTAAACCTTTATTAAATATATGGTTTCCAAATATTTTCTCCCATTGTGTAAGTTGTCTTTTTACTTTCTTGGTAAAGTCCTTTGAGGCACAAAAGTTTTATTTTTGTTTAAGTTCTCTTTAACTATTTTCCTTTTGTTGCTTGTGCTTTGGGTATAAAATCTAAGAAAACACTGTGTAATATTTCCCTACATTTTCTTCTAGGAGTTTTATAGTTCTGGCTCTTGTATTTGTCCTTGATCAATTTTCTGTTGATTTTTTTGTATAAGATGTGAGGTAGGCATCCTTCTACTTTTCTTTTTCTTTTTTGCAAGTGGAAATCCAGTATTCTCAGCACCATTTGTTGAAGAGACTATTTTTCCCAACTGAGTGCTCTTTAATTGACATCTAATTCTATAACAATTCTGTTTGATATAATATCTACTTAACTTGAATTGTATACATATACTTCACTGTTTCTCTATCCTTCCATTACTTCCCACATACTATGCATTGTATGCCCAAAACCATAATTTTATCGTTACTTTTTATGCATTTGCATTTTAGACCCTGTAAAAAGTGGCATTACAAACCAAGAAATACAATACAATAGTACTGGCATTCATAATTACCCATATGGTTAACTTTACCAGAGATCTTTATCTCCTTATGTCGCTCTATCCATTCTCTAATGTCTGTTCTTTTCAGTATGATGACCTCCCTTTAGCATTGCTCTGAGGCAGGCCCAGTGGTGACAAAATTTATCAGCTGTTGTTTATCTGGTTATGTCTTAATTTCTCTAATTTTTAAAGATAGTGTCCGCTGTAAACAAAATCCTTGGTTTGCTGTTATTTTCTTTCAGTACTTTAAATATTTCATTCCACAGACTTTTTGCCTCTGTGATTTCTGATTACATATTAGCACTTAATGTTACTGGAGCTCACTAATACATAATATGCTGCTTTCCTTTTGTAGCTCTCTCCTTGTCCTTGGCATTCAAAGAATTTGACTACAATGTTCTAGGCATGGTTCTCTTTGAATTTATCCTGTTTAAAGTTAGTTGGTCTTCTTGAATACACATTCAAGTCATAGTCATGTTTTTCATTAAATTTTGGAAGATTTTTTTTTTTTTTTCACCATTATTTCTTTAGCTTTCCTTCTCTTCACTTTTCCTTTTTCTTCTCCTAAGTTTCCCATGGTACACTTATTGGTATACTTGATGTGGTCCTACAGGGCTCTTGGGCACTGCTCACTTTTTTTTTTTTCATATATGTTTTTTCTTTCTGCTATTTAAACTGAATCATTCCAATGTCTTGACTTCAAATTCACTGGTCTTTGCCAGCTCCAGTCTGCTCTTGAAACCTTCCAGGAAAATTTTTATTTCAATTATTCTGGTCTTCAAATCTAGTATTTCTGTTGGTTCCTTTTAAAAATTTCCATCTCTTTATTGAGATTTTCATATTACTCATTCATCCTTATCTAGATATCCTTTATTTCTATTTGTGTTTTCTTTATCTTCTTGTGTATATTGAGGATCATTTTTCTAAAGTCTTGTATGTCCAAAGTTGGTCTTCTTTTTTGATGGTTTCTGAATTTTTATCTGTTTCTTTGGATGGGTGATCAATTCTTGTTTTTATGTTTAGCTTATAGTCTTTTTTTGCACACTGGAACTTTTATATTTTATTTATTTTATTTTTTTAAATGTTTGAAGAAGCTTTAGATTACATAAATGTTACATAAAAAATATAGGGGATTCCCATATGCCCCTCCACCACCCACACTTTCTCACATTAACAATATCTTTCATTTGTATGGTACATTTGTTACAATTGATGGACACATATTGAAGCATAGTTACTAACCATGAACTATAGTTTACATTATAGTTTATACTCTGTCCCAAAAATTTTGCAAATTATGGCAAAATATATAATGGCCTGTATCTGTCATTGAAATGTCATGCAGGACAATTCCATTGTCCTGAAAATGCCCTCATATTACTCCTATTCTTCCCTCTCCCTCCCCTCAGGATCTCTGGTGGCCTCTGCCTTTGTATCAGTGATCAGAGTTCTTCCATTGCTAGAATAATAAAATGGGGCAGATGGATGGGACTATCTTGCTTGCAGTTGTAGACACTCTCTGTTCCTTGGGATGGGCGTTGTCTACCATCATTTCCTTTTATTTGTCTTGGGTGAGTCCAATTAACTGGAGAGTAGGTGCTGCAACTCTGCTGATTCAGGGTTAACCAGCACATTGATGGATCAAAGATTTAAGTCTCTGGAACATACACTTAACAAGTATAATATTAATTATAGAGTTAAATAAGGCAGACAGAAGAACCATGTATAGGGAAACCATTACTGAGTCTAATTCTGTTACAGTGGGGAGCATAAATTCCAAAGTAAGGCCCACTGACAGGATGCCAGTTTCATGAGCTTGTCTGCCCTGCTTATAGTGTCCGGATATCTCTAGAGCCCTCAGGAGCCCCACTATTTGAGGCACTGTTACTGTGACAGTCAATGAGATCCTGCTGAGACATGCATAAGTGTAACCTCTGGAATGATCTCTTGACTCACTTTGAAATACTTTAGCCATAAAAAATAATTTGTATTTACCATTTCCCCCTTTTGGTCAAGGTCTTTTTCTAGATGCATTGCTAGTAGGTGCTTGGTAATAATCCCTCAGTGCCTGGAAGGCTCATTCCTGGGAGTCATGTCCCATGCCTGGGGAAAGATAGTATATTTATTTGCTGCGTTTGGCTTATAGAGAGTCTACATTGAGCAACAAGGAGACTTTCAGGAGGGCTAAGTTTCATATTCACAAGTAAAGGTTCATAAATACAATCATCAATATCAAGAACCTTGTATAATGGTTTGTCTTCCTTCACTAGGCACTGCCCTTCTACTCGGGAAATTCTTGCTGTTGTATTAGAGAATGTAGCAGAACTCCCCAGGATGGGAATTCAGTATTCTTTAGGTTACTGTGTGGGTCTCCACCCACCAAGACATGCCCCACGAACACTTAAACATATTCATATGCCTTAGAGTCATGCCCCAGCACATTGGACCTTTTAATATTTTATTGTATTAACCCTGGGATTTAATCCTTGAGCTCTCTATTCCTTAAGTTTGTATCCAGCTAGTGATATGACAGAGATTTCCTTGAGTGCCAAGAGCTAACAAAAACAAACCAAAGCAAAAAACAACTTTCACAGCCTTTGCAGATTGGCTCTGCTTTGGCTGGTGCAGAGTTTAGCCCTTCTGTCAAGAAGACCAGCCTGAGGTAGAAGTGAAAAACAAGATACTTCCAGTTTTTTCTGAGCCTATGTCTTGTCCTGGACCTGTGGTCACTCCTGACTTTAGCATATCTTCAGTTTACAGGTATTTCCCCCTCCCTGCTGCTCTATTTTATTTCTTAAAGCAGGTAATCCTCTGTTCAAAACTCCTTCAGTTTGTTTCTTTCATTACTTTATCTGTTCCCATGCTACTTGTCCCTGCAGGCAAGTTCTGGGAAGGCAAGCCAGTTAATGGTTTCCTGTTTCAGTCTTTTAAACTGCCACCTTATAGACAGGCACAGACATACAGACATACAGGCATCCCAAAATTGCATAGAAGTAACTCTGCTCTCTTGAGAATGGGGCTAGTCACTCTCCATTCCACACCACTGAGGGACTGGGGAAGGGTTCAACAACAGCTCCACAAGCTTCTCTTACCGTTTTTAAAACAGTGTGTTTTCTTGATTTGGTCCTTGCACAGTTACTGCAACACTTTAACTGTTTTATGGAGTTTTGAAGAAGATGGCTCTGCCAATTTTTGATAGTTGTTCAGAGATTCCATGGAAGAATGGCACCCTGGAATATCTTATGCCTTCATCTTGGTGACCAGAAACTTATTTTCTGTTTTTTAAATAACAGTCATTCTGGAGGGTATAAGATAGTGTCTCATTGTGATTTTGATTTGCGTTTTCCTAATGGCTAATGATGTTGAGCATCTTTTTATATGATTATTGGTGATTTGTATATGTTCTTTAAAGAAATGTCTATTTAAGTCCTTTGACAATTTTTAAATTGGGTTGTCTTCTTGTTTATTTGTAGAAGTTCTTTATATGTATCAAACCCTTTTTAGGTATATGGTTTCCACATATTTTCTCCCAGTCCGTTGGTTGTCTTTTCACTTCCTTGATAATGTCCCTATATGCACTAAAGTTTATTTTCAATTTGACAAAGTCTAATTTATGTAATTTTTCTTTTGTTTCTCTGCTTGTGGTGTAAAAATCTAAGAATACTTTGCCTAAAAAATGTTTTGAAGATATTTCTCTCTTTTCTTCTAGGAGTTTTATCATTTTATTTCTTATATTTAAGTTGTTGTTCCATTTTGATTGTTGTATATGGTATGAGGTAGAGGTCCACTTTCATTCTTTTGCATGTGGATATATAGTTTTCTAAGCACTATTTTTAGAGGAAAAGTTAGTGGATTTGGCTCCCTTATGAAAATAAGGTTTAAATTTTTTCGTCATTTTTCTTTCTTTCTTTAGTTGGTACCTCATAGTCAAGTAGCACAAAACTGACAGGTTTTCAAAATCATTCCATTCACTTTTCATTCTTATTAACACTATCCTAATGAGACTCTTGTCATTACAGGTCAAGATAGCATAAGAGACTACTAACTGATCTTCTTACCCATAGTCTACATCAACTGCAATTTATTTTACATATCCTTGATGGATTTATCTATCCTATTTCCCTTTTAATTATATTACCTCTTGTGAAAAAAAACCCTCCAAATTCTTCTACTTCACTATAAAATATTTTTCAGATAATTTAATACATTAAAAAATGTAGAAAAATTTAAACATACAAAAAGTAGACTGAATAATATCATAAACTCCCATATTCTGCTCTTAAACTTCAAACTTCAACTATTATAAACTCAGAAACAACTCATAAACCTCTATTCCTGTCCACTTTCCCCTTGCCAAAAAACTTGAAGAGAAATCCAAGCATAATATCATTTCATCAGTATATATCACTAAGAGTTTTTTTAAAAATGTGAAAAAGTACATCACAGTTATCGAACCCAAAAGAAAAGTTGTGAATAATTTCTCAATATCTAGTCAAAAATCCAGTCAGAGGTCAAAATTGCCTCATCAATTGTGAATATATATATTCACACACATATATATATATTTCAAGTAAAATTATATATCCTGATTCAAAGAAGCAAACTTTAAATTCTATTTATAGTTTATTTGAATCAATATTCAAATAAAACCTACACCTTATGATAGGTTGATTACGTTTTGTAATCTATAGTCTCCACTTCCATGTCTCTTTCTTTTTTTACCTTTCAATTTATTTGCTGAAGCAACCAGAACAAAATTTTTGTAGAGTAACAGGTGCCCACAGAGCTTTTATTTATTATTTTTGGCCATTTTACATCATATAAAAGGCTTTACTTAATTTTGTGTGTATTTTATTTGAATAGTTTTGTTTTAAAACCCTTTGTTCTATTTTCATTGTTAGCATAGTTTAGTACTATTTATTTTATTGTAAGTATCAGGAATGAAAACTATATGAACAACTTTTTAAAGCATTCACTTAAATTCAACAAACCCGAATTGAGGTATTTCTGTGTTCTATCCAGACAATTGCCAATTGGTCTGTGGTCCTCAGTCATCATTTGAGATTTTGTGACTCACTGTTTTTTGTTTGTTTGTTTTGTTTTTCATTCACCTTTTGAATTTGATGAAATGTCATTTCCATGCTTGAAAACTATTGTACCCTTTGTTCCTCAGTATGATTCCATCCCGATGTCCTCCCTGTGGATCCTCTCATATCCTATTCCATCTCGACCATTCATGGTCCCCTTTAGACTAAGTGACTACTTTGAATGAGCCCTATCCAAAGAGAGTCTCATCTAGGAAGTCTGTAAAATTTTCCTCTGCAGAAACTGGCCTACTAGATTATACCTTCCTGTTTGAAAAGCTAGGCCTTCTGCAAACCTCAGGGAATTTTGGAAACCAATAGTAGAATTATAAAGGTCTAGAATTCAAAAGGCAAATAGTTATACTTTTTATAGGCCTTAAATGAAACAGACCTTCTGATGCTAAAAATTCTCTGCAAGAATATGACAGACTGGGAGAGTAAATACAAAAGCACTGAACTATGGAGTCTCCTTTTTTGGGGCTTCGACATAATTTCCCTAGCAAAGACCTAACTTTTCAAAAGCACATTCTCTCACTTCACAAGATTTAAGCTATTTATCTGATTGTTTTCATGAAAGCCACCTTGATCCCGGTAGCTTATTAATTATTTGGCTTCTACAATGAGAATGTGTTTCTCTGTCTCCTGGCCAGCTTCCTGGTAGGAGTGATCTGTGTCTCAAAGCATATCCCTCCTATTAAGGAGCACACAGATTCTTCAGATGTCTGCTTTTAATTTGAAAGTCTTTGGAATTTTCTATATTCCTTCCTTCTATTCTCTAACTTCTTTCTCAGAGATTCCTGGCAATGATTGTACTGAAGGCTCATCTGCATAAAATGCGGACTAGGAAATTGGTTGGCCTAGGTCATCTTTCTTATATCAGCTTGACTCAAAGCAGGGAATGCCTGGACAAATAAATTATATCCATAACCTCATATTGCTAAGTGACAGCCAATTGAGCGTGTCTAGGTCAATTCTAATTTTATTATTAGTCAAAAGGGCAGAATATATAATTTAATTATGTCTTTTTTTTTAACTTATTTTCACCCTTGCTGTGAATGTGATCAGTGCATAATTAGTATGTGTTATACTAATTGTATACATAGCTGAGCTGGAGAGATCAGGGATTTTAGGACGCTTCTGTTAGAAAATAAATCACCTTTTGAGATTCAAAAAGTGTTTTGCACATTCTTCAAACAAGCATTTTGGAATGTTTTCCCACTAAACCTGTGCCATTGAATAACAGTCTGAAATGTACCCTGGCTGCTGTTTTCCAGAAAAACAGAAGATCTAAGTATTGAACCTCTGGGTAAATCTTCTAGGAAGTAAATAAGAAAACCTTGGAAAATTAAAATGATAGTAATTCCATAAGAACCTCTGAGAGGACAGGGGTTCATCAGGCTTAATATATTTATTTTTGTATGTAGTTTTTTTAAGAAGGTTATGGTTCATTACTGGTCATGAAGCATAGACTCAAAGAGGGTTAAGGCACAGCTAGTTTACCAATGACATAACTGGGATAAGAATTCTATTAATCTCATACTTTTTATGCCATATTCAAGTTTTTCATTGGCACAGATCAATAAGATACAGAGCTTTAAAGAATTATTGCTGTTGTATGGTCAAATTGAAAGGGACTGTCTGAGATACTTTCCCCAAGGCTCCTTCAAGAGGTCCAATAAGTCAAATAATTTCTTAATAATACTGAAGCTTTTTTTTCCTGCCTTTTTCACTGTGATGAAATTTGCTATAGTGGCTAAAACTGTTGATGCCTTAGAATGAGCTGAGGCAGGGCACCAAACTGTACCTAGTAGTCAGCATATTCTCTTCTGCCTCTGAACTCACAGGGGAAAAAGCATGAAACAAATGCTAGATGCACATAAGACTGTCCTTGATGAAGAAATAAAAGTTAGTAATTTTATTAAATCTCTACTGCAAGTACACATATTTTTAATATCCTGTGTGACAAAATAGGAAGAATGCGTAAAAGGCTTGGGCTGCCTCCCAAAGTGCAATAGTTGTCTTGATGAAAACCATGGATACTATTGTTCAAATTGTGATCTGAATTAGCTGCTTATTTCCTGAGACATTAGTTTTACCTGAAAAAAAAAAATCCACTTTTCTGTTTGTTTGTTTTTTTTTTGAGGTACCAGGAGCTGGGGAATGAACCCAGGACCTCATATGTGGGAAGCTGATACTCACCACTAGGCTGTATCAGCTACCCTGAGTTGGGTTTTTTGTTGGTTTTGCTTATTTTGTTTGTTTGTTTGTTTGTTTTAGGAGGAACCTGGAACCAAACCCCAGGCCTCCTGTGTGGTAAGCAAGCACTCAACTGCTTGAATCACATCTGTTCCCTCTCTGTTTTTTTAAATTGAAAGTGCAACTATTTCTTTTAAAAATATGTTTTCTATGCTAACATAGTGGATTTATCAGTGTTACTTTTGAATGAACACTTAACTATTTTAGAAATTCTCAGTTTTAATTTCTACATGGCAAATAGCCCACATGTGCAAATGCTTTTTGGGGTCCTCAATAATTATTAGGAATGTCAAAGGGTCCTGAAATAAAAAAGTTTGGGAAGCACTGTTCCAGGGTAACATTTCCAAAATAAACTCTCCTTGTCTGTGGAGTACCTAGTATCTTCAAAGGTATCTTTAAATATCTGTGATTCTAAGTTTCTGCCATTTTAAGATCTGAGCTTTTTACATGACAATAGGCCAAGGAAAAATGGAGGTCTGAACCTAATTAGAGGCCTTTTAGTAACTATATGCAGTGCATTTCAGTGGATGAGCTGAGTGGAACCAATATTCATTCTTTCATTGATTTTTTAAAAAACATTTATTTAGTACTTGCACTGTGCAAAATATAATGGTAATAGGTATGAAGGATACACAGCAATTCGTCTTTAGAGACATTAGATTATAATCAATATGAGAGCAAGAACCTTGTGTTTTCTACCATTGGAGGTAGTTGGTGAGTCAGACAGATATCTGCTGAAATCCACATCAGTCATAGTTGTATCTCATTACTTACACTCTCTAAGATTTTTCCATTTGTGTTGTGAGGGAAAAATAATACTATTTGGGCTATTTTGATGGTCAGAAACTCTATAATGTAAAGTGCTTTAGAAGTTTCTAGAATTTTATAGGCAGACTACATAGAGGACTTTATTTTATATCTTATTTGTTAACTCAAGAAGCAAAGAAACAAATCCATCTTAGAATGGAAAATTCTATACACCATATCAAAATAATCTTGGAAACAAAGTTTAATTCAGTAAAGCAAAATTAATTTTTCATTACCTGGAATTATTAATTCTGTTAATAATTAATAGAATTATTCTTATTTTTGTTTGTCAGAATTAATTTACTTTTAAAAAGAGAACTGACTTCAGTAAAAAACTGAGTGAAGAGCTATTGGATTTACTGCACTGAGTTCTGTTAAACATAATCAGAATTGTGTTTTAGTATAGTCACTTATTATTATACTTATTATGTTTATAATCTTTAGTTATTTTTGTCAATTTCCTTTCAATGTACTTTTATTATTTTATAGTATAGGGAAAATTAAATTGATCAAAATTCTGTTGAATACTAAAAATTCATATGAATGAAGTCAAGTAAGAGAAAAGATTGCAATGACAATATTCCAAGATGTAAATAAACATCCTACACTTATAATCCTATTAATGTAAACTATTAAAAATCATTAAAAAAAGGTGTTTTACTTTACTGAAGGAAATTATTTTTTAATATTATTTATATAAAGGTTGTTTTGCTCCAGTTCTAAATTTGTCACTTAATATAAATGTATTCTAAAAATTATAATTTCATAAAATGTGAATATTATTGTTATTTTGACTATAGCCTACTCTTTATAGATCTTTAGAGGAAGGTAGGTGTGGCTTTGGCAGAAGCTATTTTAGTGTAGCTCTGCTTGTGCAAATTATAGAACATGAATTTTCTTTCTCTAAAAATAGATTGTCACTTGCCTAGTGCCTTTCCCCGGAGTCTTTCGTGGCAGAGTGATGTTTGGCATCTGGTACTCATTTAGAGGTGTAGTTTATGGATTTTAAGCATTGAATCTATATAAACAGAGCCAAATATATCATGGCATTAACATATTTTTATTTGTATATAAAGAAAAATTGCTATGGCTTTATGCATGATTCAGTAATGTGAGAGAATTAGGGGTTCTGCCTTGAATGGTGCACGCTGATATTTATTTTTAATGTGGAATTCTATAGGGTAGGTGGTATAGAACAATGATTACTGTTTACAAAGACAGGCTGGGGAGGAGAAGCCCAATGCTAGAGGGATATGTTGCAGACTATTTTTTAATGTTTTTCATCATTCATCAACTGCTCTGCTAGTCACATTTGCATGCATACTAATTTAACAGGCACTTGTTGCCATGGCAGCACAGAACAAAAATGAAATTCATTATTTTATCAGGCTAGAGTTCCCAAATGATACAGATGCAGGTGGGTGAGAATGCTGTGGGTCTCTGCTTTGTATATCTGCACCAATATAACTCAATATCCTGGCAGTGATGAGATTTGCTTCAGGCTGCTCTTCTCTGGGGTCTGGTCTATCTTCACACATTCATTAGTTAGATGGTGTAACTCTAAGTCCACTAGATAGCATGACTACCATACACGTAAAGAAGCAAATTCATGTAGGAAGATTTTCAAGTGAACATCCTTAACTAATAAATAGGTAAGCCCATGTGTTTTTGTAACTCTGTGTCTCCAATCCAGGGCCTTAAAGAGGTATAGGAAAATAAATGTAGAAAAATAGACAAAGTTATCCATTTTAACTAAAATAATTGAACCAGAAAAATGTTTAGATAAAGGGAATTCCTGATTTAGGTTAGAAGAGCTTCTTCATTTAACTCTAGCTTCTCTCTTCTGCCTTGGTTCCCTACAGTATTCTTCTTTAAAATTTTTTTTTACAAGAAACCTGCTTCTTTGCCTTCTAATTTTCTTCTAGTTCTACATGAGGAAATGGCAATGAAACTTGGAGAAAATCAGAATTTTCCTCTTACAGATGCAATACTCTTATTTACCTTTAGCTCTGACTATCTATCCTTTACTCTCGACAATATGATCTTGTACTGTACTACTCAGTGTAATCCAAGGTTGGTCCATGATAAGTAAGCATTTAGAAATTTTGATAGCAATTTAGCAGAAAAACATTTTGTCTGTTGAATCTAATAAAATATTGGGCTGGTATTTTGTGTTTTTCTAAATTTTGTTCTACAATTGTTTTTTTATTAGAGAAGTTGTGAGTTTACAGAACAATCATGAATAAAATATAGGATTCCCATACGCTAGCCTATTATTAACACTTTGTATTGGTGTAGCACATTTGTTTTAATCAATAAAAGCCTGTTTTTTCATGATTGTACTGTTAACTATAGACCATGGTTTAACTTAGGATTCTGTTTGTCAAGTGCACTTTAATGTTTTTTTTTTTTTTAATTTTTTCTGTTACCATGTATGCAACCTAACATTTCCCCTTTTAACCACATTCACATGTACATTTCAGTGCTGTTAATTATGTTCACAGTATTGTGCTACCATCACCACTATCCATTATTATCTTTCCAAATAGGTATTCTGTACATTTTATGCCTTTATCCCCCTTCCCTAGCCCCACCCCACCCCCTGGTAAATTATTTTCTAGATTTTGACTCTATGAATTTGCTTATTCTAATCATTGTTTCCTATCAGTGAGATCATACAATATTTGTCTTTTGTGTCTAGCTTATTTCACTCAACCTGATGTCTTCAAGATTCATCCATGTTCTTGTATGTATCAGAACTTGGATGAGTAATATTCCATCATGTGTATATATCACATTTACTTATTCAATCATCAGTTGATGGACACTTAGGTTGCTTCCACAATTTTAAATTATATTTAGAAAATCAAGAGTTCACATAGATTGTGAGGAAAAGAAAAATCAAAAAACAATGAGTTCTTCACTACAGACAGTTTGAGAAGTACTGATCTATATACTGGTATATACTCTCTGTCTAAACATGACTTTTGATTCCTATCTTCATGCCTTTGTCTGTTACATCTGTCTCTTAAAACCCAATTGCAATACTCTCTCCTTCGTGAATTTCCCCCTGAATGTACACATTGAAATACTTTCTGTATTTGCTGAAACCATATAACCAGTGTTTAATAAGTGCAGCATTGTTTTACAGTCTATACAAATGCCCTGGCTTGTTTGCTGTACAGTTTTGGGGCAATACCTGAGAGATACAATCAGAATGGATAAGAACATGAATATTGAAATCCCAGGCACTTGGAATGGAATCCTGAATCCCACCATTTAGAGCTGAGGCTCCTTGTGAAGGTCAACTAATTTTTGCATCTCAGTTTCCTCCTTTATCAAATGGGTTTAAGGACAGTATTCATTTCTTAAGGTTGCTGTGAGGATGGTATGAAATAATACATGTAAAACATTAAGTGTACAGTTACTGGCACATACTAAACACTCAACAAATAACAGCTAATTGTTTTCCATTAGCAGCATTAGCAGCACTCAGCATTTTTTTTATTACCTTTGTTTGGAAATTGTCTGAAATTGCTCATTTAATCCCATTGTTTTGAGGAAAAAGAAGCTATGAAGAAACTAACCAATTGCTTTGATAGACGTGTTTTTTTGGAGACATATCTAGACTGAGAGGTGTCTGTAGTGTGGGAAGTTGGTGTTCATCAGATTTCTAGTGGCCTTGGGAAGCTGTGGTATTGCAGCAGAGGCATTCTTGCTTAGGCACAGTGAGCACAACCTGCGTCACTCAGATGATACTTTTTCTTACAGAAACAACTAACACTACCAAGAGGAAAACGGAATTTAAAAAAAACAACAGCAAACACTGTAGAGAAGGAAATATACCTAAAAATATCCCAGCCAACAACAACAAAAAATTGGCTGGAACACCTGGATTTTTCTAAGTATAATTTTAGTTAGATAAACATTGAAAAGATAGATTTTCCTAAAAGAGTAAAGGGTGATTTTATGGAAAATGGTGTTTGGCAGTACTCTGGAGACACAGAAGATCAGTTTCACAAAAACTTTTCTGTGCCTTAAAGAGTAAGAAGATGTAAATTTGAATGATCTACAATAATGATGATTAGTACTCATTTGTGATTGCCTAATTGACAAAATTTATCCCCAAATAGCCTTATTTGTAGGATAATTATCTAAGAACACAGATATGAAGATGCAAACTTCAGTACTTAATCATGCAATAATTAAATGAAATGATTGCTTTAATGTGTGCACTAAACAAGCATATTCAAACCGTATTTTGCATCCATAGCCATCTAGGATTTACTTTATTAGGCTTTAAAAAATAGGTAAACCATCCTAATAGTAAGCAGAAATATATTCAATCTATAACTAAATTACCTGTCAAATAAAATGGCACTGAATTTAAGGGATGGATTATGGTTTTGTGGTTGCATTATTTTTGGTATATTGAATATGAATTCAAAAGGAAGACTATAAACAAAATCCTGAGAAAAGCTATTGGAAAAGATTTACTAGCTAGTTAAGATAGACTGAACAAGGGCAATAATAGAAAGACATAATATACTATTGTTGGAAAAAGTAAAACCCAGATTATTTGAGGCCTTACAATTTGATTCTACTTCTGTAGGTGTGCACACATGCACTCACACACATGCACTCACACATTCATGAGTGAAATGGGTGGTAAAATTTTTCTTGAGAGAAGTTGAGCTGAACACACACACCATTTTCAGTAATAAGGTCTGTTAGACTTGAATGGCACACAGTCTGTCAGGGAAGTGGTGAAGTCATCACAGACTGTAGAGTGATTCAAAATTAGATCAGACAAAACACTTTAAAAATACACTGTAGGAAACAATCTAATGTTGGTAAGGCCATAAAAAGATCACCTAAATCAGTTTTTTCCACCACTAATTTTTATTGCTTTCATTTTGCTTAAAAAATATCCAATTGTAATATATACAGAAGTACTTAATGTTAGGGCCTAAACTTTAAAGTGCTTATTTAACGGTTTTGTGGTGGAAGCAATACAAATGTAGCTACATGTCCTTAGATCTTTCCTAACTACCATTAAGTCAACAATGAAGAAAGAACTTAGCGTTCAGAGCAGTATTTAAGAAGTGATTGGGGAATTTGTCCTTAAGGATTAAGTTCTAAACATGTATATCCAACATAATAGACCCTGATATTGCAGTCAAAATTAACTATGATTTAGTTTTTTCCATATGTAAATGACAAATCAAATTATAGCTTGATATAAATATACAATGATTATGGAAAAATGGCATGGTGATTGAGAATTTCTAGCTATTGTATGTAAAGGAATAAGGGATGAATAGGAAACAGCTACTACGTGCTTTTAATTAAAACATAATTAATTTTCATGTTTTCTCTAATGTTAGCCTGGCAATCAGATGCAGTCTTGTCTATCATGATTTCTCTTATATTCAGAGATAGGCAAGACACTACATAAAGTAAATGAAATTGTTTGAAGGGAAAGGGTTCAATGCATTTCTCTAATTGATGCATTTTGGTATTTCTTATGCTCCCTTACCCTATAGTGGTTTTCTTGGGACACCCTTGCTCACCTTTGAGAAACTTCCCTATTCTCATGTCAAACCAATGCACTTTAACTGGCAGTGGTAATTTACTGCCCCCTGGGTCAGGCTTTGGGTGAACCATTGGTTAGACTTCTAGCCCCATGAGGCAGCTGCCTAGAACCAATTTCAACAGAGGTTTCCCGTATCTAGGGACCTAGACCAGCAGGCACTCTCACCCTCTGAGCTGTGCAGATGTACCCTCACTGACCTTCCTTATCCTACGACTGGCTTTGCATAAACTTCATAGAAAATTGGATTATGCTGACTTCTCTTACAATCCTTGTTTCTTAAAGCTGCTACTTGATACAAAGTCCATTTACATGCAGAAAACAGAGAGCAAGTTCACTTGTCCACTTCTTGAAGTTTGGTATGAAAGTTAAACAAAATTAAGTAACCACTTTGCTCTCTCTGGAAGTGGTCATGGAGAGGAGGTGCTGGCCATGGACACTTGTGCCTAGTTCACTGAGAGGAGGTAGAAGATGTTCAATTTGTTGAATGAATGAATAAATGGATGGATGGATAATCATTTCAAAGTAGGCTAGATTTTTGGTACTGTACTTTCTGCTTCCCTTTCTTAGCCCCTGGCTTCCGAGGTGGACTGACTATCCAAGGGTTGGTACAAAAGCACAGGAGGAGGAGAAAAGAATAGGAATTTATTGCCAAAAGAACAAAAGTGACAGTGGCTCTTTTGAATCATGAGCATATGTACAACTTTTGACTAGCCTTCATTTCTCTCTGCACTGTTCAGGATGATATACTGGGAAAAATCATACAATTTTGGATCTGTGGATATTAGATCTTTACTACTTATTAATATTCTACCCTGGAGCAGACTACTTAACCTCTCTAAATTTCAATTATCCTTTATTTAAAAATGGATAAATTACCCTCTGCCTCAGAGGCTTGTGAGGCAAATTGCCCTCTCCAGTGTTTCTTTGGTTTCAACAATAGACGTATTTCCATATTTTGAGTATCTCCTAGGTGCCTGGGCTGGGCATACAAACATTTTCATTAATCATCCTACCACCTGTGCAAAGTGACTATCATTATTCCCATTATATAGGTAATTAAACTGAGGCTCAGTGATGTAAAGGGATCTACATAAGGTCACAGAGTTAACAGTTGTGAGCATAGAGATTTGACTTTAAATTTATCTGACTCCTGAGCATTGGCTTTTCTTTTACCCTAAATAATAAATATTATTTCCTCCCTTTTCTCAAAAGAAATGGCAATACCACAGTTCTAACTTTCTTAATTAATCCGTTTACCTTCTTCTCTCGGGTAGTAGTCCTATTTCTCAAAATAAGCTCCAACAGTTCTGTTTGTTTTACACACTTATTTAGCATGCAACTGTGGCCTTCAATTAGGTAGTGGTTTTAGATATTATTGGATCTCACACATTTTCAATAGATTTATTCTATATTATTTCAGGTTAGATACTGTAATACTGAAAACCACAGCAAGTAGGGGTTGCAATAAACTATTAGAGAAAATGAGATAACTCAAGTTTTCTATTATGTAATCAGAGGGTGGAAACCACATATAGACTTCCAGGTATGTAGAAGTACATGGTGTCTGTTCTGTCATGAATGGAGTCAAAGACTCTTCTGGCTGTGTGTCTATATGTGATGTCAGTGGGAACTCTGAGTAGTAAGGGTGGAGATGCCGAACATGGATGCTCTGACTGCAGCTATTAGCAGAAACTGGAAATGCTTATAACTAAAGCTGAGTCAGAAGGATATGAACCTTGGAGTTCTTCTGACAGTTGCCTTTAATTAAATGAGCCTGACTCTATTAGATTTTGGCAAGCCAGCTCTTCATAAAGCACCAGTTCTTTGGAAATTTTCTAACGTTCCCAAGTTTTGTTTTTACTCAGCATCCTGGATTTTGTTTCTGTTTTCCATTTTCAGATTTATAATCGCTTAGATACAAATTGCTGTGGATTTAGACCTCGCAAGGAAGATGCTTGTATACAGAATGGACTGAGGCCAAAATGTGATGACCAAGATTCTGTGGCTCTAGCACATATCATCCAGCACAAGCATAACCCGAAGCACTTGGTCTTCATAGACAATAAGGGTTTCTTTGACAGAAGTGAAGATAACTTAAACTTCAAGTTGTTAGAAGGCATCAAAGAGTAAGTTCTATTGTGTGGTAACATTTGCAGGGCACCACAGTCATACTAAATAAGTAATAAGCTTCTGAGAAAGTTCAGGCCCTATGTCTGATTGATTTAACCTTTGAAAGGAATTGTGAATGTGGAATCTCAGAAGGTAAGTTCAGAGAAGGGAAACAAACCCAAATGGAACGGAACAAGAGTGCCTCCACCATCAAGCCATGCCGTCTACAACAGCTCCTGGTACATTCTACCTCCATTAGCGTGCCTGACTTACCCTGTGAAAATCCCTGTGGGTTAGGTTGGAAGATGCAGGGATCTAAGGAACAGGAACTGGCAGGGGAGGGATTAAGCAGGGGAACTAACAGAGGGTTCCTTCCTAGGCCATCCAGTAGGCACGGGGGAGGTTAACAGAATGAAGATGTTGACTGGCAGCAAACCCAAAGGCAGAACAGACTTGAGTGAATATTAGGAAAGCAGTAGAAAATGAGAGCAGACAACGAGTGCAAAGAATGAGCAAAAAAATAAAAAACCAAAACAAAACAAAAACAAGGGAGCCATCTCAGGGGGGTTAAATTTAAAAAAAAATTATATAAAGCAGTTCTGGATAACCTCTTGGCCTTTGTCTGTGACATCCGCCCAGAAATCCATGAAAACTACTGCATAAATGGATAGGGGAGAAGGAGTGCCTGTTCCATGGGTGGGCATTTTAGATGCCTTCACATGAAACATGAAGCTTTAGCAAAGTAGAGTTATATTCTTGGGGAAAGGCATTAACTTATTTCTGTATATTATATAGTAGGTCCTTTCACTTTTTAGAGAGTAGCAAACCTAGGTTCTTTGTACAGACTTAGAGCTTATCCAAAGAATTTCGTCTTTTTACCTCCTGTTTCTTATAAAGTAATGGGTATATGTTGTCTGATTTCCTTTGCCATTTAGCTCAAGCTACATATGTGGCAATACTGACTTTTTCTTTCTTAGATCTAATACCAAAAACCACATTTAAAGAAAGAAAGGGGTTAAATGTTTTAATTCCCTAAAGCTTTCTTAAAGGTCAGGGGCTTTATCTATGAAAATAGATAAATACAAAATAGTCATTTGTAGTGTGTGTGAAGCAACAAGCAACCTGTAAGTAGTCCTTTCTGGCTAAGAGTTTGAACAATGAATACCAGAATAACTGGGCTGCTTTTAGTTTCTTTTAATAAAAATACTAGATAGAATTCAGGACTTATTTTATGTTTTTGCTTAATGTACTGGTAATCATTTAAAAGTAAAGATTCTTTGTCATGCAAAAAAAAAAAGCATTCTGTCAATCACTTGCTTTTCTTATATATATGGAAGAAAAAAATGCATCCCTTTTGCAATTTGGTGAAGCAGAATTGCTAGTCATAAGACACTTTTATTTAGCTGAACATAACTTGTCAAATAGTTGATGGGAGAGGAATGTTATTTGGAGAAGATAGGCAAGAGAACCCCATTGCACCCTACTTCTCTTTACTATGCCTTCACTTGTTACTGGTAAAATCTTGTTAGTGGGTATATTAGCCAAAGGGGTACTGATGCAAAGTATCAGAAAGTATGCAAAGTACATATTGGGTATTTATTTGGGGTAAAAGCTTACAGTTACAAGGCCCTAAAGAGTCCAAGTCAAGGTATCATAAGAGGTGCTTTCTCACCCAAGTCAGTTGCCACATGTTGACGCAAGATGGTTGCTGATCTCTGCAAGGGTTCACCCTTCCTTTCTATCAGCTATATGCTGGTATAGGGTTCATCTCTCCTCCTGGAGCTGCAAGATCAAAGTTCTCTCCTTTGCCATGTTTATGGAGCTCTGTTTCTTTCTGTGCCTCCTTCTGTGTGTCTTCTTGAATGAGTATCCATTTATATAGCTCACCAAGTAGGTGGGGCTTTAACCTGAGTTACATCGTACCGACGTGTTCGAATCAAAGCCCTAATCTTAATTTAATTACAGATATCTCAGCTGAATCTAATACAATCAAAAGGTATCACATCCAGAGGAAAAGATTAGTTTACAGTCTCTCTTTTGGGGATTCATAAATAATCTCAAATTGCCACAATTCCCAATGCTGGTGGGCATTTTATTTTTTATAACAACATTTAGAAAAATACTATTCTACTTGAGAGAAAAGTGGTTTCTATGGTCAAAATGGAATTTAAGATTAAGGAAAGTGTGTTGACCAGACTAACAAAACCCTTTCTAATTCTGTGCTTTTATTTGCCTACATATAGTTACCTTAAGTAAGATGCTAGTATATGAACTTCTGAAAGGTATAGAAAATTCAGTTAACTTGAAACATGTTCTTCTAGATTATTATTGAGAAGTGTCAGCTTGACAGTGACTAAAATGCTTTGGTTTTCAAGATACAATTTGTTAGTATGATTACTGCCAAATTAATGAAGGGCAGAGCAATTGGGTAAGGCATAAAATTTCCAAGCAATTACTAAGATGAAATATCATTTTCTGTTTTCAGGTTTCCCACATCTGCAGTTTCTGTTTTGAAGAGCCAGCACTTAAGGCAGAAACTTCTTCAGTCTCTGTTTCTTGATAAAGTTTACTGGGAAAGTCAAGGAGGCAGACAAGGAATTGAAAAACTTATTGATGTAATAGAACGGAGAGCCAAGATTTTTCTCACCTACATCAATGCACATGGGGCCAAAGTATTACCTATGAATGAATAATGAAATGATCTTCTGGTTAGGGTGCTAGATGTATTCATGTATTTTTGTTTTTAAATAAGTACACAGTACACCACCTCAAATCCTTTTTGGATTAAGTCACTGTGGATGAATACATAAAAATAAATGAATTAACCAGGTACAGGAGATGAACTTGAGTACTGTAAGCAGACTGAAAAAGGTTTTAAAAGCATACTGCTCAAAAAATTCTTGTTTCTATTTTTCTGTTAACATCGTGCTGTGTGGGGCTCAATATCTGATTGATTGCAGAACTGTTCTAATTATTATTCCAGTTTGCTTTGTTAAAACATTTGTCATGCCATTTAATAGAATAGTATAAATCAGAAGCACTGACTAATTAATAATATGTATCTTATGCTGTTTTGACTTTTCTGACCAATTACTAATTGGAATGTTCTTGATGTTCTTCTGCCACTAATTGCAAAAAGAGAGCAATCCCAACAATATCCAGAGGGAACTTTATATTAGAAAATTGAGGCATATGATCTGTAAAATCATCTGAACCTACAATATATTCTAAATAGAGATGACAGATTATTTGAAATACCACCAATACATGTACTCTAATATCTCTACAAATAATCAGCCATCTCTAAGCAGGGAGGATCACATTTTCAATTCCCTTTTAGAAATTTATTTTATTGTCAGTAAAGAGCCATCCAAATCTGACCATTTATATATTAGATATATATTAGATAGTTTTACTCTCTCAATTTTGGTCCAATTTGTGTCTAGTGCCTGAGGAATTAAACAACTTCTTACACTTGTAAGGTATGAAGTCATATATTAAAAAGTGTGTTTATAATGTATTTTTCTTTTAAAAATGGATGTTCTTTTTATGTTGTCATTTTTTATGAAATGTATACTATGATTTCTGTATGTTTTATGATTTAATTCTATTAAATCTTATCAAATTTATATTGTCTAGATATTGACAATAGGTCCAGGTATTTAGTATGCTTAAATATATTGTCTGGCTTATTTCAAAGTAAGAAATATGAGGAAAGTACAGTAAATTAAAACTTCATTCTGATCAATCATTCTCAATGAAAGCACATGACTAAGAACTGAAACAGTACATTAGGAAAATGTTAAACCTCAAATCATTCTTCCCAGACTCTCTCTACCCATTTTTAAATTAGTATGGAAGGACTGGGACATACAGTATTCATGTGTTGTGTCTTTATTTTCCTAGAAGATGCCCAAGATCATCAGTCATATATGACATAGATATTCATATAGAAGTTTTAAACCTGGAAAAAAATCATTTTACTACCTCCCACCTCTACCCTACATATCCTACCCCAGTTTTAAAAGTAGATTTGCTGACTTTTTGTTTCCCTGAAAGTTAAAATTTAAATTTAAGAAAGTTTACATTCTGCCCTCTTTCCGGGTCTTTCTGTTTTTACTAACATGTACCATATTTCTGCGTTGTGATAAAGGGTTCCTCAATAGCAATGTGAATCAGAACTATTAAAGGCATTATGATGAAGTTTATCTTAGAAAAAACATATCTATAGAATCTAAATTATACAAATGTATAGAGCAAAATGTCAAAATAACCTGTTAAGTACAAATAAAGATGACAAGAGAAGATGAACCAAGGAGAAAGATTGTTCAATGGTCTAAGTATAATTATTTTAAAAATATGTATATTTTTTATTTTTAAAGAAGCTTTAGATTACATAAATGTTACATCAAAAATATAGGGGGATTCCCATACATCCCACCCTTCCCCCTCCCACACTTTCCCACATTCACAACATCTTTCATTAGTGTAGAACGTTTGTTACAATTGATGAACACATATTGAAGCATTGTACTTGCCAAAGACTATAGTTTACATTATAATTTGCACTTTGCTCTGCACATTTTAAAAGTTTTAACAAAATGTATAATGGCCTGTATCCATCATTGTAATGTCATGCAGGACAATTCCTGTGTCCCCAAAATGCACCCATGTGGCACCTCTTCTTCCCTCTCCCTCCCCTCAGAACCTCTGGCGTCCACTGCCTTTACATCAGTGATTTAAACTGCTTTTATATCTACCCATCTTCCCCATGGGATCTAAGCCCTTTCTCAATTGGAAACAGAGTGGGCATCACTAGCTCAAAATTGAGAAATGAAAAAATCTAAGGGTGGAAAGCAACTATGGACTAAAGTAGACTTATGATTATTCCATGTAACTACTTTTAGCACTTTTATTTGCTGGTTTTGCCTTTGAAAAATTTGATCTTCAGACTGCTCCTCTTCAGTGTTCTGCTTCCCTCTTTACCCAGAAATTCATAGTACTCTCTGGCTTTCCTGCATCTCCACTTTTACCTGCTGTTTCTGGACTTTTAAAGATACACTTTTCTTTCATAAATTAGCCTTTTAATGGAAAAAGAGCCAAACGAAAGTTTGGAGACCTAAGTTCTAGTTTGACTTAGTCACTGATTTGAAATAACACATTTGGCAAGTTGTCTAACATGTTGACTTATCAACGTGGCATATTTGCACTTTAATATATGATTTTATGGAAAGAGAACATCTTAATCAAAATTTATTTTATTCATGGTAGGAATTCAAGGCTTCATAGAAACAAGCTTTATTTTTGTGCCTTAAAAAATAAAATAAAAGTTGCTTTTGGACAACTTTGATCTAATGTGGATCTGACTTTATATGCCTCCCAATATGCTAAAATTCTTCATATTTAATGAAAGGCCTCAGTTTAGTCACTTTTGCTCTTTAACAAAGTATTTTGTTTTATAATCAGTGGATATTTCATGATGTCTTATTTTAAAATAATGTATAACTGAAGGCAAAGCTTTTAATTCTAAGTACTACTCATCTTTTCTCTCACGGTAACCATGAAAATACTCTGTATTTCAAATGCATACAGATTGTGCTATGGTTTAGTTCACATAAGCACATTATGCAGTTTTTTAAAAGTGATAAGTTTAAAACAGAATAATTTACCTTGGCAAACATGCAGAAGCTTATTCTTGTGTATTTTGTTTTCTTTAAGTCGATATGAAAATAAATATGTGATCTTAGAAATCTGTAATAAAACATTAGAAATTAAAGATGAATGCCTTTTTATTTGTAAACGGTTTCATTTTCTTTTGTAGATGGGTTACTTTTCAGAAGTTAAGTATATAGGAATTTTTTACCTTTATGAAAAAAGAACAATTAAGTAGTTAAGAATTTTGTTGGATTGTGTTTGTGTACATACATATTTTTTATCGTCATTAGTAAGCTTTTATGTGCTCTGGATCACTTTGAGATGCCAATTAAAAGTACAGGCTGCTTTCATAGTTCAGAATATAATTTCAAGGAGTTCTCAGATCCCTGGAAGCCCACTGATGGAACTCTTCCCTCTAACTTAAAAACTCACAAGTTAAAAATTTGTTTTACAGTTCACTTAAGATGGTGGGAAATTATATTATGTACTTCAGAAAGATCTTTACCTCATGTAGTTTAAAAGTTTTGTTTTTAAACAAAGGTCAAAACTTAGGTTCTGGGAAAAAATCATTTAATTAGCTACCTTATTTACCAATGAAATTTGAGCAGTCATTTACAGTAGCAATAATTTAGTTTTCAGCCCATATCAAAGTTGCCAATTCACTTAATCAATTGGAAAATGGAATCCTTTGGATTTATTTTCATTTCATTCTTTGATTTACTAACGATGATCAGTTACCTGATTTTTTTTAAAAATATAAAACACCAAAGACAGTCATTTATTTTATAGCATTTTACAGCATGAAGGAAAATAAGTTAATATATATTATTAAATGAAATAACTTGGTTACTTCCAGTGATTTTCTGTGTATGACCATAATGCTCCTGCTTTAGGCATAACAATTTCCTAAGCAAATTAATGAACTTTCCCCAATATTTCCTAGACATTTATGCAAAGAACTGTAACTCTTTCTCATTGTATCTTTGGACATTTAGAGCAGTTCTGGGTGTCTATACTAATTTCACATTTTGTTCCCTCTTCCATTCACACACAGCTGACTTAAGTAAAAATATGGCATCTTACTTAATTTTTAAGCTCTACTGTCTCCTGGGATGGGGCTCTAGAGTAAGAAGGGTCTGACTCAGAAGAATTATTGGCAGACTCTGTTTCGTAGCCTAAAAATGCGCATGGTAACTGACTGAAGTCACAGAAATCCTTTCTTACAACAGAACAGTAGATGATTAAAATAGTTCAAAAAAAAATTTTTTTTTTTTTGCATTGCGGAAAACTGCCTCATGAATCCAAAGTACATTTAGTTGCTTGATAAAAATATGCACAATTATGTTCACATTAAGAAAGTCCTATGCATCTTTTTCAAAAAATGTAATCTGTATTACTTAACAGTACTTGTCAAAATTTCTAAAGCTTTTGAGACAAAGAGCTAAAATATAAAGAAAACTTGCCTTGTTGGTGACTTTAAACACATGCTGGAGAATAGCTGTGCTGTATTTCAAAGGGCAAACTGGCCTGCAGAAAGTGGGACCAGTCACAAAATGAGACTGAAACAGCTGTAATTTTGTAAGATGCCAACATTTTCTTTAGCTTTAGCATACCAGACATTATTTGGTTCATAAAGTACCCTATAAAGTACCCTATGTTATTGTTATTGGCTCAATTTCTGCTTAGGAGAATAAGAGATTATGTTCTGTATCCTCATTCAGGCCCCCAGGAGTATTAAGAATTGAGGTCAACATTTTTTTTTTTTTTGCCTCATAAGGACTTTTATTTTTTTAACTGTCATCCAGCAATTCTAACTTTGTTAAAATACATTATAAGTAAGCTTGCAAGTTTCAGGTCTTTTAAAGGAGAACAATAAAAAAATTTATAGCTTATCCTTCTAGGAGGGACTCAATCTTCCTCTCTTCTAATTAGGCCACAAATGAGTTAAAATATGGTATTTTCCCAAAAGCTTTGGTGACTACCCTTGTTGTGCTATTTGCTGCTAGTATTGTGTCATTTCCTTTGTTGTTCTCTTATTGTGTCATTTCCTTTGTTGGCTGCAAAGCCCAGAGTATTATCTCAAGTAGAGATAACATATGGTGTTTAAGGAGGAGTGATCTGGCGGCACCCTTGGTGGAAAATTCCTAATTAAAGACAGGCTTCCTCAAGGTCACCTCATAGAACTATGGGCCAGATTATTCTGTGTCTTGTGTACGGCAGGATGTTTAGCCTCATCCCTGGCCTCTAACCCCTAGATGTCTATATCATCAACTCTGCCCCACCCCAACCTCACTCTCTCACCCACACCCATGCCAATTGTGCCACCCAAAAACGTCTCCAAACATTGCAAAATGCCCCCTGGGAGATATAATCAATCCCAGGTGAGAACCACTGCTTTAACCTGTTGATAGAAATTTCTTCATAAAAGGGAACTTTTTTTTGTCCTCTCACATTCACTTTATGAAAATTTTCCCTGTCAAAATTCTTGGTATTAAACATGTATTGCCACAATGTAGGACATCAGTAAGTGCCCTAGAAAGATGGTAGGATTTGGGAGAACAAGGATCATTTAAATAAGCCAGAGGAAAGGAAAAATATGGTTCTGAAAGAAGTTTTCCAGGTGAGGAAGAAATCTGGGATCATGGGAACAAATTAAATATTAGGAGAAAGACTTAGAAATGAACGGTGGATACACGTAAGAGTGCTTGCAGATATGTGCTTTACCACTCTCTGTCCCATGCCTCACTATCTGTATCATTTGAAAAGATGCCCAGAATATAAAGGAGCCATATTTTCATCAGGGGCTCAACAGCCCAGGGGGGATATCTTCTGAAAGAGGGCCAAAAGAAGTGGAGGATATTTCTCTACTAGCAGAAAGGGAAGAAGAGTAGCAAAGTACATTAGATAGAATTGTTAAACCATGATACAGACCGCTGTCAATGGACTGTGAAGAATCACAGTGGTAAATGGAAGGGAAGGATAGAATATCAGAACAGGCAAAGCTGTGCTGAAGTGGCAAATGCCATCAAATCTGACTGGCTTAAAACAATAAAGGTTCATTTCTCATGGCACAAGTCCATTACGGGTTGGTAAAAGGCCTTTCCTCTTTGTAACCACCCAGTGGCCTAGGCGGATGGAGCAGCAACCATCTAACATGTTTCCATCACCATGCCTGAGTAAAAGAACGCTCTGAAGGGCCCTGAACTTCTATGCACAACTCACGATGTAAGAATAGCCTAGAAAGAGGGGAACTAGACATATCTGGTGAATAACATTAGTAATCATAACAGATCTGAGACAAATATAACCTAAACCTATCATTGTCTTCCCCAAAAACCTCTTCTGATAAACTTCCCACCTTCCCATCTTCCCCCTACCTTAGCTTCCAGGCTGTAGCTCATAGGTATAGGGAGTTACCTATGTACTTAAGCTGGGCAAATCAGGTTCTCTTCCTTCAACTGTTTCCTGTCATAATTGATTGGTTCAAAATTTATCACCTAACTTACATGAGCCAATCAGAAAATTTCTCTCAGAATTTTAGAACTGAAAATGAGAAAATCAGGACTGAAGACTCAAGAAATAATGGATAATATTCTGGAGACCTAAGCCATATTTTTCTCTATGTGGACTGGAGACAGACAGTTGCATGAAGAGAAGGTGAAGATGGATGCAGATATTGACAGATGAGACAGAAGAGTATGAGAAGTCTGGTGGCTTTTGGTTGTTTTATGTTAATTATTCTGGAGGTCCCTTCCAGTTCTGTTTCCTATTTTATTTTATTTAATTTATTTATTTTTTTAATGGTACCAGCTGGGTAATGAACCTCGTATGTGGGAAGTCAATGCTTAACCAGTGAGCTCCGTTGGCTCTCCTGAGTTGATTTTTTCATTTGTTTGCTTGTTGTTTATTTATTTGCTTTTAGGAGGTACTGGGGACAAAACCCAGGCAACTACTTGAGCCAAGTTCCACATGTTTTTTTTTAGGAGGTACCAGGGAAGGGATTGAACCCAGGACCTCTTACATAAGAAGCAGGCACTCAACCCTGAGCTACATCTGCTTCCTGATTATTTTTTGATACGTGCGACTTAAGAGAAATCTACAGTTGGTTTCTAAAAGAACTAGTTTTTTTCTAGTTTATCAATTTTAGAAGAGCAAATTGGAATTTCCCCCTATGACAAGAAAGAATGTTTGTGCATTTAATTTTCTTCCTGCAATACTTCCCTTCATCAACCAATAGCTAAAATATTTATTATCATGCTTATATTGTCAAACATTTTAAGATTTGCCTTCTGTTTTCCACCTTAATTGTCACACTACATAGTTCTATATTTGAGTGGATTTCTTGCCCACAATCAATTACAGCTTCCCCGTTTCTGAGGATTTGTTATTATTTCTTGATTAATTTCATCATTGATTGGACTTCATCATCAAGTAATTTTTATAGGCATACTCATGATTTATGTTTTCACTGAGCCTTACCCATTTGTGAACAGTCCTCTTATATGCTTATATATAAACATAATGAGACATATAAAATTTGGGATCCATGTTTTCTTTTTCCCTTGAAAGTCTGTAGACATTGTGGTAACTTTATATGGCATTTAATGTTGTAGAAGATTTCAGAGGCTGGCCTGTGTTGTTGTGTTTTTTTCCTCACTGAATTTTCTTTATTCTTGAATTTTAATAAATTCCCTTAGGACATGACTTACAGTTGATCATTCTTTGCCAAATTTTCCCAGAACACAATATGACCAGGAACCCAATATGGAGTTTACATACTTAACGTTTTCCTCTATTTCAGGAAAGATTTTTACAATATATATTTGAATATTTTTGGTTCTATTTGTTATGATTTCAGGTACAGAGCTATTTATTATGTGTGTTTGGAATCTTTATCACCTGCCTCCAAATCTATTATATTTCTCCTATTTGTTTACTTCTCAGTACTTTTTTCTTCACAATCTATACTAGTTCTCAAAGTTTTCTTTATATCCCCAGCCCTATTTCAGCAGCATCTTCTCTACTCTTAGTGTTTATAATTAGTTTTAATTATAGTAATAATTTCATCTTCAGTTTTTTTTTAGCTTTTCAGCTCAGCTTTTAATCTTTTGCTGCTTTCTTAATCTTTATTGAGCTTTGTTTTTTTTAGCTTTTTAAAAAACGATTTGATATTTTAGGATATAGTTTCGGAAACTATTCAGATTTAATTTTAAATTAATTACAGCTAAACACAATAAAAATTCAGTTCTGTAGTTGGGTTGTCTGCAATTCAATTGCTCAGCAACCACATGTGCTTAGTGGATATTATAGTACCATATCGGACACCACATATATAGAAAATTTCCATCATTGTAGAAGGTCTGTTTGCCACAGTTACCCTAGAGCACAGGTCTCTGTGTATAGTTTTGTATGTGACTGCCTGTGTATTTTCTGTTCTGTTTCCCCACTTTTTTCTTACCTTACCTACCAGACAGTTTATGTAGCAAAAGGTTTGGTCTAAGAGACACTAAGACAGAATATTTCCAGAGATCCTAAATTGGCCCTCCTTCTTTGCTCTGACATGCTGTAGAAATAACCATCACAAAAATGTTCCCAATTCCAACCATCACTAGCCATTGAAGGAGCAGATAAAGGACCGTGTTTTTAGATCTCTTAGAACCCTATCACTTATTTTCAAAGAAATCTGCACAAGGCTTATTTTGGGGGGAGTATACAGTTGTTCTGTTGTTCTCCTTCAACTGGTACAAATTTTACTAAACATTGTTGATTTTTATACTCTTCCTACTCTTTTTTTTTGTGAGTAGCTGTTTTATAGTTTTATGCTAGATGTACTTTTCTTTCCCATACTTTCATTCTCTTTATTTCAGTGATTTCCATTTATAAGAACAAAATGATCTTATGCCTTTTATATTTATTGTTTTTACTGAGAGACTTTTATAGTTCTTAAGGAAGTCAGCCATGTGACCAAAATGTTTGTTCCAGTGGATTGGAGTGTGTGTGTATATACATGGAGGGGGAGAGAATGGCGAAGACTTGAGGATATAACTTAAGAAGCTCTACAAGTTACTTAGGCATGAAATAATCAAAGAATGAGGTAGGACAGTTTGTAGTTTTCATGTATAATCGTGGACCATTACATATTTTAAGATTCAAAGAGAATTTACTAAGCATTCTGAGAAAAATATTACTCTGGCAGAAAACTTTAAAAAATATTTTAGACACACTAAGCAAAACAGCCTGCTTGAGGCTTTACATAAATTTTATTCAACTGTAGTCACTCTAGTTTTCTCAGGAAAGTTCTATCTAAGCCACAAAAGGTCACCTGAGGATGTATCCGCTTCAGAAGGAGACATGTGTGCATGCATACATACACGGAACAAATCCAAATAAGGAGCTAGATTTTTCATTTCATTTTTTTCCCCTAATAAACAGGTTGACTTCTTTTCACATAATTGTGAATCATTATTCAAATTACTTATTGTCAAGACTGAGGTTCTGAACTCAGATTGCGATGTCCCAAACCATGAGATTCAAATCCATACTTCAGGATTTTCTGGCTCCAGTTAGCTCTCAACTCTTGATGAATAAAGAATTCACTTGACAATTTGATTTCTATAGGGTTTCATTTATTTATTCAAATAACAAATATTTATTGAGTTCAAGCTACATGCCAGACATTGCTTTAGATTCCTAGGATAGAGCAGAATCAAGAAGTGAGCATATTCATCTTAACTGGCTTCTTCTTTCCAAACCTTTGAACATCAAACTATAAAAGTTAATGTCTGTGTGTATGCAATATAATAGAAACCAGGGGCATTAGTCAAAATGTATTCATACCTTAGAAAAACTAATTTTATACAGAATTCTTCAAACTTTCCTTTTCCATTCTTGAAATGTTTGTATTAAAACAAGAAATGTTGCTTTTCAGACATCTTTGTGTACATATCCAGAGTCTTTTGAGTTATATCTCAAATGCCCTTCACAATAGCTCTGGCCAATACATTTTATCAGGAATTGTGTTTCAGGCAGGCTTACATTCTGGTTTTCTGCCATTTTATCTTTGGAGTAAAAACTACTCCTGTAAATCATGACAAAGACTACAGAAAGAAATAGTTTGGATTTTTGCCAATTTTGGCAGTATACATTCAAATCAAGAAAGTGTCTTAAAATCAATATTTAAACAGTTTTTTTTTTTTGGCAAAATGTTCTGCCCTGGAATAAATGGATGACATTTTTTGAAGGGAAAGAGTAATGGGAACCAGATAGTGAAGTTCAAGAAGCCATCTTCCATAAGCCTGCTTCCCTTAGTTGCAACATAATCTTTTCAAGGATCTTCAACATCCCAGATGTCTTTCTCCCTTATTAGTAATCCTCTTTTCTTCTCTTACATTTCAGTTTTAAGTGCATTGTAGGATTGCTACCTCCATTTGTTTTTTTCCTAGGAAACTATTAAATGCTGTTTCTGACTTGCTACTGAAGTAACTTTTCTATAATATATAGCAGTTTCATCTGTAAAATCTCAGGTGCTTCTTTCCCATTTTTACAAATGCTGGCTTCTACCCTCTTCACTAGGGCATAGAGATATATCCTATGATATTCTGTCCTCTTCTCATCCTTCACTTCCCTTAAGGTTCTGTTTTTTTTTTAAGTTTTAATATTTTTGATTTTTTTAATCCTTTATAGTTGCTCTTGAGTAGATTCATAGCTTTGTTTCTATTACCTAGGCAAATGACAATCAAATTTGCCTTTACTGAATACCTCCATAAGACCTCTGCCTGTCAGATGTTTTAATTCTTTAAAAATTTCTGTATGTCATTTTAATCAACTGAAAGAGCATGAGTTAAAGCAAGAGACATATACTGCATAGAATGTCACAATTGGAGATCTGGTAAGGTTATTTGGCCTCATCTGGAACAAATTTTTCATTTATATTTTGCAAATAGTTGCATATGCTTTCTATAGACCTGTCACTTGAAACAGTATGGCAGCGCTCCTGACTTAATAACAGCTACCTGTATCAAACCCTTACTGTGAGTAAGGCCCTGTGGAAATTATTTAAAAATATTTTCTATTCTAGTCTTAACAGCAATTCTATTTGAAAATGAGAAACCTGAAGTGTGAAGTTAAATGTTTGTTCAAGCTCACACAGCCAGGAAGTAGCCAAATTGAGCTTCATATCCAGATATGCTTGACTCATAACCTGTGTTCCTAACAAGTAGACCACACAGCCTTTTTACTTCTGGTCATGCTCTCTCTACTCTGCCACACTGATGTTCCTGAAAGAATTTGTATTTTCTTACACACAGTGAGAAAAATTGCAAAAATTGAGGTCAGGTATGTAAGTGGAAAAAAAATACAAATAGATGTCTGATTGAGCTCACAAAATACGCCATAAAAGTCTACAATATCTCTTGCAAATTGGCTTCTACCTAAGTATGTGAAATGGTAATCTTCTATGTTCCTACTATCACTACCTAATATTTAAAAGGGTTATCATATTGGGCCAAGTGTTTGGGATTCATGATTCATAAGAGACAAAGATACTTTCAAATGCAATCCCAATCCATTTTGTCATGATTCAGATTTCTGCAGCACTAGGGGACATGTAAAATAAACAACTCTTTCTGTTCCAAGCTTTGCTGAGCTTTTTTCTTGATGCATTTGGATTCCTTGGGTAAGAAAATGATAATGTAAAGCCATTCTTTGCATTCAATGTTGTGAGTATGAACAAAAGGCTGTGAGACTGTTCTGGTGTGAAAGCTGGCAAAGTTCACAGAACAAAAGAGGGCAAATCCTCCTTAAAATCACAGCATTCCAGTGCATTTTACTTTGTGTTGTTATGTTGAAACTTAAATTTGCTAATTTGCAAGTAGATATAAAGGCCAGTAGAACTTCGGTCATCTGATAAAACAGTGTATTTTGCAGGAAGGGATTAGAAAAACAAAGAACAGTCTTAAGCACATATAAATTGTCTTTCCCAGAAAAGAAATAAATATTACTTTCACTTAGAATCATATTTTAAAAAACCCTTATTTCTTAACCCAAAAGTGATACTTATAAAATTTGATATCATTGCTTTAATTGGAACTTTTTTTGGTATTCTTATTGCCAGTTGTGACAATACCTTTAAAAATAGATTTTTGGGTTTAGTTCAACTCTATGTCCCTAATATATACTTAACAACCCAATATCTATTTGGTTGGTCTATATAAAATTTTGGAACTTTTGTATTAAAGATTGGGGAAGATTTAGAGGTAAATATATACATATCTCCCTGTTTTAGTTTCCTTGATTGCCGTAGCAGTTTGATATTATTGATGAATTCCAAAAAGAAATATTGGGTTATGTTTGTAAACTAATCTTTTCCTCTGTGCATATATATTTGATTCATAAGTTTACTTGATTAAGTAATTATGTAAACCTCTTGTGCCAATAGGGCATTGAGTCTCTACCCTTTGGTAGATGGGGACTCACAGATAAAAGGCATGGCAAAGGACAGAGTTAGGGGTTTTTGATGTTGGAATTTTGATGTTGGAGTTTGGTGCTGAAGCCTGGAGCCCCAGGAAGTAAGCTCACAGAGGAAAAAGAAGAAAGCCCAGGAAGAGAGAAACCCTGAAGCCAGGAAAAGGAAGGCTGAGGTAGGGAGGGGCCCAGGAAGCCTGAACCCTCACAGATGTTGACAGCCATCTTGCTCCAACAAGTGGAAATAGACTTGGGTGAGGGAAATAACTTATGCTTTATGACCTGGTATCTGTAAGCTCCTACCCCAAATAAATAGCCTTTATAAAAACCAACCAATTTCTGGTATTTTACATCAGCACCCCTTTGGCTAACTAATACAGTTGCTAAAGGAGATACCATGCAATGAGTTGGATTAAATAAAGAGAACTTAATGGCCATTTTGAGGTCAGGAGAAATCCATATCAAATCCAAATCAAGTCCTCATCAAGGGGATCCTTTCTTCCTGAAGACTGGTGTTCTGGGGCTGGTTCTCAGTGATCCTTGGTCCTGGGCTCCTCTGTCACATGGCAACCTCTCCTGACTTCTCCCTTCTTTTCTACGTCCCACTGACCTTGAGCTGCCTGTTTACCATGACTTTCTCTCTATCTGTCTCAATTTCATTCTGCCTGTAAAGGACTCCAGTGATAGAATTAAGACCCATTCTTATTGAGTTGGGCCACAATTAACCCATTGAAAGGTCCTACTTATAATGGTTCACACCCACAGGAATGGATTATGTTTAAGAACATATTTTACCTTTATAGAGAAACACAGTTTTAAAGAACACTGGATTTCTCCATGTTGCAATTTTGCTATGAGCATGAAGTTAGACACCAGAACTTATAGCTTAACTGTGACTGTGACACATAAAGCAATATGAAATTGGTGATTTCAGTCCAGGTTTTTGGGGAGATGAGATGTTTCTTAGAATGCCGTATTCTTTCTTATAAAGGCCACAGAGTCTGTCAAATTCATTCCAGTACACAGAGCCAGAAGGAAAAGTCATTTTCAAAGAACAATAGCCACTTTACAAGAGGTTATTGCTGAATAAAAAATTCCATGGTTATTGTTGAAAAATAAAGCTCCATAAAATCTATCAAGGCATGCACTTGTACAGTGATTGGTTTGTTTGTATTAATTTATTCCAATATCTCATTCCAAAAAGACCTCAAAGCACTTGCTTTCCAGCTAGGAATAGCAAAATACTTAAACAATACAAATGCTAATGAAGAAGAACTTAAAACCTGAACTTTGGATAATGAAAAAGAAAGAAGGTTAAGATATAAAGCGATTATTCTGAAGAAGTTTGGCATTTCGTATAGAACCTCAGGAAAAAAGTAGCAAATGGCCCAGGACCAGGACAATTAAAATCTAAGGGGATTGATTGATATTTGGGAGAGAGACATCTCCAATGTCATAGTTATATAAAAGTTTCACCAATTCCAATATTAGTTTTGAAGATTAGAACCAAAGGTAATGTTTTATATATTTATATATAATATTTATATATAGTATATTTCATTACATATAAAACTGCACTCAAACATTATGCAAGATATATAATATATACATATTTTCATACCATAAAATATACAATATATTACATATTATATGTAATGTTTACATGAGCATATGTACATGTACATATACAGAAGCATGTATAATATAGAATAAATAGATGTAATTAAAATATTTATATACATATTATATGCATAAGTTTTTCCATAGTATGAGTTCAGTCATGCCCAGCTATAATGTGCTGTCCTTATTATTTCAAAGTTAACAGAACCTTTTCAAGTGGTGATCACCCTTTTAAATTTCTAGTAAGCATTAGCTAATTCTTTCAACAAGTATTTATTGAATGCCTACCATATTCTAAGCCTTATAAGAAATAGTGAATAAAACAGACATATTTCCTGATTTCATATAGCTTTCTTTCAGTGGCTAACATATACAATAAAGAAGAAAGAATTGAGAATTGTGATAAATATTGTGGGAGAAACAGGGAGATGTGGTTCAGATTGGGTGCTCAGTTAAGGTCTTCTGAAGGAGGTGGCATATAAGCTGCGATTTGAAGGATGGGAAGCAATTACCCTTAGAACTGGAGGAAAAGCATTCCAGGCAGAGGGAACAGCATGAGAAGAGTTGTGGAGGACTCTTGTCTTCCAGGACATGAAAGAAGGCAACTGTGTCTATAGCACAGTGAGTGAGCGATGGCAAAAAAGGTGGTTAAAATGATTGGCAGGGTCCAGATCATGAGCATGTGTTGTTGAGGACTGAATCATGTTTTCCATAAAAGGCAAGTTCAGGTCCCTTCCTCTGGTCCTGAGGGTGTGAATGCATTTGCAAGTAGTCACTTTGAAGATTGTATTAGTTAACATGTGCCCAAACTAAACTGAATGAGGGTGGACCTGAAACGAATAGGGCTGACGTCCTTAAAAGCCAAGGAAATTGGAAACAGAAGGAGAAGCCATGGGCAAAGCAGGAAACCTGAGGTCAACAGAAACAGAATGAAAAAGAAGACATTGTCGTACACGTGGAAGTGTAACAGGAGAATCAAGGATCAAAGATTACTGGCATCCAACCCCAGAATGCCACAGTCTTTGGGAGAGAAAGCGTCACATTGATTTTAGACTTTCCCTAGCCTCAAAACCATGAGCAAATAAATTGTTTGTTTAAGCCATCCCATTGTGTGGCATTTGTTTTAGCAGCTAGGAAACTAAAACACCTGCTTTGTAGGCCTGCTAAGGAATTCGCTAAAAATGCAATGGGAAGGTGACCTTGACATTTGTGTGGATTATGGTTTAGGGTCAGGCAAGAATGGGAGATGAGGAGACAGCTTGTAAGATCATTCAGTAGCCCACTGAGCAATGATAGACTATAATTGGGATAGCGGAGATGAAAATTGCAGGATTTAAAATACAATTAGCTAGTAAAATCAACCAGACTGGGCAATGAAGTTTTCAAGAATGACACCCAGATTTTTGGTTTGAACAACTGGGTCTGTGATGGTACCATTAACCAAGATGGGAAAGACTGGATAAAAAACAGGTTTTGTGAAAGAACAAACAACAATATCCCACAATTCTGATTAATACATGTCAATGTACGTTCAAGTGCAGATACCAAAAATAAAAGGGGGTATAGACTGGATGGAGTTTCTCAATGTCAGCACTATCGACATCTTAGGTGGGATAATTCTTCATTGTGTGGGACTGTCCTGTGCATTGTAGGATGTATAGCAGTACCCTCAACTTCTACCTCCTAGATGTCCTATTTCCTCCCTGTTGTGACCACCCAAAATTTCACCAGACATTGTCAAGTGCCCTCTGTGGGCCCAAATCACCATCAGTTGAGAACCACTGGATTAGAAATACAATTTGAGAATTGCTGTAGAAGAGATTACATAAGGAGCAAAATAGTGGATCAAATAAATGCAGAATCCCTCCCTCTACCTGCCTGATAAGATATAACAATATTAAAAATTTAACACACTGAGCCCATCGGAAAGAAAGGAGATTCCCAGACAATAAAATGAAAATAAAAAACAGTATCTAAACCAATGGATGTGGAACTGATGCTGCCATGGCCCTGGGAGAGCTGGAGGGGTTAGCAGACATGGAGCCGGCATGGGGCCTGGATTGTTATCAACTCTGCATGGACTGCACAAGGCAAACATGCATAACTCTTAAGTCAGTGTCATAGAAAGCCTCAGCTTCTGTGAAAAGTGGCTGTTAAAAGTCTGCCTACTGACCCAGCAATTGACAAGGGTGCTCAAGTTTGTCTAGTGTCTGGGAAAAACTCTCTTCAGAAAATTAAAAATCTGAACACCATTTTGGTTTGGAGTTCAAACTTGCACAACCTAAGAAGGCCAGAGTACCCCAGCTGGGATATATTAACGTAAAAGTTGGATTTTGTGATGCCTGGAAATATAAACTACCCCTGAAGCACATTCCACAAACAGGTATACCCCAACAAAAAACACTCCCCTATGAAAAGGAGTGCAAAATTAAAAACTGAAGTGTAAAGAACTCATTTACCATGAAACAAGTTTATAGCCATAACAATAAGAAGATTATTACTCTAGTCATTTGAGAGAATAAATAATCTGAAACAGACTATGAAATGATAATGTGAAAAATGAGTTAAAATATAAAAATACAGTATAACAAAAGAACAAGAGAATATAAAATAAGAACAGGCAGATTAGAAAAAGAACAGAATAGAATCTTTAGAAATAATCATTTTAGTTAGTATAATTACAAAAAATAGTGTATAATCTACGAAGTGTAGACTAGTACAAAAGAGAAACTTAAGGAACCAGAAGATAAATTTGAAGATCACAGATCATAGATAAACCATATTGCAATGATCAAAGACAGCTTAAAGATAACCTATTTATGGAAGGTAGCAGAAAAGTACCAATATGTATCTGTTAGGAGTTTCTGAAAAATAGGATAGAAAGAAGAGAGAAGTGGCAATAATTGAAGAGACAAAACCTGCGAATTTTCAAAATTGATTGAAAGACATGGAAAAAGAAAACAAAACTCAAAGCAAAACAAAGGAAAGCAAAGCAAACAGAACATAGGTCTCAAGCAGGATAAATAATAAATTCAACACAGATACAGTACAGAGAAACTGCCAAAAGCTAGTGATGATGAGAAAATTCTTTAAAAAGAGACCATCTCAGGAAGTAGATGTGGCTCAAGCAGTTGGACTCCTGTCTACCATATAGGATGGTCCTTCACCCAGGACCTCCTGGTGAAGGTAAGCTGGTTCACGTGGCGAGCTGACCCACATGGCATGCAGCCCTGCACAGAAGTGACTCCTTGCACAGTAGTGCTGTCCCATGCAGGAGTGCCGCCAATGTGGGGAACTGATGCAGCAAGAGGATGCAACAAAAAGAGACACAGTGGAGAAACAGTGAGAGATGTAGCAGAGAAGGGAGCTGAGGTGGAGCAAGAGAATGATCGCTTCTCTCCCACTCCGGAAGGTCCCAGGATCAGTACACCTAATGAGAATGCAAGCAGAGAGCAGACAGTGGTGGGAGGGGGAATAAATAAGTAAATAAAATAAATAAATAAATGTTTTTATTTTAAAAAAGGACCATCTCGGAATATAGAGACAGAAGAGGATAGGCTCTAAGACTAAGTTCTAAAGAACTTCAACAATAAGAGAAGACAAATCATCAATAGATGTAATTCTTTTTCCTCCAGAGCACATGCACTATATCTGTAGCATTCATGGCATTTAAAACTAATATGCTTTTTTATGTGTTACTTTGCTGACTTCAACAAAGATCAAACCAAAGATTCTCAACCTTGGTCCTAAACTCACTTGATATTATGAAACTTCAATTGTCTTAATTTATAAGTTCCCTTTTATTTTATTACAGCTGTGAAGGATCAACTCTGTTACATAAAAAATTCTAGTTTTAATACATTAAGATGATAAAATATGGTCTTTAGGTTTCTTTTTTACTTGATAGTTTCTTTGAGTCCTAATATATTACATGAATAGTTGAAATGGATATATTCACTGAATCTTAGAAATTTTTGTGGTGTTATTTTGTTAATATCATTACAAATTATTTAAAAATACCTGATGCTGTTTTTTAGTTTTTTTTCCCACCACCATAGTCATATAGTCATTACTGCTTTTTTCCTTTGGTATCACATAAGCTTTATTTGGACCTTTTTTTTTTTTGCTATGCTATTCAATGTGTAACATAAATATCTTGTCATAGTTCAATAGTTCACCATAATATCATTTTTAATATTTTACATTATTTGCTTTAGATGTATCTCTGTAAGTAACAAATTACTGAATTTGTCTGTATAGCTCAATTTGCTTTCAAGTAGGTCAATTTTAGTCATTTTGTTTTATTGTCAATATTATTGCTCTTGGTAGAACATTACTTTTGTAACTCTTATTGTTATTTTAGGTTACATATTTCTGTTTTGTCATCTGCTCAGTAAACTATGTTTTTAGTTACTCTTCTTAATAAGAACTAGAATTTGTAGTTGCCAGATGTTTATACGTAATAAAAGCAATAGCTTCCATTTATTGAGTGCTTTCTGTGTGCCAAATACTTTGCAAGGGTTTTCTCTTTTAAGTCTCAAATAACCTGTGAGGAAGGTGCTATAATTTATTTCTGTTATATATGTGAGGAGACAACCTGAGAGAAATAGCTTTCTGCCCCAGATCACAAGAAAGTAAGGTGCAGAGTTGAATTTTAACCCTGACTGTCGGACTCAAGAACCAGTGCTCCAAGCTGCTAGGATGCTTCTTTCCCATATAGTCATTTGGTTAGTTCTCATAATATTTGTGGGAGTTTGATATTATCACATTTTGCAGATGAAGAAACTGTGGCCCTAGAGGAAAAGCATGTTGCTTAGTGTTAAGAACCCAACTCTGGGCTAGACAAGGTCTGAATTTGAATCCCAGTTAGGGGATTGAAATACCTAGCACACAATGCATGCTATAAAGTAAGTACTACAAATGTTTACTATGAAAAAGATGCAGGAACAGATTCTCTCACCAGGCAGGCATTTCCTGTGATCTCAAATCTTCCACATAGCCTTTTCTATATTGATTATTTCCCTCTGCTGAATCTCTTCTACTCAGGAAATGCTTTGGCTCTTGCTCATATTTCTTAAGATCCTGAAGTTGCACAAACCCTTGGCAATTACTTGATTTAAAAATATTTTATTTATTTATTCATTTCTTTGCCTCTTACATGTTTTTTGCTTCTGGATTCAATGGGCTTTTTTCATTAGTATTTATTTAGTCTTAGATTTTATGTATTTAAAGGCAGTATCTCAATAATCTTTTTTTCTGAAAATATACATATGAATATTTTTGACTATGTTAACTTTAAAACATGAACCTTATAAAATGATTTTACTCAGCAATTCACTATTTATCCCCTTATTTGGATTAACCAGCCCTTTTGTTCATGATTTTGGTTTCGATCCTGAATCTCAGAAAAATTCTAGTCAGTTGAGCTTTTTGCTTATGGGAAGAATGTCAGAAATTCCTCAGGATAAGGAAGAGCTGAGGGCTACTTCCATGAATGGATTACCTTGGACTCCTCAGAGGGTGAATTAGGTATCTCCAGAATAAAAGCAGTCTTTTAATATAATCCTTAAGCTACATTACTGATCATTTAACGCCATTGGTTAAAATAACCAAGTGAGAGTAAATAATTTTTAGTGGCAAGACACTGCCTAAAGTGAGGCTGGATGAATCAGAACAATGGAGGCTGATTACAACATGACCATTAATTCATTGCATGTCCTTGGACAAGTCAACCCAAACGCTCTAGGCATCAGTTTCCAAATGTTAGGTGCTAGGAATATTCCTGCCCCACTAATTATATAATTTTATCTTATTCATAGATCTAATTATTCTGGAGTAAATTTTACATTCTAAGATTTTAAGCCTTATAATTTATATAGGGAATGGTGACTATTTTGCAAAAAGAAGTGAAGACTTTGGTACACGGAAAATATTTTTATATTCAAATACTATACAAAATTTCTATGTGAAGATTTCATGGGGAAGAGGAAAAGGAATTGCCTTGAAGGCAAAAACAGGGCCTGTGTCTGAAAGTTACAGGGAGTTTAATTTTATCTCAGTCTAAGCATCGATATTCTCATAATCATAGTTATTCATAAATTCTCAGTTCCAAGGAAGTCTGAGAAGAGACTGGTGAATCCCTTATTAGGAGAGGTGGGGTGGGTCTGAATTGAGATTTTAGAACAGCCATTCTCAAACTGTGAAGATAATCACCCTATCCAACACTTACTGGGAAGGAAAATAAATGGGCAAAAGAAAACCGGGGAGATGAAAGAAAAATGGGACGGAGCTATTAAGGCCATTTCAGACTTTTGTTGGAAAATAGTTTGCTACTGTTACAATAATCATATTCACAAATTAATCATTAATTAATTAAAATAAATTACTGAGTACCTTATTTATAAAGAAGAGTTTATAAATTCCTGCACTTCTGGAGCTTACATTCCATTGAAGGAAGACAGGCAATAAACAAAACAAATAAGAAAGTCACCTAGAACGTTGAAAGATAAGTGGAATGGCAAAGAAAATATAGAGCATATTAGTGTGAAGGTGGGGGTTGCGATTTTAAATTGGGCGGTTTGGAAAGTGAGATGAATTTGAGCAAAGGCTTGAAAGCAGGGACTGAGCCTCACACGTATTTGGAAGAACATTCCAAACTGAAGGAACAAGTGTTACTTGATGTGTTCTGGGAAGAACAAGGAGGAGGGAATGGCTGGAGCAAAGTGAGCAAGGGGAAGAGTTGTAAAATACGGCATCGGAGAAGTAACAAAGGACAGCGCCATGCACCAACTTGAACACCATTGCAAGGAATTTGGTTTTTACTCTGATTGAAGGGTATTAAATAAGGTGAAGACATAATCTATTTTCCCATTTAACAGGGTCCTTCTGGTTGATGTTTGAACAATATGCCATAGATGGCAAGAGCTGATGCAGAGACACCAATGAGGAGGCTGTTGCAGTGATCCAGAAGAGTGATGGTGGAGGCTTGGACCATGGTGGAAGCAGTAGCAATAAAAAGAAGTAGTCAGATGTTGGATACATTTTGAAGATGGATTTAACAGCACAGATGTGTGTACAAGAAAAATAGAGGAGTCATTGTTGACTAAGATGGGGACGACTGCAGGTTGAGCAAGTATTAATATTTGGGGGGAAGAGAAATCACTTTTGGACATTTTAAGCTTGAGATGTTTATTTGGCAAGGAGGAGTGTGAAAGCAAGTGGCCAGAGAAGACAGATGAACAAGTATGTTATTTTAGTATTCTGGATGCCAAGGGAGAAAAATGAGAAGGGATTATACGACTGTGTCTGAGGGCTGAGAAATGATCATGCCATTAGTGACCTTAAAATGAAAAGCTTCATGGGAGTGGTGGGGTAAAAGCCCAAATGGAGTAGTTTAGAGAAAATGCTAGCATTTGGAGACATTGGAGATGGTGAGAATATACTGAAACATGGTTGAAGGAAAATAAATGAATTTTGAAATTCACATGACCCAGATAATCTAATTTTCTGACATTGATTTTTGGATTTTGCAATGTTCTGTGACTTTTTTCTCTCCAATTCTCTCTACCCCAGCCCTAGATAATAAGATATAAATGACAAGGCAGGGTAATTAACATGTTATTATATATTATGTTTTATTAATAGTTTGTCAAAAGGCTGCCAATGCAAAGTACCAGAAATATGTTGGCTTTTATAAAGGGTATTTATTTAGGGTAAAAACTTATAGTTCCAAGGCCGTGTAAAGTCTAACTCTATGCATCATAAGAGGTGCTTTCTCACCCAAGTAATTTGCCACGTGTTGAAGCTAGGTGGTGGTGATCTCTGCTTGGTTTCTGCCTTTCTCTCTGGGCTGTACCATCTCTGGAGCTCAGCTGCAGGCAACGAGGCATAGGGTGTGTCTCTTACCAGGACTCTTCTCTCATGCTCAGCTGCTCTGGTTTCTTCCTGATTTCAGCTGCAAGCTATCAGGCAAATGGCCCTTCTCCCTCGGCGTTCAGCACTTTGAGCCTCTCCTTTCTGTTCCATGGCAGCATCAAATACAGCAGAGCTCTCTCTTCTGATGTGTCTCCATTTTTTATCAGATCCAGCAAAATGGTGGAGACTCAATCTTTGTCATGCTTCACTGACATAATACAATTGGAAAAATGTCTCATACCCAGAGGAGTGGACTAGCCAAAAAACATAATATTTCTCTTTTTGGGATTCATAAAATAATTTCAAAGTGCCACAACATACGTGACCAAACCTACAGTAAAATTAAGAGAGCCTTGAACTCTTGGCTTATCATATTTTATGGAATGGTCCATTAATTAATTTACATATTTTCAGTAATGACATAACATCAAGGTACAGAATGCTAACATTACTTAGTCTTCCCTTTTTTGCATGTGAATGTGTCCTAATGGATTTGTTTATTAGAGAAGTTGTGGCTTTACAGACAATCATCCATAAAATACAGGGTTACCTTATACCATTTTAATATCAACACCTTGCTCCCATGTGCTAAGATGGTTACAATTAATGAAAGCAACACTTTCATAATTGCACTACTAAGTATAGTCCACGGTTTAACTTAGGGTTCAATGTTTGTATTGTGAAGTTTCATGGATTTTTAAATATGTTTATTCTAATAACTTATACACAACCTAAAATTTCCCCTTTTAACTACATTCAAAGTTTTGCTACCATCACAGAATTTTCCATTGTCTCAAAGAGGAACTATGTATTTTAAGTTTTAACTCCATTCCCTATCACTACTCCATCCGCTGGTAACCTATACTCTAGATTCCAGCTCTCAGACTGCTTATTCTACTGATAATTACTTCATATCTGTGAGATCATACAGTATTTGTCCTTTTGTGTCTGGCTTATTTCACTCAATATGTTGTCTTCAAGGTTCATCCATGTTGTCATATATATCAGAACTTCATTCCTTTTTATGGCTGAGTCATATCCCATTGTAAGTATATACCATTGTAAATATATTGCATTGTTTATTCATTCATCCATTGATGGGCACTTGTCTTGCTTCCATGTTTTGGCAATTGTGAATAATGCCACTATGAACAATCAGTGTTCAATTCTTTTAGGCATAAACTTAGAAGTGGGATTTTTGGATCATATGGTAATTCTATACTCAACTTTCTGAGGAACTGCCACACTGTCTTCCACGGTGGCTGCACCATTTTACACCCTGCCAGCAATGAATGAGTGTTCATTTTTCCACATCCTCTCCAACACTTGCAATTTTCCATTTTTAAAAATAATAGCCATTTTAATAGGTGTGAGATGGAATCTCATTTTGTGGTTTTGATTTGCATTTCCCTAATGGCTAATATTTTGAGCATCTTTTCAAGTGCCTTCTGGTCATTTGTATACCTTCTTTGTAGAACTATCTATTCAAGTCTTTTGCCTCCTTTTTGAACGAGTTGTTTGTTTTCTTGTTGTTGAGTTGAAAGATTTCTTCATATATCCTGGACATTAAACCCTTATCAGATATGTGCTTTCCAAATATTTATTCCCTCATTGTATAGGTTGTCATTTTACTTTTATGGTAAAGTCTTTTGGTGCACAAAAGTTTTTAATTTTGATGTGGTCTCATTTGTTTATTTATTTTTTTCTTTTGTTGCTTGTGTTTTGGGTGTAGTCAAAGACCATTGCCTAACACAAGATCCTGAGGATGCTTCCTTATATTTTCTTCTAGGTGTTTTACAGCTCTGGTTCTTATATTTAGTTCTTTGATCCATTCTGAATTGATTTTTGTATGTGTTATGCAAATGGAGATCCAGTTATCTCACACCATTTGCTGAAGCAACCATTCTTTCCTAATTTAGTGGTCTTTGCCCTGTTGTCAAAAGCAATTGACTATGAATGTAGGGGTTGATTTCTGAACTCTCAGTTAGATTTCATTGGTCTATAAGTCTGTCCTTGTTCCAATAACATGCTGTTTTGACTAAAGTGATGTGATGGTTGAATTATTTTGCCAACTCAGCCAGGTAATTGTGCACAGCTGTTTGGTCAAGCAAGCACTGGGCTAACTGTAATACAAGGGCATTTATGGACTTTAGTCACCATTGACTTTACTGCAATGGGAAATCATAGATAGCTGATTACAATTACATCAATCAAGGAGATTGCCATCAGCAATGAGTGATGCTTTATACAATCACTTGAATGCTTTAAAAGGGGAAGTGATTCCAGCAGAGTGAGAATGTCCCAGCTCATCTTTGGATAGCCAACATCTCCCAGAACTCATCAGGAACCTTCACTGGACTTTCATTGGAGCCCCTGGTTGCAACCTTTCTGCAGAACCTGGACTTGTGCATCCCCACAGTCACATGAGAGACTCTTATAAAATTTCATACAAAATTGACAGGTATCCCTCGTTGATTCTGTTTCCCTAGAGAACCCTGACTAATACAGGCAATTTTCTAATAAAATTTAAGACTGGGAAATGTGAGCCCTCCAATTTTGTTCTTCTTTTTCAAGATGGCTTTGGCTCTTCAAGGCCCCTTATTCTTTCATATAATTTTTTTTTTGTGGTTGTTTTGGTTTGGAGAAAGAAACTTACTTCCCTACTCAAGTTTCACTCTTTAAATCTCCATTCTTTTTCTTTTTCTTTTTCTTTTTCTTTTCCTTCATTTTTAAAGAAGTTTTACTTTACATAAAACCTACATAGAAAATATAGGGGATTCCCATGTACCCCACACCCTCCCCCTCCCACACTTTACCCCAACAACAACATCTATCATTAGTGTGGTACATTTGTTATAGTTGATAAATACTTATTGAAACATTGCTACTAATCATGGTCTACAGTTTACATTATGGTTACACTTTGCACCACACACTTTTATAGGTTTTGAAAAAATGTATACTGGCCTATTTCCATGATTGCAATACCATGCGGAACAATTCCAATGTTCCAAAAATGCCCCATGTTATACCTATTCATCCCTCTCCTCTCAGAACCTCTGGTGACCACAGTCTTTATATCAGTGTTACAAGTTCTTCCATTACTAGAATAATAATAAGTCTACTATGGCCCATAGTTGCATTCCATCCTTATGTGTGTTCATTCCTCTGTCTTGAGGGTTTGAGGATGGTCATGCCCATTCTGCTTCTGATTGAGAGGGGGCTCAGCTCCCATGGGGCAGATAGATGGAACTGTCTTGCTTGCAGTTGTAGATGCTCTTTTTTTGGAGGATGGGTATTGTCCATCATCATCCTTTTATTAGTCATGCTGGGTGAGTCTGATGAACTGGAGAGTAGGTGTTGGTGGCAGCTCTGCTGAGATTCAGGGCTCAACTGGCACTTCCATATAAATATGATGATTGGCTTTTCCATTTCCACAAAAAGGTTGTTGCAGTTTTGATTGGGAATGCTGTTTTAGTTTGCTAAAGGCTGCCAAGGCAATATACCAGAAATGGGTTGGCTTTTGCAATGGGGATTTATTAACTTATAAGCTTACGGTTCTAAGGCCATGAAAGTGTCCAAATAAAGGCATCATCAGGAGACCTGCTGTCAGCAATCCTGGAATCCTCTCTCACATGGCAAGACACATAGAGGCAGCTGCTAGTCACTGCCTTCTCTTCCAGGCTCCATTGCTTACAGCTTCTGGTTTCCTCCAACCTTCTCTGCTCCTGTGACTTTCTCTCTTCCATGTATCATTGATTTCAGATTCTGGCTTATTGGACTTTCTCAGCTTCAAGGGGTTTCTCTCTGTTTCTATGGCTTTTTGTTCCTGGATATTCATCCTGTTTATAAAGGACTCTGGTAAAAAGCTTAAGACCATCACTATCCCAGGGTCCACAAGATGGATTGGAGTGGACTTGCTGGTATTCTATTATAAAACTGTTGTGACTCTAGCAACAGAAGAAAGTTTATCATTGATGAGGAGACGGTGGCCACGGGAGTTACTGAGGACAGGGAGTTGGAGGAAGAGGTGTGATATGGAGCATTTTCAGGACTTGGAGTTGACCTGAAAGATATTGCAGGGGCAGATGCAGGACATTTGTTTATCTTATCATAACCCACTAGATGGACTGGGGGAGAGTGTGAACTACAATGTAAACTATAGTCCATGCAGTGTGGCAGTGCTCCAGGATGTACTCACCAAATGGAATGAACGTGCCTCTCTCATGAAAGGGAATGTTGATGTGGGAGGAGCAGGGTGGGGGGGGGGTATATGGGAACCTCTTATGTTTTTTAGCATAACGTTTTCTGTGATGTATTTAATCTTTAAAAAAATAGGCAATAAAAAATAAAACAAAATAAAGAAGCAAGTAGGAAAAAAAAAGATTAAAACCTACCCTGGACTACCCCTTACTGAAGTAATCTAATCAAGCAACCATTAACTAAATCTAATCCAAGGCCCCACTTACAATATGTTCACACCCACAGAAATGGACCAATTTAAGAACATAATTTTCTAGAGTCTACAAAAGACTTAAATTACCCCAATTACAAGCATTCTGTAAATTAGTTTGGGTAGAATTGACATCTTAACAATATTTAGTCTTCTAATCCAGGATGACAAAATGTCCTTCCATTTATTTAAGTCCTCTTTGATTGCTTTTAGCTACTTGTTTATCTTTAACAAATCAAATACAAACAATACTTTTTTTGGATTTTCCTAATAAGGCTTCCTACCCTGGGGTTTTGTTCTGAAGGATTCATGAATCTCCCTGGTAGCATAACAGGATGTTCTTCTAGTTTATTCTATGAAACAACAACCTTTTCTGGAAAAAGAGAAGAGGCAAACTTGAAAAATAAATATCTTTTTTTATTTCAGACCTTAAAAATTGAAACTCCTGGGAATTTAATGAAGCTGCTTCTTTAATGTTTGTAGGGGTCTCTTAGTGAAGATCTCAACAGAAAATCTTGGCTTGTTCTGCTCTCACTAACAAGGGTTTACCAGTGTCATAAATGATGGTTGGTTTCTAACTCTAATAACGTAAAGATCAAACTGTGCAATAAAATTTAGGCTATTTTATATCAGGGATTCTTGCTGCATGTCTTGGTCACTTGGGGTAAGTATGAAGAGGTGAAGTAATAAACTCCTACCCCCTGTGTCCCTGGACCTCCTGGTAGCACTGTTTATCCCCCCACACCATAGCTCAAAGAGAGCTAAAGGAACTAGGCCAGGGTTGGCCTCCATAGCATTTGAGCCAGCTGTAAAGAACTAGAACCTCTCCTTACATGGGACCATTGATAACAGCCACCTCCTCGTACTCCCAACTCCATCGCAGGACACTTGCCTCCTCTAATTTATTAGCAGAAAATAAAACCTGTGCTTGTCTCCTGGCTAACAGACATGCTCACTTGATCACTGTATATGTTTTTCTTACCCCATCTCCAAGACACAGAAATTAGGTCTGCAGCAGTTTGAAATTATTTAGGAATTCTAAAAAAGAGAAGGATTATGTTTGTAAACTGGTCTGTTCCTCTGGGTGTGATACCCTTTAATTGTATTCGATTCAGCTGAGATGTCTTTGGTTAAATTATGTTAAGATGAAGGCTTTGAATTGACCATGTAGGTTGTGTGTAACTCAGGTTAAGTCCCACCCCTTGGTGGGCTGATTTAAGTGGGCACTCACTCAAGAAGACACAGAAGCAGATACACACAGGAAGAGAGAGGGAGCTTCAAATACATGGCTGGGGAGAGAACTGCCTGTGGCCCGGGAAGAGAGATGAGCCATTCACCTGAAAGTTTGCAGTGCTAAGAAAGCCTGGAAAGAAACAAGCCTCCTGCCAGCCTGGAGCTGAGAGAGGAAGGCTGAACGCCCACAGATATCAGCAACCATCTTGTTTCAACTCGTGGCAACTGACTTTGGGGAGAAACCAGCCTTGAATTGGACATGTTAGGGCCTTGTAACTTTAAGTTTTTACCCCAAATAAATACCCTTTATAAAAGCCAGCAGATTTTCCTGTACTTTGTATCAGCACCCCTTTCACTGACCATTACAAGGTCTGAAACCTAGAAATTAGCCTGGATAATTTTAACCAGGCTGACATAAACAATATCAGGTAATCATGTGACTAGTGCTGAAATAATTGTTAAATCACACACAACGGTTGATCAGAATGCACTTTTCACAGGCTATTACGTTTCCAAATGCTTCTGTAGAGTTACTTTTAATTAGAGCAAATTAATCACTTTGTAGATTTTAGCTTTGATCCCAGATAACATTGAGTTAAACGTAATTCAGGACAGAATCGTTTGTTCTTATCCTTCTTGTTCATCCCTCATTTTCTTCATTTATCATTTATTGAATTTTTCTTTGAGATACTTATGACCTTGGAATGTATTTTATTCTTTCTGGATAACAGTGTAGACAAGCATCTGTTTGTGCAGCTGCTAATGCCAAGGTTCTTTGCCAAGAACGGAACACAGGTTTTTCAACATTTTGCAAATAAATGACTCTTAAAATAATTTCATGGAGTTGAGAATATTTTTCAGGTAAGGATAATGGGAAAAACTCACCATTAATGGAAATCAAAAATGTTCATAAATTATACATTGTTACTTGTACTGCTCAGAATCTCTGAATGACTTGCCTTCCCTACTCAGGTGTCTATATTTGATCTTATACAAATTCAAATGATGGCTGTAGTGGTTTGAAGCTCTCTGTACCCCACAAAAACATGTTCTTCACCCTGATCCCGTCTTGTGGGTGTGAACTCACTGTAAGTAGGGATTTTTGATGAGGTTACCTCAGTTACAGTGTGGCCTACCTCATTCAGGTTGGATTATAATCATATTACTAGACTCCTTTATAAGAGGAATGAAATTCAGACAGATAGAGAAAAAACTACAGGAAACAAGAAGTTGAACATCAATAGAACCCACAAAATAAGGGAGAGAACAGGAGACGTGGCCATGTATTTTGCCATGTGACAAGCTAAGGACCAAGGACCACAGGCAGCCAGCCCCAGCATTGATTTGGGCTTTCCTTTAGCCTCAAACCCATAAGTCAGTAAATTCTCATTGTTTAAGCTGAGCCATCACATGGTATTTGCTTGAGCAATCAAGGCAACTCAAACAGTGGCCAACACGATAATATTTCAGTTGACTGACTCATCAAAGTTCGTATCACAAATCTTTGTAGGGAATGAATAGCGCTTTATTCTTTCATAGTTCTTCCTTTTAATATACCTTTGAGGACATATGAATCAAGTGTTACTTATACTTAGTACTATTCTGGGTTCTATTGAGGGAGACCTGTTTGAGGGTGATAGATAAGGAGGTAGTCCTTGTCTGCTGGTGAACAAAAATACATAGTATGCAATCCATGCTCAAAACTCCACCAACCATCTTCAAGAGGCATCTATGACCACCTTTCCTCTCACACAGATTTTGAAAGGTTGAAGGAACCTGCTGTGAGGGACAAGAAGTCCCAGCACATTGCTTGATTTCTTTTATCACTTACTATCCACTTCATGGCATCATTTATGTTTATTTTTGCCTTATTTCACCTGAGTAGAATGTGGCTAGGGGACACACAAGTGCTCTCTACTTTCTTCTCTGTCATCACTATTACTGCATCTCCAGAACATAGTCAAACAGCATGCTGATATTTTACAGATTTAAATACCAGAGGAAGAGGTGAGTTACTTTCTCAGAAACACTACCAGGAGAAAAAAAAACAATAATTAACCCAGATAAAATTTCACTGGCTAAATTGTCATCTTTTATAATCTCATCAGGACATTTTATGAAAAACTTAACTACCACAAACTGTTTTTCCAAACTTCATATAGGTTAAGAAATTATAAAGAAACTAGCTTTAACATGGTATTTACTTATAGCTTTGACATTATTTAAGGTGAGTTATTAATAAATCTATTAACTAATTGTAACTTGTAGGTCTTCTTGTCAAAGAAGTTTCTCTTATGTGGATGTAGTTTTTGTATTAAATGTATTTATATAAGCTGCCTTAAATAATTTCTGAATATATTATTGTTAAAAAAAAAAGTGAAATTTTCTCTCACTGAAAATCCTGGCAACCAGTTAGCCACAGGGATTTGAAGATATTGAACTTGAAACAAAAGAACTTGATGTTGAACAAAACCATTTTAAATATTAAAATGCTATCTATTTTTCCCAATTTCTTAATGCAAAATTCAGGCAGTATCAGTTAATTTTTGTAAAATCACACCAGGAACAAGTGTTACCAAAATTGTTTTATATAAATCCAGCATTTTGATATAATGATGCCAATCCATACTTTGTGCAAATGAATCGGTTTTACTTTTCTTGAGTTCTGTAAAATATGAATTGTTAATTCTAATAATGTTGTTAAAATAGTACTCTTAATTGTAAAGGGAAGGTTGAATCAGTATCATGCTGAATTTTCTGCATCTGTCCTGTGGGGTTTTGACTTTGGTAAAGCTTGATCTTGGAATGTGATGAGGTGGGTAGAGATGCTGATTCTTAGAGACTGGAGGTTTCCATACATTGAGAAAATATTGAGAATAACTTAAAGTTTTTGGTGTACCTTATTTTCCTTAAAGCCTTCTTTCATAAGATTATTTTCTGTTTTAAATACAATATAACTCTATTTTAAAATTTTTCAGAAAATGATAAAAACAGATATCACTATTACTAATTGCCCTACTCTAATGATAACCACTGTTAATATTTTATTGGATTTTCTGTCCATTATTTTTATTATGCTCAAAATGCATTCTTTAGCATAGTTTTCTCAGGCAGATTCTATGGTATGCCATCTATTTTCCAAACATTATCCTATTACAACTGCACAAACATACCTGTTTGTAGACACTTACTATTCATTATCTCCATTTTATTAACTAGAAAATTAAGGAAGATTTAGAACAGTTAATTAATTTGTCCACAGTCATATGGCTAGAAAATCATAATATCTGACTTGAGTCCAGGAAGCCTAACTTCAGTGCCCTTGCTTTGAATGCTGTACTATGTTATATCTCTGGCAAATTATTTTTAGTGGAATTTATATAGAGTGAATATTAAATTATTTGGTTATTTCCAGAAAGATAAACCCTACCATTTTTCTCTTTTAAAGATAAGAGTTGTAAGGGTGAAGTTATTTAAGTAGATTAAATATAATGTTTACATTTATTGGTCTAATAATTCTTATCAAAATTCATACTAACTCTTCCTTAAAGAGGATTTGGCTTTGAAACTAAGTTACAATATGTTTACCTGGATTGTTTTACCTTTAATTTTCACTAAGTTTCCCCTTCCCCTCTTTATTTCCTTAGTCCTTCTGAACTTTTCCTTGCTAGTGGAAACCTAACAATAACTGAGCATATTTAGTGATGCAAAGTTACTTCCTCCTTTGAAAGATTTCCTCATTGATTTAAAAATGGTTTTGAGGTAAAAATAATCATGTTACCTTTTAAAATGTATTCCTGCATATATAAAGCTACAATAGTACTTGAGATTTCTGATAGTTTAGAAAGTGGAAACCGAAGAAATGGTGAGTGAATTACAGTGAGAAGGCGCAATTTACAAAAAGTCAATTTGAATTTTTATTGCTCAGTGTCAAGGACATAAATCATTATTTGATTAAGGATGTGATTGTTCTAGATGTGCATTTTTTTCATATTCAGAGTAAGGCATTAGCAATTGCCTAGGAAACCCTTCCGTGCTTTTTGAAGCAAATTTAAATGGTGAGAACTCAGAAATTTCACACTGAAAGAAAGCTGCCTTTGAGATGATTAAGTAACCTGCAAGAGTGGTTCTATGATTTTCGCCTACAAGCTTATTTACTAGGTTGGGTAATTAGCTCAGTAGCAAATATCTTCTATGTTGAGCTATTATGACGTGTTTCTGAGCATCCAGAATAAAATGCAGAGGGGAGAATTCCTCTGTTGGAGATAAAACTGAGAGCCCTCTCCTCTACATTAGCTATAGTCAGGAAACAACATTATGTCACATATATTTTCATTGGTAATACAGTTATTATAACCATATAGTAGTGAATTTAGAAAAAATAAATCAAGGTACAAGTAGTTCTGTCACTAATTAAGCAATTAAATTGAGGAACAACTAACCTCCCTGTGTCTTCATTTCATCTGAGCACAATGAGAAGATTGAATTGGTTGATCTCTATGAACATCATGTTTGATGCATTTTTGGTAGAGTCACAGATTAGTAGGGTGTTGAGCATTAAATAGCTGTCGATTAAGTAACTGTGAATTAGGCTTAAGGTGATCTGGAGGCAGCTAGAAAACACAAATGAAGAAGATAAACTTCACTTGGTTAGTAAAAAATACTAAATGGTATTGAGCAAAAATGGATTCTACATTTCACATTTTAATGGTCAATGTTTGACCTGAACATTTTCCTTGATTTTTATCAGAGCTTCGGTGCCTGAGTTTATGGTCTTTTGGGTAAAACCAAATCACAGTGTTTTACACATCATCCAGATAATTAGGCCTCAATGAAATCTAGGCTTAAGTGATTTTTATCATTACTTATATATTCTTCATCAGGTAGCATAGAAAACTTCTTAGAAATTATTTTGTCTTGGATAATGGACTAACAATACATCCAAGTAATATAAATGACCTCATTAATCAACTACACATTTATCTTTCTAAATTGAGGGAAAAAGAGTTGTGAGGAAATTGAACATAGTAGCCTTCAGCTAAATATTATCAATGACCAATAGGAAGGAATTCCTTTCATATCCCCTTGTGTGGTAGACTGAATCATACACTCCAACAAAAGATATGTTAAGGTGCAGCCAAACTGAATGAGGAAGGTTCTTAATCCATATTACTGGAGCCCTTACATAGAGAGGAGATTCAGATGTAGTCAGTCAGTAGAAACAAGAAGTTGGAAGAAGACAGAAGCCATAGAATCTAGAAGTCAGAGAAGGCCGATGAGGAGAGAAAGAAGCAAATGACTCAGAGAGAGAGAATGGCCTTGCCAACATCTTCATTTTAGACTCTTGGTGTTTAAAACCACGAGATAATAAATTAGTGTTAAGCCCACCCCTTGTGTAGTATTTGTCATAACATCTCCTGCAAAACTAAGGCACCCTATAATTAGAAGCTTTTCACAACTGCCCCAGTGGCAACAATTTGCAAAATTTTAAAGACAGGCCATCCACAATTTTAGTGAAAATTCTTTCAAGGTTTAACTATTTCAAGTTTAAAAGATACGAATCTTGCCCAGCATTCTGAACTTGGATGTATGTGTGTTTATGAAGGCACACAGCAACAAATCTAAAGGAGATAAAATTAGAAGCTTCCCAGTATGACTAAGTAGCATTCATAGCAACAATATGGCATTATTTTCTGTTACATTTATTTGTAATGGCAATTATCTGTTATGTCCCCTACTATCTTTTCCATGTTCACCTTCCTCCAAGCAAATCAGGGAGACTCTCTAAGGGGATCAAATCTATCTGAATGGATTAATAAAGATGTCAAAGGAATAAATATTAATTAAACAACCAAATGTTACACACTTATGTGCTAACAGTGTGCCAGTTGGAGGATGAAACAAAATATAAAGGCCTAGTCCCTGAACTTCAGCAACTTTAACTGCAGTGTAAAGAAGGGGTCAAGAGTACAGACCCTGGGGGGCGGGGCAAGATGGTGGCTGAGTGAGTTCACCTGATAATCTCTCCTGCAAAGAAGTGGCTGGGCAGCGTTGAAAATTCTTCGGGACCAGGCTGTTTCGGGATTTTGCAGGGCAGGAGGTGTCTGGACATCGATTTGGTGGGAAGCTAACATGGAGTTGAAGAATGTCAACCACCACATCATGTAGCCTAGAGTGCCTACAACTGAAAGCAGAAGGATTGCATTCAGTATCCATGTGGAATCTAAGGCCCCTCTTGACATAGATGTGGAATGGACACAACCAAGCCAAAGTCCACAGGAAGGAGGAATACCGTAAGGATTAGAGTGGACTTAATGATATCCTATTCATGAACTATTGTGGTTAATAATCGAGAAAATGTGGCATTGGTGTGGAAAAAGTGGCCATGGTGGCTGCTGGGTGCGGGGAATGCAAGGAAGAGATGATATGTGGAGGCATTTTTGGGACTTGGAGTTGTCCTGGGTGGTGCTCCAGGGACAATTGCCGGACCTTGTATGTCCTCCCATGGCCCACTGGATGGAATGTGGGAGAGTGTGGGCTATGGTGTGGACCACAGGCCATGGGGTGCAGCAATGCCCAGAGATGTACTCACCAGATGCAATGGATGTGTCATGATGATGGAGGAGAGTGTTACTGTGGGGGCGGTGGGGGTGAATGGGGACCTCATATTTTTTTAATGTAATATTTTTTAAAAAATGAATAAATTGAGTAGAATTTGGAAAAAAAAAAGAGAACAGACCCTGGAGTCAGGCTACCCTGACATTGAAGTCCAGCTCAACTAATAATGTCTCTAAAGCATTGGGAAAATTACTCTTTCTGTCCTTCATTTAATCATCTATAAAATGGAGATATGATAGCAATTACCACATATGACAAATGAGTTATTCATGCTAAACCAACTGGTTGACTTTTACTAGATATCTAATAAATGTTGGCTCTTATTATGCTATTGGTATTATTATTTATGAAATTGGTTTGAGAAAAAATTCCAACCAGAAAAAGTAAAGCAGAAGAGAGAAGATGCTTGGGACCAAATACTAAGATGCTAAGAAGCATGGTGCAACCCTCAAATATATGGAACCATTGCATTGGGTTGATCAGGGAAGCCTATATGGAAAAGGTACAGCTTGAGTTGGGTCTTGAAGAATGGGTAAACATTAGTTGACTAGCTGTTTGATTAGAAGTCTGAGTGGACTTAAAGTAGGCAGAACAATGGCTTGGCAGGAGGGCTCCCAACTTGTAGCAATAGTAGCAGAGATAGGAATGGACATGGTTTTGTGAAGGATGCAAGAAAAAAGGCATGCTGAAACAGGTACTGATGAAAAGAGTTGGTTAGGTAAGGAATTTGTGGGAAAGGTACTTTAGAGGCAATCAAATATTTCAACTTGAAGCTACTAATCAAGGCCTCATCATTGTGTATCTTCACACTGGAATGAAATGATGAAAATCACTTTAAAGTCATAGAAGTCATGACTTTGCTATTTCATCTTGTTAACAAGAAAGAACCATTATCATGGACCAAGAAATGAGGAGGGTTTATAACCTAGTTGCTTATAGAAAGATATGTGTTTTTTGCTTTTTTGTTGTGGTTATTTTTTTTTTTGCGTCTGCTGGGTGGAAAAGAAAAATTGGCAAATTTCCAGGTCATGGTAGAGGTGGAAGAATCCAGACAAGCCCATTAGATTCCTCTAGTTGAGGAATTAGATCTTAGAATCTTGGGAGACCAAAGAAACTAGAGGTCTCAGGACAAAGTCCTGGAGACTAGTGAGCAACATAGATGTAGATCTCTGGGGTTCTGCAGATGGCCCCCTCAAGGTTTCAAAATAATACTGATCAGCACATGTATGTGGGGGGAAAACCCATATCGTAAGACTGAGAGAAGTTGATCTGAAAGGATTAGAGGGAATGATGCCTGGCACTCTCACCCAGAGGAATATTTTCTGCTTACACCAGTCAGAAGGGAAGAACTCATAATCCAAGGAAGATTCTGCCAAGTAGTGGGGAATAATTAGCCATTTACTGAGCATTTCTCTGGATCTGCCTAATAAATCAGAAAGGAAAGACACAAAAGCTGAAATTATATTCAGGTAATAACTGCATTTCAAAAAATAAAACACTGAACAAGGCAAAATTCACAATGTTCATCATCAAACTGAAGGTTACCTGGCATGCATAATGATGCAAATATGATAGATAATGAAGAGAAACTGACTGAATCTGCCACAAATTGTAGCATCAGCAAACATTAAAACAGTTATTATGACTGCTTTCCATATGTTCAATGTATTAAGTAGGGACATGGAAGACACACACAAAAGATTCATTTCAAAATTTTAGAGGTGAAAACTATAATGTCTGATATGACAAATATATTGAATGGAACTTATGTAATTAGATATTATAAAGGAAAAGATCAGTGCACATAAAGATATAGTAATAGAATTTACCCACATTAAAGAGAATAATACTTATATAAAAATGAAAAGAGTTTAAGTGATTTGCAGGCAAACTTCAAGTGGCTTCCTATACATGGAACTGAAGTTCCAAAAGGAGAGAAGGGAAGGAGCAGAAAAAACATTCGAAGAAATAATGGCAAAAATTTTCCAAATTTAGTGAAAACTTTAAATCCCCTGATTCAAGAAGCTCAACAAACATAAGAAACATGAAGAAAATCACACCATGGAACACCATAATTAAACTGCCAAGAAAGTGATAAAAACATTAAAAGCAGCCAGAGATAAAAGACATGTTCTCCTGGCCGGGGGGCCACTGTCGTGGACCCTGGGGGAGCAGCGGCAGTCCCCCAGGTGCAACGGCAAGAACCAGGAAGGAAGGAGGGCCCAACAGTGGGTTCCTGATACTTATGGCTATGCTTTTGAGCCTATACACCTGCAATAAGAATAAGGCCTAGAGTAGCACTGTGCCTGGGAGTTTCCTCCTGACAGCCTTCATGTTACTCAAATGTGGCCACTCTCTCAGTCAAACTCAGCATGTATATGCAGCGCATTCCCCCCAGCGTGTGACATGACACCCGGGGATGAGCCTCCCTGGCACCGAGGGATCACTATCACATATCAGCTGAAGATGCAACTAGAAAAGGACCTTGAATTAAAGGTTCAACACGGATCAGCAGAATATCCCTGTCTACAAATAATAACATGACTTCAAAATGCTGTTTGACTTAATGTAAGGGGGAAATGGAAAGGAGAAATGAGAATATAAGGCTATGAGTCTCTAAAAAAGAGTCTGGAGGTTGTCAGAAGGAATGCCCTTATGCACAACTGAGCAGAGTCTGAGAGACAGATAAAGTAGATACAACCCCAGGTATTGGTTCTTTTGAGGGATAAAGAGACCCACGGGTCCTATGGTCATGGCAGATGGGGTTCACTGCCATGGCAGATGGCCCTTCTTTGGAGCTGGTGTTTCTGAGTGATGGAATTGGACTCAGAGGGGATCTCTTTTCACAAGACTTGCATGCTACTTTAATGGAATTGTAGTTGGTGCTGGGGTTTTAGATATATTTAGGGGTTTTGAATCTCTGGACTGATAATATGACACCCAGGCCCAGAGCCTCAACAGACTTCAGCTCCTACACTTTGATTTATTGGACTTACCCCACTCAGCTAACATCGAGTTGAAGAAGGTCAACCACCACACCATGGAGCCTAGAGTGTCTACAACTGAAAGCAGGAGGAGTGCATCCAGTATCCATATGGAATCTAAGCCCCCGCTTGACATAGATGTGCAATGGACACAACCAATCCAATGTCCACAGAGAAAATGTGGAATGGGTGTGGGAAGGGTAGCCATGATGGCTGCTGGGTTTGCGGAATGGGAGGAAGAGATGAGATGTGGAGGCGTTTTCGGGACGAGGAGATGTCCTGGGTGGTGCTTCACGGACAATTACGGGACATTGTAGATCCCCCCAGGGCCCACTGGATGGAACTTGGGAGAGAGTGGGCTATGATGTGGACCATTGACTAGGGGTGCAGTGATGCTCAGAGATGTACTTACCAGGTGCAATGGATGTGTCACGATGATGGGAGAGAGTGTTGCTGTGGGGGGAGTAGGGGGTGGGAGCGGGGGGGTTGAATGGGACCTCATATTTTTTGAATGTAATTTTTAAAAAAATAAATAATTAAAAAAATAAATAAATAAAACGAAGGGGTAATTAAAAAAAAAAGACATGTACTGAAGAATAGAGATAAACAACAGCAGATTGCTTGTCAGGAATAAAGATATGAAATCACTGTGAAGAAACATCATTAAATTACAGAAAGTAAAAAGCTATCAGGCCAAGGGAAACCTTTTAAAAATGAAGGTGAGAAAAAGACATTTCCAAACATAGAGAATCTGAAGAGTTTATCACCAGCAGGCCAGCAGCTCAAGAAACATTAAGGCAAGTCCTTTAAGCAGAAGGAATACAACAGAAAGAAATATGGTTCTACCCAAAATGATAATGAGGATAAGAAATGACAACTACATGGGTATATATGAGATTTTTGTTTTATTATTCAAATCTCTTTAAAAATAGCTTATTGTTTAAATACATATTGGAGGCTTACAAAATCTGTGTTAGTAAAATATATGTTAATAATATTATAAAAGGCAGGGAAAGGCAAAATGAAAGTTTACTGTGAAAAGATTCTTATCACTGAAGAGATTAATAGAAATGTCACAGCTCTTAACAAACTCTGTTAAAGGTGTTTGATATGCCTAGTTAGCTTTTATATTTAGAAATTCAACATTTAATATGTACTAGGTAATAATTAATAGGACTGAACTTTTTATCCTTTAATGCTAAAAATCCCTAGGAATAAGGAGTATCCTGATTATATTGAATGTCCTATACAATCACAGGGTTTCAAAAAGTTAGATATTTTATAATCCTAGCCCCTGAGTTTCATTCATTTTATGTGGCTAAAGCAAGAAAGAGCAAAATAATCCACTACGTCCTCTCCATTTAGAGAGTATAACTGAAGCTGCTGAAAGGAACTTGTTAAAAGCGTTGTAGTCTTAACTTATGCAAGAGAGTTAAAGTTGGGATGGGAAATAAAGAGAACTGTGCAGTGTTTGTCAACTCAACCTATTTTCGTATGTTCTACCTTTGTTTTCCAATTTAAAAAAAGGGATACAGGTTAGAGAAATTCAAAGATGAGGCAACATAATTTTAGCAATTTGCCCATCCAAGAAGGGCTGTGTTGGTGGCACAAAATAGCCCAGCAATTTTCTTTCTAAATGAAAGAGGAGCAAAATCTAAGGAGCAGTAGTGATTACTTAATACAGGTTAAGAGTAACTAGAGTCAAATAGCATTTCATCAGAGCCCTGTAATAATACCTTTTATTTCTTGTGTGCATGGCTAAACATGTAAATAAAAAATGTCTTCATATAAATTTAGTTTCCTAAAGTAAGGAGCTTGTACTGAATACATAAATAACATAGTGACAATTTACTCCAGGTTTATTCAACCACAGGGGACCACAATAAATGCATTTAAAGGAAAGGGGAAGAAACAACAATTTTATCAATACAGTCTACAGTTAAGATATATGGAAATGTTATTTTGTATAGGAACTCACGAATATTTCAGTATTTCGTATTTGCGATCTATTGCTTAGAATATTGTGATTTATCATTTCTTTATCGTTAGAATGTTATGGCCATTATATCTTACACTGAAACCATTATTCTAGGCAGTTCTGGCCATTGTATGGGTTAAGAACTTATAAAAACGGTATCCATTTTTTACTTTCTGTGTCACCATGGAAACAATCTCTGAGTTAAGTGTTTGTGAATGATTTGTGGGCATTAATGAGGCAAACTTTTGAATGAAATAAATCCCTTAATGATCCTTTTGGTGAGTGTGTGTGAAAATTTCAGATTTTTAATCAGAGCTAGTGCCCAATTTAATTTCTAACCAGTTTACTAATATGCTTCTAATTTCTCTTATATATATTGCTTCTATTCTTTGAAAATTTCTCTGGTTCTTCTTTCAAACAGTTATGTTGTGGTGATGAATAGTTGTTATGACTTGTCTCAAAATTGACCATTCTTGATCTGACATGTTATTCAGTACAGAGTTGCAAATAGACAAAAAATACTTTCAGCAACACATCTGGCTGAGATGTTTCTCTAGTTCTAAAATAATATTTTGGAATAAACCATTTTTCCTTGCATTTTGTTTAGTAAAAATTAATTGCAGCTAAATTGAGGGAACAGTCTTATTCCATGGGGCATAACCAAAGAATTTAAATCAATTCTTTAAAAATATTTACTTCTCTAATTCACACTATTCATTTTACTAAAGGATTTTAAAATCTTATCATTACTATAATATATATTTAGAATTCTATCCAGAAATATGGGGGTTTTCCATATTTTGTTAATAATATTCTAATTGCATTGTTTTAGCATTAACATTAGAGAATAGGTACAATAGTAATTTAATATTTAAATAAGTAAAAAATATTTATTCCACTAGAGTTACAGTAATTCAAACTATACTATTTAAAAAGTTGTGCCAAATCTGGCAAAGTTTAATAATTATTTAATAACTCTCTGATGAAAAAGTGCAGGTTAAAAGTAATAGTGCTTATTTTTAACTTAAAGAATGTTTAAATTATTTAAAGTAAGATTATTTTATTTTTAGGTTCTTTAACAGAATAATTTTTATTTAATAAATGTTTCATTATACATGGATCTTGAATATTTTAAAGCAACTTCAAAGGTCACTTCTATTTAGCAACTCCTTTCCGATTTTTTAATCCAACATATGCACTAGGAAAATAAGGAATTGCATTTTTTATTGTATTCTACAATTCAGATAATTTTTAACATTTTTTTGAGATATAAATTCACATACCATACAATTCATCCACTTAAAGTGTACAATTCAATGGCTTAAATAAATTTATAGAGTTGTGTAACAATTATCACAATAAATTCTAGAAATTTTTCATTATCCTGGTATGAAGTCCTATCCCCATTAGCAGTCACTACATATTGAGTTACATATGTATACTTAATTAGTGAGAGTGGTCTCCCAAAAGCTATTTTGAATTGGTGAGTTTTAACTGACTTTAAAAAATTATTTTCTAACATAGAGCCTGTTCTTCCAAAAATCTAATATACAGCATTGGTTTTATATGACATAAATTATAATTTTATACTTTAAAATCAATCATTTTAGTTGTACACGATTGCATTGGACAACACTTTTACAGTAATGCTACATTGTCCTTTCAAAGATGGCATTCCATGGGGAAGAAAAACATGGAGAGTATTTGAGACAGCAAATGCTGTTTTTTGGTTAAAAAACTCCAGGGCTTGATCATGAAATGTTTTACAGTTCCAAGACCTTGGCATTTAGACAATGACAATACTGTTTGAGTAGAGGCCATTTCTTTTAATGACGCTAACTTTTTCCTACCGTGTCTTAGTAACTTTCCTTTGAATGTCTGTGTAGGAAGATTAATTAACAATGTTGTCAACACCAGCTACATGTTTAAATCCTGAAAACTTCAAGTCAGCTAGATGTCATAGCAGAAAATAATGTTTTCTAACATGTTGATCCTTCAGATCATTGGAAATATACATTTGATTTTTATCATGGAAGCTCACTGTAGAGAGGCAAGGTAGATTATACTATGTATTGCAACACTCGTGCATTTAGAAGAAAGCATTATCCACATGGTTTTTCAAACTATTTTCAAAGGGTCTCAAAGAATGACTCTACTTATACCTGCAAAAAAGAAAAAAAAATGCTTGGACTATATTCTTGGCATTTTCATCGCTTATACATATTTCGCTATATAAACACCACATTGAAAAAATTTCAGCCACTACAGATGAATTTTCTCTTAAGAAAAAAATAATCAAGCTTAAGGGTAAATTTTTTCCTACAACTTTCCAGTTTCCTGAGAGCAGAGACCTGTCTGTGTACCACAGAACCTGAATGAATGAATAAAATTTAAAATAAGTATTAAAATTTTTCTACAGTAGACTTTCTAGATAAAGTGTAAGAACTAGTGTCTTTGTAAGTTAATGAGAAGAGAAATCAAACTCTTTATTGATTTCCAGGCAGCGCCTCAGCTATTGGAATGCTGGCCTGTGAACCTGCTGCTGTCTCAGACTCTGAATGCCAACAAGACTCTGACCTCCACATACCTCCTTCACACAAGGTTTCTCAGCTGCATTTACATTTAGTTCCTTTAGATTCTCCTTGGGAAGAAAAAGAGAGGGAAATATATTTGCCTTTCAGTTTCTTTATGCAATGATTTTAACACAAAGAAGAACAGATTATTGTTGAAAAGATTGTGGCCAACCATAAAGCTTTTTTTGTTTTTTCTGCACATTGCTCTTTCATGACAGTGAGTATTTTTTAGCAAATGACAAATTAGCACTTAAGTAAAGCTGTGTAACAATGACTATACAATCATTGTAAAGAAATTTAAAAAATTGAGAGCAGTAAACTGGCAACAAATCAATTATTTCAACAATTTTCTTTTACTTTTAAAAACGTAAGCAATTTTAGGCATGGGTTAGTATTTTTACAGCCCTAGTTACAATAAACTTCTTTCAATTCTGAAATCAAGAAATTAAAAGTATGTAGAAAGGAAAGCATGAAAATGTCACCTCACTATACCTCAATCATGAAGAGATATTTTGCTTTTATCTCCCTAATGATACAGGAATGCTGTGGATGAGATAATTAAATTTCTTCTGCATAATAAAAATCGAGGAAGTAAAATATGAAAGTTTTTTGGTTTTTTTTCCCCAGAGAGGACCTTAGAGATGTAATCTAAGGATTACCTAAACTTTCTCATTCTGCAGATGAGGAAATTTAAGCCTGGAAATGTTTATTTCACAAGAATACTCATGAGAAAACAGTCAAAAAATCTGAAAACATATTACAGTAACAATTAACTATCTGCAACACATTCACCAAAGAGAAAATATGCAAACAAACAATAAACAAAAAATCAGTTGCTCACTTTCTAAACATATACTACAAACCATGCTGGAAAGATGAACTTTACTCAAAACCTGGCAAGTTTTCTTGTTACAGAATTACTAGCAAATTATAATTGTTTGAAGCTCACTAGAAATTGGAAACAGAGATTAGGATTGGGAATAAAGGTTTCTAGTTGGTCCTCAGTGACAAGAAGCAACAGGTAATGTTTTGTTAGAAAAAGAAAAAGTCCTTTATAAAGACAAAACTAGAAACACCTCAACAAACACAGCAGTCTACTTTGTGTGTAGATAAATCGTCATATTCCCCTAAAAAAGACATGAAGGTAGTAGTGTACCATAAGAGTTTATTCTCTTGATTATTGAGGGGTTTCATAGTTGTCTGCCAGGAAGTGTCTAAGATGCTTTAGCAAGATATTATGTAATGAATAGTTTTCATTAAAAATATACCTAAAGAAGTAACAATACAGAATTCTCAAAGTCTTAGCTGCTTCAGTATGACTCTTCACATTGGCGTTTTTGATAATCAGGTTTGTGAGATGGTTTTGAGAATTTATGAATACTTCTTATAAAATGATGAGGTGACTACTTAAAACTTAATGGTGAATAAAAATGTCTGAAAAAGACAATTCCTTGGCTAAACTTCCTCAGTCCACAGAAAGATTATTGTATAAATGGTGTCATCAGATATCACTTGAAATTACTTAAGATAGGTAAAAAAAAATTAAATTAGAAAGTGCTGATGTTGAAGAAGATTTTTAAAGCTTTTTATAAATTTTGAAATACTTAAAAACTTAAGTTTCAAGAGTAGTGCCAAAATCTCGTGTGCATCTGTACACCTGTTGCCCTTCTTTGATCAGTATTTAATGTTTTGCCACATAAGCTTTATTATTCTTTCTCTCTCACACAAACACATACACACACCACACGTAGATACACATACAAACACAGTTATTTTGTTTCTGAATCATTTGAGAGCATGTTGCATGTATCATGACCCTTTACCTGTTAATATTTACCCCATGTATTCCTAAATTCTGTGTAAGCACAGTATAGTTAGCAAATTCAGGAAAATTAACTCTGTAATTTACATTTTATCCCTGGTGCATAAATATTACATTACCTTGTAATTTATCTTTCCCTTAATTGTTTTTGCAAATATAAGATGCATGTATGTCTTCTTAATTCCCTAAATAGGATTGTATTGCACAGTGAGTTCATTGAACATAAACAAAAATGCAGAGCCAAATTACAAGTAAAAATATTATTTTGCAATATTTTTGTTCTTTCCCATGTCCTCCTTCTTCTTTCTTGCCTTCCTTCTTTTCCAACTGATTAAAAGACTCTTAGAATAAGTCAAACTTAGTTTACCAAAAGAATGGTGTTATAAGCAGTGGGGGATCAATGAGAGCTGCCAAATAGAGAATGGATGTTATCAAACCTAAGCTTTAGAAAGCCAGTTGTGGAAGATATGTGGAGAAGGTAATAAAAAGGATGAATAGTAGAAACTGGGAGATTATATTATGAGGTTTTCATTAGAGATTTTAAAAAAATTATAGAACAATCATGCACAGAATACAGGATTCCCGAATACCAAACTATTATTAATATCTTGTACTGGTATGGTATATTGGTTACAGTTGAAGGAAGCCTATTTTTATAATAGTACTACTAACTATATTTCATGGTTTAGTGTAGGGTTCATGTTTGTATAGTGTGGTTCCAAGGTTTTTTTAAAAGTTTAACTCTTACTATATACATATACAACTAACAATTTCCTCTTTAACTTTTTTAAAAAGATTTATTTATTTATCTATTTATCTTCCATACGCCCCCCACCCCCACCCCCGCCGGTTGTCTGTTCTCTGTGTCTATTTGCTGCATCTTCTTTGTCCACTTCTGTTGTTGTCAGAGGTAAGGGAATCTGTGTTCCTTTTTGTTGCATCATCTTGCTACATCTGCTCTCTGGGTGTACAGCAGCATTCCTGGGCAGGCTGCACTTTCTTTCGCACTGGGAGGCTCTCCTTATGGGGTGCACTCCTTGCACATGGGGCTCCCCTAAGCGGGGGACACTCCTACGTGGCAGGGCACTCCTTGCGCGCATCAGCACTGCGTGTGGGCCAGCTCCACACGGGTCAAGGAGGCCCGGGGTTTGAACCGTGGACCTCCCATGTGGTAGACGGATGCCCTAACCACTGGGCCAAATCTGTTTCCCTCCCCTTTAACTTAATTCAGATATATAATTAAGGGCCGTTGGTTACATTCACAATGTTATACTAATATCACCACTATCCATTACCAAAACATTTCCATCATTCTAAACAGAAACTCTGTATATTTTAAGTCTTAACTCCCTTTCCCTATCTCCACCCTGTCCTCTTGTAACCCATACTCTAGATTCTGACTCTATGAGTTTGCTTATTCTAAATATTTTATATCATTGAGACAATATTTACCTGTTTATGTCTGACTTATTTTGCTCAACACGATATCTTTAATGTTCATCGCTGTTGTCATGTTTCAGAACTTCACTTTTTATGACTGAATAATATTCCATTGTATATATGTATGTACCACATTTTGCTTATCCATTCTTGAATTGGAAAATGGGGCTGCTTCTATCTTTGGCAATTGTGAATTATACCGGTATGAACATTGGTGTGCAAATATCTGTATGAGTCCTGACTTTCAATTCTTTTTGGTATATTCCTAATAGTGGTATATGATAATTCTATACTTAATTTTCTGAAGAACTGCCAACATGTACCATTTTACATGCCCACCAGTAATGAATGAGTTCCTATATCTCTTTATTCTCTCCAAACACTTTAATTTTCTGTTCTTTTAACAGTAGCCATTCTAGTGGGTATAAATGGTACCTCATTGTGATTTTAATTTGCTTTTTCCTGGTGGCAAATAATGAACATCTTTTCATGTGTTTTTTGACCTTTGGATATGTTCTTTGGAGATCTTAGGCCCATTTTTTATTTCTTTGCTCTTCTATCTAGATATGTTTTAATCTCTTTTATTTTTGAAGGAAAAACTCACAGGATATAAAATTCTTGGCTGACAGTTGTTTTCTCTCAGAATTTTAAGTATTTAAACTCACTGCCTTTTTGACTATATGTTTTCTGATTGGAAATTGGCACTCAACTAATTGGGACTCCCTTGTACACAATAAAATGTTTTTCTCTGGAAGCTTTCAGAACTTTCTCCCTGCCCTTTGAATTTTCTAGTTTGATCAATATATGATGGAGTGTGTTTGTCTTCATGTCTACCCTGTTTGGTGCTCTTTGGGCTTCTTGGATGTGCATATTCATCTTTTGCTAAGTTTGGGATGGTCCCAGTCATTATTTCTTTGAATATTCCTTCTACTCTTTTCTCACTTTTCTCCTTTTAGGACTCCTATAATAAATAAATAATACATATATATATATATATATATATATATATATATATATATATATATGTATGCCTGATGGTATCCCAGAGGTCTCTGAAAGTATTTTTGCTTTTTGTAACTCTTTTTTCTCAGCCTGACTCATTTCAATTGTCATATCTTCAAGTTCACTGATTCTTCTGCCAGTTTCAGTCTTTTGCTCAATCCCTCCTGGGAATTTTCATTTCAGTTATTGTGGACTTCCATGCCAGTAGTTCTATTTGATTCCCTTTTAAAATTTCTATCAACTAATATTCTCATATTATGCATTCATTGTTTTTCCTATATCTTTTAGTTCCTTTTCTGTATTTTCCTTCATCTCCTTAAGCATTTTAAGATCATTTTGTAAAAGTTTAAAAGTTACCACGTTAGGCAACAAACTAATAATGATTTCAGAACAATTGAAATTATACCAAATAATTTCTCTGCCCACAATGGAATGAAGTTGGAAGTCTGTAAGGGCCAGAGAGCCAAAATAGGCACAAACATATGGAAGTTAAACAACATGCTCTTAGACAAATAGTGGGTCAAGGAGGAAATCTCAAAAAAAATCTGTAACTACCCTGAAATGAATGAAAATGACAACACAACATATCAACAAGTCAAAACCTATGGGATGTAGCAAAAGCTGTACTGAGAGGAAAATTCATAACTAATAAAGCATATATGAAAAAAGAAGAGTTAAAATCAAAGACCTAACTGCACACCTGGATGAATTAGAAAAAGAACAACAAACTAACCCCAAAGGAATTAGAAAGAAGGACATAGCAAAGATTATGGCAGAACTAAATGAAATAGAAAATAAGAAAGCACTAGAAAAAATAAAACCAAAAGTGGGTTCTTTGAGAAGATCAATAAAATTGACAAACCCTTAGCTAGACTAACAAAGAGCAAAAGAGAGAAGACACAAATTCACAAAACAAAAATGAAGAAGGGGTATCACTACTGACCCCAGAGGGGGAAAAAAGTATATTAAGAGGATACTTCTAAAAATTATATGCCAACAAAATGGATAATTTAGAGGAAATGAACAAATTCCTAGAAACACATAAGTAACCTACATTGATGAAAGAAGAACGTGATGAACTCAACAGACCAATTGCAGGTATCAAGATAGAATCAATCATCAAAAACCTCTCAACTAAGAAGTGCAAGGGTACCACATGACTTCACAGGTGTATTCTACCAAACATTCCGGAACGAACTAACACGAATTCTCCTTAAACTCCTCCAAAAAATAGAAGTGGAAGGAACATTGCCTAACTCATTCTATCATCCTAATACCAAAGTCGAACAAAAATGCCGTAAGTAAGGAAACTAGAGACCAATCTCTCTAATAAACCTAGATGCTAAAATCCTCAAAAAAATACTTGTTAATTGTATTCAACAACACATCAAATGAATTAGAAACCATGACCAGTTGGATTTCATCCCTGGTGTGCAATGATGGTTCAAGATAAGAAAATCAATCTATGTTATACACTACATAAACAGACCAAAAGAAAAAAAATCACATGATCATCTCTATAGATGCAGAAAAAGCATTCAACAAAATACAGTACACTTTCCTGATAAAAACACTACAAAAGAGAGGGATAGGAGGAATCTTCCTCAACATAATAAAGGGTATAGATGAATAACCCACAGCTCATATCATATATAATGGTGAAATCCTAAAAGCTTTCCCTCTAAGATTGGGAATAAGACGAGGATGCTCACTACCATTGCTCCTATTTAACATTGTGTTAGAAGTACTTGCGTGAACACTGAGGCAAGAAAAATAAATAAAAGGCATCCAAATTGGAAAGGAAGAAGTAAGACTTTCACTGTTTGCAAATGACACAATCCTATACATACAAAGCCCTGAGAAATCTATAACAAAACTTTTAGAATTGATAAATGAGTTCAGTAAGTTGCAAGCTATAAAATCAAAGCACAAATATCAGTAGCATTTCTGTACACCAATATGAGCAATCTGAGGAGGAAGTCAAGAAAAAATTACCATTTACAATAGTAACTAATAGAATCAAATACCTAGAAATAAATTTAACTAACGATATAAATGATCTATGTGCAGAAAAATACACAACACTGTTAAAGGAAAATCAAAGAAGACTTAAATAAATGGAAGAATATTCCCTGTTTATGGATAGAAAGAATAAACATCATTAAGATGTCTATCCTTCTCAAACTGATCTACAGATTTAATGCAATCCCGATAAAAATCACCACAGCATTTTTTACTGAACTGGAAAAACTATGAAATTTTTTTGAAAGGGCAAGAGGCCCTGAATAGTTAAAGACATATTGAAAAAGAAAAATGAAATTGGAGGAATCACAGTACCTGACTTTAAAGCACACTATTAATACAAAGCTACAGTGGTCAAAACTGCATGCATTGGCATAAGGATAGATTTACTGACCAATGGAACTGAATTGAGAGTTCTGATATAGATCCTCCCATATTCAATCATCTGATATTCAACAGGGCCACTAACCCCATTCACCTGGGAGAGAATGGCCTGTTCAACAAATGGTGCTTGGAGAACTGGATATCCATAGCCAAAAGAATGCGAGAGGAACACGATCTCACACCTTATACAAAAACTAACTCAAATTAGATCAAAGATCTAAATATAAGAGCCAAGAACATAAAGACCTTGGAAGATAATGTAGGTAAGCATCTACAGGATCTTGTATCAGGAAATGGTTTTATGAACTTTACACCTAAAGCATGAGCAATGAAAGAAAAAACAGATAAATGGGACCTCCTAAAAATTAAAAACTTTTTCACCTCAAAGGATTTTGTCAAGAAAGTGAAAAAGTAGCTTACCCAATGAGAGAAAATATTCAGTAACCACATATCTGATAGGAGCCTAATATCCAGCATATATAAAGAAATCCTGTATCTTGAAGAGAAAAAGACAAACAACCTTTTTTGAAAATGGGAAAGTGATTTGAATAGATACTTCTCCAAAAAGAAACACAAATGGTTATAAAGCACATGAAAGATGCTCAACATCACCAGCTATTAGGGAAATGTAAATTCAAACTACAATGAGATATCTTCTTATACCCTTTAGATTGGCAGCTCTTTTAAAAAACAAAAAACTACAAGTGTTGGGGAGGATGTGGAGGAACAGGGACCCTCATCCACTGCTGGTGGGAGTGTAGAATGGTGCAGCAGCCATTGTGGAGGACAGTTTGGCTGTTCCTCAAACAACTAACTATAGATCTGCCACATGGTCCAGCAATTTCACTTCTAGGGAGTGTGCAAGTGACATTTTTGTCATAGTGTGCTGTATCAGTGGGTAAATACCCACATAATAAGTAGGAAGTTGTTGGAGTCCCATCCTGGGGAGGCCCCCTATGTTCTCAAATAGAAGGGTGGGAGTCTCTTGAGACCATGGTGGTGCCTAATAGGGGAGGACAGACCCGTGTGCCAAACCATAAGTGTTCTTGCAAGTAACTATGAATCTTTTCTTTCAAGGAGTGAAGTCTGGTGGCTGCTGTGGGCCCCAAGGGAAGGGGGGGGGAGGAAAGAATAGAAGTAACAGGAGGCATTTTGGGGGCAATGGAAGTGTTCTACATGATCTTGCAATGATGGATACAGGCCAAGTTAAATTTCATCAAAAATTTATAATCATGTATGATCCAAAACATAAACCATAATGTAAACCATTGACCATGGTCAGTAACTATGTTTCAGTATTTGTACATGAATTGTAACAAAAGTATCATCCACATATAAAAAGGTTATAAAGGGGGAAATGGGGAGGATGTTGGGTATATAGGAGTCTCCTGTATTCTGAATGTGACTTTACCATGACCTAAAATTTATTTGAAGACAAAATGAAAAGTAGTAATACACTGGGAGAATAAATGGAAGAAAATAATATCACTGTATATACAGGACAACACATCTTACAGTGATGAAAGGCAAAATGTTAAAAAAATTTAAAAATGTTTTTTCATAATCTCTTAAAATCTCAACTTTTTAATTTAGTTTAATTTTTTAGTTTTTAATTTTTTTTTCTGTATTTTATTTCTTATGTTTAAAACTCTCATTACTTCATTTTCTTATTAATTGTATTTGGCTATTTTATTGACTTAATTTTTGAAGAAGTTTTGGATCACAAAAGGGTTACAACTGTGGGAGAGGAGGATCATTTGGCGTAACAGTGATGGGGGATACATGGAAGGAAGTTCACATGGACACACATATAATGCATATAAGTGTGTTCAAATGTTGATGGGGCATTGTCACGGTGTGTGGAAAGTCACACAATAATCAAAAGAATATCAAATTCCCATCCTGGGGAGCTCTACCACATTCTCTAATGGAACAGCAGGAATACCTCAAATATAGGGGCAATGACTAGTGAAGGAGGATGGTGCTTTGGTGGGCTCTTGATATTGATGACTGTGCTTATAAACCTTTGCTCTTGAAATTGAAACTTAGCCTAGTATTGTAGGGTGCCTAAGAGTTACCTACTGGGAACCTCCTTGTTGCTCATATGTGATCTCTCTCTAAGCCTAACTCAGCATTAAAATGCAATAACTTTCCCCTGGCATGGGACATGACTCCCAGGGATGAACCTCCTTGGCACTGAGGGATTGCTGCCAAGTACCAACAAGCAATGCAACTGGAAAAAAAAAAAAGACCTTGACCAAAAGGGGAAAAGGTAAAGACAAATGAGTTTATATGGCTAAGAGACTTCAAAGTGAGTTGGGAGGTCATTCCAAAGGTAACAACCTATGCTTGTCTCAGTAGTATCTCATTGACAACCAAAACAGATATTATTCCAAGCTCGGGAGTTTGATCCCTTGTCAGGGGGCCCTACTATGAAATTTATGCTCCCCAGTGTGACAGAGTTGGACTCAGCTGTGGTTTCCCTATGCATGGCTCTTCTGTCCTTCTATTTGAACCTATAATTAGTACTAGAGTTGGTAGGCGTACATCCAAGAGACTTAAGTCTTGGGTTTCTCTATGTGGCAGCTGAGCCCTGAATTTCAAAGGAGTTGCAACACCTATTCTCCAGTTCATTGGATTCACCCAGGACAACTGACAAGGAGGAGATGATGGACAAATAACATGCCAAGGAACCAAGAGTGTCTACAACTGCAACCAAGAGAGTCCCATCCATTGACCATATGGGATCAAAGTTCCCTTCAATTAAAGGTGGAGTGGGCATCACCATCACAGAGTCCTTGGGATTGGGGAATGAACTATGGACTAAAGTAAAGTTACTATTAGTAGTATTCTACTATAGACTAATTGTGATTCTAACAATGGAAGAAATATCATTGATGTGGAAGCAATGGCCACTGGAGTTTCTGGGTGTAGGAAGCGGGAAAACAGGTGTAATACGGGGACATTTTTAGAACTTGGGAACTGTCCTGAATGACATTACAATGACAGATACAGGCCATAACCTATAGAGGTGAGTGGGAGAGAGTGTAAACTACAATGTATGCTGTAAGCCATGCTTAGTGGCAATGCTCCAAAATGTCTTTATGAATTGCAGTGAATGTGCCACACTAATGAAAGGTGTTGCAATGCAGGAAAATGTGAACAGTATGGGAAGTGGGGCATATGGGAATCCTTTATATATTCTATGTAACATTTATGTAATCTAAATATCTTTTAAAAAAATAAAAAAAAAATTTAAAAAAAGATATACTTTCTTGACCTGCCCAGCAAATGCAACCCTGAGGGAGCATAATATCTTTACATCTCCACAGCCACCTTTACTGGGGGTTGTTGGAACAGTGACCATCCTAAAAATTTGCCTTCAGTGATCCAAAGTTGTTAATCAAGAGCTGTGATCAGTAATCAGCCATGTCCCTCCCCATTTAGAGGAAGAGGACTTTTATGTCCCTTTCTGTCATCAGTGAGCTAGCCAGTGGTTGGATCCCATAGTGGCCTACTGCAAGAGTAGAACAATTTCCCTCTTAGTCTTCACTGTAATGTATTAGCTTCTTCCTTTCATTCTTCCCTGGAGGCTGTGCAGTGTTCTACTGATTTCCAGAGCTTCAAAATAGTTGTTTCAGCCAGTTCCTGCCTTTTTAATAGTAGTTCTGCTGGAAGGACTGAATCCTGAAACTTCCTACTGTGTCATATTTCCCCAATCCCCTTTCCAGGTAAGAGATTTTGAAAGTCATGGCTATAAGAGTGGAAAGCACTGAAAGATGAGAAATACTTCAGAGAGAGAATCAATTAGATTTGGTCATCATCTGAATTTGAAGAATGAACAGAAAGAAGAGAATGAAGATGCTACTGAGTTTTATAGCACTGGAGGTTATTTGCATCATTACTTGAACCAGTAACCTGGGAAGTCTAGATTTTGAAGAAAAAATGAATGATTTGGTTGTGAACCTAATGAGTTTCAGTCATTAGGGTTCTATCCATGTAGAGACATTCAGAGCACGATTTTATATAATAAAGCAATTTAGAAGAAAACACAGGGAGATGTACGAAGTGTGTGGATGAGCTATAATTTGCTTGAGAGTTCCATTTTGTGGTTTCCATACAGTGAACAAGGGGTGATGCCTACGGGTTTTATCATTGTTAAAGTAGTAGGTAAATTTGAAACATCAAGGTCTTGGTTTTATATATTCTGCATAGTTGCACTGAAATATGTAGAAGTCTAGTCTTTATAAAAGCAGTGGTGCTTCAAAGGCATTTTGTAATAATGCATCCTGGTGCATGTAAAAAACTCTGAATATTGAACTTCTTTCATTTTCTCACAGCAAAACCTGAATGATATCTGAGAATGTAAGATGTAAGATTGAGTACAGTTCACTGTCTAACTCCCACCCCTATTACTAGGGAAACAGATACACAGACACACACACACACATTTTTATGGAAAAAGGTCAAACCTCCATCGTTACTATAGTACCATAGAGAATAGATTTTATTTTGCTCCATATATAGTTTCCTGTTGTAAATGGAGAGGAAATATTTTCTCTTGTTTCTAGCAAACAGACCTGCATGGAAAATGGAAAACCTTGTTTGAAAGAGAAATGAGAATAATTCTCTGTTCACTGAAAGAGAGGACTGCTTTTATAAGAATTTTTAATGCCCCAACTACTATGCTCTTCCTCCTCCAAGACCACTTTTAGTAAGTATTCGCACTTCATCAGTACCTCTATAGGCCATAAATACATAAGAAGAACGCTGTTAGAGGATGTGGCAGTGGGACACCTTAATTAGAAGTGGTGAAAGCAATCTCTTTTTTATAGATGTATTGCCACAGATATGTCCATTCTTGTGGGTGGCCTAGTGTTTTCCCTGTTGGCCAACATTAGGAGAGGAGTTGTTAAAAAACTGGAGGTCCTAGAATCTTCTTGGCCATGGAGGTATTCTGACATTAGCCCGGTTCCTTGCCTTCACCACCTCTTTGCCATTTTTTTTCTTTTCACCATACTCTACTGACTACATAAGCTGTGATGTACCAGCACAGTTCATTATGATTATAACATTTGTTTTAACTAATATTATATCTAACCTTAACATTGGAATAGTTACTGCCCATTTTCTAATTTGTTCTCATCTAAGATGGTTATATTATTTTCTAGACTCTCACAGGAGAAACAGATACTTGATCTGTTGTAAGGCAGTGCATCTTTATGACAACATTGGAAGCTTGATTTTATTCATTCACATGTACTGTAATTATATGCATACATGTGTCTATACATTTTTATTCTTTTCTTTCCACTGGATTGGATTGGTCTCTTTTCCCAAACATGCTTTAAGTATTCCTAGCTCTTAGCCTTTTCTGCACCACCCCACCTGTTCTCCATACATCTCCATTGTAAATACCCCAACTCTCTTTACCTATCTGTAAGTTTCTTAACTTTCAAGGCTTAGCTGAGGTATATTCTACCATGACCTTTTCTTTTACATAGTCTAGTCATCTTTTCTTACTCAGAAACTGTATATTGCTTACTATCTGTGTTGTTCACTTGACAACTGTACTGCCTTATACTCTGATTTTTCTTTTCTATGTGTAAGGATTGACTTTCTAAATAAATGTCATCAAAAGGAAACTGGTTGATCTCATCGACTTTGGAGTTAGACTTGGGATTGAATTCTGGCTCTTCTCCTTAATAGCTGTACAATTTTGGGTAAGTCACTTGCCCTTTTTATTTTTTATTTTTTATTTTTTTCAAATTTTTTTTATTGACTTTGTAATAATATTACATTAAAAATATATATGTGAGGTCCCATTCAACCCCACCCCCCCACCCCCCCTCTCCCCCCCCCCCCAACAACACTCGTTCCCATCATCATGACACATCCATTGGATTTGGTAAGTACATCTTTGGGCACCTCTGCACCTCATAGACAATGATCCACATCATGGCCCATACTCTCCTCCATTCCATCCAGTGGGCCCTGTGAGGATTTACAATGTCCGGTGATTACCTCTGAAGCACCATCCAGGGCAGCTCCACTTGCCCTTTTTAAAGTCTCGGTTTCCTCATCTGTAAATGAGCACAATTGTAGTAATTGCAGGGTTGTCATAAGAATTAGATGAGATCATGCATGTAAAGATTTAATGCAGTGATTAAAAACTGGACCTGATATTTGTTTAAAGCTATTTTTTTCACTGATCTTTAAAAGACATTTCTAATTTCATAATTAATCAATCAAATGGTGTTCTAGTGCTGGCAAGAATGACCTACACACCAAGGTGATAACTTGGCTAAACGGCACTGGGCTATATGCTAGATAAGACTATTTCAGACTAGAAATCCCATTTGTCAAAGACTAATAATGACATTAAAAAACATCATAGCTAACCAGAACTTTCCCTCTTTTACTGTTATTCTTCTTAATTGTTTGGATTAAATATCCAGATAATAGCAAATTGCTTTGTTTTTTCCCTAGTCTGACAAATCACACAGGGTGGCATGTATTTATCAGTGTCCATTGTCCCTTTGCCCAATAATAAGTATAAGTAGTAACTGCAAATAATTTTCATTTTTCTTCCACTAAAAGGTTGAAGTCTCATTTTGGGGGGGGAAAGGAGCTAATAAGACAGCTTCATTGAAGAACTTTGTAGCCAGACTACTGTTTTCCCATTCTCTCCAAGGCATTAAGAAGCAGGAGAAACAGATCTCTGCATACTCCCAACCTACTGCCTAGGTCCAGTCTCATTCCTTCCAGACTTATTTTTAAGAGCCAGACACTATTTCTTTTCACCCTAAAATCGTTATTAGATGAATTGTCTTTTCTGAAAAGACCTCTTCCTGTCTTATATTTCCACCATTTTTGCTGCTGGAATTTTTAAACCGTGCCCCAATCCAGTTTTCCTGAATTATGCTTCTCCCCACCCTCCACCCACCTTGGAAGAGATCTCAATTTGCTGTGTTTAGATTCACATTAAACAGGTACTTATTGTGCACCTATCACAAGACTACTTATTGTAGTGGATTTGGTAGGATAAACAATTGATAAGAAAGGAATTTGGATTCTAATTTAAGCCCCTACACTAATTTTCTGATTTTATATGCATTGCTTAGCCCCTGGGAGCATAACTCTGCATCTATAAAATGGATATTTCCTATATACCCTATCTACTTTAGAGAATTTTTAAGACTAAAATAAGTTAGTAATAGTGAAAGATTTAGAAATATTATGTACTTGTGAAGTGTACACAACTGAAATTTCCACACACAGTTATTTTGCAATAGCCTAGAATAGACAGTCCTAAATAAAATGTGCTGGGTCATATTATTATTCCAAAATTTAAAAGATCTTTCCCTACAAAATATTAGTCAATATATGAGCTGGCTAAAATTCTCTCAATGTATCCCTTAACCATCTAGATAGGTTCACTAGCCTGCAGGACATAGAGAAAACTTTTGAAACTATATAATTTATAGGAAAAGATACCTCTATTTGTTATGGAGAGAGAAGTGGTAGGAAGAGGAAAATAAAACTAACATGTATTTGTATCTTTTTATGTACCACTCAAAATTCCAGTATCTAGACAATTTCTATATATGTCATGTAAATTTCAAGACAGACATCAGAATTTAAAGTCCTCAAGAATAAATTAAAAAATAAAAAAATTTAAATTGTAGAATGTGGACATTAAGCACATTCTGTAATTCATTTGATTTTTTTATTGGTTCTTTTTCTAGACTTAGGGAAGTCTTTTCCCTTTAAAAAATGTGATAGGGACAGATTAAGGTTCTTCTTTCACTCATGACATTTAGTGACTATTTTTCCCTGAAAAATTGAAATAAAGTTTTGATGGAGTAAAAGAGAAAACTGTATTACATTTTCTACAGTTGCTACTAATTCTCAAGCTTGTATTCTTTCACTCACAGTTAAGCATGCTCTCTTTAGATATTCATTTGTTCATTCATTATACAAGCATGACACATATTAGAAATTTAATTTATTTAATTGAATTTCATTGAATCAAACTCAATTCAATAATTTAAGACATTATTTTTCAACCTTAACAACATTGAAAGATTTGCCTTCTCTCAAATTTCCTATCAATATTTTAACATATATTTACCCTTCATATTATAACATTCTAATAACAGAACTAGAATTTTATAGAATATTTGCTTTAACTACAAAAGGTGGCTAACATTTGGTTTTCTTTGTGAAGTCTTCACAATTGATTAGAAAATAGATTGTGAAATAAGAAAATAAATTCAACCCACCAATTCTATACTTATAGCTGATATATATCTGAAGGGAGGAGGAACATAATTATGCATAATAATTAATGTACAGTAATTTAATTATTATAATTATTGAGGTATATTAATGTATAATATATAATTGTGAGGTTATAGTAATGTATTAATGTATATTAATGTATGGTAGCAGTCAAATAATATTAGGTGTGTACCCGTGAATCCAGGGCATCTCAGTCACAAAAGTCACATTGTTGATGAGATTTAGAACTTTAAATTATTTGTTCCTCAGCATAACTCTATGAAACATTTAACTCTATCAAATACATCAAGGTTTAGCATAGTATCCCATATCTGTAGGCTAAATCTGTTCTGCCATCTGTTTTTGCAAATCAAGTTTTGCTGGAATCCATTCATTTACATATTGTCTATGGCTACTCCTGCACTACAATGGCAGAATTGACTACTTAGACAATGAAATATTCACTCCTTGACCCTTTACAGAAAAAGCTTGTTGACCCTCAAATAGACCTCAGGATAAAAATATAGAGATAAAACAGCTCTATTTGAAAGAAAAATCATTACTGACTCATATCAGGTTATCTGGCTTTTTAATTTTATTGTTTTTATTATGTGAATAACTTGAGAGTTACATTGTGTTTCCAGCTTATCTACCTAAACATATGGGAGTATATCCTGGGGTGTTTCCTTTTGAAAATATTACCAAAGATAATGGTACCAGGTGCTAACCTGAACTCTGTAAAGGCCATACAAATCTAATTACTAGTTATTATCCATACTACTACTTGCTTTCTTAATTTTTAAGCAAGGAAATATCAGGATATCTTTACTACATTTTTTAAAAAAAGATTTATTTATTTATTTATTTCTCTCCCCTTCCCCACTCCCCACCCCAGTTGTCTGTTCTCTGTGTCTATTTGCTGCGTCCTCTTTTGTCTGCTTCTGCTGTCAGCGGCACGGGAATCTGTGTTTCTTTTTGTTGCATCATCTTGTTGTGTCAGCTCTCCTTGTGTGTGGTGCCATTCCTGGGCAAGCTGCACTTTCTTTTGCACTGGGCGGCTCTCCTTATGGGGCGCACTCCTTGCGCGTGGGGCTCTCCTACGCGAGGGACACCCCTGCGTGGCAGGGCACTCCTTGCACGTATCAGCACTGCGTGTGGGCCAGCTCCACATGGGTCAAGGAGGCCGGGGGCTTGAACTGCAGATCTCCCATGTGGTAGACAGACGCCCTAACCACTGGGCCAAGTCCGCCGCCTTTACTACATTTTTAAGAATAAATAAACTGTTCATTTCTTTTAGTTGAATATTTAATCTTTCTCAGAATTTTAATTTTCTGTAGATAGGTATGGGAAGTATAAACTTGCATTAAAGCTGACCTCAAATTTCCTTTTCTTTTTCTGTTACTCTTGCATCCTTCTTAAAAGTACAATGGGGGACTGCCATTGTCCTCAAGACAATGGTGTGATAAAAATATGTCAGTGCCCAGTCCTTAAGTGAAGACAAGTTTTTGATGTCTCCACTAATTATAAATTCAGCTTTAACACTACTGGTTATTCCTTGTGACATTTTTGTAGGATTGTCATAAGATGGAAATGGCCCCTGTCAGTTAAGTGAGGGAAGAGAGACTTTAAAAAGAAATTGTCCCAGTTGAATGATTCAGAGTTTTTGAATGCAAGTTAATGGAAGTCTGAAAGTGCAACAGAGAGCTATGAGTAATAGCCTATCAGGGACAATTTAAGTGAATGGCTTTTGAGATTAGAGTGAATATCTGAATGAAAATACTCCAGGGAGAGACAGTAATTGGAATTGATTCTCACTTTGGCAAGGTATTTTTATATGAAAGCTGCCAAGCACATCTGCAACTCAATGCATTTGGCATTGCCGTAGGGAATTATTTGAGTCCCTTAGCATCTAGGATCTTTAACTACTTGAAATTGAGAATGTTGGTGCATGTCTGAAAAGAGCATTACTATCCCAATAGTTACTTTGAATTCTAAATGAAATTCTGACTCATTAAAGACATAACTTTACTTCCAAAGGTTATATACATTAACTACATATGAACATAAAATTGCAGACATGGATAAGGATTATGATATGGAATGTAAAATGAATTTGGAACAAAGCATGGGAATTTTCTAGACTTGCCAACATCAAAGAAGTCTTGTTTTCTTTGTTCCCACTGTCATTGGCATCAAAATATCACAAATACATACTTTTCCACTGCTGCCAATAATTTAGCCAATGATTAGCTCATTGTTATTTTTAAAGTAGACAGTTAATTTATTGGCATGTTTTCTCTAATGATGCATTTCATTTATTTGTTTGAATTGGTAATGCAAATAAAGTACAATATTTAAGAGAAACAGTGTGCATTAAAATGTAAATCTACTCTCCCACTGTTGTCTGCCAGCTATCTAGTTACCTTTCCTGGAAGCAATCACTATTACTGGGACTTTCCATAATCAGTCTGTGCGTATGTTGTAGCAGAGAGAAGTTGGGTGAATGCGGTATTGAAGGCCAGAGTTGCTAGAATTCTGATAAAGAAGATTTATTATGACTAGCCAGACTTGGTGGACTCCTGTTATAATAAAACCTGAGCCCTGAATAGGATTTTTGGGTCCCTTTTATACAGAGGATGTACGAGTGGGGAGTCAAACTGTGCTTATATGCAAAAGGACTTTTTTTAGTTTCTTCAAGTGTTTTACCTGAGTATCAGATAGGTTATATCTTCCAGGTGAGCTTGAATTAACACATATCCCCACATTCCAGGTAAGCTTTTAACATGAACCCCTCACATTCCAGGTAAGCTTTTAACATTAACTCCCACATTCCAGGTAAGCTTTTAATATGGACCCCTCACATTCCAGGTAAGCTTTAATTAACAAATTTAGTTTGCATCCTCCCTGATTATCCAAAGCCTATAGAGTTTATATCCCTCTCAATTGGTTTTCCAGGGAACTAGGCATACTTGGATATAGAATAAGTTTGAATTTATGCACAGGCCATATTACTTCCCCCTTTTGATGCCTGCTTAAGGTTATTAAGCTTCGGCATCACTATTGTGAGAGTCTCTCTGGACTGACTGGTATGTATACAGAGCCATGAGATGGATAGCTGTCTGCATTTTTATTATACCATTTATTAGGGCACATATTCTGTTTATGATGAAAGGGAGGAGGCAAGGAAGTATGATGTATCCTCCTATGAGGAAAGCAATTATTCCCATTAGAAGCTTAAAATTGTTTGCTGTTGACTGCCAGCTTCCAAAGGGATTACTTAAACTCCAACCATTCTAGGTTTGCACTGGAACATGAGCAGTTTTTACCATTTTGCTTATAATTTCATTGATAACCTTTCCAGTGCTGTCTAGTTCAAGGCAGCAGTTACAGAGATTGAATTTTCTGCGAACTCCATCTTCAGCTGCCAGGAGATAGTCTAGAGTGAGACAATTTTGAAAGATAGTGTTTCTGAATTTAGTTTGCTATTGGGCTAGTAAGTTTAGAGCATGGGCAGTTTCATTAGTTATTATTTCTGCCATGACTTGTAAGTGAATGATTCACTTGAGCATATAGATTGGGATTCAATAACACCACATGCCATCCTCTGCCCAAGTCGTGGCCCATAGTACTGGATTATGAGTTCAGAAGGCCATTCTTCACCTCCTCAGGTAATGACAGCCCTTTTTTCTCTTATGTTTTGATATACTGGCTGGCTTAGCACTGTCCCTTGTGCTAAGGGGATGAGGAAGAAGGAGGGTTTTATTGTACAAGTACCACACCAGTTTTGGGGAAGTTCTCAGAATGCAACTTTTCCACAAATCCAATGCAGACCTTTTGGGGCAGTAAAGGGGCCCTTTGTGGTGGAGTTCCATACTGTTATTAATTTGGGGAAATTATGATTCATGAGAATGGGGTCAGATTCATTCCATGTTCCCCAAGACTCTGTTGTATTGGTGGTATAATTTTGGAATTTTTCCCCTGTACATGTTAGGTTTCCAAAAGATATAGAGGAGTTTAGGCAGGACCTTGAAGCACAATATTTTCCTATGACAGAAGTTTGCAATGGCCACATACTATCTTGGGGGACAGCTGAGAGGCTAGTTTCATTATACAATTGACTGTAATTTTATTCTCTAGTTCCCAGGGCCATGGGTGTCCCATATTAGTACCTCCACATATATAGCACAAGGAGACATTTAAGGCTGCCCCTACTACTTCAACTAGGTTTATAAAGGGTTTTTTTTTGCTGCTTGCACAATGGAAAAGGGCTTTTCCATTTCTTCATAGAAGGAGTGGAACAGAGCGGGCTTTACTTGTGAGTAGGTGTTCCCAACACCCAACCCAGATGTAGACTCCTGGGTCTACTCCTTTACTGTCAATGCAGAGGCCCATTTGAACTCCCTGAGTCTGCTAGGATTCAGGGTAAAGGTTGGTGAGGTTTAAGGGGTTACTGCGTGGACAGTTAGCTGAGGCCATTCCTTTGGTGAGGATGGCTGTTTGTTTAGTGGTGTCTGTGTACCAGGTGGCCCAGGTGACACAGGACCAGTAGGGGCATAGTATGCACCTATGTGTTTGCACCAGAAGCCCTCTCCTCGGGCTGCACTTTTCATATCTGGAGCACACATATACTTATTGTTATGAGTATATTTCTGCTCCCAACTGAGCCCTCCACATTTGCTGTTCCATGGTATCCCAGAGTCTATAAATTGACATGCATCAAATAGGAGGGACACTATTGATTCCATTTAGTGATTGGGGTGGATTTAAGTATCTCCCTGTCTTGATTAAATGCTCTTATTTCCCATTTATGGGAGACTGTTTGGGGGGGGGCGGGTCATAGCAGGTTATTTGGCCAGATATATTACAGACACTCTAGGAGATTTCCTGAAACTGGCCCTTGCAGGTATACCCTTGCAGGTATAGTGCCTATAATATATTAATGTGGTATTGACTTGGGCCCCCGTTTGACTTCTTGGATACATGGCTTACAATCTGTGGTGCTGACCTGGGACCAGGGGAGGGTCAGGGCTAGAAGTAGGGAAAAAAACTGAAGGGGGATTGTAACTGGGATTAAACCAGATTCCTATTCTTCAGCTATGTGTAGAACAATCAGTTTCCGGGGTGTGATTGGAGCAGCGCTTGGTGTTTCATTCTTTTGCAAGATTAGTTTGTTTGAATTGTAGGTATCTGGAATATGGGTGCTGGACTCTGGGGCAGCTCACTTGACCCAGCTATGGTGTATCCATGGGGGATTTCAGCTACTTAAACTGCACTGGGGATGGATAAAATGACAAGATAGGGTCCTTACCATCAAGGGGTTAGTGGAGCTGACTTCCAGTCTTTGACCCAGACTGCATCTCCTGGCTTGTATGGGTGTATGGAGCTGCTTAGGCTAATGGGGACCCTTTATTGTGTCCAGTGATGCAGGTTTTGTAAAGTTTTTCCTAAGCTGATCATTTGCTGAGCTACTGATAAGTTTCCTCTTTCTCTGAGATCCCCTCCTGTATTTCTGATTAAGGGAGGGGGCCTCCCAAAGATGATTTCATAAGGGGTTAGGCTTAGCTTTAGGCTTGGGCTGGTCTGAACTTGGAGGAGAGCACTCAGGAGTACTTGGACCCATGTTAGCCCAGTTTGTTGGCAAATCAGGGTTATATAAGTCTTTATTGCACGGTTCATTCACTCTTTTTCCTGAGATTTGAGGATGGTAAGCAGTGGGCAGTTTCCATCGGATGTGCAGTGCTTTCGCACTCTTTTGAAAGATTTCAGAGATGAAGGAGGGTCCATTGTCAGAGCCAATTGAGAGGTGTAGCCTGTATTGAGGAATGATTTCCCTGAGGAGAACTTTGGCCACTTCTTCAGCTTTTTCTGTTCGAGCGGGGAAGGCTTCTAGCCAGCCAGAAAACATGCAAATGAGGACTAGGAGACATTTATAGCTTCCGGATTTTGAGATTTCAGTGAAATCAGTTACTAGATCTTTGAGAGGCATATTGCTGATTGGACTCCTGGGGCTCTCGTGAGGTTTATTTTTTGCACATCTGATGCATCACTGGCATATGGCATGGGTGATAGCAGCTAGACTTGGGATGTAGGAGAATCTTTCTAACACTTCTTTAAGATGGGTTTTTCCCAAGCGTGTGTTTTCATGGTAGTCCTGCACTACAATTGTGGCTAATATTTGAGGCACAACTATTCTGTGATTGGGCAATATTCACCACCAATTTGCTCCTTGTGTCCCGCTCTCAGAGAGTAACCACTCTCTCTTGGAGTATATTGCGGTTCCCAGTGATTCAGAGGCTGCAGGATGAGAGCAGGCAGTGTATACTGGAGTTTCTGATAACTAAGAGGTTGAGGAATGAGAGCAGAGGCCAGGTTTTCAGATAGGGATCCTTCCTGTGCTGCTCTTTTGCTTCAGCATCTGTCCTCCAATTTCCTCAGATGACAGGACTGTGGCTTGTCTGGTGTCCCTTGCAGTGCATCACAGCCACTTTGATGGGCTCCTAAACTGCTTCTAGTAGTTCCAGAATCTGTGTGCCATATTTAATGCTCTTTTTCTCCTGAGTTAATGAGTCCTTTTTGTTGGTATAGGGCTCCATGTGCATGTGCAGGGTAAGGAAGGCATATTTGGAGTCTGTGTAGATGTTAACCTTGGCCCCAGTCACAAGTTGTAGGGCTCCAGTGACGGCAATGAGTTCAGCTTTTTGTGCTGATGTGTTATCTGGGAGCCACTGGGCCTCTACTGTGGTTTCAGAGGTTACTACAGCATATCCCACTCGCTGGCCACTGCCTTAAATAAAGCTACTCCCATCCTTGAAGAACTCTATGATGAGATTTGATAGTGGCTGGTCTTGGAGGTCTGGCCAGCAGGAATATACTTCTTACAATGTTTTCAGGCAGTTATGGGCTGGAATTCCTGGCTCCAGGTGTGTAGCAGGGTAGCAGGATTTAGGGTTTTGTACAAGTTCCAGTTAGATGGATGGATTTTCATGTAATAGGGTTTAATATTTAACCAGGTGACTGTTAGTAAGCCAGTGTGTTCCTTTGGCTTCTAAGATTGTGATTACTGCATGTGGAACCTGAACAATTATAGGCTACCCAAGAGTTAATTTTATGGCTTCCAGTGTAAGCATTGCTGCAGCTGCTACAACTTGCAGGCATGAGGGCCATCCCTGGGCTATAGTGTCCAGTTGTTTGGATAGATAAGCTACAGGTCTTTGCCAGGAACCCAAGTATTGAGTGAGTACTCCTGCAATGCTTTGGTGATTATGAATATATAGGTAGAATGGTTTACTGAGATCTGGAAGCCTGAGGCTTGGTGCTTCCATCAGAGCGTGCTTGAGAGTGGTGAAAGTGTCCTTCTGTGGGCTTTCCCAAAGCAAAGGGTCACAATCTCCCCCCTTTGTGGATTCATATAAAGGGTGTGTGAGTACCCCATAATTGGGGATCCAAATGCGGCAGAATCCAGCTGCTCCGAGGAATTCTTGCAACTTTCATAGGGTGTTGGGTTCAGGGAGGCTACAGATTGCTTCCTGTCTTTCAAGTCCTAATTCACAGAGCCCCTGCGCTATTTTATAACCTAGATATTTGACCTGAGGTAGGCAGATTTGGGCTTTCCTTTTAGATAACTGATAGCCCTTTTGTTGTGGGTATTTTAAGAGGGCATGGGTTCCATTAGCACAGTCTTGGTAGCTGGGACTTCTGAAGATGAGGTCATCTACATATTGGAGGAGAAAACAGTTATGGCTTTCTGGTTTAAAGGATTTGAGATTGCTGGCCAGGGTTTGTCCAAAAATAATGGGTGCATTTTTAAATCCCTGAGGAAGTCGTGTCCAGGTTAGCTGTTGCTTTTTGCTGGAGCTCGGATTGTCCCACATAAAGGCAAAAATTGGTTGGCTCCATAGTGCTACCCGAATGCAGAAGAAGGTGTCTTTAAGATCCAGGCATGAAAAGTAGATTGCCAATGAGGGTATCAAGCTGAGGAGAGTGTACAGATGAGGGACTGAAGGATGGAGAGTTATTACTGCTGAGCTGACTGTTCACAAGTACTGGATCATGTGGTAATCCCCATCAGCCTTTTTAACTGGGAAGAGTGGGGTATTCCATGGAGACTGGCATGGCTTTAGTATGCCTTCATTCAGCAGTCTATGAATATGTAGTTGGACTTTTCCTTGCACTTCATGTGGAACTGGATATTGCTTTATGCTCACTGGACTGGCTGTGGGAATGTCATGTGCCACCCCCGTTGGGTGGCCCTCTACCCATACTTTGTACACATCTTTGAACGGGAGCCATGAGCCTGTAGATTGGCTGACTTTGCTGAAGCAGAACAGTCTCCACTCCTCTTGCAGAGGGAGGGTTAACACTATTTTCAGAGGGTTTGGTAGTCCCAATGTTAATGTGGATTGCCCCGTGGTGTTAAAAGTAATATGGCCTGTAGTTTAGACAGCAGGTCTTGACCTGAGGGGGAATGGACATTCTGGGAGATACAGGAACTCATGAGTGACCTCCTTACCCTCAGTGTTACAGGTCCTGGCTTGGAGGAAGGGCTACTGGGTGCTTTTACCAGTTGCCCCTACAATAATGGCTTGTCTTTTTGATAATGATCCAACTGGCTTGGTCATTATAGAGTGTTGAGCCCCAGTATGTATGGTGTGGCCCCCAATTTGGACTCTGACCATAGACTCTGTGGGGCTGAGAGAATAGGTGCCTGGTCTGTCCTAATAATCTCTATCAGAGCCTGCTATTTCCATAAGTCCAATGAGCTGACTTGTAGGTCTTCCTTCTGAATGTTTGCAAACCCAGAGTTTGGTTTGTGATGCTCCATTAGCTTTCCTGGCTAATGTTTTGGTAGCTTTTTTTTGCTGTGATGGGGTCCAGTGGTCTGTTGGGGCATTTCTGCTTCCATTGTCCCTCCTCCTTGCAGTATGTACACTGATTTCGCCCTAGGGGTGGGTCCCTCCTCCTCCTTGAGGCAGGGGTTTCCCAGCTTACTTTCCTTGATACAGGATTGCTTTTTTTGACTATTGCTGCTGCAAGTTGGTCTGCTTTTTTTTTTTTCATCTTCCAATTTTCTTCCCTTATGGTTTCTACATCGCAGTTGATGTAAAACTTGGTGGCTATTTCCATGAGCTGAGAAATATTTATACCAGCGAATTCATCTAACTTTTGTAGCTTTCTTCAGATGTCAGCCTGTGATTAGGCAATGAATGCTGCATTGACCATTGTTTGGCTTTTGGGAGCATCTGGGTTAAAATGCATTTATACACAAAATGCCTCAATGAAAACCTGGACTTTCATTGAGAATTTGTAGGATTTAGGTGGTTTTTGCCATCTTTATTGCTTTTTGGCTCCCACCTTTGAACCCTTCAACTAAGGCCCTATGGAAGTTTTCTATTCAGTTAAGCATGGTTGTGTTATTGGGACCCCATTGTGGGGTCCTCATCTGGGAACTGTGTACAGGTATATTGGTTGCTGTCCAAGGTTCCCTCAGGTGGGTGCTTTTTGAGCCAGGTTAGAGCCCCTGTGTGACTCCCATTCTCTCCTTGAAGTTGAGTGAGGTCATGAGGAGGTATTTACAATCAGCCCAGGGGGGTTTGTGGGTCTTTTGATGGACTGGAAGACGTCCATCATGGCCTGAGGTTTCTCTGAGTATGGTGGGGTGTGGCTTTTCCAGTTAAAGAGGTGCACTATAGTGAAGGGCTGGTACATGAACGTTCAGTTTCCCCCTTGAATCTGGCCATCTGCATCATAATAAGTTGGAGCTTCATGGAGAGGTAACTGTAGGGCTGCCCTTCTCTGTGCTCCCCCTGCCTCCGCAGCTCCCTGTGATCTGAGTTGCCATTTTTCAGGACTCCTTCCTGACTGATGGTTGACACTATGCTGCCAGGGGCAAATGGCTGCAGGGGCAGCTGGGCTGATTTCTCAGTGTGGATGTTGGCAAAGACAGCTGCTCAGACAGAGTGCATGCACTTCCAGGTGCGGATGGTTACTATGTTTTAGATAATTTCCTATTAGAATGTGTGGAGTTCCTTCATTATTTTTAACAGCTTCATAATATTCCATTGTATGGCCATATCATGATATTTTTAACCAGTTCTCATAACAAGATTTGGTATAGTATTTTGGCTTTGTGGTTTACTTTGTGTTTGTGTGTGTGTGTTGGGGAAGATCAGCTCATGTTGCTTTATCCTTCAGACTGTGTAAGCCTCCTCTATTATTATGTTTAATTTCCCTTTTCCCTTCATCTTAAGTCTTAAGTCCATTTCCACACTCCTCCACCATCACAGATATCACTTTAATGTGGGTGGTGTTTTTCTTGGACTGCAGTGCTTGAAAAATCCAGTATAGCTTAAATATTAAAGCATGGTACTATACCTTACAATCTTAGAAAAATTAAATATAGCTCTTGCTCACCTGTCAGGAAACACATGGAACTACAGATTTTACATTAACCAGATTTAGCTCCACATAAAATATATGACTATGTGCTTCCTCATCTTTACTCACATCCATCATCTGTAGCTCACATCCATACCTCCCCCCTCATCCTTATCACCTCAAGATACCATGCATATTTTAAGATTAAAGCAAAAATGAATTTTCTTGGACCTTCCTTAGGCATGTCACCCTTTCTTTCAACTGGTATAAAATTTGTGAGAAAAACCCTTAATGGGGAGACTGATTTTAGATTGTACATCTGCAGCCTCCTATGGGTGAATAAGCCCTCTTTACCTTCCTAGCCTGGTTGGGCAGGTCCGTCCAGGCTGTTGTGCTGAGCAAATGAACACAGTGGAGGGCCACCCTGGACCCTCTTCAGGATATGTATGTATTTTTGAAAAATGTAAAATACGATTTGAGTGGGTACATCTTTAAAAATGATATTTATGATATTATGTTATTGCCCTGTTCCATTCTTCACGATCACTGCTTCTGAAATGCTTCCTAATTATTTATAATAAGCTTATTAATTTTTCTTAATTCATTTCCCAGAAATGGACACATAGGATGTTTTCAGTTTTCATGATCAAAAATTGCTCTAAAAAACGCATTCCTACATACCCTGTATGAACCCAAGTTAAGTGTTTCTACATCCACGTGTAACACTGCCATGCCATACTCATCGTGTTTACAATGTACTGCAAACTGTTCCACAGAACAGCATTGCTGGGTTATACTTTCACCTGAAGCACCGAGTAATTCCTATTTTCTCAGAACCTTGTTGACATTTTGGTAACATATAATGTTGTAGATTGGATTGTGTTCCTCCAAATGTTGAAGTTCTAATCCCCAGTACATCTAAATGTAATCTTATTTGGAATAGGGTCATTAGTGGTGGAATTAGGCAAGGTAAAACAAAGTCATATTCCAAGGAGTGAAGCTGAGGTGTTGCCAAGGGTACTAAGTGGAGGGGGAGAGGAATAGAATAGATGGAACAGGGGGTGTTTAGTGGGCAATGGAAGTGTTCTACCTGATCTTGCAATGATGGACACAGACCATGTTAAATATCACCAAAATTTATAAAAGTGTGCAGTAAAAAATGTCAACCATAATATAAACCATTAGTCATGGTCAGTAGCTATGTTTCACTATTCCATCCATACATAAAAAGTTATTAATATGGGAAGGAAAAAGGGGGAGGATGTTGGGTAAATGGGAGTACCCTGTATTCTGTATGTGACTTTACTGTGACCTAAAACTTCTTTGAAAACAAAATGAAAAGACATAAGACATTGGGGAATAAATGGAAGAAAATGTCACTCTACATACAGGACAACAGGTATTACGGTGATGAAAGGCAAAATGTCAAGACATTTTAAAAATATTTTTCATATTTTTTGATATCCCAGTCTTTTAATTTAATTTTAGTTTTAGTTTTAAAAAATTTCTATGTATTTAATTTCTTATATTTAAACCCATCATTATTATTTCATTTTCCTATTAATTGTATTTGGCTATTTTATTGGCTTCATTTTTGAAGAAACTTTGGATCACAGAAGGCTTACAACTGGGGCAGGGGAGCATCATTGGTGTGGGATGTCAGTGATGGGGGCTAAATTGGAGGAAGTTCACCTGGGCATACATTTAAGGTAAATAAATGTATTGAAATATTCATGGAATATTGTTGCAACGGGGGGACACTCACACAATAACTGAGAGAATATTGAATTCCCATTCTGGGAAGCTCTGCCACATTCTCTAATGGAGCAGCAACATCCCCTAAGTGCAGAGGCAATGACTGGTGAAGAAGGATGGTCCATTGAAGGGCACTTGATATTGTCAACTACACTTGTGAGTCTTTACTCTTGAAACTGAAACTTAACCTAGTCTTGTGGCATGCCTAGGAGTTACCTCCTGAGAGCCTCCTTATTGCTCAAATGTGACCTCTCTTTAAGCCAAACCAAGCATATAAGTGCATTACCTTCCCTCCAGTGTGGGACTCCCAGGGATGAGCTTCCCTGGCACTGATGGATTACTACCAAGCACCAACTAGTACTGCAACTGGAAAAAGACCTCAAATAAAAGGGGGGAAGGTGAAGACAAATGAATTTATATGGCTAAGGGATTTCAAAGTGAGTTGGGAGATCATCCCATAGGTAACTCTGATGCACATCCCCTCAGGATCTCATAGACTGCCAAAGTAGATATTACCTCAAATAGTGGAACTCCTAAGGGCTCTGGAGACACTCAGGTCCTATGGTCAGGGCAGATAGCTCTGGAGTTTTGTTGGAAACTGAGGCACAGTGGTCTCGCAAGGAGAGATGTGCTGTTTCCATGGCTACACTTGCAACCTAAGGAATGCAGTAATTAAGAGTTCCCAGCAAACAGGATGAAGCTGTTAAAGGTTGAAAGAAAAGATGAGCATATACCTTTTGTATTTAATAGAACACTTAGACTTTGTACCTTGAGATAAGATTTTTTAATTCCTTAGACTATGAGTAATGCTACTAGTTAATTGCATGTTGCTGCTTGTTCTCATGTAGACTGGGGTATATAGAGAACTCCTTGTAAGCAATAAAGTTGTCTGATGAGTCTCTACTCACAGACCCCCTGATCCCAGCTTTCTCTCTCTCTTTCTCTTTCGTTCATTCCCCATACCCTTTGGGCCGACATTCCGACAGTTTGATGTCTTGTCAGTGGGCCATACTCTGGAGTTTGTGCTCCTGAGAGTGACAGAGTTGGACTCAATTATGCCTTCCCTACATATGGCTCATCTGTCCCTTCTGTTTAAACCTATAGTTGGTGTTGGAGTTTGTAAGCGTACATCCAAGAGACTGGGATCTTTGGGCTGTCCATGTGCCAGCTGGGTCCAGAGCCCCAGTGGAGGTACAACACCTATTCTTGAGTTCACTGGACTCACGCAGGACAACTAACTAGGACGTGAGGATTGATAGCTACCATACCAAGGAAATGAGAGAGTCTACAACTGCAAGCAACAGAGTCCCATCCATTAGGTGAATGGGACCAAAGCCCCCTCTCACTTGGAGATGGAGTGGACATCACCATCCCAGAATCCTCAGGATTGGGGAATGAATGATGGACTAAAGTGAACTTACTGGTATTCTACTATGCACTTATTGTGATTCTAGCAACGGAAGAAATTACAACATTGATGTGGAGCAGTGGCCACTGGAGTCTTTGGGGATAGGGAGAGTGAAAAATGGGTGTAATATAGGGACTGTTTTGGAACTTAGGAATTGTCCTGAATGACATTGCAACGACAGATATAGGCCATATTATATCTTCCCATAACATGCAGAATTATGTGGAAGAGAGTGTGAACTACAATGTGAACTATAGTCCATGCTCAGTGGCAATGCCCAAGGATGTATTTATCAATTGCAATGAATATGGTACTCTAATGAAAGACATTGTTTATGTGTGAGGGAGTGGGAAGTGTGGGGAGTGGGGTATATGGGAATCCCTATGGTTCCTATGTAACATTTATGTAATCTAAGACATCTTTAAAAAAATGAGGTCATATTGATGTCAGGTAGACCCTTAATCCAATATGACTGGTGTCCTTATAAGAAGAGGAAATGTGGACATGAAAATCCAGAGAGGTGGATGCAGAGAATGCCTTGGAGTGCTGGAATTTACTTGGAATATATTCTTTCCTACAGTGTTTGGAGGAAGTATGGCCCTGTCGACACCTTCATTTTGAACATATAGCCTCCAGAATTGTGAAGCAGTCAATTTCTATTGTTGTTTAAAGCCACCTAGTTTGTGGTTTTTGTTATGGCATTCCCAGGAAACTAAGATAGGCAGTTTTATACTTATTTTAATTTCCTGGATAAAGAGTGACAAATAATTATTTTTCTTTGCATTTTCTGATGATTAGGGAGTTTTGAAATATATTCTTTTACTTCTTACCTATCAGATTTCCCTTGCAATTCATATGCACTGCTTATCCCTTTTTCTTTATAACTTTTATTGTGGGGTACCAAATTACTTTATTTGTAGGAATGGTACAAATGAAAGAACTTGGTGAATGATGACACAACTTATAGAAAATATAAAACACTCATGCACTGCCATGGTGGCCTTGGAAGTCATCCTGTGACTCTGCAGAAGCTGCGAAAAGGCTTAGCTCTCATCGTCCCTGTTTCTTAGAGTGGGCTTGCCAAAGAGGTACTTTGCCAAGGCAGAATCCAGGGCTTCCATCTTGCGCAAGTGGGTTCCATAGTCATCCCATTCTTTGATGGACTTCACCTGCTTATTCAGGTAATGGATTTCAATGAAGTCACACAAGTGGGGGTTGTTTTTGTCAGTGGCCAGTTTGTGCAGTTCCAGTAGGGACTGATTCACCCTTTTTTCCAAGTGAAATGCACATTCCATTGCATTCAGCCCACTCTCCTAGTCATCTCGTTCTGGTTTCTTGATATCTTAAAGGAAGATTCAGCCACCTCATTGGTCCTGCGGCTTCATTAGTTTCTCAGTATGTTCCCTCTCCTCTGGAGACACATGAAGAAAAAAATTTGGCAAAGTTCTTCAAAGCCACATCATCACGGTCAAGGTATTAAGACTTTGACAGGTAGATGTAAGAGGCATAGAGTCCAGGTTGACTTGGTGGTTGGTGGCAGCTCTGAGTCCTGGCTGTAGTTCTGGCACACCTGCCACAGGATGTGGTTGTCACTGTGAGTGATTGAGGAGAGGTGGTGGCTGCCTGGCACTGGAACGGCAGTGGAGGGCAGTTCCGAGTGGCTGGCCCACAGGCGAGTGCCAGTTCCGTTCAAGCACTGTTGAAGCAGGAAAGCGTGGTGACACTCCATGAAGACATCTGGCCAAAAAGTGTTTTTTTTTTTTAATTAAAGAAGTTGTAGATTTACAGAAAAATCATGTGGTTCCCATATACCCGTCCTCTATTATTTATATTATTATTATTATCTTGGTGAGTGTGCAGTTTAATTCCTTCATCTCTAACAGGTAAGACCAGGGAAAATGCTCGCTGGGTCTTTAGAAAGCTATTTGATCTACTTTCTTATTTACTTTCTTTTTAATTTACTTTTTAATTTACTTTCTTATCTCTTTCTTTTCCCTTCATCTTGAGCAATTATGTGCCCTCCCACCATTATTAACAGGTTGCATTACTATGGTACCTTTGTTACAATTCATGAAATAATAGTTATACTATTAACTGTGTATTTTTTCCAATGTATTTTTTCCAATATGGTATGGTGCATTTGATATAATTCCTGAAAGAATATTTTTGTAATTATACTATTAACTATAGTCCATCAGTTACAATAAGATTCCCTGTGTTGTATGGTCATATGATTCTTTTAATTTTTTATCTACTAACCTATATACAACCAAAATTTCCCTTTTTAATCACATTCACATATAAAATTCAGGGCTGTTAATTACACTTACATTGTTGTGTTACCATTAACAACATTCATTTCCAAAACTTTACAATCAACCCAAATAGAAATTCTGTACAAATTAAGCATTAACTCCTAATTGCCTACCCCCAACCCATCCCCAGGTAACCTATACTCTAGATTCTAACTCTCTGAGTTTGTTTATTCTAATTATTTCATATCAATGAGATAACACAATATTTGTCCTTTTGTATCTGGCTTATTTCCCTTAGTGTGATCTCTTTAAGGTTCAGCATGCTGTTGCATTTATCAGGTCTTCATTCCTTTTTAGGGCTGAATAATATTCCAGTGTATGTATGTATCGTATTATATTTTTCTGTTCATCGGTTGATGGACACCTAAGTTGATTGCATCTTTTGGCAACTGTGAATAATACTGCTATGAACATTGACGTGCAAATATCTGTTGAAGTCTCTGCTTTCAATTCTTCCAGGTATTATATACCTAGTAAAGGGATTGCAGAGTCATATGGTAATTCTATACTTAGCTTTCTGAGGAACCGCCAAATTGTCTTTCACAGCAGCTGCACCATTTTCCACAGCCTTCCCCTTTAGCATCCAGTGGAGGTCTGTGATAAAAGCTTGTGACTGAATGCAAATTCTGCTTGTGTATAGAGCTATGACCAGTTTTATACTGTTATGTTAGTTCACACTCAGGCTTTAGCAAATTCTATGCAGAAGAAGTGGCAGAAAGATTGTAAGAGTTACGGAATGGGGTGCATCTTGGCATAGGTAATTTAGCATCCCCCAACTTTTACTGCCCTGTCCTTAAATTTAACTGTAAACTAGATTCAGCTAGTCACAAGATATGCTTCAGGAAACAACTGCCTGAGAATAAGTAGGTCATAAAGTCAGTAAAAATGTAACTATCTGACTTTTCCTTCCTTGCACAAACAATAGGAAGCAATCTGTAGAAGTCATGTGCACCCCTGCATGCCTTGATAAACAACTTTAAATATATGTAGCTTTAATCATAAGCAAAGTGCTGCATTCCTGTAGAGTTACACTTATGCCCTGATAAAAAGACCCACCAACTTCTTGATAGGAATAACCATTGAGCTCGGAACTGTTGTCTTTCCTCCTGTTCCTGAGGATAAGGACCCCACCTGAGCCCTTTAATAAATGCTCATTCATTTGCCAACCTAGACTTGTTTGAGTTGTTCTTTGGTCTGTCATATCCCTCAGCAGGAAACTGTTTTTTATACAGCTCCTTGCTATATGCAGAAAAACTTAAAAGTTACAATAACTGGAATGAGAGAGTCAACAAAGACTTGAGATGACAGAAGAAAGAATCACAGTGAATTTGAATTAGATCAGTAGAAATTATCCAATCCAAAGAGCAGAGAGAAAAATGATTGAAGAGCAATGATGTGAGCTTCAGGGACGTGTGGGACAATGTCACATATTCAAGCCATATAAATGGAAGTCCCAGAAAAAGAGATAGAGACAGAAAAAAAAGTATTGGAAGAAATAATGGCTTAAAACTTTCCAAATTTGATGAAAAGCATTATGCCACAGATGCTGGAAGTTCAAGGACTCCTACATAGGACACCATAAAGAGAAAGAGACCCATAAACATAATAATCAAACTGGTAAAAGCCAAAGGCAAAGAGAAAATCTCAAAAGTAGCAAGAGAAAGACAATTCATCACTAGTAGGGGAAAAATAATACAATTAATGACTGACTTCTAATTAGAAGCAATGGAGGTCAGAAAACAGTATGGACTAACATGTTCAAAGTATTGATTGATTGAAAAAAAAAGGTAATCAAGAATTAAATATCCATTGGATCTAGCCTTCAAAAATGAGTAAAATAAAAACATTCCCAGATGGTAAATAAAAGAATAACCAAAAGAATTCAAATATGTCCTGGAAGAAGTACTAAATGTAATCTCTCAGGCTGCAAATAAATAACATTGGCCATTATTTGGACCCAAAGGAGGGAATGAGGATATCCAGAAATGGTAACTATTTAGTAAACATTAAAAAAAAAATTGAATAGCGATGTTGCTATGGCTTAATCAGTTGGGTTCCTGTCTACCATATGGGAGGCCCTGGGTTTGCATCCCAAGGGCCTCCTTGTGAAGTCAGGCTTACCTGCACACTGTGGAGAGCTGCCTGGCCTGCAATCGCCCACTCAGCAAGGTGACACAACAAAAAAGGGAGACAAGCAAAAACACAGAAGAGCATGCAATGAATGGACACAGAGAGCAGACAGCAAGCAAGCTGCAAGTGGGGAGGGGAAATAAAAAATAAATAATTATAGGCACAGAAGAATGCACAGCAAATGGACACAGAGAGCAGAGAGCATACAGAAAAGCTACAAAGGGGAGGGGGGATTTAAAAATTCCTAAAAAACAAAACAAAACAATTGAATACATTCTTTGCTTTTCTTCTCTTAATTTCTTTAAAAAATCATGACTGCTTAAAGCAAAATAATGTTTTATTGTTAGGTTTTTACTAGCACAATGCCTAGAGTATAAATTTAGTTCCATTGGGGTAAATTTGCTATGTTTTACCATTATTTGTTACATTATACCAGAATTAACCTGCGCTAGATTGTGAAAAGTTAAAGATGCATATTGTAATCCCTAGAACAACCACTAATATGTGTGTGTGTATATGCACACATATATATCACACATTTATAAAACTAAAAATCAGCAGAGAAAATGACAGTGCACTGAAAATATTCCTTTATTGCAAAGGAAGCCAGTAAAAGAGGAACAGAGGAACAAAAAAAGATATGAGATCTAGGAAAAATGGCAGAATGGGAGATGTAAATCCAACCATAACAATACAGACTTTAAATGTAAATAGACTAAACACTCCAATCAAAAGACAAGGATTGCCAAACTGAATAAAAAAGATAGATCTAACCTTATGGCATCTACAAAAGAAATACTTTAGATCCAAAGACATAAATAGGTTGAAAGCGAAAGGGTGGAAAAAGATGAAAGTAACTATAAGAAAGCTGGAGTGACAACTCTAATAACAGACAAAATAGGCTTTAGGACAAAGAATATTACTAGAAACAGAAAGGGGCTTTTTAGACTAATAGAATGGCCATATAAATGTATATGCATCAAAAAAATCAAGAGTTCCTAAATAAATTAAGCAAAAACTTATAAATTTGTAAGAGAAAAATGATTATAGTTAGAAATTTCAGTACTCCTCTTTAAGGAATTGACAAAGCAACTGAACAAATATCAGGACGTATACAGAAGAATTGAATAACCCTAACACCAAATGACCTGATATATAAAGAAAACCTTTTACACAACAACAGCAGAATTCACATTCTTTTCAAGTTCACATGGCTCCTTCCAGAAAAAAACATATGCTAGGATATAAAATAAAGTTCAGTGACTTAAAATGGATTGAAATCATACTAAGCATGTTCTCCAACCACAACAGAAGTAAATTAGAAAAGAACAACAGAAAGAAATATGTGCTTAGAGGTAAATTTATAACTTAAAGTCCTTTTAGTCAGACAAAGAGAACTAAAGTCAATAATTTTGGCTTCTACTTTAAAAACTAGGAAAATAAGAGGAGCAAATCCAATGCCAAGTAAGAAGATGGAAATAGTGAAATCAGAGTGGAAATTAATGAAATAGAAAGGAGAAAACTGTTAGAGAAAATCAATGAAACCAAAAGAGTTCAAAAGATCAGCACAGTTAGATAGTTAGGTTGACTGACAAGGTTAAAAGACGGGGAGATAGAAGCTGGAGCAGAATAAAGGAAGCCAAACATTAGTGTGTTAATCCTAATCTCACCTCTGCCAGACATAAAATACAAATAATGAAACTCAGAAGATAAATTTGGAAATCCAAAATTGAGGCCACCAGTGTCTCAAGTTTTGTTTGGAACATTCGGTAATGGTAGCCTAACAAATTTTCTCTATGCTATAATGACACGGAAGCAGTAGAATCAGATGGCTGCATGAAGTGGCAGTGAAAGAAACAACCCCAACCTCCTGCAATGACAAAGAGTTTCAGAAGAGCAACCAAATATTTTCTATGCCACTAAGAAAGGTTTGAAACCTACCTGAGAAACAATTAGCAACATGAGCCTCCGAGCTTTGATAAAGGGCCCCCCAAAATTGTTATTCCTGTGAGAAAGACATGGTCCATATATCTCAATTGTTGGATTGTGAAGACTGGAATTGTATATTAATGGATCAAATTCCGCGTATTTTCAAGGGAGTATTGAGATATAGCAAATGAAATATTTAACATTGGGCAAACATATTCCAGCATAGGCTCCTGGGTCTTGGTGACAGGATCTTGGCAAATCTACCTAACCTCTTTGAATTATCTTATTTGTAAAATAAGATTAACTACTATGTACTTCACCCTAATTCTACAAAACAATAGGGATTTTCTAATGCTTAAGTGGTATGAAATATGTGCAATTTGCTTTGTAAATGTTCATAAGCATGGTAAAATTTTTATCTCTTCCTTCTACATTAATATGTGCATATTTTGGGGGCAAGGAGTCCATTTGTAATTTTTCTACTTGGCTTTTACTTTTCCTCTAGTTTGCAAATTTTTGAAAAGTGTTTCAAATGCTCGCAGAAATTTGCTGTATTACAATTTCGTTTTAGGGACATGAGCTGGGAAGTTGCTCCCTTGGTTAAATTCTGCAAAATTTTATTTTCTCACTGTGAGGCCTAACAAATGAAATTAGTACCTTGCTCTTTCAGAGTTTACATTGATGAAATCTTCTTCCCTTTACCTCCTCAAAACTTGTTTTTAGATTATTCATACTGAAATAGAAAGAACTGAAAACAGCTCTAAGCACAAACCCTATGGGGAGTACGGGTAGGATGGGGAGAAGGAGTGGTATTTAGTAGAGATCAAAGTTTTCACATACACTTTATCAAACCCACAAATATTCAGATGCAGTACTTCTGGGATGGATCCTGGACATCTGTGTTTTTATGTTGTGTTTTAAAAAGTTGAAGCATAACCCTGTTTAGAACCTCTGATCTGAGGGTTAAAGCACTCTGGAATTTCAGGCATGGGCCAGCACATGCGGAGGGTTAGGAAAGCCAGGTCTCCTTGAAATCGTGTAACAGAGATAGTTGCTTGCTGCCCTGAAAATCAGTCAGCACATCCCACACTCTTTGACAAATAATGGGCTCTGTCATAATGCAGAAGTGTTTCTTGTCATCAGTGTTATCTTGATAATAGAAGCACAGTATACCAAATATTTTTTTGTCCTTCCTTTGTCCCCCAACAATATATGCTTATCTCTGTAATTTTTTTATGTTGATATGCAGTCAATTACTTATTTCGCCACTCATTGAATTATACTTTATCCTCAGACATGGGATTTGACAGCTACTTGACTGAATTTACTCAGATATTGATGTTTATAATAATCCTGGGTTCCTATAAGGACTTTAAGCAAACTCTCATTTTGTTCCTGAAGAGGTTATTGGAAACAACAGTACGTTTAATTTATTTTAATTATATTTAAGATGATAAGTTCAGGTAGTAGGCAAGTATTTAGTCAAAAGCGGAAAATAGTTTAATTTCCTACAGTATTCAAAGACAACTCTTAGGAAAGAACTATCACAAATTAGCAGCCAAATATGTCATGTTTGCTCATTCTTTTTGGTGATGCAAAATTCCCATGATATTGTAAAACCTTCACTCTCAAAGCTAATTCTCCCAGCCAGATAACAGCAAAGCAAGTTGGCTTTGACCAAAGAGCAAAGGTCATTTACTTCAAGCAGAACATAATACTATTTTTTAAGTTCCCAATGATTCTTATCTACAGCTAGATTTGGGAAGCACAATAGTTTAAAGCATATAAAAATCTATTAAAGAAATTTTGTTTTTATAAACAAATATAATAGTGTCAGTTATCCTTCATAAAATGCACATTTATAAACTGGATTCTAAGTGCACTAGTCTAGATATTTTCATATCCATTATTTCAGAGATGCAATTTAGTAGAGTCAATTAAAACTACATTAGTCACTCTACTTTGGAAGGAATACAACATAGTCTCACAATGCTTAAGTCAAAGGAATTAGCTTCAACGGTTACTGTTTTAAAATGAAACAGGCTTTGTCACATTCTTTTTCTGAAGTATCACCAAAATTGTTTCATTGTTGATTTGTTTGTTTGGGAAGGAGTGAGGAAAAAGGGGTGAAGAGAGGACAGAATTACTCTATTTTCTTATTATAGACATTCTATTATGTACCCTATGATGCCAAAAGAAATAACTTAAAATATCCAAATTCTCTCGGGAGGTTAAGAGGGACAACCTTGGTGAGCTTTGCAACGTGATGGAAAATGTGGTCCTATCGCAGGTCTCAGATGCCTGGATTGCAAAAGAATTGAATTACCTTGAAGTCCTCTCCTTCCAATTGCTCTTAAATGCAGGTATCATGAAATGAGAATCTCAAGAAAAGGACTCTGGGATAGGTACTGTTTTAAAGTTCCAGACGTTCCCAGCAATTTGAGGCCTTGGTATTTGGGAAACATTTCTTCTAAAAGTTTTATTTTGACTTATGGTAGGATAGGGATATAATGATACATAAAATGTCAAAACTCTTAAAATTCCTTCTTTCTTCTTAAGAGGCAAAACCTGAACACATCATTGCGAAACTTTCACTTTAATTCTTTTATGCTTGATGGGGTTGATTCATTGAGACTCACAATGAAAGAGAGAATTCTTTCCCAAGAGACTGTGTGGGAACTAGATTTGGAAAAAGTATTCAATGTCTGTTCTTACTCACTTCTCTGAGATTTTGAAAAAAAAAAGACAACTTGGATATTAAGGAAAAAATAGAACTCCTTTGCCTCCTCATGCATTATAGAATCAAAGATCTAATATAAAATAGAAATTTAATAGATCATCTTGTCCAAACATCTACTTAGAGAAGTAAAGCATTATACTTCTCCCTCCTCCCCTCCCATTTCTAATAGGTATTTAACCACTCAGAAGTTTCAAGTATTAAATAACTTGCACCAAATTACATTCTTAATCCACTGAGGTCTAATTCTTGGGAATTATTTAGAATTTAAACAGTTGTCTTTTCAATGTTTTACAAATATATGAGTTTTCAATGTATTACATCCATTTCTCACACTCACACTGAAGAAGCTGAAAGATTTTTTCTCTTCTACTGAGACAGCAACTTACGGGCTCTCTTGGTCTTTCTTGTCAATTCATCCCCTTGGGCAAGGTCCATGATCTTTAGGCAGCAAATTCCAAATTCCTAATTCTATTTTTTATTGTGAGTTAGTTAGCTTATTCTTAAAGATGAGATTTAGACTAACATTCAGAATGTCTTTGTTACTCCCACATTCAACTGTTTCTATATATAAAAGCAAATTTATGTGATTTGATACATTATTATGTTTTTTAATTCTCAACTCATTGCACCTTATTCCTCAAAAAATTGGTCTATATTTTGACTGATAGGCAGTCAAATTCGATGTGAATAAAAAATCTTAATACATCGAATGAAGCATTTATCTAGATGCAAATAAAAGAATTCAGAAACATCACTAATTTATTCAGCTAATTCAAAGCATGATTTATTTAGTGGTGAAATAATAATGGTAGCAAACACTGAACATTTTCATTTGCTAATATACTTAAATCTTCACGTACTTCTCAGTATAACTGTGAAGATAAATTGGTCTTGACTTGCAGTAAAATAAATGTTTCAAAAACTGTAATGGATAGTGTACTAGATATGAAAATTAGATTTTTCCCCCAAGTTCATATCTCTAAGGATGAATATATTTATGTCTTTGACAAGATCTAGTTTTTAAACAGTTTATCGTTCTCCTGTTTCTTTCTTCTTGATTATTACATGGAGTGAATAAGAAAAGCCAACTTATACAAAAAACTAAACCAAAAAAACCACATTTATTCAATCTACTATTATCTTTAGAAAATTTCAGAATAATTATTAAAGTACCTTCTAGATAGGATTATTTTGTTCTCTTTGTTCCTTATTACTCTTTAATTAATTTGTTCCTTTAGGCTTAACAGCTATCTTCTTAAAAGAAACAATTTTGGAAAAATAAATATTTGAAAAACCTTGATTTAACCAGGGTTTAGATCCAATATGTCAAATAGGACTTCATTTATTTTTTTTTTTAATGATTGAAGGTAAAAGTAACAGAACCTTCTTACTTCTTGTTGTTCTCAGGACGAAGGCCTGGTTTTTCTCATTTAAAACTAAATAAGGGGAAGTGGATGTGGCTCAAGTGATGGAACTTCTGTCTACCTATATGGGAGAACATGGGTTCGATCCCTGGGGCCGCCTGGTGAAAAAGAAGAAGAGAAAGTGTGCCTGCACAGCAAGCCAGCACCCACACAACTGCTGGCGTGGTAAGCCAGTGGCTGCGCAAGTGAGTCACGCAGCAAGATGATGACTCATCAAAAGAGAGACAAGGGGAGAGTCCAAGTGAAGTGCAGCAGAAACCAGGAACTGAGGTGGTACAATTGACAGGGAACCTCTCTCCACATCAGAGGTCTCCTGGATTGAATCCTGGTGAATCCTAGAGGAGAGAAAATGAGAAGAGAAGACAACACAGATAGCAAAAACAGCAGGGCTGGAAGAGGGGAAGGGGGAAATAAATAAATAAACCCTTAAAAGATAAAATGAAATAGGTAAAGCCAATTTCTGTCTTTGTTACAGGGCTGCCAACACAATTTACCAGAAATGAATTGGCTTTTATAATGGGAAATTTATTAGGGTAAGAGCCTATAGTTCCAAGGTTGTGAAAATGTCCAAATCAGGGCATCATCAGAGATGCTTTCTCTCCAAAGTCAGCTGCTGGCGATCCTGGTGTCTTGCCATGTGGCAAGGCAAGGTGACAGCCAATCTCTGCTGAGGTCCCTGCCTTTCCCTTCAGGCTTACATCTCCTGGGGCTCAGCTATGGCAATCAGGCATCTCTCCCCAAGCCCCATCTCCTTGAGGCTCTGGGGGCTTCTCTGTATTTCTGCAGCTATAGGCGAACATGGAGTCCTTTCTCTCACATGGCAGGTCAAAATGGCAGAGCTCCCTTTCTCTGTGTCGGTAGTGATATTATAAACGGAGGCATCCCAAATTAACTATGTTCAGATTCAATAATTGGGCCTCTCTATTGAAGTATCTTTTTGCATTAAATTAGATAAGTAATTTCCTACTTTACTTTGTCTGTACACTTAATCCTTTCAATTAATAATAATTTAAAGGTAGCACTTTATGTGTTTCTCTGCACTGTAATCCAGATGTACAATAGGGAAGTATTCATTGTTCTCTGCAGTATAATCTGTTCCTTTAAATGAAAACATTAAGTTTAAAATTTAAGAGTATAAAGTGAGTGTTTTCCTATCACAAAATTGATTTTCTGACTTCCAATTAGGGTGTGTCATGAATACAATTTATTAATACAGGACCTTGCTTGAATTGTCATAATAGTCTGTGGATTTCAACTGCTCAAAGTTTGAAAGATAGATATGTGGTAGGTGTCTAAAAGGATTACTTTTTATTGTTTACCTATAGTGACATCACAAGACAGTCAGTAAATCTCATGAGTGGGACCTCTCTAAAGTTGTTGTTACCTTTGGAACAAATACAATTTGACTATAGAAAATTTAGAAAACAATCTTTTTCTAAGAAATTTTCAGACATTCTTTTTTTTTTTTTAAAGATTTATTTATTTATTATTTAATTTCCCCCCCTCCCCTGGTTGTCTGTTCTTGGTGTCTATTTGCTGCGTCTTGTTTCTTTGTCCGCTTCTGTGGTCGTCAGCGGCACGGGAAGTGTGGGCGGCGCCATTCCTGGGCAGGCTGCTCTTTCTTTTCATGCTGGGCGGCTTTCCTCACGGGCGCACTCCTTGCGCGTGGGGCTCCCCCACGCGGGGGACACCCTTGCGTGGCACGGCACTCCTTGCGCGCATCAGCGCTGCGCATGGCCAGCTCCACACGGGTCAAGGAGGCCCGGGGCTTGAACCGCGGACCTCCCATATGGTAGACGGACGCCCTAACCACTGGGCCAAAGTCCGTTTCCCCAGACATTCTTTTGGAATGACCATCTTTGTGGAATATCAAAAGACAAAGGACATAGTCTGTGGGCTTTACCAATTCACTCTCTGCTATACCTTTTACCAATGTGAGTACATGTTCAAATAAATATATATATTTGTATAAACTAAAGATACATTTGTACTAAGTTTCACATGCACATGAAGTAATGTGATTTCCTTAAATCAGTTTCCATACTGAGAGGTTAACTTTTACTGTGTGCAGGTATGCAAATGACTAGAAATCAGTTGACATAAAGATCTCAGAGAATTTAAACTCTGTCCACTTTAATATATAATATATATTGATAGAAATGGATCAGACTCCATGGGTTATTGCTGACACCAGTGGGGCAATTTCTGGACTATTGAATTATTGAGCATTTCATGTCCCTGAGAATGGCTGGTGGGCAGAGAGAGTGACATTGTATCCCAGGGAGAAACGAGCCTCCAAACTTTAGATTAACAGCAGTTTTTCAAGTATTTTCATATGTGTGTATGTCAGAAAGCATAATTCTGTGGATGCTGTGTAATGAGCAACCATGGTATTTCAATGGCTTAAAACATCAAAGGTTAATTTTGTATGTTCACTTCATATGTTCGTCAAGGATTAATTTTGTATGCTATGCCACATCATCCTCACACAGGTATACAGGGGTCAGAGCTTTCAGGGAAGAAACAGATCACTGTTAATCCTGAATCCTGTCTTGGTTTAAAGTCTTCCACCTTGAAATGACACATGGCTCCTCCACTCCTATATTGTTAACCAACACAAGTCACATGATTACGCCTAACTTCAAAGGGCAGTACAATTTTGTAACAAGAGGCTAGCAGGAAATTTAAAAAAATGTATTAATCAATACCCCTAAAGACTATGACTGCTGGGGAAGTCAAAGACACATGTTAAGTGGTCCTCTCCTAGTCCTCACTTTCCACCAGTCTCCTCTTCTGTTGTGCTGCTTACACTCCACAAACGGGGGGAGATGTTCAGTCCAATAAAAAGGCGTGACCAGACCCTAAACCCAGACCAGCAAGAAGCGGCCCCAGATGCTTTCAGAATAGAACTCCTCAGTGGCACGACCCCTGGTGGATAAAAATCACACTCACATGGTGTAGATTTGTCTCTCTTCTTCACTGAGAACTGGGATATGTGGAGCTGCCATCTACCGACCACAACCCAGGCAACTTTGCCCACCCGGGGAGACAAGCCCCAATGGTCTCTCTTCCCCTGTTCTTTTGGACCCCTTGTGCTGTGTAAGTAATAAGAAGGTCATTTTGTTGTGCCTGAGTCTGTGTTCCCACAACACACTATGTAGCAACTCACTGCACAATGACCACAATGACAATGGTCACAATATTCAGCTTATTCTCCTTCTTGCATAAAAGTGCCTTTTTTCTGTCTTGTGGGGAAATGAAACTTCTTGGAATTTTCAGCGGTCCTATAAAAAATCCTAACCTTCTGAGATATTTAAATGTAAATGATAAAAGTATAGGAGATGTTTGCTTTCACTTCCCCTAGAAATATCACAAATTGTGATAATTAGATACGTAGTTATTTGGCTAGTTGATTTCTCTGACTAGAAAGGTCCAAATGATTACAGCATGGAGTAGATCCCTAGGGTAAGCTCCAAGGTGCCAGGAAGACTGGAGAGCTCTCTCTTTAGATATTCACAATTCAAAAGCTGGAAAACCAATATCTCGAAACATCTTTAGGTCACACAAACAGAGACTCTCAGTGTTTATCTGGCTCTTGTAAATATATATTTATATCCCAAAAGGTTGAGGTGAGAACCTAGGATCCTTGCCATCCATTTTCAAAGGAGCAAAAATTGTTTGTTGTTTTTTTTCTTTCTTCCTCTCCTTTTGGGAAAGGAGGGAGCCAGCTGTCTCTCTACTGTATGGACACAGAGAAAATCCATTGTTCTCCAATCCTCATGTATTATACAGATTTTGAAGTTTCTATGTGCATGGTTTATATAACCAGTCTAGTTTAGATAGGCATGGCTAGTTGGCCTTGGCTCTTTATAACAAAAAAGTGCGGCAAAACATAATCTTATAAAGTCATTTTAGGTATTCCTGCAGTATAAATTCCCACAAAAGAGTTACTGGGTAAAAGCATAAAAACACTTTAAATTTTGTAAGAGTGTGCCAAATTGCCTTCCAGAGGGGTTTTGACATATTATACCCCTACCAGGAATAAATGAAAATTCCTTTTCCCATATAACTTGACTAATAGCATGTACTGATAAACTTTTGAGTGATAGGTTAAAATAGTATCTTATATTTTTAATTAACATTTCACTCACTCTGAATGAGGTTATACATTCTTCATTTCTCAGGGGATATTTTTCTTCTTTTTCATTGAACCATTCATGTCTCTGCTTCTTTTTTTGTTGTGTTGTTGAATTTTTTTTCTTCCTGATTTCTATTTACACACTGGAAAGATTATCTTTTGCCCACATCAAAAGTTTCTTTTTTTTAAATTTAATATTTATCTTTCTTTATGCTCATGACATCTTTATAGTTTGTCCTTTATTGGCATTTTAAAAATGTCACTGGTTATTTTAATAATCTTACTTTGACTCATAATTTATGTCATGATTGGAAAGGTCTTCTCCACTTCAACATTATCAAATAATACAACCTTGTTTTCTTTAATGCTTTCATTATTTCAAGGTTTACAGTTTTTTTTTTGTTATTACATCTAAAATTTATTTTGGGTTTCCTAAATATATAGTTATGTCATCTGCAAAAAATATTAATTTTGACTCATTCTTTCATATTTTAAACTTTTCTATGGTTTGCCACCAAAGTCAGCATAAAGCATCTTCATTACCATTACTTTCTTACTTTCTAGATCTTTTGACTTTTAGTTTACAGTTCCTCCTTTATTGATCTAATGTTTTTTAATGACAGGCTTTTTTTTTTTTACCCCTGCACCCCCTGAGATGTTTCCCTTGTCTCTCTGCTAGTCTTCTTTAGGAGTCTCCTGGGAATCAAACCCAGGATCTTCCTTGTGGGAGGCGAGTGCCCAACTGCTTAAGTCATTTTTTGCTCCCTTATGATGGGCTTTTAATACTTTAGCTTAAAATAAGTAAAATTCTTACCAGGTAGAAGGACTTTTTGTCACTCATTTTGTATTAATTCCTCATTTCATTTTATTATGATCAGGGAATGCTTTCTGTATTATTTTTAGCTTTTTAAAATTTATGAGGTCAGTTTTATGGCCTAAGATGTGACCTTTTAAAATAAATAGTTTATAGGTTCTTGTACTTATTTTCAGGGAATATACTTGGATATCTCCAACATATCTGCTTTTTAAAAAATATGTTGGTTTAAGTCTTCACTATCCTTACTTATATTTTTATTCACATATTTGTCTTGAGTTGGCTAATTAATTTTCAAAAATATAGTATTACATAATAAGTGTTGCATGCCATTTAACAAAATCTACATGATTTTGATTAAATCACCAGTATATTTTAGGATGTTTTTCTCCCATTTCTTAGCATAGTTGCAAGACTATGCAGATGTTAACTGGCAAATTTCCAGATAATGTGTTTTAACTTAACCACCATTTGTTAAAAGTCAAAGGTCAAAAACTGCCCTGTTGTCAAGAAAACAGATACTGGATATGGACTCTTTAACGGAATGTAATTTCAATACCAATTCTTGCTTCATGAGCATTCTTCCTTTAGCTAATGAAAGTTTTGAAAAATTTAGCTGTTTTTTGTTCTTCTTTTAAAGTGATTGTAATAGTTCAAATTGATGAAAGTTACCATTACAGAGCTCTATTTATACAGAATATGACTCCTGCCTACTTAGGGTCAAATTCCTTACATTTAGAAGACATGTGTGACACTTTCCCCAGAAAGGAATGCTTTTGCACAATCCATCACATTTCACTGTACTTGTGTAAGTGAGCACATCTATTATGCAAAATAAGGATTCAAGAAGATGAAGGGAATGCCAGAGAAAGAATATTTCCCTGTATAACAAACATGGGCAAAGTTCTCTTTTAAAAGACGATACTCAGTGATTGTAAGTCTATGTTGTGAAAAGCATTATGATAGACTGGTGTGAAATGTATTGTGATAGACTGCTGATGGAAACATAAATAGGCATAATCCATCTGGAAAGAAATTTGAGTACAAGTTTTGATATGATGGCAAAATACTATGATTCAGTAGATTATGTCTTAATGTTTTATAGTCCAAGGAAATACTTAGAGATAAGCACAAATATTTATATGTAAATATGTTTATTGAGATGTAACTTTTGACAAAGGCACTAAACTCCTCTCTGGAACACGCTTCAATAATAGGGAAAAAATTTGTGGCATATTAATAAAATGGAATATTCTACACTCACACAAAATTAGTATTTTTAAGGCAATTTGACATCACAGAATAATACTCACCATATAACATTATGTAAAATAAAAGCTAGCTACCTACTTCTATAGATATTCTATCTTTATATATCAGCACAAAGCACACAGCAGTATTTTTAAGAACACACCAACACACATGCATGTAGAAACTAAGAATACTATTGAAAGTTAAACTTCAAAATGTTGACAGTAAATAGTTCTAGACAATAGAATGATATGATTTTAATTTTCTCTTTAGGTTTTAAGTGTTTTCTACAGGTTCTGTACTAAGCATATATAAGAAGAAAAATTTAACTGGATTTTTCATTGGGTAGTTATTATACTTATTATTCCCTTCTCATTTTAGTTCATCACTAGCCATTTTTTGCAGAATTATACAAAATAATTTTGTAGAATTATCTGCATTTAGAAGAGTTATAAGAATAATCATTTACTGTGCTTGATTCATGATATAGAAGTACTGTAAACAGTTACAGATTCACATATTTAGACTGTTAGCTCTTCCTTTCTTTTCCAGTGTTTAATTCTAAATCCCATTCTGAAACACCTGTATCATGTGTGAAACTGGGTGGGGGGGGGGCGGGGAGGGAACAATTCTGTGTTTCTCTAGGAAGTTTAAAATAAGATGGAGAATAAAGGAACAATAAATTATCCCTGACATCCTTAATGAGAAAGGGTTAAATAAGCAGTCAGCATAAAAACAGACCTTAGTACATTTATTGCAATGAAATATATTCAGAGAAGGATTTAATCTTCAAATGCACACTTTACTAAGAGCATAAATTGACAAGTAAGTGGAAATCCATATTATAATATTATGGAATTGTCTATCCAAAGTGTTAAAATGGTAAGAATTTTCTCTTCAGGTTATTAAAAAAATTTAGTCTAAAGATTGATTAGGACTGACACTTGTGCCATCGCAATTTGCAATTTCAATGTATACGGGTGGGTTGTAATGCTACTTTTTAGCCACATGTGACTGAACTGATAATTACTTTAAGACAAAACAGGAGATCTGGTAGACCCATGTAGACAGCCTCAAACCGTTACCTCGTCTGGGAACCATCTGTGTAACGTCGGTGGGAATGATGGATCAGCAGTCAGACCTTCTGCCTAAGTGGTCTTTGATCTAACATAGAGGGCGGTCAGGGGGCTAAATAGTTTTACAGACACAGCACACACATGCCTGATCTAATCTTTCTCTTGGGAATGTTGGGAAATATTGAAGGCCACCGTTTTAGCTGACTCCAGGTGCACTGTTTTGTAGTATTGCCAATTTTCACTCCCATCTCATTCAATTCTAGGATTTCAGACAGTCATGGATTGACATTTATGAATTAAATTTACCATTTTTTCAAAGCTAATATATATGTGACTGTATAAGAACAGTAGTAAAGACACATGTTTATTCACCTGCCTCAATTTTAACACTCAGCAGGTGTTAGTTTGCTATATCTGTGTGATTTCCCCTTTTTAAAATGGAAGCATCCTGGGCCCTATCCAGTGCAATGGAAGACAGGACTTTTAGGCAACTAGCTTGTAATTATTAGAGCGCAAAAGTATATTTTCTTATGTGAATGGAGTATTATGTATACATGAGCAGTAATTCAAAAACATCATTATTCAGTAGATATTGAAAGGACAACATGCTCTTAAAACAGACATCTAGAACAATAAAACTTAAATACATCTTTAATTTCAAATTATAAGGTACATCTCCTGAACTATCCAAATTGTTTATATTTGACTCAGTTTGCATTTACTTATTTCAACTCATTGTAGATTTACTTGATTTAGAACTGAAATAGTGGTAAAAATATTCATCTGATTTAGTTATTTTGTATTGATATAAAAACATGTCCTCCAAGAATCTGCATTCAAAACTATGCTTGCTTAATCTAGGAGTTGAGATGATTGGGATTTTCAGAGTTGTCTCATTATTATGCAAGATTACTTCACAGACTATAGTAACCAATGTGTGTATTTGTTCCATGCCTTGTATAGCCCATCTCTGTATTAAAGTAATTAAATATCAAAAGAAAAAAAAAAGATTATATCACAGAATCTCAAGAAGACAAAAATCAACCCTTTATAAATTTTTCATTATCATGGCATTATAGTCTAAAAATAAGAGTTGCCCTTCTATGCATAATTCTTGACATTTAAAAATTCAATATACCCAATTGAAATCAAGAGTCCAACCCCATTATTGATATTTCACTGCTGACAGCTTTCAAGCCCCAATAATCCTCCTTCTGCGACAAGAAAGACTGATTGCTCCCTCCTTTGGCACCAGTGGGAAGTTCAGACCATATGAGCCCTGGCCTGTGTGTAGCTACTTTACCCTAGGTTATACTCAGTTATAAGAAGAGATCCTGGAATAAGACTAATTCCTCTTTCATAAAATAATCATTTAGCAATGGAAATTTATGATTGTTTCTCTGATTCTTTCTTCTCCCATCTATATAACTCCAGTTTGTTTTGTCATTCACAGGTCTGATAACATTATATGATTTACCCTGATCATTTGACCTAGGTCTCTGAAATTCCTTGTTCAAAAAATAACTCATGAAATGTTTTTATCTTATCTGTAATTTTCTCCTCCAAATTCTAGCTCATTCTAGGTGTTAGCCTTCCTGACACAGCTGAAAACTCTTCTTTTCTATTTGTCTGCCTGTTTATTTGGCTATATACTACTATTGACACTTACTCTTTATCTACCATTCTTGAACTGCTGGATTGGCTTATCTCCCAGAAAAAGCAGTTGATTCTCTGTACACTCAATGAGTAACTGCTTTTCTGGAGTGGTGGTTTAGTGTCAGGTTCAGGTTTTGTTAGTCTGCCCCACAGAGCCAGAAAATTGGGTCATTGCTGAAATATAGTGTCATGCTGAGCTCCATATAGGATCTGGGCTGGATCAAAGTTCATAATCGAAACCTAAACCAGCAGATTGGTAACCCAAGAGAGTGTTAACAGGCTAAATGAAATGCAGGAGGAAATGCTCTCTTCTTTTCTTAGCTCTTCCACCCAAAACTTAAGCATTGTTTAGATGATGCTTGGAAAAAGCCTAGGCTTTATCACAGTAAGATGCTTGACTGCGGTTATGAAAATGAGACCTTGAAAATCATCCCTTACTTTGAGATCTAGTATAGTAAAGTCCTCATTGTTCAGTCTGAAATGGTAGTCTGTACGCATTTGATCAGTTCCATCTTCTACTCCCTCATCAGCTAATAAACCATACTCCTTTTGCAGCATGATCTGGTGATCACAGGCACCCAGGTACCAAATAGGGTTCATTCTTTGAGGATCCAGATGTTTTATACATTTCTTGTCTTCACGTTGCACAAAATCCTGGTTTAGTAACTCTTGACCCAGTTCTTCCTACCTGGGAACAGACGGGGTCAACTCAAGGGGTTCTTAGAATCATTGGGGCAAATTAACATTCACATCTCAGACTCAAAGCTAAAAAAACATTCTCTTTCTTTTATTACTGTCAGGCCACCCAGTTAGGCCTTTTTAGGGAAACCTTCAATGCCAATTACTACAGGTTTTCCCTTGGGGCTTCTCAGAGCCCCCAAAGAAATGTTCAAGTTTGCTTCCTTGAACTTGGATTCCAGGATTCTTAGAACCCATTTGGGGAAACAACTGTGGTCTCAGCATTCACCTTTCAGTTTTCATAAGTTCACTTAATCCTCCTATTTTTGGTATGTGTTCATACTAATTTCTCTTTCTATAGAAGCTTTGTTTTACCTTGTCCATATAATAAGCTTCCTGTCTCCTGCCTGGGCCTAGGATGGACAATCCTTTGGTGGTACAGAAATGGAAAGAGGATCTGGGTCTCTTTCAATGCATCATTTTTCCTAAGCAGCTTCCAATGCATCTTTTTTTTAAATTTCAGTGTGTCATTTATGCCCAGCTACAAAAGTGCTTGGTGCTGTAGCATCCTGGCCATCTGAAGATTCTGCAGTGAGTATTGTGCTCGTTTACTTGGGTCTGCTAAACCAGAGTCACTGATGTATAATTATTTCCATCTTCCAGAAAATATTGCTAGTGTCTTCTCTTATCTGCATATTTCGGCTGTATATATATATATATATATATATATATATATATATATATATATATATATATATATATTAAATCTTTTAATTGTCCCTTTAGCAGAGTTACACAATGGATTAAAATTTGACTTGTATTCTCTTTACCTGGTTACCTACTTCTTCAGCAGCTATTCTTGGAACATGTTCCAATTTAAGTGTCTACAAGGATACCCAGGGCTGATAGATTTGTCATGACCCAAGATTGTGATGATTTCAGAGATTTATCCAGTTATCATGGAGAATATAGGTGGTTGTCATATGTCTAATTAACTTTAAAACAAGAAACCACCATTTCTGGTTTTTACTGGACTCAGATCTATAAGGATGCTAACAATTCTGAATTAAGGTAGGATCTCAAAATCAATTGTTAATTTTGATATCTTTAGAACTCACCATAGAGTGACTAATACTATCAATAAGGACATTCATGACAAAATAAACTGCTACAGTTTTACCCAGTGTTCCAAGTTCTTTGACAGAGATTGACATTCTGGACTTTAAGAGATAAACTTTTTACCATGAGGTATAGTCTGAGAATAATTTTAAGTAGAAAACATACTCTGAAAGTAATATAGACGTGAAAGAGAAATAGAGAAGTGAAAACATTTCTGTACTGATTCTTCAGATTGGTGACTCTATACTGAAGTCATGGAACTGAATCTTTTTAATGTAAAGTTGATCAAAGCTCATCAAGCAAAATCTTCACCTGTGGTGAATACTGATCCTTAAAAGAACAGTACAAGAAAGATGTTTACAACAGGTTGGGTAAATAGCTATCACACTCCTAGTCACATTTATACAAAAAGTTGGGTCATTTAAAAGAACAACTTGAAGGAAGTGGAATGCTCAAACCAGACCAAAATATGAGTCATGGAGTGAGTAGGAGATAAGAAAGTGAATTTGTCCAGTGTAAACCACCCTGATAAGCAGTTTAAACTTGAAAGAAAACAGAGGGAAACAGTTTAAATGAGAGAGAAATAGACTAGGAAAGAATTATTTTCTTTTCTAGGATAAGGAATGTCGAGTTTGTTTTTAAAAGGAAAGGAAAGAAACAATAGAGAGGGGACATGGGAAGTAAAATAAGTGCACATGATTAAGATGTAAAGTTCTCAAGAGCAGACAGGAAAGGAGCGGATCCCAAGAGAAGGGAAAGAGATTAGCATTGGACAGAAGTGAGAATAACGTGAAAAGACTGAATATGAATGACTCAAGATAAACTTGACATGGAAGGGAGAGAATTTGAAGGAATTCATATCTGACAGTATTTTCTTCTTTAAATTAGAAGGTTGGTCGTCTGTCAAGAGTGAGAACACTGATATTTAGATTAAATAGAATAAACATGAAATTTTAATAACTGCTATGGAATGACAAAACAATATGAGTAAAGTTGAATAAAATTTTTGTGGAGCAGTATTGATGGACAAGCCAAGGGTCTGAAGTTTGCAGATCTGGTAATCCCGCCTTGGGGTTAATCTTAATATTTTTTCAACATTATTCCTGGGTTTAGTGCTGAGCTTATTGTCTAAGGTACTGTGGAAAAGTGAGGCTCTCCAATAAATAAGACTTCAGTGGCAATATGATTTTAAGAAGGTGTTCTTGATATGTCAGTATTAAAATAACTGCATCATGATGTAGTATAATGGAAAATGATTGGACTTTGAAATAGATTTACGTTTGAGCTCTGGCTATGCTAACTGCAGTGTGATCTTGACCATGTTAAATAGTGTCTCCGAAGCTCAAATTTTGCAACAATAAGAAGGGAATTATAAAATAAATAAATGAGATTCTTTATTTTTATTATACTATTTTAATTGTTAGTGTTATAATCTAATAAAAAATAAACTTGCAACAGGTTTGTGTGCTTCTCAAAGATGGCCACAGCAATATCTCCCATCCACAAGATTTTCTTTCACTCTTTATGAGAAGTAAGAATTCTATTTTATATTATGCAGCTGTAAGAAGAAATGAAGTCATAAAGTATATGACAACATGGGTGAACTGGGAAGATATTATGTTGAGTAATATCTATGTTGAGTAATATCTATGTTGAACTAAATATATTATGTAATCTCAAGGAGTTACGAACTTGAATATGGATCACCAGAAAATAGAATGAGTTTAGAGAATAGAAAGCTGAGGTTTAACTTGTACAGAATTGGTAAAAAGGATATGTGTTAATCTTTGGAAATGAAGAGAAAAGGTGAAAACCCAACATAATATTTGTAACTAGCAGTACTATTATGTGGGTATGAAAGTGGTTTAAAGGGAGAGTCTAAGGTCAGGTATATTACTAAAAGGAAAGCTAAAAAATGTAATAGGGAGCTGTATAGCATAGTAAAACCACATCTGAAATATGAATATGGGTAAAATTGCATATGTGAGACCATTTATCTTTGAAGCTGAACAAATGTATATTAATACTATAAAATGTTAATATCATACATAAAAACATTATGCTAAGTGAAAGAAACCAGACACAAAGTACTGCATATTGTATGATTCTATTTATATAAAATGTAAATATAAATCATTTAAAAATATGACATTAGATTAGTGGTTATATAGGTCTGGGGAAAAAGCCTTTGATTATGCAGTTTGGATAGAATGTATGGTACGTTAATATATCTCAATAAAACTGCTTAAAAATAAATAAATAATTGTGCAAGAATAGCCAGAAAGAATAGCAGCTGTGTTCAGCAGGAGAAACAGAGAGAGATTGAGAAGTGAAGAATTTTCTTGTTTGTCTATTTATTATTATTGAAATGTTGAAAATGCTTTAATAATGATTGAAGTGATGAGTGCACAAGCATGTGATTATACCAAGTACCAATGATTGCACACTTTGGATGAATTGTATGCTTTACTAATATGTATCAATAACATCGATTTTTTGAAAAAAAAAAAGAATTCTGTTCCATGTCTTTGAAACAGATGAGGCTTTGGGATTGCTTTGACTAAAAGAACTTGGCAGAAGTGATGTTAGATAACTTCCAAGGCCTGGTCTGAAAAAGAGATTCAACTTCTACTTTGCTCCCTGAAACGACCGCTTGGAATGAGTTGCAACATGAGCAGTACCATTGCCTTGAGGCCATCATGCTGTGAGGAAGGCCAAACTATTCCATGTGAAGGGACCACATGTAAAAGCTCTGATATTGTATGGAAAAGGAGGGGTTTGGCTAGCCCCAGCCATTACATCTTGACCTACCATCTGACTGAAGCTTCATGAGAGATACTGAGGCATTTTCGCCCAGCCAAGCCATTTATGGATACCTGACACAAATCATGAGAGATATCATTGTTGTTTTAAGCTACTAAATTTTTCAAAGATTTGTTTTATTTATTTATTCATTTGTTTGTTCATAATTTACTTATTTATTTCTCTCCCCTCCCCCTCCGCCCCAGTTGTCTGTTCTCTGCATCTATTTGCTGCGTGTTCTTCTTTGTCCGCTTCTGTTGTTGTCAGCGGCACTGGAATCTGTGTTTCTTTTTGTTGTGTCATCTTGTTGTGTCAGCTCTCCGTGTGTGGAGGCACCATTCTTGGGCAGGCTGCATTTTCTTTTGCGCTGGGCGGCTCTCCTTATGGGGCACACTCCTTGCGCGTGGGGCTCCCACGCGTGGGGACACCCCTGCATGGCAGGTCACTCCTTGCGTGCATCAGCATTGCACGTAGGCCAGCTCATATGGGTCAAGGAGGCCCAGGGTTTGAACTGCGGACCTCCCATGTGGTAGAAGGATGCCCTAACCACTGGGCCAAGTCTGCTTCCCAGAGATTTGTTTTAAAGCAAGCACAACTGCTATAATGATTTTCCATCCTTCCTTAGATTTAGTTCTTAGAAGATTTCCTCAATAAATAGAAATATTGCATTTATTGTCATATTACATTTACTCTTAAGGATGAAATACTTAATTTTGAGGGTTAACTTTTTTTTCCGTATGTTTATTTCTAGAAATTTATTTACTTTAATATGAGTGGATGATAATTCTCACTTTCTTATTTTTTTATTTCTAAATTTTGGGAGAAATGAATCTGAATTTAATAAATGAGAGTGACAGCAAGAGAATGATTTCTAGAACAGTACAGCTATTAAGATCAGCAACATCTTCCCTCAGCACAAGTTTATTTGAAATTACCTTAATATTATGCAAAATTTATCTTGAAATGGATTGGCTTTTACAATGGGATTTATTAATATAAAGGCTAACAGTTCTGAGGCTGTGAAAGTCTTCAAAACAAGGCATCATCATCTTTCTGAGCTGCAGCTGCAGGCAATCAGGCCATGGCAGTGCCCTATCCTCTGAACCTTATTGCTTTCAGTTTTAGGCTGCTCCTTCAGTGGCTTTTTTCTCCCCTGCATTCATTGATTTCAAGTTCTGGAGGCTTCTCTTTGTCTCTGAAGCTTTTTTCTGTGTCTGTGGCTTTTTATTCTTCAGTTTATAAAGGAACTCCAGTAAAAGGATTAAGACCTACCCTGGGTCCTGCAATCTAATCAAAGGCCCTTATCTGAAGTAATTTAATCAAAAGACCCACCTACAATAAGTTCACATGCATAGGAACAGACTAGTTTTAAGAACAGGATTTTCAGGGATCCATCAAAGCTTCAAACTGTTATAAAATTATGTCAATATTTTAATTATTTGGAGATAAGCACAGTCTTCTGTTTATTTTTGTTGCTTTAAACCTCATTATTCGGATCTAATTTTCATACATTGTGAGTCTTCATATATTTTGCATGTAGTTTCTCTTCTCTGTTGTTATCAGTACTTGCATCATTTATGCCAATATAGTTCCTCTTAATATGGCTCTTATTCACATTCTTGCCTCATATGGCCAAATTTCTTGAAACACCTAATCTTTCTGGTGACTTATTGAGCCAAATAGATGACAACAACAACAATGCAAATAGTTCTCTTTGGACCTCTTTTATTCTTCTCTTCATTCTTCTTTTTAAGGATTTCAATGAACTTGCTTCTGAATTTTGTTTGTACTAAAGTTACCTATATCAAAAAGATCTTTATTCTCCTTGGATGTTGTAATATTCAGTGTTAATTTGTAAGTCAGCCTTAGGAAATGTGTATGTCACTGAAGAACAAAAGCAAAGCAGTTTTTTTCCTAGTTTTCCTTCTCCAATGTCCCCTCTTTGCTTCCTTTTTTAAAAAAAATTATTGAAGCATGTAACTCATATATGAACATACATAAACAATAAGTATATAGTAATAGCTGTGAATTTATAAAACAAACATATAAAACATCATACAGGGCTCTCATGCCTCACCCTACCACCAATCCCTTGCATAGTTGTTAAACATTTTTAACTATTGATTAAAGAGCTTCCTCAAAATATTACTACTAACAAAGTATTTTCTCCCCAACCCACTCTATTATTATTTTTTTTACATCATTTATATATGAACATAGAAGAACAATAAGTGTGTAGTAAAAGTTGTGAACTTACAAGGCAAACATGCATAATATCACACAGGGGCCCCACATACCAACCCTCCACCAACGTCTTGCGTTGCTGTGAGACATTTGTTACAAATTATGAAAAAATATTGTCAAAATCTTACTACTAACTATAGTTTTTAACTTACTTTTGATGTATTTCCCACCCAACCCACCCTATTACTATTTTTTAAATATATTTTTATGACAGAATATTAAATATATTTTATGACAGAAGTTTTAAACAATCATGCACATGTGAAGAATTCCCAAACAGTACCCCTCTATCAACACACCACACTGTGATGGAACATTTCTTACGGATTATGAGATAATATCATCAGAATATTACAAGGTCCATAGTGTATATTTGGCACACATTTTCCATACTGTTCCATTATCAACACAGTACATCTTTGGCATAGATGCAGGAATATTACATTATTAGTGCTAACCACAGTCCATAGGTAATTATATTGTGTTTTTCCCATGCTTCTCCATATTCCTGCCACCCTGCAATAGTGATGTACATTTGTTCTAGCTCACAAAGGACATCTTTTTGTATCATCAACCACAATTCTCATCCATTTATGGGTTTACTATGCTATTCAGTCCCTAGGTTATTCTCTAGCATTCTGTCAATTGGCATTTACATCCCTAGACTACCATTTTTAGCCACATCCTCATTTATAAAAGAGCTGTTACTCATTATAATGTATTACCATTAAATCTGTACATTTCCACACTTTTACAGTAAAGCTAATTAAAACATCTACATATATTGAACATCTTTAGTCCATCTCAGCCTTCCTCTTAACTCCTTTAAGAATCCACCACCTACCACCATGTCTTGAAGATATTTTTCTACATTTTCTTCTAGAAGCTTTATGGCTCTTGCTTTCATATTTAGATTTTTCATTCATTTTGAGTTAATTTTTGGATAAGATGTGAGATAGTGTCCTCCTTCCTTCTTTTGTCTGTGGATATCCAGTTCTCTCAGCACCATTTGTTGAATGGACTAGTCTGCCTGAGCTGTTTGAATTTGACAGGTGAGTGAAAAATCACTTGACTATACATGTGAGAGTCTGTTTCTGAGCCATCAGTTTGGTTCTATTGGTCTATGTGTCTGTCTTTATGCCAGTATCATGCTGTTTTTACTACTGATGCTAGATACTATAATTTAAAGTCTGAAAATGAAAGTCCCTCTGCTTTGCTTTTCCTTTTTAAGATGTTTCTAGCTATTCACACATTCAAATAAATTTGATAATCACATTTTCCATTTATTTAAAAAATGCTTGCAGAATTTTTATTGGGATTTCATTGAATCTGTATATTAATTTGAGCAGAATTGACATCTTAATGATATTTAGTCTTCCAATCTGTGAGCACAGAATGTTCTTCCAATTATTTAGGTCTTTTTTAAAAAATTTCTTTTAACATTGAGTTGTAGATTTCTGAATACAAGTGCTTTACATCGTTAGTTAAGTTTATTCTTGAATATTTGGGTTTTATCTGCCATATTTTATTTTCACCACTCTTGAAACTTTAGTTGTTTTTATTGATATAATCTTCATTTCTAGGCTCTCTTCCAGGCCTTTCTATCTTGTCTTTTCAGGTTGTAGCATACCATTTAACATTTCCTGTAAATCTGTTCTCTTGTTTACAATCTCTCTCATTTACTGTTTATCTGTGAATATCCTAAATTTGCCCTCATTTTTGAAAGACAGTCTTGCCTGATATAAGACTCTTGGCTGGAAGTTTTTCTCTTGCAGTCTTAAGTATATCATACCACTGTCTCCTTGCCTCCATGGTTTCTGGTGAGAAATCAGCACTTAATCTTATTGGGTATCCCTTATATATAATGCATTGCTTTTTTATTGCTGTTCTTAGAATTTTCTCTTTGTCTTTGGCATTTGACATTCTGATGAGTATGTCTTGAAGTTGGTCTATTTGGATTTTTTCCAATGGGAGTACATTACGCTTCTTGGACATGGATATGTCCTTCAATAGGGTTGGGAAATTTTCTAACATTATTTCTTCAAATATTCCTTCTGCCCCTTTTCTCTTCTCTTCTCTTTCTGGGATACCCATGACACATATGTTTACATGTATCTTGCTGTAGTTTGGTTCACTATGACCTCGTTCCTTTTTTTTACATTCTTTTCTTCATTTGTTCTTTTGTATGTTCACTTCCAGAGGCCATTTCTTTAAGCTCACCATTCCTTTCTTCTGTCTCCTCAAATCTACTATTATATGATTCCTATGTGTTTTTAATTTCATTTATTTCACCTTTCATTCACATAAGAGTGGTATTTTTCTATGTATGTTTTCAAATTCTTCTTTGTGCTCATCCAATGTCTTCTTAATATCCTTACTCTCTTCAGTTATCTCATTGAATTTATTAATGAGATTTGCTTGAACATCTATGATTCATTGTCTCAACTCCTTTATGTCATCTAGAGGCTTATCTTGTTCCTTTAACACGGCCATATCTTCCTGTTGCTTGGAGTGGATTGTAATTTTTTGTTAGTGGCTTGGCATCTGGTTTACTAGAATATTTATTATGGGTGTAGTTTTTCTCCTTAGTTTAAGGCTTCCTGCCCTTTCTCCCTAGCTGATTGTGTAGTAGGAACCAAGGATGTAGTTGGTGCTATAAACTGTGCAGGCTCAAGCTGTCCTCCCTACCCCAGGGAATGATGAAGCTTCTCCCAACTTTCTCCTTTGCCAGAGGTAGGGACAGAGTCACAGCTGTGTGGAATAATCCAAGTCATGCAGGCCTAGACTGCAGTTGCCCAGAGAGACTGATGAAGATTCATGCCCCTTTCTCCTCTGCCTGAGGCAAGGATGGAGCTGCAGGTGTGGGCAGTAATCTGTGCAGTGCAGGTCCAAGATGACCACAGTTGCTCCATAGACTTCTGATTATTTAGTGTGTGCCAGCCAAATGTACCTGCAGTTACCTGGGCAGGCTGGTCCAGGGTCCACCAGATTCCTCCCTGCCAGGTATGGGGCTGATGCCTAGGTTAGGGCCGCAGGCCATTCTGGGTGAAAGAAACCAGTCTCTACCATCACTGTAATTTTCAGTCAGTCTGGCATCACCTCATGCTGGGGGTGGAATCAAAATGGTAGCTACTGGGCTCTTTCCAACCTGGACGGGTTCATACTTTAGCTGTTCTTCAGTTATACTTTAGCCAGCAGAATCTACTAATCAGTAGCTGAAATTGGTGGCCAACTGTCTCTTCCTCCCCTGTTTTTGGAATTAAAGCTTCCAATTCCAGCCACAGAATAGCTCTGGTGTGGCTTACCCTGCCAAATAGGACGATCACTCACTGGTCTCTCTGACATAGCCTGTAGTTTCCTGGAGAGGCTGGTACAGGTTCCCTCAGCTTCCTTCCTGCCAGAGGTGGGGCTGGGGATTATGCTAGAGCTGCAATCTGATCTGGATGGGAAGAAGTGGGTCCCTACCAGCACTGTGATTTTCAGTCCTGCTTCCCCTCATGCCAGGCATGGAGTTAAGATGATGGGTTCTGGCCTCTTTCTGACTTGGCCAGGTTCAAACTTCAGCTGTTCTTCGGGTTATACCTTAGCCTGTCGAATTTACTAATCTGTAGCTGAAGTTGGTGCCCAACCATCTCTTCCTCCCCAGTTTTTGGGAAGTGGAGTTTCCAATTCCAGCTGCAGAATACCTCCAAGACAGCTTGTGCCACCAGCGGATGACAGGCACCAGACTCCAAGGTGTAGAGTGCCCTACTTATGAATCTTCTCTGCAGATGAGCAGTCTCCTCCTTGCATTCTTTCAAGGATATTGCAGGATGCTATTCTGGTCTCCTGGAGCCCCCAAATACATGTCTCAGATAGCTCTGGGTGATTACTGCCCTGTAGAAGGAGCTGACTCTAGTTGCTCCTTACTCTGCTGCCATCTTGCTGGTTTTTCTCCCCTCCATGCTTTCTGAAAGTAGTTACCAAACAATTTGTGAAGTGGTTGAAGTTTGCCTTTGGTGTTCCCAGAGTTTCCACACTTTCTTTTCCTCCTGTGCTAAATATTAGTGCCTCTCCCAACCCTTCCCAGGTCACAGAGCCCCCATGTTCTCCCTCCCAAAACCATAAAACTTCTTACCCTGAATTTACACTGAAGTATAAATGATTATTAATAGCATGTACTTAATTCCTTCAGGAAAACATTCTTTTTAATGGTAATAAAGCTAAAAAATAAAGGACTCATTGTAGGTTTGCTAGTTGATGGGGGAAGCCATTAAGTTTTCTGAAGAGTGCTCCGAGGTGATCACTGGTCCTACATACATAAAAGGGAAAATGTATTTGATAACTCCAAACTGCTTCTTTAGAATTCTCTTAAATACAGAAAGCACTCTTCATGCAAGCAATGATGTAAACTGTATTGTAATGCCTCGCATAAATAGTAAAATTCAAAGCCAATTTCTTTTTTGTTGGAATCATTGTGACAAGAGGAAATTTGAAAATCCACTTCTCTTACTGCTTGTGTGCCAGAAATAAGTCAATGGAAAGAATTTTAGTCATCTTTATACCTAAGTTAATGTTACTCAACTCTTCCAGAATACTATTGAAGTCTATGCTAATGTTTCTTTCATGTTTGATTCCAGCACATATGTTAAGTCAGTTACTGATAATTAGGTGTCGCTTGGTAGAATACACCTCCTTCTTTTTTATTTTTTTCACTGCTCTAAGCATTTGGAAACTCCAGCAATTACTTTGAGTGCTTATCATACTATAGGAACTCCCAAAAAAGTTGTTGAAAAATTTCGTTACGTAGTTAAAATGCCTGGGTTCAAATAACTTCCCTTCCTCCATTTGTAGTTGTATGACCCTCTCCATTTCTTAGTTTCCTGGTCTACAAAATGGTAATGATAATAATAGTTTCTACGTCTTAGGGTAGATTAAATGTGTTAATACAGGCAAAGCACTTAAGAAAGTCCCAGCACATATTAATAGTAATTACTGCCTTCAATGACCCACCCTTACCACCATGCCCAAAGATGGCTCCTACACTCTTGGTCACACCACTAGCCTGTACCTAGAGCAGTGTTTCTTAGCTTTGGCTTTATACAGGGAAAGTCGGAGAGCTTTCAAAAACTACTGATGCCTGGGTCCCCACCCTTCCTGAGTGTCATTTCATTGAGATTTTAGCCTGGGCATAGACGTTTCCGGATGATTCTAAGGTACTGCCAAAGCTGAAGAAATGCTGGACTAGAGCTGGTGAATAAAGGGCTGTCTACTCACCAAATCTTAGGACTCTCAGAAAATTTGGAAATCAGTAATCATATACATATCACTCTGTTTATATTTACAACTCCTTTTATGCTAGATGAAATACAGATAGGTAATAATTTTGTAATCTTAACATTTTTCAGGTTTGAAGTAATGCCACTTAGGCCCTGAGGTGGGTGAGTTGTTAAATTTGGTCCTGCTGTTTTATCGCTATCTTTATGAGTTACAAGCATTCTGGTTAATAATGAATTGTACACATGTATGTACTTTAGAAGTAGTGATTGCATATTTTCAAACCTTCTTTGTAGGGACTACTGCTTTGACTTATTACTAGGAAACAGAATGGTTAATGTAATCTGAATAGTCGTTTGTTGGCTGTAAGAATTCCTTAAGCATGATGTCAGCAACTGACAAGATGAAAAATGGTTCTATGATTCATTTTCAGTCTCAGACTTATAGAACCACTTAAAAATTTTAAATGCCCTTCTACATCCTGTCATTGTACTAAATCAGAACTGAAAGGATCTAAACAATCTGAGCTTGATCAAATAGTTAGAATATATTATTACTCATTTTATTTTTCACAATGTTCTTACTACTATGGAAAGAAAGCTTACTAAGAGTATGAAATCCTATTAACAGGCAAATTTGAAATTTGGACCAAATATAGTACTCAGTTATAAATTGTCTCTGTAAGTTAAAAAAAAAATGTCCTGTGCTCCTCACATGCCCTTAAGCATCAGGTGCATGCAATTAAACGACACATATCGATGGATGGATTCTTGGAAGTATTTGCAGTTCCAGACCGTTTGGGGCCAGTTATTAAAATCTTTTGTTTACTCACTGCTTTGTAGAGATATTCTCAAGCAATGTTCTGACTGACTTATGAATCTTGTCAGGGTCAGAGTACTGGACCAGTGGAACTTCTCAATGTGAAGTGATTTCCATGGCATAGAGAGAATTTTATTGTCTTTCAATACATAGACTTTGAAAGCAACCCAGGGAAAAGTCTGATGGTAAACACATGTCAGTCCCATTCAGAAAATGTGATTCTTTCCTCCTCTTGCACACAAGTTTTATATCAAGAAAGAATGTAAGATCATTAAAGAATAAGAGAATCTCACTGAAACATAAAAACAAGAGTGGGAGAACCCACAAAATTAGTTCAGCTGAAACTTTCTAGTTGTTCTTAACTAAAACAGGGTAGTCTTGACACTTTCAGATAAGTCCCTATACTCAAATATTGGAATTTGTTTTTAGATGCTGTCATATGACTGTAATATTCATTATGGATTTATTCATTTAACAATGTATAGATTGCCTACTAGCTCTTGGGTATTGTTATGACTGTAATATTCATTATGGATTTATTCATTTACAATGTATAGATTGCCTACTAGCTCTTGGGTATTGTTATGACTGTAATATTCATTATGGATTTATTCATTTAACAATGTATAGATTGCCTACCAGCTCTTGGGTATTGTGATGGAATTGGGCTTTAGTAATGAACAAGACCAGCGAGTTCTCTGTCATCATGGAACCTGTAAGGAGTACTAGAGAAGCACCAAGTGGAAATCATCATTATTTATATAGTTAGAGAGTCAATGTGGATCCACCAAAATCTGGATTAGTACAAACACTTATATATAGCTTAATATGTATATGATACTATTCTAAAAGTTTACATATAATAACAGATTTAATATTACAACTCTCTGTGAGCTTGGTTCTGTTAATATTCTTCTTTAATATGTGTTTCAGGAAATGGAAACACAGAGAAGTTAAATAATTTCCCCAGGGTCACCCTGCTAGCAAATATCAGAGCTGGCTCCTCTTTTGTATTTTTGAGTTATGTTATGGGCTAGTGCCGCAATTATTAGGGACTCATTAACGGTTTTAAGAGAAAGTATATGCCTTAGTTTGCCAAAGGAGTGCTGATGCAAAGTATCAGAAATAGTTTGGTTTTTATACTGGGAATTTTATTTAAGGTAAAATCTTATAGTTTCAAGGCCATGAAATGTCCAAATTAAGGCATCAACAGAGATGGGTTCTCATCAAAGTCAGCTACTGGTGACCCTGGTGTCCTGCCACATGGTAAAGACAGTGGCTGATCTCTACCAAGGTTGTTGCCATCCTCTCCAGAATCTGCCATCTCCTTGAACCTGGCTATGTGCTATCAGGCTTACAACTCATCTCTTGAGCAGCTCTGTGGAACGAGCCCCACAGGTCCTCTTTCTGTGCTCTTGTGCTCTGCTGATTTCAGACTCTGGGACTTCCCTCAGCCTTTGGGACTTCTCTGTTTTCCTGCCTTTCTCTCACTCTCACAGCATATCAAAATGGTGATGTTCTCTCTGTCTCCTTCCCTTTCCCCTTCCTCCCACTCCTTCCCTCCTCCCCTTCTCCTCCCCTCTCCTTCTCCCTCTCCCTCTCCCTCTCTCTCTCTGTTTATATAAGACCCAGCAAGAGGGCAGAGACTCAACCTGAGTCATGTCTCACTGATGTAGTCCAATCAAAAGCAACCTAATCAAGTAATCTAAAGTGAGTTTAATGTAATCAAAGGGTACCAAACCCAGAGGGATAGACTAGTTTAAGAACATAATCTTTTGTTGGAATTCACCAAATTCAAACTGTCACAGCATATAAGTTCAAGAAACTTTAATACAATAAACCTTTGGCACTCATTACCTGAAACAATAATACAGGTTAGAGAGAGAAAAGAATGGCAAGAAAACATGAATGATAATTAACAAAGGGATAATAGGAAGAAAGTGTTACTTTCATATTAAAATAGTTTAGAAAATATTAATTTTATTTTTTAAAATATAAAAGTAATTGATATTCATAGAAATTTTGGAAAATGCAAAAGAGTAAAAAGAAGTAAAAAGTCACTCAATCTATCTCATTCTCCAAAGAGAACTTTTTATTTTATATTCTTTTTCTATATGTATGCCATACATAATCATAATAATGTTAGGGTGAATATAAATCAAATTTATATCCTACTTACTTCATCTAGCTAAAATATAAACATATCTCATGGCATAAAATGTTATTTCTAAATTTTATTTCCCCATCATTTGAGGAGAAGAGAATTCTTTTCCATGTTACTCTACATGCCAGTGTTACCCAGTACATGATGTTTGCCTAAGCCAGGCTGGCAGTTTGGAAGTCCATAAGTCTTTTTTTTCAAACTTTGATTTATTTATTAATTTATTTATGTTTTAGTTTTTTAATTTTTACATTTTTATTAAAGTTAATAGATCACATAAAATGTTACATTAAAAAAAAACGAAAGAGATTCCCATATAACCCACCCCCTCCCCCCCACCTCCATCATTACATACATCAAAAAAAAGGTAAGACATAAGAGGTTCCCATATATCCCCCATCCTGCCACCCCACTCCTTCCACACCAACAACCTCCCCCATCATTATGGCACAATCTTTGCACTTGGCGAACACCTCATATGTCTTTTTATCTTTAATTTCCAGAAAGATGGTCTGGAAAACTTTAAGTTTTTACATAACAGCATTATAAACTATATCAAGATAGTAGCTCCAACCTCTCAAAATAACTTATCATCCTATTAAAGAGGAAGCCATTTCAATGGAAGTGAATGAATATTTATCCTTCATAGTATTATGATTCTAATTTCTAATTACCAAACCAAGTATTAATTCCTGAACACGTGAGATAAATGTATCAAACCCTAAGGACTTTTGATCCCTAGAGCATGTCACCTTAAAGTACTCAAACTCATTTATTTTTACCAACGTTTAATACCACAGCACATCATTTATTTGGTATGATTTCAATGTATGTTTGGAGAAAATAAATAATAATGCATTGTATATAATTATCTGGGAGATCAGATGTTTGACAAGGGAATTACCCAATTTAAAGATAGGTAGCAAACACTGCCAGTCACTGGAGAATGTCGGAAAGCATTGCTTTTTTCCTAAATGATTCTTTCAAGAAGGCTTCTGCAGAATATATGATTATAAAGGTCTTATAGATTTAATCCTAAATTCTGCTAGCAAAGCCTGTTACCTGTATGTTTCTAGGTGCTTCGATTTTTTCTCAGGTCAAGGGGAATGAAGAGTAAAAAGATAATGAAAGAAGAAAAAGCACTTGCTCCGAACACCATCACCACCACCACCAACAATAAAATCCCGCAACCAAATTGCAATAGAAGAACAGATTAAGTTGAAAGGAGAGTGAAAAGGAGAGAAAAAGGAAGCAAAATACAGGAAGAAGGACAGAAGGTGAGGTGTATGTATAAATTCTATTCAGTGGTATTAATTGAATATTGTCTAATATGATCTAATATATGGTTCAGTCCAATGAATGCTAAATTATAAGTATTTTCATTAAGAGATAGGAAAATTTGGATATGTGGCATATCTTCATTTTCCTAAATTGAAACAAAAGAACAAAATAATGAGAAATTCTGTTTGCTTAATAAGGCCCTTATCAAAATGAAATGTAGTAGACAAAATTCTAAAAATTATTTAAAAAATAGTAATGACGATTATTATTTGTTTTATGATGAACATATCTTTTTGTGGTAGTCTCCAAACTATTTTCCAAACTTTGTATTTCTTTTTGATTGGTACATTTATCTTGAGGTTATACAACACAGCTACTTACCAGAATCAAACTGAGAGTTCCATAATAATGAACAATTACTAAGTGTAATCCCCAAAAGAGAAAGATTATGCTTGTGGGCTGATCAACTCTTGTGGGTATGAGACCTTTTTTCAGTTGGAGTATCTCAACGAGGCATGACTTAGGTTGAGTCTCCGCCCTCTTGCTGGGAATAATAAAAAATGGAGACACACTGGAAAAGAGAGCTCAGCCATATTTGATGTTGCCATATGTCAGAAAGGAGAGGCTCAAGGAGCTGACGCCCCAATAGAGATGACCATTTGACTGATAGCTTGCAGCTGAAATAGAGAAGAAAGCAAAGCAGCAGAGCCTTAGAAGAAAGACCTGGTAAGAGACAAGCCCTATGCTCGTCCAAGCCTCAGCATGGTTGCCCTCAGTTGAGTTCCAGGAGATGATACAGTCTGGAGGGGAAGGCAGTTACCAGGCAGAGATGGCCTGCCATCTTGCTTCAATATGTGGCAACTGACTTGGGTCAGAAAGCACCTCTTACGGTGCCTTTTGGACTTTTCATGGCCTTGGAATTATAAGTTTTACCCCATATAAAATGCCCTTTATAAAAGTCAACCCATTTCTGATGCTTTACATCAGCAGCCCTTTGGCAAACTAAACAATTAAGTAACTTGTTCAGCAGTTCTGCCAGGATTTATAACCCAAAGGCAGTCTGATTCCAGAATCTGTCCTCTTGACAACCACATTAAATAAAAGAAAAACAAACCAGGAATAAACTGGGTTTCTTCAAGCATTTTTCTGATTTTAATTTACTATTTTCAACATTTATTTATTTATTTTTTTTTTTATTGACTTTGTAATAATATTACATTAAAAATATATATGTGAGGTCCCATTCAACCCCACCTCCCCACCCCCCCCTCTCCCCCCCCCCAACAACACTCGTTCCCATCATCATGACACATCCATTGGATTTGGTAAGTACATCTTTGGGCACCTCTGCACCTCAAATACATTGGTTCACATCATGGCCCATACTCTCCTCTATTCCATCATGTAGGCCCTGTGAGGATTTACAATGTCCGGTGATTACCTCTGAAGCACCATCCAGGGCAGCTCCATGTCCCGAAGACGCCTCCACCTCTCATCTCTTCCTGCCTTTCCCCATACCCTTTGTCCATTATGTCCACTTTTCCCAATCCAATGCCACCTCTTCTATGTGGACACTGGATTGGTTGTGTCCATTGCACCTTTATGTCAAGAGGAGGCTCAGATTCCACCTGGATGCTGGATGCAATCCTCCCATTTTCAGTTGTAATCACTCTAGGCTCCATGGTGTGGTGGTTGTCCTTCTTCACCTCCATCTTAGCTGAGTGTGGTAAGTCCAATAAATCAGATTGTAGGTGCTGGAGTCTGTTGAGGCTCAGGATCTGGCTATCACATTGTCAGTCCAGAGATTCAAATCCCCTAAATATTGAACTAATATTTATCAAGTGTCTTCCAAGTTCAAGGCACCATGCTCCTTTGGTGTTATCATGGTGAACAATATCTGTAGTGCCTGCCAAGTGGAACATATAATCTAGGGAGGTAATTAAATACAAATCATCAGTTTTCCTTGCATTGCAAGCACAGATCTGGGTGCTTGGTGTCCATTTTAATTTTATGACTAATTATTACTATCAAACAAAATAGCCTAAAATATATGAATTGGGCTTCTGGGGCTTTTATTCTCATTTTAGCTCTGCTTAAAGATGTTAACTGTATTATTAGGCACGCTGTAACTACTTTTTACATCAAGTAGCCCATCTACCAAATTATAATAATACCTACCACAGATGGGGGAGAAAATGATGACATAATTTTGAGGTAGTGTTCTCAGCTTTGCGGTAGGGCAGGGGAAGACAGAACACAAACACACTTTGTTCACCTTGAATAGTTATTACACAATAGAGACTAATCCTTGATCTATAGTTAATAAGGGGAAACTACCTGAATGAGCCTAATTTGAAGGGTCGCAGGTGTAAGTGGTTATAGAGGATCAGGAAGAACAGGCATATTGTGAAATAAACTTTTACTTGAGGAGCACTTGTTTATCTTAGGATGTTGATAGAATGGCTTGACACCATGGAGACCCGGCAGTGCATTGGACAAGCTGTTTATACATTGTTCCAAAGGTGAAAAGATGAAGGTGAGGAATGAAGCTGTTGAGCTGTGAGAAGGTTAAAAATAAACTAAAAAGTGAACAGAGATAAAGTGAATAACTATGATTCTGAAAGGAGAGTTTCCTAAACCAAAGTTTTTTTTCCCAGCATAACAACGGAACATCATGTTTTCATGTTGAAAATGATACTCCAGATCAAAGTTGTTTAGTTGCATTCACATGCCTGTGGTTTTCTGAAGCTTATAGTAAGTGTACTAGAGATAGCTGAAATGATATTGCTTATATCATAGTGGTCAGTAGAAATCATTTAAGGTCCATAAAATAGGTGCTAGTATTTTTTTCCTTTATTACCATTTGTTTTTTCTTCTGGCTATGCTTTATTAGGAATAAATTAGAGAAGACAATTGAAGCTCAAAACCATAGTTCTTGCTCTTCCTCTCCCTCCTACATTTTTTCTCATGTACCTATTCCCTGGCTGAATAGGATTCCCCTCCTTTGTCACATTAAATACTGAAATGGTAAACTTCCAAAGCTCCCATTGGTGGTACTGGAGCGTGTATCCGTGTATCTCTAATTGTAAACAGACCCAATTACATTTTCATTTGTTTGTAATGAGAAAATAATACCTGTTTTTTATCAAAAGCTATCTATTTCTCTGTTCATGTATGATATAGTAGTGGTGTAGATCAAGGTTTTGTTCATGGACAGGCAGCATTAGCGTCACTTGCTAATTCATTAAAAATGCAAAATCTCAGGCCCTATCCTTGTGGGTGGTGCCTAGGAATATCTTTTAACTAGCTCTTTTTATATTTTTATTCTGCCCCCTTCCCCATTGTCTGCTTTCTGTGTCCATTTGCTGGGTGTTCTTCTGTGTCCTTGTATTCTCATTAGGCAGCTCTGGGAACCTATCATGGGACCTTCCCGAGCGGGAAAGAGGCGATCGTTCTCTTGTTCCACCTCAGCTCCCTAGTTTGCTGCATCTCATATTGTCTCTTCTCTCTCTCTTTTTGTTGCATCATCTTGCTGTGGCAGCTCTCCGTGTGGGCAGCACCACTCCTGGGCGGGCTGCGCTCCTGGAGAGGGCGGCTCTCCTTTACGCTGGCGGCACTCCTTGTGCAGGGGGCACCCTTCTGCATAGCATAAGGGGTGGCCCTCCTTATGCATAGCAGCACTGCATGTGGGCCAGGTCACCACACGGGCCACACGAACCCTGGACCTCCCGTACAGTAGGTGGAAGCTCTATTGGATGAGCCACATCCACTTCCCTAACTAACTCTTCCAGATTATTTATGCAAACTAAAGTTTGGGAATATGATTACACTTCATCCCACATTCTATTGGCCAGAGCCCAGTCACATGACTTCATCTAGAAGTAAGGTGATGAGGAAAGTCAGTTTCCAGAGTAGCTCTACCCTACAGTACCCAGAAATACCCCACTCTACCTAGAGGGCTTGGCAAATAGCAAGGCATATTTAATCAGTACTTATCTCTCAGAAGAAAAGTTTTATCACAAGAAAATAAGTTTAAAAACTCAAGGGAAATGTTGGGTTTGCTCACCAGTCAATAAAATTTCCTTCCTTTTTATAGACTTATATTTTAAATATAATGACAATTTTATTTTGTATTTTTAGCACTCTGAAAAATTTTCACTGAAACGTTTTGATAGAGAAAAAAGGTTTAATGAACAGAGTGTGTTCTGAAAGCAGGGGACCTGAACTGCTTTTTTTTTTTTTTTAAGGTTATTTAATTTCTTTCTTTCTCCCCACTCCCTCATTGTTTGCACTTGCTGTGTCTGTTCATCTTCCTTGTTTTTTAAGGAGGCACCGGGACTCTGATGTGGGACGGAGGCACCTAAGAGCTTGAGCCACCTCTGTTCCCTGCTTTGCTGTATCTCTCACTATGTTTTCCTTCTTGTGTATCTTGTTACTTCATCTTATTACATCAGCGTGCTGCACCTGACCCTTGCACCAGCTCACTGTCTTCTTTAGAAGGCACTGGGAACCAAACCAGGAACCTCCCACATAGTAGGTGGGAGTGCAGTCGCTTGAGCCATACCTGCTTCCCAACTTCTGCTTTATTTCTGCCAAATGTTAACTGAGTGACATAGAAAAAGTTGCAGCATCTTCAAGAAACTCAAATCAAAAGGAAGGCTTCAAGATTTTAAAAATATAAAAAAATACAAAGAAAAGTAAGAGAGATAAAAAATATCAGAAATATAAAAATGCAAAAAAAGGAAGGTTTGAACATTGAAGTTACTGAAGGCTTGACCATCTCATACTTTCTAATATTAATATTTTGTCATTTCATTTAAATTCAATAAGCAAATGAGTATTATAATAGGTTGTTAATTTTATGCTTTGCAAAGACAGTTCCCAAGGATTAATAGAACTCAGTGTAGCAATAAGGGAATTAATAACATAAATAAAAACAATGCATACGTATTTTTGTTGTCCTTTCATAAATTTCATATGTTGCAGCTTTAAAAGAAATTTGTTCATGTATCAAATAATTTCAATTTAGTGTTATTCCTAATGAAACTCTGTATTAATCTGCAAAAGGAGTGCTGATGCAAAATACCACATATCTGTTGCCTTTTTCTTTTTTTTTTGCGTTACTGGGGCTGATGATTGAGCTGGCGCTCGACCATTGAGCTACACTGGCTTCTCTGAGTTGGTTTTTTTGTTTGCTTGTTTTTTAGGAGGCACCAGCGACTGAACCTGGGAACTCCCGTGTGGGAAGCAGGTGCTCAACCACTTGAGCCACATCCACTTCCTGTTGGCTTTTATAAAGGGTATTTATTTGGGGTAAAAGTTTACAGTTACAGGATCCTAAAGAGTCCAACTCAAGGTTGCTTTCTTACCAAAGTCAGTTGCCACATGTTGAGGCAAGATGGTCACTGATCTCTGCCTCGTCTCTCCTTTCTGGGCCTCCTCTTCCTTTAAACCTCCATTGGGGTCAACTGTAAGCTATTAGGGGAATGGCTCATCTCTCTGGGGACCCAGGATTAAAAAGGACAAAGTTCTCTCCTTGTCCATGTGTCTTCTTAAGTCAGTGTCCATTTATATAGGCCCATGAAGGCGACAGGGACTCGACCCCAGTCACACCTTACTGACATGGTTGAATCAAAATCCTAATCTTAGCAGGTAATTTAATCAAGGGCTCCTCAACTGAGTCCAATATAATCAAGGGTATCACGCACAGAATAGTTTACAAACAACCTTTCTTGGGATTCATAAATTATCTCGAACTGCCATGTTATAAGGTTAACTTTATTGCACGTCACTATATGTTTTATGCTTTTGTTGAAATCTTGCCCTACTACTGAGGACACTGCAATGAACAATTGTTTATTATTGTATCTTATCTATCTGGAATAGTACATAGCACAGAGTAGCATGCAATTATATATTTTTTTAAATGAATGAAAGTAGTAAAAATATTAAAACTAATATTTTAATCATGACTTAAAAATTATCTCCCTAATCATTCCCCAGATTGTATGGCCAACAATTTATCATGCCTTATTTATCTGTCAAAAATGTGATCTATGATAACCATCAGTGTAACTAGGGAAAAGGAAAAAGATCTTCGTGTTGTTACCTTTGAAAAGCTCATCAGTAAGTCAAGTTGGAATCTTCTAAGATTTTTAAAACCTTGTGCATGTATTAATTTCAAAATATGTCTAATTTGTAAAAGAAAAATATATAAAAAGACTTCTCTGATTTGTGAGGAGGCAAGATTAATAAAATATATGACAAGAAAAATGTAGCACTTTCATTAAAAGAATAAAACTAGAATATTTTAGAGTATCTTTTAAAAGACATAAATGTCTACAAAAAATACAGGTTTTTTTGGTGACTTATCCTTAACTTCTTTGTCAATCCACCTTTAATCACGCTTCTTAGAGATCTCTAACTTATTTCTTAGGTACGGCCTATCTCCCTTTTTTCTTTCACAGCAACAGGGATCTGCTTTCTCATCTAGGCTCTTCAAAGGGATCAAGAAGTATTTCGGTTTAGTTCAAAGATAGCCTTTTCTATTTAAACAAGACCAACCCAGTAATGTATTTCAAGGGACCTTATATAAAGTATGCAATTGTTGTTGTTAGACTCTACGCAGAGAGCAGCGCCCCCAGCCGTGTGGTGGAGCTGCTGCAGGCAATTTAACACCTGGATAGAGGGTGGAGTAGAGGACCCTTTCTCTTTTTAGTGGATGTTCTCTTAGATCAGGGGTTCTTAACCTTTCTTGTTCCACGGACCCCTTTGCTAAGTCCATGCTATTCTAAATATATTTATTATATTTAATAAATATAACACACCCACACCAACATGTCCCCACAAGAATAATGTTATTTTTGAATTTCAGTTCAAGCCCATGAGCCCCTTGTTAAGACCCCTGTCTTAGATGAACTCTTTAGCCCTGTCTGAATAGTCTTTGATTCAAAACAACTGCATTGTTGACTCCTAGTAGATAAAGAACTACCTCAGGAATTGGAAAATGCTGGGTGATGCTTCAAATGCTTTCTGAAAGAAGATGCACTAAAACTTCATAGATAAGCAAACACCTTTTTTTCCCCCTGCATGATACAACGCACTTGATGAGAGTTTTATAAGATTTTTAAGTGAATGCATAAAATTGTCTTATTTTAAAAAAACAATACCCCTTATATAGATAAGACCCCTTAAAACAAATTTGAATGTGGAGTTTGAATGGAAATTTAAATTCACTTCCTTATAAAAACCGAACAGCCATTTTTTTTCTTTTGAAAGCATTATGATATTTTGTACTATCTCTTTTCTTAATTTTAATATCAAGTATTGTTCATTAGGTTTCCCCATTCTCATAATCGATACCAATGGTCCTTTAATTTCCTCTTTCTCTTCTCATCTTTCATGAGCTTCTTGTTCTCATTCGATGATTCCTGCTCATCCAAATACTATTTCAGTGCCAGAAAAAATGTTATCTAAGAAAATTAAAATGAGGTTTATCAGTACCTTTTCCTGATATTACATGCATTCCTAATATTTGTTTGATCTTGCCCAGAGAAGTTTTTCTTTAATTTAATATAAATCTTAGGAATAATTAAATTGGAAGTCCTTTTAAAGGCCATTTCTTTCTCTGTCCTATATCAAGTCAGAAAAAATACAACAGAAAAAATTTTTTTCTTTCCCACTAAAATAAAGAAATCTTGCATCAACTTTGCCCAGCTTTGCATGATAAGCTAACCTGCCGTGCAACTTTGATTTATGTCAAAAAAGGGAACCCATCTTTCAAATCTTAAGTTTTTACTGATTGATTGGTTAGAGACTGAAAGATTTCCAGGAATATATTAGACAATAGAGTGAGCTAGGAAGCTTTACACACTAATTACTAATGACCGGAAGGCAATAGGATTTACACGGAAAAATGCATTTCCCCCTTAAGCAACTTAAAGTTCATCTATTGAAGGTTACTTCAGTGTTTCTCAAGGGTTAAATGGACATATTAAATTCATATTTGTATATATGTATACATGATTGGATAATTTAAACATCATCTCCACGACTAGTAAATTTGATAATTTATAAATTCCATTTGAGATTACCAAAACTAAATCAAAAGGAATGTACAGTGAACTGATATTTAGACCACAGATAACAACCTGCAACCTGCAGTGACAGTGAATGAATATTTTACAGCCCCAGTCTCTGGTGACAGCTACAACCAGTGGTTATGTTTTCTAAATTTTTCCTAAAGTAAATGCTCTAATCCCCTGTGTTTAATTTTTATACAATAGAATACGTTTTGATGGGGAAATGCTCACAGACATTTACTCTCTAGGAGTTGAGCAATGGTTGGAGACTCTATCTCCACTTGGCCATTTGTTCACATATTCATGGTAACAACTTAACTTGCAGATGAGCCATATTCAGCTAGAAACATTGTGGTACACTATGGGGCAAAACCCAACACAGGGTTTTGATGGGTTTCTCAAAATTCTTTATATTTTTCATGCAGTTTCCACTACATTATCATGTTTCATTTAGACAGAATTTAAGACACTTATATTCAATCTTCTCCCTCAAAGCCATTATCAGCCTGTACTTTTTCTCAAAAGAACTGCCATTCCCTCATCCTACTCTCCTTGTGCCATGTAAATTTCCATCAAACATCTATAGCGATTCATTGAGTCAACATTTTCCTCTATTTATCTGCCTCTATATTTTCTACTTATCTATGATCTATCATTTATCTATATTTATTTGTCCATCCATTCTCTCTATTAATTATCTATCATCTATTATCTATTACCTACCTATCTACCTACCAATATTTTTGCTTTTTTATTATTATATCTATTTTCCTGACATAGACTCATATGCTCCATGTTCTGAGGAACTACATTCATTCGTCTTTGCATAGTCAATACCTTGCCCTAAGCATTTATTTATCAACTATGTATTCAGAGCCTACTCCGAGGAGAATAGTAGAGTATTTAAGAGTTCAAGCTCTTGAGCCAGGGAGGCCCTCATGCTCATTTGCTGTGGGATACAGGTACTTCTCCTCTCTCTCTCTTCTTTTCCTCATCTGTAAAATGTTAATATAGCATTTATCTTACATGGTTGTGAGGATTAAGTGGTTAGTACTTATAATATACAAAAGTAAGTTATATACTAAATATAATGTAAGTTATTCTTATTACAACTGGATCCTGGCATTTTCTGGATCCTGGCATTATAGTGGTAAGCAAAAGAGGCTGCAGTCCCCATTGGAGGGAGAGAGATTGAAACAACATAATGCAGGAATAACCTGATTGTAATAAAGGTTAAAAAGACATTGAAACAGGGCAATGCTATAGAGAATTTCTTGGGAGTGAGATTCTAATTAGGTAAAGTGGTCAAGCAAGGCTATTCCAAGAAGGTAAAATCTGAGTTGATAACTGAATTATGAAAAGAAACCGGCTGCGGAGGATCTGGGGGAAAGCGCAATCTAGGCAGAGAAAATATGTACTGAAATGTCACTGAATTAGAAACAAGCTTCCTATACACAAAAATAGAAGTTCAGCACATGTGATGCTTAATCATGCTGATACTGGAACAGAAACAGTTATTTATTAAGGTTTTGAATGAATTCTTAGAAGGTTGAGCACATTGTGATATTTTAATATATTTGAATGTAACCCCAAAGCAATTCTTGCATTTATCTAAACTTTTGTTTTATATTTTATATAATAAAAAGTTACAGTCTGTTAAAATTTAAAAATACTATTTTTCCATTTCTGAACATAGATAATGCTAATTGGTATAGGATAATAATAATTCCCTGAGTAAGTTGTTTTTTTTAATATTTGTTTTTTCTTTCCCCTCCTCATCCCCCCTCACTGCCAGTTGTCTGCTCTCTGTGTCCTTTCGCTGTGTGTTCTTCTGTGTCCGCTTGTATTCTTGTCAGTGGCACCAGCAATCTGTGTCTCTTTTTGTTGCATCATCTTGCTGCATTAGCTTTCCGTGTGTGCGGTGCCAGTCCTGGATGGGCTGCACATTTTCGTGCTGGGCGGCTCTCCTTACAGGCGTGCTCCTTGCCTGTGGGGCTTCCCTATGCGGGGGACACCCCTGCATGGCACGGCACTCCTTGCATGCATCAGCACTGCACAGGGGCCAGCTCACCACACAGGTCAGGAGGCCCGGGGTTTGAACCTTAGACCTCCCATTTGGTATGCGGACGCTCTATCCATTGAGCCAAATCTGCTTCCCCGAGTAAATTTTTAAAGGTGATACTGCCTAACCTGTAATTGCTTTCCAAAGAATTTTCAAAGACCATATCATTGCCTTTAATTTTCAAAGCAAATGTATGAGTATAACTGTCCCTATGTTATGCATCATGAAGGACAAAAATGATGAATAACTTGCTCTAGGTCTCAGAGAGTATATTGTGGAGCCCTACTATGAACCTACCAATTTGCTCTTAACAACTATATAAACTTGTGTACCCTTTTGGCTCAATGTAGTAGAATGGCTATTTATTTAATTTGGTTCTCCGGGTGCATACATACATGGACACGTGTTTAACACCTCTTTAGGGCAGGTCAATGGCATGTATTTAGGATTACTCTGTGAAACACATCAGGATTCGTGCCTGTGGAACCTAGAATGCACCGAGCTCCTTCTGAAGCCCCAACGTGGCTAGAGGGATCTGAGCACCAGCCCTCTCAGTGAGGGTCCTGAACCTACCCTCCTGGCTGTCAGGTGGAGTGCCTGCCGCTGACAAGTGGAGCCACGGTTCTCCGTCCCTCTGCTAGGTCAAATTCAAAAGTGATGAACCATCAGTTTCAAAAGTATAGAGTTCTTGGTTTCTCATTTTACTCAAAGGATAAATATAACTTGTGGCACCTTTGATATGGATACAAGCCCTACAGGTCAGCAGTAAGTAGACGGGGTTGATTAATGAAAATAGCAAACCGACTGGGCAGACCTCACCAAAGCTCCCAAGGAAATACTCTGAAGGGAGCAATGCATCTCTCTGAAAAATTTGGTCAATGATCAATCTGAAGATTTTTTCCCCATAAACACAAATAAATACATGTCTAGACCAATTTTTATTGGTTTTCATCTAGAAAGCATAATCAGGCCTGGGAATCAACATGAGATTTGAAAGGAACAAAGAGGAGAACGGTGAAGACAAAGAGGCAATGTGTGACTGTTTGGAAAAGAGGAGAATAGAGTCAGAAGGAAACAGCTGCTTAAGCAGCAGGAGCTGAGAGCTTATTGTTTGAGGGGAGGGGAGAGAAATGTGTGTGGTCCTCCTAAGTTGTTTTTCTTCCTGAAAATGAGTGACCTTTTCCCCCAACCTAAGAACTTAATTTAATAGAATACATTATTTGTAAACTTGGGGCAATAATGGCAAAATAACAAAACAGCAGCAACAATAACAAGGCAATAGCATCTCCTAGTCTTTGCACAATAGCCAAAAGAGAGAACATTTGTAAAGTAGTCTGGCCTAAGTTAAGGACTCAGAAGTTGATAATTAATACTGTGGTTGACATTGATAGTTGAGGGCCTGAGGGCCTATTTGTTGAGTACCACCAGGCTTGTTTTTTAATATGCTTTCTGGGACTAATTTTATAATAAACATGTAAGCAAATTATCAATATCTCAATTTCTACAAAACTACTAATTTTGTAGTTAATGGAATTTGGGTTTAGAGTAGTTAAATTAATTGAACGAAGTTACACAGGCAGAGGGTCAGAAATTGGTTCCAGTTTAGTCTGTCTCTGAGCCCATAGACATTCTCCTATACTGCTTTATAATGTTTAACATATGAAAAGTACTCTTCTGGTCCTGGGTGGACAGGGAAGATGATAAGATTGTTTAGTATAGAAAGGTAGAAAATGGAGGAGCAAGTGGATATAAACTGAATTATGAATAGGCTAAAGCCTGTTTCCTGTTAATCCATACTTTTCCTTCTCTGGACATTATCTCTATCCTAAATGCTGAATGTGATCAAGCAATTCCTCTTGGGTACTAATACTCACAAGCTTTCTATTTCACCCTTGGGATTTGAATGATTTTAACTGTTCCCGTAAATTGTGAGTAAACATTAAGACTATAAAGACATATAATCTTTTACAGTCTCAAACTATGATACTGCTTTTTACAAATGAGAAACCACTGGAAAAAAAAAAACAGGTTTAGGAGAGATTAATAGCTTAACTCACAGGGCTTTTGAATATCCTTTAAGAGAATTATAAGACATATGACTATGGTTTCCATAAAAGCCACTGTCTACTATTTAATTTGGATCTTTTTGAAATCTATTAAAAAATAAAACACTTCCAGCAATTGTTAAGATATAAAAGGTTCTTGCCCTGTTATTCATGGTATGAATTTTCCAGAATTAAGGAGGAAACGTGAACTTCTTGGTTTTTTGTTCTGATACAACTGAGGGAAAATGCTGTAATACAATGAATGGGCACTTGGCCAGAAGGACATTTCCTAATAAAAGCAGTCAGCATTGTGCCATAAACATATTATAAACAGCTTGTAAAACACCAATATGGAACTTGCTGAACTAAAAGAAACAGAGGATATGATATTTTTGTAACATCCCAACTTAAAAAAATGTTCTCTGTTTTAGCTATCAGGATGATACTTAAAATAGTCTTGATAATCACAGCTTGTACTTGTGTCACTTTTTCCCTTGAGCTTTGGACAGGGTGGCATGCCACATAAAATAAGGCATTAAAACATAAACTTTAACAATAGAGTGTTGTCAGCTATGAAATACTCTTGTTATGGCCCTTTGGCAAAGTATTATTTTCAGTCAACTCAAGTATTTACTGAAATAGAAGTAAATGAAGTGTAAAAAAGAAATTCCGGAGAGATTCAATATGGAAAAGCACACAGATATGAACACAATTAAGAGTCAACAATCATTGAGCTTTTACTCTGTGTAAAAAGGTTAAAAATTGCATAGAGTTACTCAAGAATTATAACTTTCCTACTCAAAAGAAAAGTGACATGATTTTCGAAGTTACAAAAGTACTACATTTTTTTTCTGAAATGACAGTATAACTCTTAATGCCAAGATATTACTACAAATTATTTAAAATCTTACACAGTAATTATTTGTGTTAAGCCAAAACAACCAGCAGGGTGTGAAAAATAGCAAATGACTGAAAGACGAACAAAACCTTTTTAAAGTATCTAATAGACACACAATTGATAGATCAGCATTTCAGGTGTCATTCTAGAAGTGCCACTGTCTTTGAAATACATGAATCAATTTAGAAGATTGGGGAGGACTTTTACAGGTAGTGTGAACCCTAATGAATAAATACAAGTCCTTAGCGGTCCTAATTTGATCTCAATTCTCTTCCAGTTTGTGGCTAGTTTCATTTAATGAATGCCAATTTCAGGCCTACCACTAGACATAGAGGCAAAATTTTTCATAAATTTCTTCATCAGCCCTTACAATTGTATAAGGTCTAATCTAATTAATAAACCCCTTACCCCACATCACCTACAGTTCAAACCCTAACTAATGCAGATAGATACTCTTCTTGTGTTCACAAGATGATAAGGATAGCTATAGCTGCTATTTTTCTAGGTTCAATCTAGTGGAAAAGCATTTGTGCCCTTTTTGAGAAGCTCCTCTAGGTCCCAGGATCTGTTTTATTGGACCAGTGTGGGTCATCTGATCATTTTTGACCAATTTCTGTGACCATGTAGAGAAAATTACATAACTTTTCCATGCCTGGTCCATATGTCCATCCCTAAATTAATTACTGTGGTTTAGAGAATTCAGTGTATTGATAAGCCAATCCCAAATCACCTAGAAAAGTGGTTGAATTAAGTACGGAGAGATTGCTTTCCAAAAGAGTTCAAGGTGTTGTTACTGGGGGAGGGGGGAGAAGTTGAGGACACAGAGTGTTCCTTATAGGGTGACTGTGTGAATCTGAGGAGGACTTGAAAGTCTGGATATATTTTAGAGTCATAGAAAGTCATTGAAGGTTTCTAAAAGTAGGATATGACCCAGTAGACTTCTAACTCCTCAACGCCAAGAACAATATTTCATTTGATCTTGTATTCTCAATCTTGTGCCTGCAACATAGTAGATGCTCAAAAAATTATTAGCTTATTGCATATTATGGCCCATGTTTTTGAAAAATGGTCAGATACTGTGTGAAGGATAGTGTGCTGGTTTGAGTATTTTGTGGACCCCAGAAAATCCACTTCTTAAAGTGAACCCATTCTGTGCCTGTAAACCTATTGCAGGTGGGAACTCTTGATTAAATTACTTCAGTTAAAGGACTTTGATTAGACTGCATGAGCCAGCCTGGGTCTTAATCCTCTCACTGGAGTCCTTTATAAATGAGGACTAAAAGCAGCAGACATAGAGAAACCCTGAGAGGCTGAGAGAGAGGTTCCAGAGGCTGGAGGCTGGAATCAGTAGAGCATGGAGGCACGGAAAGAGGGCTCTGAGAGGCTGAAAGAGATGAAGTCTGGAGGGGAGAGGAGAGATGATCCTTATGCATGATTGCTACAGATGAGCTTGGGGAGAAGGTAAGCCTGAAGGAGAAGGCAGAGCTCTGCAGAGCTTCCATTGGTCCTGCCTTGTGCCTAATCACCCACAGCTGAGCTCAGAGAGAAAGCATCTTTAGATGACACTTCCCTATGCCTCACCCCTCACAACTGTAACTTGGTCAGACAGCTTCTCTTAAATGCTGACTTGATTTGGATGCTTCCATGGCCTCAGAACTGTAAGCTTTTAACCTAATACATTCCCATTTAAGAAACCAACCCATTTCTGGTATGTTGCTCTCAGCTGCTTTTAGAAAACTAAAACAGACAGGTAGGTGGGAAGTAAATGAGCCAAATTTAGGGACTTGTCTAGAGAAGGCACAGCATGAAAAGAGAAAGATACTTGGCTGGAATTCTGGAATACACCAATGTTTAGGAACAAAAGGAGAGGTAATGATATGAGATTGAAAAACAGTGGTAAAAATGCAGAAAGAAAATCAGGGTGTCTTTTTATGATTTTACTACACTAGTATATGAACATACACTCTGAGGAAAATAAAATGTTTAGATGCTTCAATAGTTTTTAACACATTCATGGCCTTGCCCTGCTTTGAACAAAGAAAAGAGAATTGGATATTTTTTTTTGTAGGGAGGAAATAAATTTGGATTGAAAAAACAGACATAGGATTTTCAAATTCTTCAAAAAAATATTTTGAAATGAAAAGAACTGGAAAGACAAGAATTGAGAAAAAGTAATCTCTTCTTAGGAAATAGTAATGTGAAGATCTTGATAATTTATCTAAGTTTATAATAAGATGTACATAAGAGTACAATTTTCAGTGAGAGGTATAATATTTTGGTTCACTACAGCTTTGTCATTTATCAATAACACATTCAAATGTCTCTGAACCAAAACCACACCTATCAGAAATAAATTTGTCATTCTTCTACAGTTACTTCTGACTTTGGGAATTATTCTTTTTGAATCAGTTCCTAAAGTTCACCTAAATTAACAACCTCATGAACATTCAGGCTCTGTGGTTTCTGTTGGAGCTTCTCAAGACAATAACACCAAGTTGTGTAATATCTTCATATTGTCTATTTCTTATGACTATTATTGAGCTAGTTTCTCACAGCTTGCCTCTGTAATTATAAACATTTAAAAACACATCATGTCATGATTGGTCCAGGAAATTCAACCATAAAATTGGCACCTGTCAAGTATTAATTATGAACTGCAATGCCTTATACAGATGTTAGTAGTAGTATTCTCAGAACATCAGTATATGTACATAATGAGTATTGTCATGTCATCGCATTTTAAATTCCTTTCCTGCCTCAGTGATAATAGCAAGTATTTATCTAGTCTTTGTCTCGCTGCCCAAGGTATTACAATTCACAGATTTCCAGAGTTTTTTAGTTTCTTTGAGTACATTTTTGTAAAGGAAAGTCAAAATACATAAAATCCCACCATGTTGAAGCACAATTCAAAAAAATAAGTGAGCTGCTAGTTAGAGACTATAAACTGTTCATTAGAGTCTCTCCTTGAACTGGGATCATGTTAATGAGATAGTTCTGTGCCAAGGATATCAAAGGACTTACAAGGACTCTGAGGCTCTTCTTCATGTAAAATTTTCAGTTTGATTCTTTTAAAACGTACACACACAAAATAAATCTTGATATATTAAAGAGGAAATTTAAAAAGCAGGTTCCACAAAGCAAAAGCAGTAAAAAATTCATTCACTTAAATGATTTTGAAATAAAAAAGACATTAGCATTTTTAATTATAGACTATTGGAAAAATAATAAAAATGAGAAGCCTACATTAAAATTGATATAAATGGTTCAAAGTTAATTTCAGATGTGATTCTCTATTTAAGCACCAACACCAAAATGAACAAAGTCCACCACTCAGAAAGGTCCAGAAAGAATTAAAAACAACCCCCCCCCCCACCACACACACACATAGAAAGGAAGAAGGGAGGATGGAAAGAAAAAAGAAAGGAACAAGTTAAAGCACATGAATCAGAAAACAAGAAAAAAATAATAGAACTGCTAGGGACATATAAGAGTTGATTTTTTTGGAGAAAAACAGGACAGCTAAACTGCTGGATAAAAATTTTTCAAAAGAGAGAGGGAATATAACAAATAAGTAGGAGATTAAGTGATAAGAGAATACTTATAGTCCTTGATGCCAGTAACAGATTTAACATTTCCATGCCAAATCATGTGGTCAAGAATATGGAAAAGGATGAAAAGTTATCCAGTTTAGTTTATGGAGCTAGTATTCTTCTGAAAGTATAGAACCATCAATTTTATGCTTGTAAAAGTAAAATTCAAATAAAAATCTTAACAAATTTCATAAAATAACATCTTAACAAATTGCATAAATCAAACTATTAAGGGAGAAATTATTACAATTAGGTTTATTCCTTTGGGAGGAGAGTTAAACAGGGGAAACAAACCATAGAAGAATAAATATAGTCAATAAAAAAATGCTCATTTGAAAAGAGGCTAATAACCTGTGTGATAAAATTCATAACCTACTACATGTTGAAACTCTTACAAAATGAGGCATAGAAGGTTCTTGACTTCTCTCTGTTTTGCTAGTCCATAGTTGTCATCCAGTTTTGTGGTTATTTCCTATACTCTGTTGATCCCAAAATGTCTATTTAAAACATCTCCCTCTAAGTCATAGTTTTTTTTATCATTCTGGCTCAATTTCTTCACTCTTCCCCTGGAAAACAGTTGCTTGAACTAATCCAGATTTTTCAATCCACTTGCCTTATCACCACATCATTTTTCACTTCCCTACCACCTCCTAGAAACTTACCTTTTAATTAGTTTAGATTCCTGGGTGAATCATCATAATCACTTTCTTGCGAACAGATCCATCTCTTTTGTTATTGTTCTCCTCCCTTGTAATAATTGTCACTACTCTAACCTCAATTAACCTAACTACCCATCTATCCCAGACTTGCTGAACTATTAGATTCAGCCACTTAATAGCTGAACACAGAGAAAGTCTACTTAATTTCACTTTAAGTTACAACCACAAGCCTCAAAACACACTCAACCCTGTCTCATCCTCCTACTCAATTCCCCATATCTGCGATGACTATGCTACTCTTTATTTTAATGCCTCACAATTCTCCCACCACTTCCCATTAGCCTCACTCTCAGAGGATGATTTAGTCTTATCATTCATTGATTAATTGAATGTGGTATATTAGAACCCCTTTTCTGACACATCTAAAAATATACAAACTTACCTTGTTTGTATTTATAGTGCTGCATTAAAATGGAAGAAGCAGACTCCTCCAATACAGGCTAACTGCTCCACCAGACATCTGTCACCTTCACACAAACAATTCTAACAACTTCCCTATATTTCCTATATTCTACTCGTTAAAATGGAAATACTTCTGCTCTGATTACAGGTAAACCCTTCCACTATGTTCTGGATTTTATCCTTAGACTTTCTCCAAGGAACTCTCTACCTGCCTCGATTTCAAACCACTAGTCTCTCCTGCTCCAACTAGTTCACTCTGATTGGTATTCAGCCAGATCCATAGAGTGTCTCCTAACTTTTTTATTTTAAATAACTGCCACCACCACAACAAAAACACTGGAACTTTGATTCCACGTTAGTCTAATTTTCTGCATCCTTCTCAGTAACATTCAAATAATTGTCCTCACTCATTGCCTTCATCTCATCATTTCCCATTCACTCTTTAGCTTTCCTCAAAAGATAATTTTTAATACAACTTTTAAAGACGTTAACACGTGACTATGTACACAGTTAAGCATAACACGTTATACAGTAAAAAAAGTACGTACCCTTTCTATCATTGTTCCCCAAGTTTCTCTTCCTTGAAGCAACTTTTTCTCCCAACAAATTATAGTACACTTCATATTTCCACTTAATTTTCCCGGAGCTCATGTCATGTAATGTCTTATTCTTTTTAATGACTTCATGACTTGCTGTCACAAAAACGTGTTTACACAGTTCCTACTGTGTAGATTTAGGTTGCTTGCATTAGTTTGCTAGTACAAAAAAGACTTTAAAATATATCAGTTAATTTAATTTTTATGTTGTGTATGTAGGAAAAAAATTTAAAGGGAGGTTATCGAGTCCAAAGATAGGTTTATTTACAATTTTTGTAGAATGTTATGAAATTGCCTTCCAGTGGGTTTTACCAACAATACCGTACGCAAATGACTTGTTTCCTCACACCTATGCTAATCAGGCATGGTAAGGGAAAATTTGCTAACCAAATATAATTCTAGTTTACGTTCATTTTGTTATGAATGAGTCTCATATCTTTAAATTTAAAAAGGTTTTGTACTTTTTTCCTGTGAACTCATGTCTTTACACCTCTTTTTCATATTGTTTTGTTGATAATTTTCTTACTGGTTTATATTCTAAGTATATATATTAAGAAAATTAGCATATCAACATAGGTGTTACTAAGATGTCCAGGTTAAGTTTGTAACTTCTTGCCATGAAAACGTTTTTAATTTTGACCAACTCAATTTTATCGATACATTCTTTCATAGCTCCTGTGTTTTGCATGTTGCTTAATTTTCTAATTAAGGATATAAGAGAAATTGCCAATGTTTTCTTTTTCTATTTTTGTGGATTAACTTTTTATTTTTATAACACTGATCCTTCTGAGACATATTTGTTGTAAGGATTGAGGGAGGGAATCCAGTTCACTGTCCCCCCAGATACTATCAAATTATTCCAGCACCATGTGGTCAGCCACCACACCCACACCTCTCTGTTTAGAATACCACTGCTCACCGATCCATCAACCCATACAAATTAGGACTATTTCTGTTTTTTCCATTATATTGACTATTTGTGGGCAGAACTAATGTTTCCTGTTGTTTTATAACATTTTGTAACATCATATATGGCTAGGTTCCCCTCATTATTCTTCTGTTTCAGATCTTCCTGGTTATTATTTCTAGTTTTTTTTTTTTTTTCTTTTTTCTGTATAGACTTCAGAATCAATGTGCAAACTTACATGAAAAATTTTGGAATAAATTTATTAGGATCAAGGTAAATGAATCATTTAATTTAGGGGAAATACATATATGTATATATTACACATATGTAATATAATGATGAGTTAATTTATCAAAGAATGACCACAATAGGTCTTTTCACTTGTTAACTTCACTTTTAAAGACTTGAAAAATTTAATATTCTATCAATATAGATTTTGCAGAGTTCTTGTTAGATTCATTCCTAATTTGATGATATTGGGAATCTTTTTCATAAATATTATATTATTATTTTTATTATTATATTATTATTTTTTCTCCTTAATGTTTGAGTTGTTCTCACATTCAACAGTGCTTCTGTCCCCACCAGTCCACTGAATTGCTTCTTATCAAGATAACCAATGACCTCTCTTTTTTGCAAAGCCCATTGGTCATTTCTCAACCCTTCTTTACTTAATTTTCAGCTGCATTTGACACTATACCCAGGTCATTCTCCTTGGAAATCTTTCTTCTCTTGATTCTTTAACACCATGTTCTCCTAATTGTTTTTGATGTAGTTGTTGTTGTTTTTTAGGAGGTTCCAGGGATTGAACCTAGGACCTCATACATGGGAAGCAGGCAGATGCTCAACCACTGAACCACATTTGCTTCCTTCCTAATCACTTTTTTTTTTTTGAGGTACCAGAACCTCTTATGCAGGAGGCCGGCGTTCAACCACTAAGCCACATCAGTTCCCCTGAGTTGGCTCCCTCGTCTGTTTGCTCATTATTTATGCATTTGTTTTGTGTTTTTGCTCATTGTCTGCTTGTGTTTTGCTCATTGCCTGTGTGTTTTTTCTTTAGGAGGCATCAGGAACTGAATCCGTGACCTCTCATGTGGGAGGCATGTGCTCAACTGCTTGAGCCACATCTGCTCCCTGTTTGTTTTTGCTTGTTGTCTGTTCATTGTTTTTGCTCTTTGTCTGCTTGTTTTCTTTAGAATGCACTTGGAAGCGAACCTGGGATCTCCCATGTGGGAGGCAGGCACTCAACTGCTTGAGCCGCCTCTGCTTTTCCTTTTTCATTGTTTTTTACTGAACTCACCTGGGAGTTTTTCTCTACCTTGCTGGCCTCTCCTCCTTAACTGACTTTTAAATATTTTAATGCCCTTGGGAGTTCTTTATTTTCTTTCTCTAAAGGATTTTATTCTTCCTGGCAGACACTAGTTTACACAGTGTACTCTGGATAATTTTCGAGACTTTCAGTTATATAAAACTACTATCCCTCCAATGGATCATGTTTCTCTGGAAAAAAGTTACCATAAACATCCAAAGTCAGGTACAGATATGCTTCTTTAAAATATTCTTAGAAGGGATAACTGATTTCCTCTTCATACATACAACTGGCAAAGATGGTCTAAACTTGTCTTTGACCCTTGCCCAACTTCTACTTTGAATGCCAAACAATCTAATCTAAATTTATTAGCAAGATTTATGAATCATTTGCATAGTCCTCGCTTTCCTCTTAACAACCAAGGGAAAATTTATGCCACAGCAAATACTTCTTGTTGCACCTATACAATACAAGACAAATAAATAAGCCCCTGCCAAAGCTAAGGAGCAAAAAAGTCACCTGACCTTCTTAAAGAAACTCAGTTTGATTCATTTCCTGAGTTTTAAAATCTAGGCTTTTATAGTCTAGACTTCAAGACTTGTTGTAAGGACTAACAATCATTTTGTTTGTGGTCATTGCTTGTATTGCTGTTAACGGGTGTATTTTGTCCAGAGTCTTACATGCTACTACAGAGGGTCCATCAAAGGTTCAATGTATCCTGCGGTAAAAAGACAGGCATCCAACCCTGGTGCAACTACTGCATTCTCTAAATAACCTTCTGATAAAATCGTGAAAATATGCATAGTGAAAATATGGATGTTATTGGTGAATGTCCTTCGGCTTTCTTGTATCTTCCTTTTGCCAAAAGGGGGGCTGTCAAGAAGAAAAGGAGCCCCTGACTGGTACTATCAACAAGGCTTTGGTGTCTTCCTTTTGAACATAATCAATTTCACAGAACATCACTATCAGACAAGGGTTCCCTGTGACTGTGATAGATCAAGACAAAAGAATCTGATAACCTGTCTGAACGTAGATGCAAGATGAACATTTTTCAAGACACAAAAATAGCCATTCACCACCCCCATTCTGGTTAATGTGAGCGCCTGCTGCTTCTCTATCAATTAACCTTTAGTATTAGTCGAGTCTTCCCTCCTTCTGTATAAGATTATGAAAAACATTCATAGAATTCCCCTTGAAATCCTGACAGAATCAAATCCAGAGCATTCCCAGAGCAAAGCCCAGTTTCCTTTAGCTCTCTTCCTGATCACCTAACACAAACTCAAATTCTGTAAGTTTTTCTGATATCCTCTTCCTGAGATGCCTCATTACTTCCCATGGTGTGTTGTCCCTCATTGCCATGAATCATAAACCCAATTTGTTTAACCACAAGAGTTTTCCTAGAGATCATAGGCTGGAGGGCATTGACTCAACTGTCTTTCTCTGTGTCTCTCTTTCAAATTTCCCCAAGGAAAAAGATCTTATTGGCTCTGCTGGTCAACATTAAACTACATTACTGGCAAAGTTTTCTTAAAACTACTAGTACTCAGTGCTCATGTTTTCTATATAAGTGACAGAAAGCATGAAAACTTATGCAAGAAAACATTGAAGATTCTTTCTTCTGAAGGGCCTTTTCTGAAGACCTTTAAATTTCATGAGCTATCTAGTAATATAGAAATATAAAGAAGATTTAATTCTAGATTCATCCTATTTTGATGAATTACAGATGACTAACAAATAATGAATAAAAACTGAAATCGTTAGAAAGAAAATATTAGTGAATATTTTTATGATGAGAGAGAATGTTCTAAAAGCAAAAGACATTGGAAGTGTCCAAAGAAAATGATTGATGTTGTTGATGAAAAATTTCTTTGTCAAAACATAAACATATGAAAAAATTGATTGGAAAAATATATATACAGAAAATGTGTCAAACAATTAAAATGTTTCCTATAATGATTTCATACGATTAGTTTCAAAATCTCCACAAAGACTCATGTTAATAAACAGACAATTCACATATAAATGAATAAATTCAAAGAATAAGAAATATGGGAAAAGACTTCACAGTCTTTAACAATAAGAAAGGAAATGTGAATCAATATGATTAAATTAAACAATAATAATCATGATGGTAAAAGTATAATGAATCAGACATTTTGACCTGCTGTTGAAGATTAAATGAGAATCCTTTACTAGGAATTGATTTTACGTGAGTCTAAAAATTGCTCATATTCTTGAACCAGACATTCCAATTCTAGGAACAAATCCTTAGGGAATAATCAAGCACAAGTAACATTTTGGGCTCCAAAAGTTCTATCACATAGTGAAAAGCAAGGAACAACCTAATTGGTCACAATTAGTGAGAATGATTTAATAAACCAATTCATGCAGTAAAATATTAAGCTTCATTACAAATATTAATAAAGATCATTTATTTTTCTTTAAATTGAGAGGTATTTATAATGTAATGTGAGATCAGAAAACCAGAACCCTGAGTTGCACATATAATATGACTCAACTGTCTTTTATCCTGGGAGGCAGTCAAGCATAGAGTGAATAGTATAGACTAGAGCTGGGCTGCATGGGTTCGGATCCTCATTCTGCCACTTGCAAGCTATTCAACACTTTGCAAGTGATTTAACTTCTCTGTTTATTCTTATGCACAATAGGAATACTAATTGTACTTCATTATAGACTTGTGAGAATGTGTTATGTGTGATGTTCTTAAAATAGTATCTGAAATAGCAATCAAGTAATAAATAGAATCATATTATTAAACAAACATGGATAAAAATTATTGAAAAGTAAGATTCCAAACTGATTCTGCTTCTTCATATTTTTCTGTACTTTTCAAAATATCTACCACAAGTACATATTAACATCATATTTTGAAAATATTTAAAAATCACAAAGGAGCTAGTACTTTCTTAAATATCATTTATATTAAGTTTATTTAGGATTAATATATATTTGAACTTAATGTTGCATATAGACATCAAGCTGCATTTTGGCTAAAGAAATGAGTAGAAATGCCATGTATCATTTCAGACAAGATTTCTAAGAAGTTGGCATGCCCCTTCCACATCCTTCTCTTTTCCTTTGCACTTTTGATGATGATGAGTCCTTTGATGAGTGAGGAACCACAAAATGGAAGGAGTCTGGGACCCTGAATCACTGAAAGAAGGAAAGCAACTTGCTTGTCTACCAGGATTTTGCTGTTACATGAACCATGAGCAATATTTTTCTCTTTTGTTTGAACCATTAACCTTGCTCTTTTCTTTTTTTAGTTTATTCTATCCTACCTAATACAGATGGAGAGCCAAATTTTTTCCCTAGTACCAAGACAGGGGTCAGTCCAAACAAAGTGCAAAAGTGGAATAAACTTTTCCTATATATCATATTTTAAATTGGATGAATTTTAGAGATAGAAATTAATATAATATGAAATCATAAAGAATTAACAATTATTAATGTGTCTAATTTTTAATAGGTGACTACTTAGTAAGAAAAGTAATGGGGTGGGGAGTGGAGTATATGGGAACCTCATATATTTTTTAATGTAACATTTTGTGTGATCTATGTATTTTTTAAAAAAACAAAAAATTGCTAAAAAATAGAAAAGTAAGCACAGTAGCTTCATATATAAAAGAACAAAGTGAAAATGATATAGTTTTAAATGGAAATAAGCATAATCAGATGCTGAGATTATTTACCACTGTAATGAGTGAGCAAATTAAATATAGGAGAAAGACAAAACTGGTGCATGGCATAGGTACAAACACAAGATTGCAGTAGTAATTTCCAGTAAGAGAGAATTTCTATCACCTAATCTTCCCTTTCTTTATGATACAATGGAGTTTTATATTTTTATATATTCTTTCATTTTACAATAATTAAATTTAAGTTATTGAAATCCAGTATTGTATTAGTCAGTCAAAGGGGTACTGATGTAAAATTCCAGAAAGAGGTTGGTTTTTATAAAGGATATTTATTCGGGGGAGAAGCTTACAGTTACTAGGCCATAAAGCATAAGTTATTTCCCTCACCAAAGCCTATTGCCCTGTGTTGGAGCAAGATGGCTGCCAACATCTGCCAGGACTTCAGGCTTCCTGGGTTCCTCCCATCCTGGGGCTCCATTTCTCTTCAGGCTCAGTTGCTGTACACTCTCCACAAGGCCAGCTGTAGACTCTCAGGTGAATGATTCTGTCTCTCTCCCTGGGGCTTCTGTCACATCTAAGGAGCTGTCTCTATTCCTTTATGTTCTTCTCCTATGCATTCACTTCCCAGGATCCAGCTCAAAACTTCAACCTCTCTTCTCTTTGGCACAGTTTTCCTGTGAGTCCCCACCTACTATGGGGGTGGGAACTACACATCCTACTAATGTGGCCCAATCAAAGCCTTAATCATCACTCAATCAAGTAAAAGTAAAATCTCTGAATCCAATAAACTCTAATATGCCCAGAGTACAAGACTAGTTTACAAACATAATCCAATATTTCTTTTTGGAATTCATCAATAATATCAAACTGCTACAAGTACTATGTCATATATTTGATTCATCCTGTTTTATACCTAGATAGGGATTTTCACATTGATTCATTTTAATATTGCTTAATGATTCATTTTAGTGTCTTTTAGATTTATGTTAAATTTAATCAAAATTAGTACATTTTTGGATATATCATGAAGCAAATAGACATATGATACTAAATTATAAAAGTGAAAGAGAAAACTAAGATTGTTCACCTAAGTATTCAAAATGTGTAAAATAACAGAAAAGGAAGCTTCTTTACATTTGGATCACCTGAAAGGATTCTATCATTAAGAATATTGATTTTACACTTTCATACAAATTACAAATCAAGTAGGTAACAAATTATATTCAGGAGTCCAGCAATTTCTAAGAGACAAGACGATTATTTCTTTCCTTTTTTTACTTTTAAGATTGAATGAAAAGTTGGCTTATTTGGCCTTGACTCTTTACTTGCAAACAAACTACTTCCCCTTCCAAGTTCATATTGTTTTAATTAATCTCTACTCATTGCAATGCTTGATTTTCTGGAGAAGGAAATGAGCTGTTTTGATGTGTATACACTTTCTATGGGTGCCTGGATATATGAGGAGATGAATGAACACATTAAAGATCTTTCCTAATACTGGTAGTTTACCAAGCACAAGCAGGAGATGAAAGCACCTTTGGGAATCCATCTTTTATTCAGAGGAAATATTCAAGCATGCTGGTTCATTTTTTATAAAAGGATCAAGGATATAATCTTTCAGAGCTGATGATTATTTTTTGCAAAGGAAATGTGAGAAGAAAGTAATGTAGTTAATAAACAGAAATAATATATTTGGGTTATATTTCCAGGTTTATATCTACAAATCTTCGAAAAGTTTCATTCTCTTTTGCATTGCTCCTGACAAAAATGTGAGTAATAGTTACTGTGGTAGTTTGAAGTTATTTTATGAATCCCAAAAAGAGAAAGGTAGTGTTTTTAAACTAGTCTATCCAGGTGGTGTGATACACTTTGATTGCATTAAATTTGGTTGAGGGGCCTTTGATTAGATTACTTGGTGAGATTGCTTTGGGGCTTTTGATTAGATTAATCAGTGAGGCATGATTCATGTTGAGTCTCACCCTCTTTCTTGGTCAGATAAAAAGGAAGATACAGAGAAAGACAGACACAGGAAAAGGAAGCTACAGTTTTTGATCCTGTCACGTGAGAGAAGACTACACGATCACTTAACCGCAAAACCGCAGAGAGACTGGGCCCACAGCACAGCTCAGGAGGAGACAGAGATCCTGGAGGGGAAGCCTGAGCCCTCAGCAGAGATCACAGCCATCTTACTTTGCCATGTGCCCAGACAACAGAAGCAATAGTAGCTCACTTTGGTGAGTAATCACATCTTACAGAGCCCTGGTTTGAACTTTTCACAGCTTTGGAGCTGTAAGCTTTCACCCTAGATAAATCCTTTTTATAAAAGCCAAGCTATTTTTGGTGCTTTGCCTTGGCTGCCCATTGTCAAACTAAAACAGTTACCTTTCAAATTATGTCATGACCACTGTGTATTCTGCTTGTATTTCACTATTTTTTCCTCCAAAACTGGAAAGTATTTAAGTGACCTTTTCTTACTTCAAATTCTTGATAAGACCCCAAATAATAATTCTGTTTTTGTGTCAGTACCCTATCTAAATACAGGAATACTTTTTGGTTCAACAAATATTTATTGAGAACATGCTTTAAATGCAAAAATAATGGTAACCCTGTATGTCATTGTATTAGTCAGGGTTCTCTAGGGAAACTAACAGTAGATATATGTAAGTAGTATGAGATTTTATAAAATTGTCTCACGGGACCATTGGGATGCACAAGTCCAAATTCCATAGTCCAGGCTGCCAACCAGGGGTTCCAATGAAGGTTCTTGATGAATTCCCAGGAGATGCTGTCTGTTTGAAGTACAGATGGGAATTCTCTCTCTGAATGTTGAAATCACTTCTCCTTTTAAGATATTCAACTGATTAGATGAGATGGCACTCATTGTTGATGGCAATCTCCTCAGTTGTTTGTAGATGTAACCAGCCATCTATGCAATCAACTCCCTGATGATTAAAGTCCATTAAATGCCATTGTATTACAGTTAGCCTAGTGCTTGCTTAACCAAATATCTGGGCACCATTACCTGGCTGAATTGACATATTAGCCCAAATATCACAGCCATATTATGGCATTTTGACTTTATTCTGTGGATTAATGGAGATTTATTATAGGCATTTGAACAGTAGAGTGAAATAATGGTTGAGAGGATTGGTCTGGAGTTCAGTTAGGAAGCTACTATGTATGGCATAATCAGGTCTTAAATGAGAGCAGTGGAATTAGCTGTTTTAAAGTGAGAACAGATTACAAAACTAGCTGGGGTTGGTGAATTGGGGTCATGAAGGACAGGAATGTTCAAGGTTGATTTTCAGTTATTTAGCTTGGGTGACAAAGTGGGTAGGGAATCCACTACATGAAAGTAGAGAAAATAAGAGGAGGAGAGAGTGGTGTAGGAGAGAGTGGTGAGTTAAATCTTGAATACATTGACCTTGAGGTACTTAGCTATTTTAACTATTGGTGGAAATGTACAGCAGTCATTTGGTTACAAGGAGAAATATGGGCCAGAAAATAGATTTTTGGCATTATTAACATGTAAGTTAAAATCAGAGGTTAAATTTTTGCAAGTATAATGAAATGGGATTTTATGCAATTTGCCCTCTTTTTCTGCTTTATGTTAGCTAAGAAGGCTTCACACCTATATTATTCTTACTCACATACAGGGAAATGGGAAATCTTCAATGAAAGTCTAAAAATGTGCGTTGAGAGCTCTTTATTTTTAACTGTTTTATGGGTTTCTAAAGTTTCAAGTAGACTAGCCACTTCTAAGTCTCTAACACATCTACCTGTTTGGCAAGGACACTTTGTTTGTATTTTAATTTCTACATTCCAAGGAAACAAACTACAACTTTTCCAGAATGTTCAATATGTAAGAAACAAAGTCAACATCACATAGTCAAGGTCCATATTAGAAGGGTGATGTTATAAATCAAACTGCACTTTATTCTGTTAATTGACAAATATAGCATTTTATTAGTCTGTGTGTTTTATTTTCAAAGAAACTCACTAGAATAAAAATGACAAAATGCTAAATATTTCGGGTTTGCAGTGCACAAGAGTGAGGTGTATCACTCACAAACAAAATTTGTTATAAATTCCAAGTCCCCTTCTGATGTTAAAAGAGTGGATGTTCATTTAGTAAATTTGCAAATATGTGTACAACAAATTGAGAACTCAAAAAGGACAAGGTAGATTATTATTGGATTTTGCTGTTAACTTATTTAAAAATAAAATATATTTTTATAATTTCTATGGGTGTTAATGGGCACAGAAACTATAAATAATGTAATATTTTTGCCTTCATAAATATTTGTGCATTTTTTTTACAAACTGAGGAAATAATTCTGTACTCAAAGAGATATAAATCTGTTTCATTCTTATTTCTCTACATGGAGAAACAAAATCTTTAGGAAACATCTGGTTTCTCTGACAAAGCAGAAATCCCACAGAAATTCTGTTAACTTACTTCATAACTACTTCTTTTTAAAAAAAAAAAAATTGGAACTACACAATAATTGGGAAAGTTACCCATAAAACTGCAATTTTAACTTCTTGAGAATACCTGAAAATGTTCATCGTTCATGTATAACCTAATTAAAATAGCAGTCAACTTTCCAAACAATGATAAGCGAGTGGAGATTTTTATTCCAAGGTGGTGTAAGACTCAAGACTTTGAGATTCATGGATTTTTTTTGGGAAAGCTCTGGTCCTTTGACTTCTCTAAAACATTCGGTCTTTTTATGACTATTAAAAATCAGCATTTGAATTCATGTCTTTTCCCTGATCTTTGCTGCCCTCTAGTGACTCACACTGCACTTCCTTTCCAGTTTTAATCTATAGCTCATTAACATTGTGATTTTTGTGATGAAGTAAATATTTATTGGAAGCCAATTTTTAAAGACTTAAGGCAACACTAACCTTGCCGTAAAGTTAATCCCACTGGCTCCAAAGCATAAATTGGCTGGACTATTCCATGACTGAGGAAATTGTTGAAAAGACAATAATATCTCAGGTTATTAAAATGGTATAAGTGAAAGTATAATTTGGTATACTACTTTAAGGGAGACAATATAACAGTACATAAGGAGTCTAATAAATTATACCATCTCTTGCCTGGCCAATGGGTTCTACTCTGGAATTTATGCTCCCCGGTGTGACAGAGTTGGACTCACTTGTGGTTTCTCTACACATGGCTGTTCTGACTGTTCTATCTGAACCTATAATCAGTACTAGAATTGATAGGTGTATGTCCAAGAGACTTAAACCTTTAGTCTGTCTATATAACAGCTGGGGCCCTGAATCTCAACGGAGTTGCAACACCTACTCTCCAGTTCATTGGACTCCCCACGACAACTAACAAGGAAATGATGATGGGCAATGATCATCCCAAGGAACCAAGAGAGTCTACAACTGCAAGCAAGGGAGTCCCATCCGGATATCTGCCCTATTGGATTGAAGCCCCCTCTCAGTTAGAGGTGGAGTGGGCATCACCATCCCAGAATCTTCAGGATTGGGGAATGAACTATGGACCAAAGTAGACTTACTGATATTCTACCATAGACTTACTGTGATTCCAGCAATGGAAGAACTTATATCATTGATGTGGAGGCAGTGGCCACTGGAGTTTTTCAGGGCAGAGAGAGGGTAAAACAAGTATAATATGGGGGCAGTTTGAGGACTTGGGAATTGTCCTGAATGACATTGCAATGACAGATATAGGCCATAAAATATCTTCCCCTAATCTACAAAATTGTGTGGGAGAGAGTGTAAACTACAATGTAAATTATAATCCATGCTTAGTGGGAATGTTCCAAAATGTGTTCATCAATTATAACAAATGTACTATGCTAAGGAAGGATGTTGTTAATGTGGGAAAATGTGGGAGGTGTCAGGAGCAGGGCATATAGGAATCCCATTTCTTTTTTATGTAAGGTTTATGTAATGTAAGTATCTTTTAAAAAATTTTAAGAATACGTTAAAAAATTATACCATTTAAAAGCCAAATAATGCCACTTAGATATAATTATTATCTGAGAAAGTAACTAAAAAAAAGTGAAAACAAATGCAACTATTTTACAAAGATGTTTATAATGTTATTATGAATAATATCACAAAATTCAGAACACATCATATGACTGAAACTTAGAAATGTTTATAAAAATTTGTATATGTGTAATTTTGTGTCATGTTGCTATTAAAATGAAAAGTATAAAGATTGTATAATATAAATTCAACCATGTAGAGTTTAAAGTCTAAAACCAAGTAATTAGTATATGAAATTGCAAAACAATAAAAATCAGAAAAGATTTGCCACTTTTAAATGAAGAGTGAATTTGTATCTTTGTGTGTTTACGGATTTTTAAAAAATTGTATGGATGACTAGTTATGCATGAAAAATAAATTAAAGGAAGTGGCATGTGCATGCATGATATAGCTTGATGAAATATTGTCAAGTATTATAGCCATTTACCATGCTTGGACAGCTGGGGCTAAGAGTGCTGAGCTGAATAGATACCTGGCTATAATGAAAAATTCATGGTCTCAGTCAAGATTTCAATCCCTGCCACATTTCTAAAGGTGAAAAATAAAAATTTCACCTTTTTCACATGTATGCTCCAAATGGCAATCCCAAAAATGCAATGCTATTAAGGTGACCCACATGAGTTCCCTGGGTTCTTTTTGCCTGGCACAGAGAAATGGAGTCCACACCAAGGTCTGATAGTACAAGGGAAAGAGTTTATGAAGCCAGTGGATGTCTGGAGACAGACAAAGTGTCAAATCAGCCTCCTTGAACAGCAGAAGTGGCAGTATTTATTGGCTTGTGTAGGGGAGGAGTTCAAAGATTTCGGTTATAAGATTGACAGGGGGGAGGTGTTGCATTCTGTGCATGCTCTATAACACTACATGCTATAACATGTTTGGTCGTGCATTGTATGTACAGAAAATGGTGTCTAAATCCTGCCCAGAGGTGGAAAGTTTGCTAGCATAATGAGCTAAATTCTGCTAACATGCTTCTACTACCCAACTGAGTCCACTAAAAACCGGAAAGTCCTAGTTTGAGAGTATCTAGATTTTGCAGTTTACTTCCAACCACAACTACTAACTGTATTCTATTTGTGGTTGGTTAGTTATTACTGCAAGCTAAGATTAGCTTAACAAGACCTAACAGAGGAAGACATAAATTAAATGGGGTAGTTCTTACAAGTGGTCCTTAAAATAGCTCTAAAATTTGCCTCTCTGACAGCTTTCTTCAACTCCATTCAGCATCTTCAGTGGTCTCTTGCACTTGGGTCACTTGGTTGTTCCATATCAAGTCCAGCACAAGCATAAAATTAAATTCCTTTGAAACAAGATAGAAGAGATGGTAGAGATCATTGAGTTCATCACCCTTTCTTTTCAGATAGAGAGGCAAGAGAAGCCCAAGTTCACAGATTAATTGGTGGTGAAATGAGGATTAAAAATAGTGTTTTTGACTGACAAACAATACAGTGTACTTCCTGCTCTACCAAACTCCTCATTCCCCTACAAATTTCATATTTCTTCTCCTCTTTAATTGTTTTCAAATTTTTCTTCAGTCGTCCAGGCATGAAATCATGGAGTCATTTTTAATTTCTCCTTTTTTGTTCTGTTAATGCTAAAAGCAGAATGAACAGACTTAAAACAGGGTAAGTTTATTGACTTAAAGTCACGTTAATGTGGAGCAGTACCAAAAGAGATTTCTGCTCAAAAGGCTAAGCTAAGGAATGGCTTAGATGGCAGCTTGAGACAAAGGGAGGGTGTAGGGGAATGGAGAGTAATGGGGGAGGTGTGAGCTAGCTGTAAGGGAATCATGAACTACATGAGCTCTGAGGAGGGGAGCATGAGTTGCCTCTGCAGGATGTCCTTGGGTCCCTGTCTGCTATCAGCAGACTGTACAAGCAGGATATTGGTGCAAGATCTGGTGAAGATTAGCAGACTTGCTGGCATAAGCTCAATTTGTTTGTAAGCTCAATTTCCTTTCCAGTAGGGGCAAGAGTCTTTATCAGTACTACAAAGGATCATCAGTATGTCAGCCTGATTCAGTTTGCAACTCTTTCTTCTTTGTAATCTCCTGGTAAAATAGGAGCTCTAGCAGATCAAGATGGTTAATAAAATTATCATTCCAATTTCACATTTCCTCCTTTTGATCAAGGGAGTCTTCTGCCTCTCTGAAGACCAAGTTTGGCTCATTTGGAGCTCTAAGTGCTGATACCCTAAAGCTATAGGGAGCAGGGGAGAGAGTTTGGTGATTTTGAGGCACTGTGAGATAAAGTTGGTTGAGTTCACAAGTAAGCCTGGTGATAGACCTAGAGAGGATGGAAAACAATGGATTCCTGCAGTTATCATGCTGTCTCTGAGGTGTTGGAGTTGTTGTCTCAGTGTCCATCTTCAGATCCCACTTCTGACACCAGACTGTTATACTAGAAACAGAATGAACAGACTTAAAAAGAGGAATATAGCAAGTTTATTGACTTAAGTAGCATTAATGTGGAGTAGTAACAAAAGAAGTTTCTGCTCAAAAGGCTGAGCTGGGAGAGCAGATTTTAGAGCTGCTTGAGACAAAGGGGGGGGGGGTGTAGGGGAATGGAGAGGGATGAGGAAGATATGAGCTTTGAGGGGGTCATGAGCTACATGAACTGCAAGGGGGAAGAATGAGTTGCCTGGGACAGGATGTCCTTGAATCCCAGTCTGTTAATCAGTAAACTGTATAAATAGGATGTTGGTGCAAGATTGTGGTCATCTGGTGAGGATTAGCAGACTTGCTGGCATTAGCTCAATTTGTTTGTTACAGTCCCTCCTTTCTAGCAGGGGCAGGGGTATTTACGTGAACCACAAAGTATCATTGGTATGTCGGCATACTTTAGTTTGCCTTTGTTTCTTCTTAGTAATTCCCTGGATAAAATGGGAGTTCAAGCAAATCAAGATGCTTAGTAAAATTATCATTCCACTTTCACATCCCCAATATCCAATCAATCATTCTATTCTTTTCCACTGCTTTCTCTTTACAATAATATCTGTAACAGCCCCTTTCTTTAAAAAAAAACAAACTTGAAAAATCAGCACAATTCACACCCATTGCTTAAAAAGTCATTTTTTAAAAGAATTTGTCTATATGAAAAATATTTTATTCTACCTTCTCATTTGATTAATAATTTGGGTACAGAATACTAGATTTAAAATATTTTTCACAGAATATTGAAGGCATTACTCCATTAACCCTGAACTTTCCATTTTCTACCCTTCTATTTTTTTGTGACCTATATTCAAATTATTATTAATAACTCTGTGAGTTTACACAATATATTTAGTTCATACTAGTGCAATCATACATTATTTGTTCTTTTTTGTATGCCTTGCTTAACTGAACATAATTTCCTCTGGGTTCATCTGTGTTATCATATGCTTCAACTTCATTTCTTCTTACCATTGCATAATATTCCATCGTGCGTATATATCACAATTTGTTTATCCATTCATCCGTTGATGGACACCTAGTTTGTTTCCAAATTTGGTAATCATGAATAATGCCACTATGAACATCAGTGTGCAGATATCACTTTGTGTCTCTGCCCTCATTTCTGGGTATACACCTAGTAACAGTATTTCTGGGTTACATGGCAAACTTATATTCAACTTCCTTAGAAGTTTTTCTTAGAAACTGCCAAACAGTCCTCCACAGTGGCTGTACCATTCAAAATTCCCACCAGCAGTGAATAAGCATTACTATCTATCCACATCCTTTCCAACATTTATAGTTTTCCAACTTTTTAATAGCAACCAGTCTAATAGGTGTGAAATGCTATCTCATTGTAGTTTTGATTTGCGTTTCCCTAATCATTAGTGATACTGAGCATTTTTTTCATGTGTTTCTTTTTCATTTGTATTTATTCTTTAGACAATTGTCCTTTCAAGTCTTTTGCTTATTTTTTAATTGGGTAGTTTTTCTCTTTATTATTGAGTTGTATGATACCTTCATATATCATGTATATTAAACACTTACTGGCTATGTGATTACTAAAGATTTTTTCCCATTCGACCAGCTGCCTTTTCACCCTTTTGACAAAATTCTTTGAGGTGTGAAAGTGTTTAATTTTGAGGAGATCCCATTTATCTATTCTTTCTTTGTTGCTCATGCTTTGGATGTAAGATTTAAGAAACTATCACAAGATCTTGAAGATGTTTTCTTACATTTTCTTCTAGGTGTTTTAAGGTTGCCACTTTCATATTTAGGTCCTTAATCTATTTTGAATTAGTTTTTGTATGAGGTATAAGATAAGGGTCCCCTTTCTTTCTTTTGGATATGGATGCTCAGTTCTCCCAGGATCTTTTGTTGAATAGACTATTGGTCCAGCTGGGAGGGCTTGACTGCCTTGTCAAAAATCACTTAACTGTAGATGTGAGGATCTATTTCTGAGTTCTCAGTTCAGTTCCATTGGTCGATGTGTCTGTCTTTATACCAGTACTATGCTTTTTTTCCCCCACCACTGTAGCTAAATAATATGCTTTAAAGTCTGGAAGTAAGAGTCCTCCAACTTCAATCTTCCTTTTTAAGATTTTTTTTGGCTATTTGGGGCCCTCACCCTTTCAAATAAATTTGATAATTGGTTTTTCCATTTCTGTAAAAAAAAGCTATTGGGATTTTTATTGAGATTGCATTAAATCTAAGTCAGTTTGGATAAAATAGACATTATAATAATATTTAGTCTTCCAGTCCATGAATACAGAATGTCCTTCCATTTATTTAAGTCTTCCTCAATTTCTTTTAGCAATGTTTTATAGTTTTCTGAATATAAAGGTCCTTTGTGTCCATGGTTCTGATCATTCCTAAATATTTGATTAAGTTGTTATTATAAGTGGACTTTTTTCTGATTTCCTTCTCAGATTACACATTAGTAGTGTATAGCAACACTACTGATTTTTGTTTATTTATCTTGTATCCTGCCACTTTGCTCTACTTGTCTATTAGTTCAGTAGCTTTTTCTGTGGATTTTTCATGAGGTTCTAGATACAGGATCATATCATCAGTGAATAGTGAAAGTTTTACTTTTTCTTTTCCTATTGGGTGCCTTTTATTTATTTATCTAGCCTAATTGCTCTAGCTAGACCTCTAGCTCAATATTGAATAACAGTGATGACAGTGGACATTCTCATCTTGTTCCTGATCTCAGCAGGAAAGCTTTCATACTTTCACCGTTGAGTAGCTGTGGGTTTTTCATGTATGCACTTCACCATATTGAGAAATCTTCCTTCTTTTCCTATCTTTTGGAGAGTTTTTTTTTTTAATCCAGAAAGGGTGCTGTATTTTGTCAAATGCCTTTTCTGTATCAATCAAGAGGATCATGTGATTTTTTCTTCTTCAATTTACCAATGTAGTTTATTACACTAATTGATTTTCTTGTGTTAAATCATCTTTCCATACCTGGAATGAAGCCCACTTGATCATGGTGTTTAATTCTTTTTATGTGCTTTTGGATTCTCTTTCCAAGTATTTTGTTGAGGATTTTTATATCTATATTCATTAGGGTATCCTGAATGTTTTTATTGTCTCCATTCATGGTTTTCCTTTTACTATTTATACATATTTAAAATCCTTTTACTGAATTTTCTGTGGGATTGCAAGAAAAGTGAGATTTAATCCTACATGATTCACCAAAATTCAGTTCTAGCTTTTTATCCTATGGCAATTGTCTTAGGTCACATCAAAATCATTTAATGCTGGATTAACTAAATTGGCTCCCAACTAACAAGTTTCCTCCTTTCAATTCTTTTCTTCAATCAATAATTTCTGTTATCTGCCACCAGAGAAAAGTCCCAAGATACTACTCTGAATATATCATTCACTGACTCAAAAATATTCAGATATTTTCACCTGCCTCAAAGAGAAAATTTCCAACTTCTTTATACTCAAATTTCCAAGCTTATCTTCTACCATGCTTCAATATGAATACTTTCCTTGTGATAAATGACTTTACTCATTTTCTTTGGAAAATGTGTGTCTTTCTTCTGTCATTCTAGGAATGGCCTGCTCTTCCTTTTCACTTACTTTCTCATTCTTTTCAACCCTACCAAGAAATCTCTTGCTACTATTAGTACAAAAATATCATTTGTTCATATACTCTGTTCCTTTCATTTTATGGCATATGTATAACTTAAATTTTATATTTTAAGCTCTGTTAGTTAGACATTAGGTTGCACTGAGAGCAAATATCTTGACATATTTGTTGTCAAATATTTATTTTCAGTAAATAGTAAGTATCTATTGTGGATCAGATCCTGTGCTAAAAGTTCTTCAGGTCCTCCTTATGTGAAGACAGATATGTTTTCAGAAAATGAAAGCAGGGAATGGGATACCTGTGGCCTGCTGGGGTTTAGGAAGAAAATTTCTTAGAGGCATGGGTGAAGTAATCCTTATCTCAAGACTTAAATCTATATATAGATCAATAAGATTCTTCCTTTTTAAATCAAGAGATAAGAGGTCAGAGCAGGACTAATAGCAAAAATGACTTGATATTGAATTCACTTTGGTTGCTTAATGGGTCACCACTCCTTACCTCAGTCAGATTTGAATCTCAAGCTTAAAGAGCTGTGGCCTGCATTCCATCATGCCATATAGTCTATTGTTTGCAGAAGGGAGCTACTGTAGGCTAATAAAAACATTTGGAACTGTGAAAGGCTAGATTCTCTGAAGTTCTCAGGAAGTTTGTATTTTTTGAGGTATGGGGGAGGGGCCAGTGCACCCCGCATGTGGCAAGCCACATGGTCTCCCTTGAATTGTTTTTTCATCTGTTTGCTCGTTGGATTTTTTGGTTTGTTCTGCTCTTAGGAGGCACCAGGAACAATCCTGGGACCTCCCCTGTGGGAAGCAGGTACTCAACTGCTTGAGCCACATCCACTCCCAGGAAGCCTTTTTACTCCAAAATTTGCATATCACTCTCATCCTAGGAGGAATTCTATATTTTTCTCTAATGATTTAAAGGGCAGATGCCACATACTTTGTTACCTGCTAAGTGTAAATTAAATTTATATAGTATAAAAATTCTTCTGTATGTCTAATCACAGTAGTATTTTTTCATTTAACCTTTATCTCTACCAGTCTGGGTGCTCACACCTGAAATCTGGGAGTTATCCTTGAGACCTACTTCTCTCAGTTCCACATTCAATCCCACCATCAAATCCTGTCACAAACAATACCAAAATGTATCTTGAAGCTTTATATTTCTCTTTATCAATAGACTACCATTTAGTGGAGAGGAGTGGATGTAGCTCAATGGTTGAGCACCTTCTTCCCATATACAAGATCCTGGGTTCACAGGAAGGAATGAGGGTCCAACAGTGAACCCCTGATACTAACGACTATGCTTGTGAGCCTATACACCTGAAATAAGAAAAAGGCCTAGAGCAGCACTGTGCCTGGGAGTTTCCTCCTGACAGCCTTCATGTTACTCAAATGTGGCCAGTCTTGAAGTCAAACTCAGCATGTAGATGCAGTGCATTCCCCCCAGCGTGGGACATGACACCTGGGGATGAGCCTCCCTGGCACCGAGGGATCACTACCAAATACCAGCTGATGATGCAACTAGAAAATGACCTTGAATTAAAGGTTCAAGCGGACCAGCAGAATATCCCTGTCTACATATAATAACAGGACTTTAAAATGCTGTTTGACCTAATGGAAGGGGGAAATGGAAAGGAGAAATGAGTTTATATGGCTACGAGTCTCTAAAAAAGAGCCTGGAGGTTGTCAGAAGGATTGCCCTTATGCACACCTGAGCAGAGTCTCAGAGACAGATAAAGTAGATACAACCCCAGGTACTGGTTCTTTTGAGGGCTAAAGAGACCCACGGGTTCTATGGTCATGGCAGATCGGGTTCACTGCCATGTCAGTTGGCCCTTCTTTGGAGCTGGTGTTTCTGTGTGATGGAACTGGACTCAGACGGGATCTCTTTTCACTAGACTTTCATGCTACTTTACTGGAATTGTAGTTGGTGCTGGGGTTTAAGATATATCTAGGGGATTTGAATCTCTGGACTGATAATATGATAGCCACGCCCTGAACCTCAACAGACTTCAACTCCTACACTCTGATTTATTGGACTTACCCCACTCAGCTAACATGGAGTTGAAGAATGTCAACCACCACACCATGGAGCCTAGAATGCCTACAACTGAAAGCAGGAGGATTGCATCCAGTATCCATGTGGAATCTAAGCCCCCTCTTGACATAGAAGTGCAATGGACACAACCAATCCAATGTTCACAGAGAAAATGTGTCATTGGTGTGGGAAAAGTGGCCATGGTGGCTGCTGGGTGCGGGGAATGGGAGGAAGAGATGAGATGTGGAGGCGTTTTCGGGACTTGGAGTTGTCCTGGGTGGTGCTTCACGGACAATTACGGGACATTGTAGATCCCCCCACGGCCCACTGGATGGAACATGGGAGAGTATGGGCTATGATGGTGGACCACGGACCATGAGGTGCAGTGATGCCCAGGGATGTACTTACCAAATGCAATGGATGTGTCATGATGATGGGAGAGAGTGTTGCTGTGGGGGGAGTGGGGGGTGGGGCGGTGGGGTTGAATGGGACTTCATATTTTTTTAACGTAATATTTTTTAAAAAATGAAAAAAAAAAAAAAAGATCCTGGGTTCAATCTCCATAACCTCCTTAAAAAAAAGTCTACCATCTAAACCAACATCATCTTTTACCTGGGTTACTGTACTGCTTTCTCACTGATCTCTGGTTTCCCCTCATTCCTCACTCAAGCCAATCTCTCCATATTACCAAAGCAATAGTGCTTACTATGGGACAAGTTCTATTTCAGATACTGAGAAAACAGCAGAGAAAAAAGTTATATAAAAGTCCTTGCCCTCGTGGAACTCATCCTCTAGTGATATTATATTTATTTGTGAGTTTAGTGAGACTAAAAACTCTGTGAGGTCAGGAGTTATGATGGTTCAGTTCCTAGAAAAGTGCCTCACACAGATACATTAGGGACTTTTACTCTGAGAATATAGATTGGAACTCTGAAGCACCCTCATACATTTAAAAATGATAATTGATGATAATTGCATACCTTCAAACTTTGCATACCCTCAAACTTTCAAATGTGATAATTATAATGACCTTTAGATTTTTATGTTATACAACCTCATATTGACTTTGAATTCTTTTTTTTTGGCTCTGAATTTTTTGTTATACTCTACATTGGGTTAAAAGTCTTCCTCCCTTTAAATTGTTGTGGAGTAGGAACCATGATTACTCATCTTTGATATTTTGCCATATTTAGCATATTAGAAATGTTAAGCTGAAGTATAGTGGGAAAAACAATACTTTTTGTGTCAGAATACATATTCTGTGTATAATCAGTGTGAATCAATGATTCCACCAACTAATTGTGTAACTTTGAGCAACTCTCTTAAACTCTTAAGATCTCTGTATTCTCATTTTTAATGTGAGATAATTATACTTGCATATTAGATGTTTGTGAGGATTGACTAAGATGTACAGGAAAATACTTTGTGATCATTAGAGCACTTTAACTACAGAATATGTAGGTATTAATTGAAACAAACAAATGAATGAATGCCTTCCTATTGACTCCTGCAAGTCATTTTTCTCCCACAGTAATATAGAAGACACTTTCCACTCTATTAATGAAAATGCAAATGGGACAGTGATTAGAAGAAGATTGATAGATTATCCTTCCCACCAAACCTTCCATAATCACCCTGACACGATGCTTAAAATGCTCTTATTTTCAATCTTTTGTATTAAGTGTTTGAGTCTTCAGGACACATTTGTAACATAAAAACAAGCAACATGGAGGATGTGATTTAATAATGCATGAACATCCATTTACATAATTATACTGATTAATATATAAGCAGAACATAGAACCTAAAGGAAAAAGTCCTCAGAGAGATATGAGAATAGAAAGATCTATGATTCTTGAGAGTACAAATACACTGTGATTCTGGAGAAGAACAAGAAATGGTATTTTGAATATATGCCTTGCTTTTACTCACTATTTTATAGAGTCCTTCTAAACTTTGGTTTTGAGGTATGACTAGTCATTCTCTAGCCTCTCTCCATATTTCCATTTTCATTGAACTGAAGATTGTAGATTTATGCAGCAGTTAAGGCTCTTTTGAAAAAACTTAAGTATAGTTATCTATTGCCTACAGATCTTTGGCAGGCCTCTGAAGTACCATTCGTATTAGAAATTTTCCTACTTTTTGTGTAATAACATTTAAGTTACCTTGTAATGAATTAAAACAGAGTCTATCAAAATAGGTGAAACTGAGTTATATAAATATGTTTCATGATTTTATGTGATTTATTATTTACACTATATAATTAATTATTTTGAAAAGGTATGTAAAGCCTCCAGAGCTTCCAGTCCCCTCTGAGAGGCATTTATATGCCTAGGGAATCAAAATCATAGTCATTCAGAATCTTGACCCTGATCAGCAGTTTTTTGCTTCTGGCCTGCTTCCTTGCTCATGTTGTCAGTATGCACTCAATGAAGGAAGTGCATAATGCATATATTCTCTAGCATGTAATTATTTTTAATATGAGTCAACTGTGATTTATTAAGTCCCTGCTAAATGTAAAACTTGACTAGGAAAAATCTGCTTCTTAATACTGTTTATGTGTGTGGGAAGAAGATGGAGGTGAGGCAATACATAAATCCCTTTTTCAAATACTTTTCAAGTGCCTTACCACATGCTTGCCTGTCTATGGATGTTGAAAAGTTTAATATAACTAATCCCTGCTCTGATGCATTTTATATTTTAGTGGGCATGAGATAATAAATAAGAAATGTAAGTATGACATGCTAAATGGTAATGAGCACTAGGAGAAAAAATAAAACAGGAAAAGAAAGGAGTCCAGAGTGGATGAAATAGAGTGCAATTCTAAATAGAGTAGACAAAGAAGGCTTCACTGTGATGGGGACATAGTATTAAAGACCTAACAGAGGTGAAGGAGTCAGCTATGAGGATATCTAAAGGAAGACTGTTACATGCAGAGTAAACAAGTGCAAAGGCCCTGAGGCCAGAGCATACCCCAGATTCAGGTACAGCAAAGTGGCCATTATGACTGGAGCAGAGTTAGAAAGAAGATTAACAGGAATGATATCAAAGAGAAAAGGGAAAGTAGATCATGTAGGGCCTGCAGGCTGTTATGTAAACATTGACCTTATTCTGATGTTATGGGAAGTCATTGAAAGATTTAAACAGAGGAGTGACAGGATCTGACTCATTTGATAACAAAATGAAGTAGAAACTTGTGGAAGTTCTCTTCTGACTGATACATATAAATATATGAAGAAAAGAAAATGCATCAGCAGGAGGCCATCATTTAGGCTTCTATGGTAATACCTGAGTTGGATCAGGGAGATAGGGATAAAGGTGGTAAGATAAGGTCAGATTTGTATATAGTTTGAAAGAACAGTTCATAGAATTTGCTGATGCAATGATGTGGATTGTAAAAGAGAGACATTAAGACTAACTCCAGGCTTTGGGGCCTGAGCAACTGGAAGGATGGAGTTGTCATTAATAGAAAAAATGAAAGCAATGGATGAATCAGACTTGAGGAGGAAGATCAGGAGATTGATTTCAAACATGTGGAGATAACAATTAGACTTCCAAGTGAAATGTAGAGGAGACCGTTGTATGTATGAGCCTGGAGTAGAGGAGAGAGGTCTGAGCTAGAGTGATGCTGGAAATGTAATATTTGGAAATTGTATATTTATATGATATTTAAGGCCATAATATTGGATAATATCATAAAAGGAATGAGGGGGAAGCAGACTTGGCCCAGTGGATAGGGCATACGTCTACCACATGGGAGGTCCATGGTTCAAACCCTGGGCCTCCTTTACCCTTGACCCATGTGGAGCTGGCCCATGCAATGCTGATGTGCTCAAGGAGTGCCGTGCCATGCAGGGGTGTCCCCCGTGTAAGGGAGCCCCATGTACAAGGAGTGCGCCCTGTAAGGAGAGCCGCCCAGTGCAGAAGAAAGTGCACCCTGCCCAAGAATGGCGCCACACACACAGATAGCTGACTATAATAAGATGATGCAACAAAAAGAAACACAGATTCCTGGTGCCACTGATAAGGATAGAAGCGGTCACAGAAGAAAACGCAGCAAATGTACACAGAGAGCAGACAACTGGGGGCGGGGGAGAGAAAAAAATTAAAAAATAAAAGAAATGAGGGTAGGTAGAAGAGAGAAAAAGTACTACATGTGAGGCTTTCTAGTGTTGAGAGGTTGGGGAGCTAGAGAAGGTTGCAAAAGAAACTAAGATGGAGAAGCCAGAGTGGGAGGATTGTGCAGCATCCTGGAAGAAAGTGGGAGGCTGGGGAAATCAACTGTATCAGATGTTTTTGCTAGATCCTCTAAGATGTAGACAGAGTATTGATTTTTGGATTTAGCAATGAGGAGCTCATCGTTAACCATTTCAAGATGAACTTTGATGGAGAAGAGAGGGTAAGAGTCTAATTGGCATGAGTTTAAAGAGAGAAAGGGAAAGAATTAAGATGGGAGAAGTGACAACATACTTTTACGTTGATGAAAATGATAGAGCGAGAAAGGAAAAATTGAAGCAAGAGAGAAGAGAATTGTTGATGGCACATACTTGAGCTAGGTTGAGGTTCTGAGATCTTACGTACAAGTGCAAGATTTAACATGGGCTAGATCATGTAGAATATTTTCCTAAAGTAGGAGAAATGATGGAGGGTTGTATAAGCATGGTTACAATTAGGTGGGAAGATGTGGAGCTAGAATTTCCCTTCTGACTTCTTCTATTTTCTTAGTAGGAAGCAAGATAGTAGGTTTATTAGCAACATGAGAGATTTGTTCTCAAGAAATTTAATGTACAGTGTAAGAGACACAGGGACATAGTAAATCAAGACTGAATATGATGAGAGCTAAAACAGATGTATCTGTCCTATTGAACAAAAAGGACTTTTGGGATGTAATCATAAAACTACTTTATTTTTGTCCTCCTTTAAATTTGTTCCATGTGGCCAGTTCTTGCCTTCCACTGAATGAAAATTGGGACAAGTCTTGAGATTTTTTTCCAGTTATTTTCATTGATAAAAATCTCCTAATCAGTAATTAATATATACAAAGAAATAATCAAAGCTTTAAATTTTATTCATAGTTAAAACTCTACTACTTTAGTTATTCAGACCTGGTACAGACTGGCTTTCTCTAGTGAGAAAGAAGCCATAATTGAAATTGAAATGATCTATCTTCAATCCTTATCTCCCATATTGCCATTTCTAACTTCTTCAGTATTTGACATTAGGTGGGGGATAGGATGTTAGAGGAAAATGTAGGGAAATACTTATTTAACTAGCACTACTATGAGCTGGGCTTTTATACTGTGGGTCTTAGATGTGTTTGAAGCTGACTACACTTGTCTTGGGAAATTGTGGATTTCTAATGTGTGTGATGCATTCTGTCTGTCACTTTCCTTTTGATACCTGGTTCATCAGAGGGTAGTAGTTAAATGATTAAAAACCCTATTTTTTAAAAACACATTTTTTTTATTTTTTAAAAGAAACTTTGCTTGCATAAATGTTACATAAAAATATAGAGATTTCCCATTATTATAGTTTACATTTTGGACCATATACTTATATAAAATCTGATAAAATTTAGTGTGGCTTATATCCATCATAGCAAGATCATGTAGAACACTTCCGTCATTCCCAAAATGCCCTCTGTTTCATCTGTTTTATTCCTCCCTCCCCCTGCCCTTTGGGCCCATGGCAACCACCAGGCTTCACTCCTTGAAAGACAAGATTCATAGTTACTTGCATCTTTGCTGAGTGCTTGGCACATGGGTCTGTCCTCCCCTATTACGTACCAAGCATGCTCTCAAGTGTCTCTACTCCCTGTGTTTGAGCACATGTCAGGCCTTCCTAGGATGGGAGTCCAACAACTTCTCACTCATTATGTGGGTCTCTACACACTGATGCAACACACTGTGCCAAAATTATCACTCACACACTCCCTAGAAGTCTGTCCCAGGTGCATCCTGTCCCAAGTGCCCCCCATCCAACACCCTAAACAAGTAACCCTTCCTTATCATATTGCCAATTGAGCATTCCCAACATTGTAATTTCAACCATGTACCTGCCAATCCTCAGTGTTCACCCACTCCCTCCCCCCAGTCCTCCCCTTAGTTTTATGGACCATCCAACCCATCCTCCCTACCCTACCCCCATTAAACCTGCACCACCCAACCCAATATTATCACTATACCCCCGTCATGTCCCTATATGCCCCACTCCCTAACCCTCCCACATTTTACCACATTATTATTATTGTTTTTTTAAAGATTTATTTATTTATTTCTCTCCTCTTCCCCCACCCCAGGGGGTGTTCTCTGTTCTCTGTGTCTATTTGCTGCATCTTCTTCTTTGTCAGCTTCTGTTGCTGTCAGTGGCATGGGAATCTGTGTTTCTTTTGGTTGCGTCATCTTGCTATGTCAGCTCTCCGTGTGTGCAGTGCCATTCCTGGGCAGGCTGAACTTTCTTTGTGCTGGGCGGCTCTCCTTACAGGGCGCACTCCTTGCGCGTGGGATCCCCTACATGGGGGACACCCCTGAGTGGCAGGGCACTCCTTGCGCACATCAGCACTGCGCATGGGCCAGTGCCACATGGATCAAGGAAGCCCGGGGTTTGAACCATGGACCTCCCATGTGGTAGACGGATGCTCTAACCACTGGGCCAAGTCTGCTTCCCCACATTTTTATTAATCTTCATTAGTGTGGTACATTTGCTGCAATTGATGAACACATTTGGACCATTGCCACTAAGAATGGATTATAGCTTACATTATGGTTTACATTCTCTCCTGCACATTTTTCTAAGTTACTACAAGATAGACAATGGACTGTATCTGTCATTGCAATGACATTTAGGACAATTCCCAAGTCCTGAAAATACTCCCAAATTACACTTATTTTTCCCTCTCCCTCCCCTTAGAACCTCAGGGGGTCACTGCCTCCACATGAATTATAAGAGCTCTTCCATTGCTAGGATCACAGTAAGTCTATGGTAGAATAACACTGAGTCTATTCTAGTCCATCATTCATTCCCCAATCCTGAGGATTCTGGGATGACAAACCTATTTTAACACTTCATTCTTGATTCCTGTATGGTGGTCTGGAATCTCATATAGAAAGTGGAAATTAAATGTCTTGTGCCTTTAGTTGAAGCTGAAACTAATTAGTTCCAGGTCAACATTCTATTGCATAAATGGAAAATCAACTGTTATTGGTGCACAGACGAGAGAAGGAGAGAGGGAGACAAATGGAGATAGAGAGACAAGGGATAGAAGGATAGGGAGAGAGTGGGTAAAAGGAAAGAGAGAGAGAGAAAGAGAGAGAGAAATTTTAATTTAGGAAGATGAAGGCAAAAGGAAAGGACACTTACACTGAGCCTTAGGATTCAGTTATACTGATGTTCTTAGTGACTGCCACTCCCATATCTTATCTCTCTGTAAGCTCAGAGTTTCACATAGGTTATCACATGCTTTACCACCTAACTTTACTACCTTGGACACAAGTAACTGAACCAGATATTAAGTCTTGAAATAAAGTCCAACATGAGGTTATGTTTTTGAGGTCTCTGTCCAACACAGGTTCTCTATACATGATGCTGACTATGACCAATCAAATCCACTTTCAAAAAATTAAAATAAGTGTTATTCAGAGTCAATAAACATTAAGGAGAGAAGAAGAAATGAGATAGAGCTATTGAGTAGAAGCCAAGAGATGAAATATATCAGGATTAACCAGGTATTATAAAAAAGAGAAGGACAGTAGAGAGAGTTACTGGAAGCAGCTCATTGTATGGACTAAAACAACAGAAGAGTCAGAGTGGCTAAATTATCAAAATCATGAAGTACTCTACTCTGGGACTATAGCTGCATTTTTGCAGGATGACACCATCTTATTGACGTCTAAGAACAATTTAAGTTAAACCCAGAGCCAACCTGAGTGCCTGGTCTCTCATTCTCCATATCAAATTGGCCTTCTCTACGATTCTGCCCATCCCAAGCAAAGGCACCAGTTTCCTAAATCTAAACTCATGGAATTACTCTTTATTTTGTTTTTAAATTTTTAAAATCTCACCCCATGCCTCAAGTGCAACTGTGCTAACTCCACACAAGTCTCATATAAATCCAGTTCATTCCTTCTTACTATGACCACTCTACTTTAAACCACAATATTTTCTCACTTAGAGTGTTAAAATAGAACTTCTGCTTCCACTCTCCCCCACTCACCTCCAATCCATTCTTCATTCAGCACTTAAAGTGATCATTATGAAAATGTAAATTAGATTCTTTCATTCATTTTTAAAAACCTTCTAAAGATCCCCATCACACTGATATCCATACTCTGACCTTGCTCTGATCACAAAACCTTGGTCTGTCTTACTTATTCTTCTACATCCAGCCACATTGGCCTCCTTTATGTCTCTTAAACTTGCCATAGCTTTTTCTAACTCTGGCTTTAGTGCCTCTTCCCTTCGTTCAGATTACTCTTCCTTCTAATCTCATCACGGCTGGATCCATCTTATTGTTGAGTCACAAAAGCCATCTATCAGAGATTCCTTCATTCACATCCAATTTTTAGTGACTATTCCTTCACTGTGGCACATCCCCCATTTAAAATCTCTGGCATGGCACTGACCATTCTTCTGGGTATTTTTTTCCTGGGGTTTTTTTTTACATGTGGGTTATCTAGTTTAGATTGCTCATCTATAGAAGGTGAGCTCAATGGAAGTAGAGTTCTTGTCTGCTGGTTCAACACTGTAGCCCTAGAACCCAGAAATGTTGTTGTACAAATGTGCTTTATCTTTCTATGAGTCTTCCCTCTAAACTATGCTATATATTTTTAAATGAGGCCCGGCTCTGTGACACCTGAAAATAGTCACTATATTTGTTCTTTCCATTTAGATTTACAATAAATTTCTGGCATTTGAGGTAAACTGAGCATTTCTCTGTTCCTTGCCTCATTAAATTTCCCAAATGTGCTATGCTTTCAATGGCGAACAAACATTTGCAGGTGCAAATTCCTCCACTTGTAGCACAGTCTTTAATCCCTTTTTATGTCATTGGCTTCATTTTCCTATTTCAGTTTAGGTGTTATTTCCTCCAATAATCTTTACTGAGCCCTCAGGCCTGGATTAGTCCTATGGTTATGAACTACCAGGTACTATGTATCCTCATTATAGCAATTGCTGCTCCAGAGTGTAGCAACCTGTTTTCTTTTCTGCAATGAAGAGTAGAATGTAAGCTACTTTACATCTTTTACACTGCATTTTTGGTTTTGTGGTACATCTTCCCTAGTGAAAAAGAAGAAAAAATAAACACTCTCAACATGTCTCTCTTTTCGTCCATGTTAGTCTGTTAGAGATAACAGTAGTAAGTTCTTTTCTGAAAGATTGGTAAGCTCAATTTGAGTCTACATGTGAAGAAGCAAGAGGACCCTCTGTGTGGGTTCAGGTAGTATCTCTGCCATTCACGATTATATCACATTTCCTACTGCACACTGGGTTCATTAAAAATTATTTAGAGATAGATAAGATCCAAATCTATTTATGTCATATGCATAGCATGTATATGTATTGTGGAGGGTAAAGTGGGGAACAAGTCTATATGAAAACAACATTGTGAGGAAAGATGGGGAGATTTGAAATTACTGAAAGAATGTGTGACAGTATTAAATGCCAGTTTCCAGTGTTTCATGGCCCCCAGCAGACAAGATGGACTACTGATCATTGGTTAAAAACTATTAGATAACCTAAACTACGTTAACGCCAATCAATACTATCATTTTTCTAGTTGTTTGTCCTTCGAGTGAATGGTATTTTAATTTTATATTGCTAAGTGTCTTGATAGCATAAAAAATGGTTCACAGAATTCCTATGGTTTAATTTCATTCCCTCTCACTTTCCCTGATTATGAAGGCTAAGAGGAACTTCTGCCCCCAAACACTCAGAACAACATGAAACACGCTTTCTCCTTATTTCTCTCTGAACTTTGGCTCAGATCTGATACTAAATTACTTTTGCACTTCTACTAGGGCCAGGAGAGACCCATCAAATTCTTGCTTTTCTTTCCTCCTGCTTTCTCTTCTCCCCATAGAACATGTGACGGTTACTCTGATCAGCCCAAAGCCTGGGTGTCTGCTGACAGACGGCCCTGGCATCAAATTGCTTTCTTGATTGGGCTTCTGATTATGGACCATACTTCGATTTCCAGTTCTTACATTAATATCTGCTAGTTGGGAAATATTTAGTTAGTTCAATTTCACCTTGCTAAATTACTCTGAAGCTGATGTCATTTAGGAATATGTTTCCCTGCAAGTCTTTGAAGAGTCTTCTCACAGCAGATTAAATAGAAAGACTCAAATAACAAGAAGTCTGGAGACAGGCAGCACCGGATTTTGCTTCAGAAGTGCCGTGTGTCTGAGACTGTTTCTGAGAACTCTTTTTCATTCCATCAGAGTTGCAGGATGGAGACTTCAGCTGCAGATATTATGAGAGAAAGAAAGACGAAGGTAATTATTGCTTTACTTGGTGGTCCCTGGCCTTTAATATAACTTTACACTTTATAGAGCTAAATAGGTATGACATTTTAAAATGTGTGGGTTGTACATCTAATGGAAATATTGCTAAATTGTTGTTTGCATGTTGTCTCTGTACTGTAATGCTATTAAATGTGCCCTCTTTTGCAAGTTTGACAGCTGTTTCATTTAATCTCTAGGACTTGATTTTTGGATCTAGCAGAAAATTTGTTTTTAAATTTTTCTTCTAAGGATAAGAGTATAATTAGCCTAAAAGCAATTTGTCCTAATAATAAAGTGATATCAGTTAAGATGAAAACCATTTGGGGAGATTATATTCCTGCCACTGGAATCTTAAAAAGAAAAAATCAAAACAAACTTGAGAGACATCTTAAACAAATTTATGCCTCTTTTGGTTAAAAAAAATCAATCCTTGTGTATACCCAATATTGGCACACTTACTGCTCTTTGCATTAATTTATTTATTGGGTTATGAAAAGCTTTCTCTTCTACAAACTCAACTTAGTTTCACTCAGCTTTGTGGCTATCTTAATTCATATTTGTCTATCTGAATGTATCAAGCCTCATCAGGTTTAATTTGGTAAGAACATAATTCTGTTTTCCCTATGCATATAAATATTAATGACTAGAAGATAATGAAGAGTTAATGAACCTCCAATTTTGAACTCATATCCAAAGATATCTACATACTAATTAATTCATTGTTCCAAACAATAGTTTCCCAAAGTAGATTTGAATTATAAACATGTAGTATTTACACCCTGTATTTGCATTTTATATTTTCCATTTTCTATTCAATTTGTTTATAAGAGGAAGTATCATTGCACCGCATATATGTTACCAAAAATCTGCAAGTTAAATGCAAAATTTGCTAACTGGTAGTTACTTCGGTATAGTTAGAATAAGTTTGTATTTTATAATTCCTAAAAGGAAGTGATGATTTTTGATGTGGTGACCCATGCTTTAATTTAAGAAATAATGGTTAGAAAAACAATCTTTAAGAGAATATTAATATTTTTAAATGAAATATTGATCCTAACAGTCTACCTATTGAACTCTCCTGTATTTAAATGTTCATTTGAATTACTTTTCTAAAGAGTAAATATTGTGATTCAAATACTGCCTGAAAAATATGTAAATGAAAAAAATTAATGTGAGCCTACTGATCCCCATATATTTATTAGATTTCCTTACAAGATTGACATCTTTACTCATGTAATCTTTTGTATCTATATCAATCCCATAACTTCTTTCTAATCAGACAACACATGTTCAAAGTTAATATTTATTTGTGTTAGATTTGGACACAAATAAATCCTAATTTCTTTAAATCCTAATTTCATCCCCCCCCCCCAGCCATTAGGATGATAGCTTGATTATAAATCATTTAAGTAGGTTTACATTGTAAAGAATATTTGTCACAGTAACATTTACTTGAAATATTGTGAATATGAAGAGTAAACATAAAAAGTCTCCTTACTCTCTTATTTTGTTGGGAACCAAAAAGTGTATAAATCAAGGACATATGTGAAATATTCTTCCTGATTAGAACTAATAATTTATCTTTGATGTGGCAAATTTTTGTTAGTCAAAACAATATTAAAGATAAAGCTTTTGCATTGTCCAAGAGTAAATAAAAATTAAATGAACATTTTATCAGTGGTATTAAAATAAAAAGTTTTCAGTGAAGGAATTTTTAAAAGACTATTCTTATGGGAAAAATTACATAGTACTAATTGTCTTTGGAAATCTGTTGTTCCAAATTCTTTCTTGGTGTTTTTTTGGAGAAGTATACTGTAAAGTACCCTCCACAACATTGAGAAACTACCCATTCTGCTATTGAGGCTATCTATGTCTGCCTCTGGTAAGGAGGATATGACTTTGATGAAATCTCTGTCAGTGGAAAAGAGAAATTAGAAAACTTGATTCTTTAAAATTTTAGATCCAGTGGATTGTAGGAATAAAGGGAAGACAATAGGAAAAGGTATGTAGTGTGGGGTCATCCAAAATGGCACACAAGGTATTGATAAAGGAGGTAGCTAAAGCGATGATGAACCTGAGACAGCCCATTTTAGACTTCTTTGGCTTAAAGGAAGGGTTTGGCTTAAACTCCAGATGTTTACTGGTTTCTCAGTGGAGCATGTGAGGTTGTGAGAGAGCCAGGGCAAAGGCCTGAGGGTCAAAGAGGACAGCAGTGTTTGTGGACTTTATAATTGGAAGCAAATGGCTGTAACTGTGGACTCCACCAGTAGGTGCCAGCAGATCACTCTCAGAAGCCAGAAAGGGTCAATTACACTTCCAAGGCATGGGGTTTTGATCTGGATATGCCACTTTACAGTAGGATCCTTTTTTTCCTTTTAAAGATTTATTTATTTATTTTAAAAATTTATTTCTCTCTCCTTTCCCGCCACCCTCCTCCCCATTGTCTGCACTCTGTGTGTTCTTCTGTGTCCCCTTGTATTCTTGTCAGCGGCATGCAGAATCTGTATCTCTTTTTGTTGCGTCATCTTGCTGAGTCAGCTCTCCATGTTTGCAGCACCATTCCTGGGCAGGCTGCTCTTTTTCTGTGCTGGGCGGCTCTTCTTATGGGGTGCACTCTTTGCATGTGGGGCTCCCCTACACGGGGGACACCCCTGCATGGCACGGCACGCCTTGCGCACATCAGCACTGCACATGGGCCAGCTCCACACGGGTCAAGGAGGCCCGGGGTTTGAACCTTGGGCCTCCCATTTGGTAAGTGGACGCCCTATCCATTGAACCAAATACACTTCTCTAGAGGATCTTGATGACAACTATGGACTTCTGGTTTTTATTAAGGTGGCTACTCAATAAACATTTTAGAACTGAATTTTGACTTTGTAAACAGATGGCCTTCTCATTAATGGAGTGATGGTGGTCCTGTTGAGGTGACATCTCAGCAGGTATCTATCACCAAAGATACTTAGATTCTATTTTTCAAATGTTGTCCAAAGCGCTCACAGTTATTTGGGGGCACTCAATTAAGCTTACCTATAGTAAAAGACTATGCTTTCTGGGTGCAGGTGATGTGACGCTGAATGAGAAATGGTCCCTGCTTTCAAGGAAAGTAAAAGTCAACTGAACTTAGAGAGATCAGTACATGTCCAGAAAAATGGCTAACCTATAAAATCTAACTGAATCTAGCCCCTGCCTAACTCTTCACTCCATCTTATAAAGCACGATTGATGCAGATAAGGACGTAGAGATGGATATCGATATTATTTATTCAAGGGCACCGATTTATAAGGATGGACATTTAAAATGCTTATAATAAGGCAATGATTGATGTTAAAGTGTCAATTCTAGGGTCCTTTACCCTAGAGTAGTTGAATGTTTTGGTAAAGAAAAAAATATTTAGATACAGAACAGTTAAACTGAATTAAAGGACCATACTTGACACTGTGAGAACTGCTTTTCTCTTTGCCTTCCTACTTCTGCTAGTTATTAATATCCAGAGGGAGAAAAAAGAGAAAACACTGTTTTGCTGTTAGGGGATTTAAGTACTAAGCTGTTAGAAGATATAAATAATAAGACTGGTGAGGTGCTAATCAGGTTGACCATGTAATTTACCATACAAATCAGTTTGCTTTTGAGAACAAAAGGGAGTGTTGCTAAAAAAAAAAAATCATACCATAAGATACTCTAACTTGAACTCTTTAGGGACAAAATATGATATAGTCTTACCTAATTAACTTTGTTTTTCTGGCTACTTTATTGGAAATAATGCTTACATAAATATGAGTTTCTTATGGAGGAATTACTCTTGGTTTTCAGAATTTTATCCTGCGTAATACATTCTCAGACTTTGTCAAAACTGAAGTTTAGATTTAAGACACTAATTAAAATTTTTGTGGGGAAAATTTGAAATTACTACAAGTAATGCAATTTTGTAAATAATTGTGGATTTTAAGTATCCATACACCTTCCATTATATAAACTTTTCCTTTTACTATTTAAAATACATTGGTTGTGGAGGGAAGGATGGAAGGAAGGAAGGACGGAAGGACAGAAGGGAGGGAAGGAGGCAGGAAAATAAAGTGTAGTAAGGGGTAAGTGGACTTGGCCCAGTGGTTAGGGCGTCCGTCTACCACATGGGAGGTCCATGGTTCAAACCCCGGGCCTCCTTGACCCGTGTGGAGCTGACCCATGTGCAGCGCTGATGCACACAAGGAGTGCCCTGCCACGCAGTGTCCCCCACGTAGGGGAGCCCCACACGTGAAGAGTGCGCCCTGTAATGAGAGCTGCCCAGCGCCAAAGAAAGTGCAACCTGCCCAGGAATGGTGCCGCACACACACGGAGAGCTGACACAACAAGATGATGCAACTGAAAAAGAAACACAGATTCCCGTGCCGCTGACAACAGAAGCGGACAAAGAAGACGCAGCAAATAGACACAGAGAACAGACAATGGGGGCGGGTGGGGGAGGGGGGAAGGGGAGAGAAATAAAAAAATAATGTAGTAAGGGATAGGGAGTATAATAAAAAAATCCAAGTGCTTTTAAATGCTATCAGGCAGAAAGCATAAAAAATTGGCTAAATACAGAGACTATGTTTTCTCAGGGAGAGACAAAAATCACTGTGATAACTCAGCATGACTATTCCTGGTCTTTCTCAGTGAGGCATAAAATGGTGTCTTGCTTTCCAGATGGTGGAAGCCTCCAACTATTTAGCTCTGAACCACTAGAGGGCAATATAGTATTGGGAAGAAAATGAAATCTTTGACAAAGAACATTCTCTAACCCAACTTCCCCCAAAGAGAAAGGAAAGCCAGAAGGCACAGGAAAAACCAGGATGGAAGAAAATACATTATAGTACAAAGGCACATTTCATTTTAGGTTGAAATGAGGGATAAAAGGAAGTTGTTTTTTTTTTTTCAATATACCCTGAAAAGATTTGAAAGTAATGTTCTCACATTTTGTAGAATGAATTATAGGGGCCAGAGCACTGTATTTAATTTGACAATTGTAAGGATTTCCCCCTTTTTTCATTTTTCAAATCACAGATTTGCAACAACGTAGTTTATATCTTTTGAACTATTTCTGCTGGTACTTTTTGTTAAGCATAAGAGAATAGTATGGGACTGAGATAATTAAAGCAATATTATTATTACTATTTTGCCTTTTTCCCTTGATGAATAACTCAAAGGCCTAATTATTTTCTTATAGACTGAGCAGGTCTCTGATAGTCACTGATTTTCTATTGTTTTAGATGATTTTATTTTAATTCACCAAATAAATTAATATGGCATTATACATTTTAATAAACATACCTTATCTACTTTTCCATTTTTCCAAGTACAAGTCACTTTATGATTGATATGTTTTTCTATATCATCATTAAAATTCAAAATTTTCTGTTTCTGAATGTATTTTTAGCAGCAAGGCATCTGTTTTTTTGGTACAACATATGTTTGAGAGAATTATAAGGTTGACATTTTGTTAGGGTTTAAAAGGAATGTCGTGAAAAGACTTGCATCCTTAGGGAGAAATAGAAGCACCTATCTTTAGTATTCAAACTGTTTATACAAAAACAAAAAAAAAAAAGAAAAAAAATTTGTAAAAAGCAAATGAACAAAATTCCCCCCAAATAAACTGGTTATGTTTGCACATTTTTTTCAACCATTACTTAAAAATTAAGATACTACTGAAAAATGTATTTATAGGAAATTTCTCAGAGACTGTTTTGAATTTAAGAGGAAGAATAGATAGGAGTTTGACCATGTGTGTTCATTGCTGTAAAAAAGAACTGTGTTCTTGAAAAGATATTTATCAATTGATTTTTTTCTAAAAGGAACCATATTTTTTATTGACTCATAGAAACATTTCAGAGATGCTTTATCTTTATTATTCATTAGTGACTTTTAACATTTAGCTGTGAAATTTTCTGCCTGGAAAGTATATGATCTAAAAACATTTCCTTGCACCAAAACATTTACTATTTAATAAAAGAAATTTGTAAGAAATTATTTGCGAAGTAAAATACCCTGTGGACATACGAAAAAAATCTTAATTTATCTCTTTTGTAAGATATTATCATCCATTCTTAAAATTCTGGAACTAGCTCACACCTCTTCTTTATACTTTCTAGTCAAGGATCACACTGATTGAATGAATCTAAAAGTATTACTATATAGAAATGGGAGCCTTAATTACAAAAACACAGACTGCACTCTCACCTCCCTTTTAAAGAATATTCATTAAGCATTTGCTCCGTAACTTTGTGAACAAATTTCATAGCTGTCTTTTATTGAAATAGAGGAAATCTTTCCTTAGCTATCTATTTAATAACTGGCAGCTGGTTTTATTCTGTCTTTTTCTTAGTAGGTAGGGGACTTACTGTGAAATAACTTTACAAGGAAAGCAGAGGCTGTCATACAATGCAGCTTTTTATGGGAACAAAGATTTGGGGGCTTGGAAGATCTGTCTAGCAATTTAGTGCATTTGTTGTAAATTTCTAAAATAGCAACCTATTTACTGAAAAAGAAAGCTGGAGTTTCAAAGTTGTTGGGTAAAGCAGAAGTGTTTGAGGTTTAGTTGTTCGCTGATATTTTTCTGCCCAAAGAATTTGTAATATATGAATATATGGAATATTGGTATGACAAATGAATTGAAAAATAGATACTTAAGGGTCAAGTTGTGTTTATATTCAGAGAAATTACCTTCAGTATACAGTTTCTATTGTACTTTTATCTAATGTCAATCTAATGAGTTTTTTTGTTTTTAAAAATGAAACTAAAACCTTATGAATTTAAAGTTCCAGTCTAGTAGCTCATGTAAACTATATTTAGATCAAATGTGTCAGGTACTGGAAAGAATCAAGTCATTCTATCATTAGAGCTGAACCATGTATAATCCATAAGTCTTCTTGTTCTCCCTGCGCAGGTGGACTGAAAAGTGTTCTGGGCAAGTGTGTATGTGTGTGTGTGCGTGCTTTGGGGGTAGGGTTCACTACAACATTAGCTCAGGGGAAGTTGAGTCACAATGTACATATTCATATAATAGAATATGAGTTAGCTATCATTTTTACCACATTAATATTATTTCCACAAGTGAAATCATATTGACACATATGAGACAATATTTTATTTACACAATTCGAAACATTTTAAATATATTCCTTCACTGTGTTGAGGGAGTACAAACACTTAAAAATCTATCTATATTATACGACAGTTTCAGCTTGGTTGGAAACACACAATAAATTAAGAGAAAAGGCAAAGTGAGAGAAATAATAATTATAACCATTGAGCCAGACATGGTTCCAAGTGCTTGATAAATGCTAATGTCTTTATCAGACCTATGGAATACTAACATTATCCTCATTTTACAAAGGAGGAAACTGAGAAAAAGAAAGGTTGATTAAATTATCCAAGGTGACACAACAAATTAATGGAGGAGACAGAAGTCAATGTTGGACAGTGCACCCCAGGGCTTCTGCACTTAGTCACAGTACTACCTTAGTCACAGTAGTACCTTAGTCACAGTACTACTAGTCACAGTACTACCTTGCCTCTTGGATGATACTATGCAGGAGTAGAACTGACATTCCAGTCCCTGGGCTTGCATCAAAGAATTGCTATAAATTTCATTATCAAAATGATTAAATATTGGATTGAATGATTCATACTGCTCTCCTTACATGATCATCTGCCCATGTTTTAATTGGCATTTTGAGATTACTTAGTATTTCTTCTTTTTCACTGACTTTAATTAAAACATTCTGAGGTTTCTCATGTTTGCCCATGTTGAGAAAGACTTTATAATATCTGTGTTTTCACTAGGTAGTTACAAATATAATCTTCTTTATAGCACATATAAAAGGGGAAAAGCTTTTTATTCTTACTGGCTCAAGAAAAATGTATTTATCTCTATGCAACATTGTCAAGAAAGGTAAAGCAGACTTCTTTTTATTATTTAAGCCACTGACTGTCTTATGATAAAATGATAGTGGACTTTTTTATCGCTTAATCAAATTGTGTGGATCTCAAAGGTCAACATGATGAAATCACTCACTCAAAAACTTCCATTAACAACATAAAGTAGAAAATGAAAGTTTGGCATAGTTATTCGTTAGTATATAATGCTTTTACATAAGTCAGATTTGTGCAATAATGTCAATTTACGTTGATTTCATATTGGCTTTTGGATGAAAAATAGGATTAAGTATAAGAAACTGAAGGTCGTAAAATAATGCCATGGGTGCCTTTTTTCCTTATTTCATGCTATGAATATTTTATATAAAATTAAGTATTTGGAAGGAATTTTCTTTATATATTACTTATGTTTCTCAGAAATATAGCTTTTGGGCTGTTAAAAAGCTCAGAGACGTATTTGCATTTCAGGTATAGATGCTATATAGGATTTAGGACATGCTTTCACCTGCTCTTTCTCCTGGCCTTTTGTTATTTTTTTTTAGCATGTCTCTTGTCTAGATTTTTCTTTTTTTGTAATGGGTATAATTTCCATGCTTTCCCAGATGGAGATACAGTCAGGGTACAAATAATGATATGCAAAACATTCAGCCTCATCCATTGATTTTTCTTTAAGCTCTAGCTAGCCTTCAGGCTCTCATTTTGGCTTAAAGATAGGGGACAACAGAAACCTTCAGGTGATACCAAAACATAATTTGTTCATTTTCTTTATTCCTCAGAGCCTCTTGATTTTGTAGGCCACTGAGGAGTCACAGTTAGGAATCTCATTAGTCCCTACATAATTTTAATTATTCAAGGTATGCAGTAGAGAGAAGTAGATGGGCCTCCATGTTCCTGCTCTTCTCACTGATATTTATGTTTCTTAAGGCTATCTAAGAATATCAACCCCAGACTCCCTGCACTATTTGTGATTGGAAAATACTACCTTAACTTCCATGTTGTGACTTGCCTCCTGCTGCTAACGTAGGATAATCTAGAACATGATTTTATGAAGGTTTTCTTTTGTCACTCAATCACATCCAAAGACTCTGAATGGCAGGCAATATCTGGCACTGACGCTTCAGTGGCACTGTTTTCTGTTTGTGAACTCTACAATTATATCTCCTGCAGCACCTATACCACCACTATTTCTTATTCGATTGCCTTCTTTGCCAGATGCTGAGATGAAGGCTTTGAAAAGCTTAAGTCGATGGAACTCTCTCCAATGGAACAGTCTGATCATAGCTGAGTGGGCCATCATTGGCACTGAGGTATCCCTAGGGAATAGTCTTCTCCTCTCATTTCTGAATAATTTAAATATTTAATCACATATTTATTGTGTTTCCATGAATACTTCATGCCAGCCACTCTACCATGTTTAATTAGTTTTGTTACTGTTCCACTATAATAGTGAATGCACACATGGATACACACACACAGACACACACACACAACTCCTATCCTTATGGAGCTTACATTGAAGAGGGGCACACAGAAAATTAAACAAATAAATAACTAATGTAGTTATCTGTTTTGAAAAGGGCTAGGAAGCAAAACTTATAGGGTGCTATGATAAAAATAACTGGAGGTCTAGGGGTTAGATAGGGGATCTGGGGAAGTCTATGAAGACTCAATGAGCACATTCAACTTCAAAACTTCTCCAATACACATATTTCTATTTTATTGTAATTTGATTGCATAATTTCTCTCAAATCAATTATGACCTTTTATGAAAGGGACAGGATATACATATTATGTAAGAGAAGTTGCTAGCTAGCAAACTAGTTAGCAATACAGACACAAAAGAGTATGTGGTTTGAGACTATATAAAGAAATATAATTTGCAAACTGGTATAAGTAATTTCAATTACATGCTCAACAGGTGCCTGATATTAAAATTCTCCAAATCCTGTATCTAGAGTGTTTACTCATAGTAAATATTCTAGGGTTTCACTGATTTATATAAAAAGAAAATAACTGAAGTAAACTGAAATGGCACATGGCAGTGTCTGCAGTTCTCTCCCTTTTCCAGGTTTGTTTTCAGCTGCTTGCTTCCACGACTTTCTCTCTGTCTCTCTGTTTTCATCCCATTTATTAATACAAGCTTATTCCAAATACTTATAAATATGAATTGAACAATGTTAAGATTTTAGATGAATGACATATATTGAATGTGCTTTAGGATCATTAGGCAGAGAAAACATTGAATTGCTGTGCTACAGTACAGTGATTTCCCAGCCTTATTCATGCTCAATTAGAAGTTTCTAGAGCACAGAAGTTATCAAATCTCCCACAGAGGCTGAAAAGGAAAATAAGGAACACAGAGTCAAACTCCTCCCATGTTAGGCTAAGTCATTAATTTTAACTGCAATGCAATCTGAGACCTGTTATAAAAAGACTAAAGGAGTCAGAGAGAAGCAATAAAATAGTATGAACTAGTTAGAAAGTAGGATTCCTATGACACACAGGGGGCTAACGAACAAATATAGCTTAAGACGTCTTGGCTACCTCTGGAAAAGATTTCACAGGAGCAGGAAACAGTCAACATTTTTTGAGAGTATATTATGTGTGATGAATGGTATTACATAATAAAATAAGCATGTACAGCTTTAGCAACATGCATACTTCAATTAAAACTGCATTTGAACAAAAGGGTTTCCAGTGTTGGAGTTGATGCTCAAAGACTTTATTAATCATCAAGGAAGCATTATATGGGGCAGTATCTTCTTTCAAAAGAAACTGAAAACACTTTCTGATTTGTTTTATAGAAGTTCTGTGGGAGTAGAAGGATAAAGTTCATACCTTCAATTCATTTCACTTTCCTTTATATTTTGTCCTTCAGATTACTGACTACCAGGTAAAGGTATGTTCTTTTTTTAAAAAAATTATTTATTTTATTTATATGAAAGTTAAAAGATGAAAATACAAAGTCTGAGGATGAAAGAAAGGTGAGCTTTTCATAATATTGCTGTTTCTGGAAATGTGATCATAATATACTCTTTTTTTTTCTTCTTTATTTTCTTTTAAATGCTACATTAAAAAAATATGAGGTCCCCATATACCCCTCCATCCCACCCACCCTACCCCTCCCACATCAACAACCTCTACCATCATCACAGCACATCCACTGCACCTGGCAAATACATTCTGGAGCACCGCTGCACCACATGGACAGTGGTTCACATTGTAGTCCACACTCTCCCCCAGTCCACCCACTGGGCCACGGCAGGACACAACATCCAGCATCCATCCCTGCAGCACCACCGAGGACAACTCCAAATCCTGAAAATGCCCCCACACCATATCTCTTCTTCCATCTCCCTACCATCAGCAGCCACCATGGCCACCCTCTCCACATCACTATTACAATTTCTTCCCTTACTAATCCCTTACAATAGTTCCCCAGCAGAACATCAGTAAGTCCACTCTAATCTATACTCTATTCCTCCATCCTGTGGACTCTGGGATGGTTATGTCCAGTCCCCGTCTACATCAAGAGGGGCCTTATATTCCATATGGATGATGGTATGTTCTTTATCTCCATTTTTTATCGAGGCTTCAGAGTTTTTCACAGAACTGCAATGAAGCTATTGACTGGTACTTGGACTCATCTGAAGGCTCAGTTGGGAGAAGATTCACATCCAGACTTAAATGGCTGCTGGTAGACTTCTGTTCCACAAGGACTTCTGAACCAAGGACCTAAGTTCCTCCTGGCTGTTGACAGAGACTGCCTTCAGTTTCTTGCCATGTGAGCATCTCAAACTTTGTAACTTGCCTCATCAGTAACAAAGAGAATCTGCTCAAGAGATGAAAGTACTATTTTATGTAACCTAATCATGGAAATGGCATGCCATCACCCTTGCATATTCCATTGGTTAAAAGCAAGTGTCAGTTTCCACCCATGCTCAAGGGGAGTGGATTATACAAGGGCACAACTGCCCTGATGAGGGGGCATCACCTGGGGCTACCTTAGAAGCTGCCTGCTATACTCTTCAAATTCCTATTCTGAATTCTCCCCTTCTCCATTTCCCTGTTTGTTCATTCATAATGGGTTCTTATCAGAAAAAAAAAAATACAAAATTGTTCAACTAATTCCATTAAGAAATCATTGATCTTATTTTATCTGTTTTGAAAATGTGTCCTGTACTTCATTCAACAGAAGATATGAGGTAACTAATAATACAAGCAGTGGGAAAAACAAAAACAAAAACAAAAAAACAGACATGAAAAATATATGGTAGACTAGATTGTCAAGACTACAGGGAAGAAAAATGGAATACATATTATTCAGCACATAGGTTTCAAATAGTTGCTAGTACTAATCTGAGAATTTGGTTTTGTGGAAGAAATTTTAAAGCAGTAAGTAAAATAATTGTTTGCATGGCTCTCTCTGTCTCTGAATAAAATGTGTATCATCCCTTCAGGGAAACAAGATGTTTCTCAGTACTTATTCTAAAATAATGTTTTGCCTGTTTGTTTGCTTTTTTAATATGCAAACTTAGGTAAGCAAACCTAGAAGACTCATCTAAAATTTTATCAGTTGGAATCAGTTGCTCTCTAGGTTATAAAGAATCTTCATGAGGGCTTGTATGCTCACAAAATCACCTTTACTTGAGGACTATTTGACTGTACCAACTACTTTCTAATCTGTTATATTTGTGACTCCAGGGGCAAGAAAGGGAACAGAATAAGAAATAAAGAAATACTTATTTCTTAGACAAAAAAATTATCAATAGAAACAGAATGATGGAGGATTATACCAGCTAATGTTTGAGACTACATTCCAAAAATGAAGTTAACTTCAATATTCTCTATAGGTATTTTTGTCTTTGACAATTTTTAATTCTTTTGATTAATATTTACTCAAGATAGAAAGGTCAAACTATATTGTCTCCTAAAAGAGTTGACTATAGATGAAAATTATGTCTTTTTTTTGGTAATCAATCCCTTGGAAAAGAAAATTGGTGATAATTACATGTTGTTTTAATCAATCAAGGAGAAAAGAAAATTAGTGACAAGATTTTCAAGGGGCTGAAATGTGCATGTGCCATTTTTATATTTATTCTTAATTTGTATACAAGATGGATGGACTATACTAGTTCTTGTTTTTTGTTTATTTTTGCTTAAATTGGGATCTTTCTTTTGGTTTTAAACATACTATTGGCATTATGATTTTTACAAAAAAACAATTTTTGAGCATCTCATATCAAGAAAAATATTGTAAGTCCTGGGATCCATTATTACTTCAATAAAGAGGATCTAGTTAGGGAATTAGGCCAGTAATAATATATATTGCATATTTATTATATGTGATACATGTATTAGTAAATAATAAATACAGAATGAGTTATGATATTATAAGTGCTGTTGAGTGTGTTGATGGGAGTTGAATGGAGGAAAAATTCACTGTGGACTGGCATGGCCAGGGTCCCATTAGTTCTTTGAGTAGACATTTAGACACAGTACATATCATTAATAGGTCAGTAAATTTATATGGAAAATAAAAGTAAAGTGAGGAACAAACAAAATCCATCTCTCTTGACTCTTTGGTGGCTTTCTATAGCCTAAAGCTATGGACTATTATTTGAGAGAAAAATTTAGTTCAATGAAATCACATTATAATATGATGTGATTAAAATTGTTCCTATATTATTAAGTCCCACTTATTATATTAAATGGATTTGTCTTGTGTGAGGGGAAACTCGTTTCTGTGCTAAGAAAAAACAGAAGCTCTATTTTGCTATGACTCAAAACTGCACAAATTAAAAAAAAGTAATGCATCTAGACTGAATAAGGGGACAATTGTTAATAGCTTAGTTAGATTTTTGCTACACAATGTTTGGCCTTTGGAATAAAGATATATGATTAAAGAAATCTCTTGTGCAGCAATTTTTATTAACAGAATATGAATTGATTCTGTGCCTATTGTGCAGTCAAATGATAAGAGGATCAATGTTCCTTGATTTTGAGAAGCTTTTTAAGTCCTAGGAACTCAAATAAAAATCAAAGGAAACAAAGTAAGCACACATACTGCCGTGGTTGAAATGGGGCTACTTCTAGCTAGTCTTGACTAACATCACAAGGGCATGGTTTATCTTCCAAAAGCAAAGAAGAGGAAACCTTTCAGAAAACTATCAAAATTGGACCCTTTTGTTATCAAGGCAATTAAAGAATGCATTGACTGTTTATAATGTTCATTGTGTTGACAAAAAGCTCCTACCATCATATATTTTAACATAATAACATCAATTTTATATTTATAGCTTTTTAAATTTCATAAATAACTAACATTTTATCTGACTTGATTCTCATCCCATCTTTTGAAGTAGGCATGCATGTTTTTGATCATCATCATCAGTTTAAAATGAAATCAAGTCATGAAAATAAAAGTTGAATAAGGTATTTGCAAATATGATTTATTTTAGAGAAACGGTACTTTTTGATTTATCCTTTTCATTTTTGGTTACATTTGTTATTTTGAAGTGGTTGTGCTAATTAGAAGTTACTGTTCAGTTCGTTTTTCCCCAATATATATTTTCCTTTCCCACTCAACATTTGGCTTATTGGTGCATGTCAGGTTGATGTTATTTGACTGGAAGGTGTTGATGAGCAAGATTTCATCATCTCATTAATTTATAGGCAAATGTGGTTTCCTTGGAAGATAAGTAGTCACTGTCAGCCTCCTGTCTCGATAAGAGAGAGTAAGAAGTTACAGCTACTTACCTAATGTCATTCTGGACCTAAAAGGGAGAATAAATAAATATAGGTTTCTAATTTTAAATTGCTTCAGGAAAAAGCCCTGAGCATTATTAACCAGGTATTGTATCTCCATGCAGTCCCTGCCATTTAAAACTTATGTCCTTAAAAACAGGATTCCATAGCTCATATTAGTTCTATGTGGGAATAGTGCCAAATAATACAATTTCAAGTTTGACTTTTAATAACTGAACACTGCTACTGATATTATAAAGGACAAAAATTGTTGATCTTTTAAGAAAATAGCAAAATAATTTAATATGTAAAACCTGGTCAAAAATCAATTAAAAGGGAAATTTGATTTTATTCACCTTCATACACTTTCTGATTCTTGTAGATAAAGAGAGAAATACAACATAGTTGGGAGTATTGTAAAATATATAATTTATGTGATAAAAACTATGGGAAGAAAATAAAGAAACACTACAGATTAAATTACATTATGGTTTAGGCTAGAGGACTTTGAATTTTTCAGTATGTCAGTAGATTCATGAGATTATGGATTGAATTGATCTCTTTAAAGGAAAATAAATATTTCTTATGAGGTGAGCTGAAGTATCAACAAGTATTAAGTTTTATAACCTTTCTAACAAATCACAGACTTCTTGACCTCAATTGTTTTATTAGTGCAGATGAAGCCAGGCACTTGTTTTTAGGAACTTTGAGTGTCATTTCTACAGTATTTTTCTTGCTTTATGGGACTTTTTAATTGTTACACGTCAATTTACACTTTGTTTTTGAGTAGGTAAAATTTTTCACTTTGTCATTAATAATCTTTGAGATCTTCCCAGATATGGTTTGCAATCATTCAGTGAAAACAGCCTGAATTTGCTTATTCATGGGAGATCTTCTATTTTTGAAGTGCATTGCCCTCTTGAATTTTATCTGGGTTCTGTACAGCTACACACTCTTTACTGATTCATGGAGATTTTTGCTTCTCTCAGGATTTCTTTGGATATACTTAGGAAGTGGAATTCAATATTGTTTAATTCTACCTACAGATTCTGATTCTTAGCTCACAGCCACAGTGGTAATATAATGAGGGAAAAGAGTGGCCCTTGTCTCTGTCCCCACAGCAAAATATGAAGGACAGAGGAAAGGATCTGTAAACTCACAGCTCCAGCTCGCTTCTACCTAGATGTAGTTAAATAATAATGCCAATTGTTGTTGAATAGGGGGAGCTTTGGGTCATATAGAATTCATTGCCGATTTAATTAAATGACAAAAGCTGATAAAAAGCATTAATATAGAATTGGAGCCCAATGATTGGAAATTACATCAAGGAAGGGGAGCGTCTGCTGTTTTTTTAAAATTACTTTATGGGGAGGGGAAGGCGTGGGGCATATGGGAATGCCCTATATTTTTAATGTAACGTTTATGTAATCTAAAACTTCTTTAAAAATAAAAAAAATAATAAAAATTACTTAAAAAATCAATAGTAAAAAAGCATGGTACACATCAAAAAGAAAGAGAAGCTGGTAAATGTTTTTTACGATTCTGAAGGTGATTGACTTTGGCCCTTAGCATATGTAGCTCAGTTTAAAAACAGCTGATTTAATTGCTCAGCTGAAGTTGTCTGCTCATTAGTCCTTAACTTTAACAATACATCCATGAGTCATTTGAATCTCCACACTTGAAAATCCTCTTGCTACACTCACCTCAATGCTGTTCTCCAGAAGGATAGTGTTTGCCAGTCTAGGTAAAAACCTGACTGGTAGAATAATGCAGTGTGATTTCAAAACTAGTTGAAGGCTGACAAATCTGTGTCCTGAATAAAAGCCAAGTTTTCCATAAATTAAAGGTAATTCAGAATTGACTCTCATCCTACATCCCCTCAGGCAATAACTGCAGTTTCGGTTTAAAACAGGATGTCAGGCTCATTTTATCTTTTTTTTCTTCTTCTTTTTCTTGTGCTACTTCTTTGTCCAGCTCAGCAATCTGATGTTCTTATTTTTGCATGAGATTTTCAGAGAGACTGCATTTCAGGATGAGGAAATGACGGTTTTATCAAAAAAGGACAGAACACTCACTAGGATATATGGGGAAAGACATTCTAGTCCAATTGTCCTCAATAGCTCTTCTCTCCTTCTACAGAAATAGAAATTTTAGCAGGGCAAATGGCCTGCAAGATTAAAGTCCACATTTTCCATCTTCCCTTGCACCTAGGTGAGCCCTGGTGACTGGGCTCTAGTTAGTGGGATGTAAGTGGATGTTATTTGTGGCCCTTCAGAAACAACAGTGCACACCTTTTGCCCTTTTGCCTCCCCTTTCTCCATCCTGTTGGTTTAGTACATGGAAGTGATGGCTGGAACTCCATCTTGAACCATGATCATGAGAGCCACACTCTAGAAACAGCAGAAAAGAAAGTTATAAGGATCTTACATGTCTGAGGTCTGTGTAGTGCCCTTTTATAGGATTTGCAGGATTTTGTAGAACTTTTTAGACTTCCTTGCCAGCCCTGAAATTGCAAAAATCCATGGAACACAAACTATAAAGTGCTGTATTTTAGTATGTTGGTTTTATCAGTTTAGTTTTACTCAATAAGACTTGCAGCAAACAAAGCTTGTTATCTGACAATAACATGAATAGCTATGATGTGTCAATGGGGATGATGAATCGTTATTTCTGTGGCATCTTCGTATTTGCACTGCCATTTCTTGTGGACAAATTGTTGTCCACACTACTTGTTCACATTTTTTCTCTAAATGAGGAGATTTACAGGCAAAAATTGGGTTGTATACTCACTATACTACTTTTTTGTCAATGCCCTGGATTTATGAAGAACTTCTCAGACATTTCTGCTTATCTGAATTGCCATCTACTGTAATTAGTTTCTTTAAAAGTTCTTCGAAGTTCTTTTGCTTCAAACTTTAGGCATTCATCCCCGCCACCCGAGATGACTGTAGCTCCTCAGCTGGTTCTCCTCACCTTAGAGATGGCTCTGCTATTGTCTTCTACCGCACAACACAGGTTGCCTTAAATTTTGGACTATGCCTTAGAAACCAATAGAAAGGAACTTCCATTTCCCTCAAAATAGCCTTCACTAAAAAACTCTGAGGAACTATGTGAGATCACTTTGAGATTTTAATAAACTTTTACTACTGCTATTTTCAAACACCAATTCAGTGGCAAGCAGGAAGGAAAAGTGGAGATATCATAAGGGACCAGGTGCCTAAAATGACTTAATTATGGTAATTCACCATTGTATAATTTCACCTGGAGTACATTTGTACATTAACATTTGTGTCCAACAGTAAACGGATTAAAACCAAACTTATTTTTCAAAATTACAAATTTGGTTGCAGTGGCATTTTGCAGACTTGCTTTCCAAGTGGTAATAAGCTATCAGAAAGTCGTGCAATATGGGTTGCTAATGACAGGAATTCAGTTGGTATCTCAAAAGTATTCTTATTTTTGGCTACAATATCAAGATGTTGTTAATGAAATGCACTATTCAAAATTGCACATGCTTCACTGACTGTATTGCTCTAGGCATGAATTCAAATTTCAAAAGATAGCATAATATTAAAGTCATGTTACCTTGCTGTGATTTTTGACAACAGTTATGCCAGCTAAATAAAACAAACAAAAAATGATTATACTGCATTTTACAGGAATTTCAGAGCATATTTAGTGGAGGCAAGTTAACTTATCAGTTTCCTTGTCTAGTTCCTTTTTGATAAAATGCTTTTTGACAAACTAAATATCACATGGGCTCTTAAATAGGACTTTTACAGTGTTCTGCAGCTCCTATATTCTGGATCTTTTTATGTGAGACTGGCCTGGTTTTTGTTTGTGTAGACACATGTTTATGAGTCTTGGAAACAAATAGAACTAGGTTAACATTTTTCTGAGTATCTTAAGTAGAAAATTTTGTACACTTTGCAGACTCAAGTTAAATATCTTATTATTAAAATATTTTCATGTTTTAAATAGTACTCTTGAGCTTTTACTCTTGAGCAGCATGGGAAAATCGAATTTACAAAAGTGTGAAACAAATTTTTTCTAGAACCATTTTTCCCCAACTGTTCTTTAAATTTTTGCTTTAGATTACACAAATGTTACATCGAAAATATACAGGGTTTCCCATATCCACCCCCCAAACACATTTTTCCCCATTAACCACATTCTTAATTAGTGTGGTACATTTGTTACAATTGATGAACACACATTGAAGCATTGCTGCTAACCACGGTCTACAGCTCACACTAGAGTTTAAACTTTGCACCGCACAACTTTCATAGGTTTTCACAAAATGCATAATGGCCTGTATCTGTTATTAAAATGTCATGCAGGACAATTCTAATGTCCTAAAAATGCCCCGTGTTACACCCATTCTTCCCTTTCTTCCCTCAGAATCTCTGGTGGGCACTGCCTTTATGTCAATGCTACAAGTTCTTCCATTGCTAGAATAATAATAAAACTACTTTAGTTCATAGTTCCATTCCCTTTTATGCTTGTCCATTTCTCAATCTTCAAGATTTGGGGATGGTGATGCCCATGTGTTTCTGACTGAGAGGGGACTTAGCTCCCATGAGGCAGATAGATAGATGGAACTTGCTTGCAGTTGTAGATACTCTCCATTTCTTGGGATGTGCATTTTCCATCATCAGTTTTTTGCTAGTTGTCCTGGGTGAGTCCAGTGAACTGAGGAGTAGGTGTTGCAGCTCTATTGAGGCTCAGGACTCAACCAGCCCATAAACAGACTGAAGATTTAAGTCTCTGTGATATACATTTAACAAGTATGGTGCTTATTATAGGTTCAAATAAAAGGGGCAGAAGCTGTGTATAAGGAAACTACAAATGAATCTAACTCTGTTATATTGGGGAGCATATATTCCAAAGTAAGGCCCACTGACAGGGTGCCAAATTCCTGAGATTGTCTGTACTGCCAATAGTGTCTACATGTCTCTAGAACCCTCAGGAGCCCTGCTGTTTGTTTACTGTGGCAGTCAATGAGAGCTTCCTGAGATATGCATAAGCAGAACCTCTGGAATGACCTCTTGACACACTTTGAAATCTCTTAGAAACAAAAAAACTCATTCATATTTCATATTTCCCCATTTTGGTCATGGTCTTTTTCCAGATGCATTGCTAGTTGGCACTTGGTAATAATCCCTCAGTGCCAGGGAGGCTAAACCCTAGGAGTCATGTTCCACAGCAGGAGAAGGTAGTAAATTTATATACTGAATTTGGCTTTGAGAGAGGCCGCATTTGAGCAACAAGGAGGCTTTCAGGAGGTAACTCTTAGGCAATATATAATACTAGTCTAAGTTTCACAAGAAGAGTTTCCTAAGTACAGTCATAAATATCAAAGGCCTGGCATAATGGTCTGTCTTCCTTCACTAGACATTGCCCTTGCACTTGGGAGATTCTTGTTGGGCTATTAGAGAATATAGCAGGACATCACAGGATGGAAATTCAATATTCTTATTGCTATTGTGTGGGTCTCCACCCACCAAGAGAATATCCGATGACAACTAGAACACATTCATATGCCTTAGAGGCATGTCCTAGTGTACCACTTCCCACACCTCCCCCCATCACTGACACCCTGCACCAGTGATCCTCTCCTGTCATAGTTGTTACCTTCTGTGATCCAAAACATTCCCCAAAACAAAGCCAAAAAAACAAACAAATAAAATAACATAATAATAAAGAAAGCAAAAATAAAAAAATAAAAAATAAAATTTCTTTCACTGTGTCTTTCATCACCATAAGGTCTGTTATCTTTTATGTACAATGATATTTTCTTGTGTATTTTCGACCTAATGTCTTATTTTTTTCACTTTATCGTCAAAGAAGTTTAGGTTACAGATAAGTCACATTGAAAATACATGGGATTCCCATAAAACCATACCCTCCCGTCTTCTACTATCTCCTATTAGTAACATCTTACATTAGTATGGTATATTTGTTACAAATGATGTATAAACGTTAAAGCATTGCTACTAACCATGGTCAATGGTTTACATTATGTTTTATATTTTGTACACTTTTATAGGTTTTGACAAAATTTAAAATAGCTTGTATCCATTATTGCAAGATCATGCAGAACAATCCTAATGCCATAAACATTCCCTGTATTCCATCTATTTTATTCTTCCCCCTCTGAAACTGTGGCAACCACTAAATTTCAGTTTTTGAAGAATAAGTTTCATAGTTACCTGCAATAGTACTGAGGGCTTGACATATTAGTCTGTTTTCTTTTATTAGGCACTACCTATGTTCTCAAGAGATTATTGGTTGTAGGCATGCAGCAACAGCTCTCCCTAAAATGGCCAATGACACCAAATGGCGTCGGCTCGCGTTGCCTTTCCTGCGCGTGCCAAACTGAAGTCTTCCTCTTCCCTTGGTAACAAGAATCCAACAGCCTATCAACATCACCACCATGCCGCAGCCTATAAAGATTCGCCACGCCACACCAACCCCCTCTCCCTGCCTATATAAGCTGTAGCACTTCCTCAATAAACCAGACCTGCACCACGAGCCTGCATCTCCAGAGTGGTCACTGTGTGTGAAAGTCTCTGCGCGTCCTTACCTGCTCGTCTCCCCTTCTGGGCCCTCCTCAGCCACAGTAACCTTGGCACGGCAGTGTGTCCTCTCCAGTCCAGCTCCTACCGACCCTCTCCACATGCCCTCTGTCTCCCCCACTCCAGAGGGGTTGAGTGGGTGGCATAAGTGGCTGAACAGGAAGTAGGCAGCAACGGTACGTTGAGAGAGCAAACCCACTAGCCCCGCCCGGCGAGGCCCCGAGGAAAGGAGCAAGCCCGGGAAAACAGCAACAACTGGCACCCAATGTGGGGCACTCCAAGCAACATTCAGGAAGACCGAAAGGCATCTTCTACTGCAGTCGGTAAGTGACTTTCAGAATGGGGAATCTCTCCTCATCTGAAAAAGCACCTCAAGTGCATGCCCTAAATGCACTTTTAGCCAGTCAGCATGTTAAAATTACTGAAAAAGAACGCTCTCAATACTGGGACATAGTTGTCCATTTCAATCTGTGGCTTACCATCGCCACCCTTTGGGACCCTGCCATGTGAACCAAACTCATTAAACAGGTGCGGTCTGCTGAAACACATGAAAGAAAAACCTTCCCTCTCAGTCTCATGCCAGCACTCCTTGCCATTTTTGGCTGTCTAACTGGTTCATCAGTAGATGAACCACCCCCATCCCCCTCATTGACCTTGCTTCATCCCCCTCTCCTGCAGCTGCGGCTGCAGCCCCCCCCCCACCATGACCCTAATCATCCTCCCCTTCTTACCCCTATCCCTCCTCCCCCTCTCTATCCTGCACTCCCCGTGGCTGATCCTTCCCCTACCACTGACCCCTCCAAACCCCCCTCTGTACCCCCCCACATCCCAGCAAGCCCCATCTTTCCCCTGTCCCCCTCAACCACCTCAACCAACTGCTGCTGCCACCACTAATCCTTTTCTCCCCCCCACCACCACTTCCCTTCCCCCCCACCTGCTTTCCCCCCCTCTTCTAGCACCACCATGGCCTTCTGCAATGCTGTTGCTCCTTGCTACCACGTTTCTACCTCTTCCTACCCCTCACCCTCTCCCACACCTATATTAGTACCCCCACAATTGTTTCCTGTTCACTATCCTACTGATAACAATCCTCCTTACTGGGCCCCATGGGACAATAAAACTATAACCAACCTTAGACGAGCTGTACAAGAGGATGGCCTTAATAGTCCTTACGCCTAAATGCTCCTTGAGAATATCGGCCGTGCCCATAACACTGCTACCGATTGGAAAAACCTTGTACAAGCCATTCTCACTCCTGGCGACTTTGTCACCTGGCTTGCCTTATACACCAATGGCGCCAATACCCAGGGTACTCACAACCTCCAAAATAACCTCCTCAATCTCCCCCCCACCATGATCTTAAAGGAGAAGAGCAATATACCCCCCCTCCATGCAAGCCACCTGTCCTGCCCCGTACTTCAATCAGTGCCGCACTACTGCTCTGGCCTCTTTTAACAAGGTTAACCCTCAAGGAAAACCCGTTCATCTTGTTAATCTAATCCAAGAACCCAATGAACCCTTCGCATCTTTTTATAGCCGAGTCAAAGAGGCAGTTGATACACCCTCCCCTGCAGTTCTTGCTGCTGTTGTTGCTCAACAACTACAGCTCTCCCACCGCACCTGCTATAGGTGTCGCCAACCAGGTCACTTCGCTAAAGAGTGCCCGCTTAATACTACCCCTTCTCCCAAAGGTCCATCTACGCCCCCTTCTGTCTGCCCAAGATGTCACAAAGGGCTGCACTGGAGGAAAGACTGCCGCTCAAAAACCGACATCCAAGGCACCCTGCTCCTGCCTTTAAACTCCTTGCGGGGCACCTCTCAGCCCCACCACTAAGAGAGGAACACCCCTCAGTTCTCTGGACAGTTCCCATTACACAGCAAAAGGCCTTTCTTATGCTCACCATCCAAGGCAAAGTCATCAAAAGGCAAATAGATACTGGAGCAGATATTTCTGTTTTATGCTCCACTGATGTACACCCTTCATGGTCCCTCACCCTAGGGCCCTTAGTCCAGGGTGTCATGGGGCTCAAGTCCTCCCGTCAACTGGCAACATCACTCACATGGACTGACCCAGATGGCAAAACAGTCTCCTTCCATCCCCTTGTACTAAAAGACCTTACATATACTCTCTGGGGACGTGATGTTCTACCACTCGTAGGAGCAGTGCTTACAACTACTCAGTCCCCCCAAGCATAAGGGCCACTGGTCAGCCCCCGCTCTTCCAGATTACCAAACCCAGCCCCGTTAAACTCAAATGGAAGACTTCCACCCTTATTTGGACCAACCAGTGGCCTCTGCCTCGTGAAAAACTCAACCAACTCCTTCTTTTAATCAAAGAACAAGAGGAGTTAGGACACATTGAATCCTCCACCAGTCCTCACAACTCCTCCGTTTTTGTTATCCAAAAGAAAGCAACGGCAAGTGGAAGCTCCTCCATGACCTTTGGAATGTCAATTCTCACTTAGAGAAAATGGGGTCCCCTCAACCAGGACTTCCCCATCCCTCTGCTATCACTAATGGCTTCCACATTATAGCAGTAGATATTAAAGATTGCTTCTTCTCCATCCCTCTGCATGAGGAAGACCATCCATACTTTGCCTTCTCTATGCCAGTCACCAACAATGCCTACCCTCAAAGCCGCTACCAATGGAAGGTTCTCCCTCAGGGCATGAAAAACAGTCTGGCTATATGCCAACTCTTCGTCAGCCAGGCCATACACCCACTTCTTCCATTTTGTGAAATCGTCCATTATATGGATGATGTCCTCATTGCCCATTACGACCATCAGAATCTGCAGGCTTGTCTCCGGTCACTCCTACACAACTTTAAACAGCTAGGGCTCCTCATAGCACCCGACAAAGTTCAAACTCTCCCACCCTATACATTTTTGGGGTATACCATCACCAGTAAGATCACACCCCCTTCACCAAAACTACGACTGCCTACTGAATGTACACTCAACCAACTTCAGCAGCTGTGTGGAGATATCAATTGGCTGTGCCCCCACCTAGGAATCTCCACAAATGACCTCAGGCCCTTGTTTGGCCTCCTTGAAAGCAATCCCAGCCCTTCAAGCATGCAAATTGTGGACACTGGTGCTCATCCTTGTCTTTCTCTAAATAACAGCAAACTCGGCTCACCTGGCTTGGCTCGCTTCCAACCTGACTTGCCACTTCAAGCCTTAACACCCCAGGAACACCCACAGGCCTCTTATACCAAGACTCACTTTTGTTTTGGGTTCATCTTGCCTTAAGCCACCTGGGAAAAATTACTTCCCACTGTGATGCCATCTGTATTCTAGGGAGAAAATTAAGGAAAACCGCTGTTCTCCTATATGGTATTGAGCCCTCCACCCTAGTGTTACCATTCACCCAAGAGCAGCTGCAATCCCTTATACAAACCGACCTCAATATGCAGATCCTCATAGCTGGATTTCCTGGTCAGGTTGATAATCATCTCCCCAAAAACAAACTTCTCACAGCTATGACTCTCCTTCCTTTCATTCTCTCCTCCCATGCCTTCCCTTGTAGTACTCCCTTACCTCACGCTCCTGTAGTCTTCACAGATGCCAACAAAACCCATTACTCAATAGTTATCAAAACACTCCACTCACCTGACTCCATATATGTTCAACAACACTCAGGATCTGTGCAAGATGGGGAATTGAGTGCCCTTATCCATGTCTTCCTTTACAACCAGTCAACCCCCTTCAACATCTTCACTGACAGTGCATACACAGCAAATGCTATTCATACTCTGCCATATGCTGTGCTCAAAAATAAAACTGGCCTCTTAATTGATGATGGCCTCCTACTCCTGCAATGCCTCCTCGAAAACTGTACACATCCTTGGTTCATCCAGCATATTCGGTCCCATATGGAATTGCCCAGGGCTCTTGCCCAGGGAAACTGTTTAGCAGACTCTTCGCTTGTAGTCTCTCTTCTTTCCACCCCATTCGATCAGGCTAGGCTCCTGCACTCTAAATTCCATATGTCTGCCAGCTCCCTTCACCACCTCTTTCCCTCTATCACCTAAGCGCAGTGTAAACATCTCACTCGCACCCACCTGTAAACACTGGTCCACTTCTACCATTGGGTCCTTTTCAGCCTCAAGGATTTAACCCCCGTGGGCTCTGCCCCAATGCCCTTTGGCAAATGGACGTTATCCATATACCTGTGTTCGGCCATAACAAATACGTCCATGTCATAGTAGATATCTACTCAAAATTCCTCTTCACCACCTCTCTTATTGGAGAAAAGGCCAGGAATTCCATTACCACCTGCCTCCAAGCTATCAATCAAATGGGTGTCCCATGGACCATCAAAACTGATAATGGTCCCTGCTTCCAGGCCAAAGCATTCGAACAGTTCTGTATCAGCTGGAACATTCAGTATAAGACCGGCATCCCCTATAATCCCCAGGGGCAAGCCATCATTGAGCGATCTAATGCTCTCCTAAAAAACACAGTAACTAAGCCAGCAGGGGAGTATCCTCACGATGCTCCCTGGGATCTCCTTAGTAGAGCCCTGATCACCATCAACTTTCTTACGTTTGATAAAGAACACAGCACACCTTCTATTTGCCATTGGGGGGGGCTACAAAATGCCCCAACACCAACACCTCTTGTCCGATGGAAGGACCCCCTTACCAATACATGGAAAGGGCCTCACCCACTTCTAACACAAGGATGAGGGTTTGCTTGTGTCTTTCCAGAAAATGCAGAACAACCTATTTGGGTTCCCAGTAACCTTGTGAAGCCTGCCACCTCACTAACTCAAGAACCCGATGAAGCTCTGCACCACCCCGAGCACAATACTCTGTAGCCTGGTTGCCCTTCTCACTGCTGTCCTCCTAGGCTGCACCGCTCCTAGCTCGTGGACAACAGCACAGTGAATCTCCCCTGTCTTAGCCTTCCTCCTCTATATTTGTGCCCTAATTACTGCAGTATGCCTCCCTTCTGCATAGCAACTCCCCTCTTGGCATGTGCAACCTTCACTATAATCCTCCTAGTCACTACCACAGTTGATGGAACAGCCCTTTATGCCTGGACATTTACAGTAAGAGAAACACTCCTTGTCTCATCAAATGGCTCCAAAAGTGGATAAAGTCCATTTCTGCATTCACAGTTTATAATTTACAGCTTTGCCAATACCAGCCAGTTCCATGCTCCAACGACAAAGAGGAAGCTCCAGTGTAACACCACCTAACTATACATATTCATGGTGAGCCATGCTATAAGCCCTACCACTCCTCCACCCTGAGTGCTTAACTGGCAGCCAATGACAGGTAAGATCTCCAGAGGGAGACAACCTAAGACAGGTGCAGTTACCCAGGAACCATCCTTGATATCACAACTGGCTATGATATTCCAACATGCTTGGCTGGTAGCCAAAGATGGGTAAGATTCTCAGAAGAGAACAACCTAAGACAGGCACAGCCACCATAGTCAGCTTCAAAAATAATAACAGCATGAAGGAATTGTAGGCATGCAGCAACAGCTCTCCCTAAAATGGCCGATAATGCCAAATGGCATCAGCTCACACTGCCTTTCCCGTGCACGCCAAACTGAAGTCTTCCTCTTCCCCTGGTAACAAGAATCCAACAGCCTATCAACATCGCCACCGTGCTGCAACCTATAAAGATTCACCATGCTGCACCGACCCCCTCTCCCTACTCATATAAGCTGTAGCACTTCCTCAATAAACCAGACCCGCACCACGAGCCTGCGTCTCCAGAGCAGTCACTGTGTGTGAAAGTCTCTGTGCATCCTTACCTGCTTGGCTCCTCTTCTGAGCCCTGCTCAGCTACGGTAACCTCGGCACAGCGGTGCGCCCTCTCCAGTCTGGCTCCTACCGACTCTCTCCACATGCCCTCTGTCTCCCCCACTCCAGAGGGGTTGAGTGGGTGGCATAAGTGGCTGAACAGGAAGTAGGCAGCAACGGTACGTTGAGAGAGCAAACCCACTAGCCCCACCCGGCGAGGCCCCAAGGAAAGGAGCAAGCCCAGGAAAACAGCAACACTTGGCCCTCTAACTGAGAACACTGCAGGACTTCCCAGGATGAGAGTTTAATATTTACTTGTTTTGTGTGGGCCTCTACCCTTTCAGATAACATGCTAAGACAAGATGAACACTTTCATATTCCAAAGAAGCATGCCCCAAGTGCTCCCTATCCCACATATTCCTCCACCTCAGATGCCCTGGACCAGTACCCCTCCCCTATCAAATTTGCGAAAAGAACATTCCCACCATTGTAGTTTTAACCACACACCCACAAATCTGCAGAGATCATCTATTCCTTCTTCCAGCTCTCCCCCCAGTTCCATGGAGAGTCCAACCCAACCCTTACTTCCTCTTACATTCCAACACCATTGACTCCCCTCACATCCCTGCACCAACATCACCCCCTTTCACTGCCCAACCACCCTTTGACACCATATCATAGGTTTTGCCCATATTGAGCCTTGACTCACCACACTCTACTTGCTTTCTTTCTCCTGATAACCTACCTCCCAGACTCTAGTTCTGTGAGTCTTCTCAATTTGCCTAGGTCATATGAGTGAGGTCACATAATATTTGTCCCTCAGTGACTTCTTACTTCCCATAACATAAGGTCTTCAAGATTCATCCATGTTGTCCCATATGTTAATACTGCATTCCTTCTTACAGCCGAGTAATATTCCGTTGTGTGTGTATACCACAATTTGCTTATCTATTCATCTGTTGATGGACACTTGGGCTGCTTCCAACTGCTGAATAGTGAATAATGCTGCTGTGAGCACTGGTGTGCACATATCTGTTCATTTCCCTGATAGCTAGTGAGGTTGAGCATCTTTTCATGTGCTTTTTAGCCATTTGTGTTTCTTCTTTGGAGAACTGTACATTGAAATTTCTTGCCCTTTTTAAAATGGTTTTTCTTTTTGAGATTTATGATTTCTTCATATATGCTGGATATCAGACTCTTATCAAATAAATGGTTCCCAAATCTTTTCTGCCATTGAGTAGGCTGCCTTTTCACCTTCTTGACAAATTCCTTTGAAGTTTTTAACTTTGAGGAGGTTCCATTTATCTATTTTATCTTTTGTTGCTCACACTTTGGGTGTAAAATTTATGAAACAATTTCCTACTACAAGATCTCATAGATGCTTCCTTACACTATCTTCTAGGATATTAGCATGTATTTTGTTGAGGATTTTAGAATCCAGGTTCATTAGAGATTTGTCTGTAGTTTTCTTGTGGCATCTTTATGTGGCTTTGGTATTAGGGTGATATTGGCATTATAGAATGAGTTAGGCAATGCTCCCTCAACTTCTATTTTTGGAAGAGTTTAAGCAGGATTGGTTTGACTTCTTTCCGTAATGATTGGTAGAAGTCACCTGTGAAGCCATCTGGTCCTGTGCTTTTTCTGGTTGGGAAGTTTTTGATGACTAATTCAATCTCGTTATAGACTGGTCTGTTGAGTTCATCAATTTCTTCTTTGTCAATGTATGCTGCTTGTGTGTTTCTAGAAATTTGTCCATTTCATCTAAGTTATTCATCTTGTTTGCATATAGTTTTTCAAAGTATCCTCTTATGATACTCTTTATTTCTGTGGTATCAGTGTTGATAGCCCCTCGCTTATTTTTAATTTATGCATTTGCATCTTCTCTTTTTTTCCTTTGTTAGTCTAGTTCAGGGTTTGCTAATTTTATTAATCTTCTCAAAGAACCAGATTTTTCTAAAATATATTTTTATTTATTTTTAAGATATTTAGATTACATAAAATTTTACATAAAAAAATATAAGGGATTCCCATATGCCCCACTCCCCATCCCTCCCACTTTTCCCCACATCAACAACTTCTTTCGTTAGTGTGATACATTCATTGTAATTGATGAACATATTTTGGAGCATTGCCACTAAGCATGGGTTATAGTTTACATTGTAGTTTACACTTTCTCCCACTCAATTCTGAAGGTGATGGCAGGATGTTTAATGGTCTGTAGCTGTCATTGCAATGTCATTCAGGATAATTTCAAGTCTTGAAAATGCCCCCATATTACACCTCTTTTTCCCTCTCCCTGACTTCAGCACATTTCTATGGCTGCTGTCTCCACATAAATGATATAATTTCTTCCATTGCTAGCTAGAATCACAATAAGTCTATAGTAGAATACCAGTAAGTCCATTCTAGTCCATATATTATTCCCCAATCCTGAGGATTCTAAGATGGCAATGCCCACTCCCCCTCTAGTTGAGAGGGGACTTCGTTCCCATATGCCTGATGGATGGGACTTGCTTGCAGAAGTAGACTCTTTTGGTTCTTTGGTGTAGTGGTTGTCCATCCTCACCTCCTTGTTAGTTGTCCTAGATGAGTCCAATCAACTGGAGTGAAGGTATTGCAATTCCACTGAGGTTCAGGGCCCAGCTGGCACATAGACAGCCCAGAGATTCAAGTCTCTTGTACATACACCTACCAACTCAAGCACTAACTACAGGTTCAAATAAAAGGAACAGAAGCAGCATGTGTAGAGAAGTCACATCTGAGTCCAAGTCTGTCATACACGGGTGCACAAACTACAAAGTAGGGCCCACTGGAAAGGCACCAAACTTCAGAGCTATCTGCCATGACCATAGGACCTGGGTGTCTCCAGAGCCCTCAGGAGTATCTATTTTGGCTGTCTATGAGATCCTGCTGAGATGTGCATAAATGTTACCTCTCTGATGACCAACTGACTCACTTTGAAGTCTCTGAACCATATAAACTCATTTGTCTTTACCTTTTCCCCCTTTTATTCAGGTTTTTTTTTTTTCCCCCAGTTGCATCACCAAAAGAACTAGGTTTTGATTTCATTAATTTTTTCTAGTGTTTTGTTCCTCAGTTTCTTTTAGCTCTTCTTTAATCTTTGTTATTTCCTGCTTTCTTGCTTTGGGATTTTTTTTTTTTCTTATTCTAGGTGCTTCATATGTGCAGTTAGGTCTTTGATTTTAGCTCTTCTTTTTAAATATAGGCTATAAATTTATAGCTATAAATTATGCTATAAATTTATGGCTATAAATTTCCCTTTTAGCAATACTTTTACTACATTCCATAAGTTTTGATATGTTGTGTCCTCATTTTCATACGTTTCAAAGTAGTTGCTAATTTCTTTGGAACCTACTCCTTGACCCACTAATTGCCTAAGAATGTGTTGTTTAACACCCATTTCTTTGTCCATATTCTGGTTTTCTGCCCCTTAGTAATTTACACTGTCATTCCATTGTGGTCAGAGAAATTACTTTGTTTAATTTCAAGCTTTATGAATTTTTTGACAGTTGTTCATGATGTAGCATGTGTTCTATCTGTAGAATGATCCATGTGCACTTTAGAAGAATGGATATCCTTCTGTATTTGGGTGTAGTGTTCTGCATATGTCTATTAGGACTAGATCCTCTAATATATTAATTCAAGGTCTCTGTTTTGTTACTGACCCGCTTTCAGGATGTTCTGTCTAATGGTGATAATGGTGTATTAAATTCTCCCATTGTAAATGCAGAGTAATCTGTTTCTCCACTTAGTTTTTCCAATGTTTGCCTCCTGTGTTTTCTGGCACTCTAGTTAGGTGCATAAATGTTTATATGATTGTTCTTTCTTTTTGAAAGATTACCCCTTTTATTAATATTAATATACTGGCCTCCTTTGCCTCTTACAATAATTTTGCATTTAAACACTGTTTTGTCCAACATTAATATATCTACTTCTGCCCTTTTTCAGTTATTGTTTGCATGCAAAATTATTTTCCAACCATTCACTTGCAACCTTCTTGCATTGGGGTTCTAAGGTGAGCTTACATTCTCAAATAAGACCCACTGACAGAGTGCAGAATTCCTGAGATTGTCTGCCCTGCCTATAATGTCTGGATATTTCTAGAAGCATCAGAATCCCTGTTTGAGGCACTTTTTACTGTGGTAATCAATGAGATCCTCCTGAGATGTGCACAAGTGTAACCTCTGGAATAAACCTTCCAATTCACCTTGAAACCTGTTAGCCATAAAAACTTATTTGTACTTAATATTTCCCCTTTTGGTCAAGGTTTTTTTCCAGAAGCATTGCTAGTTGATGCTTGGTAATAATTCCTTGGTGCCAGGAAGGTCCAAGAAGTTACGTCCTATCTTGGGGGGAAGGTAGCGCATTTATATAATGAGTTTGGCTGAGAGAAGCCACATTTGTGCAACAAGGAAGTTTTCAGGAGGTAATTCTTAGGCAATATATAATACTAAGCTAAATTTCAATTTCACAAGAAAAAGTTCATAAGTATAACCCTCAATATCAAAGGCCTGGCTAATGGTCTGTACTCCTTTGCTAGGCACTGCCCATGTACTCAGGTATTCTGACTGCTCTATTAGAGAATGTAGCAGGACTTCCCAGGATGGGAATTCAATGTTCTTTTAGTTATTATGTGGGTCTCCACCCACCACCCACCAATGACCCCTAGAACATATTGATATGCCATAGAGGCATGCCCTAGGTGTACTCCTCCCCACACATCCCCCCATCACTGACAACCTCCACCATTGATTCTCTCCTGTCACAGTTGTTACCCTTCTGTGATCCAAAACCTCCCCAAAACAAAGGTAAAAAAAAATAGAAACAATAAGAAAATGAAATAATATTAATAATGAAAAAAATGTATAAAAATAAAATTTTAAAAAAAGTAATGTAAATTTTTTCTCAATGTGTCCTTCATCACCATAAGATCTGTTATCTTTTATGTACATTGAAAATTTCTCCCTTATTCTCTCCTAGTGTTTTATTTTTGTCAATTTATCTTCAAAGAAGCCTTAGATACAGAAAAGTCCCATAGGATATATAAGGTATTCCTGTGTATCCAACCTTATCCCCCTCACCCACTCTCCCCTATTAATAACATTTTACATGTGTATGGCATTTGATCCAATTGACGTAAAAATATTGAAGCATTGCTACTAACTGTGGTCAATGATTTACATCATGATTTACATTTTGTGCTGTATGCTTTTATAGGTTTTGACAAAATTTAAAATGACCTGTATCCATCACTGCAAGATCATGCAGAACAATTCTAATGCCATAAACATTCCCTCTGTTCCTTCTATTTTATTCTTCCCCCTCTGAAACTGTGGTAACCACTAAACTTCAATTTTTGAAGAATAAAGTTCATAGTTACATGCAATAGTACTGAGGGCTTGACATATTAGTCTGTTTTCTTTTATTAGGCACTGCTTATATTCTCAAGAGATTCTTGGCCCTCTAACTGAGAACACTGCTGGACTTCCCAGGATGGGAGTTTAATATTTACTTGTTTATTGTGTGGGCCTCTACCCACTCAGATAACACACTACGGCAAGATGAACACTTTCATATTTCATAAAAGCATGCCCCAGGTGCTCCCTGTCCCACATATTCCTCCACCCCAGATGCCCTGGACCAGTACCCCTCCCCTACCAAATTTGCCAAAAGAACATTCCCACCACTGCAGTTTTTTTCTTTTTTTTTCTTTATTTTTTAATGTTACATTAAAAAAATATGAGGTCCCCATATACCTCCCACTACCCTCACCCCATTCCTCCCCCCATAACAACAACCTCCTCAATCATTATGAGACATTCATTGCATTTGGTGAATACATCTCTGAGCACCACTGCACCTCATGGTCAATGGTCCACATTATAGCCCCGTTGTAGTTTTAACCACACCTAAAAATCCCCAGAGATCATCTGTTCCTTCTTCCAACCCTCCCCTATTCCATGGAGAGTCTAATCTATCCTCCTCACCCTGCTCCCTCTTACATTATAGCACCTTTGAAACCTGTCACATCACAGGATCACTATCACCCCCATCCATTGCTCAGCCACCTCCTTCCACCTTATCACAAGTTTTGCCCATATTGAGTATCAGCTCACCACACTTTACTCACTTTCTGTCTCCTCATAACCCTTGCATGTGATGGATCTCTTTTCTCTCGCTGCTTTCAGTATTCTCTCTTTATTTCGAGTGTTTGACACTTTGATAAGTGTGTATCTTGGAGGAGGTCTGTTAGAATTTATACTGGCTGGAGTGCTCTGTGCTTCCTGGACATGTAAATCCATGGCCCTTAAGGAAATTTTCAGCCATTATTTTCTCCAGCACACCTTCCATTCCCTTTCCTGTCTTTTCCCCTTCTGGGGTGCCTAAAATGAGTTTATTTTTACGTTTTGTGTTGTCATTCAATCTCCTGAGTTCCTGCTGAATTTTTTGTATCTTTTTATCTATTTCTTCTACTATCTGTCTGATTTCAGATATACTCTTTTCTACATCACTAATTCTTTCCTCTTCCTTTTCAAATCTGCTATGTGTTTTCAGCATATTTTTTATTTTTTACATTTTGCTATTCATTACCATCAGCTCCATTATCTTTTTACATTTGTTTACAATTTCTGCAGTGTTTTCTTAATATCTTTTATCTCTTCCTTCACTTTATTAAGTTTATTCATGATAGTTTTTGGAAATCCCTGATTAGTTGTTTCATGTTCTGCATCTCCTCTTGTTTTTCAGTTTGTTTTTAAACTTGGCCATGTCTTCCTTTTTCTTAGTATGGCTTGTAATTATTTGTTATGTTTAGGTATCTGTTTAGCTTAATGAGCTTATTCAGATGGTTAGTTTCTTTTTCTACTCTAGGTTTTTATTTTGTTTTATTTTAAGGCTCCTTTTTGACACTTGGTACTACTTATTCTATATCCTTGTGGTGTCCTGTGTTTCCTTAAAAACTTATCAAGACCATAAAAAAGAAAAGAGAGAAGGAAAAAAAGAATAATAGTAATAATTTTAAAAAGATAGAAAATAAACCACAAAAGAGCCAAGAAAATATATAAATAACGTGAAAAATCATAAAAATAAGAGGAAAAGAATTTAAAAAGTGGAATAAAAAATGAAATGAGGAAAAGATGATAAAATTAAATACAAGACTGGAAAGATGAGAAGAGAAGATAACCCAGGATAAACAGGCTCCCCCTTTAGGCTCCTAGAAACCATCTCAGGCTGCCAGGGCTCATCAATCAATCACCTTGCAGACTGCCATCCACAGGTAATGTACCCAGTTTTAGGGAATTGAGTAAAGGATAAAAAAATGAAAGAAAAAAAATGATAAATAAATAAAAAATAACAGATCAAAACACCTAAAACAAAAACAATGTCAGTCTGTAGGTTTCCTGCCATAGGGTGCCAGTTGGGTACCTGACAACCCATGGATACTCTCTTGAACCTTTCTCTAAGGAGGTACAGGGAATCCCACCAGGAACCTTGCGTATGCCAGGCAGGCATTCCTACGCTGAACTACACCCACTCCAAGGGTTAGGTGGGCTTCTGAAAGTTTATCTGGATCTTCCCACCTCCTTTCTCTCAGGTGCGTTGGGCTTCTATCAGTTTGTGTGTTATCTTTCCTGGCTGGTTAGGCTCCAGTCTCTCTCCAGCTCCTCACTGACTTAGTTCCTCTCTCTCCTAGAGTGGTTAGGTGTGACACGCCTGTCTGATAAGATCTTCCCTCCCCTCTCCCTGGAGCAATTTCAGCGCTTGATGAAGTCTTTTTTGACATTCAAGAGGCGCTCAGTTGGCCAAACTCACTGAAGAGAAACCACTCTCCCCCCTCTGCCAGACCCTCTTACTCCCAGAGATGGGAACTTTCTTTCTCCATTCAGCTGGCTGCAGTGAGTCAGGGGTTTTTCCAAGGCTATTCACCTTGAAGGTGGGCTATATGTGCCTTTCTCAGTCACAGTGGTGAGTAACTCATGTTTGGCCTCTTTGTCTCTCTGTCCCTCTCTCTCCTGGATGATGCACAGCACTCTGCTGGTCTGCAAATCCCCAACACAGTTCCCTTGGATAGGTTTTTGCCCTTCCCGCATTGTTCCTGTGAAAGAGTTGAACCCTGACTATCTACTCTGACATCATCTTCCCAGAAGTCTCCCAGTTTCATTTCATACCCAAAAAATCTGATCTTGCATAAAAGAGAAAACTTAGGGAAATTCAAGATACATGGGTGCAAATTATTAAGTAAGGAACATTTAAAATCTAAAAAATTAAATTCAATCAAGGGAAAATTGTAACACATAAATCTATCTGATCCTTCTATTCACATTCCTTTCTCTGTCTATACAGAGGTTCCCAAGTCAATGTTTATAGATTTGAGGTGTGACGGTCTTTTGACTAAAAATGACTAATTTAGAAAGCTTTATGTCCTACAGTATAATAAAGAATACCTGAAGGACACATACCTTGCAATAAATTTGGTTGCTGTTTAAAATATAATACTCCTCACCCCTCCAATCCACTTTCAATTAATCTAAATAGAGTTAAAGGAAGTCTGGGTGACCCAAAGTCATAGTTAATACTCACTGTTAATTTGTAAATCAGAAAACATTTTGTGATTGTATTCCTCATGAAATTTTATTTCTTTCTAATTGTTTGACAGTTTCAGCTTTTTGTGGCATATCTATTGGGATTAATTTTCACTAGGATCCTGAGAATTAAGTTAAAATCTACATGTCACTGTCAAGGAAGAGGAGATGTGTTATTAATGGGTTGCCATGTGGTTCTAGTATTAAATATTGAAAACTTTCTTACATGCAGATGCTTTGACTCATGCTTTTCCTTTATACATTGCTTTTTTTTAATTAAAGAAGTTGTAGATTTGCAGAAAAATCATTCAGAAAGTTCAGAGTTCTCATATGCCTCCCTCACACATGCCATTTTCTCTATTACTACCACTTTACATTAGTACAAAGTACATCTTTGTTACAATTAATTAAACAATATTTTTATAATCAAACTGTTAACTATAGTCCATAGTTTACATTAGGCCTCACTATTGTGTTGTACACAACCTAAAAATTTCCCCTATAACCATATTCAAGTGAAAAATTCAGTGGTGTTTATTACATTCACATTGTGATGACATCACCACCATCCATTACCAAAACTGTCTATCACCCCAGTCAGAAACTCAGTACCAATTAAGCTTGACTCCTCATTCCTTACCCTTACCTGGCCTCTGGTAACCTATAGTCTGGTTTCTCACTCTTTGAATTTGCATTTTTTTATTACTTAATATAATATATGTCCTTTGGTGTCTGAGTTATTAGACTCAATGACATGATACTTTTAACATTTTCAAAAATTTACTACATAATTTTTAATAGTTAATCTGAAAAACCACTCAATCCTCAAATCTTCTTTCCCTCAACAAATGGGAAATAAATCATTATTATATAGATGGGATTTTGTTCATTGAACACGCATTCATTCACATGTTAATTATTTAACAAATAGTTATTGAGTGCCTACTATCTGTCAAACACTATAGATGTTGGCTTTTGCTTAGTAAATTTAGAGGCAATCTATGCTGCATTTAGAAACAAGGCTGCAGATTTGGATAAACTGGGGGGTGAAATTACAGTTTTAACACCTGCAGCTTTGTTGTCTTGGGCCTCTTTCCACAGCTTCTTCAGCATTTGTGTTCCTCACTTATAAAATGTGAATAATAATCCCCTTTGCAAGGGATACTGGAATAACTGAAATGAGAAATTAGTTACAAAGAGTATTGCACAGTGTCCATAGCACTAAATGTCTTCAGTTTCCTTATCTATAAAATACTGCTATTCATCTTCAAGTGTTTTTTTTTTTAGGGATTTAGGTAAATTTTTTTAAAATTTATTTTTAATTAGGAAGCACAATTGATTTTTTTTCTCCCTCCTACCACCCCCCCCCCCCCCCCCCGTGCTTTTTGCTGTGTCCTTTTGCTATGTAATCATCGGTATCTATTTTTCTTTTTGTCTTCTCTTCTTATTTTCTCCTCTAGGATTCACCAGGATTTGATCCTGGGGACCTCTGATGTGGAAAGAGGTTCCCTGTCACTTGTGCCACCTCAGTTCCTTGTTTCTGTCGCATCTTGCCTTGTCTCTCCCTTCATCTCTCTTTTTGTTGTATCATCATCTTGCTGCATGGCTCGCCATGTGGGCACTGGCTCCCTGCACAGGCACTTGGCATTCCGCACTGGCACTGGCTGGCTGCCCCAAAACTTGGCTCGCTGCATGGACCCTAGCTTGCTGTGCAGGCACGCCTTTCCCAGGAGTCTGTGGGAATCAAACCTGGGTTCTCCCATATGGTAGACTGAAGCCCAATCACTTGGGCCACATCTGCTTCCCAGGTAAGTAAATTTAAAGAACCTAGTAAAATTTCTAACACAGACTAGGTACATAAGAAATGGTAAGACAAACCCCTCCACAGATAAAATTTTATCTAATAGCCTAGCCTCCACACTTCTGCTTTATGCTCATGAATTAAAAAATTGAGAAAACAGGCTGATAAAGGACATTACATTTGTATATCCATTATTTAAATAAAATAAATTTCCACAAATGTCTGAATTTAGTATTATATCTAAAATTCTGGTTATTCAATTCTATATAGGTATAGTTTTCTGTCTAAATTTTAAAAATGAATATCATGGAAGATATTTAGAATTGTTTTATTTGTGATTAGCTCAATTTGAAGTATGGTATAAAAAATAAATAGAATGAAACAGGAAAATTGGGTTATTTTTCTCTAAGATGTTTTTCTGTCCTTGAAAACAAAACCAAGTTCATGTTATATTTAGGATGTAGTAATTAGTTTGTTATTACTTCTGGTCATGAGTCAAGTGAAAACTTTCTACTAGTCAACATAACACAGATAGGTCATTAAACTTGTCTTCCGCCAATAAGAGAAAATTTGAACCAAAAAGAAATTAGATTTTATATTAGACATATACAGCTGATATATAGTTCCTCTGCTCGCTCATAGGAGGCTATAAGCAAAAGATGGAGAAGCTTCTTCCAACTTGTGAGGTAATACCTTAGGGGACTAGAGACCAGGGAGAAGCTAGCTTTGTTTTGGAGGAAGCTCCAAGGTACTTAAAAGATCTGAGCTCTAGGGTCAGACTGGGGCTGGTCTGGGAGGCATGTTATATGTATTACATGTATCCTGCTAGGGGATAGCTGTAGGCCCAACACTGCCTCTCTCTTCTTTTCAGGCAGATGAGAACCTGGGTGGGAGAGTCATTGTCCACAAGAAACCTGAACACTGCCTTAAGCAGCATCTATCCCAAGGAGAAGGCTGCCCAGACATCTGAAAATCTTGTGCTCTGATTAACTCAGAGGTTTTTCCTTTTTATTTATTCATTTTTTCCTCTTTGTCCATACATCCAGTGAATGGGCCACTTCAATTTTCAAACTCATGTTTTATATAGTACCCCCTTCTATCGAACGACGTGAGTGATTAAAGTTAGCTCAGAAGTCAACTCAGTATAACCAGACACAAAAAATTCTATCCAAGTAATTTTATCAAAATTCATTTCTGGCTGTATCTATACCAGCAAAGCAGAGTGAATTGATTATAAAAGATACTGAATGATGTTCTTTCTTTTCAAGTAAAATGAATTTACAAAAAAGCAAATAGAATGGGAGTTGAAACAGCTTATGTTATGTTTTCTATTTCCTCATGAATTTTTTTGTTAATGGTAACATCGCCATTCAATTTGAATCTCTGCAAATGTGACTATCTTTTTCACAACTTAGAATATACCTATATAGTAGTACATGGTTGAAAATATTTCTAGCCCTTAAAAATACAACTGACAATCCCCTTTTTAATAGTCCAATTCTGTTTATATATAATATAGTATACTCTCATTTTCTCAAGTAAATATAAAGAACCAGACTGTTGTCATTTCTTAAAATATAATATAATAATTTACTATAAGTTAGACAAGATGTAGTTATGGAAAGGCAAATGGGGCAGTTTCCATTGATTATTTTTCACACTTTGGAAAAATCAAATGAATTGTCAAACCCATAAATAAAATTAAATATAATTTACATTTTTCATGCAAATCTATGTATAAATAACTTTTAAAAAACATTGATTTTGTTATGCTTGATTGCTGATTATTTAAATGGCCTATTTGAGTAATTAAATAGTATATTCAATATGTTGTGACATTACCTGTGACACAAGATTCTAAATACATTTTGCCATACTTAATTTGGTTGGAACCACTGACAATAAAGTAAATTGAAACTTTGGCAGGTTTCCAGGTAACTAATCATGGTAAGCCAGGATATAAAGAATATGTGCATGCAATATTATAAAACATGGTTCATTTATTTGTATTGAAACAAATGTGTTTTCCCTAAATGTACGAAAAATATATTTCTTAAGGTAGGAATATCTATACCTATCATACCTATCATAAGGTAGGAATATCTATACCTATCATAAAATAACATTGTCGAATCATGTTGTTAAAAAACGTCCTAATGTATGAGAGTCTTCAACTCAGGAATCAGCACACTTTTTCTGTGAAGTGTCAGATAGTAATATTCCAGGCTTTATGGGCCATGCAGTCTCTGTTTCAACTATTCAACTCTGCCATTTTAGCTCAAAGTGGCCATAAACAATTTGCAAACTCATTGATATAGCTCTAATAAAGCTTTATTTGTGGGGTGCTGACACTTGAATTCCATATAATTTTCACACACCACAAAATATTCTTCTTCTTTTGATTTTTTCTCCACCATTTTAAGCATAAAAATCTATTTTTAGCCCATGAGCCATACAAAAACAGGCCTTTAGTGGATTTGACCCTTGGACCATAGTTTGCTGATCTGACCTAATTTATATGGCAGCTTTTACCACTTCTTACAATGATATTCTCTCTGGGAAATTTGTTTAATTTTTTCCAAAGCCTTATGTTTGTTATATCCTATTCAAAAGCAGGTCCAAATTATATAGTACAAAAAACCATATAACATACAAGTTTAACAAAGTATTCCCAGATTTCTCTATATAAAAGGATTAGTCATATTTCCTATGGGATCCTTTCTTCATAGCAGTATTTTTGAAATTAGGTTAGGCCCTGGTTAATATGGCACCACTTTAAGGTAAGGACATTTTACTTTTAAAGAGTGGTAATGAGTCACACAAACCAGTGAACAAATATTAAAAGGTCAGCATTATACAACAACTGAAGGAAAAGAAACGTAGTATGCTCTGGTAAAGAAACTAATATAAATTATAATTAAATAACTTAAAAATATTGTTTTATATTTAACAAACTTTCTTATAACAAGTGGTACCAAGAGTTTCCAATGAGGAAAGTTGTTCCTCCACAGATGATTAAAAATAAGGGGAAAATAAATATATCTACTAGAAATAAAAATTAAAGCTTTCAATTTGAGGTAACTGCTCTGGTTAGTTTATCAGTAATGCTGGGAAATTTAATATCCCAAATAGAAGTTTTTCTTAGTAAAATATTTGTATTTACTTAGCTTTACGTCTTTTTTGTTTACCCATACAACTCAGTGTGAGAGGAGGGCCCCCCCAAGTAAGAATAGAATTCAGAATTAATCTAATCTCGGAATTTCCATCAGTTTCTATAAATTTTCATCAGACATCTGTTTGTGCATGAGGTCCTAAATTGGAAGCAATGTACTCTATATACTATTTAGATTATTTTAGTATAATTCTAGAAATTAGAATCTAATCATGCTTAGTGCTAAATCACTCATAATGATGAACTGTTTGTGCAGATGGCATATATAGTTTTTAATTTTGTAAACCAATTTTTGGTGCAAATTACCCTACATCATTAAAAGTTCTTTGGACATAGACATATATTCACACACATGAGATACCATGTTTATGGAAGAAATGAATAAAACCACATCAGGTTCAGTTTTGTCATCTCTTTTTGAATAGCAGCTTTAATTCTAAGTGTAAACATGATTCAAGAAATGAAATTGCAAGACTCATAGAGTTCTTATTTATTTCATTTCTTATGTCTATCTCCAGTTCAGACTAATGGAAGTGACCAACTCAAAAGAACTCCTTCTGCCTAGAATATTTTGATGATCAAGATCCAGGGTATATAAAAGGCACTATAAACCAATATTTTAAAAAATTCTCTCACTGCAATTTTGTGTACATAGAAATGAAATGATTTGTTTTACTCTTGTTCCCAAATGATATGTTTGTTTGTGTTTAAGATCAGTAGGAAATGATCAAAATGGGACCTGGTGTTCTTAGACTAAAAATGCTGTGCTTTCAAGTTATTGTTAGAAACTATTTTAGAAAATATAAGCTAAGCGAACCAATACGACAGTGTTTTAAAAATTATTATACATATTTAATATGATGAAAAAATAGTCTTATACTGTTAAATGAAAAAACTGGGGGCAAATAAGATATGCTTTTTATTATATTCAGGTTTACTAGACTGTGTATGCATTACTTTACAGTCCACAACTCCAGCAATAAATGTTACTAAAGGTTCATAATCTAGGGATCCCTAAACTCACGGACAAGTTGTGTGGAGGCTAGATTGTAATTTCATCCAGGACTCCCACAGAAGCCTATAAAACATATAATTTCTATGCTATTTATACTCTAGACAAATGCTACCCAAGGTAACTTTCTGCAATGATGGAGATGTTCTATATTCACACCCTTCAATGTGGTAGCCACTAGATGTGAGGTCACTGAGCACTTGAAGTGTAGCTAGTCCAGCTGAGGAACTGAATTTGTGATTTACTTAATTTTCACTGGAACTTAATTGTAAAATATTTTTCATTAAATGCAACTTTGTTTTGGTGGAACTACATTTCACTTTTACCTTTGTGACATGTGAAATTGTTTCTTGTACTGTATGTGAGTTGGGCATGTGAGTTTTTTCTTTTGTTACACAGAAACACATCTCTAGCCCAGTTAGAGTCAATAGAGCAAATCAATTGAAATGGTTTTTTCCTCTGATCAATGTAACATCATTATATGTTCATTTGAATATTTTAGGTAGACAGCATGAGTTTTAGTGACATCAGTGTAAATCACAACTGGTAATTAAATTGAGCTACTTATTATTATTTAAAATATATCATAATTAAATCATTTTGCTAGTAAAAAAGTGTAAGAATGGGCAAATTTTCAATTTAAAACTGAAGGTGATATGATGTATGAACATATCTCAATAAAACTCTTAAATACATAAATAAATAAATATTTGTGCAAGAATAGCCAGAAATAGCACCTGTTTACAGCAGGGAAGAGATTAAGAGGTGAAGAATTTTCTTGTTGGTTTGTTTGTCTGTTTTCTGTTTATTGTTATTATTGAAATAATGAAAATGCTCTAACAATGATTATAGTGATGAATGCACAACTGTGTGATTAAACCAAATACCATTGGTTGTACACTTTGGATGAATTGTATGCTTTATTAATAAGTATTAATAAAATTGATTTGTTAAAAAACAAGAGGACAGCGGTCACCAGAGGTTTTGAGTGGTGGGAGAGAGAATAGGTGTAAAATGGGGCATTTTTGGGACATTGGAATTGTTCTGCATGATATTGCAATGACAGATACCAGCCATTATACATTTTGTCAAAATGTGTAACACAAAATTGTGCAGTGCAAAGTATAAATCATAATGTTAACTATAGACCATGGTTAGTAGCAATGCTTCAATATGTGTTCATCAATTGTAACAAATGTACCACACTAATGAAAGATGTTGTTAATGGGGGAAAGTGTGGGAGGGGAAGAGATAGGGTATAAAGGAATCCCCTATATATTTTTATGTAACATTTATGTAATCTAAAGCTTCTTTAAAAATAAATAAATTCAGTTCCATTGGTCTACGTGTCTATCTTTATGCCAGTACCATGTTGTTTTTACCATTGCACCTACATAATATGATTTAAAGTCCAGAAATGAGATTCCTCCAACTTTGCTTTTCCTTTTAAAGATGTTTCTGAACTTTTCAGGGTCCCTTAACTTTCCAATAAATTGGATAATTGTGTATTCTATTTGTTTAAAAAATATTGATGGAATTCCTATTGGGATTACATTGAATCCGTATATCAGTTTGGGTAGAATTACATCTTAATGATATTTAGTCTTCCAATTCATGAGCATGAAATGTCCTTCCAGTTATTTAGGTCTTTTAAAAATTCTTTTTAGCAATACATGGTAGTTTTCTAAACACAAGTGCTTTTTATCCTTGGTTAAGTTTATTCCTAAATATTTTATTCTTTTAGTCACTATTGTAAAGGGAATTTTTTCCTGACTTACTCCTCAGATTGCTCTTTGCTAGTTTATAGAAACACTATTGATTTTTGCATATTGATATTATATCCTGACACTACTGAAATCATTTATTAGTGCCAGCAGCTTTGTTGTAGATTTCTTGGGATTTTCTAGATATTTGCTGAATGGATGCTGTGTGGGATTCTACACTTGTGTATTACTGTTTTGTAAGATCACAACTTCTGTAATAAAAATATATTAAAAATAGTAATAATAGAGTAGGTTGGGGGGGGAAATACACCAAATGTAAGAAATGGACTATAGTGAGTAGTAATATTTTGATGATATTCTTTCATAATTTCTAACAAATATTTCACAACAATACAAGGTATTGGCCGTGAGGTGATGTATGGGATCCCTGTGATGTTATGCATGCTTGTTTGTAAGTACATTTATTGTTTATGTATGTTCATGTATGAATGATATACTTCAATAAAATTTTTTAAAAATTAAAAAAAGAAAATAAAGAAAAAACAGTCAAAAAAAAAAAGGTGTACTGCTGTTTTAGAATTAAGTATAGACTATTGCCAGAAGACTATTAAAATAAAAGAAACTAAAAAAGGTTATATTGCTAATTTCACAATGAATGACAACTGCAAATTTTTGTGGCAGACACAATGGAAAAAGTGTCACATAAAATGTTTTTGAAGAGAATAAAGTAGAAAATACATTTCAGCAAATTTATTTGGCAATATGTTTTCTCTGTACAGTCAAAAATATCAATAAAATTAGTCATTGGTATTCAGAATTAAATACCTAACAAAATATTTTTAAATGATTTTCAATAGGAACTGAGCTTGTGACTTTGGCTAGCTATAAAACAGCTTGAAGTCTTGCTTATATAAAAAGAAAGTAACTTTTAGATAACAGTCACAGAAAATATTATTTCAGTTATGAAAATTCTGTTAGAAGATTATGAGAAAAATACTAAATTGTATTTTACAAAATGAAAAATCTTTAAGTCACCAAGGAATAGCCATTAGAATAAAAAAACTTTCTGTCAATATCAAACATCAGTTCTTTCAATATTTAAAAATCTGTACTTTTCTTTCCTTTTAGAAGTTTCATGTGATAACAGACACTGCCCATTTAATATTTTGGGCATATTTTTGTCTCCAAAGACTTCCAAATAAACAAAGAAATATAAATTTGTGGCCTAAAAAGTTGAAATTTTTAGTATTTTTAAAATCTTACGTGACAATCAAAGAAGAATTTGATGGAAAAGTTAGTTTCTATTAATGGCTGATGATATTCTAGCTCTGTTAGGTAAAAGCAAAATTCTGAAACAAGAGATTGATATATCCCTTATTGTTTTGCTCAGCAATTTGTAATGAAATATTTGTAAAAAATTGTGCACAGTTTTCTGAAAAAGATTGCATAACAAGTGTCATGGATATAGTTAAACATTTACTATAGTCACAGTATTTAAATGCATAGAAGACAATGAGTATAATATAATTTTGTGTTGTAGCCAATACTAGTTGTTTGAGTTGTAGAAGGAAGGCTTTCAAAAAGATATACCCTATGGTTAAATTCAGTTCACAATTTTCTTGTGCAAGAGGAACTTTTGCCAAATTTTCACTAATCAAATACAAAATACAAAATGAGTGTCATTTTCATTTTTTCGCCAAAATATACTGTATATAAATGAGCTAATTATGAAGTTCTAAAGGAAAAGAAAGTCTTATTTATGATTGTACTTCACAGGTACAAAAATTCAACTTGAAGTCAAAGCATTCATAATACAAATCATTAATAATGTTATACATTTTTCTAACATGAATTAATATGCAGAAGTCTCTAATTGGAATCAATAATGCTATTGAAATTTATAACACTTTAAGAAAAAATTGAAGAGAACATTATTGATAACAATTAATTTAGAGGTAATTTTCAATTTATACAATATTTTTTTGAATTTTATGTTAATAATACTAAGTTGACACAGAATTATTTAATTCTCTTAACTTGGACAGAATTTGTTTTGAAACTGATATGCTTTGGATTCCATCAAATCAATTTTGATCAAAACACATTGGTTTTGTCAATGTGGAGGAAATTGTTAAAGAAAAATTATTTTGTATTCAATTTTGTTACTGGAAAAAATATTTAAACTATTGTAACAATTAAAGCTATTAGAAAAACTATTAAAACTATTACGCTGGTTTAAGGTATGTTTGGGATACGTTGAGTATCTGAATCTACTTTTTAACTCTGAATTTTAGGAAATATAAATACAGATCAAGTAGCTCTAATGAATATTTAGCACCGAGATGTGCTGTGAGTATAAAATACACATCAGACTTTGAAGACTTAGTATGACAAAGATGATATAAAATATCTTAGTAATTTTATAGTATTTGTTGAAATGATATAATATTTTGGGTATAGTGGGTTAGAGAAATGTATTATCAAAATTAGTTTTCCTGGCTACTGGAAAATATAAAATTACATATGTGTTTTGCATCTATTTCTACTTGACAAAACTGTTCTAGACTTACTTATCATGCATAATAACTCTTGAAAGGCAGAAACTATGTTTTCATTTATGTGTTTTAAAATTCTGGCAGGGTCTCAGCAGACTTGCAGCTCCTGTCCTCTGGTTTCTTGGACTTATCCTGGCCAGCTGACAGGGAGGTGAAGAGGGTCAACTACCACACCAGGGAGCCAAGAGTGCCTACAGTTGCAAGCAGGAAAATTATAAACATCATCCATATGGAATCTAAGCTCCCTCTTGATGTAGAGGGTAATTGGACATAACCATCCCAGGGTCCACAGGATGGAGGAATAGAGTATGGATTAGAGTGGACTTACTGGTGTTCTGCTGAGGAACTATTGTGATTAGTAAGGGAAGAAATTGTAATAGTGATGTGGAGAGGGTGGTCACGGTGCCTGCTGATGGTAGGGAGACGGAAGAAGAGATATGGTGTGGGGGCATCTTCAGGATTTGGAGTTGTCCTAGGTGGTGCAGCAGGGACAGATGCTGGACGTTGTGTGTCCAGTTGTAGCCCACTGGGTGGACTGGGAGAGAGTGTGGACTACAATGTGGACCGTTGTCCATGTAGTGCAGCAGTGCCCCAGAATATATTCGGCAGGTGCAGGGGATGTGCCGCAATGATGGAAGAGGTTGTTGATGTGGGAGCGGTGGGGTGGGTGGGGTTATATGGGGACCTCATATTTTTTGAATGTAACATTTAAAAGAAAATAAAGAATAAAGAAAAAGATTCTGGCAGAGTGATCATATGTGTGTATGTGTATATGGTCAAAACATATCCTTTAGGGAATGGATGAATTATTTAATGAGTGAATTAAATGGATGAATGAACAGAAAGGCCAAAACAGGGTTTTTGTCACTGCAGTCTAAATGAAGTAATAAATCTTCCTTGTCTAGTGCAATAGAATTGTGGACATATTCTCCTTAAATCTCTCTTCCATCTATCAATGTAAATTCCCAGGGAAATATGCTAGTTACAACTAGGTTGACCATATGTCCCAGTTTATTCCAGAACATTACGGCTCTATACCTTTTCCTCTGATGTAACTATAAATAATTCTCTCATCAAAAATGCCCTGTTTAATATTAGAAATTATATGGTCATTCTTTAGTTATGACTTATTTTCATAAGTTTCATTGATTTCTTTGCCTCATAATGAGACACAATAAAGTTTCTATGTGTCTTTCTCTGGTTATAAAACAAGTACATAAGCATAGATAAGTTTTGAAATATTAATTATTTTGCAGTTAAAAGTAGATAAATAGTGGATTAAAGTCTCTTTTCTCTATCTCTGTCATTTGATGTTCATCTTTTGTCTTCCCAATGCATTCCATTTCTTCTCCCCTTAGACATTAAACAAAAAGGCAAAGATGCTCTAAGTTGATAATCTTTATAGACCTAAACACTTGTGGTAAGACTCACTTGTATTTTGGTGGTATATTGGGATTTAAATAAACAGCTGGGCATTTCATCCTTAGAATATATAATAGGTTCATGGATTCTCTTCTTCAGAGAGATGAGGGAGATGGGAAGGAGATGAGTAGATGGGAGTGGGAAGAGTGCATATTTATACACATCTTCTCTTTCCTTTTGTCAATAGAGATAACACTCCAGAATATCAGTTGGGGAAATACAGCAAACTTAACCACTCTGAGATAAATGTGACTTGAACTGAAAGAAAGAGGAAAGCAAACTGCTTTAGGAGGGTTATAGTAGTAGACGTCAAGAATTGATAAACACATATCAAAGCATTGCTACTAATCATGGGCAATGATTCACAATTTTTTTTTCATATAATAAGCTTTTTTTTAAAAAAAGTATTGGATTACCAAAAAGTTACGTTGAAAATATAGGGGATTCCCATATACTCTACCCTATCCTCCTCTCACATTTCCCCCTTTATAACATCTTACATTAGTGTGGTACATTTGTTAAATTTGATGAACAAATATTGAAGCATTGCTACGAACCAAGGTGTAGTTTACATTATGGTTTACACTTTGCACCATGCAATTATGTAAGATTTGACAAAATGCATAATGGCCTGTATCCATCATTGCAATATCATGCAGAACAATTTCAAAAAAAAATTTTTAATAACCCCAATATCATACTCACTGGTAGTACTCTAAATTTTTGACTATTAACCCTATGTGCACTCAGGGCTTCTGCCTACTACTTTTTACTATTTTTCCTGAGTTAATTAATACTCCTACTTTCCTGAAGAATTATTTCACAGCTTTCCTCTATTCTCAGACTTCCAATACTTGTTTTACCACCTATATTCTCAAGCAATATCTTTGCCCTTATTTCCTTGATAAAATAGAAGCCTCGATCCTTGAATCTCCCAGTTGACTTGCATTTGTAAATTCTTCCTTTCCACCATTTATAATGGATGACTGATGCTACTTGCTTTTATAAAAACTCAAGTGCTCTATTTTCCTTTTGGGTCCCAAACCATCTTGTAATTCAATTACTAACCCTCTTTTTTCTTACACCACAATTTGCCTTCTCTACCAGATCATGTCTAACAGCATACAAGATGCTGTATTATCTCCCATCTTTAAAAATCCTTGACACCACACCCCTCCAATTACTGTTGTATTTATTTGCTTTCTTTTCATTGAAACTCCTCAAAAATGTTATTTATCTTCTCAACCTTTACTTAAAGTCTTCGTATTTTCTTTTGAAGACAAACCAGGATATATGGTCCTCGTTTTTCCATCCAAACTGGTTCTATCAAGGTCTCTGTTTTCCTCCATATGGTAAAATCCAATGGTCAATTATTTGGCCATTACTAGGACAACACTGAACACAGACTTGCCCTATTCTTACTGACACACTTTTTTTACTTCACTTCTAAGACTCCAGATTCTTCAGATTTTCTTTCTATCATTCTGGTTTTTGATAATCAATTTTAAAAAATTACATGTATGCAAAAGTAAATGTTTGCACATAGTACTGTCTCATTAAACACTGCCTGTGGGGAAACGGACTTTGGCCCAGTGGGTAGGGCGTCCGTCTACCATATGGGAGGTCCGCGGTTCAAACCCCGGGCCTCCTTGACCCGTGTGGAGCTGGCCATGCGCAGTGCTGATGCGCGCAAGGAGTGCCCTGCCACGCAAGGGTGTCCCCCGCGTGGGGGAGTCCCACGCACAAGGAGTGCGCCCGTGAGGAAAGCCGCCCAGCGTGAAAAGAAAAGTGCAGCCTGCCCAGGAATGGCGCCGCCCAGACTTCCCGTGCCGCTGACGACAACAGAAGCGGACAAAGAAACAAGACGCAGCAAATAGACACCAAGAACAGACAACCAGGGGAGGGGGGGGGGGAATTAAAATAAATAAAATAAATCTTTAAACAAAAAACAAAAAACACTGCCTGTGGTCTAAATAGTCACAGGGTATCCCAAAAGAAAGTATATCTCCACATACATAAGGTAGATTAGTATGCATGGAGTAACTGCAAAATATAATAACTTATTTAGGTTATGAGGAAGAAGAGAAAGTTAGAATGCTTTTCCATTTAAGAATAATTTGACTGTTTCAAGCTTAGATGATTTGGAAGACAGAGAAATGTCTTTGAAAAAGCACATGAAGAGGGCCATAGAAGAAACAGGATTTGGGAGGAAAATGAAGATTTATTTTAAAACTTTTATTTAAATCATACTACAAATCAAGTACCATTTTAAATGCTTTATATTTACTATATATATTATATGTTTAATCTTCATAAAATTCTCATGGAGTGTGTGCTATTATCCTTGTTTTACAGTTGGGGAAACTTAGGCACAGGGAGCAATTTAGTTCTGTCACATAGTTGGTAAGTGGACATGATGCAATAGTAACCTAAAAAAGTCTCGAGAATAGCATTTCATCATATGGATGTTTGTGGGATTAAAAGGATGGTTGGTTCAATATATACTATAGAAGATTAATTATGTTTTGAAGTTTTCACCTACAAGCATATTTATAATAAATTTTATTTCACATAATATTCTATTTTCTGTTATTTAGGATTCTTTTGAAATGTATAGGTCAATTTTTATTATGAAATATTAACTACTACATAGAAAAACTTAACTGTAATAAGGATATTGAATGGCTCAAAATATCATTTTCTACTAGCCCTGAGATATTTACTGAAGTCTCTGTCCAAATCATAAATATTGCCAGAAGCATTTCCAAAATATCAAATTAATGCCAGTTTAGTCCAGCAAGCCAGGAGAGAGTCAATAGGTAATAATTTACAAATCTGTGTGATTAGTGAAGATTTTTAAGACTAATAAAAATTTTGATTTTAAATATTTGTATATAGTCATTTACTAATTTTGTTTTTAACACTCCTCACTTCAAAAGAGAACTGAGGGGGAAAAAAGAGAACTGAAAGAATCATAGTACATCAAATTATCTCATTTTCCTTATTTTGAACTTTACCTCTTACCTTCTTAAAGTTCATTGTACTTCATATATCTTGATTAGGAAAGGACATGGTTTTAGTATGGCATATATAAGTTTGCTAGGTATTTCCATTCATGTTTGTGCAAATATCTAGAATTTTTTCTTGCAAAAGTTTATATATTATGCAAACCATGTTCCCTAATGCTTGTTGTTTGATTGCCATTTATATTAATTGTATTTAATGGAAATTAATATATATTTAATTACCTTATTCCACAATATGAAATAACTAAGAATGGATGCATCTTTAATAGCATAGATAAGAATTTACAGTACCCAAAATAGCTGAATTAGAGGAAGACAAGGACAGAGAAGCTGCTTAGGAAATGAGAGAAGCTGAGTAAATAGCTGGCTGGAAACAACAGGGCCCAGAGTTCCTCGGTGCGTGTTGAGAAAGGAATATGCTTCATAAAAATTGTGTATTGGAGAGGCATTTACAGTGATTTAATCTGGCCCTGAACGGTTTATCTTCAGGAGAGCATAGAGGTACAGGAGATGATGAGATAAGGGAAACGTTGAGTCAGGAATTCTTTTTCTCCCAATGTATTAAAATCTGTGGAGATTCCCTCGAAATCCAATTTCATGTCATCAAGAGCAGAAATTAAAGAAGACTTGATTTATTATCTAATCTCCAAATACACAGTGCCTTCCAGATGATAAAGAAGGGTGTATTAATCACGTTCAGAAGTCTAAATCAACTTTTTGGTAATAGAACTAAGTATGAAATTCCTGTGCTATCAGCTCTTTGCAATAAAATAAATGTTTTGAGGTGCTATAAATTTTCTTCTCAGTGGTCAAATATGAAGCAACTGAAACAGTCTTATACTTTTCAAAATTCTTTATACTCTACAAGGGATAGTCAGCTGATATTTCCAAGGCATAGCACAATAAATCAATTTGATTCAGGAAATAAGAATGAAATGTAAATTCAAATGGTATACTATGAGTTGCTATTTTTCACTCTTTTATGCTTTTAATATAGGAAAATATATTGTCATGGAAGAAAAATGAGATGTTTAAAAATCTTATATTCAAATCTACACTAATATACTTTATACCATCTATAAATTTATTATAGATACGTTTTCTTTTTGATTGACTGCCAGGTTATCTGCCTACACATTCCCGGAAATCTCTTCATGAGGAGAGAAGACATTTTTAGGTACTTCTCTAAGCAACCCATTTGTACTTAGAAAAGAAACACAAAAATATAAAATAATAAAAGCAAACCTCAGTGCCTTAACTTAGCTCATCATCAAAATGCACCATCTTCTTTTTTTTTTTTTTTTTTTGGATAAAATACGGTATGCATATTTTTCTCTTTTGGTGTTGGCCACTGTCTATCTGAATTAGTGCAGGGTTTTCCTGATCAGTTCATTACCTCTATCACCACTCACAAAAAATCCTGACCGATGCTATGAGCTAAGAGTTAAGTTCGAGAAAAAGTGAGCTTCATTCTTATATACTTTCTTGAAAATTTGTCATTTTGGCTCATTCAATCCATTCTTTTACCATTTTCTCATAATTAGATTATGGCTTTCAGATATTTTAAACAGAAATTTGGAGAAGATTAATTGAAACCCACAGAAGACATGAATATGATCTATCAATTGCCATTGACTTAATTTGGATTTTTCCATACAGTAAATAAATTAACTAACTTTAGAAAATGTGGTGGAAGCAGAAAACATTACTATGCTTAACAATACGGCCACCCTTGAGTCTGTAGATGTTGGATTGACCCTACACTGAGACACCGGTAACTGGTGTGATTTCACTCAACTCCAAAGGCCCTTTGATTAAAGACGCCGCATGCTCCGACTTTCCTGCCTGCTGCCTAGACTTGAGCTCAGTACTCCAGGGCCTCTCTAGCTCCTCTGTTCTCTCTCAGTCGTGACAATCATCTTGACCACCTGCCTCTCTCCTTTTGCAAGGTTTACCTTGATCCTTCTCACCCTGGTGTATAAACCTCTCTCTTTAAACCACTGCTGTATGGCTGTCTGTACTGTACTTATTCAATCACGCAGTGTTTTCTCAGTAAGCCTCTCTACATCGCCTGTGCTAAGTAATGTTTTTCCCCCAATCACAGAAAATCTAATGATTTTGCTCTCTTCATGTAGATATGACTAAATAATAAACAACTTAAGTTTTTATCTCCAATATATGCATTTTGGGTTTCCATTTCACATTCGAATTCCTTGTTAAAATAAGTGAAGAAACACTTCCAAATAGCAAATTTGAAATGAAGCCTCAGCAATGAGAAGAATGAAAATCTCATTAACTTGGAAATGGTGTATACAAACTACAATAGTCAGATTAATTAAAACCTAATCAAAATAAGCAAGTTGTGGAAGGATACATAGCAAACTTAGAACAGTGGTTACCTATTGAGTTGTGGAGGTGGGAAATGGGTAGAAAGGGGGAAAGAATGAAAAAGAGAAACTTTTGCTGTGTTCCTGTTTATATTTTATGGATCTGGAACCTTATGAATTAGGTATTCAAAGAATTACATAGAAATAAAGAACAGCACAGACTGTCTGACATGATATTGCCTTACTCCTCACTCTGGTTGCCCTTCAGTTTGCAAATGCAATATTGTGAAAACATTGGGGTGGCAGTTTCCATGTCTTGGCTCAATAGGACTGCTTCAAGTCATAGTCTTGGCCATATTACAAAGGTGGTGATATTCTCCTACATCCTACAAGAGATGTTGTCTGGCCAGATGTACTGGCCCAAGTGAGCGGTAAGGGTCAGTTATAATAGGAAGTGTAGTAACGGGAGGAGAGTCTCTGTTTAATGGCTGCAAGTTCGAGAGAGAGGAGGGAACAGGGGACCCTGTCTAATGCTACTTACAGTAGCTCCCATGACTTGTAGTTTCTCAAACGTCAGACAACCCCCCACCCCCAGGCTGGTCCCCACAATGTAATAACAGTCCCACTCTTTTTCTAATGCTTTAAAATAGACCTTTATGGCTCATGGGCCAAATCTGGTCTGCTACCTGATTTTATAAAGTTTTGTTGTAACACAATTCATTTATTCATGTCTTGACTGTGCTGCTTTTGCACTAAAATGGCAGCATTGAGTGGTTGTAACAGAAACTATATAGTTGATAAAGCCTAAGATATTAACTACCCATCCTTTTACAGTAAAAGTTTACCAACTCCAACTATAAAATAATTCCTTTTTTTTCTCCATAGTGTGGCATCTCCAAGCAGTTGGTATCATTAACTTGCTGGATGTAGACTTGACATATTCTAGTAGGCTTCTACTCTTCATGATCCAGAGATGCTGTCCACCCACAAGAATGAAGACAGAACATAGAGGAAGGATAGAAGGAGAAAGGGAGAGAAGAAAGAGAATAAAAGGCCATCATGTTGATTCAGGTTGTCTGAGAAACAGTCTTTGAGATGGAGATTTGGTTGTAGGAAGTTTATTGAGGAATACTCTCAGAAACACTCATGAGTAAATGAGAGAAGCAGGGATAGGGAGAGGAAAATGTTGAACTGAAAAATACTTCCTCCATCCCTGCCACCACAGTTATTCCACTGAATGCCCATAGTGCCAGCACCATAGTTGTCAATGATATAGACTAGGTAATGTCAACTGGCTGGGTCAGTCTGTCCACTGGGTTGTCTCATGTCTCTTTAGTGGTGGATGTCCTCAGGTGGGTGATACAATATCTCTAAATCCTTCATGCCCTCTTGCATAGGCTCAAGCCTTTTTCTAGGTGAGAAGTGAGATATGCAAGAATCTGTCTTTTACTTTGTAGTGGATGTCTGGAGCCCTAAAACTTCACTGATGAAGTGGATACTAGCATTAGTACATTGTATCTCCTGGCTTCTGGATTACATAGGTCTTATGCAGGCTTTTAATGTTCCTGCCACTCCTGGTTCATCCAATCTGGTTGGCATGATGTCATTGATACATGGGCCAATGTAGTTTTCTGAAGAATGTTCAGATATATTGCAGAATGTTTCCATGTATATTTTTTTATTCAACGTTTTTTTAAATTATGAAAGAAATGAAACAGCATGACATTTGTTTGAATGTTTTAAAAAATATTTTGGTAGTTTGCTTGAAATCCATTAAAATGAAACTGTAAAGAAAAATAGAATCTACTGTTTCCAATAGGAACTGCAGCTAACAGTACCATCCTTAGATTCAGTAGCAGGGTTCCCTTCCTGAGCCCCACATTTTGGAGGGACTTCAATGGTCACAATCTAGCCAGGGTGAGGGGTCTACATTCCCAAGGGAATGTGCCAGCAGGAATATCATCAGTTCCTATGCCCCAGACTATATACTGCCCTACCAGTCATGAACTCTAAGCCTTTGTGGGGTCCTTCCCTGGATTTGCCTCCCCAGCCCTGAATCATGGCTGTATGTGGAGGCGTGGGTAACCTGGACTTGTGGGCTGAGGTGTCCACACACGTGTGAGTGAGGCCTCTTGTGGTACGTGAGCATCAGGGATAGGAAGAGTAAAAACAGCAGCATGGGCCAGAGGTGGGGATGTGGGGGGACAGCACTGGGACTGGGGATGGCTCTCACAGTGCCGCCGTGGTCTGACATAGATCTCAAGATTACATTCAAACCTGGTTTTTAGAGTCATTATGAAGATAAGGTTTTCAACATGTGAGGGTAAAACCCATGGTGTTTTATACATTGTTACTTTGTTGTAGAATTAAAAAAATTATTTTAAAGAAACTTTAGATTACATAAATGTTATATAAAAAATATAGGGATTCCCATATGCCCTACTCCCCCCCCCTCCCTCACTTTCCCACATTAACCATGTCCCTCATTAGTGTGCATTGGTTACAGTCGGTGTACAAATACTGAAGCATTGCTACTAATCATGGACTACAGGTTACATTATAGTTTACACTCCGCCCCGCACAATTTTGTAAGTTATGACAAAATATATAATGGCCTGTATCATCATTGCAACATTATGCAGGACAATTCCAATGTCCTGAAAATGTTCCCATAACGTACCTATTCTTCCCTCTCCCTCCCCTCAGAGACTCTGGTGGCCACTGCCCTTATATCAATGATACAAGCTCTTTCATTGCTAGAATAACAATAATTCTACAGTAGAAAATAGTAGTTTTTAAAATATTTAGAAATATCTATTTGGGCGAGTATTTACACTCTTGCCCCAGGCAAATGTTAAGAGGCGGGCTTACTGTTTAAGATCATTTAATTCCAACTGATATTTACTTTCCTTGTAGTATTTGGTTAAGTCTTTGGACATTCCCAGTCTGAGTCCTCTTTTTTGTCCCTCAAAAGGATTAAAAATTAGGAATTTTCATTAAAAATAGAACTGTTCAAATGAGAAAAACACTTCAAAGTATTTTATTTACTCCAAAATTGGGGGGAGAGATTGTTTATATGAAACTGTAGTGGAGAAACCTCTACTAGTCGTTCAGTTTCAGGAAAGTTTCTGTTCTCTTTGCTCAGAGGCATAACGGCATCCAGTGCTTGCCAACACTTCTGGATTCCAGATGCTCCTGCACACTCCTTGGTGTTTTCCCATTGAAAGTAAGCACAGAAAAATATTAGGGCCAAAAAGTGTTGATCCATACTGATAAAGGAGAATTAGGCAGAACGTACTTTTCCCTATGTATTGGAAAAATTCCTATCTCCTGGTATCAAACTGAATAGTCAAGTCTTTCCTAACTTTCAACAATCACCTTTCAATTAAATAAATTTTAAATTGCAAAGGCTTCTAAGAACATGTAGGGAATAGGTCTTGAGTGCTTGAGTGTCTGTTAGTTGTTTATATACATATAAATATATGTATTTTATTATTAGAGAAGTTATAGATTTACAAAAGTCATGCAGAAAATACAATTCCCCTACATATACCTCACATACACAATTTTCCCTATTATTAACACTTTACACTAGTATTGTAACTTTACTACAACTGATGAAACAATATTATTATAATTGTACTATTCACTATAGTCCATAGTTTATATAGGGTTCACTGTTTATGTTGTATAGTCCTATTTTTTTAATTCTAGTAACATATATAACCTAAAATTTTCCCGTTTCACCACATTAAAATATATAATTCAGTGATGTTAATTACATTGATAATGTTGTGCTACCAACATCACCATCCATTACCAAAAGCTTTCCATCATCCCAAACAGAAATTCTGTACCAATTAAGCATTAACTCCCCATTCCTGCCCCTCCCTGGCGACTGGTAAACTATTCTAGTCTCTTGACTCTATGAATTTTCATGTTCTAATTATTTCAAAAGTGAAATCATACAATATATGTCCTTTTGATTCTGAAGTGATTACTTCACTCAACATGGTGTTTTCAAGAACCATTTATGTTGCTGCATGCATCAGAACTTCATCCCTTTATAAGACTGAATAATATTCCATTTTATGCAAATACTTACTGCATTTTGCTTATCTAGTTACCTGTTGATGCACACTTAACTGTTTTTTCTTATTTTTATTTATTTATTTTTAAATATATCTGTTATTTATTTTTAAAAGATACTTAGATTACATAAAATTTTACATAAAAAATATTAAGGATTCCCATATGCCCCACTTCCCACACCTCCCACTTTTCCCCACATTAATTATTTTTTTCATTAGTGTGGTGCTTTCATTGCAATTGATGAACACATTTTGGAGCATTGCCACTAAGCATGGATTATAGTTTACATTGTAGTTTACACTCTCTCCGTCTTAATTCTGTAGGTTATGGCAGGATATATAATGGCCTATAGCTGTCACTTCAATGTCATTGAGGTCAATTCCAAGTACTGAAAATGTCCCCTATTGCCCCTCTTTTTTCCTCTCCCTGACTTTAGCACACTTCTGTGGCCACTGTCTCCACATCAGTGATACTTCTTTCCTTGCTAGAATCACAATAAGTCTATAGTAGAATACCAATAAGTCCACTCTAGTCCATATTTTATTCCCCAATCCTGAGGATTCTGGGATGGTGATGCCCACTCCACCTCTAACTGAAGGTATACTTCGTCCCATAGGGCTGATGGATGGGACTCTCTTGTTTGTAGTTGTAGACTGTCTTGGTTCCTTGGTATGATGGTTGTCCACCCTCACCTCCTTGTTGGTTGTCCTGTGTGAATCCAATGAACTGAAGAGTAGGTATTACAACTTCACTGAGGATCAGGGCCCAGCTGGCACATGGACAGCACAGAGATTCAAGTCTCTTGGACATATACCTACCAACACTAACACTAACTATAGATTCAAATAAAAGGGACAGAAAAGGCTTGTGTAGAGAAGACACATCTGAGTCCATCTCTGTCACACTCAGGTGTACAAACTCCAAAGTTGGGCCCACTGGAAAGGCACCAAACTTCATAGCTATCTTCCATGACCATAGGACCTGGGTATCTCCAGAACTGTCAGAAGCCCCAATTTTGGGGTAGTATTTTCTTTGGCTGTCTATGAGATCCTGCTGAGATGTGCATAGATATTACCTCTCTGATGACCTCCTGACTCATTTTGGAGTCTCTTAGCCATATAAACTCATTCGTCTTTACCTTTCCTCCCTTCTATTCAAGGCCTTTTTCCAGTTGCATCACCAGTTGGTGCTTGGTAGTAATCCCTTGGTGCCAGGGAGGCTCATACCCAGGAGACATGTCCCATGCTGAGGGGAAGGTAATGCAATTATATGCTGAGTTTGGCTAAGAGAGATTAGGATTGCATTGAATCTGTAAATTGCTTGGGTTGAATTGGCATCCTGATAATATTTAATCTTCTAATCCCTATTTATCAATCCACTCCTTCTATTTATCTAGGTCTTCTTTAATTTTGTTTAGCAATGTGCTGTAAATTTCAATGCATAAAACCTGAACATCCTTGTTAAATTTATTCCTGGATATTTGATTCTTTTAGTTGCCATTATAAATGGAATTTTTTTTTCTTTATTTCATGTTAGATTGCTCAGTGCTAATGTATTGGAACAATATTGATTTTGTGTATTGTACCCTTTGCTGAAGTGGCATTTATTAGCTCTAGAAGCTTTGTTGTGAAAATTTCAGGATTTTCTTTTTATAGGATTGGGTCATCTGCAAATAGGGAAAGTTTTACTTCTTCCTTTCCAATATTTTATTTCTTTTTCTTGCCTAATTGCTCTGGCTAGAAATTCCAGTACATTATTAAATAACAGTGGTCAGAGTGGGCATCCTTGTCTTGCTCCTGATCTTAGAGAAAAGATGGCATTCTTTCACCATTTAATATAATGTAAGCTATGGATTTTCATTTAAGGCTCATACCATGTTGCAGAAGTTTCCTGTTATTCCTAGTTTCCTCTCTGTTTTATATCAAGAGTGCTGGATTTTGTCAAATACATTTCCTGTGCCAATCAAGAACATCAAATATTTTTTTCCTTCATTCTATTAATGTGGTACATTACATTAATTAATTTTTTTTTATGATCTACCTTTGACCATGTGAGATAAATCCCATTTCATCATTGTGTATAATTCTTTTAATATGCTACAGGATTTGGTTTGTTAGTATTTGTTGAGGATTTTTGTATCTACATTCAGAGGAGATATTTTCTTCAGGTATATTTATCTAGCTTTGGTATGAGGGTGATGTTGGCCTCATAGAATGAGTTAGGAACTAGCCCCTCCTCTTTTTAAAATATATTTATTATTATTATTTAAGATACTTAGATTACATAAATATTAGTAAAAATATAGGAGATTCTCAAATACCCAAATGTGGGGTACCTCCCACATTTTCCCACATTAACAACATCCTACATTAGTGTGACATATTTATTACAATTAATTAACACATTTTGGAGCATTGCCTCTAAGCATGTATTATAGTTTATATTGTAGTTTATATTCTCTCATGCACAATTTTGTAGGTTATGGCAAGATATTTTATGACCTATATCTATCATTGCAATGTCATTCAGGACAATTCCTAAGTTCTGAAAATGTCTCCATATTACACCCGTTTTTCCCTTTCCCTGCCCTCAGAACCTCCAGTGGCCACTGCTTTCACATCAATGATATAAGTTCTTCCATTGCTAGAATCACAATAAACCTATAGTAGAATATCAGTAGATCTATTTTAGCCCATTCTGTCCTCTTTTATTTTTTGGAATGGTTTCAGCAATATTGATATTAATTCTTCTTGGAATGTTTGGTGAAATTCAGCAGTGAAGCCATCTGGTCCATGGCTTTACTTTGTTGGGAACTTTTTGATTATTAAATTTCTTTGCTATTTAAGTTGAGATATTCTATTTCTTCTTTTTATTTTCTTTATTTTTAAAGAAGTTTTGGATTATATAAAAGTTACATTGAAAATATAGGGGATTCCCATATACCCCAACCCCTCTCACCTCACATTGTCCCCTATTAATAACATCTTACATTAGTGTGGTAATTTGCTACAACTGATGGACAAATATTGAAGCATTGCTACTAACCAAGGTCTATAGTTTACAAGATAGTCTACACTTTGCACCTTACAATTTTATAAGTTTTGACAAAATGTAGAATGGCCTGTATCCATCATTGCAATATCATCCAGAACAATTCCAATGCCCTAAAAATGTCCTATATTTCACCTATTCTTTCCTACTTCTCCCCTCAGAACCTCTGGTAATCACTTTTGTTATATCAATGTTGCAAGTTTTTCCATTACTAAAATAATAGTAAGTCTACTTTATTCCATAGTTGCATTCCCACCTTGTGTTTGTTCATTCCTCAGTCTTGAGGATTTTGGAATAGTGATGCCCATTCTGCTTCAGATTGAGAGGAGGCTTAAATCTTATGGGGAAGATGAAACTGTTTTGCTTGTGGGTGAAGATGCTCTTTGAATTTTGGGTTTGTCCATCATCATCATTTTGTTAGTTGTTCTATGTGGGTCCAATAAACTGGAGAGTAGGTGTTGGTTGCAACTCTGATGAGATTCAAGGGTCAACTAGCCTAAGGAACACCTGGAAGATTTATGTCTCTGGAACATATATATAAAAGGTATAGTGCTAATTACAGATTCAAATAAAAGGGGTAGAAGAATCATGTGTAGGAAAATTACAAATTATAAATAAGTCTAGCTCTGTTATATAGGTTATCACATATTTCAAGGTAAGGCCCCCCAACAGAGTGCTAATTTTATGGGACTGTGGGCCTTACATATGTCCAGATATCTCTAGGGCCCTTGGAAGCACCCTTATTTGAGGCTTTGTTTACTGTGTCAGTCAGTGAGATCTGCCTGAGATGTGCATAAACATAATCTCTGGAATGATCTCCCAACTCACTTTGAAATCTCTTAGCCATAAAAATTCTTTTGTATTTAATGTTTCTCCCTTTTGGTCTAGGTCTTTTTTGAAATGCATTGCTGATTGGCTCTTGGTATTAATTCCTTGGTTCTAGGGATGCTCATCCCTGGTAGTTATGTTCCATAATGAAGAGAGGAGAGGGAGTAATGAGTTTATTTGCTGAGTTTGGCTTAGAGAGAGATCATTTGAGTAAAAAGGAGGTTCTCAGGAGGTAATGTTTAGGCAATCAATATTATGAGGCCAAGTTTCAATTTTATAGGAGTAAGTTTCATAAGTACAAGCATTAATATCAAGTGTTTGATATCATTAATATCAAGTGTTTGATATATTGGTCTGTTTTCTTTTATTAGGCACTATTTACATACTCTAGGAATTCTTACAACTCTACTAGGAAATGTAGCAGGACTCCCCAGGAAGAGAATTTAATATTCTGTTGGTTATTATGTGGGTCTTCACCCACTGAGACAGCACCCTATGACCACATGAGCACATTCATGTTCTGTAAAGGCATGCCCCATGTGCACCCTTCACCATGCAATCCCCTCAACCAACACAGGCACCAGTGACCATCCCCTGCCACAGTTGCCAAAAGAACACTCCCACAATTGTATTCTCAGCCACAGTCCTCAACCTTCCCAAAGTTCACCAATATCTTTCTCCAGTTATCCCCCAGCTCTAAGGATACCCTAATCCACTGCCTCAACCATACTCATATTCTCACTCCAGCATCATAGACCCCACTACACACCACCACCTCATCTACTGCCAAACCTCACTATCCACTCTGGGTAGCTTATCCCCCAGACTCTACCTCAGTGAGACTGCTCAATATCCTTAGTTCATATCTATGAGATCTTGCAATATTTGTGTTTAGTGACTGGCTTACTTCACTCAACATAAGGTCATCAAGATTCATCCATGTTGTCTCATGTGTCAAAACATCATTCCTTCTTACAGCTGAGTAATATTCCACTATATGAATATACCACAATTTGCTTATCCATTCTTCCTTTGATGGACACTTGGGTTGCTTCTAACTTTTGGCAATTGTGAATAATGCTGTGATGAACATTGGTGTGCATATATTTGTTCGCATCTCTGCTTTCATTACTTCTGGATATGTTCCTAGTAGTGGGATTGCTGGATCATGTGACAATTCTATATTTAACTTCCTGGGGAAGTGCCAAACTGTTCTCCACAGTGACTTTACCATTCTACATTCCACTAGCAGTTATTGAGGGTTCTTATTCCTCAACATCCTCTCCAATACTTGTAGTTTTATGCTTTTAAAAATATAGTAGCCAGTCTAAGAGGTGTAAGATGATAAGTCATTGTAGTTTTGATTTGAATTTCCCTAATAACTAGTGATGCTGAACATCTTTTCATGTGCTTTTTAGCTATCTGTATTTCCTCTTCAGAAAAGAGTCTACTCAAATCTTGCCCATTTAAAAAATGTGTTGTTTGCCTTTTTATTTTTGAGATATAAGATTTCTTTATATATGCTGGGTATTAGGCCTTATCAGATAGGTCAACCTCAAGTATTTTCTCCCATTGTGTAAGCTGCCTTTTCACGTTCTTGACAAACTCCTTTGAAGCACAAATTTTTTAATTTTGAGGCAATCCTATTTATCTATTTTTTCTTACATTACTCTTGCTTTGGTTGCAAAGTTTATGAAACTATTTCCTATTGTAAGATCTTGTATATGCTTCTTACATTAGCTTCTAGGAGCTTTATGGTCTTGGCTCTTTTATTTAGGTCTTTGATCCATCTTGAGTTAAGTTTTGTATAGGCTGTGAGATGGTGATCCTTTTTTATCCTTTTGGATATGGATATTCAGATCTCCAAGCACCATTTATTAAAGAGACTATTCTGTCCCAGTTGAGTGGGCTTGGTGACCTTCTCACATATCAGTTAGCTAAATATATGTGAGTCTATATCTGAGCTCTCAGTTCAGTTCTATTGTTCAGTATGTATGTCCTTGTGCCAATACCATGCAGATTTGACCACAGTAGCTTTGTAATAAGCTTTAATGTCAGGTAGCATGATTCTTCCAATTTTGTTTTTCCTTTTCAAGATGTTTTTGGTAACTTGGGGCCCTTACTTTTCCAAATAAATTTGATAATTATCTTTTCCAGTCCAGCAAAAAATGCTGTCAGATTTTATTGGGATTGTATTGAAGCTGTAAATCAACTTGGGTAGAATAGAGATCTTAATGATTTTTAGTTTTCCAATCCAGAAGTATGGGATATTCTCCCATATTTAGTTCTTCTTTGATTTCTTTTAGTAATGTTCTGCGTACAAGTCCTTTAAATCCTTAGTTAAGCTTAATATTAGATAATTCTTTTAGTTGCTATTGTAAATGGAATTATTTCTTGATTTCTTCCTCATTTTGCTCACTATTGCTCTGCAGAGATGTTACTGATTTTTGTGTGTCAATCGTCTATCTTATCACTTTACTGAATGTGTTTATCAGCTCTAGAAGCTTTGTTGTAGATTTTGCCAGGCTTCTACATAAAGGACCATGTCATCTACAAATAGTGAGTTTTACTTCTTCCTTTTCAATTTGGATGACCTTTATTTCTTTTTCCTGCATAAGTACTTGAGCGAGTGCTTTTAATACAATGTTAAATAAGACTGGTGACAATAGGTCTCCTTCTCTTGTTCCATATTATAGGGGAAAAGCCTTTAGCCTTTCACCATTGAGTGTGATGTAAATGTGGATTTTTTCATATATGCCCTTTATATGAGGAAATTTCCATCTAATCCTGTCTTTTTAAGTGTTTTTATTAAAAATAAGCTGTATTTTGTTGCATGCCTTTTCTGCACCTAAAGAGATGATCATGTGATTATTTTCCCTTTGATCTACTGATTTGGTGTATTATATTAATTGCTTTTCTTATGTTGAACCATCCCTGCATACCTTGGGTAAAACCCACTTCATCGTGGTATATAATTTGATTGATATGTTGTTGGATTTGATTAGCAAGTATTTTGGAGAGAATTTTTGCTTCTAAGTTCATTAGAGAGATTGGTGTGTGTTTTGCTTTTCTCTAGTGTTTTTATGTGGCTTCGATATTAGGAGGATGTTGACATTATAGAATGAGTTAAGTAATGTTCCCTGCTATTTAATTTTTTGTAAGAGTTTGAGGAGGATTGGTATTAGTACTTTCCTGAATGAGTGGTAAAATTCACTTGTGAAGCCATCTATCTGGTCCTGAGTTTTCCTTGAGTGGAAGGTTTTTGATTACTAGTTCAAACTCACTAATTGTGATTGGTCTGTTGAGTTCTTCTATTTCTTCTTTCATCAACGTAAGTTGGCTCTTTCTTTCTAGAAATCCATCCATTTCTTTTAAATTGTCCATCTTGTTGCTGTAGAATTTTTCAAAGTATCTTGTTATGATACTATTTATTTCTGTGGGATCAGTGGTGATATGCCCTCTTTCATTTCTGATTTTATTTATTTGCATCTTCTCTCTTTTTACTTTGCTACTCTAGTTAAGGGTTTGTCAATTTTTTAATCTTCTCAAATAAACAGATTTTGATTTTGTTAATTTTTTTCTATTGGTTTTTAAATTGTCAATTCTATTTAATTCTGCTCTAATCTTTGTTATTTCCATCTGTGTTTGTCAGCCAAAGGGGCATTGGAGCAAAATACCAGAAATCTGTTTTTATGAAAGGTATTTATTTGGGGTAGAAGTTTACATTTACAAGGCCCTAAAGAGTCCAATTCAAGGCACCATAAGAGGTACTTCCTCACCAAAGATGGTTGCCAATCTCTTTGAGGGTTCAGCCTTCCTTCTTCCTCATATGGTTTTGTGATCCCAGATTCTTCTGATCTCAGCTGTAGACTGGAGGGTTCATTTCTCTCCAGACCTTCTCAGTTGCTCAGGACTATGACCTCTTCAGCTGCAAATTATTAGAACTGCTCAGCTTTCCCTGGGGTTTTAGCTATTTGAGCCTTCTTTCTGTCAGATGGCAGGACTGAAACGACCAAGTTCTCTCCTCTTCTGTGTACCTTCTTCTGTGCCTCTTCTTGAGTGAGCTTCCACTTATATAGTTCACCAAGGGGGTGGGGACTCAACCCTGAATCATGCCTTACTGACATGGTCAAATCGAATTCCTAATCTTAACATTATTTAATCAAAGACATCTCAGATGAATCTAATACAATCAAAGGGGATCAAACTCAGAGGAACAGACCAGTTTACAAACATAATCCCTCTTTTCAGAATTCATAAATAATCTCAAACTGCCACACCATTCTTTTGCTTTTGTTATTAGTTTGTTGTTCTTTTTCTAGTTCTTTTGATTTTAGCTCTTTATTCTTTTTTAATGTAGATATTTAAGCCTATAAATTTCCTTCTCAGCACTAATTTACATGCATCCCATAAATTTTGATTTGTTGTGTTCTCATTTTCATTCACTTTGAGGTAGTTACTGATTTCTCTGACAATTTCCTCCTTTACCCACTATATGTTTTTTAAAGTGTGTTGTTTAAACCTATGCATACATGTTGTATTTCACAGTACATATTTCATAATATTGAACATGTAAAGGCAACCATAAAGTCTATGCAAGGGTGAACAGTTAAGTGAGTTATGATGTATAGTTAGGAAATATCATGTTGACAACAAAGATATTGATAAGGAAAAAATGTGTGTTGTTATCTTCATATATTTGTGCCTATTCCTGTTCTCCATCCTTTATTGATTTGATATCAACTTAAAGTCAATAGCTAAACTTCCATCACCCTAAATATTTATTATACTTGTTATAAATTATACCTTTATATATTGTATGTTCAAAATCTTAGATTTATCATACCTTATGTCTTGAATTTTAGAATCTGTAAGAAGTAAAAATTGCAGTTATTTACAAAAAATACAATACAATAGCATTCATAATTACCCATGTGATTACCTTTACTGAAGATATTTATGCCAATCAATCCACTTTCTGGTGTCCTTTGTTTTAAATCTGATGAACTCCCTTTAGTGTTACTAGTAGGGAAGTTCTAATGGTGACAAACTCCTTCACCTTTTGCTTACCTGGAATGTCTTGATCTCTTCATTTTGAAAGACAGTATCACTGGATATAATATTCTTGGTTGGCTATCATTCCTTTCAGCACTTTAAATATTTTTTCCTTCTGTCTTTTTTTGTCTTCATGATTTCTGATGAGGAATTGACAGTTGATCTTATTTGGTCTCCCTTGGACATAACACACTGCTTTTCTCTTGCAGCTTTCAGAACAATTTCCTTGTCCTTGATATTAGGCAGTTTGATGACTAAGTGCCTGGGTATGGTTCTTTTTGAGTTTAAACTCTTTGAGGGTACGTTAGCTTTCTTGAATTTGTGTATTCAAGTCTTCCATTAAATTTGGGAACTTTTCTGCCAATATTTCTTTTTTGCATAAGTCTCTTAGGCTTTGTTTGCTTTTCAAAAATTACCTTTTCTTTCTGTTACTCAGCCTGAATCATTTCAATTGTCTTGCCTCAGTTTCACTGATTCTTTCTCTGCCATTCCAGTTTGTTGCTGAAGTCCTTTTGAGAATTTTTCATTTCAGTTTTGTTCCTTTGTAAAAGTTCTTTTTTATTGAGATTCTTATATTTTTCTTTCATTGTTTTTCTAATATCCTTTACTTTTTATTCTCTGCATTTTCCTTCATCTCCTTAAGCATATTGAGCATAATCTTAAAAGAGTCTTTGGTGAGTCCCAAATCTAGTCTTAATTTATAGATTCCTGATTTTTTTTCTTATTTCTTTGTATGGGCTATCATTTCTTATTTCTTTGTTTGTCTTGTAATCTTTTGTTGCACCCTTACATTTTAGTATTTTTTAAATGTTAAAATGTTAAACCTGAGACTTAGCCCCTGAGGGTGCCATTTCTTAAATTTGTTTCTAGTACATGGTAAGAAGAGATTTTCTGAGTGCCAGAAACTACCACAAACTATTTTTCATACTGTTTGCAAACTGGCTCTGCATTGACTGTTGCTCTACTTCAGAGTTAAGCCCTCCTACTAAGATCAGCCTAAGGTGAATGTGAAGTGCAGGGTCCTCTTCATCTTTTCTGAGTCTTTGTCTTGTCCTGGGCTTGTGCTTCCTTATGACGTAAGGAATTCCTCCATTTATATGAATTCTAATTGCCCCTTTATTCCCTAAGAAATAGACTTTCTCCCCCTCTCAAGAGATCTATTATATGACATAGAGCAGATAATCCATTGCCCTAGACCACTTTGAGTTCATTTTTTCTCATATTGTTTTTACCTGTCTGCAAGATGATTCTTCCTGCAGAGCAAGTTATGGGAGGTGGAGTTAGAGATGAATTTTCTGGCTCCATCTTTCAGAATCCCACCCAATATATTGGCACCAACATATAGGCACCCTGATATATGACTAAGGGTTATTATGCTCCCTCCAGAAAAGAGACTGGGACCCACAATAGGAGCACTGGCTGGCTCCATACCACACAGGGGACAGAGTAATGGAAGGGCCAGCAAGTGCATGAGCTACTTCTACCATTTTTAAAATTGTGTTTTATTTATTCTTCACTCAACCAGCTACTGCAACCCTTTAGGTATTTTCTTGAGTTTTGAGGAAGATAGCTTTGTCAATTTTGGTAGTTGTACAAAGATGCTGTTGGTGAATGGCAAGTTGGAGCCTCTCTTACACCGCTATCTTGGTTGACCAGAAGTTCTGGTGCTTTTTTTTAAGGAGTTAAAGTGTATTAATGCTGGGAAGCAGTTATGGCTCAACTGATATAGCATCTGCCTACCATATAAAAGGTCTGGGGTTTGGTACCCAGGGCCTCCTGATACATGTGGTGAAATGGCCCATGTGCAATGCTGCCATGCGCAAGGAGTGCCATGCCACACAGGGGTTGGATGCCCCACATGCAAGAAGTGCAACCCGCAAGGAGAGCCACCCCATGCTAAAAAACACAGCCCACCCAGGAGTGATGCTGCCCACATGGAGAGCTGATGCAGCAAGAAAACAAAACAAAAAAAGCAACACAGTTTCCTGGTGCCACATGACAAGAGTACAGGTAGGTGGACACAGAAGAACACAGAGCGAATGGACACAGAGAACAGACAATGGGGGGGAAGGGGACAGAAATAAATAAAAATTATTCTTGAAAAAAAAGTATATCAATGCTTTTGTTTATCACAACAACCCTATTGTTATTATCTGTTTTTTTCAGATGAGGAAACACAGGCGCAGAGAGATTAAGTAGCCAAAATGGGGTTATTAGGTAGTTCTGAGCCAGGATTCCAATTCAGTCAGTTTGAATCCAAAGACTGTATTCTTATTATCAACTTACTGTTTTTCATCTATGACAAGTGTTGTTACCTAATCTTGTATTCATTCAGTAGAAGTGTATTGGACATCTATAACAAGCCAGGCACTGGCATAGGCACTGAGAATATGTAATTAAACAGTGAGAAAGCCCCGCCCCCTGGAGTATTTATTTTGGTTAAGGAAAACTGACAAAAAAATCAGGTAAGTATAATACAATGTGTTAGATGGTGATATTGAGGAAGAGAACAACAAGAGAAGAGGATAGATTGTTTTGGGGAAGGCTGAATTGAGTGAGTGGCTCAAAGAGAGTTTCATATATACTACATATGCACTATATATAATTTATGTTAAAACGTGGCCATTCTCATTGCTTGGAAATTTAAATAATTAAGTTCTATAATTATATGGTAGTTTTTCAACACTGAGAGTTCCTATTAGTAGTGTTTTGAATAGTTTCTCTCACAGAAACATTCATAAGAACTTTAATAAATATACTTCAATGTTTATGATGATAATGTTGATTGAGGAAGATATGCTTCAGTACTTTTTGCAACACTATTCTAGAAGGTGTAATTATAGCAGACAAAAAGCTCTATTTGAAAGAATGTGATGTATTCCTTGTAACTTGAAACAAAACTATGTAATTATTCTCACAGTTATTTAAATTTAAGGATTTGTTCCCTTGAAGCCTGAAAATCCATCTGTGCTTGAGTCTCATTTTCTTGATGTTAAATGCCATACCACTCATTATTGGCATCTTTTAAACTGCAGAAGCTATATTCAAATTATGCCAGTTTATATTAGCTGTAAACTTGAAGGCCTCATTTATACTCCTTGAGTTCTCCTAGCCTTGATTCCTCCTGAATTTCTCAGGTATGTCTCATACTCACCTTGTTTGTGTTGTGAGACTGCATTCCTGGTTAGTCTCACTTCCTGAGATCTCACTCCTAAAATGACCTGGGGACCAATTGTTGCAAGTTTTAAGGAGAAGGAAAACAACCTCAAGATGTGATTTGACAGCCATACTTTATTCATTTTCTTTATGTCAGAACAATTTTTAATACCTGGATCAAAGAACAAAATAAAACAAAGCAAAAAATCCCCCAAACAAAACCCATGAACCCTAGCCCAATTATAAGGTATTTCAGGACAGATGTTTTTCATAAAAGAAACCAAGCTCCAAATTTCTCCTTTCCTCAGTTCTCTGAAGTGTGTCTTTAGTAAGTTAGAGCTAAAGTTACAACAGTAAAGCTATATTGTGGCCCAAGTATAGCAATGGAGAAAAACTAAAGATTTGGAATGCTCAACAATGTGGACTGTCTGTAGTTCCCTTCTTTTTCCTTATTCTTGGTATCTAAATTGTATATTTCTGCTATTGTTTGGAAATAAGATAGGAACTACTCTACTAAGGTCTTGTATTTGCTCAGGCAAGGCCGCCCAATTATTCCCTATTTGCTTCCAATTCTGTATGATGAGGTCTTTCAAATATGTTCATTTTTCACATCTCTGGCCCCTCCTGCCCTTCTTCCTGATGAGAATGTTGGAAAGTTTATATTTCTAGTCCCCATTAGCTCAGTCCTATATTTTGGTTCAATACTATCAGTCCTATAGTAGTTTTATTTCCACAATGCTACATTTCGTCTGTTTCAAAATTTTTACCTCAATTGATTTTTCCCATGCCCAAATAGTCTAACTTTATCTTTTTTAGATTTAGCTATTTGTATTTATGTATGGTTAAAAAAATTGTGAAAGACATTGACATGAAGTGGGTGTCCTGACAAACTCTTCCTTCTGGGTTATTTCTGTCTTTGCCTTTGACTAGCCTGTTTATAACTTTGTAGAATTAGAGGCTAATTGGTAGAAAACAGCGATGCAAAAATTTCTGTCCATAGAAATGCAAATTGTGTCTGGTGGAATGCAATTAACTATTACCCTAAAAATATTGACTAGTGTTGCCAGTTTTGTGGTTTTGTATCTCTTGGCAAATTCTTTCAGCATTCCTTATCTGAGTACAGATATGTGGTGTTTGAGTTCTCTTTTGAACTGTGTGACATTTTTCTGTTTTTCTAATTAATTAAATTTGATGCATGCTCATTATTTTTATTAGTGTGGCATATTTGTTAAAATTGATGAACACGTATTGAAGCATTCCTACTAACCACGGGCTACACTTTATATTACAGTTTACATTCCGTCCCATACAATTTTGTAGGTTACAACAAAATATACAATGGTCTGTATCCATCACTTCAATGTCATGCAGGACAACCCCGGTGTCCCAAAATTGCCCCCATATTAGACCTATTCTTCCCTCTCACTTCCCTCAGAACCTCTGGTGGCCACTGTCTTTATATCAGTTATAAGAGTTCTTCCAGTGCTAGAATAATAGTAAGTCTGTAGTAAAATCAAAATAAGTTTATTTCAGTCCGTTGTTCATTCCCCAATCTTGAGGATTTGGGGGTGGTGATACCACTTTGTTTCTAATTGAGAGGGAGCTTAGATCCCATGGGGCAGATGGATTTTACTATCATGCTTGCAGTTGCTGATACTCTCTGTTCCTTGGGATGGGTGTTGCCCATCATCATCTCCTTGTTAGTTGTCCTGGGTGAGACCACTGAACAGAAGAGTAAGTGTTGCAACTCTGCTGAGATTCATGGCTCAATTGGCACAAGGACAGATCAAAGATTTAAGTCTCTGGGACATATATTTATTAAGTATAGTGCTAATTATAGGTTCAAAGAGAAGGGGCGGAAGAGCCATGAGTAGAGAACCTATAAATGAGTCTAACTCTGTTACATTGGGGAGTGTAAATTCCAAAGTAAGGCCCACTGACAGGGTACCAAAATCCTGAGCTGTCTACCCTGCTGATAGTTTCTGGATGTCTCTAGAGTGCTCAGGCTCAGGAGCCCTGTTTTTTGAGGCACTGTTTGCTGTGGCAGTCAATGAGATCCTGCTGAGGGGTGCGTAAGCATAACCTCTAGTATGCCCTTGGATTCCCTTTGAAATCTCTTAGCCATAAAAACTCATTTGTATTTACTATTTCCCCCTTTTGGTCAAATTTGATCATTTTAAATTTACATGGGAGTCATGATTGTTACCTTTTCTGGAATGTTTTTCTTTGTGTTTCTTTTCCAAGGCTTCAACTCAGTTCTCTAGAATCTTACCCAGACCATCTGGGAAAAATTCTTACTCCAATTCTCTCTACCAGAACTCAGCAGAATCCAGGCCTTTTCCTATAAGACTCTGCTCACGGCCCCATAGCATCTTTAATGAGGAGTGGCAGGAAGCCAGGCATTGAGAGTCTGGGGAAGGGAGCTATAATCTCATCACCTATATTGCCAGAATCCCCTCCTCTTTTCTACTTTTTAATAGGACTTCTTGATCCTTGGTTATTTATGTTTCAAAGGCAGATTAATATCACAAAATGAAAATATATCTCATCAATACCTTTAAGGATTGTTGACAAATCTTTATTTTAAAAGAACATTTCATTGGTTGTGGAACTAAGTGTGAATATACAATACAGAGCTGAAATGACTCTCAAGAGATAGTAGTGTGACATTTCACATTCAGAGTTATCCACATCTTTTGACTAAAATTAAGCTATCACTTAAATATGACTTGTTAAGTCTCAATTTTTAACTTTCTTTGATAGATTTCTTTTTTTTTTAGATCTGTAGTTTACCATATATTTTTAAAATGGTTGCTCATGCAGATTTGATCACTGAGGAAAGTCGCCCCATAAAATTGCATACTTTCAGAAACAATTTGCATTCAAAAACATTTTCATGAATGATATTTATTATATAAAATATGAACTATTTTAAAAAGAACTTATGTCTTCTAATGTTTATTTATTGTCTTCTGTGCTTTAATTTAACAGTACTTTTGAAAATTTCTAAAAGGTTTTTAAACATCTAGTGACTCAAACTCCATTTTGGATTCTACCTTTGAAATAGTAAGTAATCAATGACTAATGCTTTCAGAAACTAGATATGTAAGTGTTTTTAAAATAAACTTTATATCAGATTATGTTTTTTGCTATGTATCATTTCTCTTTTTTTTAAATTTTTGTTTATTTTCTCTCCTCTTCCCCATCCTCCCCCTTCCCCCCCACTGTCCGCTCTCTGTGTCCATTCACTGTGTGTTCTTCTGTATCCCCCTGTATTCTTGTCAGTGGCACCCAGAATCTGTGTCTCCTTTTGTTGCATCATCTTGCTGCGTCAGCTCTCCGTGTGTGCAGTGCCACTCCTGGGCAGGCTACACTTTTTTCATGCTGGGTGGCTCTCCATACAGGGCACACTCCTTGTGCGTGGGGCTCCCCTATATGGGTGACACTCCTGTGTGGCACGGCACTCCTTGCATGCATCTGCACTGTGCTTGGGCAAGCTCATCACAGGGGTCAGGAGGCCCTGGGTTTGAATCCTGGACCTCCCATGTGTATCACTTCTCTTTACATCACTATGTTTCTTCACCTTTTACCTGAGACAAATTGTTGAAGGTAGAATCCACTGATCTTTCTAATCCCCTAGAATCAGAGAGAGGAACCAGGGTTTGATTCCTGCCTTTAGTATATAAGACCTGTGCCCCCTGACTTATGATGCATGCCATGGCAAATTAACCTTTCTAAATATAAGACATGGTTAAGCATACCTAGATTTCACAATTGCTTGAAGATTAAAGATAATGTAAAATGTTTGGCATTAATTTTGGCTACTATTATTAGCCTACTCACACACATGGTTGGTGCTGATTAAAAGGAATGAATGAATGTTGAACAGGTATCTAAAATGCTGTGAATTAATATCTGTATTTGTATTGTTTCTTCTTTTCACTTGCCTTTAGTCTATGATAGGAAGCACTTAAACTTAAGAACCAATAAAAGAAGACAGTTCTGTACTATCTACTATAGCTATCCATTTGAACCACTATAAATGAAATATGCCTTTGCTTATGAGCATAAGAGAAATATGAAGCACTTCAGACTTTTACATCAACACACTAATTGGACTCCATAATTTTAGAGCCATATCATTTCAGAAATAAGAAAATCTATCACCTCTAGGTTATTGGTTTGAATAATGTTTCTTATGTAATTTTAAATGTTCCACATGAGATTTCTTTAAAAATATGATTTCAGTTGCTTTGCATGTTTCTTACTACAAGTTGCATACTCAGTATCCATTTTCTCCTACTTAGCAGGAGAAACCTATTTCACTCAGTGTAACACAGAGTTTAAAAACACAGCCATTTCCCATAAAATATCAGCAATCTGTTGCTAAAAATGAAATGTTTTTTAAGAAAAATGTATTATATGAGATGAATTTAAGTAAATTACATTTTAAATATCCCACAAATAGCTTAAATGTAATGAAAATAGTATAAAATGCCTATTCATACATATGTATATGTGAATGAATGAGAGTATGTATGAACTATCAAGTTAGGATGTAAAGTTTTCCCATCCTATTGAAAAATTAACACTGTTACTAAAAAACGATTTTTAAAATAATATATATATATATTTTTAAGATACTTAGATTACATAAATGTTGCATAAAAAATATGGGGGATTCCTATATGTCCTGTTCCCTACCACTTGCACATTTTCCTTTGTTAGCGTGGTATATTCATTACAGTTGATGAACACATTTTAGAGCATTGCCACTAAGCATGGATTATAGTCTTCATTGTACTTTACACTCTCTCCTGCACATTTTTGTAAGTTATTACAGGATATATAATGGCCTGTATCTGTCATTGAAATGTCATTCAGGTTAGTTCCTAATCCTGAAAATGCCCTATTACAACTATTTTCCCTCTCCCTCCTCTTAGAACCTTCACCAGCCATTGCCTCCACACCAATGATATAAGTTCTTCCATTGCTAGAATCACAATAAGGCTATAGTAGAATAACAGTAAGCCTACTCTAGTTTATTGTTCATTCCACAATCCTGAGGATTATGGTTTGGTGATGCCCACATAGAGCAGATGGATGGGACTAGCTTGTTTGCAGTTTCAGCCTTTCTCTTTTCCTTGGGATGGACAATTCCTTGATGTGAGTGTTGTCCATCATCATCTCCTTGTTAGTTCTCCTGGGTGAGTCCAATGAACTGGAGAGTAGGTGCTGCAGTGCTGTTGAAATTTGGGGCCCAACTTGCACAGGGAATCCCCAAAGATTTAAGTCTCTTGGACACACACCTATCAATTCTAGAATAAGCTGTAGGTTCAAGTAGAAGGGGCAGAAGAGCCATGTGTAGGGAAACCACAATTGAGTCCACTTTTTCACACTGGTAAACATAAATTCCCATAAATTCCCAAGTAGGGCCTAAGGATAGGGTGCCAAACTCCTGAGCTGTCTGCCCTTCCTGTAGTATCTGGATGTCTCCAGAGCCCTCAGGAGTCCTGCAATTTGAGGCAATATTTACTTTGGCAGGCAATGAGATCTTGCTGAGATGTGCATAAACATAACCTCTGGAATGACCTTCTGACTCACTTTAAAGTCTCTTAGCCAAATAAACTCATTTGTCATTACCCTTTCACCCTTTGGGTCAAGGTCTTTTTCCAGTTGTATTATTAATTGGTGCTTGATAGTAATCCCTCCCTCAGTGCCAGGGAGGCTTAGCCCCAGGATTCATGTCCCACACTGGGAGGAAGGTAATGAGTTTATGTACTGAGTTTGGCTTAGAGAGAGGCCACAAGAGACAAGGAGGTTCTCAGGAGGTAACTCTTAGGCAACCTATAATAGTAGGATAAACTTTAATGTCAAAAGTAAAGGTTCATAAGCACAGTCACACCATCAAGGGCCTGTCAATGGTCCATCCTCTTTCCCTAGTTACTGCCCCTATACTTGGGGGATTCTTGCTGTCCCATTAGTGAATGTGGCAGAGCTCCTCAGAATGAGAATTCAATATTCTTTTGGTTATTGTGTGAATCCCCACCTACCGTGATAATGCCCCATGAACACCTGAACACATTCACATGCCTTATAGGTAGGCCGCAGGTGAACCTCCTCCCATGCATCCCCCATCTATGACACCCTGCACCAATGATCCTCCCCTGCCACGGTTGTAACACGCCTGTGATCCAAAACTTCTTCATTTTTGAAACAATTGTTTCTTAACATAGGACTTTATAGAGGCAGCAACATATGGGCTATACCTTTTAGGTTCTGGGATCCATTTATTAATATTCAGTGTGCTTGTTAAAATGTCTACACACAATTTTAATGGTGGAAATCATTCCCACATATTTTTGGTAAATACATTAAAAATATACTTAAATGAAAAAGTATATTGAGATATACATATACCTGATGAAGTTTATCTATTCAAATCCTGCTTCTTAAAAGCCTTGGAATGAACGTAATAGACATGAAAATGTTACCTGGGCAGACATTCTGATGGCTGTGCCTGTAGTCCCTCTTTAGTCTCCCTTCTTTCTAGAAATAGACATGTGACCCAGCTCTTGCCAATGTGATAAAAGCAGAAGTTTACCAGGTAAGCTGCCAGAAAAGCTTTTGCTTTCATCAACTTAGGCAAAGAATCAATGTCTTTTGGTTGGCCTTTACCTTTTTGCTTCTTTTTCTTGATGGTTTGATATTTCTACATGGAACAGTAATATGACAAACAAGGCAAGAGTGGAAGAACAGGTGAAGAGAAGGTGCCTTTGATGTCTTCATTGTGTAGGTGTGTTATTTTGATCATCTAACTCTAAATGTCCTTGTACATGAGATAAAATGGTGGTAGGGCCTTACTGTGCTTTTATTCTTACCAATGAACTATTTCCTTTATTAGGGACATATTCTTTAACAGTGATGATTTATAGAGGTGATTTAGAATAGTGAGGATATATGGAAAGATATGTAGCTAGGCAGACAGCAGCTAATTGAACTCTGCTAATTAGCTGGTGACAACTGTTGGAATCAATTTGATTTCTCATCCTTCAGTGGGTCTTCAAGTGTTCTCTCTCTCTCTCTCTCTTTTAAATACTCACAAAATAAGAAAATATATTTTTGATGCAAAATGCCAGGCTCAGTAAAAGATATTTAAATAATCCGGGGTGTGCCTCTCTCTCTCTCTCTTCTTTTAGTACTTCATATTTTACTTTTATACCTTTACCATGATTATGTTAACACGTTTTTAAAAAATTTTAATTTAATTTTTAATTATCTTTTTTAAAAGTTAATAGATCACACAAAATGTTACATTAAAAAATATAAGAGTTTCCCATATATTCCACTACCCCTCCCCCATACTGGTGCTCCTGAGGGCAAAGGAGACACACAGGCTCTGTGGTCATGGCAGATGGTTCTGGAGTTCAGTGCCATGTCAGTCATCTCTACTTTGGAATTTGTGTTCCTGAGTTTGATGGAGTTGGACTCAGATGTGACCTTTCCACATGTGCCTCTTCTGTCACTTTTACTGAACCTGTGGTTGGCACTAGGATTGGTGTATACTCAGGAGACTTAACTCTCTGGAATGTCCATGTGCCAGCTGTGCCCTGAGCCTCAGCAGAGTTGCAACTCCTACTCTCTGGTTCATTGGACTTAGCCAGGTCAGCTAACAGGGAGGTGAAGATGGTGTCTACAACTGCAAGCAGGAGAATTGCATCTATCATCCATGTAGAATCTAAGATCCCTCTTGATATAGATGTGGAGTGGACATCACCATCCCAGGGTCCAGAGGATGGAGAAATAAGATATGGACTGGAGTGGGCTTGCTGGTATTCTACTATAGAACTATTGTAACTAGTTATGGAAGAAATTGTAGCATTGATGCAGAGAAAGTGGCCATAGTAGTTGCTGAGGGCAGGGGAGGGAAGAAGAGATGTGATGTGGGAGAATTTTTGGGACTTGGAGTTGTCCTCAATGATATTGCAGAGACAGATGCTGGACATTATACATCCTGACATAACCCACTAAATGTACTGGGGGAGAGTGTAAATTACAATGTAAACTATTATCCATGTGGTGCAGCAGTGCTCCAAAATGTATTCACCAAATGCAATGAATATGCCACAATGATGAAAAAAAGTTGCGGATGTGGGAGGAGTGGAGTGTAGGGGTGTGTGGGAACCTCTTACATTTTTTAATGTAACATTTTTTGTGATCTGTTTATCTTCAAGTGTTCTCTTAATAGGTAGAAAACAGACACCATGATTCAATGTCCTCAACTATTGTAATAAGACTGCTATTTAGGGTAACCTAGCTGCTGTAACAAAGTTTGCAATGGTAGTACTTAAGGGCCTAAACAAAAATAAAATTTTTTATTGCTTATTTAACAGCCCTACAAAAATGTTTCTTTTTAGTGACTCTTCTCCATTCAGTGATTTATATAGAGATACTCCTTTCATCTCATAGCTTCACCTGAAGCTTCTAAGTCATTTGACTCCATCTGAAAAAAAATAAAGGAGTATGGAGAAATAATTGCTTTTTCAAAGCTCTGGAGGGAGTGAGTCACATCGCTTTCTTGACAGCAATAAACCACATGTGAGAATTCATAGAAACAAGGGGAGCTGAGAAATGTACTTCCTGGGCTGACAACTAATTTCTTGAGTTTTGGCAAAAACACTATGCCATAGAAGAAATGTATAAATATTGGTGTACACTTGGAGACTGCAACACATGTGAATGAACTGCATGTCAATAATATTAGACCACAGTTATCTTTTTTTAAAAAATATATTCCCCCCCCAACCACGGCTTACTTTGCTGTCTGCTCTCTGTGTCCATTCACTGTGCATTTTTCTGTGTCTGCTTGTTTCCCTTTGTTGGGTCATCTTGCTGTGCCAGTTCTCCTCAGGCATGGGCCATCAGCTCTCCACAGGCATGGGACATAAACCCAGGGCCTCCCATATGGTAGACAGAAGCCCAGTCGATTGAGCCACAGCTACTTCCCCAGAGCTATATGTTATATAAGTCCTTTAAATTATGCTATCCAATTTTCAGGTAAAACTAAATGCTGACAATGACAATGGTTTCCACACATATGCTTGGCTTCCTATTATAACTTTAAATTCACACTAAATTATGGATCTATGGAGTAATTATTTCCATTTGTTAATGCATGTTTGTTTCCCTCACGATTTGTGTGTGTGTGTGTGTGTGCAGCAGAAACTCTACAATTCACAAACTAGGAAATAAATGAAATAGAGAAAATTTACATGTTTCTTATTATTTTCTATACAAACAACTTCTGTTTTATTCTGAGGGTGGCTGGGTTTATGGGTCTAAAAACAGAAACTAAAGTCCAGGTTCATTTTATAAAAAAATGAGATTCAGATTTTTTTTTTCTGTTAGTCCAATATTTCTTTGAATATATCTTCTTTACAGGTTAATTCTTCTGGTCTTGATAATATTTTTAAATGTTAGGAAAATTGAAAATTATTTTTGGAGCAGGTACAGCCATTTTAATACTCTAAAACACATTTTTTTCCTTTTTTCTTTTAATTCTCTCCATGACCCTTCTTCTTTGGATGCTTTACATAAATAATTTGCATTTTTAAAAATTATGTGGTAATATTCTATCGTTAGATGATCAAGTCCTTATTACACTGTTGTTCCAATTAATTGGCTACATGAATCCCAAAGGCAAAAACATTTGTATATGAGAAATGAAAAGCAATTTTGATTTTTAATAGAGTTTTCAATCTCCCTTATTTATATGCTAGTCATCCCATTCATCTCTAATGACAGCTGAATTATTTTCTGGCCAACAGAGATAATTTGTTGTTCTAGTAAAGGACATGTGTATGTTGTGATTATTGAACTTGTGTCAAACAATAAAATGAAAAATATATGCAATTGAGAATTGGAAGCAGTTGGGGATTTGTAGCAGGCCACCAATTGAGCATTGCTGAATGTAATGACCTCAGGTTTAAACCTAAAGAGGATTAACAATAGAATAGTCCTCAAAATATTTCATTCTTAGTGAAATTCATATGTGGGGAAATTAAAAACAACAGCATGAAGGTCATTTGAAAGCTTTTGACTCCCTTTTGCCAAGAAGACCAAGAATATTACAACAAATGCTATTATTGTTTTCAGTTTTAACAATATGATTTAAGCAATAAGTAACTCTAAAGTTGGAGCTCATGGCACTTTTTTTTCAAATAATCTCATTAATGGGATCCACCCAGGAAGGACCCACACCTTTTGCTAAGATTTCCCTACTGTCTTAAGTCACCAAATGTGACTTTGGACCCTAAGAAAATACATGTTCTTGAGTTAAAGTACTATTTTTGTCAAATACTTTAAAGGCAATATTTAGACAAAGTGTAAGTTTCATTTTGTGCTGTGCTAAGGGAAATCAGCCTTTTCCAAAATTAGAGGTCTTTTGAAATATCCACGGAATATCATCCCAGGTTGTCTCTCCATGTGAAGAGAATTGACCTCCTAGAATCCTACAGGGTACTGGCTTTTAAAGGTGTCTAAAATATGGGGACACTTTTTAACGTGTGCATTTATCCTAAAAATGAAGATGACTTTATTACCCTCCATTTGCATAATGAGGAATCTGAGGCTTGGGAAATTATGGTAAATTGTCAAAGGACATTTAGTTAGTTGGTGGTAGATCCACAGGTAAACTGTGTCCAGTCTGGTCATTCCTTACCTCTCTCCTATCTGCCCCTTTGAGTTGAAGTTGTATGTTTTACCACCTGAAAGACTAGTTCAGGGAACATCGGAAATGATCAACAATCTCTTTTCCACTAATGATGTCAATTAAAAATTAATTTATTTTAATTGACTCCCTTCATAAAATGCAGAACACCCATCCTTGCATTCTCTTTTAGATATCAGTGTTTCAAGTGTGAATGACTTGAATCTTTAGTCAAATAATCTTAGTGATTGGTACTTCGAAGTTTATCAGTATCCTCGATGACTTCCATGCTTATTAAGGTCCTTTTAGATACCTAAGAAGATGTCAACCATATTAAATATCCGTCTCTGGTCTCATTTTTGAAAACTGCCCTATCTTGAGCCAATATTGCTTCTTATAAATTTTACACATTGTTCCTAGAGAAATGAATGAAATGAGTAAATTAAATTGCAGAAACTTTGGGGTCTGTCTTAGTTTGCCTGGGAAACTCTCACATATGCCATATAATGGGTTGACTTAAACAGAGGTGATTGATTAGTTAAGAGTTTTGAGCTTGGAGAAGTAAAAAATCTAGGTTTTGTCAAGGTGTTACTTTCTCCCTAAAGACTGCAGCATTCTGGTGCTGGCTGCAGTGGCTCCTCAGTGTTCCTTGTCTTTCTCAACACATGGTAATATCCTCTCCTTTCTCTTCTGGGTTCCCATGTATTTCCTGCTTCTCCCAGGACTTTCTTCTTATAAGGCCTCCAGCAATCCTGAATAAGACCAACCCTCTTCAGTTCACCACACCTCAACTAAAAATTACATCTTCACTAATGGCTATGCTTTTGAGCCTATACACCCGCAATAAGAACAAGGCCTAGAGTAGCACTGTGCCTGGGAGTTTCCTCCTGACAGCCTTCATGTTACTCAAATGTGGCCACTCTCACAGCCAAACTCAGCATGTAGATGCAGTGCATTCCCCCCAGCGTGGGACATGACACCCGGGGATGAGCCTCCCTGGCACCGAGGGATCACTACCACATACCAGCTGAAGATGCAACTAGAAAATGACCTTGAATTAAAGGTTAAATACGGATCAGCAGAATATTCCTGTCTACATATAATAACATGACTTCAAAATGCTGTTTGACCTAATGGAAGGGGGAAATGGAAAGGAGAAATGAGATTATAAGGCTATGAGTCTCTAAAAAAGAGTCTGGAGGTTGTCAGAAGGAATGCCCTTACGCACAACTGAGCAGAGTCTAAGAGACAGATAAAGTAGATACAACCCCAGGTATTGGTTCTTTTGAGGGATAAAGAGACCCACGGGTTCTATGGTCATGGCAGATGGGGTTCACTGCCATGGCAGATGGCCCTTCTTTGGAGCTGGTGTTTCTGCGTGATGGAATTGGACTCAGAGGGGATCTCTTTTCACAAGACTTGCATGCTACTTTATTGGAATTGTAGTTGGTGCTGGGGTTTCAGATATATTTAGGGGATTTGAATCTCTGGACTGATAATATGACACCCAGGCCCAGAGCCTCAACAGACTTTAGCTCCTACACTTTGATTTATTGGACTTACCCCACTCAGCTAACATCGAGTTGAAGAAGGTCAACCACCACACCATGGAGCCTAGAGTGTCTACAACTGAAAGCAGGAGGAGTGCATCCAGTATCCATGTGGAATCTAAGCCCCCACTTGACATAGATGTGCAATGGACACAACCAATCCAATGTCCACAGAGAAAATGTGGAATGGGCGTGGGAAGGTTAGCCATGGTGGCTGCTGGGTTTGGGGAATGGGAGGAAGAGATGAGATGTGGAAGTGTTTTCGGGACGTGGAGTTGTCCTAGGTGGTGCTTCACGGACAACTACGGGACATTGTAGATCCCCCCAGGGCCCACTGGATGGAACATGGGAGAGTGTGGGCTATGATGTGGACCATTGACTATGGGGTGCAGTGATGCTCAGAGATGTACTTACGAGGTGCAATGGATGTGTCACGATGATGGGAGAGAGTGTTGCTGTGGGGGGAGTGGGGGGTGGGGGGCGGTGGGGTTGAATGGGACCTCATATTTTTTTAATGTAATTTTTAAAAATAAAAAAATAATTTAAAAAAATTACACCTTCAAAAGGTCCTATTTATAATGGGCCCACACCTACAGGAATGCTGATTGAAATTAAGAACATGTCTAAATTGGAATACATAATTTAATCTACCACAGGGTCAGATGGCCATTGGTTCCCATTCTAGCTCTAGTCTCACCAACTGGATGACCACTTGTAAACTGTTGACTTGTGTGAACATGATGGCCAGATAGTTCTCCATGGATCCAGGCTGAGGGGAATCCATCATCTTTAGCACATGGCTAAAGGTCCAAGGTCATATTAGGGTCATCATTCTAACAGTTCAAAAGTTGAAAAGATCATGAATATGAAGGAGCATATGTGGAGCAGTTTTATGGGCCATGCCCGGATGTGGAGTATGGCACTTTCGTATAAGATCATTGGCTGCAAAGCAGTCATATTGCTATATCTAATAGCAGAGGTCTAGGAAATAAAATTTAGTTGGGTGATCAGAAAAGAAGATGAGAACATGGAGATTCATAATTAGTTAGCAGTGTCTACCTTAGAAAAGATGGTTAAGCATATTTTAAAAGTTACCCAAAATATATTCTCTTCATAAATAATTAAAAGTTTACAGATAAATGTTGAAGTCCTCTTTGAACACTACCACACTTTCTCCTAATCTTCCCTCTCGGCATAAGTGCAGTTAGAAGTTTATTGTTAATCCCTATAGATCCCTTTCTTTTTCATGTGGGTGCAATTATTCTGGGAAACTAGGCCAAGGGATGAGTAGAGTTGCTTGAGTAATAGTAGCAATTACATAGTGCTTGCTATACTCATCTAAGAGTTTGGCATATATTAACTCATTTATCATAGCAATGTCTATATGAAGTAGATACTATTATTACCATCCTTATTTCACAGATGAATAAACTGAGGCACAGGAAGTTTAACAAATTGCCCAGTTCACATAGTTTATAATTTGCAGATATGCTGTTCTACCATATGCCCTTTTTTTCCAGAGTCTGTGCCCTTTTTGCTACTGTCTCTGACAGGAAAAATCCAGTATTTGCTCTAGCCAAGGAGGAGTGATAGAAGCTGAAATTATCCTACCATTGTCAACAAATGGAAAATGACAAAATGTGGAATGTTTATATTCAGATGTGGGATGATAAGTCAATACAGGCCTGCGATCCTTGAGACAAGGGAAACAAAAGAGTTAAGTCCTATAATTTCCCCAGCCTACTGGGTGTAGGCAATTTCTGTGCTGTGCCACAGGGAAAGGAACCCAAATGGAACCTACTCTTCTCATTAACCACATGAAACATAAATCAGGCTGAAGCAGCTGGAATTTAAGGGATAGAGAAGAAAGCTACCAACAAAAAATTTCCAAAAATCTGCATAGAAAATTCTGTAAATTCTTTGGCTGAAAACCAGTCTACACATGCATAGAATAACATTTCAAGAAGTCACGCAAAGAAGTAGTTGTAGGGAAAGAACTGTTACCAAAAATGTTCTCCTCCCCACTGCCCCCATCAACTGAAGAGATATCGAGTATATGGGACTTTCAGTGCAAACATCCCCAAGGACCTGCCTTATGGGCTAAAGTCAAAAATAATACTCTTGACATTCCTTTAGCAACCTTAAAAACAAGCATGTATAAGATAAAATAGATCTGCAATTCACTTAACTGCTAGTCAATACCAAGTTCAAAATCCTTTAAAAGAATAAAACAAATTCCACCACTCAATAATGTAAAATTTACAAGATCAAGCATGCAATCCAAAATTACTAAATTTGTAAAGGAGGAAAATGTGACACATAATTAAGAGAAAATCTATAGTAACAGACACGGAAATGACAGAGGATACAAATAGAAGAGAAAAACATTAAAATTAATGCTATAAATATACTCAATACACTCAAAACTTACAGGAAAAAAAAAAACAGTGAAAAGAGGAATGCAAAATGTGAAAAAGAAACAAATAGAATTTTTAGAGATAAAAATCAGTATCTGAAAGAAAAATTTCACTGGGTGAAATTAACATCTAATTGAACACTGCAGAAGGAAAGATTATTCAATTTGAAGTCAGAGTAATAGGAACTTCCCAAAATGAAGAGCACAGAGAAAAATAAAGACAGAAAATAAATGAAGAGAACCTCAGGAACTTGTTGGAGAATATCACACAGTCTAATGTATGTATAATCTGAATCCCAGAAAGGATGGCCTCATTATTTGATTAATAATAAACAAAAGGTGTCCCAAACTATAGATCCACTGATTTAAAAGAAATCAGAGAATTCTAAGGAGACATACAAAGAAAAGAATACCTAGGATCAACTTTCTGAATAGAAATACTAAATACAAAATCTTAAAAGCAGCCAGAAAAATTATACATTACTATAGAGGAACAAATATAAGAAAACTAGGTATTCCCTTTAAATTATGCCGGACAGAAGACAGGGAAGTGTATATTTAAAAAATTTGTCTATTCAGGTGTACCAGACAAAAATATCTTCACAAAATGAAGAAGCAGTAATATATTATCAGAGTAATTTTTCAGAGAAATGAGAGCTAAGAGAATTCATTATTCATGTCATTGTGGTGCTCCTCTGTGCCACAAGAAATGTTAAAGCAAGTTCTTCAGTAATAAAGATCATGATACCAGATAGAGCTTTGGATCTACACAAAGAAATAAAGAGCTTCAGAAATAGCTAAGATAAAGATGACTATAGGAAGCATTTTTTCTTATTTTTATATGCTCTTAAATATAATTGACTGACTAAAATTTACAGCCACATATTGTGGGGTTATAGCATATATAAAAGTACAATTTATAACTACAATGACACAAAATGCTACTTAAAACTACATTTGAAAATAAATTTTTAAAAAAATTTAAAAGAAGCTTCAGATTACATAATATTAGATAAAAAATGTAAGGGATTCCCATATGCCCTACTCCCTCTCCCTCCCGTACTTTCCGACATCAACAATATCCCTCGTTAGTGTGGTACATTTGTTATAATTATTGAACACATTGAGTCTTTGCTACTAACCATGGATGATAGTTTACATTGTAGTCTACACTCTGTTCCCATACTTTTTTGTTGTTAAATCTTTTTTTAATTAATTTTAATTTTTAAAGAAGTTTTAGATAAATGTTACATAAAAAAAAATAAGAGATTCCCATATGCAGCACTCCCTTCCCCTCTCACACTTTCCCTCATCAACAATATCCCTCATTAGTGTGGTACGTTTGTTACAATTGATGAACACATATTGAAGCATTGATAAAAACTATGGATTACCATTTACATTATAGTTTACACTCTGTCCTGCACAATTTTGTAAGTTATGACAAAATATACAATGCCCTATACTCATCACTGCAGTGTCATTTAGGATAACTCCAATGTCCCCAAAATGCCCCATATTACAACTATTCTGCCCTCTCCCATCCCTCAGAACCTCTGGTGGCCACTGTCTTTATATCAATGATAAGAGTTCTTTCATTGTCAGAATAATATTAAGTCAATAGTAGAATAACAAAAAGTCTAATTTAGCCCCAAATCTTGAGGATTTAGGGATGGTGATGCCCACTCTATTTCAAACTGAGATGGGGCTTAGATCCCACAGGGCTGATGGATGGGACTATCTTGCTTGCAGTTGCAGACACTGTTAACTTCAGAAGGGTGTTGTCCATCATTATCTCCTTGTTAGTTGTCCTGGGTGAGTCCAATGAACTGGAGGGGCAGTATTGTAACTCTGCTTTAATTCAGGGCTCAACTTGTCCATGGACAGATCAAAGATTTAAGTCTCTGGGACATATATTTATCAAGTATAGTGCTAATTATAAGTTCAAATAAAAGAGGAGAAAAGCCATATAAGAACCTGTAAATGAGTCTAACTGTGTTACCATGGGGAGCATATATTCCAAAGTAAGGCCCACTGACACTATGCCGAATCCTAAACTGTCTGACCTACTTATAGTTACTGGATGTCTCTAGAGCCCTCAGGAGCCATGCTAGTTGAGGCACTGTTTACTGTGGCAGCCAATGATATTCTGCTAAAACTTGCATGGCATAACCTCTGAAATGACCTCATGAATCACTTTGAAACCTCTTAGCCATAAAAACACGTTGTATTTACCAATTCTGTTTTTTGGTCAAGGCCTTTATCCAGATGCATTGCTAGTTGGCACTTGGTAATAATCCCTTGGTTCCAGGGAGTCTCATCCTCAGGAGTCATGTCCCAGGCTGAGGGGAAGGTAGTTTGTTTATTTGCTGAGTTTGGCTTAGAGCGAAACCGCATTTGAGCAACAAGAAGGCTTTCAGGAGGTAATTCTTAAGCAATATACGATACTAAGCTAAGTTTCAGTTTCACAAGGAAAGGTTCATAGGTACAATCATCAATATCAAGGGTCTGATATAATAGTTTGTCTTCCTTCACTAGGCACTGCTCTTGTACTAGGGGGATTCTTGATGTCCTATTAGAAAATATAGCAGAACTCCCCAGGATGGGAATTCAATATTCTTTTGGATATGTGTGGATCTCCACCCACAGAGACAATGCCCCATGTACACCTGAACATATTCATATGCCTTGGAGGCATGCCCCAAGTGAACCCCTTCCCATGCATCCCCCCACCACTGACACCCTGTAACAGTGATCCTCTTCTGCCACTTTTGTGACCCTTCTGTGATCTAAAACTTCTCCAAAAATGAAGCCAACAAAATTGCCAAATAAAATTAATAAGAAAATAAAACAATAATTTAAAAATAACCAATAAAATATTATAAAAATTTAAAAATTTGAAATAATAAAAAATAAAAAAAATTTTTAGACATTGTGTCTTTCATCACTGTAAGATCTGTTGTCTTATAGGTACAGTGACATTTTCTTCCATATATTGTCCCAATGTCTTATATTTTTTCCTTTTATCTTCAAAGAGGTTTTAGGAATCAGAAAAGCCACATAGAGAATATAGGAGATTCACATATACCTAATGTGCTCCCTCTTTTCCCTTCTTCCCTATTAATTACATTTTACTTGAGGATCGTACATTTGTTAAAATTGATGTACAAACACTGAAGCACTGCCATTAACCAATTACATTTTACATTTGGGCTCATACACTTTTATAGGTTTTGATGAAATTTGAAATGGCCTATACCCGTTATTGCAAGATCATGCTGAACAATTCTAATGTCTTAAAAATGTCCTATGTTCCAGCTATTCTATTCTTCCCTCCTTCTTCCCTCAGAACCTATGGTAACCACTAAGTTTCAATTTTTGAAGAACAAGATTCGTAGTTACTTGCAAAATTATTGCGGGTTTGACATATTGGTCTGTTTTTTTTTTTCATTGGGTACTGCCTGTGTTCTCTAGGGATTCTTGTCCCTTTAATTGAGAATATAGCAGGACTCCCCAGGATGGTAGTTTGATATTTTCTTGTTCATTGTGTGGCTCTCCACCCACTGTATAACACATTATGATACAATTAACACTTACATACTCCATAGAAGCCTGACCAAGGTGTGCCCTTTTCCACAGGGTACCTCCGCCACACATTCAAAACCGTGCACAAATAACCTTCCCTGCCATATTTGCCAAAAGAACATTCTCAACATTGTAGTTTTAACCACAGACCTGCAAATCCCCATATTTTACCTGCTTCTTTCCCTGACCCTCCCCCCCAGTTCCATGGATAATCCAACCCAGCCCCTTCACCCTATGCCCCCTCACAGTCCAGCACCATGGAAACCCAATCACATCACTGCACCATTGTCACCCTTATCCACTATACAACTATAACCTTCCACCTTATCTAGATTTTTCCCATGAGCATCAGCTCACCACCCTTTTCTCACTTTCTGTCTCCTGTAAACCTATCTTCCAGACTCTATCTCTCCGAGTCTGCTCAATTCATATCAGTGAGGTTATGCAATATTTGTCCTTCAGTGCCTGGCTTACTTTACTCAACATAAGGTCTTCAATTCATATCAGTGAGGTTATGTAATATTTGTCCTTCAGTGCCTGGCTTACTTTACTCAACATAAGGTCTTCAAGACTCATCCATTTTATCCCATGTGTTAACACTGCATTCCTTCTTACAGCTGAGTAATATTCCATTGTATGCAAATACTGCAGTTTGCTTATCTATTCTTCTGTAAATGGCCATTTGGGTTGTTTCCAACTTTTGGAAATAATGAGTAATGCCACTATGAACATTGGCGTGCGTGTATCTGTTTGTGTCCCTGCTTTCAATTCTTATGGGCATATAACCAGCAGTGGGATTGCTGGATCATATGGCAGTACTGAAATAATTTAAATGATAAATTCTTGTTTCGTGTGTGTGTGTGTGTGTGTGTGTGTGTGTGTATGATTTCTTCTCCGAGGTCCAAATACATATTTAGCTTGCATACTTTTGCACACAAAGTGGAATGGATTACTTTTATTGGTGGAGCTGAACTTCACATGCTAACAATCTCTGACTTGGTTAACTACCTCATAATTCAGATCTAAAAAAATGAAGTTTGATTCATATGAGGGAAGCTACAGTGAAAATGTAGAAATTGACCAAAACATTTTTTTTCACTTAAGACAAGCACTAAGGGCTAATATTTATCCTTTCCATCCAAGTATCACATTTAACATTATCTATTATACATAAAATTAAATAGAATTGAGATACCCATCTGACCCACAAACAAAAATAGCTACTCTTACAACTTCTGAACTTCTAAACTGAATCAAGAATATTTTCTTACAGAGAATAAACAAATTTGATTTCTCTATATTTACTGACGTCATCTGAAAACAATTGTGCCTATATAGACAAACTTAGGAAATTTGAGATTCATAATTATCAAATTTGTTATAAGTTATCAGATATATGGATTTCAAAATCAGTTGATTTATTCAACTTTTTAACTCTAGCGTTTATATGCTCGAGTGATTTAAAATGTGTTCAGAATGAAAATGTTTAAAACTATACGGACTTTGGCCCAGTGGTTAGGGCGTCCGTCTACCATATGGGAGGTCCGCGGTTCAAACCCCGGGCCTCCTTGACCCGTGTGGAGCTGGCCATGCGCAGCGCTGATGCGCGCAGGGAGTGCCGTGCTACGCAAGGGTGTCCCCCGCGTGGGGGAGCCCCACGCGCAAGGAGTGCGCCCGTGAGGAAAGCCGCCCAGCGTGAAAAGAAAGAGCAGCCTGCCCAGGAATGGCGCCGCCCACACTTCCCGTGCCGCTGACGACAACAGAAGCGGACAAAGAAACAAGACACAACAAATAGACACCAAGAACAGACAACCAGGGGAGGGGGGGAAATTAAATAAATAAATAAATCTTTAAAAAAAAAAAAAAAAAAAAAAAACTATACTCGAGTGCTTCTTTCCTCTTATATTATACAACACAAGTTAAGTATTGATCATTAATACTTTCAAAAATACATACATAAACACAATCTTTAGTGTTATTAAAATATAAAAGTAAGCATTAAAAAAAGAAAAAAGAAAATAAAAAGAAAGCATTAGGCTAGAACTAATAAATTATAAAATGCAATCAGAGACAAATGAGGACACATCATTATATGAAGATTGAAGAAGGATCAACAGGCAGATATTATGGAGGACATATGAGCACTTTTATAAAAATGAACTAGGTTCTTTGCAAACACATCAATTTTTTTTTTTTTTTTTTTTTTTACTGCCAAATGTCAGCTTAATATATCATTTAGAAAGTTAAAAGGGTCACATTTGGTCAGAAGCCTCTGGAACTTCTATTAAGTTTCCAGATGTGTAGGCAATAACTTACAAATATCTACAATTTTTGCTAACACTAACCTAATTTTACTAGTCTAGACACTGGGATAAAATAGTGTTCATAGATTCTTCCAAACTCTTCCCTGTTCCATCAGGTATGACTTCACTGTCTATTTATCTGCCAGGTTTTGCCTGTGATGGCTTCCAGGAACTACTCTCTAAGAGTGAGATCATCCCTGAAGCAGCGACTGCCAAAGCGAGGTGAGAGACATATGGTGCCCTTACAGTTATTCTTTCAAAATCTATATTAGGAGAGTAAGTGGGAAATTTTCCATAATTCTAAATATACCTCCAGTGAAATGAAAGTAATGAATCTCTTTTTTTCCTTAAATAATCACCCATGATTAAGATATGAATGTCAATAAAGCCTAAAATACATTTGGAACTGTTAAGATCTCTTTGCATTACCCATTATTACATGAAAGTGTTATAGCAAAGACATTATGAGTATAGAGAAAAGAAAAGTGGACACTATGATACAGATATTAAAAATAATGTATATTTCTGAAACCAAGAGGCAAGCTCAAAGAACTCAGAATCCCTTTCTAGGAATTCTAGTACCTTTTACCTGTGTTCTTCTTACAATTTATGAATTATTTTTCTTATTCTTGTACACATTACATCTTCTTGACAAAAAAAGTCACAATGGAGGACAATTAGAAGTTCTCTTATAGAATAAGAAAATGAAAGAAATGTGTGGGGAAATTACCTTGAAAGTAGACACATGAAGTTAGGTGTGGGCAACATAGATGACAAAAATCTTCATTTCTCACTTTTACATGTACATAATTATTTCGTTGACATGGGGAATTCACCTAACCATTGTGTGGCCTGATTTGTCCTTTACAAAAGTGGCATGATCCATAACAGCTTTGAAACCTACATCATATGTGTTTTGCAAATAAGAAAATCACATATCTGTAAATACATCATGAAAAGATAAATTGTGTGTGTGTGTGCATGTTTGTGTATGAAGGAGATGATCACTGAGGCAAGAAAGAAATTTCAAGGGCTCCTGTAAATAAATAGTGAAAGAATACCTTGTCAAATCTATGCTTTTTTCCACTTCCTTTGTGACAGATTCTATCATACACCTAGTCATCTGAGCCAAAAATCTAGGAATTTTACTGTTATCTTTCTCACTTTTTAATTCAGTTGATCCTTTGCACATAATAGTAGTATTTCAAATGTTGAGTGTTGAGAATCATTAGGTCAGTATATGTAATTCAGCAAGATTGCCCTCCTTAGAGATTCTAAACCTAATCCGGGCCAACCAGTCTCTTAAATGCCATAGCTTATTAATTGACATGGAAAGTTTGGGACCATGAGAAACACAAGCTAAGCCAATTCATTAAATTACTTGTGACCCATTAGCCCAATGGAAAATGATTTAAACATAGTCTACATTAGGATTTCAGAAGCATTTGATAGATGGGGGTTTCCCAAAGGAAGCTGAATTTAAATGAGAAACAAGTCATTTCACAAATATTATCTGAGCCCCTATTATATATTTTTAACTAAAGAAATTTACATTTAAGTGAGCAGAGATGGTTAATAAAAAAGAAGTCAATAAAATAAGTTAAAGATGGTGATAAATTTTGAGAATGGAGAGAGAATAAGGTCTCCTAGAGATAGGAGGACCACAGAAGCCCTGTCAGAGGACATGATGGCTGGGTGAAAACTGTATAAAATTAATTCATTTATACAAAGAACTGGGGTAAGAGAATTCCAAGAACAGAGACTAGTAAGTATAATGACTCCAAGAACAGCAAAATGGCTAAAGTGACTGGATCATATTTGGAGGTGGGAATGGAGTGGGTGACAAGAATTGGTTTAAGATAAAATTGAAAGTCACTGGGGCCAAACATTGTTAACAATAACTATGACTTTAATAAGTCTAAGAATAACAATTATTAATAACTCATATACCAATGTACCAAACATTGCTTCAGACACATGTTCAAACTCATTTAATCCTAAAAATATCTCTATGACAAAAGAACTGTTATTATTCCATCTTTCATAGATGAGGACACTGAACACAGAAGACAATAAATGACTTGCCCAAGTTCACATAGTAAAATTTACAGCTGGTAAGTGGTATAGCCTGATACCAACACAGACAATCAGGCTTTAGAGTCTGTGCTTCTAATCATATTCTATATCAAACATATTTTTAGGACAGAATAAACATTTTAATTTCTTGTAAGTGCAATGGAAAATAAATGAAAAGTTTTAAACAAGGAGGGTAAAATATGACTTACACAAAGATCTCTCCAGCCTCTCTATAGAAGATGGTCTGTGCGTGTTTGTATGTGTTTGGGAGGGACTGCTTGCCAAAGGGGATGCAGAGAAGTAAGTTAAGAGGCAAATGGGGTTAATCAGACAAGTGATAATTATGATTTGGATTAAGGCAATATTAGGAGTAGTCAGATTTAGACATATTTTGAAGGTAGAGTTAAATGATTTTTATCAATCAATCAGAATATACATTATGAAATGAGACTATCAAGAAGGACCCTTGGAAATCAGATGTGGCTCAAGTGATAAGGCTTCTGTTTACCATACAGGAGGACCCAGGTTCAATCCCTGGAGCCTCCTGGTGAGAAAAAAAAAAAAAAAAGAGAAAGCATGCCCACATGGTGAGCCAGTGCCTGCATGGCAAGCCGAGAGCCTGTGTGGTGAGCTGGGTGCCTGTGTGGTGAGCCAGTGCCTGAGCAAGTGAGTCACGCAGCAAGATGATGACACAACAAAAGAGAGAACGAAGGGGAGAGTCAAGGTGAATCTCAGCAGAGGCTAGGAACTGAGGTAGGGCAAGAAAACCTTGCTCTACATCAGAGGTCCCCAGGATTGAATCCTGGTGAATCCTAGAGGAGAAAAACAAGAGGGTAGACAAAAAGAGAAATAGATACAGAAGATCACACAGCAAACGGACAGAGACAGCAAAAACATCAGGGCGGGGCGAGGGGGAAAATAAATGCATATTTTAAAAAAGTAATAAAGAAGAACTCTGAATATTGGCTCATTGACTGTGTGCATAGTGATCCCATTGTCTAAGATGAGAAATGTTGAGTGGGGGGAAGTGAGCTGTAAAAAATAGGAAATAGAGGATATACTTGGGAAATGTTAAGTTTGACATGTCTATTGGTTATCCAAATGCAAAGTTTAAGTAGACAGTTGAAACTGATCAGGGAACATTCTAGACAAGATAAAATTTTAGGCATAATCATATAAATAGGGAATATTTAAAATAAGAGGCCAGATGAGTTACATCACTTGGAAAACAACATGATAGCCTTTCTGATTTACTTGTTGTTTTGGCTTCCTAGGCTTCTCCAAGAAAATATATAAAATGGTTCAGCTTAAACAATGGAATTTACTTGCTTATGGTTAGAGTCCAGGAAAATGTCCAAATCAAGGCATCATGAAGGCAATGCTTTGTTTCCCAAAACTGGCTGCCAGCAAACCTTGGGTCTTCTGCCGCCTGGCAAGCACATGACAGCATCTGCTGGTCTCTCACTTCTCTTCCAGGTTTTGTTGATTTCAGCTTTTTGCTTCTATAGCTTTCTCTCTATTTCTCTGTATTCATTCCATTTATAAAGGACTCCAGTAATTCAATTAAGACCCATCCTAAATGAGGTGAGTTACACCTTAACTGAAGTAGCCTCATCAAAATTTCTTACTTACATTGGGTCCACACCTACAGGTGTGGATTAGACTTAAGAACATGTTTTTCTGGGGAACATACAGTCTCAGACCACCACATGTGCTGTTCCCAAAAATTCCATGCTCTCATGCCTTTGCAATAGTATTTTTCCCTGAAAAATTCCAACTCATTTTTACATCTCAAGGCAGGCCTTTCCTCCTCAGTGAGGCTTTTCTTGATTGTGAAGAGGTAGGGACCAATCAAAATATTTATTTCTCCATCTATCTATCCATCCGTTTAATAGGCTTATGGGGGGCAGTTAACCTATCTCATAGAATTTGCTAAGCATTGTGTATGCCACAGTGACTACGAAGTACTAAGTCCCTGTCCTTTGGAAGTTGTAGACTACATACATATTCTAGACTATATTTTTCAAACTGTGGGTTGTAATGCATTAAATCAATTTGATGGGTCATGACCAATGAGAAGAAAAACAAAGAAATAGAAAGAATAAAGTAGAAAATGTAGAGAATGGATGTAACTCAAGCAGTTGAGGGCCCACCTTCCACATGGGAGGTCCCAGGTTCAGTTCCTGGTGCCTCCTAAAGAAGACAAACAAACAATGAGCAGACATTGAGCAAAAACAAGGAGCAGGCAACAAGCATAAAAGCAAGCTAGACAATGAGGAAACAGCCAGCAGACAATGAGCGAAACAAATAAGCGGGGAGTGGATGTGGCTTAAATGGTTGAATACCCACCTCCTGCATGAAGGTCCTGAGTTTGGTTCCCAGTGCGTCCTAAAGAAAAAACAAATAGACAACAAGCAGATGAGCAAAAACAGTGAGCAGAGAGAGCAAACAGATGAGGGAGCTATCTCAGGGGGGGAATTTGTTCTATCAGCAACTTTGAATTTTAAAAAAAATTTACTTTACAAAATAGAAAATATCAGATTGTATCATATATAATAAAAATAAGTATTATTTTGCAAATCTTTTTTCCTCTGATATATGTGTCTATGGATAATGGTAAAAAAAGTTTAAAAGACATTATAGTAGACCCCTTACTGCTGTGTTTGTGTATCTCATTGCCTTTTGACTGAACTTCACAAGAGAAGAAATCAGATCTTTTAACATAGATTTGAATCCTTAGCATATAGCTCCTGATGTGAATCAAGTAGTTCATAGAAAGTGAGGCATTTGAAGAAGGCAGTAAAAAAACATTAGTGAAAATCTGCCTCTGGAGATTTATGAGTCCTTAACAAAACATTGAGATTCTCTGAATTGTGATGGGAAGATATCTGCGAGGTAATTTTAGACAGATAGATCATAGCAATTGATTATTGATTATATCACAGAATGAAAAAATGACACCCAGGTATCAAATTACATGAACTTCTTTTTAGTTTCCTAACTTGTATTGGTTGTTATAAAAAGGCTGAATTTTTGTTTCGTGACACCAATTCCATTTCAGTTAAAAAAAAAATTCAATTATTGTTACTTGCTTGACTGATGTAAAATTTTGCTTTAAATGCCAATGTGCAGAGGCCTGTCTCTAAATTGTAAATAGCTTATAAATCCTTTGTAATAATATACATTCTTAGGAGAAAGATGTTTGCCCTTAAGTGGAATGCTTGATCTCAGAAAATGGAAACAAATTAAAGACTAGTTTATAACAAGGATTTTCCATTGCCAGGAAACAAATGGTAAAAGCATTTACCTTGATTTAGTCCTGTTTTCAATTATTTTATTAAACGTAAACTACAAGTAATAAGTCATACATTTACATGTTTGAAATTTAATCTTTTTCTACATGAAATAGTTTCTACGTCCTTTGAACTAGAGCACTATTTATGTATGTATATTTTAATTTAAAATACCACCTTGATCCTTTTCTGAGGTACAGAATAATATTTCTAGACTGCTTTGTTTTCCTTAGTTACAATTTTCTTAAGAAAATGTATAATGAAATGTACTTATTTTCACACTATTCTCAGTAAAAAAAAGCAAGGGTAAAATATGGCTCTGAACATATGAAGAACTTGATAATCTTTTGATTGATGAAGAAAGGAGGGAAGTTAAAAAGAAAGGAGGGCATAAAGAAGGGTGTAAGCAAAGAAGAAAGGGGAGTTAGGGTCAGAGAAATTAAAGGAAACATTTAACATTCCCAGCACGCGCAGGTCACTCATTTCACACAGTGTAGGATAGAAGCTGGAAAGTTGATAAGAAGAAATTACTGTATAATAACCCTGTGTGGAGCATTAACTAAGACTTGTGGCTAGAGCCCATAGGTGCCACTTACCATGATCGTTGAAATTTTAGACCAGAAAATTTCCATTTGATAGACCATTACTAGCTGGATATCAAACTTTGGTTGAGACTTCCTCCATGTCTGAAGGAAATTAAATAATCTTGAAATGGCACTACCCCTAATATGGTATTGGATGATAAAGAAATACTCTAATAGGGAGGGCAATTCCCAGAAGATTTCTGTAATAAAATGGGAATGATTTACATAAGAACAAGGTATCTGGTGAATGGAAGGAAATACTCACAAGAGAGAAGGCTCTTTTCCCCTAAGGCTGACTTTGGAAACATTTGAGAGCTGTCAGGTCCTACTGCCACTTGGGCAGTGCCCTATAAACTGACCAGCAAAGACTGGCTTGGTTTGTGGATGGCAGTTCCTAGGTAAATAGATAGCATCATGTTTTGAAGATCACCATTTTGAAGAAAGTCCAAACAAATTAGCTTGGTGGGCTAAATTGCATGCTATTTGCCCCTATGTTTGGACTTTTTACTTACTCATGGGTGGTGACCAATGGCCTGGCCAAATGGTCAGACAGAGGGCAATGGAAAATTAGTCTGTTGAACGCATGCCTGTATTGGGCACTTCCCCATACATATCACTATGGGAATTTTGGGAGTACTTTAAAATAGGTTATGTTGATGCCCATCAGAAGGACCACCTCCCAGCATCAGAAAATGATTGAATTTGATGAATAAATATCCTGGTGTGTTCATCTGAAGTGACCACATGAGTCCATGAAATGAGTGGATATTGGGGTGACAGAAATGCTGAGACTGGCTGACTGTATATTTTCCTCTTGCACCCTCTAAAGCACAAAATGCCAATAAGAACTCTTCTGTCTGTTAACCAGAGATGCTGAGACTGAAGAAGGCTATGGGGCAGATTTCCTGGGCGACAGGCTCCACACATACTTGGTAAAGAGGTCTGATGCTGGTAGCCCTAGGTGGCCATAAATTGGCCTTGACAGTGGTAGTCACTTACTCTGGACTGATTTGTTTAGCCAGTGTTAGATGCAGAATATGATAAAAGAATTGAAAAAGAAGATACTGTTAGCAGAATGCCCTGGGTTCTAGGTTTCTAGGTTCTTGGCTATGTTGCATAAAATAATTTAAGGACTCACCATAGGGTAGGCAAGAGGGTAAAGAGTTTATTAAGAAACAAGAAAACTAGAAATGAGATAAGAATATAATCCACAAGATGAGTGCATACATGCTACAAGGTGAGATGTGCACATGTGGCCCCAGATCAGGTCTTTTTAAGACGTTTCCTTCTCCCAATTCCTAATATTGGGGAGGGGGCCCAGCAGCCTCCTGTTATGATTGATTGCCTTATGATCTCTGCATTTTAGCTCTCAGGGGACCAATGGGTGTCCTGTTTGGTGTTATCTGGGGCTTTCCCTTGACCCCAGAAAGAGTTCCAAATGGGATCTCATGGCCAGGGTCTAGGTGGGGTCTTTCTGGCTTTGTTCTTAGTATAGCAGGAGGTTTCCTGGTGGGATCTCGTGGCCATGTTCTCTGCTGGATCCCAGCTGCCTTCCCTTGTTCCTGCCCCAACACTGCACCAATTTAGACTAGAGTCACATTTCTTCAGAACAAGGAACATACTTTCATCCTCAAAGTAAGGGTTTGGTAGAGAACTGGAATGGGCAATTGGAAGTTTAATTGTTTAAAATCAAGGTTGCTGTAGACAAGAAGGGCTGGCTTATCCACCTTCTCAAGTGTGTGCTCATATTCACGATAAGGAGGCTGTATTAGTCAGCCTAAGGTGTGCTTATGCAAAATACCAGAAATTGGTTGACTTTTATAAGGGGTATTTATTTGGGATAGGAGCTTACAGATACCAGACCATAAAGGATAAGTTACTTCTCTCACTAAAGTCTATTTTCAGTATTATAGCAAGATGGCTGCTGATTTCTGCAAGGATTCAGACTTCCTGGGTTCCTCTCTTCCAGGGTCTTGCTTCTCTGTGGGTTCATGTTTCCTTCTGACCCAGGGCTTACTTCCCCCTGGGCTCAGGGTTACTCTCTTCCTGGGGCTGGCTCCTCTTTCCTCTGTGAGCTTACTCCCCAGGGCTCCAGCTTAAGGCTTCAGCCTCAAACTCCAACATCAAAACTCCAAAATCAAAAACCCTCACATCAAAAGTTCCAACTCTGCCCTTTGCCATGTCTTTTATCCCCTTGTTGGATGGGGACTCAACACCCTAATGACCCAGCCCAATCAAAACCTTAATTATAACTCAATCATGCCCAGTAATAGATCAGATTACAAACATAATCCAACATCTATTTCTGGAATTCATAACTATATCAAACTGCTTCTGAGAGTGCTCATCTTTTTCTGGTGGATCTAGGAAAAGGGTGGTAGGAGAAGGGATTAGTATGACCATACAGTTGTTCCCCACATCACCTAATTTTTCCATTTTTCCCCCATATCACATCAACGTTCCTTTTTCCTATCTGATGCTGTGGTCCCAGGAGAAGGACTGCAACTGTGAGTTCCAGAAGCAAAGAAGACTCCTAAGCAAGAAACTACCATTAAACTTTCAAACATCTGTGTAAGAATTCTTAGAGACATGCTGAGGGGGTTGTGCCTTCACTCCTTGTGGCAAAATTGGGGTTAACTGTAAAGGCAGCTATATAACCTTGTGGTGAAGAAAGCCACCAAGTCTGTACCTATGGAGCCCTACCCTATATGAATGAGACGAATGAGAGTGAACTGAGAAGGAGGCACTTGCGAGCCTGGAATTGTTGCTTGCCATGTAGACTAACCGAAAATCCCTTCTAAAGGTGGAAACATTTGACTGGAAATAAATAAGAAGTAGAGAGGAGAAATAATAGCTGAAGGTAAAGAAATGAGTTAATGAGTTATGCAACAAGGGGAATCCAATATATTAATGCCTTGAGAAAGACTCAGAGCAAGAGGTTGATATTGTCTCTCAGCTTAATCATACCAGATACCTGAAAAGGTAAAGCCACGTATTGCTGAGACTACTTCTGTTTTTGAACCTTGACACGATCAAACAGAAGACTGAAAATCTCAGTGAATACATCCTGGGAGACATTTTGGTGATCTGATATGACAGTGAACTGGATTAATTACTAATGACTCTAGTAAGCTGCCAATATCTTAGACTTATTTTTTCCATGCTATTATATTGCTTTTGGAAAATTGAGTCAAAATCCTTCTATCCCTTCCCCACACTGCTTCCTCCAAACTTTAGGCATTTCATGTTTCTACTTTTGCTGTATCTGTTAGCCACAGATATGTATAGGTGCTCAGGCAGATGTGACCCTTTTTCTCTAAGGATACTATGGCCAAAGTATAAGAGGGGGCTTGTTGTATAATAAAGAATTGACTGGTTTTTGTCCCTGGTTCTTGGAGATAACTTCTGAAACTAGAATTTTCTCTGAGAGTGATAGGAGTGTCTTTTGTTATTCATGGTGAGTCCTATACCACACTTGATAATTTATGTTAATTAAAGACCTCAGGGTCGGGGCCTGGTCACACCAAAAAAGACCAACCATGTAATTAGGGCTTTGAGCCACTGAACCATATAAGCCTGACCTCAGATGAAGGAAGGGGGTTGGAGGTTATTAATTCAATCATTAATGGTATTTATTTAATCATTCAGGCCTATGTAATGATATTCCAATAAAATCTCTGGACACTCAATCTCTTGAGAGCCTCCCTGATTGGCAATACACATCAATGTGCTAGGAGAGTGACATGTTCAGACTCTACTGGTAGGAAACATGAAAGCTTTGTATTTGAGGCTCTCCCTGAACTCACTCTATCTCTCGTCTTATTTGTTTCCTTTTTGCTATAACAAAACTGCAATCATAAGTAGGGTGTTTTCTTGAGTTCCGAGAGTTTTTCTGGCAAATTATGGAACCTGAGGAGGTGGTGGAACTCCTAAATGTGTAGCCTGTTGCTCAGAAGTGCAGGTGGCCTGGGAACCCCCACACTTGCAGCTAGTATCTGAAGTAAGAGTGGTCTTGTAGAGGACTGTGACCTTAACTGGTGGAGTCTGACCTAACTCTGGATAGTCAGAGTCAGAATTGTATTATATTTGGTGTCAAAAGTCAATGCACATCTACAACTTGGTAAGAGATCAGAGACCCTCTTCTTTCAAGAATTGATGTGATGTTTAAGTTTGTGTATCATCTTGGCCAGGTTATGATGTCCAGTTGTTTGGTGAAGGAAGTGCTGGCCTGATTACTATTGTGAGGATAGTTCATGGATTTTAAATAATCAGTAAATTGATTGCATCTATGGTTGATTACATGTACAATCAACTGAAGAGATCACCTTAACATTGAGAGAAGTCTTATTCAATCAGTTGAAGTTCTTAAAAGGAGAAGTGATGATTTCAGCAGTCAGAAGGGAGAATTTCCATCTTGACTTCAGCCAGCCAGTTTCTTCTTGGGAATTTATAGTAAACCTTCATCAGAGTCCCCAACTTGTGGCCTACTCTAGGAAATTCAGACTTGTTTATGTCCATGGTCATGTGAACCAATTCCTGTAAAAAATCGCATAAAATTTACATACACACACACACACACATATACATATACATATATTCTGTCAGTTCTGGTTTCCTAGAGAACACTAATACAAAGGATGATAATGATAGTAATAAAATTTATCTATAAACAAAAATAGAAACCACTTTCAAAGCACAATTCATCAGAAAGTATTCACATTAAGTTAAAGCATGTTAAAACTTTTCCTATCTAATTATAGAACAAAGTAATTATTTTTGTTCTCCCTCGGCCCTCCCCCCCCCCCCCCAAGATGACTCTCTGGTTTCTTATTTTTTCCTTTAGGAGGCACCAGGAACTGAACCTGGGACCTACCATGTAGGAAGCAGGTACTCATCTGCTTGAGTGACATCTGCTCACAGTAATTATTATTTTTAAACTGGATTTTAGGTGTCAGCAACTGCAGCAAGCAGTGACAATGTAGCATATATATGCAATGGGTTATGGATATGCTGGCAAAAGAATACTTCATTTCCATAGATTCTTTCCAAGAAAAAAAAATATTTCCTTTTGGCTAAAAATTCCCAAACAGCCACTTAGGGCCATGAAGAGGATTGATGCCTAAGAAGAAGTAGGTGTGGAAGGTTTCAGATGTACAAAATTTGAAATAAATGCTCCCCTCTCCCATGTACATTTTCTATATGATTATTAAGATCATAATACATTTGCATACTGACTGGCATCTTGGTAGCACACAATAGATGTTAGATATTACATTGAATGGGTAGACGCTGATGGACTTAGAGCAACATCCTGGAAGGTAAAGAGAGATATATGACTGCGGTAGAATAATGACCCCTAAAAGATGTCTACATTTTAGTTCCTGGAAACTGTAAATATGTCACGTTATCTGACAAAGGGCAATTTGGGCAGGAAATGAAATTAAAGTTGTTAATCAGCTGATTTTAAAATAGAGAGTTTATCCTGGATTGTTTGGGAGAAGTTGATGCAATCACAGTGAACTTAACAGTGAAAGAGGGAGGCAAAAGAGGAGGATTTAACGGAACTTTGCTGGCCAGTAGCCTAGGAATGTTGACAGCCTCTAGAAGGTGGGAAAGATGAGGAAGTTAGATTCTTCTCCATAGATTGCAGAAAGAAGCACAGCCATGCCAGCACCTTGATTTGAACCTAGTAAGACCTGTGTTGTACTTATTACCTACAGAACTGTAAGATAAAAAAATTGTGTTGTTTATGCCCATAGCTCTGTGGTATATTGTTGAAGCAGCAATGAAAACTAATACAATGAGTACATTTATAGGAATCTTCTGAAATTGTTTCAGTAATGAGGTTCAGATAAAATGTAAACCTCAAAGGGGACTGTGGATATCTCACTTAAAGTTTTACCTTCCTACTGGTATGACGAAACTTAAAAAAAAAAAAAAATCCAATTTATATATGTGTAATCTACTGTAAGGGTTAAAATCTGTATTCAAATTAGTTGTAACCTGTCATCAGCTCCTTCTCTGTCCTCCTCTCAGTGTTTCTGCTATCACCACCATCACTACATATGCATACACACACATGCATACATACACACACCCGGACAATTGTCCATGGTTTTACAAGTGTATGTTGCACTTTGGACACTTCACTTTTAAATTTCTTCATATTTCACTATACTGTGACATGATGACATTAACAAATACCTTACTTCTTGAAACCCTCCTTTTCTTTCACATCAAAAATAACATACTTTGAATTTCCTTTTGTTTTTCTTTCTTACCACTCTTTAGTTTCTCTTTTTTCCTTGCTTCTTAAAATTATTATTGTTGCAAGGAACAGACTTATACTAATTCAAGTACAGAAGGAAGGGTATACTTTATTTTATCTTTTGATTGAATTTTTAAAAAAAGCTATTTTAAAGTGACTTTAGATTACATAAATGTTACATAAAATATGAAAGGGGATTCCCATATGCCCCACTCCCTCCCCCTCCCACACTTTCCCACATTAACAACATCCTTCATTAGTGTGGTACATTTGTTACAATTGATGAACACATATTGAAGCATTGCCCCTAACTGTTCATTATAGTTTATATTATAGTTTACACTTTGTCCCATGCAATTTTGTAAGTTATGACAAAATATATAATGGCCTATATCTGTCACTGCATTGTCATGCAGGACAATTCCAATGTCCCCAAAATGCCCACATATTACATCTATTTTTCCCTCTCCCTCTCCTAAGAAGCTTCAGTGGCCACAGCCTCTGCAATAATGATAAAAGTTTTCCCATTGCCAAAATAACAATAGGTCTATAGTAGAATAATAATAAATCTACTTTAGTCCATTGTTCAATCCTCAATCTTGAGGATTTGGGGATGGTGATGACCACTAATTGAGAGGGGCTTTAGATCTCTTGGGGCAGATGGATGGACTCTCTTACCTGCAGTTGCAGACCCTCTCTGTTCCTTGGGATAGGCATTGTCCATCATCATTATCTTGTTAGTTGTCCTGGGTGAGTCCAATGGAGAGTAGGTGTTGCAATTCTGCTGAGATTCAGGACCTGAGTTGCACATGGATGAACTGAAGATTTAAGTCTCTTGGACATATACCTATAAAAGGCAATAAAAGAGACAGGAAATCATCAAAATCCTAGAGTAGTAAATAAAGGAGATCCAGGTTTAGTGGACACTAGCATGGAAAGATCTAAGACCTTAGAAGTAGGAGTTTATGGATTTTTGTTTTAAAGTTCCTATTTACAGAATGGATACTGTAAGTATCTGATTCTTGTGGTATGTCTTCTAAACTCTCCCATACTGCCTTTTCTCCCCTGTACTGTTTTCTCTATGGTCTCGCTTCTGATTACTTTAATTTTGACATGCTCTGATCATAAGCTCATTATGATGCTACTAATTCAAGAACTGTTTATTTACCATCTGTTTGAGCCAGAAATTCGATACTGGATAAAATGATTAGCAAGAAAGAAAACATCTCATGTCTTTTCAAATTTATTTATTTTTTGAAATGATGGCTCCAAAATAAAAACTAAGTACACATATTTAATATCTCTTTTTTTTGAGCAGGTGGGCTGTTGTTGGTGCCAGGTATATGGCTGAGATGGAGGCAGCTGTTGGAGGAAGAGATCTGAGGGTAGACGTAGAAAGTCATTTTTGATGTGTTAATTTTGAAATGCTTATTTGACATGCAAGGGAGGAGGTCAGATAAGTATTGATGCATGAGTCATTACCAACTGTCTGATCTACTCCATATTTCTCAAGTCAAAATTCCAAGCAAGAGATTTTTTTCCTTAAATTTCCTTAATGATCTTCTTATGAGCTTATGCTCTAGCTTCCTTAGGGTCATTTCCACAACCATGACTAACATCATCTCTACAGTTGTTAATTTTATCCACAAGGCATAATATTTGCTTCAGAGACAGGTATATCTAGACCAGGGGTTCTTAACCAGGCGTCTGTGAGCTTGAATTGAAATTCAAAACAACATTATTTTTGTGGGGATGTGTTGGTGTGGATGTGACGTATTTATTAAATAATACCCAGTAGAGTGTGGTCTTAGTAAGGGATCTGTGGTTTTCACCAGACTGGCAAAGGGGTCCACGGAGCTATAAAGGTTTTGAACCCTTGATCTAGACTCAAATACTGTTGTCCCCAGGGTTCTGAAATTATTTTAAATGCCTAAGCTCCATTTATTCACCTTCAAAGATGTCTAGTAATGCCCAACTCACAGGATTTTTGTAGGAATTAAATGAGGCAAGTATATGGAACCGCCTAAATGGAATAACTTAATTTCAATCACATTAAAGGATTAATTCAATCATACACATTTACATGTTAATCTTTTAACCTTTATATTTATAAATGAGAATCTCTTATTCTAGCTGCAAGGTTTTTGAGCTTTGTTTAAGATGTATGTGAAAATTAGGGGCTAAAGGGAATTCTTAAATCAAATAGAATTATATATCTGACATAGAAGGGATAGTTCATAGAAATGATTTTAATGTGATTCTATAGAATCAATGTTACATGATCATTATTGGCCAATTTGTCCATTTCCCCTTTTTGCAGGTGTGATATATTTATTAAATAATACACAGCACTGTAATCAGGAAGTCACATTCCTTAAATTAGGCAATAAGACTCTCCCTCCATGGAAGAACAATCTTAATCAGGGGAATGAATACACTAAAACATATTGATGTTATCCATGCCATATGCTGTATGCTAACTAGACTCTTCTTGCTATAAAACTTTTCCTCCAGGTTTTGTTTTCTAGTTCTGGAGTGGAGGTCTTGGTTTCTATGTATTTCAAAGTCTGATGTTGAGCTCTGGGACCCCAATATGCTTCCAGTAAATTTCCTTTTGCAAAAATTAGCTAGAATGTTATCTCTTGCTTGCAAAGAAATAATTTAAATGGAAACAAAATGTTATTGTAAACATCTTTTTAAGTATCTGAATACCTTGGAGGCCTGAGATCTTATTGAATGAGGATAAAATTCCTTAGTATTAAAAGTCTGAGCAAAAGTTTCTTGTTGGAAGTACACTGGAATTCAATGGGTTGAGAAACAAAAATCTATGCAGGAAAGGCAAGGGAATGAAGGTTGGAGGTTCAGAGAGTCAAATTAAGTTGGGCAAGAGATAGATACCAAGCCAGGGTTATGGTGGTAGGGATTCAGGTCTGAGAGGAGCACAAGTGAATCAGAGACAGGGGAGTAGGCAGGGAGGAGAGGAAAAGGGGAAACAGTAATTCTGGGATATAGGTTGGGGTTTTGCTGAGGTTCTCTGCTAAGGTCTATGAACAGAATGGAGAAGGGATCCGGGGTAGCTTTGCCATCTTAAAGTGTTTGGGCGACAGCATCTAGACCTTTCTTTCACCCAGGTTTACCTGTAGATAGATCCTCTCCTCCCATACCTTTACTCTCAGATCTTTTTTGCCTGAGGACAGATTAGATTTACTTCTTCTCTTTCTCATGACAACTTTCCTCTCCCTCTGCTTCAAGGTATATATTTTGAGTTTTCATGCACATTTGGCTTCATTTTAATTGGTGTTATAATACATTTTCATGCCTTAGACCCAGTTATCAATGTAACTTTCTATGCCATCTGTATTATTTATAACTCTAGCTAAGCTGTTTTTGACCAAGAATGCAGTTTTCTCTCTAATACTAGAAAATGTCCTTGACCACTTTTGTAAGGTTCGTAGGGTAAGACAAAGTGCATTAACATAACGAGTGTTTAGTTTCAATGACACTTTCAATTACATTTAGGGAATTCTTATTTAGGATTTTTCTTTTTCCCTAGAAGGTATGTTTTATTCATGTACAGAACTGGGGCAGACCCTCTCCCCCATATGAAAAATTCACACATACATTTTAAGATTATTTTCCTTTTGGAAAATTTAATAATAAAGATGGATCTTTCTGAGACCTCCTAGACAGGTTAATATTAATAACACATTTCATGATATTTTGCAAATACAAATGTTACCAGGACCCTCTTTGCCTCATACTTAATTAGGAAGTTCTTTCAAGTTCCTCCTCATTTCTACCAGCAGAAAAAGAAATGGAATATTAGTTACATTAATGCACTTCCAAACACTATGAATCTGCATGTGATTTAACTACTAATAAGTATCTGTGGCACAAAACCCTTTTCTCTGAATAAAAAAGAATCTAGCACATCTAGCACTTAATGTAATTAAGTGCATGAGTTTTTTTAAATGCTATTCTTTTAAGTAAGATATATCTAAATGAAAACTGATACAATATAATTACTTATTTTGTTGTTAATATGCAAGTAAATTTAAGCTATTTGGAGCCTTTCGAGATTATATCGAAAGATAGCTGCAGAGTGCCAGCATTTTTGAAAGGATGCCAGCATTTTTGAAAGAGGTATGATATGAATTGTATTTAGAAAGAAAAACTGAATAGAAATCTTTTCCACTGCTTCTTAGAATTTTTTCAAGGAATTACATTCTTTTTTCTTTTTTGTCACTATGCCTTGTCAGTCCAGAATCCCAAAAGCATATTGATTTGCTGTCAGTCAATTGAATATGCTGGATGGATCTGCTTATATCAATATTGTATGGAGCTTATTCCATTTTGCTGGCTTTGGACAGAAAAGATGCTCAGATTTACCTTTCACTCCCTCCTGTCAAGTAATTCCTTCATCCATTTTGACTTTCATAAACAAAGAAAAGAAGAAATCATCTCATAAATCTGGGCACTGGCTTGCCCAATTTTGTTGTGACATACCTTGAAAATTATTTTTTTCTTTACTTCCACTATTCATGCTAAACAGGTTGTGTTCTTTAGTCTGTCTTATGAGTTGAGATATTAGTCATATTTAATTTATTAGCTGCTAATTTTCATTCTTTATTCCCTATTTGATTATCTAAAGAATCCAGAATGCAAAATGACATATGGTATCTCTGCAGTACTGTTTAAACATCTGCAGCTCATGCAGTAGTTCAAATTCATCAAGTAAATTGTTTACATAAATAAGACAATGTTATATTCTATCATGTTAGACTGGGAACTGAATCCTTATGCCTTTCTATTATAGTATGTAATTTATGTTCTGTTGTACAGGATACAGGAAGAACCAGTAGGCAAACACAAAAGTTTACTTGAATTTTGAACTCTGATGGAAACACTTAAAGGGAAGCCATGGCACTGTGGAGAGAGAGAATGAGAAGGGGTAAATTTCAGAAAGGTATTCTAATAGGAGAATACAACAATGTTCTCTCTCTCTCTCTTTTAAAACAAGAGAAGACAAAAGATTTCTTTGAGCATTTTACTGGGCAATAAATAATATGTGTATAAATATGTCTATTCATTTCATAAATTACATTTAAGTTGGCTAGCAAGAAAAATTTCCCTGGGATTGTATATATTTCCCTTGTTTAATTCATGGTAATGCCTCCAGGAATTCAGGGTTTTTGTTTAGGCCTACATGGACAAAATTTTTCTTGGTAAAGATTTATTCAACTCTGATTCAGTCTCCTCATTGACAATCTGAAGTTCTTTATATTGTGTACATTTCTAAAACTTTTTCATCATCAAAATTTACCTATGACTTCCTTGTACAAATTTTTTAGTTATATTTTTAATTTATTTTTAAAAGATACATAGATGACACAAAATGTTACATTACAAAAATGTAGGAGATTCTCATATGCCCCACTTCCCCCACCCCATACTTTTCCCACATCAACAACTTCTTTCATTAGTGTGGTATATTCATTGCAATTGATGAACCTTGTACAGATTGTTGGGGATTCAACCATGTTCCCCATAAAGACTTGTTCAAATGGGGAGCGGATGTGGCTCAAGCAGTTGAGCACCTGCTACCTACATGGGACGTCCCAGGTTTAGTTCCTGGGGACTTCTAAAAACAAACAAATGAAAAACCCAACTCAGGAGAGCTGATGTGTCTCAGTAGTTGAGTGCCAGCTTCCCACACATGAGGTCCCAGATTCAATCCATGGGACGTCATAAACAAACAAACAAAAACAAAACCAAAAAAACAGAAACAAACGAAAGAACGTGTTCAAGTCTTCAAGGCTTAATTTGCATCCCTGTGGTTGTGAACCCATTTGTAAAAAGGACCTTTGCAGATGCTACTATTAGTTAAAGGTGGATTCATTTGTGAATAGAATCTTCAAAGGACTGGAGTCCTTTTAAGGTAGAGAAAATATTGACACAGTAAGTTAAAGAAGCAAGCCAGAGAATCAGAGTAGATGCAAGGAGAGAGAGATTTCCATGTGAAGAAGGATTAGCAGAACACTGCAGACTCTGGGAGAAAGCAAGTCCTCCCAGTACCTTAATGCTGGACTTCAACCTCTGAAACTGTGAGACATAAATTCCTGTTGTTTAACCCAATTTATTGCATGGTGTGGTGGTTTGAAGTTATATATACCCTAGAAAAACATGATCTTAAATCTAATCTACTCCTGTGGGTTTGGATGCATTGCAAGTAGGACTTTTTGATCAAGTTGCTGCAGCTAGGGTATGGCCCACCTCCATCAGGATGGGTCTTTCTAAATAGGATGAATACAGAGAGAGAAAGCCCCAGAAACAAGAATCTGAAATCAATGAAAACTGGAGGAAAAGGGAGAGATCAGTAGTTGCTGCCCTGTGCCTTGCCATGTGGCAGAGGAGCCAAGGATTGGTGGTGGCCAGTTTTCAGGAAGAGAGCATTGCTTTGGTGATGCCTCAATTTGGACATTTTCCTGGACTCTAGCTGTAAGCAATAAATTCCCATTGCTTAAGCTGAACCCATTTCATGATATTGCTTTGAGTAGCCTAGGAAATCAAAACATATGGGACTTGTTACAGCAGCTCTGGAAAACTAAGACACATAATACTATGAGTTTTGATAGGTAATAAGAAATGAAAATCCCAAACTACAGGTCGCAAGTTTGAGAAGATTTTGGCTTCAAATGATCCATTAAAAAAAAAAAAGATGGTATCTTGATTCCAGTTCTTATGATCTATAACCCATGGAACATCTTTTACTCTACCTTATTGCTTATCTCCTTACACATCATAGGCACTGCAGACATTTTTTTGTCAAATAGACGTCAATTTATTTTTTTCTATCAATTTCAAAATTTTCAACACAGAGTGCCTACCTACATACCCAGCACTATTCTATGACTATAGAGGTTAACAAAATATACATTATTAGGCTCATGTGTATGTGTACCAGGGGAGGTTCAGAACATAACAAGTCAACAATAAAATAATAAGATCATTTCAAATAGTGATAAGTAGCATGAAAGAGCTACAATTGTGCAACTGCACAAAGTGTGAATTGGCTGGAGGGATGCTAATGTAATTTGGATGCAAGGCATGTGTGAGGAGGTGTTAACAGCATATCAGAGCTAAGATCTCACTCATACTATGGAGTCATGAAGACAGGGAAGTATTGGATTCCTCTAGGTTCTTGGCTATGTCACATAAAAGAATTTAAAAACATGCCAGTTTAGTCAGGCCAGTAAAAAGAACTTATTGAGGGATTGGGGAAGAGAACAAAGATTGCTGAGACACGGGAAAGAATGGAAATACACACTGAGATTTGATGTGGGCTCCTCTAGGCAGAGATTTGGCCTGCGTGGTTATCTTTAATTATTGTTCCCCTTGTTAATGTTTGGGAGAGGGGCCCCAGCTGTTTGCTATTCTGATTGTTTACCCCACCCATCAGTTCCCCAGGGGGCCCAATGATGAGGCCCCTTGAGGATATCTGGGGCTTTTTCTTGACCCCAAATGAGATCTCACTCCAAATGGCGTTCTCAGGGGTCCTTTCAGCAGCCTCCTTGATGGGGTCTTTCCCTCAGGGGTTTTCTGGTGGGGTCCAGGGCCACGTGTTTTCAGCCAGGTCTCAATCTCCTTTTTCCTTTTCCTAAACTAGCCTGCCTCGGCCAGGTATGTGAAAAACTGTGGGCAGAGCATCCACCTAGAATGAAGTGCAGAAACCCTATGGGAGGGAGGAGGCTGTTGTGTCTGAGGAATTAAAAGGTCAGTGTTTTTGTTCTTTTCCTTCTTTATTATTATTTTTTGAGGGTTTTTGATGTTGGAGTTTTCTTTTTTCTCTCTTTTTTTTAAATGTTACATTAAAAAAATATGAGGTCCCCACATACCCTCCACCCCCCTCACCCGACTCCTCCGCCCACAACAACAACCTCCTCCATCATCATGAGACATTCGTTGCATTTGGTGAATACATCTCTGAGCACCGCTGCACCTCATGGTCAATGGTCTACACCATAGCCCACACTCCCCCACAGTCCACCCAGTGGGCCAAGGGAGGACACACAATGTCTGGTAACTGTCTCTGAAGCACTACCCAGGACAACTCCAACCCCAAAAATGCCCCCACATCACATCTCTTTCTTCCACCCTCAACCCCCAGCAGCCACCATGGCCACTTTCTCCAAACCAATAATGTTACATTCAAAAAACATGAGGGCCCCATATGCCACCCACCCCCCTCACCCCACTCCTCCCACATCAATAACCTCTTTCATCATTGTGGCACGTTCATTGCATTTGGTGAATACATTTTAGAGCACTTCTGCACCAACATGAATAGTGGTTTGCATTGTAGTTTACACTCTCCCCCAGTCCACCCAGTGGGCCATGGCAGGACATACAGTGTCCAGCATCTATCCCTGCAGTACCACGCAGGACAACTCCAAATCCTGAAAATGCCCCTACATCATATCTCTTCTTTCCTCTCCCCACCCTCAGCAGCTAGCATGGCCACTTTCTCCACATCAATGCTACAATTTCTTCCATTATTAATCACAATAGTTCCATAGTAGAATATCAGTAACTCCACTCTAATCCATACTCTATTCCTCCATCCTGTGGACCCTGGGATGGTTATGTCCACCCCCCGCCCCCTCTATATCAAGAGAGAGCTTAGATTCCACTTGGAAGATGGATGCAATTCTCCTGCTTGCAGATGTAGGCACTCTTGGTGCCCTGGTGAGGTGGTTGACCTTCTTCACCTCCCTGTTAGCTGACCTGGGTGAGTCCAATAAACAAGGGGGTAGGAGTTGTAAGTCTGCTGAGGCTCAGGGCCTGGTTATCACATGGACAGTCCAGAGATTCAGGTCTCCTGAGTATACACCAATCCCAGCACCTACCACAGGTCTGGTAAAAGTAACAGAAGAAGCACGTGTAGAAAGGACATGTCTGAGTCCAATTCTATCACACTCAGGAACACAAACTCCAAAGTAGGGCCAACTGACATGGCACTGAACTCTAGAGCCATATGCCATGACCGTAGAATCTGTGGGTCTCTGGAGCCCTCAGGAGAACCAGTACTTGGGCTTCTATCTACTTTGGCCGTCTCTGGGTCAGTGCTGAGGCATGCATAAGCATTACCCCTCTGATGACCTCCTGACTCTTTTTTTGGAGACTCATAGCCATATAAACTCATTTGTCCTTTCCATTTTCCCCTTTTATTCAAGGTCAAAAAGCAGTTTTTAACACCTGATATTACATGTGGGCTGAGATATTCTGCTGGTCTGAGTTGACCTTTTTATTCAAGGTCTTTTTCCAGTTACATCATCAGCTGGTGCTTGGTAGTAATCCCTCGGCACCAGGGAGGCTCATTCCTGGGAGTCATGTTCCATGCTGGGGGGAAGGTAATACATTTACATGCGGAATTTGACTTAGAAATTGGCCATACTTGAACAACATGGAAGCTCTCAGGAGGTAAATCTTAGGCAATCTGCAGCTCTAGGCCTAGTTCATATTTCCAGTGCACAGGCTCATAAGCATAGCCATCAGTATCAAGGGCTCATTGCTGGATTATCCTTTTTTATTGGTCTTTGCAATTGCACTTGGGGGATTTTTGCTGTTCCATTGGGGAATGTGATAGAGCTCCCCTGGCTAGGATCTCAGTACTCCCTCAGTTGTCGTTTTTAACTGAAACCAATTATGAACATATACGAACATTTTTATGTACCCTGTGTACATGCCCTGGAGAACTCCCTTCCAAGCATGTGCCCCTATCAATAACACCCCGCACCCGTGAACCTCTTTGTGGTCCAAAACTTCTTTAAAAATGAAGCATAATATATTGCCAGGTTCCATTAATAGTAAAATGGAATATAGTGATGGATTTAAAAGTTAGATATAGAATACATATTAACTTAGAAAAATTAAATAAATGAAAAATAAATTGGGGTATCAAAAAGTGAAAAAGTGAAAAAGCTTTGTTTTTGACGTTTTACCTTTCATCACTGCTATAGGTGTATAGGTATGTACAGTGGCAAGGCAATTTCTTCCATTTATTCCTCAGTGTCTACATCCTTTTATTTTTTTCTACTTATTGAGTGTGTTTTCACAAAAGTTTTAGATCATGATAATTCACATACAATATAAAGTACTCCCACATATTCAAAATCAAACCCTTTGTCCCTTCCCCAGGAATGATCTTTTTACAGGTTCATATTATATTTGCTGCAACTGATGTACAGCTATTGAAACAATAGCTTTCAAATATGGTTCCATTTGGGTCTACATTAGGGTTTATATTTTAGGCTACACAATTTTCTAAATTTTTAGTTATCTTATGTTTTAGATTATGGTGTACATTTTAACCTATAGACTTTTATACATTTTTGGTGTAATTTAACATGTCCTATATCCATTATTGCATGATCTTGTGGAACACTTCCATTGCCCCACAGTTACACTGATTCCATCTATTCAATACCTTTTTCTCCCTCCCCTCAAGGTCCACAGTGACAATCAATCTTCGTTAGTTGAAGGACCATATTCAGAGATACTTGCACCAATGTTGAGGGCTTGACATACTCTACTGGCCTAATCCATTGGGAGCCACCAGTTCTCTTGAGAGATACAATTCCCTCTGTTTGAGAACATCAGTCCTACCCAGGATGTGCGTATACCTTCGCTCTCATTTTATGGGTCTTCACCCAATGATATAGCCTGCTATGACAAAATGAACACTCACATACTCCCCAGAAACTAGCCCTGTGTCAGATCCCCCGCCTCCAAGCATCTTAAACAGGTAACCTTCCTTATTATATTTTCTAAAGAGTCTTCTCTACGTTATAATTTCAACCATATATGTGTCAATCCCCTATGTTCAAATGTTCCCACCACCCTCCCCCCAATTTCTTGGGCCATCTGACCCTTCCTCCCATCCCTAACCCCCCTCAAGCCCACAAAGCCCCACCCAAAGGTATCTCTATGTCCCCATTTTATCCCTTCCCTGTACAAATACTTACCTACAGCTTATCATGGATTTCACCCATGTAGATGTCAGCTTGCAACCTTCTACCCTCCAGCTTCCTTTAAGCCTATCATCCAGTCTCTAGCTCTCTGAGACAGCTTGGTTTACTTATTTCATATCAGAGAGGTCATGTAGTATTTGTCCTTCAATGCCTGGGTTGCTTCACTCAACATAAGAGTCTCAAGATTCATCCATGTTATCACATGTGTTTGTACTGTATTTGTTCTTACAGCTGAGTAGTATTCCATTGTATGTGTATACCACATTTTATTTATCCATTCATCTGTTGATGGGCATTTGGGTTGATTCCAACATTTGGCAATAATGAATAGTGCTGCTATGAACACTGGTGTGTGTATGTCAGTTTGTGTCCTTGTTTTCAGTTCTACTGGGTATATATCCAGCAGTGGAATTGCTGGGCCATATGGCAAATCTATAGCTAGTTTTTTGAGAAACCACCAAACTCTCCTCCAGAATGTCTGGATCCTTCTGCATTCCCACCAGCAGTGGATGAGTATTCCCATTCCTCCACAACCTCTCCAGCACTTTAGTCTTCTGATTTTCTGATAGTTGCCTGTCTTACGGGAGTAAGATGGTATCTCATTGTTGTTTTGATTTGCATTTCCCTAATAGCTAGTGATTTTGAGCATTTTTTCATGTGTTTTTTAGCCATTTGTACATCTTCTTTGGAGAAGTGTCTGTTCAAACCTTTTTCCCATTTTTTAAATGAGTTGGTTGTCTTTTTATTTTCAAGATACAGGAGTTCTTTATATATGCAGGATATAAGTCTCCTATCAGATATATGATTACCAAATATTTTCTCCCATTGTGTAGGCTCTCTTTTTACTTTCTTGACAAACTCCTTTGAGGTGCAGAAGGCTTTAATTTTGAGGAAGTGCCATTTATCTATTTGTTCTTTTGCTGTTGGTACTTTTGGTGTGAAGTTCATGAAGCCATTTCCTATTACAAGGTCTTGTAGATGCTTCCCTACACTGCTTTCCAAGGTCTTTATGGTCTTTATGGTCTATGGTTTTAGGTCTTTGATCCATCTTGAGTTGATTTTTGTATAAGGTGTGAGTTGGTAATCCTCTTTCATTCTTTTGCATATGGATATCCAGTTCTCCAGGCACCATTTGTTGAATAGCCATTCTCTCCCAGTTGAAAGGGTTTGGTGGCCTTGTTGAATACCATATGGCTGTATATATGAAGATCTATATCAGAACGCTCAATTCGGTTCCATTGGTCAGTGTGTCTATCCTTGTGCCAATACCATGCTGTTTTCACTACTATAGCTTTGTAGTATATTTTGAAGTCAGGTAGTGTGATTCCTCCAATTTCATTTTTCTTTTTCAATATGTCTTTGGATATTCGGAACCTCTTTCTTTTCCAACTAAATTTCATAGTTAGTTTCTCTAGTTCATTTAAAGAATGCTGTGTTGATTTTTATTGGGATTTCATTGAATCTGTAGAACAGTTTTGGTAGGATAGACATCTTAATATTTAGTCTTCTATCCATGAACAGGGAATATTCTTCCATTTATTTAGGTCTTCTTTGATTTCCTTGAACAGTGTTGTGTACTTTTCTGTGTATTAGTCTTTTACATCTTTAGTTAAATTTATTCCTAGGTAGTTGATATTTTAATTTACTATTGTAAATGGTATTTGTTTCTTGATTTCTTCCTCGGATTGCTCATTGTTGATGTACAGAAATGCTACTGATTTTTGCGCTTTGATCTTGTAACCTGCGACTTTACTGAACTCATTTATAAGTTCTAGAAGATTTGTGGTGGATTTCTTCAGAGTTTTCTATGTATAGGATCATTGATGGCATATGGGAAACAAAAGGCAAGTGGCAAAACAAAGGTTGGCAAAGCAGGTATAGCTCAGCTCTTGTTTAGTTTTGTAGGTCCTACATGATTTCATAAGAATTTTCCTTGATTCTATTTGAGACAGTATTTTACTGTTTGTTTTAACCTGACGGTGATAAGGTCAGATTTAATAGTCCCCCTGATTTCTTGAAAGGAGTAGATACCGATAAGGATCTTTATTCAATGGGTCCTTAGTAACAAACAGAAAACCCAACTTTGGCAGATTTAAAGAGAAAGCATTGTTTTGGTCAGCATATTGGTTAACCAAGACCATCACTAGGGAAGCAGAAACAGGCAGAAAAACAAACAAAATCCAACAAACAATAGAGCTATCACTGTTACTTCACTAAAGTCTGAGCACCTGGTGGTCACGCAGCTTCCAGACTCTGGCTGTTGTCTGCTTCCACAGCTGCACTTCTGTAGATGACTAGCTTCAGATTCAGTCCTGTGCACTTACATCTGGTTTGCTGAGGCTTCTGCTAGTAGGAAAGCCAGGGAAATGTGTGTCTTGTGATTTCAGCTTCTGTAGTGGGAAGCAAGTTTTGCACAACACATTCCATAAATGTAAGAAAGAGATCTCATGCTCGGCAGTTAAGATTGATAAATATTCACTGCAGAGGCCAGTGAAGTGGACCGGGGGGAGAGATGATTTTGGCTTGAACTAGCATGGTAGCAACAGAGAAAAACAAAACTACAAATTGTAAATAAGTTGGATGTAGAGTCAACAGGAAATGTCTTTTGGTCTGGATATAGGGAATGGAGAGAAAAAAAAAATGAGCATGATCCCTTGGTTTGGACGTTGAGAACTTGGGTGTATGGAGTGAACATTAACTGATATAAGGTAGACAAAGTCAGAGGTTTGTAAGAACACGTTTGGCCAGAACATCAAGACTACTTTTTTGGTTATTTTATATTTGAGATGCTCCAGTCAAGTCAGTGTTGGAGATACAAGTGTGGGCCTTAATGGCCCCTAGTACATTTTCTGATAAGGCATTGCATTTGTTGTGGCCATTCTTGACTTTCAAAAATTTGCTTTAATTTGTCAGTTTTCTTCTTAAGAATTTAAAATAGCTACAGAAAATAGCATACAATAAGAAATGACCACTAACTTGCTGAACTTCTTGCATAATTTAGTAGGACCAATCTTGGTGTAAATGATTTGTACTTATTTTCCATTGCTTCCCAGCAACAGACAACTACTCTTATGTTTGGAATGGCTTTCTCACTGGCTATCCCAAGAAACTGTTTAGCTTTTCATTCCATTTTTTTTAATTCTCCAAACTAGGAAACATGATAACAGAATGTTTAAGAGAACTTTGGAGGTTTTACAAATCATAAGTGGCTGCTGGTCTCTGTGATCTAGGATTAAACTAAACTACTCCAGTTCTTAATCTCATCAGAAAAATGAAGGTGATAATACCTACTTCATGGGGATGTGGTAAGAATTACATAAGAGAATGTAAATAGTTAACACAGATTCTTAGTACATTGAAAGCACTCAGTAAATGACAACTTTAATTATTACTGTGAGCCCGTCTCTCACTTTTCTAACTGCAAAAATTTATCCTTCAAGCAAAAAGCCATTCTTTCTTCAAGTCCAAGGTCATGAAGCTCCCTGCAGTTGTCCTTAGCCTAGGCAAGGTTGTAATTGGCAAGGAAAAGCAACCCTCCAAAATTTACTGGAAAAAAAAAAAAAAAAGAAAGAAAAGGCTGTCATGAACATCCAAAGACTGGAAATTGGAGGTCAGGTCTAAGTATATTCCTCTGCCTCTCCATAGCCGGTGAAGTTGCTGAACTTTTTTCTCTGTGCACATTTCTGCCACCTTTCTAACTTTTCTAAACTCAATTTCTCTGCTTATTTAGAACTTGGATCCTCATAACTTATAATTTGCCTCTGTCTTGTTTTGATTTATTCCCACCATAGAATCACATGATTTTATAGGTCACATGAACTATGACCCTTAGTTTACATTTTTGTCATCTTAATTTAACTTTTCCAGCAACAAAATTGGTTTAACCTGTCCATGGTTCCTCTGTGTTCGATGTCCAACTATAGCCTGGATGTAGGATGTCTCTATGGTATTAGACTCACACCTTTCTAGAAGTTGTAGGCAGGACAATTTAAACTACAAGGTTTTGGGGTAAAGCAAGCAAATTAATTTGTTGTCAGCAATAATTAATTTATGAGGAATGGAAGGCCACTCAAATCAATAGACATAATAAAGGATTTAATTGACTGGTTATATAGGATACAAAAATGTATAACATAAAGACAGCTGACTCTTGTAGAAACTAAAATGTGTCAGGTAGCTACCTATCCTCTCTGCATCTCTCTGTCTTAACTCAGTTTTGCACATCTATATTTTTCTCTCTACAAACTGGTTTTATTTTCCCATTCAATAATATTAATTGTTCATTCAGCATAGGCAAATAATTTGTCCAGGTTTTCTCTGTTTGTTCATGGGTTCAAATCCCCATAATTTCGTCTTCCCTTGATTCTATCTCCATTACTTTTAATGGTGTTCACGTTGAAGCACCCAGAGCTCAGTCCTTGCTTATCCTCTTTTTCTCCCTCTACACTCATTCCCTTAGTGATCTCATCCAGTCTCATGCCTATAAATTCTGCATATACCCTGACAACTCTAAATTTACGTTTCCAGCCTGGTCCTCTCCCCTGAACTCCAGACTCATATATCCTGCTGTCTACTTTCCATCCCCACTTGGAATTCTAATTGGTAACTCAAATTAACACATCCGAACATTACTCCTTATTTCTTCTTCCCTTCCAAACCTTCTCTGCCCATAGTCTCTCTCATTTTAGTTGATGGCAATTTTATTTTTCCAATTGCTCAGGTCAAAACTTTTGATGTTAATTTGACTTTTTCCTTTTTCTTCCATCTCATATGAAGTTAGCAAGTCCTGTTGGCTTTACCTTTATTGTATCCAAGATTTAACTACTCCTTGTCTCCATCACTACCGAGTCACTATGATTTCTCTCCTGAATTGTAGCAATCAACTTTGAATTCGTTTTCCTGATTCAACTCTGGCAGCCACTATAGTTCATTCTTGAATAGATTTTTCAGAGTGATCTTTGTAAAAAGTAGCCCAGCGACTATTACTCCTTGCTCCAAACTCTCATTTGGCATCCTTTCTCAAGCAGAATAGAAACTAATGTCCTTACAATCCTCCATAAAACAACACAAGATCTGTCCCTCTCCCTTTCATCCCTACCTTTATTTCTATTGCTCACCCTGGTATACTTTCCTCTTGCTTTAGTAACATCTTTGTAGAGCCTTTTAACAGGCTAATGAAGACCCTACCCCAGGCATTTGCATTTACTTTTTCATCTGCTTGAAAATTTCTTTTCCAAGATATTTACATGGTTCTCCCCTTAAACCCCTTCAAACTTTTACTTAACTGTCACTCTCTTTGAGAACTTCCCTAGCTATCTTATTTAAAAGTGCATCCTCCCCATCCCATACTCCTCCCTGCTCCCTTCTCTATTTCATTCCAAAGCACTTAACCGAATCTAACCATATGTATTGCTTATTGATTGATGGATGGATTGAATCTCCCTCCCAAAGAACATAAACACAAAGCAGAGACTTCTGATTGTCTCATTCACTACTGTGTCCTCTGCACATAGAAGAGTGCCTGTCATTTAGTTGGCACTTAATATCTGCTAAATTAATGAGGGCATTTATGAATGAATTGAAAAATGGCAATTTGTTATGTTTTTGTCTGGGTATTATGTGGAGTATTTGTGGAGGAAAGGTAGCCTTCTTACAGATCTATAATGTGAGGCATATTGCATTTTCTGGATATTTCATATATCTACTCTGTGAGGTACATCTTATTCTCCCCATTTTACCAATGAGTACACTGATACTCAGAGACAAAGGCAACATGCTCAAAGTAGAGTTGGAATGTGAATCCAATTATCTCCCTCTCTATAGTCTGTGCTTTTCCTATTGACATGCCTCTGTTGACTAATATTCATCATTGACTGGGAGGCCAGAATCATGGTTTTCATTTCCATCCCTATTTGGTTCTCAAGGGATAATTATGACCTTCCCCTTTCTTTATCTTGCATAAATAGCATTAGAAAAAATACATAGTTTCACTTCTTTTTTCTTGGCAAATAATATGAGGGTAAATACTCTCATGCAAGATAATAGAATTTGGAGTAGAGCTTCTCACATTGAAACCCAAGAGCTATTGTGTTCTTCTCTGGCATCATTAGTGGCCCTTCACCCTTTTCTCCAGAGATCTTCCCTCAGGCCCTGCCTATTTCTATTCTCTACAGCCTTTCTCTCTTCCCAGCTGATTAAAAACCCACCCTATTCATGAGTTCTTATTTTATGGCAACAATATTCCTCCCTAATATTTCTGAGAATTTTAAATACATGTTTTCTAAAAATTTCTTCAGCTCCCTACACTGTTTCTCTGAGGTTGTCTCTGCACCGCCTCAACCCCCCTTAAGTAGCTACCAGCTTGCTAAGATTTCCCCATATCTCCTGTATTTGGAGTCACTTTCACCATGCTCAACCTAGGGAGAAACACTTTTATGTGTTGCAACTCCCAATGCCTGTGACTTTTCTTAGATATTCGAGTTACCATGGTTTTGATGGTTGGGGCAAATTCCTTGTTTTGCACCTTTTGCATCTTTCCCAACTTTTCCCTGGATCATGTCGAGGTATATCTCCAAATATGACTTTCCTTCCTTTTAGTCTTTTCCTATTTTTATTTCTAAATTCTCCCTTTCTATTTTCATCCTCCTCTTTCACTTCTTATTCCACTCTTTCTCAGAAATTTGAAATCATACTCTTAAAAAAATCTTGTTAAAACATGACGATAGCAATAAGATTGCAGATATGTGTATATTATATCCACTGGAAAGACGTTTGGGGCTACATAGACAGAAAGCAGTCAGCAATGCATTATTGTTTAGGGAAATTTGATTATCTTCCCCATTTCTAGAATATGGGACATTTTTATTTTTTATTGTACATTAACCAAACATTCCATTTTCACCCTAGTTGCACATTAGGCTCAGCATTCCAAAATGAGAAACAGTAATAGGTTTTATAGTTTACTATCGTGAAAATGATTTTGTGAAAATGTCATTTTCAGAAGCACTCTCCCTTATCACTACTGTCATTACTACCAAATTAAGAAATATACAAATATTTATTTAGAAATCTCTGTGACTGTAAAGTGTTTAAGATTGTACTAAATTTACTCTTTCCTCTAAAGGCTTTTAAAACAGCCACTTTGAAGTAGACCAAAAATGACCTCAATTATAGAATGCATCTAAAATATTTGTAATGTAAGCTACTGAGTGCTAGAGAGGGACAGAAGCTAGAGTGTGCAGAAATATTAACAGAAATAAGAAGTACAGTATACAATGGAAGCAAGGCTATTAGGCCTGGAATGAGAAATGCCGCTTGCTAAATTGTCAAATACTAATTAAAATGTACGTGCATTTTTATTTGATTATTAAGTCTTGGTTATAGGTGCATATGCCATTCATGCGATCTTTTGCGTCTATAAGGGAACCAGTGTCATCTTCACTGGGAAAAGATTAGCAGGCTTTTCTTTATATAGCTCTAATAGTGCAGAAACCCATCTCTTGGAACACATCTAATGGAAGGAAGGAGAGAGGGAGGGAAGGAAAAAATGAACATGAGAGGTATTTTAGTGTGCTACAAGGATACCGAGGCAAAGTAACAGAAATTGGTTGGCTTTTATAAAGAGGATTTATTTGGGGTTAAAACCTACAGTTCCAGGGCCATGAAATGTCCAAATCGAGGCACCATCAGAAGTGTTTTCTCACCAAAGTCAGCTCTCACATGGTGAGCACAATGGCTACCAATCTCTGTCGAGGTCTCTGCCTCCCCCTCCGGAATCTACCTTCATCTCCAGGAGCTCAGCTATGGACAGCTAGGCATAGGGCTTGCCACTGTCTGGACCTCCTCTGTTAGTCTTGGTTGATCCACTTTCTTCCTGAGTTTCAGCTGCCAGCTATCATGCATATGGTTCATCTCTTCCTGGGCGTCAGCTCTTTGAGGCTCTTGGGGGCTTCTCTTCTTGCAGCTCAGCTGTGGGTGAAGCTGGAGTCATTTCTCTCACAGGGTATGATCAAATATGGTGGTTCCCTTTTCCTGCGTCTCCATTTTTATCAGACCCAGCAAGAGGGCAGAGGCTCAACCTGTCACATCTCACTGATGTGGTCCGATTGGAAGGGTCTCATACCCACAGGAATGAATTAGTTTACAAACAAATATTTCTCTTTTTGGGATTCATAAAATAATTTCAAACTACCACAGAAGTGAAGGAAGGAGGGAGAGAGGTAAGAAAATGTGGCATGACCAGTTGTCATTCCAAGTTTCCTTACCTCAAGTATTGATTCACTTTTGAGCACCTACAATCAGTTGCTAGTATAATCATATATTTTATTTAGGTTGTAGTGTTAGAAAGATTGCCTCTAAATATATGAATCATAGAGGAAGTCAAATGGCAAGTATTACTTCTAATTTGAGTTTATGCCCATTGCTTGCTTTTTAAATATTTAATCAAGATTACAAGGTACCATTATGCGGAGATTTTGTGTTTTATAATAATTCAAATGTAACAATAGATGCATTATAATGAAGTTAGAGATCCATCATATTAGAATTTCATTATCTGACTGATACTAGAGAGACATATATCATATTTTATCTTGGCTTACTCAGTTATCTTTGTGAAATCACATTCTATACTGCATTATAATATAGGAACTCAAAAGTGTCATGATTTTATTGTTATATTAATCATTGTTTTTGAGAAAATTAGGAGCTTGAAAGTAGTGAAACACATATTCATATTATCTCTCATGTATTTTTATTTGCTTGTTCAGGGACTCTTCTATTTAGCTCTAGATTTTAAAAAATATCTTAAAGAACCCTTTGCCAGGACATTTTGGATTACCTGGAATGTAAAGTACATATTATTTTGGGAGTTCATGTTTCCAAGGCAAATTATTCACTTACTTAAGATTTTGCATTGGTAGAATTCCCAGCAAATGGAAGTTTTCAAAACACTGGATTTGAGTGCTTAAGAAACTTTTAGTCGCTTCGCTTATTTTTCTGAAAATTTTGCTGAAATTCACAACCTTTGCTAATGTCTCTAGTTTCAGTTTTTCTCATTTCAGAAGAGCTAAAGTCATGGCATTAAACAAATGCTACTCTTGTAAGTCCCCACTCTGAGCCTAGTTGGTCTGCTGAGCCAGTTACAGATTATACAAGACTGGGTTAGTTCCAGCATTCTGTCAAAATAACTATAGCTTGCTTGCTAATTTGTAAAGTGTGATTGATGGAAAGAGACACCTTTAATTTGTTTTCACTACTAAGATTCAGAAGAAATAAGGCACAGAGAAATAAATGTTTTCCTATTCTTAAGATTGATTTGAATGCCATAGAGGATGTAGGATTCAGAGTGGTTTAGAGCATGGTGACCTTGAAGGCAAGCCAGGCTGTGAGATCCATCACTATATGAGTTTTATAGTTTCACTCTTAGAAACTATGTGCTCAAATGTAGCCCTAATTCTTGCCCAGAGTTTGCAAATGAATGACCCACAAGTCAGTTCTGACCTTCAGATGGGTCTCTTTCAGACCACAGTTTTTATTGTTTATTGTTGCAAACATACAACAGAAAAGACTAGATTTCTGATTTATCTTAAAACCTTTCTGATCTCATGTGCCCCATATAGGACCAATTGACTAGAGCAGAGTAGCTGCTGCTCTCTTTGGATAGCTGTCAATGACACCAGACTCCTTATTTGACCCATACTTCTTGTTTCTATTACCTGCCTAGTCCCTGCAGAATATAAATTTGAAAGCCTTGCTTTGATTCACAGCAACCCAAGTAGGACTTTTCATGATTTAGAAAAGGTGACTTTTTGCTATCCCCATGTGGTCTATGAACTGGATGTCAATCCCCTCTCATTCTTTCAACTAATAAGCATTGTATACAAGCTGCCTGAACTTTTCCAGCATATGCAGCCGTAGTCAACCATATCTAGATAAAATCTTCATCAATTCAGACGTTGAGTGAATGATATAGATGAGTCAGCATGAGACAATCAAAGTTTATTGTGAAAAAGGGACAGCAACATGACTGAGCCACACAAAGCACATTTAATTTATATAAAAAGAGCTTTCATACAGATTTTCCTCAATGTTATCTTTTTTAATAGTTCAAATTCAGTTCCTTATTTTATAAATGTGACTTCTTTCACAAATGACTAAACTTCAGGATTGTGGAGTGACTCATATGCTGATGGATTATGCTTTCTTTATAGAACAAGCACTCTATAGAGATATTTAAAAACCAACTTCATAAAACAAAGTTCATTTTTTCATATGTGGGCCTATATTAATATCATAGCTGGAAAAATAGAGAAAAGGAATTACCTCCTTCAATTGTTAAGCTTCAATTTGGAGTCTCTCCACATACAGTGGCATTTGTGACAAAGCTGTCAAGAGCTTTACTGCTCTGTCATGATGCCTGCTTTAGTAAGAAGGTTTGAGGCAGAGTTAAATGAGGAAGTTGCCTGTGCTTTGCTTACATTTACCTATAAATGCTCAAGATCATATTCTGTGAAGAATAAATTGGGAGAGGTATTTAGAAAAAACAAATTCAGTTTTCTGTGGTGACTAATCCACTACTGCTTATAGAGGAAAAAGCTTAATATTCAGATGCCTATAGAGACACTGGGCAAGGTTCCTTTTGTCCTACAGGTAGGGGATCTAGGCCTGATAGTTACAAGATCTTAGCCTGTCAATTTCACAACAGGATAAAGATTTGCAAGCCAGGGTTATTCTTGTAACAAACATTTAAGACTGCTGAGATGAGGCAGCCTGAATTTTGTCAAGGGTGCATTATTCTTAGCGAACCTGGAATAGGAAACTGTAGGCAAAAACTCAATTCTATCATATCTCTGGTGGTTTTGCACCAAACCTAGGGCCAGACAATTAGTTATATGAACCTGGTTCAAATCTTTATGGACAGTTGTTTTCACTAGTTTCATTAGCACCAGCCTACAGATGTGAACCCAATAGTATTAGGCAGCCAAAGGGATGCTGATGCAATGTACCAGAAATCTGTTGGCTTTTATAAAGGGTATTTATTTGGGGTAAAAGCTTACAATTCCAAGGCCCTAAAGAGTCCAACTCAAGGGTTATTTTCTCACCAAAGTTTATTGCCATATGTTGAAGGGAGTTGGCGGGCGATCACTGTATGGTCTCTCCTTCTTCCTTCCTCTTAAGGCTCCATGAGCCCAGCTTCCATGAGATTGCAGCTACCAATCTCAGCTGCAGTCTGGCATAGCACTCATTTTTATTCCTGGGGCTTTAGCTGCTGGAGCCTTCTCCTTTCTGTGTATCTTCTTCTGTGCATCTTCTTGAGTGAGTATTCCTTTATACAGCCCATAAAGGGGGTAGGGGCTTAAACTGAACTACTGACATGGTTGAATCAAAGCCCTAATCTTAACATAATTTAATCAAAGACATCTCAGCTGAATCTAATACAATCAAAGAGTATCACACCCAGAGGAACAGAACAGTTTACAAATATAATCTCTACTTTTGGAATTCATAAATAATCTCAAACTACCACACCAACAAATAGACAAGTTCTCTGTCTGGGTCACCCTCTTAACGAGCCATGCCAGTGGTTGCCTATTTCTCTAAGATTTAGCCCAGCAGAGGATAATGCCTGGTGAAAGTATACTACATTGCTTTCCATTTTAACCACCTTCCACACGCCCAACTCACTATTTCATGGGTTGGTACTGACAAACAAAGTTGTCTGAAGAATGAAGGCCGATAGTGACATAATATCTGTCAAGGTAATGACTCCTTTTTAGGGTTTTTGAATGAAGAATCTTTCCAAAGTGACTTTTTAAAAACACTGCAGATTTTAGCCTGGCTGCTACTCCCTAATGCAGGGACCAGTATCCAAATGCTATACCTTATGCCTATGTCCTACAAATATAAGTTTGAATAGAGATGCATCTGACACTATTTGGTCCCCCTATCTTCAAACAATCCTGTGTGTCATAGACAGAAAAGAGAGAACTAATTTTCTGTTAAATCACGACTCCTCATTGACTAAAATTGCATAAACATGGTGGTAATGATGGAACTTTCTGTTCTTGTCAAGAGTTATTTACCTACCTTGGTCTACATCTGCTGAAAATTATTTTCAAAGTTTGGCTAAATATGCTTGGAGGCTATTTGACAGTCAAATATATCTTCAAAAAACATACCTTCTTCCCAAGTAAAAATAATGGCTATCTCTCTAAAATCAAGTGCTTACAGAATCCCTGCAAAGGATGAGGTTATGAATTAAATTCAGTGCATCCTTAGTTTTTCCCATCTTCAAATATGGACTGTCTTCTTTCCCTGTGACCACATCATCTCAAAACCGAAATTCTAAAATTCAATATTGTACCAATAGATATCTCAGGGCTTCAGTCCATGTTCTCCTACTCTGCTTAATTTATGTAGTTATCACACCATCCTTGTGGGGATATCTCAAACCCAGTTTTCCTCTTGTACCTCAGAGTTTTCATTCTCTAATAACTTCTGTCTTTTTACCTGCATACTTTTTTCATCTACCTCTTTTTTAAATAGTTTAATTCAAGCCCCAATTAACTCATGGTTAGATTACTAAACTTTTAAATTCATTCTTCACTTTCAGGATTTTTATCTTTGCTATGCCATCTTTACATGCTATCTTTACTATAGCCCAAGATGTACAATCACTGTGTTTTCAAGGTATTTGAGCGCTTGTCTTTTGGTTGCTTGTAATTGATAGATCAATCATAAATATCTATCTTCAGATTTTAAGCCATTTTAGTTCATTGCTTTATTTTATAGCTATATTTACTTTCTTCTGTGTTGACCGCCAGGATTTTCCCTCCAGGTAAGTCAGCATTTCCATTTCTTTCCTGCCATTCCTGACATTTGTGCTGGAACTATACTAAAGTTTTCTTCTGATAGCCTAGAAGCTCTTACTGTACTGTTTTTCTGTCTCTCATTCCCCTTTCCTCTCTTCCCTCCAACTCTCTCCAATATTTAAATATTGTGCTTTACAATACCAAGAGCAAGGTTGTAATGGGTAGATAAAGAAAGCTGAAAAGAAAATTATAAACCATAAAATTTTAAGTTATCTCCTATTTAGAAATATCACAGGAGTCTATACTCCCTTCAAAAATCATCAACCAGCTCTTATAGTGCTAATTTTGCTAATTTAAAATTTTAGTCTTCAGTAGTTTCTCCTAACAATCAATGTTCAAAATAATTTTCTCAAATTAAAATCATGTTTTTAATATAGGGAATGACATATTTTATGTAGATGGTACTGTATCCCTATTAATGATTTTTAGTACCAAGGTGAATAAAGGAAGACCAAAGTTTAGAGTAGAAACTGGAAAAATGATATTTCATAGGTCTTCCCTGAGGTGGTGAACATTGGGAATAAGCTTCCAGCTAAGGCACGCAAATGTATTTGGAGATGATGTTAAATTTCAGTTAATATTCAGAGATATTTTCTAGCCACAAAAATAAACCATCATTCCACTGGATATATTTAAAAAGGGATAATGGAGACATCTGGGAAGATAGAGGATTAGAGAATTACAGGAATCACTTTTCTCTCAGAAAAATACTTAGAGGATAGACAGACAATGTCCAGAACAACTATTTTAGTGCCCGGGAGACCAAGTGAGTGCTTAGCCGCACCCAGAAAAGGACAGGGCAAAGAGAAGGAGATTCTGCAGTGAGGATTTGTGAGTAACTTGGGCGGCTGTTGCTGCTGCTGCCCAACCCCCATCTCTGGCAGATAGCTTCAGGTCATCCGTTCCCTGCCATGCAGCTCCCGAAGGAGAGGGCCACAAGGGGGCACTTCTCCAGGAATGGGGAGAGGGCAGGACACATCCCACTTCTTGGGTCTGAGCTCCTCAGCCAGAGTGGGGGAGTCAGGGCCATTGGCAAAGAAAAAGGCATGTGGAGCCATGGGGAGTTTATGCATATTGAGTTTATTCCATGCACTTTCCCTTCCTCTGCTCTCTCTGCTTTCTTTTGTTCCTGCTCCTTTAAGCTTCCTTTGTTCTCTCTGCTCCTCTGTTTACATGGGAGCTGCTTTTATGTTACTACTATCAGAATATACGATTGGCTCTTACAGTGGCTTACCTATTAAGTTACATATGCTGATTAGCTGGTGCATGGGTCAGTTGGATCAAGTTCATCCCCTGGAAGCTGAGTGCAGTTATGCTGTGTCACTGCATTCTGGATATAGCAAAGTATCCAGGACGCTTAGGCTGTTTAACTACTGGACTCTGGCTCCCCCTACACTCCACCCCTTAAATGATCGGCATCTTAAGGGCTTGTTGCTGCTGAACCCTGGGCCCAAGGGCCACTGCAACAGTATACAGCACAACAAAACATCACTAAGAAAGTTACAAAACCAATGCCAATTAACACAACCCATTTCCAAGTGGATCCCAGATGTTCCTACCAATACCTGCTTTGACTCTTGACTACAGTACAATTACAAAGAAATTGGGGGATCCATCCCGCTATTCTCCAGGAATCATTGGCCCATTGTCCAATACACTGGGGTACTATTTCCCTTAATGTTACATGCTTAGCTGGAAGCCCCTCCCCCATTATAGATAGCATAACCCACTGGGGGCAGGTATTTTCCATATCTCTGTGGAGCAGTGCTTCTACTTATCTTCGTATTGTCACCCATTCTGGCGGGGACCAGGTCGTCTGAAGCCATGTCCAATTAGCCTAGGTCAGTGGGGCGATGGTCCACAGAAGGCCTTCTGCTCCCTCTGCTGGTGTGTCAGTGCATACCCAGCATTGGGTAATGTGAGCACAGGCATAGGTACGAGCCTATGACAGTACAGTATTGGCTGCTGTCAACCTGGGTGGAAAAACAGTAGGGCCAAAGATACCATGAAAGGTAAAGCCCATCCCTCAGGCAATATACACGTGACATATTCATCCTGGGACAGAATGGTGGCAGGAATTGGTGTCCGCCCTGGTATGGAGTATCATACCTTGTCTCCCAGAACTTAAGCCGACCACAAAGGTATTATCTCCACTGGAAGCAAGGGTATGGACTACATTTATAAGACAAAAGTCCCCTTCAGGAAGGTTCCCCCTGAGTTTTCAGGCAGTGCAATGCGTCCCTCAGATGGCCATTTACAAACCCATGGTGTCACAGTCAACCTTCTCTTCACACTGTCTCCATATGGTAACAGAACAGCTCTCCAAGTGGGGACTTCAGTTACAACAGTCCATGGCCACTTGTCCTGACCCTAAGGCAGTGGGGGTAGGCAATACCAAAGTTCCATCTAAAACTTTAGGAAATGCAAGAGAGTCTGAGGTATTCACTATTACATGTAAGGATAAAGCACGTCCCCATACAACCAAGTCTAGGGGTGACCCCCGTTCACCGAGGCTGCTCATTTAGAAGGCATATTGCCCATGGCAGGTGGTAGCCCACTCCTGTAAGGTAGGCTTCTTTGGAGAATGTCATGTGTAATTTGTCCTATAATAAACCATTATACCTTTCAATCATGCCTGCAGACTGCGGTCAATATGGAACATGTAAATGCCAATCAATGTCTTCATTTTTTGCCCAGGTTTGTACTTTAGAATCTGTGAAATGGGTGTCTCTGTTACTCCACACTTCAAGGGGACACCAATTATTGGGCACTTAAAATATTCACTGCCACAATGGTACTCTTTTGGGTGGCTATTTGGAATGGAAGGGCAAAAACGAAATCTGTATTAGTAACCACAGCTGTGAACCAGAACTTATATCCTTTATCAGAGGGTAGGGGTCCACTATAATCTACCTGCCATACCTGTAGGGGTCTATCTCCTCACTTTACAATGCCTTTTTTTGTGGGCACCTGATGTCTACATGGGTATTGTTTAGCACATAGCTCACAGGCTGTTACTGTGTTCATTGCATCTACAGTTGTTAATGGGATACCATATTGTCTGGCTATCTGCTAGAGGGTTCGAACCCCCACATGTCCCATGTGCCTATATAACCAGGTGACCCACCCATCTGTTGGATGGTATAAAGCTCTTACTTATGCTAGACTGTCTGCAGAATCATTTCCTGGGCTTATGAGAGGTTTATGCCCTACAACATGATAAACAGTTATGCTGCATCCTTGCCCTTTGGACGACAAGTCCTTCCACAAATTTTGTCCCCAGAGAGATCTTTTACCAATAATCCATTCTTGCTCCCACTGCAGCAGTCATAAAGTTAGTCCTTTTTATGTGGCCCAGCTCTCTGTACACATGGTAAGGGGGCTGGGTTTATGCATTATAATGAGCCACATGGCTCTCAGATCAGCCCACTGGCTGCTTTGACCAAATCCAGTTTTAAACCAGATGTCTTCTGTATCCACTTGGATACCTACAGTGGTCCAAAACATCAACATGCCTTTGCTGGGTCCATCTATATACCAGGCATCAGTTGGTATAGTGCCCATTCCATCCTTGTATGGGCTAGGCTCTAAAGCTTGGGGACCAGGGAGCCCTCTTGCAAGGGGTCAACCCAATATTCTACTGGTCCTAACACTTCCTGCAACTGTGCAGATGGGGGCTAGTACTCAACATTACCCACTGTTTCAGATATGCACCTCATTTGGCCAATGTGGGCATCTGAGCCACCCCAGTCCTGGGGCCATTCAACTACAAATGTACCCATCCTGCCGTAGGGAGGGAGGTTTGTACTAGGACTCGTTGTGTTCCTGTAAGCACTTCACATGTCTGAAGGGCAGCATACATCACCACTAACTGGTGTTCAATGAGAGAATAGCAGGGTTCTGCCCCTTCCCATAATTGAGATCAGAATCCTATGGGCACCCTGCATTTCCCACATGTTTGCCAGAGTCCCCAGCCATACCCAGCATCATGACAAGTGACATAAGGTTGGAAGGGCAGGGAATGATCAATAACTTGCAAGGCCTGAGCCTGACCAACTCCCCACTTGGCAGCTTGAAAAGCATGTTCATAGGTATTAGTCCAATCCCAAACACTTCCTCTTTTCTAGAAGGCATACAAGGGGTAGTGTATCTGTGCCAAATGAGGTATGAATATCCTCCAATATCCTAATAGGCCAGTAAATGCCTGTAGCTGTTTACGGTAGTGGGTCAGGGGTATGTTTGTACCTTGTCTATGACTGGGATAACTTTTGTCTTACCTGACCAAACAACTCTCAAGAATTTGATGGATACCCCAGGCCCTTAGACCTTCACTTTGTTGACTGCCCAACCCCATGTTATCAGTCTATCTCATAGGTCCTTGGTCGCTTCTTCTAAATCTGAAAGAGAATCAGAAGTTAAGATAACATAACAGAGGATCTATGCATCCACGAATGCATAGGTATGCACAATCAAAACATGACATATGGTTGGTCTATGAATATACCCTTGAGGAAGCACCAGAAAGGTTCACTGGTGTCCGTCCCATGTAAAAGCAAATTGTTCTTGACTCTCTGGTACAATATCTACAGAGAAAAAAGCATTAGCCAAATTCATCACATAATGATATTGTCCTAACACATGTGATAGCAGATCCATGATCTCAATCTCTGATGGGACTGCTGCATCTAAAGTTGGAGTCACTTTATTCAGTTCACAGTAATCTACCATTATGTGCCACATTCTGTTGGGCTCCTGGACAGGCCACATGGGGGACTATGTGTGGCCTCCAGTGCTCTGACCTCCCTAATCAGTTTCCTCGGCTCATTTGTCAGTTTTCATAGACATTGTCCTCTAGTTCTGTCCATAAAACATCTTGTAAATGGAGAGAATGTCCCATTAGTGGAGGCTTTTTTCCCCATAACTTTGTGTACTGCTTTTCCAGCATTGGCTCCTTCCAGAGGACTAATAGGATCTCTTTTGGCTGCTGATCCGTCTTATCTGGATTCACACTGGCAGCAATGAGGTCTGCCCACATTTGCAGTCGAGATACTTTCAGCGGCCTCAGGCACTTACTTCCCCAGGCCCAAATTGGGCTGGTCCCTTGTCCCCATATGGCCCCCTCCTCATGCTGCTCCAGAAGGTGAAGGAACTTTTTGGAGTCCACGGTCCTATTTTATCCATGTATGGAGCTAAGAGGGCTGCTAAGGAATCAAAAGTACTTAGTGGGACTGTAGCCGGAATCTTGTCCTTCATAGAGAGGAAAAGAACTCACTGTCCAGGTCCATGTAATTTGCCTGGAACATCATCCAGTGCATGCCTGTCTCATGCACAATCTGAATCAGGTCCACACAAGTGGCCTATTTACCAGCAGTCTCTGGGAGCTCCCCAGCATTGTGTCATATCATTCACCACACAGTACTGGGGGTGGTGTGGGGATCCAGAACGCGACTCATCACAAGAACTCATAGTACTATCTGCCTCCTCAAGAGCCATCTCTTCTTCCAAGACACTCAGGTGGGCCTCCAGTTCCTCCTGGCACTCTGTAAGTCTCTGAACACAGGCTTGTGCTGCCAAAAGTTCCTTGTGCTGCTCCTATAACAAAGTCAGGAACAACCAGGGTACTTTCCCAGCCCATTTCTTCTGGGAAAGGGGTAGCGCAGCTCCCAAAGATTCCAGTACCTCTGCAATAGACTTTGAAGTGGGATGAACCATATCCCAACTCTTCAAAGGAGCCCATTACAGAAGAATCACTGCCACCAAATATCAAAGACCCAAAGGGGGCCACAGCCTGCTACCACCATGCACTGTTGGGTCTACTGGGGCTGAAGATCCATGCACCATGCTTGGAGGATCCTGCAGGATATGACAAATATCAGGCCCTCAGCCAGAGTGGGGGAGTCAGGGCTGTTGGCAAAGAAAAAGGTGTGTGGAGTTGCAGGGAGTTTATGAATATTCAGTTTATTCCATGCTCTTTCCTTTCTTCTACCCTCTCTCTCTCCTGCTCCTTTAAGCTTCCTTTGTTCTCTCATCCCCTCTGTTTACATGGGAGCTGCTTTTATGTTACTACTATCAAAATACATGATTGACTCTTACCATGGCATACCTATCACATTACATATACCAATTAGTGGGCATAAATGTCGATCAGAATTAAGTTCATCTCCTAGAAGCTAAGTGAAGTCATGCTGTGTCACTGAATCCCAGATATAGTCAAGAAGTATTCAGGATGCTTAGACCATTTACCTATTGGGCTCTAGCTCCCCCTACACCACTGCTGACCCAGCTCTTGGTTAGTGAATTTAGTCTTCTGGGTTCTGTGATTTCCACCCATCCCAGCCAAGCATGGCCAAGCCATAATTTTTTCCCATCTTGGAGCTGGCACAGAGGTAAGGTATTCTGCCTTCTCAAGCAATCTCTTTGCTGACCAGGACTGACTGATTCTGATACAGAGGAGCATGGTGATTTTTTTTCTCTCTGGAAAAAGGGAGGGTGCTGCTGAGGGAAAATTTGACTTTGGATAGGCAAGTGTGAACTGACAGGTTTAACTCTGAATAGGCTGCTCAGAGAAAGAACTCTCCTGGACATTTTCTTAGCACTGTCCACCTGGTCATGACTCCAATGAACACATTCCCTTTGTGGGTTTGAGTGGAGAGGCTTGCTGAGGATTGCCATCTTTGGCAGGCCAGGAAAGTGCACCCCAAGAAAAAAAATAAAAGTGGCTTCTTAGTACCTTTACTGTACCCCTCCCCAAATTCCTTGGAAACTGATCTGCAAACAATTAGTAGGTCCCTTGCCATGTATTTATCAGTGAAACAGGGGAAAATTTAAAGCCTTAGAATAAGTTGAATTAAGAACCAAATAAAAACTAAAACACAAGTCTTGCAACAATAATAAAATCCTAGGCAAGAGAGAAAATAGCCATCAGAATAAAGTCACCATCATAATTAATTGCCTAGACATCAGCAAAAAACCTCAAGCCATTCTAAGAAACAAGAAGATATGGTCCAGTCAAAGAAACAAATCAAAACAGCAGATGGGACAAAGGATTTGTTCAAACAAATCTAAATAAATTGAAGGAGTTGGAGGAAAATAAGGCTAAAGAGATAAAAGACATTAGGAAGACACTGGGTGAGCATGAAGAAGAACTGTTAAACTTGAATAGAAAAATAACAGAGCTTATGGGAAAGAAAGACATAATGGATGAGATTGAAAATATATTAGGCACACAATAACAGATTTGAAATGGCAGAAGAAAGAATCAGCAAAATAGAAGACAGAACATCTGAAATTGAAAGACTGAAGGAAAAATAAAGAAAGAATGGGAAAAAATTGAACAGGGCCTCAAGGAATTGAGTGATACCACAAAGCACACCAACAACATATGTGTCACGGGTGTTCCAGAAGGAGAAGAGAAGGGAAAAGGGATAGAAAAATGTTTGAGGAAATAACAGCTGAAAATTTCCCAAGTCTTCTGAAAGACATACTCAAGAAGTACAACATATTCCAAACAGAATAAATCCCCATGGACCACTCCAGAGACACATACTATTCAGAATGTCAAATGACAAAAATAAAGAGAATTCTGAAAGCAGCAAGAGAAAAGAGATTCATCACATACAAGGAGCATCCAATAAGACTTAGCACAGATTTCTCATCAGAAACAATGGAGGCAAGAACAGAGTGGTGTGATACATTTAAGATCCTGAAAAAATAAAAACTACCAGCCAAGAACTCTTTGTCCAGTAAAATTATCCTTCAAAAATGAAGGAGACTTAAAAATATTCACAGATAAATAGAAACTAAGAGAGTTATTAAACAAGAGTCTGGCTCTATGAGAAATATTAACGGTGTTTTGCAGCCTGAAGGGAAAAGACAGGGGAGAGAGCCTTGGAGGAGAGTGTAGAATTGAAGATTACAAGAAAGGGTACCAAAAAGAGTAAAAAGACAGACAAAAAGTAAGATGTGACCTATGAAAGCCAAAGGCTAAAATGCTTGAATTAAGTAATGCTTTTAAGGTAATAACATTTAATATTAATGGATTAAACTCCCCAATAAAAGGACACAGGCTGACAAAATGGATAAAATATATGAACTATTTATATGCACAAGAGACTAACTTTAGACTCAAGGATACAAACAGGCTGAAAGTGAAAGTTTGGAAAAAAAATATTCTACATAAACAGTAACCAAAAATAGAGAAGGGGTCTCTACACCAATATCAGACAAAACAAACTTTAAATGCAAAATGATATAAGAGATGCAGAAGGCCAATATATACTATTAAAAGAGGCAATTCACCAGGAAGAAATAACAAACATAAATATCTATGCACCTGACCAGGGTGCTCCAAAATACATGAGGCAAATTCTGAGAAAACAGAAGGGAGAAAAAGATGTCTCTTAAATAAGAGAGGGTGACTTCAATACACCACTCATATCAATAATATAGAAGTAGACAGAGGAAAAACAAGGAAACCGAGAACTTGAACAATGTGATAAATGAGCTGGACCTGACATATACAGAATATTGCATCTCAAATCAGCAGAGTATACACTCTTCTTAAGTGTTCATGGATCTTTCTCCATCATAGACCACATGCTGGGTCGCAAAACAGGTCTCAGTACATTTAAAAAGATTGAAATTATATAAAACACCTTCTTTGATAATAGTGAGATGAAACTAGAAATTAATAATAGGTGGGAATTGGTAAAATTCACAAATATTGGACTACACACTCTGAAACAAGGTGAAAGAAGAAATTACAAGGTCAATTAGTAAATATCTCAAGAGGAATGAAAACAAGAACGTAACTTATCAGAACTTAGGGGATGCAGCAAAGAGAGAAATTTATAACCCTAAACAGCTATATTAAAAAGGACAAAAGAGCTAAAATCAAACACCTAACTGCACACTAGCAGAAACTAGAAAAAGAACAATGAACTAATCACAATGTAAGCAGAAAGAAAGAAATAACGAAGTTAGAGAAGAAATAAATGAATTTGAGAACAACAACAAAAACCAATAGAGAGAATCAACAAAACCAAACTCTTCCATTGAAATCAATAAAATTGACAAAACCTGAGCAAGACTAACAAAGAAAAAGAGAGAGAAGATGCAAATAAATAAAATCAGGAATGAAAGGGAGTCATTGCTACTGACCCCACAGAAATAAATAGGATCATAAAAGAATATTAAGAAAAACTGTATGCCAAAAAACTAGACAACCTAGAGAGTGGTCAAATTCCTAGAAACACATAAAAAAAAAACTACACTGACTCTAGAAGAAATACGAGACTTCAACAAACCAATTACAATTAAAGAGATTGAATCAGTTATCAAAAATCTCACAACAAAGAAAACCCAGGACCAGATTACTTCACAGGTGAATTCTACCAGTCATGTTGAGAAGAATTAACACCAATCCTGCTCAAACTCTTCCAAAAGAATTGAAAAGGAGGGAAAATTACCTAATTTATTTTATGACGCCCATGTCACCCTAAGAGCCAAATAAAGATACTGCAAGAATATAAAATTAGAGACCAATCTCTCTAATGAATATAAATGCAAAAATTCTCAACAAAATACATTCAAATAGAATCCAACAGCATATTAAAATATTTATACACCATAATCAAGTGGGTTTTATTCCTGCTATGCAAGCATGATTCATCACAAGAAAATCAGTTAACATAATACGCCACATTTTAAATTGAAGGAAAAAACGCACATGATCATGTTGTTTGATGTGGAAAAGGCATTTGACAAAATCCAGCATCTTTCCTTTCAAAAACACTTAGAAAGATAGGAATAGAATGAAAATTCCTCAGCATGATACAGGGCATATATGAAAAACAAAGTTGAAAGCTTTTCCTTTAAGATTAGGAACAAGATAAGGATGCCCACTGTCACCACTGTTATTCAACATTGTGGTAGATAGAGCTAGCAGGCAAGAAAAAGAAATAAAAGGCATCCAAATTAGAGAAGAAGAATTAAACTTTCCCTACTCAGAGATGTCATGGTTCTATATTTTTAAAATGTTGAAGTGTCTGTGTCAAAGATTTGACAAATTGGCAGGATACAAGTTCAACATGCAAAAATTAGTAGTGTTTCTATACATTAGTAATGAACTATCTGAGGAGGAACTCAAAGAAAAAATTCCATTTACAGAAGCACTTAGAAGAATCAAATATCTAGAAATTAATTTAACCAAGGATGTAAAAGATCTGTACTCAGAAAACTTCAATACAGTGCTAGAAGTAATTAAAAAGACCTAAACAAATGGAAGGACATTCCATATTCATGGATTGAAAGCCTAAACATTGGCAAAATGTCAATTCTAGTAAAAATTGATTTACAGGTTCAACACAATTCAAATCAAAATTCCAACCAACAACCTACACTACAGAAATAGAAAAATCAATTAACACATTTATTTGGAAGGGAGAGAGATTCCGAATAACTGCAAACATCCTGAAAAAAAAAGAAGAGTGAAATTGGAGGAATCACACTTCCTGATCTTAAAGCAACTGTGGTCAAAACAGCATGGTATTAACTTAAAGGTAGACACATTGTTCGATGGAATCAAAATAAGAGTTTAGAAATAGATCTTCATCTCGATACTCACCTGATTTTTGACATGTCAACCAAGTCCACTTTATTGGAGCAGAACAGTCTCTTAAACAAATGGTACTGGGAGAACTGGGTATCCATAAACAAAAAGACTGAAAGGGAAACCTTTTCTCACTCCCTCTACAAAAAACAGCACAAAATGGATCAAATACCCAAACATAAAGATCAGGACCATAAATTCCTAGAAGATAATACAGGAAAGCGCCCTCAAGATTTTGTCATAGGAATTGGGTTCTTAGACCTCACACCCAAAACATGAACAAATGAAAGAAAAAGTGGATTAAAGGGACCTCCTCAAAATTAGAGTTTTGTACTTCAAAGGATTTTGTCAAGACACTGAAAAGACAGCCTGTTCAATGGGAGAAAATATCTGGAAATCACATATTTGATAATGATTTAATATCCACAATATATAAAAAGATCCTATAACTCAACAATAAAAAGACAAATGACCCCCTTAAAAATGGGCAGAAGACTTGAATAACCATTTTTGTAAAGAGGAAATACAACTGGCAAAAAAACACATGAAAAGATGTTCAGCTTCACTAGCTATTAGGAAAATGCAAATCAAAACTGCAATGAGGTATCATATTCTAATCATTCTAATAGTGACCATTAGAATTGTCACTATTAAAAAAAAAAAAAAAAAAAAACCAGAAAGCTACAAGTGTTGAAAAATATGTGGTAAAATAGGAATGCTTATTCACTGTTGGTGGGAATGTAAAATGGTTCAGCCTCTGTGGAAGAGTATTTGACAGTTCCTAAGGAAGTTAAATTTAGATCTTCCATGCGATCCCATAATGCCACTATTAGGTTTATGCCCAGAAAAGCTGAGAGCAGGGACACAAACAGACATCTGCATACGCTATTCATAGTGGCATTAATCACAATGGCCAAAAGATACAAACAACCCAGGTTTCCATCATGCGAGGAATTGGTAAGCAAGTTATGGTATACATATATGAAGGAATATTATTCAACTCTTAAGAAAAACTGAAGTTGTGAGGCAAAGGACAACAGGGATGAACTTTGAGGACATTATGTTGAGTGAAGTAAGCCAGACATAAAAGGACAAATGTATGATTTCACTAATATGAACCAAATATAATGAGCAAGCTCATGGAGTTAATAGCTAGATTATAGGTCACCAGAAGATAGTCTGAGGATAGACAACAGGAATCTGAGACTTAATTTGTGCAGAATTGGTAAAAAGGTTGTTTAGAAATGTTTGGAAATGGATAGAAATTATGAAAGCACTTTATAGTGTTTGTAATTAGCAGTGCTAATATATGAGTATGATAGTAACTGAAAGAGAAAGTTTAAGGTCATATATATCACTAGATGTAAAGCAGATATAGTGAGAGTTACTCAACTCAAATAACGTTGGTTTAACCAGCAGGAAAATTTGAAATTAGTAGTTTTCTCAATTAAAAGATTCCCCCACATATTTTTCTTTAATTCTTTTTTAAAATCTTGACTTTCATTTACATATAAGCACCAGCAGAAGATATAAATAAATAAAAGAATTGGTATTAATTTGATGGAAATGAACAGCTATAATAATTGAAACAGGTTAGTTTATTACTTTAGTTTTCATAAACATACTGTCTGTGATTGTAGTTTTTTATTTTATATATAAAATATTTTGTTTTCTTTCATAATAACTTCCCCAGCTTATATGCTGAAACAAATATATAAAGGTCATAATGTTAGCCACAGAAGGAAAATTACATTCAAAACCCTCTGCCCAACCCTTCAGATGCTCTGACTCATGTTGTCTTGGCTTCACCTTTCATTTAACTCTGGTTGTAGCAGGCAGTTCCATGAGGGAACCAGGTCCTCAGATCAAGTATCTATCTGCATGTCTTTCATTTTCTGTGGTGTAGAGGAGTTTACGTCCTGAGGGCAATTCTCTAGAAAAGGAGCAAATGAATAAACAAATCTTCCCATGAATCCTGAGGCTGTTGATTCTAGAACATTACACAAGCTCTATTGCAGATCCCAGATGAGATCCAGCTACAGTTGTCCTGAGTGTCCCCTCAAAAACAAACCATTGTATTAGTCTTTCCTCCTTTCCTCCCACTCCTGTTTTCTAGGATTTTTTTTCCAAATAAACACCTTAACACAGATCCTTATCTCAGGCTCCACTTGGGAGGATAATCCTTTCTCCCTTAGTGATAATCTTTCCTCCTCATTGACCTGGGAGATGGAAGTAGTGTTAGAGGCAAGAAGACCTTTGTGGAGGCTATCGTCATAATCAGAGTAAAGAGTGGTATTGATTCTATCTAATGGAATATCAGATAGGGGAGAAGATATATGGTTATCAAATCAAAAATCATGTCTTAGTTCTTAGTTCTCTACAGTTCTTTCTCATATTCAACAATTGTTTATAAATATTTCAGCATTTTCATACAAACATCTCTTTTTTGTGCTTATGATTCCGTTTCTATGAAATTCTAAAATAAGCCAGAGTAAGCTCTGGTGTTGACAATCATGCAAATGGATACTTTTAGGAAGCAAGGGGTGGGAGAGTGACTAGGAGGGGTCTCAGGTCAAACTTTATTTTAATATCTTTGTATTTATGTAAAGTATGGAAGGAAGGATATATTTTTATACTATAGATGAGGAAACTGAGTTGTGGAAGTTGCAAATGATTTTTTTTTAAGATTAGATAGCCAAAGAGATACAAGAACAGGAAAAATTTTGCTACAGAAATTACATATATAATGGCATGTGATACAGAAATTATGCAGACACACACAAACACAAACATATATTTCAATGACCCCACCTAATCTACTTTCTAAATATTTTGTTGAACTCTGTGTATTGCTGTCTCTGAAACGGGTGAGCTTTCCCACTCAAGTTCTGAATCAAACAAGAAACAGGACAAATAACCAGCAGATATAGACCAAAATATTTCCTTTACTTCTGATAAAACTTAAATTCAAGACTGACAGCTTGTTCATTTAATTCCAGAACTAGAACACTTAGCCATGCATGAGCCCTTGCTGTACCCCACTGGATTGTTATGAGAAAGGAAAAAAGGAAGAGACTGTATACCACATGCCAGGTTTCTCTTTCTAAACTCACTGATGGGAGTAACTCACTCTGCTTCTGGAGAGGAGAGAGTGAAATATTGGTGAGAGACCAAATTTCTTACGCTAACAGGGGGGCAAATTTGAGCAGGAAATAGGTAATCTCCTTAAACAATGTGCTCAGTCATTGATTCACTCGTCAAACAATGGTGTTTGTGATCACTGCTTCCTCCTGTTGGTGTGATCACTGCTTCCTCCTGTTGGTTAGAATATGAAAAAGTAAAGCATTTCCTACACACAATAAAGTATTTATTGCCTTGTGATAAATTATAACAGATGATCATAAAGTGTGAATCATTTAATACATATGAATTAATAACTTCAGATCATGAACTGCATGAAGACTATATATTTCTGCTTTTATTGCATTGTGATATTAGAAAAGAAAATCTAATATCCAACTCTGAGTTGCCAGGCAAATATTTAACACCCACTTCAAACCTCTGCACCTCTATCATTCTTACTTCAAAGTTCAGTAGATGTCTTTCTTTCTATAATATGAATCTCATTCTCTGCTGGTTGCAGGAAAATTGTTCATCAACCCACCCCATTTTCCCTGGTGACAAATAGACACATTTAAGCATTTTCCATCTTAAATAAGCAAGCAACACACAAATACTACTTACATATATACATGCAAAGTAGCATATATAGACATGCAAGTTATTGATCCAACATGCTTATGTATCTAACCACCCTCTCAGTTCTTTCACAGGTACTTCTAAAAGGAAAAGCCAACCTATACTACACCATTGCTATTTCATCAACTCTTTGTTTGTTTCATTACTCAGCTAGCATACAGTTTGCTTCCAAATCCAGTCCCTACCTTTTTTCTTTCTCATTTTTTACCAATTCCTCCCAACCACCCCTTGTAATATCTATAATAGCTTCTCAAATGTTCCATGCTGTGCCATGTTGCTTATTTTTGCACATGCAGTTCCCTCTCCATAAAAAGTTCTCATCCTCTTCCCTGTTTTATGAGTCCTGACCTTTTTTAAAAGCTTCATGTCCATGTTTACTTTCCTTTCTCTGCCAAGTAACCTGACACTTATTTGTGTTCACTTAGAACTCTCTGGATATCTTTATAATGGCATGTGATATACTTCATTAGGAGTACTGGTCATTTATCTCTTATCCTCCCCAGGTTGTGAGCTCTTAAGAACAGAGACTTGTGTCATTGCCTCCTCTACCTGGTGCCCAGCTTATAACAGGCACAAATAAATGTTTATAGAATGATCGATGTAATGATTACAAAATATATGTTCCTGGGTAGTTGTATATGCTTTTATCAGATATAATATAGTTATATACCTGATTTTAAAAAGATCAGTTTGTTATCTTTGACTCATGGTGATCATACCTTCTAAATGATGTAAAGGTGAGAGAGAAAAAGATTATTCATTAAGAGGTAGAGACAATGCATGGCTATTGATACACAATATGTTCTATCCCTTTTTCATTATTCACGATGGTGAAGTAAGAGAGAAAGAGAGAGGGAGAATTGTAAAAAGAAAGGATAGAAACAAAGATGAGACTGAGCAAATATATTCAAGGTTAGAATAAAGCTGTTGTTTCCTTCAAAAATAGAATTAGAGAATTAGAGATGTGATGTACATAAAAGAGTACAGTTTAAGAGGCAAATAAAGAAAAACACAGTTTCTAAAATAACACAATCAGTTTGATTCAGCCAAATATTCTTTCCTCGATATACTTATGGATTCTTTTCTAAAAATGCTGTTAGGATCTTTGAGAGCTATGGTTCTCTAGGGAAATGAACAGAGAGTTTAGGTTAGGTCTGTATTCATATCTCAGCTCCATCACTTAACTAATTGCATTACTTTGAGCCGGTTATTTCGTCTCCTTAGACCTCAATTATCTGTCCAATGACAACAGTTTCTAAGTTTAAAATTGTTCTCTAGATGGAACAATATATATACTCATAAACAATCAATAAAGAACAGTTATTACTACTAAAGCTTTGGCATATTTTATAATATATATACCTATTGTAATTTAACACCCATACGCCCAGCTATTTTCTATTTATGAATGATTCCTGTTTATTTGTGTCTCCAGGTCTTTCCACTCCCTGAGGTCCAGGTCCATATTACAACTGTGTAGTAATTATAGAATCATCAGGAAATAAGCATGTCTAAAAGTAAAATCATTTTTTCCCTCTGCAATTTGAAGCACTAAGGACAAAAGCGGATAAATTTAAATCTGCGAATCAGATCCAGCCATGTATGAATGTGAGACTGAAAACTAGATTGAAAATAAAGGATAAAAGGGTGTGAACAGTTAATAATCAAGGTGCAAGCTGGGTCTGGAGACTAGGGGGTAGAATTTTGGCCATGAACAAGGCGAGAGAATGTCTGGAACGTGCTCATGGCAGGTGCATTGGCAAGTTAACCAGGGCACAGGCATGGGAAAAGCCATTAGCTAAAGCAATAGCTTTTTACTAATCCACATTGCTATTTAAGCAAATTACTGTTTGCACTGCTCTTTATTTAAGAACACTTTAGTATCAAGTATTAAGTGTTTTGAATGTTAATATAAAAGGAACATCTGCTAATCCTCTGCTAACCACCCTCTTGTTTGTCTTATTTTGCTGGCCAGACTCTCTAGGACAAAGCTGATAGTGGTGGGCACAGTGGAATTCCTGTCCTGTTCCTGACTTAACAGGAATACTTTTAATATTACCACTTTTAGAGCGACATTTGTTGCAGTGATTTTTTATGTGCATATAACCTTTATCAGATTAACCACTATCTTTTGAGAAACGACATATACATAAAAATTTCTCCTGCCTACACTGAAACAATTTTTTTCAATAATGCAGTATTTTCAAGAACACAAAATGGAATGAACATTTGTATTATTGAACTACTTATGTAACATTGCCTAGGAGACCAAAACATGATGAATTCATGACTCATCTGCAACATATAAACTAGTAAGAGTAATGGCTTTGGTTCAAAAAGCCTGAAATTTTTTAATGAGAAAGGCATAATCCCCTGAAATGAAATCTTTTGCTATTCTAATTAGAGCCCTATCATTGTAAATCCTCTGGTTGCAATTTTTATATTTGCATATATATTTCAGACCTAAAAATTATTAAGAATAATCCCTCCAAGAATCTGACTTTCTTCCCTCCAAAGAAGCCTTTCATGTTTATGGAAATGATCCCACATTAGTTAAATATTAATTAATGCCAAGATTAAATATAACAACATTATTTTTGAGAAAAGTAACTGTTTTTATTTAGTTCAGTTATATTCAAGTTACATGGTCAATTCTCATCTGAAATTTATACTTATTTTCAGAAGAGTTTAGATACTGAATGTAATTTAATATTTTAAATGATGGTTAAGAACCAATGTTAATATAATTAAATAACAAGCAATATATTAGGCAAATAGGAAACATTAGCATAACGAAGTTATTAAGAGCATGGATTTCCCAGATTTGACTCCTGGCTCTGGCACATCTTTTCTGTGTGACTTTGGATAAATTAATTAACCTCTTTGTGTTTCAGGTTTCTTCTCTGTAAAAGGAAAATTTTAATATTGCCTCATTCATAAAAGTATCATGACATTTCACTGTGTTAATACAAGAAAAGTTTTTAAAACAGTACAAGGCAAACAACAACTATTTGTATATTTTAGCAGTCATCACCAATCTCAATAAATAGGTGACAAATTATGATTCATCTAGCATTTGAAATATATTTCATAGCAAAGTCTTAAATAAAACATCATATGTGGTTGCTATAGAAACAAACATTTGGATTTTTTGCCTTCAGTGAGTAAAATGGCAAGCATAATACTGAATTATTATCATTTGTTACAGCTAAAAATAAAACAAGGGAGGCACATGAGACTCTAATCTAACAAGACTAGAATGGTGCATATTGTCTTTACTAGCTATGATATATACAAACTATCAAAGGTAAGAAAACTCATATTTATATGTGCTTCTTAAACGGTAACCCTGTTATCTGTTCTGTGCTAGTCTTCATTTGGGAAAAATGCTTGCGTTCCCATTGCCATAACAACAAGCTGCTCTCCTTAAAACAAGATATGCTCTGAGTCAAAGTAAAATTGTTTCCATGGTAACTGCTACATATTTAAGTGCAGCAGCTTGGTTTTTAATCAGTCAAATTGCCCTTTGTCAAAAAGCAACCACATACTGTTACTAATATGATTACATATATTTTGGGGGTATGATAAATACATAACTAGAGTCTCACAAAATCAAAATATTTTTTTGTAGTTGAAATGTCCTGTTCGTAAAATAAAATCTCAATTATATATATATATATATATGTATGCTACTCCATAGTATATCTTTATATTTAATATAAAAGGTTTCTATTTTGTACATATTTGACTATATTTAAGTTAAATCCTGATCATGAAAGTGAAAACGCCCATGATAAAAGTCTGTTTCATTCTTTAATTCTTCTTCATAAAAAAATTAATATCCAAATACATTAAATGTTCCTTAAGTTTTATACTAATTTTTAAATCTTTTTTGGTTCAGATAATACCTTAACTAAGTAAGTCAAGTAAAACTTTTGTTTTCATAAGTTAAAACATGTTAAGAGTTAACCTGGTCATTCCTTCATTCTCATTGACTTCCTTTCTGATAGTTCTTCTCTAGTAGGAGTGAAAAAGGTGAAACTATAGTTAACCCTCTGAGAATTGCAATTGGGAATCACTGCCATGTTTGTATTATCTGTCAGCATAATGTGGATAACAGTTTCATTGCAGTGATAGTCCAGCAAACTATCTGTAATTTCTAACATATCATGCAGTAAAGGCCATATTTTTTGCATCAAGATAGAATTGGGTTCAAATTGCTCTTGATTTTTTTCTGTTACTTCGGGTTTTAACATCTCACCTGTAAAGCAGAGTTTAAAATAAATACGTCATGGATTACCGAGAAACATGCAGAAGGCTTAATACAGGGATTAGCTCACATAGCAATGCCTGATACATAGAATACATTCAATACCTAATAGCAGCGCTCTCTATTATTATCATGAATCTGGCTTGAATACTGAAAGATAGGGTATAAAAAGGTTACTGTTATTAGATATATATAGCTCCTCAAAATTAAGATTTGTTTCTTTTTTTCATGTTATTTATAATTAAAGATTTATATAAAATATAACATAATTATAATAATAATATAATACGAAAGTTTTTCAGCACTCTAAGGAGATCAAAGTTAAAATAACTCTATTAATCAATATTAAAATATCAATTTTAAACAGTTTTTTTAATCACCCATTTGTTTTGTGGTTTTAAGAGCCATGAACTCAATCTTTACTCTTCTCTTATAATTTCTATGTCACCCAGGATATCCCATAACTTGAGGCGAAGATGTATCTCAGATTTTCTAGAGCAATCCTGAATTTAAATATCCTATCTCATTAGTGCTCCCAAATGTATAGCCATACCTGTCAGACACTGTGTCCTGCTTTTGGTTTAAAATACTACCACTATAAATGCAAGACTTGTACAGTCCCCCACATTGGCATTGGCAGGTAATTCTAGTCAAGATTCCGTGCCTGCTTTGAGTTCTCACGGTGCAGATGGCACCTCAGCAGGGTTATTGTCCTGCCACAAAACAGGCTGGCAAAATCCCATGACACCAGCCTGACAAGAAGTTTCAGAGAATAGCAGGTGACTCTTTCATTTTTTTTTCTTTTTTCCATGAAAAGGGCAAAAAGGGCAGGTTGTCAAGGTCTTAAATAATTGGCAGCCAAGTTCCTAATTTTAACACCCACTATGAGATCTGGCATTGCAAATTAATTCAGTGATTGTGCTTAATAAAATAACACAAAGTATGTCCCTCTCTGCTATGTGCTGCCTATCTTGACGGAAGGGTAAAGAATCAGAACAATCACTCCTGAGGGATTATCTGGTTCAAATCCCTCATTTGACTGCCTGCAATAAGAGATATGCCAAATAGAATTGAGATCATCTTTCTTGTACTCCTAGAATATACTAAGCCTCCAACTCTAAAGGAGCTACCCCCTCCCCCAAATAAAAATAAAATAAAGGAGCCACCAACTCCTCATCTCTGATTATGGGAAATTATTTCAGATTTCATGAAAAACATTATCCAGAGGTTTGAAAGAAGACAAGGCAAAGAGCAGACAAGACCAAAGATGCTTGAATATTAAGTATCCAAAGAAAGGATTTGGATTTAGGATAGAACAGAGGAAGACTTATGGAATATCAGGAAAATCATGGTTCTTGGGTAAGATAAGTAGAGAGCAGACAGATTTGAGGAAGAATTTGGAACAAGTCTCTCAATGGATAAAACCAGTTACCTAGTTTTCTTTTCCCAACCTGCCCACTTTCCCTACTTTCTCACAAATAAGGCAAAATATTGGGAAGAGCTGGAGGTATTTGTGGAGTACAAGTCAGAGACAAAGACCTGGGATTGCATCAGCAAGGGGTGTGGAGGAAGAAGGATGTCTTGAAAATCTTCATCCAAAATTTGATTGTATAATCTGGCCTGGCTGGAAGACTCTGGAGACAAACTATAATAAATACACTTACCTTCAACAAGCTTGATTCTACTTCTTTAGGCACAGCATGAGTGGACACAAACAGGTTAAGAGGAGAGAGCCTTGATTTAGGACTCTGGTCAGTAAGTTGCTTCTCTAAGATTTTTCATGGATAATTCGGGATAAAATGTATGCCATCTAATTATCACAAGTATAAATGAAATACTATTTGTGCAAGGCTTCTAGTCCAGTATTTCCCAAAGTATTTCTTTTTCTCTTCTTTTTATAGAGCGTACTATTGCACTGGTGTGGTTCAGTTTTCAGGGGTCTCTGCCTCCAGGAGGGAGAGGTTTACATTTATTCAATTCAGGTCAGATATAACACCTGCCCCTTCCACCTAAGTTGGAAAACTGGAAAGGAAAGCAGCTCTTTCTTTGCAATTTTTTTTCTTATTGTTTTCTTTCTAGAAATGTTCTTCATGTAGAAAAATAAAATAAATTTATAAATTGCTCTTTTCAAATGGATGTTAAGGAAAAATGTCTGATAAGGCCTGTTTAGACTATATTATATTAACCAAACAGCTCACTAACTTTCAAGAATATATATGCTAATATTCTGTTTTAAGCATTTTGACTTCCTTTTATCTGTTTGTATAGGAGTAGATATCTACAGCTGAGGGTCTGCCCAAAGCCTTAGAATTTGGTTGCATTAGAATGCAGCTTCTTCTTACATTCATTATATCCTATTACTCATGCATAATCTAGAAGCCAAGGATTTGTTCTGCATGGAGCTGCTCTGCTATTATCAAAATACTGAGTAGGAGGTTAGAGCAGTACATGTAAGTAAATCTGGTAAACAGTGTTTAAAATTAGTATGTGACAACTGCAATTTTTTTCCTTTTTTCATGGCTTCCCTTGGGCATTAATTAAATACAGCATTTTCGAGCATTTTCTCTTGAAGAGTCATTTCCCTCTATGTATTAAAATATTCAGGCTATGAATGCAGAAGACAGCAATATTAAATTCTAATGATTATTTCTGAAATAAGAGGGAGATGGGCCATACCCAGTCTGTAATAGAGAACGGTAAAATTGAAATATTTTTCCATTAACATGCAGATGAATCAAGTTCAAAGATTATTTTGTTTGTGGGAGACTTTATTTTCCTAAATGGGGATTTAAAATTAGAGCATGTTGTTACTACTCCTGGTTAAAAATTTTATTTTCTTTTACTCTCCCCTCCCTCCCTCTTTCCCTGGCCTTTCTACTTCTCTTTCCTTATATTTTGTCCTTATTTCTTTTCTATGATTGTAGATAATTGAATTCTGAAGCTGTATTAATTGGGCTGTGACAATGGATAGCAAAACCTAAAAATAATATAAAATAGATGGATATCAGACTTGAAAAATAAGCCTGCCTCATTTTTTATGCACTTTTATAACAAAACATCACTCCATGCCAACATCTGAATATTCCTAAATATTTAAATTGTCTTTAAAACTGCCTGTAAACATGTTGTTTAATTAATGTTTATTTCACAAAAACTACTTTTTTAAAAAAAGATTAATTAATTTATTTCTCTCCCCTTCCCCTGCCCCAGTTGTCTGTTCTCTGTGTCTTTTTGCTGCGTCTTTTTCTTTGTCTGCTTCTGTTGTTGTCAGCAGCACAGGAATCTGTGTTTCTTTTTGTTGCATCATCTTGTTGTGTCAGCTCTCCTTGTGGACAGCACCTTTCTTGGGCAGACTGCACTTTCTTTCGTGCTGGGCGGCTCTCCTTACAGGGCGCACTCCTTTCGTATGGGGCTCCCCTACACGGGGGACACCCCTGCGTCGCACGGCACTCCTTGTGCACATCAGCAGTGCACATGGGCCAGCTCCACACGGGTCAAGGAGGCCCGGGGTTTGAACCGCGGACCTCCCATGTGGTAGACGGATGCCCTAACCACTGGGCCAAGTCCACTTCCCTAAAAACTACTTTTTAATACAATCAACTTTGATGGCAGTTAGTCCTTGACCTAGAATCCTGTTATCTATTTTTTTAAAATAAAATTTTGAAGAAAAATAACATTTTCATGCTTAAAACCACAAAAGAGATGAATCATTTTGATTCATGCTTAAAATGTCTTCAGAAACACCTTTAGTTGCAGCAATAATTATTAAAGGGTTGGTTTTAATAAAATACTTTCATTCAATGACCTACTTATTCTTTTAAAAATCATTTATTGACCATCTGCTATGTGTAAAACACTCTGATGCTCTGCTTAGAGGTATAGAGGCTCTTGTTTTCTAATTTTCATGAGTCTTTAATCTGGAAGTGTATATAATGTAATAAATGTATATTATCTAGAATGTTTTAATGTCTCTAAATGGGTCTAACTGAAATGACACTTCTTATGAAAGTCACACATAAATACCAACTCTTAAAAATAAAGATCTGTCATGTTCTATGCTATTATAATCTCGGATGAAAGAAAAATATATAAATACATATAATCCTTCCATCTATGCCCAGTTATTACGCTCCCATACCCACTCCCAGAACCATCTATTTCCACCATAGATGAGACAATCTTTTTGGCACATATTACATAGATTGGCCAGAATATAACCAATTCCCAGAGTTGAAATGAATCTTTGGTTTACAAATAGCTGGTCTCAAGTTATCTTTGTTTACTAGGTGTAGGACACTAGGTGTAAGGATATAAGGTGATAGTAATTGCAATTTTTGGTGTCAATAATGGTTTGCCATTTACAGATATTTTTTCATTGAATTCTCCCAGCCATGAGATGTACATGAGACAGGTTGTTATGTATAGCACACCATTGAATGCATGAAAACAGGATAACTGAGCTGATCCTACATGATCATCAAAGCAGTAATAGAATTACCTCTCCAAATCCTGTCCTTTCTCCACTACATCATGTTTTATATACATTTCCTTTAACTCATGGCATATCGTAGCCATACTAGGCGTTATCTTGAATGTTTTTAAACATTTTATGTCAATACAAAGAATTAAATCATTGTAGATGAATAAAGTAAGAACCATTGGCTAAAAGAAAATATTTCAGTGGAAAAGGTGCCATTGCTCTTTTTTGACAAAACTGATGAAAATAACATGGTTGCTATATTTTTCGTGCAGTCTCAGAACCATTTTCACAGTAATGGCTAGATTTAACATCTAATTTTTCTACATAGAAGATATTTAAATTATCTTTCCCATTTTCCAGTCATGTTCCAGTAGTGAAACTTGGGGAATTAAATGGTATTAAGTGACTTGTCCAAAGTCATTTTGTTGGTAAGATGACAAAAAGAAGCTTTGGAGCTTTCATTTGATTGCCCAAGTCCCCAAGTCATGAACTTTCACTGCTGCTTCATTATTATAGTGGACAAATAACTGAGTTCTATAAACATAAGAGTATGTTGTTTTGTGATAGTCAGCATTTGCAATTAATACACATATAGTTGGTGTTATATTTTTGGCCATAGGTCCTTGTAATTCGACAACAAAGACAATTAAGCCTTGATTTTACTAAGTACATGTTGGCTATGTAAAAGAATCATCAATATTTCAGTTCCCAATTTTCCACATGCATAGTTATAACATTTTGAACTGAGTTACTTGGAAAAATATTTCACTGGAAACGTATCTTCTTAATGAAGCAAGGAAGGCAGATTATGTTCTTAATGAAAAACAGTTAGGTTGATGGGTTTGGATGGCATTCACTAAACTAGATCGTTTAGACAATCTTACCTTATATGATCTAGCTAATATTAGAAAACATTTTAAGCTATTTTACAGGAATCAATATAATAAAAAGGTTCAAGATGTCTATTCCTTGCAGCATATTATGTATGGATTAGAATAATTAAATATAAATATTTTTGCTTGAATAGTTTTTGATTTACTTTATTTTAATTAAGAAGATATCTAATTCTTTCAATATGAGAGAAAAAAAAATTTATTTGGGGGTGCATTCATTTCAAACATACAACTATTACCTGGTATGTTCTATACCAAAATAAAATGCATGTATTTTCTTTTCATCTGCCATGTGCAAGCTATAATATTTGATTGATCCATTTTATTTCTTATATATGAGTAAATATTTCTCAGATATATCCAAGAAATATTTAATCCACATGATTCCACTCTTAGTAAACAGGCAAAAAGAAGAATATATGAAAAAAAATTCAATGACATGGTACAAAGAAAAAGGACATTTATACATTAAAACCATTTAAATCTCAATTGAGGAATTACTGGAAATCTTGGTGTCTCACACTAATTTGTCTTGGACTCAGGACATAGTCTTAGAGAGGTAAATGGAGGGAGAAGACAAGGTGGAACAATGGAAACAGATTGCCATGATGTTCTCTTGGGTCTGTTGTGATGAGCTCAAGCCAAAAGCACATTTCTCAGCTCCTCTATCAGCTCAGTGGAACTGTAGACTTCCAGGGCAAAGCTGGAATACAATATGTCCAAAATTGACTTAATCTTCCCAAATGAGCATAATCAAATTTGTGAATCAAGATTCATTTTAAATGATACTAATTAACTATATATGTATTGTAACATGGGCATATAGGTCAATAGAATTCAAGCAAGAGGTTATCAATTCTTGAATGGTGGTTATGACAGTGGAGATGGTCCGAAGCTTCGTTTCTGCAAAATTCCCAGTTTGATAGTCATACATGCTGGAAACATATGCAGGAGATAATGATGTAATGTCAGAGTTTAGTTTATATATATTAAGGAGTCAAATTAGTATCAGAGAATAAAAAGGACTATTTCAGTTATTTGCTAAAGCAAATATCATGTAATAGGTTGGCTTAAACAACGGGAATTTATTGACTCACAGTTTTGAGGCTAGGAAAGTTCCAAAATCAAGGTGCTGTCAAGGCAATGCTTTCTCCTTGAAAACTGCAGCATTCTGTGGCTGGCTGCCAGTGCTTCTTGAAACTTGGCTTTCCTGTCATATGTCAATGCATGTGGTGGCCTCCCCTGCCTTTTCTCTTCTCTTCCAAGTTCCACTGACTTTCAGCTTCTGGCTATTCCCCTGGCTTTCCCCCCTGCCCCGCCTTGTGGTGTTTCTTATAAAGCTTTCAGTATGAGGATTAAGACCCATCCTGATTTAGTTGGGCCATGCCTTAACTGAAGTAAACTCATCGGAAGATCTTATTTACAATGGGTCGCACCCACAAGAATGGATTAAGTTTAAGATGTTCAGTATACAGCTCCAAGTCACCACAGGACCCTCAAAAAAAAGTGAAAGTCTTCTGTCATTGTTGAAGAGACTATCTCACATCTAATTTTAATTAAATACATACTTACAATGAGTTTAAAAAATCCTACTGAACTTTCTGATCAATAAAAGGAATAAATTAAGAGAATGAATGGGGGAAATAGTCAAATATGCTGTCTGGAATATATAAACCAGGATCTAGGTGATTAAATAAATTTGTCATTTTTTAGTCAGTTGGTTGGTTTTACATATATGCCTTTTTGGTGACCTATATATTGTAGGCCAATCACAGATAAGCAGGTCTACAACTTCTGGCTCAGCACAGAGTATCTCAGAACTTCTAGTGCCATATGGTAAAGCACTTACTTATGTACACACACACATGTATGTATGTGGAGATAAATATGTGCATATAGATATATAGATAGTATGGCAATGCCTATAAGCATGTCATAAAGTATATATTTCTCTTACATAAAAACAATAAAGGTTGGAGTGGCTTTTTTAAGAAATTATAGAAAAAGATCATGGTGATAGATAGAGATTGATTGGTGTACCATCTAGAAGGCCTCTATGAAGAATAGACTTCAGTCATTCTATAAAAGGCAGAAGGTTCTAGATTTGATGGAGGACCTGTTATAGAGTTTGTTTCAAGAATTTGTGACACTTTGATGAATATCTTAGGAGGGGGGCATGAAGGTAGATAACAGAAATTATTTTATCTGGCTGAAAGGCAAATTCACCAAGTAGTTTAGGGTGCTATTAAAAGACTTAAGAGTTCCTAACTTTGACCTTGAATTTGAATTTTCCAATAGAATTCATGCATGAGATTATCATTTCTTGAATTAGAGTTGGTTCAGTGAAGGTTGACAGTATATACAGGTGTACGTGTATGTGTGTGTTTGTGTTTACGAGCATAATGATACAAATATTTGTACTAATATTAACAGATAGGATGTTCACATGCAACATATTCAGGATGTCTACTGGATATGTTTTTTATATTTAATTATGTGCAAAGGAAGATCAATATCATATATTTTTAGTAAAAAAATCAAGTCAAATTACCTACCCAAAATAAACTTGAGAGTGATTGTTAAAAATTTGACTAACAAAAACAAATTCATTTTAAAATAGAAAAATATGGCACTAATCAGAATCATGTAAGCACATTTTTCTTTGCATCTGGAACACATATGCATACATACCCCAACACAAAGACAGGAATATTAAACTTAAATTTATGAAAATAAAGAATATTATTTCAAAGAAGCAAGTCTTAATATATATTCCTTTATTCACCAAGTATTTCTTGAAAGCCTACCTGTGCCAAACAATATGTGGGTACCAGATATGTGGCAGTAAACAAGATAAACAGTTTCTACCTTTAAAGAGTTTTCATAATATCTACAAGATTGGACACTGAAGAAATATAGGACTTCCCTGGTGTAGGAACTTATGAGAGTATATAGCAACCAAAAATGCACCTATTTTTTGGATGAAATATCAAGAAAGGATTGTAAGAGCAAGTAATTTTTTTTTAGATTGAGACTTAGAAAATGAGTAGCCTATGGCTACATGAAATAAAAGAAAATATTTCTAGACAGAGGGAAGAGTGAGATGAAGAGTGTGATGTTTAGTCAAGGTATTAAAAAGAATGTTAATAAGAATGATTAGAACAAAGAGAACCAGGGATACAATGAAGTAAAATGCTCTGATATTTTCACTATAAAGGAAATGCAGAGAAAGAAAGCTTGGTAACTGGGGAAATATTTTTTTGTACAATATATTATGAATATGTAATTAATAATACCTGTAAATATACATATTACCTTCAATGCTTATATATTATTTATCAAATGACGTTTTGAAATATTGGACAAATAGAAATCTAGTTTGTTATAGTATATATCAACCTTTATAAGGACCTACAAATGAAAGCAACTATTTAATGAAAAGTATTTACTTTTCATTCAGACAGAATTCCAGTTGAAGTTTTTGAAAGAGTAACCTAAAACTTTAACAACTATAAAGTAAAGTGCAGCCCAAGGTTAGTAGCAATGCTTCAATATGGGTTCATCAATTGTAACAAATGCACCACACTAATGAAAGATGTTATTAATGTGGGAAAGTGTGGGAGGGGAGGGAGTGGGGCATATGGGAATCCCTCATATATATTTTTATGTAGTATTTATGTAATCTGAAGCTTCCCTAAAAATAAAAAATTAATTTTAAAAAACTTTAACAATAAGCCAAATAAATACGTAAAAACTTTAACAATAAGCCAAATAAATACATAGTGATATGGCAAGCAGGGAAGAAATAAATCCAAGTCACTTTTACCCACCCAGTCACCCGCTGGAAGATGAATTGTAGTTACAAAAGCAAAAGAAATATGCGTTGCACCATTGGATGATAAAAAAGAAATATGAGGGTAACAGAATAACTGGTCTTAGGGCTATTTTATGGGAGCTAGTTTTTCTCTACCAATCTTTCCCTTTTTGTTTCCTGTCAATCCTGCTGGGTAACTACATTACAGTCACAAATAACTATGGAATCAAAGGCAGTCTAACTAGAATCGTAGGTTAAAATAAGAAGTAATGCATTATATAAGTTCCTGAATGCTGTTATTCTCCCCATTATCACAGTGGCAAATTGTTTTCTGTTAGCATAATTATAAGTTAGCAGCTCTTTATTGTGCTCACTGTTTGCTGTGGAACAGCAACTGCAGAGTGCTGAGTAGAGCCCTCTGTCTCTATGGAACAGGAGATGTATCAGAATGTAAATGATGCAAAAAAGAGGGCACCTTGGAGATATAATGGCCATAGGGAGTAGAGCTGAACATAATTCATAACTCCCCAGTAAGCAATGCAATGGCTTTGATTTAGCAGATTTATTACTGGGGTGACTTTTTCTGAAAAGATAATCCCCCAAAGAATCTTCAATTTTAGACCCTTTAAATCCTTTTGATTTTTAGTCTGTTATTTTAAAATAAAAGAAAACTCAATGTGAGTGCAGTGCATAGAGTATAACAGAGAAGAGAATTTTCTTTCACTAAATTGAGGTGACAGGTCTGGGACAAACTGCTAAATGTGAGACCAAGGAAATGTATTATTTATAAGTGCACTGGAAAAGTCTGGTATAACTATTATCCAGTAATGGTTTTGTACTTACCCTTCTGCAGTAAGCAACCATAAAACTGGATGAAATATATGAAGCTACTCTTTTCATGTACCGGACAACTGACAGCATAGGGATATGGTCCTTGAGAGAAGAAAATATGAGAGGTGAATTCCAGAGTCAGCCCAGGTTTTTGCATTGGACACTTTCCAAACCTTAACACAGAGAAGTGGAGTCCAAATACAGAGCAGCAGACTTTCTGAGAAGAGGAACTAGAGATCAGATGTCAGAGTTGCTGATGTGTGGCATTTATTGAACAAGGTACCACAGAGGATTCTGTTCTACAGAAAAGGAGCCCAGAAATCAGAAGTAGTGTTTCTATGAGCCTTTGGCCAAATTCTAAGCCATACGTGTCCAGTTTAAGACTTTAGGAGGCCTGGCAGAAAAAACACACACATACACACACACACACACACACACATGCCCTTCCAGAGTGCCCTGACCTGAAGAGAGATATCCGAATCAGAAGTCAAATAGTGCTGGAAAATATTTAACTTCTGACGAGCCAGAGAGGAGTGATCTTGAGAAGTGTCTCAAGTATTCAAATGAGATGTCAGAAATACCACACGATAGGAGCAGGACTTCTCTAGTCCTAAGGTAGATTTGCCCCTACAGAGCTTCAAATAAGCCCTGTTTTTGTTCCTTGTAAAATATAGTTTATTTTCACAAGAAGACTTACAAATAGTTCACCTGAGTGTACTTCTCACTAGTTAAAAAACAATCAACTTATAGCTAATTAACTTATGTACAGAGATAGCCCTTTACTGTATGATTTCATTTTTAAAAAAGCAAAACAAAACACTTTATTTACAGCAATAAAGAAACCAATTTACATATTAACATCAAAAGCCATAATTTAAGTAAAAATGGAAGTTAACTACTGTATCTTTTCTTAAACTCTTCAACAAAATATTTCTCCATTCCTGATTTGTCTATGGGATTGAATAACATATGTGCAATTTTTCAGGTTCTGTTGCAAACATTAGTAAAAAAAAATCAGTAAATTTATTAACTGCCAAAATAAAACTCAAAATTATTTAATGGAAGCAAAACAATATTAACAGAAGATAATTCCCAAGCTAAAAACAGAAAAAAAATTACTAGACATACAAAGAAGCAAGAAAGTGTGAACCTATAACCAGGAGAAAAATAAAATAGACAGAAACAAACCCAGAAATTATAAGGGCTTTATAATAACTATTATAAATATTTCAATAATTTAAAGGAAAAATTTTCCATAATGAGATAAGAAATGGGGAGTACATTAGAGAAATGGGAAAAATAAAAAAGGACGAAATGGATATTCTAAAACTCCAAAAGTGAAATATATGAATTAAAATAATCATGAGAAAAACTTAACATAATTTTGGGTACTATAGTGGAAAGGACCAGGAAGTACGAAGAATTATCAATAGATACTATCCAAAACTGAAGTGCTGAGAGAGAGAGACAGAAAAAAAAAAGAACCTCAGGAATAATATCCACTAATGTACTATAGAGGTCATTGGGATCCCGTAAAAAGATTGAGATGCAAAAATTGTATGAAGATTTGATTGCCAAAATCTTTCCTAATTTAGTGAAAAGTATGCTCAGTACCTCCCAAGCAGGAATAAAAGAAAAAAAGAAAAGAAAGCTCAGCTACAGAATAGTCAACTTGGTAGAAACAAAAGAAAAGAGAAAGTTGTGAGGCAGCTAAAGAAAAAAAAAATTCATACAGGGAAATAACAATGAAAAAACCTAACTTCATATCAAAAACAGTGCAAGCCAGAAGACAATGGACTACTATCTGCAAAGTTGTAAAAGGAAACAATTTTCAATTTAGAATTCTATATCCATAAACATAGTCTTCAAAAACAAAGGGAGAAATAAAGACCTTTTAGAGTTTTGTTACCAGCAGACCTGCACTACTCAAAATGTTAAAGTTCTTTGGGTTGACCAGGTGATGGTGTCCAGTTGTTTGATTAAGCAAGCACCAGCCTGATATTTTGTGGACTTAAATCATCAATAAGTTGTTTGCATCTATGGTTGATCACATCTCCAATCAACTGAAGAGGTTGTCTTCAACAATGAATGATATGTCACCCAAACTGTTGAAGGGCATAAAAGAAGTATGATTTCAGCAGCCAGGAGAGAGAATTTCCATCTCTATTTTAGCCAGCCACTTTCCCTGGGAGAATTCATTGAGGACCCTCATCAGAGCTCCCGGCTTGCAGCCTGCCTGACGGAATTTGGACTTGTGTATTCCCACAGTCACATGAGGCATTTCTTAAAAAATTCTGATAATATTTACAGATATCTCTTGTTGATTATATTACCCCTAGATAACTCTGACTAACAAAACATATAACAGGGTCATGTGTAGAGAATCCCTTTTTGTCTCATGCCTTTTATTCCTGCTTGGGGCACTGTTGTGTGAAAACATGACATCTGGAATCACATCAGGCAGTTTGAGCCATGAATGCATTACCATAACTTTCAGTGGAAAGAAAGGATGTATAGTTTGGAGTAACTAAACTAGACTTGAAATAAACTAATCCAGGCACTTTGTAATAGGAGACTATTAAATGTATTTCTTGTTTAAGTAACTAATCCTCAGACATTCTATTACTTTCAGTGAAAAACTTACAAATTGAATGGTATATTTACGAATTGCACTATTAAGGTCCCAAGAGATATTCAATTAAACACTGGACTATGTACTAATATAAAGAACATAGGAAAATATGTATCTAGATCTTTCATATTCCATTCCTTCAAAGCCAAAGAAGTAGCTAAATATAAAATAAACATTTTGGCCTCTCTCCCTCTGCAGCATGCCTGCAGCCCATATTTAGGATTGTGTACTCTTATTTCTTAATAAACTCTTTTCATCCTTGCCTATCCTAAAAAAATAAACATTTTACTTGTATTTTTATGCACATATATTATGTCTATTTCATTGCTCTTTTATTCTGCAAATTTACTAAATTCATTTATTAGCTATATTAGCCTTCTTGTAGATTACTTTGGATTTTCTGTACTTAGGGTCTGGTGGTCTGCAAACAGAAATAGTTCTACCTCTTCCTTTGAAATTTGGATATCTTTTATTTATTTTACTTGCCTAATTTCTCTTGCCAGAATTTGCTAAGAGTGCTCAAAGTGGACAGTCTTATCTCTTTCCTGCTTTTAGGGAGGAATATTTCAGTCTTTCATCCTTGAGTATAATACCTTTTGTAAGTATAATAGGCTTTTCATAAATGGGCTTTATCATATTGAGAAAGTTGCTTTCTATCCTAAGTTTTCTGAGTATTTTAATCGTTAAAAGCTACCAATTTTGCCAAATGTGTTTTTTTTTTTTCATCTTTGGGAAAATTATGCATTCCCCCCCTTAGTTCTGTTTATGTGTTGTATTACTTTCCTTGTTGTTTGTATGTTGAGTGATCCTTGCATTCCTGGGATACAACCTACTTGATTGGGGATGTATAATGTTTTTAATATGCTGTTAGTTTGTTTGCTAGTATTTTGTTAAAATAGCTTTTGCATCCATATTCATATAAAAATTGCCCTTGTAGTTTTCTTTTATTGTGGTGTCTTTTTCTGGATTTGGTATCAGAGTAATGTTGTTCTTATAGAATGAATTAGGATATGTTCCTTCTTCTTGAATTCTTTGGAAGAGTTTGAGAAGGAATGGTGTTGATTATTATTAGATTGCTTGGTAGAATGAGAAGTGAAGTCATTTTGTTGTGGACTTTTCTTTGGTGGAAGGTTTTTGATTATAAATTCAATATCTGTACTTATTTTATTCTGTTAGGTTTTTATTTCTTCCTGAGCCCATTAGGCAATTTGAATGTTTCTAGGATTTTTCCATATTATCTAGATTAATAATTCTTTTTATTTCTTTAAGGTCAGAAGTGACCTCACTGTTTTCATTTCTTATTTAGTTATTTAGTCTTCTCTCTGTTATTGTCTGAGTCATTGATCTTTTCAAAGAAACAACTTTTAATTCTGTTGATTTTCTCACTTTTTTCTATTTTATTTATCAGAACTCTTATCTTAATTATTTCCTTCCTTTTCCTAACTTATGGTTTAGTTTGATCCTCCCTCCCTTTCTCAAAATGAGAGATTAGGTTATTGACTTGAGATCTTTCTTTTTTAAAAAACATAGTCATTTATAGCTATAAAGTTCTCTTTGAACACTGCCTTTGTTGCATCTCATATATTTTGGTATATTGTGGTTTTGTTTTCATTCATCTCTAAATATTCTCTAATTTTCCTTGAGATTTCTTCTTTTCTTTTTTTTTTTAAGATTTATTTCTCTATAAATTTCCCCCATGCCCCTCATTGTTTTGCACTCTCTTTTTGCATTCTCTGTCCATTTGCTGTGTGTTCTCCTGTGTCTGCATGTCTTCTCTGTAGGCAGCACCAGAAACTGATCCTGACACCTTCTGGAATGGGAGTGAGAATCTCTTGTGACACCTCAGCTCCCTGGTCTACTGTGTCTTTTATTGTTTCTCCTCTGTGTCTCTTTTTGTTGCATCATCTTGCTGCACCAGCTCTCTGTGTAGGCCAGCACTCCTGCACAGGCCAGCACACCACACAGGCCAGCTCTCCACTCCAGCCAACTCGCTATGTGGACCAGCTTGCCTTCACCAGGAGGCCCCAGGAATCAAACCCTGGATTTCCTACATGGTAGACAGGAGCCCAACTGCTTGAGCTACATCTGCTTCCCTGAGATTTCTTCTTTAGCCTATTGTTTAGGAGTATGGTGTTTAATTCCTACATATTTGTAAATTTTCCAGTATTTTTTTTTTCTGTTATTGCTTTCTAGTAAAGTGTTCTATATGTGTCTATTAGCACTAATTGGTTTCCAATGTTGTTCAGGTCCAATATTTCCTTATTGAATATTCTGTATAGATGTTCTATCCACTATTGAAAGTGGTGTATTGAAATCTCCAACTATTATTGTATTGATCTTAATTCTGTATTGGATAAATTAGTAGAAAAATGGCCAAAGGCTGCATTAGACCATCACCAATCCATTAATTTTTCTGTGATGTTGAAAATATTCTATTTTTAAATAAAAGACACATCCTTGTTGCCTACTTGGTATTCTAATTTGAGTGTCTAATATGTACTTCATATTAACATGGCCAAGACAAAATTCTTAATGATGACTTTGTCAACATATTCCTCCAGGCAATGCTGTTTGCCCAACTGCTCAAACCTGAAACCTGGGACTCATCCTTGATTCCTATGCCTTCCCATGTTAAGCCCTTGACCCCTATGTCTTGACCCCTATGTCTGAGATTATGAAGTCATTTGGGATCTACTAAAAATTGCCCTTGTATAGTCTATTCTTCAGAGAGCAGGCCAAGATAATTTTGTCAATACAAATCTAATCATGAATACTTACATTGACTAAGCTTCTCACAGCTTCCCATTACACATTCTAGAATCAATTCTGATCCACATATATTTCATGGTTTACCACTCTCCCCATTTTATTTCCAGACTGCACCTTCTGTAGCTTTCTCTTTGTTCCTCAAACATGTCAAGTTCATTCTTCTCTTAAAGTCTCTGTACTTGCCTGATCTTTTTACTTGGAATGCCCTGCCTTCTGTTCTTCTCCTGACCAGCAATTACTTGTTATTAAAATAGTGAATCAGATGTCTCCTCCTAATGTCCTCTCCTGATAAAGTGACTAGTCTACCCTACTGACTGTCACATAACAATGCTTTATTTACTTCATAACACATAATAGGAAATCTTCATATTCATTATTTTAGTTATTTTTTTACTCTCTCCTTACATGTAATAGATGTGAGAGGGAAGCAGATGTAGCTCAACTAATAGAGAGTCCACCTACCATATAGGAGGTCCAGGGTTCAATACACAGGGCCTCCTGGCCCATGTGGTGAGCTGGCCCACGCACAGCGCTTCCACTCACAAGGAGTGCCATGACATGCAGGTGTGCCCCTGTGTAGGAGTGCCCCATGTGCAAGGAGTGTGCCCTGCAAGGAGAGCTGCCCCACATGAACAAAGCACAGCCCAACCAGGAGTGATGCTGCACATGTGGAGAGCTGACACAGCAAGATGATGCAACAGAAAAAAGCACAGATCCCTGGTGTTGCCTGACAAGAATAGAAGCGGACACAGAAGAACACACAGCAAGTGGACAGAGAGCAGACAGTGGTGGGGGAGAAGGGGAGAGAAATAAATAAATAAATAAATCTTTAAAAAAAATAGCTGTGAGAGAAAAGACCTTCTTTAACACTATTTATAACAAGCAGGTTATTTCCTGGTACCAAATAAGCATGCAATCATTACTTTTTATTTTTCATTTTTGAAAACTGGATATAATAAGTATTGACAAAAAGGAAATACATTTCCTAAAATTGTTAAATTACATCTAGGCAGTAATATCCACACTTGGAGACTCTGGCTGATTTAGCACATATGTCAAAATACAGGTAAGGCCAAAAGCTGTCATAATAGCATAACGTGAGAGCTTAGGTTATGATTTTTTAAATTTATTGAAGTATATCACTCATACATAAACATACATAAACAATAAGTGTATAATAATAGTTGTGAACTTACAAAACAAACATATACAACATCATACAGGACTCTCATAACTCACCCTACCGCCAATAACTAGCATTGTTGTTAAATCTTTTTAACTAATGATTAAAGAGCATTGTCAAAATGTTACTACTAAACAAAGTATTTTTCCCCCAAGCATATCCTACTATTATTATCTTTATATAATTTATATATGAACATACATAAACAATTAAGTGTATAGTAAAAGTCGTGAACTTACAAAGCAAACATGCCTAACATCATGCAGGGGTCCCATACATCAGCCCTCAACCAACATTTGCATTGTCATAAGATGTTTGTTACAAATTATGAAAGAATATCATGAAAATCTTACTACTAGTCATAGTCTTTATCTTACATTTGGTGTGTTTTTCCCCAACCCACCCAATTATTATTTTTTAAATATATTTTTATGACGGAAATTGTAAATTGATGAAACAATCATGCACATGTGCAGAATTCCCAAACAACACCCTTTCATCAACACACCACAATGTGGTGTGTCTTTTGCTATAGATAAAATAGTATCTTCTGATTGTTACCATGTCCATAGTGTACATTTAGTTCACATTTTCCATACTGTCTCAGTATCAACACAGGACATCTTTTGCATAGATGCAAGAATATTATATTACTACTACTAACCACAGTCCATAGGTCACACCAGATGTATTTTTCCCATGTTTCTCCATATTCGCAGCACCCTGCAATAGTGATATACATTTGCTCTAGCTAACAAAGGACACTCTTACATATATACCATCAACCATAATTCTCATCCACCTCTAGTATTACTGTGCTATCCAGTTCCTAGATTATTCTCTAGCATTTTGTCAATTGGCATTTACATAACTAGACTACCATTTTCAGTCACATCCCTATTTAGAAACTAACTGTTACTCACTGTGTGTTACCATCCACTCTATACATTTCCACACTTTTACAGTAAAGCTAATTAAAACTTCCACCTACATTAAACATCAGTAGTCCACGCAGTCCTCCTCTTATTGCTTTTAAGAATCCATCACCTACCACCAGGGATTGAAGATATTTTCAATAATTTCTTCTAGAAGTTTTATGGTTTTTGCTTTTATTTTTAGTTTTTGATCCATTTTGAGTTAATTTTTGGATAAGGTGTGAGATAGAGGTCCTCTTTCCTTCTTTCAACTATGGATATCCAATTCTTTCAGCACCATTTGTTGAATGGAGTGTTCTGCCTGAGCTGTGTGAGTTTGACAGGCTAGTCAAAAACCACTTGACCATACCTGTGAGGGTCTGTTTCTGAACCATAAATTTGGTTCCATTGGTCTATTGTGTTTGTCTTTAGGCCAGTACCATGCTGTTTTTACCACTATAGGTAGGCATTATGATTTAAAGTCTGGAGATGAGGGTTCACTTTTCCTTTTTATGATGTTTCTGACTATTCAGGACTCCTTACCCTTCCAAATAAATTTAATGATTGTGTTTTCAATTTTTTCTTTAATCCTGGTGGAATTTTTATTGAGATTGCATTAAATCTGTATATCAATTTTAGTAGAATTGACATCTTAATGATATTTAGTCTTCCAATCCATGAACATGGAATGTTCTTCCAGTTATTTAGGGCTTTTTTGATTTGTTTTAACATTAAATTGCAGTTTTCTGAATACAAGTGCTTTACATCTTTGGTTAAGTTTATTCCTGACTATTTGAGTTTTATCTGTCATAATTTATTTTTACCACTCTTTTGACAATTTTATTATTTTTATTGATATAATCTTCATTTCTAGACTCTCTTCCAGGCCCCTTTCTCCTGTCTTTTCTTTTTATGCTTTAGTACACCCTTTAGGATTTCCTGAAATTCTGGTCTTTTGCTTAGAAATTCTCTCCGTTTCTGTTTATCTGTGAATATTCTAATTTTGCCCTCATTTTTGAAAGACAGTCTTGCTGGACTTAAGATTCTTGGCTGGAAGTTTTTCTCTTGTACTATCTTAAATATATCCGACCACTGTCTTCTTGCCTCCATAGTTTCTGGTGAGAAATCAGTACTTAATCTTATTGGCTACCCCTTATATGTTATGCACTGGTTTTCTCTTGCTGCTCTCAGAATTATCTCTTTGTCTTTGGCATTTGACATTCTGATGAGTATGTGTCTTGGAGTTGGTCTATTTGGATTTTTTCAGATGGGAATGCGTTGTGCTTCTTCGACAGGGATATCTGTGTCCTTCAATAGGGTTGGGAAATTTTCTACCATTATTTCTTTAAGTATTCCTTCTGCCCCTTTTCCCTTATCTTCTCCTTCTGGGACACCCATGACACATATGTTTGCATGCCTTTTGCTGTCATTTAGTTCCTTGAGACTTTGCTCAATTTTTTCCATTCTTTTCTTCATCTGTTCTTTCGTTTGTTCACTTTCAGAGGCCATTTCTTCAAGCTCACCAATCCTTTCTTCTGCCTCCTCAAATCTATTATATGATTTCAATGTTCTTTTAATTTCATTTATTGTACCTTTCCTTCCCATCAGATCTGCTATTTTTCTATGTATGCTTTTAAATTCTTCGTTGTGCTCATCTAGTGTCTTCTTAATATCCTTAATCTCTTTAGCCATCTCATTGAATTTATTAAGAAGATTTGTTTGAATGTCTATGATTAGTTGTCCGAAATCCTTTTTGTCATCTGGAGGCTTATCTTGTTCTTTAACTGGGCCATAGCTTTCTGTTTCTTAGTGTGGATTGTAATTTTTTGTTGGTGTCTTAGCATCTGGCTTACTAGAGTATTTTTTTTGGGTGTAGTTTTTCTGTTTAGTTTAGGGCTTCCTATCCTTTCTTCTTGCTGGTTATGCAGTAGGAGCCAAGCATGTCGTTGGTGCTATACGCTGTGGAGGCTCAGGCTGCCCTCAATGTGTCAGGGACCAAGCTTCCTCCAACTTTCTCCTTTGCCAGGGGTAGGGACAGAGTCACAGCTGTGTGGAATAATCCAAATTGGGCAAGCCTAGACTGTAGGTGCCCAGAGAGATTGATGAAGCTTCACGCTGCTTCCTCCCCTACCTGGGGCAGGGGTGGAGTCAATAAATGTACTGTTAGATTAGGTGTCAGTATTTGAGTAAAAACTTATTTTCATAACAGCACTGTGAGGTACTTTTTTTCATGTGCAATACACTGATGAGGAAACTAAGTTCAGAAATGTGAATCACTCATTCAAATTTGTGGCAGATTCAGTTTCAACCCTAAACACTCTAAAGTGTGTAATCTTTTCACCATTAGTCCTTTACAACATTGTTCTTAAAGTTAAGACTTACAAATAGCCTTTAGATTTGATGATTATGTGGTGTATCTTCAGTGAGTCTGATTTTTTGGAGTCATGGCAATGCCTTCCTTGTTGCATTGGGTTAAAAAAAGTAAAAGGTTGGCAGTAAATGGATGGGAGATCCAAGACAATATCCAGGAATTGTGGGTCTTTTTGTTTTGTTTTTGTTTGTGTGTGTGTGTGTGTGCTATGAAGATAAAGATTTGAGCATGTCAAATTCTTATGTCAGAATAAAGGGAAAGAGCAAAAGATTTAAAGTACACAAGAGAGGGGAGAATTGAACAGGGTCATATGAAATTGTGGGGTTGAAATCTATAGCACGATTGGGTAATTGGTCTTTGGTAGAAAAAGAGTACTCTTTCATGAAATAAAAGAAGGATATATGTATAGAACGATATAATGTAGATAACAATTTGTGAAAATGAGAGGGTGAGAATACTAAAGCCATGATAGAAAAGTAGTGAGGTGATTCACTATGGGGTATAGATTACAGTGGAAAAAAAAAAAGGTTAGTACAGGAGATGACTTAAAGATTGAAGAAATCCTCTGAGGACTGAATACCATAGGGGCCAGGCACATTGGGGCATTGGGGGCATTGGGCCTGAGTTTATTTCCAGGGAAATTTCAGCTGGTTTTTGTGGAGGAGAATTGACTGAACAGAATGGTTTTGATGAAATTTTCAAAGTCTAGAGTTGACCTAGTAGTACTAGAAACTAGTCTTTATCAATATAATCAGACACTTTTGGAATATCAGTACAGACAGTGTTATCCCTTTTGGGAACTTGGAATGCTCATGTATACTTTCATAATACAGTCTGATTTGTAGGTATTTAGAAAGCCCATGTTGCAATTAGATTGCATTTTAATGAACAGGAAATTAGAACAACGAGGTCCAAGATTTTCAGTGTCATTTCACAGAAGCTATAGTAATGTACATTCAAACATCCCATCCTATAACAGAAAAAACAACCCTAGTAATTGGTACACTTGTGTATCAAGGGTCTGCTTCTCTCTTCACGGGTTATGACCAAAACTGATAATTGTGTTTCTGTGAGCTATGCTTTTCCATATTCCCCACCTTTAATTTTCATATGTATTTTAAATATCATTGAATTAGAGAGTGGTACTCATTCAAACGTCTATTTTCCTGTCCCAGGAGATATATACTCTTGTCCCAATATGAATTGATGCAGTTAATTTATATCTCAAAGGGCAATCCTGTTTCTCTTGCTTTTATGCCATTTACAGACACTCTACTATTGACTTTATGAACTACAAATTTAGGTCTGGAAGGTAATTGGTGTAAACATTTGGAGCTCAGGAGAGGGAAATAAATCCTTTACAGTATCTTTACAATACCCAGTTCCAGGTGGTTGTCACCAGAGATTCCAATTGAGTAGAAATGGGCCAGGAGATAGGGATTTATGTTCTTATATCATAAATAGATGCTCCTATTAAAAAGTAATCTAGGTTTAGAAATTTTTTCAGAGATGATATTGGAACCTGTGTATTTGTACACAATAAGGAAAGAATTTTTGACAGAATTGTGGGAGCAGATGCAGCTCAGGCAGTTGAGTGCCTGCTTCCCACATGGGATGTCCTGGGTTCAGTTTCCAATGCCTCCTAAAAAAAAAAAAAAGAGCAAACCACAAGCAAAACAAACGAAAAACCCAACTAATGCCAGCATACCACATACAAGGTCCTGGTTCAATCCCTCACCTCTGGTACCTCAAAAGCAAAAATAAAAACAAAGACAGAATCACGTGTAATCCAAATATTTGTTTATCAGAAGTTGAATCAGTGTGCCAAAATGTATGTACTTGACTGTGAAGGCAGAGGGAAAATAGGCAAAGTTATACAAAGAATCGAGGGAGGGCTGCTTATTATTATTATTATTATTATTATTATTTTTTAAGATTGCAAGGGAGCATGTTAACTTAATAAGAGAATGTGGAACTAGTAGAGAGAGAGATATGCCATAGAAGAAAGTGAGTGAATTATTTGTGAAGGAAGTCTGGGAGGGGGATGGCGAGAGTTGATTAACTGAGGTGATTTATCCAGTAACTATCATTTGTAAGTGTTCATTTTAACCATTTACTCTTCAAAAAATTCTATGAGGTAGGTGTTATTATTCCCACTAAGAAGAAAACTGATACTAAAATTCCTTAAATGAAACGTCCAATTCGAGCAACTAAAAAATGGTATAGACAGGAATTAGATTTGGATTTACCTTTTTCTTTTTTTCTAACTTTTCCCCTGTGAACAGTGTTTAGAATAAGGAGAATAAGGGAAGATAATACTTACTTGGAAAAAGGGACGCTTCTTTCTCAGAAATTCAAAGGAAGGACTAAGACTGTGAAAATGAGGAGACATAAGTAAGTTGGGGGGCAGGGAGTTGTTCAGAGGGGAAATGGGCCAGGAATCTGAATAACTATAAGTGAAGGCATTGCTTAGCAATATTATGAAGCAAATTTCCAGAAAATGTTTCAAATTTTGAATGGACTTTCAAGTGATTCTGGAACTAAATATGGATATATTCACAAAAGTGATTAGCCAGAAATACTTCATTATATGGTTATCTCTGTATTTGAATTGTGAGCACAAAGAGATGTACATCATTTTATAAAGTGGACTCTTGCTTAAAAATGGTAAAAATTAAATTTAAATAAACCAAATCATACTTTACATTCATTGGAGAAGCTAATTATATGGGCATATTTTTTAAAATGTCACTTTGTAAAGTCAAGAGATCTTATAATCTGAATATTTACACTCTGATATATTTTTTATAAATTTGCATTCATATAGTAAGCATATATTTCTTAAGTGGGTCATACATGCTATGGAAAATGTTAACTAAAAAAAGCTTTCCAAATGAAGTTTATTCTTATATGTGTTTGCACATTGGTTATTTATTTGTCACAATTCTGGTATATAGAATCAAAGAAAAGAATATCAAATTACAAATTACAAATGTATATTTAATCTAATCTACAATGTCATGAAAATGGCATTTTTGAAGAAAGAGTTACAGCATACTATATTTTTAGATATAATTTGCATTTATCCCACATGAAAGCAACAGAAATCCATTCCATTTGAAAATTAATTATTCCTGTCTGCAATATTGCTTTTGACAAGGTAAGAAACAGTTGGATTCATTTTAATTTGCTTCAAGTAGTGGTAATTAGAGAGGGTGTGAAGAACAGCTCTCCACTCAATTCTCTCTAATTATTGTAAGACACATAATAAAACCTCTTATAACATCAAATGCTTTGAGGCCACCACCTCCACCACTTTGGAAATAAAAAAGTAATATATTCGCTCTCTCCTTCAGTAATCATTTAAAGAGAAATATGTTACCAGAAGCCACTGCAGATTTTCACTAAGACAATTCTTGAAGGTTTTAAAATGTGAATAAAGGAAGTATCTATATTCACTGAAGATTTTTATCAGTTTTACTACCAAATCCTATCAACATCCTGTGCTGGTAGAGTGACATTATGTATATACTGTATCATATTCTTTCCTGAAAATTTTAGTTTGGTTTCAGTTCAGTAGTCCAGCTTAATTGTGATAGATTTGGGTCGGGATTGTTTCTCTAGCACGTCCTCCATCTTGAGCAGGTAGCACCAGCCAATTCTTATTGGGTTTCGTTGCACAAGTTTCTGTTTCACCTGGTTTCATTGTGCAAATTCCTGCTTCACATAACAATAACACCTATCAGTTCACAAATTTAGCCATCAATATGTGTTAGAAAAGGTACAGCATGTTTCCATAGTTTTCTTGTGGTTAATTGATCCCTAAAATTGGCAAAAGATCACAAGTAGAGACTAAAGAAGCAGAGAAAAGAATCCAGATAAGAAGACTGGAAACCAAGCTTTAGATGGTAATGTATAAGATCCTACACAATAATGGAATTTGCTTAATGATGATACATTACAACATGAAATTAGCTAAGTGTGGTAGACAGAATAATGGCCTTTCAAAGATGTCCATGTACAAATCCCTAAAATCCATTAAAGTGTTACTTTAGATAGCAAAAGGGACTTTATAGATGTACTTAAGGTTACAAACCTGAAATAGAGAAATTATCCTGGTTTAATATCTGCTTTGTGAAAGTTGGGGCAAGGAAACCAGCCAAGCCAATCTAGACTTCTGACCCTTGAAATTGTTAGATGAATTTTTATAGTTTAAAGTTGCTATGCATGCAGTAATTTGTACAGTAGCAATGGAAACTAATGAAGTTATTAAATCTCTTCTGATGTAAAGATTGGTTGAAAAAATTACAACAGTGACTTCTTGAAATTAAATCTTATTTAGTCTCATCAAAACTTTTTTATTATGTCACTTTAATATTATATGTTTACTAAATAATCTTAAGTTTTTCAACCTGTAGTCAACATTGAAAACTGGCAATATTGCCAGTCTTTAGTTTATAAGAAGATTTTTTCATGTATATTACCATATATTGTTATAAAAATTGAATAACGAGAATGAAATACTTTGGTATTATGAACAGTTTTCATAAATAAATGCCAAATTGAGGTTAACAGTGTTGTTCATTGAATGTCAGAATATCTGGATTTTTCAATGACTTTGAGTACAATCAACTGGTGTCCTTGAGCAACTCCATTATCTCTCAAGAGGTCAGTTCCATTGCCTATAAAAACAGGATTCCTGGAAATGATCTGTGAGAACTTTGCCGACCTGGAGATCCTGAAGTCCTGAGAGTTAGGGGCGGGTGGGGATTGGCAATGAGAGATGAGAAGGAAGGAACAGTTCCTATTTCATCCTTCAAAGAGAGTTACTGTGAGTATGAATATAATAAACAACAACAAACATAATTTTCCTTTCTACCTTCATGTGTTTTCAGTCTGGAATTAGATTCTTAATGCATGTGGGCTAGCCAGGAGCTTACTAACTCTCATCATCTTTCTGGACTTCAAGTCTTTCCATAGGTATTCCCCTTTATGAGTTGAAAAGTAATTAATGTTTGTTTAAAACAACCATAGCAAATATTAGTTTTGGTATTTTCCTTCTCTAGTCTCACATTGTCCCCTGGCAATCAAATTCTAGATTATGACTTTATTAGTTTGATTATTCTAATTGTTTCAAACCAGTGCAATCATATAATTTTTCTCCTTTTGTGTCTGGCTTATTTCACTCAACAAGACATCTTCTAGGTTCATCTGTATTGTCACAAGTTTGAAGATTTTTTTCCTTTTTTATAGTAGAATAATATTCCATTATGTGTATATACTATATATTGCTTATCCATTTATTAGTTGATGGACACTTGGGTTACTTCCATCTTTTGGCAATTAAGAATAATGCTTCTATGAACATTGGTGTGCAAATATCTCTTCAAATCCCTGGTTTCAATTATTTTGGGTATATATGTAGTAGTGGGATTGTGGGGTCATATTGTAGTTCTATACTTAGCTTTCTGAGGAACCATAAACTGTCTTCCACAGTGACTGCACAATTTTACATTGCCACCAGCCATGAATGAGCATTCCTATTTCTCTTCATACTCTCCATCACTTGTTATTTTATGTTTTTTTAAAAAGTGGCCATTTTAATGGTTGTGAAATGGTGTCTAATTGTGATTTGAATTTCCCTGATGGCTAATGATTTGAATTTCCCTGATGGCTAATGATGGTGAGCATACTTTCACATTTTTTCTAGCCATTTACATATCTTTTTTGGAAAGAAGTCTATTTTACTGTTAAGTTGAAGGATTTCTTTTTATATTCTGGACATTCATCTTTTATTGGATATGTGGTTTCCAAATATTTTCTACCATTGTGTAAGTTATCACTTTACTTTCATGATAAAGTCTTTTGAGGCACAAAAGTTCATAACTTTGATGAAGTCATATTTATCTATCTTTTCTTTTGTTACTTGTGCTTTGAGGGTAAGGTCTAAGAAACCATTGCCTAACACAAGGTATTTAAGGTGCTTCCTTACATATTCTTCTAGGATTTTATGATTCTGGTTCTTATATTTAGGTCTTTGATCCATTTTGAGATGAGTTTTGTATAAGGTGTTAGATAGGAATCCCATTTTTTTTTGCAAATGGAGATCCAGTTTTCCCAGCATCAGTTATTGAAAAGATTATTTTTTTCTAATTCAGTGATTTTTGCCACCTTGTCGAACTTCAGTTGACTATAAATGTGAGGGTTGATTTCTGAGCTCTCAATTTGATTCCATTGTTCTATATGGCTGTGTTTGTGTCAGTCCCAGGCTGTTTTGATTACTCTGGCTTTGTAATAAGTTTTAAGATGGGAAAATATGAGTCCTCCTACTTCATTCTTCTTTTTCAGGATAGATTTAGATATTCAGCACCCCTTATCCTTCCATGTAAATTTGATGATTGGCTTTTCCATTTATGCAAATAAGGTTGTTGGAATTTTGATTGGGATTGCATTGAATCTATAAATCACTTTGGGTAGGATTGGTGTCTTACCAATATTTAGTCTCCTGTTTACAGGGTTTGGTTGTCCCCGCTGTTTCCCAGGAGACAAACCTCCTTCTTCCAGGTATTTGAAGGTGGCAGGCTTTTGCCCCAGACTTTCCACCACTCTTGTTTCTTGTACTCCTTTCATTGTCTCAAGTTGCTTTTGCCTGGGGACATATCCTGAGAGGAGGGGCACACTGGAGAGGACTTTCTTAAGTCAGTCTTTCCCAACTAAATAGGGCCAGGGACCCAGGAAGAAGGTGTAGGCTTCTTCCAAAGTGTCCTGAGGAGGGGATCAGGGAGGGTGCCAAAAGCTTCTCCAATGACTCCCCAAAGCTGAGCCTTCTGGCCTGCCCAGCATGCAGCCCTTCTGCTAACTGTCCTCTGAAGCCTTGAGGAAGCACAGCATTTCAATGTCTCCACCACTTCTGCTCCTGTCTGGGTTATTTTCAAACAGTGACGTCCACTGCTCTTGCCCAGGTGGATTGAAACAGTTGCTGCCACCACCTTTGTCCATGGCAGGCTAAAACAATGGCTGTCCTCAGAGCCAGGCCACCTGTGATATGAAGTTGCTAATCAAAAATTATGATCATTGATTGACTTTACATGCCCCTAGTTTGGTGGAAGAGGATTTTTATGTCCCTTTCTGCCACCAGTAGGCTAACCAGAGGCTGAATGCTATGGTGGCCTGCCACAAGAGTGGGGCTGGGTGCTAGTAGCTCCCATGCAGAGAGAGCAATTTATTTTTCTTTACCATAATTTATCAGCCTCTTTGTCCTGATCTCCCCAGTTGCTGTACAGTGTTCTTCTGGCTTCCAGAGTTTCAAATTAGTTGTTTCAGATAGTTCCTGCTTGTTTAATAGCTGTTTTAGTGGAAGGTCTGAGTCCTGGAGCTTCTTGCTTCACCATCTTCTCACCTCTGCCCAATTGCATCTTATTGTCAAAATATGTAGTTACAAAATGGGGTTTGCATAATTTTTATGGTCTGAAAAAAATAATGACCATGATATGCTAAATGAATGTAAATAAATTACATTATTTCAAATGTCTGAATCATTTTAAATATTAAAAAGTAAACTATTATGGAATTTTACTGATTAAATGAATGTATTTTGTGTGATATAATAAGCTAGCCTGGGGAATATTTTTACCCCGAAATTTAAATGTTAGAATATCTCAGAACTGTATTCTAAGCTCTATATATCATTTACCTTCTGTACTCTCCCCATCCTAGACTTCAGTGAAATGTTTTGTCTTCTTATGAATGCTTCAAATGTACATCAAACTCAGCACGTCTATGACCAAACCCATAATCTTTTCTTCCTCTTCTGGTCCTTGACTAGCTTTATTCCTTACCTTAGACAATAGCAACCCTAGCCATCCAGTTATGCAAACCAGAAACTTAGGAATTATTTTTGGCTTGTTCCTTTCTCCCACATCCTGAGACCTGTCCTCTATCAAATCCATCACCAAATTCTGTGGATTGTACTTCGCAAATATTTTGTACAATCTGCCACTTCTCTATATTTCCACCCACTGTACTCTACAGTCGAATTCACTATCACCTCTCTCTCTCCTGAAGAACTATGTTAGCCTCTTGACAGGTCAGCTTGCATCCATTCTGCCCACCTTCCAATTCTTCTATATATAACCTCTGGGATACATTTTCCTAAGACAATCCTTGCCACCTTTGATCCTAAAACTCTTTTAATTATTCCTCACTACTACCAAAATTTTAAAAAACACCCATAATTTTAAACATAGTTAAAAATAAAACAAAATAAAACAAAACATCTTTGTATGGCCTGGTCTTTGCTTAAGTCTTATCTAGTATGACTTAACCTACTCATTTTCTTGGCATCTGTGACACTGCCCATCTTTAATTTCTGGAAGAAACTTTTTTTATCTGACTGTTGCTCCTCTCTCTGATAGAAACTTCCATTTACCCTTCAGTATGAGATAAAATAGCTTTCATAGAACTATGTTTCTTTATTTATATTTTTGTGGATTTGCTTCCTTATTTGGTTCCTATCTCAGTATGTACATTTATTAATGTGCTACTGGAATAAGTCCCCCTTCCTATTAGATTGTCAGATCCATGGAATTTGAAAATATATCAACGATTGCTATTGTTGAATGAATTGTGACCCCTTAAAATAGATGCTTGAGTACTAAACCCTGTGATTATGAACTTTAGGTAGGATCTTTGAAGATATTAGTTAAGATGAGACCAAATTGATTAGGGTGGGTACTAATTTAATATGACTGGTGTTTCCTCAAGCAGATAAACTCTCCTGTTTACAGGGTTTGGTTGTCCCCGCTGTAGAGACAGTGGTAGAGAGAAACAGAAAGGGAAAGAGCATAACCTTGTGAAAGGATAGAGATTGAGTTGTGCCACAAGCCAAGACACTTCATGGATTTCTTACCACTGCCAGAACCCTACAGATTTCAGAGGGAACATGAACTTGCCAAGTTCTTGATTTCAACCTTCTATCCTCCAGAGCAGTGAGACAATAAATTCCTGTTGTTTAAGCCAACTTACTCTGTAGGTCTTAGTTACAGCAGGCCTAGAAAACTAAGACAATTGCTAATAACTGGATTTTTAATTCATAGGTGCTTAATAAATATTTCTTTTATATTGAATGAATCATTTTGCCATCCTTAAACGATAACCAAAAATGCAAGTTCCTATAGACGTGTGCAAGGCCTTCTTTCCCATTTCTACACATTTATACCCACCATCCTCCATCACTAATTCCTTCACCTTAGTCAGTTTATCCTCACTAGCTTGCATTACAAATGAATATTTCTATACTTTTAACCTCTTAAAGCAAAAAGTCCCTTTTGTCTATTTTCCTAATTATTACTTCTCATGTACTTTGAAGATAGAATCTTTTAGGCATATTTTAAATAAAATTAAGATAGCCAGCTCTAAAATATTGTTTGATGGTCCTCTGTAAAATTCTCTGCTTTTTTGATTAATGATAAGCAATTATAACATTTTTTAGCCTTTCCCCTTTCTCATTGTTACCTGTTGTTCTCCAGGTCATTCCCTAACACTTTCCAAAGACTTTGGATTCTATTAATTTATATATCAATTTTAAAAGTAGTTAATGAGTTCCTATAATGTAGACTCTGATAATAGTGTTGAATAACACATAAAAGGATCCAGGTTTTTTTGTGACAATGAAGGGGGAAGGAAGACCCATATAATCAACAAACAAGAAAATCAATAAACAAGTTTTTTTTGTTTTAATTGTCCACCTGTTGTCTCTTCATGGACTCTCTATTCTGTTTCTTTTTTTTTTTTTTTTAAGATTTATTTATTTATTTCTCTCTCTTTCCCTATCACCCCAGTTGTCTGTTCTCTGTGTCCATTTGCTGCGTCTTCTTTGCCCGCTTCTGTTGTTGTCAGCAGCACGGAAATCTGTGTTTCTTTTTGTTGTGTCCTCTTGTTGTGTCAGCTCTCTGTGTGTGCAGTGCCATTCCTGGGCAAGCTGCACTTTCTTTCGCACTGGGCGGCTCTCCTTACGGGGCGCACTCCTTGCACATGGGGCTTCCCTACGCGGGGGACACCCCTGTGTGGCAGGGTACTCCTTGCGCGCATCAGCACTGTGCATGGGCCAGCTCCACACCGGTCAAGCAGCCCCAGGGTTTGAACCTCTGATCTCCTGATCTCCCATGTGGTAGACTGATGCCCGCTGCCAATAAACAAGTTAATTTCAGATACTGATAGTGGCTAAGAGGTCAATAATGCAAGGTAATTTAACAGATACAAGGTAATTTAACAGATTTAGGTTAGATTATTTGGATTATCTGGGAAAGCCTATGAAGAGATGCCTTATTACTGAGAATACAATGTTGAAAATTAGAATATGGAGGCATGGAAGGTGTTTTAGTTTGCCAAAGGGCTGCTAATGCAAAGTATCAGAAATGTGTTGGTTTTTATAAAGAATATTTATTTAGGTTAAAAGCTTATAGTTCCAAGGCTGTGAAAAGTCCAAACTAAGGCACCTTCGGAAATGCTTTTTCACCAAAGTCAGCTATTGTAGATCCTGGTGTGTTATCATGACTTGCAGCAAGAAGGCCGCTGATCTCTGCTGAGGTTTCAGCCTCCTCTCTAGCCTAACCATCTCTTCTTGAGCTGCTCTGTGGGCCCAGCTTCTTGGGTGTTTCCTGCTTAAGCGATCCTCTCTCTTACACAGCAGGATCAATATGGTGGCTTCCTTTTTCTGTGTCTGTCTGTGTGATACTATTTATATCAGACCCAGGAGGAGGTTGGGACTTAAACTGAGTAAGGCCTCAGTGATGCAGTCCAATCAGAAGCCCTAATGCAATATGGTCAAGTAATCTAATCAAAGGCCCCTCAACTGAATTTAATGCAGTCAAATGGTTACACACCCAAAGGAACAGATTAGTTTACAAACATAATCATTATCTTTTTGGGTTCTCAAACTGCCACAGAATGGAAGACCGTTTCATTTAAAAAAAAAAAAAAGGAAGATTAACTATGTTATCCTAAGTTAGATCCAACTTAATATTGTTGAAGTCATTTAAAAAAGCTTTTTTGTCCAGTGTGGTAAATGCTGGGAGACTAGCAAGGATGAGTAAGGCAAGAACAAGCACATACTAGAACCTGTAATTCATAAGTATGCTTGAATCTTATTTTAAATGTAATGGGAAGCCATTGTAGTATTAAGTAGGAAGTAACATACTACATGCCTTCAAACGAGCATTCTGGTTCTTCCATGTGGAATGACTTGTAGTGGAGCAAAAAGATATCAAGAAGACCAGATCTGAGATGAACAATGATCATGACTTTGTGTAGGCATGGCAACATAGAGATGGAGAAAAGAGAAATCAGAGATTGACTCCTAGGCGTTGGTTAATGGTTGGTAGTTTCAATTATTGAGATAGGGAAAACAAGAGGCAAATAGGTTCTTTTATGGGAGGTGAGAGGTGAAATCTTTTGCAACATCCATGACACTACTCTTGCCTGGTGAAAATGTGCAAAAATTTCTCTACAGTATATACCTAGATTTAGAATAGCTGAGTTAAAAGGTATGTTAATCTTTAACTTTATAGGTCATAAAAATCATTTTTCAAAATGCTTTACTCTCCTACAAGCAGTGTATGAGTGTTCTCACTACTCCACATTCTTCCCAACAGAAGGTAATGTCAAACTTCAAAATGTTTGCTTTTTCTTTTTTTGAAACGAATGTGGCTCAAGCAAATGGGTTCCTGTCTACCATGTGGGAGGTCCTGAGTTTGGTTCCCAGTAAAAAATTTCAAGTACAAAACTAGTTAGTAAACATTTGATTTGTTCATAATTCTGAAGCCCAAATAAGTATTTACCATTAACAAGGACCTTATAACAGAGAATTAGTGCAGTGACTAAAAATTTCAGAAAAATGTGGTTTCTTTTTGTTGAATATCCAGTTTGTAAACAACAGTGTAGCCAGATTTCTACTGCTGTATGACAATAAGTTATGGATTATTTAATGGCATGGATAGTCTACGGAAATTAGGTAGCTTTGCGGAGCTTTCTTAATTTTTATTAAAAAAGTTTTTTATACACATGGATTTTATAATGGTATCTTTTTAGGTACTTTTAACCCAAGTAGTTTAAATTTAGGTAGAGTTTGAACTTCTTTTTATAAGTGCACAAAATAGAAGAATCAACATAAAAGATGAACACGTCTGAGTTATAGATACCTGTCTCCTTTTTTGTAATCTTAAAAGTAAGTTATAGGATGATAATGCCTCTATGGCATATCAAAGAGATTATTCACTTTTACACAAATAAACTGCTTTTCAAATGCCTTCACCTCTGAAAATTAGAGTTGATAAAAGAAAGTCTTTATTGTAAGACAGCTATAAAACTAGAACATGCCTTCTCCTCTACAAAGGTGAATGAAATATTGTTGCTATAGGGAACTATGACAGAAACTTTTAAAAATAACTTAGGATTAATTTAAATATTTTTCCTCTGCCAACTATAACTAATATTTCATTTTCCCCTTAAAATGTCTGAAGTGTTAGTGCCTGCCAATGTCATTCTAATAGGCCCTTTACTGAATTTTTAAATTAGCGACAATTTCCCTTTAATTAATACCAGGAAGAATTACCTACATGTTAGAATCGATTCATTATTAATCAGTCATATTTTCTAAAAGACATTTATTTTGATTAAAAGTCAAAAAAATTAATCTGGGGTAATTTTTATTTCATTTGGTGAGCACTCTCTTCATGTTAGTGAACCTGGCTATTTTGAATCCATAAAACTACTCCCACTTCAATTCCTAATATTTTCCTGCATATTTGACAATTAACACTTCTTTTTATTGCTTTACCTACTGCTGAACTAATTTTCTTGCAGATTTTGTTTGTCAGTCTCATTCTATTTTCATCCCACTGGAGAGTGACTCACTGGTCTTTCATTTAACAAGCGTCATGTTCCTCAATAGAGTCCCAATGTGGCTTATGTGAAAACTGCTACAAAAATGAACTCATTTTAAATCTATATCCTGTTGCAAAGCAATGCTTATTTCAGGAATTTTAAAGGTTGGCATATTCAAATTTCTTCCCCAGTAGGATAACAAGTCTATGTTGGTTATGCTGATTTTGACGGGCTGAGTGTATTACTAAGTAATTTTTTTCGCATTAGAAATGAAGTGTCATAAATCCTGTTTGTCTAATTTATCTGTGGTGTTTTTCTGCTCATCTTCAGTTAATATCATTAAATTCTTATCTAATTATAATGCAATCAGTCTGACAGCCAGAACTAAGACTGTGTCAGCATTTTCTTTGTTAATGTCTAATCTCAAAGGCTTGTAATAAATCAACCAAAAAATGATATTAGTGACATACCTTAGAATGCAAATTCTCAGACCAAAAGTGAGTAGCTTGATTATTTTTATTTACAAATATAAATATGCCTTTACTATAACTGTTTTAAATATCTCAAGATAAGCTTATATATGCTTGAGAAAGACTTTTTTTGTGGTGAATATTTCTCGTGTGTTTTCTTTATTTCATTTCTGAAAACAATTATCAGTTATTTCTGTTATTATAATAAATATACTACCTTCATGGTGCTCCTTAAGTCTCCTTCATATCTCTGAAGACTTTTCAAAAGAAATCCCTTACAAATATTTGGGGGAATATGTAAATATGATGTATGGTAAGACTAGAACTGATATGTGTTGTCATTCATAGTACTGATTTGTTTTACAAGTTACTCATGCAAAGTGGTGAACATACTAAGAGTTACATAAATGGTCTCAGTTAAATCTCACAAAAATATTTAAACTTTTGTGATTTTTAAAATTTAACTATCTTTAACACAAATAAAATTCACAGATCCAAACTGTTCAGTTAAATGAGATTTAACAATGTCATTTACTCTGTTAATATAACTGATAACAAGATTAATAGCCTTTCTTTCCCTTCAGAAAATTCCCTTTGCAGTAAGTTATACTCTCCAATTCCTCGCCAACAATTATCTAAGTTTTATTCCTTTAAAAAAATTTTGTTTGTTTTTAATTTCATGAATGAAAACATGTTCAGCTAGTCATTGGGCTTACCAGTAGCTCATTGTTTTCATTATTAAAAAGTATATTTTATATTGAGTATTGTATATGGGATATATTTCTTGGATACTTAGGTCATAGAGTAGATGTATTGTTAAATTTATAAGTAAATTCTAAAGTTTTCCAAAGGGGTTGAACCATTTTATAATTCTAATAATAATGTATAAAAGTAAAAATTGTTCCACTTCTTCATGATTAGTTGATTTTGTCAGGCTTTTTGTTTTAGTCATCCTAGTTGGCATGAAGTTGTATCTCACTGTGGTTTTAATTTACATTTCTCTGGTAATTAATGACATTGAACATCTTTACATATGCTTACCCATCATTCATAAATACTCCTTTGTAAAGTATCTACTCAAGTCTTTTATTCACATTTCATTTCATTGTTCATATTTTAATTATTGATTTTTAAATGTTTTTTATATGTCTTGGATGCAAATGCTTTTTCAGACATATGCGCTATGAGAAGTTTTCCAAGAATCTGGCCTGTATTTTATTATCTAAATTATGTCTTTTGAGGAGGAGATATTTTTAATTTTAAAGACTTTTAATCTATCAATTTTTTCTGTCAGTATTTGTATTTTTTTATTCTCCCCTAGAAATCTTTGAGTTCCCTGAGGTTGTGAAATATTCCTTTTTTTTTTCATAAAGATTTACATTTTATGTTTAGGTCCCAGATTCAACTAGAAATAATTTTTGTATATGGAATGAGATATGGAATCAAGATACATTTTTCCCCAATCATGCTATCCAGTTGTATAGGAACATCTGTTAAAAATATTCCTTTTTCTAATGGATTGACTAACTTTATGTCAATAAAACACTGTCTTTTTCATAGCTTGGTAGTAAGTAGGTCTTGAAATCAGATATTACAAGTCTTTCAAATTTTATCTTTGTTAACTTTTCAAAATTGATTTGGCCATTCAAAACATTTTGGCTGTCCAATGTCCTTTCCTTTCCATAAATAAATGCTTTAGAATTTACTTGTTAATTTATAAAAGTGTTTCCTAGGATTTTTATTGAGATTGATTTTAACCTGTAGATCATTTTGGGGAGATTTGACATCTTTAGAATATTGGAGTTTTCTGGTCCATGAATATTTTATATATCTTCATTTATTTAGTTCTCATTTAATATTTTTCACAAATGATTTGTAGTATTTCATAAATGTTTCATAGAAGTCTTGCATATTTTGTTAGTTATTCATAGGTATTTTAATTTTCATGCTATTGTATTCAGAATTGTTTTTAAATATGATTTTTAACTGTATTGAGCTATAGAGAAAAAGAAATTGTTTTATAAAATTATCTGGATCCAGTGGCCTTACTATATTCAATTATTAGTTCTGCAGGTTTGTAGATTCCTTTGGTTTTTCCATGTGCATAATTTGTTGTCTTCAAAAACAAGAGTTTTACTCCTTCTTTCCCCAAATTTATGCTTTTTAGTTAACTAACTTGCCTTATTCCACTGTCCAGGGCTTTTCTACTTTTCAATTTCTGTAAAACAAGACTTAGAATTTTCACTTATATTGCTTTGAAAGTGTAAATCACTTTGGGTAAAACTGACATCTTAACAATTTTTAGTCTTCTAATCCATGAGCATGGAATGTCCTTCAATTTATTTAGGTCTTCTTTTATTTCTTTTAGCTATGTTTTTTAAGTTACCTGTGTACAAATACCTTACATCTTTGGTTAGATTTATTTCTAGATATTTGAGTTTTTTAGTTGTTATTACATATGGAATTCTTCTTGGTTTCTTTTTCAGATTGTTCTTTACTAGTGTATAGATACACTACTGATTGTGTTTCCTGCACTTTCCTAAATAGGTTTATTAGTTCTAGTAGCTTTTTTGTGTATTTTGCAAGATTTTCTTTATATAGGATCATATCATCTGCAAATAGAGGAAGTTAAACACTTCTTCCCTTCAAATTTGGATGCCTTTTATTTCTTTCTCTTGTCTAATTGTACTAGGGAGAGCTTTTATTACAGTGTTGAAAGCAGTGTGAGAGTGGCCGTCCTTGTCTTCTTCCTGATCTTAGAAGGAAAGCTCTCTGTCCTTCACCCTTGAGTATGAGGTTCACTGTGGGTTCTTCATATATGCCCTTTATCATAGAGGAAGTTTCCTTCAATTCCTATTTTTCTAAGTGTTTTATCAAATAGAGGTGCTGGATTTTTTAAAATGCCTTTCTTCTTCACTTGTGATGACAATGTGTTTTTTTGTTGTTTAATATGGTAAATTATATTTATTAATTTTATTATGTTCAGCCACCTTTGCATACCTGGGATAAGTGCTTGTTTGTGTTATTTTAGAGTGGCTGCTTTAGAGTACAGTGTCAAAATTTTACAACAGTGCAATTTCATTTATTGCCCACATACACACCATGTATTATTGTCATCATTTATTTTACTAATATATATCCTAAAATACCAGAGTACATTGTTTTGTTTTGTTTTTAAAGATTTATTGTTTTTTTCTTCCCCTCTTCGCCCAGATGGTTCACTCATCTTTCTGCTCATTGTGTGCTTGCCTTCTCCAGGAAGCACTAGGATCCAAACTGGGGACCTCCCACATGAGAGGGAGTGCCCAATGGACTGAGCCACATCTGCTCCCCTAGGCTTCTGCATCTCCTGGCTTATGGTGGGGGTGGAATCTAACTCGTTGTGGCTGGAGACTCTGTCTAGCTCTGTTGAGGCGGGAGGCGGCGTTTAGTTCTGTTGCAGCGGGAGGTGGCATATGCTCATTCTCTTTTTGAATGCACCGGGAACTGAACCCAGGCTTTCCCATGTGGTAGGCAGGCACCCAAGTGGTTGAACCACATCTGTTTCCTCATTGTTTTTATTTTAACTAGAATAGTCAATAGTCTCAATTATTGTTAAGAAAAATATAAATATATATAGATGTATGATTTTATGTACTTATTACCTTTTACATTTATACTCTGATTATTGTTAGTGATTTGACTACGCATTTTGATAACTTTCATGGACTTTTTATAATTTAATAATTAAAATAATAAGTATCTGTTTTATTAAAAATTTTTAAGAAAGTGCTGTTCACAATTAAACTGCATAGACAATCAGCAAGATGGAAGCAGAGTAAGGAGCTCCTAGAGTCAGCACCTGCAAAAGGGCAGTTAATAAACACTCAGAGCTCTCTGAAGCACTTGTTTGGGGGCTTCAGGAGACCAGAAGAGAATCCTGCAACATCCTTGAAATAAAGGAAGCTGGAGACTGCCCAACTGCAGGTTCAAAGCAATCCTGACAAAAATTCCACCAGTAATTTTTAAGTAAATGGAAAACATGATTATCAAATTTGTTTGGAGGGGTAAGGGGTCCTGAATAGCCAGAAACATCTTAAAAAGGAAAACCAAAGTTGGAGGACTCTCATTTCTGGACTTAAATAATATTACCTGGCTACAGTGGTACAAACAGCACGGTACAGGCATAAAGGCAGACACATAGACCAATGGAACTGAATTGATGTTTCAGAAACATACCCTCACATCTGTGGTCAAGTGATTTTTGACTAACCTGTCAAACCCACTCACCTCAGGCAGAACTGTCTATTCAATATATGGTGCTGAAAGAACTGGATATCCAGCCAAAGGAAGGAAAGAAGACCCCTATCTCACACCTTATCCAAACATTAACTCAAAATGGATAAAAAAAAACTATTTATAAAAGCAAGAACCGTAAAATTTCTAGAAGAAAATGTAGGAAACTTTCTTCAAACCCTGGTGGTAGGTGGTAGATTCTTAAAGAAGATAAGAGGAGAACTGAGATGGGCTACTGACATTTAATGTACATATAAGTTTTAATTACTTTTACTGTAAAAGTGTGGAAATGTATAGATTAGATGATAACACATAGTGAGTAACAGCTATTTTATAAATGGGCATGTGGCTGAAAATGGTAGTCTAGGGATGTAAATATCAATTGACAGAATGCTAGAGAATAATCTAGGAACTGAATAGTACAGTAAACCCAGAGGTGGATGAGAATTGTGGCTGATGGTACAGATGCAAGAGTGTCCTTTGTGAGCTAGAGAAAATGTACACTATTGCAAGGTGGTGAGATTGTGGAGAAGCATGGGAAAAATACAACTAGAGTGACCTATGGACTGTGGTTAGCAGTAATAATGAAATATTCTTGCATCATGCCAAAGAAGTACTGTATTGATAATGGGACAGTATGGAACATGTGTGCCAAATGTACACTATGGATGTGGTTACAGTCAGATGATATTATTTTATAATCTGCAACAAGTGTTCCACCACAGTGTGGTGTGTTGATAGAGGGGTGTTGTATGAGAATTCTGTACATGTGCATGATTGTTTTGTAAGTTTACTACTTCTACCATAAAAATAAATTAAAAAATAATAAGGTGGGTTGGGGAAACATACACTAAATGTAAGATAAGGACTACAGTTAGTAATAAAATTTTTATAATATTCTGTCTTAATTTGTAACAATTATCTCATGACAATGCAAGGTGGTAGTAGTGGGTTGATGTATGGGACCCCTGTATAATGTTATGCATGTTTGCCTTTTAAGTTCGCAACTTTTACTATACACTTATTGTTTATACATATTAATATATAAATGATATAAAGATAATAATTATAATAGTATGGGTTGGGGGAAAATACTTTGGTTAGTAGTAATATTTTGACAATGTTTAACAACAATGCAAGGCATATTGGCAGGGTGAGGTTTGAAAGTCCTGTATGATGTTGTATATGTTTGTTTTATAAGCTTACAACTATCACTATACACTTATTGTTTATGTGTGTTTATGTATGAGTGATATATTGCAATATATTTTTAAAAACATAAAAAAGATGTCCTCTGATGCAAAAAAAATTAAACTGCATTTTATCAAGACTGAAAATGACTATATCCTTATTTATAAATAAATCTAGTTGTGCATATTTTCATTTTTATTTTCATTAGGTAGCCATTTGTTACTCCATCTGAGATTCTGGCTTTTCTATGCATGTGATACCATTGCTGTTGGTTGGTTCCTTCAGTAACTGTTCCAAACATCTTCAACCAATATTCCAAACCCATTTCCCTCAGAGATTGGAAAGCTTATGGTTACATTTTTTAAAGTCTCTTCTAGTTAGGTTTCTGTATGATTTTGAGCCTACTGTTTTGATTTATAATCAAAGGACTTTGAATTGCAACCAATTATGTGGGGAGAAATGCAGTGTTTGGGGTTCTATTTGGCTGATGTGCAACATGGTAGAAATTGCATCGTTCTGGATTAGGAAGGTATAGAGGTGGTTTTGAAATGTATCAAGCAGCTTTCTGACTCAGTGCTCTTTGGATATTCTGAAGCCAACAGCTTCTAAATTCTATTGCTGTCACTGGTATTGCTCTTTTGGCAACCAAATCTGACCTTGTGAGTCATTCTGGATAATTCAGCTTCTATTCTATATCTTTAGCTCTTCTAAAGAATCTATAACTATTTATTACCTTGTAATAAATTCCTTCTTTTTAAATTAGCCAGTGTGGATTCTATTTTATTTAGCAAAAATCCTGACCCATATAAGGAGTTTGGAATTAGTTTTATAAGCACACATTTAGTCGTTAAATGATACTGACAAAATTATGCTGAACCTGAATACTTTGGAGACATTTCTAAGATGCAAGCAATGAAAGAAATTATAGTTAAAAGAGAAGAATTTTTAATTTTTTGGAGATTATGTAAATTAAATGTATTGTTTTATATGCTAAGTAAGTTATGTAGCATTTGATATCAGCAGTAGTAAAGCAATAAAACAATAAGAAAAAATTAGGAAAGTTAAAATACTTCAATTTTTTTCATTAAAACATCTTTCCTTTATTAGGTGAGTCAAATTGCTCTGGGGTGCCTGAGAGATTAAGCAAAATATTTTACCTGTAAAACTGATAATGGAAGAACAAACATAGGGTATTAAATATTAAGCAAGGCACTTAAATGCAGACACAGACCTCAGACAAGCCTGAATCCTGGTCCTGCTAGGTAATTCTCTGGGGGAGCCGGCATTCTCCATACCCAAAGTTACTGTTAACGTCAGATATATGCTATGGTTATTTTTCACTGGTTATTTTCTTAGTAGGATCCAGATCATTCAGAGATTTAAAGCCTTTTGGAAATTTGTGAGGAGTTAGGAAGATGTGTTAAGTGAGTTGCAACATGGTACATTGTGGAAACACGGGTTCAGGCACAATAGAAATTTTTAGCAATTGACAGCTTTATTACTTGCATAGCAAAAGGGGCCAAAAGAGCAGGGGAAGAGATCCCATCGTGGCCAGTCCCCTAGGAGGCCTACTGTTTGGGTCAGGGTCTGTGGATGGAGTTGAAGGGCTCATGTGCTGCTTAGGGTTTGGGTATTTACACACCCCAAGGGGAGGGCTTTACTTGTGCCCTTACTCCAAGCAGGGGAGGGCTTTACTTGTGCCCTTACTCCAAGCCTGTCAAGAGAATGATTAAATCCATGGCCTCTAAAACCCCTGGGAACCAGTTGAAGAGGTCCTACATGGAATCTGGTGGCACGCTTGGCAAACAATGGGCTTGTCATTGAATTTTAGTCACTTTCTGTTCCACCTCCCCTGAATAACCCTCAAGCAGCAGGAAGTACTAACTGTAGCACATATGCCTCCTTGGTGATCTAAGTGGACTCCAAAGAAATATGACTATCAAGCATTACTTTGACCAGAGGGTCTAATGATTTGGTTGAGCTTGTTCTGTGAACTCAGCAATGTCAGCCAAGGGTGACTGACAGACTGTGTATCATGTGTTCATTGGTGTTTACTGCCAGTCAGGACAATAATGATATGCCAAAAGACATGAATATAGAATCATGGAACCCCACCATTATGCTTGGGGTAATAAATTGAGGGGAGCAGTCAAATGAGAAGTCTCCCATTGGTTAATTTTCAAGGGGGCTGTCAGAAATTCGAGGGTGTGTTGTGCCTTCAGAGTCCAGTGACCTATTTTAAGGAGTGGCCCCACTGATGGAAGCTTTGTTTCTTCCATGAAGGTAGATAAGCTTCATGGAGGGGGATAGCCCACGCATGAAGAGTTACCTATCATCCTGGGAAACTAGAAGACTGATGTCTGAGTCATTTGCCAGTTTGATTACATCAGGAGTTGTATTCTGATGAGTTGTCTAGGGGTGTGGAGAGGAGTGCACCACCGATGGCTGTGATGTGATCTTAGTCACAGGGACTTCCAATGTAGGTACAAATGTGAGGCAGGGGAAATCAGGCTCCTTGAGCAGCCATCTGGACTTGTCAGAGAGGGAGCAGGGAGTCAGATGACAGATCCAGAAGTCATTCAGGTTCCCTGCTACCACAATAGCTCAGGTCAGCTTTAGGAAGATGTTTTTCTTTCAGGTTGCCACCAGGCATAAAACAGGAGGTGGTGAGCAGTAACCTCCTGACAGGGTAGCAATGCAATCACTTCCCAGGGAAACTCTTTTCTCGACCTGTTTGAGTAATTTATCCTTTCCCGCTCAGCCCACACAGTCTGTCTGTTTCTTGTTTTTGTGCTATAACTTCACTCTTCACCTCTTTCCAATTGATCTGAGGGGCTTACCCATATCTTCCAACCCACTCCCACCCCTTCCTGAAAGATAAAAGTAGCCTGAATTCTTCAAAGTTATCCCATGATTGTTCCTGTTTTAGCTTCTTTTGCTGTTCAATCGCATACCATGCAAAGGGTTGGCTTAAACCATGGGAATTCGTCCAAATCAAGTCCTAATGCTTTCTTCCTGAAGACTGGCATTCTGGGGCTGACTGCCTGTGATCCTTGGTCCTGGGCACCTCTGTCACATGGTAATGTACCTGGTGGGTACCCCTGGCCTCTCCCTTCTCTTCTGGTTCCATTCACCTTCAGTTTTTTGCTTCCCATGGCTTTGTCTTGATCTGTGTGAATTTAATTCTGCTAATAAAGGACTCCAGTAACAGGTTTAAGACCCATCCTGTTTGAGATGGGCTATACCTTAACGGAAGTAAACTCTTCAAAAAGTCCTATTTAAAATGGGTTCACACCCACAGGAAAGGATTAAGCTTAAGAATATGTTTCTCTGGGATACTGTACAACTCCAAACCACCACAGTTCCCAAGGGTTCAACCAGGAGTAGGCGCCATCTGCTAACCTCTAGTATACATGTACTTCTAGACCCACTTCCATGATACCACCCCTCTGCAGGTCGTAACTTCTCACCATCCTGGCAATTGTGTGGAAGATGTAATGGGGTAAAAAGCAGGATGATAAACTGATAGTGGGTTAAAAGAAGACTCCCAGGTGATGTGTCCTAGGTCCCCTTTTGGGGGCCATTTTTCATCTAGAAGGATTTTAGGGATGGAAGCACAGCAAAACTTTGGTTGCTCCCTGTATTAATCAGGTTTCTCTAGGAGAGCAAAACTGACAAACAGGAGATTATATATATGTAAATATTAAAAGAATTATTATAGAAATTGTCCCATGTGGCTTTGGCCATGGGCAAGTCCAAATTTCATAGTCAGGCTGCAAGTTGGGCACTCTGATAAATGTTTTCTGAATTTTCCAGGAGAAGCTAGAAGAGATGGAAATTCTTTCTTCTGACTGCTGAAATCATCACTTCTCCTTTTAAGACTTTCAACTTTTTTAAACACAGTTTCCTTAGGTGTCCATAGATCTAATCAGTCACAGATGCAATCAACTTACTGGTGACCTAAATCCATGAAGTATCCTCACAGTAACAAGCAGGTCAGTGCTTGCTTGACCAAACAACTGGACACCACAAGGTAGCAAAGTTGATACCTGTACTTAACCATCATACTCCTTATTGGCTCTCCCTATGCTAAGAAGTGGGATAATGCTATGTTTCCCTTCAGAGGAATTGCTGAGCTCAAGTTCCAGAGGACCTGAGTAAGATGGACAGTCCATTGGTAACAGAGGGCTGTGAGAGTGTAGACTGTGAAGCTCTTTTTATTTATTTTATTTTATTTTTTGTTTTGCACTATGAGTAGTAACTTTTTTCATGATCAATAGTTACACTATTTTTTAATACTTTTTTATTAAAAAAATACTTTAGATTTCTATACGCCCCACTCCCTACCCCTCCCACCCTTTCCCACATTTACAACATCCTTCATTAGTGTGGTACATTTGTTACCATTGATGAACTCCCCTTGGACCATTGCCATTAAGCATAGATTATAGTTTACATTATAGTTTACACTCTGTGCCCCCAAATTTTGTAAGTTATGACAAAATATATATTAGTCTGTATCCATCATTGCAATGTCTTTCAGGACAATTACAATGTCCTGAAAATGCCTGTTACGCCTGTTTTTCTCTCTTGCTTCCCTCAGAATCTCTGGTGGCTATTGCCTCCACATCAATGATAAAAGTTCTTCCATTTTTTAGAATAACAATAAGTCTATAGTAGAATAACCATAAGTCTACTCTAGTCCTTTGTTCATTTCCCAATTCCTGAGGATGATGTGACAGTGAGGCCCACTCCATCTCTAATTGAGAAGGGGCTTACTTCCCTTGGGGCTGATGGATGGGATTATCTTATTTGCAGTTGCAGATTTTCTCTGTTCCTTGGGATGGGTATTATCCATCATCATCACCTTAGTAGTTGTCCTGGGTGACTTCAATGAACTGGAGAGTTGGTATTGCAAGTCCATTGAGATTCAGGGCCCAACTGCACATGGACAGCTGAAAGATTTAAATCCCTTGGACATACACTTACAAGTCTACTATTAACTCTAGGTTCGAATAGATGGGGCACAAGAGCCATGTGTAGGGAAACCACAAATAAGTCCAACTAGTCATACTGGGGTGAAGCTCTTTTTTAAAGTAGTCATTAAAGTTCTCCACAAAGCCAACTGCCTGTGAGTGGTGAGCAATGTGGAAAGTCCATCTAATTCTGTTAATCTGGACCATCATTGAGAGGATCGTTCATTCAAGTAGAATTGTTGGTCAGGGGAGATGTCATCTGGTAGTTGAAGGGGTGGCAGAGTTACTTTTCCAAGGTATCCCACATAATTACCACATCTACACAATGAACTGGAAAGGCAAGGCCAAAGTTTGAAGGCATAGGAATGGCGAAGAGGGCCAATGTAGTCAGGTTGCCATGGAGGCCCAGTGTGGTCCCTCTGGTCATAGCACTTTTGTGGCTTTGGCTTATAGTTGACATCTCTCTCATAAGTTAATGGATGATTGGGACTCTTTTAATGAGAAAGGGACTCTGTGTTCTTGAGTCAATAAATTTATGACATCAGAATTTCCATGTCCAGTTTGATGGTGGATCCCCCAGCAGATGATGCAGCCATGGGAAGTTCAGATACTTTACAGATGTCATTGAGAGTAGGTTCATTGTCCTCATCCTCCAGGCAAGGTTCATCCTCTGCTTCCCTCATATGAGAATGTCCATCTTCATCAGGGATGAAAAACATCCTTCATCAGTATGGTAGTTTGAGGTTTTATGAACCCTTCATCAGTATGGTAGTTTGAGTTTTATGGACCCCAGAATAATCCTTTGCATAAAGCTAATGCTTCCCTATGGGTGTAAACCTATTTGATTATGTTACTTCAGTAAGGCGTGACCGGGGGTGGGTCAATCCTCTTTCTGTAGTCCTTTATGAACAGAATGAATATGAGAGAAAGACAGAAAAATGCACAGAAGCTGAGAAAGAAAGCTCTGGAAGCCAGAAACTGAAAACAATGAAACCTGGAAAAGATGAAAGAGACCAGCAGATGCTTTCATGTGCCTTGTCATATGACAAAGGATCCAGCTTGCTGGCAGACAGTCTTCAGAGAGAAAGCATCATCTGATGATGTCTTGAGTTGGACACTTCCATAGTTTTAGAAGTATAAACTTGCAAGTTAATAAATTCCCTTTGTAAATGCCAGCCCATTTCTCTTTTATTGCATTTTGGCCACCTAGCAAACTAAAACAATCAGCTGAGTTATTCCAATGATGTTCATCATGATACAGGCTCTCGCCGTACACATCAACAAGAGTCACATAGTTAATGCCTTTCCATGCTGCCGATGGTTTCCAAAGTTTCCTTCCCTACCCCAGGGAACCTTTGATTTTCCAGTCACATTCCCTCTATGAACCTGACCAGACAATGAAGCCATTGGTCAACAAACAAGTGCATGGGAGTGCTTGGTTTGAGAGTTCCAAGGCTTAGAGGACCAATTGTTTTTCCTGATGCCAGAGGCGGCATATAACCTGTGCAAGGCAAGAGAAGTAGCAGCTTTGCCTGATGGATGTTTGATGGCTTCAGCTTGGCCAATCTACCAGTGAACCACCACTGAGAATCTGGTGGGCATTTTTGAGCCAGATCCTCAAGATGCCAATACAGGGAGGGAAGGACTTTCATCTGGCATTGCAACAGGATCATCCCTGAGGGACTTTTGCCACCTCCCCATATAATAGTGTCACTCCCTGGGGACCTGAGCAAGCACAATCCAGAAGGTATAGTTCCCATTTGATGATACTCCCTTGTTGGGCACTGCCTGGGTGAGTTTTCTGATTACCAAGACCCGGGACAGGATTGGGATTTCTGGCCTCAGGAAAACCTTGGAGCTCTTGGTGATTCTTTCCATTTTCACCAAGGCCCAATAGCATGCCAGAAGTTGCCTCTCTAAGGGGGAGTAGTACTAGGCTCCATGTGGGAACTTCTTGGCTCCCAAACCCAGGAGTCTGTCAGAGGTATTAGCTGGCCTAGGTGTGAGTGGCAGGAATCTGTAGCTGGGATGAAATTTCAGTCTCTAAAAGTCATAGAGGCAGGGAGGCTGAAACGGATACTTACACCTTCTGCAGGGCTTGCATCTCCTCTGTTCTGCAGTGGAAAGTGCTTGCTTTCCATGTCACGTAGTATAGGAGTACCAGGAGGTTATTGAAATGAGAAGTATATTGGCTCCTTATATGCAAAAGCCCAGTGAACCACTGGCACCCGAACAGATGGATATAATTCAAATAGGTAAACTATTAAAACTCCTTTTCCAGTTTCAAGGTAATAAATTTGATTTTATAATTCTGAAATTTGTCAGTTTTCTACATCTAGTACGATATTTTTATAATATTAACTATTAAGCATTAGCTTTCTATTTGCACTTTTTGTTTCCTTCTTTGAATTAATTTGTGCTCAACCCAGATCATGTTTCACTGACATCATAAACATTTATGATTATCTTAGTGTTCTTCATATCTTTGGTTATAATTAAACATTGTATTATGCATTATACATTATTTTCCCTTTATAAAGCAAGTTTTATTATTCAGTTTTCCTTTTTCTTACTTTCATCTTTTCATAGGTCTAATATTTTTAGTTGCATTCCTCTGTCCCTATTGGTTTTTATTATGTGCCCTTCTTTATAATTGTTTATAGATTCCATTTCTCAATTTCCTTCAGGTTTTGGGGTATTTTGAAAATGAAACCACCTCTTGACGCCTCTTGAACCTACACTATTTTGGACACAGATTCTCCAATATCTGCCCAGACAGCCTGGGTTTATGAGTTGTGCAGGCGAGACTGGATTAGAAGGACCGCTGTAGGAAGCGTCTACCTCCTGCAGTCCTGAGCCAGTCAGACAAGGAGGAAGCCTTGCATGTCATATAGAACATTGTAGGAAAACTTGCCAAGAAGCTAAACGTTTACCTTGGAAATAACTCCCATAAGAAGGTAAACTTTAACTCACTTGGTGTATGACTTCCATGTGATGGAGTTTAGATTCTCTTGTCCTTTGAATAACAACTTGGTTACTTATTTGAATTATTTTTTAGAATTTAATCCTTAAAGATGATTAACTTTGGGTAAGTAACTGAATCTCTTCCTGTGTCAGTTTCTGATCAATAAAGATTGTGGTGAAGAATAAATACCTCAAATATGTGCAGTGCTTGCATGGTGGCTGAATCATAGAAAATACTCATTAATGTATAATGTAATATTATTGCTAGTGTTACAATGAAATTAAATTTTAATTTGTGGATGTTAAATTGTCAATTTTAATAGATGTATTGGTTATTTATAGTTCATTTTTCTTTTCTGTACATACTTATTGCCCATTTTATCTTTAAGATTCTTTATTTGTCTGAACTTTTATCTCCTAGAGCTGTTAAAATTCTCTTGTCATGCATTTTCACAGGTATTTTAATCAGGTTATCACTCTTTAGATTTATTTTGTAAGAATTTGATAAACAGTACTTTCAATTGATATATTCAGATGTCTTTCCTTCTTTGTGCTTTTTTGTAAACATTCATTCTATTCTTAGAAAGTCCTTCAACATATTAGTATCAATTGAACTGTAAGTAGTATTTTTTCAATTAACTATGATGTCATTATATAAATTTATCTTTATTTCATTAAGATTTTTTCTTTATATATGCTGGCAGATAATGATTTAACTTGAATATTTGTTCTCTGGAGATTTACATACATAATTTATTTTCCATTGATCTATTTATATACTAGAATGACAAGTTTTAATATATGAAAGAACAAATCTGACTCATCACTCTACTTTTTAAAGTTATCCTGTTCCATTTACTTTCCAAGATGATATTTAAAATCATTTAAACCATAGAGAAAAAAGTGAAATTTTTGTGTGAATTTGCCTTAAATGAAAACTAATTTAGGAAGTGCAGACACCTTTATAAGGTTCAGTTTTCCCATCTGAAAATTTACTGTATATTTCTAATTAGAATTTGGTTGCTTTATTTATATAGGCATTGAACATTTCCTGTTAAGAGTTTTTCCTTATTTTTAAATTTATAAAGTACAGGTGCCTATGTATTTCATATGAGTTCCATTTTCTTTTTGTATTTTATTTGGCAAAATTTTATAGTTTTTACATATTCCAAAAGTTTTTTTATGATTCCCCTGGCTTTTCTAGGTGTGTGAGCAAGATGTTGGCAAATAATGATAATTTTTGTCTTTCCTGTAATTATAATTCTTATTTATGGCTTAGGTCATATTATTTTGAGAAGAATATTCAAAATAATATATACATTCAGTGATGCTGGTAACTGAGGACTTTCTTTGCTTGCTCTTGATTTTAATTGGATTATTCAAATCATCTAAAGTTAAATATGGAGTTGGTTTAAAGCTTTTCTAATTATGAAAATATTTAAATGCAAAAACCTCAGGAAAAAAACAAAATAGAAAACATATTTTCTCATACTTTTTGGATTTTTTAAAAGAAATAAAATATTTCGGATAAAGTTTAATTTTGGACCTCTGCTTAAGCCTTCCTAATGATCTTCTCCATCTAACTCTAGAGAAATCTACTCAGAAAAACTCCACAAATTTGTATAGTTTTACCACACAACAAGCACACATACATTAACGCAAAATTATATTTTATTTACATAAATGATACTTTATTTTGTTTTGCAATTTGATTTTTCTTTTATTTCCTTTTTTACTTAACATTGTTTGCAAAAATATCCATGCTGGTAATTACTGGAATTGTTCATTCATCAGTATGAATGAATATTCCATTTAAGAAATACACAATAACAGATTTTTTCCCTCTCTAATATTGATATTTCTAGTTACTTATTTTTACCTACAATGTTGCAGTGAACATTCTTGTATATATCTCAGAGTGAACATAAGCACAAGTTTTCTCTATATAGACACATATAAGTGTACTGCTAGGTTGTAGGGTATGGGCATCTTCCCCTTTACTAGAATGTAACAATTAGTCTTTTAAGAGTGTATAAAAATTTGTACCCGCATCAGCAACATGTGTGTTTCTCTTTCCCTCTTGTTCTCACTAGTATTTGATATCAGAATTTCAATTTTTGTCACTCTGAAAGATTTTATCAAATCCCAGTTTTGTCTTAATTTGTATTTCCTAAAAGCGAGTGATAACCTTTTCATGCATGTCCATTAGCACTGGTCTTATTTCTATGTAATGCTTGTATAGTCTGTTGCTCTTTTTTCCCTGTTTCTTTTTTCTTGTTCATTTAAAAAAGTTTTTTTTTATATTCTACATAGTAATCTTTTGTAATTTTTAAAATTGCACATATCTTCTCCAAGTCTGTCTTGACATTTGCTTTATTTTTAAGATAGGCTTTAATATAGTTCAAAATAAAATAGCTCAATTTGTAGATTATATTTCAAAAGAAAAGGTCATTTTCTACCCCAAATTTGTAAAAACATTTTTTTTCTAATTACTTTAAAGTTTAGGCTTTCAAACTTGAACCCACATGGAAATTATTAATTTTGTACATAGTATGAAAAAATAATGTTTTATTTGTTTTTCGTTTATCTTTACCATTTGTTATGTAATCCCTTTTCTCCCACTGATTTTGCTATTTCTGTTGTATTCCTAGTACAGAAGTTCTCTCTAGATTATATATGTTATGTGTAATATACAACATTTTGCTAACGTTTTAACATATTTGCACCTAAGTTCATAAATGAGATTGGCATACAATATTCTTTCTCAAACTGGTTTTGTGTGTATTTTGCTATGATAGCTACTGAGCAAACCACTGCCTTAGATCATAGAAATAAGGACCAAACTTAGGGATGGTATAGATGGCATAGAGAGTTATGTGCTGGAGTCACGCTTAGCCCTGAACTGCCTCAACTGCTAAAGCAGGAGCATTAAAATTCTACTTCATTTGAGTCCTTTTTTTCAGATGTTTTCTGCATATGACTAAATCCAATCCTAAATAATACCTAGCCATTTGCCACATTTTCTATATGTTCTTGAGCTGGCTTTGGACATTATATGTTTATATATATATTTAATTTTATTTATTTAAAGTTCCAGTTAATTGCAATGAGCTTGTTCATAATAATCTTTCATGATTTTTAAAAATCTCTACTCTCTCTATATTTCCATCCCATTTTGCATATCTTATTTTTATTTGTTACATTGTCTATTTTCCCTAATAAGTTTGGATTTATAATTTTTCTTTTTAATAAAATGTTTTGTTTTATTGATTACTTCTACTGATTTTTTATTTTGGTTTCATTAATTTCTGCTCCGACTTAAGATTTTCATCCATCTACTACTCTATTAATTTATCCTGATTTTATTTTATACTGTATAGCTCATTAATTTTAAATCTTTCATTTTTATTAAATGAGGTGCTTGATCTTATAAATTTATTTGTCAACACCAACTCAGTTGCCTTCTACAAGTTTAATATCTAGGCTATTATTTTCTTGTAGAATAATGCTTTTCCATTCAAAACTTTCTTGTCATTTCTCAGTATGAGTGTACTCAAAAGTAGGCTAGTATCTAACCCTACGATACTAGCATAATGCAGGTGGTCACCAGCTCTCTGTTTCTCATAGACCAAAAATCAAATTTTGTGATTCCATGTGAATGTTAACACCTCCTAGGATTTTAAGTAATGCCCATGTTTGCCCTGATACACATTCTCCACCCTTTCCCCATCCATATGCAAGAAGTCTTACTGTAGCAATTCATTAGCTTGTTGCCTTGCCTTTTATTCCCTTTTTGACTGTTTTTTTTTTTTTTTGAAGGAGTTCTCCTTCTTTCTTTTAAACTCAAAATATATAGTATCATTTTTGGCTGTATTTGGCCTGTTATTTCTATGATGGAGGGTGCACATTATACAAACATATTTCTGTAAATAGTATTATTAACTGATTATAAAAAGTACATGGTAAAAACATAAACAAGAAAACAAAATTGGGAATGTGAATGTGCCTGTAACAATATAGAGGATTTTGATAATAGAAGAATAATGTGTATGATAATAGTTAATAAATATGAAATTCTATAAGACTATTTGGAAATAAATCAGTTACTCAAACCAATGCAACGAAAAACAGAAGTCTAATAACTATGTCAGAAATATTAGCAATTATCAAAGAATTGCCTCATCAAAAGTATTGTGGATTATGTGCTTTCACATATATAATAATAAAACATCCTATGCTGTAAAACACATTTCTCAACATACAATAAATATGTTGTATGCAATTAATATAGCATTCATACCTATTAGTCAAAGAAAGAAAACCATATGAACATCTCAAGAGTTGTAAAAATTGATAAAAATCAATATTTATTATTCATTTAAAATGTTACATGTTATTATGTAGAACACATTCTGATGTAATAATTATAATAATTTCCATTCACTGATGAATGCATTAGATATGTGGGATCCCAGAGCCAATGAGAGATATACTGAATCAGAATCCTGTAATGGATCCCTGGATTCTCTATTTCAGCACATTTACCCAGGTCTGATTGAACAGCCAAATTTCATCCTTACTGCCTTGAAGCAATAGTGCCCTGCTTGCAACAGGCAGACACTTAACATGGGATGAAAGGTGTTTAACTATTCTTTAACCATAAACAAAATTGAGTTTTCAAACAGTTTTCAAAATTCTAAGGCACTGAGTGAAATTCTAAAATATTTCTATTTTTGCTTGATTATATTATCTAGTGATAAGTGCTCTGGTATGCACTGCACTGATCTAGTCACATAAAGAAGAGATGGGCTGTGGAGGTGTTAATTCAGTGAATTTGCAAATATAATTGATTTTAAATTTGTCGAGAAACCTTTTTTTTTTTTGGTATAGACGATGGATTTTAAAATTTTCAAGTCCCTCTTTAAAAATGGGTTTGGCTTCCTCAGCAATGTGGTTGTTGCAACTACTGAGGTGTACGATTTGAATGACATTTGTGAGAACCGTTCATTTCTGCCAAACTCTTAATGATCCATGCTTATTTTAAGTGGTCAATTATCTCCACCTAGCAGTTCTACAGAAGTGATGTACTTATTCTCAAGGGACAGGCCTCACTTCCAGTTGATTCCACTAATGAGATTTGGCAGGGTGGAGAGCAGTCCTAGCACACATTAGCAGTGATCAAATGTCCTTCAGAAGCAGTTCCTGAATAAAGTCAGACATCGGTGATACTGATTATTCCAATTCTTGTTCTTGCACTATCTCTGGTAACAGGACAGTCAAATACATTTTGTGTTTTTTCCATTTCTTATTATTATGATTCAGAATTTGAAGAAGAAAATGAAAATTTTATTATAATTATGTAACACACTGGATATTATATTAATATTTAAAAATCAAAGGATTTTTTTCCTCTGGGGTATAGTGGACATTTGTCATGGTTATGATGGCCTGGTACTTTTGAACACTCATCCTTGTCCCTTCATTCTCAGATTAGAAGCTAAAACAAACTCTTTCAGACTTTTAATTGGTTAGATGTGTTTGGCTTTGCCAGTCAGAAAAGACTGGGTGAGACTTTTTATTTAGAAGTGCAGAGAGGCGGGTAAAGTACAGAATCCATCTTTTAGTAGTGATAGTCACTGAGTTTTGGCGGATCTGTTTCCAATTTCAAAGATGTGAACTTCATGCAGTGTTTGTGCTCATCAGCAGTGGCAGTGATACCCTCCTTGCTGCAATCCCCAGGTTGTGGCTTGTGTGCTGCTCCAGGCTGGAGGGAAAAGGACCGGCTCTTCCATCTTTTTAGAGAACCTGTGAGATTACGAGTATCCTTTAGTACATTTCTTTTGCTAGATTTACAGTGGATTTCTCATTGCTGCAACAAAGGACCCTGACCTTGCCCAGAGCTACCCTCTCACCACAACTGCTCACTGCATTCTAGACAGTTGAGATTCTTTCTGTTTTTCTTCAAAAGCACCATTTTGTCTCTACCACTTTATCTTCATTTGATATTCCTTCTGCTTCAAATCCAGATATTCTCAGGGTTGAGTTTCCTCATCTTTCAGACCTTGCTCAAACCACCCTTTCAAAGATGATTTCCTCACTAGTCCTCCACCTTACCCTTCAATAATCTCTCTCTCTCTCACACATCCTTGATTGGCTGGTTCTTTTGTTTCTCTAGATATTTAATATCTTCCTCACTGTATGATGGTGAGACCTGTTTTGTTTGTTTGTTTGTTTGTTGCTTGTTTACTGATATATCCTCAAAATCTGGTATAGAGAATGGGATATGGTAGGTATGCACACTCTTTGTGAATAAATCAATTAAAGAAAGAAACATGCCTCCTGTGTTATTGTTTCACTTTGGATAGCTTCTTGATGCTAGTACAAAGAATCTGTGATATTAATTTTGACGAAATATAAAAAAGTATTCAGAAGCTGTAAGGGGAGTTGAAATAGAGGAAGAAAGAGAAATGATAGAGAAAGCAGGAAGTTTTCAAAGGGAAAAGAGATGAAGCAAAGAGATACAACCAAAACTGAGCAATTTGAGGATGTTATCAAATATGAATTACTAAAATTATGCATCCAGCACCACATAAAGTACCTTGAGGTTTTCTATAGAAGAAAAATCTGAAAAGCCTAAGATATTGTCCCTGCCATTTTAATACTTTGGAATATTTAGGGAAGAAGATGGAAGCTTCATGTAATGAGGGAACAGAAAAAAAGGGACAAACATGAGAGATGGAAACATTGAGATTCTTGGAAATAAGTTACCCTAAGAGCTTACATTACCCTGAGTGAAAAATCTGAAGCTATGCCTAGGTAAAAAGCTTTTCATAGGCAGATAAAATTGTTTTAAGGTTTGTGTACTAACATTCATTCCTGGAAAATAAATAATGCAAATACTTACAATTTTTGAAAGTTAGCGAGTCTTGGTAAACTTCATTATTTAATAGCAGAATACTTGTTAGTTAATTTCTGATATTGACAAACTTATAAATTATTTCTCTTCAGTAATTTTTCTAATTAGTGGGAAGACCATGCACACATCTTAAATCCTATGATCATTCAGAGTTTGTCAGACAGTGATGTCTACAGTTACTCCGTAACCCCCCAAATAAGAACAATTATATCAAAATAGCAACTTTAGTTTTGACGATTATAGATAATTGGATAGCTGGGAATGAATCAGTTTTACTGCTCATCCAGTCAAAACATTATGATCACATATTCCACTATCCCTTGAGTATATTTCTCTTCTCTTCAAAAATGTTTTGTGTGTATTATAAATAAAGTATACATTTTAATTCGTGTAAAAGCTATTCGGAAATTATTATAACATGTTAAGTTAAGGTATACACACATATATAGTGTCATAATAATAGCAGTGGGCATTTATTGAGCTCTTACATTATAGGAACTCTTTTCAGTTCTTTACATATATTAACACAAATCTTCACAACTAAACTTATGTGAGCAGGCTCTTTACCATTCCTGTGCTACAGATGAAAAAAGTAATATTTAGAGACATCAAATAAGCTTGTTCAAGTTAAAAAAAAATGAATGAAGGATAAAGCCTGGATTTTCACCCAGGAATTGTACTACTTAGCCTGCTCCCTAGCCTATGCAATGGTGCCTTTGTGATGGAAACAACATAATGTTTTGGGTCAAGCCAACTCAAATCTGGGCTCAAATTCCAATGCTGACAGTAACGTTCAGAATATTCTTCAACTTTTCTCGAATTCAGGATCTTCATCTTTAAGAAATGAAGCAAATATGTGAAAAATCACAAAAATAATCCACAATAGTAACTATTGAGAAGGGTTGTCTGAAAATGATGTGACATGTAAAAGCACCTAGCAGACTCATCCGTACCAGCAGCACTTTTCACCTTATCTTGGAAAATTTTATGCCTAAACCAGAAATACATTTTTTATATATTTTCTCCATTTTAGAGTTGAGGTGGAAGAGGACCTCTACAGGGGGGCCCTCACCTTCACTCCTTATACCCATACTGGTATGAACAAGATGGCTGGTCTAGGGCATGAAGTGGGAATTGCTATCTCATCCTGTTCTAGCAAACTTAACAAAATAGCTTCCAGTACTGAGATTTTCATTCATCATTGTGTTTGTTTACTTCTTCTCCTCCTGCCTGAGTTTTTAAATGTAATATTAAAAAGACGAACCCCCACAACTTGATATACCTGCTTCTTGATGTTCTTGCTTGTTGGATGTCATCATCTGTCTTCAATTTGGTCACATATTGGAGTTTGTTTCCTTCCTTCCTATCCCTCCCTCCCTTCCTTCCTTCCCCCTTTGCTTCTCTCTCTTCTTTTTTTTTTTAAATCTTCCTCTCTTCTCTTCTTCTCTCTTTTCCTTTCTCTTTTCTTTGAGTGGAATTTTCTCTTGATTATGGATTTCAGTTTTCAAGATGATGGCAGTAAATTTGCAATAACAAACATAATTTTTAAAGACTTGTCATTTTCAGATATGCATGCAATGCCTTGAGTTAGGAACTCCTTTAGTTTCACGAGTAAACTCATTTGAAATTTTCCATTCAGATTTATTTTTAGTATGCTTGACCCATATTATTGGAAGTGTCTGTGTAACTGAACACAATTCCCACATCAAAATTTATATTTCTGAAAAATAATCTTGTAATCTTGGATCATCATTCTTTCCCGATTACTACAGATTACTGTGGCTTACTTTCATTTTTAATACCTGAAGGAAATCAAGTAATTAAAAATTGTATTCACAGCTGGCCATGCTACATTACTGGGGAAACCAGAAATTGAGACCATTTTAATAAGTCTAACATTAATAAAGGCTGGCCTATATAGGTTCTAATTTGAGATAAAGAAGGGTATCTCATGTTTCTTATCATTTCTAGTGATATGGCTGAAACTTGAAGTGTCTAGCAATAGTAGTCTTTTTACACACAGTTGGAGCCATGGTCATCTGTGTATTGTAACATCAAGAGGGCTGCAGAACAGTTCACCTACCTTTTATCATGCTCACCTTACACTCCTGCAGTACTTGTTTCCTTTTATCACATTTCCTTAACCAACATCAATGAGAAAGATGGTTGTATTAACAAACCAGTTAAATCCTACAAATAAGATTAAATAAGTTACTTGCCAAGTATGCCATGCTATGAGTTACTTTGGTGAGAAAACAGTTCCCTAATATTTAGTTGGTATCATCTAACTATGTGGAAAAGAAAAGATTAGAAGCAAGTGGAGATTTTGGAACCCAAATTAAATTATTTTATATTAAGTGAGAGAATACATCTAGAAACAGAGGAATAATGAGAGTGATGGGATTTTGGAGAAAAGATGGTGTGATAAGCAGTAGGAGGGTATGTTAAAAGGGGAGTTGTTTAAATATATGTGCAACTCTGTTTCTGGACTCTATTCTGTACCGTTCATTTATTTTTGTATCTTTTCGCCAGTATCACATTGTCTGATTACTGTAGGGTAAAATAAGTTCTGAAATTAGGTAATGTAAGTCCTCTAACAAATAATTTATTTTGTCAATTGTGTATTCAAGTGTGTTTCCCTATTTTACTGTAATTTTTGTATTTTTATTATTGATTTGTATTAGTTCTTTATGTTCTGGGCAAAAGTCCTTTGTTAGATATACACATTGCAAATATTTTCCGTACTCCTTAATTTGTCATTTCATCTTTATTGATATCTTTTCATAAAGAAAATATTTTCATTTTGACTAAGTTCAATTTATCAATTATATTCTTTTAGTATTAGTGCATTTTGTATCTGACTTGAAATATTTGCTTCCCTCAATTGCTTCAAGATATTCTTCTGTGATTTCTTTTAGGAATCGTATGATTTTAACTTTTGCATTTCTATGATTGCATAACTATGATTCACCTCAATTCAAGTATTTCCTGAAGACAAATGCAAACATGTCCACATAAAATCTTTAACAGGATTTTTTTATAGCAAACCTACTCCTAAAAGCCCCGCACTGGAAATAAATCAAATTATTCTCAAGGAATGAATAGATATAAACAGATTGTATTATAGTCATACAATGGAATACTACTTAACAGTGAAAAGGAATGATTGCTGGTGTACTCAACATAGAGATGACTCTCATAAACATTGTCTTGTATGAAAGAAGCCAGGCACAAAAGAATGTGTGTGATTCCATTTATATGAAGTCCAAGAACAGATAAAATTATTTTGGGATAGTAGAAATAGGAAAGTGATTAACTCTTGTAGAGAGATGGAGGTGAGGCAGGGATTATTGACGGGAAATGGTCAGGAGAGAATCTTCTAGGATATTGGAAACATTTTTTATCTTGTCTTGAGAGTGATCACTCTTTGTTATATTCAATTGTCAAAACCTGTCAAAATGAACACTTAAAAATCTGTGCATTCTATTTATGTATTCTGTGTACCTGAATAAAAAAATTAAGGAGATTTAGAATGACATTAAAAAGAATGAAGGAATTTTACCAAAGGCAAATATAATATTAGTAACTCCTTTAAAAATAATGTGGCTGCTGCCTTCTGGGCTTGTGCTGTACATAAACTGTGGCTGTTTGCAGGGACCATGCTGACATGCACTCAGATAATTGGAAAAGCATTACCTTGATTTGGTGCAATATACAGGAAATCATTTAAGTCAGTGAAATCAAATACAGCCAGTACTTACTGGGTACTTATTTTGTTTTAAGTAATTTGTAAATATCATTTCAATTAATTGATCAGTAGAAACCAGCAATGAATTTCATTTCAACTGAACTTGCTGTTTTTTTTCCCTTTACTGATGAGTTCAGAAATGTAACCTTAAGCTTGTAAAAAGGGGAAAAGTCATCAAAAGCCAGCACAAGTATGAGAAGATAGTAAAGAAAGACATCCCTCAAAGTTCACAGCACTAATATCAGAATGTATGAATGCCCAGGAGTATCTCTAGGCAAAAGTTTTAATGGCAAAGTACCCCATTAATTTTAGTACCCCATAAACACTTTTCTTCTTTTTTTTTAAAATAAAAATAAAACCCTTACTTAGCTGTCCAAGACACAGGGACTTACCTTCCCTGACATACCCAGAGCTTCCTTTTGTACCTCATAATAAGAAGCATTCAGTACATGTTTGCTGTGTTTCCATGCAAATTGCTTGCTTCAAATCATTTATTTCTCACAATAAGTTTATGTGATAAGTACTTTTGTTTCTTCATTTTACATAACATAAAACCAAGACATAGATGCTAAGTAACTTTCTTAAAGTCATACAGCTTATGACAGAAGGTTGAGCAATAGAAGCTAGGCAGTTTGAAGTCAGAGCCTGCACTCTCGATCTGTGTCTCTTTATTATGTCCCATTCTTTTATCACCATACCATTTGCCTCTAACGCATATGGGCATAGTATACAAATCACCTGCAATTGCACTTGCATTTCTTCAAAGATGTGCTCTGTCTTAACCCATGGTAATCATAAAAGGTAACATTCAGACATAGACCAACAAGTAGAGAAGGTGTTTTTATTCATCTGTACCTTTATTCCAAATTATTAATAGGCAGCCATTTTCTCAAACCACTAATTCAACAAGTATTTACCAAGTACTTACTCTGTGCTTCTGTGCTAGAGGCACAAATTGACCTTAAGAATCAGATAATAGAGAAGGACACTGCAGGAGTTTGTTATTATTGATGAATTCCAAAAAGAAATACTGGATTATGTTTGTAAACTGGTCTTTTCCTCTGGGTGTATTAAATGGTATTGGATTCCGAGGTTTTACTTTTACTTGATTAAATAATAATTAAGGCTTTGATTGGGTCATATCAGTAAGGCAGAGAAACTGCACCTCAGAGAAGAGAGGTTGGAGTCTTGAGCTGGAGGCCCGGGAAGACAGTCTCAAAATTTGAATAATTTCCAGAGTAATAATATTGCTTAATGCCCTTTTAGAGATGAGGAAAGTATGCTGCTGCTTTCCTAGAAACTACCGTCTTTGGCCACTTGATGAATTTGTGCAGCCAGTCCCATCGTCCCACCAATTAGAATTCCAGGTTACCAAGACTGCAATACAATTCAGCTGTGCCTTTGAAGAGACTATGAAATTAAAAAGTCAAAGAACTCGCTACATCTACGCTTATGTGTATTCATTTCCTATTGCTGCTATAACAAACTTAGTGGTTTAAATCAGTATAAATGTATTAGCTTGCAGTATGCAGGTCAGAAGTCTGAAGGGAGGTTCACTGGGCTAAAGTCAAGGTGTCTGCATGGCTGTGTTCCTTCCCAAGGCTTGAGGGGGCAACCTGTGCCCTTGCCTCTTCCAGCTTTTAGAGGCTGCCTGCGTGTGGGGCTGGGGGTCCCTTCTCCATGTTCAAAGACAGCAGCATGGCACCTTCCAGTCTCCCTATGACTTTGATCCTCCTGCCTCACCCTTTCATATTGTTTCCATTAATTCCATTAGGTTCATTACATTTTGTCGTTACATTAGGTTCCCCCTGATAATCTAGGATAATGCCCCCATATCAAGACCCTTAACTTTATCATATCTCAAGGTCTTTACTACAATTTTTGCCATGTAATATAAAATATTCCCAAGTTCCTGAGATTGGACGTGGAAACTTTGGGGGATCATTATTCTGCCTACCTCACTCTGTGAATATTTTCTTACAATTTTGTATCCATTGAAATTATCTATATTGGGAATGCAGGTATCCATAAAATTATGTATTTAAAAGACAAGCTATGTGATATTTGCTAAAGTAAATTACTTTTTAAACTAATGTGAATAATAGAATTTCTTATAACCTCTCTTTCTCTCTCCCTCGCAGCCTCCTTCACATGCCCTGTCCTTTCACTGTCACACACCCATGCACACAGTTGTGCTATACCTTTTCTGAGTATTAGTTACAGCAAATGCACAATAATAAAGAAAATATCTAGTTCAGGAAATATGTTTTTGCTTGGTTTTAAATAGAAAGTGCTCATACAAGGAGAAAGTTATTTAAAATGTCCAGGCGATTGCTTGAGGGATATGAAACTTCCTTCCCAGGAGAAATAATCTCATGGTTTAAGCTAAATGTGACGGGTTGCTCACTCCTCTGCTGCCTTTGGGGCATGATATAGTGTGCTGAACTTAGCAGATGAGTCAGAAAGCAGAGAACTTGCTTCTGAGGGCAAGCAATTCCTTCTTTAACGGGTGCTTTGGAAGGGTTCCCTGAGCTATAACCTGGGTGGATGTGGGATTCAGGATCATTAACCACCCAAGATAAACACAGTCCACAGGAGGTAGTGTTCTCTCACTGTGTGGGTTGCAAATGGGACTAGATGTTTTCAATAGCTGCAGGTAAATGAGAACAAAGTTAAGTAGAGATGAGTCAACTATGCAAGCCTCTTTTTCTAAAAGTACAAGAAGAAATAGAATATCAATTTCCAAATTTGAAGACTATCCCAAAATAGAAGCTTATACATTACAAAGTATTGCAGGTGAATTATTTAGAGCAATTAGCAGACAGAAGGATGGGACTCGATTTCTAAAACTACTACTTAGCACCTGGGTGACATTGCACAAATGACCTATCTTCACTGTGTTTTATTTTTTTAATTTTAAAGTAGAAATAAAAGCATGTGCCTAATCTACATTTTAGTGTTGCTATGAGGATTACAATAAACCTGAGAAAATATATGGGAAAACAATTGACATATTCCCACGTAACAAAATTTTATACCAACCTAATTAAATATCAATACATGCAAAGCATTTAGTACAGTGCCTGACACATGAAGGTATTTATTAATGCCAAATAATAAATGCAAACCTTAATGCAAGATTTAAGAAATAGTAACAAAGCTGCAGATTTTGTCTTTTTCCTTGACTTTAGAATAATCAGTATTCATTTACAGTGTGCAATTCAATGAATTATAACAGACATATACAATTGTAAAAAACCACTGTCTCAATCAAGATACAGAAGATTTACAATATCCCCTAAACATTTCCTCACATCTCTGAGCAATTTCTTCCTAGTCCCCAGAAAACTATTGGAACACATTTATATCACTTTGGATTAGTTTAAAATTCCTAGAATTTTTTACAAATGGAATATAATAATATTTTGTGTCTAGTTTCTTTCACTCAGTGTAATGTTTTTGACCTTGTTCATTTACCAGGATATTGTTGCATGTGTAATTTTTTTTTTCTTTTTTTTTTTAATTGATTTTGTGATAATATTACATTAAAAATATATATGTGAGGTCCCATTCAACCCCACCCCCCCACCCCACCTCTCCCCCCCCCCCCCCAGCAACACTCGTTCCCATCATTATGACACATCCATTGGATTTGGTAAGTACATCTTTGGGCACCTCTGCACCTCATAGTCAATGGTCCACATCATGGCCCATACTCTCCTCCATTCCATCCAGTGGGCCCTGTGAGGATTTACAATGTCCAGTGATTGCCTCTGAAGCACCATCCAGGGCAGCTCCATGTCCCAAAGACGCCTCCACCTCTCATCTCTTCCTGCCTTTCCCCATACCCATCAGCCACCATGTCCACTTTCCCAATCCAATGCCACCTCTTCTATGTGGACATTGGATTGGTTGTGTCCATTGCACCTCTATGTTAAGAGGAGGCTCAGATTCCACATGGATGTTGGATGCAATCCTCCCACTTTCAGTTGTAATCACTCTAGGCTCCATGGTGTGGTGGTTGTCCTTCTTCAACTCCATCTTAGCTGAGTGTGATAAGTCCAATAAATCATATTGTAGGTGCTGGAGTCTGTTGAGGCTCAGGACCTGGCTATCACATTGTCAGTCCAGAGATTCAAATCCCCTAAATATATCTTAAACCCCAACATTAACTGCACCTCCAGCACATTAGCATGAAAGTCTTATGAAGGAAGATCCCATCTGAGTCCAGATTCATCACACATAAACATCAGTTCCAAAAAGGGGCCATCTGACCTGGTAGTTAACCCCATCGGCCATGACCATATCTCCCATGGGTCTCTTTAGCCCTCAAAGGAACCGATATCTGGGGGTCGTATCTGCTTTATCTGTCTTTCTGACTCTGCTCAGTTGTGCATGAGGGCAATCCTTCTGCCAGCCTCCAGACTCTTTTTTAGAAACTCGTAGCCATATAAACTCATTTCTCTTTTCCATTTCCCCCTTACTTTAGGTCAAACAGCATTTTAAAGTCATGTTATTTTATGTAGACAGGGATATTCTGCTGATCCACATTGAACCTTCTGTATAAGGTCATTTTCCAGTTGCATCATCAGTTGGTAGTTGATAGTGGTCCCTCGGTGCCAGGGAGGCTCATCCCCGGGTGTCATGTCCCACGCTGGGGGGAAGGCATTGTTGCATGTGTAATTTGTTTGCTTCTTTTTATAGCTGAGCAGTGTTCCATTGAATGCATGTTATATTACACTTATCCATTTATCTGTTGATAGACATCTGAGTTGCTTTTAGTGTTTGGCTGTTTTACGTAAAGTTGCTCTGAAAATTTTAAGTCTGTGTGTAGTCATAGTTTCTCATTTTTCTTGGTAAATGCCTTGTGAGATATTGCTGGTCATGCGTAAAAGCATGTTTACCATTATGAGTACCTTCCCCACTGTTTCCAACATGGTTGTATCATTGCATTTTCCCAGCAGCAATGTCTGAGGTTCTACTTGCTCCATGTCATTGACAATACTCATTACTCTTTTTAATTGTAACCATTTAAGTACATGAATAAGGGTACCTCATTGAGGCTTTACTTTAATTTTCCAAAAAATGATATTAAACATCTTTTCACCTGCTTTTGATATTTATATATCTTCTTTTGTGAGGAGTACATTTAAATTGTTATTAATTTTTATTAAGTTGTTCATCATGGTGCAGTTTTTTAATACCCACCTCTTTTCCAAACAATTTACTAGTTCTTTTTATGTGAAGAATATTGGGAAAAAATCATGGAAGCAAGGATAGGCTCCAACTCTAAGTCAGAATGGATAGAGTTGAGGCATGAGTGGGCTTAAGAATTCTACCAGAATAGGAAGTTAGAAAAGGAAAAATCATGAGAAGTAAAGTCCTGGAAAGTCATAGAAAACTTGTGGTCAAATGGATTTCTAGTCATTGAATGGACTTGGTTGACATCTGTGTCTGTGAATAAATACCACATTATACTTGGCATGCTGGGTTTTATTTTCATGTTTTTTGTACTTAAATATTTTCTGAACTCTGAAAAACACTATATATATATATATATAATTCATATAATATTTTCTTAAGTTTCATGGGTTAAAAATGTCTTGTTCAACTTTTTCAATTAGCTGACAACTTGTAAGATGGAGAATTTTTTATGTTTCATATTTTTGTTGGTGATTTGTGAAAAATACTAAATAATACAGGCATAGACATGAATAAGATTGGAAAAAAATATCAGCGGGATAATTTTTCAAACTTAAGATTAATCGTATAAACTAAAGTTTTTACATTTTCTACTCATTTAAGAACAAAAGAAAATACATATCTAGGAAGAAGTTGAATGATTTTCAGTCTACCCTAGTAGTTCTCAAACATGGCTGTATATTACAACCACCTGGACAGATTTTAGTAAATACTGACACATCAATCCCATCTTCAGAAACTCTACCGTAGGACTTAGTCATCAGTAGTAAAATCTTCTCAGGTAATTTTACTATGGAGAAAAGTTTGAAAACTTCTCTAGTTCAGACCATATCTACAAGCAAGTAGGGCAAACTCATCATCACTGGTCAACATCCTCTAGAATAATCTTATGAAATCACTTACTCTACAATTTTCATTATTGAAGCAATAATTTTAACACTAGAAAAAATATCCTAAAACTTGAAAGAGTTGACTGCATCTCATTCTTGGAGTATTTTAGAGAGAAGCTCTTCTTCAGCCATCCTGAAATAAGGTCATAAGCTGAGGAGACCATTTTCTAGTGGTTCTCAATATTGACAGCTCAGAGAAAGGCGCTGCTATGGATATCCAAGCGCCCTGTAAATGAGTGTTTAACTTTCGCCTTCTTCATTTTATTTGTAGTGAGTGCACAGGAAATCTTTATATCCTCCTTAAATGTAACTTATTAACACATTCTCTATCCAAGTACAAATGATATTTTCTTTTCTTTTAATTTTGTGACTTTGGATTATACATATCTCTACAGTGGTATGAATAATTTGCAAGTGATTGCCTAGAATAGCTTCACAACTTCAAAACTAGTCTCTTAGACTGCCTTAAAAGTGGAACACAGTACTTTTCAATTCATCGCTGTGACTTCTCAAGGGAAAATAAAATGCCGCAGTAAAAATGATGGTTATATTTTTGTTTCTTAATCCATTATTCGCCTTCAGCACTGTCACCTTGATTCTAATTAGGTCTTTGTGCAGGTTTCTAATCCTCAGAGACAGATTGGTTTATTTTTCTCTGGCTTGGTAAGTATCACCAAACAGGCATGAGAAATGATTCTGTCCTCCTTCTCTCAGACCTACTTTCCTGTGTCGTCTTTAGAAAATAATATTTTTGTTTTTGTCCCTTGTGATCTGCTGGTATGTACCTCTGGTAGTGATATACCCTGAGATGTTAGCATTATTAATGGATGTGGTTCATTCTGGTTTCCCATTGTATCTTGTTAATGTTACAAATTATTCTTTTAAAAATAAGGCAACAATGTCTACTATTTCGCTGTTTTTTTAAGTGTGACTTATATGAATTTTCAACATTGAAAAAGGAAAAAATGTATACTAGCATAATGGCTTGTGGGTCTGTTTGATAAGGTGATGTTGTACATTGAGGCAGAATTTCATACAACCTTAATTTGTGTTCTTGGGGCTGTTATGTGAATTTAGCAATGTTAAGTATGTTTCTAGGACAACTTGATGAGCTATATATATATTGCCTTATATAACTATATGTAACTATATCAACATACTTAATATCTAAGGCAGTGAGTAACACAAGATAGTTCTGTTTTTAATACTCTAAGTCACAAGAAGAAAACCTCTAAACTTGTAACACTTTCTTAAGGTAGAGAATTTTATCTAAACCAATAAGTTATATTGTTTAACATGAAAAGCTAAGTTTACATAATCACCACCCACCTACCTTTTCTCTCTGCCACCACCATCAACACAAAACAGGAAAGAAAGGAAGTTGTTATAGCACCCAAAATACCTTATGAGCACTATTTTTCACTTCAAAAAGGGTACTTGTTTCAATTGGGAAATTGCAAAGATAGAGACAAACACATATTTTCTAATATTAATATTTATCAACACTTGTTTTTAGAAATAAATAATCACCTCTTTGGGTTTCTGAGGTCATCACTTCCTACATTTGATTTAGGCTACATTTCTCTGGATAAACTCCCTTTCTATTAAGAAACATGGAATTGTAGTTATAATTAAAATTTATTCTGGATGCAAGCTAATGTAAAGGAGCAGAGGAGTGGGTATTGCAGTAGTGTGCTTCTATCTCTATTGCCTGTAGAACTTCTCATTCCTAATGCTTTATCAACTTGAAACAGAAAGTTGTGCTTCAAAAACAAGGCCAAGGAAAAATTTTTTACCTGTACTTCCTCTTCCTGTTTACTATTCTGATTTACATCAAAGTCTCTATTGTAAACTATTTATCTAACCTTCTATCTTTCAAAATATTTGATTTCCAAAACCTAGGGGGATAATTTCTGCAATCTTCAGATATTTCTGAAAATTCTCAGAGAAATAAAGTTGTCCAATCCTGAAACAAAACTTTCCTATAAAAAGGACATTGTTAGAGGACTTTGAAAATAAGAGCAATCTGCTCCCATCAACTCTCTGCCCTTCTTTCAGCCACAAAAATGCCTCAGCGTGTTATCTTAAAAATATAATCCAAAGGTTGGAACCTTCCTGAAAATAAGAGCTAGTAAACTGAATGGGCTTATATATCAGTCATATTATAATGTATTTTCTCAGTAGAAAATTGAATAATTGATTAAACATTAATTACATAGTTTATATCATTTTTACAAAAAATGTTAAAAATCAATTAATTGAGGACAGCTTCACTTTAAGGGACCAGAGTCCCATCATTCAATGATTTTAACCCCTCCATCAAGAATGTCAAATATGTCATTATACTATATTGGAATAAAATGCTTCCAGTTGATCCATTTGTTTCTATAATTTGAGTCAATGCAGGGAGTATGTCTTCTTAGATGACTGTCAGTTTGCTCCCACATGCTGCAAAAATTCCACCACTAGCATTCAATTAGAAAAAAGCTCCAGTGAGGAGAAAAGTGCCTCCATTATATCTAGCTTCTGGAATAAGAAATACTCTAGGTCTGTAATACTTGTTTTTAAACATAAAACTAAAATAGCATTTTCTTGCACAAAAAGTGATTATTTTTAAAAATTCACTGAAAGGCAAAAAAGGGAGGAAGAAAGTCATTCAATTTCAAATAGCACAGAAATAATAACCTTTTGATTCATTTAATATAGCTCCCAACAAAACATGCAAATTTTTGATAATTTATTGATGTTGGCAATGGTAGCAAAACAATTAAAAGCTTTTTTTCATTCACTCCAAATATTTTCTTTTTGTTTCTCCACCAAGAATATGTTATTGCATCATGGCAGTAATGAAAATAGCAATACATGGATCATTACTAGAAATAGCTGTTTTCCTATTTTGCTATGCAATTTTAGTCAACTTAGCTGAGAGATAAATGGCTAAGTATGTCAAAAGGATGATGCTGACTATTGTGGGTTGCATCTTTCTAAAAATATATGCTCAAGTCCTAAGCATCAGTATCTATGCATGTGATCTTATTTGGAAATAAGGTCTTTGAAGATGTAATTATTATTTTTTAAAGATTTAATTAATTAATTTCTCCCTACCTCTTTGTTGTTCTCACTTCCTTTCTGTTCATTGTGTGTTTGTCATCCTTTCAGGAGTCACCAGAAACTAAACCTGGGTCCTTCCATGTGGGAGGGAGGTGCCTTATCACTTGAGCCACTTTCACTCCCTGCTTTGTTGTGTTTCTCATTATGTTTTCCTCCTTGTGTCTCTTGTTGCATCATCTTGTTGAGTCAGTTTGTGGCACCAACCTGCTGCATCAGCTAGCTGTCTTGCTCATAAATCTTTGTAAATGTTCCTAGGCAAGGGGTGGAGTATCGAGGTTATCTAATTTACCGACTCCCCGTGAGCACTGGTTTGTCAGTGCATTTGTTTCCTAGGGTTACCATAATATCACTACAAACCAGTGACTTAAAATAATAGACAATTCTGGGACTTGAAGTCTGAAACCAAGGTGTCAGCAGGGCTTTGCTCCCTCCAGAGCTCCAGGGAAGGATGCTTCCTTTCTTCCTTCAACTTCTGGTGGTTGCCAATGATCCTTAGTGGTGCTTGGTTTGTAGACACTTCACTCCAAGCTCTGCTTCTATCTTCGTCTGGAATTCATTTTGTAGGTCTGTCTCTCTGTCTTTCTTCTGGTGTGGATACTGGTGATTGGAATTATAGCCCACATTAACACAGGGTGACCTCATCTAAACTTACATTTTAATTAAATCTGCATGGGAAGCAGATGTGGCTCAAATGATTGAGCTCCTGCCTACCGCATGGGAGGCCACAGGTTCAGTTCCTAGGCCTCAGATCTTTACTTTTGTAGATCCATATGATACCTGTTCTACAGTTCTGCAATCTGAACAACTCTGAAAACCAAAACGTCTTTTTGCCTTAAACTTGAAATGACTTCAACTTATTTGGCTGTGAATACTAGCTAGAACTGATGTGAGACTATTTTAAGTTTTCATTTTTCACACTTAATGTTACTTTTCATTTATTTTGCTGTCAAAACAAAGTATTTAGCCATAAGGTGAGAAGGTGTGAATGTTATACAATTTATGTGCTGTCTGTTTTATATACATCTAAAACATTCTAAGTTACAAAGCACGCCTGACCCATGGGACTGTGGGCTTGCTCACGCTCTAACGACGACAGCTGTAGAGATGGAAGAAGAGAGAGTAAAGGACAAACTTTCACTTTTAGAGGTGCTGATTTCATACAGTATAGAATTGTGTTTTTCATTTGTAAAAAAGAAGGACCACCAGGAATCAGAAAAGAATTCAGGCAGAAATACTATCAAACAGGATGCTTTGCCCTTCATGATGGAGTCTGGCATTCTAGAAGACAGAAATAGAAGACAGATTCCCAAGGAATGACAAGTTCATTCTAGCAACTGCTAAAACAGCAAAACTAAAATAACCCCTGGCCATTCACTCCAAATCCCATTATTCTTTGACGTCTTTACATTCCTTCCCTAACTTCTACCTGTGTTTTTGTCCATGCCTGTCCTAGTTTTAGAGCAATCAAGGCCTTTTAAGGTAAAAACAAATAAAGGTAAGAAGATTTATATGGTATTTCTGGTTTGGAAAGGCTTTTTATTGATGTTATGTTATTGAGTATTCTCATAAAAGGACACGAGGAGGAAGCAAGCAGTTAATATAGGTACATTTAACAGATAGAGATGCTAAGAGTCTTAGAAGTTAAGTGATTGACCATAGTCACACAGCTATTTAGTGACAGAACTGAAACAAGAATCAAAAATTTAGATTCTTAGCTATGTAATTTTTTTTTCTCACTTTGATATGGCTGCAATTTAAATTTCATCATTTGGCTAGGGATACCCCTAGGATATTTCTCTTTTTTTATAGATGTTGTATAAATATCATGGTCCTGTATTCCATAAATCTCATTAAAATAAATAAGAGAAAAAGTATATTAGATAATAATAGTGCAGTATTACACAAGATTTTCTGATTGCTTCCCCAAACTTTTTTTCTGAGTCTATTCAAGGTACAAGAGCTATTTCCTAAAATGGCACTGCTGAAGTTCCGGTATATCTTCTTTGAGAATCTGGAGACTGACCAAGCATTCATTTTCATACTGCTGGAACTAAAGCTGTTCTTTGTAAAGTGGGTCACAGCATGCTCCCAAGTTGTCTTAAAGACACTGTGAGCTTGGACTAGGTGAGTAGAGCTGCGTTTTGGACACTGGCTGATGTTAGTGACCTCTGTCAGCCTCTACGTGTGGGTTTACACAGCTGTCAGACCCCTAGGTGACTGAACTCCATGTTGCAGGAGTCCATAATATTTAACTCATTTTGATCTTCTTTTACAAATAATCAATCTCTTTATTCACTCTTACCAACAATACAGAAATGCAGCAATTTCAATATTTTTTAGGTGAGAGTATTTAGAGCATTGTAACTGCCATCTCACTAGTCGTTGATAATAACACATGCCTCTATTACTCTGAAATTGTAAGAGAGGTATTAATTGTGAATATGATCACAAAATAAGTAAATTATTTGTTAATATTTAATCTAGCTTATCCAGGTAAGCTAATATGTATTTTCTAGATATAAGAAGATGTCTAGTGGGGTTGAAAATGAACATATAACTAAAAGATGTACAGTAAGTTGAACTGAGAACCCAAGCTTCTAGCTTGTGCCAGGTTGCAGAATAACTTAAACTTTTCTATAAAAAATGTACTGGATTATTCCATTTACATCATCCCATTTGGGATGAATATCCAGTCAATTAAAAGTCCAACTCCTTATCAAGTTGGTTTCTTCCCTTTGTACTACCAAAGATGAAGTCTAAGTTGGAGTAGATTCATTGAGGTAGAGATCATTGAGCATACCCTTGAGGAAATAGATGTAGTTTGAGAGATTTGCTGACATTTGTTGCTAAATTCAACAACAGATAGACCTGAACCTCTACCCTGAATGGGGTCAGGGCCATTTGGTGACTCCTTGCTGACTTGGTCCCTCCTCAGTTTTTCCTGGTACTGCATATCTCTCACAGCCTATGCTACTTCCATCCATGACCCAACCACCTCTTCACCAAACCATCCCAATGTAGGTATCTGGCTCTCAATTTTTCCAGAGACTTCCTAGAGAACAAAGGACAAATCTACCTTCATTCTGCTGGGTGTGACACGCTCCTGATTTTGTGACAGGGTACTGATTAAACCCTTCCAAAGAGCTAACAAGAAAGAGGAGATAATTTGAAATGGTCAGGCTAAAGTATGTTTTAAAAATGGTTTTATGGTAGCCAGGCATAGTCTCCATAATGTAAACTCTAATGCATTAAACTTATGTTAATATTCAAATCTAAGTTTTTCTGTATGGATACATATTTTATTAGGTATTAATTAACATTTTTTCTTTTACCAAATATTTGTTACAACATCCCTCAAAAATAAAGTATCATCAGAAACATATGTTTGGTACCCACTTGCCAATGGTTTAATGAGCCCTAAGCAATTCTGAAAAGATTTAAATTATTCTTGTCTTGAGAGCAACATAAACTCAAGTCTTTTATTTTTGTATTACATCGTTCAACTGGATCAATTTAGTCATGAATAGAACCTGTATAAAGTCTTAAAATATCTTTTGTGAGAGAATTTTCCCTAAATATAAAGATAACAATAATTGAAACATAGCCTAGGCTTGTTAATGTGAGACCATATCTAGTTGTGCTTATGCTAAAATTGTCATCATTTCCTTTTCTTGCTTTCCATTAATTTTTTCTATATATACATTCAACCTCAAGTTCCCTGTCTCAATAATATTTTAAGAATGATTTGCATTTTTCATTTTTAGTCCAATCTAGATCAATATTGTGTCTGTTATAATTGACTATTTGCAAAATAGCAACTACAAAATGCTTTACCTAAACAAGAAAATGCTAGACTTGGAACAAATCTTGAGATCATCTAGTTGAATCTTCAGAGATGAGGAAATTAAAGTCCTGAGATATGAAATAATTGATCCATTTTCAATGAAATACTAGAAGTAAGAGTTAGAACTAGCTTTTCATAACTCTTGGTCCAATGTTATTGCTTTACAATTTTGAGGTCATTTTTTAATGTAAAATTGCAGATATTGATAAATCATTTTGAGAATGATAGTCCTGTGTGTGAGTGTTTGTGTGTGTTAAATAGAGAAAAACACATTAAATGAACATTGTGATTTCTTAATGTTTGGGAACTCTTGTGGACATTGTCTGAATTTCTGCTTTTATAATTGGGAAGCTCTGGCAAATGTTCTTATAGCTATAGAATAGAAGTTTAAACTATTGTCTGGCTGGAATTATAGCTGTATGGTTAAAAGAGACCCCATACAAGCAAAAAGTTTATAATAAGATTTTTAATACCACCTGTAGATGTTATTTTAAGAAGGAACTAACTTTCCAATATTTTTTATGCCAAAATGTTGCTAAAAAGGTATAAACTATATTATGTAAAATATTATTTTTTCTTAAAATTCCATCTGAATTAACAATAAAATGAACAAAAACTCTTCATGGTGAAATTATCCTCTCCAGATTCGCATTAAAAGATTTTCAAAGTTAGTTTTATTCATTTGTGCAACTGATAAAGTCTTACAAATTTGGATAATCTTGAAAATTCTGCAATATTCATCAGTCAAAATATTTTGTTAGTGTTTTTTGCTCATTTTTTCGTTAGCTAAACCAAAAACAAAATTTAAGTGTTTTAATTCCAGGTTGCTGATAGGAAATTGAAATTGTTTTAGTCAAAATTTTTTAAGAAAATTATTTATAAAGATGATTTAACACGCTATGAAACAATTTTCCAGCTTGATAATTATATGCTAACTAAATTAAGATGGATTAAATCAGACATTACATATTTACTAGTATTTCAAGTTTTATTCAGAAGAGGGATGTGCTTTAGTGTTCAAATACTACCATCATTTCTAAATTCATTGCTGGGCTATGGGAAGAGAAACAACAGAAACAGCTGTCTCTACCCTCCGCATTTAGGAGAGGATTCAATAATTCTTAGAGTAGTCAGGATTAGATACTTGCTGTCAAACATAGTTGCCCAATTTTGTACTGCAGATTTTTAAAATATTCACTTTGAAATACTAAAATGCTGAACTATGTAACATATGCAAACATTTCCATTTTCAAGGCACCATGAGAATAAAGGAAATGAACTAACTGGTTTAATTCGACTAGTAGTTTTACCTGTTTGATTCAACTTGTTTGGTAAAGATATGATCTTTAGTAATAACTGAATGAGAATGTATTCACAAAAATGGGTTCCCAAATATAATACTTAGTTGTAATCAGTGAGAAGATTTTGTACCTTAACTAATTGGACAGTGACTTCTCTTTTACATTATACCTACAACTTACAGCCATCTAGAGTGTGAGCAAAAACAGATTATGCTGTGGTGATGCTTTGAAGCTGTATGGGCACCAGAAAAGCATGTTCTCGAAGCTAATCCATTCCTGTGAGGGTAAACCTGTTTTAAGTAGGAACTTTTGTTTAAGTTGTTTCAGGTAAGGTGTGGCCCTGTGTGGGTCTCAGTTCTCTTACTAGAGTCCTTTCTAAGGGAATGAAATCAGACTGAGAGAGAAAAGACATGGAGGCAAGAAACCAGAAGCAACAAAACCCAGAACGGAAGGGCGAGACCAGCCAACTTGCCGTGACGGAGGAGTCCAGGACAGCCTGCAGCTGGTCTTCAGGAAGACGGTCTCCTCTTGATGATGCCTTGAATTTGGACATTTTCATGGCCTCAAAACTGGAAGTTTGTGTGCTAACAAATCCCCATTGTAAAAGCCAACCCATTTCTGGCATATTGCTCTAGGCAGCCTGGCAGATTAAACAGCTGTCAAACCTTTAGCAGCGCTATCCCAAGAGCATGATTAAAAATATTACACTAGAAATATCCTGGTAACCATAACTTTAAGGCAATTTGGGAACTATTTTCAGCTCAGACTCAATCTTGAAATTCGCAGTCCCACTAAAATGTTAGATTTTAGAAAACTCTTCTCACCAGCATAACATGGACCAGAAAATACAGAGGTAGCAGAAATATAAAAGAAAAAGACAGAGAGAAAGGGCGATATGAAAAAAAAAAAGGGGATGTCATATGAGGCTGTTAACAATAACGCAGTTCAAATACCATTGTCCAGTACAATGATCATTTATTAATACAGTAGCGCATAGACTATAAATTTTTCCTACCACTTGTCATTGTTTTCTTTGTCTATTGTTTAAAGGGACACAAAACAACACTAAAAGGTACTGTAAAATGCATAATATTGAATATCTGAAGTAGAATTATTCATGTGAAATATATCTTGGGAGGCCTTAATGAGTGCCACTCTGTAGGTCTCCATAACCTATGTACTATAGCACTTTTTGCCTAAATTTAGTCCAACTGGTAGTAGGGGTAGAAAGGAGTGAATGGGCAATTTTTATTACTTTATCACAGTTTCTTGGCAGCAACTATCCCTCCTTTTGTATACTCAGGAAGCCTGAATTTATATAGATACCAAACCTGCATGTAGGTGGACAATTTGCTCTGTGAAGTGCATAGTCTAGAAATTAGAGTAATTACATAACCCTCTACAATAACTGTTCATTCCACAGAAACTGAGAAGAAGACTTCCTGTCTTCTTCTGGCAGTCTCTGGTGGGAGAGTTGCAAATGTTTTTCTAAGCACAAAGGCAAGGAACAAATAAACGCTAAATGAAATTTTGCTCTTTTTTGCTGAATTATCCACAAATTTCTCAGACATTGAACCATGTGATAAATGTATAATAGTGAAAGGAAAACGGTGGTTTGTTTAGCAGAGTACAGTATTAGCTGTTACTAATCTGATGAACTTTTCACTTGTAACCTTTGAAAGTACTATTAGCATAAAGTGAATTATGGGGGAAAATCCCTGGAGAAGATATTTTTAGGATATAAAACTGCATTAATAAGGGCAACATTAACAATTAGAAAGTCCTATAAAATTTTTATGGTTGAGAACTTTTAATGAATTATATTATAGTTAGACTGATGGATATCAGGTCGCTTTAAAGAATAGATATACCTGAAAATTATTTATAAATTTAAAAAATAGATCTTGAGACTTTTTTTATATTAAAGAATTCCATAGAAATCACTTTTAAAGAGGAATTGTGCTTGTGCTCATTTAGAGTTTTTTTGCTTGCTAGGTTTCATTATATATATTATCTATTTTTAGTAAGAGTAAAATACATATATGCAAATGGCAATTTAACTGTACTATATAGATAGCATTTGAGGATGGAATAAACTTGGTTTCAAAATTCTTGGAAGGTTTTTACTTCTGGCCATGATAGAGTAAATATGATCAGACTTGCCAACCATCCATAAAAATCTGGAAAACAAAGCCTAATAGATGACATATTGCTGTCCAAACATCAACATCAGGCAGCATGAACTGTGATGCCCAAGATAAGGGAAACAAATAAGGTGAGTCCTACAATTCCCCCTGCTTCCTGCCTGAGGCACTCTGCAGACCCCTGTGCAGGAAGGAAAAACACAGCAGGGCATAGGGGCGTTACTGAGTCAAAGAGACAAAGAGCAGGGCAAGTGGAAACGGAGGTGGCTATAACTTAAAGGGTAAAATATCAGAGAGAAGGGAGTTATGCAGAGAAAGTGCTCCGTAATTCTGTGTTTGGTCTTGCAGTACCTGTCGATATTTACTAAACCAAACATGCTTGGAGTTTAACTCCATGAGACCAGGAAAAGAATGATTGTGGAGCTGTAAAATGAACAATGCCTAGCACTCATGCAGGATGGAGATGTTGAAGTCAGACCACTGCGACTTGGGAGTCCTCACTGAACACCCAGGGCATTCGGTAGATTCTAGCAGCACTTACACCTTAGGGGCAGGGCCATGGTATGCAACTTCTAAGATGACTCCCAATAATGCACCCTGTTATTCATGCCCTCGTATAATTTCTTCCCCTTAAATGTGAGCTGGACAAAATAACTTGCTTCTAAAGAAGGGAATATGACAAAACTGATGGGATGTCACTTCTGAGCTTATATTAGAAAAAGACTCTGGCTTCCATATTATTGCCTTCTCTCTTTCTGGCTGCTCTGTGGGAAGCCAGCTGCCATTTTGCGAGCTGCTTTATAGAGACGCGCATGTGGCAGGCACTGAGGGAGGTCTACACCCAGCAACCCGTGAGGAACTAAGTCTTGTGAACAACCACTTGAGGGAATGATTTCAGAAGAGGATCCTCCCACGGTCAAGCCTTGACATGACTGCAGCTCTGGCTGACAACTTGAATTAAGTCTTGTGAGAGACCATGAACAAGATGACCCCATGCCCAGGTTCTTGTCCCACAGAAAGAGTGAGATTATAAATATATGTTTTTTTAAGCTCCTAAACACTGGAAAAGATAACAACCTGGAAGTGGGCTGCTACCACTCAAATACCTAAATATATTTAATAGATCAATAAAACAAGGATTAAATTGACCTGCAACTCTAGAATCCTATATTTAGCAAAAATGTACTTCAAAAATAAAGGCATCCCTCTCAATTAGAAACAGAGTGGGCATCACCATTCTAAAATCCAGACTGAGGAATGAACAGACATAAAGGGGGAATGAAACTATGGACTAAAGGAGATAGTGGCAGTTTGAGATTATTTTTGTCAATCCCCTAAAAGAAAGATTATCCTTGTGAACTGGTCTGTTTCTCTGGGTGTGATACCTTTTGTTTTAAATTCAAAAGTTTTACATTTACTTGATTAAATCAGTCTAAGTGTCTTTGATTCAACCACTTCAGTAAGGCGTGACTCAGGTTAAGTCCCTGGCCCTTTGGGGGGCTGATACAAACTGGCACTCACATGGGAAGAGAGAGAGCTCCGGAGATGTCAGATGAGAGAAGGAAGCTCAAAGAGCTAAAGCCTGGGGAGAGATGAGCCATTCTCTTCACAGTTTGCACTGAGCAGCTAAGAAAGTCTGGAAAGAAATGAGCCCTATGCCCGACTGATATAGGAAGCCCTGAGAGAAGGTCCCTATGCCAGTCTATGGTTGTGATTAGAAAAAGCTGGGCCCATGGAGTGTTAAGAGGAAGATGGAAGCACAGACCAGGCAGAGATCACCTGCCTTCTTTCTTCAACACATGGCAGCTGACTTTGGTAAGAAAGTACTTCTTATGGTACCTTGAGTTAGACTCTTTAGGGCCCAATAACTGTCAGCTTTTATCCCAAATAAATACTCTTTATAAAAGCCGATAGATTTCTGGCACTTTGCATCAGTACCCCTTTAGTTGACCAATACAGAGACTTAATATTATTCTAGCAATGGAAGCCTTGTATCATTAATATAAAACAGTGGTCACCAGAGGTTCTGAGGCAGGGAAAGGGAATAATAGATGTAACATGTGGCATTTTGGGCACATTGGAATTGTTCTAAATGCATTGCCATGACAGATTCAGGCCATTATACATTTTGTCAAAACCTATAAAAATGTTCAGTGCAAAGTGTAAAATATAATGTAAACTATTGACATGGTTAGTAGCATTACTTCAATATGTGTTCATCAGTTGTAACAAATGTAACACACCAATGAAAGATGTTGTTTGAGAATAAGTGGGGGGGGAGTGGGAAAGGGTAGAGTATATGGGAATTCCACTATATTTTCAATGTATCATTTATAGAACCTAAAGCTTCTTTAAAAATAAAATAAATAAAGGGAAAAAAAGATTTTAAAAAAGCAAATAGAAATTGTCACAATTTGAAGAACAATGATACCAGATAAAGCTTGGATTTACTAAAAGGAATAAAGAATTTAGGAATCGGTAAATATGTGATTATAATGTTGAATAAATGTGAACACTATTCTCATTTTATAATCTCTATAAACAAGTGAATCTTTAAAACAAAAATAAAAAAATATTGTGGAGGCAACAGATATAGCTTAGTGGTTTGAGCACCTGTTTCCCATGTACCAGGTCCCGGGTACAATCCCTGCTACCTCCTGAAAAAAAATGTATTGCGGAATATCTAATATATATAGGACACATGTTATAACCCTGTGTATCAAAGCAAAGGCACAGAGGATGAGAAGGAGGTAATTATATGTTGTCAGTTTTTTCTTTACATTATATGTAAAGTAGTGTAACGTTGAAGGTATAGGGAGGTCAGTTAAAGTTGTAAATGGTAAACTTGAGAACAATAAGTAAAAATGAAACCAAGCATTATTACTAAGAAAGCAACAAAGGAAATAAAATGGAATAAAAATCAATCATCAAGAAGGCAAAGACACATGTTATACCACTAATAATAGGTAAATAGGTGTAACTATATTATTATCAGTGAAAGTATTCTTTACGACAACAAATTATACTCTGGAAAAGAGAAGCAACTCTAAATGATATAGTGGTGAGAAATTAAAGACATCACAACTCTAAATGTGTATTTTAATCGACATAATGTCTGCAAAGATTCATCTATATTGTATAATAACAAGTGGCAAAACTTCATTTATGTTTTATGGCTGAATAATATTTCTCTCTCTTTGTATATACCACAATAAGCCAGACACAAAAGGGCAAATATTGTATGCTCTCAAGTATTTGAAATATTAAAGTATATGAATTCATAGAGTCAGAAACTAGAATACAGGTTACCAGGGTGCTTAATTGGTACAGAATTTTTTTGGGGGTGGTGGAAAAGTCTTGGTAATAGATGATGGTGATGGTAGCATAAAATTGTGAATCAACTGATACCACTGAATTGCCTATTTGAATATGGTTCAAATAGGAAATTTTAGGTTGTATATATGTTAACAGAATAAAAACTTTACGAAGCATAGAACTGTACAACATAAACAGTGAACCTAGAGAAGTGGATCTGGCTCAACGGACGGAGCATCTGCCTACCACATGGGAGGGCCAGAGTTCAAACCCAGAGCCTCCTGACCCCTGTGACAAGCTGGCCCATGCGCAGTGCTGATGTGCGCAAGGAGTTCCATGCCATGCAGGGGTGCCCCCTGAGTAGGGGAACCCCACGTGCAAGGAGTGTTCCCTGTAAGGAGAGCTGCCCCACGCAAAAAAAGTGCAACCTGCCCAGGAGTGGCACCGCACACACAGACAGCTGATGCAGCAAGATGACACAACAAAAAGAGACACAGATTCCCAGTGTCACTGACAAGAAATACAAGCAGACACAGAAAAACATAGAGCAAATGGACACAGAGAGCAGACAACTGGAGGGAGGTGGGGGAGGCAAGGAAGGGGAGAAAAATTTTTAAAAATCTTTAAAAAAACAAACAAAAAACAGTGAATCTTAATGAAAACCATAGATTACAGTTAACGGTATAATAAAAATAATAATGTTTCATCAATAGTAACAAAGTGCCACACTAATGAAATGTGTTGATAATAGGGAAAGCTGTGTATGTGAAGGGAGGTATATGGGAACTCTGTACTGTCTGTATGATTTTTATGTAAATCTATAACTTCTCTAATAAAAGAAATTTTATGCTCCTAATAACAGAACTTCAAACTGCATCAAGCAAAATATAAAAACAGACATTATATGTGGAGATTTAAGCACTTCTCTTTCAATTGATAGAACAAGTGGATAAAAATCAGTAAGAGTAAAAGAGACTAAATTGAGAATGGTAACTAATGTAAGTTAATTGACATTTGTGAATATTATATTCAGCAAAAGTAGAATGTACTCTTATCTCAATTACATATGGATCATTTACCAAAATAGACTGATGGACCCAAAGCTGGGCTACAAGCACATGTTAATATATTTACAAGGATTGAAAACATACAGATTGTGTTCTATATGTAGCATAATTATATTTTATGGATAATGGAATTAAATTTTAAATCAATAGCAGCAGGCTATCTAGGGATTCCCAAACGCTTGGACTAAATAACCATGAGTCAGAGAAGATTCAAAAAGGTAATAGAAAATATTCTGAATTGTATTAAAATGAAAACAAAACATTTCCAAATTTGTGAGATTCAGCTATAGCTTTACACAACTATACCAGAAAAAAAAAAAGATCTAAAATGAGTGATCTATATCACAACTAAAGAAGTGAGAGAAAGAAGAGAAAAAGTAAACTCAAAGTTTAGAGAAGGAAGTAAATAATAAAAATAAGTGTAGAAATATGAAATGAACATAGGTATGTAATAGAGAAGAATCAATAAAATTCAAGGGTATTTTTAAAAGGGACAAAAATTTGAGAACCTCTAGCTTGACTACTCAAGAGCAAAAGAGTGAAGACACAAATTATCAATATGAGGAATGAAAGAGGGGCCATTACTCCAGATTTTACAAATATTAAGAAGAAAATAAGTGGATATTGTGTACAAACATGTCAATAAACTTGACAAATGGTACAAAATTGAAAAATTAGTTTTGAAAAACACAAAGTACTAAAACTGATAAATCTCTGAAAGATTTATTAATACAAAGGAATAAATATATTCTGTATTATGGTGAATCATGGAAAAATAAGGAAAAGATATAATCCCTTTGGCATTCAAGAATGGCACTTGTCTTTACAAATTTTCTAGGAAGAATAATGTATATGTTATACAAATAATGGATGGTTAACATCATTAGTCATTAGGAAATACAAAATACAACTTGTTTTAATTTCCTACACTTCCTATACTGCCCAAGCAAATACAATGAAATGGAGCAGGTTAAACAGTGGTAATATATTTACTCACAATTTTGAGGTTAAAGGAAATACTAAATCAAGGGTTCTTAATCTTTCTTGTTCCATAGACCCTTTGCCAGTCAGGTGAAATCCATGGGCCCCTTACTAAGGCCACACTATCCTGTATATTATTTAATAAATACATCATACCTGCACCAACATGTTTCCACAAGAATAATGTTTTTTTTTTTTAATTTCAATTCAAGCTCATGGACCCCTTGTTAAGAACCCCTGGTCTAAATCAAGACGAGGCTTTCTTCCTGAAGACTGGGAAGTCTGGCCTTTGGTGATCCTTGGCTCCTCTTTCCATGGCAAGGCACCTGGTGTCATCTTTTGGTCTCTCCCTTCACTTCTGGGTTCCATTAGTATCCAGCCTCTTGCTTTCTGTGGCTGTTTTTCTCTCTGAGTTTCATTCTACTTATAAAAGACTCCAGCAATAGGAATAAGACCCATCTTGATTGGACTAGGCCACAACTTAACTGCAGTAACCTTATGAAAAGCTTCTACTTACAATGGTTTCACACCCACATGAATGCATTAGATTCAAGAACATGTTATTCTGGGGTTTGTACAGCTTAAAATCTCCACATAACCATGATGAGATATATCAATATGCATTCAATAGAATGGTTAGAATTTAAAAAGACTGACAATACCAACTTTTGAAGAGGTGTATGGTGAGTTCCAGGATTGGGGGATTAATCAATGAAAAGACAGGAGCACAAGATGGTAGTAGAACACCAGGAGCTTTACTTGAATGATCTTGGACAAAGTTGCAAGAGAAGATCTTCCCCTTCCCAGGAGGAGACCTTCCAGAGATAGTGGCAGGAGCCCACACCCAGATGTGAAACAGAGCAAGGGAACTCCTGGGGGCAGAGGTGGGAATTGGAAAAGGGGTTTTTGTGTGTAGGTGATGCTGTTCAGCAACAAGGTACGGAGTTTGGCTCAGAGAGTTCCAAAAGGTAGCAGCAATCTGGAATTTTATATAATCACAGGGATTGCTTAAGTATGCCTTACATATGCTAATTGCAGTTTCATGGGGTACAGAAATAAGGCAACCTCTAAATGGGTAAAAATATGCTTAGTGGGGCTATATTTAAAAGAAATGGATATGTAAGCATTTGAGATTGGTGCCAAGGACTTTGCACTAATTATCCTGATCTGCTGTGAAGAGGTAAAGACCATAGAGGACAATGCACAGGGACCATCTTTGGCCCATATAAAACAACATGGAAAACTGCAACACTCATGTATTACTGGTGGAAAGTGACATGGTACAACCAGTGTGGAAAACAATTTGGTACCATATACTTAACATAATGCAATCCAGTAATTCCACTCCTAGATACTTACCTAAAAGGAATGAAACATATATCTACACATATGTCCCAGCCCAGAACTAAAACCCAGCAGACGAAAGAATTACCTATTTTATCCACATTAGCCCCATAGTGGAAATAGGCCAAATGCCCATGAATAAGTAAATGGAGAAACAAAATTTTTGTATGCACATTGGATAAATAAATTATGGTTCATATGGTGGATTACTACTCGTGAATAAAAAGAATGAACTACTGATACACATAACAATGGGTATGAATCTCAGAAATACTATGCTGAGAAAAAGAAGGTGGACAGAAAAGAGTATATAGTGTATAATTTCATTTATATGAAATTCTATATCTTGCAAAACTTTACTGACAGAAGGAAGACCAACGCTTATCCGAAGTCAGGATTGCAGAGTATGAAAAAAGGCACAAGGGAAATGCTCTATATCTTGATTGTTATGTTTTCAGTTTTCAAAACCCATTGATCTGTGTATAAAATATTCCTCAACAAAGTTGAATGAAAAAATCCAAAAGAAAAAAAGAAAAAAGTAAAGACACATTCCTGGAAGAGTTTCTCAGTATTAAAATGTTTTAATTTATCATAAAATAAACCTTAAATTTTAAGAAAAATTCAAAGACTAAAATCTTATATTCTGCAACCAAGGTCACAAAACATAAAATATAAATATGTTTTAGTTTGCATTATATTAGAGGTAAGAAACAGTACATGTTTACATCACATACACCATAGTCAAACATCATATGGAGAAATGGAAATTTAGTGAGCATGGCTTTTGCTATTGCCCCCAAAAGAATAAAGATAAAATGAGTGAAAAAAGGGGTTGTGATCTATATAGTCTGTGTCTGCTGAGAAAGCTTGAATTTTTTGTTTGCTAATAAAAGCAATCATGCTTGAGTCAGTGGTCTCAAGTGCAAGATTGATTTTCAATTTTTGTTATGTGGCCTGGGACCTAGACATGAAAATGTCTATACAGGATTTACCTTTGAGGTAGTTTTAGACTGAATGGCTTAATCAGTCTTTGATTAAGAAGAATAAGCAGGAATTGCAGGTAGAATATTTATCATTATGGGACAGTTTGTAGCAAGTGAGGTACACATATGGTAGGGAGATGAAGATGATTCATTGGCATTTGGCAAGAAATATTAAAACTTCTGTTTATATCTATTTGATTTAAAAATTTTCATTAAGTTTTTTAACATTTAATATACTGATTGACAATGTTATTTATTTATTTTTTTTGAAATCTGAATGGTTTTCAGCAGGTTACCACAGTAACCAAGCATCACTCCTCATCTCATCTTTACCTACTTGGGTCTTGCAGGTAACAGACTCTCACGGTAGGACACAATCAATGATTCATGGCATTCTAAGGGGAACAGTGATATTTTCTATCATGAAAAAAGAAAGGAGGAGATATATCATTTTTCAGATGCAGAAAAAGATTTTCCTGAACAGAGTACTCACTCAAAAGCCAAACTCAGCTTGTGGAGCCAGGATTGCTAGTGACAGAGGTGAGTCCCATTTATGCATGGGAATATCTTTGGTGGAAGCATCTCCTACATGATTTTAAAGATTAATATAGGAAATACTTCTTACAGAGCTTCAGATTTCAAAGTAGCTCCTGTTGCTTCTTCAAGGGAAAGTCTATGTTTTTGTCCCTGTGGATCAAGGAATGATCTATAAAGGGATGTGGTGCAACAGAAAAGAGGAAGAGTTAATTCTCAAGAATTACGAAATTTTTTTAAAAATGGGGCAAGTCTAATATGTATATTTTTAAATGACAATGAATTGTTATATTATAATTTGTACAAAGTTCCACCAGCTGCAATGTAATTAGTTTATTTTGAATTACAGTCAAAATTTTAAGTGTACTGACATACTGGCTTCTGCAATTCTAGAAAGAAATCATTTAGTATAATCAGATAAACACATTTCTGTGTTCAATAGCTGTTTGCTTAAATGCACATAGTAGTTTTCAGAAATGGTTTTCCCTCATTGCATATTGAATAATGTTTATTGCCAAGAAGGTTATTTAAGAGCAATGAAAGCTTAATGTTTGGAGTGTGCTCTTTAACCAAAGCAGTGGTTATTGCATCTGGAATCATTTGCTATTCAGAAAAGTATAATTTGGTTTATAGTTTCTGGGACTCTTTACCAACAATTATTTCCAAAAAATTGAAGAATAGAATAAAACTGCTCTTAATTTGAAGTGTACATGTATTCTTAAATCACTGCTTATGTGAATCAATGAGAGTTATATAATTGGAATATGATTTTCTGCAGAAGGATGCTGTCAACTTGTCAAACAGAGGAAGTAAGAGATTTGAAATTATGTATAAAAAACATTTTATTCTTGGCTTTTCATTTACTCTTTGAAAAATCTTAGACAAATTTATAGTTTCCTTTTTAATCTATAATCCAAAATGCAAATAGACCAATAATATTTTTCATCAGAGATGAAAGAGATTTATCTTGCGTTATTTTGATATTCTGCTATATAAAACAGCATGTAATGTTTTAAATAAAACCCTGCAATTTTCAATCTGTCTATTATATATGAATTCAATTCTTGGTTCCTTTTTAAATTTTCATGTGTTTCATGTTGTATTTTTAAAAATACAAAATAAGACTCTTACTTTATATTTATAGTGCATTATTGATAAAGTTCTAAGATTGGAATTGTATATATTTGCTTAAATATAAATATTCAAGTTTGTTTCCTTGTTTCCTGAATCTTGAGAATAGAATAATATACTACACAATATTTTTGCACAATTGTTCATCAACTCTCCTCTCCAAAGGGAATGGAGCTTCTATTTGTTATGAGCATTAGAATTCGTTCCAAGGATGACAGTCTCTTAGAAAGGAAGCTGATTGACTAACCACATTTTAAGAAGAAATTTTCCATTTTATAAATAAATAAAGAGTTAATGATGTTATATAATTTTAACCTTTTTTTTTCACTTTCAGAATCCTCAAGTCTATATCTGGAAAATTTCATGAACTTCATGAAGTACGCCAGTAGAGATCATGGTCATATTCTATAAGGTTTTTGTTCTTCATGTTTTTACTTTGTCTGAAATGAGCCTAGGCAATAAGATCTCATCTCTATGATTTCTTACTGCCAAAAATAAGGACTTTCATTGAACCCAAAACTCATAGCAGAAATTAACACAACTCACTATATTTATCTCAAGTGGGAATTATATTCCTGAGTAGCAAGTCATTTCAAATTTTAATTGTGCTATGTCTTCCCTATTTTTTCATCTAAATTAGTCAATGGCAAATGCTAATTTTATATACATGCAGTCAAAATTTTAAGCTAGCTTTGGAGGACATATCTTTAAGTGAACAAAAATATATATAATTTTCTACCAAAAATTCATTTTGCTCTATAAAATATAATCTCAAAGTAGCAAGTCAACAGCCCAGTGTGGGAAGCTCTTAAAACACTTCTCTGTATCTTCAGTAAATCTCTTAGAAAAAAGACCAAGTCAAGAACTCACTGCCTTAATGAGCAGATAGAGTATGAATATTGTTTTTACTTAAATTTTATGACAAGTAGTAAGTGGGTATGGCTTAAACTTTTTTTAACTTTACAAATAAAATATAATAGCTAAATTAGTGTTTGTAGTCACTATCAAGTTTTTACCCAAATAGTCTCATTAAATGCATCTGGAAATTGTGGCCTATGTTTTCAAATTAAAATTTTTAAAGCATTTTTGACATATTTTGAGATAATTTTTAAAATTTCCAAAATTGTCTTGATAGAAATAATTTTGATGAGCAGAAAACAGAGTGAAGAATTTAAATTACAACAAAAATTAGAAAGTGATATCCAGGGTGATTGTAGACAGGTCAGTCCAAGTCACATAACACGGTAGATAATGTTAGAGCAAGAAGTTGGGCTCTGATTATAGGATAAAAAGATGGCATCTCTTTCTATAGGCCAGTTGTTTAAGGTGCTCAGCTGCTAAAACAAAAAGCATGCAAGGGGTTGTCTTAACAACAGAAATGTATTGGCTCATAGTTTTGAAGTTAGAAGTTCAAAATAGAGACATCAGGATGGAAACGTTTTCTCTCTAAAGATTGTGGCATCCTGGGACTGGCTGCCAGTGATCTTTGGGGTTTCTTGGCTTTTCTGTCACATGGCAATGTCCTCTCCTTTATCTTCTGGGCTCTGTTGACTCCCACTTTTAGCTTCTCCTTGTGATGTTTTCTTTCCATGTCCAATTCCCTTTGATTATAAGGACTTCAGTCATATTGTATTAAGGACCACCCTCATTCAGTTTGGGCACAGCTTAACTAGTAACATCTTTAAAGATCCTATTTGTAAATGTGTACATCCCCTGGGACCAGAGGGTTGGGACCCCGACATTGGTAAGGGACGTGATTCAATCCTCAACACCAGGGGTCAACAAATTTTGGTCTGAGCCAAGTCTGACCAGCTGCTTGGTTTTGTAAATAAAGTTTTCTTGAAACACAGTCAAACTCGTTCATTTATATACTGTTTATGGCTGCTTTTGTACTACCTCTAGGGAGTTGAGTAATGACGAGAGACCATATGACCAACAAAAGCAAAAGTAATTTACTATCAGACCTTTAGAGCAAAGGTTTGCCTAAAGACAATGGGGGAGATATTATAGGTGTTTGAACCTTCAATTGTATCATCAACAAGAAGAGATTAATATTTGTAGCAGGGTGCAGTATGGAAAGGGACCATTACAAGAGGATATGTGAGCTAAGAAAAGTACAATTCTTTTTAGCACTAGATTGAGCTTAGGTATGAGGTGATAAATATTCACCTCAAGAAAAAACCTCAGAATATCTTAATCTAGAATTGAATAGCTTGGACAACAGTTTAAATTTTGCTCTATCCTTACTACTTACGTGGATTTCGGGGAAATTGCTTAACCTCTGTACCTCAGTTTCTTTTTCTGTAAAATGCCGTAATAAGTGTATTCATGTCATAGGACAGTTTTGAGACTAAATGAATTGATACATAAAAAGTGCATGGAGACATTATTATTGCCATTACTATCATTATTAATCATCATTAGTATGACAGATGCCTAAGTGGCTTTCCAGAGAGTCACATGCCTAAAAAATATCTTCAACTTATTTAGCAACAGAGGCTGTACTTAAATTCCATGAAGCTCTTCTATGAATTTTATGAACTGGAACATTTTAATATCTTCTAGAGTGATAGAAGAAATTTTGTATGTAGCTATTCAAATATTTATTACTATGCTCATTGTATTAATGTGACATCAAGGTAAAGAAATGACATGACTAGCCCAGGGTGAACACTAACTATAGGCTGAAATGACTTTATTACTGCAGTGTACAGCCCCAACAAAGGTCAAATTCAGTGCACTACATTTTGAATGCCATAGTTGCTGAATTGCTCCAGCTTAATTGCTTTAGTCTCATAATGTCTTGATACACGTGTACACCTATAAACTTTTGTTGACTTCTCAGCACTTTGGGTATTCTAGAGGACTTCTAGAGGATATCTAGAACCTTCTTCAATTTCCAAGTTTTTCATTAAATTTTTAAGTCAAAATGGCCATTCAAATTTTTCTGAAAGTTGTCCATTTCAAGTTATTGTTATCAAATTTATTTGTCTGTTTATAAGTTTTATTTCTAATAAATCCTTGTAATTATGTTCTATTTTTGCTTACAAATTTTATCTCTTTTGCTGTTAAACTATGTCCCTAAATGTACTTTTATTTTATTAGTTTGTCTTTTTCAGAATCAACTTTTAGTTTTATTGGTCGGGCCATTCTTTCCTTATTGTCTACTCTGCTAATTTTTAGTCTTCTCCTTGTTATATATTTTCTTCTCTTTTATTTAGATTTTCCCTGCATTTATATCTGTAATTTGTGAACTTTTCAAATTGGAATTTTAACTTATTATTTCCAATCTTGTGCTTTATTATTTATTATTATCTATTTTATCTCTTCAGTTGCATAACACAATTGTTTTTAACTTATTTCTGAATATTTTCAATTTTATTATTAATTCTGATTTATCTCTGAGATAGTTTAAGAAGTCATTTTTATTTCTACACTTCTATTGTTTCCATTTTTAAAATTATTTTGTTTAATTGCATTTCTGTCTGAAATTCTGATCTATATGATTTGTTTTTTTCGGTTTTTTTGTTAATTCCTTAGAGAAACAGTACAAGGAAAATTTTTTAAAATGTTTCAAGTATGTAAAGAAATTTCAGCTTTCCATTTTTTGATTGTAAGTCTCAGTATATATGTCTATTGGATCAAGTTTGATACTTTTCTTCTATATTCTTAGTAAATTTTGTCTATTTTACCTAGAAATTTTATATGATAGATACTTTATTCTAGTTCTATGGCCTATAATCTCTGTTTTGCTGTAATTTAATCAGTTCATATTAATTAAGATGATTATTCTATTAGAATTATTTGTATCTCCTTATTTTTTTTTTCTGGAAATTATCCTGTTTCTTTTTTTTACTGTTCTATTGGATTTAAAAAAAATCAAATTAACCATTTTTTCTGCTGGATTGAAATCTATAGATTATATGTCTAATGAATTAGTACTATCCCTACATATTAAAATAAATGCTTAAATACTTTTTTTAAAAAAAAGATACCTAGATAAATGTTACACAGAAAAATGTGGAGGATTCTCATATGCCCTGCTTCCTACCCCTAGTACACCTTAGATATTTTTTAATTAGGGATGCTTCAGCTATAAGCAACATAATAACTAACTAAAAGAAGCCCCCAAATGTAATTTGTCTCAGAATTGGTAATATGATTCCAATGTGGCAGCCTAGGTTTAGCTCCTACATGACCTTCTTAGCTTTTATTCCATGATTTGTAAGATGTGTACAGAGGCTCTCTATATAAATCTTCACTCAGTGACTCTAATAGGAAAAGAAGTAACTTTTCCTCACACTTCTTTATATTTGCCTGGAGGAAAGATTTCATATAAGCCTGCAGAATCCTTGCCTCATATATGGTTTATATGTAAATAGGCCGGCCTAAGGAATGCCCAGGAAAGATGGTATGCAGTGTTTTATTCTTTAACAACCCTTCCTCTCCACTCATCCTCCAAAAAATACATTAAAAATACATTTAAAAACTTACATTGTTTAAATTTTATCTGTTATTTTGATGGTGAGAGTGGCGATGGGGGGCAAGTACTACTATTTTGCTTTATCCAAAGGAAATTTATGGCATTGTATAGGTTATACATAACTTGAAGATCTGGACTTCGGAAATGTCAAAGACCACTAATGTAAATCAGCAGGGAAAGCAGAGTTGTGAAACACCCAGGTCCTATGACTCTGATTGCTGTTAAAGTTTCTATATGGTTGGTACATAGCCATGGGCTTCTCAGCACATTGTCAGCAGTGTTCTTTGTGAAATCATTTTTTATTGCAGCAAGAGCCATACAATTGTGCAAGTAATTCTGTAGCTACTCCTGTAGAGAAAAACAACAAACTTAAATCTAGTGCTACTGTATTTGCATATATGATTTTTGTGAGAGGCTTATATTCAAAAAATACTCTGAAGACCCATAAAAACTATTTCACCTCAAAAAGCCATAATCACTGTGAAAGTTGTCAGCCACAGGGGTTATCTAAAAAAACTAATGGAAAATACAAAATATTCACATGCTAATGAAGATCTAAATTAATGGCATAATGTTAGCTTTTTAAAACTCATCCTTATTAATGTTGTCCTGGGTGCCCAACAGAGGTTTTTAAGTCTGAAACTCATCTCTTTTTACGCTCACAAGACAATCAACAACCAGAATAGCACTGCAGCATTAGTTCCCCAAACCATCTAACCCACAGACTGATGTGATGAGAGCAGGTAGAAAAATTGTAAGTGGCAGGGTTCACCCTATAGGTGAGAAACACAGAAAAATGAATTTTCTGTGGTCATTTAAAAGAGCAAGGGGCATCTGTTTCTCATCTCCCTCCCCCCCCGCCCCATTTTGAGGAAGTTTCCTTGGAAATATCTTAGTCTAACCCTTTTGAATAAAAATAAATCTCTCTAGGTAAAAAATAAACCTCTTACCTCCAGTTTTACAACTCAGAAATGTCTCTGAGTCCTGATCTCATAGCCCTTTGAAACAGAAATTCCTTTAGTTAGGAAAATAAATCTGAGGTTTTCTCTCCATCTAATCAGTCATAAATTGCCTTCCAAGGCTTGCTTTTAGCCAATGAGCCAAATTTCAGTAAAATTTTCATAAACCCTTAACTATGTATAAACATAAAAATATTTTCTCTAAAATCTTAAATTGTACTGAATCTTTTTTTTTAAGATTTATTTATTTATTTTCTCTCTCCTTCCCCGCCCCCCACCCCAGTTGTCTTCCATGCCCCCACCCCAGTTGCTGTGTCTTCTTTGTCCACTTCTGTTGCTGTCAGCGGCACGGGAATCTTTTTGTTGCGTCATCTTGTTGTGTCAGCTCTCCATGTGTGCAGCATCATTCCTGGGCAGGCTGCACTTTCCTTCACGCTGGGTAGCTCTCCTTACAGGGCACACTCCTCTCGTGTGGGGCTTCCCTATGCGGGGACACCCCTGTGTGGCAGGGCACTCCTTGTGCGCATCAGCACTGCACATGGGCCAGCTCCACACGGGTCAAGGAGGCCCGGGGTTTGAACCGTGCACCTCCCATGTGGTAGACAGACGCCCTAACCACTAGGCCGAGTCTGCACCTGCACTGAATCTTAAATTCAGTAAGAACTCAATGGCAATGGCATCAGGAGGAATGAAAATGAATATTAGTTTAAAACATGAGGTCTCTTCAAGCTATAAATATATTTTTCATATTTGTTTTTAAAAGATGTAAATAAATATTAGGATTTTTTTAAAAAAAAAGAACTGGAGAAAGGCCATATGATTTTTGATCAAACAAAGATTGGTATAGGACTTTCAAATAAAAGAGAACAAATATTAATGTTATTTCAAAACAGCATTTAACATTAATGTGAAGATAACAACATTAAAAATGAAAAAAATTATTTTAACATGAAACTTGTATTAGTATATTGATGCTTCTTTCATTAAGGGGACTCTACTTGGCTTTATAGGAAACTCAAAATGAAGCAGGGGTATATTTTACATGGTCATCCTGTTACATTTCACTTCAGCAGCTTACCTGAAATAACTCCCTCTAAAATAAGGAAATTTTATACTTGTAAAAGCCATCCTAATTTTGCATGAAATAACTGTCCCTGTGATATATGTTATGATAGGAAGAATTCTAAAATTGACCCCAATGTCATCCTCCCTTTGACACATCTTCTTTCCTTTGAGTATACGTAGAGACTGAATATTATGACATATTACTTCCATGATTATATTTTATGGAAAGAGAGCCTCTCTGGGTGCATGTAAATTTATCACATAGAACCTAAAACAGAGAATCTTCTCCAGCTTGTAGCAGAAGAGGAAGTCAGTGATTGAAAGCAAGAGAATGATTTGACTTACATATGTTAGCATTGAAGATAAAGCCAACCATGGGCCAAGGAATGTGTAGGCCTTTAGAAGCTGAGAATGTCCCCAGATGAGAGCTGCAAGGAAGAAGGACCTGAAGGGTCCTGAGTTGACCACCAACCTAAATGGGCTTGGAAGTGGATTCTTCTCTAAAGCCTACAGATAAGAGTCCAGTATGGTTGACTTTAACCCAGGTTTCTGAGCTACAAAAATGTGAGATAATAAATGGTTATTGGTTTAAGCTACTAAGTTTGCATTAATTTGTTGTGCAGCAATATAAAACTAATACAGACTCCATGAAAAACCATGGTGTTTTGATTAATACTTGAATGATACTTTAGTGAAAATTTTCATTTGAGTAATACAATATTCCAACACAAACATGATTTTATTGTACTGGAGTACCATATTTATTTGCCAACGTTTATAATTTAGTAAATATACTACCTGTCTGAATTTGTTCTCCCCAAAGCCTGTAGGGTTTAGAATTCTGTATTGAGCAGCAAGATGAGTAAACTGAAATAAAGTCATTGTAATGTAAATTATAACAAATGAACAGCTGTTCATATCTTGTAGCATTTCACATGCACCTCACTTATAAATGTGTCCTGTGACAAGATCATGCTCTTTTAAATTGATTAATCATGATATGTCATATGTATTAGTCTGGGCTTTCTAGAGAGAACCATATATATATGTGTGTGTGTGTATACATACACACATATATAATACATATATATATAAATATTAAAAGATTTATTATATTAATTGGCTCATGTGACTGTTGGAATTGGTAAGTCTGAATTCTGTAGAGCAGACTGCAAATTGGGAACTTAAGGCTGACAATGAATTCCCCAGGAAAAGCCACAAGTTGGGAACTCCAATGAAAATGAAGTTGAATTTCCCAGGAAAGATTGACTGAAGTAGAGATAAAAATTATTCTTTCTGACTGCTGGTATGCTCAGTAATCCTTCTAAGGCCTCCATCTGATTGGATGAAGAGCTTCCCCTCACTGTTGAAGGAAATCACCTTTGTTGTTTGGGGATACTTAACCATAGATGCAATCAACTGATTAATGATTTAATCCATGAAATGCCCACATGGCAACAATCAGACCAGTGCTTGCTTGTTCAAACAACTGGACAATATAACCTAGCCAAGATGAGTCTTCCTTTTTCAACCTGGCACCCATACATATCTCCTTAAAGCATACTTAATCTTTAAATACAGACATTGATAGAGTCAAACTTCCACCTAGTTTTTCAGCTCCTACAATAAATAATTTAGAGTGGGGGTTGCTCAAACAATGAAAATTTGTTGGCTCACATTTTTGAGACTACACGAAGTCTAAATTTGAGACATCAATAAGACAATGCTTATTCTCTGAAGACTGTGGAATTCGGGCAGTGGCTGATGATGATACTTGGAGTTCCTTTGCTTTTCTGTAATATGGCAATGTTCTCTGCTTCCTCTACCAGGTTCCCTTGGCTTCTACTTTCTAGCATTTTTCCAATTTCTTCCTCTTCTTGAAGCTTTTTTTAATAGGATTAAGGCCCAACCTCATTCAGATGGGCTATACCTTAAGTAAAGATGACATATTCAAAACATCTTATTTACAATGGGTTCACATGCATGGAAATGGATTAAGATTAAGAATGTTTTTGTTTTTTTTCTGGGATGCATTATTCAACCTACCACAGCCTAACCCCTGGACCCAAAAAAGTCATGTTCCTTCTACATGCAAAATACTTTCACTCATCACAACATCCCCAAAGCCTTAAATCATTTAATTAACAATTGCTAACTAGAAAGTTCCATCAAAATCATTTATGGGTGAGATCTTGCCTGGGGCAAAATTCCTCTCTTTCTGTGGTCCTGTGAAAGCTATAAAATTATCTGTTTCCAAAATACAGTGGCCAGACAGGCATTTCCCATTATGAAAGGAAGAAATTGGAAAGAAAACATGGATCATGGTTCTAAAATAAGACCATCAACAAAGCAAGCACCATTAGATCTTATCCTCTGGGCCTGATGGAGTGGTTGCCCTACTAACCATGCTTTCTCCAAATGCTGGAAAGATGGCTCCACCATCTTCCAGAATCAAAATGAGGCCAGTCTTTGTAAAAACACCTGGACACAGGCTTCAACATCTCTGAATATTGGGGCAGCAGCACTTACTCTGAAGAATGGAGGGCAAGGCTTGCTCCCTCAAAGCCCTAGAGCAGATGGTCTATTCCATCCAAGTGCAGTGCCAGTGCTACCATTTCCACACAAGTGGGTGGGTTCACTCTCATAGCTTGAAGAGATATTTTTGATCCAAACTTTTGCTTACATGGTTCTGTCCTCGAAGTCATTCTTCTTTCAATTCATCCCTTCTCTGTCCCTTTCAGGCATTGGTTGTGTTCATGCAAATTTCACAAAAACCTTGTTAGTTGTGTGTGCAGTTACATGGGTCCAAACCATCAGACAAAAGAACTTTTCATAGATTCTTCCTGGTTAACTGTATTTCCAATTCTGAATTGCACCAAAATGGCTGACTGGATCCATGTTCAGCCACACTCTCTTTCGCTAAAAGGTTAAACCCTCACATGGCACCCTATTCTCCAGGGTCTTGCTTCCTAAAAGCTCATGGAGGTCCTTGATAGAGCTACTTCTGGCTCTGGTCTCAGAGCATGCTTCCTAGATACACTGAGATTTTCCAGTGTATCCTTGTGCTTAACAGCTCAATCCTCATTTTATCTCTTTCCTTTCTCATTTCATTATAAGCTGCAAGGAGAAACCAAGATGCCTTTTTCATACTTAGCATGGAAATCTCCTCAGCTAAAAACGGAAGTTATTTCCTTGAAAGTTCTGCCTTCCATCTGACATCAGAATGCAAATTTCATCTATTTCTCTTCTACTTTAAAAAGGATTGCCTTTTTTCCAGTTTCCAATGACATATTTATCTTTTCCTTCTCAGACCTTGCTGGAAGTACCTTTAGCATCCATATTTCTATCAACGTTCTATTAATGATGAATTATTCTTTCTCTAAAAATGATATAGACTTCCTCAGCTCACTATAGACAGCTCACTCACTTTTCAACCTCACAGTTCTTCCAACCTCTTCCTGTTACCCAATTACAAAGCTGTTTCCACATTTTATGTATTCGTAATAGTAGCACCCCACTTCCTGGTACCAAAAATTGTTTAGCTTCCCCTTTCTGCTACCAAAAATCAAATACAGTGGGTTGGTTTAAACAATGGGGATTAATTGACTCATCATTTTGAGATAAGGAGAATTCCAAAATTGTGGCAGGAAAGTGGTGTTTTCTCCCTAAAGGCTATCGAGTTCTGGCACTAGATCCCAGCAATCCTTGGGTTTTTGGCTTTTCTGTCACATGGCAATATCCTCTATTTTCTCTTGAAGGTTGTCTTGACTGCCGGCTTCCTCTCACTCCCATATTTTCCTCTTCATAAAGCTTCCAATAATAGGATTAAGGCCATACTTCTTACACTTGGGCCATGCCTTAACTAAAAATGATATCTTCAATAGGTCTTATTTACAATGGGCTCACATTTAAACAGAAATAGATTAAGAGTAAGAGCATGTTTTTCCCTAGGGTACATAGTTTAACCTAGCAAACGTTAAATATGATTACTTTTTTTTTTAAGATTTATTTATTTCTTTCCCCTTCTCCCCCTCCCCAGTTTTCTGTTCTCTCTGTCCATTTGCTGCATGTTCTTTTGTCTGCTTCTGTTGTTGTCAGCAGCATGGGAATCTGTGTTTCTTTTTGTTGCATCATCTTCTTGTGTCAGCTCTCTGTGTGTGCGGCGCCATTCCTGGGCATGCTGCACTTTCTTTCGCGCTGGGCAGCTCTCCTTACGGGGCGCACTCCTTGCGCGTGGGGTTCCCCTATACGAGGAACACCCCTGCGTGGCAGGGCACTCCTTGCGTGCATCAGCACTGTGCATGGGCCAGTTCCACACGGGTCAAGGAGGCCTGGGGTTTGAACCACGGACCTCCCTTGTGGTAGACGGACACCCTATCCATTGAGCCAAGTCTGCTTCCCATGCCATGATTACTTTTTGAAGTGATTATAACCAGAAAAAAATTTTTAACAAGTAATTCTATTCATTTCACTAATTTGCTATTTTGAAGCACAAGCCTCATTACTCTATTCTTTTAACAATAAAAAATATGGTGTCATGAAAGAAAATTTTTTTAAAAAGAGAATAATTAAAATTGCTCTGAGTATTTTATTTATATGTGATCTTTATTTCCAGGGCCAGAGACAGGTACAATATAAAAAGCAATCCTGTAATATTTTTTCATATTTTAACACAGCCAATTTTAAGCTTCTAGATAGTATTTCTGATACTTCCAATTACTGCATAAAAAGCATTTGCTTAAAAGGCATTTAGCTCTTGCTTTTATTGCTTAATGTAAGTAATAAAATTCTACTCCAGTTTCCTATAAAAAAGACCAATAAATATATGTATATAAATAAGAGAAAATTTTAAAAGTTGTACTTTTCTTTTTAAAATATATTTAGGTTAAACTTAATTGTAAAATATACTAAGCTTAAGGTTTTTATTACATTAAGAAAAACAGTTCTTGTTTTATTTTTTTAAATGAAACAACCTTTAGGTTAAACCAAACATTAGTAAATATTGACACATGATTAGATAAGTTGGTTTGTATAATTTTTGTAAGGAAATATAAATGATATACCTAATTATGAAATATTTCTAACCAAACATTTATGTGTTTAGCAGTTTTTCAGTGAATATTGAATAGTTAATTCAATTAACTCATATTTTATCAATGCAGTACTTAGTGCATTTTATTGAATCTCACTTCTACAGCTTAATTTTTTTCTGAGAATTTTATTGAATGGTTTTATAGGATATTTTTGGATGTGTGTGTGTGGCAATGTATTAGTTAGGGTTTTCTAGCAAAACAGAACTAACAGGAGATATCTGTAAATATGAGATTTTTATAAGGATTGACCCTTAAAAAGTCCCAATTCCATAAGGCAGGCTGTATTCTGGAACTCCAATGAAGCTTTCAATAAGTTACCCAGGAGAAACTGACTGGCTGAAATAGAGATAGAAATTCTCTTTTCCGACCTCTTAAGTCATCACTTCTCCTTTTAGAGCCTTAACTGATTGAATGACTCTTCTCTTATTGTTGAAGACAGTCTCCTCAGTTGATTGTAAATATTATCAACCATAGATGCAGTCACCTTATTGATGATTTAAATCCACAAAATATTCTCACAGTAAAAATCAAGCCAGTGCTTGCTTGACCAAACAACTGGACACCATCACCTGGCCAAGTGGATATGTGAACTTAACCATCACAGGAGGTACGCTCTCTTTGTATTCCTAGCCTCAAAAGCAAACATGTTAAATTCACCTATACTAGTTGACTGAAATATAACATTTTAAGATGAGAGTTATTTTTTTATTGTGTTTTTGGCTTCTGGTGTTTTTGATGGAAAATCTCCTGCCATATCTGTAGGCGATTGTCATTTTTGTAAACAAGCTGTTACCCTCTGGTAAATTTGCAATGTTTTCTCTTTCTCTTTGATACTTTGAAGTTTTATAAGGGTTTTCTATTAATTTATTTTTCTTTGTGCTCAGATCAAATTTTTCATCTGAACATTTTGAAAATTTATAAAGTTTTATCTCTTCAAATATTACACCTCCACCTCTTCTTATTTTTCTGGAATTCATGTTTATATATCCCATCTCCTCTACCTCTCACATAACTTCTTCAAAGTTTTATCTTTTCATTTCTCTCTGCAGCATTCTGGAGGAGTACTTCAGTTGTTTCTTCTATTTCCTAATTCTCTTTTTAGAGTCAAATGCAACTCTATCCACAATAATTTTTATTTTAATTTCAATGACTATACTCTTTATTTCCTGTATTTGTTTCTTCTTTTTATTATTATTTGGTGTTCTTTTCATAGAAACCAATTATTCTTTTCTAAGTCTTTTTGTTTCAGACTTTCATAATTGTTTTATGGATAACATTCCTCCATTTTTTTTCCTTTTAGATTCCAAAACAAATATTTTAAGGGATTTTTTAGATCTATTCTGCAAAATTCATTATGTTTGGGTTGAATTTACATTACGGAATGTTTGGCTGTAGGTATTGGATTTCATCATGCATTTTTCAATAGTTTGGCTGGTTCATTTTGGAGACTTTGTTGTTTTGTAATTATGTCTCTGTCTTCCCACTGTCATTGTTTGGTTATATGGTGATCTCCTCCTGCTTCCACCACTGTCCAGGGCAGAATCGCGACTCCTATTGCTATTGCTGTTAGCGCAGATCCAGACATGGAGGTGGCAGGTGGCTTATGACTGTTTTCTCTCCTCTCAGGCCTGAGGCTCTACACGAGGTAAAGAACTTTTAGTTACTCACAAAACCCATATTAAGGGTCTCTCTGCCTACATCCCTACTTGGAGCCCTGAGATTCGATCTTCTTTCAGTATTTTGTGTTTCTGTTCTAATTCTGACTGGTGATGGTTGTGCTGCATTTCGATCCAGTTATATGTTTCATTGCTGCTGAAAATAACTTTTCATTGTGGTAACATGTATACAACTAAACATTTCTCCTTTTAACAACTTCAAGTATAATTCAGTGGTGTTGAACACATTCACGATGTCGTGCTCTATTACTAAACTTTGTCATCACTCCAACAGAACCTCTGTATACATTAAACACTAACCCATTGCTCTCATCCCCATACTGGCCCCTGGTAACTTCTACTCTTCTTTCTGTCTCTGTTAATTTGCATCATTTAAGATAAGTGGAATCATACAATATTTCCCCTTTCATATCTGGCTTATTTCATTCAATGTGATGTCTTCAAGGTTCAGTCATATTGGAGCATGTATAAAAAGTTCTTTCCTTTTTATGCCTGAATATTATTCCCTTGCATGTACATACACATTTAGTTTATCCATTCATCTGTTGATCATCATACGGGTTGATTCTATCTTTTTGGCTATTGTAAATAATGCTGCTATAAACATTTGTGTGCAAATATCTGTTTAAGTCCCTTTTTTTCAAGTTTTTGGCTATATATCCAGAACTGGAATCACCTGGTCATTTGATAATTCTATGTTTAACTTTCTTAGGATCTGCCCATTTGTTTTCCACAGTGGCTATCCCATTTTACGTTACTGCTAACAATGTACAAGTATTCCACTTTCTTCACATGCTTGCCAACACTTGTTTTTTTCCTCTCTATTATTTAATAATTTCTATCACAATTGGTATGAATCAATACCTCGCTGTGGTTTTATTTTGCTTTTCTCTGATAACCAATCATGTGAGTACCTTTTTATGTGTTTATTGGCTACACACATATCTCCTTTGGAGAAATGTCTTTTCAGGTTGTTCGTCTAATTTTTAATTGGGTTGTTTACCTTTATTGTTGAGTGTAGCAGTTCTTTATATATTCTGGATATTAAATCTTTATCAGATATGATTTGCAACAAATTTTTTCCATTTTGTAGGTTATCTTGTCATGTTCTTAATGATGCCTTTGACATAAATTTTTATTTTGATGAAATCCATTTACCCTATTTTTCTTCTGTTGCTCTTGATTTTAGTGTGATTTCTAAGAAATCACTGTCAAATCCAATCATGAATGACCACACTATACTTTTGTCTAAGAGTTTTATGATTTTAGCTCTTACATTTAGGCCCTTGGTGCATTTTGAGTTATCTTGAATATGGTATGAGGTACAGGTCCAAATACGTTCTTTGCATGTGAATAACCAATTTTCCCAGCACAATTTGTTGAAGATACTATTCTTTCCAAATTTAATTTATTTAGCACCCTAATTGAAAATCAATAGCTCACCCATGTGTAGGTTCATTTCTGAACTCTCAATTCTATTCCATTCGTCTATACATCTGTCTTTATGCCAGTACCACGCTGCTTTTTTAAAAAAAAGAGATTTATTTATTTATTTATTTATTTATTTATTTATTTATTTATTTCTCCCTGTCCCCTTCATTATCTGTTCTCTGTGTCCATTAACTGTGCATTCTTCTGTTTATCTGCTTGTCTTTTCTTTAGGTGGTACTAAGAACAAATCCTGGGACCTTCTGGAGTGGGAGAGAGGTGCTCAATCTCTTGCGCCACCTCAGTTCACTGGTCTGCTCCATCTTTTATTGTGTCTCCTCTGTGTCTCTTTTTGTTGCATCATCTTGCCAGGCCAGCTCTTTGCTTGGGCCAGCTAGCCATATGGGCCAGCTCTTCTATATAGACCAGCACTCCTGCAAGGGCCAGGACTCCTCTCAGGCCAGTATTCCATGTGGGCCAGCTCTCTGCGAGGGCCAGCTTGCCTTCACTAGGAGGCCCAGGAATCAAATCCTGGACCTCCCATATGGCAGACAAGAGCTCAATCACTTGAACCACATCTACTTCCCATACCACACTGTTTTATTTTTTTGTTTTTTTCACTTTTTTTGTCTATATTTTTTAATGTTACATTAAAAAAATATGAGGTCCCCATGTACCGCCTACCCCCCTCACCCTTCTCCTCCCCCCATAACAACAACCTCCTCCATCATCATGGGGCATTCATTGCACTTGATGAATACATCTCTGAGCACCACTGCACTTCACGGTCAATGGTCCACACCATAGCCCACACTCTCCCACAGTCCACCCAGTGGGCAATGGGAGGACATGCAATGTCCAGTAACTGTCCCCGCAACACCACCCAGGGCAACTCCAACCCCCAAAAATGCCCCAACATCACATCTCTTCCTCCCACTCCCTACCCGCAGCAGCCACCATGGCCACTTTCTCCACACCAATGCCACATTTTCTTCAATTACTAACCACAATAGTTCATGAATAGAATATCAGTATCAGTAAGTCCACTTTAATCCATACTCTATTCCTCCATCCTGTGGACCTTAGAATGGCTGTGTCCACTCCACATCTATATCAAGAGGGGGCTTAGATTCCACATGGACGCTGGATGCAATTCTCCTGCTTTCTGTTGTAGGCACTCTTGGCTTCCTGGTGTGGTGGTTGATCTTCTTCACCTCCATGTTAGCTGAGTGGGGTAAGTCCAATAAACCAGAATACCACACTGTTTTGATTACAGTGACTTTCTAGTAAGTTTTGAAATTGGGAAGTGTGAGACCTCCAATTATTTTCTTCTTTTTTCACCTATATTTGGCTATTTATGGCCCTTTGTCTTTCCATATGAATTTCAGAATCAGCATTTCCATTTCTACAAAAAAGGCTGCTGCAATTATGATAAGGGTTACATTGAAACTGTAGATTATTTTGGGTAGTATTGACATTGAGTTACTTAAGCTAATGTGTCAACCTGACCAGTTGTTTAGTTAGACAAGCACTGGGCTAATTGTAATACAAAGACATTTCATGGACTTTAATCATAAGTGATTACATAAGAGTTGATTACATAGATGATGGTTATATCTACAGTTAACTGAGGAGTTTGCCGTTAGTAATGAGTGGCATTCCATCCAATCAGTTGCAGGCCTTAAAAAGGGAAGTGATTTCAGCATTTAGAGAGAATTTCCATCTGTACTTCAGACAGCCAGTGTCTCTTGGGGAACTCATGAAGACCTTTACTGGAGCCCCTGGTTTGCAGCCTGCCCTAAAGAATTTGGATTTGTGCAATCCCACAGTTGCATGAGACAACTGTATAAAATCTCGTACTATTTACAGATATTTTCTGTTGGTTCTGTTTCCCTAAAGAGCCTTGACTAATACAGACATCTTAACAATAATGTCTTCCTATCCATGAATTTGTTATGTCTTGCTATTTATTTAGATCTTAATTTCTTTTCTAGTTTTCAGTGTACAAGTTTTTCAACTCCTTAGTTAAATATATCCCTAAATATTTTATTCTTCAAGTTCCTATTATAAAAGAAATTGCTTTTTAAATTTCCATTTCTGATGGCTCATAGTTGGTCATAGAAACACAAGTGATTTTAGTGCATTTATCTGGTAACCTGTAACTTTTCTAAATTTGTTTGTCAGCTCTGTTAGTTTTCTATGGATTCTTTGGGATTTTCTGCAGGACAGGTAATACCATTTGCTTCTTCCTTTCCAATTGGAACACCTTTTATCTCTTTTTCTTGCCTAATTGCTCTGGCTGGAACTTCTGTATACATTGTTGAATAACAGTGTGAAAGCAGGCATCCTTGTTCTGTATCTGATCTTAGGTGGAAAGACTGAGCTTTCAGTCTTTCACCATTCAGTATAATGTTAAGTTTGCCATAAATGCCCTTTATCATGATGTGGAAGTTCTCTTCTATCCTATTTTTCTGATTTTTAAACCAAAAAAAAAAGTATTTTATTTTTTTCCAAATGCCTTTTCTGTATCAGTTGAAATGATCATGTATTTTTTTCTCTTCATTCTATTAAGGTGGTGTATTATATTAATTGGTTTTCTTATGTTAAACCACCCTTGTATAAATCTACTTGGCCATTTTCCGTAATCCTTTTAACATGCTGTTGTATTCAATTTGTTGGTGTTTTGTTGGGAATTTTTAATCTATATACATAAGGAAAATGGGTCAATAATTCTTCTGTTAATGTGTGTGTGTGATGTCTTTATCTGATTTTGGTACCAGGTTAATGCTATTCTCATAAATTGAGTCAGGAAGAGTTCCCTCCTCTTCTGCTTGTTTTTTCTTTTTCTTTTTTTGAAAATTTGGGATGGATTGGTGTCAGTCATTCTTTGAATATTTGATAGAATTCACCAAAGAAGTCATCTGATCCTTGACTTCTTTTGTGGGCAATTTTGATTACTTTTTCCATCTCTTTAACTGTTATAGTTATGTTAGGATTGTCTATTGCTTCATTAGTCAGTAAGAAATAAATTTGTTTACTTACTCCATTAAGTACACTTTATTTTTTTTTTTTTAATTAATTTTTTTTATTGACTTTGTAATAATGTTACATTAAAAATATATATGTGAGGTCTCATTCATCCCCACCCCCCCCACCCCCCCTCTCCCCCCCCAACAACACTCGTTTCCATCATCATGACACATCCATTGGATTTGGTAAGTACATCTTTGGGCACCTCTGCACCTTATAGACAATGGTCCACATCATGGCCCCCACTCTCCTCCATTCCATCCAGTGGGCCCTATGAGGATTTACAATGTCCGGTGATTACCTCTGAGGCACCATCCAGGGCAGCTCCATGTCCCAAAGATGCCTCCACCTCTCGTCTCCTCCTGCCCTTCCCCCTACCCATCGTCCACCATGTCCACTTTTCCCAATTCCATGCCACCTCTTCTATGTGGACATTGGATTGGTTGTGTCCATTGCACCTCTATGTCAAGAGGAGGCTCAGATTCCACATGGATGCTGGATGCAGTCCTCCCATTTTCAGTTGTAATCACTCTAGGCTCCATGGTGTGGTGATTGTCCTTCTTCAACTCCATCTTAGCTGAGTGTGGTAAGTCCAATAAATCAGATTGTAGGTGCTGGAGTCTGTTGAGGCTCAGGACCTGGCTATCACATTGTCGGTCCAGAGATTCAAATCCCCTAAATATATCTTAAACCCCAACGTTAACTGCACCTCCGGCACATTAGCATGAAAGACTTATGAAGGGAGATCCCATCTGAGTCCAGATTCATCACACATAAACACCATTTCCAAAGAGGGGCCATCTGCCCTGATAGTTAACCCCATCGGCCATGATAAGTACACTTTATGTTCCTAAGAATTTGTCCATTTCGTGTAATTTACCTGATTTGTTAACATAAAATTGTTTGTTCATAGAATTTTCTTATAATTTTCTTCATTTCTGCAAGATCTGTGTAAATGTTCCCATTTTTGCTTCTGATTTTGTTCATTTGCGTCTTCTCTCTTTTTTATTTGTCATTCTAGGTAAAAGCACATCAATTTTATTGTTCTTTTCAAAGAATTAACTTTTAGTTTGTTGATTTTTCATTCTGTTAACTGCTGTTTTTCTCTTTTTTCTACTTCTTCAAGAGGTGAATTTGGATTATTGATTCGAGATTTTTCTTCTTTCTCAATGCAAGCATTCACAGCTATAGATTTCCCTCTAAAGACTGCCTTTGCTGCATCCTCTAAGTTTTGGTGTATTGTGCTATTACTTTCACATGTTTCTAAGAATTTTCTGATTTTCCTTTTTCCTTGTTATTTCTTCTTTAATCCACTGATTGTTTAAGAAAGTGTTATTTAATTTCCATATACTTGTGGTCAACCAGTTATATATTTAACTTTTTTTTTTTTTTTTTTTTTGAGATATTGGAGCCAGAGATTGAACTCAGGACCTTGTATGTAGGTAGCTGGCACTCAACCACTGAGTCACATCAGCTCCCCTGAGTTGGTTTTTCATTTGTTGTTTTTTTTTTTGTTTTTTTTTTTCGCTTTTAGGAGGCACTGGGAACAAAATCCAGGACCTTTTATGTCGGAAGTAGGTTTGCTTCCTTATATGTTTCTTTTTTAGGTTTTTGATCTGAGAATTCACTATATTTGAAGCAAAGCAGTTGGTTCATATCATAAACTTATTACATCACTTATACAAAAGATTATTGTATTGTTTCATAATCTATTTGAATAAAATGAAATAATATATGCTATATGCTCTATTAGTATTTCCATTATTTTGAGGAAAAGAGCAATAAACTAAACAACAGATTTTTAGAAAATATTGTTGCCCTGTTGACAATCTCAAATGTCCCCACCATGACCAGTGACTTAATTTTCAGAATGAAAATAGGGGTTCCTTATTAAACAATCATTACATATTTCAACATGGTGACAGGTGAGCATTAGATAAAGTACAGTGTCCTTTGCCACTGCACGGGTCAGATGCCCACAAAGTCAAATGTGGTCCCCAGCTTACATCAGCTTGTGGTATAAATGATATTTTATTAGGGGTTAAATTCAAATTTCACTAACTCATTATTCAGCTCTCATAAGAATTGTACTTCTGAGGGAAGTTCTCTCATTTCTTCTGAACTCTGCCACTCAGTGTCGGTCTCTTCAACACATAGATTCCCATCAACTCTCATGGTGATTTCTGTGTTCAGTCCTCTTCAATCTTTATAATGCTAAAATAACTCAGATGCTCTTCATGAAATGAGTAGGGAAATGTCTTTCTTATCTTTATGGAGGATAGGATAATGTAAACTGAGGAAGAAAGAGAAAGATTGCTCTTGTGTAGGCTTGCTTGGGTCACCTGAGATTATTGTTTTTAATAACAGTTCTTTTTGTTAATATACACAGATATTTTTCTTCCCTAGTTGTATACATAAGAACCAGGGAATATAACAACTTCCCTAACAACGGTTCCTAACTCTCCTGTGAGAGTATTGTTCTAAGAATTAAATTAGTTACTATAAAGAGAACACAGTGTGTGACTCATTACAAGCATTATATATGTGATATGAGTTTTGCCAAATACGGTTATTATTCAAATACCAGCTACATACATATATGCATCTTTTCTTTCTTCATGACAATCTAGTGTCTTGGGACAAATGAATTTACTTCATTCTCAAGAGTGATTTATTTCTGTTCCCATATCAACAACATCCTTCATTAGTGTGGTAAATTTGCCACAATTGAGGGACATCTTCGAGAGTGATTTCTGACCCAGGTCCCCAACTGTATGTCATTAAAGTTTTTTATTCTAACATGTAGGGCCTTCCAGACTCTCAGACATAGGTGAAGTCTCAATGGAAATAGAATTCAAGGTTTTTGTCTTTGATTATTTTTGCTTGTTTTTTGTTAGTTTGTTTGTGTTTCTTCAGCCCTCATGCAAATGCCTCACTGCAAATAGATATAGCAATGTTGGGGTTGATGGTGGTGGAAATGACAGTTCCAAGCTTCATTCAATATTCTTAGTCCTCATAGTAACAAATATATTCATTAAACAGATATTTATCAAATGTCTACTGTGTGCTGGTCACAGTTATTTGTTCTTTAGATACATGAGGTGGATTCATCAGTGAAAAATATGGACTTCTGCTCAAAAACTGTAATTGGATCCATCACTACCAAAGCAGGTACATTCTTTTTTTTTTTAAAGATTTATTTATTTATTTAATTCCCCCCGCCCTGGTTGTCTGTTCTCTGTGTCTATTTGCTGCGTCTTGTTTCTTTGTTTGCTTCTGTTGTTGTCAGCGGCACGGGAAGTGTGGGCGGCACCATTCCTGGGCAGGCTGCACTTTCTTTCGCGCTGGGCAGCTCTCCTTATGGGCGCACTCCTTGCGCGTGGGGCTCCCCTACGTGGGGGACACCCCTGCGTGGCAGGGCACTCCTTGTGCGCATCAGCACTGCGCATGGGCCAGCTGCACACGGGTCAGGGAGGCCCGGGGTTTGAACCGTGGACCTCCCATGTGGTAGACGGACGCCCTAACCACTGGGCCAAGTCCATTTCCCCAGGTACATTCTTAAAAGAGGACATCATTGCTTCATGCTTCCCCAGTAGGCCTGAAGCAATTTGTTCAGTTACAGAGTATGAGATGTGTATCATTTGTTAAAATACCCCACTATTAGTAAAGTTTTATCTTCTGAGTTTTAGTTTTGGTACTGAGTTTTCATTAGTGCAACTATAGCTTGCTTTGTATAAGGTATAAATTGGAACGAAGCCAACTGTCACGGAAGATTACATCTGACCTTTTTGCCTTATTACCATCATTTACTAAATAAACCATTCAGTGCTTCTCAACATTTACAGCTCATTAGACTAATCTGAGAAGCTTTGAAAAGATATTGAGGACTTGCCATGCAGCTGCCTTAGATTGGGGCCTGGATAGTTTTTAGGTTCACTAGGTGAGCCTAATGTAAAGCCAGAGTTAAGCACCAGTGAAATGATAAGCTTACTGGTCAGTTTTTCTGGGCAAGATGCCAATCAGAGGAATGCTATTCAAGTTTTTAAATGCAATCACTTATGCTCAATATTTTCATATCATATTTATTGATCATCTATAATATCAAATTAAAATCACTGATCACTGTGATCAAGATTGAAGAGGCAAAGCTAAAGAAGGTATGGCTTTTACCAATGAAGAATCTATTTCATATTTTTGTAGAATTTATTTTTTATGCTGTTATTTTCCCCCAAAGTACTTCCTCATTCATACCCACCCTCATTTTTGTTATTTCTGTTCTGTGTTGTCTTTAAAAGAAAGAAACATTGTGTCAGATAATTTGTAGCATTCTGATGTGAAATATTCAACATTTTAATAGTACAATTTGCTTTTAAAAAATTTAAATAGGCTAATGAGAAAGAACATGAACTATTTTATGGTTGACAAGTATAATTTTAAGGTTAAAGAGAAAGAAACCCGTAAACTATTGGTCTCTAGTCTCACCTACAGTGATTACTTGAGCAAGGAATTACAGATGACAACAGAGTCTTCCCAAATGTAATGTCAGAAATCAACTCCCCAACAAGCGAAAAACAAAATGGAGAGCTTCAATTTCATTCTCTGTAAAATGCTTATCCACTAAAGACCTATGATTCAAGTATTTAAGTCATGGATGGTCTAGACCTGCACTGTCCAATATGTAGCTATTTAACACAATTAAATTGTAACCATTGAAGTTGGTTAAAAGGAAATACAATTAAGCATTTAAGGGAGTGAATGTGGCTCAAGCAGTTGGGTGCCTGCCTCCCACATGGGAGGTCCCAGGTTTGGTTCCTGGTGCCCCCTAAAGAAAATGAGCAGATGCAATGAGCTGCCACAATGAGCTGATGCAATGAGCTTTTGCAACGAACAGATGCACGGAGCAGAAAAGTGAGCAGACACTATAAGCAAGGAGCAGATGTAGCTCAAGCATTTGAGTACCTGCCTCCCACAAGGGAGATTCCAGGTTCAGTTCTCAGTGCTTCCTAAAGAAGATGAGCAGACACAATGAGCAGACAGACAAAGTGAGCAATCACAGAGCAGACAGAACGAGTAGACAAAATAAGCAGTCACAACGAGCAGACAATGAGCAAGCACAGAGAGCTGACAAAAGGAAACAATGCATGAGGCAGATGAGGGAGCCATCTTAGGAGAGGGAATTCAGTTTCTCGGTTGCACTAGCCACACTTCAAGCTCATTAACCTCATGTAGATAGTGGCTATATATTGTACTGCACAAAATTGTAAAATATTTCCATCATTATAGAAAGCTCTTTTGGACAGCTTTGGTCTAAATTTTTTTTAAGCACAAAATAAAATGACTAGCAGAGGAAAAAGTCAAATTCACATGGAATTACCAATAATTCTCTTCACAAAACTCCATGTAAAAGAAAGATATAGATGATCAGTGGTAAGACTTACACTTTTTAATTGGTATAATTTGTGTTTCTTCTGATGGGACTCCCTACAACTATCCTGAAAAACTTAAATCCTGAAATGCCAAGGTCTGCTGTAATGAAGGAAGCACATTCCTTATTAGCTTACCTGCATCATCAAGACCTTACTGTTTTTGCTTTCAATTGTGTTTAAAACTTCTGCTAAAAAAATTGGTAGTGGATCAGAAGCCATGGCTCAGTAGGTGACAGATTGCTGGATATTGCTAGATCAGACCTATAAATAAGAGGCTACCATAATAACTTAAAATCTATTTACATTGTGCTTAAGGTTTCCATTTAGTCCATATACAGGCTTTTGATATATAGCTGCTCTAACCACAGAAGCAGCCTCTTGTCTACAGATTGATCAGAGCCCGATTTTAGGTCAGAGCTGAGACAGAGGCAAATAGCAGGGCATGTCTGATAAAGAATGAGCAGCAAAGACTGTTCAATTAGAAAATCAATAAGTCACTTCCCATACACATAAATGGCAGAAAATAAGAAATTCATGGATGTTTATCTTGTTTTGTAACAGTTTTCTACCAAAATAAAATCAATGGATATACGGCTGAGCCAAAAGAGACTGAATTTATAATAAAAAATAATTATAGTGACGTCTACCAGGTAATCTTTCTAAATAAACTACATGCCCACTCTTAGGTCTATGGGTAATTGATTATCTGTTGCAGAGGGTTTGACCTATCTTTATTTATTCAACCACATTGTTGCGAAGTTGCTGATTTGAGGTATGGCAATGAAAATGCAAAACGAGCTGATCATTTTTATCCCTAATTCCTGTGATTCTACCATCCCACTGAAAAGGCCAAAAGATTAAAGACTGTATGAATCACTCCTTAGTCTTTCCATGACAAAGAAAAAGCACCAGGGCAGCAGTGGGTGTAAGTACCGTTTAAAGGAAAGAGTGTGAGTGGGAGAGCAGTATAATTTCACTGAAGATGAAGCAGTCCTCAGAGCTGCATCTGTCAACAGAATCTCTTTAAAGATGTGCTTGCAGACATGGTTTAACTGGCTTATCCTGTACCAGGAGAGGTGTTATTAACAGTGGATAATGGAAAATAATCTCTGAAAAGTATTTGCTTTTTTACTTGATCTGCAATTTGTGCATAATCCAACCAGATTGGCCATTTTGTAATTCACATGCCCTTATAATTTAATTATGTTGTATATTTACAGAGTTTACCCAAGGACTTTTTGATGTACTCACAGAATGTTTTGCTGGGAAAGAGATTTTGATTTGTTCTAGTTTGTTTGGAGAAAAAAAATTACATTAAGTCTTTCTACATAAAGGGAGGGATAAGCAAATAAAGGCACACAGGCAGAACCGTGTAAGTATCAGTCATGTTAGACTCCATTTTGCCATAAAAAATGATCACCAGAATTCACTGGCACAATACAGTGAACACTTAGTATAACTCATGTACCATGTCAATCGCTGTTCAGGGCTGTGTTCAGTGTCAGCACCATCTGAGACACAGCTGGAGGAGGAGCCCCGCTGGAGACACTGCCAGGTTTAAAGGAGGGAAAATAAGGCAGAGAACTATGTGCAAGCTTGTAAAGCTTCTGCTTTCAATTAGCACACGTCACATGATTAAACCCGGAATCAACAAGATAGGAAGGTATATTCCTTCCATAGCAAGGGTCCCTGCAGGAGCAGCAGCAAATATTTTATGCAAATAATAGTAACTACTATATGGTATTAGATTTGAATCTTGACTTCAAATCCCAGACCATCAGGTGATGGTGTGACAGGCATATTGATCTCTCTAAGTCTTAGTTTTTGTTCGATTCTATGGTACTTATCTCATAGAGTTATTTGATATTTTGATGAGATAATGAATGTAAAATGCTTAAAATATTTTCTAACATTCAGTTTAACTATTAATATAGTCAAGATCTGCTTAAAGCCTTTTTAGATGCTTTCAGTTCCTTTCACATTATAATAAAATTATTTCATATATTTTTAAACAATTCTAGTTCTAAATATTCCCAAGTCTAAATAAATAATTAAAAAAATAAAAAAATAAATAAATAAATATTCCCAAGTGGCCAAAGAAAACTAATAGAATTTATTGGTTTCAAATACTCAATAGCAATTCACATAATATTTATTTACTTTTCTTATTTTGGCAATGACAGTAGAACAGGATTGGAAAAGGATAGCATCAACTTTTCCAATTAGCCAAGAATAAAAGTTCTAATCAATTAGAAAAATTTTAATTCTGAAGTAGTTTGTGTTTGCATAACTTTATTCCTCACCTCAATAAGAATTTTGTGATTAAGAGTCTTCTTTCTACTTTTCTACTCTTTCCCATTTGAGAGTTTTCTTTAAATCTAGAGTTTTGCTCAATATCCAAATTAATTCTTCAAAGCTCCAAATTAATAGCTCTGCCTGTTAATAAAACTGTATTTTAAAAATTGTCCCTAAAGAGAACATATGATTAAAAGAATCTGGAGAATGCAGCTGGGTGTTTTGTTAAATGTCACAGAATTGCTTTCAGAAATTACTTTACTAATGGTAAAATGGTAAAATTTAAAGACCAATATTCATAAGGTTTCTATGTCTGAATTTGACTAATTCAAATGACTGAAAAACCTTTGTGTGATATATTAAAGGTTATAGTAATAATAAAGGAGAAATGAAATGGATTATTTAAAAAAACTAAAGAACATTTTCACATATTTAAACTTCATATGCAAAATTGCACGAACAATAGTGGCATTTCTTTCTGCTGGCATTTGAGTCTGAGTTTGACCTCACTGCAGGGTCACTGGCTAAATGTTCAACATGAGAAAATTTCATAGACCCAAATAAGGCAACTATGATACTACTGAATAAAATGATGGCTTCCTTAAAACTAGCTCATGGTCTATCTTAGAACCCTTTCCAACCAAAATAATGAACAAACAAAAGAAAGTTAGGGTATACATTTTAGGGCAGCAGAAATTTTAAACCATGATATATTAAACCTGCACAAATTAAGTCATAAAAATGGAAGGAAAATAAATAGCAATGAGATGGTCTTACTCAAGCCATCACCATTCAGTCACTCAAGCTTTGAGAAATATACATGCACATTTATGCCTCTTGGCTCTTGGGATGTTGGGAAACCTATAGATATGGACAAATTTCTCCTGCTGCGTAGCATGCCTCTTCCTTGTGGCATGTCTGCCTCTGAATCTCTCCTGCCTGTTTGAATGCGATCACCTTCCAGACCTTACTTCTGACCCTGGTTTCCTTGCAGCATCAAGTTGAATGATATAAAGTCCTCTGCCCTGGGCAACTCCCTTCAGCTTTCTTTTCTTACTTCATCTCTATTCAATTTTTCCATCTTATTCTTGCCTGCCTGTTTCTGGGTTTTCATTACTTATGGCAGGTGAAGTGAAGTCAGCAATGCCCATGGACAGAGAAAAAGTGAGTGGGGAGTCTGGCAATAATAATCATAGGAACACATCGGGAGAAGAATAGCAATGATCTCTCCACCCAGTGGTGTGCAGAATCAGCACAGCACAGGGTGCTGGACACCTTCAGCCTTCCTGCCCTGCATGATGGTGGGGAGCTTGTAGAGATTAATTTTTAGTGCTTACTTCCTCCTTCAAATGTGAATAATAATAATAATAAATTACAAAGAGGGGTCAAGGTCTAATACAACTTATAGATGCTTATTGAATATCAAATTCTGTATTAGGTTCTGGCCATAAAAATGGGCTTAAATCATGGTTTTGTCCCCAGAGCACTCTTATTACTGCAAGAAAGATGAGTATGAACACTAGTAGTTTAATTTGAATGTACTGAGTATTGTAAGAGGCATGGACAGGATCATGAGAGGATCCAAAGGGAATGATTCATTTGCTTCTATAATAGTATTTATTTATTATAGCATAGTGCAATAATATATCCAAGCCTTGAAGGGTCCTTCCTTGATTGGCGTGATTAGGTAAGCCGTTCATTAGGTGTAAAAATTGTTTTCAATTGAGAAATAAAGTAATTTCTATCCTCATAGATCTTATAATGTAATGGAAGAAGACATACGCAAAAAAACACTAACTACTTAGAATATAGTATATTAGATGATGCTGTGTGATTCTTAGTGCAAAGGAGAGAAAACAAACAAACAAACAGGGAAGGAGGCTAAGAAATATGTCTGTATGTGCCTACAGAATGCATTCCAGACTGAGGACCAGAAGCCTATATGTACCAGGATCAGCAAAGGGGTGAATAGGCCCAAAGCAAAGGAGAGATTGAGTGGAGTAGGAGCTTAGAGCAGAGCTTTTAGAGAGGACAGTTAGAAAGGATGTTCTAGGTCATCAGAAAGAATTTGGATTTGGCTTTGAGGAAGAGAAAAACAACTAAGAGATTCTGGCCATGGGTGAAATATAATGTAATATAGCAGCTTTTAACATAATTTTGAATTTTTCTGTGGAGAAGACTGATGGGTGGGCAAGAATATAAGCAAGTGAGGTATAGGAGGCCACTGCAATAATACGTAAAAGATGATGGTGGAAACTCTGCACGTGGTGAGTCTTCACAATGAAGCTATTAATAGTTAACTAAATTAGTATCTTCATGATATGCTTCTTTGTTTAGCACTTAAATGTATTACAGCCAATCTAGTTAAGTCAATAGACATTGTCAATCATTAGCAGTTACATATTGAAATACTTTGCTTGACCAAGTTACACTGTTAACATCATGGAAATCAACTAATGCTTCATGTTTGATCTATTCAGTAGGAATACTCTCAAATATTTGAATTCTGGTTATAAGGAAAGACGTCTGGTGAGAAAGTGAGGAGGATCTGTTAAGAAGCAAAACCATCATACTGAAACAGATGACTGTCTACGTTCACATGACTTCACTGTTGGTTCTCCGATATGCCTTCATAATGCAGCTATCTTCCTCAACATGACTGCTATTACAGGAAACCATTACCCAAGAAAGTAAATGTTGGCCATACAGAGAGAAACAAACAGCTATTTACTCTACCACTCTCCATAAACTCTTACCTTGCTGTGTCCACAATGCCAAACTATTATATCATGACCCTCCTCAATTTCATTCAAACCTCTGTATTGAAAGAACTCCCTTAAACCAGATTCCCCCGAAGTCTCATAAATATCCCAATTTTGGATCATTCTTTTGAGATGCCATGAAGTCTTTCAAAATAATATTCTCCCTTACTGCAATAAGCCATAATTTCAGCTTTATCTTATCAACAGATTATTTTATTGTTGCTTTCATAAGACCAACATTCATCAATGTTTTCTCTGGAAATACTGGGAGTCACACAAAGAAAGTCATGTTTTTTTTTAGATTTTTAAAAATTTAATTCTCTCCCCTTCTCCCTGTACCCTACCCACCCCCCCCAGGTGTCTGCTCTCTGTGTCCATTCGCTGTGTGTTCTTCTGTGACCGCTTCTACCCTTACCAGGGGCACTGGGAATCTTTTCTTTTTGTTGCGTCATCTTGTGTCAGCTCTCCGTGTGTGCAGAGCCATTCCTGGGCAGGCTGCATTTTCATTCGCGCTGGTCTGCTCTCCTTACAGGGCACACTCCTTGTGCATGGGGCTCCCCTACGCGGGGGACACCTCTGCGTGGCAGGGCACTCCTTGCACGCATCAGCACTGCACATGGGCCAGCTCCACACGGGTCAAGGAGGCCCGGGGTTTGAACTGCGGACCTCCTATGTGGTAGGCCCTAACCACTGGGCCAAGTCCGCTTTCCCCATTTTTATTTTTTATTTTAGTTTTCTGACAGGCTTTTACAATTAATGTCCATTGTACAATTACAAATTTTACCATGCTAAAGATGACTGGAGTGTGCAGTTGACACATGATCTTCTTTTGAAACTTTTGGAATTTTAAAAACTATTATTTAAACAGTTAATTTAAATGACTAATGTTATTTAAATAGTTAAAATATGAAAGTTATTATGTATATTTGTTTACGTGATAATTATAAATATTAATATGTAGATTACAATTGTTTATAGTTCATGAATATATAGTCATATATATTACATAGACATATATTACATACATATATTACAATTACATTATATAATGTATAATATATAAGATTTGCTATATTGCATAATTATTTTTATAAATCAGGTACATGGATTATTCTAGTAGTATATTTATATATTATGCAACTTATATAAATAAAACAAAATTAAGTACAAGTTGAAAATAAATGAATGACATTTTAAATAACTATTTTTATTGATAGTAATACCCAAAATCTCTTTGCTCTTTAATTGAACATGTTTCATTACATTGAACATGGCTCATTATATTGAAAAATGCATTTTAGTCCTTTGTGATACAGCAATTTGAAGTTTTTGTTCTAAGTTTAGTATATTTCAAAATTTGTTTTTAAAAGGCTTTCACAGCTGAGAAAGAAACTCATAAAGATATATAGATCCATCTGGAGAAATTCATAATTGGCCAAATTTGATAATTTTGATACATTTCTTCTCTATTCCATCTATAAAAATGAAAGGTGTTTAATTAAAATTTAGCTATTAATTTTCTATCCTAACTGGATTAATTGTTCCTGGATCATTTAGGAGATGCTGCAATTTTGTATTTTAGGTAATTGGATCAAAATCCATTAATATTGTCCATTTGGAGAATTTTAAACTGATTAGAACTTCCTATTTCTGAGTTTATGTGCACAGATATGAAAGTTCATACAAATGACATTTTTGCAATAAAAACTTCATACTAATGGGAACAGTAACAAACATCTAAATTCAAAGGACTTTCATTCAAATTGCAGTTACTTTCTAATTTATTATTAAAATATAAATTTTATCTTGGGAGATTGTAAAGATTGGCTCTTTTTAATATTTGCTAGATAATACACAGTTTACAGCAAATTCAGTAAATTTGGGACACATTTTTAGACGGAAAATGGTCAACTTGGCTTTAAGGTTACCAACTTTTTAAGGTACTTTGCCATGAGATAAACAGTAAACCTCCAAATATTACAAAAATAAATCATTGTCTCTCCCTTTCCACAGCACAGTTTTATAAAAACACCCACTTTTAAGTAGAATTTAAATCAGCTGAACAAGAAATACAGAAATAATTGACATGTTTTGTTAAAAGTAGACAAAGAAAACCCCATAGCCAACCTGTCCACCTTGTAAATTCTCCCTCTTATCTTGCTTTTCCAGGACACAAATGTTGATCTGCATATTAAACCTTAATATATAAATCTATGGATTAAGACCCGCTGGTATTCCGAAAGAAAAGAAATGTTGATGCCAAGTATCTTAGTGATGGTACTTTTTCTTTTGGATTAGAGAAATGCAATTTACATAACATAACCAAATTTAATGGAGGAGATACTCTAGTTTCTTCTAGAAATCAAGGAAGAGTGTTTCAACCAAATTTCAAGAAGGGTGTGACTCAGGAAGGATGACTGTTGACTTTTTGAAAATCAGGAATACTAATCCTCAATCAATAGAATCTGGTCCCAGGAACTCTACTCAGAGCTCCAAGTTCCTGAGAATTAAACTGTGATTAGCCTAGCTTGGATTTTGTATAAATACCTGGCCAAATTTTTTATGGAGAGAGAGGAGGATCAGAAAGCTGCTGCATAGCAGCTAATACTTTATAAGGGACTTGGACTCTGCGAGAACTGAATATCCAAGCCAAAAAATGAGAGAGAATCAACATCTCATGCCCTATATGAAAATTAACTAAAGATGGATCAAAGACCTAAATATAAGAACCAAGGCCATAAAACTCCTTGAAGATAATTGTAGGAGAGCATCTTTGAGATCTTGTAGTGGGAAATGATTTCATAAACTTTACACCCAGAGCACAAGCAACAAATGAAAAAATAGATAAGTGGGAATTCCTCAAAATTAAAAACTTTTGTGCTTCAAAGGAATTTCTCAAGAAAGTGAAAAGGCAGCCTACTCAATGGAAGAAAATATTTGGGAATGCTTATCTGATAAGGGCCTAATATCCAGCATCTATAAAGAAATCCTGCATCTCAAAAATAAAAAGACAAACAACTCATTTTAAAAATGGGCAAGAGTCTTGAATAAATACTTTTCCCAAGAGGAAATACAAATGGCTAAAAAGCACATGAAAAACCCATGAGGTTCAGCGGGTGCTCAGAGATGTATTCACCAAATGCAATGAATGTCTCATGATTATGGAGGAGATTATTGCTATGGGGGAGGAGTGGAGTGAGGGAGGTGGGGGGTATATGGGGACCTCATATTTTTTTAAAGTAATATTAAAAAAATAAAGACAAAAAAATATTTTTAGCTATTCCAAAAAAAAAAAAAAACACATGAAAAGATGTTCAACATCACTAGCTATTAGGGAAATGCAAATCAATACTACGAAGAGATATCATTTTATACCTGTTAAACTGGTGGCTATTAACGAAACAGAGAACTACAAGTGCTGGAGAGGATGTGGATTGGAAACCTCATCCAATGTGATGGGAATGTGGAATGGTGTAACCATTGTGAAGGATGGTTTGGTGGTTCCTCAAGAAGCTAATTATAAAACTGCCATATGATCCAGAAATCCCATTGCTGGGCATATACTCAGAATTGAAAGCAGGGACATAAACAGATATATGCCTACCAATGTTCATAGTGGCATTATTAACTATTGCCAAAAATTGGAAGCAACTCAAGTATTAATCAACAGGTGAATGGATAAGAGAATTGTGGAATATACATACAATAGAATATTAGCTGTAAGAAGGAATCAAGTCTTGACATATACAACAACATGGACGAATCTTGAACACCTTATGTTGAGTGAAGCAATGCAACCACCGAAGGACACATACTACGTGAGCTCACTGATATAACCTAAGCAAATTGAGCAGACTCACAGAACTAAAGTCTAAAAGATAGGTTCAGGACACAGACAGGAATGGAGTGTGGTGAGCCAATGCTCACTTTGGGCAAAATTATGATAAAGTGGAAGTGGGGTGGTTTGGCAGTGGATGGATGAGGGCAAGCATGCAAAAGTTTGGCTCTCAGAACTGGCCGCCTCCGAGGTCTGAGGCACGAAATACGCCTCCCTTGGTTGGCCCCTCCGGACGAGGTATGCACCTACGCCTCCCCACAGGGGAAACTCACGCAAGCCCCCTCACACCACCTCCGTCTGGGCCAATCTCAGGGCCTCCTACCTCGTAAAGACACGCCTGCTCTCTTCCACCTATCAGCGAGCTATCCAGCTCAGCCCTCTCAAATTTAAGCTCTCCCTAGTAACTACTGACCACCTAGTAGACGAGTTCTGCTTCTATGCCCTTATAAGGTAACAACAGCTAATCTAGCCTATCAGAACCCAATCACCCGCCACCAATCCCCTCTCTTCATACTCTATAAAACTGCTTGTACTTCCTCAATAAAATAGACCTGCGCCATCCGCCTCGTCTCCGCAGTTGTCCTTCGAGTCACTGTGCATCCTCTCACGCCTGCGCCTCCCCACCCCGAGCCCCCTGTCTAGAGAAGCGGGGGCTCCTCACCTCAGATGGAGGTGATAGTGGTACAAGGATATGAGAGAGGTTGAAGGTGCTGGAATGTCGAGGATGAGCAGAGTGGAAGGATTGCGATGGACTATCTATGGGACTGGAGGGAGGATTGGAGGAAGAAACAGGTGAATTCTAGGAATTTGTAGGCCTATGGTTGAGACTACAATGGTGGGAATGCTTTTTCTGGCAAAAAATGGCAGGGGAGGTTTACTAGTGCAGGGCTTTGGTAGTGGTGGGGTATGTGGGAAGGAGTGCACCTGGAGCATGCTTCTATGGAATATAATGTGTTCATCTTGGCATAGGGTGTTATATTAATGGATGGAGACCCACATAATAAACAAGAAAATATTAAGCTCCCATCCTGGGGAGTCCTGCTACATTCTCAAATAGAGGGGCAAAAACATCTCAAGTTCATAAATAAACCAGACCAGTACGTCAAGTCTTCAATATTAATCCATGTAACTATGAACCTTATTGGTCAAAAATTGAAACAGTGGTTGCCATAGGTTCTGAGTGGATGGGGAGAGAGCAATGGGTGGAAAATGGGGCATCTTTGGGGCATTGGAGTTGCTCTGCGTGATCTTGCATTGATGGATACAGGCTATTATACATTTTTTCAGAATCTATGAAAGTATACGGTATAAAAGGTAAACCAAAATGTAAACCACTGACCATGGTTAGTAGCTATGCTTCAGTATTTTCTTATCAATTATTACAAATGCACTGTACTCATGTAGGAAGTGATTGGTAGGGGAGGACGGGGTCAGGAAGGGAGTTGGGTATATGGGAATCCTCTGTATTTTCTATGTGACTTTTCTGTAACCTAAAGATTCTCAGAAAATAAAGTGAAAAAAAAATAAGACATTGGGGGAACATACAGAGGAGATTGTCAATATGCATGATATATGAGATCTTATGGTGATAAAAGGCACAATGCAAAAAATTTTTTAATTTTGTTTTTGTTTATTTTATTATTGTTATTTTTTATTGACTTTGCTTTGGGGGAAGTTTTGGGTTACAGAACAGTTGCAGCTGTGGTAGGAGAGGATCACTGCTACTGGGTGTTGGTGATAGGGGGATCTGTATATGGGAATACATCTGAATCATGCCTCTCTGGAGTGTGAATGTAATCATGGGGCATTGTCTCTGTAGGTGGAGACCCACAGAATAACTGACAGAATATGGAATTCCCATCCTGGTAAGTCCTGTTGCATTTTCTCATAAAATGGCAAGAATCTCCGGAGTACCAGGGCACTGCCTAGCAAAGGAGGCAGACCAATTCTCCATACCCTTAATATTGATGCTTGTACTTACCTGGCAATACATATTGCCTCAGAGTCACCTCTGGAGGGCCTCCCTATTGCTCAAATGAGGCCTTTCTTTAAGCCACACTCAGCATATAAATTCACTGCTTTTGCCCAACAAGGTCCTCCCAGGGATAAGCCTTCCTGACACTGAGGGATTAATACCAAGAGCCAACTAACAATGCATTTGGAGAAAGACATGGACTAAAAGGGGAAAATATTAAATACAAATGAGTTTTTTATGGCTAAGAGATTTCAAAGGGAGTTGGGAGTTCATTCCAGAGGTTATGCTTATGCATGTCTCAGGAGGATCTCACTGTCTGCCACAGTAAACAGTGCCCCAAATAGGGGTGTCCTGGGAACTCTAGAGGCATCTGGACACTATAAGCAGGGCAGAAAACTGCAAGAAATTGGCACCCCATCCGTGGGCTTTACCTTAGAATATATGATAAACTATCTCCCCCAATGTATCAGTTAGACTCATTTATAATTTTCCTACACATGGTTCTTTTACCCTATTTATTTGAACCTATAATTACCATTATATCCATGGACTATATATCCCAGAGATTTAAATCTTTTGGCTGTTCATAAGCCAGGTGAGCCCTGAATTTCAGCACAGTTGCAGCCAACACCTACTCTCCAGTTCATCAGACTCACAGAGGACAACTAACGAAAGGATGATGATGAACCACACCCATTCAAAAAAAACAGAGAGTATCTTCAAGTGCAAGCAAGATAGTTCCATCCATCTGCACCATGGGATCTAAGACCCCTCTCAATTGGAAGCAAAGTGGGCATCACCACCCCAAATCTTGAAGATAGAGGAATGAACAAACATAAGGGGGGAATGCAACTATGTACTCAAATAGACTTATTATTCTAGTAATGCAAGAACTTGTAATATTGTTATAAAGAAAATGGTCACCAGAGGTTTTGCAATATCATTATATATAAGAGCCAAAAGGTGGGGACAGTCAAAGTGCTGTTTAACAAATGAGCATATAAAACACATAAAATGGCAGAGTCAGCCACAAGAAAGAATGGAGCTCTGGTCCTGGCTACAACATGGGTGAACATTGAATATATTACGCTAACTGACAAAAGGACAAATATTGTATGATTAAATGAAATATCTAGAAGAGGCAAAATCAGAGAGACAAAAAGTATATTAGGAGTTATCAAGGCTGGGGAGTAGAGGTGAACGTGGAGTTCTTGCTTAATGGGTACATTGTTTCTGTTTTGGATGATGAAAAAGTGCTGGAAATAGAAAGTGTTAATGGTTACATACATTGTGAATGTATTTAATCCATTGAACTGTACACTTAAAAGTAGTTAAAATGGTAATTCTATGTTGTGTATTTATTTTTAGTCAATAGAAGGATGAGAAAATAAAAGTTGAAGAAGGCTCTCAGGTATAGCAAACAGAGGCAAAGACATGAAAGAAAAATTAGAAGAATAAAGTATTAATTCAGATGACCTAAAACTAATTAGAAATTCCAGAAAGACAGAATAAAGGAAAAACTAGAGGGAAGAATTTTACCTAAGAATTAATACAGATAATTTCCTTGTGTTGAAGGCCATCAACGTATAGACTGAAAGAACCCACAAGTGCCCAGCACAATAAATGGGAAAAACACACACACAAATTTCACATCTTTTGAAAACTTCAACACAACAGGGTTTAGAAAGGGCTAACTTCTCCCAGGAAAGAAAGAGAAACAGCGAACTGCAAAGGGTCAGGGAAGCTTCCTGGCATCACACTTCTCAGCAGCCATGCTGGGAACTGGAAGACCGGGGAGTCTCCCAGTTACAGGGAAATGATGTCTGACCTAGAATTCTATATCACCGAGAGTACCAGGCAGGTTTGAAGGGAGAATGAAGCCTTCTCAGACTTATCCCATCCTCCATACCAGTGCAACCCATGTAGCCTTTACACAAGGTGCGGTAGGTTACCAGAGTGGGGAGGAGGCTCCAGGAAGGGTTGGTAGGGGGAAGTTCCTTCCACTCCGGATGTTCCATTCCATGGAAGGAAAGCTTTGCCAGCATCACATCAGCCTTCCTGGTCTCCCTTCATTCCTCACCTGCTGGTCCCCAGAGGAGGTCACTTGGTTATCTGAGAAGAGTTGGTGGGGCACGCTTGGCTCAGCCTTCCTCCCTTCTGCCGTCTTTTAGTGCAGAAAGTTTGTCCAGGGGAGTCTTTCTTCTGGAGGCTTGTGCTGACCCAGCCCAGCTTACACTGGGTCAGCAGTTCTACTTCTGTGATTTGGATGATGAGGTATACTGGTCCAGAGCTGAAAACTACATTCTCTCATACCACTTAAAGCCAGTAACAAAATGCCATCTTGGTGTCTATCCACTGGGCTCATTTGTCTTATTTCTCAAATGATCCAGAGCTGCCTAAGCAAACTGGTCCGGAGCCACAAGAACAACACCAGAGGCACCTGCCCGGGGCTAGTGCAGGCTGCAGGGCTGTTGCATGGCCCCTGGACCACAGCTCCACCTGTGACAGCGGCTGGGACTAAACCAACTGCTGGACAGAGATGGGCTGGCAGCGCCTTCGGACCTGGGGACAGGAGCAGCTGCTGCCTGGCTGCGAACCACACAGTGCACTTCCCTTGAGCAGACCCGGGTCAGCAAATCCCCCACGTTTGGGGAAAAAGGTTCTTCATAACCCTGCCTCGAGGCACCAGGGGTGAAATAACACTGGGCCATGCTGCTCAGCAGGTCCCCAGGTAGAGCTTTAACAAAAGCAGGTGGGCAATAGGGCACTGCCAGGGCCCGAGGTGCACGGCAGACTGGTCTGGGTAAATACAGTTTTATTGGAACACGGCCACAGCCCTTCGATTGCTGTTGTCTGTGTCTGCTTCCTACAATGGCAGAGCTGAGATCCTACAACAGAAAGCATACAATCCACAAAGCCTGTAAGGCTTACGTCTGACCTTTATGGAAAGAGGCTGCCGACTCCTGGCCCAAGTTCATACACTCACAGCTTTCCCATCTGTGAAAAACAATCTTGACCCTGCTTTCTCCTTTAACCACATTACATCCATCCATTCTATTTCTTTTCTCAAAAAAGCAGTTTCAGTTTTTTTAAAAAAACAATGTAATATGTACACATGGTTTAAAAAGTTAAATAGTGTGACTGGGCTCATGATGAAAAGCAGTGAGCCCTGGCACCCTTCCCACTCCACAGAGGCAACTGCCGATAAAGTTTGATGGGCTCTTTCTCTAATACTCCCCTCCATGTTTCTGAACAATGTGCATGTACATTTTTCCTTAATTTGTTAGTCTTAGACATTACAGACTGAACTTCCTGCGATGGAAGATGAAGACAGCTCTCCCCGGCCCTGCCCCTCTTTACTTTCCCTCATCCCTCTGGCATAGTTGCATCACAGTTTTTAGTTGTCGATTTCTACTGTTTACCCCAGCATGGATATGCAAATGTTGTTTACCGCTGAGCTGACTTGTTTACCCTAATTATATTTGCTTACCGCCCAGAGTTAATGATTTTCCCACTGTTTTGTGTCTCCTCTAGTACTAATTTCTCCCAAACTCTCTGGCTGTGAAATCCCCCTGGATTACTGGGTTCCTTGGTCCTGACCCAGAGCGATCCCCGCCCCCACCCTCCCCCCGGACACCGGTCACTGGCATCCCCTGAATGGGGTGACCAAATCCTTGGTCCCCAAACTGGGTGTGCATGGGATGAGAGTTATTAAGGGTGATGTTGAGAGAAAAGGCATTAACAGGCACATTCAGGTCACAGGTGAACCTGCTATGCAGGAATCCCCGTTTTTGAACCCTCAGCTCGACACTGTCAAGTGCCTCTTTCTAGAGCTCTCTTCCCCAACAAAGGGGCTGGCCCTCAATAAACCATCGATGATGCCCCCTCACAGACATGGTCCCTCTCCCTCATCCTGCTTTTTACCTTCTAAGACGGGGGTTGGCAAGGCTTTCCTGAAAAGTCTGAGGGCAAACATTTTAGGCAGTCTCCATTGCAATTGTAACTTACCGTTGTATAAGCAAATGAATGGGCACAACCTTGTCCTGACAAAACTTTCTTCACGGATACTGAAGTTTGAATTTCATACCATTTTCATGTATAATGAAATATTATTCTCTTCTGATTCTTTTCCAACTATTTAAAAATGCAAAAACTATTCTTAGCTCACAAGCCTAAGAACATGGGCAGCAGAAGCTGGACTTGCCCTGTGAGCTGCTGTGTGCCAACCCCTGTTCTAAGATCCAGTGGCCCTGTGTGTCTGGCACACTTGCCGGTGGCCTGCCTGAGCCTGCAGTGACTGCCTGACCTCTCCTGGGTCCCGGGTCCCTGCTCTCGACAGGGGCACTCACACCGTGTGGCCTCTTCACGGGCCCGGAGGTGCCACCCTCCCTGTTGCTCGGGCCCCCTCCTGTTGCTCACTCCTCTGTCTTCATCCAAGCACAGGCCCCTGAACCCCAACCATCTGCCATGCCACCCCTTCCTTTTCTGTCACCTCCTAATAACATCTTGGCCAAATTCCAAATTCAACATTTTTGGAAAGTCTCTGAGAATGGTCAGTACCATGAATGACAATGCCATATTTCCTCAGGTATAGCACTCCAATCCAAAATACTTCCCATGACCAAATTGCCCTCCAGCTGGTTCTTTCGCCTGCTGGCACCTGACCCAAACACACTGAAATCCCTCTCCCTGAAACCTCTCTCCCTCTCTGCCATGGAATCAGTCTTATTCTTTCAGCATATTTTCATTCAAACATCCCAACATACACCAAGTATAAACGTACTCTAATTCAGAATGAGGAAATACATTCAAGGGCTTCTAAACAAAAGCCAAACCCTGCCAAGTGTCTTCCCCACTTCTCAGTTGGGGTGGGATGTTTAAGGCCCCTTCTCAATCAGAAACCCTTGGTGGCTGGCTGTCCTCACCAGTCTGCCCCCTGTGGCTCTCACTGCCCAGAGAGATGAGGTCTGGCCACATGTAGTACATGTTTGAAGCAGACCTTCTCCTCCATGTCCAGAGGTGGGTCCTGGCTGATGAGGCTCACCAGCTCCTCCATGCATTGGTGCCTGCAGAAGTCCAGCAGCTTCCAGTCGGGGGACTTGCACTGCTGTAAGATGTCATCTTCTTCCATCTGTGTGTGCAGCATCACACCCTCCTTCTCCAGCAGCTTGTCAACATGGGAGGTGGTGACCAAATCAGACTTCCAAAATGTGGTGATGGCTCATGGGCTGATGTTCATAGGAGCATTAATTCACAATTGCCAAAAATTGGAAACAACCTAGGTATCTATCAACCAATGACTGGATAAACCAACTGTAGTGTATTCACATGATGCAATATTATGCAGCTTCAGGGGAAAATTCTTGTTTAAATCTTGTATTTAGGCAAAACATAAAAACATTTTTGGGGGTTTTCTCAGAGTATATGTAACTTCAAGAAAACTTTTTTCAATCAGTTTAAGGTTTCTGTATAATTGTTTTGCTTGTTCACTGTTGGTGGGCTGTAGAATGGTACAGCCATGGTGGAGGACTTGTTTGGCTGTTCCTAAAGAAGTTGAATAGAGACTTGCCATGTGGCCTGGCAATACCACAACAGGGTATGTACACAGAAGAACTGAGAACAGTGACACAAATAGACATCTGCACACCAACGTTCACATCAGCATCATTCACAATTGCCAAAAGTTGGAAACAACCCAGGTGTCCATCAGCCTATGAATGGACAAACTGTGGTATATACACATGATGGAATATTCTGCAGCAGCTCCCAGCCCAGGCCCTGGAGCTGGGCTGAGGCCAGGGTGCTGGCTGAGGCAACCTCTGCAGCCTCTCAGGATTGCAAGCTCAGGGGTTAAGATCCCAGGGCCATGCCAACTGTCAGGGCATGGACTGATGCTGGGGGTGGAGGTGGGGCAGCACTGGGCTAAGGTGGCTCTCAGGTTCCCCCAAAATGACCTAATATGAAGTATTTTTGAGACACTGGAATTGTTCTGCATCATATTACGATGGTGGATACCAGCCTTTACACATTTTGTCAAAGCCTATAAAATTGTTCAGTACAAAGTATAAACTATAATGTAGACTATTGGCCATGGTTAGTAGCAATGCTTCAATATGTGCTTATCAGTTGTAACAAATGTATCACACTAATGAAAGGTGTTGTTAATGGGAGAAAGTGGGGGGGAAGAGGCAGGGGATATATGGGAATCCCCTATATTTTCAATGTGACAGGTATGTAATCTAAAGCTCCTTTAAAAGTAAAGAAAAAATTATTTAAAAAAAAAATAAGGGAACTTGAGAACACACCTCACAGAAAAGAACCTGGTCAATCAAGCCAGTTTATATTCTTATAACAAGGCATTGGCATGTGAATGAAAGGCATATGCGGGGAAAAGAGTGAATAATCTAGTCTGGCTAGAAAGTAGCATTCGTGTAGCAGATAACAGAGAAAAATCAAGACTGGGGCATTAGGATTTGATTTAGTGAGTTAAAGACCAGATCAAATTTGGAATATATATTAGAGGCAAAAGAAGACATTGAAAAAGTTTGTGTTTAGAGAGTAAGATGACTGAATCAGTAAGAATCTGTGTAGGAAAGAATTGAAGGGAAAATTGAAAAGAGTGGAATGAAGAGACTACTTACAAAGAGGTGGGCAGAATTAAGAGGAAAAGGGGGTGGAGAAGCACTCTGGGAGTAGCCATGTTACATTTGAAGATCAAGAGGCAATCCCCCAAGATCAATGGCAAAGACCAACAAAGATGGATGGTCCAATGATGAGCCCTTGATACTGATGGCTCCGATTATGAATCTGTCTGCCTGAAATATGAACTAGGCCTAGAGCTGCAGGGTGCCTAAGAGTTACCTCCCGAGAGCCTCCATATTGCTCAAATGTGGCCACTCTATAAGCCAAACTCAACAAGTAGATGCATTTCCCCCTAGCATGGGACATGACTCCCAGGGGTGAGCCTCCCTGGTGCCAAGGGATTACTACTAAGCATCAGCTGATAATGTAACTAGAAAAAGATCTTGAATAAAGAGGTCAGCTCAGACCAGCAGAATATCTCAGTCTACATGTTATATCAGGTGTTAATAACTGCTTTTTGACTTTGGATAAAAGGGGGAAATGGAAAGGACAAGTGAGTTTATATGGCTATGAGTCTCCAAAAAAGAGTCAGGAGGTCATCAGAGGGGTGATGCTTACACCTGAGCAGGGTACCAGAGACAGCCAAGGTAGATGAAAACCCAGGTACTGGTTCTCCTGAGGGCTGCAGAGAGCCACAGGTTCTATGGTCATGGCAGATGGCTCTGGAGTTCAGGGCCATGTTGGCCCTACTTTAGAGTTTGTGTTCCTGAGGATGATGGAGTTGGACTCGGATATGACCTTTCTACACATGCCTCTTCTGTTACCTTTACTGGACCTGTGGTTGGCATTTGGGTTGGTGTATACTCAGGAGACCTGAATCTCTGAACTGTCCATGTGATGGCCAGGCCTGGGCCTCAGCAGACTTGCGGCTCCTATCCTCTGGTTTTCTCGGACTTACCCTGGCCAGCTGATGGGGAGGTGAAGAGGGTCAACCACCACACCAGGGATCTAAGAGTGCCTACAGCTATAAGCAGGAGAATTGCATCCATCATCCATGTGGAATATAAGCCCCCTCTTGCTGTAGATGAGGACTGGACATAACCAACCCAGGGCCCACAGGATGGAGGAATAAATTATGGATTAGAGTGGACATACTGGTGTTCTGCTGGGGAACTATTGTGATTGTAAGGGAAGAAATTGTAATAGTGATGTGGAGAGGGTGACCATGGTGCCTGCAGATGGTAGGGAGATGAAAGAAGAGATATGGTGTGGGGACATTTTCAGGATTTGGAGTTGTCCTGGGTGGTGCTGCAGGGACGAATGCTGGACATTGTGTATCCTGCTGTGGCCCACTGGGTGGACTGGGGGAGAGGCAGACTACAATGTGGACCTCTGTCCATGTGGTGCAGCGGTGCTCCAGAATGTATTCACCAGGTGCAGTGGATGTGCCATGGTGGTGGAATAGGTTGTTGATGTAGAAGGGTTGGGTGGGGGAGTGGGGGTATATGGGGACCTCATATTTTTTTAATGTAACATTTAAAAGAAAATAAAGAAGAAGGAGAAATAAAGAAGAGCAAGAGGAGAATGTCATTGCCAGAACTTAAAGAGAGAATGTCACCGCTATTGTGACATTTTCTCAGAGAATTGCAGCCACTGCCAAGCCACAGCCCAGAACCTGAAAGCAAGGCAAAATATATGCTCTTATCTCTATTCTATTTTTTTTTAATTCTTTATGAGAGAAGTTGTGAGTTTACAAACAATCATGCTTAAGATACAGATTTCCCGTTTACCACCCTATTGTTACCACCTTGCAATGGTGTAGAACATTTGTTGCAATTGATGAAAGCACATTTTTATAATTATACTAATGACTAAGCCCACAGTTTATCTCAGGGTTCATTATGTAGTTCAGTTCCATGGACTTTTAAAAATTTTTATTCTGTTACCTTATATACAACCTATTACTCAAATTCAGATATATATTTTAATGCCGCTAGCTATTTTCATATTGTAATGCTTCCATCACCACCATCTATTACTGAAACATTTCCATTGTTCCAAATAGGAAACCTGCACATTTTAAGCCTCAACTTTCCGTTCCCTATCCCATGCCATCCCCTAGTAACTTATAGTCCATATTCAGATTCTATGAATTTACTTATTCTAAATATTTCATATCAGATCATTCAATATTTGCCCTATTGCAACTGGCTTATTTCACTCAACAGGATGTCTTCAATGTTCATCCATGTTGTCTCATGCATTCCCTTTTATGGCTGAATAATACTCCATTGTATGTATATACCACATTTTGTTTATCCACTTATAGGTTGCTGGTTACTTAGGTTGCTTGTCTCCAACTTCTGGCAATTATGAATAATGCTGCTTTTTGAACATTAGTGTGCAAATATATTTTCAAGTTCCTGCTTTCAATTCTTTTGGGTATATACCTCATAGTGGGATTGCTGAGTCACATGATAATTCAATACTTAACTTTCTGAGGAACTATTGAACTATCTTCCAGAGTAGTTGCACCAAGATACATGGCCATTAGCAATTAATGAGTGTTCCTATTTTGCTGCATCCTAACACTTGTAATTTTCCATTTTTTAAATAGCAGCCATTCTAATGGGTATGAAACGGTGCCCACTGTGGATTTGATTTGCATTTCAATGATGGTTATTAATGTTGAATATTTTTTCATGTACTTCCTGGCCACTTGAATATCTACTTTGGAAAGATACCTGTTCAAGTCTTTTGCTCATTTTTAAATTGAGTTGCTTGTCTTTTGTTGTTAAGGTGAAGGATTTCTTTATGTAATAAGGAAATTAAGCATTTATTGGATATGTGGTTTTCAAATATTTCTTCTGTTGAGTAGGCTGCCATTTTACTTTAATGACAAAATTCTTTCAAGGACAGAAGTTTTAAATTTTGATGTAGTCCCATTTATCTACTTTATCTTTCATTGCTTGTGCTTTGCATATGAAGTCTAAGAACTCACTGCCTAATATAAGTTCTTGAAGATGCTTCCTTACTTTTTTTCTAAGGGTTTGGTACGTCAAACTCTTATCCTTAAGTCTTTGATAAATTTTGAGTTGATTTTTATATAAGATATGAGGTAGGGTCCTCCTTTTTTTTGTAAATGAAGACCCAGTTTTCCCAACACCATTTGTTAAAAAGATTATTTTTTTTTTTCCAATTTAGTCAGCAGTGGCCCTTATCAAAATCATTGGCCATAAATGTGGGGGTTGATTTTTAAGATCTTAATTCAATTCCATTAGTCTAGATATGTGTCCTTGTATGAGTACCATGCTATTTTGATTACTATGGTTTTCTAATAAGTTTTAACATTGGGCAGTGTGAGACCTTCAGCTTCATTCTTCATTTTCAAGATGGCTTTGACTATTTGGAACCCCTTAGCAGCCTTCCATGTAAATTTGAATATTAGCTTTTCCATTTCTGTAAACAAAGTTGTTGGAATTTTTATTGGGATTGTGCTGAATCTATAAATAACTGGATAGCAATTACTGCTTACAATATTTAGTGTTCCAATCTCTGAACATGCAATATTCTTCCATTTATTCATGTCTTCTTTGATTTCTTTAAGCAATGTTTTGTAGTTTCTTTATACAAGTCCTTTACATCCTTGATTAGATTTATTCCTAGATATTTGAGTCTTTTAGTTGCTATTTGTAAATTAATTTTATTTTTTTATTTCTTCTTCTGTTTGTCCATTGCTTATGTTTGGAAACTCTACTAATTTTGTGGTGTTTATCTTGTAACTGATATTAGAGGGAAAACTTTCAATCTTTCAATATTAAGTTTGCTGTTAGCTGTGGGTTGTTCAATATGCCATTGATCAGATTGAGAAAGTTTCCCTCTATTTTTAGTGTTCTAAATGTTTCTATCAAAAGAGTGTGATGGATTTTTTCAAATATCTTTTCTATATTGAGATGGTCACATGTTTTTCTCACTTCATTCTGTTAATGTGGTGTGTATATTAATTGACTTTATTATGTTGATCCACCCTTACATATAAGGGATAAATCCTACATGATCATGGTGTATCTTTCTTTTAAAGTTCTATTGGATTTGGTTTGCAAATATTTTACTGAGGATTTTTACATCTATATTCATAAAATATATTGGTCTCCAATTTTCTTTTCTTGTATTATGTTTATCTGGCTTTGATATGAGGATGATATTGGCCTTATAGAATGAATTAGGGAGGGTTCCCTCCTCTTCCATTTTTTTTGAAGAGCTTGAGCAGAATTGGAATTGACTTTTTGTAATATTTGGTATAATTCCCTTGTGAAGTCGTCTGATTCTGGGCTTTTCTTTGTTGGGTGTTTTTTGTTTTGTTTTGATTTTTTCTGATTCAATCTCTTTATTAGTAATTGGTTCCTTAAAGTCTTCTAATTCTTGAGTAAATGTAGATAGTTGATGTGTTTCTAAGAATTTGTCCACTCCATCTAGGTTATCTAATTTCCTGCCTAACAGGATATTATGTTCATAATACCCTCTTATAGTCTTTTTATTTCAGCAGGGTCAAGAGTAGTGTTCTTTTCTTTTCTGATTTTAGTTGTTTGTATCCTCTTTCTTTTTTCACTGTCAGTCTAGCTATTTTTAATCAATTTTATTGATATTTTTCAAAGAGCCAATGTTTGATTTTGTTATTTCTCTTTATTTTTATCCTGTTATATATTTCATTTATCTCTGTTCTAATATTTGTTTTTTCCTTCCTTCTGTTTGCCTTGGGTTTAGTTTGCTCTTCTTTTCCTAGTTCTTCCAGCTCTGGGTTTAGTCTGCTGATTTGAAGTTTACTGTTTATTATAATGTAAGCATTTAGAGGCATAAATTTGCCTCTAAGCTCTACCTCTCTTGCATCTCACAGGTTTTGGTATGTTGTATTTTCATTTTCATTCATCTCAATATATTTCCTAACTTCACGTGTAGTTCCTTCTTTAACCCATTGGTTGTTAAGATTATGTTAATTTACACATATGTGTGAATTTTCTCTTTCTCTCTCTGTTATTGATTTCTAACTTCATTTCATTGTGGTTGAAAAAGACACTTTCTATTATTTCAATATTTTTTAATATACTGAGAATTGTTTGGTTATTTAACATATGGCTGATCTTAGGGAATGATCCATGGGCACTCAAGAAGAATGTACATTCTGTTGTTGTTGGGTGAAGTGTTCTCTCTCTCTCTCTCTGTATATATGTGTGTGTGTGTGTGTGTATATATATATATATATATATATATATACACCTTTCAATGCTAGTTCGTTTAGAGTACCATTCAAGTCTCCTATTTCCTTATTGATCTTCTGACTAGACGTTCTATCCATTATTGAAAGTGGTATATTAAAGCTTCCATTATTAATCTAGAATCATCAGTTTCTCCCTTCAAATCTGTCAGTATTTTCTTCATATATTTTGGGTCTCTTCTGTTGGGTGTGTGTGTGTATATGTATATTTGTGATTGTTACATCTTCTTGTTGAATTGACCCCTTTATTAGTATATAATGACTATATTTGTCCCTTGTAACTGCTTTTGTTTTAACATTTATTTTATCTGATATTAGTATAGCTACCCTAGCTCTCTTTTGGTCACTACTCGTATGGTATATTTTTTCCATACTTTCATTTTTATCCAACTTGTATCTTTGAATTTAAGATGAGTCTCTTGCAGACAACATATAGTTGGGTCATGCTTTTTTAATCCATTCTGCCAATCTCAACCTCTTGATTGGAGAGTTTAGTTCATTTACATTTAAAGTCATTACTGCCATTTTACTATTAGCCTTTGTAGCTCTTACAAAATTTTTGTCCCTCAAGTCTTCCATTACTATCTACTTTTATGTTTATTTGATTTTTTTGTGTGTTGTACCATATTGAGTGCCTTCTTTATTCTACTTGAATGCATTTTTCATTTATGTATTTTTTATTTCCATGAGATTAAAATTTAATATTCTAAACATATAAAAATCATATGTGATTTGACACCAACCTGACTTCAGTAACATACACAAATACTTTTCCTACACTCAATTTCCCCATATTTTTTTGTATTTGTTACCATTTATATCTTGTACATTGTATTCCAAAACCATAGATTTGTCATTACTTTTTATGCATTTGCACTTTAGTACCTGTAGGAAGTAAGAAGTGGAGTTACTTAGAAAACAATACAATACCCTACAATAATATGGGTATTTAGTTTTACCAGAGGTCCTTATTCCTTTATGCCATTTTGAACTGCCATCTAAGGTCTTTTCCTTTTAGTCCAAAGAACTCCTTTTAGCTTTGCTGGTAGGGTAGTTCTTCTGGTGATGAATTCCTCTACTATATTTTTATTGATTCATGTCTTATCTCTACCCAATTTTTGAAAGAAAGTCTCACTGGACATGCAATTATTGTGTGGCAATTGTTACTTTCAGCATTTTAAGTATTTCAGACCACTACCCTCTTGCCTCGATGGTTTCTGATGAAAAATTGGCACTCAGTATAATTTGGGACTCACTTGTACACAACATGTTGTTTTTCTTTTGAAACTTTCAGAACTTTTTCCTTGTCCTTTGCATTCAATAGTGTGGTCAATACATGGCAAGGTATATTTTTCATGTTTATCTTGTTTGGAGTTCTCTGAACTTCTTGGATGTGCATATTCTCATGCTTTGCTAAGTTTGCGAATTTCTCTGTCCTTATTTCTTTGAATATTCCTTCTTCCCCTTTCTATCTTTCTCCTCCTTCTGGGAATCACATAATGCATATATTTGTATACTTGATGGTGCTTCAGAACCTTTTTAGGCTATTTTTGCTTTTTACAGTTCTTTTTCCTTCTCAGCCTCACTCATTTAAATTTTCTTGCCTTCAAGTTCACTGATTCTCTCTTCTGCCAGCTCCAGTCTATTGTTGATATCCTTCTGGGAATTTTTCTTATCAGAACTCTAGTAGTTCTGTTTGGTTCATTTTTAAAATTTCTATCTCTTTACTAAGATTCTCACATTTCTCATTCATTGTTTGCCTTATATCCTCTAGTACTTTCTCTGGATTTTCCTTAAAATCCTTGAAGCTTTTAAGATAATTTTTTAAAAAATCTGTCTTCAGTAGGTCCACATTCTTGTCTCCTTAGTTGGTGTTTTCTGAATTTTTATCCTCTTCTTTTGGATGGGCTGTCATTTCCTATTTCTTTGGTTGTTTTGTACTCTTTTGTTGCATACTCTATATTTCAATATTTTTAAATGTTAAGTCTGGGATTTATTTCTTGAGATGTCTGCTTCTTGATTTTGTAACCAGCTTGTGATAAGACTGAGATTTTCTTGACCTTCAGCCTTCACATCAGTTAGGTCTGCCCCAGGTGAACGTAGTGTAGAGAGGCCTCTGTTTTTACTGGGCTTGTGTTTTGTCCTGTGGTTATGCTTGTGAGTTCTTTTGGAGTTCCCTAATTCCAGGAGTTTGGGTGCCCTTTCTCTTTCCCAGGAGACAGTTCTCCCTCTGCTAGGTGTTTAAAGTAGGCAAGCCTTTGCTTCAAGCTGTCCACCTCTATAGTGTCTTATAATTCTTTCATTGTCTGAATTCTCTTGCCAGTGAAAGCCAAATTCTGAAAAGAAGTTTCCCAAGTCAGTCTTTCTCAGCCCAAGTGAAAGCATCAATAAGGGTGTCAGGAACTTCTTTCATGGCTCCCCAAAGGTAAGCTTCCTCGACCTGCCCAGAAAATGCAGCCCTTCAACTAACTATCCCTTACAACTTTGAGGAAGCATAATGTCTTTTAGTCTCTTCAACTGCCACCCCTTTGCCCAGAGCAGATTGTTACAATGGCAGCCTCAGTGCCAGGACCCCAGGTATCCAAAGTTACTAATCAAAGTCCATGATCAAGGATCAGCCATGCCCACCCTTTGTGTTGGGGAAGATGATTCATACATGTTTCCATGTAAGATCCCATGTACAGATCCCACCATAGCCTGCCACAAATGTGGGAACTGGGCACTGGTAACCACTGAGCAGAGAGACCAAATTTTTATTTTTTTCCATAATTTTCCAGCCTCTCTCTCCCACCAGTCAGTGGATGCTGTACAGTATTCTACTGGCCTCCAGAGTTTCAAAATAGTTGTTTCAGACAGTTCCTAAAAGTTTAACAGTTGTTCTGCTGGAAGGACTGAATTCAAGAGTTTCCTCCTCTAACATCTTCCCACAGTCCTTTATTATCCTGTTTTTGATCTGCTACTAGTGGCTTTCCTGGTTGAACTCAATCCAAAGCCAGTGAGCATGAAAGTTTGGTTGATGCTCTCTGCAGAGTTAGACTGCTCTGGGCACAGAGAAGAGCAGGGAAGAGGAGAAAAATTGATAGAGCGGGAAATTAGAGAATATCCCAGTCCAATGATCAAAGTACAATTTTAGGAAGCTTTGATTTAAAAATGTGAATAAGTAAGTGGATGTAGCTCAAGTGATTGAGCACCTACCTGCTTCCTATGTATACAGTTCCAGGTTGGATCCCTGGTACCTCCTAAAAAACAAACAAATGAAAAAACAGCTTTTACTGGGGAACAGATGTAGCTCAGTGGTTGAGTGGCTCCTTTTCATGTATGAGGTCCTGGGTTTAATCCCTGGTACCTCCTAAAAATATATGAGTAAGGAATACTGTAGAAGAGAGACTTGCAGTTAGAATGAGATTAAGTGAAAAATTCAAGAGCCTGGATGAGAAGGAATGAATTGTGGGAATGAAAGGAAAGACGAATTCACCATACTCATAAAGAAGACAATAAAAAAGAGGTGATTTAGCAGCAGATGGACAAAATGAGAGTCAGGAAAAGAAAAGAATCCAGATAACCCCCTTTAATAAAGTAAAATATTTCCTACAAAGTTCCACCCACAGAGTAGGATAAAGTTGAAAGGTATAAAACCAGTTCCTATACTCAGGTGGGAGAGAGGAGACAGAGTTCTATTAGTTGACTATCAAAAATCATTTCCAGTTTTGCCATTTTGTGAGTAAGGGAACTGCTGTTTGAAGAGGTAAAGGCTATTGGATTTCTACTCTCACTTGTTAAAAACACAGCATATGATGTCAAATAATCAACCTGGGATTGGTCCTGGCTTTGATCTGCCCTGACCCAGTTCTTTGGGATGGCAGTCAGTTTGATTCCATTTAGAATGGTATACTTTTTTTTTCTGTAAATGAGAATTATTTTCCAGGAAGATGGTAGTAATATCCACTAAAAGAACACTAAATGACGTAAAACAGACTTCTTTTCTTATATTGCAGATTCAGTCTAATTTTTTACTTTCTTTTTGAAAATTATTGTAACTATAACAAAATTGGTTTCCTAATTAAATTTTGATTATACTATTTCTCAAGGCTATTTTAGCTATTACGCTAAACATCTCAAGTTTGACATACTACATAAATAAATTTATATTTGTGTGTGGAAAGAATGGGATGGCAGTAGTTTCTCTACAGCTATCTTATATGAGGATACTTTGTCCAGTATCCTAATGTTTTTATTCTAGTCTCAGATGGAATTTTTAGATGTTTCTGCTGATTAAGTGTTAAAAAACTTTCTTTTTCTTATGATAATGCCAAGAGAATTGAGTTCATTTTAGAACTTCTTTTTAGCCTTTGCCCAATAGAACCCATGAAGGGAACCAGTTGGGGAAAAAATAAGGACATAATCCTCTGGTATTGTTTGAAGTTATTTGGACTCTTTCAGAAGGAGATCTCTTTTTCTTTGACTTTTTAAATAATGTCTAAGTTTAATGGAAATCTCCCTGAGAAAAATAACATTAAACCAAAATTAAAGGTTCCATACATTCCAATAATACCTGGGTGATTCAGAATAACATACTGCTAGCTGAAAAGTATCTCTGAATAGCTCATAGCACTGCTGGAAGTCTTGTTCTCCAAGCCTATTAAGTTTAAACATTAGTGCACACAGAAAGTGGCAGCTGGCTGACATATCCCATTGTGCTCAAGGACTAGAAACTGATAAGGTTAATGAGACTTTGTATTGATGTAGAACCATTTAGAATAGAGCCAAGCCATGCAGTCATTGCATAACAGGTGTTGTACTGATTTTAAAGTGTTAATAACTTACAGCAGTGCTTAAGAGGAAAGGGTCTAATTTCGATAGAAATATCAGCCTTAAAGAGAATGTGCTTTTAATATTTAAATGTTTAATGCTATCAGTCATTAAATCTATTTGGTAAGGTTCTGGGAACAACTTTGCAAACTCTCTCGGATACATTGTTCACAACAAAATGGAAATTTGGAAGAAATTCTGGCTCGCAGAGGCAATTTTTCTCCAAAATTAGGGGCCAACTGTGTGCAAGATCTATTCACTATCTGTTGTTAGTACACAGAAATGATCCTTTCTAAATTCCTGGAACCTGGAATGAAGACATCCAATCAGCTTCAACTTTTCCATTACTTCTTGTTTCCTAAATGGATGTTTGGGGTGTTAGAAAATATTTGGTATGCAGAGATTGGTTGTTAGAGGCCCTCTGCTGGGAGTTTGGCACTCATTATTTCCTTTAGAGCTCACACAACATTTTAATTTTGTGGTTCTCACCTCTGCATTCATGCACATCAGAATTACCTGTTTAGCTTTTTTAAAATTGCAAGTATCTGGGTCTCTTCCCTGGAGATTCAGCAAATCCAGGAGTCTACATTTGCATTTGCAATGGTGTTATTATGTTTTTTGTTTTTATTATGTGGAAAAGAAAAATGATGCTCATAAAGATACACAGGGCTTGTTTAAGCCACACTGCTAGGGAAGCCCGCATGGTTACACTGCAGGCTGATTCCTCCCTTTGCTACCAATTCGTTGGGTACCCTGGCAAGTCCAAAGAAGTGCAACTGGTTTTGTCTGTAGGCTTTGATATTTAGAAGGTGCACAAATGTTAAATTATTATTTTAGATACATGTATTACTTAACAAATTGCCCATTTCCAAGTTGATAGCATATGCACTTCTCCAGAATCCCTTCAGAAGTATCAGTAAGTGAGCCCAGTACTAGGTAGTGCTAGTAAGAACCTTTGATAAGGGCACCCTGGTTCTAGGCTTTCCACTAGGTGCTGTACATATATAAGCAAATTAATCTACACAGTCACCTTATAAGGTTGCCAACTAATATTGTCTCCATTTCACTGTTGGTGGCACTGAGGGCCTTAGAGTTTAAGAAACATGCCTATCTCCTGGCTTGTAAATGCATATCTGGCATCCAAAACCAGTCTGCCTTGCTCTGAAGCCCAGGCTTATAATTGCTACTCCAAGATTCAGGAAACTCTCTATGAAGGACCATGTAGTAAATATTTCAGGCTTTGCAAGCCATAGGGTTTTTTACACATAGTCAACTCTGCCCTTATCATGCAAAAGTAGCCATAGAAAATACGTAAATGAACAAATGCCACTGTGTTCCAATTAAAACTTTGTTTATAGACACATTGGAATGTCATATAATTTTCACCCTATAAAATAAAAATGTAACAACCATTCTCAGCTCTCAGGCTGTCCACAAAACAGGTAGCAGCAGGATTTGGCCTGTGGGCCATAAATTGTGAACCCCAGACTATGTGTTGTTCCCATTTATCATAAAAGGTTTGAGGAGTATTTATGGGTGGAGAGCACTCACCTCTTCTTTTGCTGTGTTTAGCTGTCAATTTAAGTTTATAAACCATTAAACAAATTTCCTATATAGTTACATATACTTACATATTTAATACATAAACAGAAATCCAATTTTCTATATAAAAGTTGATTAAAATTCAGTCAAGTTCTGATTATGTCAATAAAAATAAGAATCTAATACAGGTGATTTTTAAAATGTTTCAGCATCTTTAATTAGATCAAATATACACAAAGGATTTCAAAGATTACAAATCTTATTGTTACACTGACACTTAAACTCTTGCAAAGATATTGATACTCTGGATTTGTGGGTTTACAAATATTAGCATTTGTACTCACCCTCTCAAATACTATAATTTTAACAAAACATGAAAGAAAATAATATCCTCTGAAGCCAACATACCAGGTTTTGATTTACAAGCTAATAGATTCTTCATCTGAAAACAAGATTTGGTTGTACCTTGGGGCACTCAAGCCCAAGTCAGCCCTGGTTGAGCTGGTTGTCTCCTTTTAGCACAGATTCATGTGCTACTCTACCAGACTTGCTAGGTCCACTCCTTTTCTTGAACTTACCCCTTTCCCTTCCTTGTCCATCAAGTCTTGGCTATGGGTACTTCAGATAGTTATTAACTTCATCTTATCTTTTTAATAACTCATTGAAATCAGTACACTGATACAAAGACTTCCCCTCCTATGAGGACTAAGTATGCCCAGTCCACTCTCTTTTGAAGACATTAGCTTAACTACTGTCATTAAAACCTGCTTCTTACCAACTGCTGGACACTCTTCTTACTTGTGATATAGTTCCAGCTTTTTCAGTTTCAGCTTGACTAATGCATGTCTCTCCTTCCCTATCACATAATTAACAAAGAGCAAATATCTATGATCATATATATTTTTAATAAAAACAAACAAGACCCTCAAAACAGCACAGGCATATATACCAATCCACTTACCCATTAAAATTAGTTTTAAAACATGCATTAAATTTTCTCTTCTTTTTAATTGCAACTACTGTTCTCCTCTTTATAGACTGAATTTGTTTCAGTTGAACAGGGTTTCTCAACTTGAGTACTACTGACATAATAGGACCAGAAAATTCCTTGCTGTAGAGGACTGACCTGTGCATTGTAGAATGTTTAGCAGTACCCCTGGCCTCTACTCATTAGATACCAGCAGCAACAACCACTCCTGGCCCAGGTCGTGACAACCAAAACTGTCCCTGGACATTGTGAAATTTTCCCTAGGGGTCAAAACCCACCCTCATTAAGAACCATTGCAAACAACTCATTGTTTTTCTTGTTCTGATGCTCAGTTTGTCACAAGATGGCCAATGGTAGCCACTTATTTAACACTTTTAGAACCGTAACAGGCAGTTTTGACCTCACATCTCCTTTCTGAAAGCAAGAAGATATCTCACCTTAATAGTACCTTACCTTCCTCCCTAATGAATCCCAAGTCTGGACACTAAAGTTTGCATCAGATTCATGTCTTTTTTAATATACCTAGTTAGGTTTTCCAAGCTATAACCATGCTATCCTTATTCACATACCTCTGTAACTCTTTTACTAGGTAGATAACAACAATAACTGGTTAAAATCAAAGGTACCAGACAGCTTACCACCCAACTATGGACCACATCATGAATGGAGAAAAGGTGTGCAACCATGGTTTTGTGTTTTGGGAGGGCAGGAAGTAGAAGCACAATTTTTTGTATTTTAAAAATGCTGCCCAGCTATCAACCAGACTTGAAAACTTCTGAATTAAAAATGGCAGATAACTTCTTTGACACTCCTTACCCCTTTGCCCAAACTTTCGGATTAATTGGCTTCAGCTTCATTGTAAGTAAAATAGAGACAAAAATAACTCTGTCTATATCTCAGAGTTATCAATATGGCTCAGAACAGTGACCACCATCTCTTTAATCAAAAAATCTTTCATGGTGTCACATTGCTAACTGCATTTGAGCCAAACATTTTGTGTAAAACATTAGTCATAGTGCTTGTTAAAATATCTTTGCTGGACCCCCACCTCCAGAAATTTTGATTGAGTAGATTTGGGACTCAGGAATTTACATTGCAGTTAAGCAATCCATGCAATTTTAACACAAGCATCTGGGATCTAAGAAACACTGAGAAACTCTAACTTACAGAATAAGGTATAAATGTCTTAATGAGGTATTTAAGAAGCTCCACCATCTTATCTAGAGCTTTCTTATGTAATTCCATCAGAGACAAATGTTAGTTTGATTGATGTCTTGCTGGATCAGTAAGATCTAAGTCATGCTGCAAATTCTTTGTTTAATAATAGCAGTGAACCAGAGCAAGACCTTGTGGACAGTCTTGCCATAAAGAAAAGATGATAATATTAAATGGTGAAATCACATCTAGCAGATGTGGTCCATGTTAACATCCTGGTATAACTGGCATAATTATTTTCTTTCTTCTGTTAATCTTTTTAAATTTTGACATGTAAAGAAAAAATTCACAAAACATCATTGTACTACTGTTCAATGAATTATCACAAAGGGAACACCAATGCCACCTTCTCTCAGGTCAAGACATAGAATTGACATCATCTCAGAAGCTTCATCATGCCCTTCTCAATCACTACTGCCTCTCTCTCCCTTAAAAATAACCAGTAGCCTGAATTTCATGATATTTACTTCCTTTTATTCTTTATAGCTCTATCATATAATCATCACTCCTAAATACTCTAATATAATTTCTCTTGTTTTTTGAATTTCATATAAATTAATTTTATACTGTGTGAATGAATCCAGCTTTTATTCAACATTGTGTTGGTGAGGTTCATTTAGATTCTTGCTATAGTTCATTCATTTTCAATGCTGCATGGTATCTCACTATCATTGGCAATAGTTATCAGCGAGGCCTAAAGTGTGCAGAACTCAATGGCTTCTGGGGTAAGAATGTGAAATGGTGTTTCATAGATGATCTGGATCAGAGGGGCATTGGCAATCCCACTATAAACCCAGAGTAGTTTTGAGAAACAGAGATTTATTAGGGTAGCATTTCAAGAGAGATATGTACATGTGCATGTAGCAACCTCCAGGCAGCTACATCTCCTGGCATCCTATCAGAGAAGAGAAGTCCTAAACATTCAGATATAATTAGCTATGATTATAGAAAAGACCCTTTTCAGGCACACCAGGAAGGAATGTTGATAGGAGGGTGGATCAAAAGAAAAGCCCAGGCCCCACGCTGATCAGAGCATTGGAATCTGAGGCAATCTACAAATGGAACCATATAGTACATGCTGAGGAATCCTCACTTATTCCTATTCCACTTTATGGAGCTTTTAAATCATTATTATATCATTTGATTCTAATCACTATTCTGAGAAACAGGAAAGGGCACATAATGTTATTTTCATTATACATGCAAGGATACAAGTCCAGAGAGTTAATTAGCTTTTATAAGATAATGGAGCTAGTGAATGATATATCTTTAATGAGAATCTAAGTTCTATTGATTCTTAGGCTAGTTTTTTTTTTTTTCCCCATGATTTATAAGGTCTGTGATCTTGGAGAAGTTACTTTATAGCTCTATGCCTCAGTTTCCTTTAGGCATAAAGGACATTCTAATAATACTAATCAACCTCTCAGAATGATTAAAAACATAGATGAGATTATCTATGTGTGTGTATGTAATCCTTAGCACAGTAGCACATCGCATATCTCTTAATGAGTTAGCAGTAACCATTACAAAGCAAGACTTCATAATGATGAAACTGATTCATTTAGCCACATGGAAAGATGAGTCTTATAAAAAGTATTTAAAAATAATAGCTAACACTTATTGAATTTTAAAACACTTCAAGGATTTATGACCATTTATAGTTTAAAGTTCATTAATTAACTCATTTTATTGTTAGAACAAACTTTGAGGTAAGTACAATTTTTAATAATCACAGTATAATTGAGGAAATGAGGTTGATAGTAGCTCATCCAATGTCTGAGAAAGGGATAGTTGTGAAGCTGGTAAACAAACCCAGGAAGCTTGGTTCCAAAACCAGTGCACTTGATATTTCTGTCTCTCATCTCCATTGGGATGAGCAGATATGCATTATTGTCTATTAAAATGTACAACTTATCTCAATAGGATAAAATTATGCTTGTCTATATTTTGATTTATGAAATATAGCTTTCATTATGTTTTATGTATATTTTAGAAGGAGTGGGGTGAGGGGGGTGGGGAGTATATGGGGACCTCTTATTTTTTTAATGTAATATTAAAAAAATAAAGACAAAAAAAATTGAAAAAAAAATCCTATGGTCCTTTTTCCCAAGCATGAAATTAAGATTTTCTCAGCTTGAATAATCAAGTTCTATCCAATTACATTATTTCATCATCTTCCTTGATGATATAATTAATATATGGAGGTATATGTAAAATTATTACCATTTTCTCATTATATTATAATACTTGGTCAAACTCTAGGGCTTGTGTGTCCTGGGCATATTGTAGTGTAGGTTTCCCATTTCTCTAATTTCATCAATATCTTTCTAAGCTAAAATCAGTTTTAAATGAGTACTCTGGTTTAGGAAAATTGATCACAATAGGGCAGCTTAAAATTTAAGAGCTAATTATACAGCATATTTAAAGAAACGTATGACTGTTAAAATAGAGAATGATGATAAAAATGATGTCAGTTCCATATGGCACCCATAAAAAAATCATTGTTTTATGTCTCATGCTTTTTAACACCAGCTGTGGGAACTACATTCCTGTTTTTCCCCAGTCATAAAAATCACAGGACACCAGATAAGCTCAGGCCAGAAGCAAAGTTCCACTTGCTTTCAGAAGGGCCGCATGCTACCTCTTCTGGTCCAGTTGAAGCTTTCATAAATCCATAATTCTTTGTTTATTTTAAATATTAAATAACTCTTTATGTAGTCTAATAGCATAACTTTATTTCTACAATTGGGAAAGTATAGATCATTAGTTGGCAGTTAATCAGATTTCCCCTGGAGGAAGTAAGAGAAACAGTCAGATGGAAGCATGGGAATATTATGGAAAAGTCCAATTAGTTCACAGCTTGTGAAATTCATGTTTTAAATGATGGCAAGGATGAGAAAAAGGAGGAAGACATGGTAGGGAGACATGTTTAAAAAGATTATAGGGATTCTGATGTTTATTAGGTGGAAATGTTTAAAAACTAATTTCCATGAATGTTAAATTTAATTTAGAAACACTAGGTCATATATAAACCTTGAAAATAGCCAAAGGCTTATTATTCCTGATGATTTGAAATTAGATATGTGTGATGCCTCTCTGTGTGACAACCCAGAAAACAGTCTAGTGTTTAATGTAAAATAAGTAATACCATTTCTTTTCAAAATCCTTTCTCTGAGTTCAACTCACAATTCTAGACATAAAGATCTGTGAGTTTAAAATTGGCTACTAAAGCTTCTAAATTTTCCACCACATCTTCTGACTAAAATCATTTCTATATTGGGTGACCACAACAAAACATGCGTTTCTACCATGGGGCAATATATAGCTTAGTGTGACTCCTTCTCAGTGGATTCTCCATTTTCTGAATCATCAAAGGCAAGGAAAGCTCTCTTTCTACTCTACTCAATCCCAACTAGACCTCCCAAAATGCTGTCCCTCTAAAAGAGAATGGTATTTCCAGATCAATGAGGAATTAATTTCTGTCTAGAGGGATGCACAGTGAGGTAAAAACACAGAATACTTGTGGTCTATGTGCTGTTTTATGGCTTCCGCTAATTAGACTACAATTCATTCCTAGAACTGTGGATTAAAGGCCAGGAGAATTCTTTTTTTTTTTTTTAAGATAGATTAGTTTACTGCAAACATTTCTGATCTGTGAAATTTCTCATTTTTCAGCTGGCTGTAGTGTCTAAAAAGTGAATTAGTTCAATTATTGTGTTACAGTTATTTTCTTAGCTTTTAGCTAATGAACCCATCTGACAAAGTAGATATTTTCATTCTTATCAGTATTTCTAGTAGTCCTTTGAAAATCCTTCCTGGTACTTCATTGACCTCAAGGGAGATAAGACTGTAAAAGTGACAAGCATTAGAATAAAGAAATTTAAAAATAATGACTGATCCATGCTGACAAGATGTTTTTAGGGTCCTCCAGTATATGAATTCCTGTAGAAATAAGAGCAATGCCAAAAAAAAGGCCCTTTTATATAAGAAAGTTGTATTTTTTAAATATATATTTTTATTTATTTTTAAAAGATACCTAGATCACACAATATAGGAGGAAGGGGAAGCCAAGATGGTGGCAGAGTAAGGAGCTCCTGGAGTCAGTTCCTGATAGGGCATTTGGTGGTCACCCAGAGCTACCTAAACGACCTCTTTGGAGCACCCAGGAGACCAGCAGAGTATCCTGCCTCTGCACAGAGGATTTGTGAGTAGAGCCCTCCATACCATGGAGATCAGTGCCCATGGTACACAATCCACCTTGGCAGCTTTTCCGTGACTGGAGCTGGAAACTCCATTTCTCTCAAAACAACAGGGGAGGAAGACACAGTGTGGCACTGACTTCAGCTATTGACAATGGATCTGGCGGGCTGAAGTAGAATCCTAGGAACAACTAAACTTTGAGACTGTCCAGGTGAGAGGGAAGGCAGTAGTCACCATTTTTACTCCACCCCCGGCATGAGTGGAAGAAAGAATATTTGAAGGAAAATGGTAGAAAATTTCCCAACCCTACTGAAGGACACAGATATCCATGTCCAAGAAGCACAATGTACTCCCATCCAAACAAATCCAAATAGAACAACTCTGAGACACATACTAATCAGAATGTCAAATGCCAAAGACAAAGAGAGAATTCTGAGAGCAGCAAGAGAAAAGCATTGCATAACATATAAGGGGGAAGTGGACTTGGTCCAGTGGTTAGGGCATCCGTCTACCACATGGGAGGTCTGCAGTTCAAACCCCGGGCCTCCTTGACCCTTGTGGGGCTTGCCCATGTGCAGTGCTGATGTGCGCAAGGAGTGCCATGCCACGCAGCGGTGTCCCCTGCATAGGGGAGCCCCACACACAAGGAGTGTGCCCCATAAGGAGAGCTAACCAGTGCAAAAGAAAGTGCAACCTGCCTAAGAATGATGTTGCCCACACGGAGAGCTGGCACAAGAAGATGACGCAACCAAAAGAAACACTGATCCCCATGCCGCTGACAACAACAGAAGCAGACAAAGAAGAAGACGCAGCAAATAGACACAGAGAACAGACTACTGGGCTTGGGGGTTAGGGGGAAAGGGAGAGAAATAAATAAATAAATCCTTAAAAAAAAACATATATGGGATACCCAATAATATTAAGTGCTGATTTTTCATCAGAAACCATGGAGGCAAGAAGGGAATGGTATGATATACTTAAGGTACTGCAGGAGAAAAACTACCAGCCAAGAATTTGATACCCAGCAAGATTATCTTTTTAAAATGAAGGTGAGATTAGAATATTCACAGATGAACAGAAACTGAGAGAGTTTATAACAAAAAGACCAGCTTTGCAGGAACTACTAAAAGGAGTGTTTTAGCCTGAAAAGGAGAGAGAGGCCTAGAAGAGAGTCTAGGAATGACAACTGTATCAGAAACAGTAACTAAAAGTGTCAAAAATAAAATGACAGATAAAATGCAGAGATAAAAATGAATGAAATAAGAACTGCCTTTACAGTAATAATGTTGAATGTTAATGGATTAAGCTCCCCAATCAAAAGACACAGAATGGCAGAATAGCTAAGAAAATATAAGCGATCTATATGTTTTCTGCAAGAGACTCACCTTAGACCCAAGGATACCAATAAATTGAAAGTGAAAGTTTGGAAAAAGGTAACACATGCATGCAGTAACCAAAAAAGCTGAGGTAACTATACTTACATCAGATGATATAGACTTTAAAAGCAAAACCATTATTAGAGACAAGGAAGGACATTACATATTAATAAAAGGATGACTCATCAGGAAGAAATAACAACCATAAATACATATGCATCTAACCAGGATGCCCCAAGATACATGAGGCAAACATTGGCAAAGCTAAAGGGAAAAATAGACATCTCTACAATAATAGTTGGAGACTTCAACACATCACTCACAGCACTGGAAAAAACATCTGGGTAGAAGATCAATAAAGAAACAGAGAGCTTGAATTATATAATAAATGGATTAAACCTAATAGAAATATACAGAACATTGCACCTAAAACAGCAGGATATACATTCTTTTTAAGGGTTCATGGATCTTTCTCCAGGATAGACCATATGTTGGGCCACAAAGCAGATCTCAGTAAATTCAATAAAATCAAAATTATACAAAGCACTTTCTCTGATCATAATGGAATAAAGTTGGAAATCAACAAGCAACAAATAAAAGGGAAAATTCACATATATATGGAGATTAAACAACACATTCTTAAATAATTAGTGGGTTAAAGAAGAAATTTCAAGAGAAATCAATAAATATCTCGAGAGAAATGACAATGAGAACACAACATGCCAGAACTTATGGGATGCCAGGAAGGCAGTGTTGAATGGAAAATTTATAGCCCTTAATGCTTACATTAAAGGAAAAAAAAAAAAAAGAGCTAAAATCATTGATCTAATGACACACCTGGAGGAACTAGAAAAAGAACAGCAAGCTAATCCCAAAGCAAGGAGAAGGAATGAAATAACAAATATCAGAGCAGAAATAAATGAAATTGAGAACAAAAAACAATAGAGAGAATTAACAAAACCAAAAATTGGTTCTTTGAGATTAACAATTTGACAAACCCTTAGCTAGATTGACTAAGAAAAAAGAGAGAAGATGCAAATAAATGAAATAAAAAATGAAAAGGGGAACCTTACTAATGACCCCACAGAAGTAAGAAAGATCATAAGAGGATACTATGAACAACTTTATGCTAAAAAATTAGACAATGTAGATGAAATGGAAAAATTCCTAGGAATGTACAAACAACCTACACTGACACTAGAAGAAATAGAATATCTCAACAAACCAATCACAAGTAAAGAGATTGAAACAGTCATCAAACAGGTCCCCAAAATGAAAAGCCCAGGATGGTTTCACAGGTGAGTTCTACCAAACATTCAAAGAAGATTTAATATCAATAATACTCAAGCTCTTCAAAAAAATTGAACAGGAAGGAATGCTACCAAACTCATTCTATGAAGCCAATATCACCCTAATGCCAAGTCAGATAAAGATATTACAAAAAGAGAAAATTATAGACCCACTTATCTAATGAATACAGATGCAAAAATCATCAATAAAATACTTGCTAATTGAATCCAACAACACATTAAAAGAATTATCCATCATTGTCAAGTAAGTTTTATATCAGACATGCAAGGCTGGTTCAACATAAGAAAATCAATCAGCATAATACACCACATTAATAAATCAAAGAAGAAAATCACTTGATCTTATCAATTGATACAGAAAAGACATTTGACAAAATACAACATCCTTTCTTGATAAAAATACTACAAAAAATAGGAATTGAAGGAAACTTTCTCAACATGATAAAGGCCATATATGAAAAGCCCACAGCTAACATTGTACTCAATGGTGAAAGACTAAAAATTTTCCATTGAGATCAGGGACAAGACAAGGATGCCCACTGTCACCACTGTTGTTCAATATAGTGCTAGAAGTTCTAGCAAGACCAATCAGGCAAGACAAAGAAATAAAAGGCATCCAAATTGGAAAGGAAGAATTAAAACTTTCACTATTCACAAATGCTATAATTGTATATCTAGAAAGCCCCCAAAAATCAACAACAAAGCTGCTAGAGCTAATAAACGATTTCAGTAAAGCATAAGGATACAAGGTCAATACACAAAAATCAGTGGTGTTTCTCTATACTAACAATGTGCATTCTGAGGAGGAAGTCAGGAAAAAAATTCCATTTACAGTAGTGACTAAAAGAATCAAATATTTAGGAATAAACTTAACTAAGGACGCAAAGCACTTGTATTCAGAAAACTATAATGCATTACTAAAAGAAATTTTAAAAAGTCCTAAATAATTGGAAGAACATTCCATGCCCTTGGATTAGAAGACTAAATGTCATTAAGATGACAATTCTACTCAAATGCAATCCCAACAAAAATTCCACCAGTATATTTTAAGCAAATGGAAAACACAATTATCAAATTTATTTGGAAGGGTAAGAGGCCCTGAATAGACAGAAACATCTTAAAAAGGAAAGGTGAAGTTGGAGGACTCTCACTTCCTGACTTTAAATCATATTAACTAGCTACAGTGGTAAAAACAGCATGGTATTGGCATAAAGATAGACACATAGACCAATGGAACTGAAATGATGGTTCAGAAACAGACTCTCTTATCTATGGCTAAGTGATTTTTGACAAGCTTGTCAAGCCCACCCAGTTGGGGCAGAACAGTTTATTCAACAAATGGTGTTGGGAGAACTGAATCTCCACAGCCAAAAGAAAGACAAAAGACCCCTTTCTCACACCTTATACAAAAATTAACTCAAAATTGATTAAAAAACCTAAATATAAAAGGAAGTGCAATAAAACTCCTAGAAGAAAATGTAAGGAAACATCTTCCAGACCTGGTGGTAGGTGGTGTTCTTAAACCTTACACCAAAACACAAACAATGAAAGAAAACATGGATAAATGGGACCTCCTCAAACTTAAACACTTCTGTGATTCAAAGAACTTCATCAAAAATGTGAAAAGGCAACCCAGTCAATGGGAGAAAATATTTGGAAACCACTTACCTAATTAGTTGCATTTCCATTTTATATAAAGAGAAGTTGCTGAGGACAGGGAGAAAGAAAAGAAAGTGTGATATGGGGCCATTTTCAGGATTTGGAGTTTCCATTGCAAGAGTCACAATAGTTCTGTAGTAGAATACAATTAAGTCCATTTTAATCCATATTTTATTTCTCTATCCTGAGGACCCTGAGCTGGCAATGCCCACTCCACCTCTAAATTGAAAGCGGGCTTTGATCCCACATGACTGGTGCGTGGGACTCTTGTATTGTAGACTCTCTCAGTTCATTGGTGTGGTGGTTGTCTATCCTTACCTCCCTGCCAGCTGACCTGGGTAAATCCAACAAACTGGAGAGTAGGTGCTGCAACACCACTGAAGCTCAAGGCCCAGCTGGCACGTGAACAGTCCAGCGATTCAAGTCTCATGGGCATACAGCAACCCCAGTACCAACCACAGTTTCAATAAATGGGACAGAAGAGGGAAATGTAGAGAAGTCACATTTGAGTCCAGCTCCATCACACTCAGGAGCACAAATTCTAAAGTAAGGCCCACTGGCAAGGCACTGAATTCTGGAGTCATCTGCCATGACCATAGGACCTGGGTGTCTCCATAGCCCTCAGGAGCACCAGTATCTGGGGTCGCATCTACTTTGGCTCTCTCTGAGATCCTGCTGAGATATGTGTAAGTATGACCCCTCTGATGACCTCCTGACTCATTTTGAGATCTCTCACTATATAAACTCATTTGTCTTTAACATTTCCCCCTTTTATTCAAAGTCTTTTTCTAGTTGCATCACCAGCTAGTGCTTGGTAGTAATCCCTCGGCACCAGGGAGGCTTATCCCTAGGAGTCATGTCCCATGCTATAAGGAAGGTATTGCATTTATATGCTGAGTTTGGCTTAGAGAGTGGCCACATTTGAGTGACATGGAGGCTCTGAGGAGATAACTCTTAGGCAACCTGTAACAGTAGGACAAGTTGAAATTTCAGGTGCAACAGGCTCATAAGCATAGTCCTCAGTATCAAGGGCCCATTATTAAACTATCCTTCTTCACTGGTCTTTGCCCTTGCACTTGGGGGATTGTTGCTGTTCCACTGAGGAATGGGACAGAGCTCCCCATGTTGCAAACTCAGCACTCCCTCAGTTGTCATGTGCATCTCTACCCACTGTGTCAATACTCAGCAAACATCTGGACATATCTATATATGCTATATGCATGCCCAGGTGAACTCCCTCCCATGCATCCCCCATCAATGTCACCCCACACCAATCCTTTTCTCCTGACATAGTTGAATACCTCTGTGATCCAAAACTTCTTCAAATATGAAACCTAATATATTGCCAAATTCAATTAATAAGAAAATGAAATAGAAATGATAGGTTTAAATGTTAGAAATTAAATACATAATAATTTAGAGAAACTAAAATAAATTTTAAAAATTGGGGTATTAAAAAAGAAAAATATTATAAATTTTTTTTTGATGTTTTGTCTTTATCACTGTAATAGGTGTTGCCCTGTGTGTACGCTGGCAAGGCAATCTCTTCCATTTCTTCCTCAGTGTCTTACCTCTTTTTTTTTTCCATTCATGAAATTTTTTTTCATTCATTCATGAATTTATTCAATTCAGAGTAGTTAAAAATTAATATAACCAGCCTAACTGCATTAAGTCTATCAGGATGGGGTGTGTGTATATGGAACCAGCTATCAGTTTTGTTCTCCTGTATATCAAAACCTTTTATAAGACATTCCTGCATGGATTCAAATCTACTTAAACTTTATCCTGTTATGTTAGAAACAGATTGAACAGACTTAAAAGGGGGTGTAGAGTAAGTTCATTAAGCTTAAATAGCATGAATGAGTGGCAGTGCCAAAAGAGGTTCTTGCTCAAAAGGCCAAACTGGGGAAGTGGCTAATATGGCTGCTTGAGACAAAGGGATCGTGTGGGGGGCTGTGGAAGGACGGGAGAGATATGAGCAGCGAGAGGCCTGTGACATGCCTAGGGCATGATGTCTCTAGGTCTATTTACTTAATCAGCAACCTGGCAAGACTGTAGCAGACTGGCTTGTGTAAATTCAATTTGTTCCTTACAGCACTTTTTAGAAGGGGCAGGGGTTTTTATTAGCACCACAAAAGATCATTGGTATGTCAGCCTGCTCTAGTTAGTTTCTGTTTCTTTTTTTAAATTCTCTGGATAAATGGAAGCTTAAACAAATCAAGATGGTTAATAAAATTATTTATCCTCCCAATTTCACATTTCCTCCTCTTGGTCAAGGAAGTCCTTCGACTCCCTGAAGACCAAGTATGCCTTTATTTGTGGGAATTTATGGGTTGATAACTTAGATTTATAGGAGATTTTGAATGATAGGCCATGTAATTTCAAAACATAGTATCAGTATTAAAGGAAAACAGACATCTCGGTTACAGTACCATGATTTACAACTGTCACGGCTACTTGTTTCTGGCTGCTTTGAAAGCTAACATGCAACAAGGCTGTAGTTAAGTAAACTATTAGCTATTGTTATTTTCTTTTGGCCTCAGTGTAAAATATCAAAATGTTAGCAATTGCTTAAAATACAATATAGTGAGTCAAAACACATTTGTTACTTTTTTAGTTACAAATTTTTAAAATCTGGCTTGTTATTTTTTAATTTTGGGGGGATTTATGGGCATTGATTAGCTACTTCCAACTGAAAAAGGGTGATGTCCTTATATTCTTAGCAATTGGAGGAATGGAACGTCGCAGACTGCAACTGCATCCACTCTTTGACTTCGGGTCTCTGCTGGTTTCTGTTACTTTAGTTTAACAAGACTGAGATAAAAAAGCAGTGATAATCCTAACGATGAATATGTTTATAATTCTTAACAATGCTATGAGTAGTCTTATTTTTAATATGAATTGGAACGAAGATCCTATTCTTCAAGACATTAGCCTCTTTTTTTGACGTTTTGTATATACTGTGGTAATTTGTGTTATCTGGCTGAGACTTGTGTAAGAGTAACTTCCAGGATGACCTCCTGACTATATTTGAAATCTTTTAGCCATAGCAACATTATTTTATTTTAATAATCCCCATTATTTTTTCTGCTTTGAAAAAACAGAGAGCAAAGTTATCTAAATGTGTCAACACATTGTCAAAGAAGAGCACAGGGCAGCAGTTAAAACGGCAGGACAGACTTTATTTGGAGTTCAGCTACAGGGGAGAGAAGCCAACAGCTGGTCTCAACTTGAATTATCACAAAAATAGCTTAAAAAAATTTTTTTTTTAATCACCAAGCCCTTTTTAAAGGAGAATGGCAAACTGGAAAACTTACCGATAGAATGTGCAATGGGTTCACAGAGGTGGATTGGATACTTGTGCAGTCTTTCATGACTAGTACAGTTGTGCAATTGGAGAACAGAATATTCTGCAGTTTAGGAGTAGTGCACCAACTTGGGTAAGAGCTTAGCATAGAGTCAGGCGTCTCTCCAGGGACATAGCTAAGAATTAGTGGAAGTCCACAGTAAAGTTTAGACAAGTCTTTTGTGTAAAATTTGGATAAGTACCTGAGGCCAAGTGGATGTCTCTTATAAGTAAGTATTCATGCATCAACAAAGAAAAGTAAAGAGGCTTAGCATCTCTGAAAATTGATTATGTTCCTCATCAACGACTACAAACATTATTCTGTTTTTACCTTTCTGAAAACTTTTGACCCCTTTTTTAGTTATCACATCTATAATTATGAAAAATCCTGTAGGATGTACTAATGTTCCTCATATAGGCAATAGCCAGACTTCCTGAATCAGAAATCTTTTACTGTATCCCAGTAATCTTTATTTTCAACAATCAGCATAGATTATTCTTACTAAATTCAGTAACCACTCATGGCATTAATAGAATACTAAAGGGGGAAAATAAACATGGAATCTGTTTTGCGTAGACTCTGATGAAATTTATTGACCCTCTTTCCAGAACAATGCACACAGGAACCTACACATAATTTTGCATAAAATTCTGGGCTATTGAAAAAAAATCTGGGATATTCAGAGATCTCTTGAAGGCTAAAAACCATACGTAGCTTCTTAACAAAGGTTGCGTTGTACCCAATTTAAGACACCTGTTTTGGCTTACTCTATATTCATTCTGTAGAAAAAGCCTGTAGTCTAGGGAGATCATAATGGGACAAGAACACACAAACAAACTACATACATTTTTAGTTTTCAGGAATCTGAAAGTCAAATGTGACTATCTTCTGGATAGGTAGAAATGATTTTCAAATTATTTATTCTAAGATTTTTTTTCCTACTACAAACATAAAAATCAAGTCATAGTAAATTCAGTTTGGGAATTCAATTTGGGGATAAATTAATTTTTTTCTCTGCATATCATTCTCATTTATGGAGCTGCTTTCTTCTGATATTGAAGCAATTAGACTCATCACTGCTAGTTACATTCCATGTTAGTCACAATATAAAATATATTGACTCGTTTTGATGTAGACTTTATTTTGTATTCTATGAATTATGGGAATTAACATATACACATGCTAAATTCATTGTTCTAGAATTAGAAAGCAAAATAGGAATAATAATTCCAGACACTTATTTATAGTCATTTTTGGCCCTATCACTCTCAAATAAATAATTTTTTTAAATTTTTTCTCTTTTTACAGAATTTGTTTTATTAAAAGCATTTGCACTTAAAAATGTATTGGTAAATATTTCTTTGATCATATTAATGAACCCTAATTCTAAAATTCCAGGAAGAAAAAAAATGAAATTGTATATCTAAATGAGAAGAATGTACAAACAGATAAGGAATAATATTCAAAGGCGGAAGGCCAGTGAAGGGTACATCAATAAATCAGATAAAGCACTCAATTGAATTTCTAATGGGAAGAGAGAAAAGGGGAGAGAAAGAGAAACAACTAGGCAAATTGGAGAAACAGCAAGTAGCATGAAGTAGACCTTTCAACCTGCGTTAAGTTTCTTCTGTCATTTTTTGCTTGGAAGATTCTCATATGCCTGCATTTTCCCATAAATAGTTTAAATATGTCCCAAATTTAAATTATGCTAAATATTGGTAGCAACTGTGTACACCTGTGCTTCACTGTTGGATGTTCCTGCTTTGATGTACTTTATAAGCATATGCAGCTTTAATGAAGCTTTTTCTTTGCAATTGGTCCCTACAGGAACTTGCTGTTACTTTTCTTCCAATTTGAGCTATTTTCAGTTATTCTCTTGAGACATCATTTGAAATAAGATATATGAAGTTGTTTGTGATCCTGAACAATGATGGTTCACGTAATTTGTTTTAAAATGACACATAAATGACTATACTTTAATCCTGCCTCCATCTTTTCCCACTATTTCCCACACCACTGCTCTTTCCTTAACAGGCCACTTATAATCCATTTTCCAAAACACAAGAGGGAGCTTGGGGTTGCAAGTCAAGATGACCTAAATTATTATCTCCTCTCTCCACTTCCTAAGACATTTGACATTAGGCAAATCACTTAATTTGTCTAATCCTCAATTTATTCATCTGTTAAATAGAAAAAATATTAGAACTTCTAATCTCATGTGACTATTGGGAAATCCTTATCTGAGATAAGGGAGGTTAACAAAGCTTTGTATTTTGCAAATGAACATACAATCATATTTGGAAACCCAAGCATGTTTTGGATGTTCAAATGTGCTTAGTTTTGACTTTTTTTGAGGGCACAGAAATCCCTTGCACAATTAGTTATAAGCTATGTACTCTAATTGCTTTAGTCTTTGTTTTTCTCTTCTGCATTCACTTTGATGAGCACAAACCTTTCTTCTGAATCAATGATAAAATTTCCAGCCCTGTTTTGTTTTCTATTTTGGTATTATAATTTAGTTTTGTCATATGGCTTACTTTATTTCCTCAGCTCTCCTTTTTAAGATAATGATACTTTTAATCTCATTTTTATAGTCTTATGTTTCTGAATTTCTGTTCTGATTTTCATGTTTTAATTTTCTTTTGACTATTCCATTATGTTTTCTTCCAAAATGAGCTCTTTATTTTGTTCCTTTGTGTTTGCATTCTGCATTTCTTTCTTCCCTTCTTTCTCTTTCTCTACCCTCGATATTTTTCTTCCTTTCTTTTTTACAAGTGCTACTCTTTATTACAAATACCATGCTGCTGTTCTGTACTTTTCATACACTCATATTCAAAGTTGCCATCCATTGTATATCTGACAACTTGTAGATAAATTTTCCTTTACACTCAAGTATTTCATATTTCACTGGGACTGTTTGTCTTCCCCCTGAGCTAAAGTTTTATCTCTATTTTTTTTAATCTGAGAGCATGGAAGAATCTCAGTTGGATCTTCTTTTCTTTCTTTTAAATTTCTGGCAAATGTCGTCTGCCAGGATTTAATCTAATCCTGGCTATGAGGAGAATAACTTTGGGCTTTAATTATTTTCTTATTTCTGGAAGGAACACTGTAGAATGTAAAAATTTGACACTTTTCTTACTTCTGCTGAAATTTTGTGTCATATGTAAAAGTTTCTACTTTCAATAAATTTTCTTTAACTTTTCTTTTAACTTGTTCCCTTAGTCAACTTCTCTCCAAATTTGAGTCTAATAGTGAAATTCTTATGGTTGTGTCATTCATCTTCTTTCTTAATAATTTTGGGGGAGATGTGTCTGTGTATACGCACATGTGCATGTGTGAGAGAGTGTGTCCTGGAAACAGTCTGGGGCTGACTCAAGGTATCAGAATATTTATTTGTTTTCCTTCTTGGTTATTTCTATGACTTCCCTGTTTTTTATAAGTCATCATTTTATACTCATTATTTTAGGCATTAGTGGCAATGATTCTTTGGTTTGAGTTGCTTGCACCATCTTTCTGTCTCTCCAGTCTATTTATTATTCTTTTGTGTGTAAACTCACTGATGACAGAAATGAAATCTTATACTGCTTTCATAACTTTTCTAGCAGAGTTCAGTGGCTTCACTTGACATTACATAGAGCTATATAACTATAGAAACAGGGAAAGTTAGCATTGTGCCTACACGCTCCTTTATTGATGTATTTGGTCATTTCATATTCTCCTTCTAAGCACCATACTCACATATCCCACAAATTTAGGAGATTAGATATTGGTAGGGCAAAGATAAGGCATGTTCTTTGTCGTTGTGAGATATAAACTGGATGGCAAGCTGACTGCAAATTTAGGGAAATGAGGAGTATCTTCTTTACAATTTGGAAAGATAAATCATTATGACCTCATTTCAAACAGAAGGAGAACTAAACTTGTCAGTAAATCAAGCATTTACTTTCATTTATAAATCTGACTTATCTGGAAAAGTAGTAATATAGGTAAATATATATATATAAACAATGCAGGCAGTTAGGAGAGTGATCTGTTGGAATCTAGAATCTGTTTCCCCTTCTATACCAGCTTTGCAGTAACCCCTGAGATCATGTGAGCAAATACCTTTAATATTTAAAATAAACTATAAAAAATTGTCAATATCCCAGCAGGGAATGGTATCTAATACGATGTTTGTATTACCTTTGGATATGAATAGACGGCTTCACTGTATCTTTTGCAACCTGAATCTTAAAAAAAATTTTTTTGTATGTTCAATGTAGGGGATTTATTAAAAATAAATTATAATACATGCAAATGGTGTCTATTAAAGCCATGCATATGTAGACCTGAGAAATGTTTACAATATCTTCTTTTGAAAATATTTTGCAAATGTCTATTTTTTTCATTTTATTTTTAAAGAGGATTTGGATTACAGAAAAATTACATAGAAAATATAAGGATTTCCATATCCCCTACTTCCCTCCCTCTCTCCCCTATTAACAGCATCTTACATTAGTGTGGTACATTTGTTACAATTGATGAACAAATAGTGAAGCATTGCTACTAACCATGGTCTATAGATTACATTATGGTTTACACCTTGTACCCTATGGTGTAAATGTATAATGGCCTGTATCTGTCATTACGATATCAAGCAGAACAATTCCAATGCCCTAAAAATGCCCTATGTTCCACCAACTCTTCCCTTCCCATCCCCTCAGAACCTCTGGTGACCACTGTTTTTATAACAATGTTATAAATTCTTCTGCTACTACAATAATAATGTCTACTTTGGTCCACAGTTGCAATTCCCCTTTGTTTTTGTTCATTCCTCAATTCTGAGGATTTGGGTAATAGCTGCTCTGCATCAGATTAAGAGGGGGCTTACATCTTAAGGGGCAGATGGAAGGAAATGTTTTGTTTGCAGTTGTAGATACTTTTTGTTTTTTGGAATGGGCATTGTCCATCATCATCATTTTTTTAATTGTCAGAGTGAGTCCAATTAACTGGAGAGTAGGTGTTGCCTGCAACTCTGCTAAGATTCAGGTCTCAAACAGGGTATGAACAAGGTGAAGATTTAAGTCCCTGGGATACATATTTAATAGGTATAGTGCTAATTACTTTTTTTTTTAATTTACTAAGAAAAGTTTCCATGATTCCATGAGAGCAAAATGTCATTTCTTCAAAACCAATGCAGGTGTTTTTTTGTTTTTATCTTTGTTTTACCCTCAAAAGCCCTTCCAGGTTGACAAGTGCTATAAAGTAATGTTTGTCATCTATTATACATTCTTTCTCATTCTCTGCATAACGAAAGATTGATGTGATGGGGGAGGGTGGTTAGAATAATAGATCCAAAGCAGATGTACTTAATATTGCTCTCTGAAGAATGATTTTATACTTGGGAGTAATATGTCACTCAAAAATATGATTGGTGAAAGAGCAGTATTTTACCCACATGACAATTAAGCAGAAAGAATGATTCTCAAGTGAATTTTTGTACTTGAATAGATTCTTTAATACTCTTTACCAAATCTATTTATTGAAAGGTCTCCGTTACATCACTTCATTGTATCAAATAATTCAACCTTAGACTTTTAAAATATATTATAATGCACACATAGAGTGATTGCATATCTCTCTGTGTGACTACAGAATATGAAAGCTGCTGCCATGGAGAATGATAATATTTTTGGTAGCAATAAGTTTGAATATGGAAGGAATTTATTTTATCAATAATTTCAAGTATCCAAAATATTGAGGAAATGGTGCTATGTGAGTTGTCATTGTGTGTTATCCATATTTTACCTCCACTCTAAACCAACTTCTTATGTGCAGATTTTTAGCCATTATTACATTTTCTTTTTCCTGAAAGAGATGGAAAAGAAATATACTTTACCCATTTATATAACTCAGCATAAAATGTTTTCCTTCAGAATACAAAATAATGCATTATGTCATACTTTTAAGAAAAAAAAAGAGAGGTGCTTATTCAGGGGAACAATTTTATGGAACATTTGAAAAATGCTATAAAGAAAGAATAATTCAGAACAACTCTTGGGGGTATAGGCTTTGTGCAAGGCTAGAGGCTGTTTGAAAAACTATTTATTCAGGCGAATCAATTGCTCTTCCCCAGAAGGAGGATGGATGCAGGATATTTGTCCATGGCCTGAGGCAAATGTCAGAGGCGATTTCCTTCCTTCCGATCCCCTTCAGGAATGGTTCATTAGGATTGGGAATCATGATGTACTATACACATTGTCTCTTTCCTTTCCGCCACTTTGTTCCCAGATTCAGGGAGGAATTGATTGATTGATTGATTGATGAACAAAAATATGTGTGTATGTATGTATTCATTCATTCATAATAGCTGTCTGGAAACTGGAAGGTTAAAGCCCTCGCCATGATAGTTATTAATTAATGCTGTTCAGATTTTGTCATCAGCAGCACCTTCAACTGGTTCATCTAGAAGATTCTGTTATCAGTGGACAGTTTTTCATCCTAGAGAATGGAAAACTATTGAGTCACACAAAGTGATCCAGGGTTTCATGTTTATTATCATCAGAAAGCTTTACGTGTGTAGAGTCAAAACATAATTGATGCTGATGGCATAGAAACAGGAAAAGTTAGGGAGTTGAAGCCAGTACAAATAATGAAACTATGTATAGTTCAGGAAAACTTCATTTCTTCTTTATATTATATAACACAAACATGAGTACCATTATTTCCATTTTACAAAGAGGAATTTGATATTCAGAGAACTGTCTTGGCCTAGTCCCAACAGTGAAGTGGTAGACCTGGAATTCAAACCTAGATGTATCAGTCATCCAATTCATTCTTTCTGTGCATTGTGCTTCATTACAAATAGATTATAAATTCTTTGTGGGAGGTAACTTTTCTTCATATCTAAGACCATCCCTATATTATCCTTAAAAATTTATATTCTCTCTTCTTCTTTAATTGTTAATGATACACAGAAGCTATGCTAGATGCCATTCTAAGTAGTTTATGTGCCAGGCAGTGTTATAAATAATTTACAAATGGTAACTCGGTAAATTTTTATTACAATCATATAAGGTAGGTATGTCAACCAAATCTTTTGTTGGTAATACTGAGGCACAGAAAATTTAAGTTGTTTGTATAACATGGATACCTCCAGAAAGCTGAGTCCAAAGATAGGCTACCAAGGATAGGTAGTTATGAAGAATTTTATTTCAAGAAGCAAGAGTAAGGAATCAAGAGAATGAATCAAGGAAGAAGGAAAAGCAAAAAAAAAAAAAAAAAGCCCCAATAAAATATTATTGAATTGGTGACCACTGTCGATTACCGACACTTGATTCTACCAAGACCTTTGAGGAATTTTGTAATCATCTACTTAAGACACAAAACAGAGAAGCATTTAGCCATCTGTTCTGTTTTCCCATTCGTTGAAATTGGCCTTTGGAGCATAAACTTCAGTTATATGCTACATGAAAAAATGCGAAGTAGATTTTTTCAGCTAGCACATACCTCTGCATTAGAGAAGTCCTGGGGCAGACATTAGTGCACACTTGACTTTAGTCATCATAAATGTGAAGCAGGTTGAAGCCTGCTCAGTATTGTACACCATAGCCAGAGCTAGAATCAGAGGATGTGATGCAATGTAAAAATAATGTTCCATTCAATCTACTCTTGCTCACTTTGGTCTCCTTACATTAAGTCCACCAGGGAGCCTTCAATGCTTAATACAGGAAGGTTAGTTCTGAGAAAGACCATATTTAGTATTCCTAATACATCTCTTGTACTACTACTTATTTTCTATTTTCCCTTCCTTTGGTCCTCATGTCAGCTGGGCTAATTTGTTTGCTTGATGGGTTGACATCACCACAAAGCAAGGGTTCTGAGACATTAATAATCTTTCACCTGCTGGATAAGGTTGAATGCAATTGCCTAGTTACTATTATATTGGGGCTTGAAAGCACTGTGAAATGTTATAATGGATCCCCTGTATTCTAGTCACACTCCTCTCTGTCCTTTTCACTAGTGGCATCCTTAGGTCCTTTATTCAGTTTGCAAAAGGCTGCCAAGGAAGTATACCAGAAATGGATTGGGTTTTACAATGAGATTTTATTAACTTATAAGATTTACAATTCCAAGGCTGAGAAAAATGTCAAAATCAAGGCATCAAATTAACCCCTCTCCCCAAATACAAGACTGCTGGTGATCCTGTGCTACTGTTACATGGCAAGGCACAATGGCAGCCAGCATTTGTGGTCTCTCCTCCAGGTCTTGTTGCTTTCAGCTTATGGATTTCTCTGGCTTGTCTTTTTCCATGTTCCATTGTTTCAGCTTCTGGCTTCTGGGACCTTCTCTCTCAGCTTCTGGGGATTCTTTCTGTCTCTCCAGCCCCCTCACTCCATACCCATCCCTTTTATAAAGGATCCCGGTAAGAGGATTATGACCCATCCTGGGTTACTCCTTATTGTAATAATCTAATCAAAGGCCCTTAACTGAGGTAATTTAATCAAAAGATCCCACCTACGATAGGTTCACACCCACAGGAATGAATTAGCTCTGAGGACATGATATTTTCTGGGGGACATACAATCTCAAACTACCACAGTCTTCCTGGTAATGAGGGTTGGTTACCTCTCAGTAAGGTAACACTTTATTTTTTGCTTACTGGTCCCTGAGCAAAAAAAATTCCAAAGTGATCAAGCAGTAGTTATAGCTGGCTGTCTCCTTCTGGGTAATGTTGTGTTTTTCCATAAAATGCTTCCCTCATTCTGAGGCATTGATCAAGGATTTTGTTGGTAAAGCTGGAAGTCACCTTGCAGCCAGAAAAGACAGAACTTTAACCATTGTAGGTATTAATTCCAATATGACTGCTCTTTCAGAGTGGAAGGAGCCCAGTATCACCCACTTGCCACTGAGTGGATAGCTGATTTACTGACATATTTTGTCATCCTAAGGACTCGGTGTCACTTTCTGCTGCTAGCAGTTTAGACATTTAGTGGTGGTAGAACCTCACTCCGCTGTGGTGAAGGGGGTCCATGCGGTTCATTCCATGTAAAACCCCCATTCCTGCCACCATCACCATTCGACTTTTGGCGCTGAGAAACTGCTGGCTTTGGAGTGACTTTTGTGGTGAATGCTGTTCTGGTGGGATTAATATCAGCTGTAGAAATCTCCATGCTTAAGGCCACTTCCATAGATTAGTCCACATGCCCCTTCTCTTCTCCTGTCTCTTGTCTTTCAATTTTGCATGTTTTCAACCTTTGATCAACCAGTCAGGCCATCAATCATTGCCCAGAAATCCATGTATATGAAAATTATAAGACACTTGTCTCTCCAGACAATTAGACCAATCAACTGTACTCCTTGCAGTGTTACCCAGTGGTAGGATTTCTCCTCATCATTTTTTCTCTTTTAGGAGTAGTGCTGCTGTCCTACAACAATAATCCATTTTCAACTAACACCCACATTCCAAACCAGTACATTTTTGTATGGTGAGTTTTCTCTTTCATAAGATGGTGGTAGAAACCAACCTCCCATGAGATCATAGGTGTGAGCTAAGCAAGGGACTTCATTGCAAATGTGACAAGTGAAATGGGAATCTGCTCACCTGCTCACATAGCTTACTGTCTCAGGACTAATCCCAAATGTACCATTTCTATCAAATAATGGATTGTGTGGTACCACTCAACCTTATGACTCAGAGATTCTTATAATAACTGGCACAACACAGGCAATTTCAGTAAAAAAAACATTTTCTGTTCCATGACTAGATAGGTATCATGTCAGTATTTTGTCACAGAAAGCATCCAGAAACCTACGGCACTGCACCGTGACTCCAAGTGGTGATATTTGAATACTCCACACAAAAATCTTTACCCACCATCAGTCAGAACTGTTGGGTCATGTAAGTTAGATAGCTGGTAGCTTCCTCTATAACCTGGACTGCTGCAGAGTCCTCTCCTGTTTTGGGCCCCACTTGAAATTGAAAATGTTTCAAATTCTCTGATAATGGGTTAGAGCAATTTTCCCCAGTGTGGTATATGTTGCATCCAACTTCCCAAGAGGACTTCCAAGCATTATATCACTTTCTTAGTGGTATGGAAGCAAGGTACAACAATTTGTCTTTTACCTAAGCTGGAATGTCCTGGCTTGCCACAAACAAATTCCTAAAAATTTACAAATGTGACAGCTCCCTGAATTTGCATATTTTGCCTTCTGTCTCTGCCATGCATATGTCTGATAAGTATTCATAATACTTGACACTTTCGCTCATCAGGTCTGTTTTAAAACCTTTTGTCATATGTTGAACAAATGTAGTCTTTGGAAGAATGTTAAGATCATAAATTTGCTGGGGACTATATTATAAGCAATTGGCTACTTCTTTTATATTCAGTACATAGTATTCAGTACATAGCAAAATATTATTAATATTATTTGATTAAAAACATTATCATTTAGATTATTATCTCCCAATAAATATAAATACTTTGAGCATGAAAGAACATATAAGTTTTATTCTTATTATAACTACAGCTATTAGCAAAATATCTTGTTTGTAATTGATACAGTAAAATGATCATTTGAATTGAATGGAAACTAGTTTAGTATTATGAAAATACAATTGAAATACATGACCTGGGTAAATTGAAGAAGTGTTAAGGAAATGTACCATTAAGGAAAATATATGATAATTCCTATGGTGAAAAAAAAAGGATGAAGAGGGGAAAAGGATGAAAAACCTTGGAAAATCAAATATTTTTAATGTGCCTGTTATGTGTTGACCTACCAGTTCTTTATCTAAACCAGAGACAGTAATGTTATCTTCTTGTTTAAGAAAAACCCTCATTATTGAAATTCTAAAATAAACCAAGCGCATACAGGCATTGCCAAACCTTCATACCTTCATAAATTTCTCTTGAAACCAGAAATACCTAGGTCATCATTTTCAGTTGTATTTGAAGCCAATGATATGGCTTTATTATTGATAAAGCATAGTGTAATTAATTTTTAAAAAAGAAGGAAAATAAATACTGAGATTGTTTGCATGCATGATCAATATGGTATCTTTCTATCAACATCTGATGAAGATTTTCTGAGGAGAATAATCCCATTCCCAATACTGTTGGCTCAAGGAACCCCTTCCAATTCTTCAATTCATATATAGAAATTTGCATACCTTGCTGCTCTGTATAGCATCACAGAACATAAGTAAAGTGAGGGAACAATCATATCTTTGGTCACAATATTACCAGCATTTCCTTTGCAGGAGAATGGCTAGAATCCAATAAGACACAAATTCTCCCAGGCCTTTAGTAACAAATATTTTATTTTTTAGGGAAACAAAAGGAATATCTTAACTTTCCTTCAAATTTTATATACAGTGAGTAAGTTTAGTAATTTTAAATCAAGTAAGATAACTCAATTTTCTTCTAATTGAAGGAAAAAATTGACTTCCTATCTGTAGCACAATGTCACTTTATTCTTGAGTCCATTTGTCTAGGACATTGTTGGCTGGGGAAAGAGACTGTGATTTACAGAATGGTCAACCTGTTAACATGATTGTTTTAGGTTTCCTCTTCTGAAGTTGCTCTTTGGTGAGGGTTCAAATATCTTACACTCTCTGCTCATTTGTAGATATCTATTGGTTTTACACTTTTACATGTGCCAAGCAAAATTTGACTTCAGCAACTGCTGACTGACCAACAGCAGAGAACGACTCAGTATATGACAATCTCAGTAAGACACAATTTTCTAGGACAATTTTCTAATCACCTGTTGGAATTTTGCCGCAATAATCATGGAAATGGGCAAAATTTTGTTATCACTTATTCTAGATATGAATTTTCCTTTCCTCCTGTCAGTGTTTCTGTCAAAACTATTATTCATAAAGTTACAGAATGGCTTATACAGAGGTTTATACATAGCATTGCATCTGACAAAGGACTCATTTTACCACAAATGAAGTATGGCAATGAGCTCCTGCTCATGGGTTTCAATGGCATTGCCATATTCCCCATTAGTCTGAAGCTCCTGATTAATTAGTACAGTGGACTGGCTTTTTTAAGACTCACTGGTAGTGCCCAAGTGGCAAAACCTTGCAGAGCTAGGGTAATGTCTGGCAGGATGTTTTATATAATATAAAATTGCGATATATATATAAAATAATAATAATAAAGGTGTCATTTTTTCCATAGTCCAGATAAATGGATCTCAGAACGAAGAGATAGGAATAGTAAACTTTTCACAGAGTTTTGCTTCTTATCCCTATGCCACTGGGCTAGGCTGGGTTTGAAATCTTTGGTCCCAAGACAAGAATGCTTCCAACATCTTATACAGCCTCTGGAAGCTGAGATTGCCATCTGTCTAATTAATGGCAAGATAAAAGGGGTTTAATATACTGCCTTTGGTGATTAATCCTCAATATCCAGGAAACAAATGTATTGTAAATATACCATGAGTAATAGGAAGGGTGTCTGGAAGGAAGAACGTCTCTTGGTTACCTTTTAATAGCCTCATATTCTGTGATTAAAAAGAATGGAAAACTACAACAACCTAACACAAATAAGTCTGCTAATGACCCAGACATTTTACAAATAAAGGTTTGGGTAACCTTACCAGGCAAGAAACCATAATCAGATGAGGTGTTTGCTGATGACAAAAGAAAAATGGGTTTAGTAGTTGTATTAGTTGGGGTTCTCTAGGGAAACAGAACCAATGGAGATTATGTAAATATTATGAGATTTTCATAAGAATTTTCTCACAACACTGTGGAGATGCGCAAATCCGAATTCCATAGGACAAACTGCACTCTGGGAACTCCAATTATGATTTTCTATGAATTTCCCACAAGAAGCTAGCTGGCTGAAGTAGAGATGGAAATTTACTCTTCTGACTCCTGAAATCATCACTTCTTATTTTAAAGCCTTCAAATGATTGAATGAAACTTCTCTAATTGTTGAAGGCACTCTCCTCAGTTGATTGCTGATATAATCATCTTTGGATGCAATTGACTTACTGGTAACTTAAGTCCATAAATATCCTCACACTAACAATGAGGCCAGGGCTTGCTTGACCAAACAACAGGACACCATAACCTGTTCAAGTTAACAAATGAACTTAACACAGTAGTGGAAGAAAAAGTTATGAAGCCATCTAAAGCCACGTTTAGTTGTAGAAATAATGAGTGTGATTGCTATAAGTGCTTCTTACTTATCTTAAAAATATTTTTGTGTATATCTGTCACAATGACTAACATATATTAATATTTAAGTTATAGGATATGAATGTGATAATGGAGTAGTATGGAGATACCAGTTTGTAAAAGCATGGGTTAGGGTGGATTTTTACTTTGTCAATGTAGGTAAGCTAGAGCTACAATCCCCAAACTTCTCTTCTGTTTTGTTCCAGGGTAGCATTGGCTGCAAGTAAATTTTGCATGAGATTTGGAAGGCAAAGTGAAGCAGCATGTGTTACCTGATGCCATGTACCACTGAAACTCCTGTATATTGCTCCAGATCTGTTGGCTCATCCATTGCTTCACCAGCTTTTAGCAGATTTCCTCCTTTAATTAGGCCAAGCATGGTGTGAAGGGACAAGTTATTACTTCCTTCCATCCATGTCACCATGTTTACAGACAGTTGAAAGAATGTGGGTTCTGGTTTGTCTTCATGGGTTCGATTTTTCCTGTTGGTTTCAGGGTGTCCTTTTGTTCCTGTTTGTGCTTGCTTTGCCTGGCATTTTGTTTAGCCATTCTTTTCAACTTCCTGTCCTTTTGACCTCCAGCAGTTTCAGGACTATCACCACCAGATTCAGAGACAATAGCCTCTCATACACTTCTTCACCAGATCCCTTTTGTGGTCCCTTATTGGTGGCGTTTTTGGTATTCTGACTCTACCCTTCCAGAACTGCCAATCACCAGCTGCCTCCACAATTGTGTAAGGTCCAGTTATTGTAATACATTTTTTATTCCAAAGCACTCATATTAGTTTTGCTTTTCTGATTGACCCTAACTAATAAGGGCCTTCTTATTTTTTCCTCCAAGTCTCTTAATCACACTTTCACATCTATTCTTTTATTTCCTGTCATGCATGAGGGTAATTTATTCAACTTTATCTTAGAATTCACTATCTGTGTATTTGCAGGCAATTCACTATTAGGCAATCTGCTATTTTGTTCATTCATTCTTTAAAAATTGTTTGAATTATAAATTTTAAAAAGTAAATATGTGTTTTTATTTTTGAAATTCTCTTTTGATTCTTTTTCTAAATTTTCTTTTCTTATGTATGTTTTCTTATTCTTATTCTGCACTCCTCCCTATAGACTTTTAATAGTTTTAGATGTGCCATTGTATAATTTCTTTCAATTGTCTACTATTTCCTGAAGCTTTTTGGAGGATCTTTATCTGCTTTTGTAGTAAAGTATTTCCTTGTTAATTTTGTAATTTTGAAACTTGGGTTCTTTTTCATAGATCTTTTTTAGTTTAAATCACATATGGATTGAGATGAGGTTATGTTCTTTTCAAGTTTTTATTTCCTCTTGCCAAGCATTCCAATTGTTTCACTGACAGGGAAGTTAATTTCTTATTATTCTCTCAGATTTCAATCCAGAATGTGAAGGTAGTTGAAAATCTAACCCCATAATGTTTGAGTGGATGCTGTACTGTGGGGAAACTATTTTTCTCCCTACACTAAATATGTACTCTGACTCAGACAAGCCTTCTTATTTCCCCAATATACTTTTATGAATGTTTTTATTGGTATGTACTGAATTTTGATCACTAAATTTTACCTTCAAGACTTAATTACTTTATGGGTTTCAGGGTGGAAATTTGAGTGAATGATTATTTTTGTCAAACATGCACTTTTTAATTCCATAATAAGAAGCAGGATACTTTTAGTATTGCATATTACTAGTTAATTTTATATGACTTCACTACAAATCCATATTAAATTAAGGTCATAACTTAAATAATATTTTACAGAATTTAATAATTTTTTTATACTTTGATAGGAGAAATTTTATATTTTAGTGTATTTTATTGATGATGCTTTCTTAGGTTTTTAGTTCCAACATAAATTCCTTTGTACTTGGGCTTAACACAACGCTTCTAGTTTTAGTCTTGGTAAATAATTTAATATTTCTGAAAAACTCTTTCTTAGAAATAATAATAAATCCAAAGTACGGAAAGCTAATTGATATCTGCAAAATTCAGTTGAATGAAGAGTAGACTTTAAAACCAATCACATTTGAAGTCAATGAGAAATATTAATTCACAATAAATTCATTAGTTATTTTTTTCAAATGCATTTATTGACTATTTAATATGAGTGAGGCACTGTGTTAGATGCTGGAGATTTACTAGGGAAAAAATCTTATATATTTCCAACTCATACAACTCTCGCACTAATGGAAAAGCTGAGCACCAATAATATATAAGAAAATTTGTAAAATTAAAACTGAGTGAGAAATTCAGCGAATGATACAGATATAGGGGCTACGAGAGTATATAATAAGGAGAACTGGCCTAACCTGTGGATTCAGGGAGAGTTTCCTTGGGGAAGTGTTGCTAGGAGAAAAGGGGAGGCACTTGGGTAAGGAGCGGCATTTTATACAATGGAGCATCATCTTCAATTTCAAGAATTATTTAAAGAAAGGAGGGGGCACTTTGCCTAAAGTCTGCTGAGAGGAAGGAGAACATGATGCATGATGGGACTTGGGGAAAACATACAGGATATACCATGTAGGATTTTTGAGACTTTGCTGATTATTTTGGTCTTTAACATATCGAAGAGTTAAAAGACATTGAAACTTTTAAGGTTGTGTATGGGGAGAGAGTTTTCAAGAAAGATTTCTTCTTGAAATTCACTAATCTTTTTATCTGTGGTAATTGATCAGTTATTAATTACATCCAAAGAATTTTTATCTCAGATACTTTATTTTTCTTCTCTAGGTGTTCAATTTGTGTTTGACCTTTCACATCTTTCTTTACCATTTTCATTCCTTCCTCTGTCTTCTTGATCATGTAGAATATATTTGTAACCGCTTTCTTAACATGATTACCTTATGAACTTACTAGGTGTCATTTCCGAGTCTTTTTCCTTTTATTGATGTTTCTCCTCATTAAAGATCTTATGTTTTCTATTTTTCACATCTGGTAATTTTTTTTATTGGATACCAGATAGTGTGGATTTTACTTTGTTGGATACCATACTCTTTGCATCTCTTTATTCATTTGGGAGTTTTTCCAGGACACAGTTAAGTTAGAAACAATGTGATCTTTTAAGGCTTGTATTTCAGTTTCGATAGGCTGATCCAGAACAGTTAGTCTAGGGCTAATTTGATCCCTCTTCTGAGACAATCCCTTACCTGATTCCAGTGTGTTAGGATGTTTTCCCACTCTGGCTCATGCAGACAGGGCATATTCTCAGTCCTTTGTAAAATCTAGGTATTGTTTTACCTGATTGTTTCAGATGGTTTTTCCTTGGCCTTCTTTAATAGCCTTACTAGAAACTCTTTACAGATAGTAAGTGTGGCTAATTTTAGGTTCACTATATTTGATTTGTTTCACCTGTAGTCCCATGTTTAAAAACGAATGTTTCATGTATTGGCCCATTTTCTTTGGTTGTTAGGATGGGAAGGTAAAACGGGGAGCCCCTGTTATTCCATCGTGTCCTGAAACAGAAATAGCAAGTGGTTTTTAAAAACCTTGTTATTGTGTACACCTAGGCTATCTTAAAAATCAATTTCTTTTCTACTTCCTTTTGTAGGATATAAGCTTCATGAGGGCAGACATTTTGTATGGTTTTCTTACCGCTGTATCCCAGTACCCAGAATAGAATCTAGCACATAGTAGGTGCTCAGTGAGTGAAGGTGAATCTCTTTTGTATGTGGCTCACAAACATATTTGAAAAATTATTTTTGTGTTTGTCTTTTCGTACTTATACTTCACTTTAGACATGTTAAAATTCATCAATCAAAATTTATAAATTATAACTTGTCAGATTATTAAATAATTCCAAAATATTATCTCCAATTCTTTCACTTTACTCTTGTAACATTTATAAAAATATTCAATAGCATTTTGCCTTCTGAGCCACAAGGCCACAGGTGCATTAAATTTGTTTCAGTCCCAAAAGAACTGAAGAGCTGTGCTCATGAACTTGTAATGCCTACTTGTCTAGCTGAAAAGCAGGAATTTTTACTCTCTCATTTTCTGTTCCTAGTTTCATCTGGGTGACTAAAATTGCTTCGTCTAAACATGTTGCAGTTTGATGTTATTGCTACACTTCAATGTCAGAAAAATAATATGAGACATCTCATCTCTGTGTTTCCTGTTGTTCCAGAAAATTTCCAACTGAGAAAAGTTATTTTTACCATTCATCAGAATATTACAATTAACAGGAAGATTTAAAAATTATGCAAAAGACTCCTATTTCTTGGCTTACAGTGGTGAAAAAATACAATCAAACCAAATATTCTTAGGAAGTAATTGTGTTATTAAATAGGGAAAACAGCCTGATAAAAATGACCAGATACTAGAAAATGGAAATTTTACATGATATTCGAACATTTCATTTCTGATATTGATAAAGTAAAAAACATTTATATGGGTACTTTGTGAAATTTTAATGAAGAATAATAATTCATAAAACTCCAGAGGAGCAATATTTTGGACCATATATGAATGGGCAAAATTGCACTTCTCTGTTTCATGGTTATCATTTTGAATATTCCATTGTAGTTTGATTATGTATACCTAACCCAACTCCAGATCAAGAAAGAGCATAAGCAATTATTTATCTTTCATCACAGATAAATCCAGTTTTCGGGAAAGCCACATAAAGCTGAGCAGTTGAAGGCAATGAAAAGCCCAAATAGAACACCTGGGCCTTTCCATATGACAAATAAGAAAACTGAAATAGGCTATAGGTACTTTGAAAATAGAGCAAATCTAAAATGTTTAAACTCTTCTTGAAAAAATGGTAACCTTCTAATGCATCTCTGACAGACCTGGAGCAGTTAATATCTGCTGCTAATGTTTCTACTACAGATGCAAAACAAGAAGGTCCTCGTGCTTTCTGTCTGCCCAGTTGTGGCAGCCAAGACTGAAAGGGGGAATAAAGGAAGTTATAAAAACATGGGGGAAGAGAAATAACCTTTGCAGCTTATAAATAAACTGGCAAACAACAACAAAATCACAAAAAAAAATCTATAGTCTTTATTTTATTTGGTCATCAACCTCGTTGTTGTTGCTTATTGCTGTACATGTGATTGCATTATTTGGAATATTTATGAATTCCACTAAAGGGAAGAGGATGTGGGTCAAGAAGTTGTGCATCCACCTACTACATGGGAGGTCCTGGGTTCAGTTTCTTGTGCCTCCTAAAGAAGGCCAGCAAAATGCAAGACAGTGAGCTGACATGATGGGCTGACATGACAGGTTGGCACAGTAAGCTGATGCAACAATAAGACATAGCAATATGACACAGGAAAGAGACACAACAAGATGGCAAGCTGACACAGCAAAGAGACACAACAAGCAGAGAGCAGAGGTGGCTCAAGTGATTGGATGCCTCCCTCCCATATGGGAGGTCCTGGGGTGGTTCCCAGTGCCTCCTAAAATCAGATGAACAACGAACAGACAGCTGAGTGCAAACAATGAAGGAGGGAGAAATAAATAAATAATAAATCTTAAATAAAAGTGCACAGAAAGGAGTGGATGTGGCTCAAGCAGCTGACCACCCGCCTCCCACATGGGAGGTCTTGAGTTTGTTTCCTGGTGCTTCCTAAAGATTAACAAAGAAGCAAACAATGAACAAAAACAACAAGCAAACAAATGAGGGAGCCTTCTCAAGGGGTGGGGGAAATGGCTTTGAAAAAATGTGCACTAAAATTTACCAATGTACTTCTAAGAAAACTTGTATTTTTAATCTCTTGAATAATATGCCACAATTTTAAAATAATAAAAAATATTTATTATTCTAGATCTGTAAGTAGAAAATGTATTGACTTAATGTAAGATAATTTTTTAATGAAAATGAACAAATTTAAATCTTATATATGTAGCTATACCAACACTCCTCTACTGTATTAAAATTTCTTTCTTGCTTTCTGGCTTTACTTAAATTCTTAACTTAGGTTTTGCCTTGTTAAAACAAAGCATTTGCTTTTCTAACTGATCTTCAACTGAGTGGTTTTAATTATCCGTTTTTGAGTTATCCTAATTTTTAAATACAGATTTTCCTCATAGAGAAATAATACATCCCTATTGTAGAATATTGAAAATACAGGAAAAAATTGAAAGCATAATAATCACCAGAAATTAATTTTATTTTTTTCTATTTCTGTCTTGTCTTTTTGTTTTCATTTTGTCTCCATCTTTTCACTCATCTATATTCTATAATGTCTTCTTTGATCTAAATACATATTTTAATTGGGATACACTATAAAATTCCTTGCTTTTTTATTCATATTTTATCATAAACATTTTTACATGTACTTGTATATACTCTAGTAACACACATTATGTTTTTAAAATTATTTTATGTAGATTTATCCTGTATAAGCTTGTCACAATTATTTTGAATTTTAATTTGCTTCAGTTCTTTCAGTTTTTATTTTGTTTTGTTTTTACCAATATAACTGATGTAGAAAAAATAAAATCTTCCTGCATAATTGTTTCCTTAGAATAAAGTCTAGAAATGAACTTATTCTCTCAAATAAAGAACTGTTTTATGTATTTATACTAAAAGATATTATTCTAAAAGTATTTTAATTTGGAATTTTATATTCCCTTCCTATAAATTTCTTATGTAGTAGAAGTAAAGTTGGAAAATATAAGGGGTCAGCATTACTCACACAACAGTAACATATACATATAACACAGATACTAGTAAAAGTGTGTTCAGAAAAATACAAGTAGAAAAACATCACAAATTGGAATAGACCAAATTATGAAGATGTTTCAGCTGTAAGAATCCATCAATAGTGTAACTATGAAATCACGAATTTGGCTACCATTGTGTGCTTTAAATTTTTGAAGTTGATTATATACTTTTGCTCCAGTCTGGATTGCTTTACATCTGCTCTAACAACATTTTGATATTTGATCTCAGGGCAAATAAAGTATAAAATATAAATACTAAGTAATTTTGAAAAAAATCACAGGAAAAAGAAAACCACTGTTGAAAAGGAAGTATTTATGAAATACATCAAGTGTGAAAAACAAATTATAAAAGAAGTCTATAAGGAGATACAACTAATAGCTAAGTAAATTTGCAGGACATGGGAGGGAAAATAAGCATTGTCTAAGTGACTGAACGTTAAAGGGCAGTAAGATAGCAAGGGACTCAAGAGATAGTAGATTTGTAAAAGGAAATGTGCATATTATTTTCAAATAAGATTTGAAACTGAGCAATGCAATTGTAAACATGACATATATAGTAAACAAAAAAAACCCCACAGAGTACCCCAAAACATAGTTAAATGCCATATTAGGAAACAACAATCAGCTTTCCTGAAAAGTAGATAAATGGTGTTTGATTTAGGGATATTTTCCTGTATTTATTGTATTTAACTTATTTTTCAAAAAAAGAAAGTTTGTAAAGATGGGGGACATTTTATATCTACTAATGCATATTAGTATTTTCTAAATGGAGAAAAATCATTTGTTTTATAAGTAAGGAGGGAATGATTGGCAGCTCTTGAGTCTTCACACCAACACTTCCAGTTATTGATGTATAGGTGATCTTAGTTAAACTAGCCAACAGATTTCAATGAATGGAGAAAAGAAAAGCATATGGTGTTCAGATCTCATGCTTGCCACCTCAGGCAGATCAAGCCTTTGTCATTCTAGATTCCTTACAGAAAAACTGCAATATGGTGAATTTGAAATTATCTTTATACATCCCATCACAACATCCCAAAAGCTTAAGTCACTTCAGTAACAATGCTAAGTACAAAGTCTCATCAAATTTGGCTATGGGTGTGGTCACCTGTGAACCTATGTAACCTAGGGAACAAGTTTATATGCTTCCAATATGCAAGGAATGGAGAGGCATTGGATGAACACTACCTTTCCTACAGGGAGAATTGGAAGCAAAACAGGGTTTACAGGTCCTAAACAAGTCTGAAACCCAGCAGGGCAAACTCCATTAGATTTTAAGGTTTGAGAATCATCTATGGAATAATGTTTTGTCCTCCAGGCCTGATGGAACCGCAGCCCCATCCCTTCTAAGTGTTGCACAGTGGCCGTGCTCTCCTCGAACACTGGGGTGAAATCTTCATCCTCTGCTAGCATTTTGGTAGTGGCTCTCTCCCTGAATAATCATGTGGAAGGCTGTCCCCCTTTAAGCATGAGGACATATGACTTGCCCCTTCCAAACGCAGGGGTGACCAGTTCTTTCCACACCTTTAGTCCAGACCTTGGCTTCCCTGGTGCTTTCCTTGACGTTGTTCTTTCTTTTGTTTGTCTCTTTTTGACCAGACTGGCAGTGGTTCTGCTCTTACAAATCTCACAAAGAATTTCTGGCTTTTGAGTGGTTAACAGGGATCCAAACCATCAGACAAAGGACTTTCCATAGATTCTCGGAAAACTACATTCCTGATCCTGACTTCCACAGAAATGGTTGATTGGTTTCATATTCAGTTAAACCATCACCTAGAGACCTAATTTCTGGGCACTCGCATTCTGGAAGCTTAGAGAGGCCCCTGGTAGAGTTGTTTCTGTCCCTAGTCTCAGAACACACTATCTGGATAGGCTCAGATTTCTCCATACCATCAGTTTCTGGTTTCTGCCTTCCATCTGATATCAGAATTCAATTTCATTGGCGGCCACCATGAAGAAGACAGCTGCAGAAGATGTCAACATTACTTTTGAAGATCAACAAAAGATAAACAAATTTGCATGGAATACGAGTAGAATCACAGAGCTAAAGGAAGAAATAGAAGTAAAAAAGAAACAACTACAAAATTTAGAAGATGCTTGTGATGACATTATGTTGGCAGAGGATGACTGCTTAATGATACCTTATCAAATCGGTGATGATTTCATTAGCCATTCTCAAGAAGAAACACAAGAAATGTTAGAAGAAGCAAAGAAAAACTTGCAGGAAGAAATTGATGCCTTAGAATCCAGAGTGGAGTCAATTCAGCAGGTGCTAGCAGATTTGAAAGTCCAGTTATATGCAAAATTTGGGAGCAACATAAACCTTGAAGCTGCTGAAAGTTAAACATTTTATAATACTTTTAAAAATTTGTTTAATAAGCTTGAATATTGTTTAAAATGATAATTTCCCTTCTTCAAATAATATGGAAAGCAAAACTTTTTTTAAAAAACTTTTCATTTATTTAATGGAAACTCGCCTATTTTCACATGTCTTGCTTATTTATTTTATATTTTAAAAAGAAGACAGTATTCATCTATGTATTTTGCATAATGACTATATCAAGTCTAGGGGCTTTATGTCATGTTATTAAAATCAGTTAAGAAAAAAAAAAAAGAACTCAATTTCATCAAGTTTTCTCCACTTTTTAAACAAGGATCACTTTTCTTCCAGTTTCCAATAACACATTTGTCATTTCCTCCTAAAGTCTTATCAGAAGTATGTTTAGCATCCATATTTCTACCAATAGTCCTTCAAAGCCATGTAGGTTTTTTTCTACCACGCACCTCACACTTCTTCCAGCCTCTATCCATTACCTAATTCCAAGGTTTTTTCCATATTTTTGGTATTTTCCATAGCAGCACCCCAGTACCAAAATCTGCTTTAGATTAATTGGCTGCTCTAGCAAATACTATGCAAAGAAATGGCTTAAGTAACAGGAATTTATTAGTTACTGGCTTTGGGGCTGGAAAGTTCAAATTGAGAAGTCATCAAGGTGACACGTTTTCCCTGAAGACTACAGCATTCTGGGGTTGATTGCTGACAATCTTTTGTCCTTAGCTTGTCACATAGCAAGGCACATTGTAACATCTCCAAGTCTCTCTCTTCTCTTTGGGTTCCCTTGATGTTCAGCTGCTAGCTGTTTTCTTTGTGGCTTTCTCTCCTGCTCTATCTGAATGCCATTCTGCTTATAAAGAGCTATCGTAATTGGATTAAGACCCATCCTGATTGAGATGGGCCACAGCTTAACTGAAGTAACTTTATCAATAGGTCCTACTTACTATGAACTTAATCCACAGCATGGCTTAAATTTAAGAACAGGTTTTTCTGGGTGCACATACAGCCCCAAACCACTACAAATATGTTAATAGTAAAGACGGAAAGTCACTGAACTAAGTGCAATATAAAAATGTATTAAGTTTTTTAAGATCATTACTATGTTTTAAAAAATAGACATTTTCTCTTTGACAAAAGTTCTCTGTTGCAGCTTAAAGACATGTAAAATTGGCAACACTGAAAATATAAACAATGCTATATATCTAACCTACAGACATGCTTTAATTGAGTTTGAATCCAAAATATATTAAAAATTATTTTATTAATACATACATTCTAAATGTCCAAGTATTTTTTATATGGAGAACCATTTGATCATCTTTTATCAACTGGGAAATTTGAATTTTAAATATAAGTAGTTATGGTGCCAGAATTATGGGTTTCTCTTTCTTATTTTACTGTGTACTTCTTGAGGAAGAAGTTATATACAGATCTTTTCATTAAATTGTAAGAATATCATATACATTTTTAAAATCATAAATATTCAAAAGTTTTAGGTGTTAGATGTTCTGTGTATAGCATAGAATGTGGATGATGTATTAGCCTGTAAGACAACTCTTTTAAGTAATATATTTTTTGGTAATAAATCTAAACTGCACGTATTAAATTAGGGCATTGTTTTGAGTAAGTATTAAAGAAATAATCCTGTCAAAAAAAACTCAAAGTTCTTTTGACCTGAGGTTATACATTAATGATGTTTCCATTGTAGTAACTTTTGAAGTGATAACATAATTTTCAGATAAAAATGTTTAAAATAAAGCACACTTCATTTATTAAAATAAAAGTTTTAAGAGTACAAAATAACAAAAAACATAACATATTCCTCACCTATTTTTAACAAATCTTAACTATGCTTCAGATTTCATTTGTATGTATCCATGAATCTGTATAGAAGTCTTTCGCAGATTTTTTAACTTTAACTGAATGCCATCATATTGTTTATGTCTTTTTCAGCAGTTTGCTTTGTTCTCTCAATGTGATTTTGATACAGAGCCATGTTGGTACATGTCATTCTGGTTCATACATTCAAACTGCAGAATAGTATTCCACCAAATGATTTTTTAAAATTTATCAATTTTTTAGTTGTTAGATATTTAATTTTATCCTAATTTTTAACAGATAAAATGTTGCAGTGAATACTGAACCCTAGTATCTATGTATGTGTGTGTGAATTTCTCTAGGGTGTGAACCTAAAAGTAGACTATCTGGTTTATAGAATTTGTACATTTACAGTTTTACTAGATATTACCAAAATGCTTTCCAGGATACTGTGCTGTTTACAGTGTGTGAGAATTCTCATCATTCCACATCCCCATCAATGTTGTTAATGTAAGACACTGACAATTTGCCAATCAGATGTAAATGCAGTGATAGATTATTAATACTTTAATTTTGATTTCCCTTTTATTGCTGGAACTGAGAATCTTTTCATATCCATTAGATGCTTGGATTCTGATTGCTTTTGTGAGGAATCATTGGCCAGTAATCATTGTAATGATCTAATACCTAGCCTATCATCCCAAGACTAAATGAAATATTCTGAAACTATAATTTGAAGAGTGAATAAACATACCTCTTATAAACACACATACATGAACACACAATTTTATCATAGTTCATTTTAATTGTTTAATTAAAATGTGGGATTGGATGGTTCTCATCATTTTTGTTTTCACTTTCTTTTAGGTATGATTTTTCTTTTAGGTATGATTTTGATCATTCCCTACCTGTGTTTATCACTTGTGATCATTTTTCCCTACCTTCATTCCATCCTACCACAACCTGGCTTATATTTGCTATCTTAGGATCTCCCTTCACTGTTATCTTGATTTTTCCATCATCTGCTTCATATTTAGAATTCCCTGTTTTGTTGGTTCCATGTCCTTGGATCTGACTACTGAATTGCATATATTCTCCAACATGATTCCTCCAATAAGTAGATATATTTCCAGACTTTGGGGTGTCTAAAAATATCTTTATTTTACTCTTCTATTTTATCGATAATTTGGCTGACAGTGAAATTCAAGATTGAAAATAATTTTTATTTATAATTTTAAAGACTTTCCTCCACTGTCTTTTAGCCTCTTGGAAAGCCTGAAGTTATTATTTTATTTAAATGTTGATCCTTTGTACATGAGTATTTTTTTTCTCAATTTATGAAACTTTTATTAGTCCTATTCTAAAATTTCACATAAGATCCCTCAGTATGGGTCTGTTGTTATCTACTATGTTGTACACTTTTGGTCCACTTCAATCTAGGAGTTTACCTCTCAGTTATATTAATATTCTTAAATAGCTTCTTTCTTCCTCTTCAATTATTTATTCTACTTCTCAATCACACTTAATCAAAAGGAAATTATTTTTATCAAAATATCCTTGCCAGGACAGCAATGTCAAATGATTTGTTTTTCATATAACTTTGAGATTCTAGCTGCAGTGAAAGAGATGGATGATGTTTGTTTTTACTACAAAATAAGCAGACATCTCTACTATTCTCTGACCGTCCTTGCCCTACAAAGGTAGAAATTCTGTAAGATATCAGTCAGAAACTCTGCAGCATATTCCACAAACAGTCCTAAAAAGATCCTGAAACAAGTCATAAGAGAGTTATGAAAAAAAGTTAATCTGTTATTGTGAAATTTTGCCAGGTGACAGAATCTGAAAGTCATTCAAATGGAATACTGGCTCTCAGCAAAGATAAAAGGAAACCTGTAGGTAAAAATCAATTGTTTCACCTGTTTGCAATTACTAAGGTTATGTGTAAATTCACTTGATTACTTGACTCCCACTGGTTAAATGAGATGTCCCGTTTGTTACAGTGCATAAAATAATCTATAACTTCTTAATCATGAATTTTCCTTCAGAATCTTTTGTGTGTGTTTCTTTGTCTATTCCATGAGTAAAATTAAGTAATTATGAAGATATGTTTATTTTTATTGTGTTAGCTGAATAACAGCCCCCACCATTCTTTTCCAAATTGCTGAAGCAAAGCTCAGTTATATGGTTTTACTGTGCTCATAAACTTTAGAATATGATATCAATGAGTGGAGGTCACTTAGGCAAGCTCTTAGTCACACACAAATCAAAAAGTGACTGAGAAATTCAAAGAAAGGTTCTGAAAATCCCAAACCATGGGATGGAGTCCAATTTCTTTACACATTCCTAGGAACTCTACATGGAGCCTCTCTTCAAGCTTCCAATTAGGAGGATGACCAATAGCTATTAAAATGGCAATCCAAAAGCAAATCTTGTCGAGAAAATTATACTGTATGCCCATGGGGAAAAGAGAATCCAAACTTGGGATATTGACTAAGACTCCTTTGAAAACAGAATATTAAATGTTAACCTGGATTTGGTCTCATTTCACAGATATTCTCCTCTTATTTCAGGAATGAGTGTTCTATTAGCATTGAGAAGTATATTTTTTACTTTACCTATATCACATCATTTATCAGTTCAAAAATTTTGTTAATAAAACAAGTTTCTGGTCACTGCATAATAATTTAAAGGCTAAAATTTTATGTGAGGAATTCAGAGCAGCCAATGTCTGTCTCCTTTTTTAGGGTCATTGCACAATATTAGTCGTTTGCCTTTAGTTTACAGTTTAAAATATGACAGCTTTAGAGCAGAACTTCAATTGCTTGCAGTTTAGTTCTTTATTTTTGCAATCATGTTGTATTACTTATGATATATTTGCATTTTAAACTACTCCTCGTAGAGTTTCTTTTAGTAGTAGTAATTTTAAACTTTTAGATTTCAACTTTTATCAAATCAGGTATCTTATACTCTGATCTGAAGTGATTGTATCAAGAACAGTAATCCCTGAAATTCCTAGAAAATATGAATAAAAGTAGAAAATTTTTCACAATTAATAATTATTATTTCTGGCTCTGTTTTTTATGTTCTCTTCTGACATAATATCTGGCTATCATTGTATTTTGAAAATACCTGGCATCTCGACCAGAGACTGAGAAATTTTACATCAACAGCTGCTGTGCTAATGACACCTAAATGGGACATCTCTGAATGCAACATTTAGTAGGTCTAAGACCAGATAAGGAAAAGCTTATTAAGGCTTAATATCCTAATATCTAATATCCTAACTATTTGACAGTTTTTCCATAATCGTTGTAACCAATTAGTAATTCTTGGACTCCAAAACTTCCTAACCATGTTCTATGATAGGATCCTTAGTCCTAAATGCACACTAGAATAACTAGTTGTCTTAACTAATATTGCAGGGTCTGATGCTGGACATTATACAGCCTGCCATAACCCAGCGAATGGACTGGGGGAGACTGTAAACTACAATGTAAACGATAAGCCATGTGGTGCAGCAGTGCTCCAAAATATATTCACCAATTACAATGAATGTGCCAAGATGATGAAAGAGGTTGTTGAAGTGGGAGGAGTCGGGGGGTGGGATGTGGGGTGTGTGGAAACCTCTTGTTTTTTAATGTGACAGTTTTTAGTGATCTATGTATCTTTAAAAAAAAGAATTAAAAAATAAATTTTAAAAAATGCTATGTTTGTCTAAACCCTATTTATTCATATAGGTTCTGATTTATTATCCTATAGTCATGCTTAAGCGTTGGTATTTTCATGTAGTTATTCAGGGGAACTGACTAATGTGCAGTCAGGGTTAGGAATCTCTACTCTGTGTTATGAAACATTGGGGTTTAAACCATGTACTTTTTCAGGCATTTGAATACATATATCTGGAATCTAAGAAAAAGATATTTGGAAATAAGCTTTAAATTCAATAATTTGTTCTCCTTTTCAGAGATGGGTCTGTCACTACATTTCTGATCCTCTAGAGTAAGTTTACCATTTACCTTTCTGATATTAATCTGCACACAAATTTCCTTCCCTCTCTCACTTTTTTGATTCTATTTATTGGAGAAGGTTGGAAAGGGGATAATTTACTGAGTTTTTATTTTTGTGTTCATAATTTCTCTGTGGTTACTAGTGGCTTAATACACTGAACATTACTATTACATAATGTTTTCAGTGGATATACGTTTTGAATCACTTCATTGTTATTTATAACAAATATGCCTGTTTTTTGTGTGTGTGCTTAGATAGATATGAGCATTCTGCCCTTCAGATTTGTGGAGGGCAAAAAGTTTTTACCATGTGTCCAGGCTTATAGTTGATTGTGAATTGCAGATGTATTCAGATGAATTGGAAAATTAAAAACCTATGCTTAACTTCTAACTCTGCCACTAACAAATAAGCATGAATTTATTGAGTACCTGTTCCCCACCTCACTTCCCCTGCCCGCTAGCCATTAGTAACCTCCTTATACTATAGCCCTCTTTAGCAGCAGCTTATGCTGCTGCCTCCCCTCACTCCTCCTCCTAGCCTTTGTTCCCGCCCACATTGCCAACATGTAATCTGCCTCCCTCCTTAGCCACTGCTTACCTCATAGCCATCCGCCCTTACCCACCTATCCACCGCCACCCTGTAGCTAGCCCACCCCTGCACTAACCCCTCCCTCACCCAGCACTATATAACCAAGTGCACTTCCTCAATAAAGTAGACCTGCGCACAGTCCTCGTCTCCGTGGCGTTCTTCCACCGCGCTGCGCGTCCCCACCACACCTTGAGCCGCCTGCTGCTGGCTCAAAGGGCCCCCGGCCCCCCGGCAGCTCCCCCTGAGCCAGCTAAGCTCCGCAGCCAGCGGCAGCAGTGTAACAAGTACCCATTATATACCTAGTACATATGAAGTCAGCGGAGTATACAGAAGTAGAACAATAGAAATAATGACAACTTACATGTAAGGAGTCTATTACAGAGAACTACTAGGGTTTTTTTGTCTTGAAGTAGCTCTACATGAGTTGCAGAAATAAGAATAAAAGAAAAAACAGTGAAGATTGTAAAGCAAAATGTATAACAATTTCTATGATAGACTATAAGTTCTATAAGAGCCGAAAACATAGGAAAATGAATAATGATAAGTATTTGTGAAAGCCTTCATGGATGAGGAGAACTTGAAAATGACTTGAATTTTGTCTTGAAATATCTAGAGAACAGAAAGGGTAAGGAAAGTATTGTATGTAAGATGATGGCATAAGGGGTGTGTGTGTGTGTGTGTGTGTGTGTGTGTGTAGGGGAAAAGGGAAGAGATAGAGAAGGTGAGGGAAAGTGAGATTGAGATATTAAAGCAAAGGAAGCTGCACTGAAATTAGCAGGGAGTGAAGCTAAGTAAATAATATGGAAGCAATATAAAAGAGTGATAAGAGAACCAGCTTTGAGGATAGTATGATGTATGTTTAAGTTCCCATTAGCTCTTTCTAGCTATGACCATGGGAAATTTATTTAATCTTTATAAATCTCCATTACCTAAACATTAAAATAGGGATAATGCTAACGCTTACCACACATAGCCATTCTGGTTGGCAAATGAGCTAATCCCTGTAAAGTACTTCATTTAGTGTCTGTGCTAAATCTTAAGCAAAGCCAAGAAAAAAATTATTTATTTAACATGGTTGCAAATTGGTTCTTCTTAAAGGTTGCAAAGCAGGGAACCATATATGAGTTAATTTAGTCTGGCAGTAGAATGCAGAATAGAGGTAGAAAGACTTTAGATTTTGAGAGATTATCAATTTGGATAATGCAGCAATTCAGGATTGAAGAGCTAGAATACAAAACTAGTGGCAACAGAAATAGAAACAGTAGTATAAATGAAAGATTAAAAAAAAAAGTTCAAGTCTTCTTCTTGATTTACCAAGGCTGTCTTTGTTCTTTGGAAGCGTAAAGAAACTATGGTTAATGTTGAATTGAAATGGATGGAAGATATGGAAGATATCTGAATAAAAGAGTCTAAAAGATAATTGAAAATAATATCTTTGAGTGGGTTGAACAGGACTGAGCTTAACAGATATGAAAACCATAAGTATATGAAAAGCATCAGACTACAGATTGCAGATATGAAATTACAGATTACAGATATGAAAACCATCAGCATGGAAATAAAGTTGAAGTCATAAAATAGAATGAGATATCTAAATAAGAAAAGTGTAGTGGTGGGTCTTCAAGAAAATGTTTATGGTGTGTGATTCAATTCTACCAATAGCTTTTGTGTCCCTATTACAGACTCTCAAGAGTTATGTACCAGAGCATTACTGACATTGTTTTTCCACTCTATTACTTTCTCTTCCTTTTTTCTCTTCTGTTGGTGCCTTTCCCAACCACAATCTTTAGTTTAACATTTCCTGACTACAAAATCAAATTTGAGGGTCATAGGCAGTTTGTATAAATAGAGGTAAAAATATTTTGCTGTGATTGCAGATTTTTTCTGATTTTTAGCATATAATCAAGGGATCTTTCAGAGTAAAAATTAATGTTCCTAACCAATGACAGAATTGCTGTTCTTTCTGTAACCATATTTTATATTATCAGGCACGTATTAAAATTCTATGGCTCAGTCCTTTTATGAATATGTGAATGTCAATTGTATGTTCATTTCTTTTCAATGAATTAAATGTTCTTTTTTTGTTAAATACTATCACACTAGTTTCTCTCATAAGGACAAAAGCAGAGGGGAGAAAACACATCCGTAGGTTTTTCTCCAGTGTGAAAAGAAGTAATGTTGGCTCCAGTAATGATTAAAGGGACTGTTTTATTTTCTTGATACGCCCTTATCTAATAGATGGAACTTCTCCATCAATATGCTTTGAGTCTATGGTTGTGTTTGAAGAACATGACCAATGGATTTATAGCCTGCAACTTATGGATTTACAGCAGAACCTCCAAAGAGAGAATTTTTCTCTTCACATTTTTTAGTTTGCCTTATTCTGTACTGCATTGAAGCAGGCTGAATAGGAAATCAATAGATGGATCTGGAACCTGGTAGAAAAACTGCTGCCATTGAACACATGTTCTTCAGTACCCCCAAGATGGCTGCTAGAAGACCCTCACGAGAAATCCCTTCAGAACGAGATTGCCTCTGAAAGCCAGGAAAAGCCCAGATATTCTCCAGGGCCCTTATCATTGAGCCCTCCTGGGGGACTGATGGGTGGGGTAATCAATCAAAACAGCAAACAACTGGGACCCTCCCATGTCATTAGCAAAGGAACAATAATTAATGGTTTAAAAAGTAAGCGCAAAAGCAAAACCCCCCTATTCTGGCCTCTACACCTCCGCATGGATCAATACACAAGTAAACCTGGGGATTTATAATCTATAATGGGGAATTAATTGTATTTTGTAAATCAGCCTTGTTTATCACTTTCATCCTTTTCCTCTCTACCTGGGACCAATGATCTATTATTTTCTCCCATTTCTCTTCCCTCTCTATCCTAATAAATTACTGGCCTAATCAACATGGCTTGATCTTAAAATTCATTTCTTGCAGCTTAGTCAAGAACCTAGACAAAATCGAGCAACATAGTCAACTCATTCCATGCTGTCTTATTCCTCTTGTACAGGTGATGAAAAAGAAGCAGGAAACAGAGGGAGAATCTGCTTTTTCACTTTTTCTTGTTTTCCTATTAAGTATACATTTCCTTCTGGAAATGTATACTTGATTATAAATTAATGTTTGTTTATATACAAGGAGGAAAAAGTGGAAATGAAGATGACTAGCAGATGGTTTGCTTTAGAGGCTGTGTAACTGTTAATGCCAATTTAATGGTTGTTGCATAGGCACAGGGCCAGATAGAATGTCTGCATGGCCATTTTTTATTACTGAAGTAATGAGAATCACAACCTGTCTGATTCCCAATTGACTTTTGCCAACCTGTACCACATAAAGCCTATATTATAGTGTGCCCTGAGTGATATGCAACAGATGCAAATATGGAGTCATTATGGAAATGAACGTTCGCACTTATTAACTCATACATGGTGTTTATGAGGGTCATCGCACCTTTCATTTGGCAGCTTGTGAGGTCTCACTCTTTCCGGGATGGTGCTAATTCTACATTATTCACAGACAGGTCTTCTGAAAACCTCCCAAATGAATGTGAAAAAAACAGGAACAGGTTTTAAGGTTTTAGTGAATGACATACAGGAACAGAATCATTTCTCACGTAGATAACAGAAAGAGTGCCCATTGTGTATGTATATAACCACTCTCCATATAAATCAGAGCAACGGTTTTGGTGTTATTTACATAATTCAGTAGTCAATATATGTATATAGATAACATAATTTCAATAAATTAAATTCGCTACTTGAATTTTTAGTTTTTCTATTTTGGGAGATGATACAGCTTTTTTTGTTTGTTTTTGTTTTGTTTTGTTTTGTTTTAACAAATGCATTGCTTCAGATAGGAATAAAATGATGATCCAATATTTTTGAAAATGAAAATATAAATGTCCAGGGGCTTTTAAAAACAAATAATAATTAGAGTAAAATAATTAATCAGAATAAATAATCAGCCATTGACTGCTTACTGGTAACTGGTAGATTAACTTTCTAAACATCAAAGGGTCTAGAAACAGGACATTTACAAAATTCAAAAGACAACTAGGCTACTTTATTCTGAGCATGTATATTTTTAAAGGATATCTTTCCTTTTGACATATATTCTTATGAAATGCAAGAAGTATTCAAATGCACAAGAAAATGAGCTATAAGAACAGTAATAAATAATTTAGCTTAATCTAGATACTTCCAACAACATGGGGAAATTTTTGAGTTTCCAATATAATTTAAAATAATAATTTTAGAAATTTTATTTCCAAGCATTAACTTTGATACTTATGTATGAGAAAATGATAAACAGCTTTCATAATTTTACAATTCCACCAGCAAAGAAAGGAGCATCTTGATTACAATGTTTTTTTTCTATTAATGATATAATCTTACCACATGTATGATTTTACCAATAAGAGAAAGAAATATCTATATTTAATAGTATTTTTATAAACAAAGGTTTTTTCTAACTCCATGAAATACTTTTTCTCATCCCACAATATAGCTGCAATCTAACCATTTTCCATTGATCATTGTCAACATTTATTTGTAGCATTTTAATAGCACACAATATCAATAATAAACCATATATTCACAGTATTGATTTGTGGGGGGGCAAGATGAAGGGACATAGATACTATTGGTAGAATTTATCAGAGTTACATAGAACAGGATCTTAGTTAATTCAAACATTAGTCTGTAGTTTAATATGAAAGTAGATTAATAAAAGTCTAAAATTTATAAAATACTTCCAAAAGGTTCAACATTAAACTTTGCAGTGTTGCAAAGCTTTATACAGACTTACCTAATGTTCATATTCCATTAACTAAAAAATATATTTGGCTATTTCAACACTGCTAATTATGATTTTTGATCAGTAGAAAATGTACATATAAGCCTTGTTTTCCTATTAAGACAGAAATTAAGGGAGATATGGTTCTTATATAAAAGTCACCCTTTTTTTGAAAATACATTTTTTTAATAATTCTAGGCATAAAAACTGGCATTTTCTATCTGAGTACCTCTACATTTATTTAAGCTTTCATTTTTTCACTCATTCATTTATCCATTCTAGAAATATTATTTGTTGTCTATTGTGTACCAGCTCTAAAGTGTATTTCGGAGTAAGCCAGGACACTATGAGTCAGTCTGTCTTAGTAAGATCCCATTCATAAAATTCAGATACCCCTTTTGATCTGAGTTCATCTATATCCATATCCATACCCATATCTATCTCTCTATATATTTATACCTGTATCTTTCTCATCTGTATGTAAATCATTTATATACACTATAGCCAGTCTGGCACAGGATTGACAGACTCTTGTTCATAGATCAAAAATGAATATAAATCTCCAATTACTGTCATTTCTATATAACTTACACTTTAATAATTTAATATTGCAGTGGTGATTGGTTGATCTGGTACAGTCTCCTGAATATTACCATCCATACTTTTATGGTATTCAAGAGAATCAAGAGAGAGATTTCTTTAAAAGCTCACGACCTCTACTGTATATCCACTTTCACTTTCTTTCTTCAAATTTTCTTCTCTTATATTTAATATCAAGATAATAAAGTTATCATTCACACTCTCACAGAACTCTATGCTATAATATTTTGAGCAGATGCATTCTTGCATGGAAGGAACCAATTAGGACAATTTTCACTTCTGTGAAGGAGAAATCAGGAAGTTTTAAGATACTATCTTTTTTTTTTAAAGATTTATTTATTAATTTTTCTCTCCTCCCTCCCTGCCCTGGTGGTCTGTTCTCTGTGTCTATTTGCTGCGTCTTCTTCTTTGTCCACTTTTGTTGTCAGCAGCATGGAAATCTGTTTCTTTTTGTTGCGTCATCTTGTTGTGTCAGCTCTCCGTGTGGGCGGCACCATTCCTGGGCAGACTGCACTTTATTTCGCGCTGGGCAGCTCTCCTTACAGGGTGCACTCCTTGCAGGGTGCACTCCTTGCATGTGGGGCTCCCCTACGCGGAGACACCCCTGCATAGCAGGGCACTCCTTGCGCGCATCAGCGCTGCACATGGGCCAGCTCCACACGGGTCAGCTCCACACGGGTCAGGGAGGCCCGGGGTTTGAACCGTGGACCTCCCATGTGGTAGACGGATGCCCTAACCACTGGGCCAAGTCCGCTTCCCTTTAAGATACTGTCTTGAAAGATACCTAAGCAACAATACTTAATAGGTACTATATCTAAGAATGTCCAGGAGTAGCTGTTCCTTTTCTTATGCTTGAGATAAGCATAGCTATTTGTAATTCCTCACATGTGATATATTCTCTTATGGGAAGCTTTCCATCTACCTCTATGTATACTTGTCCTTCAAGTATTGGCTCAAACACTATCTTCACTAAGAGGGCATTCTCCATGACAAGTGGGCAAACTCAAGTTCTTCTCTGAGATCCCATGTTATGCCTCCATTGCAACAACACTGTACTAGTCTAAGTAATTGTTTGCTGGTTTCTTTCCAGTCCTAAAATTCTGCAAGATCACAGTTTTTGTCTTTTCATCACCATATCCACAGCATCTATTGAAGTACTTGCCACAGTAAGTGCTGTTGTATTTTTTGAATCCGTGAATTAAAATGAAGTGGGATGAGGTTGGATCTTCTTCCCGTTCTGATTAAAGGCAATAAATATCATTGTGTGGTTTGGGAAAAACAACACTGAATTCCTTTTTGGCCTGTTTATGTATTATCCACTTTTTGGAGGAAGATAAGACAATGAAATAAAATTTGCAAAGTATCATGTTTTATTATAAGTTTTGTGAAATTTGAGGGAAAATGAACTGGCTTGGACTGACTAAACAAGGTTCAAGATGAGTTACTACTAGTAAGTAACTTACTAAAAGTTTTCCCTGATTTAATTAAACTCTGGGTAGTAATATAAAGACTACTGTATGGATCCACTATAATTAGTGCAGCCTTTCCTATTAAATGTTCCCCAAAACTGTGTTCAGAGAAAGGATCTAAAGCAAAGTAGCAAAGAGATTTGGGAAATGCTGCATGCACTATCTTTTCTTGGAGATTCACGTTTCAATTAGCTATTAAAGCTTCTGAGAATTCTTACAATAAAAAGAGAAATAATTTTTAAAATATATCCTCTAAATATAATTGGTCATATCAACATCAAAGTGTTTAGTATTTCAAGGAAGACACTTTGGGGAACATTGATATAGTGAATTGTTTATTACATTTTATTTACATCCTGAGGAAGGAAAATAGAGGGTTCTTAAGAGGAATATAGCTGTCTCTTGCAAATTCTATCCCTCATTTTAGGAAATAATAAAATTAAACTTTAACACAAAAGTTACCCACAGGAATTTTTGCGCTGGAGTTACGCATCTGGGAAGGTAAATCTAAAAGCAGGTCTGAAACTGTGAGACCGAAAGAGGAGAAATGGGAAGGGATGAACCTAAAAGTGATTGATTTCAAGGAGATAACCATTAAATATAAATAGAACTTCTTGAAAAAAGAACCAGGAATAAACAGTGAAACATCTTGGACTGTATGATGCATACAATTTACTCCTGGTGAAAGTAACAAGGGTGGAAAGAGCTCTGCATGTCTTCTGATTGATTTCCTCACCCATTTTTCCAACCCACTCATGACAGACTCATTTTCTTAACCATTCCACTGTGAATGATAGGAAGTCTTAGAGACGTATTAGATCACTACAACTAAAGGATACTTTCTTGAGGCTTGAGTCTGAGCATCAAGCTAATTTTGAGAACAGATTTACGGCCTTTGTTTTTCGGGTCTGCCTGAGTGATGTCATAAGCATTGAATTCTCTCATTAGGGTGTATATTTCAGGATAATGTGATTTCTTAAGTACTACAGAAGGTTTGTAATCTCAGTGCATAGAATCCCCAAGTTATTAATTTCCTTTATTGGATTCTATAATACTGTTTCTCTAAAGCATAATAGCGAGTATATTTCATTAGAGAGATTTTCTAAAATCTGCAACAGGAATTTTGTTTTTATAGGTCATAATACTAATAGTCAGGAAAATATTAAGTCCTAAAATATTAGAATAATAGTCATCAAATAGAGTAGAATTGGGAACCAATAGCAATCTATAGTTAATTATTATGGTATCTTATAACTATGTCCAGGCAGGCTATCAGGATGCCTGGATGGTCTGGAAGCTATAATCAGAATCTGTTGTGACTTACTAATGGCTTATTCTATATAAGTATGTTGCTTAGGTAGAAATACCTTTCGTTCATTAATTCATTCAATCTTTCAACCTGTTTATTTAAGAACCTATGTGAGAATCACCAGTCTAAGCACTAACATAATTGTGAACCAGGTTGTCTTAGTTTGCCAAAGGGCTGCCCATGCAAGGTACCCAAAATGGGTTGGTTTTCATCATGGGAATTTTATTTAGAGTAGAAGCTTATAGTTCTGAGGCCATGAGATGTCCACATCAAGGCATCAGCAGCGATGCTTTCTCACCAATGTCAGCTACTGGGGTGGGTTCCAGCCATGTTGTGAAGCAAGATGGTGTCCATTCTTTACTGAGGTTCCTGACCATCTCCTGGAGCCCAGGTGTGGGTGACCAGGCATAGGGATTGTCTCATTCCAGGCTTCTCCTTTTTCTTCCTGAGTTCAGCTATGGGTTATCGGGCATGGTGCTCAGCTCATTCCCCAGCTTTAAGGTACTTTATGGGCTCAGCCCCTCAGGGGCCTCTTTCTGGGCCTCTTTGCTCTGCTGATTCCAGACTCTGGGGCTTCTCTCAGCCCCTCAGGCGTCTCTTTTTTTTCCTGCAGGCCTCTCTCCCAAATGGCAAGCTCAACATGGCAGCTTCCTTTCTCTGTGTGTCTCTTCCTCAGTGTCTCTGTTTACACAAGGGCCAGCAAAAGGGCAGAAACCCAACCTGTGTCGTGCCTCACTGACATAGTTCAGCCCATAATGCCCCACACTCACAGGAATGGATTAGTTCAAAATCGTAATGTTTTCCTTTGGGGGATTGATAAAAGACTTCAAACTATCATACAGGCCAATATGGTTCTGGAAAACTTAAGAAACGTATAATCTCATGGGCAGTATAGAAAAGAAGACAGGAAGGTAAAAATTTTAAGATAAATTCAATAATAAATGTATGAAAGTCTTCTAATGGAACAAGTTGTAAGTCAGAAATGTACTCTCAGAGAAATTGTCACCCAATTTAGAACCTAAAATATGAGTATGTGTTAGAAAGATTAAGAAGAGAAGGAAAGATTTATTAAAGCAAAGAAAATTACATGTCAACCCCTGAAGTAAGGCAATTCACAGAGTGTGGACTGATGGGAGCATGCAAGACTGAAAATGGGAGATAAAATTCTAAGCTGGTGCAGTTGTTTAGGAAAGGGGTGAGTTAGGGAAAATTACAGAATGGCAGGTACAAAAGACAGTGTGAATAGATGGGTTTGAAAGATATTTAATAATACTAGTAATAGACATCAAGTGCTAGTCTCTACTGAGAACTACTTGGTAGGTCCTGTACTAAATGTAATCCATGCATTATGGTACATATTCCCTCCATATTTCAATGAAGTAGATATCTAAATGAAGAAATTTGTTTTAATTATGCTATTTTTTAATGGACTTACAAATCAAGGACTCTAAGGCTCAGAGAAATCTAAGAGTAAGGATTTCAAAATAGATTGTCTAACTCTAAAGCCCATTCACTTCTGTGCTATTTTAGAAGAGAAATAATTGATCTGATACAGGGAATAGAGGAGATGGAGGGCTTAAGGAGTGTGCTTAGTTTTCTTGTTTGTGGAACTGGGTCACTCAGTGAGATGGGGAACATGGTAGGAAAAGCAGGTGATGGGAATATAATGAGTTTAAGGACAAGTATTTCCTGTATGGAATGTTCTTGTGATATGCAAGTAAAGATTTTCAGCAGAGAGTTGAAATATGCATCTGAAGTTTAGAAGAGAGAACAGACCTGAAAATGTTGATTTGAGAATTGTTGGCATAAATTTCAGAGGAAAGTCAGAATTTGCTCTCATCAGTGAGGCCAGAATATTGACATCATATAAAAACAGTGGTGAGATCAGAAATGTCTTTTTCTCACTAGCATCTGTCATTCAAAAATATGGTTTCCAAACCAAAGAGAGGATCATTGATATACCCATTTATTCACTTAATTATTAAATTAAATACCATATCATTCATCTGTGGAGCATAGAAACTAAATAAGCTAATTGAAGTGTACAATGCATTCACAAATCTTGTAACTGAGGATTATATGATTCAAGGATAGTTACGTATTACACTTTGCTTGAAAACAAAGAACAAATAACTTGAATAATTCTCAGGGCCTGTCTCCTTAGTAATCATCATTTGGGGAGCAAAGTGACTCAGTGGAGCCATATACATTTTCTCATATGCTAGAAGGTTTCAGAAGAAAACTATAGCTGGTTCATATCATGAAAGAATATTGCATGAGGTACCCACAGGCAAAAAGCACATTTTATAAAAGGAAGCATCTATGAGGGTAACATGTAAAGTCTTCAAAATGAAAAAAAAATGAAAAAGAAAAAAGTAAAACAAAACAACAAGACATGCCAGTGGTAGCCTGAAAAAAATAAACACTTCTTGTAAGACAGAGGGGGCATATAAACAATGTTTATTTTAGTTCCTGTTGCTATGGCAGAATTTTCCTACAGTTATTATCAGCTACTATCATTCACTTATTTTCTATTTATTTGTTTGTCCAAATATGAAACAAGATTTGCAAATCACATAAATTATAAAGGGCTTCATTGAACAATTCAACCAATTTTCCAGATATAATTTCAATGAAAGTTTTTCTAAACTGACAGATTAGTCTTCTTTTACACATTCAAATTTTATGTTATTTAATTATAGATTCAGAATACAGTATTTGGCCTTATTTTACCCACCATCAATGTCAATGTAACTATTTTATTGCTAATATAGACAAAGACATTGACAAGATTGTATATATGGTAAAAAAATATATGTAATACTGTTAGGAAAACATACATATCACATGTCTTATGTAAGGGTTAAAGATGCTTGTGACATTAGTCTTGAATAATACAGAAAGATGAAATTGGGACTTACCTACAGATTTTGGATTTGCTTTTCCAAACTTGGTGAAACACAAACACATTTGGTTCCTGAAAGCTACTGTGGCAGTTTGAAGTTTTTTTGTGAATCCCAGAAAAGATCATGTTCTTAAACTAATCTATTCCTGTGGGTGCAGGGCTCTTTGATTGCATTAAGGGTTCTTTTGATTAGATTACTTGATTAGATCACTCTAGGACCATTGATTGGACTATGTCAATGAGACATGACCCAGGGTGGGTCTCTGCCCTCTTGCTAGGGTGTTATATGAACTGAGAATTGGAAGCAGAAATACACAGAGAAATACGGCTGCCATTTTGACCCTGCCATGTCAGAGAGAGGATTGCCTGTAGCAGGAGAATACAAAGAAGCCCCAAGACACTGAGAGAGGTCCTGGAGGCTGTAGGCTGTGTATACTCTAATAAATCATCAGAACACAGAAGCACAGAAAGACCCCTGAGAGATGAGGCTCATGAAGCAGCTCAAAGCTGAAGGGACAAGCACTGCCATGTGCTTGATCATCCACGGCTGAGCTCTGAGAGAAAGTGGGCTGGAAAAGAAAGCAGAGACCCACACAGCGAGCTGCCATTTTGCCTTGCCATGAAGCAGGAGCCAGGATCTGACCAGCAGTCGACCTTTGGTGAGAAAACCTCTTTGAGGATGCTTTGATTTAGACATTTTCACAGCTTCAGAACTGTAAGTTTTTACCCTAATAAATTCCCTTTATAAAAGCTAACCCATTTCTGGTATTTTGCATTGGCAGCCTTAACAAATTAAAACAACTACCGAAAAAATTGTTTTGAATTAATAAGAATTCAGAATTGTTCAACAATAATCTTAAATTACCATAGTTTGTATGAGCACATTTTTCTTTTTCCCTTGACAATGTTGGGGCAGAGCCCTTTCTCCATCTTTTTATGTGAAGGGATATTTGTACAGGTAAAAACCCTTGTCTCTTGATTCTCTCACTCACTCATCTATTACATGACAGATAAAATTAAAAGAGGAATTGGTGATGAGTAGATAGCTTCCTTCCTTTTCTTTCATTTTGGGAGTCTGGATGCAAGAAGCATACTACTGGACTGCTTCTCTTTGCTTTATTGTTCACAGGAGAAGCAGAACATAAAGCATGCATCTTGCATCTAGACTCTCCAGAAGAGAAGACAAGAAGGAGCTGGCAGTTCACTCAGACTTACAAAATTCATTTATTGCCTATACTCAAGCCATATTCTTAGATAAGTGTTTTATCACTACTGAAGGTGATTTTTGTCCTACACATGACGCTTTTCCCTGTTTCTAAAGTACACAGTCATTCAGATAGGAAATATAAGTACTGTTTATTGAAACCCTTCAAATTTTATGACAAAATTATTTAATTAAAATATATCAGCATTTATTAAATATTCATCAATGCCCTAGGTGCTCTGGGAAGAAAATAGAGTATATTATTCCTGACCTCTAAGAATTTATAATTTGGGGAATTATAGCTGATAAGGGTGAAATTAATAGAGAATAGTAGAGGAAGGGATTATGAATGCAATAGAATTCTGAGGCAGTTTACTCTGGAGCAATTTTACATAATTTTGTGGGGTGACAGATGAGGTTAGCATAGATAGAGGACAGAAGAAGCCTCTTCCAGGTTGGAAGTAATTATAAGATTACAGTTAATGAGAAGATTGTGGTTGATTACAGAGAGATGGAAAACCCCTGTCTGATTTGAATGGAATAAAGTGATTAATTCCCCATCAAATATGACTATTAGAATTGAGAACTATATTTATTAGGAGCATGAAGTAAAAGCACACTGTATATAATATAATATAATATAATATAATATAATATAATATAATATAATATAATATAATATAGTATCTCTCTTCAAAAATGAATTTGATATATTGATATGTGTGATGGTTAAGTTTGGCTAGATTATGATGTCCAATTGCTTGGTCAAGCAAGTACTGGCCTGATTGCTAGCATGATGTTATTTCATGGATGTAAATCATTAGCTAGTTGAATCAATCTATGGCTGATTACATGTACAATCAGCAAAGGAGATTGCCTTCAGCAATGAGAGAAGTTTCATTCAATCAGTTGAAGGTTTCATTCAGTCAGTTAAATGGAGTTTCATTCCATCAGTTAAATGGAGAACTGATGATTTCAGTAGTCATATTGAATTTGTCTGTTTCCTTAAGTCAGAAAGCTTCTCTTGGCAATTCATCAAAATCTTCATCAGAATTTCCAATTCAGGGCCTTCCCTATGAATATGGACTTGCCAATCTTCACAGCTGTGTGTGACAATCCATAAAATAAATCTCTTACTAGCTATCTATATATATATTTCCTGTCGATTCAGTTTCTCTGCTGAACCCTGACTGATACAGATTTGGTACTAAAAGTGGTTCTTTAGAAACAGAATCTTAAGGATGAGATTTCTGAATTAGTTCTGGAGTTTTGGGAATTGAATCTCTGATTCTGATTAGATTAAAAGGCACTAATGACTCAATGATCAAGATAGCACCAATACCCCATGGTATGAATTGGCAATAGAGATGCACAAAATATCACCATTTTGTACTGCTACTCAAACGCTTGTAAGAGACAAGGATCTGAGTGGTAGTGTGTTTGATATCTTAACAGAGTTTTGTGGAGTTAAAAAGTACAATTATGTTGGCTGGTAGTTCTGGAACATGCTGGGTATAGGTATTAATGAAAGGAATGAGCAAAAGTCTTCAAATTCTCAGTCACCTCTAGCATTGCATGAAGGATATGAAATTTTCCATGTGTGCCCTGAAAGAAACTCATTTTTGCAACTGCATAGTTAACAATTTCTGAAAAACAGATGTAGAGTTGCATTGGGCTAGTATCTGAATTACAATGGAAATTGAATCCCAACTTTCCAGGGTGTCTGCTGCTAAAGTGAGGGCATTGATTGGGAAGGAATGGGGTACTGAAAATTGAAATCAGGACATGTGAGCAGATAATGATGATGGTAGAGACGTCAAAATTCTAGATTCTGCTATCTTCTTTGCCACATAAACCTGTAGCAGTCTGATCTGAGGAATCAACCACCAGATATCCATATCAGGAGATTAATTCTGCTGTGTCTGATAAATGTAACTTACACCTGTGAGGAAATAACCCTCACTCTTCCACCTGAAGAGATTAACTGTGTTTCAATGATGAAACTGTCATGGAATGTGCTGAGGTAATTGGTTTGCAAGACCCTACTAATTCTCCCATGATCCAGCCCCATCACCCTTCTTTTCCTCCAGACCTAAACTAGACTGAAATTCCAACAGGGTCCAATAAGGGAGGTACAAAGTGTGACCCAGGCAGAGATGCACTATACTTTTAAAGAACTATGTCATGTTTCTAATAGATATAGACACAAATTAGGGGTTTATGTGTGGGAATGGAGTTATAGGTGTGAGATAATGTGGAAGGATCATAAACTTGGATCGGCTGAATTGATTGATATGGGCCTGCTAAGCAGAGATTCTGGATTCAGTGTATTAGCTCAAGGGATTAGAAAGGGCTCTAAAAGTTTGTTCAGATGACTGTATGAAACATGGACCAAAAGATGGCCAATGTTACCAGAGGTCAAAATCCCAAAACTGCCCTGGTGTACTGTAGATGAAGAGATACAAAGACTTAGAGAGATTGGAAAGTTAGAATGGATTTATCATGTAATATCTGCTCACCCACCCAAGGACTTTCCAAAGGACACATCTTTCACTTGGACTGTGAGGAATAAACTCCATTTTCCATAAAGAGCTCTATGGTTGTTCTTCTCTGTACATCAGATATTACTTTGGAAATGTCACTGAACTGGGATCCTTAACACTATGGTTAAGTGTGAGAGTGGGCACATTCTCATGGAATTCCCTGGTCTTACCATGTTTTTCATCACCCTGAAGCAGCTGGACTGATAGAATGGTGTAAAGGCCTTTTGAAGACCAATTGTGGTGCCATCCAGGTTGCAATACCTTGCAAGTTTGGCACAGTGTCCAGCAGTGGGCTGTATATGCTCTAAATCAGCTTCCACTTTGGTGCTATTACTTCCATAGCCAGAATTCACAGAATTCACAGATCCGGAAATTAAGTGGTGGAAATGGCAGTAGCCCCACCCTCTATAAGCCATAGTAGTACCCTAGAAAGAGTTTGATTACTGTCCCCATGACCCTTAAGCTTTGTGGTCTAAGGAGGCGTTCTTCTATCAGGAGATACAAAAATAAAGCCATTGAATTGGAAGTTAAGACTTAGCCACTTGGCCTCTATGGGATCCTCTTGCCTCTAAATAAACAGTCATAGAAGGGAATTACTGTCCTTTCTAGGACAATTGATCCTGATAATCAAGGGGGAGAAGGACTGCTTTTATACAATGGAGACAAAGGAGAATATACTTGGAATACAGGAGATCCCTTAGGGCACTTCTTAGCATTGCCATGTCCTGTGATTAAAGGTCAAAGAAACTGCAACAATCTTATCCAAGCAAGATTGCTAATGGCCCAGACCCTTCATGAATGAAGATTTGGTCATGCCACCAGGCAAAGAACCACGATGAGCAAAGGTACATGCTAAGGCCAGAGATAATATGCCATGGATGGTGGAAAAATGTCATTATAAATATGAGCTATATCCCACATGCCCAATTTCAGAAATGCAGGCTGTAATGAGTATTTCTTGCTTGTTTCCTTATGAATATGTTTTATATACACATATAGCAAGTATTTTTGTTTTATCTTCATCTAACATTCTTATCATACAACATCAGTTGTACTGACTTTATGTCATAATATTTAAGGTACAGGCTATCAAGTTTAAGAGTTAACTTTACCCAAGGACTTACATCCCTTTTTGGATAAAGCATTAGTTAGTACATTTCCTGTTGTATGCTGGACAGTTTATTATATTGCATGAAAGTATGACCATTGGCATGTTTTTTTAGAGATTAAGTATAGTTTAAGGAGATATGTATGCAAAGTTGACAAACAGTTGACTGGGATGTCAAGTTTATGTGTCAACTTGGCTAGGCTTTGGTGTCCAGGTGTTTGGTCAAGAAAGCACTGGCGTTACTGTTCCTGTGCTAGTATTTTCTGGATTTAAATCATTAGTCATTGAGTATATCTTTGGCTGATTAATTGATAATCAATAAAAGAGATTGCCTTCAGCAATGAGAGAAATTTCATCCAAAGAGTTACAGGCTTTGAAGGGAGAACTGATGATCTCAGCCACCAGAAAAAAGAATTTCTCTCTTTCTATTTTTATCTCTTTCTATCTCTTCTCCTGGGGAAATCATCAAAATCTTTATCAGAATTCCCAACTTAGGTATTGTGCTATGGAATATGGACTTGCCAATCCCCAAGGTCATATAAGCCAATACTTAAAATAAATCCTTAATATTTATATACATATATGTGTCCTGTATGTTCTATTTCTTTGCTGAACCCTGACTAGTGTAGTATCATATGCTTCATCATACTATTACATTATTTAGTTGCATTTTTATTGAGTGTGGTTTGACAGTAAACAATCTGTTCTCATACTGACATTTACTTAGGACACTTTTCCATAAAAACATTTACTTAGGACACTTTTCCAAAATCACACTGTGCTGCAATGCCATGATGAAAAAGTACAATATGCCAAGATGATTATTGTCTGTATGTTATGACTGGTAGATCTAATGGTATGTATTTTTCCATAATAGAAATATATAATAGCATTGAAGAAAGGAACTCATTAAGATTATTATAATACCTTATTTTCAAACTGGAACTAATTCTTTCTAATTTGTAGACTTTATTGTCTGTTGCACTGAATAGCTTCATTGGTCCTTCACAGGATCAATATTTCTATTTAAATAAATTTTAATTTTGATCACTCCAGGCAAGAGTGCATATATGACTAAGTGTTGGCATGGATGACAAGGTAGTGATAAATATGTAATTATAAAAGCCTTCTAATTTTGCAGACAGTTTTTTATTATGCTTACTTGGCTCACAGTACTGTAAGCTCTTCAAACAAGTGGCAGCTTAGTTAATCATAAGCCTCATGGAGTAATTTGTTATGACAGAACACCATGTGTGCTCATTAAATGCAATGACACTTTCATCCCTTTAATCTCACTTACTTCCGTTTATGATTTCTACCAAATCTAAGGACCATACAATTATAGAAAACCAGAATTAATAGCCACACCTAAGAATAAATAAAAAACATTGTTTTGATTTTTTCATCATTAAAAATTTGGGATGCATAATTTTACTAAATGACACTGAATCATGAATTGACACAATATGCATTTCATTACCCAAAAATAGTATGATGATGGATGCATTAAACAGATTAGACATCACTATAAAAAATTATATCACTGTAATTTTTACTAAAACTGAATACTATTATATTAAATATGGAAAATGTGCATAATTATATTGGCCATTATTCACACTATTTAGACAAAAACTCAAGTATACTGCATTGAATTTAAGAATGTGAACTATTTTACCTTTTGTAAATACTTTTTCAAAATTAATAATTCTATTTTTAATTGTATGCACTTCTGCCTTATTGTTTGATCAAGTAATTTAATACTTCCATTTGGACCTTTAGGGAATCAATTACATTATTTATGTTTTAAGATAATCCAACGTAGTTGTGGGCATGTAAGGGTTAGTTTCAGACCAATCTGGTTCTGAATCCTGGCTGTGTCTATTTACTTAACTATTTAACCAAGTTAATCTCCATGAAGTCCTAATTTCCCCAACATGAATATTATAAGAGGCAGGTCACACAAAGCCCTAGCTTTTTTAGTATGTAAGCACATACTAAAAATTAATCATTTATCCAAACTTAAGTTCTCATTTTAATACAAAGTTGTACATAACTCTATCCCAAGTTTTAGTTTTGAAGGAGAATAAAATATACCTCCAGTTTCTAATTTCGGAGAAGATATTTAGAGTGCTGAGGAGAAATTAGCTATCGTTTACTGAAATATTTTAATTTATAGAAAGTATAAGCTAATTTATGATTAAAATTATCAAGGGATTTTAAGCAAAGATTTCAAGATACAAGGTCAGTCTGTGAAATTCAGCCATACTTATAAGAGCTAACAATGAATAATTAGAAACTGAAATTAAGACCATTTTGAATAGCCCCCTAAAAATAAAAACATAAATTTAAAAACATATGTAAGACTTTTACACAGAAAAGTACACTATTAAAAACCCTGATGAAAGAAATCAAAAAAGACCTAAATAATTAGAAAGATGTACTGTGAGCAAGAATTGGAAGACTCAATATATTTAAAATGTCAATTATCCAAATTGTTCCATGGATTTTACTTAATCCCAATCAAAAGCCCATGAGGATGTGTTATAAATACAGACAAGGTAATTCTAAAATTTATGTGAAAAGGTAAAGGGCTTTATTAGAATAGGCCCAAACAATTTTGAAATAAAAAACTAAAATTGGAGGACTTACATTGTTCAATTGCATATTTACTAGAAAGCTACAATGATTAAAATAGTGTGGTGTTTGTGAAGAGATAGATGTATAGATGAATGGGAAAGAGAGGGTCCAGGAAAATAGCTTGCACAAATATGGTCAAGTGATGGTTGAAAAATGTGTAAAGGATGAAAAAAATGAACCTTGATGTAAACCCTACAATTTATGCAAAAAAAAAATTGTTCAAAATGAATCATAAATCCAAAGTAAATGTAAAACAATAAACTAGGGGAAAAATTCGTTGTCTTGTATTAAAAGAAGCATTCTTGGGTATAATCCCAAAAGGAAGGTTCATGTAGAACAAATGGATAAATAAGGTACTTTATCAAAATAAAAATACTTCTGCCTGTAAATGAATAATAAAGATTGAAAAGCCAAGTGTATTATTTTTGCATTGCTGTTGCAGCAAATTACCACAAACTTAAGCGCTTAAAACAGCACAAATTCATTATGTTAAAGTTTTAGAAATAAGTAGTTCAGGCCTAAATTTGAGATATGGGAAAAGCCTATCATATCTGCAAAATACGTAAATAATGATCAACAGTTATCTATGACAATATGGAGCTACTATGAACGAGTAATTGTTTCCTATGTGCCAGCTAATGTTATAAGCTTTATAGGAACATACACTCATTTAGTATTTTTAACTATATAAGATAGTTATATATATATATATATATATATATATATATATATATATGATATATCTTTTAGCTATATAAGATAGTTTTATATATATACATATAGTATATATGTATATATATTTATAGCTATATAAGATAGCACTTCAGTTATCTATGGCTGCCAAACAAAATAGTTTTAAAGCTCTAGAGCAGAACTACAACCATTTTATTTGATAATGATTTTGTGACTTAGCAACTTGAATTCATCTTATCTGTAGCACTGAGGTAGCTACAGTGTATGTGCATATATTTTTTTAACTTTTTATTGTAGTCACATATATACAACACAGAATTTCCCATTTTAACCACTTTCAAGTGTACATTGGTTTCACCCAGGACAACTAACAAAAGGATAACTATGGACAATGCCCATCCTAAATAACAGAGAGTATCTACAACTGCGAGCCAGACAATTCCATCCATCTGCCCCATGGGATCTAAGCCCCCTCTTATTCAGAAGCAGAAAAGGCGTCACCATCCCAAAATCCTCAGAACTGAAGAACGAACAAACATAAGGGGGGAATGCAACTATGGACTAAGGTAGACTTATTATCCTAGCAATGGAAGAACTTGTAATATTGATACAAAGACAGTGGTCACCAGAGGTTCTGAGGAGAGGGTGAGTGGACATTTTGGGACATTGGAATTGTTCTGCATGATATTGCAATGACAGATATAATTTTTGACAAACCTATAAAATTCCACGGTGCAAAGTGTAAATCATGCAAACTACAACCATGCTTGGTAGCAATGTTTCAGTACGTTTTCATCAATCGTAACAAAGGTACCACAATAATGAGAAATGTTAATGGGAGAAAGTGGGAAGGGGAGGGATGGGTATATGGAAATCCCTTATATTTTCAATGTAACTCTTATAGAATCTAAAAAGCATGTCCCTTGTGCTGCACAATGGAAACATATTGGAACTTCTGTACTCAGTAGATAAAGGGGGAAGGGTAAGCAAGGACTGGTAGATGCCTGCTAGGAGTCTCACTGGCTTCCCCAACATATATCAAGAAGTGAAACTGCAGGACCATATGATAATTCTTTATTCAGCTTTCTGAGGAATTACCAAAATGATTTCTACAGTGACTGCAACATTTTATAATGCCACCAATAGTGTATAAGTGTTCCAAATTCTCCACATCCTCACCAATATATGTTTATTTCTTCTTTTTCACTGATGGCCATCCTAGTGTGTGTGAAGTGGAATCTAATCATGGTTTTGATTTCCATTTTCCTGGAGACCAATAATGTTGAGCACCTTTTCATGTGCTTCTTGGTCATTTGTATATTGCCCCTAAAAAATGTCTTTTCAAGTCCTTTCTCCAGTTTCTAAATTGGATTATTTGTCTTTTTGTTATTGAGTTTTAGCAGTTCTTTATATATTCTGGATATTATTTGGTTATTGTGAGTGATGAAGAAATTTAGGTACCCATATATATTTTTTTACTTTGACTAGAATTCTTAGGATTAGAATCCTGTTCTTTAGAAAATCACCTTATTTTTTTCTTTTGTTTATAATTTTATAATTATGTTCCTTTAACCTTTGAATTTATAAGGATAATTTTGAATATGTAAATCTTTCTCAATTTTGTTGAGAGAAAATAAAGTAAAAAAGTTACATTTATGTTCAGTCAAAAGGGGAAAGGAGGAAGAATATTTCTGTGGCCAAGGTAGAAGCGGTCACAGAAGAACACAGTGAATGGACATGGAAAGCAGACAACTGGGGGTGGGGGGGAGGGAAGAGAAATAAATAAAAAATAAATCTTAAAACAAATTTTTTTTTTTTAAAGGAAATGAAACAAATCCAGGGCGCCATAGCAAATCGTGCCTCTAGGTTAAAAACCTCTAGCACTTCCCCAATTAATATCTTAACCATAGAAACATTCTGCTTCTTGATTTTAGTCAGTTCAATCATTTTCATTTTGGTAAGAAACAACTTAAAAAACTCTAGCATAAGGTGGGAATGTAAAATGGCACAGCCATTGTGGAGGACTGTTTGGCAGTTCCTCAGGAAGCTCAATCTAGTACTGCCATATGATCCAGCAATCCCACTTCATGGTATATACCCAGAAGAATTGAAAGTAGGGACATGAACAGTTTTATGCACATCAGTGTTCATAGCAGCATTATTCACTATTGCCAAAAGTTGGAAGGAACCAAAATGTCCGTCAACAGATAAATGGATAAGAAAACTGTGGTATATACATACAATGGAATATTACTAAACTGTAAGAAGGAATACAGTATTAACATATGGGATAACATGGATGAATCTTGAAGACCTTGTGTTGAGTGAAGTAAGCCAAATATTACATGACCTCGTTGATATGAATTTAACAAATTGAGTAGGCTCACAGAGCTAGAGCCTGTAAGATGGATTTACAGGAGAGAGAAAGGGAGTAGAGAGTGGTGAGCTGATGCCCATATGGACAAAATCTATGATAAGATGGAAGGGTGTGGTTGTGTAGTAGATAAGAATGACAATGGTGCAGTGATGTGATTGGGTTCAAACATGCTAGTCTGTGAAAGGGGGTAAATTGGGGGTATTAATTTGGACTATCCATGGAACTGGGAGAGGGCAGGGGAAGGAGCAAGTGGATTCAGGATTTGCAGGTCTGTGGTTAAAACTACAATGTTGGGAATGTTCTTTTGGCAAATATGGCAGGGGAGGGTTACTGGTGTAGTGTGTTGGATGTGGGGGGGATGGTATGTGAGACAGGCACCCCTGGAACAGGCTTCTGTGAAATATGTAAGTGTTCATCATATCATAATGTGTTATATCAGTGGGTGGAGACACACACGATAAACAAGAAAATATCAAACTCCTATCCTTGGAAGTCCAGCTATGTTCTCAATTAGATGGACAAGAATCCCTTGAGAACATAGGCAGTGCTTAATAAAATAAAACAGGCCAATATGCCAAGCCCTCAATATTATTGCAAGTAACTATGGATCTTATTCTTCAGAAACTGAAACTTAGCGGTTACCGTAGGTTCGGAGGGGAGTGAGAGGGAAGAATGAAATAGATGGAACAAAGGGCATTTTCAAGGCATTAGAATTGTTCAGCATGATCTTTCAACAATGGATACAGGCCACTTCAAGTTTTGTAAAACCTATAAAAGTGTACAGTCTAAAATGTAAACCATAATATGGACCATTGGCCATGGTTGGTAGCAGTGCTTTAATGTTGTACATCAATTGAAACAAATGTACCATCCATATGTAAAATATTATTAATAGGGGAGAAGGTATATGTGAATCCTCTATATATTATTTGTGACTTTTCTTATCCTAAAGCTTCCTTGAAGAGAAAATGGAAAGAAAAACAGACACCAGGGCAATATATCTAAGAAAATAACACTATTTACAGGACAACAGATTTTACAAGGATGAAAGACAAAATGTCTAATTTTTAAAAAAAATTTGTACTATTTCAAATTTTAATTTTTAAATTTTATTGGTTATTTTTTAAATTATTATTTCATTTTTGCATTCATTTTACTTGGTTATTTTGTTGGTTTCATTTTTGGAAAGATTTTATGTCACAGAAGGATCACAACGGTGGCAGGGGAAGATCCCTGGTTCAAGGTGTCAGGGAGATGCATGGGAAGGGGTTCACCTGGGGCATGCCTAAGGGCATATGAAGATGTTCAAGTGTCCATGGGGCATTGTCTCAGTGGGTGGAGATTCACACACTAACCCAAAGAATATTGAAGTCTCATCCTGGGAGTTCTGCTACATTCTGTAATTGGACAGCAAGAATCTCCTAAGTGCAAGGGCAGTGCCTAGTGAAGGAAAACAAACCATTACACCAGTCTTTGAGATTGATGATTGTACTTATGAACCTTTTATTGTGAAGTTGAAAGTTAGCTTAGTATTATATATTGCCTAGGAGTTACCTCCTGAAAGTCTCCTTGTTGCTCAAATGTGGCCTCTCTATAAACCAAACTCAGCACATGGATGCATTACCTTCCCCTGTCCCCACTGACCTGAGACATGACTCCCAGGGATGGGTTTCCCTGGCCCCAAGGAATTATTTCCAAGTGCCAATTAGCAATGCAACTGGAAAAAGACTTTGACCCAAAGGGGAAAATGGTAAATTCAATGAATTTTTAAGGCTGAGACTTCAAAGTGAGTAAGTCAGGAGGTCATTTCAGAAGTTATGTTTATGCAAGTCATAGCAGGATGTCATCGACTACCATAGCAAACAGCCTCAAATAGCAGAGCTCATGAGGGTTTTAGAGACATCTAGAAACTATAAGCAGGGCAGGCAGCTCAGGAATTCAGCACCCTGTAGTGCCTTATTCTGGAATTTATGCTCCACAGTTTAACAGAGTTAGACTCTTTTATAGGTTCTCCACACCTGACTCTTCTGCCCCTTTTACTTGAACCTATAATTATCACTATACTTGATAAATATATGTCACAGAGACTTAAATTCTTCATCTGTCCATGTGCCAGTTAAGCCCTGACTTTCAGCAGAGTTATAAGACCTACTCTCCAGTTCATTGGATTCACCCAAGACAACTAACAAGGAAAGGATGATGGACAATGCCCATCCCAAGGAACAGAGCGTGTCAGCAACTGCAAGCAAGATCTTCCCATCCATTTGCCCCATGGGATCTAAGTTCCCACTCAGTTAGAAGCAGAGTGAGCATCATCATCCCCAAATCTTAAAGACTGGAGAATGAATATTGGACTAAAGTAGTTTATTATAATTCCACTATAGACATTATTATTCTAGCAATGGAAGAACTCTTATCATTGATATAAAGGCAGTGGCCACCAAAGTTTCTGAGGGATGGAGAGGGAAGAATAGGTATAATATGGGGGCATTTTGGGGAGTCCTGCATGGCATTGTAGTGATAGATACAGGCCATTGTATATTTTGTCAAAATCTATAAAAGTTTTCAGGACAGAGGGTAAACTATAATGTAAACTGTAATCCATAGTGAGTAACGATGCTTCAATATGTGTTCATCAATTGTAACAAATGTACCACACTAATGAGGGATGTCGTTGATATGGGAAAGTGTGGGAGGGGGAAGGAGTGGGGCATATAGGAATCCCTTATATTTTTATGTTACATTTATGTAATCTAAATCTTCTTTAAAAATTAATTTTAAAATATGGTATGAAATTTTTTAAAAATTCTAACACAAAAGTTACAATCCAAACTACAAATAAAACAAGACAATTCTCAGCTGATCTTTTCTCTATTCAGTTAGAATGAATGAGTGCAATTCCAATTTAATGGACTGATTGCAATTGATCATGCCATTTTGTTTAGGCACTTGTTAATGTAATTGTGGTTTCAGTTTTAATTAGCATTTACAGCACAATAGAAAGATGGAAAATATTTCTGACTTTTGTTTCTATCATAAATGGTCCTATACTATTCTTTATTAGTTATATCAGATGATGTAAAAATTAATTAATTTTAGTTGATAAAAATGAGACCTTGTACAACCACTGCAATTGAGGCAATGATATGTAATAATTTCTCACTATAATGCTTAATTCATGAGTTCAAATAATGGAAGACTTTTAGCAAAATTCTGAAATATTACATGATGGCACAAACCTATCTACTGCAGCCAAAAGTAAGGTTTTCACTTTCCCAATTTATCTTTTCCTTTTTCATCTTTTGTAATTTTGCTCATAACTTTTTCTAAAATTGTTTTCATGCCCATGAAATCTCCTGGAATCATTAAATTCTGTTTTGGGTGTTCCACTTTCTAAATGCATGGTATTCCAAATTCTTATGTAACTTACACAGAAGGCCAAACAGGGATCAAAATATCAACTTTATTGATAAGAAAGATGGATTTATGAGTGTAGGTTGCATCTTGCACTGGACTTCCTACTCATTCTTCTCTGAATTTGAAATTGCCCATCCAGTCACAGGTGCCATAGACGGAAGACTTTGGATAGAATCTCCGGAGGAAACTACCTCATCTGCTTTCACTTGGGGGTCAGAAGGCAGAGAAGAGCTCCTGTCTTATCAGTACACAACAAGAAGCAAAAGGAAAAGCAAGCCAAGAGACTAGGCCCTAGCCATGCAACACCTGTGCCTTTCTCCAAACCTCAGCATTCTTCCAGTCATACATTTTGGCAACAAATAAATATTTAGTAACTTCTGTGGGCCTGGCACTGTTTTAAGCACAGGGAAGCAATGGTGACCAAGTCAGACAAGGTCCTTCCTCTCACAAAATTTACTGTATAGTAGGGATCTGAGACAAAAAAGACAAGCAGAAAAAAAAATGGCTTAGTATTCTGAATCAGATTCGATTAGAGGTATCAGAGATTTAAATTATAGTGATGAGACGGAGTGACTATGGGAGGGCATAATTTAGATTAGGTGGTCAATCCCTGGTACTAAAAAAAAAAAAAGAATGGGAATTTATTTGCTCATGGTTTGGAGACTGGGAAAATGTCTAAATTAAGGCATCGTCAAAATGTTTCTTTCTTCCCAAAGACACATGCCAAGGCATGTGGTGGTGTCTCTTGTCTCTCCCCACTCTTCTGGGTTTCATCGATTTCAGCTTCTTGCTTCTGTGGGTTTCTCTCTCTTTGTTTGAATTCATTCTGTTTATAAAAGACTCCAATAAAAGGATTAAGACCCATCTTGATTGAAGTGGCTCACTTCCTAACTGAAGTAATCTTATCAAAATGCCCTATGCACACCCATAGGAATGGGTTAGGTTTAAGAATATTTTTTTCTGGGGTACATATAGCTCAAACTATCAACCAAAGCAATACACAAGGTGGCATCTTCTCCTTTCTCTTTCAAGTTCTGTTGGTTTTCAGCTTCTTGCTCTTCCCATGGCTTCTCCTTCTGTATCCAATTTCCTTTGCTTATAAGGATGGCAGCCATTTTGGATTAAGGCCCACTCTCTTCATTTTGGGCACACGTTATCTAATAACATCTTTGAAGTTCCAATTTATAAGTGGGTTCACACACACAGGACTAGTGGTTTGAACATGAACATACTTTAGTGGGGAACATAATTCAGTCCCTAACAGATGGGAACTATAGTATGTATGAGCATTACTGACTGATGACTTCTGGGGCCAGATACGTAGGGCTTAATAGAAAAGGATAAGGAATTTGGATTTTTCTCTAAGTGTGAGAGGAAGACGTGGAAGTTTTTAAGGAAGTAGGTTATTTTGATCTTATTTATAATCTATAATATGATCATTCTTGGGAGGAATAGATTGTAGGAGAGAAACAGGAAAGCAGGGGCATACATTAGGTTTTATTGCAGTATCCTGGGTAGGGATGTGACATGGTCTAGAGTAGTGTTGGAAAAGGAGAAAAGTTGGTCCTTATTCCAGGATAAAAATCTAGTAGGGGTAGGGAAAAAAGAACAAAGATTCTCCCCAGCACCTCCATAAGAGGATGAGTATCTTGCTACTGTGTAATAAGATTAATGAAAGATCACTGGTCAATTGATTCACAATAGCTGAGGGAAAAAGAAAAATAATTTGTCCACTTCCTCTTAAGCTTCAAATAGCATTTGAATTGAAATAACAAGTATATCAAAAATCCATAACAGCACTAAAAACAGGAGGATGCTTGATTAGTAGATCATAAATGTTGTGTAATTTCTGAAATATTAGGAAAATGGGGTAAAACTGAAGAAGAAACCATAGCAGAGAAAACAAACCACAGTCAAGGATACTTGAAATAATCTGCTTTGGTAGAACTTCCAGCCATACAGTCGGTATTTACACAAATGCTAAGAGCCTGAGCTAATTAGAAATCTTCATAAAATAAAGTTAAGTAAATATAAGGAACAGTAGGCCTTGGTGTTTGACCCCAGAACAAGTCTTCTGCAAGTGCAACTTTTGAAGTAAGAGTTCCATCACATGAGAAAGTCATTTGGGTGATGCAGTTTGGGAAAGGGCGGTGCTTTTAGGATGGTATATTAACCATGTGGTTTGACCCTAAACTACCAGACAAGTTATCTGTACACTCTACCCAATCACATACTTGTCTGTAACAATACCCCATTCAGTCGCACTCTAAAACACACACAGACACACGCGCACACCCGCGCGCACACCCACACACGGGGATAGTATCTTGAAAATAGAGCCTGCTTTTATGAACAAAACAATAAAAACTCTCATTTGAGTCAGGAAATATTCAACTTTTCTAAATTTTTGGTAAGCCAAGAATTTCCAAATATTTGATAAAAATCATCACGAGGAAGGAGATACTTCCATTAAAAAATTATCTTGATGAACTTTTTTTTTTACTAATAGTAAAACTTGCTATATCAATGAATTTAGGTATCTATTGGCCTTACAAGTGGTAAATATTCTCTTAGAAACCATTTAAAACATTACTTTAAGATGTATAAATGTTTTGTATTTCTATGTACACATGTATATCCTATTTCATTTATGACTTATTTTATAGCATCATGTTAAGAAAATCTTTTTCCATCAAATATAAAATGTTTTCAGATTTTATACACATAACAGATTATCTCTTGTATTTTAATTCAATAATTGATCAGAAGCTAATTTCTGCATGGTTTTATGAAATGGGATCTAACTTTCTGCCTATTAGCTCAATAAAATGTGTTTATTAATTTCTTTTTTGGTCACCAAATTGAAATGTTTCATTTAACATATATTTAAATCTACTTCTTGAAACTTCACTTTGTTCTATGCACTTATCTTTCAAACTCTGTTAGAACCATTTGATATCTCAAAGACTTTATGAGATACTTCAAATATTGTACAATATTCCTTTGTTTTTAGGATTTTCACATATATTGAAGTAAACTTACATTGGCATTTATTGTATTTCCTTTATCTATAATAATCTTAATTGCTTTATATTATTGAATGGTCATTTGTGTAAGTGCTTTGTTTTTGTTGTTTGATTTCTTGGATTTATTATGTAGACATACAAAGTACTTGCTATTAATGACATATCATCTCTATAATTTCCTTGCTTATTGTGTTGCATCAGTAAGTTGCTGCTTTGGAGGGTGCCTAAGAGTTACCTCCTAAGAGCCTCCATGTTGCTCAAATGTGGCCAGTCTCGAAGCCAAACTCAGCATGTAAATATATTGCCTTTCCCCCAGCATGGGACATGATTCCTGGGGATGAGCTTCCCTAGCACTGAGGGATTACTAACAAGTACCAGCTGATGATGTTAACTAGAAAATGACCTTGAATAAAAGGATCAACTCAGACCAGCAGAATATCTCAGCCTACATATAATATCAGGAGTTAAAAATGCTTTTTGACCTGAATGAAAGGGGGAAATGGAAAGGACAAATGAGTTTATATGGCTATAAGTCTCCAAAAAAGAGCCGGGAGCTTATCAGAGGGTTCGCCCTTATGCACAATTCAGCAGAGTCCCAGAGACAGATAAAGTAGATACAACCCCAGATATTGGTTCTTCTGAGGGCTACAGAGACCCACAGGTTCTATGGTCATGGCAGATGGAGTTCAGTGCCATCTCAGTTGGCCCTACTGTGGAGTTTGTGTTTCTGTGTGATGGAGCTGGACTCAGATGTGATCTTTGTCCACAAGCCTCTCCTGTTACTTTTACCAGAACTGTAGTTGGTGCTAGGGTTTAATGTATACCCAGGGGACCAGAATCTCTGGACTGACCCTGTGATAGCCAGGCACTGGGCCTCAAAAGACTTGCAGCTCCTACACTCTGGTTTATTGGACTTACCCCACTCAGCTAACATGGAGGTGAAGAAGGTCAACCACACACCAAGGAGCCAATAGTACCTACAGCTGAAAGCAGGAGAATTGTATCCATGTGGAATCTAAGCCCCCTCTTGATATAGATGTGGAGTGGACACAACCAATCCAGGGTCCACAGGATGGAGGATAGAGTATGGATTAGAGTGGACTTACTGATATTCTATTCATGAACTATTGTGATTATAATCAAAGAAAATGTAGCATTGATGTGGAGAAAGTGGCCATGGTAGCTACTGAAGGTAGAGAGTGGGAAGAAGAGATGTGATGTGGGGGCATTTTCAGGACTTGGAGTTGTCCTGGTGGTACTGCAGGGCAGTTACCAGACATTGTATGTCCTCCCATAACCCACTGGGTGGACTCGGTGTAAGTGTAAGCTATAATGTGGACCATTGACCATGTGGTGCAGCAATGCTCAGAGATGTACTCACCAAGTGCAATGAATGCCCCATGATGATGGAGGAGGCTGTTGTTATGGGAGGAGTGGGGTGAGGGAGTTGGGGAGTATATGGGGACCTCATAATTTTTTAATGTAACATTAAAAAAATAAAGACAAAAAATAATAATAAGTTGCTGCTTTGGTTTGCCAGACTGCTAACAAAACAAAATATGCTGAGTTAAACAAAAAGCATTTATTGTCTCATGATTTTGAAGTCAGAAGTAAAAAATAAGATATTGGTAATAACTGATTTTCATCTGGATTCTGTAGGGTTCTGGTGCTGGCTGGCAGCAATTCAAGGTCCCTTGCCTTGTTTATCTACCTTCTGTCGAAGGCAATGATCTCTCCTTTCTGGCTTCTGGGATTTATGGACTCTCTTCGTATAGCCTTGAGTAATGTGGATTAAGACCCGCCCTAATTCATTTGGACAGGCTTAGCTCAAATTAAAATCTCCAAAAGGTTTAATTTATAATGAGATCACAGCCACAAGGACATAGATTAAAATTAGAGAACATGTGTTTCTCGGGGTATGTAATTCAACGTATCACAGATGCTTTACAAAATATTCTCTAATATATACTTTTAAGATGTAAGTTTTTCACTGATATTAAAGTGAATCTATTATTTTAGCAGTTTTATTTGTCTTATATAAAGGAAGTTTTCTGTTACGGTAGAGTAGGGGTCTTTTGTTTTTATTTTTTGTTGTTGAGAGGTCACTTCTTTTCTAATCAGTAGTGAATGTTGAATTTTATGAAAGGATACTTTGATTCTATTGAAGTAATCAGACAGTTTTCTCTTTAATTAATGTAAGGAATTAACTAAATGGATTTCCTAATATGAAATCATCTTTGTATGCTAAACTAAATCCAATCTGGCCATGAAATATTAGTCTTTAATAACACAGTTGGATTCTATTTACTAATATTTTATTTAAGATTTGAGTATTTCTAAGTTAGCCTGATCTGTATTATGCTTTTCTAAGATGTCTTCCTTGGAACATTAATTTTCTGAATTCATAGTAGTTATTTAGTTTTTTTTTTAACAAATCACATTTAATGATACACATTAATAAAGTGTATAATCCATCCAAAGTTTTCAGTCAATGGTATTTGGCATAATCACATAGTTGCACATTTGTCACTTCAGTCATTATTGCAGTATTTTCATTATTTCAATGACAAAAATGCTAATTAAAAACAAAAAGAAGACAAACAAAAAACCTTCATCTCCTCTCAATCTCTCTATGCTTCCCCTGCTGTACATAGCTATTTCTGACTATTCTTGCACATTTATTTATTTTTAAAGCATTTTTATTGAGATATATTCATATACCATAAATCTATCCAAAGTGTATAATTAATGTCTTTTAGGATAATCACAATGTTGTGCTTCATCACCACAAAAAATTTTAGAACAATTTCATTACTCCAAAAAGAAAAACTCTACACCCTTTAGCAGTCATCTCTCAAGTCCTCTATCTTTCCCCAGATCAATGTAACCACTAATCCAATTTCATCTTTATAAATTGATTTATATTTACATTTCATATAAATGGAATCATACAACATGTAGTACCCTGTGTCCAGTTTCTTTTGCTTAGCATTAAGTTTTTGTGGGTTTTTTGGTCTGATATTAATATCTTATAACATTAACATATATTTTTTTCAATTAAAAAAACAGTCTTATATAGACAATATTACTGATATGGATATTTCACAAGAAGTTTTACTATGCTATACAGTCCCTTGTTATAGTTATATTTTTTGGCTTTCCTTTTAGTAATATAGATGACCTTAGACTTTCCAACTACTGACATACCCATATAATAACACAGCTAGCTGCAAACGTTATGTTCTCACCTTTTCTATTCATTTGCAAAGATCAGCACATATTCTTTTTATCAATTCTGCACATGTTAACCCTCAGTTTTCCATTCTATAACATCATTCTCTTTTCTGGTGACCCATATTCATGTTATTAACTCCATGAGATTGAACAATATATTTAGTCATAATAGCACAATCATATTGTATTTGTCCTTTTGTGTCTGGCTTCCTTCACTCAACATAATGTCCTCCAGGTTCATTCATGTTTTTATATGCTTTACGACTTAATTTCTTCTTACAGCTGCATAACATTCCATCATGTGTATACACCACAGTTTCTTTATCTATTCATCAGTTGAAGGACAACTGGATTGTTTCCATTTTTTGGCAATCATGAATAATGCTGCTATGAACATCAGTGTGCAGATGTCTGTTGGTGTCACTATTCTTATTTCTTCAATATATGCAGTAGTGGTATTGCCTGGTCATGTGACAAATCTATATTCAACTTCTTTAGGAACTACTAAACAGTCCTCCACCAAAGCTGAACCATTTTCCATTCTCACCAACAGCGATTAAGTGTTCTTATCTCTCCACATTCTCTCCAAAACTTGAAGTGCTTTGCCTTTTTAATAGTGGTCATTCTAGTAGGTGCAATATCTCATTCTAGCTTTGTTTTGCTTTTCTCTAACTGCTGGTGATGTTGAACATATTTTCATGTGTGTTTTCACATTTTGTTTTTTTCTTTGGGCAAATGTCTATTCAAATCTTTGGCCCATTTTTGATCTTGGTCATTTGTCTTTTTATTGTTGAGTTATAGCATCGCTTTATATATCATGGCTATTAAACCCTTATCAGATATTTGATTTCCAAATATTTTCTCCTATTCAGTCAGTTGCCTTTTCACTCTTTTGACAAAGTCCTTTGAGGTGCAAAAGTGTTTAATTTTGAGGAGGTCCCATTTCTCTATTTTTTCTTTTGTTGCTCCTGCTTTGGGTTTTAAGATTCAAGAAATCACCACCTATCATACAATCTTTAAGATGTTTTCCTATATTTTCTTCTAGTAATTTTATAGTCCTGGCTTTTATATTTAGGTCTTTGATACATTTTGAATTGATTCTCATATAGGGGGTAATATAGGAGCCTTCTTTCATTCTTTTGGTTATGGATATCCAGTTCTCCCAGCAACATTTGTTTAAGAGACAATTTTGTCTCATTAACATGGACTTAGTAGATTTGTCAAAAACCAGTTGGCTATAGAGGTGAGGTTTTATTTCTGGAATCTCAATTCTATTCCACTTTTGATGTGTATATCCTTATGCCAATACCATGCTGTGTGTTGTTTTTTAACAAACTTAAAAATTTTTTAATGATACTTAGATTACATAAATGTTACATAAAAAGTGTGGGGGATTCCCATATGCCCCAATCCCTATCCCTCCCATACATTCCCACATTAACAGTATCCTTCATTAGTATGGTACATTTGTTACAATTGATGAGCACATATTGAAGCATTGCCACTAAGTGTGGATTAGGAACCTTTTCATTTGAAATTGAAACTTAGCCTAGTATTATAGGTTGCCTAAGCATTACCTCCTGAGAGCCTCCTTGTTGCTCAAATGTGGCTTCTTTCTAAGCCATGCTGTTTTGACCATGGTAGCTTTGTCATTTGTTTCAAGGTCATGCAGTGAAATTCCTCCCACATCACTCTTCCTTTTTAGAATACTTTTAGCTATTTGGGTGCACTTTACCTTCCAAATGAATTTGGTAATTGGCTTTCCTATTTCTGTACAGTAGGCCATTAAAATTTTGACTGGTATTGCATTGCTTCTATAAATCATTTTGGGTAGGATTGATCTCTTCATGATATTTAGTCTTCCAATCCATGAACACAGAATGTCTTTCCATTTGTTTAGGGCTTCATTGACTTCTTTTAGCACTTTAGTTGTTTTCTGAATAAAAGTCCTGTAGTTCTTTGGTTAAATTGATTCTTAGGCATTTGTTTTTGTTGCTATTGTTAATGGACTTTTCCTCTGATTTCCTCCTCAGATTGGTCAGCACTATTGTACAGAAACGTTATTAATTTTTACATGTTGATTTCTTATCCTGCCACTTTGCTGAACTCATTTATTAGTTCAACTAGCTTTGCTGTAGGCTTTTCAGAATTTCCTAAATATAGGATCATATCATTTGTGACTAGTGAGAGATTTACTTCCTCTTTTCCTATTGGATGCCTTCTTTTTTCTTGCCTAATTGCCCTAACTAGAAGTTCTAGTACAATGTTGAATAAAGTGATGACAGTGGGCATCCTTGTCTTGTCCCCAATCTTAGAGGGAAAGCTTCAGCCTTTCCACATTGAATATTAGGTTGGCTGTGTGCTTTTCATACATACCTTTTATCACACTGAGGAATTTTCCTTCTATTCATCTCTTTTGAAGTATTCATATCAAGAAAGGATGCTGAGTTTTATGAAATGCCTTTTCTGCATTGATTAAGATGATCATGTTTTTTTCCTTCAATTTGTTAATGTGGTATATTATGCTAATTGATTTTCTATTTTGAAACAACCTTGCATACCAGAAAAAAATCCCACTTTGTTGTGGTGTGTAAGTCTTGTGATATGCTGTAGGATTCTATTTGCAAGTATTTTGTTGAGAATACTGGCATCTAGGTTCATTAGAGAGATTGTTCTGTAATTTTCTTTTGTTGTAGTATCTTTTTTAAGATTTATTTTTTTACTTATTTCTCTCCCCTTCCCTCTCCCCACCCCCCCACCCCCGTCCCGATGTCTGCTCTCTGTGTCCATTCGCTGTGTGTTCTTCTGTAACCGCTTCTATCCTTATCAGTGGCACCGGGAATCTGTGTTTCTTTTTGTTGTGTCATCTTGTTGGGTCAGCTCTCCATGTGTGCAGCGCCATTCTTGAGCAGGCTGCACTTTCTTTCGCGCTGGGTGGCTCTCCTTACAGGGCACACTCCTTGTGCGTGGGGCTCACCTACGCGGGGGACACCCCTGTGTGGCATGGCACTCCTTGCGTGCATCAGCACTGTGCATGGGCCAGCTCCACATGGGTCAAGGAGGCCAGGGGCTTGAACCACGGACCTCCCATGTGGTAGGCAGACACCATATCTACTGGGCCAAGTCCACTTACTTCCCTTGTTGTTGTATCTTTATCTGGTTTTGTATTAGGATGATGTTGGCTTCATAAAATGTGTTGGGTAATTTTCCCTCCTTTCCAATTTTATGGAAGAGTTTAAACAGTATTGGTGTTAATTCTTCTCTAAAGGCTTGGTTGAATTCCATTCCCAACAACAGTGCAGCCATCTGGTCTGGACATTTCTTTGTTGGTAGATTTTTAATGACTGATTCAATTTCTAAAAATGTGATTGGTTTGATAAGTTCTTTTAATTTTTGTACAATGTATTTCTGTGCATTTCTCAGAATTTGTCCATTTCATCTAGACTGTCTAGTTTTTTGGCATAGAGTTTCTCATAATATCCACTTATCATCCTTTTTATTTCTGCATGGTCTGTCATACATTTGCCCCTTTCAATTCAGATTTTATTTATTTGTATCTTCTCTCTTTTATTCTTTATTAGTTTAACAAGAGTTTACAAATTTTACTGATCTTCTCAAAGAACCAGCTTTTAGTTTTTTAAAATTTTCTCTATTTTTTGGCTCAATTTCATTTATTTCAGCTCTAACCTTTATTATTTCTTTCCTTCTTCTTATTTTGGGAATGGCTTGCTGTTCTTTGTCTAGTTTGTCCAGTTGTTCCATTAAATCTTTGATTTTAGCTCTTCCTTCTTTTTAAATAAGGTGTTTAGGACTCTATATTTCCTTCTCAGAACTGCCTTCACTAGATCTTATAAATTTTGATAATCTGTGTCCTCATGTCATTCATCTCAATATATTCATTAATTCATGAGCAATTTCTTCTTTGACCCATTGATTGTTTAAGAGTGTGTTTTTCAGCCTCCATATTTGTGAATTTCCCTCTTTCCCATCTATTACTGATTTCTAGTTTCATTCCATATGATCTGAGAAGGTGCTTTCTATAATTTCAATCTTTTTTATATTTATTCAGACCTGTCCTGTGACCTAAAATGTGGTCTATTCTGGAGAAAGATCCATGGGCACTTGAGAAGAATGTACAACCCACTAATTTAGGATGCATCTTTCTGTATATGTCAGTTAGATATAGATTGTTTATATTTTAAGTTCCTGTTTCCTTGTGGATCTTCTGTCTAATGATGTGAATATTGTGCTGAAGTTTCCAACTATTATGGTAGAGATGTCTGTTTCTCCCTCCAGTTTTGCCAGAGTTAGCCACATGTTTTGGAGAATGCTGGCTTGGTGCATAAATATATCTTCCTGGTGGACTGTCCCTCTTTTTAATATCTAATGGTCTTCTGTATATCTTGTAACTTTTTTGGCTTTGAAGTCTGTTTTGTCTGATATTAGTATAGCTACCCCTTCTCTTTTTTGGTTACTGTTTTCATGGAGTATCTTTTTCCAACCTTTTTTTTTCATCTGGTTTATATCCCTGGTGTATTAGTCAAGGTTCTCTAGGGAAATAGAATCAACAAGAGATCTCTGTCAATAGTAAGCAATTTTATAAGAGTCTCTCACATGATCGTGGGAATGCACAAGTCCAGGTTTTTTCAGGCAGGCTGCAACCAGGGGCTCCAATGAAAGTCCAGTGAAGGTTCTTGATGAGTTCTGGGAGACACTGGCCATCCAAAGATGATTTGGGAAATTCTCACTCAATGCTGGAGTCACTTCCCCTTTTAAGGCATTCAACTGATTGGATAAGGCATCACTCATTGCTGATGGCAATCTCCTTGATTGATGTAATTATAATCAGCTATCTATGATTTGCCATTACAGTAAAAATCAGTGGTGATTAAAGTCCATAAATGCCCTTGTATTACACTTATCCCAGTGCTTGCTTGACCAAACAGTTGGGCACAGTTACCTGGTTGAGTTGACATGATGGCCTAACCATCAAATCTGGGTCTACGGTTAGTCTATTGCAGGAAACATATGGGTGGCTTGTTTTTTCTACATTCTTTGGTTCAGCATATATCTTCTGATTGAGGAGTTTAATTCATTTCCATTCAATGATATTACTGTAAATGCATAATTTATATCACCATTTTTTTCTTTGGTTTTCATAGATCATATTCTATTTTCATCTGTCTTTTTACCTTTTTCATTATCCTTTCTGTTATTCTTGCCTTCTATACTCTCCTCCAAGCCTCACTCTTCTCTCTTTTTCTTTTGTGCTGTAAGGCTCACTTTAATATTCCTACAAAGACTGACTCTTTTTTATGAAATTTCTTAGCTTCTGTTTGTTTGTGAATATTTTAAACTCACCTTCATATTTGAAGGAAAATTTTCCTGGATGAAAAATTTTCAGCTGGCAATTTTTCTCTTTCAGTATTCTAATTCTATCATACCACTGTCTTTTCACCTTCATGGTTTCTGATGAGATATCCACATTGGGCATTTCTTGTATGTGACAGACTGCTTTTCCCTTGCTGCTGTCATAATTTTCTGTTTATCTTTGCCATTTGACATTATAAGTAGACTGTGTCTTGGAGTAGGTCTATTGGATTCATTTTGATTGGGATATGCTGCACTTCTTGGACATGTAGGTTCATGATAGTTGGGAAATTTTCAGTCATCATTTCCTCACATACTCTTTCTGCACCCTTTCCCTTCTTTCTCCTTTTGGAACTCCCATGGTAATTATGTTGTTCTATTTCATGCTATCTTTCAACACCCTGAGCCCCTGCTCATTTTTTCCCATTCTGTTCTTTCTCTCTTCTCTCTCTACAAGTTCAGCTGTTCTGATTTCTCTATCACTTATACTTTCTTCTATCATTTCATGTCTGCTTTTGTATGCCTTTAATGTATTTTTAATCTCACCTATTATGTCTTTCATTCCCATGATTTCTGTTACTTTTCTATTCAGGTTTTCAAATTCTTCTTTGTGATTACTCAGTGTCTTCTTGGTATCCTTTATGTCTTTAGCCATATTGTCTTTCAACTCATTAATTTGATTTTGGAAATTTGTATGAATCTTTTTTGATTAGTTGTATCAAATCCTGTGTCTCATGTTGACTTTGATGTATTCCTTTTCTTGAGACATATCTTCAATTCCCTTAGTATGGCTTATAATTTTTTGCTTATGCCTAGGCATCTAATCAGGATGGTGACTTTACTCAGATGCTCAATTTCTCTCTCTGTCATAAAGATTTATTGGCAGAATTCTTTGTTACTGCTGTTCTTTGATTCTTGGTTCAAACTGTTCTGGGTCTTTAGGATTGTTTTGTTAGTTGCTTAAGTCTGGGCCCTGGACACAGTAAGAGATTGAAGATAAGCTCCAAGGGCCTTGGAGAGAGAGTCTATAAAGGCCAGAAAAAGCTTCTCTTACTTATTTACTTTTAGTTTTCTCATGTGTACATCCTGGCTCATCTAGCATATGGTGCTCATCAGCAGTCCTCTTAGTTCACAGATTAGTCAGAGTATGTTTACTGCAACACAGACAGGATCAACATGCTAGAGGATCATGCCTGGAGGTCAAGAAACTCATAATTCAAAACATCTCAGATGCTGTTCTCTAATCTTTGCTGGCAATCCTCTTTCTTTTCCCAGGTAGGAAATAATTCCACTCCCCTCTACATCTTCAACAACCAGTCCTGGGTGGTAGAGAGAATGATTGAGAGTGTTAGATCTCTTTAGTCCTATGCCAATTCCCAAGGCAAAAAATAGCATGGTCCCACCTGGCATGTAGCAAATTTGTGCATCAAGTCGTCAGCCTAAGGCTCTGTTCCTTTCTCTCCTGTTTCCTGGGGAGGTGGATCCCTGTAGCTCACTTAATATGTAGCCACCAGCCCTAGAGTCTGGAAATTCAAAATTGTCTATAGAGTTGGGGAAGGTGCCAACAGCTTCAGCTGCAGCTTAATTCACAGTTTTGCTGTTGAGATTCTATTCTTTTGTCCCTGTCTTTTCTGGGCTGTATCGAGCCTTCCTCTGGTGTCCTAAACCTTATAACATTTTTTTCCAGGCCATTTTTTTCCTGTCCTCCAGCTACTTTCCTGTGTCTTTCTGTTCTGCCATCTTGGACTTTTGACTATTATATTTATAAAGTGATTTTTTATCTTAGTTTAAGAAATTCTAAAATAATTATATGAAAGAATCATTATATAGCTATTTGATTCTGAAAAGGCAGTAAGATAAGAATCTGAAGACTCTTCATGGGAAAATCCTTTAACTGCTGAACAAAATAAAACCATAGCTTAAAAATAGCTAGATCTATGTTATAAAATTGGAAAAATGATTGGAAATTTGCCCTCAAAAATATTAATATGTCTTTTGGAAAATTGGAAGAATCAGACAGCTAACTGCTAAAGAATAAAGTGGCCTAAATCAGAACCATATATTCACATAAAAGAAAAATACTCTATATGTACAAGCATGACATAAATAATAAAAATGGAAACAGTAAAAACTGTGGAAAGCTAAAAATAATGGTATAGAAAAGCAATACAAGGGAAATAGAAAAAGAAAGGAGGACTTTAGATCTTGATATTAGATAAAGCAAAATATAAGCCAAAAACCATTAGAGGAGTCAAAGGACAGTTTGCAATGCAAAAATTCACATTAACAATGAGGATAAAGTATATATGAATATCTATGCACCAAATAACACAGAAAGTGCCTCTAAAACCAGAAATTTTGCAAGAGATGCCAGAAGAAATACATACAAACACATTCACATGTGGATACTTTATCACACCACTCTTAGAAAAAGACTGATCAAATAGACAAAAACTAAATATGGATATAGATGACCTACACGAGGCAATCAATTAAATAAATATTTTGGAAAGAAAGAGAATTTCACACTTTGATAATAGAAAATACAACTTTTTCTCTAGTTCACATGGAACATATATAACATTTTTTATATATAGACATATATGTGTTTTTAAATTCTTTGTCAGGATGCCTCAGGTCTGACACTCCTCACTAATGATTTCTAATGTGTAAATTTTCTCTTTTGCCTGGGCCATTGATTCGCGTTTCTTTGTAAGTTGTGTTATCTTTTGTTGAAACCTGGACATCTTGATATTTTAAAGTTTTATAGATGGAATTTAAACTCTGAAGCATCTGTTCCTTAAGCTAGTATCCAACTGGCTAGTGTTATAACAGAGATTTCTTTAAGTGCCCAGGTCTAAAAAAATTAAAATGAAAATTAGAAAACACTTTTCCAGTCTTTGCAGGTTAATCTGTGCAAGTTCTTCTTCAGAGCTTGTCCATACAATAAGTTTAGAGAATAGCTCTAAGCCAAAGCATAAGGGCCTCCCTGGTTCTTTCTGTATATCCGTCTTGTACTGGACATGTGCATTTGGCCCTAGGAATTCTCCTGTTTATACAAATGTGCAGATATGTAGATATGAATATCCACTCTTCCTTAAGAACGAGTTTCCCCATAGTCCCAGACACTGCACTTTATGTGCTATATCTAGCAATCCCTTGCTCCAGACAGCCACTTGATGACTCTCCCACAGCATTCTTTAGTAGAGCTTGGTGAGCTGCCTTCTACATGGAGGGCACATTATGGACCCACACGTCACCACCAGAAAGATTAGGTCAGACATATGTTCCAGTATGTGGATGAGGGTTACCCTTCTCCCTCTGGAACTGGGACCGGAGACGCATATCTGACCATCTGACTGTGCCCTGAACTTGTAAGGGATTGAGAGAGAGGCCAGTCAGGGCATCAGGAGGTCATATTGCTTCTCAGTGACTTACGTCTTGATTCAGCATTTGTCCTGTTACTCTAATACTTTAACTTTTTCTGAAACTTTCAGAAAGATAATTTTGCCAGTTCTGCTGGTTGTTCAAAGCTTCTGTGAGGGGACAGCACTGAAGTCTCTCACTTTACTATCTAAATTGTGGCATGGCAAACAATTGGTTGCATATTACATCTCAAAATATACTATATAGGTTTCATAAAGTAGAACTATTGGCAACACTACTTCAATCAAAGAGCAGTCTAATCAGAAATTATAAACAAAGTTTAAAAAGGACTTGTCATCTGGAAATTACAAATTTTTCTTGAATAAAGAAATAAAAATAGAAACTTCAGAATCTCTAAAAATTAAGGAATGAAAAAACTTGTTTTAAACTTAATCCTTTCCTGTGGGTGTGGACCCATTGTAAGTAGGACCTCTTTTTAAAAAGTTACTTCACTTAAGCTGTGGCCCATCTTAATCCTATTACTGGAGTCCTTTATAGGCAGAATGAAATTCAGACAAAGAGAAAGAAGAAAGCAAGCAACAGAGGGGGCAGCCAGAAACTGATCATTAACAAACCCGGAAGAGAAGAGAGCAACCAGGGAACACTGCCATGTTCCTTGCCACGTGTCAGGCTAAGGACAAAGGACCACTGTAGCCAGACACAGAATGCTACAGTCTTTATGGAGAAAGCATAGCCTTGATGATGCATGGATTTGAACTTATTTCATAACCTCATAACCATGAGCTATTAAATCCCCACTGTTTACCTGACCCATTTCAGAGTATTTGCTTAAGCAGCCAAGGAAACTAAAATAGATTTTGGTACCAGGAGAATGAGGTGCAGTTATTGCAAAGACCAAAAAATGTGGAAACTGGTTTGGAATTGGCTAATAGGCAGAGACTGTAAGAATTGTGAGGAGCTTGATAAAAAAACTTAGATTGCTTTGAAGAGACTACTGGTTTAAATATAGATGTTAAAAGTAATTTTAATGAGGCCTCGGAAGGAAATGATGACTGTGTTACTAAAAACTGGAGGCTATACTTATTTTAAAGTGGTATAGAACTTAATAAAATTGAGTTGTGATATTGGATGGAAGATAGAACTTGGAAGAATGAACTTAAATTTTTAGCTGAAGAGATTTTCAAGGTCCATGTACAGCCTGGTTTCTTCTTGCAGCTTATAGTAACATGACAGAAGAAGGGAATAAGGTGAGAACTGAAATCCCAGGCACAAAAAAAAAAACAAAAACAAAAACAGAAATTGATGGTTTGGAAAATTCTGAGCCTATCCAAACAGTGTGCTCTGAGACTAAGAGCTTTGAAACTAAGGACAGAAGTGGCTTTCTCAGGGACCTCTCTGAGCTTCTGAAAAGTGAGTCCTCAGAGATTAGAACACAATGTGAGAGTGTAAACTGAACATGGAACCAGTCAAAATTTCCATGGAAGTCATGATTGGAAATGCAGTTATGCAGGAAGGATCTGTGGAAAGTCCTTTTGTCTTATGGTTTACCCCTGTGAAGTATATGCAAAACTAACAAGTTTATTGTAAGATTTGTATGCTTGGAACCACTGTCCGTCTGGAGTAAAAGGGACATTGAAGGAAGAATCACTTGAAATGCAAAATAATAGATGCTGAGGTCTAGGTCTGAAGAGATCTCGCTGGGCCTTGAGAGTGGGCCTACCATGTATGTGGAAAGGGCAAGTCTGCCCTGGTACTTGGAGAGGGCAGGCCATTCACCCTATTATTTGGTGAAAATGTTGTCCAATGCACAGAGATGGTTGGGCCTATATTCTAGGGTTTGCAGAGAGCCTGGCTACTATCCCAATGCTTAGAGTGGGGGGAAACTTGTACCCCAGTGGAAATGCCACCTATCAGACATGGAGGACAAAATATCAATCTCTAGATGCCTATCAGACCTTTTTTTAAATTTACTTTTTATTTATTTCTCTCCCCTTCTCCCCTCCCCCAGTTATCTGCTCTCTGTGTCCATTCGCTGTGTGTTCTTCTGTGACCACTTCTATCCTTATCAGAGGCACTGGAAATCTGTATTTCTTTTTGTTGCGTCATCTTGTTGTGTCAGCTCTCCGTATGTGCGGTGCCATTCTCGGGTGGGCTGCACTTTCTTTCGCACTGGGTGGTTTTCCTTATGGGGCGCACTCTTTGCGTGTGGGACTCCGTTATGCAGCGGACACCCCTGCGTGGCATAGCACTCCTTGCGCGCATCAGCACTGCGCATGGGTCAGCTCCACACAGGTCAAGGAGGCCCGGGGTTTGAAGCACAGACCTCCCATGTGATAGGTGTACACCCTATCCGTTGGGCCAAGTCCACTTCCCCCACCTCTCAGACCTTGAAATGTATTAGAGTTAGCCCGCTGGGTTTGGAATTGAATGAGACTCATGACCACTGTTTTCCTTCCATTCTCTTCCTAAATGGGAATGTAATCCTGTGCCTGCTCCATCATTGTATATTGGAAGCAGACAACTTTTTCTGTATATTTTACAGGTCAATAGACAGGGGAATTATGCCCCAGTACAGACCATACCTGTACACAAATTTGATGAGCTTCTGTACTTAGCATTGTTACAAAAATGTCTTAAAGCTTTTGTGATTGTAATGGAGTGAATATATTTTTCATGTAGAAAGAACAAGTCTTTTGAGGGTCCAGAGGGTGGCATATCATGACTTGGAGCTATGCATCCCAGAAAAACATCACACCCATGGGTAGGTCCATTGTAATTAGGAACTTTTGATGAGATTACTTCAGTTAAGGTGTGGCCCACCTCAGTCAGGATAGGTGTTAATCCCATTACAGGAGTCCTTTATAAAGGAAAGGAAATTCAGACAAAGAAAAAGAAAGCACAGGGGAAGCATCCAGAATCTGAACATTAACAGACCCAGAAGATAAAGGGTAGATCAGGAGAAGTTGCTTTGTGCCTTGCCATGTCACAAAATATCATTGGCAGTCAGACCCAGAATCTCACACTCTTCAGGGAGAAAGCATAACATTGACAAGGCTTGATTTGGATCTTTTCCTAACCTCAAAACCAGGAGCCATAAAGTTTCTGTTCCTTAACCTGACCCATTATGTATTAATAGTATTTGCTTGAGCAGCCCGGGAAACTAAAACAATTTTTGAGTATATAGATTACATTTAAAGCAGTGAACAAAGAAAATGTATTGACACAAATACTTCAATCAATAAAGAAAAATGAATAGGAATAGGTAAAATAATTTCTCAAATTAAAATTCTAGGAAATCTGAAAGTATTACAATATAAGGCACAAGGAAAGAAATAAAGTCTAAAGGAGAAACTCATGGGGTCCATATTAGATAAAGAGTAGGATCACTAAATTGAAATCCATTTATTTTAAAAAATATTAATAAAATAGATAAGTCACTAACTTTTTAAAAGCTAAAATGTGCACAGTAATAAAACTTACAGAAGGAATTAGGAAAAAATAAGATTACTACAGATTATAAAAATTGATAAAAATTGGAAATTGTGGAATATGAAAACATATTTAGAAAGGTATATAAAGCAAATAATTTATTATGAAAGTACAAATTTCCAAACTGACCACAGAACAGATAAATGCTTAGATTGAATAATTTCTGGAGAATAATTGAAATAAGTTATTGAGAAACTGCACTATGAAAAGGCATCAGGGCCAGATGGTTTAACAAGGGAATTCTACCAAATTTCAAAGATTATAGTCATAAGCTTTCATAAATTGTACCACAGAACAGAAAATAATAAAGTGTTTTAAATTTTTTTATTTTATTTTTAAAGATAACATAAATGTTTCATAAAAAACATAGGGGGTTCCCATATGCCCCACATCCTCATCTCCCACATTTTCCCTTTAACATCTATCATTAGTGAGGTGCATTTGTTACAGTTGATGAACATATCTTGAAGCATTGCTACTAATCGTGGACTATAGTTTGCATTATAGTTTACACTCTGTCCCAAACAATTTTGTAGGTTATGACAAAATACATAATGGCCTGTATCTGTCATTGCAATGTCATGCAGGACAATTCCAATGTCCCCAAAATGCCCCCATATTACATCTATTCTTCCCTTTCCCTTACCTCAGAACCTTTGGTCATCCTTAGAATGGTATCTTCTTGTTAGTTGTCCTGGGTGAGTCCACATATTATTTTTTTGATGACAATATAATATTGAAACTTAAGCCCAATAAAGACAGTACAAAAAATAAAATAAAATAAAATATAGTCGAATATATTTTGTGAATATCAGAACAAAAATATAAATAGAACAGGACCCAAAACTGATGTTAAAAGAATAATAATACACCATGACCAAATGAAATTTATGCCAGTAATGCAATGCTGACTCAAGATTAAGAAACCTAGAATTAAAACAGACCATATTAATAGGTCTAAGGAGAAAACTCAAATGATTTTTCTCATAGATACTGGAAAAGCCTTCAACAAAATTCAACAGTTGTTCCTGATAAAAACTCAGGCAACCAGAATTGATATATACTTCATTAACATTGTATATGTACATCTAATACACATAACTAGGTCCTAAAGTCAGCATCTTACTAAATTGGTTATTATTATGGGCATTTCCATAAATATAAGGCTCAAGGAAAGTATGCCCACTACTTAAAAAAATATTTTGCATCTTACTGTAGGTAATGACTAATTCCATTAGAAAAAAAGAATCAATTAGAGGCTTAATAATTTTTAATAAAAAGGTACAATAATTTCTATTTGTAAATGAGATAATAATGTGCTTGGAAAACTTATATTGGTTGTAATAAACTAGCTAAAACAATGAAATTATTTTTCAAGTAGCAGTATGTAAAATATACACCCAGAAACCAACAGCCCTCATATACACGATCAGTAGCAATTAGATAATATAATATTTACAATAAGAACAAAGAAAATAAAAACACTAAAACATCTCTCAGTGAATATCAGAAAATTTTTTAAAATTCTGAAAAACTTTGAAATTGACTTGAATAAATGGACTGTCTATGTTTTTGAATAAGATGAAATAGCATCATAAAAATGATGATGCATTATAACTTAATATAATTTTTTAAATTCCATAACAAAAAGCTAATTTATAGAACTAGATAAGTTTCTATTAAAGTTTGTATGGAAAACAAAAATATATGGTAGTACCCCAAAAGTAAAAAAAAAAAAAAAAATTTTGAAAAAGGTCTCTAAATTAGGACTTGCCCTAATTAAAACATTATCAAATGTCCTTATAACTAAACAGGATGTCTAGAAGCCCAGTTTAAACAAAGTTCAGAAATTGATCAAAGAATTTATAGAAATTAAGTATTTAATAATATGGGTATATCTTATCATTAGAATGATGATAGACATTTTAATACATTGTGCTGGGAAAGCTGGAAAATCATTTATAAAAATAGATGAAATTAGACCCATACCTCACATCATAGACAATAATTAACTACAAACATCAGAAATCTAAATATAAAAATTGTATCATACAAATGCTAAAAGAACACAAGGGTGACTTCTTTGAAAAGATAATCTAACAATGACAACATCCAGATCAAATAGAAGTAAAGATGGATACACTTGACTACATATGTTGCAAAAATACAAAACAATGTGTTGCTAAAATTCTACAAAGTTAAAAGATAATGATATAATGGGAGAAAATATTTGCAATTTGTATCACAGTTTCAGTCAAATAACCACCTTAAAACTTGAGGAAAAAAATCTGAAAAACCCGATAAAAATTGGGCAAATAATACACAAATATTTCAGAAAACAAAACAAAAGTGGCTCTTAAATATAGCAAATGCATCACAATGAGAGTAATTCAAATTAAAACCCCACTGATGGAAGTGCATGTGTTTCAATCAATTGGGCTCCTATCTGCCGCATGGGAGGCCCTGGGTTCGCTTCCCAGGGCCTCCTTGTGAAGGCAGGCTGGCCCACGCCCACAGAGAGCTGATGGCTCTTGCCCACCAAGAGCTGATGGCCAGTGCCTGTAGAGAGCTGTCGCAACAAGATGACCCAACTAAGGGAAACAAGCAGACACAGAAGAACACGCAGCAAATGGACACAGAGAGCAGGCAACAGTGGCAAGGGGAAAGGGGATAAATAAATAAAATAAATCTTTTAAAAAACCCACTGAAATGTATTTCTTATTCTTAAGTTTAGTGAAAATTTTAAATATTGACAACATATTCTGGTAATGTGGCTTGAGAAATCTCTAATACATTACTAGTGGGAATATAAATTGGTACAGCCCCTTTGGAGTGGGATGGGATAATTCTGAAATTACTGTAGGCATTCTAGGATTGAACAAATAAGTGAATGCATTCAGGATAAAGGGGGCCCATTTTCTGCCTCTTGGAAAAGAGCTACAAATACGGAAAGGAAGAAGAGTACAATGAAACCTTTGATGTTCAATTAGTATTTGAAATTTCAGTATGAACTCTAGCTTTTTTAGATACAAATGTGTAGAAATAGATATAAAATAAGCATGCCCACATAAATATATAGTCCATACTGCTATAATAATAGAAGAAATCAATAAATGAGGAGTTCTTTTTGAAGTAGATGACCAACTAGTAAATGACAATGATAAAATATCACCATATGGCAAAATCATTGTAATAGTTGAGTCAAACAATCATCTATGTATAATAAAAGTGGGTAAAAAATTTCTTGGGTAATAGGATGATCCCCTAATTTCAAATGTATAGCCCTCAAAATGATCTATTTCTCATAAGGGAAACAGTGCCTTTACAGTGGTGACACCAAGCAGAGGCTGACCTACAGTGATTAACATTAACGACACGGATATTGTTACAAAGCAACATGATATGCCTTCACATAGAAGCTATGAATAGGACACAGCATTACTTCTTCAATATTTCTGCTATTAAAAAAATAACAGGATCTAATTATGAGGAAGCATTAGAGAAACCCTAAGTGAGGGAAAGGCTGCAACAATCTGTCCTGTACTACTCAAAAATATCAAGTTCAATAAAAACAAAGACTGAGGAAATGTTTCCAATTAAAAGAGACTTAAGATATATGACAGCCTAATCCAATGCATGTTCCTGCATTGTATTCAGAAAAATGAAATTCTGTTAAGCATATTACAGAAACAATTAGTAAAAAGATAAAAGCAGGCAATTCACCAACTACAGCCATAGATATGAAGAAGTATAAATTCTTAAGTCACAGAGTGAAGTACGGAGTTGGCGAGAGTGCAAAGGTATTCATATTTTAGAAAATTTTAATAACAGTTAATAGACTTAATGATGTGCATATCCTAGCAATTTACTTTTAGATTTCTACCTTTGAGACATTCTCACTCCAGTGCATGAGACATGGATATGGCTTTTCAACTTAGTGGTAATTGTAATGGTGAAAATTACAAAAATGTTACTATTTCTAGGTAGATGAATGGAACAAACTGTATTTTTTCATGCTTGCAATACTCTACAGTATTTAAAACAAATAAAATATATTTACTTATCAACGTAAATAAGTTTTAAAAAACATAATATTGAGTTCTAAAAAATAAATTGCAAAAGGATAGGAACCATATTTTGCCATTAATATGAAATTTAGAAATACAAAAACAATAAATATGTATTTTTATCCATGCCTACCTGTGTGGAAAACATACAAAAATATATGTGATTATTTAGACACAAACTTCAGGATAGTAGTTACCTAGGGATTGGGAGCAAAGTTATGGTGATGTTACATTGTTATATATTATGTTCTTGAAATTAAAAAAGAAAGAGGTATGAAGCAAATATTGAAATATGCTAACATCTTAATTCCATGATGGGTACAAAGTTTCTGGTATGTCATTTTCTATACTTTTCTGTGTTTGAGATATTACATGATTAAACATAAAAATTAGGCATTATAATATTATCACCAAATTTCATATTTACAGATATATTAGTAAGGCCACATTATCTGTAAATTGACAATAAATGAAAATTCATTGAAAGTTTTTATTTAACTGCTGTCCAATGTTTACATAAATATAATACTACAACCTATAAAGCAACATAGTCCTCCTCCTCAGTCTCCCAAGAAAGAATATTGACAAAAGATTTTGAAATTTATCTTCTCTTCAGCCTGTAAAATGTCAGAATACATCTTGGTATGAGAATTCCCAACACAACAGAATTTTCTTAGCTCTAATTTGTGATGCCAAAGTGTGAGAATAGAATTTATGGCTTGATTCTTAGAAGTGTCAATGTGCAAAAAAAAAAAGAGGTAATTTCATGAATAGTTTGCAACTTGGAAGTGCCAAACACAATGTAATTTTGGAGGACAAAGGACACCATAGAAATTATTTTCCCACTATATCCTTGAAAACTATTTCCAAAATGTTTTTCTCCCTTATAAACACTAAATCAGAATAAAGTATTTCAATATCAACCTTGCCAGGAAATAATGCCATTTTCTTTGAAGATAGGATTTAATGATTCTTTTAAAAACTATGTCAATTTCTCCTTTAATTTGGAAACTTGGATTTGCTTTTGAGGCAGAGGACTACTTTTTTACCAGAAGGCTTGGAATAGACCACTTCAGTAAGCCCCTTAAATTATATAAATATACTTCAGGTCCTAGAGGAAGGTAAGAATTAAGTAACAATCCAAATGAGAAATACAACCATGATTTTAAGTTTTTGTTAATATAAAATATGTGAAGCTTTAATAGATACTTTTCCCCTAGAGTTTAGATCATGTTTGTTTTTTTAAAATTGGAATTTGTACATCTATATCCTGATTTTTTTTTCTTTAATGGGATTTGTATGTATGTGTGAATGTTTGTGTGTGTTTGCCAGGGATGTGTGTGTGTGTACCTACTATTGTCTCAGCATTCAGTGGTAGCTCACAGAACATTAGCTGTTTAGCTTAGATTACAGTCAGAGTCTCTAGCTTCTTATTACCTTAAGATGGAGGAAAGTTTTTGAAAAGAACTAGACTAGTGAACCTAGGTTAAAAACAATAAAATTTTAACCCCTTTTGTTTTTTTACAAGGTTCATGGTTTAAAAATAAATCACCTCGAATTAGGAAAATGGTTTTAAGTAGTCTTGTGATTATCCTCACAGGACCAAATGACCTCCTTGTGGATGAAAGGAGAAACCTCTAAATATAATTAATGGTCAGTGATACAGCAAAGAGGTTAACAATAAATGATCTTTTTACCCATAGGGTCCAAGGTCTAGACCATTAGAGCAGTGGAAAGTAAGCTGTTTCCAGAAATGTAGAGGTCAGACAATAACTGAACAGGTGAGAAATTCCAAGGTTTGATTTTCCTCTGCGAACTCTAGGAGTAACCATTTGTGGTAAGAATTTTATGTTAATTTGTGTTGAGATTCAAAAGCATCCAGAAATTTGTGATTAAAAATTAAATCCTGGGAGGAGTTCTGCTTCTGTCTAGGAGGTAGAAAGCTGGAAAGAACATTCATCACTCCCACACATACAATGGGAAAAAGACACCAAAGCTATGAAATTATAACTTGAACTCATCAGAGATCGTAGAGCAACCTAGCAACCTGAATACCAAGAAGAAACAGTTCCCTCCAAAGAAAGATGGTGTGTTCAGATCAGATCAACCGTGTCAGAGCCTAATCACTTTAGCTTTGGATTTAAAGTGAGAAATGTGCTACTCTCCTTTCACTTGAATAATTAAAGGCAGTTGGAGGGTCATCAATTGACCTATTTTCAATACAGTTTTGTCTCAGGAAATAGGGAAGCCCAAGGAAAGGGAGAGAGACAACAGAACAGCCAATTGCTAGAGAAGTCAGAAGACACACAGTAGTCATCAATTTATTAATAGTTGGGCAAATTGATACAATTGGAAGTACCCTGAATGAATTACGATAGGAGCATCAAAGATCACAAATCACAGATAACCATAACAGATATAATAATAACAAAAAAGTTGGAAATATTGAATATACCAAAATGTGACTCTAAGACCCAAAATGAGCACATGCTGTTGGAAAAATGACACTGATAGACTTGCTCAACGCAGTGTTGCCACAAACCCTCAATTCTTAAAAAAGTGCATTAGAAATTGAAGTGCAGTAAATCAAAACACAATAAAATAATGTATGCTTGTATTTATTATTAAATATTATGTTCCAAAGTAACTTTTTACACAGCATATAAAAACCTAATACACCAAAAAATGCTGGGACCTGAGAATCTTTCATTATATTTCTCCCTTGTATTAGTCAGCCAAAGGGGTGCTAATGCAAATACCAGAAATTGGTTGGTTTTATAAAGGGTATTTATTTGGGATTAGAGCTTATAGATACCAGGCTGTAAGTATAAGTTACTTCCCTCACCAAAGTCTGTTTGGAGCAAATTGGCTGCCAATGTCTGCAAGGATTCAGGCTGCCTGCTTTCCTATGTTCCTGAGGCTTGCTTTTCCCCGGATTCAAGGTTCTTTTCTTCCTGGGGCTGGCTTCTCTTTCTTCTGTGAGCTTACTCGCTGCAGCTCCAACTTAAGTATCAAACTCCAACCTCAAAATTCCAACATCAGAAACCATCAACTCTGTTCTTTGCCATGCCTTCTATCTGTGAGTCTACACCTACCAAGGGGTGGGGACTCCATGCCCTAATCATAACTCAATCATGCCCAGGTACAGATCAGATTACAAGCATAATCCAATATCTATTTTTTGGAATTCATAACCATATCAAACTGCTACATCCCTCTACTTTTTAAACTTAAAATTTAGTGATTTAAAGTAACAGCCACTTATTATTGGCCACAAATTGAAAATTCTGGTAGAAGCTTTTATTGATTGATAGATCTTTGCTGGAAATGTTCATGAATCTTAAATCATCTATGACCATTGGGGATGCTTAGTAGAAGATGGCCTGAGTCTCATATTTGGGTAGAGTATGGAAAACTTTCATGTGTATGACTTAACATAAAGAACAATAAGAAATGAGTGCTATCCTTGACTACATTATAGAAAGAAAAAATAGACCTAACTCTTCAGCAAATTGCTACCATATCACATAGCAATAAAAATTATTCTAAGTGATTTGAGCACAGAAATCCTTCTGAGGAAAAAGGAACTATAAAACCCCTTAAACTCTATTGGTATTATAATTTTGACAGTATGCTATTTATGATTTGATGAAGCTAGAAAAATAAAATAAATTAATCTGTTAATGTTGATAGGCACCATGATAAAAGAAAAGAGATATAAATATGAAATAAATACATTAACTAAAAAAAACAGGAATATTTCCTTTGGGTTAGAATTGCCACTAAATCTCAAGAATCATGGAAATATTGATTTCTCAGTTGAAAGGAAGTTGATTGTCTAAATTGTATGTCATCATTCTGTTTCTTCTAAAAATCCTCAGCAGTTGATTTCTTGGCTCTTTATGAATTACACCACTGCCAAGAAAACCATTTTATTGTATATTTGGTATTAGCTGTGTCTAAATCTTGACTCTATTGTTACTAGATATGACTTAGAGGATTAAATTAATCTAATTTCCTGATCTATAAAATGGAAAATTGAAAATGTCTACCTGATTGGAGTGGTTCCTGAAGAGAATTGGCTGGGCTGTGGGAAAAATGAGTTCCCACCACCAAGACTTTTGTGGTGTCATTCAGCCCCAAATCCTATCATAAGAGTGATATCCATAGGTAATATTGAGAGTTTTGGGTATTCTGGCATATCAGCCTCCTTGCAAATGATGATGGTTAATTTCATGAATTGACTTGGATAAGTCATTGTGTTCAGTTGTTTGGTCGAGCTAGCACTGGCATCACTGGCCTAATTTTTACTGAGAGGGTTCTTTGCAAATGGATTTAAACCATTAGTCAGTTGATTGCCTCTATGACTGATTACCTCTATAGTCAACAAAGGAGATTGCTTTTGGCAATGAAAGGAGACTCCTCATCCCATCTGTTGGAGCCTTAAAGGGAAAACTGAGGATTTCATTAGTCAGAAAGAACTTCTATCTCTACTTGAAAGAGTCAGCTTCTAGCTTCTGGAGAACTGATCATCTTCACTGAGTTTTCCTCTTACCATCTGCCCTATGGAATTGAAACTTAACAATCAATAATGGATGTGTAAGCCAATAAATTCCTATAATAAATCTCATAATATTTACTGTTATGCATATATGTGTGTGTATTTATGTATATATATATATATGTATACATAATGCATATTCTTGATGATTCTGTTTCTCTGGATAACCCCAATACACAATCCTTGTTTCTCCGGAGAACCCCAATACACAAATCTTGATACTGTCTCTGAAGTAAAGGACTAAATTTTATTAATCTTTGTGCTATTAGCATAGTGCATGCCCCCAACTGGGTTCTAATTACCAAGCAGTATGTATGAAAATAGTCTGTAAGCTGTAGAACACCATAGAAAATGGGTTATTATTGCTATTATTAAAGCAAGCAATTTCAATTTTACATGATTATAGTTGTTATATTCCTTCCATATTTTGACCTGAAATCTGCTTCTCTGTCTCTCTCTCTCCTATTAATTATTTTTTCATACCCTCTGGGGTCCACCAAATGATTAATCCTTTAATTGAAGGGACTAAAAATAAAGTTTTTCTCAATTAGAATAATAGAAAATGCAAGGATTCACTTCTTGACTTCTTCCAAGCTACTTTAAGTAGATCAACTTGTACCCCTTGCACACAAGCATGCAATGAGAACCTTACTTCCTTTTCCTTTCTTTTATTGCCCTGCATTTTATTATAAACTAAACTACCAAGTAAGGAGTGATTTGGATTCCAGATATTCGCATTTATCTCATGAGTTTTCAACTCTGTGACTGTTAATGAATTTCCTCCACTGGGAATGTATCCCTACAGAGATGATCACTGGAAGGGTCTCCTACTTTTTAGGACTTTAGCTTTTTATACTTCCACTTACTCCATACTTCTCCCTAATAAAGCTGAACACTTGTAATTTAATCAACTATATCAGTAATCAAACACTATGGTTCACTTTAGAGCATGATATTTATATTGGTATAAACAGTTAGTGGATTCTATCCCCACCATTTCCTTAATGCCTGTTAACAGTGGCTAATGAAGAGATGCTAGGGTCTCCTCCTTTAACTTCAGTGGGATTTGGTAGATACCTAGTGCTATATGGCCAGGGTTTAGTTCTCAATATCCTTGATTTCTGAAACAACATAGCACACTGGCAGAGATACCCTTGGTGAGCCTAAGAGAGATTAATATATTAATAGCTGGGGCACTGTTGGCAAATGAATACTTATTAGCTGTTTGGGTTATACCTCCAAATCCAAATCTAGTTCCAGCCTTTATAACTCATAAAAAAAGTCCTTTTTGTGGACTAAGAACAGGCTTATTTCATTCATCTTTTCCTAGGAACATCAATCTTATAGAATAACGTAAACTTTGGCGGGGATTATTAATGCATTATACATCCACATTTTACTATATATTTCCCAGCCCTCAAGCATATAGATTTTGTCATGGGATTGATTATCTCCAACAAAACATAAACAGAAAGGCTGTATTACTTCCATTATGAGGCAGTTAAGAGTTGGTGTGAAATTTTCTTATCCTCATTCCTTCTTTCATTTTTATGTCTGGAAACAAAGACTCACTGAGGGCAAAATTGTGATATGGAAACCAGTCTGGATTCCTGAGTCCTCTTTGAGAATATTTGTACAGAAAAGCTTCTCAACCTGCATTATATTGTGCTATGAGTTATAATTAAATCTTTTGTCTTATGAAGTCACTCAGATTGTTATTCCAGCATACTAATAAACCTGCAAAAATAATACAAAAAATAAAAATAAAGCAAAGCCTTATTTGTAATCTCCTGATTCTTGCATTAAGATCCCACCCACAACTTTCAGCATCCCTTCTTCCTTCCCTTCTTTCTTTCTTCCTTATTTCCTTCCTTCCTTCCTTCCTTTAATTTGCAGTAGTGGAACTGAGCTGGAGTACATCACGTTCCCCTGTAAGTCAGTGGGAACAATTAATGGTGTGATCAAGATGCCATGTTTAGAATTCCTAGAATGATTTTAGAAACACATAATATGTTAAGGAAATCAGTTGTGCATTTTACCGTGATGAGATACATGCCTTCCAATACCATCCAATAACACTATTAAATCAGTGAATATAAAGGATAAAGGTTTGGGATAATAAGAATTTGATAGTCCTTGGAGCTGTGGAAACCATGTAAAAAGTTTTGCCTATTGCCTGGTCCTCAACTGATGGCAATAAATGTTAATTGGATATTTCTCCTTCTTTTTATCTGTGTAATACTGTCAGCATTATTAGGTCACTACAGAAACCAATTTTAGAGGCAGACCTGATTTTGAATTCTGGTCCTATTATTTACTAGCAATATGACTTTGAGTAAGGGACTTGATTTACCTACCCATGCCTGCTTACTTTTCTTGAATGAGATGATAATACCAATTAACTTTTAGGGTTGTTGTAAGAATTAAGCAAGATAATATATATAAATTGCTTAGTACAGTGCCTACATATTTAAAATGTAAAATAAATCATATTATTGTTGTAGTTACATTATAATTCTCTCTCTTTCTTAAATAAAATTTTCCCTTTATATATGAACAATGAGGATTGGAAGATAGAGTAATTTTAGTTTTGGTGTTAATTTGCTAAATGGCATATGGTTAACGTAGAAGATTATTAATAATTACTATCGCAGAAAAATATAATAGTAAGTGAATTTTCTTATGAGATTTTTGTTAAGATTATATAATTCCTATTAAGTACTGAAAAAATTACTAGCACATAATAGTCACTTTAAAAAGATATGTCTTTACACTTAATTCAACTTAATCCAATCCAGTTCAATTCACAGAACTATTATTGGATGCCTACTTGTGACTAGAGACAAAAATAAATGACTCACAAATGTCTTGAAATACACTGTTATAGTAGTCCCAATGGTTCACCTTCTCAACTTTCCCCTCTTATATAGGTACATTTTACTTCCGTGCTTTTTTAAGAAGAATTGTATTTTTCCTTATTTACATTTTGTTAAAATTTGACAAAATTCAAATCGTCCAAATCTCAGGCTAAATACCATGATTATATTGTTAATACTTTGAATGCAACCACATTATTGTTTTCATTTTATTCATAATATGTAACATGCTTTTTCTCATTCAACAAGTGACTTTAATAATTGAATGAATAAACAAATTATTGAATGAATAAAGGATGTCAGTGTTTAACTCTTGCAGATAAAATTAAATTGGCAACTGATGCAATGTACTAGGTCTTTCATTCATATTCTCATCAACCTATAGAGAGCAACAAATTGAACAGCTATGAAATGCAACCCCAAATTATTCCTGATTAAAACTTTTGTTTTTATCCAATGCTGAATCAAGTTAACAATAAACTCCTCAACCTTTTTATTCTTCATGCCTATTCATAATATCGTCCCAGTTAGCTTTTTCATAGACAATTACACTACTTCTCTAAGTTTATCCTTTGCTTCATTCATTTTGTACTGATTAATATTTCTCCCAATCCAAGTGCTTGTATATTTCTTCCTCAATAAAAATGTGTCCAAGAAACAGAATTTGGAAGGGGTATAATGATGTGTTATGGCGTATACATTTTTTACACAATCTGAATAAAGCATAGAGAAGAAATTACACCTTAGCTACCATGCTGTTGTCATTAAAAGGAAAGAGAAAGAAATTTTTAGTAAGCTTAGAAAAAGACAGTATGTAACATATAAGGTGAGTCAGTGCACACTGGTAGTCCATTTATTCTCTTTTCATACACTACAGCTTCTCAGCAAGGAGATCATAAGTCATCTGACAATGAAGTAAAACTCTTCCCTACCCCTCAACTGTTACCAATTGGACCTTTCAACAGGTCTTTGTTGTTATTGTTACCACCCTGTGCTGTGAATATAAGTGATATTAACAAATAGCCAAGTACTGGGTTAGAAGGAATTTGAGAATAAATCTAATCCTAAAAAAAAAAAAAAAAAAAAATCGAATCCTATGTTCTTTCTCCAAAAAAGTTATGTCATTCATTGCTTTTAGATGCCATAAGCCAGTATTTACAGCTTTATCATTATTTTTATTTTGTTGTTGTTACTTATTTGTGGACTTATTTCTTCAAATAAAATTTTATGCTGAAGTTTTGAGGAAGGTACACCGAGAACCTTGTCCTCTTGCTTTCCCATTAAACAAACTGACCCTTATAGTGATCCCTGGAGCTCAATGGGTTCCTAAATTACACTGAAAAATTCTAATTTGGGCAACATTATATTCTGAGATCACCAATGAAATAAAGTGCCTTGGAGTCTTTTTTATTGTTTAACCAATGAACAACTGTCTTGCTACTTAGCTCTATTTATATTGAAAAACTTGAAAACTGTTATTTGCTACAATTTAAAATCTTCTTATCCAGTGAAAATAGATGTAATGTATTTAAGAATGCAGTTTTATTAGTTAAACTACCCCAAAAGTGTTTTTTTTAAGAGAGAGCTCTACTTCAAATGGTGAGAGAGACTGTCATGTGGGCTCTCAAGTACTCTCAAGACCCCTTTACACTCTTAAAAATTACTGAGGACCACAAAAAGCTTTTGTATTGGTAGATTATATAAATCAATATATACTGATTGAAAATTAAAACAGAGAAATGTTTGAAACATAAGAAGTCACAAGCATACATTTCAGTAGCTGTTAGAGTGATAATGTTGTCACACTTCATATTGCCTCTGGAAAACTCATAAGAGAATGAGAGTAAAAAAGGCAATTGATTTCTTAACATTATTATGAAAATAGTTTTGCAATCCCATCCCCACTGGAAGGGTCATTGGGGATCCCTGGGTGACCCTGAGCCACACTTATGAAAGAACTGTCTCAGGATTATATATTTAGAAAGTTTCCCATTAGGCATAGAGATGTATTTTGGCAATTAAATTAAATGACAGGAAATATGAATTGAAATAGGAATTATAATGTATATTTGTATAGGCAAGAAAAGTGGTGACTGGTTCTGTGGCCACTACCCAAGAGTTCAGGATTCACCCTAAGCGTGTCATTTTGCAAATATTTCTTAAAATAGCTTCTTAAATCCCTAAACTGCTAAGCAGTGTTTTAAACAATCTGTATCGGTGTAGATGCACATCACTTCATGTTTCCAAAAAAAAAATTATATTTTGGTGCCTTTTCCAAATGCATCAATACAGAAATATCCAGAATTTCCTGCTATTTCTTTTTTTAGAAAGTATGAACAAAGCAGGAAAATGAACAACAACAACAAAAACAATTCAAGTGATTTACATAAGGTCCCTGTGTTGTTGTTAACCAATATTGTAGCATAAATTAAGCTTCTTATTCTCATATTCTTTCATAAGGATAATACTATGAGCTTGAAAAAATAGAAATGATATTTATAAATCCCTCTGTTGGTAGAGAGACTAGCATATTATGGAGGAATGGAAATACAAATGTGTTCTATTAGAGAAGTTACTTTATGGGTAAATAATTTAATTTAGTCAAATTCCAATTTAAAGACAGCATTTAGCTTTGGGACACTGGGTTCCAATAGTGGTGATAAAATATTAGTGTGCTTATATGTGAAGTTCATTAAACTCAATGGTGCACTTAGAGAATCATATACTTCTAACTAAAAATGTTCCTCAATGCACAGTATTCTAGTTTAAAAATGTGTGTTTTTAATCATTTTTTCTCATAAAATATTGATATCGTTTCAAAGAAGTATTTTAAGATGCTCAAATTAGCAATATTACATTTTAAGATCTTATTAAGATTTTGAAAATAAAAAGTAGTTTTTGAACCAGCTGGAATTAGAAGCTCTATTTCCCAAAAACAGGGGAGGAGGAGATAGTTGGCCATAGATTTCAGCTACTGATTAGTAGATGCAGCTGGCTAAGGTGTAACCCTAGGAAGAACTAAGGTGTGAATCTATCCATGTCAAAGAGGCCAGTGGCTGCCATTTTGACTCCAGCCCCAGCATAAGGGAAAGCCAAGCTGACGAAAATGACAGTGATGGTAGGAACTGGTTTCTTTCACCAAGGTTGGCCTGCAGCCCTAGACTAGGCTTCAGCCCCACCTGTGGGAGGAGGTAGCTGGTGGGCCCTGGACCAGCCTGTTCATATAGCTGCAGATACATTTGATTGGCACAGACTGAATAACTGGAAGTCTACTGGGGCAACTAAGGTCATCTTGAACCCACACTGTACAGATTGCTGCCCACACCTGCAGCTCCATCCCAACCCTAAGCAGGGGAGAAGAGGGTATGAAGCTTCATCAATCTCTCTGGGCAACTACAGTCTAGATCTGCATGACCTGGATTAATCTACACAGCTGTGACTCTATCCCCACCCCTGGCAAAGGAGAAAGTTGGGAGAAGAATCATTGGTTCCTGGGACAAAGAGGGCAGTTTGAGCCTCCATAGTTTATAGCACCAACTACATCCTTGGCTCCTACTGCACAACCAGTAAGGAAGAAAGGGCAGGAATCCCTAACTAAAACTGCACCCAGAATACTCTAGTAAGTCAGATGCCAAGACACCAGCAAAAAGTTACAATCCACACCAAGAAAAAGGAAGCTATGGCCTGGTTAAAGGAACAATATAAGCCTGCAGATGACATAAAGGAATTGAGACAACTAATCATAGATGTTGAAACAAATAAATTCAATGAGATGGCTAAAGAGATTAAGGATATTAAGAAGACATTGGAGGATTGGATGAGCACAAAGAAGAATTCAAAAGCATATGTAGAAAAATAGCAGATCTTATGGGAATGAAAGGCACAAGAAATGAAATTAAATAAACACTGAATCATAATAGCAGATTGGAGGAGGGAGAAGAAAGGATTGGTGAGCTTGAAGAAATGGCCTCTGAAAGTGAATGTAAAAAAGAACAGATGAAGAAAAGAACAGAAAAAATTGAACAAAATTGAGCAAAAGATATGCAAACATATTTGCCATGGTTGTCCCAGAAGGAGAAGAGAAGGAAAAAAGGGCAGAAGGAATACTTGAAGAAATAAAGATAGAAAATTTCCCAGCCTTATTGAAGGACACAGATATCCATGTCCAAGAAGCACAACATACTCCCATCAGAAAAAAATCTGAATAAACCAACTCCAAAACATATAATAATCAGAATGTTAAATGCCAGAGACAAAGAAAGAATTTTGAGAACAGCAAGAGAAAAGCAATGCATAATATATAAGGGACACCCAATAAGATTAAGTGCTGATTTCTCACCAGAAACCATGAATGCAAGAAGACAGTGGAGTGATGTATTTAAAATACTGCAAGAGAAAAACTTCTAGCCAAGAAATTTATATCCAGCAAGATTGTCTTTCAAAACTGAGGATGAGTTTAGAATATTGATAGATAAACAGAAACTGAGAGAATTTCTAATCAAGAGACCAGATTTCAGAAAATGCTAAAGGGTGTGCTAGAGCCTGAAAAGAAAAGACAGGAGAGAAAGGCCTGGAAGAGAGTCTAGAAATGAAGATTATATCAATAAAAGTAATTAAAATTGTCAAAAGAGTGATAAAAATAAAATAGGACAGATGAAACTCAAATAGTCAAGAACAAATTTAACCAACGATGTAGAGCATTATATTCAGAAAACTGCAACTCAATGTTAAAAGAAATCAAAAAAGGCCTATGTAACTGGAAGACATTCCCTGCTCACAGATTGGCATGACATCATTAAGGTATCAATTCTACTCAAATTGATATACAAATTCAATGCAATCCCAATAAAAAGTCCACCAGCATTTTTTTTTATTTGAAAACATGATTAGCAAATTTATTTGGAAGGGTAAGTGGTCCTGAATAGCCAGAAACATCTTAAAAAGGAAAAGTAAACTCTCTTCTCTAGACTTTAAATTATATTATCTAGCTACAGTGGTAAAATCAGTATGGTACTGGCATAAAGACTGACACATAGAACAATGGAAACAAATTGATGGTTCAGAAACAGATCCTTACATGTATGGTCAAGTGATTTTTGACTAGCCTGTCAAACCCACACAGCTTAGGCCAAACAGTTCATTCATCAGATGGTGCTGAAAGAATTGGATATTCAAAGCCAAAAAAAAAGAAAGAGGACCCCTATCTCACACCTTATCCAAAAATTAACTTAAAATGTATCAAAAACCTAAAAATAAAAGCATTAACCATAAAGCTTCTAGAAGAAATTGTAGGAAAATATCTTCAAGCCCTAGTAGTAGGTGGTGGATTCTTAAAGGAGATAAGAGGAGAACTGAGATGGATTACTGACATTTAATGTATGTTGCAGTTTTAATTATCTTTACTGTCAAAGTGTGGAAATGTATAGAGTGAAAATGCATAGTAACAGCTAGTATATAAATGGGGATGTGGTTTAAAATGTTCTTCTAGGTATGTAATGCCAATTAACAGAATGCTAGAGAATATTCTAGGAACAGAATAGCCCAATAAACCAAGAGGTGGATGAGAATTGTGGTACATGTTACAAATGCAGGAGTGTCCTTTGTGTCCCTTGTTAGCTAGAGCAAATATACAGCACTATTGCAGGGTGGTGGCAATGTGGAGAAGCATGGGAAAGATACAACTGGAATGGCCTATGGACTGTGGTTAGCAGTAATAATATAATATTCTTGCATTATGTCAAAGGTGTACTTTGTTGATAATGGGGCAGTATGGAAACTGTGTACCAAATGTACACTATCAACATGGTAACAATCAGATGATATTATATTACTTGTAACAAATATTCTACCACATTGTGGTGTGTTGATAGAGGGGTATTGCGGCGGCTTGCTCAGTCGGTAGAGGTGGGGTCTGGCTGCGGACGAGGGGTCGGTCCAGCTCTGGACGAGGGGTCGGTCCCGCTTGGGACGAGGGGTCAGTCCCACTTGGGACGAGGGGTCGGTCCGGCAGCAGACGAGGGATCGGTCTCACAAGGGGTTGCGCGGTTCGGCTGACGGGGTCGCCCGGCGAAGCCGGCGACGAAGGGGTCGCCCGGCGAAGCCGGCGACGAAGGGGTCGCCCGGAGAAGCAGGCGACGAAGGGGTCGCCCGGAGAAGCAGGCGACGAAGGGGTCGCCCGGAGAAGCAGGCGACGAACTGGGGACAAGGGAGGCCAGGCCCTTGTCGGGGGCTCTCAGGACTGGAGGGCGCACGGCAGAAGAACTACCGCGGAGACAAGGTAAACACGCAAGTCCCCTTTACTGAGGGAGAGGCAACAGTTTTATAGGGGCTGGGGAAGGCTGATTGGTCGAAGCCACGCCCTGTTCTGATTGGTTGCCGGCAAAAGGTCAGTGGGCGGTACTGGACGGGGGAGGGGTGGTGGTTAGGGATTGGCTGTCGCTGTTGCTGGGGGAAGGGGCAGGGTTTAGGGATTGGTGGCTGCTGTTGCTGGGGTGGAGGGCAGACTTGAGTTTCCCGCCCACGCCTGGCTGTTGCTGCTGTCGGGGGAAGGGAAAAGGGCGGGCTGGATTTTTCCGCCCACACCTGGCTGTTGCTGCTGTTGGGGGAGGGGAAAAGGGCAGACTGGATTTTTCCGCCTACGCCTGGCTGTTGCTGCTGTCGGGGGAGGGGAAAAGGGCAGACTGGAATCTTCCGCCCTGGGCCTGCGCAGGGAGAAAGAAGAAGAAGGGTGCTGCCCCACAAGGCATTGTGTGGCGCTATCCGGGAGGAGGGGCGGCCGCGGAAGCATGGCTGCCGAGAAGGGGAGACCCGAGGGCACTCTGCGCCCATGCCGAGCTTCCTTCAGGGGTGGCGGTGAGTCCGACCAGCCACCCTATTATGGGGGCAGCGGCTTGGCCTGCCGCGGCCACTCCCCTGCCAGGCCAGCAAACCACACTTCAGCCTGAGGGGTGACCGCATTTCCCCCTTCTTTTCAAATAAGCACCAGGATGGCAGCAGCAACAAGTAGCTGAGGCCCAAGAGGCAATAAGCAATGAGGGAAGCGGGGCTGAAGAGGGAGGTGAGTATGACGGGGATACAAATGTACAATTTGGGGGGCAGTATCTTGCCGTTGCAAGCAAGGGTGGCCAATGTCCAATTCTTGTTGATCTCAGTGGCTATAAGGTCCATCTGCTTGTTAAAAGTCCAGGATGACAGTGCGTTACAGGTAGTTGATCTCTTCTTGGCGGCGAAGAGCGGTAGAGGTAGACTGTGTGATGGTCTGGAGGATCGCAGCGGTGAGGACAAGTCGCGTCAGGGCACCAGCGACGGTGGTGGCGGCAGCGTCGGGAGTGGTGGAGACGTAGGCGAGGACAATAAGAAGGCCAAAGTCTTCACGGGTGTGAGAGAGGCCGATGTTAATGGGGCGGGCCGACATGGGGCGGCCCAATCTGCAACGCAGTAGGGGTTCAAGCGAAAAAAGGAGGGGGGCGGGGGACGAGAAAGGACGCTTTGGATGGCTGAGAAGAGGAGTGAGGTCGAGACAGGAGGAAGCTCCGCAGAAGTATGGGGAGCTGTTAAAAGCAGAAACGTTATTAGATGCTAGAAAGCAGGCCGCAGGCCGGGGAAAGCAGGTTGCGGGCCGTTTCGCGGGGCTGGAGCTGCTTGAAAGCGATGGCGGCATGGGGGGCCGTGGTTACAATCTTCTGGGGTGGTAGTGGCTAGACAGATGGCGGAAAATATTATCAAGAAAGCAAAGGTTATGAGGAAGAAATAGAGTATTAAAGGCTGTGGGGGAAGTGAGAAGATCATTTAGAGGATAGGGTTGAGAATGGTATGTTTAAGACAGAAGCTTTGTGTTTTGTAGGAGACTGCTTTATAAACGAAGGAGAATGAGGGCAGTAAATATAGTAACGATAGATAGGAAGATGACAGTGAGGAGGAGTCTTTGTTTAAGGTTCCAATCGTCCGTTGCAACAGTGGCTAGGCCGATAGCGAGGGGTGTTGCTAAATAGACAATGGCTGCAAAGACAAAATCATCTTCTGTTTCCTCAAAAATAACTTTTCTTTAAATACTTAGTAGCATGCAATATTAGAAACCGTTTCCTAAAAGCAAGTTGGTAGGGGAGCTTGGTTGCTGTTAATCTTTCCTGTTATAAAATTACCTTTTATTATTATTATCATCAATTCAGTTTTATATATATATATTTAAGAATGACCTTTTGGAATTAGCCATTTAATACCTTAATGTAAGCTATTGAAGATAAATTTTATCTTTACAGAACACATTCCCTTACATAAAGTTATCACAATACCTTTTACACTTGCCGCATGCAAATTAAATTCAAGAGTTTATGAAAAATTAGCCATCTTACTTTAGGACAAAATACGTCTTTTTGCAAAACTTATTACATTTCCGTTAGCATTTTTACAAACTTTTAACCTTTTTAATATTCATATAAGTTTTACATTCTTTATATTATCCTGTGAAGAAAAATAAGTTATTCATTTTAATCTAGGCAAGAACAACTTTTTATGAAGACGTACAGTTAATTTTGTTAATTAAGACTTACAATTTTTTTTTAAATTGTAGATATCTTATTAACATTTAAACTTATGTATTAATATAATAAACTTAAGTATTAATATAAGCGCTTATTTAATTTTTGGCCATTTGAATAGAGCTCTTTTAAAGATTTCTAGTAATTTATATTTACCATCTGGAGGTATCACAATATACGTTGACATTGAACGAACAGACAGACAAACACAGAACAATTACAACACATTAACAGAAATATATAATTTATTTACAGTTGACTCATAATTCTTACTTTCTTGGTATAGCTGCTTTTAAATCTTTTTTTATATAGCATATCATAGATTATACCCTTCAAGATTTCTTGTGGACTTCATGTTGCCTGTAATAAGCCAGGAAGGAATCTTTTACCTTCCTGCTCCACAGCAAAAGTGACCCTATCTATAAGGCGAGTATAGGTGTCCGGGTCCCAGAGCCGACACGTGGTAAGCCACGGATTAAAGGGGAGAAAAAGGTCCCAATATACTTGAAGCTGTTTGAAAGAGATCTTACACCGGTGAGTGTCTAGGAGACCGGCGAGAGCCCGAACTTGTGGGGCTTGCTTAGCAGATAGGATGTTACCCATTGCTAATGGCCTTTTGGAGCCGATAAGAAAAGGGGCCCTTACCTTGAGAGCGCGGCGATGGGAGCCGAGGTGCGCGGTGAGACGAGGGGTCGGAGCCGGTGGGGCTCCGACGGTGGTCGCGGGCCAAGAGAAGGCCCCGACGAGGGGAGGGCGGGACGACGAGCAGTGGAGCAAGGCAAAGGGGAGCAAGCGCAGAAGGGAGGAGGCAGAGGTGAAGGCAGGGGTGGAGGTGCTCAGGCACGTGCTCCTGAGAGTTTTATTGGCGCCTCTTAATCATAGCGGGTCGGTATAAGCCCCCGACATGGAAGGAGAAAGCCATCCAGCGATTCTCCCAGACCGCCGTGGATCATATGAGGTCACCAAGGTTCAGGAGCAGCAATGCAGAGTGAAAAGATAGGGGTGAGAAGAGAGGAGAGCGTAGGGCTATGGTAGGATTACTTCAGACGTGCAAGCGCACGCTCCCGAGAAATCCAAGGCTCCTCTTAATCATAGCAGGTCGGTATAAGCCCCCGACATGGAAGGAGAAAGCCATCCAGCGATTCTCCCAGACCGCCGTGGATCATATGAGGTAGCCGAGGCTCAGGTAGCAGCAATGTTGCATGAGAGAAGTCCCAAGGTGAGAAGAGAGGAGGGGGGGGGTCACCAGGTTATGCAGTGAGGCTGTGGTGGAGTTGCCTTGCCCCACGTTGTGCTGTGGTGGGGTTGCTTTGCCCCACGTTGGGCGCCAGCTGCGGCGGCTTGCTCGGTCGGTAGAGGTGGGGTCTGGCTGCGGACGAGGGGTCGGTCCAGCTCTGGACGAGGGGTCGGTCCCGCTTGGGACGAGGGGTCGGTCCCACCTGGGACGAGGGGTCGGTCCAGCAGCAGACGAGGGATCGGTCTCACAAGGGGTTGCGCGGTTCGGCTGACGGGGTCGCCCGGCGAAGCCGGCGACGAAGGGGTCGCCCGGAGAAGCAGGCGACGAAGGGGTCGCCCGGAGAAGCAGGCGACGAAGGGGTCGCCCGGAGAAGCAGGCGACGAACTGGGGACAAGGGAGGCCAGGCCCTTGTCGGGGGCTCTCAGGACTGGAGGGCGCACGGCAGAAGAACTACCGCGGAGACAAGGTAAACACGCAAGTCCCCTTTACTGAGGGAGAGGCAACAGTTTTATAGGGGCTGGGGAAGGCTGATTGGTCGAAGCCACGCCCTGTTCTGATTGGTTGCCGGCAAAAGGTCAGTGGGCGGTACTGGACGGGGGAGGGGTGGTGGTTAGGGATTGGCTGTCGCTGTTGCTGGGGGAAGGGGCAGGGTTTAGGGATTGGTGGCTGCTGTTGCTGGGGTGGAGGGCAGACTTGAGTTTCCCGCCCACGCCTGGCTGTTGCTGCTGTCGGGGGAAGGGAAAAGGGCGGGCTGGATTTTTCCGCCCACACCTGGCTGTTGCTGCTGTCGGGGGAGGGGAAAAGGGCAGACTGGATTTTTCCGCCTACGCCTGGCTGTTGCTGCTGTCGGGGGAGGGGAAAAGGGCAGACTGGAATCTTCCGCCCTGGGCCTGCGCAGGGAGAAAGAAGAAGAAGGGTGCTGCCCCACAAGGCATTGTGTGGCGCTATCCGGGAGGAGGGGCGGCCGCGGAAGCATGGCTGCCGAGAAGGGGAGACCCGAGGGCACTCTGCGCCCATGCCGAGCTTCCTTCAGGGGTGGCGGTGAGTCCGACCAGCCACCCTATTATGGGGGCAGCGGCTTGGCCTGCCGCGGCCACTCCCCTGCCAGGCCAGCAAACCACACTTCAGCCTGAGGGGTGACCGCAGGGTATTGTTTGGGAATTCTGCACACGTGCATGATTGTTTCATAAGTTTACAAATTCTGTCATAAAAAATATATTTAAAATATAATAATACACTGGGTTGGGGGGGAAATGCACCAAATAAGATAAGGACTATTATTAGTAGTAAGATTTTGACAATATTCTTTGATAATTTGTAACAAACATCTCACCACAATGCAAGGTGTTGGTGCAGGATTGATTGTATGGCACCCGTGTGATGTTATATGTATTTGCTTTGTAAGTTCACAACTTTTACTATACACTTATTGCTTATGTATGTTCATATATAAATGATATAAAGGTAATAAAACAGTAGGGGGTTGGGGGAACATACTTTGGTTAGTAGTAATATTTTGACATTGCTTTTTAATCATTAGTTAAAAAGGTTTAACAACAATGCAAGTTATTAGAGGTAGGGTGAAGTGAAAGAGTCCTGTGTGATGTTACATATGTTTGTTTTGTAAGTTCACAACTATTACTGTACACTTATTGTTTATGTATGAATGATATACTTTAATAAACTTTAAAAATTTAAAAAGGGGAAAAAAAGTAGTTTTCCTACTCTGTTCGATGGATTTATTAACCATTAGACTGGATGAAATATTGTGTTAAGTTCCTTGACTGCTCCAAATAAATACTATGAAATGGGTTGGCTTAATCAAGGGAAATTTATTAGTGTACAGTTTTGAGGTCATGAAAATGTCCAAATGAAGCATCATCAAAGCAATGCTTTCTTGTCAAGTCTGGCTGCCATTGATCCTGGGCTACTCTATCACATGGCAAAGCACATGGCAGTACCTCCTGGTCTCGTCCTTCTGTTCTGGTTCCATTTCAGCTTCTCGCTTCCTGTGGTGTGGGAGGCTGCTTTTGGCAAGAGTATCAGTCGCAGCCATCTTGTGAAAAACCACCTAACCCAGTTAAATTTCTATTTCCCCACCCTCGCTAAAGTAATTAAGTTTCTAAACTCACACCACTCCCCCAGGCTCCGATTGGGCACTCCCTAAAGAGCGGGAAAGTCTTTCGCGCCTTGCGCATCCGCAGACAGTTGTTTTGAAATGTCCGCGAAAAGACTTCGTGATGTGGACCAATCAGATCTGTGGCATGAAACCTCATTCATCCCTGGCTATAAATACCCCTGATTGACCCTCAATAAATGAGACTTGATCAGAATCCTGTCTTGTCTCCATTCTTTGTGTCTCTTGTCCCTTTCATTCCCCCTCCCTCCCTCAGGTCTTGGTTCAACTGATCCGCAGGTCAGGTCAAGTGGCGCCCGAACAGGGACCTGAGTACGAGGGATGAAGTGAGGAACGCCGATCGAGGAGCTGGCCAGGATGCGAGAATTCGGAGGAACATTGTGAGGGAACCTGCCTCTCAACTGAAGCCTCGATAAATGATCGGTGATCATGGGGCAAGAAATGAGCCAGCATGAGACATTTGTAGAGGGTCTCCAAGAGGCATTAAAGACACGAGGAGTAAAGGTGAAAGTAAAACAGTTATTGAGGTTCTTCAAGTTTTTAAAAGAAATCTGTCCATGGTTTCCTCAAGAAGGAACTATTGATGAGAGAAGATGGAAAAGAGTAGGGGATGCTTTACAGGACTTTTACAAAACTTTTGGCCTGAAGGAATCCCAGTAACCGCATTCTCATATTGGAATCTCATTAATGATATTTTAAGTATTCACCATAGGGACACGGTGGTGGAAAATGTTATTAAGAAGGGTGAGGCAATTTTACAAGAAGGGCAGGGGCTGGAGGCTCTAGCCACCAACCCTAAGAAATCAGCAGACTGCCCAAAGTCCAACCCACCTGATGCATCTGGAGTGTCCGGTCCAGAGGAGGACTTGATCTCACTAGATAGTGAGGAGGATGGGAAGCCTACCACCAGGCAAAAGCAGCCGTTAACCCATGCAAACAAAAGATCCTGTAAGGAGGATAAAAATAAAGGAAAAACTAAAGCCACATCTAGTAGGAACCCATACCCTGACCTCAGAAAATTAAAAGTGGAAACTGATGATGAATCTTCTAATATAGAATCGGATGAATCTGAGGAGGAGACGGTAAATTCTCGATCTCCACCATACGTTCCCTATCCCGCAGCCCCACCTATAGTTATGCCGGTAGTTGACCCGAGGAAGGAGTTATTAGAAAAAATAGAGAAACTAAAAGAACAAATCCAATTAGAAGAACAACATCAGGAGCTTATATCTCAGCTAGAAAGGTTAAAGACTGGAAAAACTGGTAACGCTAATAAAACTCCCGAGCCCTCTGTTAGACCACTTAGACGAGGGGTGATTTTAAAAAATACTCCAGCTTCTAACACTGGTTGATCTAGGAGAGCCAGAAGCATTTCCTGCAACAGAAACCAAAGACAATCAGAATCAAATTTGGAGGCACCACAATGATTTTGACTTTAAGGTTATCAAAGAAATGAAAACCGCTGTTGCACAATATGGAGCTACTGCTCCTTATACCATGGCCATCCTCGAGGCTAAAGCAGAAAATTAGCTCACTCCTACTGATTGGCATACTATCGCCCATGCTACCCTGTCCAGAGGAGATTATTTGTTATGGAAATCAGAATATGTTGAGCTTTGCAAAGACAAGGCCAGGCGCAATGCGCAGGCAGGCAATGGGTGGAACCTTGACATGCTTATAGGTGAAGGAAAGTATACCACTAATGCAAATCAAATGCAGTATGATGCAGGACTTTTTGCTCAAATTCAAACTGCAGGCACTAGAGCCTGGAGAAAATTGCCTGCCAAAGGGGACCTTAGTTCCTCTCTTACTAGTGTAAGCGGGGACGGATGAACCTTTTGCCGATTTCGTACATTGTCTTATAACCGCCGCAGGGAGAATATTTGGAAATGCTGAGGCAGGCACTGAATTTGTAAAGCAATTAGCATATGAAAACGCAAATACCGCCTGCCAAGCCACAATTAGACCATATAGAAAAAAGACAGACCTATTTGGTTACATCAGGCTATGCGCTGATATAGGAGCTGCGTATCAGCAGGGTCTGGCCATGGCAGCGGCATTACAAGGATTTACAGTGAAACAATATTTGGCTCAGCAAAGCAAAGGAAAATGTTTTACTTGTGGACAAGAGGTACACTTTGCCAGAAATTGTAAGGGCCAAAAAACTCCAAGAGGAGGAGGTGAGAATCCTGGGCTATGTCTCAGGTGTCACTGAGGAAAGCACTGGGCTAGTGAATGTAAATCAAAAACTGACACCCAGGATCAACCCTTACCTCCCACCCAGGGAAACGGGAACCGGGGCCAGCCCCAGGCCCCCAAACCCAAACAAGTTTATGGGGCAATCAACTTCGTTCCAGCCAACAGCAATCCATTTCAGACCTCTGTAGAGTCACCCCAGGGAGCGCAGGACTGTACCTCTGTGCCACCACCCACACAGTATTAACACCCCAGATGGGGGTACAAGCCTTACCAACGGGTGTGTATGGTCCCCTGCCACATAATACTTCTGGTCTACTAATTGGATGAAGTAGTTCCACTATTAATGGGCTTCAAATTTCTCCTGGAGTTATTGATAATGATTATACCAGGGAAATAAAAATTATGGCATCCTCCCCACAAAATATTTCCACCATTTCCTCAGGAGAGAGGATCGCTCAACTATTACTACTCCCATTAATAGGCACAGATAATAGAGTGAAAGGTTTTAAGTGTGGTTCAGGGGGATTTGGTTCCTCTGATGCATACTGGGCACAGGCTATTTCAGCCAATAAACCCATGATGACCCTGTGGCTCGACAGGAGAGAGTTTAGTGGATTAGTGGACACCGGAGCAGACGTTACTATCCTGAAAAGAGGAGATTGGCCGTCCAATTGGTCTCTCTCTCCCACCTTAACTAATTTAAGGGGTATAAGTCAGAGTCAAAATCCTGAAAAAAGCTCAAAGCTACTAACCTGGAAGGATAAAGAAGGAAATCAGGGAACTATACAACCCTATGTGATACCAGGGCTCCCCATTAATCTTTGGGGAAGGGATTTGCTTTCTCAAATAGGGCTTCTCATGTGTAGTCCCAACGATATAGTCACAGCTCAAATGCTCTCGCAAGGGTTTAAACCAGGAAAAGATTTAGGAAAATCTGAATCAGGCATTGCTCAACCCCTATCTATAAAGGGACAAAATAGCAAAAGAGGCCTGGGAAATTTAGTCTAGGGGTCATTGATCTTCCTGTACCCCATGCAGACCAAATCACCTGGCTTTCAGATGAACCTGTATGGGTCGATCAATGGCCCTTATCCTCAGACAAATTACAAGCCGCACAGCAGTTAGTACAGGAACAGCTGGCAGCAGGGCATATTTTAGAGAGTCATTTACCCTGGAACACATCTATCTTTGTCATTAAGAAAAAACCTGGAAAATGGTGTTTATTGCAGGACTTATAGGCAGTGAACAAAACCATGGTACATATGGGAGCTCTGCAACCTGGTCTTCCATCTCCTGTTGCTATTCCTTTTGGCTATTATAAAATCATTATAGATCTGAAGGATTGCTTCTTTACCATCCCATTACACCCAAATGATCAGAAACGTTTCACATTTAGCCTTCCCTCTATCAATTTTAAGGAGCCTATGAAAAGATTCCAGTGGAGAGTTTTACCTCAGGGCATGGCCAATAGCCCCACCTTATGCCAAAAGTTTGTAGACATAGCCATACAAAATGTTAGGACTAAATGGAATCTTTATATCATACATTATATGGATGACATTTTGATGGCTGGTAAAAATGGACAGGATGTCCTGAAGTGCTACCATGATATGGAGGTAACTTTGAAAGCACACGGGCTTCAAATTGCCCCTGATAAGGTGCAGCTACAAGATCTGTATACTTATTTAGGATTCCAGATGACGGGGAATAAAATAACTACTCAAAAAGCAAACCTCAGGATGGATAAGATAAAAACATTAAATGATTTTCAAAAGCTCCTGGGAGACATAGATTGGCTTCGCCCCTATATAAAATTAACCACAGGAGATTTGAAACCTTTATTTGACATCTTGCAGGGAGATTATAATCCCAACTCTCCATGAAATCTGTCTCAGGAAGGAGGCCAAGCCCTTAAGATGGTTGAACAAGCTATACAGTCACAATTTGTCACTACCATGGACTATAGCCAACCCTTGTTTTTTGTCATATATAAAACTTCTCTTACTCCTACTGCTGTATTCTGGCAAACAGCCCCCATAATGTGGGTGTGTTTACCCACGTCACCCGCTAAGGTAATTTATCCTTACTACCAAGCTGTAGCAGATATTGTCTGCCTGGGGAGAGAACAAGGCAAACGTTATTTTGGTAAAAAACCCGATACCATTATTCAGCCATATACTAAGGAACAAATCAGCTGGCTGTTGCAGACAACTGACAGCTGGCCTATTGCTTGTGCATCTTATGCTGGACAAATAGACAACCATTATCCCAATGATAAGCTACTACAATTTTTGGGTACGCATGACTTCATTTTTCCCTTGACCTCCTCTCTCCAACCCATCACTGGAGCCCTGTCAGTATTCACTGACAGGTCCTCCTCAGGAATGGCTGCTGACGTCTTTAATGACAAAACTGTTCAGTTTCAAACTCATTCAAAATCTGCACAGCTTACAGAACTACAAGCTGTCATAGCTGTGTTCTCTGCTTTCTGAAGTGCCTCTTTTAACCTCTTCACGGATAGCACTTATATAGCTCAGTCAGTCCCTATACTTGAAATGGCCGCTCAAATAAAAAACGTCTCGGAGGCGGCTATTTTGTCCACTCAACTGCAATCTCTTATTCATAAAAGGAATCACCCCTTTTTTATTGGTCACCTCAGAGCTCATTCCAATCTTCCGGGTCCCCTCACCCAAGGAAACTATTTGGCTGATCAGGCCACTCGGCTACTGTGCTATGTTAACCAGGGCATGCATAACAACTCGAATAACCTTAACAAAGCTGTTAAAGCCCACCAGTTACATCAAATTAATGCACATACTTTAAGGCTTATGTTCAGAATTACCAGAGAACAAGCTTTCAGATTGTTAAAGGATGCCCTTCCTGTGTAACCCTTTTACCTACACCTCATTTAGGAGTGAACCCCCGCGGTCTGATACCCAATGCCCTCTGGCAAATGGATGTAACCCATATTCCTGAGTTCGGAAATCTGAAATATGTGCACGTTACAGTTGACACCTTTAGCGACTTTATCTTCACCACCCCACAAACAGGGGAAGCAGGAAAAAACGTTATCACACATGTGTTAACTGCCATGTCAGTATTAGGAACCCCACAACAGATAAAGACAGATAATGGCCCCGGATATACTGGCCATGTATTCACCACATTTTGCCAGCATTTAGGCATAAAACACATCACAGGCATTCCATATAACCCCCAAGGGCAAGGTATAGTCGAAAGAGAGCATCTGTCTCTAAAAAATACCATCAAAAAAATTAAAAAGGGGGAGTGGTATCCTGTCAGAGGATCCCCCAAAAATCTATTATCCCACTCTCTTTTCATTTTAAATTTTTTAAGCTTAGACCAAAAGGGACACTCTGCAGCCGAGCGCTTCTGGCACTCTAACCCTGGCACTAACCATGCCACAGTTTTGTGGAAAGACCCAATGGATAATACCTGGCATGGACCCGATCCCGTCCTAATATGGGGCAGAGGATCAGTTTGCGTCTATTCAAAAGAACTAGATGCAGCCAGGTGGCTGCCGGAATGATTGGTTAAACAAAGGGATAATAACAATCTATCCAGGGTAGAGGACTCTCCCTGAGATGAATACTGCTTTCTTGCAGGAGAGTAACCAATGCTAAAACCAATGCAGCTGTGCAGCCCCCCTGGAATCATTCTATGCAGCTTCGTCACCATCGTTGGAGCCCTTCTGTTATACGCCGGCACTCCGAGTGACTGGACCATGCTGGACAGATCCCTTCTACTTACTTTCTTTGTAACGTATATTTGCCTTCTTCTCGCTATCTCCTGCTGTGTATAACCCACTCACCATGTGCCTGAAAATCTGGGCGCTAAGCTGTCTTCTAGCTATCTCTCAGGGAGGTTTTGGGCCTCCTCACAACCGTCAAATGCTAATAGAAGCCCTCTATGGTAAACCTTGTGATTGCGGAGGGGCCAGGTTGCTGTTCCGCCCTCTGTGTATACACAAGAGGTGCACTGCGGCACTGAGGTAGCTTACTCAGAGGCTCCGGACAGTAGCACCGGAGGATACTCAAACCAACAGTGGGTCTGCAGAAACACCCCAAATGTGATTCCCTCCATAGGCGGTCGTCCAGGACATTGCCCCTGTACGTCTATATACCCATCTATGCACAGCACTTTTTACACTGAGGTCCAAACATGCTCCATAAACAATAAAACCTATTACACTGCCATCCTAGATCGGCAGAAGCATGGCATTGCTGGAGGAGATTGGAGCCTCAATCCAGTTGTCGTTGGGGACAGCAAATTGACCCAGTCCTCCTGCCAGGGCCAGGTAGGACATCCAGTTTGCTGGAATCAAGTCCCTCCTATAGATGTATCAGACGGAGGGGGCCCACAAGACCAAGTCTGGCAGATAATGATCCATGAGAGAATCGAGGAAATCATAAAGAGCTCATTTCCTCAAATTGAATATCATCCCTTAGCTTTACCTAAGACTGGGGACTTAAATATAGATGCTCAAACTTTCAATATCCTTGAAGCTACCTTTATTTATTTATTTATTTTTTTGCCCATTTTTTTTATGGATTTTGTAATAATATTACATTAAAAATATATATGTAAGGTCCCATTCAACCCCACCCGCCCACCCCACCTCTCCCCCCCCCCCCCCCAGCAACACTCGTTCCCATCATCATGACACATCCATTGGATTTGGTAAGTACATCTTTGGGCACCTCTGCACCTCATAGTCAATGGTCCACATCATGGCCCATACTCTCCTCCATTCCATCCAGTGGGCCCTGTGAGGATTTACAATGTCCGGTGATTGCCTCTGAAGCACCATCCAGGGCAGCTCCATGTCCCAAAGACGCCTCCTCCTCTCATCTCTTCCTGCCTTTCCCCATACCCATCGTCCACCATGTCCACTTTTCCCAATCCAATGCCACCTCTTCTATGTGGACATCGGATTGGTTGTGTCCATTGCACCTCTATGTCAAGAGGAGGCTCAGATTCCACATGGATGTTGGATGCAATCCTCCCACTTTCAGTTGTAATCACTCTAGGCTCCATGGTGTGGTGGTTGTCCTTCTTCAACTCCATCTTAGCTGAGTGTGGTAAGTCCAATAAATCATATTGTAGGTGCTGGAGTCTGTTGAGGCTCAGGACCTGGCTATCACATTGTCAGTCCAGAGATTCAAATCCCCTAAATATATCTTAAACCCCAACATTAACTGCACCTCCAGCACATTAGCATGAAAGTCTTATGAAGGAAGATCCCATCTGAGTCCAGATTCATCACACATAAACACCAGTTCCAAAAAGGGGCCATCTGACCTGATAGTTAACCCCATCAGCCATGACCATAATTCCCATGGGTCTCTTTAGCCCTCGAAGGAACCGATATCTGGGGGTTGTATATGTGAAGCTACCTTTAAATTGCTCAATGAATCCCAACCTTATACTGCACCGGACTGCTGGCTATGCTTACGTATAGGGACCCCTGTACCTCTAGCCTTAACTACAGCTAAGAATTCCTATCATCCTAATAATACCTGTACCATTATCCCGCCCATTAGAGTACAACCTGTCTTTACTTATGCTGACACTTGCCTGCACTCTCTGTCTACCAATGACAGCGGTGAGATTCACTTAGGACATCTCGCTTTCGCCCAGTGTAACTCAACGTCCATTACGTCTGACGCCCTTTGTGCCGGCAATAGCTCAGTGTTCGTTTGTGGCGGTAATCTTGCTTAAACCTTCTTGCCATCTAACTGGACAGGGACATGCACCCTTGCTATCCTCCTCCCCAATGTTAATGTTATTAACGGAACTGAACCTGTACCTATTCCCAACATGGACTATATTGCTGGCTGCTCTAGAAGGGCTGTGCAGTTGATCCCACTTTTTGTTACATTAGGCATTTCCGGAGCCCTGGCCACTGGTATGGCAGGGTTGGGAATTTCTCTTACTCAATATACAAAATTATCTAAGCAATTAATTGATGATGTCCAAGCTTTGTTGAGCACTGTACAAGATATTCAAGATCAAATAGACTCTCTAGCTGAGGTAGTATTGCAGAACAGGAGAGGGTTAGATCTGCTTACAGCAGAACGTGGAGGAATATGCTTGGCTTTGCAGGAACAGTGCTGCTTTTATGCCAACAAGTCTGGCATTGTTCGAGATAAAGTCAAGAAGCTTCAAGAAGACCTGGAGAAAAGAAGAAAGGAGCTGGCTGAGAACCCCCTGTGGAGTGGGATGAATGGACTATTGCCCTATCTACTCCCTTTCTTGGGACCTTTGCTTGGTTTGATAATGCTTGTGTCACTAGGACCTATCCTATTTAACAAGGTTATGGCATTTTTAAAACAACAGCTGGAGGCCATAAAAATGCAGCCTCTCCTGGTCCATTACCACCGACTAGACATGGCCGATTGTGAAAATTATGACAAGTCTACTCAAAGGCCATAGCATGATCATCATAATAAAATCTAGGGGTGCTGGGCTAGCTAGCCAATAACGGGCAACTGGGCTGGCCAGTTAAGCAGATGAAAACCACCTAAGACAGAGACACGGCCTTCGCTGCCGATGAATCTGGATGACGGTAAGGTGAAAAGCTGCTTTTCAGTTGCACGCCCTTATCTAAGGCACAGCCCCCTCCTAGTCCGGATACATTGTCATTCGCTCACCTCCTTGTAATAATATAAGGAAGGGGGACGTGTGGAAGGCCACTTTTGGCGCCAGTATCAGTCGCAGCCATCTCGTGAAATAACGCCTAACCCAGTTAAGTTTCTATTTCCCCACCCTCGCTAAAGTAATTAAGTTTCTATACTCATGCCACTCCCCCGGGCTCCCATTGGGCACTCCCTAAAGAGCACAAAAGTCTTTCCCGCCTTGTGCATCCGCAGATGGTTGTTTTGAAACTTCCGCGAAAAGACTTCATGACGTGGACCAATCAGATCTGTGGCACGAAACCTCGCTCATCCCTGGCTATAAATACCCCTGATTGACCCTCAATAAACGAGACTTGATCAGAATCCTGTCTTGTCTCCATTCTTTGTGTCTCTTGTCCCTTTCATTCCCACTCCCTCCCTCAGGTCTTGGTTCGACTGATCCGCGGGTCGGGTCACTGTGGCTTCCTCCCTCTCTCTGCATTCATTCCACTTGTAATGGGGAGCAGGTGTAGCTCAGTGGTTGAGCACCTGCTCCCCATGTACAGGGTCCCAGGTTCGTTCCCTGGTACCTCCTAAAAGAAAAAAAAAAAAAGACTCCAGTACTAGGATTAAGAACCTGAAAGAGGTGGATTGCATCTTAACTGAAATAGTTTCATTAAAATGTTCTACTAATAATGGGTTTAAACCCACAAGAATGGAGTAGTTTTAAGAACATGTTTTTCTGGGATACATAAAGGTTCAAATCATCACAAATGACAAATTAAAAGAAACTTCTCTAACTCATTTTTCTTCTTCTCTCTCTCTCCCTTTCTTTCTTTTAAATAATTAGTGAGCACAGGTAATATAAAAATCAGGAAACATTTAACAATAACTCTCTTAACTGCAGGTACATTAGTAATGCTACTTGTTTTTATTTAGGAAAAAAAAAACTCGTCTTAAATTCTTATCCTATATACCCATTTCTACCAATTTTACTCTGAAGTTTATTTAGTAACTTTAAAATTCCACTCATTTCCTTTTAATGTGCACTCTTCCCTCCTTCAAATCCACTCAATATAATATTTAAATACATACCTTATCAGAAAAGTTGGTATTTGCTAATATAAGAAATACCCAAGACAGGAAGATCAGCACAGTCAAAAGATGCTTATGTTTAGATCTAAAAGATAGAAAATGACTAGACTGAAAAGAAAAGCATTAGCATTCCAAGCAGAGAGAACGAAGTCCAGCAATTAGTATTAGCCTAGGCTAGTGGGAGGAGCTGAAACAGCTGCAGAGGGGCGATACCTGCCTCACTCTTTATGATTCAGAAAAAATTAATTACTTGTTAGTTTCCTTGTAAACCTCATGTTGCTTCTTATCTCATTACTATTTTTCCCTCCTTCTACAATGCTGTCCCTAACCCCCAACTTTTCCTGGGTCATTGATTTGTATCCTTTAAGATCTATGCACAGGCATACATTTGGAGGAGCTGAGTTATATCCTTCTCATCCATTCTTCCATTGTGCAGCATGCTGGTTCTTTCACCATGCTGCATTCAATACATTGTTTATTGTCCCCCCTTTACATTTCTATTGACTTCATTACTCTGCTATTACCTTGTACCTTATTCAGGTTTATTGAAGCAGGGTAAAATAGGGACTAAGAAGAAGGGGCAGAAAACCCAATGGGCTACGCAAATACCACCAAATAAGAGATGCTGAGGCAACAACTTGCCAACTTGCACAAGCAAGTTATCAGGCGACAGCTGGCAGCCTTTACCCAGCAATTGCATTATCAGAAGGCAGGTTCAGGAAGGAGGGGCACCACCACCACCACCCACCCACTTTCATATCGCCTCATGCTGCAAACTCCTGCAGAGCACATGGGCAGGAACCAGAAGCCAATCACCACTGCCAACTTCTAGAAATAAAAACACCGAATAAATCTCCCCACTTTGTCTCAAAAACACCAATCATTATAGACTCTAACCCCCTATGATAGCCCATAAGTCCAGGAACTCCAGAACAGAGTGTCAGCTTCTCTTACCTTGAGCATGCCCACTCTCACATCTGAGTGTGTACTTTCCACCGATTAAATTATTTTCTTTTTTATAACTGTGGTGCATCTCTGAATTCTTTCTTATGCCGAAACCAAGGACCTAAAAATCAGCCCCAGCAACCATATTTAGCACAATAGTTATTACAAAATTTCTATTTTAAAGATTTTCTGAGTGTAATCTCTAAAACAACATTTCTCTTCATTTCCTAGGCTGAAGCAAGTTTTTAAAAAATGAAACACCAAAATAAAGGCTGAGTCCAAAATACTATTTCCTCTACCAGCAAAGTTTGAGTTGGAAGGTGTTTATATATTTATATAGATGGGCTTACTAATGCCAAACTCCTAAATTAGATAGGCATATGCTCAGAGTCCAGGAAACCAGAACTGGAGCAGACCACTGTAAACTTATAATGTAAAAGAGATGAGGCAAACCTGCCATTAAGATAATTGAGCTCTGTTAACAGAAAGAAAAGAACACGTGTTGGAAGCAGCATTCCCTATTAGTGGGGCTCAATAATTATGTGTTACATAATTTAAAACAACACAGTGAAATTTATACTGAGGAAAAAGAGGAGATTTACAGGGAGGAAGAGGAACAAAGTGACTGGAAAAGTATGATATAAGGACATCATCAACATTTCATTCCAATAATTACCATTAATTTAAAATATGTATTAATATATTAAATATTAATTTCATAAAATGAATTTCATTCCCTACATAAATTGAATTTCTTCAGTGGTCAGTCATGTGTAGTAAATGCAACCTTCAAGCATGCTTACGCTTAGAGTAATTATTCAATTTTAGGCTTCAATGTTTTATTTTGTGTTTTCTCTTTCTTCCTAACAAATATCTTTAGTTTCTGTGAACCAATAGAGAATTTTATTATGAATAAATGAATTACAAAAGCCTAAAATTATGAACATAGCACACTTACAAGTTGCTTAGCAACAACCTGGTATATTGAAGCTTAATTTTAGATCAGTTAACCCTGAAGGAACTGCAGAATTAATTTTTCATATTTCAATATCTTTATAAGGTTACCTGTCTATGTTTAAAGACAGTTTTTCCACTCAGTCATTCATTCTTTCATAGCTTTTTCTCAAGCATCAGATTATGATATAATTATTATATTTCTGAATATTTCTAATTTGGAAAAAGTAAAAAAAAAAAATTTTTAGATTGTAATTAACCAAACCATTTAAGTAAAATCAATTCAGTTGTGAAAAAAAATGTTTTAAAAATATTACATTTTTCTTTTCTTTTTTTTTTTTTCTTTTTTTTTTTTTTAAAGATTTATTTATTTATTTAATTTCCCCCCCTCCCCCGGTTGTCTGCTCTTGGTGTCTATTTGTTGCGTCTTGTTTCTTTGCTTTTGTTTCTTTGTCCGCTTCTGCTGTCGCCAGCGGCACAGGAAGCGTGGGCGGCGCCACTCCTGGGCAGGCTGCTCCCTCCCCTCACACTGGGCGGCTTTTCCTCACGGGCGCACTCCCCGCGCGCGGAGCTCCCCCACGCAGGGGACACCCCCGCGTGGCACGGCACTCCCTGCGCGCATCAGCACCGCGCATGGCCAGCCCCACACCGGTCAAGGAGGCCCGGGGCTTGAACCGCGGACCTCCCATATGGTAGACGGACGCCCCAACCACTGGGCCAAAGTCCGTTTCCCCCTATTACATTTTTCTATTGAAGCATCTCACAGTAAGAGAAGATGTTAAGAAATGGTACACTGAGGGTTAATCTTACATTATTTTTGGCACAAGCACAGGTTAACATCTCACATGAAGATAGGTTCTAAAAAACTTTCCTTCATTCTTTCAGAGACTGGAGCTACATTGTTCAGAAAACCAGATGAATATAGAGACAAATTCCCAAACCCAAGATTTTGGAGGTTAAAATTGCCTCTATAAAAACAAATTTTTCCTTTCTTCACTTTGAATGATGGTGACAAAAGAATGTTTCTACTTTCTTAAGTTACTGCCCTCAAAACATAAAAACGAGATAAAAAAATGAATGATAGTACATTTTTGATGTGTTTTTTTTATAAAAGTGATAATCTATTAGAAAATTGCTAAGGCATTTGTAAGATTACATTAGAAAATCTTTTAAAATGTGAATAAGAGAGAATTCATGTACCATTGCTCTCATTGCAAAAGCCTCACATATATATTGGCTAAATCTAAAATAGCATTTGGAAGTTCCTAAAATATATTGTTGGAAAGATTCAGTCAAAAAAAGTGCTTTTGGAGTTCATGGTAGTTGTATAAATATAATTTCAAGGACTTAAAAGTTGAAAAGTCTTTTATTTTCTAAATTAAAATATATAGGTTCCAAAAGGAAACAAATTAGGAATCAAGAACCACATTGGATATTGGCAACTTTTAAAAAGTTCCTGGTTAAAACATCATAAAAAAATGAAGCACATAATTGGTGGCACATAAAGACAGCACATCTCTGTCTCTACAACAGAGAGTAGGGATCTATTGAAAGGGCTAATGCTTCTCTTTAAGGGATATAATATGAAAAGAAGCCAGTATCAGAAATAAGGTAAAGATAGTGAATTTTCTCTGTCAAACATAACCATCTTTTTATCATTGAGATATGAGGCATTTAACTTTCCCCGGAAGCCTTCAGAGTCTAGTATAACTATTATGGAGAAAGAAAAAAAAACGATCTTTAAACATGGAGCTATATGCTCTCCCTATAAAGAATTCAAATATTTAATATGCCTTAGCTGAAATACAATTGGAGTTAAAACTTAGAGTCATTAAGTTTAATTTTAGTGGTCTCTACTTGTTACAAGAGCAAAGCCTGCTCCCCTTGGAATATAATAAACCAACAACAGCAAAAAAAGGATGAACATATAGAAAAAATAGCCACCTAAATATTTTATTGAAATCTTTACTTGGTTTTCCCATGCATAATTGTGCATATTTATATATTATTTTAAACGTTCATATACATCAATTTCCTGGTAGTGCTTTTCACATGATAAATCACACCCATTTTCCTAATTAGAAAGCATTCTTGGTAAAAATACATTTAATTTCTGCACAATATACTTTTAAATGGCTATGTCAATTCCCTATTTTCTATATAAAGGTAATTTTCATTTTTTAAAAAATTTTAGATAATATTGAAATAGAATTTCTGTGGAACAATGTGCTGTATGGTATGTTGTGGGAACACAGGCTCAGTCACAAAAGAGACTCCCAACAAATGATCGCTTTATTACTTGACTCAGCACAAAAGGTTCAAAAAGGCAGGGGAAAAGATCCTCTCATGTCTGGTCCTCCAGGAAGGTCTACTGCTTGGGCAGGTTCTATGGATGGTAGCTCTGCATGCCCCAATTCACATTGAAGATGAGGGACAGATTGTGACTGGTCCCCATGGGAAGTCAACTGCTCGTCAGCTCCATGTGCTTGTCTTCCTGTTGGAAATGAGACACACCTGCACTGCCCAAGTGCTGGGCTTTTATACATTGTAGGAGGAGGTGACTCTGACAACAAGCAAACGTTTTGCCCTGGCAAGCAGCTGGGGCTGGCTAAGATTTGGTGTCTCTCCTGGCTGCCTGTAGTCTCCTGCAAAATTGAAACATACTGGACACCTGCATGCAAACAAACAAAGGGGGAAAAAAGGGTAGGTGAGGATGGGGAGATGGCCACTGTGTGTCTGTGACTTCCCCAGCACTTTCTTATATCTTGGCCTACCTTGCTGTTAAATCTCATTATTATTTTTTTCTTTCTTAACTTTGTTTTAAAATATTTTTATCTACCAAAATGTTGAAAAGAAGAATTTTCTCATATATCCTTCCCCCAACTTTCCCTAATCTTAAATCCTACACAACCATGCAATAATGCCAAAACCAGAAAATCGACATTCATATGATATTAACTAGTCTATAGTTCTTATCAAATTTCCCACTAATGGCCTTTATTGTGTTACAGGATCTGACCTAGAATCCCACATTGCTTTTTTTTGGGATGTACGGAATAGTTTTATTTTTATTTCCTTTTTAAAAAATATACTTTTAAAAATTTTTAAAGAGATGCTTAGATTACATAAATGTTACATAAAATATATAGAGGATTCCCGTATGACCCACTCCCGACCCTTCCCACACTTTCCCACATTAATAAAATTCTTCATTAGTGTGGTACATTTGTTATAATTGATGAAAACATATTGGAGCATTGCCACTAAGTGTGGATTGTAGTTTACATGATAGTTTAAACTCTCTCCTGCACAATTTTGTAAGTGTGACAAGATATATAATGGCCTGCATCTGTCTTTGCAATGTCAGTCTGGGCAGATCCAATGTCCTGAAAATGTCCCTGTATTATACTTATTTTTCCCTCTCCTTCCCCTCAGAAACTCCAGTGGCCACTGCATCCACATCAATGATAAAAATTCTTACATTGCTAGAATAACTATAAGTTTATGGTAAAATAGCAGTAAGTCTACTCTAGTCCATCGTTCATTCCCCAGTCCTGAGGATTCTGAAATGATTATTCCCACTCCACCTCTACTTGAGGTGGAGCTTAGATCCTGTGGGGCTAATGGATGAAACTATCTTGCCTGCAGGTTTAGACTCTCTCTGTTCCTTGGGATGGTCACTGACCATCATCATCTCCTGGTTAGTGGTCCTGTGTGAATCCAATGAACTAGAGAGTAGGTGCTGCAACTCTGTTGAGAATCAGGGCCCAACTTGTATATGGAAAGCCCAAAGATATAAGTCTCTTGGATATAAACCTATCAATTCTAGTGCTAATTCTAGGTTCAAATAGAAGAGACAGAAGAGCCATGTGTAGGGCAACCTCAACTGAGTCCAACTCTGTCACACTGGGGAGCATAAGTTCCAAGGTAGGGACCACTGGCAGTTGCCAAACTCCTGCGCTGTCTGCCTTGCCTATAGTGTCTGGATGTCTTCAGAGCCCTTAGGAGCCCCACTATTTGAGGCAACATTTACTGTGGCAGTCAATGAGATCCTGCTGAGATGTGCGTAAACATAACCTCTAGAGTAACCTCCCAACTCCCTTTCAAGTCTCTTAACCATATAAACTCATTTGTCTTTACCTTTTCCCCCTTTGGTCAAGGACTTTTTCCAGTTGCTTTGCTAGTTGGTGCTTAGTATTATGGTAATCCCTCATTGCCAGGGAGGCTCGTCTCCAGGAGTCCTGTCCCACACTGTGGGGTGGGGAGGGAGGTACTGAATTTATATGCTGAGTTTGGCTTAGAGAGAGGACACATTTGAGCAAAAGGGAGGATCTCAGGAAGTAACTCTTAGGCAACCTATAATACTAGGCTAAGTATCAATTTCAGAAGAAAAGGTTCATAAGTACAGTCATCAATATCAAGAGTCCATCAGTGGTTCATCTTCGTTCAGTAGTCACTGCTCCTGTACTCAGGGGATTCTTGCTGTCCCATTGGAGAATGTGGCAGTACTGCCCAGGATGGGGATTTGATATTCTTTTGGTTACTGTGTGGGTCTATACCCACTGTAACAATGCCCCATGAATACTTGAACTCTTTCATATGCCTTATAGGTATGCCCCAGGTGACCCTCCTCCCATGTATCCCCCATCACTGACACTCTGTATCAATCATCCTCCCCTGCTGCAGTTGTAATGCTTCTGTGATCCAAAACTTCTTCAAAAATGAAGCAAACAAAATAACCAAATAAAATTAATAAGAAAATGAAATAATAAAATAGTTTAAAAATAACAAAATGAAAAAAATTTTAATTTTGAAATAATAAAATTTTTAAAAATTTTGGCATTATGTCTTCCATTACTGTAAAATCTGTTGTCTTGTATGTTCAGTGACATTTTCTTCCATTTATTCCCCCAATGTCTTATTTTTTCATTTTATCTTCATAGAAGCTTTAGTTTACAGAAAAATCACAAATAGAATATAAGGGATTCCCATATACCCAACATCCTCTCCCTTTTCCCCTTTCCCCTATTAATAGCATTTTACATGTGGGTGGTACATTTTTACAATTGTATAAATATTGGTGAATTGCTACAAACCATGGTCAATGATTTATATTATGGTTTACATTTTGGACCATATACTTCTATAAATTTTGAGGAAATTTAACATGACCTGTATCCATCATTGCAAGATTATGTAGAATAATTCCAAAGCCCCCAAAATGCCACGTGTTCCATCTATTCTATTCCTACCCCCTTTCCCCACAAGACCCAGGGCAACCACCAAGCCTCCCTCCCTGCTTGAAGAAAAAGATTCATAGTTACTTGGAACAACATTGAGGGCTTGACATACTGGCCTGCCCTCCCCTATTAGGCACTGCATATGCTTTCAAGAGACTCCTGCCTGTCTACTTGAGACCATATTGCATTTAATAGTTATGATTCCTTTATCTCCTCCAAAGTGTGACAATTTTTCAGTCTTTTTGTCTTTCATGATTTTGACATGTCTAAGAAACAGTCAGTTAATTTGTGGAATATCCCTCAATTTTAATTGTTCTGGTGTTTACCCATTAATATTATATTGTTTATGCATTTTGGGGCATATTTTGTTACATGGTTTCAAAATGTCATATTTCTAGTGATGTTAAGTTTGATTCCTTGTTTAAGGTGGTGCCTGCCAGGTTTTTCCACAGTGAGGTTATTAACTTCCCTTTCTCATTAATAACCATCATGTGTAGAGATATCTGGGATTGTACATATATGCTGTATCTCATTAGGCTGTCATCCACTAATTTCAGCATCCAGCGATACTTTCTTTCCTGCAGCAAATATTATCCAAGTATTTGTCTAATGTGATTTTCTATTTCCTTCATTCCTTTCACATTTATTAATTGAAATTCTATTGTAAATAAGAGTTGTTCCTTTCCCTCATTCATCCAATAGTTCATTTATTTATATCAGTATGTACTCATGGAAACTTATTTTATTTTATTGCTTATAGTACAATAAGATTTGTTTGTTGATGTAAGTTCTACCTTCTATTTTAATACACACATTTGCAACCATAATTTTCCTCTAAGCCCTACTTTAGCTATATAGCATATATTTTGGTGTGATGTTTGGTTTCACTTGTCTCAATGTATTTTCTGCTTTCCGTTGTGATATGTATTTTGACTCATTGTTTAAGAGGGAGTTATTTTATTTCCACATAAGTGTGAATTTTCCAAATTTCCTTGTATTGTTATGCCTAATTTAACCCATTTTTGTCAAAGAAACATATATGAAATCAATCCTTTTAAATTCACTGAGACTTATTTGGTGGAAATGTTCCCATGTGAGTTTGAAATAAATGTGTATTTTGCTGTTGATGGGTAGAACGTTCTATAGAAACCTGTTGTATCTATTTGGTCTCAAAGTATTTTCTACTTTCCATTGTGATATCTAGTGTTGTTCATGTATTCTGTTTCCTCGTGGTTTTCCTATTTTTATACCCATTATTTAGAATGAAATATTTAGGCCCTCGATTATTATTGTTGAATTATCTACCCCCCTTTCAACTATGTTTGTTTTTGCTTTATGTAGTTAGGGACATTGTTGCTAAGTGCAAATATGTTTGTATTGTTATAACTTACTGATGGATAGAAACATCATCACTATAAAATATTGTTCTTTGTCTCTAGAAAGTCTGTTATGTCTAATTTATTTTCTACATTAGAAAAGTTGTGGGTTTAAAACAATAAAGCATAAAACACAGGATTTCCATATACCACCCTGCCACAAACACCTTACATTGGCGTGGAATATTTGCTATAATTGATGATAACATATTTAAATAATTGTACTATTAATTAAAGTCCATGGTTTAACTTATAGTTCATTGTTCAGACCAGTTCCATGGATTTAAAAAAAAATATTCTCTCAACATACATACAATCCAACAATTCTTTTAATTATATTCATAAATATATATTTCAGTGCTGTTAATTGTGTTCACGGTATTGTGCTATCATCACCATTAACCGTTACCAAAACATTTCCATCATTCCAAACAGGAACTCTGTACATTTTAAGCCTTAACTTCCCATTCCCCATTCCCACCCTGTACCCTGGTAAACTATTTTCTATATAATGACTCTAAGAGTTTTCATATGCTAATTGATTCAAAACAGCAAGATCATACAATATCAGTCTTTTGTGTCTGGCTTATTTCATTTAACAAGATGACTTTAAAGTTCATCCGTGTTGTTGCATGTATCAGAACTTCATTCCTTTAAAGTGTTGAATATTATTCCATTAAATGTAGATACAACATTTTATTTCTCCATTCAAAGGTCGATGGACATTTAGTTTGCTTCCATCTTTTGGCAATTGCAAATAATCTCACTACAAACTTTTGCAGTGCAAATATCTGTCCAAGTCCCTGCTTTCAATTATTTTGGGTAAATAACTAGTAGTAAAATTGCTGGAGCTGACAAACTGTCTTCCACAGCAGTTACACCATTTCTCATCATCACTAGCAATGATTGAGTGTTCCTATTTCTCTGCATCTTTTCTAACACTAGTTATGTTCCATTTTCTTAATAGCAGTCATTCAAACCCACATGAAATGGTATGTCATTGTGGGTTTTGATTTACTTTTCCCTAATGGCTAATGATGTTGAGCATCTTTTCATGTGTGTTCTGGCATTTCTGTATCTCCTTTAGAGAGATGTAGGTTAAGTCTTTTGTCCATTTTTATTGAATTGTTTGTCATTTTGCTTTTAAGCTGGTTGATTACTTTATATATTCTGGATGTTAATCCTTTTTTGGATATATTGTTTACAAATATTTTCTCCTATTGTGAGAAAATAAAGTTGTCATTTTATTTTCATGATAAAGTCCTTTGGGGAACAAAGCTTTTATATTTTGATGAGGTTCTATTTATCTTTTTTCTTTTTTTAAATTTTGTTGCTGGTTCTTTGGGTGTAAAGCATAAGAAACAATTGCCTAACATAAGGTCCTGAAGATGCTTACCTATGTTTTCTGCAAGGAGTTTGATAGTTCTAGCTCTTATATTAAGGTCTTTGATGCATCTTGAGTTGATTTTGTCTTTTTTTTTCCCAAAAAGAGTTCCAGTTTTCCCAGCACCATTTGTTGAAGAGGCTATTCTTTTCCAATTGAGTGGTCTTTGCCATCTTGTCAAACATCAACTGAATATAAATGAGAGGGTTGATTTCTCAGCTCTCAACTCTATTCCATTGGTCTATATGGCTGTCCTTGTCCCAGTACCATTGTTTTGATAATTTTGGCTTTGTAAAATTTTTAAGATTGGGAAGTTTGAGTTCTTCTGACTTCATTTATCTTTTTCAAGATGCTTTAGCTATTTGGTATCCCTTAACCTCTTCCATTATAAATTTGATGACTGACTTTTCCATTTCTGCAAAAAAAGGTGTTAGCAATTTAATTGGGATTGCATTGAATCTATAAATTGGTTAGGATATTATTGATGTTTTAATGATATTTAGTTTTTCAAACCATGAACAGAGTATGTTCTTCCATTTGTTTGGGTCTTCTTTAGCTTCTTTTAACAATGTTTTGTAGTTTGTCTGTGTACAAGTCTTTTACATCCTTTTTAAGATTTATTCCTAGATATTTGCTTCTTTTAGTTCTGATTATAAATGGAATTTTTTCTTTATTTCTTTTTCCCATTGTAAATTGCTTGTATATAGAAATGTTACTCATTTTTGGATGTAGTCTTGCACCTGTCACTTTGCTGAATTCATTTATGAGCTCTAGGAGCTTCACTGGGTTTTTTCAAGATTTTCTGTGTATAGGATCATATCACCTGCAAATAGGAAAAGTTTTAACTCTTCCTTTCCAATTTGGAAGACTTTTAATTCTTTACTTACCTCTCTGCTCTAGTAAGAACTCCCAATACAATATTGAACAACAGTGATTACAGTGGGTATCCTTGTCTTGTTCCTGATATTAGAGGGAAAGCTTTCAGTTTTTTACCATTAAGTAGGATTGTAGCTGTGGGATTTACATAATATCATGATACTGAAGTTTCCTCCTATTTCTAGTGTCTGAAGTGTTTTTATCAAGAAAGGATGCTGTGTATTTCAAATGACTTTTATGCTTCAATTGAGATCATAATATTTTTTTCCTACATTTTGTTAATGTGGTATATTACATTAATTACATGAACTAATTTTCTTAAACCAACTATGCATACCAAGGTTAAATCACACTTGATCATGAGGTATGATTCTTTTAATATGATGCTGGATGTGATTTGCTAATATTTTGTTGAGGAATTGTGCATCTATATTCTTGAAAGATGTAAGAGATATTGGTCTGTAGTATTATTTTCTTATGGTGTCTTTAACTAGGTTTGGTATGAGGATGATTTTGGTCTCATAAAATATGAGTTGGGGAATGTTCCTTCCTCTTCTAATTTTGGAAGATATTGAGCAGAACTGGAGTTAAGTCTTCTTCCCATGTTTGATAGAATTCTCTGTGAAGCCAGCTAATCCTGGGCTTTTTTTTGTTGTTGTTAGGGTGTTTTTGACTAATGACTCAATCTTTTACTAGTAATAGGTTTGTTGAGATCTTCTATAATTTCTTGAGTCAATGTAGGTAGCTTGTTCGTTTCTAATAATTTGTCCATTTCATTCGGGTTATCTAATTTTTTGGCATACGCGTGTGTCTTTTAGTCCTTTTTATTTCATTGGGATAGGTAGTAATGCCCTCTTTTCATTTCTAATTTCAGGTATTTATATTCTATTTCTTTTTTCTTTGCCAGGCTAGCAAAGACTTGTCAATTTTATTTATATTTTCAAAGAACCAACTTTTATTTTGTTAATTCCTGTATTCTTTTATTGTTGTTGTTTTCTATTTCATTTATCTCCACTCTAATCTTTGTTATTTACTTCCTTCTTTTGCTTTGGGTTTACTTTGCTTTCTTTTTACTAATTATTCCAGTTTTGATGTTAGGCTGCTGATATGAAGCCCTTCTTTTTAATATAAGCATTTAAAGTGTAAATTTCCCTCTCAGCACTGCCTTAACTGCATCTCATAAGATTTGGTATGTTGTATTTTCATTTTCATTTTCATTTTTCTCAAGATATTTCCTAATTTCATTTCTGATTTCCTCTTTAACCCATTGGTTATTTAAAAGTATCTTAAATCTAAACTTGTATCATGCCTGTGGGCATGCTCAACTAAACACTGGAAATAATTTGTTTTGGGAAAAAAAGTATGTTGTTTCATTTCCACATATTTGTGAATTTTCTTTTTCTTCCACTATTACTGATTTCTAGCTTCATTCCATTGTGATCAGAGAATATACATTGCATGATTTCAATATTTTTTAATTTATTGAGACTTGTTTGTGACCCAACATATGGTCTATCCTGGAGAAACATCTATGTGCACTTGAGAAGAATGTGCATTTTGTTTTCATTGGCTGCCTTGTTCTATAAATGTCTGTTAGGTCCAGTTGGATTAGAGTATCATTCAAAACCTGTCCTTCCTTTCTGATCTTCTCACTGGATGTTCTTTCCATTATTGAGAGTGGTGCATTAAAGTCTCTATTATTAATGTAGGACTGTCAATTTCTCCCTACAAACATGTCAGTATCTGCTTCATATATTTTGGGGCTCTGTTGTTAGATGCATACATATTTATAATCATTGTATCTTCCTGTGTCTATTTTATCAGTATATAATGACCACCTTTGTCTTTCAAAACCTGTTTTTGACTTAATGTCTTTTATCTGATGATACTATAGCCACCCTTATTCTTTTGGTTACTATTTGCATGATTTATATTTTTCCATCCTTTCATCCTGAAATTACTTGTATCTTTAACTTTAAGGTGAGTCTCTTGCAGAAAAACAAATAATTGGGTCATGCATTTGTATTCATTATGCAAATCTTTGCCTTTTGATCAGAGAGTTTAATCCATTGACATGTACAGTCACTACTATACTGATCATACAGGACTTGTTTCCACAATTTTACTGTTTAGCTTTTTTAAGCCTTTACCTTATTGTTGTTTACTTCCATGAAAACCTACTTTCATTATATTTATTTGCTCTTTTTTTTGAGCTGTACCATATTGCATATCTTCTCATTTCTGTCAGATATATTTTTCATCTATTTTCCTTGTAGTTACCATGAGATTAAAATTTAACATCCTTAATATATAAATCATATTTGGTTTGATACCAACTTAACTACAGTACCATGCACAAAGACTTTTCCTGTATCCCTCTGCCCCCTACCATTTTTTGCATTGTTACCACTTATATCTTTGTACATTGTAGGACGAAAAACATACATTAATCTTTGCTTTTTATGCATTTGCATTTTAGCACCTGTTGAAAGTTAAAAGTGAAGTTACATACCAAAAAAATACAATACAATACTGACATTTATAATTACCCAAATGGTTACCTTTATCACAGGTCTTTATTTCTTTTGCTGCTTTGAACTACTATCTAGTGTCCTTTCCTTTCAGCCTGAAGAATTTGCTTTAGCATTGTAGAGCAGGCCTAATGGTGACGAATTCTCTGAATTTTTGTTTTTTCTGAGAATGTCTTAAGCAATCCCTCATTTTTGAAAAAGAGTACTGCCAGATACAAAATTCTTTGGTGGCAGTTGTTTCTTTCAGCATTTTAAGTTCTCAACCCACTGTCTTTCTGCTTTCATGGTTTCTGATGAAAAATTGGCTATCATTCTAATTGGGGATCCCTTGCTTTTTCTCTTGCAACTTTTAGAACTTTCTCCTTGTACTTTTCCTTTGATAGTGTTTATCAGTATATGATGGAATGTATTATTCTCATGTTTATTCTGCTTGGCATTCTCTGATCTTCTTGGATATGTATCTTCATATCTTTTGCTAAATTTGGAAATTTGTCTGTCATTATTTCTTGAATATTCCTTCTTCCCTTTCTCTTTTTCTTCTCCTTCTGGGGCACCCATCATGTGTATATTGTTGCACTTGATGGTGTCCCAGAGGTGTCTTAGGCTATTTATGCTTTTAATATTTCTTTTATTTTTTAAATGCTCCTCAGCCTGACTCATTTCAAGTGACTTGTCCACAAGTTCACTGATTCTTTTTTTCTGCCAGCTCAAATCAACTCTTGAAACCCTTCTGTCCATTTTTCATTTCAGTTATTGTGGTCTTCAACTCTTTTTGGTCTCTTTCTTAAAATTTCTCTCTCTTTACATAGATTCTCAGATTCCTCATATATTATTTTCTTGATATCTTTTAGTTCTTGCTCTGTACTTTCCTTTATCTCCTTCAGCATTTTTCATATCAATTTTTTAGGCTTCATTTGGTATGTCCACATTGCCTTCTTCTTTGTTGTTGTTTTCTGTATTTTTGTCTAACTCCCTTGGATGGGCCATCATTTCCTGTTTCTTTGTTTGCCTTGCCTAAAGGTTAACTAACAAACCAAAAAAAATCTATCTTTAAAATACTTACTTTCTAAAATATTTAGTAACTTCCAAAAAAAAAAAATGCTACAATATTAAGTGAAACCTAAATTCTGATATAATACAATTCCTGATATTTAGAGGGGAAATTGCCTATTATTTTGGTATTTAACAAAGTTAGAAAAAATGCTGTTCCTATTTTGCATGCATTATTTACTTTCTGGTTCTTTTGAATCCTGAGAGTAAGAAACAGATTATGGAACAGATAGAATAAATCCTAAATTTCCTCATATGTGTGATGTTAATGAAGACTTCCTGATATCTTGACTTAGATGGAATAATGGAATCAAGGGCATTAATTACATGAGGCCTTTCATTTTCTTCTAAACATATGTTAGAATATTGAAGTGATACTTATATATGCATTCATACAAATTGTGGTTATTTTCTGCTTTAATATGAAACTTTTAATATAATACCTGTCCTAGAACTCTGTAGGCCTTTAATAATATGAGTTTCCTCTTTACATTAAATCATTCCTATTGTGGCCTATGTTTTAAAATTAGACATATGTTTCCAAAGGCGATAAAGAAAAAGGAAACGAAAGGAGATGAGGGAAGGGAACATAATGGGAGGGGAGGGGAGGGAGGGGGAGGGGAAACAAAGGGAGGGAAAAGAAAAATGAATATTTAGCAGAGTTCATTTAATTTTATTTTAAAGTTACAATTTTATGATAAGGATTTATTATACTGCATCCTTTGAAAAATTTGAACCAATAACAACTCAAGCCTGAAAATACAAAAAGGTGTGTAAATGACTCAAATACAGAGGACTTGAAAATAAAGAGAATCCCTTCTAATCCACATAGTACATCTTAATATTAAACAATTAATAATAGACAATTACTAAGACTAATGTAGATTGAAAATAGACCCTTCCATTTGATAAATTGATATAACTATTACCTGGAATACAACATAGCTATTATTTAGAGTCATTATATTATTTGTTGGGTCACAATTAGTAAGTTCAGAGTCTTATATCAAGATAAACATCACCCTCTCTCTTCTCATACTCTTTGTTTCATTATCTCCTCTTTCTGTAAAGTGGTAAATATTTAAGGAAAAATTAGATCTACCATATGCTTTTTGATCCCAGTTTTCAAAATGTAAAAAGACTCTGACATTCTGTTTTTATTCAAAGTATTAAAATCATCAGTGCTTTACTAGTACACTGTGAACCAAAGGCAATTTTGTTGCATTCACTTGTTGTTAAATCTTAACAGAAAATGTCTGATGATGAAATGAAGAAACTACAGTTTAATGAAAGAAGTATAACTGCTTGTGTTTGAAATCTGTCAAGACAGTGGTACTTGTCCACTCCCAACTACAGTGTATGCAGCATTTATGAATTTCATTTATGTAGAGCTTAATACAGTTATTATATTATTCCTCAAAGCAACCCATTGAACATTCTGTCAGGTATCTTAAATGAATTTCTAAAATTACTCTGCAGACAAAGAACTTTGTATGTTTGGGGAATTAGCAAAAAAATGTTGCCTCATGATCCCCAAATTTGCAATGGCAATTTTAATAATATTAATTTCAGAATATTATGAATGCATTGTCTTTTCTCTCCAATTATTGCTTATTTTCAATGAGATAGCCTTATTAAAGTAAAATAATAGACCAGTTTAGTAAAAAAAATTGATCAATTTCAGAAAATTATGCTAAAACATTTGATTTATGTAGCTTTTCCACTTTAATAGTGATTGTGAAAATCTACAGTTGACTCTATTTTAGTGTTTCTGTTAGGGTGAATACCTTGAATTTATGTAATAAATATTTACTGTAAAATAAGCAACTAAAATTATTACCTCATTCCTATTTGTTTTTTTGTTTTTTTTTATTATTCATTTTTTAAAAATATTACATTAAACAAATATGAGGTCCCATTCAACCCCACCGCCCCCACCCCACCACTCCCCCCACAGCAACACTCTCTCCCATCATCATGACACATCCATTGCATTTGGTAAGTACATCTCTGGGCATCGCTGCACCTCATGGTCAATGGTCCACATCATAGCCCATACTCTCCCATGTTCCATCCAGTGGGCCCTGGGGGGGATCTACATTGTCCAGTAATTGTCCATGAAGCACCACCCAGGACAACTTCAAGTCCCGAAAATGCCTCCACATCTCATCTCTTCCTCCCATTCCCTGCACCCAGCAGCCACTATGGCCACTTTTCCCACACCAATGCCACATTTTCTCTGTGGACCTTGGATTGGTTGTGTCCATTGCACATCTATGTCAAGAGGGGGCTTAAATTCCACATGGATACTGGATGCAATCCTCCTGCTTTCAGTTGTAGGCACTCTAGGCTCCATGGTGTGGTGGTTGACATTCTTCAACTCCATGTTAGCTGAGTGGGGTAAGTCCAATAAATCAGAATGTAGGATTTGAAGTCTGTTGAGGTTCAGGGCCTGGTTATCATATTGTCAGTTCAGAGATTCAAATCCCCTAGATATATCTTAAACCCCAGCACCAACTACAATTCCAGTAAAGTAGCATGAAAGTCTTGTGAAAAGAGATCCCATCTGAGTCCAGTTCCATTACGCAGAAACACCAGCTCCAAAGAAGAGCCAACTGACATGGCAGTGAACCCCATCTGCCATGACCATAGAACCCGTGGGTCTCTTTAGCCCTCAAAAGAACCAATACCTGGGGTTGTATCTACTTTATCTTTCTCTGAGACTCTGCTCAGGTGTGCATAAGGGCAATCCTTCTGACAACCTCCAGACTCTTTTCTAGAGACTCATAGGCATATAAACTCATTTCTCCTTTTCATTTCCCCCTTACATTAGGTCAAACAGCATTTTAAATTCCTGTTATTATATGTAGACAGGGATATTCTGCTTGTCCGCATTGAACCTTTAATTCAAGGTCATTTTCTAGTTGCATCTTCAGCTGGTATTTGGTAGTGACCCCTCGGTGCCAGGGAGGCTCATCCCCAGGTGTCATGTCCCACACTGGGGGGAATGCATTGCATTTACATGCTGAGTTTGGCTTCAAGACTGGCCACATTTGAGTAACATGAAGGCTGTCAGGAGGAAACTCCTAGGCACAGTGCTGCTCTAGGCCTTGTTCTTATTTCAGGCATATAGGCTCACAAGCATAGTCATTAGTATCAGGGGCTCGTTGTTGGACCCTCATTCCTTCCTGGTCCTTACCGTTGCACCTGGGGGACTGCCGCTGCTCCCCTAGGGACCACAACAGAGCACCCCCGGCCAGGAACCCAGTACCCCACCAGCTGCTGTTTTTAATTGTTTCCACTGTGAGTATATCCAAACATTACCATGCACCCCGGACATATGCCCTGTATAACTCCTTGTCAACCATATATTGCCTGTCAATAACATCCCATACCAGTATTCCTCCGCTGCCATTGTTGAACCACTCTGTGATCCAAAACTTCCTGAAAAGTGAAGCCCAATATAATGTCAGGTTCCCTTACTAGTAAAATGGAATATAGCAATGAGTTTAAAGTTTAGATCTAGAATACATATAGATTTGGAAAAATTCTACATCCTATCTTTTTCTTTTCTTTTTTCCTAATTATTGAGCTTCTCATCACAAGAGCCTTAGATCACAGTAATTCATATATACAATATACAGTACTCCCACACATCCACCATAAAACCTTTTCCGTTCCACAGCGATAATCTTATAACATATTCATATCACATTTACTTAAACTGATGTACAGACTCTGAGACAATAGCTTTCAAACAAGGTGACATCTGTGCTTACATTGAGGTCCATACTTTAGGATATACAGTTTTCTAAATTTTTAGTTATCCTATGTTTTACATTATGGTTTATATTATTAGTCTGTCATCCCCTATATGTTTTTGGTGTAATATTACATGTTTTATATCCATGCTTGTGTACTCTCGCGAAACTCCTCTCTTACCCCCACATTTACCTTGGTTCCATCCATTCAACATCCATTTTCCCCTCCCCTTGGGGCCCACAGCGACAGCCAATCTCCATTTCCCGAGGAGCCACATCCAGAGATACTTGCAACAGTGTTCAGTGCCTGACTTGCTCAACTGCCCTAATGCCCTGGGAGCCACCCTTTCTCTCAAGAGATACAGTTCCCTCTATTTGATGGCATTAGTCCTCCCCAGGATGTGGGTTCACCCCCACTCTCATTACTTGGGTCTCTACCCAATGGTACAACCCACACTGGCAAAATAAGCATTCAGACATTATCCAGGAGTCCATTCCATGTCAGACCATCCCCTCCGAGCATCCAAAACGGTAACCCTCCTAATTATATTTTGATACGGTTTTCTCAGCATTTTACTCTCAACCAACACCTGACACTCTCCTATGTTTGTATGTTGCCCCTCACTCCCCCTAATTTTTTGGACAGTCTTACCCATCCGCCCATCCCCAGCCCCCCTCAAACCCATTAAAGCCCCACCCAAAGGCAACCTCTTGCCCCCATTTTATCTCTTCTTTGTGCTCATACTCACCGCCAGCTCATCATAGATTCCACCCCTGCAGACGTCGGCTCACATCCTTCCTCCACCCCCCGATTTCCTGTAAGCCTATCTTCCAGTCTCTAGCTCTCTGAGGCAGCTTGCTTATTTCATATCATTGAGGTCATGTTGTATTTGTCCTTCAATGCCTGGGTTGCTTCACTCAACATAAGGTTCTCAAGATTCATCCATGTTATCACGTGTGTTTGTAGTGTGTTTGTTCTTACAGCCGAGTAGTATTCCATTGTATGTATATACCACATTTTATTGATCAACTCATCTGTTGATGGGCATTTGGGTTGATTCCAACTTTTGACAATAGTGAACAATGCTGCTATGAACATTGGTGTACATATATCGGTTTGTGTCCTTGTTTTCAGTTCTGCTGGGTATATACCCAGCAGTGGTATTGCTGGGTCATATGGCAAATCTATGGTTAGTTTTTTGAGAAACCGCCAAACTGTCCTCCAGAATGGTTGGATCCTTCTGCATTTCCACCAGCAGTGGATGAGTGTTCCCATTCCTCCACATCCTCTCCAGCACTTGTAGTCTTCTGTTTTTTTTTCATAGCTGCCAATCTTATGGGAGTAAGATGGCATCTCATTATAGTTTTGATTTGCATTTCCCTGAGAGCTAGAGATTTGGAGCATTTTTTCATGTGCTTTTTAGCCATTTGTAGTTCTTCTTTGGAGAAGTGTCTGTTTAAATCTTTTTCCCATTTTTTAAATGGGTTGTTTATCTTTTTATTTTCAAGATATAGGAATTCTTTATATATGCAAGTTGTAAGTCTCTTATCAGATATATGGTTGCCAAATATTTTCTCCCATGGTTTGGGTTCCTTTTTACTTTCTTGACAAACTCCTTTGAGGTGCAGAAGGTTTTAATTTTGAGAAAGTCCCATTTATCTATTATTTCTTTTGCTGCTCGTGCTTTTGGTGTGACATTCATGAAGCCATTTCCTATTACAAGGTCCTGTAGATGTTTCCCTACACTGCTTTCCAAGGTCTTTATGGTCTTGGCTCTTATATTTAGGTCTTTGATCCATCTTGAGTTGATCTTTGTATAAGGTGTGAGATGGTAATCCTCTTTCATTCTTCTACATATGGATATCCAGTTCTCCAGGCACCATTTGTTGAAGAGATCATTCTCTCCCAGTTGAGAGAGTTTGGTGGCTTTATCAACTATTATATGGCTATATATATGAAGTTCTATATCAGAACTTTCAATTCGATTCCATTGGTCTGTGTGTCTCTCCTTATGCCAACACTACTGTAGCTTTGTAGTATGTTTTGAAGTCAGGTAGTGTGATTCCTCCAATTTCGTTTTTCTTTTTCAATATGTCTTTGGCTATTCAGGGCCTCTTTCCTTTCCAAATAAATTTCATAGTTAGTTTTTCTATTTCCTTAAAGAAGGCTGTGTTGATTTTTATTGGGATTGCATTGAATGTGTAGATCAGTTTTGGTAGGATAGACATCTTAATAATATTTAGTCTTCCTATCCATGAACAAGGAATATTCTTCCATTTATTTAGGTCTTCTTTGATTTCCTTGAACAGTCTTGCATAGTTCTCAGTGTATAAGTTTTTCACATCTTTAGTTAAATTTATTCCTAAATATTTGATTTTTTTATTTACTATTGTAAATGGTATTTGTTTCTTGATTTCCTCCTGAGCTTGCTCATTATTGGTGTACAGAAATGCTACTGATTTTTGTGCATTGCTCTTATAACCTGCTACTTTACTAAACTCATTTATGAGTTCTAGAAGCTTTGTTGTAGATCTCTCAGGGTTTTCTATGTATAGGATCATGTCATCTGCAAATAATTAAATTTTGACTTCTTCCTTTCCAATTTGAATGCCTTTTATATCTGGTTCTTGCCTCAGTGCTTGAGCAAGTACTTCTAAGACAATGTTAAATAGTAGGGGAGACAATGGGCATCCTTGTCTTTTCCTGACTTTAGAGGGAAGGATTTTAGGATTTCTCCATTGTAAACAATGTTGATGGTAGGTTTTTCATATATACTCTTTATCATGTTCAGAAAATTTCCTTGTATTCTGATCTTTTGGAGTGTTTTTATCAAGAAAGGGTGCTGTATTTTGTCAAATGCTTTTTCTGCATCTATAGATATAATCATGTGATTTTTTTTCCTTCAATCTGTTTATATGGTGTATTACATTGATTGATTTTCTTATGTTGAACCATCCTTGCATACCTGGAATGGATCCCACTTGGTCGTGGTGTATAATTCGTTTAATGTGTTGTTGAATACGATTAGCAAGTATTTTGTTAAGTATTTTTGTGTCTAGGTTCATTACAGAAATTGGTCTGTAATTTTCCTTTCTTCTGGTGTCTTTGTTTGGCTTTGGTACTAGGGTAATGTTGCCATCATAGAAGGAGTTAGGCAATGTTCCTTCTGTTTCTATTTTTTGGAATAGTTTCAGCAGGATTGGTGTTAGTTCTTTCTGGAATGTTTTGTAGAAGTCACCTGTGAAGCCATCTGGCCCTGGCCTCTTCTTAGATGGGAGGTTTTTAATGACTGATTCTATCTCTTTACTTGTGATTGGTTTATTAAGATCATCAATTTCTTCTTTCGTCAATATGGGCTGCTTATGTGTTTCTAGGAATTTGTCCATTTCCTCTGAATTGTCATTTTTGTTGGAATATAGTTTTTCAAAGTATTCTCTTATGATAGTCTTTATTTCTGTGGGGTCAGTGGTGATATCACCTTTCTCATTTCTTATTTTGTGTATTTGCATCTTCTCTCTTTTTTTTCTTTGTTAGTCTCGCTAAAGGTTTGTGAATTTTGTTGATCTTCTCAAAGAACCAGCTCTTGGTCTTGTTTATCTTTTCAAGTGCTTTCTTATTTTCTATTTCATTTACTTCTGCTCTTATCTTTGTTATTTCCTTCCTTCTTCTTCCTGTTGGATAACTTTGTTGTTTTTTTTCTAATTCCTCCAAATGTGCAGTTAGTTCTTCAATTTTTGCTCTTTCTTCTTTTTTGATATATGAATTTATGGCTATAAATTTCCCTCTCAGTACTGCTTTTGCTGCATCCTGTAAAGTTTGGTATGTTGTGTTATCATTATCATTTGTTTCAAGGTAGTCATTGGTTTCTTTTGAGATTTCCTCTTTGACCCACTGTTTTTCTAAGAGTGTGCTGTTTATTTTCCAAATCATGGTGTGAAATCTGGGCCTCTGACCCTTGCAAATTTTCAGCTTCACTCCACTGTGGTCAGAGACATTATTTTGTATGATTTCGATCTTTCTGAATCCATTAAGCCTTTCTTTGTGGCCTAGCATATGGCTTATCTTAGAGAATGATCCATGTGCACTTGAGAAAAATGTATATCCTGCTGTGTTTGGGTGTAATGATCTATATATGTCTATTAGATCCAGCTCCTCTAATATACTGTTCAAATGTTTTGTTTCTTTAGTGATTCTCTTTTGATATGTTCTGTCTAGAGTTGATAGTGGTGTATTAAAATCCCCCACTATAATTGTAGATGCATCTATTCTTTCACTTAGCTTTTCCAGCGTTTGCCTCATGTATTTAGAGGCGCCCTTGTTAGGAGCATAAATATTTATGATTGTTCGATCTTCTTGACAGATTGTCCCTTTCACTAAAATGTAGTATCCTTGGTCTCTCACAATTATTTCACATTTAAAGTCTATTTTGTCTGATATTAATATAGCTACTCCTGCCTTTTTTTGGTTATTGTTTGCTTGTATGATTGTTTTCCAACCATTCACTTTCAACCTCCATGAGTCTCTGGGTCTAAGATGTGTCTCTTGTAGACAGCTTATAGATGGGTCATATTTCCTTATCCAATGTCCCAGTCTGAATCTTTTGATAGGTGAGTTTAATCCATTGACATTCAGTGTTATTACTTTCAAGGAATTATTTGTGTTAGCCATATTTTGATTGGAGTTGTGCTTGTCATATTTTGTTTGCTTTTTTTTCCCCTTCTCTTTTTGTCTTTTTTGTTGCTCTTACACTCTCCTGAAACTCTGCCTCTCCTGTTTTTTCCTTTCTTCCTGCAGAACTCCCTTTAGAATTTCTTGAAGGGAGGGATTTCTTGTTGGCATACTCTTTCAGTTTCTGTTTATTTGTGAATATTTTGAACTCTCCATCATTTTTGAATGCTAGTTTAGCTGGATAGAGTATTCTTGGTTGGAAATTTTTTTCCTTTAGTACCTTGACTTTATCATACCACTGCCTTCTTGCCTCCATGGTTTCAGATGAGAAATCAGCACTTAATCTTATGGAGCTTCCCTTGTATGTGATGGTTTTCTTTTCTCTTGTTGCTTTTAGAATTTTCTCTTTGTCTTGAGCATTGGATAATTTGACAAGTATATGTCTTGGGGTGGCCCTGTTGGGGTTTATGATGATTGGGGTGCACTGTGCTTCTTGGATATGTATATCTGTCTCTTTCAGTAGATTTGGGAAGTTTTCAGCCATTATTTCCTGCAACACTCCTTCTGACCCCTTTCCCTTCTCTTCTCCTTCTGGAATACCTATAATACATATGTTTGAGTGTTTTGCATTATCATTCAGGTCCCTAAGTCCTAGCTGGATTTTTTCTATCTTTTTATCGACCAATTCTACTATCTGTTTGATTTCCGATGTACTGTCTTCCACATCACTAATTCTCTGCTCTGCCTCTTCTAGTCTGCTGATATTTGCTGCAAGTGTATTTTTTATTTCTTGAACTGTGGTGTTCATTCCCATCATATCTGTTATCTTTTTGCGTATGTCTGCAATTTCCCCTCAAAGTGTTGTCTTCATGTTGTTAACCTCTTCCTTTACTTCATTAAATTTGTTGGTGATAAATGTTCTGAGATCTTTCATTACTTGTGCGAATTTCTGCTCCCCTTCCTGATTTTTAGTTTGTTCATTGGATTCAGCCATGTTTGCCTGATTACTGGTTTGATTTGTAGATTTTTGTTGCTGTCTGGTCATCATTTTATCTTGATGGGTTTAATCAGTTCCTTAGCTTCTTTGTCTAGTCTTGGGGATTAATTAGCTGTTGTTTTTGCGTAAGTGTTATATCTTCTCTTTGTCACTTTGTTCTTTTTATTCTAATTTCTTATTGCTGGTTGAGTTCACTTTAAAGGAAAGTATTAGGGCCAGGGAAAGGCAATTGTGTAAGCAAGGACAAAGGGTAAATTAGTATTGGTGATATATGTTAACAGAGCAACAATATGAGGTCTGGGAGGATGGATGTTAGATTCATGTAAGTTGTGTAGAGTTATAGCAGTAGGTAGAGTACCTATAATGAGGCAGTTGACTGAATATGGGAGGAATATGGTATGAATTAAAAAGCTATTGTTTTCATGAGAGAAGGAAAGAGAAAAGAAAGGCAATAGTTTCAAGATTGGATAACAGACAGAAAACAAAACATAGGTATTAGAAATTAAGAGTTAGACACTTTGTGGATCAAAGAAAGGGAGGTGGAATATAGGAGTGACAGTAGATGATGGAGGATATCAAGATGTAGGGGAAAGGGGATAGTGTAGGTAGCCAAAATCTATTCACACAGAAATGAGGCAGTGGAGGATGAGGAAACCCAGCAAATGTGAGGTGTTCCCTGCAGCACCTATTGTATAATTAAGATAAAATAAAATAAGAAGAAAATGAGGGACAAGAGAGAGAGGAAAAAAAAGAGAAGAAAGGAGAAAAGAAAAAGGGGGTGGGTAAAGGGCTGGGAACAGGTAGGGAAAAGAAAAAAAAGATATACACCAACCACAACAGCAACAACAACAACAAAACAAAATCCTAAATAACTGAAAAAAAAGACTTTGGGGGATACGCTGGGAGAAAAACCTAGGGGCTAATGCAATGTTAGCAATCAGGACATTAAAAAAAATAAATAAAATTAAATAAAAATAAAAACAAAACAAAACAAAAAAGAAAAAATGCAAACATTGAGGGCTAGGACATTCAAGGACCTCAGATGGACCTCAGGGCATGATGGATTCAGGTATGGAAAGTCTGAGATATTGAAGACTCAAGAGGTGTGAGTCTATGGGGTGTGGGCCACCAGGGTTTAGAGGACCCAGACCTGGCAACCTCACGTCCGGTTAACAGGGAGCCTGGGAGCACTGCAGTGCATCACAGCCTTCAGGGATCCCCGCAGCTGGGTGCCAGCGCTATGGGTGGGGTCACATCTGCAAGCTCTATCCTGTGTTTCTGTACCCCACAATTCACTCACTCACTGGGGTCTATTCTGTGGATGTATCACCAATTTGACTTCAAGACCCCTCCCACCCTGTAAGCCCCTGGAACGGCCACTCTACACTGCAGCCAATTTAATGATGCAGATCAATAGCCAGGCCCGGGGGTGGGGCTCCAGCCGGAAATGCTAATAACAGAGTCCAAACCCGAAATTCCCACGCTTCACAAAATATTCCCCTAATCGGCTTCCAGATATCTCCCACCCTGACAGACCCTGGTGGCGTCTCTTTATTGCTATCAATTTAAGTTCACTGCAGATCGGCAGCCGGGCTTGGGGGGGGCGGGGTTCTAGGCGGAAGCGCTATTATTTGTTTCCGCAATCAAAAATTCCCCCGCTTCGCAATAAAACTCCCGTTTGTCTCCCCAAATCGGTCTGCAAGCACCTCCTGTCCTATTAACCCCCCAATAGGCCGCTCAGGGCTTATGAATTCCCCAGTACTGCAGAGCCTCCAAAAATATGCCACCCCAGCGCCAGTGCCACGGCTCCACCCACCCCCAGAGGGAGCGTCCCACGCGCAGCCCGGACTTCCATGTAATAGAGTCTCAATTATATATATATATATATATATATATATTTTTTTAAAGATTTATTTTTATTTATTTAACTCCCCTCCCCTCCCCTGGTTGTCTGTTTTCTGTGTCTTTTTGCTGCATCTTGTTTCTTGTTTCTTTGTCCGCTTCTGTTGTCGTCAGCGGCACGGGAAGTGTGGGCGGCGCCATTCCTTGGCAGGCTGCTCCCTCCTTCGCGCTGGGCGGCTCTCCTTACGGGTGCACTCCTTGCGCGTGGGGCTTCCCCACGCGGGGGACACCCTGCGTGGCGCGGCACTCCTTGAGCGCATCAGCACTGCGCATGGGCCAGCTCCACACGGGTCAAGGAGGCCCGGGGCTTGAACCGCGGGCCTCCCACGTGGTAGACGGACACCCCAACCACTGGGCCAAAGTCCGTTTCCCTCAATTATATTTTATAGACGAATTTTCTCTGTTACCTTCCCACCAAATCGATGTCCAGACACCTCCTGCCCTGCAAAAATCCTGAAACAGCCTGGTCCTGAAGAACCCCCAACGCTGCCCAACTGCTTCTTTGCAGGAGAGATTATCAGGTATGCTCACTCAGCCACCATCTTCTTGCATGGCCTCCTATTTGTTTTTATAAAGCAAAAATTACATATGTACATGAAATAGAAGAATAATTTCAGAATTATTAATAAATTAGTTATATGGGCACATTCACTTGAATTTTTCTTTGTTCTCCAGAACACACTAAATAGGAGAGGAGAATTTCTGTTACTCATAAGATTTTTTAAATTGAAAATCCTGAATCTACATAGAGATGGTGGTATTGACCGATCATTTCAAGTGCTAATATTATTACTGTGATAAGTGAGAAGATATAATTCCTCAATATTTCTTAAAATCATGACATTTTTTCAATCAATGAAAGGATTTTTTAATATATGTTATTGACTTTTGGAAAATATGGCTGTCTTTGGTTGAAATTGGAGGAACCCTTTGCACATGTATTTAACAATACTAGCTATTTTGAGTCCAGAAAACAGCTCTTCCCTGGAGTATCATATTTCTAAATCCTAAACCAGAATGTCTTCTGCCTTGTGAAGTTTACTGAAATTTAAATGTAACTGAGATCTTTTACCAAGTATAAGTGCTAAATTATACTATCTGAAAGCTATGTGAAGGCAACCTAACATTAAAATGTAGAGATAAAATTACATTATATTGATAAAGAATATTTCCGCACACAATATAAATATATATTTGAATCCATCTATCTATCTATATATATGTGTTTCCTTTATTTACATTTAATTTTTAAAAACACATCAATAGCATGTTAGTTACTAAAATTCAGGATACTATTGATAAAATTAATAATTGGCAGTTGTTACCACCAAGTATATAATATGAAATGACTAGTTGTTTTCATATATTTCTTTCAATAAGAATATAAGTTAGTTATTTTAATTATGGTGAAACTGTGAATTATATGATGTAAGCAAAATTTCAAAGGTTAGGGAAAGAACATTTTTGGACAATCAAATATGCTTCTGACCAAAGTCTGTGCTCATATCTACTGGTGTTCCTATGATGAGTGGAAATCAGTGTTGCCAAATGTAACGTTCAAAAACTTTATTCTCTATTTTAAGCAAAGAGAACTAAAAATAAAATTAAAACAGAACAAAAATAATCAAGCATTTAGTTGCACTTACATGTAAGAGATAGAAGATGTCTTAAAAAATATGTTTTCTCATTTTAATTTTCATGAGCACTAGAAGTATAAATTTTGCATGAACTTATCCACATACAAATTCTGTATATAAAATATATGTAAGTAGAGTTCTATGCCAAGTAGTCCTTATTATAAATTTTTTCTGTATATTAGCATTTTAGAAAAGAGGGAGTTTTTGCTTATATCAATAGTTTGTGCAATTGAAGTAAAACACAAAAAGGTATGGCCTTTAGAATATTCTACACTCTACCAGGATCTTTTGTGTCTAAAAATTTCAATCATTGTAATGTAAGCTTCCACGTTATAAAAGAGATTGCACAACTCTTAAAAATAGACCATCTGTTTCTTTCACAGTAGAAACAAAAACTGGAAGTTAGAAAGTACTGAATGAAAGGTGTGTCATTAAAAAAAACCTACTCCTCTTGAAAAAAAGAATCTTCCTTCATTTATGTTTCTTGTCCACTAATTGGCTACCAAAATTGATACATGGGATTCTGTTTCTTGTGATGCCAAAAGATTTGACATTTGATAAGAATCTGTACAATTAAACCAAGTAAGAACTGTTGAGAGGTTACTGTAGTAGCCAACATTCAAATAAGGGCTTAATTAAGAAAAGGAAGAATTAAGAAAACAGCAGCTATAAGAATTGACTATTGACTGGATATGAAAAATGATGCAGAAGAATAAAAAGTAAAATGCTTTTAGCAGGATATACCTGATAAATAAATTTCAAATGTATGTATTTCATGAGCCTGTTTTCATAGAAAATGTCAAATATGCTATATAATAAGTAATATGCAATAAAAACCTTTTTTATATGGCTCTTTTTGTATTTTTCAAGTACCCTTCATTCCCACGTGTATCATTTACAACCTCATCAATAAAATCTGAGCCAGAGAGCATTTTATTTTGGGGAGAAAAGAAAAAGGGAGCTTTGTTGGTGATCTCAGACTTCTCCATATTTTAACTCTGCCTTGTGATTGCAATCATCCTTTGCATTGTTGGTAGGATATACCACTGGTTGAGATCTCTCATTTCTGAGAGTCAGATTTGACAACCTAACACTTGCTGAAATCTCAAATAATTTCATAAGACAAATAAAAAAAATCATTCAATTGTACTGAGCCAACTTACTCAATTTGTCCATATTTTAATGAAATGCATTTTTACAGCAGCATACCTGAGACTTCTAATAGGAAAATAATAAAAAAAAATTAAACCCTGCTCTAATTGTGAAAGTGAGCCTTTAAAGCCATTTTGTATAACATTTCCAATCTGGGCTTTTAAATCTCTTCATTATTTTAAAACTGTGGGAATTTGACACCAAATCAACTTCTTCCACTTGAAAGTATCTCTGTTGGCATAGGGGACATGACAGTCCTTCCCACTTAGCTGATTTCCTACCCTGCACCCACTTTTTCACAACTGTGGTCTACTCTGTCCTGGCCCTTTGGCACTTCTTGCTTTTCACTGTCCTCCTCAAAGAGAAGAGAGAAAGAGTGTTGTTGTTGTTGTTGTTTTTCTTTATTCTCAGAATGAGAGACTCCAAAAGAAGATAACAAAAATAAATTTAAATTTATCCATCAAGAGATGGAGAAATACTATATGGTATCAGATTAAGATTAGGGTATCAAGGGAAAAAAACCACGTCATTTTGGTGTTCTTAGAAACACCAAAGGAGTAATGGAGTCTTTAAGATATTCAAAATTAGACCCCAATTCTTCCTGCATTAGAGTTTAAGCACCCAAAACCACATTTTTTCTCTCCCAAAGATGTCTGGAAACATCTCTATCTCATAAATTTATTTTCAGACTCACCTAACTAGATTCGAAGGACCTATCCACCCAGACTCCTAAGCAATCCCATCCTTGTTGGTTCATCTCTACTGCTCAGTATGGCAGGTCTTGCACTTGATGGGTGTGGGTGGTGACAACAAAGACCAGATGACAGAAAATGATGCATAGCATGGAAGAGGAATGTCTCCAAAAACAGAAGGGCATCCTCTAACAGATGGAGAGTGAGGAACAGTGCCATGGATTCAGCATCAACAAATTGTTGAAAAAGTTCAGGGGTGATCTGTGCTTGACTTCAGAATCCATCTCAAATCAGCTATTACAGAAACATGTGATTGTTTGGAGTTAATGGCTGAGTGCCTGTGTGGTGTGGCATATCTTCAAGGCTAAGGGCACAGGCTCTGAGCACGGCTTGGTTTGAAATTCTGGTTTAGTCACCTAGTAGCTGTGTACCTTGAGCAAAATACTTTACAGCTCTGTGCTTCAATACCCTCATTTGTGGAATGGATGTAATAATCATATCTATCTCATACTCATCTGACAAATATAAAATAAGTTAACATTACGTTAGAGTAGTAGTTGGCATGTAAGTATTTGTTAACTAAAGAAAGAAACAAACATAGAGTAACAAAGCATTTTCATTGTAGCTCTGTTCTTGGCCTTTCCAACTCCTCTAACATTTGGCTAAGCATTATATAGCATGAAGAAACATTCTCCTTGTTAGGTCAAAGGGATTTTTGAATAATCCTAATGGCAGAAAAAGGAGGAACACAGAGGCCAGCAAAAATCTACGACACAGTCAGGATGTCAACAACAGCACCCACTGGCCATGCAAATCTGATGAAGAGCTTCAAATAGAATTCCTTACACAACACATTTCCCCCAGGACAGCACCTTGAACCACAGGCCTGTGGCAGCTCCTGGGATTTTTCAAAATTATTTTGGATAAAATAGCTCGATGAAAAAAAAAAAAAAAGCTAAAAAACCAAAAGTGATCTTGGAGCCATTCTCGTTATGGGTATTACAGCAACTGCATCCTCATTTTGATGCTGGTAAAGCCTATGATAGACTGTGTAGACAAACAAAGAGAGTTCTAGGTGGCTGAAATTTTCCCAGATACATCCATTGGAAATGGAAAACAGAAAATCTTCCTGTTATACAGAAACATTAAGGTATGGTTTACAGGGGTGGATGTGGAGGGAGAGGCACTGGGAGAGGTGGTTCATTTGTAAGGGGCTGCCTGTGTGTAGAGAATTAGAATCAATAATAAAACCAATTGAAAATTAGCTTTATTTTCACCATCACCATGCAATGGCAATTATAAACAGTATCACTGATAAAATACTGCCCTTCAAAAAAGGAGTCACATTTGTTTTGAGAGTAATCTCCTAATGACTTTGGATAAATGAAAATAGTTTGGTGGGGTGAGCTTGTGTTCCAATCCTTGTGCTATCCATAATTCTATGTTTAAACAGTAGATTTGAAATAAACAACAGAGTATTAATTCTAAAAAGGAAGAGACAGGATTTTAGTTCATTCAACTCTGGATTGTCTCTGCAAATATTCTCTGATTCATGCCAAGGTTACTCTCTGGAAACATTCCTTTATATACCTCTATCCATCTTTTATCAAAATACACATTAATGTGGTTAAAATATCAATTCATTGCCATTTGATATCTTATTTTTATTTTATTTTTTTACCTGCTATACACACAAACACATACATACTTGTATATACATTCCCAATTTTATTTTCTAGATACAATTATATTTGTTTTATTTCATTATTATTTCTGAAAAAAATTATGCTGTATAATGAGGTGTTAAAAATTATCCAGTACAGTTGTGAAATATGCTAGGTATGCCACTGGTAAGAAGACTTCAATGAAAACTTACCACAATTTATTTTCTTAAAAGTTTTCTTTAGAATTGACTTTCCCCAAAGCCAGCACACATTCTTCCTGTCAGTCTGTTCTCAATATTTTGCCATGACAATGCAAATTATGTGTGTCCCAATGGGAAGATAGTGCAGTGGAGTGCCAGGCTGCTTATCCTCATGAGTACAGAAGGAACTATTTTGTAGCAGCTGAGACTTTGGAATTAGACAACGTCTTCTGAGCTGTATAACCCTGTATTACCTATAATTAGGTAATGTCTCTCTAGTTTTTTTTTTAATCACTCTGCCCTGACAATGTTAAACAATATCAGTGATAAAATACTATCCCTCCAAAAGGTCTTTTATTGGTCTACATTCTAAATAACTTAGACACATGTAAACTCTTATCTGTTTTAAGAGTAAACTTCTAATGGTTTTGAATCAATTAAAGTAGTTTTGGGTGGAGTTTGTGTCTCTAATCCTTGTGGTATTTCACATTCCCATATTTAAACAGCAAATTTGAAATAAACGATTTTTCATCTCTCCTAAAGATGGTGAAGTAATCTTTCAGTGGTAAAAGGGGAACTCATTCATTTAATAAATATTTAGTAACAGTGAGCCAATACTAAGCACTGTTCTAGATGCTTGTGATGTAGTAATGTACTATACAAAGGTCTTGTCCTAATGCAAGGTTAACTTGTAGACAAGTGCTAAGGCCAAAAGAAAAAAATAGAGCAAGGTATTTGGTAATGGAATGGAATATTTGCAACCTTAAATAGGTGATCAGGGTAAGGCTCACACACACACACAAAAAAACTAAAAATAAAGTGCTTAAAAGATCAGTTAAGTTAAAAAGTGGTCTCCTCAACTCTGACATAGAACAATAAAGCACGATATATTCTCTATGTGTTTGTTTTCTGATTCTAGTGAGATCAAGGTCTATGTTTTAACGACTATTAATTGTTTGAGAACTGTTTAAAAGTCTCAGAATAAAAAATAATAAAACACTTGGAAAATCAAGAGCCTAGTTATAGGTTACTGTTTGTTTTATTTCCTAAAATATTATGTTTAATATAATTTGGTGTATGGGGGTATCAAATGAAAGAGAGGATCTGAGTTTTTTCTAAAGAAAAATATGTTGCTTTACCATTTTTTATTTAGTTTTTAAGTCATTGTTAATGTATGCAGGGATAAAATAAATAAGTGTGTATAGATGAGGGTGAATGTGTGCACATTCTGGAAATTACATATTCATGTGTTAACAATACACTGTAATTACAATAAAGAATTCAGTGATTAGAAGCAGATGAGAAAGGTGCTAAATTGTTTAAGGAATAATTCTTAAGCTCACTGGACTGAAAAAAAATGTCCTTATAAACCATCAAAAAATTTTCTGAGTAATTTTTTTAAATAAAGTGCTGCCATTTGATATGAATTGTGCATTGTCTAAGGACTCCATTTAATATGTTATGCACTTGATCCTTCTGGACATTTCCATAAGACCTTATACAAATGAAGGATTGTGTGCTTTTCAAAGAAAAAAGTGAATAAAACAAGCCATTAAATATTTCACAAGAGAAAGAGTTAAATCCAAAGTATATTAGTTATGAGAAAACATATTATGTTTTGAACTTTAAGCATTTTGTCAATTAAGACTATGAAATATTATTATCCAAAAATTTTCATGAATGTAACCAATCAGGAGAAATATATATATAGTACAATCAACAAAAGAACTCTTATTTTCTTTGGTCAACAGTAAATGACTTTGAAATAAAAAATATAATGTTGGTGATTCACAGTTTTATTTAACAGATAGATTTGTGTTTCTCCTGTATTATTCAAATTTATTTATTATAATATTAATTATTTGGAATTTCTAATAATTATAAAAATGTACAAAATATCATTGTTGAACAGAACTTTATACATATATAATTCTGATATGTTGCAATTACTCTTTAAATGCATAATATACTCAGCATTTTTCCTTTTCCTACCCTGTTTCCTCTGCCCTCAGACACCATTAAAGTATATATTTGGTGGGAAAAAATCCTTAATTAAAACATTGAATGCATATCAATGACGTTACTCATGAGTTACTTTATCTGTCCTCAATATTCATGTTTTCCTCTCTTTTTTTTTGGTAATATTTGGAAGTACTTAACATTTTTCCACAAAATTCGGAACACTACCATCTAGATAGGTTTCATATCTGATAAATGGCTATTTCATTTGGAAACATAAAAAGTATCTAAACAAATGACTATGTACTCTGTTAACAGTTTTGAACAGAAGTTGGTATACAGGAAAAAGGCTCTAAAACTTTATGCTTGCACTGAACAGCACCCTCCCTTCTTACCTATATGCTGTTAGCTAAAGCTCAGTGAAAGAGATGGGATTTCCATCTCTGAAACTATCACCTCCCCTTAGGAACATGCCTCCATCAAAATTGCGTGAAGGAATGGTCCGAGTCTTGTATCCAAAGCTGTAGGGTGCTATGAAAGGTCAGAAAAGACTGACCAGAGGGAGACCTTGGATCCAAATGACTAGAAGAGAGGCTAGAAACATGATAGGATCAGACTATTCTTGTCAGATTCAGAGGATGTCCAGCAGTGCTTATTGATCAGCTGCAATTGAGTCAACCCAGATGAGATTACCCCAAAAAACTGAAAGTTTCAAAGCATGTATACCTGAAATAATGTCAACTGAATCACCTATGGTACCAATTTTTTTCAAAAATTTGAAATGATACGTTAATGGAATTTCAACATGTAAAAAACTATTGCCCTATGGTACCTTGGAGGTTGTCTTAATAGATGATCACAAAAGTATCATTTTTATTCATCTCTGTATCTGCAAACCTGTAATTCTGTATTCTGTGTATCTCTAAAATTCTTATGCATGTTTGTATGTATGCATATGTGTGTATGTATATATGTGTATCTAAAAGAAAAACTCTTGTCAAAAAAAAATTGAAAATCCAAATGAAAGTCATTGAGCAGTAAAATTGTGTAATATGTAAGCTTGGATTCTTGCAATCACATGAATTTTGATTTCAGGCTCCTCCTATTGCTCATAGTAAAACTTTGAGGATGTCTCTTTGGCTGAGTTTCACACTACTCTTACGGATCCTGAGAAAAATAAAATATTCTATACAGGGATGTTGTGAGAATTAAATAACTAAAGTATAAAATAGTGCTTTGTGTTCTGCCTTTGCGCTCTTTCTTCTTTATTGTCCCCCAAAGAATTTTTCATGTAGTTCTTACATCCTCCATCTTTCCAAGTAGTGAGAATTCTTCACTCTACCAACAGCTCAGACAGATATATATATGGAGACAGCCTGGAAGGAGGCATTCAAAATAGTCAGTTGTGATTGTCTCTCAAAGGGACATTTTGAGGTAGGTATGGGGGATGAAAGATGGAGATACAGGCTACGTGTAGAGGTGGATTTGCATCATAACTTTATATATTCTTTGATTTTTCTGACAAATGTATTATGTAGCATCTTGGACAAAATGAAGAGACTAAAATTTACTTCACTCAATACTCTGGACAACTTGTACAGAACATGATGTCACAAACAGAAAAATGCCCTTTATGATATTTCTTTTTCAAATTAGGCATAGAATTCTGTTTTGTTTTCCTGGTTTTAAAAAATTGCACAAATTTAACTAGATCATTCATAAAGTCCTTCTCATTCAGTTATTAAGGTGATCAATAAAGCTGCTGAAACAATTTTCAGTTCTGTGGTCTTTATTGCCTACCTATGATTTTATGATTTGGTCATTGACCAAAGTGACAGGTCTAGGAAAGCTATTATTCCAGAAATGATGAAATAACAAAAAAAAAAAAAAAAAAGAAATGTGAGATGAGATATTGAAAAGTCATTTAAATTACTGGATATTAGTTCTTGAGATATAGACAATTGTCAGTAATGGAATTACAAAGAAAGAGTGATCATTTACTGTGAATTTCTAAAAGGTCTATTAAAAAACTTTCATTGAATATTCTTGCTACTCCCCTGAGAATATCATCACACAAGACAGAAATCATTCTTTCCTCTTTAAACCTTCCAATGTAACACAAAGAAGAAGCATGCTTGTAAAGAGCATGTAAATAAAGAACTGAAGGGGCACTTAAAAATTAGATGCTTATGGAAATTTATAAAATAAAAACACTAACTCTTTTGAGGTCTTTGTGTCAGATGTTATAGTAAATACATTGCCTAGCCTGCTTTAAAAAATAATCCCCTCAGCCACACTATGAGACAGGTACTTTTATTATCATTCATTCTTATGGGAGGAAAACATAGCTTTGGGAAGTCTAAAAACTTGCCCAAGGTTATATGACTAGTAAGGAGAAAAAGAAAAACAAGACCACAAATGTGTCTGATGTCATAGACTGTCTTGATGTACACATTATGGGGACAAGTTGAGTAAAAAAGTAAAAATAAATAATAAAAATTAATTAATTAATTAAAAATATGATATTTGAATTGGCTTTGATGATTTTATTAAAGTCCCAAATATACTTATATAGAACTACTACCCTGAATCCACCAAACTATTACAAAATGTTCAATAAAAATGTAATACAGATTCTAAAACAAGGTTATATATCTAGGAAATTGAATGAAATTCCAACATATTGTTGTATTTCAAATTTAGTTGTATATAATTGCATTAATAAATGCTTCAACAGGTATTGCAATATTTATATATAATAATCTGTTTTTAATATTACAAAACAGTAAATGCTCAGGTTTTAGTTTCTTGGATAAACATTGTCAGACTGATAGTTATTTCCCTTACTTGAATATCATTTTTTTAAATTGGATCTGTGAAAAAAAAATGATATCCTTGAACAGTGAGGCATAATTAAACTTAGGATAGTGTTTCATGACTTTTATATTTATTATCACTACTTTATTGTGTGCAGCAGCTGCTGCAATATACTAATTTATTATGCTATCATTTGAAAATATTTGCTTTTGTCCATATTATAAATTTAGCCTAGCATTACATTTAAATTAAGAATATGCATATTTCTAAGTATTTAAATTTAAAGTCCAAAGAAAATGTATTCTAAAGAATATGTTCCGTGAAAGATTATTGTGATGCTTTTTGAATTAATAAATACTAATAAGTAAAGGTGGTTTGAGAAAAAACAAGGAATTCAAAAGATTACTTAGGAAACAAATGGTCAATTCTGGGTTTTTAAGATTAAGAAAATTTGATAATCATTTTCCAGTTCTTTAAGAGTGGAGACTTTGACCTCAGGATTTTAACTAAAACCTTGAACTGAAAAATTGGCTGTATGAACAAAGTGTTGGCAGAAAGAAGAAGCAAAGCCTAAGACATTTTCTGACTGGATTAGAAACTGTTAGTATAAATCATGCAATAACATAGTTCACAACTGATGTCAAAAATATTTTAAAAATTAAGAAAGCAAAGATTGGAAGAACATGTTTTTCCTATAAAATTTCTTAAGTATATAGATAATGATTTTATGTCATTTCAGCATATCTAGTGTATAGAAAAATTAGTCAAAAATGGAAAAAAAATTTGTGTAGGTCGAGCACTGAAATTCAAATTGTAGAAAAAATAGGTAACAATATTAATTACTGTTACTAAATTCTGAGGATAAGAGGTAGGCATTAAACCTGAGGTCACATAGTCAAGTGTTCAGAACTAATGGAAGATATGAATAAGGTCCACAGAATTTGGAAGCAAGCAAGGGGAGGGCAGCAGTAATCATTAGGGCAAATCCTTAGGAAATAAATTCATGGCTATACTTGCACAGACCAGCATGGAGGTGACCTGGGGCAAAGAGACTTAAAAGTATTAGGGACAGGAGAAGATGGATACAACTGACAACCCCAAGTGTGTGGATGAGTGGGTGGAATTCACTTCTAGTTGCAGAGATCATACTATGATGAGGCAAATTTGAGTTGATGCTTGAAAGGTCATTTTAGGGGAAGATGGCGAGTAAAGAAGTGCTCATGCATAGGAAGGGCATGGATACTGAGGAGAGCAATGTACACTTGGTGCATGCGTAATAGCAATCAGGTTAATCTACCTATGTGTGTTAGGGAATATAAGGTTGTAAGGTTAAAAACATGGTTTGTAACTACATTGCACAAAAATTATTTTTACAAACATGGTTTTTTTAAATGTTATTTTGTACATTTAATAATTGAAAATATAAACAAAAACTAAAAAGAAAACATGGTTGAATAAAAACATACATTTCTCATTTAAATGTAGTGGATACATATGAAAGTTTTAAAAAAATCATACAATGTGTTACACAATATATTTGGTTCACAGTAACGCAATCATACAGTATTTGTCCTTTTGTGTTTGGCTTGCTTCACTCAACATAATGTCCTCCAGGTTCATCCATTTTGTCATATGCTTTATGACTTCATTTCTTCTTACAGCTGCATAATATTACATTGTGTGAATAGACCACAGTTTGTTTATCCATTCATCTGTTGACGGACACTTGGGTTTTTCCCAACTTTTGGTAATCGTGAATAATGTTGCTATGAACATCGGTGTGCATATGTCTATTTGTGTCAATGCTCTCAGTTCTTCTGGGTATATACACAGCAGTGGAATTGCAGGGTCATGTGGCAAGTCTATATTTAATTTCTTTAGAAACTGGCAAACAGTCCTCCACAGGGGCTGTACCATTCTGCAGTATAAGTGACCCTATCTCCTTGCATCCTCTCCAACACTTGTAGCTCTCTGACTTGAATAGTGGCCATTCTGATCGGTGTGAAATGATATCTCATTATAGTTTTGATTTGCATTTCCCTGATCATTAGTGATGTTGAGCATTTCTTCATGTGCTTTTTTACCATTTGTATTTCTGCTTTGGACAAATATCTGTTCAAGTCTTTTACCCATTTTTTAATTGGGTCATTTGTCTTTTTATTGTTGAGTTGTAACATATCTTTATATATTCTGGATATTAAACCCTTATCTGACATGTAATTTCCAAATATTTTCTCTCATTGAGTTGGCTGCCTTTTCACCCTTTTGACAAGGTCCTTGGAGGTGCAAAAGTGTTTAATTTTGAAGAGGTCCCATTTATCTATTTTTCCTTTTGTTGTGCATACTTTGGGTGTAAGGTCCAAGAAACCACTGCCTACTACAAGGTCTTGAGGATGTTTCCCTACATTTTCTTCTATTAGTTTAATGGTCCTGAATTTTATAGTTAGGTCTTTGATCCATTTTGAGTTGATTCTTGTATAGGGAGTGAGATAGGGGTCCTCTTTCATTCTTTTGGTTATAGATATCTAGATGTCCAGGACCATTTGTTGAAAAGACTGTATTGTCCTGTTAACATTGACTTGTAGGTTTGTCAAAAGCCAGTTGAATGTATAGGTGAGGGTTTATTTCTGGGTTCTCAGTTCTGTTCCACTGATTGATGTGTGTATCTTTATGACGGTACCAAGCTGTTTTGACCACTGTAACAATGTAACATGTTTCAAGGTTTGGCAGTGACATTCCTATGTCACTCTTCTTTTTTAGAATGCTTTTGGTTATTTAGGTGCACTTTCCCTTCCAAATGAATTTGGTAATTGCCTTTTCTAATTCTGTAAAGTAAGCTGTTGGGATTTTGATTGGAATTGCATTGAATGTACAAGAATGACCACTGTCACCATTGTTATTCAATAGGTACTAGAAGTTCTAGCTAGGGCAATTAGACAAGAAAAAAAAAATTAATGGCAGCCAAATAGGAAAAGAGGAAGTAAAACTCTCACTGTCTGTAGATGACATGATCCTGTACTTAGAAAACCCTGAAGTATCCATGACAAAGCTACCTGAGCTAATAAATTAGTTCAGGAAAATGGCAGGATATAAGATCAACAAGCAAAAATCAGTAATGGTTTTGTACACTAGTACTGAACAATCTGAGGAGGAAATCAGGGGAAAATTTCCATTTTCAAGAGCAACAAAAAGACTTAAATACCTAGGAATTAATTTAACCAAAGAAGGAAAGGACCTATATGCAGAAAACTATAAAACAATGCTAAAAGAAATTTAAAAAGAACTAAACAAATGGAAAGACATTCCGTGTGCATGGACTGGAAGAATAAATATCATGAAGATGTCAGTCTTATCCAAACTGATTTATAGATTCAATGCGATACAAACATGTCTTTAAGTGTATTGTTCATAAGTATGTAATTTAATGGAGCACTATGCTAAAAGTTAAGGGCAAACTAATTTAGTAATGGTAGTGAATCAGCAGCTCTGTCATTTTACTCAAATTACATTAGGCAGCTAAAATTGGATGCCTACACTTCCACTCCAAATTGTAACTTTAGGAAAGCCTAGAATTAGTCATTACTTAGTGTCATGGCTTGAATCATTCACAATAATTTTTTTCACATTTTGAAAATGGCTTATTATTATACTCTTATCTTAAAGACTTGGAGACGTTGAAGGGATTGTAGAGATTTATCAATTTTGGATTATAATTTTATTTAGGAGGAAAAGGAATTTAACATAGAAAAAATAAGCAAACTACTCAAAGTAAAATGTCTAACAAAAGAGTAAGAAAAAGGCCAACACACACATCTCTAGAGTTTGAGTCTAGTAGTCATTTCTGAAAGGATATTAGAGGAAAATAAAAGAATGATTAAATCTGAAGTTATTGGCTTTTAGCAATCTTTGTACAAATAAATTTTTAAGGACAGAAATGAGAAGCAGCAACAGAAACAGCAGCTGTGACGCTGTGATGGATATCTTGCTTGTTTCATGGAGCTTTCAGATCTAACCTGGTTCCTAATTTTGTCTCCTTAAAACAAGTGACTAAGATAGGCACCTAACAGTCAATTGTTTCTGCGAGGAGTTATTCACATTGAATCCCTTGACAGTAGTTCTGATGCCTAGGGACAATGCTCTGCTGTGTTAGATCCTGGCCTTGGTAGAATTGGGAGGGGTAAGAGAATGGTGCCTCTACTTCCTTCTTTGAAACTGACTTCACAGTGTGTGTTTTTCAGTCTTCAGTGTGATTTGACCACGTGGTTGGGTAGGGAGGATTTATTTTCTGTGTTCCCTATTTAGATGATTCAGCCAATTCTGGAAAGCCTTCTAAAAAAATCCATCTGTATTTCAAATTCCTTATATATTAAACCAAATTTTATACCTACCTTAAAAGACTTTCGACTATCAAGAGCACTCATTTGCATAACTGAATTTGTAAAAAAAAATGTTTAAAGCTGTAATATATATATTCTATCTGGCTAAAGTTCTATGTAATACTCATAATTAAGAGTTAGATTTTATGTTTTTAAAATTATAAAACATGAATAAATGGTATATCCTTACATAGTAAACATAATTCTAATAATTCATAAACTTATATAAGAGAATTCCATAAGGAATGATTTAAAATATTTATTATAAGATCTGAAATTCGTTTTGGGAATTTTAAAGATCATTGACATAAAGACATGTTTTAGGTTTTAAATGAATTATAATGAAATTTAAAATACACTTAATTCACACTTCTAGTATGATACTTTGTTAGGTACCTTGGTTTATAAATAGAAGAAACACTTGGTGGCAGACAGATAATTGCATAAGGGTGCGAAGAGCTATGCCCAAGGCACTGTCAGCATGCTTGGAAGAAAGCACAAGACAGACATGCATTGAAAAATAATAATTTAGGAAACTGTGGCATTTGAGACAAACTTCGAAAAGAAATGAAAAACAGAGAGATTAGAAAATCTCTACATTAATACATAGAAAATACGTTAATCTTGAATGTAGCTAATTAACCAAAGACCTTGTTCCTACCTTTAATTTTTCCTCTGGCACTGAATTTTCAATTGCTCTATTCCAGATAATACTTCTGAAATACATCCCTTCTTCTCTCCCCATCCATGCAGTGCTCTTCAGTTGAGCCAGTTGGTTGTCATGGCACAGCTTAAATATAGACCCTTTTGCACTAACCAGTGACTGGCTTAGTGCCATGTAACAGTACAGATTTTAGCACAAGGGTGTTTTGCCTTTAAATTTCTTGTGTTTTTTTTTTTTGCTTTAGTTGAATTCTCCTTTTAGCACATCAATGGCATAGCTTTCAAGGCAAAACTTATTTTTTCCTTGCCACAGAAATTTTAAAGTGAAACAATATTTAATGGGTGCTATTATATAATAGTTGGCAATTGACAGAAAACAGCCAAATTAACCTGCTATATATGGTCTCTTTATAAATACTGTATTTCTGAATATTATATTTGAAATGGATTCAAATGTAATATGTTATTTAAATGATATAATTTCTGAAAGTATAGAAGTCATTTTTTTAGAGTATTTGAAAAGTTTGCTCTTTGTCAGGAAGTAGAATCTTTCCTTAGCATAACATGGAAAATGTTGTAGTTGGGGATCCCAAAAATGATTCCTTTCCTCAACAGAAGAAATTATGACTACAAGTCTGTCCTCTCTAGAAATGATTATGCCACTATCATTTAAAACTTATCTGCATGAAGAAAATTAAAATATTTTATAGCTTAATTTGGTCGGTTCACCACAGGACACTAGCCTATTAAAGCAAAATCTGCATTTTTGTGAGTGCTTTGATAACTTGCTATGGGAGGTATAGTTGTAAACCTCTGCCGCACCATAAAGAAAGCAAAGGCTTACTCTATAGCATCATCTATAGGGCTGCAAAACATAAAGTAAAAGAAAAAGAAGAAAAAAATAATCCAAGAAACACTTGGAAACAAGTAAAAAGACCTCAATTTTCTATTTGCCAAAGTGCTAAATGAGTATTAAAATATCAATCAAAATCAGAAATCTGCTTTAGAAAAAGCCCTCATTCTATAGACTACTTATCACCAATCTAGTAATGTGATCACTCTCCTTACACTTGTTTCTATCAGAAAGATAGCAGTTGTTTATAATGATAGTGATTATTAGATTTCTTGCATGATTTCTTGCTTGTGTGCCAAGAACTCAGAAACAAGATCTCTGGCCAGGGTTAATAGCTAGTTTACAGTCTCTGGAAAGGATATTCCTTATAGACTTTATAACCACAGACATTTTGTATGACCTCATCTGCTTGAAACACTATCAAAGACTTAACTATCAGAGAGTGCAATTCATTTCAATCTGCCTATCATGTGCTGATACTACCAATGCAGAGGAACAAATGTAAGCCTAAAGGAAAGCTAAAATAGGGAAGCAAATGCAGGCAGAGAGTAAAGTGTGAGCCCAGTTGGGGGGTACTCAAAAATTGGAGAAAATAGAAAGGTAGAATATAAGTTTATTATCTCTGGAAGAAAACTGGCTTAAATGGTTGAGAGCTTGCTTCCCACATGGGAGGTCCTGGGTTCAGTCACTGGTGTCTCCTAAAAAAAACAAAAACAAACAACGAACAAGCGAAAATGTAAAACCAACTCAGGGAAGCCGATGTGGATCAGTTCTTGAGTGCTGGCTTCCCACATACAAGGTACAAGGCCCCTGGTTCAATCCCCCACCCCTCATACCTAAAAAAAAAAAGCTATTCTTCATTTTTTAATGATATTTCCAAAAGATCATAAATAGCAAGAATTCTAAAGGGCAAAGGGGAAAGAATACTTTCGCAACAAAGAACAAATGCTCCAGGTGCAGACAATCCTTTTCTACGTGAGGTGTTCCCTTTAGCCTTCACCTGTCTTTAGAAAGTGTTGGTTACTGTGTTATGTTGGAAAGAGACTGACATTGACAACACAATGGAGAAATCTGGCTGATTACAGTTTTATAAAATCTGCTTTCAGCTTGAGCCAAGACATTGATATATATCAATAAAAATTTTCCCAAGGTTTTGCTGGCAAAATGTCTTGATCACCATTATAACCCCAACACTCTTGTCTATTAGAGGTGTGGGATTCCAATACATTTTTGAGAAATTATTTAAACATACCTGTTCACTCCAATCTCAGATATACCTTCTGGCATCATACACTCTTCAACTCTTTATGTTTCTTCTTTCCACTTTGAACTTTAAGAGTTGTATGATGTGCTTAACTTATGCTTCTGACATCATAGATGAGAGGGAAGTTCTTTTGACTAACCATGTCTAAAATGGTAAATCTAGAAGAAAATGGGATTTTCTCTTTCTGCTTTCTGTACTATGGCAGACAGGGAGGAATTTATACTCACACACAAGAAAAATGCAATGGGGCCAAAAGACTCACTGCTTTCCTTTAGTTCAAAGCCCCTAAAATATCACTTTCTATCATCTCTTACTCTGCAGCACAACCTACCCTCTCCAAATTGCTTGGCCACTGGGGCTTCCATCTCACAGAGAACACAAACATCTTTTTCATTTTGGATGGTGCTTTCATGAGAGTGTTTTATAATTCATTCATTATTTGCATTTTTTCTCATCTGTATCCTTAAAATATTATGGATAGTTTGGCCCTCATACTTTACAGTAATATTTATTTTTTAATGTAACATTAAAATAATATGAGGTTCCCATATACCCCCCACCACCCTCATCCCACTCCTCCGCCCATAACAACAACCTCATCCATCATCATGAGACATTCATTACATTTGGTGAATACATCTCTGAGCACTGCTGCACCTCATGGTCAATGGTCCACATCATAGTCCACACTCTCCCACAATTCACCCAGTTGGCCATGGGAGGACATGCAATGTCCAGTAACTGTCCCCACAGCACCATCCAGGACAAGTCCAACCCCGAAAATGCCCCCACATCACATCTCTTCCTCCCACTCCTTACCCCCAGCAGCCACCATGGCCACTTTCTCCACACCAATGTCACATTTTCTTCGATTACTAATCACAATAGTTCATAAATAGAATATCAGTAAGTCCACTCTAATCCATTCTCTATTCCTCCATCCTGTGGACCCTAGAATGGCCATGTCCACTCCACATCTATATCAAGAGGGGGCTTAGATTCCACATGGATGCTGGGTGCAATTCTCCTGCTTTCAGTTGTAGGCACTCTTGGCTCCCTGGTATGGTGGTTCACCTTCTTCACCTCCATGTTAGCTGAGTGGGGTAAGTCCAATAAACCAGAGTGTAGGAGCTGCAAGTCTGTTGAGGCCCAGCCTGGCTATCACATGGTCAGTCCAGAGATTCTGGTCCCCTGGGTATACATTAAACCCCAGCACCAACTACAGTTCTGGTAAAAGTAACAGAAGAGCCTTGTGAACAAAGATCACATCTGAGTCCAGCTCCATCACACAGAAAAACAAACTCCAAAGTAGGGCCAACTGACATGGCACTGAACTCCATCTGCCATGACCATAGAACCTGTGGGTCTCTGCAGCCCTCAGAAGAACCAATACCTGGGGTTTCATCTACTTTTATATTTCTCTGGGACTGTGCTGAGGTGTGCATAAGGGCAACCCCTTTGATAACCTCTGGCTCTTTGGAGACTCATAGCCATATAAACTCATTTGTCCTTTCCATTTCCCCCTTTTATTCAGGTCAAAAATCATTTTTAATTCCTGGTATTATATGTAGACTGAGATATTCTGCTGGTCCGAGTTGACCCTTTTATTCAAGGTCATTTTCTAGTTACATCATCACCTGGTACTTGGTAGTAATCCCTTGGTGCCAGGGAGGCTTATCCCTGGGAGTCATGTCCCATGCTGGGGGGAAGGCAACACATTTACATGTTGAGCTTGGCTTCAAGACTGGCCACATTTGAGCAACACCGAGGCTCTCAGGAGGTAACTCTTAGGCACCCTGCAGCTCTAGGCCTTGTTCTTATTTCAGGTGCACAGGATCACAAGCATAGTCATTAGTATCAAGGGCTCATTGTTGGACCTTCCTTCTTTTTTGGTCTTTGCCATTGCACTTAGGGGATTGTTGTTGTTCCTTTAGGGATTGTGATAGAGCTCCCCTGGTTAGGAATTCAGCACTCCCTCAGTGGTTGTTTTTTATTGTATCCACTATGAAAATATCCAAACATTTCTATGTACCCTGGATATATGTCCTGGAGAACTCCCTGCATTTAACCATGTGTCCCCTGTCAATAACATTCCACACCAGTATTCCTCCCCTGCCATTGTTGAACCTCTCTGTGATCCAAAACTTCCTGGAAAGTGAAGCCCAATATGTTGCCAGGTTCCATTAATAGTAAAATGGAATATAGTGATGAGTTTAAAGGTTAGATATAGAATACATATTAATTTGGAAAAATTAAGGCAAAAATTAATTTTGGGTCTCAAAAAACTGAAAAATGAAAAAGCTTTGTTTTTGATGTTTTGCCTTCCATCACTGCAATGTGTTGCCTTGTATGCAAATTGGCAAGGCAACTACTTACATCTTTTCCTCAGTGTCTACATCCTATCTTTTTCTTTTCTTTTTTCTAATTATTAAGCTTATCTTCACAAGAGTTTTCGATCACAGTAGTTCATATATACCATATACAGTACTCCCACATATCCAACATAAAACCCTTTTCCCTTCCACAGCAATAATCTTTTTACATGTTCATACAATATTTACTGAAACTGATGTACAGATATTGAGACAATAGTTTTCAAACAGGTAACATTTGGGTTCACATTGTGGTTTATATTTTAGACTATACAATTTTGTAAAGTTTTAATTATCTTATGTTTTACATTATGATTTACATTTTAGCCTATTAACCCCTATACATTTTTGGTGTAATTTAACATGTCTTATATCCATCCTTGCATAATCTTGTGAACACTTCTATTGCCCATACAGTTACATTGATTCCATCTATTCAATACCTCTTTCCCCCTCCCCTGAGGGCCCACAGGGACAGTCAATCTTCATTGCTTGAAGGGCCATGTTCAGAGATACTTGCAAGAGTGCTGAAGGTTTGACATGCTCAACTGCCCTAATGCATTGGGAGCCACATTTCTCTCAAGAGATACAATTTCCTCTATTTGAGAACATCAGTCCTCCCCAGGATGTGGATATACCTTCACTTCATTATATGGGTCTCTGTCCAATGACATAATCCACTATGGCAAAATGAGCACTTTCACACTCCCAAGAAGCCTGTCCTATATCAGATTATCCCCTTTAAGCATCTAAACAGGTAACCTTCCTTATTATATTTTTTTAAAAGTTTTCTCAGCATTATACTCTCAACCAAATACCTGACAATCTCCTATGATCATATGTTTCCCACCCACCCCCAATTTCTTGGGCAATATTACCCATCCTCCCATCCCTAGTCCCCCTCAAGCCCGCAAAGCCCCACCCAAAGGTAACACTATGCCTCCATTTTATCCCTTCCTTGTACAAATACTTACCTCGAGCTTATCATAGATTTCACCCATGTAGGTGTCAGCTTGCATCCTTCCTCTACCCCCACAATTTCCTTTAAGCCTATCATCCAGTCTCTAGCTCTCTGAGGCAGCTTGGTTTACTTATTTCATATCATTGAGGTCATGTAATATTTGTCCTTCAATGCCTGGGTTGCTTCACTCAACATAAGCTTCTCAAGATTCATCCATGTTATCACATGTGTTTGTAGTGCAGTCATTCTTAAAGCTGAGTAGTATTACATTGTATGTATATACAACATTTTATTTATCTATTTATCTGTTGATGGGCATTTGGGTTGATTCCACCTTTTGACAATAGTGAACAATGCTGCTATGAACTTTGGTGTGCATATATCGGTTTGTGTCCTTGTTTTCAGCAGTGGAATTGCTGGGTCATATGGCAAATCTATAGCTAGTTTTTTGAGAAACCACCAAGCCGTCCTCCAGAATGGCTGGATCCTTCTACATTCCCACCAGCAGTGGATGAGTGTTCCCATTCCTCCACATCCTCTCCAGCATTTATAGTCTTCTGTTTTTTTCATAGCTGCCAATCTTATGGGAGTAAGATGGTATCTCATTGTAGTTTTGATTTGCATTTCCCTAATAGCTAGAGATTTGGAACATTTTTCATGTGCTTTTTAGCCATTTGTATTTCTTATTTGGAGAAGTGTCTATTTAAATATTTTTCCCATTTTTTAAATGGGTTGTTTGTGTTTTTATTTTTGAGATATATGAGTTCTTTGTATATGCAGGCTATAAGTCTCCTATCAGATACATGGTTATCAAATATTTTCTCCCATTGTGTAGGCTCTCTTTTCACTTTCTTAACAAACTACTTTGAGGTGCAGAAGGCTTTAATTTTGAGGAAGTCCCATTTATCTATTTCTTTTGTTGCTTGTCCTTTTGGTCTGAAGTTCATGAAGCCATTTCCAATTACAAGGTCCTGTAGATGCTTCCCTACACTGCTTTCCAAGGTCTTCATGGTCTTGGGTCTTATATTTAGATCTTTGATCCATCTTGAGTTGATGTTTGTATGAGGTGTGAGTTGGTAATCCTCTTTCATTCTTTTCCATATGGATATCCAGTTCTCCAGGCACCATTTGTTGAATAGGCCATTCTCTCCCAGTTGAGAGGGTTTGGTGGCTTTATCAACTATTATATGACTATATATATAAGGATCTATATCAGAACTCTCAGTTCAGTTCCATTAGTCTGTGTATCTCTCCTTGTGCTAATAACATGCTGTTTTCACTATTGTAGCTTTGCAGTATGTTTTGAAGTCAGGTAGTGTGATTCCTCCAATTTCGTTTTTCTTTTTCAATATGTCTTTGGCTATTCGGGGCCTCTTTCCTTTCCAAATAAATTTCATAGCTAGTTTTTCTAGTTCCTTAAAGAATGATGTGTTGATTTTTATTGGGATTGCATTGAATGTGTAGATCAGTTTTGGTAGGATAGACATCTTAATAATATTTAGTCTTCCTATCCATGAACAGGGAATATTCTTCCATTTATTTAGAATATTCTTTTATTTAGAATATTCTTCCATTTATTGAACAGTGTTGTGTAGTTCTCTGTGTGTAAGTATTTTACACCTTTAGTTAAATTTATTCCTAGGTATTTGATTGTTTTATTGAATATTGTAAATGGTATTTGTTTCTTGATTTCCTCCTGAGCTTGCTCATTTTTGGTGTACAGAAATGCTACTGATTTTTGCGCATTGATCTTATAATCTGCAACTTTACTAAACTCATTTATGAGTTCTAGAAGCTTTGTTGCAGACCTCTCAGGGTTTTCTATGTATAGGATCGTGTCATCTGCAAATAACAAAATTTTGACTTCTTCCTTTCCATTTTGAATATCTTTTATATCTGGTTCTTGCCTCAGTGCTCGAGCCAGTACTTCTAAGACAATGTTAAATACAAGAGGTGATAGTGGGCATCCTTGTCTTGTTCCTGATCTTAGAGGGAAAGATTTTAGGATTTCACAATTGTAAACGATGTTGGCTGTGGATTTTTCATATATACTCTTTATCATGTTCAGAAAATTTCCTTGTATTCCAATCTTTTGCAGTGCTTTTATCAAGAAAGGGTGTCGTATTTTGTCAAATGTTTTTTCTGTATCGATAGGTATAATCATGTGATTTTTTTCCTTCAATCTGTTTATATGGTGTATTACATTGATTGATTTTCTTATGTTGAACCATCCTTGCATACCTGGAATGAATCTCACTTGGTCATGGTGTATAATTCATTTAATGTGTTGTTGAATACAGTTATCAAGTATTTTGTTGAGGATTTTAGCATCCAGGTTCATTAGAGAAATTGGTCTGTAATTTTCCTTTCTTGTGGTAGTTTGGCTTTGGCACTAGGGTAATGTTGGCATTATAGAATGAGTTAGGTAATGTTCCTTCTCTTTCAATTTTTTGGAAGAGTTTCAGCAAGATTGGTGTTAGTTCTTTCTGGAATGTTTTGTGGAATTCACCTGTAATGCCGTCTGGCCCTGAGCTCTTCTTAGTTGGGAGGTTTTTCATGAATGATTCTATCTCTTTACTTGTGATTGGTTTGTTGAGATCATCAATATCTTCTTTGTCAATGTAGGTTGCTTATGTGTTTCTAGGAATTTGTCCATTACCTCTGAATTTTCATTTTTTTTTGGAATATAGTTTTTCAAAGTATCCTCTTATGATAGTCTTTATTTCTGTGGGGTCAGTGGTGATATCTCCTTTCTCATTTCTTATTTTGTGTATTTGCATCTTCTTTCTTTTTTTCTTTGTTAGTCTAGCTAAGGGTTTGTCAATTTTGTTGATCTTCTCAAAGAACCAGCTCTGGTTTAGTTTATCTTTTCAAGGGCTTTCTTATTTCCTATTTTATTTAGTTCTGCTCTTATCTTTGTTATTTCTTTCTTCTTCCTTTGGGGTTAGTTTGTTGTTTTTTAACTAATTCCTCTAAGTGTGAATTTAGTTCTTCAACTTTAGCTCTTTCTTCTTTTTTGATGTATGAACTTATGGCTATAACTTACCCTTCAGTACTGCTTTTGCTGAATTCCATAAGTTTGGATATGTTGTCTTATCATTTCATTAGTTTCAAGGTGGTTATTAATTTCTTTTGAGAGTTCCTCCTTGACCCACTGTTTTTCTAAGAGTGTGTTGTTTAACTTCCAAATCTTGGTGCCAAATCTGGGTCTCTGGCCCTTGCAGATTTCCAGTTTCATTCCACTGTGGTCAGAAAAATTATTTTGTATGATTTCTATCTTTCTGAATTCATTGAGACTTTTTCTGTGGCCTAGCATGTGGTCTACCTTGGAGAATGATCCATGTGCACCTGAGAAGAATGTATATCCTGCCGTATTTGGGTGCAATGTTCTGTATATGCCTATTAGGTCCAGCTCCTCTAGTATATTGTTCAAAGCCTTTATTTCTTTAGTGATTCTCTTTTGATATGTTCTGTCCAAAGTTGATAGTGGTGTATTAAAGCCCCCACTATAATTGTGGAGGCATCTATTCCTTCACTTAATTTTTCCAGTGTTTGCCTCATGTATTTGGAGACATATTTGTTAGGAGCATAAATGTTTATGATTGTTCTTACTTCTTGAAAGATTATCCCTTTCACTAATATGTAGTGTCCATCTTTGTCTCTCACAATCATTTTGCATTTTAAGTTTATTTTGTCTGATATTAATATAGCTACCCCTGCCCTTTTTTGGTTATTGTTTGCTTGTAAGATTGTTTTCCAGCCATTCACTTTCAACCTCCTTGAATCCCTGGGTCTAAGATGTGTTTCTTGTAGACAGCATATAGATGGGTCATATTTCCTTATCCAATCCTCCAGTCTGAATCTTTTGACAGGTGAGTTTAATCCATTGACTTTCAGTGTTATTACTTTCAAGGAATTATTTATGTTAGCCATATTTTCATTGGACTTGTGTTTGTCATATTTTGTTTGTTTTTTTTTCCTTCTCTTTTTGTCTTTTTTGTTGCTCTTACACTCTCCTCAAACTCTGCCTCTCCTGTTTTTTTCTTTCTTCTTGCAGAACTCCCTTTAGTGTTTCTTGAAGGGCAGGGTTCTTGTTGTCATACTCTTTTAATTTCTGTTTATCTATGAATATTTTGAACTCCATCATTTTTGAATGCTAGCTTTGCTGGATAGAGTATTCTTGGTTAGAAATTTTTTTCTTTTAGTACCTTGACTATATCATACCACTGCCTTCTTGCCTCCATGGTTTCAGATGAGAAATCAGCACTTAATCTTATGGAGCTTCCCTTGTATGTGATGGTTTTCTTTTCTCTTGTTGCTTTTAGAATTTTCTCTTTGTCTTGAGCATTGGATAATTTGACAAGTATATGTCTTGGGGTGGCCCTGTTGGGGTTTATGATGATTGGGGTGCACTGTGCTTCTTGGATATGTATATCTGTCTCTTTCAGTAGATTTGGGAAGTTTTCAGCCATTATTTCCTGCAACACTCCTTCTGACCCCTTTCCCTTCTCTTCTCCTTCTGGAATGCCTATAATACATATGTTTGAGTGTTTTGCATTATCATTCAGGTCCCTAAGTCCTAGCTGGATTTTTTCTATCTTTTTATCGACCAATTCTACTATCTGTTTGATTTCCGATGTACTTCTTTCACATTGTTAATTCTCTCCTCTGCCTCTTCTAATCTGCTGTTATTTGCTGAGAGTGTATTTTTGATTTCTTGAACTGTGGTATTCATCACTATCATATCTGTTATCTTTTTGTATATGTCTGCAATTTCCTCTCCATGTGTTTTCTTCGTATTATTAATCTCTTCCTTTACTTCATTAAGTTGGTCTCTAATATATGTTTTTTGATCTTTAATTTCTTGTCCGATGTTCTGCTCCTCTTCCTGGTTTTCAGTTTGTTTATTGGATTTGGCCATGTTTTCCTGGTTATTGGTTTGGTTTGTAGTTTTTTGCTGCTGTCTGGTCATCATTTTATCTTGAAGGGATTAATCAGTTCCTTAACTTCTTTGTCTAGTCTTGGGGATTAATTAGTTGTTATTCATGCATTAAGTGTTATGTCTTCTTTTTGTCACTTTGTTCTTCTTACTCTATTTTCCTGTTGCTGGCTAAGTTCACTTTGACGGAAAATGAGTAAGCAAAATGAGTAAGAAAAGAAAATGTATAAAGTAGTATTGTTAATAAATGTTAACAGAGCAACCATGTGAGATCTAGGAGAATGGATATTAGACTCATGTAAATTGTGTAGAGTTATAGCAGTAAGTAGAGTACCTATAATGAGACAGTCAACTGAATATGAGGAGGATTATAGTATGAATTAAAAGGCCAGTGTTTTCATGAGAGAGGCAAAGAGAAAAGAAAGATAATATTAAGTGTGGATAAAAGACAGACAACAGAACAAAGGTATTAGTAATAAAAAGTCAGACAGTTTGGGGGCCAAAGAAAAGGAGGTGGAATGTAAGAGAAACAGTGGATGATGGAGGATAGAAAGATGTAGGGGAAAGTGGATAGTGTAGGTGGCCAAGATCAATACACACAAAAAAGAGGAAATGGAGGATGAGGAAACACAGCAAATGTGAAGCGCTTTCTGCTGCACCTCTTGAAAGAATCTCCTCTGTCACGTCCCACAAAACCGAAGTCCAGACACCTCCTGCCATGCAAACACCCAAAACAATCCAGTCCAGCAGGACTCCAACCCTATTCAGCTGCTTCTTTGCAGGAGAGATTATGAGGTGCTCTGACTCAGACGCCATCTTGCCCCCTACGACCTCTACAGTGTTATTTAAATATAAATTTTGGAATAATCAAAAGAGTTTCCATCATTCCTTTGAAAGGGAGAATTTTAAAAATCAAGAATACATGCCAAATTTTAAAACTTTCAGAATCTATACAGGATTTATAGCTTTCCTGCACTTATTAATAAAAAACTTCCTTTTTTTCCTGTTTATTAGTTTTAAATCCACTCCTTAATCTTTAACTGGGGACAAACTATTTTGAAAAATCTCATCTCCTTTATTACAGATACTCATTTTTAAAAATCTCCTAGTATTTCCTTCACTTCACAAAGAAAGTCAAAGCATGGTTATAAAGTCATGTAATATTGGGAAGCAGCTTTGGCTCAACTGACAGAGCATCTGCCTACCACATGGGAATTCCAGCGTTCAGACCCAGGGCCCCCGACCATTGTGATGAGCTGGCCCACATGCAGTGCCGATGCATCCAAGGAGTGCCGTGCCACAAAAGGGTGTCCCCTGTGTAGGCGAGCCCCATGCACAAGGAGTGTGCATCATAAGGAAAGCCGCCCCATATGATGAAAGTGCAGCCTGCCCAGGAGTGGTGCCACACACATGGAGAGTTGACACAGCAAGATGATGCAACAAAAAAGAGACCCAGATTTCTGGTGCTGCCAACAAGAATACAAGCAGACAGAGAAGAACACACAGTGAATGGACACAGAGAGCAGACAGTTGGTGGGGTCAGGGGGGAGGGGAGAGAAATAAATAAAATAAAAAATAAAGCCATGTAATATTGTGAATGGTATATAAATATATATGAATATATATGTGTGTGTGTGTGTTTTATTTATTTGTTTGTTTATATACTTTGCTTCAAACTCTGGTATCACCTAGTATAAAATCTTTAAGAGAAATGAACAAATAGAGTAGGGAAGCAGAAGAAACTCATTGGAAAGTGGGATGAAAAAAATTTTTTTGTCACTTTAGTCCTGGGGACTGGGGTTACTGGGTTGGTAGGGAATAGGGACAATTGTATACAAAGTATATTCAGAAGGAAAATTTCCTTCTTACATTAATGGGACTCTTGAGCTTTACATTTTTGGTTCAGAACCACCATCTTTACAAGGTATGATCATCTGTTAGAGTCATATTCTAAATATTCTAAGGACACACCATTATTACAAAAGTCAAAAGAGTTTGACTTTTGACAACATATTCCCTCCCAACAAAGAATTTAACATAAAATTTAAAAAATGATGACAAACATCTGCCTAACTATGGAAAAGTGGCAGGCAAAAAAGGAACTTGTAAAGAAAATAGTGCTTTGTGTTCTCTAAGGGTATGTGTTGGATATTGTTTTGCTTTTGTATCCTTCATGCTCACATTTTAACTTCCATTTTCTAGATATTAATTGCTTCATAAGCTCTCACTAAATACTCATCTACTAGAATTGGATTAAATAAACCTTACCTTTAGAGAGATTTAAGCAGTTGTTAGCTTCCTTTTGTTTTTTTTGTTTTTTTTACCTTGTTTGACAGGGAACATATGGCATTTTCAAAAGAGAAATCTTTGAAAACAATTAAGAGAGGAACCATATATGAAGAGAAAAGCAGGGGATAAGAAAACCACAAAGAATATTACAGGTCTACTGTACTACTAACACCAGGACAAATGACAAGGGCAGAAAGTGGCCACCATACCCTCGAAGGACAGAATCTTGTAGAGAGAGCTGGTTGAAAAACAATCAACACAGTTGATAGATATAGCAAGCCTATATATGATGGGAATCAGAGAAGTAAGTATCCATCCACACTTCACTTCATTGGCTAATTCCATTGGAAGTGAGAAATCACAGGAGCTTCTATGTTCACAATTCAACCTCTAATTCAGGGAAGAGTGAGGAAGGATAGAAAGTAGATCTGGAAGGGTAAACAGAACATATCCAGCATAACTGTGTTCTTTAACTCTGTTCTCAGATTTGGAAAACAGCATTTAGGAAAATATATACAGATAAGTCAAATAGGTGCTAAAAAGTTATGGCCACAACTAAGGCTCAAATGTTTTTGCTTCAGGAAGACAAAAAACAGACAGTAACTTGAGTAACTCCAGTTATACATAAACTTATTTAATGTTTCTAATGAAGTACTTGACCAAATAAAATACATTACTTACAAAAAAAATGTATGTTCTTTCTTTTCTTCCAAGTCTAAAAAGTTGCTTCATAACTACTTCATATTTTGGAAAATATCTTTGATTTATTAATGATAGTGTGAAATAAGATGTTTGAGTAAATATATATGACATATTCAGATATTGACTACTCTTAAAGATTTCACTGAAGCGTGCTTTCTTAAACAAAGTTTTTCTTTTAAAATCACTGAGTTATCATATGTGTACCAGCATAAAAAAATGTAAAAATAGAAAAATTAAACTTTGTTAGACCTTCTCAACCCTACTTCCACACACATAATTCAACCAAAGGTAATTGAAAATTAACTCTGTATAATGTTGTCCTCAGCATTTTCTCTCCCCAGTACAAGAAATAACTCACCCAATTGTTAGCAAAAATAATATACCTTGTAAGGGAAATAGGGAGATAAGCTAATGATATATTTGGTTATTCTTTTGGATATAGTGACACACAAAAAGGATTAAAAATTCTCCTCTGAAGTTTGTTTCTGGTCCCTAGAAAATGTGATGTAAATTGAACCAATTTTTAAATGTCAGACTAATGCTCTTTAGAGTGTTCAAATATGTTTCCTGGAAAAAACAGATGTGTCTTCAGTGAAAAACATTGAAATTGTTCAAGCATGGAAAATATTTTGAAAAATATTTTGTGATGAATTTGGGACTTTTAAAAGAAGAATTAAAATATGTAAAAATACATATAATAAAATAATTTTTTGCCATTTATCATATCAGGATTTCCATATATGTAATATGTTTTGGATATAGGAATATTTTCCAAAAGGAAAACAAATTAAATACATGGCTCTGAGATAACCTGCTATTTTCACAGATTGTTATTTTTTTCCCTAAAGACTTATTTATTTATTTTTGCCCACCCCTCCCTCCTCCCGATGCCATTTTTTTACTATGTCCATTCACTGAGTGATCTTCTGTATCTATTTCTCTTTTTGTCTTCTCATTTTTTCTCTTCTAGAATTCACCAGGATTCTATCCTAGGGACCTCTGATGTGGAGAGAGATTCCCTGTCAGCTTTGCCATCTCAGTTCCTGGTTTCTGCTGGCTTTACCTTGACTCGCTCCTTTGTCTCTCTTTTGTTGCGTCACCATCTTGCTGCGTGACTCACTTGCATGGGCGCTGGCTTGCCACGTGGGCACTCACGTGGGCACTCGGCTCACCACACATGCACTGACTGGACACGCAGGCATGCTTTCTCTTCTTTTTCACCAGGAGGCTCCAGGGATCAAATCCTTGTCCTCCCAAATGGTAGGCAGAAGCCCTATCACTTGAGCCATACCTGCTTCCCAGATTGTTATTTTTAAGAGTAGATCAACACCAAACAATTTGTATTTCAGGGTTGAGCATCTTATATAAATCAAAGTTTATAAAGAATAAAAAGTCTTTTAAAGGCACCTTATTTGGCAATCCTCATGATTATCCTATTTTAGAAAATGTTTCCTTTAAATGCTGTTAGTTTTTAAATTTTCAAAGCAGATAAATCTGCAGATGCTTTTAGGTTGTTACCTAAATCTGTCAAAACAGTTAAGAAAAATTAATGTGATGCAAGTAATTTGACAAATGTTTCTGGGTTTGATATTCAAGGTAATGACTTACAGAAATAGGAACAGATTTAAGATTAAAAATTATAGTAACTGCAATGTATTGAAGCAGCTTTTGGAATTCCTAATATAATAAATACAAGCGAAAATAAAACAAGAGAAAATAGATTGTTATCACGCATCTATGGAGATTACCAGTCAGGACATAAAAGTAAATTCACAGGCTTTGCTACCACAAATGAAAAATAAGTCATCAGTTGTATGTAAACCAGAAAGAAAAACAAAATGCAAAATCAGAAGAGGAGAAGAAAAATTACTAATTACTAGAGAAACACAGAATCATTAAAGTTCCTACTTGGAATTCACCTTGAAAACAAAGACAAAATGTGTCTTATATTAAACAATCCAAGGATTGCACTTCTCCAGCCATGCACTTAACATTTATCTAGCACATGATTCTATTTGAGCATTTCAGTGGGATCTCTGAAACTTCTCTACAGTAATCTTCAAAAAGTAAAACTTTTTTACTTTTAACTGTCATATAAATATAAAATGACAACCTGTTAAAGATTTCATTTGTCACATAATGAAGAGAATCAAAGTTCAAAAAGTACAAATGAATATTTGAGTTACAGAGGTGTATATTCTCTATTAGCAAACATAATTTTCATTTCCAAAAACAGAAATCATTTATATTGCCCAGGACAGGTAATATTTGCATAATCAGTTTCCTACAACTTAAATTCTATCTCTTCAAAATCTTTAAATAGCAAAGATTTTCCAAAGTGCACAGCCCTAAAAGATCAGTCAATCCTTGGAGGATCCATTAGACTTTGCCCAGCATTCCGCCAAAAGGACACTCAGTAATCTTGTTTTTGCACATTTCCAAGTCTTTGATGATATTTCCTGAAAAACGCATCATGATGAGGTCAAACCCATCCAACCAAGGCCCAGCTGTTAAGTCAGTTAAATATTCTTTAGAAGAAAAAATATTTTTCTTATCCTTGTGTCCTTATTTCAAAGGATTGTGCATCCTTACACATCCAACAAGTAAACTCTGTCTCTCATAGCTTCTGACAATATTGATCATGAAAGGATATGTAAGTAGAAAGTGTTTCATTTTAGATAGTGTTTCCTGGACTTAAACAAAAGAAAAGTGTGACCTTGGCTCTGTGGCTCAGAAGTCCAGTTGCCTATTCAATAACCGTTCTCCTTTATTTCAATGACGAAACTTCTGTATTAATTGAGATGGTAATCTGTCCAGCTAAAAAAACACATTTTTGTCAGCTCCTTGTAAATCAGGGTAGCTACTGAGAAGTAAATGGAGACAAATTCCCTGCAACCCCAAGAAAATATCCCAAACATGGGGCTGTCTAAGTTAGAAAATATTTTGCCTGTAAACATTACTCCTTCTTCCTGTTTAGAGTGCGGACTTGATGGTTGGAATATAAATATGGAGATGGGGACATTAGTACTGATGGCAGGGCAACATACCATCTTTGGACAGCATATCTCCTAATTACATGAAAGAAAAATATATCTTTGTATTATTTAAGGCAATGTTAGTTTGCACCCCCCCCCCACCGTTAGTAGCATTCAAATATAATGACTAACTGATTCAGACTCACATTTCTATAGGGTTTAAGGTATCCGCACTGTCATTTTACATCACATACCAAGCAAATTTTAGAATAGAAATTCTGTCTTATTCTAATACAGAAAACATTTGATATAAAAAAACTAAACAGACGAATAGAAGAAATGACAGATATTTAGAACTGATACTGAATAGAACTTGGCTGTGTGACATTTGTAAATAAGTTTTCTCATACTCTCATAGGAATATTGGCAAGTTCTTAATCTTGAACTGTACAGTTTTTCTTCCATTTCTTATTGATTTAACCCTTGGTTCAAAGGGAAATTACGTGTTCTACAGAGATGTTCTACAAGCATAAATGGTTAACCAGAAATGTTATAAAAGGCTCTCTTCTATGGACTTCCCAGCTTGACTTAGTTTCTCCCCATTGTTACTCTTAAATATGGAAAATTTCAAACATAGAGAAAATAGTATAAGAACCACCGTATAATTATCCCATATCAAAAAGTATCAAATCTTTACCAATATTGATTTATCTATACCTTTATATTATTCCCCTGTCTTCTAAGTCACTTTGAAGCACATCCCTAAAATCATTTTATTTCATCATTCATATTTTAGCACATATTTTCAAAACGTTTAAAAACATCTTTTTTTTTAAAGTTAACCACTTTAAGTTTCCCACCTACCATCTGAAACAGTAATTCCCTAATATTCCTTTGTTATTTTTTCTTACATTTTATTTGTGGTAAAAACTGGGTGTGTTTCCAATTAAGCATCTCACAGTCTGGATATTGCTAATTGAATCCACTTGGTGGGTTTCATATGTTCCTTCTGCTGCAGAAGTTGGTGGTTAAATCTAGAGGTTTGATCAGATTCAGTTTGACTTTTTTCAAAACCACCGTATAGGTGATGTTTTAAATTCTGTTAGAAAGCACACAATGCCTGGTTGTCTCTTTTTCTATGAGAGTAGCCAAAGATGATCATTATATCAATAGATCCATCATTTTATTAGAAGTAGAAAATTAGTTATATTGCAATTCACTCTTCATTTATAAGCTAAAATATATTTATAGAGAAAACTTCCCTCTTCAATATGTGGTAAATTTGAGGTAGTATTCACTTAAGAAAAGTGAATACTTATTTTATTCCACTTATTTTATTTGAGTTTAGTTTTAGTTTTTAAACTTATTTCCACTTATTTTCCACTTATTTTATTTGAGTTTAGTTTTAGTTTTTAAAAGAAATGATTTGACAACTTAAAACAAGGATCATCAAACTTTTCCTAAAAAATGCCATATAGCAAATATTTTAGTAGTTGAAAGCCATATGGTCTCTGTCACAATGATTCAACTCTGTTGTTTTAATAAGAAAACAGCCATAGATAATATATAAATAAATTGATGTGCTTTTATGCAATAATATTTTCTTTGCAAAAACAGGCAGTGGGAAAGATTTGGCTCTCAGATTCTATTTGCCAACCTCTGACTCAGACTCCCCAAAAATGACCAATGAGTTTTTTGCATATTTTTTTAAATTTATATTAAGTATACTAGGAACTAATAAATTTAAAAGTAAACTATTTCAATTCATTGCAGTTATTACAAATTTTAAATTGTAAATTTCTTCTTTCTTTGGCCAATAGGTGGTTCCTCAAGTTAGCTGCTGAAGACCTTTGAAAAAACCTTGCTTATTTTCTGATATGACAAATCATTACAGGCTACTCTTATATATTTCCTGCCCCAGACTTGATATTCAGGTATTTCTTCAAGGATCACAGGTTTTTTACATAGAAAATGATATTTAGAGATCACAATATAGGCACTAGAGATGTTCATTGCTACTAACTGGTCTCTGTTGTGGTAGCTTTTCTGTAAACAGGACATCTATGTTTATTCCAAGATTAAAACATCATGAGTTCATACTGATACCTCCCCTTCAAATTCAAACCTGTTAGTTTATTATAATAATATTAGACAACTCAACATTTGCTCTTCCTTTTCTCCCACTACAAAAACCCAAGTTGCCCAGGACAGCATAATTATATGCAAAAGTCTTAAAATAGTTATTTCTAGATTACCATTAATGATATCATTTACTTTTAACCAAACTGGCAGAGAAAAAAAAAAAGGTAAAAGATGCAAATAAATAAAACCAGAAATTAAAATGGTGATATTCCTATTGAACTTAAAGAAACAGAGTGGTTTATAAGAGACTACTATGAACAATTGTGCACCAACAAATTAGATAATATAGATGAAATAGAAAAATTCATAGAAATATACAAATTACCTAAATTGACTCAAACAAACCAATAAGAGTACAGAGATTGAATAAATAATCATGACTTCCACCAAAGAAAAGTCCAAGATCAGATAGCTTCACTAATGAATTCTACCAAATATTTAAAGAAGAATTAACACCAATCTTTCTCAAACTCTTCCAAATAGTTGAATAAGAGAGAACACTTGACAATTCATTCTTTGAGGTCAGCATTACCATGATACCAAAGCAGATAAAGACATCACAAGAAAAGAAATTTATAGACAAATTCCCTTATGAATATAGATTCAAAACTTCTTAACAAAATTCTAGTAAACCAAATACAATAGTATATTTAAAAGATGATTCATTATGACAGAGTAGGATTTATCCCAGGAATGGAAGGGTGCTTCATCATAGAAAAATCAATTAATGGAATATACCACATGCAAAGAATAAAGGGAATAAAAACCCACATGATTATCTCAATAGATGCAGAAAAGGAATTTGTCAAATCCAGCACACTTTTTGTTTGATAAATACACACAGAAATCCAGGAATAGAAAGGAACTTTCTCAACATGATAAGACCATTTATGAAAAATCCACAGCTAATTTCATACTCAATGTCAAAAAATTTAAAGCAAGGTAAGGAAGCCTGCTTTAAACAAGGCAAGGAGACTGCTTTAATCACTGCTATTCAGTATTGCACAAGAAGTTCTAGCCAGAACAACTAGACAAGAAAAAGAAATAAAAGGAATCCATACTGGAAAAGAAGAAGCAAAACTATCTGTATTAAAGGATGACATTATCTTATATATAGAAACAGTTTTTAAAAAGTGGAAGGTATAAGATCAACATACTGAAATAAATTGTATTTCTATACACTAACAATGAACAATCTAAAGAAGAAACTAAGGAAACAATTCCATTTACAACAGCATTTCACATAATAAAATATCTGGGAATAAATCTAACTGAGGTTATAAAAGAGCTCTACATTATAAACTATAAAACATGTCTAAAAGAAATTGAAGAAGACTTAAATAAATGTCAAGACATACCATGTTCATGGATTAGAAAATTTAATATTAAGATGCCAATATTACTTAAAGCAACCTACAATTAATGCAATCCTTATCAAAATTCCAGCGGCTCTTTTTTTTTTAAGAAATGGAAAAGCCAATTTGAGGGACCTCAAAAAGCCAAAAAATAATAATTAAAAAAAAAACAAAGTTGGAGGCTTCACATTTCCTGAGTTAATATTGGACTACAAAGATACAGAAATCAAAGCATTGTGTTATTGGAATAAAGATAGACATGTAGATTAATGGAAGAGAATTGTAATTTTATGAATAGACTCCCATGTCTATGACCAATTGATTTTCAGCAAAAGTGCTAGTACTAAATATTTGTAGTGGGGATAGAGCTGTCAACAAATGAAATTGGAATAACTCTATATCTACATACAAAAAATGAAGTTAGACTCCTACCACACACCATGTACAAAAATTAACTCAAAATGGATCAAAACCTAAAAATAAGAGCTAAAAATAAAATGAAAATAAAAGTTGTAGAAGATAACATAAGGGCAAACTTCATGACCTGTGATTTGGTAATGTATTCTTAGTTATGACACCAAAAGCATGAGTAACAAAAAAGACAATAAGTAAATTTGACTTTGTAAGCATTAAAAATCTTTGTACCTCAAAAGACATTGTTGAGAAACTTCAAAAACAACCTAAAGAACAGGAGAAAGTAGTTGCAAAGCATATATTGAATAAGGGTTGAATATCCAGAATATATAAAAAGCTTTTTCAATGCAATAACCAAAAGACAAAAAAACTCAATTAAAAGGTAGGTAAAGAGGAGCTAATGTGGCTTAAGTAGTGATTGAGTGCCTCCTTCCCATATGTGAGGACCCAGGGTCAATTGCTGGCCCCAATACCTCAGGAAAAATAATAGGCAAAGGGCTTGAATAAATGTTTCCTCACAGGAGAGATATAAATAGCCAATTAGCTTATGAAAAGATGCTCAACATCATTAGCCATTAAGGAAATGAAAATCAAAACCACAATGATGTATCACTTCATGCCTACAAGGATGCTAATATTAAAAAGGAAAAGGAAAGTAAGTGTAAGTAAGTGAAAGTAAGTAAGAAATTTAAATTCTGCATCCTCTGTAATGTTGGTAGAAATGCAAAATGATCTAGCCACTGTGGAAGGAAATATGGCTATTCCTCAAAAAGTTAAATAAAAAATATCATGGCTCAGCAATTCTACTCCTAGGTATTTACTCCAAGATAGTATAAATGGGGTCTCAAGCAGACACTTGTGCACTATTATTTATAATAGCATTATTCACAATACCCAAAAGATGGAAACAACCCAAGTGTCCATCAAAGAAATGAATAAACAAAATGTGGTACATAAATGCAATGGAATACTATTTGGCCATAATAAAGAATAAAGTTCTGAGACATGCTGCCAAATGGAAAAACCCTCAAAGCTTGCTATGTTCAGTGAAATAAGCAAGACAAACAAGGATAAATGTATAATGCCACTTAAAAGATATATATAGAAATATAAAATACACAGAGACAGAGAGTAGGTTAGTAGTTACCAGGGGATGTGGGGAGGATGGTAGTGGGAGTATATGTTTGGTTTGGATTTGGAGTTTGTATAAATATAATTAATAAAAAATGTATTTTTAAACTTCTTTTCACAGTCTTTGAGCAACTTACAGATCAAGTCAAATTACTATATTTTACACTCTCTTGTTTCAGCTTTAGATTGATTAAAGATTAAAGATCAAAGATTTAGACTGATTAAAGACTTAGGTCTTATGTCAGAGTCTTCAGTCTAACCATTACACTGTTCATCATTTAGGATGAAAACTCAGGAGAAATAGATAAATAAGGACAGATCTAGGATGCCATGTGAAACCAGAGAAGAAGTAGTTGCAAAGAAGTCCACTGGAGTTTGCTTATTTTGATATGTATCTTAATGCATGAGATACATTTTCTTCATCTGCCAAATAAAAGGATAAATAGATAACACTTAGTGTGCTAAATGAGATAACATTTGTGTGCTGGCTAAAATAGTATATGTCATATTGCAGCCCCAATAGAATTCCATTCATTTCCCAATGGAATTGAAAATTTTATGATAGACCCAGAAAGAAGATCATTTTCTATTACTTAAATCCTTGCTGATTTTGCAGTTGTAGGGATCTCTGATTCTGGGAGAACTACAAAGTATGAAACCATAAATGAGATAGCCAGGAGTCACAAGCTTAGCTTATTACAACAAAGAATTGGGACCAGACGGAAACCTATTTATCAGGATCTCTTCTCATAACTGGAAACTTCCTTAAGCTTGTTTTATAGGAGGCCAAGCTTAATTGCAAGCTGTATTACTTGATCAAGGGTGAAACACAGACTCTTGTCCTTAGACGACCTTTGAGGCAACAGGAACAAAGGTTACCACCCTTAGAACCAAAGCATGAGGACAAAAGCAAATCAAATGTGAGAGGTCTTTTCTAAGGAAGAATTGGGCTCTCTGCATTTTGGGCAGCAAGCCCTTGCTTGGTAACAGGTAACTTCTAGCCATATTAATATACTTTTGAATCCCTGGTTTACCTTTCAAATACATTAAATGAAAAGTGTCTTCCAACCTAATACAGACAAAGGACTCTAATTTTGTTCCTACTCTCTGCCATTTAATACCGTGGTGGTTAAGCTGTATAAGGGTAGACAGAGATGAAAATGCAAAAGAAATATTTTAGAACCATTGACTGTCCCCAGTGTGACAAACAATGAAGAATTATTTACTTTCTTAATGTAGGTTGCTTAAGAGCATTGTTTTAAGGTATTTTCTCAGTGATGAATGTGCTATTTTCTTTTGAGTGGTAGTCTGCCATTTTGAAATCTCTGCAGTATATTGTAAACCAAGACACATTTACCATTTTATGACACTCATATAAGCACGTATAATTATGTCTGAGAGTTGAAGTTCCTAAACAAAATCCATTACAGGAATTTCATCTCTTGTAAGAATGCTCATATTGTAAAGAAATCACCAAAAGACAATTGGCCTCATGCAGACTCTCTAGGTGAATATAGAACTACATCAAAACAACTATAACCTAAAATAAAAAGTCCATGTATATCATGATTCCTCAAATTAGGTAGGCCATAATTTTTTACTCTGGAGAGTAAAAGGTATATAAAATAGGAAGCAACCTCATCCATATGTTAAAATAAAATGCTCACTAGAGTAATTCAGCAAAAATCGTATAATGGCTCCTAATAGCTTATATAATTCTTACTAATATGTTTACCACATAACAGCAATGACATAAAAGTAGCAGTCACTTGTAAGAGATATTTTCCAAGGAAATCAGCCATAAATGTTTCCATTTAACAAGCAGATGTTCATAGCTCTGATATCTGTTATGTTAATAACCCAAATGGCTAAGCTTGATTTGCAAATGGAGTACTTCTCACACCTGGCTGCCTGTCCTATTCCCAATAGGACTCTCTTACAAGTGTTTTCCACATGAAAAGAAATTAAGGTAACACATCACTCTTTGAATTACAATTCCTTATGACTCTGCTAGGAAAAAACAAAACAAAACAAGATTATTGACTCTAGAGACATAATCAAATAATATAAACATTCAGACAACTAGTATGCAATAAAACTCAGTTACTTTTAAGAATTCTCTAAGTTCTCTATTCTCTGTCATCTCTTCTACATATGTAGCAAAATATCAATAGATTAGAGTTTTTAACTTCATGTTACTTTCCTCTTGTGAAATCTTAAGTGGAAACCCGATATATAAAAAAGATTTTTTAAAAATAGCTATTTGAACCAGGGGATAAAAGGAATAGTTGTCTCTATATTATCAGCCTCTCCTCCTTTGTAAAAATTTTAGAGGTCTGTCTGTGCAAGTTTTGACAATTATTAATAATACTAATTTTGGAGTTAGACTTAGTTTTGAATCCTTTCTTCTGCTCTTATTGGGTTTTGTGTTAAAATTATTTAGACTCCAGGAAACTCAATTTTGCTATCTTTAAAATGTGAATAGTGCTACTTACTGAAAGGTGTTTTTAAGATAATTTAATGGGGTAATTCATCAAATATCTGACACAATGCAGATTGGTGGATTTTCTGTCAGCAAAATGATTTTTAATTATTAGGGAGAGTTAACAGTGTATTTAGATAGGTAGATAGGTAAGCTATCAAATAAAATGGTCCTTTCAAACATTTTTGTCCTATAACTTTAAATGTATAGTTAAAGAAAAATATTAAAAATTGAGAAATGAGGTGAAGGAAAGACGGGTGCTAGTGTTTGTCAATTATCATAAGAATTGGGATGGAAAGTGATAAAGTGAAGGCAGTATCAGTGGACCAGGACCTTGTACCATAGTTAATTTCAAAATATATTTGTTTTAAACTATTACCTGATTAGGAATAAGAAATTGAATGTATTTTCAAAAAGTATAGAGTCAAACAGAGAAACCATATATGAAAAGATACAATGTTGCTATAATGTATTAAGTGCTATTGAGGCTGGCTAGTAAGATAGTGAATCAATAGATAGATCTGGAACCTGGCAAGAAGTCCACATGGACATCAATAACCCCACATGGCTGCTGGAAGACCTCCCTAAATGATTCTGCCATTCAGAACAAGATTTCCTCTGGAAGCCAGGAGAAGCCCTGAATATTCCTCAAGGACTTTATCATTGGGCCCTCCTAGGGGATTGATGGGTGGGGTAATCAATCAAAATAGTTAACAGCTGGGACTCCTATGCCATTAGCAAAGGGATAGGATAATTAATAGTTTAAAAAGCAGGTGCAAGGCCTGACTGGCCTCTGCCTTCACCATGACCCGGTGCCCATCCTGGTGCCAGTCCATATGCCTGTTCCTGCCTTCTATGCCCTGCTCTCCCCTTTGGGCCATGATTCTGGCCACCTTCTCCCCCCACATGGATCAACACATACGTAAAACTTGGGCATTTATAATCTATAATGGGGAATTGTAGTCTACAATTCAGCCCTCTTTATCAATTTTCAGCCCCTTCCTCTCTACCTGGGGCCCATGATCTGTTATTTTCTACCATTTCTCTTCCCTCTCCACCTTAGTAAATTACTGGCCTAACTCACCCAATGTGCTCTTGAAATTCATATCTGCAGCATAGTCAAGAACCTAGACAAAGTCCAGTAACACTATGGTAGAAATCAATGCACTGTGTAAGAACAACATGGCTTTCTGAGGAGGACTGCATATAGAAGTTAGTCAAATAATTTATTAAATTATTGAATGAGATGAGCTTTTACTTAAGCCAAATTTTAAAGGGCAGGCATGCCGATCAGGGTTCTTATGCAAAGAATACAATTCCCATTAGATTATTCCATTAGATTATTAAAAGAGAATGGGTTTTATAATAGACTGTTAAATGCCATTTAATCAGTGGGCGCACTGAAGTTATGGACTCTTATATGAGCTTCCAGGAACAATTCCACAAATTACACTATAGCACTGCACTTTTAGTGGGGTTGCTATACCTGCCATGACTAAGATGGCATTGACTGATTTGAATAATTATCACTACAGATTTCAGCCCTTGAACAATGTTGTTCTGCTACAGTCAGGAATCTGTTGCTACCATACAACATTTGTATTTTAACAAAATCCATGTTTCCCATTCTGCCTTTCTCATTTTATCTAGTTAATTACATTCTGAATTGGGGATTTCATGAAAGGCAAAGTATTTAGAGAAGTATCACTTCAACTATCTAACTTCTGCAACTTAGGAAGCCATCTTAGAGAGAGGTTATGATAGATGATAAGCAATTATATGCATGGTATGACTTATCCATGTGAAATAGGAAGAAGGAAATAGGCTGAAGAAACATCACACAAAGGTGTTGGGTATGGAATAACATGTAGTATATGGAAAGTATAAGCATCAATATTATGTATTAAGTACAACAAAGGTAGTGATGGAATAGATAGACAGAGGCTATGCTGTAGAGCGCCTGTATTACAAAACCAAAATATTTCATTTTATGGTAGATGGGAATATTGTCCTTAAGAATAGATGATATATTTAAGATACTTTTCTGAATGCATGTTATCATGATTAGAAAAAATATTTTCTCCTCATTCAATCCACTTTTCCCATACTCAGTGCATAAAGATATTTTCTACTTCCTTGTATCTAGTAATAAAGAGTGTAAGATACTAAAAGATAGACTGGGTTTTGTTTTTGGAAATAGCCAGCTTTTGAGTTTATATACATGTAAGTCTTCTTAAAAAAATTTTTTTTTCGCTTTGGCTCTTCTAGCTTTTTGTCTGCTATATAAATTTTATATTTCTAAGACTGTATATTCATTTAAAAGCTTCTCCTGGGTTGGGATGACTTTACTGATAAATTTGGAAAGAATAAATATCTTCAAAAATTGAGTTTTGCAGTCATGAACTTGGTATATTTCTCCATTTATTAAAGATATTCCTTTCTTTCTTTCATTAAAGTATTGTAGCTTTCAGCATTACTAGTTCTTGTACCTTTTAAATGTAATCTTGGGCATTTTCTATGAAGGCAATTATGTCATCTGTATGTACAAACTTTTATATCTTACCTCCAAACCTGTGTGACTGCTAAGGACCATCTGTGTAATGTTGAATAGAAGCAGAAAGAGACATTATTCTTGCTTTGTAGTCCATCTTAAGGGGAAAACAATTCAATATTTCACTACGGACTGTAATATTAGCTGATAAAGATGCACTTTATCAGGTTAAGGTGGAGGTTTTAATTATCACGTTCAGAAAATGAGTATGAACTGGGACTTTCCCAAGTAAATCTAGACATGTAATTACCCCACAATAAATAAAATGAAAACTAAAAAAAGACAATTAGATTTAACAATGTGGCAGTAAATGATGGCTTTGGGAAGAACATTTTTAGTGGAGTGATAGAACAGCCTATTTGAGGTTGGTTTAGGAGAGAATAGTAGAAGAGATATTAAGAGACTAAGTATAGGTATATTTTAAAGGTTTTTAGTTTTTTCTTTTGTAAAGGGGAGAGGAAGCAGGGAAGTTGGTTTAAGAGCACAAAACAAACTAAAATGAGAGAGATGATAGTATGTTTGTGTCTCTGATCCAAGAAAGAGAGAAAATCTGATGATGTAGTAAAGATAGGAGAGAATCGCTGAGGCAATGAAATTTTGTGGTAAGAGGGGATGATGGAGGAGCTATATTTAGATAAACCATGTATGATTGACCTGAAATAAAAGTGTGAAGATAGAGAACAGACCTACAGAAGTAAGTATAGATTTGGGTGTTTATGGAAGTTCTTTTCTAATTGTTTTCGTTTCCCAATGAAATTGTTAGAAGAAATATGTATGTAGAGTGAAGATGTTAGAGGAGGTTTCAGAGGTTTGAGGGAATAGGACAAGATGGGAAAGAGATTTCTAAGAGAGTGAGAAAATAAATGGCTTGAGGAAATGTGGTATGATTGTTAACTATGATAAAGAGACAGTTGATAGTTGATGATTATGGTTTCAGATTAAACAAAATAGGCATTGCTTTATTCTCCTTTATACACATTCTTATGTAGCAGAGAATAGGTGGAACTTTGGATTTAAATAAGTTTGGGGTTTTGTCAAGACAATTTTAACAAATCAAGAAGAGTTTAGGAGAGTTAACAGTAAATGCCAAGGATTCATTATAATTACTGATGATTAATTTAAGTTAAGTAAGTAGGGAAAATGATGCAATCTGGTGTGATAGTGAAAAAGGAATATGGATTGGAAGTTTGATGAGGTAGAAGTGTTACTGGAATTGATGAAATATGAAGAAAGAGGCAGGCAGAGTAAGGTATGTGCTATTGAGATTATAGAGTGCTGCAGATATTGTTAATGACCATGAACTTATTGTTATGACATGGTTGTGAATGGTGGAGGTAAAGTGATTGGCATGATCTTTGGAGCAGAAAAGTCCACAAGAACTAAGAGTCAGTATTAGGAAAATCATCTAGAAGGTGTCAAAATCACAAAGAATATGTGAGGGAGTAACAGTGAATCAGGAGCTAAAATCATCAAAAACATTAAGGTCAGTACATGACAGCAACAATGAATGGGGGTGGATGATAAAGTACTATGGATGATATGGGATTCAGAAATGGAGGGGAGGCTGTTCTAAGTTAAAAGAAAAGAATTGGTCTGGAATTGACAATAGTATGAGGGATAGGAGAAAAAAAATAGCACTTGAGAAGACAGGAGGGGAAGCAGTGTCTTCAGGGGAGAAACATGTTTCCATTAGAGTAAGAAAGTAAAAGAATCACTCACCCTCACAGAACAGGCTGTGAACATAAGGGATTTTGCTGATGATAAGCTATAAATTCTGTACAGCACAGTAAATAATTTGTGCAGTTGGGAGTCAGTGTAGAAAGGAACCACATAGGCAATATACAGAGTCTTAAGTCACTCAGTTCATAGGGGATGACAAGTGACCTGGGGTCAGGGGTTCTTTTAGTGACTGACATAAAGGCAAATGAAGGGCATAATGAATTTTGTCCTGGTTGACTCAAGGTGGGTAGTGGGGACTACGATTTCTGTTTTGAAGAGTAGGATGGGTATCTGGGGCTCCCTGTTAATCCTGCTTGTGAAAGCATGGAAATAGGGGAAATACCATCTTAGTTCCAATGTTTGGATCTTTCTCTTGATGATTATCAAGGTAAGGACTGCCTTATTTTGTGAGTTCCCCCTTCACTTCTGATGATAGATCCGAAGATGTATGGGGAAGCTGGGTGCTCCACAAAGTATTCTATACATTTGCTTCTCTTCCTGTATTTCCAAATATTTACTGTCTTTATTACCATCAACTCAGTTTCATACTCTTCTCTCATCCACACATATATGTCGATGATCAGATTGATTTCCTAATTAATTCCTGAACTGGTGCATCTTTTCTTCCCCTATTTCTATGCTTTATTTCAGGTCCTTAATTTACCCTGGAATTGTGCAGTTTTGCAGCCATCTCATAACTGTACCACTTGTCCCTCAGTCCAAGTATGTCTTTAAATATTCTTTGGGATACCTTTAAAAATCCTTAATTCTCTTCTACTCAGATGTATTTACAGGTCCCCCATCTTCTATTTAAGAAAAAGTTTTTAGGAAGTTACACAAAATCATAACTTCTCTTGAATCACCTCCTCAAAACAAAATCCAAACATATTTTGCAGCCTACTTATAATGCATTCCTATTTTACTCTTCAAACTGTACAATATAACATTTCCATGCATTTGACCATGACTTTCCTTCTGCATAGAATGTCATCTGGCCCTCAAAGTCCTCTATATTTGTACCCATCCATCAAGACCCAGGATGACTATCACTACTTCCAGGAAATCCACCATGATTGTTTTTCATAGCTAACTTATGTGTTCATCTGTGCTGAGTGAGGACATTGTTTATAACTCTGTGTAGCATTCATGCCACATTATATTATCTATGTCCACTGAACAATGAACTCCTCAAAGGAGAGGGAAATTACTGAATTAATCCTTGTTTCCTTAAGGACAAATAAGGACTCTGGTACATATATGTTTTTAATTAAAAATGCTTGAATAAATGAGATGAGAATGTAAAAATATATATTTAAAATTCATGGATGTTAGCTGTATTCTAATAACAAATTACATAAGAGATTTAAATTAGAAATGAAGTACCAAAGTCAAAAAGACTTCATATATTTTAATATTTATAAAATAGCAAATTGACATTTCTTCCTTCACAGAAAATTCCCTAGGATATTTTCATTTTTAAAAGATGTCATACTAATGTTATTGAATCCCTGATAATACTTTTGGAAATAAGGGATTTTGAAAGTGAGAAGATCATTTGAATCACTAAAAAACAGTCTTGGTATGGCTATAATAGCCATTCAATTATAGGAAAATAAAAAGAGAACTTTTATATTTTATGAAGAAAATAGAAAAAAACAGTTTTTAATTTCATTTTTAAGGAGTATTAACATGTTGACTATACAGTGATATTATGCAGTGCATTGGAAAAGATAACTTACTAAATGTTATTTTATAACATCATGGAATCATTACAGCTTCATAAAATGTGAAACGTAATTCACTTTCACCAATTGATGTTTAAATCTTTATTTTTGTTGCCTGAGATCATTTTATTATACCATATTTTCTAGTTAACTCTTAATAGAATTTAGATTGCATTTTTTAAACTTAGGAATGACATAGATTGCCAGGATCATTTACATATACATTTACCTTTGTGCATTTCTCTATTGAAATTGCGAAAATGGGTTTTTGACTACCAGTGAAGTACAGAATGAACACTAGAGGTCCCATGCCATGGGAGTTCAAAAACATATATAAGGTAAAAGGGAAGAGGGAGAAATAACCACAAGGAGGAACAGAGAGAGTGGGAGATGTATGGAAGGAAAGGATAGAGAGTAAAATACATAGGAAAGTGAATAGAAGTGGGACAAATTTGAAAGTGTAAAGAGAAAGGAGAAGACAAAGGTAATGTTTGTAAACATTTTTTAAAAACATCATTCTACAACATGTCAAGAGGAGATAAGTAGTACCATGGAAAATAATAATGGGGGACTATCACAGAAGAACCCCAAGTTCATAGAGGATAGCAAGGTGTAAACCTATTTTACTCCACAGGTAACCATAGTAGACTATGAGACATTATAGATCAGAACACATTAACATGAGCACTTAATGTGTCATGGCACATAAAATGACATGAGCAGCCGCATAGTTAAGTTTTCCCCAAATTGTGGGAGGCCATCTGGTGCACCCAGATGAGAAGTATGCCTGCAGTGGGTTTGTGTTGCCGCTGCCGAGTCCAGGCTCAAGGTCCCAGCATGTTTTATTGCAACCAGTTAGCAAGCCTGCTTCATGCCTGAAGGAAGACACTGCATCACCTCCCAAGATTGCCCACTTCATAAACAATCCTAAGAATGGCCGCAGTGAAAAAGGGCTTAGGACCTTGCAATATTGGTGCATTCTGCAAGATATGTACGCGCACAAAAGGCCCAGCAAGTTCTATCTCACAACAGGGACTAGATCTCATCTGGGTAGCCTAGGAAAGCTCCCTCAAAGAAATTATATTTGAGGCAGAACTGACAAATAAAAATGAGTAGAGGTTAACTAAGCAAGGGGGAATGTGACATGGAAGACCGCAGGCAGAGGACTGACCATCGACAGTGTCAGGATGGAATACTGGGAAGTCCAAGGAGGCTGAAGGGCTTTGAATGCCCAGTGGTGGGCACTCACGGGTTATACAGGAATTGGTAGGCCATATTAAGGATTTTGATCTTTAGAGTTATATTAGTGGAAGCCATTGAAGGGTTTTAAGTAGTGAAGGTGGGACTGTTTATTATATCGAATAATTAAATTACCCTTTAGAATTTTGACAATCAAGAATAGTGTTTTGACTACAAATCAATGTGTCCCTTAGATCATTTGCAATAGGGCTCATGTTTGCTGTGTGAAATTTCTGATTAGCTGAGAGAGAGTAGAAATTCTATCCAAATATTGTTAAAATAAAGTACGCATCTTTTCAGTTAATTAAAATTGACTATGGTTTTAAAAAAAAATGTTGAGCTCGCCTTACTTCTTAAGGCCTGGCCTTCACCTACAGCCTTATTCTTTGTCACATTGCTAGCACAATTTTTAGTAACCTACATCAGAATACAAATTGACCTAGAATTTAGGTTGTTCTACTTTGTTGTTGTTGTTGTTTAGAAATAGAAGCCTGCTTTTTCTTCCAGAGGGACCTTACACTGCTTCAAGTTATGACTATTTCTTAAAACATAGAATATTACTAAAGAAATTATTATCTCTTTTATAAAGAATAAAGGTGGATAAAATGCAAAATCTGAATTTTAGTGAAGTGTCTGTGGTTTGATAGCAAATGGAGTCCCTTTCCCCATTATTTAGATTTATTGTTATGATATTGTTGTTGATACTTTAAATATCTCTTAATGAGGGTATAGAAGTTTATTGTTTATAAATGAGTAATTGCTTTTCAAAAAGTTAAGAAATTCTATTTTATAGTATCTATCTCAATATAAGTGTCCGGAAATAATGCCTTAAGATAAAAATACCATTGCTTAGCCTCTTTTCTTGATATATTCAACAAAAATTTCAGCTAAATCAGACGAATATGAATATGAATTTATGTGCAAAATAAATATGTTATAGGATATGAAACACTTGGTAGATTATTAAAGAAATTTAGAAAAATAGTCCCAATTGAAGAAATTCATTTCAGTCCTTAAATTTCTTAAATGCTTTTTAAATAAATATGGTTTATTTTTTTACCTATGAAATATTAAGCTTTAAGTACTTCCCAAAAAAATTACATCAGCAAATCTGGACTCATTTATTTAATAAAATTATTAGGAAAGTATTCATTTTATTTTATTAAAACATTTCTGACACTCTTAGCTTGCCAGAGGACAAGTATGAAAAGAAGGTAGAGAAAAAAGTAAGAAGAAGACTCTACTTCTTCCTTCATACTTGTAGATATTTCCCCTTACTCTCATTCCCAATATCCTCACATCACTCATGATTTTCCCTTATTTTTCTTATGCAGACTTTATCATCTTCACCTTCCTATTGAAAAAACAAATAAAAGAGACCAAACTTTAATATTTTATTTAATTGGAAATAATGCACTGACTCAGATATTAGCTGGAGGAGGCAGATAAAGGTAGAGGATAATTTTCTATCCTACATAATAAAATGATTCCAATGATTTATTTTAACATGTAGAACACTCAGAAGAAAATTAAGTTTATTCAGTCTGAACTCTGTCAGGCAGGCTACTTAGATGTTTTTGTTCCCTTTAGATATATGAAATTTGAACATAACCAGATTAGGATGATCCAATTATTCAAATACTGGATGACTGAAGAAGAACTCTAACCTAGGACTTGGTCAGTATCTCAAATGGATTAAAAGTTTGCCAGAAATTTACACTTTTTTTTTTTAATCCACATTTTTTTTTATTGACTTTGTAATAATATTACATTAAAAATATATATGTGAGGTCCCATTCAACCCCACCCCCCCACCCCCCCTCACACCCCCCAACAACACTCGTTCCCATCATCATGACACATCCATTGGATTTGGTAAGTACATCTTTGGGCACCTCTGCACCTCATAGACAATGGTCCACATCATGGCCCATACTCTCCTCCATTCCATCCAGTGGGCCCTGTGAGGATTTACAATGTCCGGTGATTACCTCTGAAGCACCATCCAGGGCAGCTCCATGTCCCAAAGACGCCTCCACCTCTCATCTCTTCCTGCCTTTCCCCATACCCATCGTCCACCATGTCCACTTTTCCCAATCCAATGCCACCTCTTCTATGTGGACATTGGATTGGTTGTGTCCATTGCACCTCTATGTCAAGAGGAGGCTCAGATTCCACATGGATGCTGGATGCAATCCTCCCATTTTCAGTTGTAATCACTCTAGGCTCCATGGTGTGGTGGTTGTCTTTCTTCAACTCCATCTTAGCTGAGTGTGGTAAGTCCAATAAATCAGATTGTAGGTGCTGGAGTCTGTTGAGGCTCAGGACCTGGCTATCACATTGTCAGTCCAGAGATTCAAATCCCCTAAATATATCTTAAACCCCAACATTAACTGCACCTCCAGCACATTAGCATGAAAGTCTTATGAAGGGAGATCCCATCTGAGTCCAGATTCATCACACATAAACACCATTTCCAAAGAGGGGCCATCTGCCCTGGTAGTTAACCCCATCAGCCATGACCATAACTCCCATGGGTCTCTTTAGCCCTCAAAGGAACCAATATCTGGGGGTTGTATCTGCTTTATCTGTCTCTCTGACTCTGCTCAGTTGTGCATGAGGGCAATCCTTCTGCCAGCCTCCAGACTCTTTTTTAGAAACTCGTAGCCATATAAACTCATTTCTCCTTTCCATTTCCCCCTTACTTTAGGTCAAACAGCATTTTGAAGTCATGGTATTTTATGTAGACATGGATATTCTGCTGATCCGCATTGAACCTTCCGTATAAGGTCATTTTCCAGTTGCATCATCAGTTGGTAGTTGATAGTGGTCCCTCGTTGCCAGGAAGGCTCATCCCCGGGTGTCATGTCCCACGCTGGGGGGAAGGCATTGCATTTACATGCTGAGTTTGGCTTCGAGACTGGCCACATTTGAGTAACATGAAGGCTGACAGGAGGAAATTCCCAGCACAATGTTGCTCTAGGCCTTGTTCTTATTTTAGGTTTATCAGCTCACAAGCATAGTCATTAGCATCAGGGGCTCACTGTTGAACCCTCACTCCCTCCCAGTCCCCGCCGCTGTACCTGGGAGACTGTCGCTGCTCCCCTAGGGACCACGACAGACCACCACTGGCCAGGAACCCAGTACCCCCCCTGCTGTGGTTTTTAATTGTTACCACTATGAGTATATCCAAACATTACCATGCACCCTGGACATATGTTCTGTACAGCTCCCTGTCAGCCATATATCACCTGTCATTGGTATCCCATACCAGTATCCCTCCATTGCCATTGTTGAAACACTCTGTGATCCAGAACTCCCCGAAATTTGAAGCCCAATATAATGTCATGGTCCCTTACTAGGGAATGGCATATAGCAATGGGTTTAAAGGATAGATAAAGAACTTGGATAAAGTTAGATAAAGAACTTAGATAAAGAATGTTGACTTGAAAAAATTCCACATCCTATCTTTTTCTTTTTTTTTTTTTTCCCCCCTAATTATTCAGCTTTTCTTCACAGGAGTCCTAGACCACAGCAATGCATATATATAATATACAGCACTCCCACACATCCACCAGAAAACCTAGAAATTTACACTTTTAATGCAACTTAGATAACAGTTTTCAGGTTGTCTTTTTAAAGGAATTAGTAATAACACAACCACTGGGAAAAGGAGACTAACCTTGACCTTATTAAAGATACTATTCACTTGTGCCTCTTTTTTAAGGAATGTAAATGAGCTCTTTTTAATTGAGATGCTGTTTTAAAAACCAGATAGAGTTTTTTTAGAATGCTTGAACATTCCATACATTTTATATCACAATACACACATATACAATTTTAAAGGTTACCAAAAAACCTCTGTAGCCACTTCAAAGACTACCGTGTCACTTAACGCAATTCAATTCTGATTCTAACTGCCAGAAGTCAGTCCATATTCTACAGGTTCAAAGCAATCCTCTACAAGATTGGCCTTCACACATCACTCAAAAACTTGGGGCTTCAGGTTACATGCTTCTGATCAACTGGCTATAAAATCGGGGATTTCCACCATCCCCCTGGGTTCAATAATTTGTAAGAATGATTCACAGAACCAACTGAAAGCACTATACTGATGATCACAGTTTTATTATATTAAAATGGTTCAAATAAATATTGTGCTGAGTTTTAGCAAAAGGGGAAACATTTCCCTTCTCTGGGATGGTTTTGCAAATGAAGTTCTTTATTCTTCTCTATTATCTGTTTTTCCAGGCCCATCTGGTCTGAGAGCTATTTTTGATTCCCTTCTCACTTTTAATGTTTTCCTTTGATTTCCTTATATTTAATGATCATGATAGGCATTTAAAACCCTCTGGGGTGGGTAGTTTTTGTTTACATGAAGCCTGAAGAAAAGATAGATCTCAAAAGTAGCTTGAAATATGGTGACTTGTAAACTTACTTTTTTTTTAAAAACTCCTTTTTATATTTTGGAGAATTGGAAACAGAAAGGCTAATTCAGCTTAAGGCTTTTTATGAAAATCTTCTTTTGTAGATAATCATTTCCACCTCCCATCTACTGAACTTGACTCCTACAATCTCACTGTTGGCTGCATATGAGGTAGGTGGGTTAGAACAGATTCCAAAGACAAATATAAATAGTGACATTAGTTCACTATTTAACAAAAATAAAACAAATAAAATATGTTGTGTGGTCAATCCTATCTATTCAAAATTGCAATCAGATCCATGAAACGTTTTTCCCAATTGGGTCAATTTCTCTGATACAATCTATTAGATCACCCCACTCATGGGTGGGTCTTCAGAAAATAAAGCAGTGAGACACACCCTCACACTTATCCAGTTGTGGCTTCTTATATAATTCCTTCGAGGGTGATAACTATACTTTCACAGAAGTTGGGAAACGCAATATGGTTATTGCGGGTGGTATTATAGACCATGTTCACCTCATTAGATTTGCAACCCTGAGAATAAATTCACCAGTTTTATTTGGGTTGGATATGATGGAGACCAACCCTGTTCAGCTGTGATCCAGAATGAGTCATTAACTGGGCAATGTCAGAGCACATATGCGTTCATGGGGGAAGCAAGCTTGGACTCGGGTAGAAAACATCTAAACCAGTGTGTCTCAAATGATAATTTGCATAGAAACCACGTGGAATCTTGGTAAAATGCAGGCTGAGCAGGCCTGGGGTGGGCATGACTTTCTGCCTTTTAAAAAGCTTCTAGGTGAGGCCAGCGTTGCTGGTTGGGTGGCCGCCAGGTCACAACATTCTGAATGGATAGTGGTGTAATCAGAGTCAAGGAGCTTCCTTTTTTTTTCATTTCTCTAATAAATGGACTTTTTTTCCTAAAGAGATAAAATGTTTTGTTTTCCTAAACATAGAGATGGACTAAGGAGAATGGGAACAGGTTGCCTGTGAATTAGCGGGCAATTCCTCAACACTGATGAATCACTCTGTGCTCCATTATGTGGGCTGCACTGTGAAGAGTATATAACTAACTTATTGTATAAACTGGGACATTGTAAGGGTAAAAGAGAGTACTTTTAGTAATTCCACTGGGGCAACAAATAACCCAGGGAATATGGTCACCTTGGTTAGAATGACACTGTGCTAATGAACACTGGATATTTTATTTCAGCTTTACCACAGAGAAAATTATTTTTTTAAGTGATCCACCTAACTGCTGTTCTTCCCCATTATTGCATGATTTATAAATACTGTTACTTTCTTTCTTCATATATTTTTTAAAAGTCATCCTCAAATAGAAACACATTTTTAAAATGCATTCATTTATAATTCCATCTTTCTGAAAACCATGTATCTGTTATTATTTTGCCAAAGCATCCATGGGATTATTAACATGAAATTATTCCAATTTTTCTATTAAGTAATTCATTGAATTGATACTTTTCCTGATGATTTGTGTTGAAATTGTTTTGTATTATCTAAGAAAAATGTGAATATTATTCTCCACATTCAAGTTAAATACTATGTGTTTTGATGTTGTTCAGCCTCAGTTGTGATGATTGTTATGAACTGATGATAGTGAATTGCTGTTGTCTTTTTTAAACACAAAGGTAGATGGTGTTTATTTAGCATTAGTGGTGTGTTTAATGTATTTTATGGCCTGTGGTGATGTTGGTTTACACTGAATGGTTAGCATGCATAGGGGTGTCTCTTAATTCCACAATAAATATAGATTTACATGCAGCCAATTTAAAAAGCTTGGTCTTATATCTAAATTTTATATGTTCATATTTCACCTTGTACACCCTGGGTTTCACTGGCAATTCATGGTTCTAAAAAGCCAATAAAAAGTTTTGTTTAAAAATCATCTTCAATTTATTGTAAGTGATTTACTTTTAAATTGTCGGCCTGAATTTTATGTGTATGCAATTGCTTCACATCAGCTTTAATATCACACTATAATGCACATTTTAAAAATCCTCTAAATCTTAAGAGAAACACTGGATGCAAAACTCAATTACCTGCAGGTGGGTTGTCAGTATAAATTAGACAAGGACTGTTGTTTTCCAGCAAAATTAACTGGCTTAAAGTTGGCATACAGGAATTTGTCAGCTAGGGATAATCCTTTATTAAAACTTTTTTCAAAAAAGCATTTTAGATGTTTTTTGCTGTTTAAATTGGTAGCTCAATTTGTCTACTGTTTTCAGAATTGTATATTTTTCTTAAATCTATGGCTAGTTTAAATAAAGATTCATAGGATCTAGCTGCTGTTGTTTTCACTTGAGCGTGTTGTGTGAATTTCTCCTATTACTAAAGTGTTTTAATTTATATTTCCTTGAATCTCTTACAGTTTTTGCATTATATTTTCTTCATAAATGGTGACTTTCAGCATTAGGTTGTGGCTTTCATAAAGTTTTATGTATTTATTTGGCTTGAATTCTAGTCAGAATTACCATACCCTCTCCCTTATTATCTCCATTTGCTTGTATACTTTTGTCCATTCCTTTATTTGTAAACTTTCAGAATCTATTTGTTTTAAGTGGCTTTGTAGTATACAACAAAAAAGTGGAGGTTGCTTTGTGAGTGAAATGGAAAATGTTTTGAGTTAGTGTCTTTGATCTGAACTCTGTCAAAATATTTTATAATTAATTGTATTATATTCACTTTCTTTTTCTATAAAATGAGGGTCACTTAATTTTTGAGATTCTAGAGGGTTAGTATTTTGTTCTAGTAATTGCCTTTTTATTTACATGACTTTTAATACTCTCAGTCTTTTGTTTTATTCTTAAACCTTTTAAAATTTAGCATGTCCATGTATAATCATTTAATTTACAAATGTTATCTATACAACAATCAATGAGATTTTTTTACATTCTGCTTTTCTTCTCCATTTTTCCATTTTAGTTGCAATAGCTCTACTATTGTCTCAGTATATCATATTTGGATATAGTATTTCACCCTTATTCCATCTCTATTTTAATCATATAATTTCATTCACATTTATTTACTCACCAGCAATGTTTTTGTTAAAGTCTTCAAAGTCATCTTTTAGTTGACAAGAATTCATCCTCTTCTAGATTTTCAAGAAGAATTAAAACATATAGAATTCCCTAAATTCTTGGAAAGTTAAAAATTTTTCCTGTAACATGCTTTTTGAAGACTTAGATGAATTTAAAATCCCACTTCACATGTTTTTTTCATTGAGAGTTTTGAAAATTCTATTGTTTCATTGTTTTTAGGATAGTTTGAAAAGTTTGATGCCAGTTTGATGCTAAATATTTTGCCCTTGCAAGTTATTTGATCTCTTTCTCTCAAGTCCTTGAGGATTATTTTCAATGTTTAAGTCAAAGAGTTTTGTTAGGATATTTCTCAGAAACAGCAGTTTTGATTAATTTTCTCAAAAATCTAGTGAGCTATTTCAATAATTATATTAAAATCTTCTTTTATTTCTGAAAAGTTGTCTTGCATTATAGTTTTAGATTTTTACTGCGTTTAATTGGCTTTTTCTTTTTCAAGGACGGCAGTAATACCAATATTTTTCTTTCTTTGCCTGTCTTTTATTTTCACCACTTTTATTGGATCCCTTTTTTGTTGTTCCCTTATCTCAATTCTTTCTCCTGATTGTTTTCTTGCCTTTATTCAATGGTCTTATTACATTTTCATTGGTGCCTATTATTCCTTGGGTGCCATGTACTGTAATCATTATTTCTGAGATAATTTTATTTTTTTCTTCCATTTTGTCCCTAAGTTAAATCAACTGTTTTTCATATCTTAATTAGTATTTCTGTTTTTAATTTTTTCATTTATGTGGCAAGTTTTTTTTTGTCCCCAAATTCATTATCCCCAAATTGAGTGTATTTAGTTTAGTTTATGTGTTATCCTCACTATCTCCTACTTCATGGTTATTTTATTGGGGCAGTGGAGTCGAAGTTCATCAGTTAATGGATGTTGAATTTCACATTAAAAAGTGTTGTGAGTTTACATAGATTTCTTTTGTTCATTTTTAAAAATTTGACATCAATGTTTTGATTACTTGTACATTGGAGCCATAGTCCTTAAATGTGGAAAAGTCTACTTTCTTTTTAAAAAAATTTTAAATCAATATTTCAAGTTAGTCTATCAACACAAGATAATAACTAAAATTAAATATAAATCTGTTTTGGTCTGTGGTTACACACCCCCAATCTTTTTTTATTTTTTAATTTCTCCTTTGTTTTTGTTCATGCCTCAATCTTGAGAGATCTTGGATGATGTCTACTCTGACTGCTTCAGGATAGGAGAGGACTTAGATATTATGAGCCAGAGGAAAGGAATATTTTGCTAGCAGTTGAAGATATTGCTTATTTTGGAATGGGATTGGTCCATGATCCTCATTTTGTTAGTTGTCCAGGATAAACCCAAAGAATCAGAGAGTAAGATTTGGCTGCAACTCTGCTGGGCTTCAGGGCTCAACAGGCATATGAACAATCCAAAGAGATAAGTTTCTGACAAATATGTTTAATAGGTACTGTGATAGTTAATGTGTCAACTTGACCAGGTAATGGTGCCCAGTTGTTTGGTCAAGTAAGAAGTGGGCTAATTTTAATACAAGGGCATTTCAAGGGCTAAGGAGTTCATTTCATAGATAACTGGTTACAGATATAATCCACTGAGGAGATTGCCGTCAGCAATAAGTGACATCTCATCCAATCAGCTGAAGGCCTTAAAAGGGGAAGTGATTTCAGCACACAGAGATAGAATTTCCATCTGTATTTCAGACAGCCAGCATCTCCTGGTAACACATCAAGGAACTTCATTGGAGGCTTGCAGCCTGACCTATGGAATTTGGACTTGTGCATCCCATGGTCACACATGACAATTTTGTAAAATCTCATACTCTTTACAGATATCTCCTGTCAATTCTGTTTCCCTAGAGAACCCTGACTAATAGTTTGGTACTTGGAATGGTTATTGAAAAAAATAATCTTAAAAATGGCTTTTCTGAATTGGTTCTGGGATTTTTGCAGTTGGCTCTCTACTCTGATTAGATTCAAACACACTGATGACTTAGTTTCCAATAATCAAGAGTCCACTGATAGTATGAGTTGGCAATAGAGACAAAATATCACCACCGGATATGACTTCTTTCATGCTTAGGATCTGGATGAGAGTATTTTTAACACTTTAACAGAGTTTTGTGACATTAAAAGGTACAATGATGTCAGTATACTGTTCTAAATTAGCTGGATACCATTACAAAAGACAGGTGTGAGCTAAAGGCTTCAAATTTTCAACTTAAGTGTTGCATGAATGATATGAAAGTTTCTAGGTGTGCCTTGAAAAAAAATCTTGTTTTTGTAGCCACAGATGTGAGATCTATGAAAAGCAGACTCAGAGTCTCATTGTATGAGTAGCAGAGTTGCAATGGAAAATTGAGACAGTTTAAAGACCAAGAACCCCTTGAATGAGAGGAATGCCAAGTCCCTGGGGAAGCATTCTGTTACATTACCAAAATTTTATACTGTTAATCTTCCTCCCAGTTTTCCCCACAGAGACTTATGGATTTTTACTAGGCTTACCATGCACTGGGGAAAAGAAAATGATCAGACATTTTAAGGATTATTAGACACTGGCTCAAAAGTGACATTAATTCCAGGAGAACCAGAACATCATTGTGGTCCAAGAGTCAGAATAAGGTCTTATGGAGGTCAGGTGATCAATGGAGTTTTAGCTCAGATCAATTTTACATGAGTCCAGTGGGTCCTTGGACCAGTTCTGTGGTTATTTCCCTGTTTCAGAATGCATAATTGGAATAGACATACTCAGTAACTGGCAGAATCCTCACATTTCTTTCCTGACTTGTGGAGTGAGGGCTATTATGGTAGGAAAGGCCAAGTGGAAAGCACTAGAACTGCCCCTATATATCAAAATAGCAAATCATAAGCAATCCTGGATTCCTGGAGAGACAAGTGCTACCATCAAGGATTTGAAGGATGCCGGGGTGGTGGTGCCTACTGCTTCCCCATTCAACTCTCTTATTTGGCCTCTGCAGAAAACAGATGGATCTTGGAGGATAATGGCAGATTACCATAAACTTAACCAGATAGTGACTCCAATTGTAGCTGCTGTTCCAGATGTGGTATTGTTGCTCGAGCAAATCAACATGTCCCCTGGTACCTGGTATGCAGCTTATTGATCTGGCAAATGCTTTTTTCTCAGTTCTGTCAGTAAGGAGCACCAGAAACAATTTGCTTTCATCCAGCAAGGACAGCATGATACCTTCATTGTCTTACCTCAGGGGAATATCAACTTCCAAGTCCTATATCATAATATTGTCTCCAGGGACCTTGATCATATGTCTTTCCCATAACACTGGTTCATTATATTGATGATTTCATGCTGATTGGACCTAGTGAGCATGAAGTAGCAATTATTCTAGATTTATTGGTAAGGCATTTGGTGAGAAAGAATGGGAGATAAAAGCAAAAAAATACAGGGACCTTCTACCCTGGTGAATTTTCTAGGTATCTAGTGGTGTGTGGCATGTGGAAATATCAGTTCTAAAGTGAAGAATACGCTGTTGCATCTGGCTCCTCCTATGATCAGAAAGGAGGCACAACTCTCGGTCTCTTCAGATTTTGGAGACAACACATTCCTCATTTGGGTGTGCTCCTCTGGTCAATTTACTAATTGACCAGAAAAGCTGCTAGTGTTGAATGGGGACTGGAATAAGAAGATGCTCTGCAACAGGTCCAGGTTATTGTACAAGCTGCATTGCCACTTGAGCCATATCATTCAGTGGACCCAGTGGTGCTGGGAGTGTCAGTGGCAAATAGAGTTGTCATCTGGAACTTTTGGCAGGCCCCCATAGGAGAATCACAACACAACACAGACCTTTAGGATTGTGGAGGAAAGCCCTGGTCATGCTCTACAGATAAATACTGTACTTTTGTGAAACAGCTTTTGGCCTGTTACTGGGCCTTAGTAGAGACTGAACGCATAACCATGGGCCACCAAGTTACCATGAGACCTGAGTTGCTTATCATGATCTGGGTATTGTCTGACCCACCAAACTATAAAGTTGAGTATGCACAGCATCACTTGATCAAAAAGTGGAAATGGTATATATAAGATAGGGCTAGACTATGTCCTGAAGGCATAAGTAAGTTACATGAGGAAGTAGCCCAAATGCCCAACGTCACCACTCCTGCTATATTACCTCCTCTTTCTGAGCCCATAGCTTTGGCCTCTTGAGGAATTCATTACAATCAGTTGACTAAGAAAAAACTTGCGCCTTATTTACAGATGGTTCTGCAAAATGTGCTGGTAGGACCTGAAAGTGAACAGATGCAGCACTGCTACCCCTTTCTAGACATCCCCGTAGGTCAGTAGTGGGAGGAAATCCTCCCAGTGGACAAAACTTTGAGCAGTGCACCTGGTTGCTCATTTTGCTTGGAGAAATAAATGGCCAGAGGTGCATTGCACACTGATTCATAGGTTTTTGTCAATTGTTTGGTTGTATGACCAGGAACTTGAAAGGAACATGATTGGAAAATTGGTGACAAAGAGGTCTGGGGAAGAGGTATGTGCGCAAGAGCCATGAAAATATTTGTGTCCCATGTGAATGCTCACCAGAGGGTGGCATCAGCAGAGGACAATTTTAATTGTCAAGTGGATAAGATGACTCACTCTGGCTAGCACTCAGTCTCTTTCCCCAGCCACTCCTGTCATTGCCCTAGGGGCTCTTAAACAAAGTGGGCATGGTGGTAGGGATGGAGGTTATGCATTATGGACTTCCCCTCGCCAAGGCCAACTTGGCTACAGTCACTGCTGAGTGCCCAATTTGCCAGCAGCAGAGGTCCACACTGAGCCCCTAATATACCTCCATTCCCTGAGGTTCTCAGCATGCTATCTGATGGTAGGTTGATTACATTGGACCACTTCCATCATGGAAGGGGCAGCAATTTCTTCTAACAGGAATAGAAAACTCCAGATAGGGTTTGCTTCTTCCATATTTACCATCCTTGGACTTAATGAATGTCTTATTTACCACCATGGTATTCCACATAGCATTGCTTCTGCTCAAGGAAACCACATCATACCAAATGATGTGTGAGAATGGGCATATGCCCATGGAATTACTGGTCTTACCATGTTTCCAATCATCCTGATGCAGCTTAATTGATAGAATGGTAGAATGGGGTTTTGAAGACTCAATTATGGTGCCAACTAGGTGTCAATACCTTGCAGGGCTTGGGCAATGTTCTCCAGGAGGCTGTGTATGCTCTAAATTAGTGTCCACTCTATGGTGCTGTTTCTCCCATAGCCAAGATTCATGGGTCCAGGAATCAGGGGTGGAAATGGAAGTGGAACCGCTCACTATTAGCCCTAGTGATCCATTAGGAAATTTTTTTTTTGCTTCCTGTCCCTGAAGCCTTAACCTCTGATGGTCTACAGGTCCTAGTTTGAAAAGGAGGATTGCTTCCACCAGGGAACACATCAAAAATTTCATTGAACTAGAAGACTGCCACCTGGCCACTTTAGCTCCTCCTGCCTCCAAGTCAACAAACAGTGATGGGAATTACTGTTCTGGCTGGGGTGATTGAATCTGACTATCAAGGGGAAATAGGACTGCATCTAGATACTGGAGGTAAAGAAGAGTTTGCCTGGAATACAAGAGATCCCCTAGGACATCTATTCATACTACCATGCCCTGTGATTAAAATCAGTGGGAAATTGCAACAACTCAATACAGTCAGGACTAGCAATGGCCCAGAATCTTCAGGAATGAAAATTTGGGTCATCCCACCAGGCAAAGAATTATGGTCAGCTGAAGTGCGTGCTGAGAGAAAAGGGAATATGTAATGATTAGTGAAAGAAAGTAGTGATAAATAGGACTTTAACCACATGGCCAGTTATAGAAACAAGAACTGTAATGGTCATTAATATTTTCCTTGTTTTGTTATGTTTATATATGTACATAAAACAAATATCTTTGTTTTCTTCCCTAACCTTTCCCCTTGTCATGTGACATAAGTTGTATTAGTTTCATTTTGTAGTATTTAAGGGTGTCACATTTAGGAATGGATATTCCCAAAGACTTGCACCCCAGTCTGGAGTGATTTAGTACATTTCTGGTCACATAGCAGAATCAAGTATTGTTTTAGAGACTAAGTGTGGTTTAAGGTGATGTGTATGGCTGCCAAGGTTACAAGGTGTGGACTGTGATGGTTAGACCAATATGTCAACTTTGCCAGGTAATGGTGCCATTAACTGATCAAGCAAACACTAGGCTAACTGTAATACAAGGGCATTTCATGTCATTTAATCATCAGTGAGCTGGTTGCATAAATGATTGGTTACATGTATATAACCCACTGAGGAGATTCCCATCAGCATTTAGTGATGTCTCATCCAATCAATTGTAGACCTTAAAAGGAGATGTTACTTCAGAATTCAGAGAGAAAATCCCATCTCTACTTTGGTCAGCCAGCATATTCTGGGGAACTCATCAAGGACCTTCATCAGATGCCCTGGTTTGCAGCCTGCCTTATGGAATTTGGATTTGTGCATTCCCACAGTCACTTGAGACAATTTTATAAAATCTCACACTCTTTAAAGAGATCTTCTGTTGGTTCTGTTTCCCTAGAGATCCCTGAATAATACAGGTACCTTGAAAATTATAGGTTCTAATAAAAGGTGTAGTAGAATCATGATTAGAGAAATTATAAATGAGTGTAACTATGTAATATTGGGAAAATAGATTTTCATATATTCCCAGATAGGGCCTGCTGAGGGGGTGTTGATTTCATGAGTTTGTATGGCTTGCCCATGGTATCTGGATGTCTCTAGAACCCTAGGGAGCACTTTTGTTTAAGGCAGTTTGCGAAATCTGCCTGAGACCTGCATAAGCATAACCTCTGGAATGACCTTGAGATTCACTTTGAAATCTCTTAGCCATAAAACCCTATTTTATTTAATATTCTCCCCCTCTTGCATAATGTCTTTTTCTGAATGCATTGCTGATTAATGCCTGATAATAATCCTTTGGTGCCAGGAAGGCACATACCTGAGAGTCATGGTCTACATTGGAGGGGGACATAGTGACTTTATTTACAGAGTTTGTTTTAGAGAAAGTCCACTTTTGAGTAGCCAGCTGGTTTTCAGGAGGTAACTCTTAGGTTTGGTTTCATTATTACAGGAATAAATTTCATAAGTGCAAGAATTAAGATCAATGGTTTGGCTTATTTGCCTATTTTCTTTTGTTAGGAAAGAGTTTTTGCCATCATATTTGAGAAAGTAGCAGGACTTCCCTAGGAGGGAAGTTCAATATTTTGTTTGCAAATATGTGGGCCTGTATCTATCCAGCAAACTTAACCTATAGCAACAAGAATACGTGTTCAGGAAACTTTTTTCTATTCCTTTCTTTCTAAGTGCTTTTATCAAAAAAGGATGCTGAATTTTGTCTAAAGTCTTTTCTGCTTCAATAGAAATGAACATGTAATTTTTTTCCTTTGATGTGTTAATGTGGTATATTACATTAATTGATTTTTTTCTTTGTTGAACCATCCTTGCATACCTGGGATAAAATCCAGTTGATCTCTTTGTATAATTAGTTTAATGTGTTGTTGAATTCAATCTGTTGAGGATTTTTGCATCTAAGTACATTGAAAAGATTGGTCTGTAATTTTCCTGTAGTATCTTCATGTGACTTTGGTAATACAATGATATTGGCTTCATAAAATGAGTTAGGCAATGTTCCCTCCTTTTCAAATTTTTTAAGATTTTGAGTAGGACTGATATTAGTTCTTTTTTAGTAATTGGTAAAAATCACCTGTGAAGACATCTAGTCCTGGGCTTTTATTTGTTGGGAAGTTTTTGATGACTGCTTCAATCTCACTATTTGAGGCCTTCTATTACTTCTTTTGTCAGTTTCTAGAAATCCATCCATTTCATCAAAGTTGTACAATTTATTGACATAAAAATTTTTATGACCCATTTTTATTTCCATGGAGTCCGTAGTGATGTCTCCCCTATTGTTTCTGATTTTATTTTTTCATCTTCTCTCTTTTATTTGTTAGTCTAGATAAAGGTTGGTTAATTTTAGTAATCTTCTCAAAACACAGCTTTTGGTTTCATTAATTTGCCTTTTTTAATTATCAAATTCATTTAATTATGCTCTAATATTTGTTATTTCTTTCATTCTGTTTACTTATGAATTAGTTTGCTTTTCTTTTTCTAGATTCTCCAGATGTTCATATAGATCGTTTTTTTCCTTCTCCTCCCCCTCCCCCTCCCCCTCCCTGCTGTTTTTTTGTTTTGTGGGTTTTTTTTTTGCTGTCTGTGTCCATTCTCTGTGTGATCTTCTGTACCTATTTCTCTTATTGTCTTCTCTTCTTGTCTTTCTCCTCTAGGATTCACCAGGATTCAATCCTAGGGACATTTGATGTGGAGAGAGGTTCCCTGTCAATTGTGCCACCTCAGTTCCTTGTCTCTGCTGCACTTCATCTTGACTATCCCCTTTATCTCTCTTTTGTTGTGTCATCATCTTGCTACATGACTCACTTGGCAGGCACTGGCTCACTCTGTAGGCACTCAGCTTGCTGTGTGGGCATTCGGCTGACCATGCAGGCACTGGCTCACCATGTGGGCACTCATGTGGGCACTTGACTCTCCATGTGGGCATTCATGTGGGTATTCATGTGGGCACCTAACTCACCATATGGGTACTCGACTCACCTCATGGGCACCCACATGGGCACTTGGCTTGCCATGCAGACACTTAGTTCACAGCCTGGGCACTGGGCTCACCACATAGGCACATTTTCTATTCTTCTTTTTCACCAGGTGGACTCAGGAATCAAATCTAGTTCCTTCCATATGGTAGGTGGAGGCCTTATCACTTGAGGAACGTCCTCTTCCCCACATAGGTCTTTGATTTCAGCTCTTTCTTCTTTTTTAATGTAGGCATTTCAGGCTATAAATTTCCCTCTCCACACTGCCTTTGTTGTACCTCATAAGTTTTGATATTTTATGTTCTTATTTTCTTTAACCTTGAGATATTTTCTTGATTTCTCTAGGCAATTTCTTCTTTGATATATTGATTAAGAGTATGTTAACTTCCATATCTTTGTGAATTTTCCCTTTTTCCATCCATTATTGATTTTAGTTTCTTTAGTTGTGGTTAGAGAAAGTGCTTTGCATTATTTTAATATTTCTATATTCATTGAGACTTGTTCTATTATCTTAAGTGGTCTATCCTGAGAAAGATCCATAAGTGCATGAAAATAATGTATTTCCTGCTGTTTTTGGGTGTGGTGTTCTTTATGTCTATTTGGTCTAGTTCCTTTAACATATTATTCAATATCTATATCTTTACTGATCCTCTCTCCAGATGTTCTTTCTAGAGATTGGTGTATTGAAGTCCCCCACTGTTATGTAGAGGTGTTTATTTCTATCCTTAGTTTAGCCGTGTTTGCCACATGTATTTTGGGGCACCCTGGTTTGCTAAATAAATATTTATGTTTGTTCATTTTTCTTAGCAGATTGTCCCTTTTATTAATATATTGTGGCTTTCTTTATCTCTTACAACAGTTTTGCATTTAAAGACTGTTTTGTCTGATATAAGTATAAATACCCCCAGCTCAGTTTTGGTTACTATTTTCATGGAAAATCATTTTACAAGCTCTCATTTGCAACCTGTTTGTGTCCTTGGGTCTAAATTGAGTCTCTTGCAGACAGCATATAGATTAATCATCATATTTTTTTAATCTATTCTGCCAACCCATGTTTCTAAATTGGGGAGAGTAATCAATTAACATTCAACATTATCACTGTAAAGGTAGCACTTACTTCAACGATCTTATCTTTAGGCTTTTCTACATCATATCTTTTTTTTTTTTTTTGAGGTCCTGGGGCCAGAACCCAAGACTTCATGTGTGGGAAGCCAACATTCTGAGCCACATCAGCCAGCTATCCTGAGTTGGTTATTTTATTTGTTTGCTTGTTATTTTTTTCTGTTTTTAGAAGGCAACAGATACAAAACCTGGGACCTCCATGTGGGAAGCAGGCACTCAACTGCTTGAGCCACATCTGCTCCCAAATTACCCAGTGCATTCTTATATTTTTAGGAGATACTGGGAGTATCAAACCCAGAACCTTGTGCATGGGAAGTAGGCGCTCCACCACTTGAACTACATCTGTTCCCATTTTTGTTTTTCTATTTACCCTTTTAGTTAGCTTTACTGTTAACCTTCCTTTCTACACCATCTACACAAACCCCTTTCTCCTGTCTTTTCCTTTCAACCTACAGAAGTCCCTTTAGAATTTATTGAAGGGTATGGCTCTTGTTGAGTTCTCTCAATTTCTGTTTATCTGTGACTAATTTAATCTCCCCATCATTTCCGAAGGCAATTTTTCTGGATACAGAATTCTTAGCTGTCAGTTTTTCTTCTTTAGTACCTTAAATATGTCATACCACTGTCTTCTCATCTACATGATTTTAATTGAGAATTCAGCACTTAAACTTATCAAGCATTTGTTATTATGCTGTGGATCTTGCTGCTTTCAGGTCTCTCTTTATCTTTGGCATTTGACCATCTGATTATCATGTGTCTCAAAGTAGATCTGTTAAGAGTTATTCTGTTTAGAATATGCCACAGTTCTTGGATATGTACATCCATGACCCTTATAAGACTTGTTAAATTTTCAGTCATTATTTCTTCAAACACTCCTTCTGCCCCTTTCTCATTCTCTTCTTCCTCTGGAACACTCACAATATGTATGTTTGTGCATTTCAAGTTGTCATTCAATTTCCTAGGTCCCTGCTCTTTTTTTTTTTTCCATTTTTAAAATCTATTTGTTCTTCTATCTGTGTAATTTCATATATTTTATCTTCTAATTCACTAATTCTTTCTGCCTGGTCACATACACTGTTGTGTGATTCCTGTGTATTTTTAATTCTTTCTATTGAGTCTTTCAATACCATAGATATGTTATTTTTATATATGTTCTCACTTTCCTTCTGCATACTCATCCAGTACTAAAATTTCCTTAATATCCTTTATCTATTCTTTAATCTCTTTGATTTGATTTAGGAGATTTTTGTGGACATCTTTGATTAGCTGCTCCAAATTTTACATCTTTTCTGGCTATTTAGCTTATTCCTTTAACAAGGCCATATATTCCTGTTTCTTAGTGTGGCTTGTAATTTTTTGCTGATGTCTAGGCATCCATCTGTCTTCATGGGTTTACTCTGTTGTTGTTTCTCTCTTGCCTAGGGTTTGGTATAAAGGGTAATTTTTGACACTTCGTTCTACTTATTCTAAATCTTTAGAATTGCTCATATTCAACTGAAAAAATAAAAGAAAAAAGAGAAAGAAAAAATGAAAGAGAAAAAAACCTGGCTTTCCTCTCAGGTCACCAGTATTCAGCTAGTACAGCCCCCTTCTCGCCAACTGCCCATGTGGATTGCTCTGCAGTCCTTTGGCTTCCCCTATGCCTGGCAAATCTTCCTGTCTTTTCATCACTTCTGGACAAGGCAGCCTGATGCTCCTTTTCTCTATTATCTTGAATCTCTCCTAGTCTCTTTAATTGGATATTTTTGTTGTTGTTGTTGAAATGGGTAGTGTGTCCTCTGACTTTGTATTCTGCTTTGTGTTGTTGAGGCTTAATTTTTTCTTTGTGCTTCCTTACTCTTTCATAACCCAGTTCCCAATGAACCTCTCTCATTTACTTTCTTCTTTACTTTTCCCCCAAGAAGACATGCTTTACAAAGACTGACACTTCAAAACTTGTGTATTTTTCAATTACTCCTTGTCATCTGTGTTCTTCTCTACTAGGATAATTTTTAGTTTTCACACATAGGGTAAACTTCCTTTTCATATGTGCTGTCATATCAACCTTAGTCCTCTTACTAGCTTTCTTTTCTTTCATCCCTGAAATTTTTCACAGCCTGCCCTTGTTCTCTGCAAAGATATGTGGCAAGGTAAGAGAGTGATAACTTGAAGGGAGTTGGTGTTATTATTTTCTTTTTTATTATATTTACTTTGATGTTGTGCTTTCTTTGTCTTCACATTATACAGAAGTTATGCTTTTATGTATGTGTGCATGTGTGTTGGTTTAAATATAAAAAGCTAAATTTGCTGTATTGCCCTGACAAATCTCAGCAGTTAACTTTGAAGTCAAATTTAATATAGAATGATATAATGTACTTTGTTCTAGAGTCAAAAACACTGGCCTTATACCAACTATTTAGAATTGTGTTGCCTATGGTAAGTTATTCAACTTCTATCTTAATTTTTTCAATAAACTAGGAAGAAAAATATACCCACATCATGGAATTGTTGATGGAATTGAAGAAAATATTGAAAATAAAGCAGTTAAATTAGTTTCTGGCATAACATCATCGTTCACAAAAGTTACCCCTTTCTGGTGGTGTTAGAAATGTAGGTCCCCATTCCTACACCAACATAATTCTTCAGACTCAGAATCCAGTTATTTCAAAATTTTGGAGTTTAAAATTATTTTATTCCTTTCAGTGTTAAAATTATAGGTTACTTTCTAATTACCTTTATTAGCCTGTATTGTTGAATAGCTACTGTAAATTTTCATTAAATTACAGTTTATAAACTCAAAAACCATTACTTTGCAGGGAATGGTAGCTAACGTTCATTTAAAATATAGAAGCATGCAGAGTTACTAGAGTTTATGTTAGATGCAAATTATTCTTTAAATAAATCAAACCTCTCTAGAATATTTAGTTAAGAAAAGGTTCCATAGTGTGGACTGAAAAACAAAATGCATTCAACATGTATTTCTTTATGAAAATTTAGTCTCAAATTTAGAAGAGTCCAAAGAAAATGTTCCCAAAGAACATTATTTAATTGGTTTTTGTCAGCCTAAGGGATGTTTTTAGGGGGCATCTTACTATTTTATTGTATGGCAGTATAAAACACTTAAAATTCTGTGTTTTTCAAAAAAATAGCTTAGTCAAAAGCTACTGAAGAATATATCTTACACAAAATAATATCTTAAAAACAGTAATTAGAATTATCCAAGTAGAATTTCTTGCCTCTAAAATTTATGAGTCTCTTTAATAAGAATAAGAAATAAAAATCTGCCTTTTTAAAGCATAAATATTTAAGTCATATATTATCAAATCACAGCAATAGCTGGGGCAACTGTTTGCATATGGCCCTAAGAAAGCAATTTGCCTGGAAAATATTATTATTATTGACGTTTTTGAAATTGCCAATGCGTGGTCATAGTAAAAGCAGATTATTTGATTTGGTTACTTATGCTTTCAAATTGACTTTAGAAAATTTATCCCATTATTAACTTACTTTGTGTGGGTCAGTTCCCATCATCTCACTACTTGTATGCCAATATTGGACTGTTCAGAGAATGTGAATTTTACACTAGACATGAAATTTCCTTGGAAGCGAGAAGAGGAATTTATATATCCAGTTTCAAAAATAGGGAGGGACTGACTATATTGTAGAGACTTTTAGTGTCCTACTTCCCACGTGTTAACTATTTTAAAGCCACAAACAATTTTTGTATTCCTCATAAATGCAGAGTAAGAGGAAATGTGATACATTTTCTGATTATCATACAGATAATAAAACATTCATGTTAATTCATTTTGTTTTAAAATTAAATTGGATACTAAGAGTTCAGATAACAAAGACTGCTGATTTTCTCAATACAGTTATTGAAGAGACAATTTACATTGATAAAATCAGAAAATTCATAGTTTTTGGTAATATAACATATAGAGATGATCAAAATATTCAGTGGATATAGTCGCAAAGAATAAAACATATCAGCGTGAAAAATTATGCCAGGCCTAATTGCATGATAGAACAGGATCTGGTTCTAATCAGTTAACATTTCATCAAAATCACCCTTAATCATGATGATTTTCTGTCCTGTAAGAATTGCTCTTTTTTAATGTAGCAATTTATTGACACAAGACTTTCATTTATGACAAATTGAGGTAAAAATTGAGTTAGTATTTACTTTTATCTACCAATTCATTGTATTATTAAAGAACTATTAGCAAAATGGAGCAAAAGGAAATTCAGATCATTACTGTCATTATCACCATCATCCTCTCCACTATTCAAAATGTATCTATTTTAGCTTGTGTACATTAGTCATCTGGGGTAGATGTAGGACTTACCATTAAAATCTCTTTAATACTATTGTGAATAGTAATTTATTCACCAGAAACTAGACTGAAAATTTTAAATATAAAACAAGTTCACATTTATTTGGATGGCATCATCAAAAAGACAAAATGTTTAAAAGAACCCTATTCAAAAAATGTTTGAATGTCTTCATGGAAAACTGAACACCCCTCCCCCCCCACTACTCACTGAATATTAATCTTTCCTGTTATTCTATAAAATCCATAGGTAAAGATGTTATTACATCTATCTTGTAAAAAACTTCAATCCATAAAATTATTCAGTATTTGTGTAATAATCTTATAAAATTTATATGAGCAGCTGCCAAGGCAACAACAGTGAACTGAGGATACCAAAATTGCTTCAGAGAAGTTAACATTATAAGTAATATTTAAAAAATATTTTACACATTTGTCATGTACCAGTCATTACTACATATTTTACATTATTTATTTAATCATCACCACCTTGCTTGAGCTATATTTTACATTAACTTAATTTTACATAAAAAAGAGATTGAGACATATAGAGGTCAAATAAGTGGTCTGTTGGGGCAAGTTTTGCTCTGGGTCTGTTTATTGATCCGGAAGAGATAATTAAGAGACTGAACAACATTTTTTCTAGCCTACCTTGCTTAGGAGAAAATCAGATTGAGGTCTAGACTCCTGGCAAACATCTCTGTAAGTAGGTTAGGGAGCTAAAGTGCTACACCTTAGAAGAAAGGGTGAACCAGAAGTAAACTATCCCTTTCCAGAAAACAATACAATTTGAGTAATCTGAGTGGCCCAGTACATCTCAGGGTTGGAAACTTAATTAGTATGATGCCATATTTAGTTTTTTATATATCTTGCAGAAAAGAATATAAATCCCCTCAGGAGGAAGATAATAGTATCCTAGACCTCAATAATTTTTTTAATGATCTCTACTCCAATGTCTAATACACAATAAGAAATGTTCTAGCTACATGTAAAGTAAGTTGTTACATGGTGTGTCTTGGGACAAGGGCTCAAGCACAGCAAAGACTTTAGCAAATGACTACTTTAACTTACACAGCACAAAGGGTCCAAAAGAGCAAGAAAAAAGATCCCATCTGAGTTGGTCTCCTGAGGAGGTTAACTGCTCTGCTTTGCCTCATAGATGGATGAGTGACACCTGTACTGCCTGAAACCAGGGTATTTATACATCCCAAGGGGAGGGGACCATGCCAGTGAGCAAAAGGCATGAATCAAGCAACCTATATGCAATTCCTGCCCTGGAAAGCAGATGGGGCTGGTTGTTCCTGGTTTGGGGCTTAAGGTATGGTCAGGACTTTCCATTAGACCTAACATCTCCCCCAGACTGAGGAATGAGAACATAGCAAAATATCTGCACAAAATAATAAAGCTGGGGCCTGGAAGATGGCCACTAGGCATGACCATGATCTCCTTCAGTACTGTATTATGATACAGGGCAATATTAAAGAGAACCAGAGTAAATTCTCTATAGCAGAAACAGCCTATATATCCCCCATATAGTATAATTACTACGTACAAACCAGAAAAACACTTATGGAACAGAAAGTATAAAATCGTTTTAGAATTGAAAAAGACTTGAATAGAAATACTAGAATTAAGAAATATGAATTATATTGACAGATTAAGAGCATATTAGGCACAACTGAAAAATGAATGAGTAAACTGAAATGCAGATAAGGTGGAATTATCCAAAATAACAAAGGAAGACCAAAGGAGTAACTACAGAAGTTAAGATTCATAGAAAACAAGGCACACTTTTAATTTATGTCTAATTGGAGTTTCAGAAGGAGAAAAGACAGAAACTGTGGCAGAACAAAATTTGAAGTAATGATATCAGAGAATTATTCAAAACTGATGAATAACACCAGAATTATCAAGCCCAAAAATCTTGAATGCATAAATAAAAAGAAATTTACTACAGATATATCATAGAGAAACTTCAGAAAAACGAAAACAAAGAGAAAAATCTCTGTAGCAGTTTGATATAGTTATGAATTCCAAAAATAGATATTGGATTATGTTTGCAAACTAGTCTGTACCTGGGTATGATTGAATAATGATTAGGGCTTTGATTGGGCCACATCAGTAGCATGTTGAGTCCACCCACTGGTGAGTAGGAACTCACAGATAAAAGTAATGGCAAAGGACAAAGTTGGAGGTTTTTGATGTTGGAGTTTTAATGTTGGAGTTTGATGCTGAAGTCTTAAGCTGGAGCCTGGGGAAGTAAGCACACAGAGGAAAGAGAAGCAAGGCCTTGGAAGAGAGGAACCCAGGAAGCCTGAACCCTGGCAGATGTCAGTAGCCATCTTGCCCCAACACATCGCAAAAGACTTTGGTGAGGGAAGTAACTTACGCTTTATGGCCTGGTATCTGTAAGTTCCTACCCCAAATAAATATCCTTTAAAAAAAGCCGACAGACTTCTGGTATTTTGCATCACCCCCCTTTGGCTGACTAATACAATCTCCAAAACAGCCAGAGAAGATATAGACATCAATTTTTGGAAAGAGCAATTAGACTTACAGCTGATAACTCAATAGAATATTTTTAATAGTCTAAGGAATATGGCTATGTACCTAACTTCTGCTCCCATGAAGTAAGTTTCTGGTACAAGATAAAATATATTTTCAAGCAGGGAAAATTTGAGAGAAGTTACAACCAGGACACCCACACTAAAGTAAATACTAAAAGATGACTTTTTAAGCAGAAGGAAAACCATGCCAGAAATAAAAGAAAGGAAAGAAGGAAATAAAAGGAATAAATATGTGGATAAATTTAAATAAATATTGACTATGTAAAAATATTTCATTGGGTTGCAGGTTTAAAATACCTCATGAAAGAAGAGATGATTAAAAGGATTTCAAGTATTTTAAGGTCCTTACATCAGAGGAAGTACCACTAATACTACATTTTGAGAAGCCAAGGAGACATGTTGTAATTTCTAGAGCAACCACTAATGTATTATTAAATATTAGCAAAATTGTCAATCACTTATAAAGATGAGCAATAAGAGATAAAAATTAAACATAAATATTAAAATTAAATAATAAAAATCTCAAAGGAGACAATGAAGGGAAAAACAGAATATGTAATGAAGAGTATGAATATAATATGACAGATGTGAATCTAAAAAAAGTAGCAATTACATTAAATATTCATGAACTAAATTATCTAGTTAAAGCACAAAGAATAAGTATGGGCTGTTCACAAAAGATAATCAAAACCATTAGAGTACAAAAAGTAAAAAAAAAAGTGAAAGGATAATATCAAATATATTATTTAAACCATAACCAAAAGGATAGTATTGAATTAATCAGGGTTATTTAGATAAACAGAACTGACAGGACATGTATATAACTGTTAAGAATCATTATAGGGATTGGCACATGCAACTAAGGTAACTGTCAAGTCCGAATTCCATAGGACAGACTGTAAGTTGAGTACTATTCTTTGAAGGTGACTTTGAATTGACCAAGAGAAATTCTTCTTTCTGACTACTGAAATCATCAGTTCTCCCTCTAAATCCTTCAGCTGATTATATGATGAGACAGTCCACACAACTGAAAGAAATCTCCTTGAATTTTTTGTAGATATAATTATCTATAGGTGCAATCACCTGATTAGTTATTTAAATCCATGAATTAACCTCACATTAATAATCAGGCCAGTGCTTATTTTACCAAACAACTAGACAAAATAGCCTAGTCAAGTTGACACATGAATGAAACATCACAGGTTATGAGGCTTAATTTATTGCCAGATAAAAAAACCTTTAAGTCTGTGTCAGTTTTGAAGGTTTTTGTGTATCCCAGAAAACATTATGCTCTTGAAGCTAATCCATTCCTGTGGGTGTAGGACCCTTTGGATTGGATTCAGTTGGGGGCCTCTGAATGGTTTGCTTCAATGAGGCATGACCCAGGGTGGGTCTTGGTCCTCTTGTTAGAATCCCTTACAAAAAAGGACTGAAAGCACAGACAGGGAAAAAGTCACAGAGATGGATAGAAGGAACCCAGGTGTTCAGAGAGGAACATGGGAGAGAGGAAGCCACAGACAGAGCAGCCAGAAGCTGAAGTTATGAGGCCCAGAAGAGATACAGATGTTTCATGACCATTTTCATGTACAAGGACTCCAGGATTGTCTGCAGCTGTCCTTCATTGAGACAGCATTTCTGATGATGTCTTGATTTGAATATCAGGAGTGGTAAATTATGTTGTTAAACTTAATCCATTCCTGTGGATGTCACCCCATTTTAAATAAGCCTTTTTGATGAAGTTAATTCAGATAAAATTTAGCCCAGGATGGATCTTACAAAGAGAAGAAATATGCAATAGTAAGTATCAACAAAATCTAGAATGCGTTCTACAAAAGACTTATAAAACAGGGAAACGGACTTTGGCCCAGTGGTTAGGGCGTCCGTCTACCATATGGGAGGACCGCGGTTCAAACCCCGGACCTCCTTGACCCGTGTGGAGCTGGCCATGCGCAGTGCTGATGCGCGCAAGGAGTGCCGTGCCACGCAAGGGTGTCCCCCGCGTGGGGGAGCCCCACGCGCAAGGAGTGCGCCCGTGAGGAAAGCCGCCCAGCGTGAAAAGAAAGAGCAGCCTGCCCAGGAATGGCGTCGGCCACACTTCCCGTTCCGCTGACGACAACAGAAGCGGACAAAGAAACAAGACGCAGCAAATAGACACCAAGAACAGACAACCAGGGGAGGGGGGGAATTAAACAAATAAATAAATCTTTAAAAAAAAAAAAACAAAAAAAAACCACAAAAGACTTATAAAACAAATCACTGACTAGATGATCAAGAAAAAAGGTAAGGTTCAAATAATAAAAAGTTGGTCATTAAAAAAGGTGATATTGCTAGACATCCTGTAGTCACAAGAAAGATAATTGGAAGATAATGGGAATGACTTTATCATAATAAATTTGAAATATTTAGACAAATTAGAGAAATTTCTGGGGAAAAAAATCCACAAAACTTTCCATGAAAGACACAAGGGAATGTTGAAAAATGGAATAATCTTATAACTTTTAAAAACTCTCCAAAATTACAAAGACTGCTCTAAGTCCAGTTGTCACCCATGGATTCTACCAATTATTTAAGAAATAATGTCAATAAGATACAACTATTCCACAAAATTTTAAAAAATGAAAGAGCATTTTTCAATTTATGAATTTTATAAACAATACCAATATTTGAAAAGGATACAGTGTGACAAAAAGATAAATTCACAAGTATACATATAAGAATCCTAAATAAAATAAGCCAAACCAAGTTCAACAAAATATACAAAGAATAAAACATTACAAATTGTGGTATATTCAAGGAATAAAGTAACATTTAAAAATCATTCAAATAATTTTGTCACGCTGGTATATTAAAAGAAGTTTAAATATAAAAAAGTTAGTTTAAAAGATATAGAATTACATTTTCAGCAATACTCAAATATAGTCAGATTAATTCCCTGACTAAAAGCAACACTGTAAAGGAGATTGAAAAAAAAACAACAAAACAATGCAAACTGAGTGGTAAGAAGGCAGAGAGAAATATGGCATCACATGCTTAAGAGACTAAGATTCTGGAGAAAAGAGAAGTGTATTTCTGTTAATCCTATAAGTACTATAAACATTTAGCACAAACACATTTGGAAATTTGAATGACAGGGCACAGGAGCCAAATAAAAATGATAGTGTAAAAGTACTCAGAATTTCACTGTTATAAAATATATTTTAAAATAGTATTCAGTATTATTAAAGAAAATAGGATGTGATGGGCTAATATGTATTAAATCATTATATAATTTCTGGTTAATTTTTAAGCTGCTCATACTTTGAGTGAGAGACTGAGAATTCAGACATAAAATATTTGCTAAGTGGCTAAAATTCTTATCATAGATTTAATCGATTCACAATAATGGAGAAAAAAATGAATTTAGATCTCCTCAATGAGGAAGGTTGCTAATAAATACTACATGTTTTCAGGAGAGATCCCAAAGGAAGATTCCCTAGAATAATGGGGAAAAGAGAAATAAATCAATTCTCACTAATCCTGAAACTAAGAACTAATTGGGTATAAATAAACTTCTATTACTCTGCCAAACTTCTATTACTCTGTCAAAGTTTTTTGACAGAAAAAAATCCTCTGTGGATGATAACAAACTATAATCCTCTAAAATGTTTAAGAAGGAATTACAGTACTAACACATGGGGTAACATGGATGAATCTTGAGGACCTTATGTTGAAAGAAGCAAGCCAGGCATTGAAGGACAAATACTACATGACCTCTCTGATATGAATTAAGCAAATCAAACTGTATCAGAGAGCTAGAGACTGGTAGATAGATTGACAGGGAATAGGAGGGGAGAGGAAGGTTGTAAACTGATGCTGACATGGGTGGAATCTATGATAAAGTGGAGGTAAGTAGTTGTGCAGTGAGGGATAAGATGCGGACATAGAGATACTATTGGATGGGGTTTTCAGGCTTGAGGGGGGCTAGGGTTAGGAGTATGGGATAGATGGTCCATGAAACTGGGGGGAGGGCTGGGGAAGCAGGTGAATCTAGGAGATTGTCAGGTATGTGGCTGAAACTATAATGTTGAGAAAAGTCTTTAGAACATATAATAAGGAAGGATTACTGGTTTAAGGTGTTTGATGGGGGGCATCTGGCACAGGGTGCATCTGGGACAGGCTATTAGGGAGTGTGTAAGTGCTCATCTTGTCATAGTGTGTTATATCACTGGGTAAAAACCCATACAATGAGTGGAAAGGTGTTGCACCCCCATCCTGGGGTCACCTGATGTTCCCAGAGGGGAGGGTGTCTCTCAAGAACACGGGTGACTTCCAATGGGCAAGGACAAGTTAGTGTATCAAGCACTCAGCACTGTTGCAAGTATCTATGAATCTTGCCCTTCAAGCAGTAAAGCTTGGTTGTTACTGTGGGCCCCAAGGGAAGAGAGAGAGAGAGGAATAGAATAGATGGAAGAGAGGGTAACTGGGGGGCAATGGAAGTGTTCTGCAAGATTATGCAACAATAGATAATGTAAACCATAATGTAACCAAAAATTTATAAAAGTATAAAGTCCAAAATATAAACCATAGTATAAACCATAATGGACCCATGGTTGGTAGTCATATTTCAATATCTGTACATCAGTTGTAGCAAATGTAACATCTACTTGTAAAAAGATCATTGCTGGGGAAAGGGGAGAAAGAGTTTGATATTGGATATACAGGAGTCCCCTATAATTTATATGTGACTATACTGTGACCTAAAACTTTTGAAGACATAATAAAAAATTGAAAAAAAAGGATGTAGACACTGAGGAAGAAATGGAAATGTCTTGCCACTGTACATACTGGGCAACACCTATTACAGTGATGAAAGGCAAGACATTAAAACAAAGTTTTATAGCATTTTTCATTTTTTAATACCCCAATTTATTTTTAATTTATTTTAGTTTTTCTAAATTATTATGTATTAGATTTCTAATCTGTAAACCTGTCTTTACTATTTCATTTTCCTACTAATTGAATTTGGCTATATATTGGGTTTCATTTTTTAAGAAGTTCTGGATCACAGAGGGGTTCAACTATGGCAGGAAAGGAGCACTGGTGTAGATGTCATTGATGGGTGGGAGAGAGTTCTCCAAGGCATGCATATAGGGTATGTAGACAGGTTCAGATGTTTGTCGGGTATTGTCATAGTGAGTAGAGTTTCACACAACTGAAGGAGTTCTGAGTTCCCATCCTGGGGCGTTCTTCCACATTCTCCAATGGAATAGCAACAATCCCCCAAGTGCAAGGGCAGAGATGAGTGAAGAAGGGTGGTCCAATGATGGGCCCTTGATACTGATGACTATGTTTATGAGCCTGTGTGCCTGAAATTTCAACTAGGCCTAGAGCTGCAGGATACATGAGAGTTACCTCCTGAGAGTCTCCATGTTGCTCACATGTGGTCACTTTCTAAGCAAAACTCAGCATGTAAATGCATTACCTTCCCTGCAGCATGGGACATGACTGCTGGGAATGAGCTCTCCTGGTGCCAAGGGATTACTACCAAGCACCAGCTGGTGATGCAACTAGAAAAAGACCTTGAATAAAATGGAGAAATGGTAAAGAAAAAAGAGTTTATATGGCTAAGAGACTTCAAAATGAGTCAGAAGGTCATCAGAAGGATCAAGTTTACACACATCTCAGCAGGATCCCAGAGACAGCCAAAGTAGTTACAACCCCAGGTACTGGTTCTCCAGAGGGCTACAGAGACATACAGATTCTATGTTCATGGCAGATGGCTCTGGAGTTCAGTGCCTTGCCAGCAGTCCCTAATTTGGAATTTGTGCTCCTGAGTGTGATGGAGTAGGACTCAGATGTGACCTCTCTACACATGCCTCTTCTGTCACTCTTACTGAACCTGTGATTGGTGCTGGCATTGGTGTATGCTCAGGAGACTTGACTCTCTGGACTGTCCATATGGCAGCTAGGACCTGAGCCTCAGCAGAGTTGCAACACCTACTCTCTGGTTCATTGGACTTACCCAGGTTGGTTAACAGGTAGGTGAAAATGGTCAAACACCACTCCAGGGAACCAAGAGAGTTCACAGCTGCAAGCAGGAGGATCACATCCATCAGCCATGTGGGATCTAAACCCCCTTTCAATTTAGAGATGGAGTGGACATTGCCATCCCAGGGTCCTCAGGATGAAGGAATAAAATATGGATTACAGTGAGTTTACTGGTATTCTACTATAGAATTATTTTGCCTCTAGCAATGGAAGAAATTGTATCATTGATGTGGAGACAGTGGCCACAGGATTTGCTGAGGGCAGGGAGAAGGAAGAAGGGGTTTGATATGAGGGCATTTTGGGGACTTGGGTTGTCATGAGTGATATTGCAGGGACTGATGCAGGACAGTATATATCCTGCCATACCCCACTGAATGGACTGGGGGAGAGTGTAAACTATAATGTAAACTATAATCCATGCTGTGTGGCAGTGCTCCAAAATATATTCCTCAAATGCAGTGAATGTGCCACACTGATGAAAGAGGGTGTTGATGTGGGAGGAGTGGGAGGGGTGGAGGATGGAGTATATGGGAACCTCATTTTTTTAATGTGACATTTTGTGTGATCTCTGTATCTTTTTTTAAAAAAATCCCTCATGCAGAAAATAAAAAAATAAATAAAAAATTTAAAAGAGTAAATGCACAGGATTCCAGGATGATGGCATCTGAGAGCTCATCAAGGCTCAATTGTCTTGACAAAACAATGAGGAAGGGCCAAAGCTGTCAGAGTGAGCTGCTTTAGGGATCTGCAGCACAGGAGAGTGTCATGTACATCATCCAGGAAGGAAAAGAAGAGAGACACTAAGACATTGGGATGAAAACCATGAGCTACTTTTCTCAGTGGCTGGAGTGATGCCCATCCGCCACCCTTGAGGTGAACAGCTTCAGTATAACTCATGTCTGAGAGTGGCCAAATGAGAAGGGAAAGGATCTTCCTGTGGAAAGTGTGGTGGAGGGTTGAGTATGGTTTCTCTTTAGTGAATTTGAACAGCAAGGACCAACTTTGTAGAGCAATTTTAGCTGATCCAGGAACAGCAAATGGAGGTTGAAAAGCTCATTTCTAAGAAAGGGTTCACTGAATAGTGCTATATGCTGGCAAGCTTGGAAAGTGAAAGAGGAATAAAGCTTTTTGGAGTCTTCATGTCCCTATACCTAGGCCCCCTTTGGATCTGGTCTGCACTCTATTAGCAGATCCCTGGCACTGTTTTGACAATTTGAGCAGGAAAATTTTTAAAGATTTAGAATGAGTTGAACCAAAAATCAAATCTTAGAAGAAACATGAAACAAAAACTTTAGCCATCATTTGACCATCAGAGTAAATTTTCCAACATAATCATATGCCCAGACATCAGCGAAAATTATCAGCCAAAGGAACAAATTAAAAATTCTTCCATGATACAGTATTTAAGACAACTAGTCAATGATGTTCACACAAATCTCCTAAGTCAATTCAAAGAATTGAAGGCAATTATGGCTAAAGTAGTAAAGGTCTTCTAAAGTAGACACTGGATAGGCATAAAGAAGAATTGAAAAGCCTGCAAAAAAATTTCCACAGATCTTGGGGGAATGAAAGACACAATAGATGAAACTAAAAATGCTTTAGGGGCATATAACAGCAGGTTTGAAATGGCAGAAGAATGAATAAGTGAAACTAAGGATAGAGCACCTGAACTTGAAAAGACAGTGGAACAGACAGAAAAAAGAGTAGTACAGGGTCCCAGGAAACTGAATGACAATGTGAAATGCACAAACATACATGTTGTAAGTGTCCAAGAAGGAGAAGAGAACTGAAAAGGGGCAGAAAGAATATTTGAGAAAGTAATGGCCAAGAATTTCCCAACCTTTATGAAAAACATAAACATCAATATCTAGGAAGGACAGCAGATTCCAAATAGAATAAATCCAAATAGACCAACTTTGAGACACCTACTATTCAGAATGTCAAATGCCAGTGTAAAGAGAAAACTCTCAAGCAGCAAGAGAAAAGCAATTTATCACATGCAAGGGACACTCAATAAGATTAACTGCTCATTTCTCATCAGAATCATGGAATCTAGAAGACAATAGTAAGATACAACCAAGAAAAGTCAAAGGATAAGATGGATGAAGTAATACATTTATAATAATAACACTGAATGTTAATACATTGAATTACACAATCAAAAGACAGACTGGCAGAATGGGAAATATATGAGCCAATTTTATGCTCTCTACTAGAGACTCACCTGATATATAAGGACACAAATAGGCTGCAAGTGAAACTTCCCTGTTCTTTGCTCTGCAAATTGCAGCCTCATTCCTGAGTAGTTAAAAAGGCACGACTCAGGAATTGGTTATAAACTGGTGACTGATCAACAGAGCTTGTCCTGATCACCCCTATATCAGTAAACATTTCCTGCCTTGCCAAAAACATCTGTACATTTATGATCTATTTCCTGTCCTTTTGGCTTGTGAGTAACTATGCCCTGCTGACTAACAGTGAACCCAGTGTCGTGAGCAGACCCTGTGCTGTGAATTCACAGACATTTTTTATTCCATTAGCATTCAACAAAATATTGTTAATTTTAACCATCTTGCAATGTTTCTTCTAATAAAATATGCATTATTGTTTTATCACAGTCTTTCGTCACTTTCCAAATGAAAGAACCTTATGGCAATATGTGTTTCTACATGCCACATATTGTAATCTAATTACCCACTTTAAAATGATCTTTCCTTCCTGCATTTTTGTATTTCTATTCAGTGTCATTTTCTCTCACATTGAATTCCTTTAGGAATTCTTTTAGTCCAGTTGTTCTGATAAAAAATATTTTTGCTATTTTAATCATATTTACCCTTGAAATTGAAAGATATTATCACTGTATAAAATTATACCATTGCAGGTTTTTTTATTTATTTGCTTTTGGATTTTATCAGTCTTATTCCATTTTCCTTTGGTTACCATATTTTCGATAAAAAGGTTGGCAATTTATCTTATTATTGCCCCTTTAAAAGTAATCTTTTATTCTTGGCATGTTTTTGATAATTTTTCTTTGTCTTTTATTTTCAACAAGCTGACTCCATTGTGACTAGTCGTGGTTTTCTTTATATCTAACTGCTTGGACTTCATTGAGATTTTAAACCTATGGTGATGTCTTCCATCATATTTGGAATAGTACTACTCAGCACTTCTTTAAATAAATTTTTCTAACTCATTCTTTCTCTTATTTCTTATATTGTATTTTCATGTACCTTAGAACCTTTTTGAGCATGTCCATATATGTCATATCTGAACTGTTTTATATATTTTTTTCTGTTTGCTTCAGTTTGGATATTTTTCTATTAACCTCTCTGAGTTCACTAACTCCATTTTTTTACAGTGTCTGTTGTACTATGAAACATATTCAATTAGTACAGATTTTGAAATGTAGTATTAGGCAGTCCTAGAATATTACTTTGATTATTTTTTTTAATCCAAATTCTCTTTTTAAATACTTTAAGGTTTATCCAGTTTTAACCCTCTATTTCTCTAGCTATTTTGAGTCTGATTGCTAACTCTAACATATGATTTATCATTGGATCTGCCTCTATTGATTAATTTATGTATTAATTATCAGTAATTTTTTCTCACTTCTTAGTATGCTTAGTACATTTTTTCTATTACAAACAATTTATAGAAAAATATGTAGAGGGTCTGTCTTAATGTGTCTTCTTCTACAAAGGGTTGAATTTGTTCTGGAAAGCAGTTAAATTGTGTAGATCCTATTACAAGTTGGGTTTAGACCTCTTTAATCTATGTATGTTTCAGTTTTCCCCTTACTTTTACAGTATAGCCTTTTCTCCTAGAACATAGCTATAATTCTTAGGATATAGTCATTCAGGGGTCTCACATCATATTCTAGATGGATCTGAAATTCAAAATTTTCTTGTAATCTCTCCTAGGGGTTTTATTTGCCAGGTCTTTCTCTCTGGGATCACACTATCCAAATTCCAGCTGTTTTGGAAGCCTAAAACTCTGATCACTCTTTCATTTGTGTAACTATAGTGTCACTGTAATTCCCTGTTCTATGCCATGCAAAAAGCCTTCTGGAAGAAAGTGTGTGTAAATATGGATCATATCTCATGTGTTCTCCTTCTCTCAAGTATTGTAGATCCATCTTGATTTCTGTCCAAAAAAAAATGATAACATCATTTTTTTTAAACATCACCAGACTTGAATAGTTCCTTTAGTGAGAATGTAAGACATATACAAGTACTTTTTCATGGCTAGATTCAAATATCTGTGCCAGGCACTTTGAAATCTGTTATTTTACCTGAATTTTGACGTTCTGTGAATAAAACAATGCAGATTCATATGTTGTGTACATTTTTATATTCACTTTAGCTAATATAGGACCTGTCATATACTTGACAATCTGTCTATATCTATCTATATATTTATGTAATTAATGCCAACCTACAATCCCCCCACACACAAACACAAATCTCCAAGAACTGAGGTGGATCACATACATAGAAATACACGTTTGTATATGTGGATACATGTGTACGTACAACGCTACTTATATTTCTACTAAGGAAATTGATTTGAAGAATTACATGTTAGAACCATATTATTAGAGAGCTTATGAAAATGCAGCTGGTGAAGTTGGAGCAACTTTATATGTATATTTATTTCCTGGAATCATTTATAAGTAACTCTACACATCTGCAGTCAACAGGACAAATTTCTAGGTGAATATTAAATGCCAATTTTACAAATATATTTCATTTCTCTATGGCATTTTAGATTCAACTAAAAAATAACTGAATTTTGGATCCACAAGAAGAAGAAATAATTTGCATCATAATCAAGTTTAAGTATCTCTCCTTGAAGCTGATTTTGTTTTACCCTTTGCCATCATAGTTACTCTTATTACTGATAGTTTAGTCCTGTGTATCCAGGGTAGGCATTTTCAGAATATTTACTTTTAAGTACCACTTTGGAGAATGCTATCAATCAAAAGAAGCAACCTTATACCTTATCTCGCAACCTTTTATTATGCCAGTGAGAGGCATGAAATGTTATGAATATAATTTTCTTAAAGCCAGGACCCTCATTTTACTGATTTGTTAATACTAAACAGGCAGTATTCAGTAGATTTTTCAAACGTCTAAGGAAAGCACTCGAAAATAACCTTGAGAATTTAAATGTTCTTATTTTCAGAGGAAAATATGATGGTTTTGTTTTCTAAAAGTTTATATGACACTTTGTAGAACAAAAGTCAGCATTGAGAGAGATTGTTCAGCCATTTTCCTTAATAACATTTTCTAACTGCAAAGCACCAGATGCCAAAGCCTATTACATTCATGTTGTCACATTCATAATGTTAATGAGTGAGACTGTGTGACAGGTATAAACAGGGTCAGGATTTTCCAGGGATTAGAGTCCCCTACAAATTTTCTTCTTTTAATAGGAATATTAAAAATACTTCTTATCTAAAATATCTTTTCTAAGCCAAGAAAATGACTAATATAAAGCTTCATTCTGTGTTGATATCCAAACTTTTGCTTTGTGAATTAGTAATTTGACCTATTTGAGGTATGCAGCTAATGATTCATTAAGAGTCTGGAATCAAGTGCTTTGGTTTGCCTTCTTATTCTCAGCAGTCCAGATTTCTGCATAAATATTTTACAAGATTTAACTGAAAACAGTTAAATTAATGGCAGTTTTTAGTTGACACTTCAATATATTATAACTAGTTCTTCCCCTAGAGACTACCCAGTATGGGAGGTATCTAAGATAGCAGTAGTTCAGATCAGAAGAATTGTAAGAAAGCTGACACAGACAGAATAAGTCATGTAAGGTGAAACAAAGTGAAGAATGAAGTTATTTTGATACCCGTTTTCTCCGAGGGACAGTTTTTGAAACTTAGAACTACCAACTTGAAATAAGTCTGGTGGAACAGGTTATCTCATGTAACTTGGTAGGCCTTGGGTAGAATCAGAAACTTAACCCTATTTCAGGGCAATAGATACATTTTCTATAGTTCTGTTCTCCAAATTAATTTTTCCATGCTACTCAACTCAGGAAAAGTCTGTCTTCTTATCCTTCAAAATAAACTCCCCTTAAAGAAATCTCCTAGTATTTACTTTGAAACAGATTTCTAAAGGTCTTCTCCTCTGCCTATTAGGTGCTGGCCAGTACCATTTCCATCAGATAATCAGATCTGATTCAATAATCAATTCTCTTTTCTCTGGGAAATAGTGACCCTAAAATAGATTAGGTTAAGTATGTTTGTGTGAAGTTCAATATTAGGATTCTCATAAAATAATCCAACTAGTGTATATTTTCCCCATATGGCTGCTATAGGGTAGGCCATTGTGAAAGAAATATAATTCAGGAAGAATTTCTTAGAGACAAGACCCATCCCTCCCCCAGTCTTCATTATACATCATAAAAAATAAATCAATATGAAAAGTACAGTGTGCTGTGAGCTGGCCTTTGCCGTCTCTACATCTATAGACCTATAGCAGGATCTGAGTTCACAGTAGCTGAGCTGGTGCAGTTTGAGCTCATGTCTCAGACAAAGATTGATTTTAATTCTTCAGAGTTGTACTCTTACCCCAAATAATTAAAATGCTGTTCAATGGAAAAGTCTTGATGGATTTTATTATTCTATCATTGGCATTTAAAATCGATCATAATTTTAGTCCAAATACCAATTGCAAACCAGACCTACCACATTTCTGCTTAAGAGGAGGTTTCTTTTGTTAGGCAAGGGTAAATAAGACTGTAATACAAAACAAAATGATAATGGAACTAAATGTAAGCATAGAAGACAAAAGAATGGGAAGGTCATAAAATTCACATTTAGCTCCACCACAGAGAATTCTAATATCCTTTGTGAAATAGTGGTGGGTTGAACATATTTTCAATATTTCCTTGCCACACATTCACAGAAAAAATGGAGACAGAACTAAATGGTTTGCAATATTTTTTTGATTTGAACTATCTAGATTAATGAATAAATTCCTTAAATTATCTGGGTCATATGCCAACCACATGAGCATGACCAAAAAATATAAATTAGTGCATATTCATGTTATCACACATCCACTTCTTTCAATGTTAGTATTACTTTAGGTCTGCACATGCACTGGCAGCATTGTAAAGGATTTGTCTTACTGTTGGGAAGGAACCTATTTATTTTGTACTACCAATGAGCTACAGAAATGGCTAAGATGAATGAATAATCAAATAAAAATGTTTCACCAATTTAATTACCTTTCATGTAGAAAAAATTATGAAAATAACTTGAGAGCTTTTATTATGCAATTTCCAGTATATTCTATTTTCAAGGAGACTTTTAAAAAATTATTAAAATTTCCAAACATGAATCTACAGAATATGTTAAAATATAACCATTTTAAAATTTTTGCTAATTATTAAAAAGGATCTTCAAGGAAACCTATATTTACTCCTAAAAATATGAGATTTATTCACAGTGCATTTATTCACAAATCTACAAGTCTCTTAAAACTGCAGCTACCTATTTCTATCATACAGAAGATCGAGATGATACTAGCTAACAATAATCTCTAAATGTGCTTTCTTTTTTCAATCAAATACATATACCTTTGTAAATACTTAGGGTCTAGAAATGGAAAGAAAAAAATAATGTGAATACTGCATTCTCTGTGAAGTTTTCTTTTCTTTTTTTTAGATAAATAAAATATTCTGATTCAAGAGTATATAACTGGCAGCACTTGGAATTTATAAACTACAATCAAACAAAACTGTGGCGTGTCTGTGTCTGCGCCATGCACCCAAGTTTGTTGGAGCTGGCCCAGTCAGGCTGACTGGTGGAGCCAGTGACTTGAATCGTAGCCCTGCTAGGAAAGGGGGTCCCTGGGGAAGGCACTGAATTTGAAAAGTTCTTTCAAGCTTTTTTAGTAGCCTGGAACTTGCTACCATCACTTTATCTCCCCTTCTCCCTTTAGGAGGATACATAACAAAAGCAGAGGGCTGAGAAGGGGGAGTGGCTTGCCCATTTCCAGTGAATTCGTGCCTTCTATTCATAAGCTACATTCCTATCAAATCACTGACCAACCTGGAAGAAGGGGGTGGGTAAGGAAGATCTCTCTCTTTGTAAGTCTATGTAGAAATGCTTTGAAATATTCAAAGCTGTAAACTGGTAAAATACCTTGGTCTAGGAAAGAGGCTATTGCTTGAAAATGATAAACCTCTAATCACTTGAAAGCCCCTTTTTTTTAAAGATTTATTTTTATATATTTCTCTCCTTGACACCCCCCCCACCCCGTTGTCTGCTCTCTGTGTTCATTCACTGTGTTCTTCTGTGTCTTTTTTTGTTACATCATCTTGCTGCATAAACTCTCTATGTATGTGGCACCACTCCTGGGCAGTCTGCGCTTTTCTCATGTGGGGTGGCTCCCCTTGCAGGGTGCACTCCTTGCACGTGGGGCTCCCCTACATGGGGGACACCCCCGCATGTCGCCTCACTCCTCACGCATATCAGCACTGTGCATGGGCCACCTCACCACATGGGTCAGGAGGCCCTGGGTTTGAACCATGGACCTCCCATATGGTAGGTGAATGCTCTGTCTGTTAAGCCAAACCCGCTTCCCTTGATAGCCCTTTTTAACAGTTTGGCTGGGAGCAGTCAGCAGTAAGGGTCATGAGATACTGCAGGAAAAAAAGAACATGGAAACTATGCAGGGTCATTACTAATAAGGTTCTTGTAACTTAATTAATAAGGTAAAAACACACTAAAAACTATAGCTAAGATTTAGAATCATTGTATAAGTACCCTTATGTATGTATATATATATAAGTTGGTAGCTGGGACTATTGCAACAGAGTAAATGCAGTCTGGATTTCAACTATTGTGGTGGTAATTGTAGACTGCATTTACTTGCAATTCCTGGAAATGTGGCCCACCTCTTAACAATTCAACTTAATAATTAAACTTTAAAAACTTATAGTGAAATTAGAAAAAAGGGGGTTTATGCATATCACTTTTGTGCCATTCTAAATATTTTTTGGTCTTCTCATTTCCTCTTTATCCTTTTAAAGGGAAAACTGTCTTTTTTTCCCTTGACCTTTAAAATAATATAAATTAATTCTGATTGGCCATTTCCACCAGAAATCAGAAATAACTGTTGCCAGGTTTTCCAGGAATAAACAATATTCTTCCTAGGCACCAGGCTTTACTAAGCAACCCCCCATTGTTCAGGCTGTCTCAGAGGAAAAAAATGAGTAAAAGCCACCCGGTTTCTTTCCAGTCTAAACAGAAACCCAAGTGCTTGCCAGGTTCCCTCCAAACAGCAATTTTGTCAGGCATTGCCACCACCTCCACCCCACTCCCAACCCCACTGCCTGCGTTAGTACCTGGTACATAATAAGCACTCAGTAAATAAATTGATGTGTTTAAAATCTCACAGGGAAATTACTATAAAGCAATTCCTCTAATTGTTGTCTTAACTCATTCCTATGTGTGTATGTGTGTATATGTATACCATCTATACTAATGTAATGTTGCCTGTCATATTAGAGGGTTTATGGCTGTCTGCACCAGTGATCAAACTGCAGATACAAAATGTTATAGCCCTTGATCATATATATGATCATATATATATATATATATATATATATTTTACTCCATGTTTGTAACTCTTTAATTATAAACAGAGAAGTAAAAAGGGAGGTTTTAAATAACAAATCAGTGTTTCTGTATCAGACTATTCATATCTGCCTATTTGCTCAAAATATTAAAATTAAAAACGCAATTATATAAGTAATGTATATATTTCTAAAACCCAAATTAAACTAACAGTATAAAAGGTCATGTAAAATCTAAATATACAGAACTGGGGAAACGGACTTGGCCCAGTGGTTAGGGCGTCCGTCTACCACATGGGAGGTCCGCGGTTCAAACCCCGGGCCTCCTTGACCCGTGTGGAGCTGGCCCATGCGCAGTGCTGATGCGCACAAGGAGTGCCGTGCCACGCAGGGGTGTCCCCGCATAGGGGAGCCCCACGTGCAAGGAGTGCGCCCCGTAAGGAGAGCCGCCCAGCGCGGAAGGAAGTGCAGCCTGCCCAGGAATGACGCCACCCACACTTCCCGTGCCGCTGACGACAACAGAAGCGGACAAAGAAACAAGACGCAGCAAATAGACACAGAGAACAGACAACCAGGGGAAGGGGGGGGGATTAAATAAAATAAATAAATCTTTAAAAAAAAATAAAAATAAATAAATATACAGAACTGTTAAAAGGCTATGAAATCTTCATTAAATTCTAATAAAAACAGGTTAAATAATTGCTTTATATTCTAGAGCCTAAAAGTTGGTATGCCTTTGAAATTATTCAGTTTTAAAATTATCAAAAATAAAAGGTTTTATGCCCCTGTAAAAAGGTAAACAACATTCTTTATTTAATCAATAACAATTTTAACTTGTTTGGCTTAAGTATTATCTCTAGGTTTATAAAATACCAGGTTGATAATTTAACATTGTATGTGTTGAGTCTTTAGAATAATGGAAACTGTAAACTCATGTTTCATGAAATTAAATTAAGTGTAAAACTGCTCCCTCTCTCTTAGATGTATGGGGTAGATTCCACTGGTTGCTAATTATAATCTGGAGAAAATTTGCCAGTCTGTAATTGTGGTCAATTGTAAAAAGTTTGTGAAAACATCTTCAGAACTGAAATATTTAAATGGTTCTAGTTCCAAAAGCCATTATTAAACCTGAATTTATATTAATGGCAAAAAGTAAAATTGTGGTAATAAAACCTGTCTGAAAGTCACCACAAGGTGCACAGTTAAGTAAATGGTAATGGAAAGTTACCTTGATTCTGTTAGGAATCTTCCATTTTCATTTTAACAATGAAAAATAGTGGTTTTTTTCCCCTACTACTAAGGTAAAATGCCTGCTAATATCTTCATGGTAAAAGTGTAAAAAAATAAAGTCATTTGACATATAACGTGCTGCATTAAAAATGTTTAAAAATATATAAAAACAAGGGATAAACTTTAACATTGTCAAACTGTCTTGTGCATTCAAACCAGGCATTGAATACATTACAGTTGCCTCTCCATGTGAGTTATTGGCTAAGCTGGGCACTGACCCCTCAAATAGAAATGTTTGCTATATCATGCCTCTGGATGTGCTCCTGAAGTTGACGGAAACTACACTGCAGTTTCAAGCTCCTGCAGCAGTCAATGATGACTCGGTATAGCCAAGCGTATGATGGATATTACCTCCAGACCAGCACTGTTCCATAGTACCAGAGAGCACTGTGCACCAGACCAGTAAAATACTGGAAACCCTCTCCAGGATCAATGATGCTGTGACTTGCTCACTGTGTGAAGAACATGCTAAATGGAGCCATGATTACCAGGATACTGTAAGTAAAACTTAAACACAATTGGCATTATGGCCTGCTCCCATGGAAAGATAACATGTAAAATATTACAAACCTGAAACTTAAAACTATTAATTGCAACTCAGAATCCTTATGCATTAAGTAATACATTAATTAATACTAAGTGCTGTACTTTTAGCCTGTTCTAAATATATGCCTAAAAATTATAAGGTTATCTTTTCTATTCTGGATCAGGTACAAAAGTACATTAGGCATGTTAAATTCCTGGTAACTTCATTTTCTAAATAATTAATAAACATGTCTATAAAATAAAGTGACGGTCTTAGCTGAAAACAATGGGGCCACCAGGGGCTTGCAGGTAGCCAAATAATTGGTGCCAGGCTCAGCCACCCTACTACTCTACTGTAGTCTACTGTGTAGCAAAATGAGGCTTGCTTGCTAGTGATGAGTTACCTACTGAACAGTCAAAATTACCAGAATTATTCAGTTAAAACCAAAATGCAAAAAACTTTATTCTGTAGTTCTGATCACTCCCACAGCTAAAAAAACGTAAGAGAATTTCCAACTTGGTGCACTAATCCTGAGTGAAACCAACTGTCCAAAAGGTGCCAGTTCACCAGAAGCAGCTGATGGAGCACATGAGTGCCAATCATTAAACTGCCTGAAGTGCATCTTCAGAACAAAGCTGAGTAACTAACATTGTTATCTATTACAATTTCTCTCAGAAAAAAAAAATATATATATACTATTCTCCACCAGCTTTTAAAAAGGATGCCATCTTTATAGGTACCTAACGCTGTCTACCTCTGTAATCTAATATCCTCTTTTTAAAAAAAAATAGGTATGCCAAAATTTTAATTAACTTTGTTTCTTTCAGAATGAATATCTTATTAACCATATGAAAACTTCATCCAGCTTCATTCAGAATGCCAGATCCATCTTCCTCCAGGCAAAATAAAATAACAAAGTTTTTACACCTTGTTAGGTAAGGACTACAACCCATGGCCGGCAGGAAGTAGTTACAGAAAAGAGATCATCTCCCTTCAACACCCCTTTAAGATTAAAGGTGTAAACTCTTTAAGGGTAAAATAAAATTAATAGATGGATCTGGAGCTTGGCAAGAAATCCACGTAAGCACTAATAACCCCAGGATGACTGCTGGAGGGCCCCGGCCCCCAGGATTCTACTGTCCAGCATGAAAACTTCTTCTGAAAACAGGATAAACCCCAGATGTTACCCAGGAACTTTGTCTTTGGGCCCTCACTGGGAAATTGATAAGTGGGATAATCAATCAAAACAACAAACAGCCACCCACCTCATAACTCCAACAATACCTATGCCAATGCTTAGCAAGTTAAGCTTGCATAAAGGGGGGAAATGATGTAGGTTATGGGTGGGGGGCTGTTCATCTCATCGTAGATAACCTGAGCTGTATGTGTCCTGAGCTATGTGTGTGGGACAGTGAGAACTGCAGTCCTGCCCTTGGTAACCATGACAACAACTCCAGTGCTGGAAAAGCAGTTTAGCAAGGCAAACTCTATAAACTTTAAATATTCAGGGAGAATACAAAACAAATGTGTTAAAAGCTTACATGGAATGTATGAAGTCCATGCTAAAAGCTTACCTAGGATGTGGAAGATACCTGTTAATTCGAGCTTATTGAGCACTGAAATGAAGAACCATTTGGCCCTTCCTCTGTATAAAAAGAACTCGAAAATCTTGTTCAGGGTTCAGGTTTTGAACAGAAAGCTCCCAAGTCATAAATAAATTACTTTTTCCTTCCCAAAATTATTCCTGAGTTCTGACCTTTCCGTACATAAATAATTGAACCTCTCTCGACTTCTACAACACTTTCACAACAATATGCATCTTTAAATTTGTGGGTATTAAATAATAATCAGCAATAATAGTATTTTGAGTTTTACAGCCAGCATTTATTAAAGGATTATTTTGTGCCAGATTCTTTCATAAATATTTTAAATATATTGTCTGGATAATATTGTTATTCCAATTTTATAGGTTACATGTTTAAAGATAAAAAACTTGAAAACATTGAGTAATTTTGACCCAGATAATAATTGCCTCACACACAAAGTTCATGCCATATGAAGGTGCAATACAATGAATGATAATGAAAAAGTTTCTACTCTCGCATATAGAGGCTGAGATGTGATGGTATTCAAGGAGTATCATTGCCCCTTTTTTGGTTATCATCGATTATTTCCTCTTTTATGATTTATGGGAAAGGAGCTATGACTTTAGGTATTAGATTAAAGTTCAGCCCCTATTTTGTTATCCTCTACTCTGACAGTTGAGCCAGTCATCTAAGTTGGATTTTCCAACTCTTTTAAGCCTGGGTAAGCGCATATTGAAAAATGATAAATGAGAATTATTAGAAGTCAAAGACACTTGTACCTTAATGCTATTGGAGTATTGACCCTGTCTGAAAAAAAAAAAAAAACTAAATGAAAATGATTTAGTTCTTTAGGATATTATATATTGATCTAATAGTGCTATTTATAATAGCTAAAGCTAAGGAAATATATATATACACACACACTAGAAAAGCAGCAGCAGTTGCTACAAAAAAAGATTTTTTTTCTCTGAAAAATGGGCCTTCAAACCACATGACATACTTGTTTTATTGTGGGAAGATAGTTTCTAAAATTTGCCCTAAGTCTAAATATCTGTCATGTTACTCTGGAGTCTCTTCACATTGCATCTATATTTTTACTCTAAATACTTCAGGTTTATACTTTTTTTTAAATTTGCTTACTTATTTCATAATAATTTAATTTATTTTATAATTTATTTAATATTTTTATTGCATATATATCATGTTAAGATCAAAATGGATAAATTGTTTTCTATTATTTTTGCTCATTTAGTACCATTTAAATTATTTAAATCTTACTGGGTTTTAATCTGCCTAACAAATAATCTTAATGTTAATATGAAAATATTAGCTCTTAGTCTCCAGTTCCTGGTTTTATACCAAAATAAATATGATTAATTTTTCATCACATATTTGAGTTACTATTTTATTATTTTCCTATTAATTCAAGTTCATATAACTATTTAATAGATCTTCCTTAAAAATAGAATGATGAAAATATATAACAGAGAAGGAGGAGGAAAGTAGTCAACATTCTTGAAAAAAATAAAAAGAACAGCACAATTAGGACAAACAGGGAATCGCATACCCACTAATATGATGTAACAGACATTTATATCGTACATTTACAATAAAATGAATGGTATTGCCTTACTTCAAAACAAAGAAAACAGATATAAATGTTAAAAGTAGCATTATTTAACAACAACATAGTGAAAGAGTGTGCTCACTCTTTTGAATCAAGTCAGAATTAAACAATTAGAAGAAAACTGTACACTTAGATTTCTGATTATATTTTATGAAGAAACTGAAAAAAATGACAGTTTATATAATGTCTTTATTTTACAGGTGAAATAACAAATGATTTTGCTACATTTATATTTTGCATGAATATATTTTATTAAAAAGTCTGATCTCACTGGAGGGTTGAAATCCATTCATCATCCTTCGTGTAGTGACTAAGTTACATGGCTTAACAGCACAATGACCACCTCATGAATTGTATGTACAACATGAAACTCACTTTTGCTTACTAAATGACTTAAATCTTAACGGGGTAGAACCAGAGCCACAGCCATTGTTAAAAATAGTGTTATTATATTATGTTTGGAATTGATTGGGAATAGTTATCTATGTTACCAGTCAATTATATACGAAGATTAATGGCCTCCCATCTTCTCCATTATTTCAAAAGTTTCTTAAAGATGCCTTCTCTAGTGGTTGGCTCTTAGATCTTATGAGAATGTGGGATAGAATAGGTTGTAATAAAAAGATGTATACAAGGTTTGGATGTTGCCTGTCTTATCAACAAATTTATCATCTTAATAAATAGACTTTCTCTTCATTGTAATGAACGATTGAGACTGATAGACCCAGGTGTTAAGGAAGTCACAATTATCTGTTAAGCCACCATGAGCATCACCGAGACCACACATCCCCCAGCTAAGCAACCATCCTTCTGCTTTCTGCTATGTGTGCCATTCCACAACCTGCAGGAAATGTTAAGTCTGATGAAAAAGCCCTGTGGGGTCAATAGATGCCAGCTCCACGTGCCCCACTGGGCACCAGAGAAGAGAGACCAATACATCCACCTTGAGGGATGGGGCGCTGCCACTGAGAAGTCCTGTTCTGTTAAGCATTTGGGGCTACTTGTTCCCAATTTTCTGGCTTTAAGTTCTGGCAGGGCTTTTTCATTAGACTTAACAATTAGAAGAAAACTGTACACTTAGATTTCTGATACTATTTTATGGAAAGATTGAAAAAATGACTATCTTATGTAATGCCTTTATTTTAAGGTGAAATAACAAATGATTTTTGCTACATTTATATTTTGCATGAATATATTCAGTGCACCATTGCAGCAGCTCATTCCACACTAGGCAATTGTAAAACTGGTGATAGACTATTCCTTGCTAGTCAAACTGTGGTCCTTGGTCCAGCAGCATTGACGTCACTTGAATTGCAGAATATTGAATCAGAATCTGCATTTTCACAATGAACCCAGGTGGTTTGAATGAGTATTATTTTGAGAAGCACTGCAAAGTTATACCTTTGTTAACCTCAAGCTTGTGTGGGCTCAGTTGTGCAGGCCTGAAACACAAGTTGGGACCAAGAACAGATTCTGGAGCCTCTGAAAAAATAATTGCTAGATACTGAAGTTGCACAGTGGAAAAGTTCCCTAACATTACAGAAGGTGAAGAACACAATTAAAATAAAATTTTATTTGACACTGTTAATTATTATATTCAAACTCCTACTTTTTCAATCAGACTTCACAAGTGCTATTCATTCAGAAAGTATGTAGTAAGAACTGACTATAAATAAGACTAGGATTGCAAAAAGCTAGTGCTCATGTCTTCTGAAAGCCAAGCCTGACTTGAAATCTGGCCCATTAACAGGGACAATAACACTCAGACCTGGACTACCACACCGATGGAAGGAAGTAATCTGCCCTACAGATGACATAAAGTGAGGTCCCCATTTCTTCTTTCTTCCTCTTTTTCTTCTTTAACACTTTAAACATATTAAGAAAATATAGTGATATTAAGTTTGAAGCAAGCATTTTGTTCTAGCATTGGGTTTGGCAGGAATCATTTAGCATTCACTTTTAACTTTTCCAGTTTTCTCAGGACATTTGATCACAAAGTTACATTTATTTTGTCATTTAATTTTAAAAGGTTTTAAAAATCTTTTAAAAACATTCATTTCCACAATATAGACTATATTACCACAACTCATTTTCTGATCTTGACATTGTCCACACAAGTTTACTAACATGTTAAAAAATTAATGTTAGTTTCTACTTTGAAATTGACTACAGAAAACATAGAACAATTTAATATTGATCCATATATGGGCAGATCCATATATGAGAATGTACCCATATATGGGTACATTCAAATTCCTAAAATAGATCTTTTTGTTTTATATCTCAGGGCATTTAGGCTTTTATCAGTAATGACATGAGGATAAAAATTCCATGATATAAAATTTATACTACTAGCAATATTTTCCTATCAAAATATTGACATGGATATTGAACTATTTTAAAAATGGATACAGTATTCCAAAAACCTAAAATTATGTTTGGAATCTCAGAGACTAAAAATCAATTGTGTTATGCTACATATTTTTATGATATAAACTATTGTAACATAAATAACAATTAATGATCTTGCTGACTTTTTTTACTTTGACCCTTATTAACTATGAAACTATGGATGTGAAACTCCACCTTTACTTGGACCACCATCACTCATTAATAGAGAGCATATAATCAACAGTGACATCTTTGGTAACTATTCAAACGCAGACAAAATTCAAATATTTTAACTTGGAAAACACCAGTAAGATGTTTAAGTGGCTAAAACCTTAACGGGACTTTTGAGTGCTCATGGAACATTCAGGAAAGGAAAAGTTTTACATATATTTTACATAAATTTTCAAATTTATTATTCACCCAGGGCCTTTGTACCATGACCCAAATGGAAGTTAGGGCATTTAAGGACTGACATCTTAACACCCTAGTTCTGTAGCTAAAATAAAACCCTATAGACACAGTTATGCGCAACTCATCTAGATTATGTAAAAGAAACAAAAAGTTACTTGCAATGGTTGTAGGGTAATGAAACCACATAAAATTATTGGAAAATTAATTAATAGCATCTAAAACATCACAGGTTTTAAAATAACTTATTATTTAGGAGCTCTTAAAGTATAGCACTAGAGGTATTAGAGTGGATTTAGATTTCTTTGTGAATTGAATACTAATGATATTTTTGTAGACCAGGTCCTCAACTATGTTGTCTTGATAGAATCACCTGTGACTTTTTACAAATACCCATTGTCCATGTGCCATCTCTCAAGGATTCTGATAATTCAAATGGTATTTTTTTAAGCTTTCCTGATGGTTCTAACTGTCTAACAGTGCAAATAGTCTTGAGACCACTGGTTTAGACATAGCAGAGGCTATCTCACACACACAAAAAAAGGCTTGTTTTGAAACAGGTACTCATCTCTTTTCATAGTCCTATACAAATTGCTCATTTATCAAATATTTATTGGACTCCTACTATGTGAAGTAGCTGAGGTAGGTCCAGAGGAAATAGGATTGAAAACTCAAGCACAATTCCTGCCCTTAAGCTGCTTACAGTCTAGCAAAAAGATAGTGCTAGGATAGGTTAAGAAAGTGTTACAAGAGGGCCCATGATGGGAATGAGGGAAGAGGAGTATGAAAGATGGAGATGTGGACATTAAGGAGAGGGAAGAGCTGGTGTAAAGACCTGGAACAAGAAAGTTCAGGGTTATTTAGGATCTGCAAGTAGCAGTGAGATCTCTTCCATAGCAATTCACCGAAACAAAAACTATCCAGGAAGCAACAGAGTATCATTAAATGATTTTAAAAACATTGTAGAAATGAAATACAATGAGCAGTAAGATAGTGTTATTCAGACCACTAATTTACTATTTCCTGGTTAAAAGAAAAGCAATTGTTTATATAGTTGTAATAAGATAACCTACCTTTAATGATTACTTACTTTGTACAAGTATTCTTCTATATGCTCTTTATTAAATAATTCACTTACTATTTTCCCATTGTTTATGATAAAGAAACTGAGGCACAGAGAAGTTAAATAACCCCCCAAAATCACACAGTGAATAAGTGGAAGACATTGATTCCAGAGTAAGTTTGCTTAATTACCATGCCAATGACTCACATTTTTAAAAAGTCATTTTGTGATATTTTTCAAAGCACTTCCATTATTTTTCCATTTATAAAATGATAGAAGATAGATGTTAATGTGTCTTTATTACAATTATTTGCAATTCCCATAATAGTAAACTAAAGTAACTTTTACATTTAAATTACTTTAGAAACTGTTCTCCTTTCTTTGAAATATACATTTTTATCATTTAATCCTTTCCTTGTTACAGGGACAGACAAATGGGAATTTTACTATCCAGAATTCTGTTAGTCATATATTATATATATATTTTTAGTAAAATGTGTTACAGATATTGGTTGCAAAATCATTTTTCAATCTTTATTATGGCTTCATTTTCTTTAATTTCCCTTCCATGAAACATGAGAATTAATGGAACGGGTCTGAGTTGCTGCTAGGAGGATCCCTATGATCCAATAGCTGATCCTAGCTTCAGAGCAGGCATGGGCACCTTTTCTTACTGCACGTGGGAAGATTGCACAAGACATTCTGTTTGCTGTGACTTTGTCCTTTCCCTCCAGAAGGAGTTCCCATTAGACACTGTGTGATGGGAATGATGGGGAAAACAGACTCACTTCTCTTTCTCCTATACCCAGGAGGATGCCCTGCATCCTTCTAGTGCTTATCTGATAAAAATTATCAAAAGACAAGATTGTTTCAACTGTCTAAAAAAGCAAATATATTAGTCAATCGAAGGGGTTCTGATGCAAAATACTTGAAATTGGTTGGTTTTCATAAAGGGGATTTATTTGGGGTAGGAGCTTATGGTCACCAGGCCATAGAGTGTAAATTACTTCCCTCACCAAAATCTATTGCCATGTATTAGAGCAAGATGGCTGCTGACATCTGCCAAGGTTCAGCCTTCTTGGGTTCCTCTCTTCCTGGGGCTCATTTCTCTCTGACTCAGCTCCTATGTTTTCTCTACAAGGTCATCTGTAGACTATAAGGCTCTCTAAGCTTTGCCTCTCTCCACAAGGCCAGTGGTAGACTATCAGGCAACTGGCTCTGTCTCTTTCCCTGGGGCTCCATTCCCTCCAGGCTCAGCTGCTCTGCCCTTCTGTGTGCTTACTTCCCAGGCTCCAGCTCAAAACTCCCAACTCTGTATTTTGCCATGTCTTTTATCTGTGAGTCCCCACCCACCAATGCCCTACTGGCATAGCCCAGTCTAGGCCCTAATCATAATTAAATTAAGTAAAAGTGAAACTTAAGACAGACCAGTTTACAAACATAATCCAATATCTATTTTTGGAATTCATAAATGATATCAAACTGCTAAAGCAACCCTTTAAGTATTTCATTCTTTAAGCTCCTCAAGACAGAGATCCTACGTTGATTATTGTTGGTTCCCCAGTAATTAGAGTGCAATTATTCACTTAACATTATTGGTAGAAAGGCCCTAAGATGTAATTGGCAGTGGGAATACAATGGTGTTTACAGAGACGGTCCCTTGGTGAAGTTTCTGAGAATTGAGGAAATTGATGGGACAGGAGAAGAGTATTTGGGGTAGAAAGAAGAAATGTGTTATGGATTGAATTGTGTTCCCCCAAAAAAGATATGTTTAAGCCCCTAAACCCTGGTTCTGTGAATGTGACCCTATTTGGAAATAGGCTGTATAAAGATGTTATTAGTTAAGGTGAGGCCAGACTGGATTAGGATGGACCTTAATCCAAAACGACAGCTGTCCTTATAGGGGAAGGAAATTGGGCACAGAGACTGACAGAGAGAGGCAATGGCCATCCGATGGAGGCAGAGATTGAGTTTATCACAAGCCAGGGGTTGCATAAAAACCACTGCTAGAATCACACATGGTTTAGAGCTAGCTGGCTCTACTGATACCTTGATTTCTGACTTCAAACCTCCAACATTGTGAGCCAACAAATTACTGTTATTTTAAGCAGCACCTTTCATGTTACTTTGTTATGACACCCCTAGAATGTGTAAATGTCCTGGAGTCTGGATCTTGGAAAAACACATTGACTTGAGTAGGTACCAATATAGCTGTGTGAACCAAATACACTGCCAAGTGTAGCTCCCCCACTGCCAAATAGTTGGTTTCCTCCTTTCATATGGGAAGTCCCTGATTATAACATTTTTTCACATGTGTTATGTGAAGTCAAACTACATATGTGTCCTCAGTTCTCAGCAGCTTTGAATCATAGCCATAGCCCGGTGAGGGCTCCTTTATGATTGTTATATACACTGGCACATTATCAATTGTTTTAGTTCCCTTGTTGCTAAAGTAAATACCTTGCAATGGATTGGCTTAAACAATGGGAATTTATTAGTTCATGGTTTTGAGGCTAGGAGAAATCCAAATCAAGTTGTCATCAAGGTGATGCTTTCTTTTAGAAGATTGGTATTCTGGGGCTGGCTGCCAGAGATCCTTGGTTCTGGGTGCCTGTCATTTGGCAAAGCACGTGGTGATTCGTCATTGCCACTCCCTTCCAGTCTACCTTCACTTTCAGCTTCTGGCTGCTCCCTCTGTAGCTATCTCTTTCTGTGACCTTCCCTAGAAGGACATCAGTAATAGGATAAAGACCCATCGTGGCACACCTTATCTGAAGTAACCTCATCATAAGTTCCTATTTACAAGATTTTATACCCACAGGAATGGGTTAAGTTTATGAATATGTTTTTTTGGGATACCTAACTACAAAAGACCATAATAAAGGGCCATATATTTATTTTCTTGAGCTCTAAATATTTATCACAGTCATTTTTCTTTGGTAAGTTTTTCTCTATTTACCATAATTCAAGAAAAAAACATAAAATGAAGAAGAGCTTTTTGTATGAAAGAAAAAGTTCACTGAAGGTCTAATTACAGTATTATTTGCATCTGTTGGGTATTTTTTCTTTTTTTTCTCCAAAAAAATGGCAAGTTTATGTTTCTTCTATTGAAAGAGCAACCAGTAGCAGATTTCCTACTCATTAAAATCACAGACCTACATGATTAGTGATGGTACAAATTCACTATCCTTATATCCTTAAAAAATAAAGCTCACAAATTCACATTATTTCAAATGTTTGCCTTCTTTAAAGATTTGCTCACTATAACTATCTGCTTGCTATTTTTTATTCAGTTAAAATGATCAAGAGTTTACTTCATTAACTGCAATAACACTTATTAGAATGCTTTTCTAAGGAACCTATGGGGAATGTACAGAGCACACACACGCAAAGTGATGCTTAATATCTGGCTGTATATGTGAATGTTGTCTGTAGCTTGAAGTCTAAACTCTGCTTAGGAAGCAGTTCTAAAAATAAATAGTGTCTTCACAAGAGTAAATGCACTCACATTTTCCACATTTTATAAGAGTTTTATCATTATCATCATTATCAGAATCAATGACATAATTTCCTTAAGTAATAATTTGGGAAAAAAAGAGTTACAAACCTTCTATAAGTTTTTTATTAAACTGAATATTTATTTTGGTTTCCGTTGCAATTCCTCAGGACATCAAAATTTTTTATTTCCAGGAAGCATTTATGCTTATAATTTACTTTCTGCACTTCTCATCTTTTGAGCTTCCTGCCAGAACATTTCATAGGAAAGTCTTTAATCATTCTGTTAAGTTTAAACATTGTCCTGAAGTCCCTGAGCCTCTAGAACAGTTTATTATAGAGGTTTGTCAACCTATGACAATACCTCTTATTTATTCCTATGGAACTGATAATTTTATTTGGAAAAAAAATAACAAAATGGTACTGCAAGATCCAGACCTTTTAGTTGAGTAAACCTGGCATTCCTTTGACAAAGGAAACAGAGGAAGCTTAGTGGCAAATTTGAAGGAGCTGGCACAAATTCTTGTCATAATCACCCTATTTTTTTTACTATGGATATAACCATGCATTAAATTTGCATTCATAAAAGGAAAAACTGTGGCAGGAGCTATTCCCATATTAAAATAAAAAAAGACTTTGTACAGTACTTGGCAAAAAAGTGCTTAATGTATTCTTTAGAGAGCATTCGGTGTGCTCCTTCCACTTATTTCTTATATGCAAAAAAAAAAAACAACAGCCAGCCATCTGCTGAACAAAATGCAGACAGGGTAGGTAAACTGTTCAGTACATCTCGTTTGCTGGGTTCAAGAAATGGGTGCTGCTAGCTTGGATTAACAGCGAGTAGTGCCTGTGTGCAGAATGTACATATTCATCCGGCCCAGGAAGAGGCTTTGGCATCCACCATACTGCATAGACACATGGCTGCAATTCCTGCTGCTGGCTAATGGGCAACCTAAGTAGCAGCATTTTAACGATCAATATTATATATATGATATGGTGTTCAGCAAAGTAAAATAGGGGTCAATAATGTAGACCAAAATGTAATTTAGACAGAAAATATGACTGTGTGGCAGATGTTCTATAGGGGACTTGGGAATGGATTGACTGAAAAACTACTTGTTGTGAAATAGTCCAAGGAAGAAATCTGAGTGAGGTTACATGACCATGGCACTGAAAAAGTGATGTGTTATCACAGTAAAGGAAACATGTAGTAGTAAAACAGATCTTTGACATGATTATTTTGACTCCACAGTTTTGGTTTCTCGGAATGTTTATACAGTGTCTAAAATTGGTCCCAATCAAATTTATCATAGAAAGAAATGTTGGCTGTAGAATAATTTCTTCTTGGTAACATTGGGAAAAAAATGCATACTTTCCCAGTTGTAATTAAGTGTAAATTCCTGGAGAGCAGGTACTTTGTGATGTTTCTGAACAGATTCTAGTCCTGAGTATACACTAAGGAAACACTGAATGGATGGGATGATGAATGATTGTGATTGGTTCTTCCTCTATGAAGAATTAAGAGAAATTCTTTGTTGTCAGTGAATTAGAACAGAACACCTAGGTGTCAGGAAGAGGAAGTAAGAGGGTTCATTTGCAAAAGCATTGCTCTAATGAGTCACTCTGGTCAACAGAGTGACCTAGAGATGGATATTTGATTCAAATTGATTAGATGAATCAAGGATTCATCCTAATCATCCTAATCCTAATCTAAGGATTAGATTTTACCCTGAGGTAATCTCTTTGAAATTTAACAAGGTAATGTCCACAAATATCCATTTTTAATTAGTGTTTCTCAAATCTCTTTATTTTAAAAATGTAGAAAAAGTTATACTTCTTAATCCTTAAATTATGCTAAGGTTTGATAGAATCTACCTTTTTCAGTCTCCACTTCCCAGACAGTGAAAATAGCTTACTCAAAATATATGTAGTAATCTATTAAAAATTTATGTAAAATACATGTAAAACTATTAGCTTAATGTCTGCACATTAAAAGCACTCAAGAAATTTTAGCTATCATTTGTTATTATTAAAGCACAATTAGTATCTTCTTAAAGGAGTTCCTACCAAGATAATACTCTTTTCATAGTTTATTTTACTATCTTTTTCATTATATCTTAGACATTTAAAATATTACATTTCCCCCATATACATACATACATGTGTAATATAAATGAAATATAATTAATTAATTAAAAACCCATGTTCCCACTTAAAAAAGTAAAATCTTACCAATAAAATTGTCTTCCACTCAATTTCTTTTCCCTCTTCTCCAGAAAACCTATTCATGCCTTTCCATAATTTTTTTCAATTGACTTTTTTGTCATTTTCTTATTGATTTGCAGGTGTTTTGAATATTCTAAATACTAATATTTTATGTATATTTGGTTCAAATATATTCTCACAGTTTGTGGTGTATGTTCTTAACTTTTTAAAAATAATGTCTTTGAACTATTAAAAGCAGAAGTTCTTACTTTTAAAAAAAATTTTTAATTAATAGATCACAAGGAATGTTACATCAAAAAATGTAAAAAAACATAACAGGTTCCCATATAACCCACTCCCCGCTACATCATTTTGTAAATTGTATTTTTGAAGATATATACATCACAAAAAAATATATAAGAGGTTCCTGTATACCCCCCACCTCCCCACCCCACTCCTCCCACACCAACAACCTCCCTCATCATTGCAGCACCCTCATCGCACTCAGTGAACACATTTTGGGGCATTGCTGCACTACACAGATAATAGTTTACCTTATAATTCGCACTCTCCCCCAGTACATTCAGTGGGTTATGGCAGGATATATAAAGTCCAGGATCTGACCCTGCAAAATCATTAAGGCAACTCAAAATCCCAAAAATGCCGCCACATCACATCTCTTCTACCCTCTCCCTGCCCTCAGCAACTACTGTGGCCACTTTCTCCACCTCGATGCTAAAATTTCTTTTATTACTTGTCACAATAGTTTTGTAGTAGAATATTAGTAAGTCCACTCTAGTCCATATTTTATTCCTCCATTCTGTGGACCCTCCACCTCTAGATCAAGAGGGGGCTTAGATTCCACATGGATGATGGATACAATTCCTTTGCTTACAGTTATGGGCACTCTTGATTCCCTGGTGTGGTGGTTGACCATCTTCACTCCCTGTTAGCTGACCTGGGTAACACCAACAAACCAGAGAGTAGGAATTGCCACTCTGCTTACTTTTGATTGGTAGAATTTACCAGTCTTTTCCGTGTATATTTTATTCTGACCAGAAGTATGTCAAGAAATCATCCCTTATCCTGATTTCATAAAGATAGTTCTTTGTCTTCATTCAAATAATTTATTGAGCTCTTGTTATATTCTGGACATAATCCTAGAATGTTACATACATCCCTCAATAAAACTTCCTGAAAGAATTTTTTTTTTCAGTTTTGTCTTTGATTTACCTGAAATAAATTTTTGTTATTGTGTGAAGTAAGGCACTTTTTTTTTTTTATTTTTCGGTAAGTATAATCAGTTTTCAAAGCACTATTCAAAGAAAAGTTTATCCTTTCCCCATTGAACTACAATGTCACCTCAGGCATTTATTAACTGTTCATATTTGTGCAGAAATTTGTCATTGCTCATTCCCCTATACAGTTTTTCTCTTCTGTGTCCTTATAGCAGTATCACGCATTTGTGATTATTACTATAGTATTATAATAATCCTTGGCATCTACATCTAGCAGGCAAGTTTCTCTAATATATCGTTCTGCAGAAATATTTTGTAAATTCTTAGCCCTTTACTTTGCCATATAAATTTTAAGACAGTTTATTGAATCCAAAATGCAAAAAAGTTAGAAATTTAATGAGAATTGCATTCAGTGTGGGATAAACTGGTATATTTATGATGTCTGCGAATATAATGTTTCCATTTTTTAATGTATTTTTAAACAGTTTTCAGAATAGATAAATAAATTTTTTAAATATCTTACACCATTTATTAAGCATTATTCCTACATGACTTCATTATGCTATCCTATTTACATGGCATATTTTATTTAAAATCTTTTCTCATTTTTTCTTGTATATAAAAACACAGTTGGGAAATGGATGGGCTCAAGAGATTGAGGTCCCGTCTACCATACAGAAGGTCCAGGGTTCGATTCCCAGGGCATCCTGGTGAAGGTAAGCTGGCCCAAGCAGAGAGCAGATCCATGCAGAGTGTTGGCCCGCACAGAGTGCTGGCCTAAGCAGAGTGTCGTCCCATGCAGCGTGCTGGCCCATGCAGGAGTGTTGGCCTGCACAGAAAGCTGGCACAGCAAGATGAATGAACAAAAAGAGACACAGAAGAAAAACAACAACAGATGCAACAGATCAGGAAGCTGAGGTGTCACAAGAGATGGAGTGCCTCTCTCCCACTCTGGAATCCCAGGATCGGTTCCCAGTGGCGCTTAAATAGAAGGCAAACAGACACAGAAGAACACACAGCAAATGGACACAGAAAGCAGACAGGAGTGCAAAACAAAGGTAGTGGATAAATAAATAAATCTTTAAAAAAATACAGTCAATGTTATATGCCATTTAATATTTTAAACTCTCATATTAATTCTAACGCTTGTAGAATATTAGGGTTTTCTATGTGTACAATCATACCGCCTGTAAATCATGAGTGTTTTAGTTCTCCTTTTACAACACTTACATACTTTGTTTTATGTTTTCTTGACATTTTATGCTGGCTAACGACTCCTGTACAATGTAAAATTATACATATTTAATATTTATGTAATTGTATATCTATGCATTTATACGTAATTTACATATTTATATAATAAGAATACTTGTCTTCTTCCCGATTTTAAATAGAATGTTTCTAACATTTTATCATTAGGTGCTTTGTTTGTAGTTTGTCAGCAGTTTCCCTTAGTTGAAGTAAGGTTGTTTCCTTTTATTTTATTTCATTTTCTTGTTTTTCTGTCATGAATGGGTTCTGAATCTTATTGCAAGCTTTTAGAAAACAATTGGGGCTTTTGTTTAAATTTTCACATTTAATTTGTTAATGTGGTAAATTACTTAATCAATCTGGTTTGTTAGATTATGCTGCGATAAGAATAACCCCTGAACTTCAACAGTTTAAGAGAGCCAGAGCTTATTTCTTGCTTATGCTACTTGTCTCTCACAGGTTGGCCAAAGCCCTATTCCACAGAGCCTTCAATACAGGATCTATTCTGATAGATCAGTTTGTTTTGGCCATTGTCGAATTTGTGAACTTAGTTATAATAATTTTGGAAAATCCATGTTGCCTCTTAAAGTTAATGCCTGCTACTTGCACTCACATTGCATCAGCTAAGGCAAAATTACATGCCAAGCCTGATATGAATGGAATAGGGAAGTATAATTCTCTTCTATGTTGGAGCAACAATTATAGAGGAAAAATAATACTGTCTACCACAATAAATTGGGAGATTTTCTGTTGTTAACCTAACATTGAAATTTTCTAATACATATTTTTTGATCATAATATAGTTTATTAAATTTCTGGGTATAATGTGTGTGGTGGTTTGAGACTTGTATGTATCTCAGAAAATCATATTCTTGAATTTGGTCTTTTCCTATGAATGTGAACTGATTGTAGGTGGGATTATGGTTAGATTATTGCCATAAAGTGTGACTCAGGGTGAATCTTAATGTTCTTCCCGGAGCCCTTTTTAAGTAAATGAACACAGAGAGAGGGGACCACAGAGACAAAGAGAAAAATTCAGGAGCTAAGAGAAAAACCTCCAGAAGCTGTGAGAGAAAATCCCAGAAGCCAGAAGCTGAAATCAGTGAAATCTTGGAGAGCGAAGGCCATAAGAGCAGAGAAAAGGTCACAGATGCAGAGAAAAACCCCCAAAGGCTGAAGGTAAAAGGATTCCTAAAGTCAGAGGACAGAATCGGCAGAGCTCAGAGGCAGGGAGAGAGTAACCCATAGGAGCTGAGAGAGAACGTCATTGACAATGAGCCTGGAGAAGGCAGAGAGGGTCAGATGCCACCATTGTGCCCCGCCACGTGACAGGAGCCCAGGATCACCGCCACCTGATCTTCAGAGAGACATTTGCCTCATGCCTTGATTTGGACATTTTTCTCAACCTTGGATCTTGCTAGGAAGTCCCCATTGTAAAAGCCAACCTCTTTCTGATACTTTGCCTTGGCAACATTAAGCAAACCAATATCTTCTGGACGGTTTTGTATCTATATTCATAAGAGAATTTATCCTGTATATTTAATTTTTTTTTTTTTTTGCCTTTTCCTGTTTGAGGATCTGGATAATACTATCCTAATAAATTGATAGAAATTTCCTAGTTTCTGTGGAGGGTTCTATAAAGTTAGAATGATTGCTTCCTTGAAAAGATGTCTGAAGTCAGTGCTTTCTTTTTGGAAAAATTTAAATTATTCTTTATTCCTTTGATGATTATGGGATGTTGATGTTTTCTAATTTTTACTGTCACTATTAAGTCACCTTTATTGGATTATTTCTTTATATTTCAAAATTCATTGTGACAAAGATTTCACAGTATCCTTTATGGTTTTTAAAATTTTTTTTCATTACATAGTTGTGTCCCATTTTTAAGTCATATGTTATTCATTTGTATATTCCACATATTGCTTGATTACTCTTGCTAATTTCTTAATTTACTATTACTTTAAAAACATTTTTATATTAGAGTATGGTTTCTTCTTGTTATTCACTTTACATTTCATTAATTTCTGCTCTTATTTTCTCTAGTCCACTTTTCCTGGATGAAACTTCAAGTTGATTTTAACTAAATTAAATTTTAGTCCTTAATCTCTTTTTATATAAATCTATATATTTTTTCCAATTGCTAACTTACTTGCATTATATTCATTATTTGCCTATAATTTTTATTCTTTTTTTCTGCTTATTTACTAAGACAAGAGTGTTGGAATTAGAATATCCCAACATAATGATATATGCATTGATTTATCTTTGTAGTTAAACCACCTGTTGTAAAATGCAGCTCATAGTAAACCTGATATATCTATCTTAAAGTGTAAACTCTTATTAAAGGCAATAACAATATTGCTGCCAAGCAATTTTGTAGAGTTTATTGTGCCTGCCACTATTCTAAGTGCTTAATATATATGCAATTTTAAAAATTTATTTCTCTCCCCTTCCTCTCCCTCCCCCAGTTGTCTGCTCTCTGTGTCCATTCACTGTGTGTTCTTCTGTGTCCACTTCTATTCTTGTCAGCAGCACCGGGAATCTGTGTCTCTTTTTGTTGCATCATCTTGCTGCATCAGCTCTCTGTGTGTGTGGTACCATTCCTGGTCAGGCTGAGCTAGCTTTTGTGCTGGCGGCTCTCCTTTATGGGGCGCACTCCTTGTGCGTGAGGCTCCCCTACGTGGGGGACACCCCTGCGTGGCACAGCACTCCTTGCGCGCATCAGCGCTGCGCATGGCCAGCTCCATATTTGGAGACTCTGGGTTTGAACCGTGGACCTCCCATGTGGTAGGCAGACGCTCTATCCATTGAGAGAAGTCGGCTTCCCTGCAATTTTTAATAGTTACAACAAACCAATGAAAGAGCTACTACTCTTGTCTCAAATTTTTTAAATGAGGTAACAGAGAGTAAAGTTAACTTATCAAAGACCTCCAGAATGCATACTATAAACCATATTTCAAAATTCAATATGGGAATTTTGCCATCCTTTATCCAGGTCATGTTACTTTATGTTGTCATATGCATCAGGACTTCATTCATTTTTACAGCTGAATAATATTCCATCATATGCATATACCACATTTTGTTTATCCATTCATCAGTCAATGGACACTTGGATTGCTTTCTTCTTTTGGCAATTGTGAATAATGCCACTATGAACATTTAAGTAAATTTCACTGATATGATTTAAGTACAATAAACAAAATCATCGAGTTAGAATCTGGAATGTAGGTTGCTAGGAGATGATAGAGCTTGATAGAGAATGATACAGAATGCAAGTGGATGCTTAACTTGTATGGAATTTCTATTTGGACTGATGGCAAAGACTTGGAAATGAATGCTGGTTATGGCAGCATATTATTATGAGTGTAATTAACAGCTTTGAACTATATAGGTGATAAAGGTTATAAGAGGAAACTTTGGGGTATATGTATTACTAGAATAAAAATTAAAAGATAGAACTTAGAACCGGTGAAACCTATTTAATGGACTATAGTTAATAGTCCAAGTATAAGAATGTGCTATTATGAATTCTAGCAAATGTGCAACAGTAATACAAAGTAGTAATAATAGGATGGTACGTGGAAAAAACATACCTAATGTACATAACGGTTCATCCATGTTGTCTCATTTATCAGGGCTTCATTACATTTTATGGCTGAATAATATTTGATCTTAGGTATACCATATTTTGTTTATCCATTCATCAATTGTGAATAATACTGCCATGCTATGAACTTTGGTGTCCAAATATCTTTTCAATCCCTGCCTTCAATTCAGTCATTTTAAAAAGATAGTTTGGTAAACTCCATTAATTTTTGTATTAAAGAATTCCTTTAACACAGATGCTACAGCATCTGACCTAATGAATTCCAGAGACACTAAAAAAGATTTCTTTTATACAATGATGCATTAACTAGACTTTAACTTTCTGTCCATTTTTGCTGCAATTAAAAGAATATCATTCTTTTCCTTATCCACTACAGAGAATTCATCATTAGATAAACCTTTCCCTTACCTTCACTTTCTTGTTGTTCAGGACAATACATCTCATTCTACAAAAATTTTAGTACAGAAACACCAGTTTAATCTCAAGAGAACGTCCTCATTCTATCCTGAAATGCTTATTCATTCCTTTGTCCTTTAAGATACACACACACACACTAACACACACAGACACACACACAACCTCATACATATATGGCTCCAAGACATGCCCCTGTGGCAGAAACAATATCTACTTTTCATATAATTCAAATAGCTCATTACATCTACCCTATACTCACTCATTTATAACTTTTTTATTTAAGAAAGATATGTTCTTGAGGTAACACAAATTACCATGCCAATCAGTTAAGAGAAGAAGAATATGGATTTGACCACAAAAGTATCATTGAATGATTTCATTTCTGTTTACTGGTTATGTACCCTCTTTACAGCTATGATTCACACTTTGCTAATTTTGATGAAAAAATAATAATACCTGGCCTACAGGTTTGTTTTAAAATTTTGTAATATAGCATAAAATACACTAGTACAATGAAGTAGAAATTCTTCAATAAATGGTACTCATCAACTGGGATATCCATATTAACAAAAATTGGCATGACCCTTATTTCTTACATTATATACAAATTAATTCTAAACTGATCATAGTCCTAAATATGACACGTTCAATAAAGCTTCAGAGCAAAACATAGAAATATCTCTTTATGACCTTGGATAAAGTATCATTTCTTAAAACAGGACATAAAAGAAAAGATTGATAAATTGCACTTTATCAAAATAAAAAAACTTCTGTTCATCAAAACACACCAGTAAGGGAGTAAAATGTAAACCACATCTGTGAGAAAAGTTCTGCAATAATTGCATTTGAAAAAGGACACACGCAAAATATGTAAACTACTCCATTTATAGTCACTTAAAAAATAAGAACTCAAGGAACTTTAAAAGGCACTTTACAAGGAGTAATTGTTTTCCCCCTTCCCTAAAACTTCCAACCCCTATCCTTGGTAATATGCCAAGGAAGTTCTAGTTTCTTTACCTTAATTACTATAAACTATTATCATGTCCACACTTCAAGCAAGCATCTTAACAGATAATCCTGACAAGCTCAAGGTGCTCTCGCTAGAAAATTGAATCCGGAGGCACTGAATGCCCCCAAACTAATACTTATCCCTTCTGTCAGCTTTAATTCTACAGTGCCTTAACACCCTCAAGAACAATCCTATTGATATTCTCCTAGTTTTTGTGTATATACCAGAAAGGCCTAAAATACCTACAGAGTATATGGCAGTTTGATATTGTTTATGAATTCCAAAAGTAGATATTGGATTATGTTAGTAAACTAGTCTGTTCCTCTGGGCATATTAGATTATATTGGATTCAGAGGTTTCACTTTTACTTGATTAAATAATGATTAAGGCTTTGATTGGGCAATGTCAGTAAGACATTGCATCCCCTCCCCCTTGGTGGGTGGGGACCAGAGAAAGACATGGCAGAGAACAGAGTTGAAGTTTGGATCCTGGAACCTGGGAAGTAAACACAGAGAAGCAGATACATGAGGAAGGAGAGAAGTCTCCTCTCTGTGCTGGCCATGTGAAGAAAGAAGAGCAGCTGGGCCTGGAGTGAAACAAGCCCCAGGAAGAAAGGATCCCAAGAAGCCTGAACTCTCACAGATGTTGGCATCCATCTTGCTCCAACATGTGGCAACAGACTTTGGTGAGGGAAATAACTTATCCTTTATGGCCTGGTAACTGTAAACTTCTACCCTAAATAAATACCCTTCATAAAAGTTAACAGATTTCTGGTATTATGCACCAGCACCCCTTTGGCTGACTAATAGAGTATAACCCATTTCTTCTCAGAGCAATGGCTATTCTGGTCATTTCCTTATATTAGGCAAGGAGAGGCCCATCTCTCCTGACAAGGTATAAAAGACTGCTTTTGCCAGCTTGGAGGGTTCAAAGGAATTTGAGGTTTCACACTTTTCATGCTTGTCCACTCAAATGTCCCCAATACAGGTCTCAGACTTGCAACTTTCTCTTATCAGGGCCCCTACTTTGACATAGAAAACCCATTGAGGCTGTACTTTCATTCATTTTTACAGTTATATTACCCTAACTGTTTGTTAGATTCTGGGGCTGATCTTCAGCCCAGTCTGTCCTGTGACTGTGGTGGAAGAGTATCTTCTTTTTTCAAAACTTTATTTTTAAAAATATTTTTATTTTTTTCTCCCTTCCTCTTCTCTTTCCACTCTCCCTTCTCCCTTCTCCCTCCCCTTCTCCTGCCCAGCTGTTTTTGCTATCTGTGTCCTTCTGCTATGTGATCTTCTGTATCATTTCTCTTTTAGTCTCCTCATTTTTCTCCTCTAGGATTCACTGGAATTCGATCCTAGGGACTCTGATGTGGAGAAATGTTCCCTGTCACCTGCCATACCTCAGTTCCTGGTTTCTGCTGTGCTTCACCTTGGCTCTCCCGCTCATCTCTCTTTCGTTGCATGATCATCTTGATGCATGACTCACTTGCATGGGCACTGACTCACTGCACAGGCACTTGGTTCACTGCATGGGCACTGGCTTGCCATGCAGACATGCTTTCTCTTCTTCTTTTACACCAGAAAGCCGCAAAGATTAAACCTAGGTCCTCCCATATGGTAAGTGGAAGCCCTATCACTATCCATATAGGCCCTCTGTGTTTAAGTGACTTCCTTGGGAGAGCAATTATAGTCTGAGCCTGGGAATTGAAATGGTCTTTAGATTAATTATGATTTTTGGTTAAGCAGGTTATATCTTTATATCTCCAGATTGAACAGTTATTAGACACTGGACACAGTCTCCTTGTCAGAAAAGGCCATGATCTTCAGAGATCATGTCTACCTGTAGAGATCAGAGCATGGGGAGGGTCTTGTGCCCTCATGTTTCAACACCCAGATTTCCCTCAATACCCTCTTTCTGCCCTGTGATTCATCTTTACCCTATGATAGTTTTATTAAGCCTCTTGATTTAATATCTCTAGATAATGAACCTCTTTTCTTCTACATAACTACATCATTTAACCAGCCATATATATGCACTTGGTGTAATAGGAATTTGCGAATAAAAAAGAAATAGATTATTAGATCAGAGAAATTCTATAAATCACTGTAGGGTCAAATATGAATATTTTAAGAGACATTCCCATTTATCCTTTGCAATATAGTGAGAGTCATTATGCAAGCAAATAATATTTTTAGCTAGTTATAATTTGATATTATGAAATAAATTTCATCTGTTGCCATTTTTCAACTGGTGAGTGACCGAGAAAATATAGCATTAATATTATTATCCCAGATGGGTCAAAATATTATTTATACTAGATTCAATATATCTACACTAAGAAACACATACACACACACTCCTCCATTGACTTTCAATAAAACATACTTTAACCTCAATCCTAACTGTAGTTATCTCCAGTAGAAAGAAGTTAGTTAAAAAACAAAAACAAAGACAAAATTCTCCACGTCAGTGTTAGGGGAATTGTGGTAAAAAAATGGAATCACACTTTCTGCATGTAAGAGTTACATGCTGACTGCTATAGTTATTACAATATTTCTCAAGCAGTTGAATCAATACAGGACTAAGAGGCAGTTTGCAAAACTGGGTGAGAATTCATGTCTCAGAAGCCACAGGAGATCCAGAGCAGTTGCAGATGGTTGCTTTCTAGAATATTAGCACAGTTTATTTTATGGAGGAAGACACATATCCACATTTTAGAAGAGCAGGTTAAAATAGACATTAATACTTCAAAAACTGAGTTTTGCCTACACACTAGAATCTTTTGCCTTAGGTTGTAACATTTCCCACAAATCATTAATTTGTCATAAGGTTTCATTATTTTTGACTTACATGATGAAGAAAATATTTTAAATTGTGTCTTTGAGCATATAAAGAAAGGGTAATTTAAAAAATACTATTGGTTTGAAAATTAGTTAACAGATAAAGAATTTTTTTTCTCTCACTCTAAGCTGTGCAGACATGATTTTTACAAAATGCATATCATTACTGTATATAAGATACTATTTCATGTTTAAAAGAAATGCAGAAAAATAATCTGTATATGAATTGCTAATAGAACAACTGATCAGAAGTTTAAGTGCATAGTTTTGAAACAATATGAACTCTCCCATTGGTTGTTTAATCTATCTTTCTCTAAGAATGATAAGGTTTTGCATACTATGCTGGTAGAGTACCAGTTATGGAGTCTACTGGTGCAAAATTTTCTGGTATCATCTCTAATTCATCAATGCCCAGACTTCAGATTATTTGCAAGAGGAGCCTCTTTTCAGAGTCCACAAGCTTTGTAAAAAATCCTAAAAGCAACATCCTCCATTTGACTTAACCTCTGTATTTCATAATAGCATTATCTTGTATCTCTATAGAAAAATCACTTTTATATGTTATCTCATTGGAATGTCCATGAATACTTCAAAGATTTGTGACTTGCCAGCTTCCAGATAAGAAAATAAGACTCTCAGAAGCTAGTGGTTTAGTCAAAATTAAAGAACTTGTAAATGGCAGAGATGGGAAAACAGGTATTTTGACTCTTATTTTCATGTTCTTTTAATTTTAATATTCTGCTTTTCTCTTACACAGGAGAAGCAGGGTGATTAAGTATCTTCACAATTCTCATGAGTCCTTCCCCCTTGACTACCCCTTTTCTGGTTCTATATTAAATTCAATCTTGAATAGATTTTCTGATTATATATATGTTTTTTGACAAATCAAGTTTATTGAAGCATATTAATAGAGCATAAATCCATTCAAAGTGTACAATCAATAATGTTTGGTATAATTACATATTGTTTATTCATCACTCCAATCATTTTTAGAGAATTTTAATTATTCCAAAAATAATAATTATGAACAAAAAGCAAACAAAAATCATTAATTCTCAGTCTCTTTATGCTTATCCTGCCACACATAGCTGTTATTCTTTTTCCATCTCTAGTTTATTTGTAGTCATATTTTGCAAAATCAGTCTTATATATTCAATATCACCTATTTTTGAATTTTACATAAGGTTTCAATATAGTCCCATGTTACAGTTTTTAGCTTTCCTTCTAGTAATATACATGGCCTTAGACGATCCCTTTCAACCCATCATAGCCATTTAATAGCTCTGTTAGTTACAAATACTATGATGCGCTTTCACCATTTCTATTCATTTCTAAAGATGTACAAAAGACCTTTTTACCAATATCGCACAGATAAACCCTCAGCTTTCCATTCTCTACCCTACTTCATTTTCTGGTGACACATATTCTAATTATTAACTCCATGAGTTTACACACTGTATTTAGTTCATAATAGCACAGTCATATAGTATTTGTCCTTTTGTGTCTGGCTTGCTTCACTCAACACGATGTCCTCCAGGTTCATCCATGTTGTTATATGCTCCACAAAACTTCATTTCTTCTTACCACTGCATGATATGCCATCGTGTGTATATACTAAAATTAGTTTATCCATTCATCAATTGAGGGACACCTGGGTTGTTTCCAACTTTTGGCAATCATGAATAATGCCACCATGAACTTCATTGTACAGATGTCTGTTCGTGTCTCCACTCTCAGTTCTTCTGGGTATATAACTTGTAATAGTATTGCCAGGTCACTTGGCAAGTCTATATTCAACTTCCATAGGAACTGCCAAACAGCCCTCCACAGTGTCAATACCATTCTACAATCCCACCAATTGTGAATAAGTGTCCCTATCTCTCCACATCCTCTCCAACATTTACAGCTTTCCTACTTTTTAGTAGTGGTTAGTCTAATAGGTGTGATTTGATATCTAATTGTAGTTTTGATTTGCATTTCCCTAATCACTAGTGATCTTGAGCATTTTTTCATGAGTGTTTTTATCATTTGAATTTCTTCTTTGGACAGTTGTTTTTTCAAGCCTTTTGCCTACTTTAAATTGGGTAGTTTGTCTTTTTATTGTTGAGTTACATGATCTCTTTGTATTTATCATGCGTATTAAACCTTTATCAGATATGTGATTGCCAAGTATTTTCTCTCACTGAGTTGGCTGCCTTTATACCCTTTTGACAAAGTCCACTGAGGTGCAAAACTGTTTAATTTTGAGGAGGTCCCAATTATCTTTTTTTTCTTTCGTTGCTCATTCCATGGGTATAAAGTTTAAGAAACTGTGGCCTAACGTAAGATCTTGAAGATGTTTCCCTACATTTTCTTCTGGGAGTTTTATTGTTGTTGCTTTTATATTGAGGTCCTGGATCCATTTTGAGTAACTTTTAGTATAAGGCATGAGATAGAGGCCCTCTTTGTCTCTTTTGGATATGGATAACCAGTTCACCCAGAACTGTTTGTTAAATAGACTGTTCTGTCCCAGCCAGGAGGGCTTGACAGTCTTGTAAAAAACCACTTGAATGTAGATGTGAGGAGAGTCTATTTCTGAATTCTCGATTTAGTTCTATTGGCCAGTTTGTCTCTCTTTATGCCTGTACCATAATGTTTTTATCACTATAGCTAAATAATATGCGTTAATATCAGGAAGTGAGAGTCCTTCAACTTCATTTTTCTTTTTAAAGGTATTTTGGCTATTTGGAACCCTGTCTAAATAAATTTGATAATTGGCTTCCCATTTCTGCAAAAAAGGCTGTTGGAATTTTTATTGGGATTGCATTGAATCTGTAAATCAGTTTGGTATAATTGACATCTTAATGCTATTTAGTCTTCCAATCTATGAACACAGAATGTTCTTCCATTTATTTAAATCTTCTTCAGTTTCTTTTAGCAATGTTTTAGAGTTTTCTGAGTACAGGTCATTTATGTCCTCGGTTAAGTTTGTTCCTAAATACTGGATTCTTTTAGTCACTATTATAAATAGAATTATTTTCTCATTTCCTCCTCAGATTGCATATCAGTAGTGTATAGAAATACTATTGATTTTTGCATAATTTTCTTGTATCCTGCCAGGTTGCTGAACTTGTCTATTTGTTCTAATAGCTTTGTTGTGGATTTTTCAGGATTTTCTAGATAAAGGATCATGTCATCAGCAAATAGTGAAAAGTTTACTTCTTTCTTTACTATTTGGTTGCCTTTTATTTCTTTATCTAGCCTGATTGCTCTAGCTAGAACATCTAGCACAATATTGAATAACGGTGGTGAAACTGGACGTCCTTATTGTCTTCCCAATCTCAGCAGTAAAGCTTTCAGTCTTTCACAATTGAGTACAATGCCAGCTGTAGGTTTTTTAAATATGCACTTTACCATATTGAGAATGCTTTCTACTTTTCCTATCTTTTGGAGGTGTTTTGTTTTTTTTTAATCAAGAAAGGGTGCCGAATTTTGTCAGATGTTTTGTTTTTGTGTACCAATTCAGAAGATCATGTGATATTTCTTCTTCAATTTGTCAATGTGCTTTATTACACTACTTGCTTTTCTTGTGTTGAACCACCTTTGCATACCTGGGATAAAACCCACCTGATTGTGGTATATAATTCTTTTAATGTGCTCTTGGATTATGTTTGCAAATATTTTGTTGAGGATTTTTGCAGATATATTCAATAGAGATATTGGTCTGTAATTTTCTTTTTTCATAGTATCTTTATCTGGTTTTGGTATTAGGGTGATGTTGGCTTCATAGAGTGAGTTTAGTACTATATTGTCACTGCTCAATTTTTTGGAAAAGCTTGAGCAAGATTGGTATTACATCCTCATTGAATGATTGGTAGAATTCACCTGTGAAGCCATCTGGTCCTGGGATTTTCATATCTTTGGGAGGTTTTTGATGACTTTTTCATTGTGATTGGTTTGTTGAGGTCTTCTATTTCTTCAAAGGTCAGTGTAGGTGGTTCCTGTGTTTCTAGGAATTTGTCCATCTTTTCTACATTGTCTAGTTTTTAGGCATACAATTGTTCATGGTATCCTATTGTAATCTCTCTTATTTCTGCGGTGTCAGTAGTAATTTTCCCCCTCTCATTTCTGATTTTATTTATTTGCATCTTCTCTCTTTTTTTGCCAGTTTTGCTAAAAGTGTGTCAATTTTGTTGTTCTCAAAGAACCAACTTTTGGTTTTGTTGATTCTCTCTATTGCTTTTTTGTTCTCAATTTCATTTATTTCTGCACTGATCTTGACTATTTCTGCACTGATCTTGACTATTTCTTTTATATTTAAAATCTATTTTGTGTAATATTCATATCACTGTTTTTTGGTTAATATTTGTGTGGAGTATCTTTTTCCAAACTTTCACTTTTAACCTGGTAGTGTCCTTACATCTGAGGCAAGTCTCTTGTAGATAGCATATAGGTGGCTCATATAGGTGGGGGAATTCTAGCAATTAGCATTCAATGTCATTTGTCGAACATTCTTCATCCATTTTGTCCAACTGCTCCTCAGTGAGGTTAATTTTTATCATGCATTCAAGGTAATGACCAGTTTCTCCATGATAGTATTACTATTATTCACCTTACAACTAAAAAGCAACCTGAGGGAGACACTTTAAGACCAAAAATATTTTGTTACACATCAGTCTTATTTAAATCTACCAGCTATTGGTGATTCTTACCTGAATCAATCTTTATAATGCCGATTGGAAAATGTTGATATTTCTTACCCAACCATACCACTCCCTTTATTTTAGCATTCAGAATCTTCTGTAGCATAAACCCTCCCTTTTCATAATTAATTAATTAGTTAATTAATTATTCTTGTCTCATCATTCATTTATGTATTTACACTAAGGACTCATGAATTCATATTTTATTTAAAGAATTATAAGTATTCTTTTTTTGTAGCTTTGATATTTGCAAGTAGCTGGACTAGACATAAAATTTTTAGGTTACACTTGCTTTTTTTATGTTTCTTGAAAATGTTTTTCCATTGTAACTACTTAGTATGTTGATCTTGATGAATCTGATGCCATACTAAGTTTCTTCCCTTGTAAATAATCTGATATTTTTCTTGAAGTCACTGAGAATTTAATGGCATGTCTTTCAATCTGGCAATTCATCATCCCCAGATTAACAGTGAGCCTTAACAATATGCAGATTTATGTTACCCTATTTCTACAAAGTTATCTTGCTTGCTTGCTTTCAAATATTATTTTTCTTTTTTTCTTCCCTTATATGAATGTTAGAACATCTGTCTGTCTCCATTTCAGCCACTTTCTCTCTGATCTTTTCTCCTTTTTTTAGCTTTATTTTGTATTGTTTATCATGCTTTTTCCCATTCCTTTTTAAAAAATATTAATGACTTATTATCATTTATTCTTCATTTCTGAGATGATTTATTTTTGTGTGAAATTTCATACCTGAATTTCTATATTTTCTTAAGCCATTTCTCTTCTTCTGTTGTATTTCTGATTCTAAGGTGTTTGCAAAGATTTTTGGTTTTGTTTTCTAATTTTATGCATTTTGTTAACAGGATTCTTTGCTTAAGATAAAAAAAAACAGATGCTTTCTTTTGTCGGTATAATAAAATACAGCTAATTTAAGGGGTGATGTTCATGACAGTGATCTGAAATATAGAGACTGCTGTGTTCTGTTTCTTTTGTTCCTACAGGAGCCTTAATTTTACATGATCCCTCCCTACTTTTCCTTCACTATCACATCCTCAAAGGGTCTCATTACATCTCAATTAAATACAGTATCTTATCCTAAACTTTCATAATTCACCTCAGACACCTCACCCTCATCCTGGCAATGTTGAACCTTTCCTTTATTTAAATTTCAGTATTATTTTCACCATGGATTTTTTGCAGTGATTTTTATATGAAACCTTTGCATTAAAATATGATTTATTGTGATAACAGAGTTTTTTGGTGACCCCATAAATTTTGTCCCAATGCAAATGACTCTCTCACTTCAGTCTAGTCTCAGCCTTGGCTCTGTTGGAATTGAAGTATTACCCTATTTATATATAATTTGAAGTTGATGATTTGATGAATTTGTGTACTTCAATTTAGACATGTTATTTGTCTTTATCTCCATTTGTGTAGGTGTGAACCCACAGTAAATATGAACTTTTGAAGATGTTTTAATTGAGAGGTGTAGTCTGACTAAATGAGGTTGTGCCTTAATCCATATTACTGGAGTTCTTTATAAGCAGAAGAAACTCGGACAGAGCAAGACAGTCACAAGGAGGAGCTGTAAACTGCAAGAGAAAGGTTAGAACATTGTTATGGGCAAGCCAAGGAATCCAAGGATTACTGGCCAGCCAAAATATTACTGACACGAGGAGGAAGCAAGCCTTCTACCCTCTGAAACCATGAGCCAGTACGTTCCTGTTGTTCGAGCCAAAACCACTTAGTGATATTTATGTTAGCAGCCTATCAAAACTAAGAGTGGTTTTCTCTGTTTTTTAGTAATGCTAAAGATGTGAATTGTGTGTGATTTTATTTGCATGCTTTTGTTGACTTTACAGATTTTGGAAAGAGTATGTGGAAAAATTCATTCTCAAGAGATCACAAGAACCTGAGATTTCATGGAAGAAATCTTTCATATTTTATCATTAATAAGGATAGTAATCTAGAGTCTATAATCCAAACAGTTAAGAATGTTTTCCTACAATTCCTACATTTACTTATAAATAATTTTTCTACTGTAAAAGCCCGATAGACTCACTTGTATTTTGAAAATGGGATTATAAAAGGAATATTTTTCTTTCTATTTCAAAGCACCCCATGTAGTTTTAGGTACTTTTAAAGGGATTATGTCAGCAAATATTTGACATATGGCTGTGATGCTATAACAATAATTTGAATAAGTTGCACAAATATGAAGATGGAATGCATTTCTGACATGCTTTTTAAAAGCCAAATAATTAACTCAGAATATTCAATGTTCTATCTCTGCTCACACTGTAATAAACATATACTTTCTATTTCTCTAATTATTGGCAACTTTGTCTACATTTCTCCTATTAATTGTTCCTTTTCCCACTCTACCCACCTAGTCTAAAATCTAGTTTCCTCCAAGTCCATTATTTATTCCACTAATTTTATGTCTGGTAACTCTATTATACTTAGAAACAAATTCATTCTGCACCTAGACTCAGTCATGTTGGGTTATTTTTTACCACTTACTATCTGATTCCTCACCCTTGGATTAAATAAGTACTACTTCAAAGACAGAACTTCTCCATTTTAATTATAAGTCTATACAAGGATACATAATAATGCAAATCACTTTTAAAATAAAATTTTGCAATAGAAACAAAACATATCTTTTCACTATTTTTTACATATTTCTTCTATTCTCTCAACTTATTTTACTTTTCATTTTAATCTAATTTGCAAGTATAATTGTGATGATACAACAATAAAATTCACATAGAAATGACATCATTTTAATGTTACAAGACTTTGGGTAAGTAATACAACAATAAAATTCACATAGAAATGGCATCATTTTAATGTTACAAGACTTTGGATAAATAGTCCAAAACTTGCCATTAACATACACACAACAGTATACTCCAATAATTACATTGACATAAAATAAGGTCCACTCTTTTCAAGGTAGTGTGCAAAACAAAATTGTAAGTTTGAGCAATAGCAGAAGAAAGTATGGTTTTATCTGTCGAATCTAACTACTTAAATGAACAAGGTGTTTCTTGGGACCTTTGTTCTTTCTTTTCTTAAATGCCTTGAGCATTAGGTGCATCATCAAATACATGCTCATCAAAACACCTACAGGAATTTTTACCTGCTTCAAAGATTATTATTTGGTCACCTGAAAGGGATAGTCATGACTTTTCCTGTAAATATTTTATTTTGAAGATTTTTCTCTTATGATGTAAATAAATCAGATTTCCCTTTATAAACACATTGGTCTTTGCCTTCAAAGCTATGCAATCAGTTTATAAACACTAAAGCTAAATTTGATTTATCTTGGAGGATTTTCAAATGTTAACTAAATCAACTAAAGGCTTGCTTCTTTTTTTCTGCCAGGAAATGAAGAAATTATCAGAAATAAACATCTGATTCTGTGCCCTAATCTGTTACAAGAATAGTAAAGAGCACACAAGGTGATGTTCATGGTCAATAATAGCAGAACCTTTTGTTTCCATCCTATGTTTTCATCACATAGTCTGTGTGACTGACCATAGGTACTTCTTTCTTCTTTTTGTGTGTCAAGGATTAGTTAAGAAACTTTTATGGAAAGCCTTATGCAATTGTTCTAGTATTTCCAAATAGTCTTTAAACTGCTGTAAATTTTATTTTTATTCTTTCCTCTTGCATGACATGTATTACTGTTGTCTATTTCAGTTTAACTTGATAAAATAAAACACTCAAAAATACATGATTAAGTAGTGCCTAATCAATTTTCTCCTTACAATTATCTTTGAGCTTAATTTTCATAATTGTTTTATGCTCACAATTGTTCTATTTATTTCTTACATTACCTGGAGATAAGAAAGTGGGGATGGAAGATGGGAATAAGATTAAGGAGATGAAGAGTGCTAAATATGCTTGAAGTAAAGATATTTTCCTAATTTGTTCTCCTGTTTGTCTTTAATAACACAAACCCAAACTGATTCTTGATGGTCACTCTTTTGACACAAACAATAATGAAAATCTGTAACTCTTGGTCTTTGAATAGTAGATCTCAGCTATTTACTTTTCTTGTGAATGACAGTCTATGCCATTAAGTCCTTATATTCTTTTTATCTTCAGGACAATGAAAAACCCCTCTGTCCAATTTTAATAAAAACATGATTTCTAAATGTCACTGCTTTGTAACCTAATATCTATAATTTATCATAAATTACATTAGAATATTTTCTTTTATTTTTCTCATATAAAAGACATCTCTGTTACTCAAGACAGACAAACATGTAAGGCAGTGGTGGCTATAGAAATGGCAAGCTTTTGCTATTTAGACACGGAAATAAGGTAGAGAAGAAGTACTTAGCAATTGCTTACCCTAAAGCCTTATCATGAAATATTTTATAAGGCTCTAGTTTGATCAAATATTGTCTGGAAACAATACCAACATAATGTCAATTATATGTATTCCAAAATATTGATATGTTTTATTATTTTTAATGAAAATAAAATATTTGTAGCAAAAAATATTTTTAAATGTTATACTTTCCTGAGATTGGCTTTGACTATACTTCACAAATAAAATGCTTTTAAGTATTCAAAGAAAAAAATGAAAGTGAGAATTCACTAATTTTGTGTACTAATATTTTTGTCTTTTCAGAATAATAAATGCACCTTAAATATTTTTCTTAAATATCTCAGCAAGTTTGCTGAAAATGGTTTCAATTAAAAATTTTTCTTCCACACATTGAAAACAAATACTTACTTTATAGTAGAATTATAATATCTCTATTGAAAAAATTAGGTATTTTTAAAAAGAAATAAAAATTTGGGAACAAAAACATAACTGCAAACCTAATTTGATAACATTAGGCTAATGTATGAAAAATATTTCACTCTGCAAGTTAGAATTAGATAGAGACTGAGGATAGAAATACATTTCCAGAAAACACTTGGAAGCATGGCAATTTCCATGTATTTGGATTTAATATATATTCTTTTTGATAAAATTTTTATACTTTTTAAATTAAAATTAATAGATCACAAAGAACATTAAATTAAAAAACATTTTAAAAAAACATAAAAAACATAAGAGGTTCCCATATCCCCACTCCCCACCCCATCATTTTTGTAAATTGTATTTTTTTCAAGATATATACATCACAAAAAAATGTTACATTAAAACAATATAAGAGGTTCCCTTATACCCCTCCCACTCCTCCCATTAATATATATTCTTTATATTTATATAAATACTTTATATTTCAGCCCACTATTTGGGCTGAAATGACTTCAGAAATCTCCAACTCAATGCATCTTCACAAAGTATAAATTGATTTGGATAATTTGGAAGAACTGTGTGAAATATGGGTTCTTAAGTAGTGAAACTGATAATAACTTTCTCTGTAACATGACCTCTTAGTATGTCTCCTATACAACTAACATATGGAAGAAAACAAAACAAACTGTTTTACTGAAATAAGTGCTTAAACAGGAAAAGATACAGAGTTTATAACTTAGATTAAAACAGCACTGATAATAGAAAAAAAAAATCAGCTCTAGTTGGAACAGGACAGGGCAACGATCCAAGATACTAAGATGACTCCCAGAGAGGAAATACAAGGTGACACTCCTTTTCTTACATGGATACTTCTTCATGTGTATAGATTCTTGGATTCTTACACATTTACCTCTATTCTGTGTGATTTCTAATTGGAGCTGGAAGTTTACATAAAAATCAATTCTAAAATTTTTAAATGTATTTAAAAAATATATCTGTGACACTTTCTCAAGAAAAAAGCTTACATTGAAACCAATATGGAAAATAAATAAATACTTAGCTGCTGTGATTCAGGGAGTAGAAGGCATAGTAGACATAAAAAGGACCTGCAAATATTGTGTAGCTGATATGTATTTAATTTGCTCACAAGAACCTGGCTAATTCCCTGACCATTGTTATTCCAGTTGCCCTAATGTTGGTGATTTTAGTGCCATTTTAAGTGTCCCTTTTCCTGTGCATTTCCTTAGTGTGGGAAATGTACATAACTCAAGCTCTACCCCTACTTCCTAGCACCTGCCTTTGACACCTGCTATACACAATCTCTTGTTCCTTGACACTCTTAGAGAGGGTACTCCCAAAATATCTCATATCCAGGCTTTTTCATGAGGAACTAACAATCCTCATCCAATGGTAGGCATAGAGATTGATTCATCCTATCTCTTATTTTCATCCTTCTGTCTCTCTCCATCTCTCCTTTAATCAAGTAGAAGGCATATACTGTGTATGTTGTAAGTAGTCAGTCAACTGGGAAATGAAATATTTTCTCTTTTTGTTTAGACACTCCAATTTCACTGGATATTTTTATTTTGAGACATTCTGAACTCAGTTGAAGGAAGACTGAGTCCTCCTCTTTTAACACAGGAGGAAAAAGCCATACTACTGCCCTCACAATTCTGGTGATCATCCTTCTACCTGGTCTTCTGTTTATACAGACTGGGGAGAGGGAGTCTGCGGCATTGATTGGATGTTGTAAAAATGTTTCAACTGTTTCTTTAGAAGTTCTCAAGGCAGGGTCTGCCCCCTATACTGGGGAACTTGACACCTTTTATCCTTCTTTTTTTTTTACACTTGACACTCCAATTCAATATATCAAGAAAACACTTTAAAGGAAAGAATCTTTTCATATTTCTAAATATAACTGTTTTCCAAATAGCCACTATTCACAAAAATTCATATTTGTTTTATTTTTTGATTGAGTCAAATGTGGACTGAAAGAAAATAAATGACATATTCCCTCAGGAAGAGTGCTATTTGAGTTACTGTGTATGTGTATGTGTGTATTTATTTTGAGAATTGTGTAAGTTAAATATAAGACTAATATTATTTAATTTGAAGATCTTTCTTAACAACAAATTTTATTTGCATTTCTTTAGGGAAATGCAACATAGTAAAACATAATTATTCATAGTTTTAAAAATAATACTTTTCAGTTTTGTAGATATGTCACATTGTTTTGTGATATAGCTGCTTTCTAAAATGGTACAAAGGTGTATGTTCTTTTCCAAACAAATTTATATATTCTCCAATGCAATGAGTAAAATAGCTGTAAATTTTCTACCATGACCACACATTACTACACAGTCTCATTTTAACCATTGTTTCTTTTTTTTTTTTAAGATTTATTGTATTTATTTCTCCCCCCTCCCCCCAGTTGTCTGTTCTCTGTGTCCATTTGCTGCATGTTCTTCTTTGTCCGCTTCTGTTATTGTCAGTGGCAGGGGAATCTGTGTTTCTTTTTGTTGCATCATCTTGCTGTGTCAGCTCTCCGTGTGTGCAGCGCCATTCCTGGGCAGGCTGCACTTTCTTTCCCGCTGGGCGGCTCTCCTTACAGGGTGCACTCCTTGAGCGTGGGGCTCCCCTACACGAGGGACACCCCTGCGTGGCACAGCACTCCCTGCGTGCATCAGCACTGCGCATGGGCCAGCTCCACACGGGTCAAGGAGGCCCAGGGTTTGAACTGCGGACCTCCCATGTGGTAGACGGACGCCCTAACCACTGGACCAAGTCCGCTTCCCTATTGTTTCTTAATTAACTACTGAGAACATAGATATCACTATATAAATATCCAGCACCAATAATGCTAGCTGTTTACTGCAAGGTTATTCCATAATTCATATTCTAAAAATATATTACCTCACACTGTGAGTTATTTTCCTTATAGATCTGTACAGCATATAACTTATTTTTTCTTACAGTACAATGAAATATGATGGTGAGTTATAAATGCAAATAACATTTTTAGAGTAAATGCATGCAATACAATTTGAAACCCCTTAAAGCTAGGGTCCTTAATGTTTATGTTCCACAGACCCCTTTGTCAGTCAGGTGAAAACCACAGACCCCTTACTATGTCCACACTATGCTGTGTACTATTTAATAAGTATATCACACCTGTACCAACACATCCCCACAAGAATAACATTTTTTTGAATTTCAGTTCAAGCTCACGGACTCTGTTACAAACCCCTGCCTTAAGTCCTTGTTAAGAATGATGACAATCAAGAAACATTTTTTTAAAAATCACTACCTTTTTAATTGACTCTAGTGTTCTCAAACAAAGGAAATAAAATTAACTAGAGCAGGGCTGAATGTTCAAAATAAAAAAGTATAATTTAAGCAGACCAAAACATATTTAGAGACTAGGTCATAGAACGATTTTATATGAAAACTCTTATGCCTTTAACATTTCATTTTTAAGAATGAAAGTCAGAATTTATTGAAACTATATGCTAGAAAATTTGAGAAAAAAAGAATTCTCATTGACATTCATTTGAAAAAGAGACTTTTCCACAAACAGGATATACAGTACCTAACTAGTAATTTTCTATCCTCCGCTTTCTATTTTTGCCAACATCTATATAGAAATAAAAGCTATCTCCCACACAATTCTTCTTCTCCTTTTGCACTCAACTAGAAGAAAATCATAATAAAACAGCCACCTCACCAGTGACTGTGATAAACTATAATGTTCAATTAAAGTGTCATTTTCAAACTGTAAGAAAATTTTAGGAATATGTAGTTTATTATATACATAGATTATTCACTTATTATTTTCAAAATATTATTTCATTCAGTGTATGTAGTTTTATTATATATAAAACTAGGGTTTGACTCCATTATTGAAATTTAGTGAGCTTAGCCCTATAATTTTCCTGGTATTCAGAAGAACTTGATTTTTTTTTTCACTCTTAAAGTCCATTATGATTGAATCTGTATGAATTTCAACTATTTCATTTTATAAATAAAGAACATGATTCAGAGGTATATTGCTGGTTTACATAGTAGTTTTTCAACCCATGTGAATAGATCACACTACTACATGACCCTGTAGAAACAAAGTATGTCTCCATAACAATTGGGCCACCTGAACAATCCTCAATGCCATAGAAAAAATATAAAGCATAATTTAAAATATATTGTGCATGTAAAGTACAAATGTAAAAATCATTAAAATTTACAATAGTTTGGTCAATGGGTATTATATTCAATCAGCCAACCATTTTTTAGGGCTAAGTATATTCCTAATATGAAAGAAAATAATTGAGTTAAACCCCCAGCAATATTTTTTGCAAGATGCATACCTTTAAAGAAGTCCTTTAAACATCTAAGACCTCACCTATTTTATTTACAAAATATTCATATTATAATGTATAACTTATAGAGCTGGTTTCGGTATCAATTACCACCACATAGCTAGTAAACTTTTATTATTCAGAATACTGGTATTGATATTTTATGAAAAACATTAGCAGGGAGCACATTGAGATAAAAACGGGATTTATCTAAGACTAGCACTCTCCATCCTCTACAAGTACTGACCCATTTCATTTGGGTTTTCCTGAAGAGCTAACTAGACATTTATAAGTGAGAGACTTGGATTCCAATATATCATAGAGGATATCTTGGTATCCATGCAAGGATTGGCATGCCATTTCTCAAACATTTATGCATCTTTAAAATTTTTAGTCTTTTGCAGTCTTGAAAATATAATTATGATTAGCTAGTTATTTCACATCCTACTATTTAAAATCTGACTGTATAGTTTTTTGCCCTAGTCATTATGTCAGGACCAAATTTAACAGCCTCCCTTGAACTCTGGACTTTGACCAGGATAATTACCCCAGGTACCTTAATATAAGGACCACAGTTCTCATAAACTAAGCTTCATTTGAATTAAATCAAGGAAAATGTACATCCACTTGTAAACACTAAAATGTGTAAACCACTTTTGAGGAGTCTCTTGAGTAATGGATAAGATTTTGACTGATAAAGATTGGAGGAGGTTTAGAGAGGAAGAGACATATTAGCCATAGAGCAACTTCTGAGTTAGGGTAGTATTTCATGAAGGTAATGAACATCCCAGCTGTGTTTATATGTAGATAATATATTTATAAGAGAATAATAAGTGTATATCTGGAACAGCAATTTGTCTTTGAAGGCTAAGATTTGTACTTTGCTTGGTAGACATTGGAAAATCATTGAAATTTTCTGAGCATGGGACTATCAGGAAAAAAATTCTGGCAACATTATTGGAATGGTTAACAATGAGTAAGCTTCAAGCAAAGATATTAGAAATTAGTGATTTATTTAGGCATTAGAAGGGATAGGCATCCTGATCAATTAACAGTTGCCAGCAAAACTGAACACGAGTTCCACGGCCTTGTTGGAGCCCAAAGGAGCTATAGATTTTCTGCATGATGTGACTGGTAACCAAAACATTGCACATTGTGTTAAGTATTTTGTTCTTCACCTTTAGAGCAGTAGAAATCCACTGAAATTTTTACAAAGTAATGGAACTATATGCCACATTTTAGTCAGGAAAATAGAAAACCATCTAAGTGTTTCAAATAGTTGGGATTTTATGCAGGGGAATTGGCATTAATAAATCCATTTTATAATCTAGAGGGGAAAAAAAGCCAAACTGACTACTACTGATTTTCAATTGTCCTTTTCCAACCATAATCCAGAGGTCAGAAAGTAACTGCAATCACCTAGGGTGTCTGAAAGTTTAGCAGTTACCCCAAAGCCCTAATTCATGGATGCTGAATCTCAGTTTTCTAATACCTCTATCAAAAAAATATATTTTATATTTCTCTACTTCTTTGTTGAGGGCTACCATTTCCAATCCCTGTGATGAATGGGGGGAAAAAGAAGGATGTGAAAAGGGTGGAGGCCAACAGTACAACAACTGACAGTGAGAGAATGGAATACATGAAAAAAATTTCATTTAAAAATACTCATTCTGGTTGAATTGTGCAGATCAAAAGTCAGAAAAAGGGAATATCAGTTGGGACAATAAGAAAGGCAAGATAAATAGATAATGGAACCACAATGGTGGATTGGATATGGAAAAATTATAAGATTGGCAGATATTTAAAATATGATATAAGCATGTTTTAGAGATAGATTTGATTATTTTTCCTGTTTAATTCTGTGCCCTACCAAAGTACACAGGTTTTTGTGGATTCTTTATTATTGTACTTTATTTCACAATTAAGCTTGACTAAAAGAGAAGATCAAAAGGCAAGAAATAGACCACATACAAATCATCAGAGGACACAAAAATTTCTTTTGCAATTTTTAAATCTAATGATGTTTGATCAGGATTGCAATACGATTGAAAAATAAATCATATGGAAATGCCACAAAATCAAATATTTTATTACCCTTAGAGTGTATAAATGCCTATATTTCCCAGCAAAGATTTGGAGAAAAAAATCCTTTGGCACTTTTGATTGTCTATATTTTCTGTGTCTAAAAAGAAGGAGGAGAAAAATTCCATTTTTAATATTTCCATTTTGAAAATAATCTATATACTAGCTCCTATAATTTATTTTTCTGGGGTAATCCAAAGATAGCAGATGTTGCATGATAATTTTATTATGGAATTGTTCAATATATCTTTTGACATATATTTATATCTGAAAAATGCATGCAAGTAGTGAATTTGAGTCTCCCTAAATGTTTTTTAATATAGCAATATATATGAAAATGTACACTTTCTCCTCCTAATCAGCATTTTAATTTTTATATAATTGCAGGCTTTACAATGAAAGATTGAATTGAAGTCATCTTCTATTTTACTTTCCTAGGCTGCTCAAGTAAATACAATAAAATGTATCAAGTTAAACAATGGGAATTTATTTGCGCAAGGTTTTAAGCCTAAGAGAAAATCCACTTCAAGGTACCATCAATGTGATTCTTTCTTCCTGGAGACTGTGGCATTTTGGGGTTGGCTACTGGAAATCCTTGGTCCCTAGCTTGTCACAGGGCAAGACACATGGTGGCATTTCCTGGTCTCTCCCTTCTCTTCTGTGTTCCATTGATGTACAGCTTCTGGCTGCTCCCTCCGTGGCTTCCTTTATGTCTGAATTTTATTCCACTTAAAAAGGATTCCAGTAATAGGATTAAGACCCCTCCTGGTTGAGATGGGCTACACCTTAGCTGAAGTAACTGCATCAAAGGTCCTTATAATGCAATAAGTTCACACCCACAGGAATGGATTTGGTTTAAGAACCTGTTTTTCTTGAGTAGAAACAACTTCACCCACCACTCTGATCCCACCAAAAACATGTTCTTTCTATATGCAAGATACATTCGTTCTATCACAATATCACAAAAGCCTTAGTCTTTCAAAAACAGTGCTTAGTCCAAAGTCTCATCAAAATCAGTAATGGGTGTGTCTGCTGAGGCACAGCTCCCTCTGTTGTGAAATCTAGAAAACAAGTTATCTTCTTCCAATATACAGTGGAGGTACAGGCATAGGGTAAATATATACACTCCTAAAGGGAGAAATCGGAAGAAAAACAGGAGTTACTGTCCCCCAAAATTTTGAAAATCAGTAAGACAAACTCCATGAAATTTCAAGGCATGAGAGTTACCAATAGATTAATGTTTATTCCTGGACCAGAAGAAGTGGCAGCCTCAACCCATCCCAGCACTTGTCTAGTGGCCGTGCTCTCCTCAAACTCTAGAGTGAAAGCTTCACTGGAATGGTGGCTGGCCTCCACCAACCCCAGGACACTGGCCCCACCCTCTCCAAGCACTAAGGTTGTGGACAGACTCTCCAGGAAAGCAGGGACATAGGCATCATACTCTGCAAGCTCTGGAGTGATGGCCAGACTTTCCTTCAATACCAGGGCACAGGCCCCACCCTTTCTAAGTATTGGCAGCACTCTCCCTGAACAACTGGATGGAAGGTCCACCCCCTCCAAGCACTGGGGCAGAACCATCATTTCCACATAAGTAGGTGGGCCGACACTCTTGATGTGAGGAAATATCTTCAGTCCAGACCTTTGCTTCCATGGTTTTGCTTTTGAAGTCATCCTTCTTCAGTTCTTTCCTTTCTTTCCTTCTTTGTTCCATTTAATCCAGCTGACAGTGGTTCCAGTCATAGAAATTTAGCAAAAAGTGGTAAGCTTTGTGTTAGAGGTCTGGAATAGCTAACAAGCTGTAGCTCAGTTTCCCCTGATATGCACTGGGGAAAGGCTGACCCCATCCCCCATAAGCCTACAAGTCCAAGGGCATGGCACTTCCCCACAGGCTAAATAAAGAAACCACATGGAGACGGGAGTAAAGGGAAATGGAAGCCTTCCCTACCTACATATCAGAGGGAGATAAAATTCCTACAGAACAAAGAAACATCAGCTCCTACAGCATTCCAAGAAACCATAACTCCCTAACCATAACTCTTCTAGTCACTGTCAGGGAAAGTTTTCATCTCTAGGGCTTCCTATTGACCCCTGCACTTCACTCAGACCCTCAACCCCTCCCACCAAGTATGATTCCCCCGCCTAGGAAAGTTCTGTATAAATTCAAGTCCTCCCCTTCCAGGAGTGGGCTGAAGTCTCTCTTCAGGACCCCACCATGCCAGTGGGGGGGCTGAAATCTGTTCTTCAGACCCCCTCCATTGGGAGCTTCTCAATAAATCTTAATTTTGTATTTTTTTATTAATTCATTTTTTAAAAATATTACATTAAAAAATATGAAGTCCCCACATGCCCCCACACCCCCCTCCCCCCACAGCAACACTCTCCCCCATCATCATGACACATCCATTGCATTTGGTGAATACATCTCTGAGCACCACTGCACCTCATGGTCAATGGTCCATATCATAGCCCACACTTTCCCATGTCCCACCCAGTGGGCCCTGGGAGGACATACAATGTCCGGTAATTGTCCCTGCAGCATCACCCAGGACAACTCCAAGTCCCGAAAACGCCTCCACATCTCATCTCTTCCTCCCATTCCTCACACCCAGCAGCCACCATGGCCACTTTTTCCACACCAATGCCACATTTTCTTTGATTACTAACCACAATAGTTCATGAATAGAATATCAGTAAGTCCACTCTAATCTATACTCTATTCCTCCATCCTGTGGAACTTATCTTTGACTATAGTCATATCAGTCTCTGTGTCCCAGTAAGCGCCGTATTTTCTCCAACATATGGAGCCGAATGCCTGGGACTGGGGTCATGTTGAGACTGGTTGACTAGTGAGGAATCGCCCCTCTGCCACGGCCAAACACCCATCCAACACCGGACATCGAATCTCGGCTGGGTGAGTTAAGGATTTCTCTGCCAGAGGATCCTACTGTCTCTCTCTCTTTCCTTTTCTGTTGTCCAGGACAACCCACTGGGAAAACCTAGCAGTAGGTCAAGATCCTCACCATTCCCTGAGGGCCATGGTGGGTGGTAGGCCTGCGTCCTCATGGGAAGAAACCCCTTGGTTCCAGAGATGTCTGGCTCCAAGAGCGGTTTCCTGTTTCCTTGGAGATATTTAACTGATTCCGGGACACCTGTCTCACTCAGAATCTCCCCCATTCTAGAGGTCCTAAGTTTCACCCCAGCCACCTAAAATGGGGAATTCAATTTGGGCCCTCCCCCCCAAAATCCACGCCTCTGGGCTGTCTCCTTCATAATCTTAAAACACTGTACCCGGAAGGAGACATCAGACCTAAAAAAGTCATTTTCTATTCAACCTCTGTGTGGCCGCAGTACAAATTGAACAATGAAAGTCAATGGCCGGAAAATGACACTTTTGATTTCCAGGTTCTCCAAGACTTAGAGAACTTTATCCAGAGCCATGGCAGATGGCCAGAGAGTCCTTACATTCAGGCATTTTTCTGTCTTCAAAATCACCCTTCCGTCGATCCTGTTCTTCCTACCCAATTCTTCTTTTACACTAGAAACCTCAAAAATCTTCCTCCTCCTCCATCCTCTAAAACTCCTGAAAACTCCCACTTTAATCCCTTAGATCCCCGCCCCCCACCTCCTCCATATGATCCTCCAGGGTTATTGCTGGACTCACCCTGCACCCCTTCTTCCTACCCCTGTCGTCGGTGCTGCTTTCTCCCCTCCTCATAGGTGCTTGCAGAAACTACCCCGCCTCCTTCTGTGCTACAGCTCTCCACCTCCATGGGCACGCAGCTCCTAACTCCACACAGACATCAGCTTCTTTCTCACCCCTCTGGCAGCTGAAAAAATAGCCAGAGTACACATTCCTTTCTCACTCTCAGATTTAAGACAGATAAAAAACCGGTTAATATCTTTCTCTTGCAACCTCTACATCATTCTTTCCACCTGTCTATCCCCAGAAAAAAGAAAAAAATGTATTTGGTTTGCAGCCCAAACCCTTACAAATACCCTGAAGCAATAAAACGCTGCCAACAGCCCTGCCAGAGCCACAGCAGCCACCCTCCCGCCCCCCAAAAAAACCTAGCTGTGAATCTTCCACCCTCCAGAGTTCCCAACAGATACTCCACTCCAGGCAAGCACAAAAAAACCATCAAGGCCATGCTTCAAAGGCAAAAAGCCTGGGCACTGTGCCAAGCAGTGCCCAAACCCACAACCTCCTCCAAGGCCGTTCCCACTGTGCAAGCAAGAACTCCACTGGAAGCCTGACTGTCCCTAGGCCTCTCAAGGCAAAAGGGCATCCATTACCCAGTCAGACCCAACCCCTCGCTTCAACCTCCCAGACCTTCTGGAACCAGCAACAAATAATTAAAAGTACCCCAGAAACTGTGCAGACGCCTTCACTCATCTCCAAAACAGAATCTCAAGTAATTCTGATGGTAGCAGGTAAGTCAAGTTGATTACTTTCTTATTAATATGAAAACCACTTACTCTGCCTTTCCCAAAATCCCTAAGTCCTTAACTCACTCCTTAGTCTCAACGGTAAAAGTCAATAGTTTCACAACTCATCTTTTACTGTGCCCAATTAAAAGCCACCTGTTAATCCATTCACTCCCTCCTCTGCTCCCCCTTTTTCTCTGTCAAACTCTGTCAGTCCTAAAATCTAAATTACCTAAGTTCCTATCATTTCTGCCCATCACAAACCAGTCACAGTTCAACTCAAAAATGCTACCCACATCCCATTCAAACCCCAATATTCTGTCCTGCTTGATACCCTGCAAAGTATCAAACCTACAATTACTCACCTCTTCCAAATAAACCTTTAGCTTACTCCTGACCTTTAAATCTGTCTAAATGTACTCCTAAAAACTAATAATCCAAAATATATGTACTAAATATCTGCCTATCTAAACTCTTTTAAAGTTTAACTGCATTTATTGCACTCAAATACTCCTGTTACTAATTACTAGTAAACATGTTTACAAAAACAAAATTGCATATTATTAAGCAACAGTAATTCCAAAAAAATCTCGAAAGCAGTAAAAATAGCCATACCAAAGGAGTAAAAATTATAAGCCAAATTAATAAACTTTATGTTTCTGTCTGAATACCATAACTCTTTTTGTGTTTGTTTGTTCATTGGCAGTATATATTTTAATACCTCTGGATGGTAATATTAATTCTTTAAAAAACTCATTCAAATGGTCGAAAATTAAACAAGTACTTATATTAATAAATAGGTATAAGTGATAAAAATTATAGGTCTTGACTGATAAAATTTGTACAAATCTCTTCGTAAAAAATGGTCCTTGCCTAAATTAAAATAAAGTTTATTTTTCTTCACAGAATAAAATGTAAGGTATTGAAAGAAGTGAAAAGTTTGTAGGAGTGCAGACTGAAATGGAATAAGTTTGTTCAAGAAAGTGTGTTTGTCCTAAGATAAGATGACTGGTTTTCATAAAATCGGAATGAAAGTATGTAAAACAAAAGTTGAATGCATGTGGCAAGTTGTAAAATGTGTCATGGTAACATTAAGTAAGGAAATGTGTTCTGTAAAGGCAGAGTTTGTCTTGAAATGAAGTAACTATACTCTATGCAGTTATAAATAGTTATAAAAAGTTTGTAAAAGCATTGCTTAAACTGAAATATTTAAATGAGTAATTACAAAAGTCTATTAAATAAAAACTGAATCGATGATTAAAAGCCACCTCAATCTGCATATTACAGTGGTAATAGGGAAAAAATAATTTTAATTCCATTAAAAATTTTAAGTTTTCATAAAATAATAAAAAAGTAGCTTTTATCTGCACTGCTAAAATAAAATACCTGTTAATTAACATAATCATGATAATTATATGTTCTAAAAAATTTACTTTGAGACAGTTTCCGAAATCATTTGAGTAACTTTTGTATGTAGGGTATATAGAATGTATTTTATTGTTAAGGATCTTAAGAGCCTAAAACAGGCAAACAATTAACACAAGCTGCAAAGTCCTGACTATCACATTCTTAAATGGTGTTTAGTTAAGTAAAAAAAAAAAAAACTGTACCCTCTGTTGTACTGATGAAGTATAATGTTTTCTCGTATTATTGGGATACTGAAAACCTTCATCCTTCATTTAGCTCAGTTATTAAACCCATTATATGTGTTAATCAGAAAAAGTTGTGCATGGAAATGAAAGTCCCCCCTCCCCCAGCAGGCTGCTTTTAAAACAATAACACAGGCTCAAGCAGTAAGGGGGTGGATCTTAATCTACCCTGTAAATTGGATGTAGCCAGTACCAAAATTGGCTTTGGGTGGGGTTTGTGGCAAAGGTAACTTTCTAAACAAATATCACTTGAGTTTTAGTCACAATTGCAAAAAGAAACCAAAGTGCCAAACAAAAACAATGAACTCTTGTGAGCTGCCCTCTGTGGAGAAGAGAAATTTGGAACATCTGGAATGCCTGCCAGCAGTGACAGGTAACTGTCTATCATGTCCCTGGCCCCTTTTCTAACATCTGAGACTGTTAAGGCAAATGTCCTTGCGAAGATCCAGAGCCATACCACTGAAACCCAAAAAACAGCAGAGTGGCTCCACCAAAAAGCAAATATCATGAATACCAAACCTGGTAGTGCCTAGGCCAGCAGTTCCAACTGCCTGTCAGTCGCCAGCAGCTCATGAACATCACGCATGAGTGTCCATCGCGCTCACTCCAATACACCCCAGTGACTGTAACAGTTACCTCACTGGATGAGACATACTGGTCAAGCACATACTCCAGCAGCACCACAGCAAATGGATTACATCGATCCCCTCTCTCAGAAGGGGCCAAGTATGCTTTCAGTGCTGCAAACACTGCAGCGGGACTCTTTTAACTAAATCCTTACAACAATAAACTAAGGTTAACCTACAAGTTAAAGTGCCAGCTGCTCCAAACCCAAAAAAGGAAGTAATAATAATTTGTTGTTGCCTATGCCTCAAACTATATAAACTGGGAAAATGTGGTCATTTTGATCACCATACTGGTCTATGCAGCTCTGCTGGTTGGGTATCTTAAATTGATTTTAAAAAATTACTCAAAATCACTGTTATAAAACCACAGCTAATAATCTAAAGTCTTTTATTCCAGCTAAAACTCTATATGTATAAGCCCATCAAATAATGTAATTTCACTGTCAACTGTTAATGCCATTAATGTTCAGTGCTGAATGTATAATCTTATTATTCCTTCTTCTCAAATTCCTGGAAGCAGTAACCTCACAGACCACCCTAAATTTCCTAATTAATTCCTATCCTTTCCACAATTTTAACTCTCATTCTCCTCCTATCAGCAGGTCCACACATCTTCCATGCAATAACACAGTTTATTCAGACAGCCATCCAAGATGTCACCCATGATCATCTTCTTGCCGATTTATACACCAAATCGTACAGCCAACTACCCAAGAATACCTAAACAGCGTCTTTCTGCTGCTTGAGCAATATCAATCCCTGCTGAACCTAAAACCACAGCCCACTGTACAGGATGGAAGGGAACTTCTTTTCTCCAACCCTTGACAGCAGGAAGTAGCCAAACTAAACCGACACCCCAAATCCCCTCACCCTCCCATCCAGCCCAATACCTTATACCCCAATACCCAGGTCCCCAAATATATATATATATTTTTATATATATATATATATAAACAAAGAGTTAGGAATGTTAGAGGTCTGCATTAGTTAACAAGCTGTAGCTCAGTTTCCCCTGATATGCACTGGGGAAAGGCTGACCCCATCCCCCATAAGCCTACATGTCCAAGGGCATCGCTCTTCCCCACAGGTTAAATAAAGAAACCACATAGAGACGGGAGTAAAGGGAAATGGAGACCTTCCCAAACTACATATCGGAAGGAGATAAAATTCCTAAAGAACAAAGAAACACCTGCGCCTACAGCATTCCAAGAAATCATAACTCCCTAACCACAACTCTTCTAGTCACTGTCAGGGAAAGTTTTCATCTCTAGGGCTTCCTATTGGCCCCTGTACTTCACTCGGATCCTCAGCCCCCTTCCACCAACTATCATTCCCCCCCTTAGGAAAGTTCTGTATAAATTCAAGTCCCCTCCTTCTAGGAGTGGGCTGAAGTCTCTCTTCAGACCCCCTCCATGCAGGGCGGGGGGGGGACTGAAGTCTCTTCCTCAGAGGCCCACCACTGGGAGAGCTTCTCAATAAATCTTTCTTTGTCTATAGTCATTTCAGTCTCCATGTCCCAGTAAGTGCCGTATTTTCTCCAACACTTTGTGTGTAGTTCACAGGGATCCAATTCACCAGACAATAGAAATTTCCATACATCTTTCTTTCATTGATGTATTTGCAATCCTGAATTCCACTGAAATTGCTGATTGGATCCAAGTTCAGTTAGACCCTCACATGAGTCCTGTTCTCAACAGGCTCAGAATTTTCCAAACCATCAGTTTCTAGTTTCTTTGCACTCAGCATTTCAGTTCTCAGCTGTTTCGTTATTCTTTCATTTCACTATAAGCTGCAAAGAGAAACCAGGCTGCACAGTTTACACTTACCTTACAAATCTCAGCTAAATATCCAAGTTTATATTTTCAAATTTTGCCTTCCATCTGACATCAGGACTCAATTTCACCAAGTTGTCTGCCACTCTATAATAAGGATTGCCTTTCCTCCATTTTCCAATATAACACATTTATCATTTCTTTCTAAGGCATCACTGGAACTACCTTTAATGTCCATATTTCTACCAACGTTCTGTTCTTGTTAAATTATGTATTCTCTAAGATGAAACAAACTTTTTTTACAAGTCTCACTCATTTTTGAACCCTCACAATTCTTCCAGCCTCTACGCACTACACAAATCCAAAGCCATTTCCACATTGTTTGGTATTTGCAATTGCAACACCCCTGTCCTGGTACTGAAATCTGCATCAGTAAGTGTGGTGGTTTGAAACTGTATGTTCATTAGAAAAATATGTTCTTAAATTTAAATCATGCCTGTGGGCATGAACTCATCGTAAGTAGGACCTTTTAATGAAACTACTTCAATTAATGTATGACCTGCATCAATCATGACAGATTTTATTCATATTACTGTAATCCTTTATAAGAGAATGAAATTCAGACAAAAAGAGAGCTGGTAGAACTGAACATTAGTGGAAATTAGAGATGCCACCATGAGTCTTGCCTTGTGACAAACTGAGGTTTGCCATCAGTCAGCTCAGGAAGGCACAGGATTCTGGAAGAGACCATCACCTTGATAATGCCTTGATTTGGGCACTTTTTTAGCCTCAAAAATGCAAACTAATTACTTCCATATTATGGAATTTGCTTTAGATGCCCAGGAAACCAAAACAGTTAGTGTTCTCTAGTAAGAATAAGAAGTAAATATTATGTGAATATTATGAGGTTTTTTGAAGGAGTTGGCTCATGCAATTGTGGGGTCGGGCAAGTCCAAATTTCACAGAGCAAGTCACAAGGTGGGAAGTCTGATGAAGGTTTTCAATGAATTTCCCAGGAGAAGCTGACTGGCTGAAATAGAGAAGAAAATTATTCCTTTTGATATGATCATCAATTCTGCTTTTAATGCCCATCTGATTGGATGTACTTCTCTCATTGTTGAAGACAGCCTCCTCAGCTGGTCATAGATATAATCATCCAGAGACTCAATCAATTTACTGATGACTTAAATCCATGAAATATCTTCAAGGTAACAATCAAAGCAGTACCTGCTTGACCTAACAACTGAAAAGAACCTGGTCAAGTTGCCACATGAACTTAACCACTGCATCCTCCAATTGGCAGAGGACTGAAATCCCATTCTACAGACTTTTATTTGTCAAGACTGATACTTACCCTTTATTATCTTTTATTTCACCTTTTCCCTGATAGCTGAACATCAGAGATCTGATGGTGGAAAATAATTATTTCATCAAGGTCTAGGGCAAGATGAAATGTTTGGTCTCCAAATGACTTCCTAACTCATTAAAATCATAAGTTCAATAGACCTCCATTTCTTTATTAAAATGTTAATTATATAATTATAATTAAAATACAATTCAAAATCTTACCATTAAACAAAAATATTCTTCAGACTAGCAAGGGCTCTGCTAAGGGCAAGAGAGTAATAGCCTCTCTCCCATTCCAGAAGGTCCCATGATCGGTTCCTGGAACCGCCTAATGAGAATACAAGCAGACACAGAAGAACACATAGCAAATGGACACAGAGAGCAGACAATGGGAGGAACGGAGGGGGCGGGGGGTGAGGAGAGGAATAAATTTTTTTTTAAATCTTAAAAAAAAAAAGACTATTTCTGTATAATCACCCCAAAAAGAAAATAAAAAGTGATTTGGTGAAAACAGAACTGGAAACAGCTACATGTAATTGGAGAAAATCCAAGTATACAGAAGGGGTATCAGAATGATGATGAGCATGACATATTATGGCAGAAATACGTAACTGTCCATGCCATCCATCAGAGAAAGGGTCTATCCTATTCTATAATTGAAATGCGTAGGCAGAGATATAAGATATAAGATAAAGATACAATATAAAATTTGATCCAGCAACATGTCACATCTAACATGAAAGTTAAATATTTAAAGGTAAGGAGAACTTTTGGTCTTAATTGAACTGGAGAAGAATGAGAGATAAATTCCTGTATTAGGTCTGGAATACATATTTGGGCGTTGGCATCTAGATCAAGGCAGAAATCTAGATACAAGAAATGAAAGCAAGACCAACACAAAAGGTGGATCAATTATTGGTAGTTAGTTTTTTTCTAAAACATATCAAACAGAAATGCTCAGGTCACATTAACTAGAAAAAAATGAAATCTTTATTTCATAAGGTAACTCATGCAAAAACAAAACAAAACAAGAAAATGGAAACTGCAACTTAGCCAGAATTCACCAAGCCTGGAATGTAAAACAGGAACTGGAAGGATATCAGTTTATAATGCAATTTTAGCATCCGGATCATGTTGTGATTTTTCCCACTGCCTTTGCAGCATGTGAACACTCTTGCTTATTTTAGTACTTCACCATTTGCCAGCATAAAAACTTAACCCTTTCTATTCCTCCTTTATCTCCTATTTTTACCAATGAACTGGTTTTCTTACTTTGTATCATGAATTCAGACTCCCAAAGAAATCATCTGTTACTTTTAGTCTGAGAGCACGTAATGTTGTGTGCTATTTTATGGCACCTTCCTAAATAAATGCAAAATGATAACAATCAGCTTGTTCACATTTTTAGAAACAATTCTACATGCTCTTCTTGTCCCATATAGAAACATTAGTTCTAAAGCCTGTACTCTGGCATGTGTTATTCTTCTAGCTCCTCTATTCAGGAAGAACAAAGTATCATTTAGAATTTCAAAATAGATTAAAACATAAAACTTATTTTTCTAACTTTTGCTGTATGTGAGTGATTCATTATAAGAGCATGAAATCCATAAGCTCCAAGCTTAACCAAATTATGCCTATGCATATAAATTGTTCCTCATTTTTTTAAAACAGTCTCAAAGCATATAGCCTCACTGCATATGTCGGAAGGTAGCTTAACCCAAAGAATCATTCAGTAATTTGGAGATGATTCCCAGAATATTTCCTCACATAAATTCCAAACTCATCCCTAATTCCTCTATTTTGCCCTTTTTGTCTTGTTACTATGTGCTCTTTTTTCTGTCACACCTTTGTGTGCCACCCACTATGCTGGCCACAGCAATCGTCCGTGCATGACTAGGACCCATATTACTACCTGACCTCTCCTTGAAGATAGCCCTCCATTCTTCGTTAATGGCTCAGATTCCCTCAAATTCTCACAGATTGTTAGAGGCTAGACTATATATAAATTTAAGTCAGTCTTATTGAGGTATAATTTACATACATTAAAATTCACCCTTTTTAATTACGTCTGTGAATTTTGACACTCTCATCCAGTCCTGTTACAACCACCACAATAAAAAATAGAATAGTTCAATCACCCCCCAAAAAAATTCCTTCATGTCTCTGGTAGTGAATCCAATCCCATCATCTCCAGGCCCTGGTAATAAACTGATCTGCTTTCTGTGCCGATAAACCTTTTTTCTGCCTTTTCCCTAAGGTCATTATAACAGAATCGTGCAGTTTATAGTCTTTGAGTCTAGAATCTTTCATTTAGCCTACGGCATTTGAGATTCATCCATGTTGAATGTACCAGTTTTCCTTCATTATTGTTACTCATTAGTATAACATTTAATGGATATTCCACAATTAGTTTACCCATTTACAACTTGATGGACCTTTGCATTTGTTTCCAGTTTTTGGTGCATATGAATAAAGCTGTTATAAACATTCTTGTTAATGTTTTTGCGTGAACATATGTCTTCATTGTTCTTGGGTAGATCCTAGGAGGAAGACTGTGGATTCACAAAGTGAGAGAATGCTTAGCTTTATAAGAAACTTCCAAACTACTTTCCAAAGTGTCTGGGTCATTTTGTATTGCCCAAATGATTGAGAATTCTAGTTGCTCTGAATCCTTGCCAACAAAATGTATTTTTTTTTTGTTTTATTTTGTTTTTACTTTTAGCTTTACATTGCATTTCTCTAATGACAAGTAATTTTTGTCATCTTTCATGGACTTACCTGTCATCCAATACTGGCTTGTCTTACTTATTATAATTGTATAGAAAATCTTGTAATGAGGTAGTTTATGTTGTCAAAATATGTTTTTTTTCTTCCATTTGTTTTGGCTATTCAATTTCTAGGCTGTAACATATGAAGAATCAGCTTGTCAATTTCAGCAAAAAACGTCCATTGATACTTTGATTGAGATTGTTGTGGATTTTTAAATCCATTGAAGGAGAATTGACAGTTTAACAACATCGAGTTTCCAAATCCATGAACATGGTCTTTTTTTACTTCTACCATTAGTGTTTTGTATATATCAGCACACAAATCTTCTGTGTATTGTGCTAGATTTATATCTAAGCATTTCATGTGTTTAGTATATTGTAAATGGTATTTCCCAAACTTCAGATTTCAATTTTCCATTGTCATATACAAAAACATAAGTAATTTATTTCAATTTTTATTTGAAGTAAATATAGACCCAAAAGAAGTTTCAAAAATTTGTTATATTTTTATGAAGTCCTACTTATATAAACATACTTCATTTTATTGTGCTCCACTTTATTGTGTTTTGCAGATATTATGTTTTTTACAAATCGAAGGTTTTTGGCAACCCTCTGTTGAACAAGTCTATTGGTGTAATTTTTCAAACAGCATGTGCTCACTTCATGTCTCTGTGTCACATTTTGGTAATTCTTGAAATAGCACAACCTTTTCCATTATTATTACATCTGCTGTGGTGATCTGTGATCAGTGACCTTTGATGTTACTATTGCAATTTTTGGGGGTGCCACAAATCACAGGCATATAAAGTTGTGAACCTAATAAATGTTGTATGTGTCCTGACTGCTCCACTGATCAGCTTTTCCCATTTTTCTCCCTCTCCTTGGGCCTCTCTATTCCCTGAGATACAACAATAATGAAGTTAGACTCTATAATGGCCTCTAAGTGATTAAGGGGAAAGGAACAGTCACAGATCACTCACTTTAAATCAAAAGCTGCAAATGACTAAGCTTAGTGAAAAGCACGTCAAAAACCAAGACAGGCCAAAACTAGGCCTCTTGTGCCAATAGCTAGGCAAATTTTGAATGCAAAGGAAAACATCTTAAAGGATAGAAAAAGTGCTACTCCAGTGAACATATGACAAGAAAGCAAAAACACTTATTTGTGATATTGAAAAAGTTTGAGTGGTCTGGATAGATCAAACCAACCACAACAGTCCCTTAAGCCAAAGTGTAATCCAGAAAATGTCCTAATGCTATTAAATTCTGTGAAAGTTGAGAGAGGTGAGGAAGCTTCAGAAGGAAACTTTGAAACTAGCAGAGGTTAGCTCAGGAGGTTTAAGGAGAGAAGCAATCTCCATAACATAATAGTACAAGGTGAAGCAGCAAGTACTGATGTAGAAGCTGCAGCAAGTTATCCAGATCTAGCTAAGATAATTGATGGAAGTGACTATACTAAGCAACAGCTTTTCAGTATAGATGAAACAGCTTCCTATTGGAAGAAGATATCTTCTAGGACTTTCCTATCCAAAGAGGAGAAGTCAGTGACTGGCTTTCCTATCCAAAGAGGAGAAGTCAGTGACTGGCTTCAAAGGATACACTGACTCTTTTCGTAGGGTGACTTGACGTTGAAGCTACTTTCATTGACCATTCTGGAACTGCTAGTGCCCTTAGGAATGAAGTTAAATCTACTCTGCCTATGCTCTATAAATGGAACAAAGTCTGGATGACAGGACAACATAGTTTCATGGATATTTTAAGCCTACAGTTGAGATCTACTACTCTGATAAAAAAAGATTCCTTCCAAAATATTATTCTTCATTGACAATGTACCTTGTCACCCAAAGGCTCTATACAATGAGTTAATGTTGTTTTCATGCTAACACAATATCCATTTTGCAGCCCATAAATTAAGGGGTAAGTTTGACTGTCAAGTCTTATTATTTAAGAAAAACGTTTGGTAAGGCTATAAGATGCCATAGATAGTGATTCCTCTGATGGAGCTATACAAAGTCAATTGGAAGACTTCTGGAAAGGATTAACCATTCTAGATGCCATTAAGAACATTCGTGATACATGGGAGGAAATCAAACTATCAACACTAACAGAATTTTGGAAGAAGGTGATTTTAATCCTCATGGATGACTTTGAGGGGCTCAAGATTTCAGTGGAGTAAGTAACTGAAGATGCAGTAAAAATAATAAGAAAATTAAAATTAGAAGAGGAGCCTGAAGGCGTGATGGAACTGCTGCAATTTCACAATAAAATTTTAACAAATGAGGAGCTGTTTGTTACGGGTGAGCAAAGAATGTGTTTTTTGTTTTATTTTGTGTTTGAGATGGAAACTTCTATTGGTGAAGATTCTGTAGACATTGCAGAAGTGACAACAAAGATATTAGACTATTACATAGACTTAGTTGATAAAGCAACAGCAGGTTTTGAGAGCATTAACTCCCATTTTGAAAGATGTTTTACTGTGTATAAAATGCTCTTAAACAGCATCACATGCTACAGAGAAAGCCTTTGTGAAAGGAAGAACCAATTGATGCAACAATCTTCACTCTTGCCTTAATTTAAGAAATGCCACAGCCAACCTGAACTTCAGCTACCAACACCCTAATGAGTCAGTAGCCATCAATATCTGGGCAAAACTCCCCACCAACAAAAAGATTACAACCCACTGAAGATTCAGATGCTGGTTAACAATTTTAGTAATTAAGTGTTTTTTAATTAAGGTATGTACATCATTTATTAGATACTAACTTTGCAATAACAGTATAATGTAAACATGGCTATAATTTGCACTGGGAAACCAAAACCTTTATGTGACTTGCTTTATTTTGATATTCCCTTTATTGTAATAATCTGGAACAGAACCTGCAGTCTCTGAGGTATGCCTGTAAACCTACAGAAAATGAGAGATTTTAAAAACTCCTCTCAATGAAATAGCAGCTATTCAAAATTCTTAATTCAAACAAATAGAAAGATTAACTTTCATTTTATTAATATGTCAGGATATTGTATCATAAATATTTATCAAAACCTTCTATTTGGAGACAAATACATATAAGCAAAAAACAACCCTGGACAGTCTATTAGTCAGAATTTTGTAAATAAAAGAAAAACATCCAATGTATTTCCTAAGTAAATATTTAATATGGTTAGACATTTACAAACCAAGGGACAGGCTTTGGACACACCCAGGAATTAGGGGGTATCATACCTCTGGTTATTTATTCTAAAAGGAAACATGGAAACTGTTCTTACATTTCATCAAACTTACCATCTGAGTGACATTGTAATATTGCTCAACCCACTTTTAGGATGCCTGTCCCACAGTTGTCTCCCTCCCTGGGCGTCTGGCTGCAATGAGCTTCCTAAGAGCACATAGGTGTCAGCTGAGGAAGAGGTGACAATCCTGCAGAGTGCTGTGCACCGTGATAGTGAGCTATGCACTCTGATGGAATAATGTTCCTCAAATAGAACAGAGTGACTTATGCTACTTGCATTTATTCTCCCTTCAAATTAATGAACTCTGCTCTAATATAATTCACACTTTTTACATTGGGAGATTTCCATAGATTCCTTAATTTGGGGGAAGGAGGAGAGTGGTTGAATTGCTACGCAAGAATAATTCCATCTCTGATCATCTCTCTCACAGAGAAACAAAACAATTAAGAATTCAAACTTTTGATGGATCCAATGTTCTCTCATGAAGTAGAATCATATGAATCAATTTCATGGGATCCAATATAGTAAGTAAGTATACATGACTTTTGGAATTTGTTAAACTGACTAGGTTCTACTGCACAATATTTTCACTAAGTTCAAATTTGTACTGAGAACATGTCTAAAGTAGTCTAATGAATCATTCAGAAAAGAAGTGGAATTACCTCAAAAGAATTGGAATGCCAGGCTGAAAGCACATGGTGTCAAGGATTTTCTCTTAAGAACATTTTTACAAAAACTATCTGAAATGTTGGAGGATAAAAAAATAAGTTCATTTATTAATTTACTATTTGATTAATTTTTATTTAAGACATATGTAATTAGCTATATTTATTTGTGCAAGAATAGTAATAAATGACATATAACAGAACATGCCTGTACACATAATGAAATAATGACATATTCTTAAAGAAAATTGAATGTTAAAGTGGCTCAGCTGTTGATCTACAAAATGATAAAATATGTTTTAATAAAACTCAAACTGCTGCAAATTCAAGTGGAAAGCATCAAAACATATTTCAAATATCAAAACATATATAATGAAAAGTATAATGGTAGTCAACATTATAAACAAGTAAATATTATAATTTTACATTTTTATTGGCATTAATTAAATATAACAGCCTTTAATAGAAATTAAGAGATAATGATTCTAAATGATAATGAGTGGCCCTATGCTGTAACTAACATTTAATTTGCATACATAAATGTTTAAAATTTTATCATCATAAATTACTATATAGAGCATAAGTCAGTAATTAATATAGTTAATGACATAAGCAACCTTCTGACCTTTAGATCTTAATGTTATGCAATCACATAAAATGTAAATTTCACAAAAATTGATGGCTGGAAAAATAAATTGATTTTTTTCTCATTTAATGAATACTGAAAAGCCTGTTGCAAATATCCTAAGTCCTTTCTTAATATGTAAATTTCTCACATAAAACAAGGTTGCTGTCTGTGTAGGCTGGCATGCAATTGCTCCTTTCTTTGGTAGTAGCATCTGCATCCAAGTGTACACTAACACTCTTTTTTTCCTTTTTCAATGTCCTCTGGAGCTAATTGAAGATTTTTGTGATGAGCTCTGAATGTGCAGGAAATGCTTAGTAGGAGTCCAGACATTTGCAAATGGAATTTCTGGCTAGATTATTATTCACCATGTATGCTAGCATTTGAGGTTAATTTTTATTAAGCTTAAATCTTCTACATACTAGTTTAAGCCATGATTTTTTAAATTTAAAACTAAATAAAGAACATATGTAATCTGAAATATATGATTTTAATGTATTTTGTTGACTCAATGGATGGCACAAGGTTGAAATGTGATGGAAATGAAAATCAGCAAAATATCTATATCAGGAAATATGTTCAAGGGCATGACATTTATTTATGCAGTAATTTCCATTAGAATCATTAATATATTTATTTTTAAATGATGTACTCTTATTTAAAAATACCTTCCCATTATTATTGAAAGAATAAAATATCTGAACTGAAAGGATCTTATTTTTAGAGCTAACAAGTATTATATTTTCCAGAGCTGTCAAGTAATGTCGCCTTTCATAATAAGCTGTAATGAGTTGCTAGTAAAACAAAGAGCTCCTACACCATTTAAAACTAAAAAGAATGTGCTCCTCTGTAAGAGACAGTAAGAACAAGGGTTTTACTATTATCAAAGAAACAAGGATGTCATGGGAGAGTGGGCACTGAGACTGGAATGGAGGAGGGAAGGAAAGATAAAGAATGAATACATGAAAAGTAGAGTAGGTACATTATGGTTTGTCAGATTAGTGAAGACTCACTATCTCCTTTCTGTTTTCTCTTCTCACAGTTATCACAAGTGATTTTTACTAAGTTACAGGATATCATGAAACATCAAATATTACTATTAATTCCATGTAATCTGTTCAACCTGTCGGAAAATACTCAACAAATCAATCAATATATCAACATATCAGCATATCCACGTACTGTGGATAAAGTATTTTGTTGACTATAACAAAGGCCCATAAACTGTCATTGAAGGCAATGTACAAAAATGAATTCTCAAATGATTTTGTTCAATAATAGTATCATAAGCATAGCATACCAGAGTGATGACTTTGAAAGAGAATATACATTTGGATTTACATAAAAGAGGGTGATTTTTCACTGAAGGACAGTCTAACTTAGAAATGTCATATGTTTGAAAATAACCACACAAGATCTAAAATCATCAGAATAATCTTTGAATCTTTTCTTTCATACTACCATTTAAAGTCTATGGTTTTCATTGTTTACTTTTCCTTTAACTTATTACTTTCTATTGATTTCTGTTTCTTTAGTTCCGGCATTTGTCATCGCTTCCTGATCTATGCCTCTACCCTGACTTCCCTGCCTATGGATCTCTGCTCTCAAATCCATGTTATTCACAGCTAATTGAGCATTTTTTTCTTTACTATGAAGATTATAAACTCAATATTCTTTTGGGTATGTGTGCATCTCCACCCACTGAGACAATGCCCAATGAACACTTGAACATATTCATATGCCTTAGAGGCATGCCACAGGTGAACCCCTTCCCATGCAGCCCCCCATCACTGACATCATACACCAGTTATTTTCTTCTACCTACCACAGTTGTGATCCTTCTGTGATCCTAAAACTCACCAAAAAATAAAGCCAACAAAACAATCAAAAAAATTAATGAGAAAATGAAATAATTTTTAAAATAACAAAATATAAAAAGTTAAATTTTTAAATAACTTTTTTAGACATTGTGTCTTTCATCACTGTAGGATCTATTGCCTTGTATGTACAGTGACATTTTCTTCCACCTATTTCCGAAATGTCTTTTTTTTTTCATTTTATCTTCAAAGAAGCTTTAGAAAATAAAAAAGTCATATAGAGAATAGGTGATTCCCATATACCTACCCCCTTCCCCATTTCCCCCTCACCTATTAATAACATTTTACATGTGGATGGTACATTTATTACAATCAATGTACAAATATTGGAGTATTGCTACTATCCATGGTCAGAGGTTTACATTATAGTTTACACTTTGGATTGTACACTTTTATAGATTTTGACGAAATTTAAAGTGGCCAGTATCCTTTATTGCAAGATCATGTTGAACAATTCTAATGCTCCCAAACTGCCCTATGTTACATTTTTTCTATTCTTCTCTCCCCCTTCCTTCAGAACCTTTGGTAACCACTAAGTTTCAAGTTTTGAAGAATAAGATTCATAGTTACTTGTATATTGGTCTGTTTCCTTTTATTGGGTACTGCCAAGAGCCAACTAGAAATGCATCTGGAAAAAGACCTTGACCAAAAGGGGTTAATGGTAAATACAAGTGAGTTTTTATGGCTGAGAGATTTCAAAGTGAGTGGAAAGGTCATTTCAGAGGTTACAAGTCTCAGCAGGCTCTCATTGACTGCCACAGTAAACAGTGCCTTGAATAGCAGGGTTCCTGAGGGTAGAAACTATAAGCAGGGCAGAGAGTTCAGGAATCTGGCACTCTGTCAGTGAGTCTTACTTTGGAATTTATGCTTCCCAATGTAACAGAGTTAGACTCATTTATATGTTATCTATACATGGCTCTTCTACCCCTTTTATTTGAACCTATAATTAGCACTATACTTGATACAGTGACTTAAATCTTTGATCCGTTCATGTGCCAGTTGAGCCCTGAATTTCAGGAGAGTTGCAACACTACTCTCCAGTTCATTGGACTAACCCAGGTCAACTAACAAGGAAACCATGATGGATAATGTCCCTTCCAAGGAACAGAGTGTCTGCAACTGCAAGCAAGATAGTTCTACCCATCAGCCCCATAGGATCTAAGTTCCCTCTCAATTAGAAGCAAAGTGGGCATCACTATCCCAAAATCCTCTAGATGGGCTATAATAGACTTATTATTATTCTACTATACACTTATTATTATAACAATGGAAGAACTCTTATCATTGATATAAAGCCCACAGCCACCAGAGGTTCTGAGGGATGAGAGAAAGAATAAGTGTAATATGGGGGACATTGGAGTCATCCTGCATGACATTTCAGTGACAGATACAGGCCATTGTATAGTTTCTCATAATTTACAAAATTGTGTGGGACGGAATGTAAACTATAATATAAACTGTAGTCCTTGGTTAGTAGCAATGTTTCAATATGTGTTCATCAATTGTAACAAACGTACCACACTAATGAGAGATGTTGTTGATGTGGGAAAGTGTGGGAGAGAGAACAAGTGGGGCATATGGGAAGTCCTTATATTTTTCATCTAACTTTTATCTAATCTAAAACTTCTTTAAAAATAAAAAAAAATTAATTAAATTTGTTTTTAAAAAGAAGATAATAAACTCCCTTAAAATCCTGTTGGTTCAAAAAGTTCATATGACTTTGCCTGAAAGTCAAGGCTCTTCAAATTATTCCTCATTCACCTTTCCAACTCCTTTTCACTTGTTCTTGGTCTCATTAGAGCTGAAAGGGACTTACCTTAAACAGAAATGTGAAGTAGAACAGAAGGGTCAATTTACGGACTTCCTTTCTATGTCCTGTTTCCTAACCCTCTAGGTTTCTAAAGCCGTAATTCAATGTCTAGCTACTCTTGAATTCACACCACAGCTGGCCAAAGTGATAGCACAAACAGCTCTTAAAGTAGAAGTAATGAAAAATTCCAAATTTGACAGTACACACAATTCAGAGTTTTTCAATTATTTTGTATTTTATTAAAGGGTCTTAAATCTCTTTAGCGAAGAAATTAGAAAAAGAAACAATGCATAATCAACGTGTACCTACAAGTAGCTCCTGCCTCAATCTTCTCCATCAGCATCAAATATGTTTTGGTCTGAGGAAGCTTGCTTCTCAAGCCCCTTTCAGGCCCTTATACAGGGGCTTACATCCACACACGGCCTCAGCTTTCCAAGGCTTCTCATAGTCCTTTCTTCTGTCCTGCCCATATTCAGTCTAGAGATATAAAGCTAGGATGGGTGATATTCATTCAAAATGTTACTGCTTCTTTCTTACATACTCCCATCAAAATAACTATTCCCTTAAGTTATTGGAACACCTGCTCCTCCTTTTCCTACCTGGGTATTTTCCACCCCCAACCCCTGCATGCAACTTCCCACCTCCACTCCACAGCCTGAAACTGTCCACAGCCTTACATATGTCAGAATTTACCCTCACCACAACCTCAGTATGAAAACCCACAGCAAACCTGATGAAAACAGGAAGGAAAGGGATTGCAGAAGTAGGGGTTTTAAGGAATCTCCATTGTCCTCAAATAAGGTTAGTGGCAGAAGGGATATGGCCCCTCCCATGATTATTTGGAATTTGCAAATAATATTTGTATTTTAAAACTATTATTGATCTAGCTGTTCTGCATTATGAATATCCTCATACAATTTTTTTAAAAGTCAAATGCTTAAATGTCTGTCTTGTTAAATACAAGCCCATCCTCTTCAGGTATTTCTTCTGCCTTTCCCTAATTTTATTGACATGTGGATATCTACTCTTCTATTAAATTAAATGGGACTGTTTGTGTTATGTAGTTTCATAAATATGTGCCACTCTGAAAAACAAAACAGGTCCATCACTCAAAAGGAAGTACTGATGATTATTGCTTTTTGGTTCTGCTCCATAAGTTGTTTAAATATAATTTTATGGACTGGTTGGATGATAACTATCCTCTAAACTATGGCAATTTCCCCTATGGATGAAACCACACTCTGATTTTTTTACCATTAAGCTCACCTTAAGGATCAGAATGTCAAATAAGATTCACTCACATCAGAGATTTTACCCAGCAGCAAGTATTACAGCTATTTCCAAAGGTACAGGCATCCAAGAAGTCCAGGAAAACATCTCTAACAATAATGGCAGCCACCTTTCTTCATTTCTTCCACTATTAGGCACTCCTTCTCTGTTCCAGAATAATAGATGGGTTCACTGAGTGAGGTTTTGTGGGTTTACCTCACACAGAAGAGAAGTATTTACTTTATAATCCATCTGTATTTTATACCCATGCTTAAATGGCATTTTCTATTGTCATGTCTCAAAAATCTGTAGATTTTGAATTTATTTACTATAAGCAATTCTTAGCCAGGAACGTCCTATTATATTAGAAACTTTTTATAGATAATGGCCTTCTTCCTGGCAACTATCTTCAGTCTTTTTATCCAGAGATCTAGTTATGTTGATAAGGAGATTCGACTGGATCATCAGTCTTCTGATCTTTCCCCAGGGAACATTCTTCAGTAGTAGGGAGGAAAATGAAGCATGGGTCAGCTGTTTCTCTACCACCGTCAACTTCTAAACAAAATTGTAGAAAGTATATTAGTATTCTGAACATTATATATTAAAAAATAAGTGTTGCAGAGAGCGGATGTAGCTCATGTGGTTGAGTGCCTCCTTTCCATGTACAAGGACCTGGGTTCAATCCCTGGTATCTCCTAAAAATACATATGAATGTGTGTTGTTACTTCTTAAAGACCTTAAATATATAAATTGAGTTTTTCTTTTCTTTGGGGACAATATTTCAGAAGAAAGTTGGGGATAAATATTCAGTTTGTATATCCTTGACTTGTCATTTAAAGGTTCAGAGAGCAAAGGAATAGCTGAAGAATTAGAGTAGACACTTTCAAACCAATCTGGAAGGAGCAAAGACTTCTTAGAGATGTGAAATTGTATCCAAACCTATGAACCTATCTAAAAATGAGCTTCTTGACTATGTGCTTCACTGTATAAATATGATTCTGCTTTCCTTTTCACTGGCATGTTCTATATGGAAGTGAACACTTTAAAACAAACTCTCAGTTCAGAAGGATGTTTAATACTCTTAAACAAAATGTGGCAGAGAATTCTTAACCACTGCTAGTTGAGGAAGAGCTATGAGGTTTGACTCAAACTGAAAATGACTCTTTTAGTACAAAAATACAAGGGCTTATATACCTTCCCCTCTCTGATAGAAGAGTCAGAAGAAAGACTAAAATCATGTGTAGGGCTGACTAAAGAGCAGTTTCTATATGGGAGAAATAAGCTATTTATGGCTGATTGGCCATCACATTATGCATGGAAATAGGAAGAGGATAGCTAGAGTTAAGGTTCTGCTGTGTGCAAATGAAGAGAGAGAATAAATTCATATTGATTCATATAAAGACTTTGTTATTATGGCACATGACTGAAAAGAATCCAAACAACGAACACTTTTATGATGAAAGAAGAAAAAAATCAGGACTAAGTATTTTTTTTTTTTTTTGCCATGAGAAATACAGTTTTGTAAAGCACTCCCAAGCACCTCCATGGGCATGTGGACACAGATTTATGTGTATGCGTAATAAACTAAATATCGTGCATTTTATCATGTGTTCATAACCACTTCAGTTTATCATTTTAATTACATTCTCGATGTCCTCAGACATAGGACTCTTCGGATGTTATTCAAAAGTTATCTGGATGGAGGCATGTTAAATGAGCACAGGAGCCAACTAAAAGAGCCCTCAGTGGACAAAGCAAAACAACTTAAGCAACAAAATAAATAACATAGTATTAAATTATAACTTATAAAATAAATGTATGAGCCCATACTGATATATATAAATAATTGAATAAATGTGTAAATGGGGAAGAAGACACAAAGCTCCTATACGTTCGAGTGTGTGTTGTGTTTAGTGACTTGATTCCAAAGAGACCAGTATGGAAAGGGATGGGGAAAGGGGTTTTACAGTGGAGAAACCCATCAGCACCACCTCAGCCAGGAGATCAACATCATTATTAAGTCACATTGATAACACATACTCCTGATATGATATGTTGAGAATAGCACTTCCCCATCATGGTCTTTCTACATGAAATTCATAACTCCAATCTAAATATGAGAAAAATATTTGATACACCCAGATTGAGGGAGGTTCTATAAAACACATGGCTAATATTCCTCAAAATATTACCAAAAACAAAGAAATTCTGAGAATATCACAGATAAGAGAGGCTAAGAAGACATGAGAACTAAATGTAATGAAACCTGATTGGGATCCTAGAATAGATAAAGGACATTAGGTAAAACTATTGAAATACAAATAAAAGTGAAATTGAGTTGATAGTAATTTATCAATGGAACAATTGTGGCAAGTATAGCATAGGCATGGAAGATATTAACAATAGGGGAAACTGTGTGAGGTGTTCAGAGCCATTGTATACTACTTTGCAAATTTACTGTACATCTAAAGCTATTCTAAATTAAAAAATAATAATTTAAAAATTTAAAAAGCACATGCATGCAAGGTAACTGGAATGTAGAGCCCCAGTTAACAATTAGAGCTAAGATTTTCGTGTTTTGAATAAATAGTCTTCATAAGAAAGAACCCATAAAGACAACATTCTTATCAAAATTTTTCTCTGTGAATACTCTGCTTTGCACTGATGTATCATAAGTTTTATTAACTATGTACCTCCACTCTCAAAATAAAAGCCATCTATTAGTATGTTGGCTCCTAAGAAAGAGGCAGATATGATGAGACAAACTGAAAAAGAATTGGATAATTATAAACAAAGAAATTGAAATCCAATATTATGAATTTTCATTATTATCCTCTATGCTTCTCATTAAATTTCATCAGAGAAGGGAACCCAACCTAATATGTTTTTGAAAGACTATGCCCAAACTCAAAATTTATGAATATAGAATTCTTTGAATAAGTTCCTAATTACATTTGTTTCCTCTGTGCAGTCTTACACTACACACACTACTTGCAATTTCAAATTTTACTAATTTTTAAATTTTCACCTATTGATAATTTTTCACAAAGATAAATATTAACTATAAATTCTTGAGTGTTATTATGTGTAAATTAAGAAAAGCTATACTAAGTAAGAGAAATTGAGGGAGGGATCCACAAGGATTACTCTCCAACTAAGTGTATGTTTCCTCAAGTTCCACTCACAAATACATGCCTCAGCAAAATTTCAAATATTTTTATGACACATTACCTCAGAGTCTTCCAAATATTAGCTGCAACTAAAATACTAATCTGAAAAGTACAAATAAAACAAAAGCTTTTGACCCCACATGGTCCTTTTCCAGTTACCCAAGCAGAGCTTTTCTTTCCTGAGAGTATTTTGGGGCTGGGAGGAAGAATATCAGAAGAGTCCTCTTATCAATCATGTATAGGGCTATGTGTAATAATTCTACACTTCTTTCACTGCATTTACACTGTGAGGCACTATCAGTGTGTTACCATAACCACTTTACAGGGTAACTCCACAGGATAATTGCCACAATAAAGATAACAGTATTTCAATGTAATTTAACACTGTTTCAATACAAAGATAATTTACAAATTAAAACTTAGGAGAACAAAAACATTGCTCATGGGACATTTTTAGTCCTCATAGTATTCCAAAGATTTGAACACTTTCCTACCTAAAGCTCTCTCTTCACTAAATAAATGCTATTAATTACAAAATATCTACTGGGCCATTTTTTGTTATTCCTTTGAGCTTACAATATTAGTTGGCAATCTTCATTTTTGCAGGAATCTTCCTACTTCCCTGTCCATCTTATGAAGCTTTGTAATTAATTACAAAATAAACTCACTTACTTATACAACAATATACTGAAAATGAAGGCAAGAATGAGAGTGCCATTTTCTACCCCTCTCAGTTATAAAGCACATTACACTTGATCAATGAATGAACATATAAGCAGATTGAAGATGCCTGTATCTATTCATATTGGCTACTAATTAAGTTTATTTATTATTCTCACATTACAAGTAGAATACAAATACAAATAGATGATTTAATGTTCCCATATTGGCTCATCTTGTGCATCCCCTTCTTTGGAAACTTTTATTTAAAATAATGAGTTTCAGATAAGTTGGATAACACATTATAAAATATATTTAAAATAACAGGGGATGAAAATGTTTTTGTGAACTTGCCTTGGCACTTAACCCTAATATGTAATAATAATAACTTTTTTTTAATTTTAAAGAAACAACTAATTTGCAAAGCTGGAGACTTCTAATTTATATTATCATGTACCTTTCTTCTGTCACATTTAGTCACTAAATCCTTCTTATTTTCTCAGACTGAGCACCCACAGTTGCTCTCACTCCTGTTCATGACTCTTGCCACCTACAATTCAGGAAATGTTTTTCTTTCTCCACTAGTCAACCAAGATGGCAGTGTAAGATGTTCCAGGGTGCTGTGCCCCCAAAGAATCTTTGTACACTTAGCAAAATATGACAGGGTCACCTTCTTCAAAACTCTGTAAAACAGTGACAGGGTTGCAGTAATGAGGCAAGTGCCAAATCAAGAAAAAAGAACTTTAAATATGGGAGATAAGGCTCATGGTGCGTTTTCTAGACTCAAACCAACTCCTCTTTGGCATAGTGTGGTGGAACCTGCACTCTCAGTGTAGGTCCCTGGGCTATTATGGAGGGAGCAGATAACCCCTATGTGCCTGCTGGGGTACCTGGATATCAATATCATTCTATTGAAACTGGAAACTTATCTTGGGCTTGCCATTGCAGAACTTGCCCTTCGGGCAGAACTAACGCCAGAAATAATACTTTAAAATATTAAAATGCAGCTAACAAGGATGTGAAGAAGGTCAACCACTACACCAGGGAGCCAAAAGTACCTACAACTGCAAGCAGGAGAATTGCATCCATCATGCATGTGGAATCTAAGCCCCCTCTCGATATAGAGGTGGAGTGGTCATAACCCTCCCAGGGTGCACAGGATGGAGGAATAGAGTATGGGTTAGAGTGGATTTATTAATATTCTATTCTGGAACTACTGTGATTAGTAATGGAAGAAAATGTAGTATTGATGTGGAGAAAGTGGCCATGGTAGCTGCTGAGGGTAAGGAGAGGGAAGAAGAGATATGATGTGGGGGCATTTTCAGGACTTGGGAGTTGTCCTGGGTAGTACTGCAGGGACAGTTGCTGGGCATTGTCTGTCCTGCCATGGCCCACTGTGTGGACTGGGGGAGAATGTAAACTACAATGTAAACCACTGTCCGTGTGGTGCAGCAGTGTTCCAAAACATATTCACCAAATGCAATGAATGTGCCACGATGATGAAAGAGGTTGTTGATGTGGGAGGAATGGGGTGAGGGGGGCGGGGGTTATATGGGAACCTCAAATTTTTTAATGTAACATTAATAAAAATAAAGACAAAAAAATGGAGTTTTTAACTACAGATTGCATGACAAAAAAACCCATCCAAAGGAACAATAAAAAATGCACAAACCATTACAAAAGACAACTGAACTTTGAATATACCAGACAAATACTTTTAAAACATGATCCTCAAATATTTAAAACAAATAAAGAAAAACACAGACAGTACTAAAGGATGTCAGGAAAACAATGAATAAACAATATGGGAATCTCTATAAAAGATTTAAAATTTTAAAAGAACCAAGCAGAAATAATGGAATTGAAGACCACTATAAATCAAGTGAAGAATTCTCTAGAGGGTTTCAACAGGAGATTAGAACTGACGGAGAGAAGAATCCTGAACTCAAAGACAAGATAAGACGATTGACTCAAGCTGAAGAGCTGAAAGTAAAAAGAATATTAAAAACTGAACAAAGCCTGAAAGAAAAATGTGACACCATCAAGCAACCAATGCCCATATTATGAGAGTAATAGAAATAGAAAAGTGAAAGGTTCAGAAAAAAATATGCAATGACATAAAGATAGAAAGTTTTCCAAATTTAAAGATAATGTGAATAGGTACATCAAGAAACCCAACAAACCACAAATAAGATGATCTCAAAATACAAATATCAGATAAATATTAAAGTAGGCATTGACAGAAGAATTGAAAGGAAAAGTTGTACAAGATTTACAAGACTAAATAGCAAAATGGCAGAAAAAAGTCCTGCATTATCAGTAATTACTTAAATATATATGGATTAAACTCTTCTGTTATAGGCAGAGATTGGCAGAATGGATTTAAAAAGCATGATCCAACTAAAGGTTGTTTATAAGATACTCATCTTAAATTCAACGTCTTAGGTAGTTTGACAGTGAAAGGATGAATAATAACTATATATATAATAACAAAATGGGAGCTGAGGTAGTTATAGTAATATCCAATAAAGAAGGGACAAAGAAGCTAACTACATACTGATAAATGGGACAATTCAACAACAAAAACAACGGCAACAACAACATAAGAATTACATTACACACACACCTACTGGCAGAGTCCTAAAATATTTGAAGCAAATATTGACAGAGTTGAAGGGGAAATGCATGCTTCTGCAATAATAGTAAGAGATTTCAACACACCACTTCCAATCAGAGGTAGAACATCTAGACAGAAGATGAGTAAGTAAATAATAGACATGTATGATACTATCAACCAACTAGTCCTATATTAAACATTTCACGCAAGAGCAAAAGAATACACATTCTTCTCTATTGCCAGGGATCATTCTTCAGGATAGACCCTATGAAAGTTGACAAAGTAAGTCTCAATAAATGCAAAAAGTTTGAAATCAAACAATATATCTTCTCTGACCCCAATGGAATGAAGCTATAAATCAATAACATAGGGAGAAATCAAAAATTAAAAAAATTAGGGAAATTAAAGAATGCACTCTAAAACAGCAAGGCGTCAAAGAAGAAACCTCAAGAGAAATCAGGAGATGATTTGAAAACACAACAAATGAAAAGTTATGGGATGCTATCATGGGAATGCTGAAAGGAAAATTTACAGCTCTAAATATATACATTAAAAAAGAAGAAAGGTATCAAATCAGAGATATAACCTCACAACTAGATGATCTAGAAAAAGAGAGCAAACTAAACCCAAATGAGCAGACAGAAGAAGTAATGAAGATTAAAGCAGAGATAAATAAATTAAGGAATAAAAAACAATAGGAAGAATAATAAAACTAAAAGTTGTTCTTTGAAAAGATCAATGAAATTGACAAATTTTTAATGACACTGACAAAGAAAAAAGAAGGAGATTGTAAATAATTAAAATTAGAAATGAAAAGGGGGCATTTTTGCTGACCCAACAGAAATAAAAATGATTATGAGGATGCTATTTGTAACTACATGCCAACAAATTAGATAACCCAAGTGAAATGGTCTAACTTCTAGAAATGAACAGACTACCTAGACTGACTCAAGAAGAAATAGAAGATTGATGTTGTGATGGTTTGACACTGGATGGAACCCAGAAAATCATGTTCCTAAAGTTAATCTATTTTTATGAATGTGAACCTATTATAAGTAGGGCCTTTTGTTGAAAGAATAGTCTCTTCAAAAAATAGTTTTAGGAAAACTGGATCTCCATATGCAAAATAGTGAAAGTGATCCCTTCCATCTCACCATATACCAAAATCAGCTCAAAATATATCAAAGACCTAAATATAAGACACAAAACTATAAAACACCTAGAAGAAAACAGGACCTTGGTTTGGGCAATTGTTTATTAGACTTTACTCCAAAAGCATGAATTACAAAAGAAAAAAGATAAATAGGAATTCATCATAATTAAAAACTGTAGTGCATCAAAGTACTTCATCATGTAAGTTAAAAGACAACCTACACAACTTGAAAAATATTTGGAAACCACATATCTGATAAGGGTTTAACATCCAGAATATATAAAGAACTCATAAACTCAACCACAAAAAGACAATCCAATTTAAAAAATAGGAAATAATTTAATAGGCATTTCTCCAAACTAGTCATACTAATGGACAGAAAGCAAATGAAATGTTGCTACACACAATTAATCATTAGGGAAATGCAAATCAAAACCACACTGAGATACCATTCCACACCCACAGATTTGCTGAAATAAACAGAAAATAATAGGTATAGGATAGAATATGGAGAAATAAGAACACTATGTCATTGTTGGTGGGAATGTAAAATGGTGAAGCTCCTGTAGAAAACATCTGATAGTTTCTCAGAATGCCAAGTATAGAATTACCATATGACCTGGCAATCCCACTGCTAGCTATATACCCAAAAGAATTGAAAGCAAGGACTAGGGCAGATATTTCCATATTGATGTTGCTAGCAGAATTATTCACAATTGTCAAAAAATGGAAGGAACCCATATTTCCAGCAATAGATGAAAGGATAAAAAAAATGTGGTATATACATACAATGGTATATTATTTAGCTGTAGAAAGGAATGAAGTACTGATACATGCAACAAAATGGATGCACCCTGAATACATCATGTTGAGTGAAATAAGACAGTCACAAAAGGACAAACATTGTATGATCTCATGAAGTGAAATAATTAGAATAATCATATTCATTGCATTAGTAATTAAAATCCAGATTACCAAGGACTAGGTTAGGGGTAGGGAATGTGTCTTAATGCTTAATTAGTGCAGAATTTCTCCTTCTAGTGATGGAAAGTATTGGTAATGAGTGATGGTGTGATTGTAATTAACATTGTGAATATAATTAACAGCATTGAATTATATATTTGAACATGATTAAGAAAGGAAATTTTAGGTTATATATACTAGATTAAAATTTCCAAATAACATAGAAATGTACAACAGAAACAGTAAAGCCTAATGTAAACCATGAACTAAAGTTAATAACACAATTACAATAATTTTCTTCCATCAGTTATAACAAAGTTACCACCATAGTAATGAAAAATGTTACTAAAGTGGGGTAACATGGGAACTCTATATTTTTTTCATGACTTCTCTGTAAACCTAAAACTTTTCTAATAAAAAATAAAAATAAAGTGATGCAATAAGGAAGGAAAAAATGTTTCTTCCTACTGGTTAACTCTGGTTATGGGAATAGCTTTGAGCCATACCTCTCAAATCTTGATTCAGTGCCTCCAAAAGTCTGAATATGACCCCATATGACAACATCAGGACTACTTAAGCCTCATCAAATTGAATATAAACCTTCTTTTATGATTTGTATTGTATTATAACTCAAAATGTGACAAAACATTTGTTATATTATATCTTCTAAAATGCCACTTTCAGCTCAAAACCACAATTCTAATATCACATTTTTATTGTAATAGTACATAATATCCTTGAAATAGAAAAGTCTTATCCCATTGTGTTAAGAAATTTGGTTAAAATTGGACCTATATATTTTCAAATACAATATCACCAAAGTATATGCTGCATTACCTTGATAAGTAATTTATCTTCTTTGCATGTCAATTTCCTCATCAAAAATTGAGTAATGCATGGAAAGCCGTTAGGACAATGACTAAGTAAGTATGCAAAAATATTAGCTTTACTATAGAAGCAATCATAATTTTACCCTAAAAGTGTTAGAATTTGACATTCTACAAGTAGTATTGCTTTGTTTAAATAATTTTGAGGTCTTTATTTTTTAAAAGACAAGTGAATAAGCATTGATTACATAAATGTAAAGAGTTCTATCTCCATGTATTTAAATAGGCAAATTTAAATTTTAAGAATGTTAATATGTCATCAATTGTTTACAATCTAGTATTTGCTTAGAATTGCTTGTGATATTTAGTTAATTACAAGATGACATATGAACCATGAATTAGCTAGTGGTATATAAAAGCAAATGAAATTAATTGATAAATGGACAGCTACATTTAATATTATAATATCAGTCAAGAGATAAAATGTTCAGGAGATACAGTGTATCCTACTAATTTACTTGCATCATGCCTCTTGTCCTCCTCATAAAAAGTATATTGTAACCTATCTGAACATGATACTATTCAGTGTTACATATTTAGAGAAGTAAAAAAAAATACCTTCCTTTTCCACTAATGTATTATGGTTTATGAAATATTAGAATATAATAAAAAATAAGCATGGATAAATTTCAAGGAAATTTCTTATGCTTTTTCTTAGTTACATACTGTAGCAGTTTGAGATTATTTATGAATTCCAAAAAGAGAGATTATGTTTGTAAAGTGGTCTGTTCCTCTGGGCATGATAAACCGTTGATTGTATTAGATTCAGCTGAAATGTCTGATTAAATTACATCAAGATTACGGTTTGATTCAACCATGTCATTGGGGCAGGCAGGGTTGAGTCCCTGTCCCCTTGGTGGGCTGATAAAACAGACACTCACATAGAAGTAGATACACAGAGAAGAACACAGAGGAAGATACAGTCCACTAAATGCGGCTGAACCTGATAGTGTATAGCTGACCTAGTGAAGAGAACAGAGCAGCTGAGTCTGGAAAGAAATGAGCTGTGGAGGAATCTTATGCCAGCCTACAACTGAGACTGGAAGAAGCTGGGAATATGGAGCCTTAAGAGAAAGGAGGAAGGCAGAACCCTTGCAGACATCATCCGCCATCTTGTGTCAACTCATGGCAACAGACTTTGGGTGAGAAATTACCTCTTGTGGTACCTTAAGTAGGACTCTTTAGGGCTTTCTAACTGTAAGCTTCTACCACAAATAAATGACCTTTGTAAAAGCCAACAGATTTATAGTACTTTGCATCAGCACCCCTTTAGCTAACTAATACACATACTTTATATAGATTTCAATCACATGATGAAAGAGCATGAAATAGATACATCTGTTGCTACTGAACTGATTTTGACATTCAGCATCTCACACCAAGCAATCCCAACTGTCCCCTAATGGTTCGGAGCCTCCCTCATTCTATTCCCTGGGTTTCTGCCAAAATAAGTTTTCCCTAACACTAATCTCATGATACTGTGCTAGTTAAAGCTTTCCACTGACTACTGGATGAAATTCATTAGTTTGATTATGATAAGAAAGGTTTTTCCATTAATAAAAGTCTATTATCTCTCCATCCATAATTTGAACTTTAAGCCATAACAATAATAACTCTTCATAGTTTTTGAATGTGTCAGTAAATTTCATAGTTCCACATTGATTCCTCTATAATGAATTTTTCTTTGCCCTACTCAGGGTCCTCTTTCTGCCTCTCTACACACCATGTACCATTCATCAATCTATTCACAATCCAAGACAAAGGAAATACCCTATGTAAGTACTTATTTGATTTACAAGTCAAATCCTAACATGATAAAAATCAGGGGAATAAATATCATGATTTTATTTATCCCCCACTATCATCTCCACTTAGAATCAATGGGAAAGAGTGACAGAACTCAGCTGGAAGACAGGAGCCATGGGAATGTGCAGATGTAATCTAAGCAAAGAGCACAGTAAAATGTAAAGAAAAAGTCCAGAGGGGCAAAGAGGATATCCAGCACAATATATAAAATTTGGCCCCTGCATTTGACCAGAAAATACTTGTAAAACAAATAAATATGGTAAAACTTTAGCAGATAGTTTTAAAACCTGCTAATGTAGACTGGGACATTTTTAACAGAAAGTCTGGGAAAATTTCTTCCATTACAGTACGAATAATGGAATTTAAAATAAATATGATTGTAGAAATCAATCTTTAAATAGGAAAACATAAAAGATTTTCTTGAAAGAAAAATGAAGATACAACATATTCTTTCCTAAGAAGTATCAATAAAGGAGGAAAAAATTTCAGGCTGTAGTTAATTTTAATTTTTTCCTCTTTGGTCCTAGTAATTCAATTCTGTTTTCAGTCTTACTTTCTTATATAAATCCGTAATCGCCATTATCATTACTGGTTTAGGCAATCATCATTTATCACTTATAACTGAGCAACTTCCACCTCAAAAAAAATTAAAATCAAGAAAGAATAAGCGGGTGGATAATAGGAAAGTAGTGGACAAATCAGCCATAATCATTACAAACTTTAAAATACTCCTCATGTCTCTTATTTCAGTTAGATATGAAACTAAAAAACTTATTCTATTATTATTACACAACCATTTACAATAATACTTTCTGGTTTATATAATGCCCCCAAATAGATTGGGGGTAATTAAGATATGTAAAGAAACAATGATACACAGTGATACACTGTGTGAGCATAAAGCCAAACTGAAAGTCTCCAAGGAAAAGTTAGACTTTATTAGAATAAAAGACACAATGGATGAGATTAAAAATACATTAGAGGGACATAAGAGCAGATTCAATTGCTTGAAGACAGAATTCGTGATTCTGAAGACAGAAGATCTGAACTGGAAAACAAAGGAGACCAGAAAGAGAGAATGGAAAAAGGGGAACCAGGCCTCAGGGAATTGAATGACAATGTGAAGCACAAAAACATATGCAATATTGGTGTCCCAGAAGGAGAAGAAGATAGAAAATGGGCAGGAAAAATATTTGAAGAGATAATGTCTAAAAACTTCCCTACCCTTATGAAAGACATAAATATGACTATCCAAGAAGGATAACACACCGCAAACAAAATAAACCTGAATAGACCTACTCTGAGATACCTATTATTCAAAATGGCAAATATGAAAGATAAAGAGAAGATTTTGAAGGCAGCAAGAGAAAAGCAAAGCATCACATACAAGAGACACTCAGTAAGATTAAATGCTGATCTCTCATCAGAAATGATGGAGGTGAGAAGAAAGTGGTAAGATATATTTAAGGTATTGAAATAGAAAAACTGCCAGCCAAGAATTCTGTATCCAGCAAAGCAGTCCTTTAAAAATTAAGGGGAGTTCAAAATCTTCACAGACAAACAAAAACTGATAGAAGATGTTACAAAAAAAAAACAGAATTACAAGGGATAGTAAAGGGAGTGCTGCAGCCTGAAAGAAAAAAAAAAAAAAAAAACAAGGTGAGAGACTTGGAGAAGAGGGTAGAAATGAAGATTATTAGCAAGGATAAGCTAAAGAGTAAAAAGATAAACAATAGTATAATATGACAATAGAAGCCAAAGGTCAAAATGGATGATGTGAGTAATGCCTTTGCAGTTATAACATTGAATGTTAATGGCTTGAACTATCCAATCAAAAGACATGGAATGATAGAATGAATTAAAAAAATAAGACCTATCTCTATGTTGTCTACAAGAGATTCATCTCAGGCATAAGGGCACAGCCAGGTTAAAAGTGAAAGGTTGGAGAAAGATATTCCATGCAAACAGTAATCAAAAAAGAACTGGAGTTGCAATACTAATATAGGAAAAATAGACTTTAAATGCAAAACTGTTATAAGGGATGAAGAATGTAATTAAATATTAATAAAAGAGGAATTAAACAAGAAAAAAATAACTACTCTAAATATTTATGCACCTAACCTCAGTGTGAAGAGAAAAATAGATGTCTACACAATAATAGTTGGAGACTTCAATGCACCACTCTTAGTATTGGATAGAACATCTGGGCAGAGGATGAATAAAGAAAGAGAGCTTGAATAGTATGATAAATTAACTAGACCTAACAGACTTCTATAGAGCATTGCACCCCAAAATAGCAGGACATACATTCTTTTTTAAGTATTTATGGACTCTTCTCCAAGATAGACATATACGGGGTCACAAGAAAGTCTCAATAAATTTAAAACAATTGAAATTATACAAAACACTTTCTCTGATCATAACAAAATGAAGCTGGAAGACAATAATTGATAGAAAAAGGGAAAATTTAAAAATATATGGATATTAAATAGCACACTCTTAAATAATCAGTGGGTCAAAGAAGAAATTTGAAGAAAATTCAGCAAATATCTTCAGATGAGTGAATATGAGAACACAGCATATCAAAACCTATGAGACATTACAAAGGTAGTGCTGAGAGGGAAATTTATAGTCCTTCATACTTACATTAGAAAAGAAGAAAGAACTAACATTGATGACCTATCTGCACACTTGGATGAAGTAGGAAAAGAACAGGAAATAATCTCAAACCTAGCCAAAGGAAAGAATAAGTAAAGAACAGAGGAGAAATACATGAAATCGAGAACAACAGCAACAACAGTAATAACAAACAATAGAATCAAGAAAATCAAAAGATGGTTCTTTGAGAAAATCAACAAAATTGACAAACCCTTAGCTAGACTGAAAAAGAAAAAAGACACAAATAAATAAAATCAGAAATGAGAGGGTGGACATTACTACTTACCCTGTAGAAATAAGAGAGATAATTAGAGGTTACTATGAAAATTGTATACCAAAAAATTAGAAAATGTAGATGAGATGGGCAAATTCCTAGACACATAGGAATCACCTACACTGACTTTAAAAGAAACAGAAGACCTCACAAACCAATCACAAGTGAAGAGATTGAAACAGTCATCAAAAACCTCCCAAAGCCCAAGAACAGATGGCTTCTCAGGTGAATTCTACCACTTAAACCTGAATTAGTACCAATCTTGCTAAAGCTCTTCCAAAATATTGAACAGGAAAGAATGCTACCAAACTCATTCTGTGGAACCAACATCACCCTGATTCCAAAACCAATACTACAGAAAAGAAAATTACAGACCAATATCTCTAATGAGCAGAGATGCAAAAATCCTCAACAAAATAATTGCAAATGTTACCCAACAGCATGTTAAAAGAATTATACACCATGATCAAGTGGGTTTTATTCTAGGTATGCACAAGTAGTTCAACCCAAGAAAACCAATTAGTGTAATAAACCACATTGATAAATTTGAAGAAGAAAAATCACATGATCCTCTTGATTGATGAAAAGGTATTTGACAAAATACAGCACCCTTTCTTGATAAAAATACTCCAAGATAGGAAGAGAAGGAAGCATTCTCAATATGGTAAAGTGCATATATGAAAAACCTACTGCTAACATTGTACTTATTGGTGAAAGACTGAAAACTTTCCTGCAGAAATTAGGTACAAAAGAAGTATGCCCACTGTTACCATGATTATTCAATAATTGCTAGAACTTCTAGCTAGAGCATTAGGTTAGACAAAGAAATAAAAGTCACCCAAATAGGAAAGGGAGAAGTAAAATTTTCACTATCTGCTGATTCCATGATCCTGTATCTAGAAAATCCTAAAAAATCCACAACAAAGCTACTAGAATTAGTAGAGTACAGCAAAGTGGTGGGATAAAAGATTATTACCAAAAAAATCAATAGCATTTTTATACACTACTCATGCAATCTGAGGAGGAAATCAGGAAAAAATCCAATTATAATAGCAACTAAAACTATCAAATATTTTAGAATAAACTTAACCAAGGACATAAAGGACCCATATTCTGAAAACTACAAAATATTGCTAAAACAAACTGAAGTAGACTTAAATAAATGGAAAGATATTCTGTGTTCATGGACTGGAAGACTAAATATCCGTAAGATGTCAGTTCTACCCAAACTGATTTATACATTCAATTCAATCTCAATAAATATCCCAACAGTCTTTTTTGCAGAAATGAAAAAGCCAATAATTAAATTTATTTGGAAGAGTAAGGGGCCCTGAATAACCAAAAAAAAAAAAAAAAAAAGAATGAAGTTGAAGGACTCTCATTTCCTGACTTTAAAGTGTATTACTTGGGAAGTGGGCTTGGCCCAATGGATAGGGCGTCCACCTACCACATGGGTCAAGGAGGCCTGGGAGGTCCACTGTTCCCTGGGCCTCCTTGACCTGTGTGGAGTGGGCCCATGTGCAGTGCTGATGCGCGCAAGGAGTGCCCTGCCATGCAGGGGTGCCCCCATGTAGGGGAACCCAACGTGCAAGGAGTGTGCCCCATAAGGAGAGCCACCCAGCATGAAAGAAAAGTGCAGCCGGCCCAGGAGTGGCACCGCACACACGGAGAGCTGACACAAGATGACACAACAAAAAGAAACACAGATTCCCAGTGCCACTGATAAGGATAGAAGCGGTCACAGAAGAGCACACAGCGAATGGACACAGAGAGCAGACAACTGGGGGATAAGGGGAGAGAAATTTTTTTTAAAAGTGTGTTACTTGACTACAGTGGTAAAAACAGCATGGTACTGGCATAAGGACAGACAGATTGACCAATGGAACTGAATCAAGAACTCAGAAATTGACCCTCACATCCACAGTCAAGTGATTTTTGACAAGGTTGTTAAGCCCACCCACCTGGGTCAGAACAGTCTTTTCAACAAATGGCTCTGGGAGAACTGGATATCCATATTCAAAACAAAAAGAAAGAAAGAAGACCCTTATCTCACACCTTATACAAAAATTAACTCAAACTGGCTCAAAGACATAAATACAGAAAAAACAACCTAAAAACTCCTGGAAGAAAATGTAGGAAAACATCTTCAGGATCTTGTGGTAAGTGATAGTTTCTTAAACCTTATACCGAAAGCAAAAGCAACAAAAGAAAATATAGATTAATGAGACCTCCTCAAAATTCAGAACTTTTGCACCTCAAAGGACTCTAGCAAAAGGATGAAAAGGCAGCCAACTCAATGGGAGAAAATATTTGGTAATTACATATCTGATCAAGTTTTATCCATGATATATAAAGAGATCATACAACTCAAAGTATCTTATTAAAACCTGGGCAAAAGACTTGAAGAAAACAACTGTCCAGAGAAGAAATACAAATGATTAGGGAAATGCAAATCAAAACTACAATGAGATATCATTTCACACCTATTAGACTGGCCATTATCAAAGAATCAGAAAACTGTAAATGTTGGGGAAGAATGTGGAGAGATAGGAGTGCTTATTCACTGTTGGTGGGAATGTAGAATGGTACAGCCACTGTGGAGGACTGTTGACAGTTCCTAAGGAAGTTGAATATAGATTTACCCTGGGCCCGGCAATACCATTGGTAGGTATATACACAGAAGAACTGAGAGTAGAGACACAAATAGATATCTGCACATCAATGTTCATAGCAGCATTAGTTATAATAACCAAAAATTGGAAACAATCCAGGTGTCCATCAACTGATGAATGGATAAACAAATTGTTGTGTATATACATGATGAAATATTATGTACCAGTAAGAAGAAATGAAGTTCATAAACGTATGACAACATAGATGAACCTGGAGGACATTATATGGAGGAAAGCAAGCCAGACACAAAAGGACAAATACTGCATGACTGCGCTATTATGGACTAAATATATTGTGTGAAATATAAATATATTAAATGAAGTATGAACATGAGTAGAATTGCATATATAAGACTTGTTTTTTGAAGCTGAACAAATGCAAGTTAATATCAGACAAAGAAAAAAACCATTATACTAAGTGAAGGAGACCAGACACAAAGTACTACATATTGTAAGATTCCATTTATAAAAAATGTAAATATAAATCAATTTATAAATATGAAATCAGATTAGTGGTTATGCAGGCCTAAGGAAAGAATACTACGGGATGTGAAATCTTCTTTTTGGAGTAGTGAAATTGTTCTAAAATTTTTGAGATGATAAATATACAAGATTATGAATATACTAGAAGCCATTTATTATACACTTTGGCTAGAACAGCCAGAAACAGCAGCTATGTTCAGTGGGGGAAGCATAGGGAGATTGAGAGATGAGGAATTTTCTTGTTCGTTTGTCTGCTTTTTTTGCTCATTATTCTTATTCTTATTCTTATTAAAATAATGAAAATCTCTAATAGTGATTGAAATGGTGAATGCCCAACTATGTAATTACACCAAATGTTGATTGCACACTTCAGATGAATTGTATGCTTTATTAATATGATAACACTAAAATTGATTTGTTTAAAATAGTAAATATCAAGGCTAATATAAAATATTTTTTCTTATAAGATTAAAATATATGTAGGAATGTTTAAAGAAAAAGATCTTACAGAGTTTCAACATATATAGATGTATCAGTCAGTATATATGACCTTAACCATCACAGAAGATATAATGCAAATAACAACTATAGTATAAAAGCAAGTGAGGGGCTTATAATGGTTTGCAAGTTTCTGCATTATACATCTAGTAGGCTGTGAAAGTTTAGGTATGCATTTAGTTATCCATAAAGCAAGACCAATTTATAAAAATAGTATGCTATAATATATGAGATATCATATATGAGCTATTTACAAAAGTCAATAGATTAATTAACATGGAATGCTAAAATATTTAAATAATCAAGAAAGGCAGAAAATTGGGAAAACAGACCATGAAAAGGAAATATAAATATATCATAAATATAAATATATTAAGCATTATATTAAATAATGTCTTGGTTTGCCAGGGTTGCTATAACAAATACCACAGCATGGTTAGAGTAAATAACAGAAAATTATTGTCCCTGAGTTTGAATGCTAGAAGTCTCAAATGAAGGTATAGGCAGGATTATGCTTTCTCTGAAGTTGTAGCTTTCTAGTGATTGCTTGCTGAAACAACTCAATCTCTACCACAATCACATGACCATCAGTCTCCTGTCACCTACTCTTTCCAAATTTCAGCTGCATTAATGTAATTCCCAGTCTAATTCATTTGGCCTCATGTTAACAGGTACTTCAAAGGTTTTATTTACATATGGGTTCCTGGATGATAAATACATAAATTATTGAAACTATAGAGTTTAGAAATATACCTATATATGTCTGGAGAATTCATTTTCAGCTAAGATGCCAAGACATTTCAGTGGGAAAGGAAAATCTTTTAACTGATAATGTTGGATCAACTGGATATCCATATGAGAAAGAAAAATAAAAGAACAACATTGTTCCTTAATTCACATCATGAACAAAAGTATAAAAATTCTAGAATGAGACAACAAAAATAGTAATCCTGAGATGGTAAAGGTTTCTTCTGCATAAATTGAAAAACACAAATCATAAAAGAAAAATAGTTAAATTGCACATCATTTAATTAGAATATTTTTCTCTTTAAAAGACACTGAGAAAATGAAAAAGCAAGCCACTAACTGGGAGAAAATATTCATAACATACATATCAGACAAGTGACTTGTATTCAGGATATAGTAATAACTCTTTTTTACTTATTTTCTTTATTATTATTATTATTAAAGAAGTTTTAGGTTACATAAATATTACATCAAAGATATAGGGTATCCCCATGTACCTCACTTTTTCAATTAACAGCAACTTTTGTTAATGTGGTTGATTTGTTACAATTGAAAAACATATATTGAAGCATTGCAACTAACCATGGTCTATAGTTTACATTATGGTTTGCACTTGGCAAAGCACAATTTTATACATTTTGACAAAATGTATAAGGGCCTGCATCCATTGCTATGCCATGCAGAACATTTCCAGTATTCCAAAAATGATCCATGTTACACATTTTCTTCCCTCTCCCTCCTCTTAGAACCTGTGGTTACCACTACCTTCATATCAATGTTACAAGTTCTTCCATTACTGGAATCATAAGTCTACTTTAGTCCATAGTTACATTCCCCCTTATGATTGCTCCGCCCTCAAATTTGAGGATTTTGGCATGCTGATGCCCACTCTGCTTCTGATTGAGAGGGGCTTAGATCTTATGGGGTAGATGTATGGAACTGTCTTGCTTGCAGTTGTAGATACTCTCTGTTTTGGGGGATGGGCATTGTTAATCATAAACCTTTTTTTGGTTGTCCTGAGCGAGTCCAATGAATTGGAAAGTAGATATTGGCTGTGCTCTGTTGATATTCAGGGCTCAACTGACATACAAGAAGCCAGTGAATTTAAGTCTAGGGCACATATTTAACAGGTATCATATTAATTATAAGTTCAAATAAAAGGGGCAAAGGAACCATGTGTAGGAAAATTATACATGAGTCCATTTATACATTGGGAGGAGGTAGGTTATAATATACTCCAAGGTAAGGACCACTGACAGGGCCCTGAGTTCCTGGGGCTATCTGCCCTGCCTATAATGTCCAGGTGTCTACAGCCCTCAGGAGCCCCCCTGCTTGAGGCACTGTTTACTGATGCAGTCAGTAAGATCCTCCTAAGGCATGCATAAGCTTAACCTCTGGAATGACCTTCTGGCTCACTTTGAATTCTCTAAGCCATAAAAAGTCATTTGTATTTAATAATTTCCCCTTTTCGTCAAGATCTTTTTCCAAATGCATCTCTAGTTGATGCTTAGTAATAATCCCTCAGTGCCAGGGAAACTCACCCCAGGGAATCATGCCCCATGCCAGAAGGAAGATAGTGAATTTATATGCCGAGTTTGATTAGAGAGAGGTCACTTTAGAGCACCAAGGAGGCTTTCAGAAGGTAACTCTTAGACAACACATAATACTAAGCTAACTTTCAATTTCACAAGAAAAAAAGGTCCATAAGTACAAGCATCAATACAAAGGACTTGGTGAATTGTTCTGTCCTCCTTCACTAGGCACTGCCAGTGCACTCTAGAGATTCTTGCTACTCTATTAGAGAACGTAGCAGGACTCCCCAAAAAGGGAATTCAATATTCTTTTGGGTATTGGTTGGGTCTCCATCCACTCAGAAAACACCCCACGACCACTTGAACATATTCGTGTTCCAATGAGTCTTGCCCCAGGTGAATCACTCCCCACACATACCCCTACAACCAACACCCACCCAGCACCAATGATCCTTCCCTGTCACAGCTGTGACTCTTCTGCAATCCAAAACTTCCCAAAAAATAAAGCCAAAAAACAAACAAAAACAATAAGAAAAAAAAATTAAAAATAAATATATACAAAATTTTAAAAATATTTATTTGCCTTTTGTCTTTCACTCCTATAAGATGTTATCTTTAATGTACAGTGACAATTTCTTTCGTTTGTTCCCCCAGTATCTTATTTTTTCACTTTATTTTCAAAGAAACTTTAGGTAACAGAAAAGCCACATAGAAAATATTAGTAATTCCCATATACCCCAGCCCCACTCCCTCTCAAATTTACCCTTATTAGGAACATCTTGCATGAGTATAGTATATTTATTACAACTGATGAACAAATATTGAAGCATTGCCACTAACATGGTCAATGGTTTACATTAAGGTTCACCATCTATACCATACACTTCTATAAGTTCTATCAAAATACATAATGGCCTGTATCTGTCATTGCAAGATCATGCAAAACAACTGAAATGTACTAAGAATGCCCTATGCTCCACCCATTTTTCCCTCCCTCAGCCCTCGGAGCCCATGGTAACCAATAAGTTGCAATTTTGAAGAACATTTTCCATAGTTACATGCACTGATAATGAGGGCTTGACATATTTGTCCATCTTCTTTTGTTGGGCATTGCTTATGTTCTTGAAAGATGCTTGCCCCTCTATTTGAGGACTTAGCAGGATTCCCCAGGATGTATGCTTAATATTTTCTTGTTTATTGTGTGGGACTTCACCCACTGAGATAACACCCTGTAACAGGATGAATACTTTCATATTCCATAGAAGCATTCCCCAAGGACACCCTTTCTCACACATACCTCCACACCCGACGTCCTGCACCAATATCCCTACCCTGCTGTAATTGTTAAAAGCACAATCCCACTATTGTAGTTTTAACCACAGACATACAAGTACCCAGGGTTCATCTGTTCCTTTCTTTATTTTTTTTTATTTTTTTTATTTTTATTTAATTCATTTTTTTTTAAATATTACATTCAAAAAATATGAGGTCCCATTCAACCCCACCACCCCCACCCCCTACTCCCCCCACAGCAACACTCTCTCCCGTCATCATGACACATCCATTGCACCTGGTAAGTACATCTCTGGGCATCGCTGCACCCCATAGTCAATGGTCCACATCATAGCCCACACTCTCCCATGTTCCATCCAGTAGGCCCTGGTGGGATCTACAATGTCCCGTAGTTGTCCGTGAAGCACCACCCAGGACAACTCAAAGTCCCGAAAACGCCTCCCCATCTTATCTCTTCCTTCCATTCCCCGCACCCAGCAGCCACCATGGCAACCCTTCCCACACCAATGCCACATTTTCTCTGTGGACATTGGATTGGTTGTGTCCATTGCACATCTATGTCAAGTGGGGGCTTAGATTCCACATGGATACTGGATACAATCCTCCTGCTTTCAGTCATAGGCACTCTAGGCTCCATGGTGTGGTGGTTGACCTTCTTCAACTCCATGTTAGCTGAGTGGGGTAAGTCCAATAAATCAGAGTGTAGGAGCTGAAGTCTGTTGAGGATCAGGGCCTGGCTATCATATTGTCAGTCCAGAGATTCAAATTCCCTAAATATATCTTAAACCCCAACACCAACTACAATTCCAGTAAAGTAGCATGAAAGTCTTGTGAAAAGAGATCCCATCTGAGTCCAGTTCCATCATGCAGAAACACCAGCTCCAAAGAAGGGCCATCTGACATGGCAGTGAACCCCATCTGCCATGACCATAGAACCCGTGGGTCTCTTTATCCCTCAAAAGAACCAATACCTGGGGTTGTATCTACTTTATCTGTCTCTGAGACTCTGCTCAGTTGTGCATAAGGGCAATCCTTCTGACAACCTCCAGACTCTTTTTTAGAGACTTGTAGCCATATAAACTCATTTCTCCTTTCCATTTCCCCCTTACATATGCATTTTAAAGTCATATTATTATATGTAGACAGGGATATTCTGCTGATCCGCATTGAACCTTTAATTCAAGGTCATTTTCTAGTTGCATCTTCAGCTGGTATTTGGTAGTGATCCCTCGGTGCCGGGGAGGCTCATCCCCGGGTGTCATGTCCCATGCTGGGGGGAATGCACTGCATCTACATGCTGAGTTTGGCTTCGAGACTGGCCACATTTGAGTAACATGAAGGCTGTCAGGAGGAAACTCCCAGGCACAGTGCTGCTCCAGGCCTTGTTCTTATTGCAGGCGTATAGGCTCACAAGCATAGTCATTAGTATCAGGAGCCCACTGTTGGACCCTCATTCCTTCCTGATTCTTACTGTTGCACCTGGGGGACTGCCGCTGCTCCCCTAGGGACCATGACAGAGCCCCCCCAGCCAGGAACCCAGTACCCTCCCAGCTGTTGTTTTTAATTGTTTCCACTATGAGTATATCTAAACATTACCATGCACCCTGGACATATGCCCTGTATAACTCCCTGTCAACCATATATAGCCTGTCGATAACATCCCATACCAGTATTCCTCCTCCACCATTGTTGAACCACTCTGTGATCCAAAATTTCCTGTAAAGTGAATCCCAAAATAATGTCAGGTTCCCTTACTAGTAAGATGGAATATAGTGATGAGTTTAAAGGTTAGATCTAGAGTACATATTGATTTGGAAAAATTTCTACATCCTATCTTTTTCTTTTCTTTTTTCCTAATTATTAAGCTTCTCTTCACAAGAGTCCTAGATCACAGTAATTCATATATACAATATACAGTACTCCCACACATCCACCATAAAACCTTTTCCCTTTCACAGCGATAATCTTGTAACTTATTCATATCATATTTACTGAGACTGATGTACAGACTCCGAAACAATAGCTTTCAAACAAAGAGACATCTGTGCTTACAATGTGGTCCATACTTTAGGATATACAGTTTTCTAAATCTTTTAGTTATCCTGTGTTTTACATTATGGTTTACATTATTAGTCTGTCGTCCCCTATGTTTTTGGTGTAATATTACATGTTTTATACTCATCCTCGTGTACTCTCGCGAAACTCCTCTCTTGCCCCCACATTTACCTTGGTTCCACCCATTCAACATCCATTTTCCCCTCCCCTTGGGGCCCACAGCGCCAGGTCCATGGATGGTCCAACCCAACCTCCCACCCTGCTCACCCTCACATTCCATAACCATAGACCCTACACACATCCCTGCACCACTATCATCCCCATTCACAACCAAACCAACCCCTTCCACCTTATCACAGGTTTTTGCCCATATTGAGAATCGGTTCACCTCACTTTATTCCCTGTATGTCTACTGATCACCTATTTTCTAGACTCTAGCTCTGTGAGTCTGCTTAGCTCAAATCAGTGAGGTCATGTAATATTTGTTCTTTAGTGACTGGCTTGCTCTCTCAACATAAGGTCTTCAAGATTCATCCATGTTGTCCCATGTGTCACATTTAATTTCTTCTTATAGCTGAGTAATATTCTATTGTATATATATACCACAATTTGCCTATCCATTCATCTGTTGCTGGACCCTTGGGTTGCTTACAACTTTTGGCAAAAGTGAATAATGCTGCTCTGAATATTGTTGTGCATATATCTGTTCATGTCCCTGCTTTCAGTTCTTCTGGGAATATACTCAACAGTGGAATTGCTGGATCATATGGCAGTTCTATAGTTAGCTTCCTAAGGAACTGCCAAACCATCCTCCACAATGGCTGCACCATTCTACATTGTCATCAGCAGTGGATGAAGGTTCCCTTTCCTACACATTCTCTCCAATATTTGCAGTTATGTTTTTTTCCCTAATAGTTGCTAATCTAATAGGTGTGATATTTCATTGTAGTTTTGATTTGCATTTCCCTAATAGCTAGTAATGTTGAGCATCCTTTCAAGAGCTTTTTAGTCATTTGTATTTCTCTTTGGAAAAGTCTAGTCAAATCTCTTGCCCATTTTTAAATGGGTTGTTTGTTTTATTTTTTATTTTTGAAATGTAGGATTTCTTTATATGTGAGGGATATTAGGTCCTTATCATATAAATGGTTATCAAATATTTTCCCTTTCTTGACAAACTTCTTGGAAGCATAAAAGTCCTTAATTTTGAAGAGGTCCTACTTATTTATTTTTTTTCTTTCATTGCTCATGCTTTGGTTGTAAAGTTTATGAAACCATTTCCTACTACAAGATTTCATAGATGCTTCCCTACATAATCTTTTTGGACCTATATGATCTTGGATCTTATATACAGATCTTTGATCCATCTTGAGTTAATTTTTGTATAGGGCATAAGTGGTGATCCTCTCTCATTTATTTGGATATGAATATCCAGATCTACAAACACCATTTTTTGAAGAGGCCATTCATCCCAGATGAGTGGGCTTGGTAGCCTTGTTAAATAATCAACTGATTATTATATATGTGAGGATCTATATCAGAACTCTCAGTTCTGTTCCATTGGGCAGTATGCCTAGCCTTGTGCCAGTACCATGCAGTTTTGGCCACAGTAGCATTACAGTATGCATAAAAGTCAGGTAGCATGATTCCTTCAATTTCGTTTTTCTTTTTTAATACGTTTTTGGCTAATCAGGACCCCTTGCCCTTCCAAATAAATTTCATAATTGACTTCCAATTCAATAAAAAAAGCTGTTGTAGTTTTTATTGAGTTAGCATTAAATTTCTAAATCAATTTGGGCAGACAGGTCTTAATGATGTTTAATCTTCCAATCCATGAATATGGATTATTAGTCCATTTATTTAGGTTTTTAAAAATTTCTTTTAACAATGCTCTGTTGTTTTCTGTGAGTACAAGTCCCTTACATATTTAGTTAAGTTTGTTCCTAGATATTTGATTCTTTTATTTGCTATTTGTAGCTGTTTGGTATTATTTATGAATTCCACTATTAGATATTGGATTATGTTTGTGAACTGGTCTGCTCCTCTGGGCATATTAGACTAGATTGGATTGGATTCAGAGGTTTTACTTTTACTTGATTAAATAATGATTAAGGATCTGATTGGACCAAGTCAGTAGGACTTTGAGTAGAAAGTGTTGAGTAGAAAACTACATGGCAGAGGAGTTAGTAGGAGTTTTAATACTGGAACCCCGGAAGTAAATACACAGAGAAGCAAATATGTGAGAAAAGAGAGAAGGCTCCATTAGATGTGGAAGAGGCCCTAGGAAGAGAGATGAGCTGTTGGCCTGATAGTTTAGAGTGGACCTTGTGGAGCAGAGCAGCTGAGCCCAGAAAGAAATGAGCCCTGGGAGAGAGACGAGATATACCCCAGCCTAGAGCTGATATTGGAAGAAACTGGGACCTTGGAGCCTTAAAAGGAAGAGGAAGCCTGAACACTTGCAGCCATCAGCAGCCATCTTGCTCTAACATGTGACAGCAGACTTTAGTGAGAGAAGTAACTTATGCTTTATGACTTGGTAACTGTAAACTTCAACTCCAAATAAATACCCTTTACAAAAACCAATTGATTTCTGGTACTTTGCATCAGCACCCCTTTGGCTAATACACTATTGTAAATGGAAGGTTTTTTTTTTTTGAGTTCCTCCTCACATTGCTCATTATTGGTGTGCAGAAATACTACTGATTGTTTTTTGTTGATCTTATCTCCTGCCACATTATTGAACTCATTATCAGTTCTAGAAGATTTGTTGCAGTTTTTCAGGGCTTTTTAAGTATAGGATCATGTCATCTATGAAAAGGAAAATTTTAATTTGTCCTTTCCAATTTGGATGCCTTTTACATCTTTTTCTTATTGAAGTCCTTGAGAAAGTACTTCTAACACAATGTTTAATAAGAGCAATGAGAGTGAGCATCCCTGTCAATATTTCAGAGGGAAAGACATTATAATTTCACCATTCAATATGATGTTAGCTGCAGCTCTTTCATATATACCCACTATCATGTCAAGGAAGTTTCCTTCTATTCCTATTTTTCTAAGTCTTTTTATCAAGAAAGGATGCTGTATTTTGCCAAATGCTTTTTCTGCATCAGTAGAGGGGGTCATGTGAATTTTTCTTTTGATCTGTTAATGTGGTGTATTACATTGTATGATTTTCTTTATTTGAACCTTCCTTGCATATCAGGCATAAAACCCATTTGATCATGGTGTATAATTCATTTAAGGTGTTGTTGAATATGATTAGCAAGTATTTTGTTGAGAATTTTAACATCCAGTTTCATTAAAGAGATTGGTCTTAAGTTTTCTTTCCTTGTGGCATCTTCATGTGGCTTTAGTATTAGGGCGATGTTGACATCAAAGAAGGGTTTATGCAATGTGTCCTCCGCTTCTAATTTTTTGAAGACTTAAGAAAGATTGATATTAATTCTTTCCAGAATGATTGGAAGAGTTCACCCATGAAGCCATCTGGTCCTGGGCGCTTCTTAATTGGGAGGTTTTGGATGACTAAGTCAACCTCACTATTTGTGATTGTTCTGTTGAGTTCATCAGTTTCTTCTTTGTCAACATAGACTGTTCCTCACAATAATTGTAGAGGCATTTATTTCTCCACTTCATTTTTTTCAAAGTTTGCCTCATGTATTTTGGGTCACCCTGGTTGGTTAGGTGCATAAATGTTTATGATTATTCTTTCTTTTTGATAAATTACCCCTTTTAATAATACCTTTTATTCATATATAGTGTCCTTATTTGTTTCTTACAATAGGTTTGCATTTAAGTCTATTTTGTCTAGTATTAATAAGGCTACTCACGTACCTTTTTGGTTATTGTTGCCTGTAAAATTGTTTTCAAACATTCACTTGCAACCTCCTTTCATCCCTGGGTCTAAGGTGAGTTTCTTGTAGACAGCACATAGATGGGTCATATTTCCTTACCCATTCTGCCAATCTGTGTCTTTAGATTGGAGAGTTTATTCTATCAACATTCAATGTTATTGCTGTCAATGCAATGCTTACATTAGCCATTTTTTCTTTAGGTTTATATATGTCTTATTTTGTTTTTATTTCTCTTTTTCTCTTTTTAGTTATTCTTCCTAATAATCTTCCTTTCTACTCTCCTTAAGCACTCCTCTCCTGTTTTTGTTTTTGTTTTTTTCTTTTTGTTCATTAGACTGGGCCATGTCTTCCTATTTCTTAGTATGGCTTATTATTTTTTGCTGCTGTCTAGACTCTGTTTATCTTGATGGGCTTTTTTAGATGGTTAGCTTCTTTAACTCCTCTAGGGTTTTATTTTGCTTTGTTTCGTGTTAGTGTTTCTTTTGACACTTGTTTCCACTTATTCTTTATCCTTGTAGTTGTCCATGTTCCCTTGAAAAAATATTAAGGCCATAGAAAAAGAAAGAGAGAAGAAAGAAAAAGAATAATAGTAATAATTTTTAAAGATAGAAAAAAGGATAATAAAAGAGTCAGAAAAAATAAAGATTAAAATCATTAAAATACAATAGAATAAGAATAAAAAAAGTGGAATTTTAAAAAAAGTGAAACCAGAAAAAAACAGAAAAAAAAACAAAAGACAAAAAAATGAGAAAAAAAAAAAGAATATCAAATAAGAGAAGGTGGAATAAAAGAAAAGCAACAGAAGGAGGCAAATTTAAAGAAATAGAGGAACTAAGGAGAAAAAAAAATAGGTGAAGAAAAGGAAACCAGGAAAGAGAGCGACAGAGAGAGAAAAAAAAAAAAAAAACCAGGAAAAACAGGTTTCCCTCTTAGACCCCTAAGAACCATGTTAGGTTGCTGGTGATCATCAATCAATTACTCTGCAGCCTGCCCTACACAGGTAAGGTATCTGGTTTTAGAGAATAAAATAAAGAATAAGGAAATAAATAAAATAATAACAAAAAATACAAAATAACAGATCAAAAAACCTACAACAAAAGAATCACAAGCTCCCTGTCACAAGGTGCCGGTTGCATGACTGACACCTTGCTGGATCACTGTCTGGATACCTTCTCTTAGGAGTTACAGGAAATCAAACCAGGGCCCTAGTATAAGTGAGCAAACATTCCACAGATTTGGTCAGCTTCTGAGAGTTTATCTGTCTCTCCCTGTCCTCTTTTCCCTCAGGCAAGTTGGACTTCTAACAGTTTGCCAGCTCTCTATCCTGGCTTCCTTCTGTTCTAGTTCTCTCTCCAGGGCGGTTGGGTGTGACAGCCTGCCTGATCAGATTCACCCTCGCCTTTCCCTGGGGCAGCTTCAGTGCTGGCTACGGTAATTTTTGAGATTCAAAGGGAGTTCAGTTAGACAAACTCACTGAAGAGAATATACTCTTGGTTCTCTACCAGACCCCTCTTCCTCCCAGGAAGGGGAGGACTTCCTTAACCCACTCAGTTGGCTACAGTGACTAGGGTTTTTCCCAAGGCTATTTGCCTTAAGGGTGGAGTATATGTGCCTTTTCCAGCCATAGAGGCACATAACTCATGGCTTTTGTTTGACCTCTTTGTCTCTCTGTCCATCTCCCTCCTGGATGATGCTTAGCACTCTCCTGGTAGGCAGATCCCCAAGAAGCTCCTTTGGGTAGCTTTTTGCCCTTCCTCCATTGTTTGTGAGAGAGTTGAGCCCTGCCTAGCTACTTCAACACCATCCTATTAATAAATCTTATGACCTAATTATACAAAAATTAGTTATGAGGGGACTGCAAATTAAAACCATAAATTGAGATATCACTGAATACTGATTAGATTGATTAGAAATAAGAAGACTGGTCAAATTAAGTGTTGATGAGTCTGTTGAGAAACTTAACTTACACATACTACCGGAAAGGATGTAAAATGTTACAACCACTTCAGAAAACATTTTGGCATTTTTTTTACAAGAGGCATACACGTACTAATTGATGCATCTGTTCAGTTCCTAGGTATTATATTTATCCAAGAGAAATGAAAACATATGTCTACAGAAAAACTTATTAGTGAAAGTTCTTAGCAACTTCATTTGTAATAACCAAAAACTGGAAACAAGCCACATATCAATCTCATGGGAAAGGGTAAAAATTTGTGGTATATTCATAGGGTAAATATTATTCTTTAATGAAGATAAATGGACTACTGATACAGTCTCACAATGATCATGCTGAGTTTAGAGGTTAGGCATAACAGTGCAAAGAGCATGATTTTTATTTATAAAAGTCTGGCAAATACAATCTAATATACAGTGACTGCAAGCACCTTAGTGGCTGCCTGAAGACAAGGCTTGAGGGAGGAATGGAGTACAAAGGGGCACAAATGAATTTTGGAGGGTGCTGGAAATGTTCTTTAATTTCATTATGGTGAAGATCTCATGAGTGTATTCATTAAATACACTTAATACAATTAAAATATAAATTGTACACATTAAATATGAACAGTTTGTTGTATTTCAGTTATCACTCAATAAAGTTAGGAAATATGGAAAGAGAATATAGATAGCTGAGAGATGATAGATGATGATGGTTGATGATGATGATGACAATGATGATGATGAGAGAATCTGTGCTATTTACTAAACATTAGATGAGGCATGGACTTCCCTCATAGGACTTCTAGTCTCATGAGTAAGGTAATATCTGTACCAAGAGGCATAACTAAGGAAATTCAATTATGTTTTCTGGGAAGATGAAAAAAATAACGCTTAGAGTTTGAAAGAAATAGAGCTTACTTTCATCTGAGAAAGTTAAGATAGTTTGTGCAAGGAGATATATTAGCTTGTCTTTGAATTTGGGGAGAATTTTGACAGATTTTGAAGCAGGGAGTCAAGCCCAGATAGACAGTAATTGGAATAGAAGGAAGATCATATTTGTATGAGAAACTGAGAAGAAGACATACATATTTGTTAAAAAATAGTAGGACAATTTGTTTGGTACTGAACAGCCCCTAATATTTCCTTTAAAGCTATGCTATTGAATAATTTATCTGGTAAGAGGGTGCTATATACAATCAATTATAAAGGGGGAAGAGATATTCACAGTGGTGGGAATGCAAAAGAAGAATGGATATCACATGTAAAAGTACCTCATATAGATTTTTTCCCAGTTCCTTTTGAAAAAAAATATTTTATTGATACATTTTAATAGGGTAAACAATTCATCCAAAGTGTACAATCAATGGCATTTCATATAATCACACAGTGGTGCATTCATCTCCTCATTTTTTATGTCAAGGTAGGGAGGGTTTGCTTAACAAGAAGAAGAAATGTAAAAGAAATCTCCAAATTTTAATCTTGGATAACCTAGAAAATGGTAATGCTGTTGACAGTGTCAAGGGATTAAAATGAAAAAGTTGGTTTGGTAGAGAGAAGAGGTTTGGGGGCAGAAGGGATTTTTAAACATCCAGGTAGAAAACTCAGCACATGCTTCAGTCAGAGCTGGAGGTACTGTTATGGTTATCATTTTCATAGAAGCAATCCTTGACGGTATAACTGAAAACATGATGAATAATAATAAAGTTGAATTTTGCCTTTTTAAATTTGAAGATGATCCTTTCCTTTAGTTTTCAAAGTACTAGTAAGCAGAACTTTCCCTAATGCAAGAAGAAATATAAAATGGAAATTTTAGAAAAAATCTCTTAATGTGTTTCAACTAATTTTATTGAAAACAAAGCATTTCACTACCAAGTAGTTAAAGATTGTTTTACTTCAAAATTTCTCTCTGTATGGAGTAAGACAAGCACCCTCAGTTCAGATTCACCTGGAGTTGCAATAGTTGAGGCTTTACTGTGAAAAAATAGCATCATTCAACATGGCACACACTATTGGGTTAGGGATATTTACTGACAACAAAAACAAAGTGTTGTTTAGTAAGAACAGAAACCTATAATTTCATTTTCATTGCGATGATGTGAGACATAAAATGTTTCATATGTTAAATATCTACAGGAATAGAAGGTATAGTCATTCCTCAAAAATATCTAGGTCATTTCAAACTTAATTAAGATAGAAAAGAAAGTTTAAAGAAACCACGTTGAAATCCTTCCCTCTCTGATCCCATACTGTACAGTGGCTTACCGGCTAAATGTGCTTCCATTATATTAGTGCTTTTCAGAGCAGAACAGAGATTGATGGGATAGAATATATCCACTGAGCTAAACTACAACACTTACAGATAATGCCTTGCTCAATATAGAAACTGCCAAAATTGAACAATATATCCTTTCACGAATGTGTCTGCTATTTTTAAAAGTGTACTTTTGATGGAGTTTACATCAAAGAAATAGAACAAGCTGACCATTTTTTAAAATATTGCACAATATCTTGGATAAATATGTCATATTGGCTTGTTTCACACTTCAGACCAAACAGTTCTTACAGAAAGAAAAAGGGTGGTGGTGGAAATAGGATAAGAAAGTGACCTAGACACTTTTATGCTAAAATAACAAAAATACTTTTAATAGTCTCCAGATCATTACAGTTCCATTAAGATCTTCAAGGTAGAGTAAAAATATCTCTACCCATCTGCAATGGGCAGTCCATAGCTCAGCCTCCAAGGACTTGAAACCTCTTACGATTTTTAATGCAGCAATTTAATCTTCACTAGCCTAGACAGCAACACTATTGAAAGGGGAGTCCTAAACTTCCAAAACAGGTTTCCAAGTTATGAAACGAATATGATTCACTTACTTCTAAAGTTACATTACCACTTTCAAGCAGGTCAATTGCAAAGCAGTTTAGCAGGAATGTTTTTCCACCTTGACAAAATATATTACACATTGTAGGGACAATCCTTCACACTTTTTACAGGTAAATAGGCATTGTGCACAAGTATAATAATCAAGTAACCACCAATATATAAATAGCTAAGAAGATAAATTGGAGAGTTCTTTGTAAGCTTGTGAGCACTGTAAACATAATATAAAATGAGACGTCAATGCTAAGAACAAATGTCTGGGAATCCAGAGTCTTGAAAATTATATGGCTTTGGGGGAGGGTCTTCATCTCTTTGATTTCAGCTTACTTACATTTAAGGTAAATGTTCAGGCAAAGAGGATGTCTAAGCTATTTCAATCATAACATTTATAATCCCCATGATTCTAAATCTCATTATGCAATAATGTATAGAATTAGATAAATAGCATAAGTCACTAATACTGCTATTAAAGAAGATTTTTTTTTCATAAACTGCTCCACTGGGTGGAAATAATATCTCCAGCTCTGAGAAAAATTCCATGACCAATATTTCCTCTCTATCAGCCCTTAGAATTTACTCCCTCCCTTTAATAGAGAGCTAGGCTGATACTTGAGGTCATGGGAGGGCCCTACTATTTTTTTCAGAAGAACTCCTACTCTTCTCCAATAATGAATATTATCTAGGGCAATTTTTAATCAAATGAATTTTAGAAATTCTAGGAGAATATTTCTTATAGCTAAATAAGAGTCCTGGATTATTTTCTACAAAGCATCTGAGAGACAACCAGAGCTTCATCCTTGGCCACTTGTAGTAACACAAACAAAGGAAATAATGCAGCCCAGTGGTTAAGATTATAGTTTTGGGGTCAGATGAAAATATATATTGTAAAATATGCCTTACATAGGCTTCTCTCCCCAAATTTGCAAGAACGTTAAAAGTCACAACTTCATAGTTGTGAGGAATTGTGAAAGAAAATGTTCACTCTTAAAGGCTGGTAGAGAAGTGTGCCCAGCAAATAGAGTCTTCAGAGTACTGCTGGTTTCCAAGGCAACAGCATGGTACAGGGCTAGAAGGGCAGAGTGGAGGAGAGCAAAGCAGTGTTTCTGGAGGAGATTTAAAACAGAACTCTAAGCCACTTTTAAACAATAATGGTTCATCTTGAGACCTCAATGTTCCCAATTTCATTTTTATTCACAGTCTGGGGGAGACACAACATATATATCTCATACAGGTGCAAAAATCGATGGCAATTTATAAACGGTGATACCAAGAGGATCTTCCTAAGACTTTCATTCAATGAAAGAACTTTTGAATAGGACTATTTACAATGGAATGGACTTTCCAGGGAGGTAGCATGCTCTTCATCACTAAATGTCTTTAAACTTAAGGTTTAGTTTCTCTCTTTTAGCTGATGTATGGCAGAGAAGACAGCCTCCAAAGAAATTGCTTCAAAGTCATTAAACAGAGAAGGTATTTTAAAGGTTTAGGGAGACAGTCACTCTGAGGATAATTAGCAGAATATTAGGAAGGTTTACAACCAGGTTTTGGTTACACACTTTGGCTATTTTCAGAATAACAGCATGTTAGTCAGTGTGTATAGGACCAAAATGCGGTTTCCTTTATAAAAGCATGAATGACTAAGTCTCAGAAACTTAGTTCTAAGTTGGGGACCAAGTAGAATTTTTCAGTTGAAATGAATGGGGCCTAGGTAAAATGTTAGTCAAAATAGTTGGGAATTACCCTTAAATAAACAAAAAGATCTTCAAATTAACTCACACTAAAACTAATGCAAATTTTTAAAAGTCTGATATCTGAGTTTTTTGCCTACTTGATTGGTAAAGATTATAGTGCTTCATAATGACTTGGCAAAAAGATGGAGATACAGGGAATCCAATATATCTGTTTGGTGTATGATTTGCACAACATTTATAGAAGGAATTCTCTCTATTTCCATGGCAGCTGTGTGAACCCGAGTTCATGCAACAAACTCTTGATCTCAGAAAGATATTAAGCCATGATAATTATATGAACAGAGAGTTTCAGAGGGAATAACATTCAATTTTTACAAACATGTAAAACCATTTCTCAAATCACTCATAACTTTTACTTTCCTAGATAATTTTGTTAGTGGTTATAAACCTACATAGGTAGGACGGTTGAGAATGTTTGTTTTTTCCTTACATGAAATATACTTACGATGTTAAGGAATTTTTCTGTGATCTTGAAGGGATTAAGATCTTTAAATGCAAAGATCACAAAAGTTCAAAGTGGTTTCAAAGGAATCTTAGGGCAAGGGTGATGACCAAAGTCCCTGTTTGTGCACCAATGGATACGCACAGTTACTGATGGTGTGCTGGGGGAAGGAGGAGATTGTGCAAAATGCAATTAGAATAGGAAAAAAAGGGTTGAGAAGGGGTCATTTATAGAGATGCCAGATAAAATACAGGATGCCTAGTTAAATTTGAATTGCACAAAAATGATGAATATATTTTTGATATAAGTAGGTCCTGAATATTGCACAGAGTAAGCATTTTTACAATCTTCATGGAAAGGGATTTTTCACATGAAAATTTAAAATGTCACAGCCATTGACCCAACAATTCTATTTACATTGGACAATAATACGGGGTCTTCTTATACTAAAAAATTGTTTGCCTGAAATTTAAATTTAACTAAGTGTCCAACATTTTGTGAGGGTTTTTTTTTTCTTTCTTTTTTCCTTTCTAAATCCAGAATTCTGATCATTTGAGTCCTTTTCTCTCCATTTGAGTCTGTCTGTCCTGCTATATTTTTAATTCTCATGACATGGAGGATGTCCTGAAGCCAATAGTCTGCGAAAATTCTTACACAAATTGTTTACCTCTTAAATTAGTAATATATATATATAACCCCATAAATATAGATTCCATAGGAAATGGGTTCTAAATGGTCGTGGGAAGTGGACTTGGCCCAGTGGTTAGGGCGTCCGCCTACCACATGGGAGGTCTGCAGTTCAAACCCTGGGCCTCCTTGACCCGTGTGGAGCTGGCCCATGCGCAGTGCTGATGCGCGCAAGGAGTGCCCTGCCACGCAGGGGTGTCCCCTGCATAAGGGAGCCCGGAGCGCACGGAGTGCACCCCCGTAAGGAGAGCTGCCCCACGCGAAAGAAAGTGCAGCCTGCCCGGAAATGGTGCCGCACACACGGAGAGCTGACACAAGATGACGCACCAAAAAGAAACACAGATTCCCGGTGCTGCTGATAAGAATAGAAGTGGTCACAGAGGAACACACAGCGAATGGACACAGAGAGCAGACAATTGGGGGTGGGGGAAGGGGAGAGAAATAAAAAATTTAAAAAAATCTTTTAAAAAATTGCAAGCCCTGTAATAGGAGAAGATGAAGGAAAAAGAACCATAAAAATGTTCTTACTCTGTGAATAAGAAATCCACTTCTAGGAATTTTTCCTAAAAGATAAAACAATATGTAAAATTTAATATTTAAAGTTGTTACCATACCTAAATATACATGAATGAATAAATTAGTATCAATTACAGAAACAATAATTCTAAATACACTTAATTTTAAATTTAATATTTAATATTGCCACCATATCTAAATACAAAGAAATTATTAAATCAATATAAATTACAGAACAAATACATTATATACTATACCCACAGGATAGAAAGTTATGCAGCCATTACATTTAAAATTAGAATTATTATGTTACCATAAATATAGTAACTTATTATTACACTGTTAAATAAAATGGAGTAAAAATTGAATTTATATAATATGATCATATAACTCTCAGTTTCATATTTTTCAATATCTCCTGTTGCTCAACAGGTAAAAGCCAAAATCCTAGTCCCAGTCATCTTTCCAGCACCATTTTTCAGCATTCTTCAAGATGCATCTACACTTCTCCAGTTTAATAGTTGCCCATTGAATAGTGTAAGTTCTTTAACATTTCGCTACCCTTGAATATACTGTTTTATTTTGTTTTGATGTCATTCCCTCATCCTCATATTTTTTCCATCTTTTAAGTTTCAACCTTTACATACCCATCTTTTTGAAATCTTCCCTGTTCATCGCCCTGAGTAGTTAGATGTTCCCTCCACTCTCTTCTCAATGGAAACTCCCTGTACTTTCCTCTGCCAGAGAAGTCATTTACTGAATTGTAATTATTTATTATATATTTGCTTACCAAGCTAGATAGACTGTGAACAGCTGAAACCAGATTCTGCATCTCATTGATCTTTATTTCTCCAGTGCTTGCTACAAACAAGCATTCAATAATACTTGTTGTTGGTTTGAATGAATTAATTATAATTATGTAAATATTTGTATATAGAGATTGACCAAAAAGGAATATAGAAAATGTGAAGATAGTTGTAGATATATTCCTTCTATTGAAAATGGAAAACATGATTATGTTACAATTTGAGCAATAAATTGGACTGATCATATATGAATAGTATTGATGCTGCAATCATATACATTAAAGCAAAATTAAATGGACACAAATGAATAGTTTGTATTATGTTACAGAATAATTAGCATAAGGGATAAACTGTTCATTCAAAAGACTATAATAACCACTTGATATTTCAAAAGTTAATAATTACTGGAGTCATTAGAAGGAGACCAGAATGCTTATCACAGTTCCACCCAGCCAGCCAGAGTCTCATACAGGAATCAGATTCTCAAATTAATCTCTGCCTGGAGCTTAAAGCCCAATTTACCAAAGGTCATAATATTAAAAGATAGATGACAACTCTATCTTCCAAAGGTAACCCCTTTGGCAAAGGAGCTACCCTTTCTTAATCAAAATGAGAAATCATAAATGTAGTGTTTCTCTCCAGTCCCAGGTAATAGAAGAAAGCTCAGGAAGTACATACTTAGTCCAAGAACTTTTCCTGTGCCTAGAGTATCCATTTTCAGGTAAACAAAAAGGACTAAGTAGAGTTCTCAGTAGTTTTGGTATCAACATTAGGCATGAAGGAACTTTGTTCTTGCCCAATTCACTTTTTTCCTTTTTCATCTGGGGGAATATGGAGGGCTTTGGGGCAGACACCTATCAGTTCTAAGAAGACATGGAATCTGAACAAGCAAAAATCCTCTCAGCTGGGTTTCCAGACACCTACATTGTCTCCCTGTCTTCAATAATGAACTGACCCAGGACAAGTCAAACTCTGTTATATTTTGACCTCTATAGAAGGTTTGCTATTTGGTCTCTGACATCATATCTCCCACTCAACTTCACCTGCTTGAAGGAAAATATTGGGTAAAATGTTGTGCAATATACAAATAAAATGCATTTTCTACAGAACATAGACAAAAGAGAATGGTGAAGAGATTTCAGTAATTTCATCATATGAAGTGCAATTGATTTATTCAAGTATAAAATATTAGGGTTGAAAGTAGCCTAAGTTAGGAGTAAAACTAAAAGTGGTTTCAAATGCTCATATTTTAGAGAAGAAAAACTAAATGAACAGAAATCTTTTGGGATATTAGCAAAATCTCATCTGAATCATTTTGAAAGAGGTATCATGAATTATTTTTAGATATGTGATATAAGTGCCTGTGAACATTTTCAAAATTATTTTTTAAAATTACTCTCTGCTGTGCAACTACTAAATTTTTTGAAAATTCAATATACAATGCCATGGCAATGCTTTCACATTCTGCATCGTTTTTAACTTTAACAATAATTTACATAAATGTCTACATTTAATTTCCAGCATAATAAAATACACACATACACACACAAATCAATTAAAATGATACTTCTGTGACTGATTTATATTGATGATGGGGTCTATGGAAAATTAAATATGCTGAATGATGAAATAATTTATTATAAAAGTCAAAGCAGCAGAAAATCACAGCACTATGCATCATTAACTAAGTTCATTATATAACAAATATTATCTCTTCGTCATTTGTTTTCTATTCATATACACGATGATCTATGAGCTATGAAGAAAATTAAAATAGGAAAAAAAGGAGGGAGTCCAATGGGTAGAGAAGGATCACAACTATTTTATGAGGTTCATTGAGTGGAGGTCTAGAGATTATATTTGAGCAAAAGCTTGATGATGGTGATTTGTCTACTAACTGGCTAAACTATTGAGATTAATCTGAAGCTGGGCAAGGAGGCACAATGGAAACATTCATTAGAGGACTTTTGAAATACTTGGAGAGAGATGACAATGGTTTATTTCAGGTAAAAATAGAGGTTGTAGTGACTTTCCTCAGAATTATATATGATTCATATACATACAAATTTAAAAATACACCCTTTAATATTCTATTTCATCTAAATTAAGACTTCTAGAAAAATCTCAATTTTTCTCCTGAAAATTTCATGAATTATAAATATTTGTCATTAGTGTAGAATGTGCTGAGCATGAGAGAAATCAGAACTTCCTCTTCAAAGCTGGGACATTTGACCTCCATGCCTTTCTTTCTTCTGCCACATTTATTTTTGTTTTACTTCTAAACAAAATAGCTATATGTTTTCAAAAACCATGTCATTGAAATTCACAATTATTTTCTATGAAGAGAAATCTTTGAGGTGCATGTTACTTGGTATTTTCTCTTGCCTCAGAATTGTCCTTTTCCACTGAAGATTGGCATCTTTCAATGTTCAAAATTAAAGTCAATGACTAGTTTTATTTTGACATAACTGTTTTTCCTAAATTTCCAGATCTTTCCCCATGACAGCACTCTAGCTCTTGCTTCTTTTACTTATCATGTCATTTTAAAATTTCTTTTTAATTGAATTAATAACAGTTTAATGAGTCTGCCTACAGGTTTCAGGATGTTTAAGGTAAAGAGCAGTCCTTGGCCCCCTTTCCTGCATTCCTGCTTTCCCAGTAGCAACTATTGCAACTCTTCTGATTATTTTGAGATTTATTTCCAGGACTCTAAATAAAATGGTTGTATGTTTATTTTTCCCTTTTTAAGTTCTATGCATTATTTATAGAATTCCAATTATGAAAGATGAGGATTTTAGTACACTTTCCTTCACCCAGTACAATTGTACAGTTCCTAAATCTTTATACTTTTAGCAGCATTATAATTGTGATTAGATCAGCATTCAGTATACTACTTTACTGTGTCTGCTTAATTGCTATCCACAATTCAGTCATGAACTATTTTCTGATATCTCCTTTTACTGCACAACATTTTGTTTTTCGCTTTCCCTGTGGTTAAGGAGGGTTTTTTTTCCCCCACTTAGTGTGCTATGGACTTTATTGACCACAGTCATTGCAGTTGCTCTTCTCTTATCAAATCCTTTATCTTTCATTTCCTTTTTTCTTCTTTCTGACTTTTGTTGTTTTCTGAGAGATTTCTACATCTTCATCTTCTTATATGCTATCAAGCTATATCTGTCTAAAACAAGTTTTTAATTTCCAAGAGCTCTCATTTTGTTCTCTATATCTGTATTTCTAACATCCTGCTCTTGATTCTGGCACTTTATGCCAAGTTTTTACTCTCTCAGAAAAATATTGAGAGATTTTTAAAGATATTTAATATTTTCACTTAATTTCTGTCCCATCCATAATTTATGTTGATATTTTTATTTTGGCAAAATGCATATAACAAAATTAACCATTTTAACCATTTCAAGGTGTACAATTCAGTGGCATTAGTACATTCGCAAGGTTTTGCAACCCTAACCACTTTCTATTTCCCAAACCTTTTCAAAACCTCAAAAGGAAACCCTATACTCATTAAGCAATTACTCCTCATTCTCCCCTTTCTCCAGCACATTGCAATTACTAACCTGCTTTCTGTCTTTCTGACATTGCCTATTGTGGACATTTCATATATACTGAATCATGTAATATATGTTTTTTTTGCATTTGCTTTCTTTAATTTTTAATAATGTTTACAAGTTTTAAACAAGGTGTAGCATATATTCATATTATTAATATTCTATCTTATTATTTTATTTTTAAAATTAATTTCTTGATATATTTTGGATGTACATGGACCTAGAGTGGAATTGCTGGGTTAAGTTTTTGAGAAAAAGCTAGTTTTCCAGAGTGGCTGCACCATTTTATATTTCCTCCAGAAATGTATGAGAGTTCCAGTTTCTCCACATCCTCATCAACACTAATTTTCTAATTGTGATGATGATGATGATGATAATGATTGACATCCTAGTGTTGCTATTGGCCATTTGTATGTATTCTTCAAAGATATGTTTATTGTCATTTTTAAAATTGGATTGTTTGTCCTTTAATTATTGAGTTGTAGGTATTGATTACATATTCTATATACTAGGCCTTATCATGCATATACATAGTTTGAAATATTTTCTTCCCTTCTCAAAGTTGTATTTTCATTTTCTTAGTAGCATCCTTTGGTGCACAAAACATTTTGCCTGACATCTACTTTTCTTTTCTTTTGTTGTGTATAAACTTGAATCCTGCAAGTTAACTGAATTTGTTTATTACCTGTAAGGCTTTTTGGGTGGGTTCTTTAAGATTTTCTGTTATTAAATCATAATTAAAGTAGCATAGTTATACTTCCCTTCCCACTTCTCTCAAATGCCTTTTGCTTTTTTTCTTACCTAATTGCTCTGGCTGTAACTTCCAGTACAATATTGAATAGAAGTAGTGAAAGTGAACAACCTTGTCTTATTCCTGACCTTAGGTAGAAAGTGTCCAGTCTTTCACCACTTAGCTGTGTTTTTTCCATAAGTGCTCATTATCATGTTGAGGAAGTTCCCTTCTATAACTGATTTGTTTAGCCATTTATCCTGAAGGCATATTAGAATTTGTCAAACACTTTTCCTGCATCAATTGAGATGATCATTCCTCCCTGCTTCCTTCTATTAATATATCATGTTGATATATCTCATATGTTTAACCATCCTTGTATTCCTACATTAAATTCCATTTGATCATGGTGTATAATATTTTTAAAACACTACTGGATTTAATTTGTTAGTATATTGTTGAAGATTTTTATATTTGTATTCATTAGGTATAGTGCAATTTTCTTTTTTTGTAATGTCTTAGTCTGACTTGGGTACGAGGGTATTGTTAGCCTCATAGAATAAGTTAGGTAATGCTACCTCTCCATGTATTTTTGAAGAGTTTGAAAAGAATTTGTGTTAATTCTTTTTAAAATAGTTGGTAGAATTCACCAGTAAAGAAATTTGATCCTGGGCTTTTCCTTATTGGGAGATTTTTGAACACTAATTCAGGTTCTTTTCTTATTCTATGTATGTCTAGAGTTTACATCTCTTGTTGACAAAGTTTTGATAATTTGTGTGTTTCTATAAATTTTCCAGCCTCATCTAGGTTACCTAATTTGTTGGAGAAGGGTTGTTCATAATATTCTTTCATAATCCTTTTTTAAAATTCTCTAAGGTTGGTAGTAATGTCCACACTTTTACTTCTTATTTTAGTAATTTGATACTTCTCTCTTCTTTAGATCAACCTAGCTAAAGTTTATCAATTTTGTTGATCTTTTCAAAGAGCTAAATTTTGGCTTCATTAATTCTCTTTATTGTTTTTCTATTACCTATTTCATTTATGTCTGTTCAAATCTTTATTATTTTCTTCCTTCTGCTAGTTTAGATTTATTTTCCTCTTCTTTTTTTATTCCCCTGGGGTGTAAAGTTAGGCTATTGATTTTAGGTCTTTCTTCTATTTTAATGTAGGTGTTTACAACTGTAAATTTCCCACATAGCACTGCTTTCTCTGCATCCATAAATTTGGCTATATTTCTTTTTGTTTCCATTTGTCTCAAAGTATTTTGCAATTTCCATTTTGATTTCTTCTTCAACCCACTGGCCATTTAAGAATGTGTTGTTTAATTTCCACATAATTGTGAGTTTGCCACATTGACTTCTTTTATTCCTTTGTATTTTCATTCTGTTGTGACTGGAGAATATAATTTGCAGGTTTTGCTCTTTTTAAATTTATTGAGACTTGTTTCGTGGCCTGACTTATGGTCTATCCTGGAGAATGTTCCATGTGTACTTTTGAAAAGTGTGTATTCTGCTGTTACTGAGTGGTATTTTTGTATATATTTGAATTTTAGGATTGGACAAATACTCTGCTTCCTTATTGCTCTGCTGTCCACTCTGCCAATCTCTGCTTTTTACCTGGAGATTTTTACCTCCATCTTGATTTTTAAAGGGATGTTTGGTTCTCTATTCATGTTTCAGGCTTTTCCTACATGTCTTGTGATCCTTTGTGGTACATTCATATTTCAGAGAATCATATTAAAATTTAAATGGCAATGTGAACTCTTAGGGAGTAACTACCACCTTGAATATTCATTGTAAGGCTGTCTGTCTGAACCTTTTATAATGGCATTCTTAATGTCAGTATCTTTTTTTTTTCCTTCTTTATTTTTTTTTAATGTTAAATTAAAAAAATATGAGGTCCCCATATACCCCCACCCCCTTCACCCCATTCCTCCCACATCAACAACTTCTTTCATCATTGTAGCACATTCATTGAATTTGGTGAATACATTTTGGAGCACTGCTGCACCACATGGATAGTGGTTTACTTTGTAGTTTACATTCTCCCCCAGTCCACCCAGTGGGCCCTGGCAGGACATACAATGTCCAGCATCTGTCCCTGCAGTACCATCCAGGACAACTCCAAGTCCTGTCAGTATCTTTTGGGTTTTCTTCTTCAATTGGACAGATTCCTCATAAGAAATTTCAAGTATCTTGCCTCAAGTAAGGACAGATTGCCAACAATATGAAAACCAACAGGAAATAGCCACTGTGGTTTCCTCATTCATTTTCCCTAACTTTATGGTTTTACATATTAAAGCAAAGAAACAAACAAGCAAGCAAATGGAAAACAAAAAACAAGGGTTGTTTCATAGTTTCAATGAGATTTCAAAAGGGAGCAAATTTGTCAATAGTTTTAATGAGACAAAAATAACATGTGGCTTTGTTTGAGCTTCCCAAAGTTGACAGGATGTTATTCAAGAATGAGAAATGACTTAGAAATGTAAAGAACTAAGAATGTGTTAACGCACAGAAAACTTAATTAAGAGAAACCAGGGAAAGCTGCATTTAAGACCAAAGACAAAATTACGATATCTTGGAAAATATTTGGCCCACAAAATTCTTCAACACAACATCATTGGCAAAATTTAATAGCATTTATTTATTTATTTTTTAAGATTTATTTTATTTCTCTCCCCTTCCCCTCCTCCCTCTGCCCCCACCCCAGTTGTCCGTTCTCTGTGTCCATTTGCTGCATGTTCTTGTTTTTGTCTGCTTCTGTTTTTGTCAGTGGCACGGGAATCTGTGTCTCTTTTTGTTGTGTCATCTTGCTGTGTCAACTCTCCGTGTGTACGGCACCATTCCTGGGCAGGCTGCACTTTCCTTCGCGCTGGGCGGCTCTCCCTACCGGGTGCACTCCTTGCTGCATGGGGCCCCCCCACGCAAGGGGCACCACTGCGTGGCAGGGCACTCCTTGTGCGCATCAGCGCTGCACATGGGCCAGCTCCACATGGGTCAAGGAGGCCGGGGGTTTGAACCGCGGACCTCCCTCATGGGAGACGGAGGCCCTATCCACTGGGCCAAGTCTGCTTCCCTCACTAGCATTTATTAAGTTTGATCTTGATGTTATAAAAACTGACAAAGAGTTCTTTATAATTTGGTATGGATTTAAATTGAAAAAGAAGCTCTTATTCCCAAGATCTACTAACTTTTTCTGATTGTTACACAAAATCAATGTGTTTCTCTACCCAAGTTGTTTTTTTGTTAATCCCATGTCAACATGGACAATCTTTTAAAATTTCTTTTGTCTCACTTCAATATCAGAATAATTACTAAGTCACCAAATTCAAAATCAGAACCTTTTCCTCTTTAAAAAAAAAAAAGAAAGAAAGCAAACAAAATCATTGTGTGGATCACAGTGGGAAGAGAGAGGCAGTGATTATCCATGCCATATTAATTATGTTTCATAGTCTAGCATCAAGGAACTTTGGGCTTTTTTGCTAGAGGTTATATGCTTTATACATTTTATGAATTCAATGGAGTTTATAAGTTTACAACAGAGTTTATAATACAATACTCTTATAATAATTTACTAGATCTAGTTTTTCCAGTTGGGAAATTCTGCACCTAGGCAAAGAAAAGCTTATTTCATATCTTCTTACAGTCAAGAGTAGGGTAGAAAAGTCACTTTTACATGATCTGAGCCATTGCTGTATTTGCTTCCATGAGTTTTACTTCATCTCTGGGACAGTCAATTCTGACAGAGTCTATGCAGCACCTCTTTCCTCCAAATAATAATAATTTTTAAAAATAGTGTGCAGAGAAATGTTCTCCTTTACCTCCATAGAACGTAGAGCTGACTGATCCCTAGGCCTCCAGAAGAAGCTGGAAAGCTTCAGGACTATGAATTTGGTGAAAAGCACCCTGAAGGTGCTGAAGGGCTTTTTATATTTCTAGGTTAATGCTTCTTTCTGGCTGTCTTCCTTTGCAAATGGCAAAACTGTACTTTTCAAAGTTATGAGGTACAATTTTGACTCAGGGAGAGGAAGAATTTGACACAGAGCCCTCTCTCCTTCCTCAATCCCAAGCCTCATAAACTTCTTTCAAAGAGCTATTCTTCTAGGTTACTTAGAAGTTCTTTTGACAGAATTGGTCCAAACTGGTTCTGCTAAGCTCCCCAAGGGTATACAGTGCAGAATATGGTCTTTGCAGCTTTTTTGTGGAGGCAGTCATGTCAAACTTCACTGAGCCTTGACAGAATTAGCTCTGCTGACCCTGACAGGGCAGGTTTTCACAACCAGCATACAAAGTTCCCTTGTTAGCCTAAAATAGCAACCTTCCCCTGCTCTCAGTTCAAGTGTGTCTGTGATTTATGCTTTAAAGAAGGTTAATACCTGTGCAATGCATCCATGCAGCTATTGCCATAAACACAAAGTAAATCATGCTTCTGTCAAGAGTAAAACTTACAATTGTTCTTTCACACATTCACAAGAATTTACTAATCCCTTGATCGGGTTCATTTATAAGGCATTGACCAAAATGCCAAATGGGAATAAAAGTGAAGTACAAAGATTCTGCTAGGGCTTTTGCCTTCCTCCAGAGAGGAAAAGAAAGCACAGGTGTTCGTGTTGGGCTTCTATAGAAACATGAAAGAAAAATTTCTAAGATGGAGTCCAAACACTATATATTTGACACATGTCTTGGTTTTCCTACCAACTGTGTGTGAGTCCAATAAGATAAGAATGAGTTTGATCTATATCACAAAGCACCAAAGATAACAATACATTAAAATGTAGAAAAGAGTGTTAATCGTTATAGATAATATGAGACCTTAGAAAAGCCTTAAGGTTAATTCAGTGGTAGAACTTGAAATCAACTTTAAGAGCCATCTATAGTAGTCCTTTGTTGTCTCTTGATTTAGCAAAACAGATATTTTCTTCTTGATAAAATAAATACTGGGATTGCAGTGGTTCCTGGGAGTGTTATTCTCTACCCTTTAGCCTTCATTCCCCAAGACTTTTTAATATAACATGATGCAGCAGTTCGATATTATTGATGAATTTCAAAAAGACATATTGGATTATGTTTGTAAACTGGCCTTTTCCTCTGGGCATATTAGAGTGTAGATTCAGAGGTTTTACTGTTATTTGATTAAATAATGATTAAGGCTTTTATTGGGCCACGTCAGTAGAAGAGTGAGGCCTCAGAGAAACTGTACTGCAGAGAAGGGAGATTGGATTCTTAAGCTGGAGCCCTGGAACATAAGCACACAGAGAAGCTTGGTCATGACGAAAGAGAGAAGGTCCCAGGAAGAGAAACTAGCCATTTGCCTAGGAGTCTCTAGCTGGCCTTGTGGAGATAATGGAGCAGCTGAGCCCAGAGAGAGGCAAGCCCTGGGAAGAGAGGAACCCAGGAAGCCTGAACCCTTACAGACATCGGCAGCCATCTTGCTCCAACACATGGCAATAAACTTTGGTGAGGGAGGTAACTTGTGTGTTTCATGGCCTGGTAACTGTAAGTGTCTACCCCCAAAAAATACCCTTTATGAAGACCAACTGATTTCTGGTATTTTTGCATCAGCACCCCTTTGGCTGACTAATACACATGACAAACATATTCTTTCCTCCAGGTGAATGGCCATGCCATCACCAGATTTCCTTTCAGAAATCCAAGATGTTAATTATTGTGTTACTTCTCATTGATGTTTCTAACTGAACTATAGTATTTTGGCTCTTTTGTCTATTTGGTGCTAGTGGAAAAATCAAGCCATCACCACTTCCATCACCACATATGCATGATTGCATGCATTCCACCATTCTAGAAATGGATTTGTCTCCTATTCCACACATAGAAGAATTTATTTTATAACTGTGAAAGAAGGAAAATTAGAATTAGATAATGTTGAGCTATGGATGGGTAATAAAGATGACAGGAGGAAGGAAGAGAAAAGAGAAGGATGAACTACATGAAAAGGATTTTAGTATTCAATTGAGCCTTTGAAGAGAAGTTAATGGGATCTAAACGAAAGATAATTTTTAATCTCAGAAGGTTGTGTTCCTTATGTGTGTGCATGCATGTGTATGCATTTGTGTGCACTTATAAAATGTGACCAGAGGAAGAGGCTCTTCTCTCTCCATCTGAGCAGAGCCCAACTCATTTGAGCACAGGAATGCTGATATGCTTGAGGAGTACCCCAAAACCACTTTCTTGACAAAACTAGCTTTCCAATGACAGGCAATGTCATCTAAGAGAGTTTGTGGGAAGCTGAGAGTTGTCTGGAACAATATTAGGAAGAGCAGCCAGACAAGTACAAGTCACATGATGTTTCCAGCATGGAGACTAGTTTTGTGGAGAGGTCCAGGAAAAAATAAATAATAATAAGTGAAATACATAAGGAAAGGTGCTATAGAGCCTGCCGGTACCTCTGAGAATGTCACTAAAAAGTTAGTCATTCAGATACCTTTTGCCAGAATTTAAGTCTGAATTTCATTCTCTTATAAAGAACTCCAGTAATGGGAGTAAGACCTATCCTTACTTATGCAGACATACCTTAACTGAAATAACTTCATCAAAAGGTTCTTCTTACAGTGGGTTTGCACTCACAAGAATGAATTAGATTTAAGAACATGTTTTTCTGGGGGAAAATACAGATTCAAACCACCTCACATAGGATATCATAAAATGGTCTGTTCTTTACTAAATCCCCATTGGATGAACATTCAAGTTTTTAGAAGAGTAGCTTTCATGAATTAAAGAGAAAACTACCATAGCTGGGACAGATTAAAAGATGCATAGTTCCAGTTAAGCTAAATAAGTGTATTTATAAGTATAGCTTCTTTTTAGTCAGGTTTCTCTAGTGAAACAGAACTCACAAGAGGTATGTGTAAATATTACGAGATTTTATAAAATTGTCTCACACAACTACAATACTGGGAATGCATGAGTCCAAATCTCATAGGGCAAACTACAAACAGAGAACTCCAGTGAAGGTTTTTGATGAATTCGCCAGGATAAAACTGGCTGGCTGAAGTAGAGATAGAAATCCTCTCTCTCACTGCTTAAATCATCACTTCTCCTTTTAAGGCCTTCAAATTGTGGATGACAAGTCTCTCATTGCTGAAGCAATCTTTTCAGTTGATTGTTGATGTAATCAGCTGTAGATGCAATCAACTTACTGATGATTTAAGTGTACAAAATGTCCTGACAGTCACAGTTAGGCCAGTTGACCTAACAGTTGGGTACCATTAACTGGCCAAGTTAACACATGAGCCAAATCATCTCAGTATTGTACCTTGATTTTTGCCTGGCCTGAAGTCATAGTCGATAATGGAGAATGGAAGACAACTGGAGATAGAAAAACCTGCTGCCAGACCAAGCTCGAAGGAATTTGGATGAACCAAATAGTACATTTATAATTAATTGCTGTTTGTAAGGAAAATAGGGGGAAGTTACTCTTGTTCTTCTATTCTACTGGGTCAGAAACTTCATCTGCCTTATACCTCACAGCATCTTTAACACCGGTAGGAATGCTCAACACAAAGTGGATGCATTATAAATATTTGTTGAGGTGGCAGACTTGGCCCAGTGGTTAGGGCATCCGTTTACCACATGGGAGGTCCGCGGTTCAAACCCCCGGCCTCCTTGACCAGTGTGGAGCTGGACCATGTGTAGTGCTGATGTGTGCAAGGAGTGCCCTGCCACACAGGGGTGTCCCCTGTGTAGGGGAGCCCCACATACAAGGAGTGTACCCTGTAAGGAGAGCCATCCATCGTGAAACCTGCTACTGCACATACGGAGAGCTGACACAAGATGACGCAACAAAAAGAAAAAACACAGATTCCCATGCTGCTGACAACAACAGAAGAGAACAAAGAAGAAGATGTAGCAAATAAACACAGAGAACTGACAACCCGGGTTGGGGGAGGGGAGAGAAATAAATAAGTCTTAAAATAAAAGAAAATAAACTTAAAAAAATAAATATTTATTGAATTGAAAATAAATTATATTTTCAGGTAAAGATAAAAGGATAGATGATCCAAAATATGTGGAATCAGGATAGGAACTAGGAGGTGAAATATGGATGCTTTATAAAAAAGATGACAGGCAGAACTGGGAAGAAGTATTCTAAAGTAATGTGAGCAATGTGTCAGTCAATTTAAATGTTGAACGTGCAGTAGAGAAGTAGAAGCCAAAAAAACTTACAAATTTTAGCTTTCAGAAGCAGTCACAAAGGAATTTTTTGATGGTTGTTATATCAACAGTATATGTGCAACACATAAGTCCTTGTGGGTACAGTTCTGGTATATACCGATTGACCCTGCCTCACCTTTCAATGAAGAGTCTCCCTGGCTGAGACTATTCCTATGTCCCAACACTTCCCAAACAAGCACTGGGTATTGTGGTCACACCTGGAAATCCTTACACTGTTCCAAACACATACAGAACATCTCCTACCCTCATGGTGCTCCTATGGTACAAACAGTAATTAATCCTTGACTGGATGCAAAATGACATTGCTGGAGACCAAAGTTTCTGTTTTCAGATGTTATCATTTAAGTTTCCAACTGGAATCAGGACTTTCTGAATTGCCTAAAATGACTGAGGTTTGTAACAATGAAAAAAATTCTAAGTGTCACTTATTTCATAAAACATAGATTAATCATTAAACATTTCATAACCTGAATTTGTGACTCTAACATTCTTTGGCTCTGAATAAACTTCATATTATTTTATATAAATAACTATTCCTACTACTACAGAAGTTTGCCAACCAAACACTACCCCATTTGGTAACAGAAATGAGGAATACTAAAATACCCAATTACCTAAATAACAAAAGCATTTATTTTTATCTTTCCTTTGATTTGGATCATGCAGATTATGAATTTATAACCTTTTTAATTTCATAAAAATATCTTGCTAATTCTACAAGGAGGGTGCATTCCATTATAATCTCAAAAACAATATAAAACAAATAAAATAGAGAAATATTTGTAAGTGATTAAAAGAAGACTGAAATATCATGAGATAGATTCCTTAGAAGAATTGTATCTTGTCTTGATCGTTGGAAATACATTAACTTGGTTTCTTAAAAGTCCTTTAGGAGTTTTAGACTTTCTTCAGGTTACTTTTTTAAAGTTTACTTTATATTCATATTAATTTATTTCACTGCTGTGCAACCTCAACATTTGCATCTCCTTATTCCATTATACCAGTTAGTTTCTAAAACTTTCCTTTGTGTCTTGATTCTCTGGACAAAGCCAGTCAGAACTGATGATGAGAAGATAATGCAAGCCAGTTTTGGTCTGTGGGCATGGCTGAGAAGGCAATGCTGATAGTTATGAAGACAAACTATGATACAAGAAGATATACTGCTTGTTAAACATTTCAATTAATTTCACATGTGTTAAAACCATGACTATCATGATCAGAAAAATCACATAAAATTTTTACAAAAGCTAAGTTAAAATTTTCTAAAACTCTGTAATAGTTAATTTTGGAATAGGTAATTGTAAGATTTAGTATAACATTCCACTTATATAGAATGCCAGGTATATATGGTGAAATGTCTGTAATGGAAAAACTGAGAATTAGTTACTTTTATTACTATTACAGACTCTCCCTCATGTGCATAGTTTTCTTCTTTTTAAAATTCATTAACAATACTTACTTATTCACTTATAACAGATACCCAGCTGCACTAAAACTGTATTCTAAGTCCGTGTTGGAAAAATTACAGTTTAAATATATCCGTGTAATTATACTCTAGCCAATGATTTTTTTTTTCATTTCAAAAATTAACACACCAAGTCAACTTCTAGCATGTCCAAATTTTATGACTCCAACTGGGAATTACCTGCTTAGAAATATCCTAATAAGCATACCTTAAAAATATTACGTCAAAATTATTCAAACTAAACTCTGAAGAACAGGAGAGAATTTATAAGGACTCCACAATGCTGAATTGAAAGAATAGAAAAATCTCAAGTAAGAGAATTCCCTCCTGGGTGCAGGTCAGTCCATGTCCCCCTCCCCCTCACTCAGTTCTGCCAGCTTTGGGAGTCACACAGAAGCAGCAGCCTAGTTCCCTCCCACTGCAGACTGAGATGGTAGATTCATAGCAGAGAGTTAGAACTCCACCCACATCCAGGCACATGGTCCTAAATCCACACAGACCCAGGGTGCAGCACAAACTGCTACAAAGTGCTACATACAAAAGGACCCCTAGGGGAGGATAGCGACCATAATAGAAAGGCTAGTAAGAACTGTTGTGCATTCACTTAATCCAGTTTCAATTGGCTGGACACCTAAAGGGAAAATGGATTTTCTGGTTGACCCTACCTTCTGGATTGACCCATCTGACTCCTCTGGGCAGGATACCCTAAAGGGGAAGAAAACAGAGGCAAAGAAACCTCACAAAAATAAAATAATTAAAAAGGGGGTTAAACCAAACTGCTCTAAGATAGAATGGACCGTGAACTAAAGAGTATAAGGAAAATGAGGCACTTGGAGAGGGACAAAATTTAAACAAATCATGAAAACTTGAGAGAAAAGTTTACATTAAAACAAAGAGAACATATTAAGATTCCGGGAGAAGGAACAGGGGTAAGAATGCTCTCTCCGGGAGGTGAAACAATTGCACAAAAACTGCAATCTTAAAAATTGTACCTATCATGGGGGCATTTGTGGGACATTAAAATTGTCCTGCATGATATTGCAATGATGGATACAGGCTATTATGCATTTTGTCATAACCTATAAAATTGTGTGGAGTAGAGTGTAAATTATATAAACTCTAGTCCACAGTTAGTAGTGGACTATAGTAGTTCTTCAAGATGTGTTCAGTGTAAAAAGTGTACCACACTAATGAAAGATGTTGTTAATGTGGGAGAGGGAAGGGTGAAGCATATGGGATTCCACTATATTTTTATGTAACACTTATGTAATCTAAAGTTTCTTTAAAATTAAAAATTTTTTAATTTCACCACATATCTAGGATAATAATAAGATGAAGAAGAGCTGAGAAAATCCGAACAGTTAAACATGGGCAACTATAAAGGTCCAGAATAAGTTGGACTAAGCATCAAAAAACAGCCTTAACACAAAGTCATCAGTAATAAAACCCTACATAACAGGGAGAAATGGACCTCCAGAGTTAACTCATCAAGATAATCAGATACCTAGACATCAGCAAAAAATTACAAACCATACTAACAAACAGAAAGATATAGCTCAGTCAAGGGTAATAAAAGTTGTTCAAACAAATCTCCTAAATCAATTCAAGGAGATGAAAGAAAAAATGCATGAACAGATAAAATATATTAACAAGAAAATATATGAGCATAAAGAAGAAAATGAAAAGTATTAAAAAAAAGCAGAAATGATGGGGATGAAAGGCACAAAATACACTAGAGGGGAAGCAGATGTGACTCAATTGATTGGGCTCTCATCTACCATATGGGACGCCTTGGGTTTGCTTCCTGGGGCCTCCTTGTGAAGGCAAGTTGGCCTGCACCCGCAGAGAGCTGGCACAGCTAGATGATGCAACAAAAGGAAACAAGCTGACACAGAAGAAAGCCCAGTGAATGGACACAGAGAGCAAACAGTGAGCAAGCAGCAGGGGGGAGGAGAGGTGGATAAATAAAATAAAAAAATACAATAGAGGTTGCAATGACAGATTTGAACAGATAGAAGAATGCATAAATGAACTACAACATGAGACAATCAAAATCATAAAATCAGAACAGATAGAGAAAAGAACAGAAAAAATTGAGCAGCATCTCAGGAATCTCAGTGACAGTATGAAGTGCATGGACATATATATATATCATAGATGCCCCAGAAGGAGAAGAGAATGGAAAAGGGGCAGAAAGAATATACTTCAAACAGAATAAATCCTAATAGACATATTCCAAGACACATACTAATCAGAATGTCAAGTGCTAAAGATAAGGAGAGAATTCTGAAAGTAGCAAGAGAAAAGCAATCCAACACATACAAGAGACATCCAGTAAGACTACATGTGAATTTCTCACCAGAAACCACAGAGATAAGAAGGCAGTGGTATGATGCATTTAAGGTACTGAAAAAGAAAAACTGCAAGCCAAAAATTCTTTATCTGACAAAACAGCCCTTCAAGAATGAGAGAGAGTTTAAAATATTCACAGATAAACAGAAAATGAGAGGTTTCATCAACAAGAGACCTTCCCTATAGGAATTACTAAAGGGAGTTCTTCAGGTTGAAAAGGAAAGACAGGAGAGAGTGGCTTGTAGTATTGTGAAGAAATGAAGATTCTTAGCAAGGGTTGCTAAAACAGCAAATGCAAAACCCAGTATTATACAATTCTACAATTTAATTAATGTAAAAATCAGAATACAATTGAAAAAGAAAAAGGCATATTTTCTGATAATGGACACGCAAATATAAAGTGATAAGGTGGGACAAAAACAACATAGAGAGGGAAAACAGAGGGAAATGGGAGCAGAGAACATATATGCTATTGAAGTTAAATTGGTATATTTATAAAATATTTGGGTATAATATAGATTGTGTAATATAAAGCCCATGGTAACCCCAAAGAAGGTATTTAAAATATATACAGAAACTGAAATGAGATAGAAATCAGTCAGATACACCACAAAAGATAAACTAAATAGAAAAGGAGATTACAATAAAGGATAAAAGAGACAAAAAAAGATGTGACATAAAAACTAAAGGACAAAATGGCTGAAGTAAGTATTGACTTTACTGTAGTAACACTGAATTTTAATGGATTAAACTCCCCAACCAAAAGAAACAGAGGGTATAATGGTAGGGAAAAAAAGCATGAAATAACTATAAATTGTTTAGAAGAGACTGACTTTAGATACAAAGACACAAATAAATTGAAATTGAAAGGATGGAAAAAAAATATTACATACAAATAGTAACCAAATAAGATCTGGAGTAATTATATTAATATCAGACAAAATAGAATTTAGGTCATAAGCTGAATTAATAGACAAAGGACACTATATTTAATAAATCGGTCAACCCACCAAGAAGAAATGACAATCATAAATAATTAGGCACCTAACAACAATGCCCCAAAATACATGAAGCAAACATTAGAAAACCAAAAGGGAAAAATATATGCTTCTACAATAGTTGGAGACTTCAATACCCCACTCTCATCAATAGATAGAACATCTAAACAGAAGATCAATAAGGAAAAAGAGAACTTGAATAATATGATAAATGAACTAGACCTAACAGACATATACAGAACATTGCCTCCCAAAGCAGAAGGATATACATTTTTCTAAAGTGCGCATGGGTCATTCTCCAGGACAGATCATAGGGTAGTCAAAAAACAAATCTTGATAAATTTGGAAATATTGAAAAAAACTATCTCTTTGGTCATAAGAGAATGAAACTGGAAATCAATAAAAGGTGGAGACTTTGGGAAAATACACATGTATTTGAAAGTTAACACTGTCTTAAACCATCAGTTGTTCAAAGAAGAAATTGCAATGGAAATAATTTAATATCTTTTTTGGTTAGTGTACATCAGGGTTTCCTTTGTTTTCATTTTTAAAATATATTTTTCTTTAGAGAAGTTATGGATTTACAGGAAAATCATGCAGAAAACAGAGTTCCCATATATCTTCCCATTATTAACACTTTACATTAATATGGTGCCTTTTTTATAATTGATGAAATAATGCTGTTGTAATTGTGCTGTCAGTAATAATTCATAGTTTACATTAGAGTTCACTGTTGTGTTGTAGTGTGATTTTTAAAAAAACTTTATTTCTTTTCTCTACATTTTTTCTTCACATTTTTTTATTATGCAGGTTGTGAACTTACAAAACAATCATAAACATGTGTGGGATCCCCATGAAGCACCTTTCTAACAACACACTACATTGTTGTGGAAAATCTGTTAGATTATGAGATACTATCATCAGACTGTTGCCACTAACTATGGTCTGTAGGATGCATTAGGCATATTTTTTCCATAACTCCCTATTATTAACACAGTATATCTTCGGAATTGATGCAAATATATTTACTGTTTTGCTGCTAACTATAGACCATAGTTTACGTTAATTGCATTCTCCCATGCTTCTCCACATTCTTATTCCCTTGCAATAGTAATGTACATTTGTTCTAGCTTATAGAAGGGCAATCTTCCATTTCTATTATTAACCACAATTCTCATCCACCTCTGGGTTCACTATGTTATTCAGTCCCTAGATTATTCTCTTTCTTTCTTTCAATTGACATTTACACCCCAAGACTGCCCTTTTCAGCCACAGTCCCATTTATAGGCCAAGTGTTGTTTGTTCTACACACTGTAACGTGTTACCATCAACTATATCCATTTCCACCCTTTAAAGTGAAGTCAATTAAAAGTTCTATATATATTAAACATCAGTACACCTTCTCATTTCTCCTCTCATCTCCTAATAACCTTTATTCTAGATTTTAAATCCATGTGTTTATTATTCATAATTAGTTCATATTAGTGAGACCATACAATATTTGTCCTTTTGTGTATGGTTTATTTCACTTAACATTCCAATGTTCATCCATGTTATCATATGTGTCCTAATTTCATTTCTTCTTACAGCAGCATAGTATTCCATCAGATATTTATACCACATTTTGTTTATCCATTCATTGATTGATGAACACTTGGGTTGTTTCCATCTTTTGGTAATTGTCAATAATGCCACTATGAACATCAGTGTGAAAATTTCTGTTCACATCACAGTTTTCAGTGCTTCTGGATATATTCCTAGTAGACAAAATGCTGGATCATATGGCAGTTCTATATGTAGATTCCTGAGGAACCACCAGATTGTTTTCCACAGAGACTGCATGATTTTACATTCGTACCAACAGTGAGTGTTTTTATTTCTCCACATCCTTTCTATCACTAATTGTTTTTTGCTTGTTTGTTTTTTTTAAATTAATAATGGCCATTCTATGTGGTATAAGATGATACTTCATTGTTGCTTTGACTTGCAATTCCTTAATTGCTAGTGACATGAGGAAAAAAATTTTTGGCCATTTGTATTTCTCCTTTGTAGAAATGTCTATTTTTGTGTCTATTTTTTAATTTTTTTAAAAATTTATTGAAATATATCTCTCATACATAAACATACATAAACAATAAATGTTTAATAGTCGGGAACTTACAAAACAAACATATATAACATCAAGCAAAAATATATAACATCTCACCCTACCACCAATAACTTGCATTGTTTTTAAACCTTTTTAAATAATGATTAGAGAGCATTGTCAAAATATTACTACTAAACAAAGTATTTTTCCCCTGACCAATCCAATTATTATTATCTTTATATCATTTATATATGAACATACATAAACAATTAAGTGTATATTAAATGTTGTGAACTTACAAAGCAAACATGCATAACATCATACAGGGGTCCCATACATCAACCCTGCACCAACACCTTGCATTGTCAAGAGACATTTGTTAAAAACTATGAAAGAACACTGTCAAAATCTTACTACTAATCATAGTTCTTATCTTACATTTCATGTGCTTTTTCCCCCAACCCACCCTATTATTTTTTTAAATATATTTTTATGACAGAAGTTATAAACTTATAAAATAATCATGCACAAATGTAGAATTCCCAAACAACACCCCTCCATCAACACCCTGCAATGTGGTTTATAATTTGCTACAGATAAAATAATATCATCTGATTATTGCCATGTCCATAGTGTACATTTGGCTCACATTTTCCATACTGCCTCAGTATCAACACAGTATATCTTTGCACAGATGCAAGACTATTATATTATTACTACTAAGCACAGTCCATAGGTCACTCCAGCTGTATTTTCCCATGCTTCTCCACATTTCCAGCACCCTGCAGTGGTGATATACATTTGCTGTAGCTCACAGAGGACACTCTTACATCTGTACCATCAACCACAATTCTCATCCACCTCTTGGTTTACTGTGCTATTCAGTTCCTAGATTATTCTCAAGCATTCTGTCAATTAGCATTCACATAACTAGACTACCATTTTCAGTCACATCCCGATTTGTAAACTAGTAGTTACTCATTGTGTGTTACCATCCACTCTATACATTTCCACAATTTTACAGTAAATCTAATTAAAACTTCTACATAAATAAAACATCAGTAGTCCACTTAATCTTTCTCTTATCACCTTTAAGAATCTATCACCTACCACCAGGTCTTAAAGATATTTTCCAATAATTTCTTCTAGAAGTTTTATGGTTCTTGCTTTTATTTTTAGTTTTTTGATCCATTTTGAGTTAGTTTTTGGATAAGGTGTGAGATAAGGGTCCTCTTTCCTTCTTTCAGCTATGGATATCCAATTCTTTCAGCACCATTTGTTGAATGGATTGTTCTGCCCCAGCTGTGTGAGTTTGACAGTCTAGTCAAAAAACACATGACCGGGAAACGGACTTTGGCCCAGTGGTTAGGGCGTCCGTCTACCATATGGGAGGTCCGCGGTTCAAACCCCGGGCCTCCTTGACCCGTGTGGAGCTGGCCATGCGCAGTGCTGATGCGCGCAAGGAGTGCCGTGCCACGCAGGGGTGTCCCCCGCGTGGGGGAGCCCCCACGCGCAAGGAGTGCGCCCGTGAGGAAAGCCGCCCAGCGTGAAAAGAAAGTGCAGCCTGCCCAGGAATGGCACCGCCCACACTTCCCGTGCCGCTGACCACAACAGAGGTGGACAAAGAAACAAAAGCAGACAAAGAAACAAGACGCAGCAAATAGACACCAAGAACAGACAACCGGGGGGGGGGGGGGGGGAGTTAAATAAATAAATAAATCTTTAAAAAAAAAAACAACACATGACCATACCTGTGAGGGTCTATTTCTGATCCATAAATTTGGTTCCATTCGTCTATTGTGGTCTTTAGGCCAGTACCATGTTGTTTTTACCACTATAGGTAGGTATTATGATTTAAAGTCTGGAGATGAGGGTTCACTTTTCCTTTTTATGATGTTACTGGCTATTCAGGACTCCTTACTCTTCCAAATAAATTTAGTGATCGTGTTTTCAATTTTTTCTTTAATCCTGGTGGAAATTTTATCAGGATTGCATTAAATCTGTATATCAATTTGAGTAGAATTGACCTCTTAATGATATTTAGTCTTCCAAACCATGAGCATGGAATGCTCTTCCAGTTATTTAGGACTTTTTAAATTTGTTTTAACATTGAGTTGCAGTTTTCTGAATACAAGTGATTTACAGCATTGGGTAAGTTTATTCCTGACTACTTGAGCTTTATCTGTCATATTTTATTTTCACCACTCTTTTGACACTTTCTGTTACTTTAATTGATATAATCCTCATTTCTAGACTCTCTTCCAGGCCCTTCTCTCCTGTCTTTTCTTTTCAGGCTCTAGCACACTCTTTAGTATTTCCTGAAAATCTGGTCTCTTGCTTAGAAATTCTCTCACTTTCTGTTTATCTGTGAATATTCAAATTCTGTCCTCATTTTTGAAAGACAATCTTGCTGGATATAAGATTCTTGGTTGGAATTTTTTCTCTTGTAGTATCTTAGATATATCAAACCACTGTCTTCTTGCCTCCATGGTTTCTGGTGAGAAATCAACACTTAATCTTATTGGCTATCCCTTATATGTTATGTATTGCTTTTCTCTTGCTGCTCACAGAATTGTCTTTGGCATTTGACATTCTGATTAGTATATGTCTTGGAGTTGGTCTATTTGGATATTTTCAGATGGGAATACGTTGTGCTTCTTGGACAGGGATATCTGTGTCCTTCAATAGGATTGGGAAATTTTCTACCATTATTTCTTTTAGTATTCCTTCTGCCCCTTTTCCCTTCTCTTCTCCTATGTGACACCCATGACACATATGTTTGCAAGCCTTTTGCTGCCATTTAGTTCCCTGAGACCTTGTTCAATTTTTTCCATTCTTTTCTCCATCTGTCCTTTGTATGTTCACTTTCTGAGGCCATTTCTTCAAGCTCACCAATCCTTTCTTCTGCCTCCTCAAATCTGCTATTATGTGACTCCAATGTTTTTCTAATTTAATTGATTGCACCTTTCATTCCCATAAGATCCGCTATTTTTCTATGTGTGCTTTCAAATTCTTCTTTGTGCTCATCCAGTGTCTTCTTAATATCCTTAATCTCTTTAGCCATCTCATTGAATTAATTAAGGAGATTTGTTTGAACATCTATGATTAGTTGTCTCAACTCCTTTATGTCATCTGGAGGCTTATCTTGTTCCTTTAACTGGGCCATATCGTCCTGTTTCTTGGTGTGAATTGTAATTTTTTGTTGGTGTCTTAGCATCTGGCTTACTAGAGTATTTATTCTGGGTGCAGTTTTTCTCTTTAGTTTAGGGCTTCCTGCCCTTTCTCCTTTGCTGGTTGTGCAGTAGGAGCCAAGGTTGTTACTGGTGCTATAAGCTTTGGAGGCTCAAGCTGCCCTCATTGCCCCAGGGACTGATGAAGTTTCTCCTTTGTTAGGGGTAGGGACAGAGTCACAGTAGTGGAATAATCCAAGTTGTGCAGGCCTAGACTGTCATTGCCCAGAGAGTCTGATGAAGCTTCACATCTCTTTCTCCCCTACCTGGGGCAGGGATGGAGCTGCAGGTGTGGGCAGCAATCTATGCAGTGTGGGTCCTAAGATGACCACAGTTGCCCTGATAGACTTTTGATTTTCATTCTATATCAGCCAAAGTGCCCTGTAGTTACCTGTATAGGCTGGTGCAGGGCTCCTCAGCCTCCTTCCTGCCAGAGGCTGGGCTGAAGCCTAGGCAAGCTGCAGGCTGTTCTGTATGATAGAAACTGTCAGCCTGGCTTCCCCCTTAGGCTGTGGGTGGAGTCAGAATGGTGGTTACTGGCCTCTTTCTGACTTGGCCTGGTTCTCACCCCAGCTGTTCCCAGGGTTATCTTTCAGCCAGCCAAGTCTCCCAATCGGTAGCTGAAATCAGCAGCCAACCATCTCCTCCATCCGTGTTTCTGAGAAATGTAGCTGCCAATTCCTGTCACAGAGCTTCTCCTGGGGTGGTTTGTGCCGCCAGGACAATCACCACCCTCCATGTCTTGGCCGGCAGTTAGGCTGGCACAGGTTCCCGCAGCTTCCTCCCTGCTGGAGGTGGCAATGGGGCCTAGGTTAGACCTGCAATCTGATCTGGCTGGGAAGAAGCTGGTCCCCACCAGCACTGGCACCCTCAGTCTGGCCCACTTCCCTTCCTGCCAGGTGCAGAGTTAAGATGGCAGCTCCCGGCCTCTTTCTGACCTGGAGAGGCTCAAACCTTAGCTGTTCTCAGGATTATATTGTAGCCCACTGAATTTCCTTATCAAAGCTGAAATTGGTGCCCAACTGTCTCTTCCTCCCCTGTTTTTGGGAAGTGGAGCTTTCAATTCCAGCCATGGAACAGCTCCTGAGGAGGCTTGTGACTCCAGTGGAGGATGGGCACTGGCCTCCGTGGCAAGGAGCACTCTACTTACGAGTCTTCTCTGCAGACGGGTAGTCTCCTCCTTCCACTCCCCCAAGGAGGTTGTAGGATGCTCTTCTGGCCTTCTGGAGCCCCCAAATAGGTGCTTCAGCTAGCTCCAGGGAGTTCTGAGTATTTGCTAACTGCCCTGGAACAGGAGCTGACTCTAGGAGCTCTGTATTCTGCCACCATTTGCTGGTTCACTTTTGTGCCCATTTTAAATTGGAGTCCTTGCTCTTTTATTGTTGAGTTGTATGGTCTCTTCATATAGAACAGAAATCAAACCTTTATTGGATAGCTGGTTTCTAAATATTTTCTCCCATTGAGTGGATTGCCTTTTCACTTTCTTGGAGAACTTCTTTGAATCACAAAATTGTGATTAACATTGAGGAGATCTCATTTATCAATTTTTTCCTTCGTTGCTCATGCTTTCAGTGTAAGGATTAATAATCCACTATCTACCACCACATCTTGAATATGTTTCCCTACATTTTCCTCTAGGAGCTTTATGGTTTTATATTTTATAGTTAGGTTTTTGATCCATTTAAGTTAATTTTTGTATAAGCTGTGAGATATGTGTCCTCTTTCTTTTAGTTATGCATATCCAGTTCTCCAAGTACCATTAGTCAAATAGACCTTTCTGTCCAGCTGGGTGGGTTTTGTGAGGGTCTGTTTCTGAACCATCAATTTGGTTCCATTGGTACTTTAAGACAGTGCCATTCTGGTTTTACCACTGTAGCTAGGTAATGTGATTTAAAGTCCAGAAGTGAAAGTCTAACTTTGCTTTTCCTTTTTAAGATGTTCTGGCTAATACAGATCCCTTACCCTTACAAATAAATTTGATAATTGCATTTTCTATTTCTTTAAAATTTTTATTTTAAATTTTATTTATGGAATTTTTATTGTGATTTCTTTGAATTGGCATATCAGTTTGGGTAGAATTGACATCTGAGGATATTTATTCTTTCAATCCATAAGATGGGATGGTCTTTTGAGGGATGAAACGGGGTCCCTGTTATGGGACGAGCGGGGTCCCTGTTGCGGGACGAGTGGGGTCCCGTTGTGGGACGAGCGGGGTCCCTGTTAAGGGACGAGTGGGGTCCCGTTGTGGGACGAGAGGGGTCCCTGGCATGGGGAAGAAAGCCTCATACGGCCGCTGAGGCTTCCCTCGGGGGCTCCGAAGGCGTGGAGGGCGCACGACCCAGGAAGGAGTCGCGGAGACAGGCTGATGGCACAAGTCTGGTTTATTGCGGAAGGGGATGCATATTTATAGGATTGGGGAGTGGTGTGGTGGGTTCTGATTGGCTAGGGCAAATGCTGTTTCCATATAAGGCAATGTTCTGGCATTGGGCTAGTGATTGGCCAGTAGAGTATGTGCTAACTCTTGATAGGCTGACACTGTTACTAAACTGATAGGTGGTTGTAAGCTGTTGCTGGGCAAACAGCATACTAAGAGATTAGGTTTAAGGGAGGGGGAGGGGAAGTGAGAGCTGAGCTAGGCGGGAGATAGGAAGGGGGAGGGCGGTGCCGGCTAGCCATTAGCAGCAAAGGCCTAGTCAGGCGTGGTCACCTTGTCTAGGCCCAGTGGGCAGAGGCGGTGTCACCTCTTGCCGCACTGTTTGCCACTGAGGCAAGCCGGGTGCCCCTCCTCCCACAGTCTTTCATTTATTTTTGTCTTTTAAAAATTTCTTTTAGCAATGCTTTGTAGTTTTCTGAATACAAGTGCTTTACATTCTTGGTTAAGTTTTTTCCTACATATTTGATTCTTTTAGTCCCTGTTGTAAATGGATTTTTTTCCCAATTTCCTCCTCAGATTAAGCATTACTAATGTATAGAAACACTACTGATTTTTGCATATTATTCTTGTATCCTGCCACTCTGCTGAAACTGTTTATATGCTCTAGCAGCTTTGTTGTAGATTTTTTGGGGGTTTCTAGACATAGGATTATATCATCTGCAAATAGCAAAAGTTTTACTTCTTTTCCAATTTGGATGCCTTTTATTTATTTTTCAGAGCTTGATTACTCTAGCTAGAAACTCTAGCACTATATTGAACAATAGTGATGACAGTGAACATCCTTGTCTTGTTCACAATCTCAACAGAAAAGATGTCAGTCTCTCACAATTGAATACAATGTTAACTGGTTTTTTCATATATGACCTTTATCATGTTGAGAAAGTTTCCTTCAATTCCTATCTTTTGTAGTATTTTTATTAAGATGGGATGCTGTATTTTGTCTTGTGCCTTTTCTGCATCAATAAGTGGTATCATATCATTTTTCTTGTTTGATTTATTAATGTGGTATATTATGCTGATTGGTTTTCCTTTGTTGAACCATCCTTGCATGCCTGATATAAAACCCACTTGATCATAATAAATAATTCTTTTAATGTATTGTTGAATTTGATTAGTAAGTATTTTGTTGAAAATTTTTGCATCTGTGTTCACTAGGAAATGGGTCTGTAATTTTCTTTTTCAGTAACATCTTTATCTGGCTTTGGTATTATCTGCATTTTCTCACCTATCTTGTCTGTCTAGCTAAGAGTTTGTCAATTTTATTAATTTTCTTAAAGAATCAACTTTTGGTTTTGTTAATTCTTTCTATTATTTTTTTTTGTTGTTCTCAATTTCATTTATTTCTGCTCTGATGTTTGTTATTTCATTCCTTCTCTTTGCCTTGAGATTAGTTTGCTCCTCTTTCCTAGTTCCTCCAGCTGTGTAGTTAGGTCATTGACTTTAGTTCTTTCTTCTTTTCCAATGTAAGCATTGAGGGCTATAAATTTCCCTCTCAGCACTGCCTTCACTTCATCCCATTGGTTCTGATATGGTGTGTTTTCATTTTCATTCTTTTTGATATATTAATTGATTTTTCTCACAGTTTCTTCTTTGACCCACTGATTATTTAAGTGTGTTGTTTAATCTCCATATTTTGAGAATTTTCCCTTTTTCTGCCTGTTTTTAATTTCCATCTTTATTCCATTATGATCAGGGAAAGTGTTTTGTATAATTTTGATCTTGTTGGATTCATTGAGATTTGCTTTGTTACCCAATATATGGTTTATCCTGGAGACAGATCCATAAGTACTTGAGAAGAATGTATATCCTGCTGTTTTTTGGTGCAATGTTCTGTATATGTCTATCAAGCTTAGTCCATTTATCATATTTTTCAAACTCTTTTTTTCTTTGTTGATCCTCTGCTCAGATATTCTATGCAATGTTTAGAGTAATGTACTGAAAACTCCAACTATTATCATGGAGTCATTTTTTTCTCTCTCTAGTTTTGCCAGTGTTTGCCTCATGTAATTTAAGTCATCCTGGTTAGGTGCATATACACTTAAGATTGTTATTCTTTCCTGTTGGATTGCTCCTTTTATTAATCTATAATCTTTTATTAATATACAATGTCTTCCCTTGTCTCTACTAAAGTTTTGTTTTTAAAGTCTATTTCATCCAATATAAATATATATAGCTATTCAAGATTTTTTTTTTTTTGTTACTGCATGCATGGAATATCTTTTCACAGCCTTTCATTTTCAATCTATTGGTATCCTTGAATCTAAGGTAAGCCTCTTGTAGACAGCATATAGATGGCTTATATTTTCTTATCCATTCCACTAGTCTGTGTCTTTTCTTTGAGGCGTTTAAGCCATTAACAGTCAATGTTATTACTGTAAAGGCAGTTCTTCTCCATTTTGACTTTGGGGTTTTATCTGTCACATTTTGTTTTCATCACTCCTTTTATACCTTTAGTTACTTTTACTGATATAATCTTCATTTCTAGACTCTCTCCAAGCCTCTCTCTCCTGTCTTTTCTTTTCAGGGTATAGCACTTCCTTTGGTATTTTATGCAAAGCTGATTTCTTTGTTACAAATCTCTCAGTTTCTGTTTATCTGTGAATATTTTGAACTTGTCCTCATTTAAGAAAGACAATCCACCAGATATAAAACTCCTGGCTGGCAGTCTTTCTCTTGCAGTATTTTAAATATTGCATACCACTTCCTTCCTGCCTCCATGGTCTCTGTTTGAACAATCAGCTATTAATCTTATTGGGTGTCCACTGTATGTGATTAATTGCCCTTCTGCTGCTGCTCTCAGAATTCTCTCCCTGTTAACAGCATTTGACATTTCAATTAGTGTCTCAAAGTAGGTATTTTCTATCCAAAAAGTAGATCTTTTTAGATGGGAGTATGTTGTGATTCCTGGACACAGATATGGGACATTTTCAGCCATTATTTCTTCAAATATCCTTTCTGTCCCCTTTTCCTTCTCCTCTCCCTCTGGGACACACACGATCTATATGTTTGCACATCTCTTGCCATCATTTAGTTCCCTGAGACCCTGTTCAATTTTTTCCATTCTTTATCTGTTCTTTTGTATGTTCACTTTTGGAGGCCATGTCTTCATGCATACTGATCCTTTCTTCTCCTTCTCAACTCTACTGTTATATGACTCCAGTGTATTTTTTATTTCATTTACCATGCCTTTCATTCCCATAAATCTGCTATTTTTCTATGTATACTTTCAAATTCTTCTTTGTGCTCACCCACCCAGTGTCTTCCTATTCTTAATCTCTTTAGCAATCTCATGGAATTTACTAAGATTTGTTTGAACATCTATTATTACTTGTCTCAAATCCTTTATGTCATATGGAGGCTAATCTTGTTCCTTTGACTGTGCCATATCTTCCTCTTTCTTGGTATGGATTGTAATTATTTGTTGGTGTCTTGGCATCTGATTTACTAGATGTATTTATTCTGCATTCCATTCCTCTTTAGTTGAGGGCTTTCTTACATTTACTCCCTTGCTGATTGTGTAGTAAGATGTAGTTGGTGCTGTGAGTTCTAGAGGCTGATTCTGCCTGAATTGCCCCATGAACCAATGAAGTTTCTCCCAACTTTCTCCTCTGCCAGGGGCAAGGACAGAGCAGCAGCTGTGATAGTAATCCAAGTGGTGTGGGCCAAGACTTTCTGTAGTTGCCAGGAGAGACTGATCACACCCCTTCCTTGCCTAGGGTGGTGATGGTGTTGTAGGTGTGGGCAGTAAACTAAGCAATGCTCGTTAAAACTGACTGCAGTTACCCAGATAGACTAACATAGCATTGGTCTCCATTTTCTTCTCCTAGGGTTGGGGATGGACCCTCCATTGTGCCCAATGATCCAATTCATGTGGCCAAAAGAACCTGTAATTTCCCTGAGAGGAAGAGGGAATACTGTCTTTTCTGCCCTTTTAGGGGTGGGGATGGAATGACAGGTGCCTGAGACATTAGTCCTGGCAGGCAAAAAGCACCTAAAGTTGCCTGGAGAGGCTGAGTAAACACAGCTCCTCTTCTAATATATTGTGGGATATGGATGGAGCCACAGGCACCCAACAGTCCAGTCCATGCAAGTCGAAAGTACCTGCCATTTCCCAGAGAGGCTGAGGAAACACCAGCCCCCTCTTATCCTATTGGGTGCTGGGATGGAGCCTCCGGTATTCAACTATTGAGAGTGTTTGAGCTGAAAGCACCTGCATTTGCCCACAGAGGCTGGAGAGACACTGCCTCCCTCTTGTCCTTTTAGGGATGAAGGTGAAGCCACAAGCACCTAACAGTCCAGGCCAAAAGTGCCTGAAGTTGTCTAGATGGGATAAGGAAACAACAGCAGCCTTCTATCCTATGGGAGGAGGCAGGGTTGGAGTTCCAGGTGCTTAATAAATCAGTTGAGGCAGGCCGAAATCACCTGCCTGCCCAGAGAGACTGAGGGAAAACAGCTACCCTGCTAACCTAATCTAATGAGGGGCAGGGATGGAGCTACAGGTGTCTGAGTACCCAGTTTGTATGGGCTGAAAGCACATGTTGTTGCCCAGAGAGGCTGGTACACGTTCCACTAGCTTCCTTCTGCCCCAGGTGGGCCTGGAGCCTAGACTAGGGCTGCAATCTGATCTGGGTGGAAAGTGGGTCCCTACCATTCCTGTGATTTTCAATCAGTCCTGCTTCCTTTCCTGCCAGGGGCAGAGTTAAAATGGTGGCTTCTGGCCTCTTTCCAACTTAGTCAACTTAAAACTTTAGCCATTCTTAGGATTATACTCCAGCTAGCTGAGTTTACTAATCAGAAGCTGAAGCCAGTGCCCAACCATCTCATTCTCCCCTGATTTGGGGATATGTTGCTTCCCACTTCAGCCATGTAATAACTCCTAAGGCAGCTTGTGCTACAGCAGGTTTGAGTGCTTTACTAACAAATATTCACTGCAGATGTGCAGTCTCCTTCCATTCTTTCAAGGATGTTGCAGGATGCTCTTCTGGTCTCCTGGGGCCCCAAAAAAGGTGCTTTAGATAGCTCTGCAGGATTACTAACTGCCCTGTAGGATGAGCTGACTCTTGGAACTCCTTTCTGTCACCATCTTGTCCCTCTCCCTCCATTTAATATCTTAAGTTTTATGCAACTGATAACACAGTATATCAAAACTGATGGGTTGCATTGAATGTAGTGCAGAGAGGAAGATTTATAATCTAAGTGCATACATTAAAAAAGAAAATAGCTAAAATCAAAGAAATACCTGCATACCTAGGGGAACTAGAAAAAAAAACAGCAAATGAATCCCGGAGCAAGATGAACAAAAGAAATAACAAAAATTAGAGCAGAAATAAAGGAAACAGAGAATTAACAAAACCAAAATTTGGTTCCTTAAAAAGATCAGTTAAATTGAAAATCCTTAGCCAGACTGGCAAAGAAAAAAAGAGAGAAGATACAAATAAATAAAATCAGAAATAAGTGAGGCACATTACTACTGAAACCAAAGAAAAGAAAACAGATCATAAGAATATACTATGAACAACTGTATGCTAACAAATTAAATGACCTAGATGAAATAAACAAATTCCCAGGAATGCATGGAAAACCTACACTGACTATACAAGAAATAGAAAACCTCAACAGACCAATTACAACAACAAAAAAATATTGATTCACTCATCAAAAACTTTGCAACTAAGAAAGCACTCTTCCACATGATTTTTAAAAAACAGGGAAAAAAATGAATAGAAAGAAACTTCCTCAACATAATAAAGGGCATATATGAAAAACCCACAGTTAAATTATACTCAGTGGTGAAAGACTGAAAGTTTTCCCTCTAAGATATGTAAAAAGAACCAGGATGCCCACTATCACCACTGTTATTTAACATTGGATGTTCTATCAAGAGCTATAAGGCAAGAAAAATAAAATAAAAGGTACCCAAATTGGAAAGGAAATGTTAACCTTTCATTATTTGCAGATAACATGTGCCTTTATATATATAAAGTCCTGAAAATTCTGCAACAAAACTACAAGAGCTAATAAAATTCAGCAAAGTGGCAGTGTAGAAAACCAACACATAAAAATCAGTACCTTCTATACATTTATAATGAACAAGCTGAGGAAGAAATCAAGAAAAAGTTCCATTTATAATAGAAACTAAGTATTTAGGAATAAATTTAACCTAGGATGTAAAGGACTTATTCACAGGAAACTACAAAACATTGCTTAAAAAAATCAAAGAAGACCTCAATAAATGGAAGCATATTCTGGGTCCATGGATTAGAAGACTAAATATCTTTAGGATATCAATCCTACTCAAACTTATTTATAGAATCAGTGTAATCCCAATGAAAATTCCATATTCCTTGTTTGCATAAATGGCAAAGTCAACAACCAAGTTTATATGGAAGGAGCCCCAAATAGAAAAAAAAAAATGAAAAAAGAAGAATGAAGTAGAGTACTCACACTTTCTGACTTTAAAGTAAATTGTAAAGCAACAGGGGTCAAAACAGAATGGTACTGTCACCAGGATAGATATATCAACCACTGGAATAAAACTGAGGTTTAGAAATAGACCCTCATACCTATGGTTAATTGGTTTGTTATAAGACTGACATGTCCACATTTGGGAAAAATAGTCTCTTCAACAAATTGTGCTGGGAGAAGTAAATATCCACATGCAAAAGAATAAAAGAAGACCCTATTACACACCACAACAAAAATTAATATAAAAGCAACCCAATTACAAAATGGGAAAAGATTTGAATAGACATTTCTCCAAAGAAAATACACAGATGACTAAAATACACATGAAAAGATGTTCAACATTATTAACCATGAGGGAAATGCAAATTGTTTTACTAAAATAATTTTAAAATGACAGTGGCTGTTTTGGAGAGATAATGAAATTGCTTTTAAATCGGTCAATAATCACTTTGTCCTTTTAGTTTTCATTTGAGGTATAACTTATATTCAGTTAATTCACCCTTCTTAGTGTATGAGTTTTGACAAATGCATACATGTGTGTAAACACCAGCTTAATCAAGTTATAGAACAGTTCCATCATCCTTCCCCAAAACTCTTATCCCCATTTGTACCTAATTCATTACCCCAAACCCAGCCCCTGTCAACCAGTAACCACTTCTTTCACCTTATCATTTTGTTATCCCAGAACATCATAATTTGAATCATACACTATGTAACATTTTGAGCCAGTGTTCTTTTACTTAGCATAATATGTAGTTGAGTCCTATACCTATTGCAGCTTGTATCTGTTGTTCATTTTTGTTACTGAGTACTTTTCCATAGTATGGCTTAAAATAGATTACCTATTCTCCAACAGAATGACAGTTGGTTTGGTTCAGAGCTTGGTGATTATGAATAAAGCCCCTACAAAATTCACATAGAGATTTCTGTGTGAACAGAAATTTTAATTTCTCTTTGGTAAATACCTACATTTGGGCTTGCTGGGTTATATGGTAAGTGCAGATTTAATTTTATAAGAAAGTGCTAAATTGTGTATCAGATTAGCTTGCCCAAATTTGGCAAGTTGTTCAAATAAAAAATCACAAGAAAATAACAAAAATCTACTACAACTAGTAAGTGAACTAGATTGATTTTTTCCATTTATTTGGCTAGGTTGACATTCCTATAATAAATCCAATTATTCATGAAGTATTATCCTTTTAGTATATAGCAGGATTTGAATTGATGATGCTTGTGTCAATTGCTCTGTAGTTCTCTTTTCATGAAATATCTTTGCCATAATTGATTACCTGTCTAATGCTGACCTAAAATGTCTACTTAATGTAAGAATATATGCAATATTATTATTATTTCTTCCTGATATTTCGGTAGAATTCACCAGTGATACCACCTAAGCCAGGAGTTTTCTTTGCAGAAGATTTATAAATATAAATTTAATTTCTTTAATAGATATAGAACACTTTGTTTTATCTATATATTAATTAATGAGCTTTAGTGTTTTGAGTTTTATAAGAAATTTGTCCATTTCACCCAAATTTTAAGCTTTATGGATTCAAAGTTAATTGTAATATCATAATATCCTTTTACTATCTCTGGTTTATAGTGATGTCACCATTTTCATACTCAGTATTGTTCATTTACACATTTTTACTTGTTTCTTTTTCTTAATAAATTACACTAGAGTTTATAAATCTGGTTGATAGTTGTAAAGAACCAGTTTTGGGCTTCAGTAATTTTTCTCCATTGTTTTCTGTTTTCAATTTCTTTGTTTATTTTTTGTATTTATTATTTATTTTCTTTCAATTAGATTTAATTCCCTCTTTGTTTTCTAGTTTCTTAAGATAAAAAGTTAGACCATTTGAGACCCTTCTTCTTTTCTTTTTTCAACATTAGATATTAAACATGTCTCCCTGAGCAATCCTTTAGCTGCATTCCACCAATATTGATGATACTGGGTTGTATAATATATACTTCTTTAACTTTATAAGAAACTTTCAACCTATATGCACTTTTAGCTAATTCAAATTACTTTCTAATTTCTCTACTGATTTGGCCTTGGGTTTCATGGTTTATTTAGATATATATTGTTTAAATTCCAAATATTTGGGACTTTTCCAGACACTATTCCACTATTGAACTTTATAACACACTCTTCCATTTCCAACTTCTCATCTTTTATTCTAATAGTCTAATATTCTAATATCCTAATATTATTATATTTTTATTTTCAGATATGCTGTAAATACAATAACTGTGCTACTATTTTTCCTTTAGACTATCAATCAACCTTTATGGAACTTAAAATTAAGAAAACTAAGAAAAATTTTCTATTTCCAGTACAATGTATTTCTTTTATGTAGATACAAGTTCCTATCACGTCTCATATTCTTTCTGTCTGAGGAGTTTTCTTTCACATTTCTTATAGTGCAGGTATGCTGGTAACAAATTCTTATCTACAGGGTTTTTTTCATTCATTTTGAAAGATGTTTTCATTGGCAACAGAATTCTAGGTTAACTTTTTTTTTCTTTCAGCACTTTAATGATATCACTCCATTATCATGTGGCTTCCACATTTCCTAATGAGAAGGTAGCTTTAATTCTTACATCTTTTCTCTACAGCTAATGTTTATCTTTTGAAGTGTCTTTAATTTCTAGCATTTCAATTTGATTATTTTATAGTTTACATCAGTGTGTTGAAATTTTGTATCTGTTCATGCATGTTGTTTGTATAAGATCCTTTATATTTATCATAGTCATTTTAAATTTCTTGCTCAATGGTCACAACATCTGTGCTATATTTCAGTATGATTATTTTGATTGTTTTGTCTCTTGACAGTGGATTCTTGTTTTTTACCATTTTGCGTGCCTCTAAATTTTTGGTTGAAAGTCAGACATCATGTGTATGGTGGTGGAGATTGAAGTAAATAGTGTTTATGCCTGGAAATGAGTATTCTTCTTGTTTTGCTATGCCATAGATATAGGTAGACAAATCAAGTTAGATGGGAGTAAAACGAGGTTTGTGTTTTGTTGTTGCTATGTGTACTATCAGTTAGCCTCACCTTCAAACACCTCTTACTCTTGCCTTGTGTCTGCAGATTCCAAGGGTTCTATACCTGTGGGAGTGCAAACCAACGTTACTAAGCCGACCTGGCAACAGGCGTGTGCACAGCCTGAAGCTGCAGTTCAGGGTGGCTGGAACGGGCGATCATGCCCTCAGCCTGGTACGGGCGAAGCGCCCTCAGCCTACCCAGGCAAGCAGGGTGGCTGGAATGGGTTACCACGCCCTCAGCCTGGTACGGGTGAAGCACCCTCAGCCTACCCAGGCAAGATACATCAATAACAGTCGCCTCCCACTATCTCCCGCCTAGCCTAACATCTGGTCGGCTCTCACTTCCCCTTTCCCCTCCCCCATTCCAAACCTCTCCACCTGCCCTCTGCCTAGCAACTGCTTACAACCACCTATCAGAAAGCGGTACCTGCCTGCACCTATCAAATCTCTCCATGCAGTCCCCAACCAATCCCCGTCCCTATAGATAGCAGAGCTAACCTGATATCTGCCCCCGTCCCTAGTAACTGCTTATGGCAACCAAGCACAAGTCGCCTTTAGCTTAAGCCAATCAGAACCCTACACGCCACCCTAAGCCCTATAAAAGTGTGTACCCTTCCGGAATAAACCAGACTTGTGCCACCAGCCTGTCTCCGCGAGTTTCTTCCCGGAATCTCGTGCGCCCTCCACACCTCAGAGCCACTGAGAGAAGTCGCAGAGGCCTCCAGCGGCTCCTCTCCCCCCACCAGCAACTGGCGCCCAACGTGGGGCCGAGCAACCCCACCACAGAGATGCTCCGAAGGTAAGGGCCCCCAGCCCTTTCCCCCGCCAAGCACCACCGACTGCCTGGAAGCAGGTAGGGACTTCGGCCGCCTTGCTCCATAACTTGGCGGCCCACCGCTCTCCCTACCCCCGTTGGCCCTCACCTTCTTCTAGTAAGCCGGACACCCATGAGCCCCAGCCAGCTTTTCCCCTGTCTCCTTCTCTCACCCCTCTGCATGTTGCTCCTTGCTCTCCTCTTCGGCGGTTCCCGCCCTCTATTTACCTTCATCCTTTTCCTCGCGTTTCTATTCACTCTCCCACTCCCCTTTCTACTCTTCTAGTAAGATATGGGTGGCCGTCTTTCCTCCCGCCAAGCCCCGCAGCTGCGGGCGCTCGCTGGCCTTCTTGAAACCCACAAGTTCTGCATCTCCGTGAGGCAGCTACAGGCCTACTGGGACCTTCTACTCCCCTTTAACCCGTGGCTGACTACCTGCCACCTCTGGTACCCTGAAACTTACCGCATCCTCATCGACTGCGTCTCCGATGCTATGGAGCACGAGCGCAGGCGGTTCCCCCCCGGTCTCGTCCCCACCCTCGTCGCCATCCGGGCCTGCCTCCAGGGCGCCGTGCCTCCTGCGGCATCCCACGCTTGCGAGGTCTCTTGTCCTGGTGGCGACAATGAGGGGGATGATACCCCGGACTCCACTTCGCTCGTCTCTCAGCTTAACAATGCCCTTGATTCCCCCTCCAGCCCACCGCTGCCTTGCAAGGTTTTGAACAGCAATTCTTCTCCCCCCCCACAATGCCCTTTGCAAGATGGTGCACTCCCCCCTTCTTCTTCCCCTCCTCTGCAAGATGGTGCGCTTCCGCCTTCTTCTCCGGCTGAGAAGGGGAAGTGGGGCTACCCCTCCCTTCCCGCCTCCGCTGCCCCACCTCCTATCCTGCCTCCCGCTCTGCCATCTTGGTCCGGCGCAGTTGCTTCCGCTCCCCCCCCACGCCACCATCTTGGCAGGGCGCCCCCCCCGCCGCTCCCGCCGCTATCACCCCTAACCCGTGGGACCCCACCCCGCCTACCGCTGCCCACTGGGGCCTCCCCCTTTCGGATGCTCATCCCCCCCCGGAGCTCCCCCTGCCTGCCGCCTGCTTTCCCTTGAATGTCATCCCTACCCCGCAGAGACTGTTCCCCTGGTATCCCCACGAACATACCGAGATAAAGCGCCTCCGAGCGGCCGTCAAGGAAGACGGTCTAGGGAGCCCCTATGCTCAGCAGCTGCTCGAAGAGATCTCCATGCAGTTATGCATTCCCTTTGATTGGATCGCCCTCGCACGGGCCATCCTGTCCCCGGGCCAGTTCGTTGATTGGTGGGCCCATTTCCACGCCCAGGCCGAGCTTCAGGTCGCGGAAAACCGCCGCACTGGGGTCCACTACCCGGCAGAGGCCTTCACTGGTACGGGCAGTTCAACCTCCCCACAGTGTACACCAACGCCCCGGCTGGCTTCTGGCTCCAGCTCCGGGAGGTGGCCTTGCGCGCTTTCCTCAACTGCTCCACCGTCAAGGCGGAGAAGTTTACCCGTCTAACTCAAAAAAAGGACGAGGATTTTGCTGCCTTCGTCTCGCGGGTTTTCGAGACCTGCGAACGCAAGGTCACGGATGAACAAGCCCGCCAAGCCCTGGCCCGCGAGCTCATCCTAGAGGGAGCCTCCGCTGCCTGTAAACAGGCCCTACTCCCGATAAAGGAGAAGGGCATTCATGACTGGATTCTGGCCCGTAAAGATATTAACCAGGTAGTCACTGATATGACCACCTCATTTGCGCAGGCCCTTGCACTCAACTCTGGCTGCTTTCAGTGCGGCGAGTCTGGGCACTTTGCCCGGGAGTGCACTCAAGTGCGCCCCCCTCCGGCGCCTCCCCGAAAACTCGGAGGGCCGGCCACGCCCTGCCCCCAGTGTGGGCAGGGCTATCATTGGGCGCGGGATTGCAAAGCTCGCTCCACCGCCGTTGGCCAGCCTTTAAACTCCAGGGGGGGCAGGCCTCAGCCCCCAACCCAAGCGGCCCTTCCCCACCTGCCAAAACCCTGATGTGGGCCCTCCCCATACAGCGGGAGCAGCCTTCCCTCCGCCTACGGGTGGATGGCCGATGGTTCCAGGGCACTGTTGACTCCGGCGCCGAGTGCGGTCACCCCTCGGGCTGAAGTGTGGTTTGCTGGCCTGGCGGGGGGGCAGCCGTGCAGGCCAAGCCGCTGCCCCCATAATAGGGTGGCTGGTCGGACTCACCGCCACCCCTGAAGGGAGCTCGGCATGGGCGCAGAGTGCCCTCGGGTCTCCCCTTCTCGGCAGCCATGCTTCCGCGGCCGCCCCTCCTCCCGGATGGCGCCACACGATGCCTTGTGGGGTGGCACCCTTCTTCTTCTTTCTCCCTGCGCAGGCGCAGGGCGGAGAAATCCAGTCTGCCCTTTTCCCCTCCCCCGACAGCAGCAACAGCCAGGCGTGGGCGGAAAAATCCAGTCTGACCTTTTCCCTTCCCCCGACAGCAGCAACAGCCAGGCGTGGGCGGGAAACTCAAGTCTGCCCTCTACCCCAGCAACAGCAGCCACCAATCACTAAACCCTGCCCCTTCCCCCAGCAACAGCAACAGCCAATCCCTAATCACCACCCCTCCCCCGTCCAGTACCGCCCACTGACCTTTCTCCGGCAACCAATCAGAACAGGGCGTGGCTTCGACCAATCAGCCTTCCCCAGCCCCTATAAAACTGTTGCCTCTCCCTCAATAAAGTGGGCTTGCGTGTTTACCTTGTCTCCGCGGTAGTTCTTCTGCAGTGTGCCCTCCAGTCCTGAGAGCCCCCGACAAGGGCCTGGCCTCCCTTGTCCCCAGTTCGTCGCCTGCTTCTCTGGGCGACCCCTTCATCGCCGGCTTTGCCGGGCGACCCCGTCAGCCAAACCGCGCGACCCCTGGGAGACCGATCCCTTGTCTGCTGCCAGACCGACCCCTCGTCCCAAGTGGGACCGACCCCTCGTCCCAAGCGGGACCGACCCCTCGTCCAGATCTGGACCGACCCCTCATCCACAGCCAGACCCCACCTCTACCGACCGAGCAAGCCACCGCACCGAGGTCTCTTGCTTCCCCAGTTCTTATGCCCCTCAGTGGGAAGTCTCCAGCGGCCCGCCCGTTCAGGGCGCCACAGGCGCCGCTCCCTCAAGAAGGGTGGCTCACTTCCTCGTCTGGGAGGATGAAGAGGGTCGCATGGGCACATTCCAGCCTATTTTCCTGGAAGCCCTCCCCTCTGTCCTATGGGGCCGTGATGTCCTCCATGATATGGGGGCCACCATCTCCACGGCTCCTCCCCCAACCCCCACTCGAGAGATTCCCCCCCCAATAGAATATGCCACTGCTCGTTTAACACCACCAAGCCCCACCCCTCTGCAGTGGGATACGGAGGATCCTGTTTGGGTTGAGCAGTGGCCGCTACCTTCCCACAAGCTTGCCGTACTTCAGGCATTGGTGCAGGAACAGCTACAGGCCGGTCATATCGAGCCCTCCACTAGTCCATATAACTCCCCTGTTTTCATCATCCAGAAGAAGTCTTCGGGCACCTTCCGGCTCCTGCATGACCTTAGAGAAATTAATAAGCATATCCTCCCCATGGGCTCCCACCAGCCCGGCCTTCCCCACCCTTCGGCCATTCCCCATGATTTTCACATCGCAGTCTTAGATATCAAAGACTGCTTCTTTTCCATTCCCCTCCACCCGAGTGACTGCTGCAAGTTCGCCTTCACGGTCCCTCTGACCAATCATGCAGGAGCTAACCCCCGTTTCCAATGGAAGGTCCTCCCACAGGGCATGAAGAACAGCCCGACTCTCTGCCAAAACTTTGTTAACGTGGCTGTCGAGCCTCTCCGGCCACTTGCCTATATCCTCCACTATATGGATGATATCCTTATCGCCCATAGGGACCCTGAGTGCCTTACCTCGCTCACCACCGCGGTTATCAAAAGTCTCGAGCAGATTGGGCTGCGCATCCAGCTAGGCAAGGTCCAGAGAGCGGCCCCCTTTTCCTTCCTGGGCTATACCATCAGGGACACGGTCCGCCCTACCTCCCCACAGATCAGCTCCCCTGATGCAGTCACTCTAGCTGAGCTCCAGCAGCTCTGTGGCAACATCAACTGGCTCAGGTCCACACTCCCAATCACCACTGCCCAGCTTCAGCTGCTTTTCCAGCTGCTTCAGACCCCGGGGCCTATGGCTGCCGCCCCTTCTAAGAGAATTTCTATCACCCCACCCACGCAGAAGGCCATTAAGGCTGTTAATGGCGCCCTCTGAGGCTGTTGTCTCCAGCGCCATTACCCAGACCGCCCTATTTTGGCCCTTGTCATCGCCACCTTAGGCACCCCCGCAGAAGCTCTCTGGCAGGAGGGTCCTCTCCAATGGGTCCACCCCTTCAAGAGCAGACTGCCTAGATCGGTCCGGCTCTCCACGTCTGGATCGAGCTGGCACTCGACTTGGTCTCCTTCTGCATCCACACCTACGGCCGCCAGCCTGACACCATCATCTGGCCCCTTACTGCCAAACACACCACTGTCCTTCTCTCTGAGAACCCCCACGCCCAGGTTCTTCTGGAAATCTTCCATGGAACCTTCGATTGCCACTATCCCACTCACAAGATCCTCCAAGGCCTCGCTCGGCTCCCCCCTTCCAATCAGCACCACCCCTTCCCTAGCTCCAAGCCACTCCCCAACTGCCCCACCGTCTTCACTGACGCTTCTAAGACCAAGTTTGCCTTCGTGGCCCACTCCCCTGGGCACGCCCAACAGACCATCATCACTCACAGCCACCCCTGGTCAGTCCAGGTGGGCGAATTACTCGCCATCCTCACGGCCCTCAGGCACTTCAGTAGTGAGCCCGTTAACATTTTTACCGACAGCCATCATGCCCTACAAGCTTGTTTGGTTATCGCCCACGCGGTTTTTTTCCCCGTGACACAGCCATCGATCAAGCGCTCAGTGCACTGCAGCAAGAGCTCGAGCTCCACTGCCAACCTTGGTACATTACCCATATTCGCAGCCACTCAGGCTTGCCCGGGCCTCTTGCCACAGGCAACACCCAAGCGGATCTGGCCATATCCTCCCTTAACGCCTCCACGGCGATAGGAGACCCTATCAACCAGACCAAGTCCCTTCATGCCCGCTTCCATTTTTGGGCTGCGGCTCTTAAGCACCTTTTGCCAGACCTTCCCATTGAAACATGTAAGCACCTTGTCCGTGCGTGCAAAACGTGCGTGCCGTTCCTGCCACTGGGACTGCTGCAGCCACAGGGGGTCAACCCCCTCGGGCTCAAGCCCAATGCACGGTGGCAGGCCGATGTCACCCACGTGCCCTCGTTCGGCCGCCTTAAGTATGTTCATGTGGTCGTAGACACCTTCTCCCACATGTGCTATGCTGTGCCCCTAACGGGCGAAATGGCCGGTCACTGCGTCCGCGTGTTGCGCCAGGCAATTCTCTTCATGGGGGTTCCCTGGGATTTAAAAACTGACAATGGCCCTGCATATCGCAGCGCCTCGTTCCAGCAGTTCCTCTCTCTTTATAACATAACCCACCACTTTGGCCTCCCCTATAATTCCCAGGGGCAGGCCATTGTTGAGAGCCTCCACTCACGGCTCAAGGTACTCATTCAGAAGGAGCTATCCCTCCACCAGACAAAAACCCCCGGGGACATCATCACCTCATGCCTCATCCATCTTAATCTGCTCACATTTAATAAGGAAGGGCTGTCCCCTATTCACAGACACTGGGGGCCCTCCTTGGCCCCCGCGCCCATGCCACTCATTCACTGGAAGGACCCTCAGGACAACACATGGAAAGGCCCCAGCCCCCTCCTCACCCAAGGCCGAGGTTTTGCTTGTGTCTTCCCAGATGATGCCCGCAACCCATCTGGGTCCCCGGGCGGAACATCAAGCCCGCCACAGCAGCCACCTCGCATGACGCAGAGGGAGCGCCGGCAGCTTCGCAGTCTGGTCTACCGCATGACCCAGGTTGCCCTGGAGGATCCCCCTTGCCCACCAGATGACGAGCTCACTCACCTGCTGCAGCTGTATCGTCAAGCTCGAACACTCCACCCTCCACCTTCAACGCCCTCCCCTACTCTTGTTCCCCTCCTCATCCTCCTTCTATCCCTTGCTACATCAAGCCAGGCGAACGTTGATCATCAGCACTTTAATTGGATGCTCACCCTCCGGCAGCAGGAAAAGCTCCTCGTTGAGAATGTCACCGCAGGTGCTCCTTCCTTCACCGTGCACGTATGTAATCCCACCAACCTAGCTTACACATCTGCTCCTGGCAACGCCTTCTATAGTTGCTCCCTTCCCTGCTACACCTCATCCTCACCACACCGCACAAGGCGTGCCCCTGCCTCCTCGTACGGTAAGGGCCTCTCAAAAAAGTGCCTTGGCCCCAATGGTAACTATTTCTCAGGCTTCTACATCTGCCCATCCACCGCCAAGGGATGCCATGACCCTGCACACTATTACTGCCCCTCCTGGGGGTGCGAAACTGTTGCCTACAGGTGGTCCGGAGCCCCTAACAGAGACCCCTACATCAATCTAGTTCACAACAGCTTGAACTGGCTCTCCGTCACCCTACAAGTCAAAGACCCCCAAAATTCTGGCTGGCTATCTGGCCGCATGTGGGGAGTCCGCCTATATATAACTGGCTACGACTACAGTGCCTTTTTCATCATAAAAAAGGAGCCGATTCCCACACATTCCACCCCAGTGGGCCCAAATCAAGTTCTCAACCCTCCCCAAGCTCAGCCTCCCCCTCCTCCCCCTCCTCCTTCTCCTTCTCCTTCTCCTCCTAATACCACCCTGAATGCCTCCACCGCCAAATATCCCTCCCACCGCCAGATCCTATTACCCCCCCCAGCCCTCTTTTAGCCCTCCTCAACGCGTCGTTTCTCTCTTTAAACTCATCCCGACCCGACCTTACCCTAGACTGCTGGCTATGCTTCTCCTCCGCAGCCCCCTACTGTGAGGCTATAGCCACCTACGGCTCCTATCGCACCTCCCCAGACACCACTGCTGCCTCTTGCAACTGGAACCAAACAAAGGTGGGACTCACCTTCCAGTCGGTCTCACAAACTGGACTCTGCATAGTAAAAATTGGAAGCAACGTTCCCCCCCCCCATGCTATCCCTTTGCAACCTAACCCAAAGCCCTAAGGTAACCTCCAAGTTCCTAATTCCCCCTAATAACACAAAATGGCTATGTTCCTCCTCCGGCCTCACCCCATGTCTCAATGTCCAAACCCTTAACTCCACCAACGAAACCTGTTTGCTTGTTCTCATTGTTCCCCATATTCTCTTTCATAACAGTAACCAATTCCTTGATTTCTGGCAGCGCTACAGCCCCCCGCGGTACGAACGAAAACGAGAGGTCTTCACTGCCGTAACAATTGCTACTCTTCTAGGTCTTGCTGGTGCTGCCACTGGAGCCACAGCTCTCGGCCTCCAAGATAACTCTTTTTCTACCCTTAGGCAGGCTGTCGATGAAGACATAGCCTGCCTTGAAACTTCCATAGTCCACCTAGAAAAATCTCTCAACTCTCTATCCGAGGTCGTTCTCCAGAACCACAGAGGCCTAGACCTCCTCTTCCTTAAAGAGGGGGGGCTCTGCGCAGCTTTAGGAGAAGAATGTTGCTTCTATGCCAACCACTCCAGCCTCATCCGTGACAATCTCGCGCAGGTTAGAGAAGGCCTCCGCAAAAGGAAGCTAGAACGAGATGCCGGATGGTCCTTCTCTTGGGGGCTGCCCAATGGAATCCTTTCTTACTTTCTCCCCTTCCTGGGCCCGCTCCTCACCCTTATCCTCTTGTTAGCCCTAGGGCCATGGATCATCAAACGGATTGTCCGGCTCGTCAAAGTCCAGATTAACTCTGTCACCAGTCTAGCCCCACAGGTCCGGTACCAGCAACTCCCCACAGCCAACACCGCCGAGCCGAGACCCTGTCAGCGCAGCCGACAACCTCGCCAGCCACAGAAGCCCAGAAAGCCCCACACCTGCCACATTCCCCTCCAAGCCCCCCCACTGAGAGCTCTGACCCACTATTAAAAACAGAGGGGGAGATGTGGGAGTGCGAACCAACGTTACTAAGCCGACCCGGCAACAGGCGTGTGCACAGCCTGAAGCCGCAGTTCAGGGTGGCTGGAACGGGCGATCACGCCCTCAGCCTGGTACGGGCGAAGCGCCCTCAGCCTACCCAGGCAAGCAGGGTGGCTGGAATGGGTTACCACGCCCTCAGCCTGGTACAGGCAAAGCGCCCTCAGCCTACCCGGGCAAGATACATCAATAACAGTCGCCTCCCACTATCTCCCGCCTAGCCTAACATCTGGTCGGCTCTCACTTCCCCTTTCCCCTCCCCCATTCAAACCTCTCCACCTGCCCTCTGCCTAGCAACTGCTTACAACCACCTATCAGAAAGCAGTACCCGCCTGCACCTATCAAATCTCTCCATGCAGTCCCCAACCAATCCCCGTCCCTATAGATAGCAGAGCTAACCTGATATCTGCCCCTGTCCCTAGTAACTGCTTACGGCAACCAACCACAAGTCGCCTTTAGCTTAAGCCAATCAGAACCCTACACGCCACCCTAAGCCCTATAAAAGTGTGTACCCTTCCGGAATAAACCAGACTTGTGCCACCAGCCTGTCTCCGCGAGTTTCTTCCCAGAATCTCGTGCGCCCTCCACACCTCGGAGCCACCGAGAGAAGTCGCAGAGGCCTCCAGCGGCTCCTCTCCCCCCGCCAGCATATACCAAAATTCAGCCTTCAGTAATTCATACAATTTTTTAAAAATTTAGTTGGATATTGTGATCTTAACTTTCTTTCATGCTTTACCCCAGGTAAGTCAGTGTCTACATCCTTTTCTTTCTTTGGGGTGATGGGACATTTCTTAGATATTAGACTAATTGATTGCCCTGTGACCTCAGTTGTTCGAAGTTCTAAGTAATTTTATGATTTTGTAGCTTTTAAAAATCTACCTAGATTATCTAGCTTTTTTTCTTATGGTTAGAGTAGAAGGAATGCTCTTTTCATATTTTACATTGTAAGCAGAATCTGAAAATCCTTTTTAACTTTTGATTTTCTATGTATTGCAGCAATATCAGGAAACACATAACCAACCTAATTTGTGTGAAATATTTTCTAAGTAGAATGGAAAGAAACAGTCAGAGTAAATGATTGTTGCTAAAATTAAAAGTGCTATTAACATAGCATGCCACCTACAACACATACAGTCTTAGATAAACCAAGAATGTGGCAATTTGATTATGTTTTCAGAAAAACATCTCACAGATACTAATCATATTTTATAACTGAAGTCCACACAGTTTTTAATCTTTTAGGGATTTGGTACACTTTACAGAGTGTATTCATAGCTCAAGTTTTAGTTTGACGTTCTGCTAGATATAAGCTTTTCTTAAAAAAGAAAGAAAGAAAAGGTGACAATTATCCGCTATGCTACTATAGGAAGTCTTGCTATTTTAAGCACATCCTTCAATGAGGGAACTGACTTCACTTATCTTATTCCCAACAACTTCAGATTTAGAAAGCTCCAGTTCATAAAGTACTTTAAGATTTCATACAGTTGAAAAGAGGATAATCTCACTAGTGACTTCTGAGTAACTTTAAGCAATTTAATTAAGATTCTGCCTTCACATAGTTCCTGTTGAAATTCTTGGTCTGAAACATGTTTAAAGAGAATTTGTAAAAAGAGTGTCAATCATCCCAGACTGCTCTCTTTGCCTGCATATAGGAATTATTTTCTGATCTCTGAACACTATATAGTTACTGTTTACTTTAATACATCATTTTCATTTTTTACATTTTTATTAATAATATAAATCTGGAAAATATTCCAGAAAGGAGATATCCTTTTGATTTTGCCTTTAATAGTACATAAAGTGGAGGGGTGCAAAACATAGAGTAATGAGATTTTATATTTTCTATAACAAAACAATAAAATTTTGCCTTTAAATAAGTTATCAAGATGATATCTTTGTAATCCTGGATCAAAATCTACAAAAAGTTAGCTATCACAACCCAAATCTCAGTTGTGCTCCAGTTTTTGATTGCAGTGCAAAATGTCTCCATATGTTTTCTCCTTTTAAACTGTTCAAAACTATGAGAACGAAAATTTGAAATAGAAATTGCATCTTCAGTGACACTGAATCTTTGGTGATACCAGAAGACACCTTTGTTCTCAAATCATAAGAATAAGAGAATGTCACAGACAATAAATATTGGACAAAGGTGAAAGAGGATCAGAGAGAGACAAACTCTCATAAACCCGAAGTTCTCAAAAGGTCATTCAGGAGAGCAGATGTGGCTCAAGCAGTTGAGTGCCTGCTTCCCACATGGAATGCCTGGGTTCCTGGTGCCTCCTAATGAAAACAAACAAGCAAAACAAAAAAAGAAAAAAAAAAAAAAACAACTCAGGGAAGCCAATGTGGCTCAGTGGTAGAACACTGATAAGTTTATCTCCATAAATTCTACAAAAATTATATATTAAATAATTTTAAAAGAAATCATAAAATGAATGTCATAGGTAATCAGTTCATAATAAGGAAACAGGCTTTTTAAAACTAAAATTTTTTTTTAAATGAATGAACTATTAAAAATGCACCTTCATGAAATGATAAATGGGAAACTTGGGAAATATCTACCATACATATACCAGACAAAAAGCAAATTAATATGATGTGGAAATCATTTTTAAAAATTTTAAAGTATCCAATAATCCAATTAAATATGAGTCAAAGACATGAATATCCAGTTAGGAAAAATAAGCATAATTTCTTTTAATCACATGTTAAGTGTGAACTTCCCTAAAAATAAAAGAATTGGATACATATTATGTTTCTTATCCATCAAATTTTAAATGATGATCAATAATGAAGGTATTCTATGTTGACTATTATGTGAAAAACAATTTTCATTCCTGTTGCCAACTGTAAAATTGGTACAGCTTCTTGGAGATAAGTTTTAGAATTTAAAATACAGATACCCTTGCCCTTGGCAGTTATAATTCTCAAACTTTATTCCAAAAAAATGGTATTATTTCATGAATACAAATATTTTCATATACCTTATTTATGTGTTTATGTTATTTGCGCTTTTTGGTAATAGTAAAAGGTTAGAAACAAACCAAATTTACAATGATAGAGTGTTCATTGTCAAAAGGAATATTCCATTATATTGTGTTGCTAAAAAGTAGAACATTGAGTAGAGTTTGCTTCCATTTTTTGAGTATGTAAGTATGTATATTCATATATGCATAGAGCTTTGATGATTTATCTGGGAGATTAATTACAGTTTGAAGAGAGAGACTTCTTTCTCATTATATGCACTTTAGTAACGTTTGAATTTTTACCATATAAATGTGTATTTTTATTTAATTACATTTCCTGTAAAATAAATTAAAATGATTTGAAGAATGATCTATCTCCATAAGCTACTGTGGAGATAAAGCCCAAGAATATAATAAACAAACAAAAAGATGAAATTTAACATTCCTACAGGGGTACTATCAGGAGTACATTTCTTACCTTATGCATTTTTACCATTTCAATGTGCATGTCTTAAAAGACAAGTTTATAAATACACTAAACAACAAAGATATATGCTTTTTTAAAATTAATTTATTGAAGTATATCATTCATACATAAACATTAAATGTATGGTAATAGTTGTGAACTTACAAAACAAACATATAACATCATACAGGACTCTCATAACTCACCCTACTACCAATACCTTGCATTTTTGTTAAACCTTTTTAACTAATGATTAAAGAACATTGTCAAAATATTACTACTAACCAAAGTATTTTCCCCCAACCTACCCTACTATTATTATCTTTATATCATTTATATATGAACATACATAAACAAGTGTATAGTAAAAGTTGTGAACTTACAAAGAAAACATGCATAACATCATACAAGGGCCCAATACATCAACCCTCCATCAACACCTTGCTTTGTTGTGAGACATTTGTTACAAATTATGAAAGAATAGTGTCAAAATCTTACTACTAATTGTAGTCCTTGACTTACATTTGGTGTTTTTACCCCCAAACCACCCTATTATTATTTTTTAAATCTGTCTTTTATGACAGAAGTTATAAACTTATAAAACAATGATGCACATGTACAGAATTCCCAAACAATACCACTCTATCAACACACCACAGTGTGGTGAAACATTTGTTACAGATAAGATAATATCACTGTTGCCATGTCCATAGTGTACATTTGGCTAACTTTTTCCATACTGCCTCATTATCAACATGATACATCTTTGGCATAGTGCAAGAATATTATATATAATTACTGCTAACCACGGTCCATAGGATGCTCCAGTTGTATTTTTCCCATGTTTCTTCACACTCCCAACACCCTGCAGTAGGGATGCACATTTGCTCTAGCTCACAAAGGACACCCTTGCATCATACCATCAACCACAGTTCTCATCCAACTCTTGGTTTACTGTGCCAGTCAGTTCCTAGATAATATTCTCTAGCATTCTGTCAGTTTTCATTTACATACCTAGACTACCATTTTCAGCCACATCCCCATTTATAAATTAGCTATTACTCACAATTTGTTACCATTCACTCTATACATTTCCACAGTTTTACAGTAAAGCTAACTAAAACTTCTACATACATTAAATATTAGTAGTCCATCTGTCCTCCTCCTTTAAGAATCCACCACCCACCACCAGGTCTTGAATATATTTTACCACAATTTCTTCTAGAAGTTTTATGGTTCTTGCTTTTATTTTTAGTTTTTTGATCCATTTCAAGTTAATTTTTGAATAACGTGTGAGAAAGGGGTTCCCATTCCTTCTGTCAGCTATGGATATCCAGTTTTTTTAGCACTATTTGTTCTGCTCAAGTTGTGAGGGTTTGAAAAGCTAGTCAAAAATCACTTGACCATAAATGTGTGGATCTGTTTCTGAACCATCAGTTTGGTTCCATTGCTCTAAGTGTCTGACTTTATGCAAGTACCATGCTCTTTTTACCCCTATAGCTGAGTAATATGGTTTAAAGTCAGGAGATGAGGATTCACTTTTCCTTTTTATAATGTTTCTGGCTATTTAGGACCCCTCACCCTTCCATATAAATTTGATAATCATGTTTTCATTTTTTTTAAAGGCTGGTGGAATTTGTATAGCAATTGCATTGAATCTGAATATCAGTTTGAGTAGAATTGACATCTTAATGATATTTAGTCTTCCAATCCTTGAGCCTAGAATGTTCTTCCAGTTATTTAGGCTATTTTTTATTTCTTTTAACATTAAGCTGCAGTTTTCTGAATACAAGTGCTTTACAGCAATGGTAAATTTTATTCATATTTGAGTTTTATCTGTCATATTTTATTTCATCATTCTCTTGAAATTTTGTTACATTTATTGATAACATCTTCATTTCTAGACTCTCTTCCAGACCTCTCTCTCCTGTCTTTTCTTTTCAGGCTCTAGCATACCCTTTAGTATTTCCTGAAAATCTGGTCTCTTGCTTAGAAATTCTCTCACTTTCTGTTTATCTGTGAATATCCTAATTTTGTCCTCATTTTTGAAAGACAATCTTGCTGGATGTAAGATTCTTGGCTGGAAGTTTTTCTCTTGTAGTATCTTAGATATATCAGAACACTGTCTTCATGACTCCATGGTTTCTGGTGAGAAATCAGCACTTAATCTAATTGGCTACCCCTTATATGTTATGCATTGCTTTTCTCTTGCTGCTCTCAGAATTCTCTTTGTCTTTGGCATTTGACATTCTGATTAGTATATGTCTTGGATTTGGTCTATTTGGATATTTTCAGATGGGAATACATTATGCTTCTTGGACAGGGATATCTGTGTCCTTCAATAGGATTAGGAAATTTTCTACCATTATTTCTTTTAGCATCCCTTCTGCCCCTTTCCCCTTCTCTTCTCCTACATAACACCCATGACACATATGTTTGCATGCCTTTTACTGTCATTTAGTACCCTGAAACCTTGTTCAATTTTTTCCATTCTTTTCTTCATCTGTTCTTTGTATATTTACTTTCAGAGGCCATTTCTTCAAGCTCACCAATCCTTTCTTCTGCCTCCTCAAATCTGCTATTAAATTATTCCAATGTGTTTCTTAAATTCATTTATTGCACCTTTCATTCTCATAAGAGCTGCTATTTTTCTATATATGCTTTCAAATTCTATTTTGTGTTCATCCAGTGTCTTCTTAATATCCTTAATCTCTTTAGCCATCTCATTGAATTAATTAAGAAGATTTGTTTGAACATCTATGATTAGTTGTCTCAACTCCTTTATGTCATCTGGAGGCTTATCTTGTTCCTTTAACTGGGCCATATCGTCCTGTTTCTTGGTGTGAATTGTAATTTTTTGTTGGTGTCTTGGCATCTGGCTTACTAGAGTATTTATTCTGGGTGCAGTTTTTCCCTTTAGTTTAGGGCTTCCTGCCCTTTCTCCTTTGCTGGTTGTGCAGTAGGAGCCAAGGTTGTTATTGGTGCTATAAGCTTTGGAGGCTCAAGCTGCCCTCATTGCCCCAGGGACTGATGAAGCTTCTCCCAACTTTCCCCTTTGCTAGGGGTAGGGACAGAGTCACAGTAGTGGAATAATCCAAGTTGTGCAGGCCTAAACTGTCATTGCCCAGAAAGACTGATGAAGCTTCATAACCCTCTTTCCCCTGCCTGGGCAGGGATAGAGCTGCAGGTGTGGGCACCAATCTATACAGTGCAGGGCCAGTTACCCTGGTAGATTTCTGATTATTCAGTCTTTGCCATCCAAAGGTACCTGCAGTTACCTGGATAGGCTGGTGCAGGGTCCACCAACCTACTCCCTACAAGAGGTGGATCTAAAGCTTAGTCTAGGGCTCCAGGAATATCTGGATTAGAGAAAGCAGTTCCTACCATCACTGTGATTGTTGATCAGCCCAGCTTACCCTCATGCTGGGGGCAGAGTCAAAATGGCAGCCACTAGCCTCTTTCTGACTCTTGCAGATTCACATCCCAGCCATTCCTAGGGTTATACCCCAACCAGTCAAGTCTATTAATCAGAGTTGAAATTGGTAGCAAACCATCTCCTCCTCCCCTGTTTTTGGGAAATGGAGCCTCCAACTCAGCCACAGAATAGCTCTTGGGGAAACTTGCACCACCAGAGTAGGATAATCACCAGCTCTGTGCCTTGGCTGGTAACTTCCTGGAGATGCTTGCACAGGTCCCTGCAGCTGCCTCCCTTCCAGAGGTGGGCTGAGCCCCAGGCTAGAGCTGCAATCAGATCTGGTTGGAAAGTAGCCGGTTCCCACCAGCACTGTGATTTTCAGTCTGCCCCACTTCCCCTCGTGCCAGGCATGGAATTAAGATGGTAGCTTCTGCCTCTTTATGACTTGGACTGGCTCAAACTTTAGCTGTTCTTAGGATTATACTTTAGCCCACTGAATTTACTCATTAGTAGCTGAAGTTGGTGCCCAACCATCTCTTCCTCCTGAAACTTCAAAATTAAAATGTTACACTCCTCCTTTTTTGGGAAGTGGAGCTTTCAATTCCAGGCACAGAAGAGCTCCTGAGGCAGCTTGTACCTCCCATGGAGGAAGGGCACCGGCCTTCACGGCATAGAATGCTCTCCTTAAGAATCTTCTCTGCAGATGGGCAGTCTCCTCCTTCCATTCCTTCATTGATGTGGCAGGATGCACTTCTGGTCTCCTGGAGCCCCCAAACAGGTGCTTCAGCTAGCTCCAGATAGCTCTGGGTGATTACTAACTACCCTGCAGCAGGAGCTGACTCTAGAAGCTCCTTACTCCACCACCATCTTGCTGGTTACCTCAGATATATGCTTTTTTAAAAGATTTATTTTATTTTATTTTTATTTTTATTCACCCCCCCCCCCAAATGGCTTTCTTATCTGTCTGATTATTGATTGCTCACCTTCCCCAGGAGGCACTGGGAAATGAACCTGGGACCTCCCCCCATGAAAGGGGAGTGCCCAACAGCCTGAGCCATATCTTCTCCCTGTGGGCTGCAGTGTCTGCTGGTTTGTGGCATCTCCTTGTTTATTAGGCATAGCGTCTGCTTATCTTCTTTTCAGGAGGCACTGGGATGAAACCTGGGACCTCCCATGTCGTAGGCAGGTACCCAATTGGTTGAGCCACATCCACTTCCCATGTTTTTTTTTCATTTGTTTTTTATTGAAGTATAACTTTCATACATGAACACACATAAACAATAAGTGTTTAGTAAAGATTGCAAACTCACAACATAAACATACATAACATCACACAGGGGTCTCATACATCATCCCTCCACCAACTCTTTGCATTGGTGTGGAACATTAGTTACAAACTATGCAAGAGCATTTTCAAAATATTACTACCAACTATATTCCTTATCTTACATTTGGTGTATTTTTCCCCCAACCCATACTACTTTTTTAATGTATTTTTGTTACAGATATTGTGAACTTATAAAACAACCATACAAATGTGTAGATTTCCCGTACAACTCCACACCCTGGTGGAACATTTTTTACAAATTATGCAATAATATCATCAGATTATTATCACCAATCGTGGTCCATAGCATACATTTGGCATACACCTCTATTATCAACACAGTATAACTTGGCATTAATGCAAGAATATTATAGTATTGCTATTAATATGATAGTATTGTTGTAATCAGTCTATAGGTCCAACCAATTGTAGTTTTCCCATGTCCCATATGTTTTTAATATGATCTTAGGCTGAAAAGTAAAATGAACAATCTTGTTCCTCATTTTATTTCCAAAGTTTCAAATAGTAGAACATTTAGTTTCACCTTAGACTAATATATATTAATAGTTTTCTTTTTTCTTTTGCTAACATATTTAAAAATGTAGGTATGATTATAGTTTTTCATTATAAAATAATCACAAGTTTTATTTAAAGTAGGCTTCTTTTTAGGTATTGTTTATCTGTTATGGAAGTTATGTCCTTCCATCTCTAGTCAGCTTGGGGTTGTGACACATACAAAAAAAGATTTTGGTCTATTTTTCTAATGATAGTAATTGATTAAAAGAATAAATGTTAAAGCTCATTGTATTTTAGAAACTGTATAATTTCTTGAAAAATAACTAATGAGAGACCAATATATAAACAGAAATTCCCATAAAGGGATCGAATAGGCTTCACCTACTTCATTTAGCATGCACATGTTTTATTTTTAAATGAATTCTTAGTCTACTTTAAACAATTGCCCATATCAGCCATATAAAATTTCCCCATATTTTGAAATTTGTTCTGGAAAATTCTTTCTGCATTATTATACATTGTTGATTTCATTTGTGATATGACAAAATTAATCTCCATGATTATACTGAAGATGACTACAAAAAATACAATGATTTGAAGGACTAAGTAAAGTATTACTAACCAATTCATCCAGTAAACTTATCTTGGACTCATGTTCTATTAAACTGACCATAAGAGACTAATGACAAAGGTCTAAAAGATAAGTTTAAGACTATAGAGCCAAATTCAATCAATTTTCTGGAGTGCTGAAGCATAGCTGGAACTCAAGATCTCTATCAGTTAATGAATGTTCCATTTGATCCAAATATCCCAAAATGGCAAATTTTAAGCACAGCCTTTTAGTGGTAGGAATCTTGATCTGAGCATCATTGCATTTGTAAGATTTCAAGCTCTGTATTTTGTTTTATGACCTATACAATAACATTAAGACATTCAATCATTCTAATATACTTTACTTTCTCCTACATGCATTATATATATGTATATAATTAGAGAAATTGTGATCTTACAAAACAATCATGCATAATGTACAGAATTTCCATATATCACCCTTCCACCAACACCTTACATTACTGTGGAACATTTGTTATGGATTATGAAAGAACATCATCAGACTATTATCACTAACTATGCTCTAAAGCACAAATATGGAATTTTTTTCATACTCCCCTATATTAACATCAGATATTAGTATTCTTACATGCATTTTTGAAAATGTTTTGAATGAAAAGTTTCTTTTCACATATACTTCTACTTTTTTTCATAAACTCAAGGGCTGCACCCTTAGAGATAAAGCTCTTTTGACTTTCAGTTGCTCTGAATACTCAGACCTTGCTCTTGTTGACATATAGTGTAGATTTTTTGTTAAGAATATAAACAAACAAAATCAAGAACCCATCATAATATTCATGTCTAATTTAGTTTAAGATTAAAGAAAATTTTAATTTACTTTTACTTTAAATTTTTTTTTATAAAACTAAGAATATATATTATTCTAAGAGAGAATTTTTAGTCAGGAATTATAAACAAAACAATAATTTGTTCACAAAGGTTAACTCAGGGATTAAGTGGAAGAAGAACTAGACCAGCTATTAAATAAAATAGAGCAATAACTTAGAGAACAATTCATTTACTGTTTGCAAAATTAAGGAAATGGAGTAGCATATATTTTTTAAGGTCAGGACTGTGGATTATTCATCACCCTGGCAGAGGGACTCACCCTTAAAAACTTCTAGTAAATGTATTAAATCTCTTAATTTGTTGAGACAATCACTTACTAAGTGGTAATAAATCAGTGGATGTGCCAGTTTGCTGAAGCTTGAAAACATTTTGTGTCTTCCACATTGACTCAAATCACTTGTGCAGCCATAAGAACTCTGCGCTAGACCTTCATTCTACACCCATCCACTGCCAATCATCTGTCTACACTGGGGCAAGATGCTGAGCCCTTAGAGTTTTTGTTTTCTTATCTGTATTGAGATGCTCCATTCATCTTTCATCTACTACAGTAAATTGATTGCAAAAAATATCATAGACTGCACAAATAAGTTTTTTCTTAAGAGCTTTAGTGTTTAAATTAGTATCTGTGCTCTTTTCTTCTTTCACCTCAAACATATGGATTTTCTTTAAACGATTTGGAAAATATCTAACTTGCTCCTTTTCATTCAGTATAACCTCTACAAAGTGTTAAACTTCCACTTAATTGATAAGACATGAATTCTTCCATGCAAGAAGCAGTGGCTGCATAAACTCTCAAATATGGTATTTGGAAAATAACACAAAACAATTCCACTGGTCAGAAACGGTGATGAGAACTATGAAAGAAATGTATTTCTTTTATCTCCCATTACCTGACAAGACCTATTAGAAATCATGCTTAAATAAAATACCTCCTTTTTGTCATTATTTTTTTAGCTAGCTCATGATTCTCTTAATGGAATTTATGAAAACTTTCACTCAATGGTGAACATAAATCATATATCAACAATTTTGCTTTCTAAAAATGGAAAAATTTCATGAGTAAAGTCGCATCAGAACTAATGCAAGCTATTTGTTGTCTTCTCACAGCTGTACAATGAAGTCCTTGAAAAGTTTATCACCGGTGCAAGGAAAAATCTTAGCAGTATTTTGGTATTTGGGGTGTTTAATCCACACAGTCATTTTGATAAGAACTGTCTTTAAATCATGGTCATCAAAAAATTAATACTTACCTGGCAGGGGAGATACTATGATCACGAAGGTGGTTTTCCCAGGGCAAGGATTATCCATTGCATTCTGGATGTGCTGGTCCCTGCAATTTCCTCAATTATGGGACACTCAAATGCATAATTTGGCGTAGTGCATTCACACTCTTCCCCTAGAAAAAAAAAATTTAAAAACACAGGACCCTTGATCAGTTGTGCTACTGGTAGTAAGAGGTCTGTTAATACCATTCTCACAGTCATCAGAGTCCACACCTTAGGCCAAAAGGATCTGCTTGTCCGCACAGGTTCAGGAAAGAACTCTTTCATGGTCTCCATGGGCCCATTTTCCTAGGAAGAAATTCTGAAGGATGTTGATGGGATGAAATTCTGCCCCATCACTACAGCTGATCTCAGGGCTGCAAGCGATATTTAATTTTCATTCTATTCCAAATTCCCCTCATCCTCAGCTATCACCTCAGCAAGACTCAATAGTTTTCTTCATCCTGTGACCCAAATCTTTCCTCCTGAAGGGTCTGAACACTTGATAGTCATATCCTTTTTAATCTGCAGTTGCTGAATGTGTCCATTCATATTTGTAATAAGACAAGGGCATATCAGGAGTCATTCAGTGAATCATCTGGGATCCAAATGTATTACTCTTTGCTCCCAAATTGTAACAAATACCCCTACCTCCTCTTGAAAATCAGAATGGCTCCTGTTTTTGCACAATGATCCCTTGCCACAAAAAATCCAAATTGCCCTCATGGCAGCTATAATATGTAGTTCAATGAGCCCCTTGCATTTCCCTGGCAAGATGTGCTCCTGTTAGGGGTTGAATAATTTCTCCCTCCCCCCCCCAAAAAAAATTCTCCCATTTAGAACCTATGAAGGTATTACTATTAATTATGGCATGGATTCATTTGTGAATAGAATCTAGAAGATCCTATTGTGATGAGGCAAAATTGAATCAGGGTGGGGTTTATTCCATATGAAAAATAGTCCTCATAAGCAGTGGAAACTTGGATGCAGTCAGTCAGGAGAATCCAGAATTTAGTGGAAACCAGAGGAGCAGATGCAAAGAGAGAGGGATCACCATGACAGAGAATTGTCAGAATGCTAGAGACTCGGAGAGATAGCAATCACTGCAAATACCTCGATATTGGACTTCCAGCCTACAAAATTATGCAATTATAAATTTCTATTGTTTAAGACACTCTATTGTGTGATATTTGTCTCATAAGCCATGGAACCTAAGAGAGCCCCTTATCAGAATTAGAACAAGCATCTTAGCAGAGCCAAGTTGCAGGTATCAAAAGCACAGAACCCCTGAGTGGGTCACTGGGAGTGATAATAATGGGGCCATACCTGCTTCTACTCCTTACCTCCTAAATCCATGCATTCCTTGGATAGTGATGCTGATTGAGACTCTTCTGGCAGGAAAAGCATACCCTCTCCTGGAAAAGATATCTATCCAAGTGAAGATGAAACCCTGGCCCTTTCCTAATGGAATGGGCATGACATAGTGAAATTGCCACTAAGTGGAAAGTAATGTATTCCAAGTAATATAATATTCTCTGGATGTATGAAAATACATTATGTTCACAAAATGAGAAACAAAATATATAAAAATTACAAACACAGAGAGTTATAGACAACTTATAGCTTCAGGTATACATCATCATAATAAGCCCAGAAAGAAGATACTTTTCCCCAGAAGGCACAAAATTCTTAATTGACACAACCTAACAAATAGACAAACAAACAAACAAAAAGAGTAGCACATCAGATTTTCTGTCACTTCTTACCCAACAGAGAGTGGGTCACCATCAATTGCCCAAAAAATCATAATGCAAAATTCCCAATCATTGCTCTCAGCATTGCAAAATAACTTATTGGCCATGTGAGATCCCAAAGTAGAGAGAGAGAGACACACACACACACACACAGAGAGAGAGAGAGAGAGAGAGAGAGAGAATTGATGGAGAATAAAAATTCTTGGAGAAATAGAGTCACCAAATTTAAATTTCCCTTGCCCAATGGGATTCACTCTGCAAATCAATAAAAGTTGTCCACCCCATCAAGACAGTGGAGTGAAAAGCTTCAGGGCTCTATCTCCTCATAGTAGCTTTAAACAACCTGCCAGCAAGAACTGGCTGGCAGAAACATCTTTATCAAAGTCCCAGAAGAAAATTCAAGGATTGCAGTAACAGACCACGCACGATATCAAGAAAAAGGAACTTAAAAACTGTGGGAACCTATGGCACCCTGGCTGGCCCCTCTCCTATCTCTTCACCACTTGGCAGAGCCAGCCTATACTCCCAGGGTGGGTCTAGAAGGAGTAGAGGAACCCTTTTGTACATACTGGGAGCACGTATGTCTGGCACAACCTGGTGGTGACCTGAGGGACTTGCCATCCCTGAATCTGCCTACTTGTAGAAGGCAGGTCACAGAGCTCTCCTACAGAATGCGATGGGACAGCAGTCACGTTCCGTTGCCTGAGACAATAGATTGCTGGCTATAGGACGTACAGTGCAGAGTCTAGGACCAAGAGGAAACTGTTTTCTAAGAAAGAGTGTAAATGGGACAAGGGGGGGTTCCAAGGGCCATACACATATGCCACTGAAAGAAGTATGCACAGAAAGGATCAGGGAGGAGGGGCATTGGGGAAAATAGAGAAAGTATCAGGAGTAGGAGGCATCAGGATTCAGTCCCTCCACCAGAACGGCTATTAAACAGGTAGAAACTATCTGAATCAACTATTTTGAAACCCCAGAATCCAGTAGAACAGTGTACAGTGTAAAGGGAAGAGCAGGAGGAAGAGTCTGGTAAATTACAGTAAAGACAAGTAAATTGTTCTCTGTTCACAGCTGTTACTGGAGCACATACCGCAGTCTGGCAGCATGCAGCCATTACACCCAGTCACTGGCTAGTGGTAATAATAGGGTGATATCGAGGAATCCTGTATTTTATACATGATTGTTCTGTAAAGCTACATTTTTTTCTTATAAAAAAGAAAGGATCAGGCGGACTAATATGCTTTGACCTTAAGCCATTCTTTAAATGCATTGTATGGATAACCTGGAAGCACAGTCTTGGAGAAAATCAAGTCAGACTGGGAAAGGTGATTTTTCTTTATTTCTTTTTTTATTAGCTCCTGGCATTCAAGGAAAGCTGTCTTAGCAGTAGCTGGGTACAGCATCTAAAGCATCAGTTTAAAGAACAGATGCTTTAATGTCAAATTCCAGTGATAAAACATTAAAATACCAAAATGTCCAGGTTTAAACAAAAGATTGTAAAACATACAAAGAAACTGGAAGGAATGGTCTAGGCAAAGGAGAAGATTAAAGTATTAGAAACCATCAATAAGGAAGATCACACCTTGAATCCATACCAAAGACTTTTAAAAAATTGTCCTAAATTTGCTCAAAAAGGTAGAGGGAAAAAATGGACAAAGAACTAGAAGAAATTGAGACAATGGTAGACTAATGAAAGGAGAATATCAATAGAGAGGTGGAAATTATGTAAAGGAACCAAAGAAAGCTAAAGAATACAGTAACAGAAATTAAAATTTCCCTAGAGGGTTTCAACAGAAGATTGGAGCTGGCAGAAGAAATAATCAGTGAACTTGAAAATAATGCCACTGAAGTCTAAGGAGCAAAAGGAAGAAAGAATGAGGAAAATTGAACAGATCCTGAGGAACCTGTGGGACAGCATCAAGTGTGCCAATATACATTTTGTTGAAGTTCCAGAAGGAGAAGAAAAAGAGAAGGGGTCGGAGAGAATATTCAAAGAAATAGTGGTGAAAATTCCCAAATTTAATGAAAAACAATTATATACACATCCAGGACACTCATCAAGCTTCAATCAGATAAACAAAAATAGATCTGAACTGTAACGTATGACAATCGAACTGCCAAATGCCAAAGATATAGAATTCTGAAAGCCACAAGAGAGAAGCATCATGTCATATACAAGGAGCCCAATAAAATTAAGTTTCAATTTCTCATCAGAAACCATAGTGGCAAGAAAGCAGGGAGATGACATATTTAAAGTGCTGAAAGCAAAACATTGTCAAGCATACAGTGATGCTCTCCTTCAAAAATGAAGGAGGAAGGGAAACGGACTTTGGCCCAGTGGTTAGGGCGTCCGTCTACCATATGGGAGGTCCGCGGTTCAAACCCTGGGCCTCCTTGACCCGTGTGGAGCTGGCCATGCGCAGTGCTGATGCGCGCAAGGAGTGCCGTGCCACGCAAGGGTGTCCCCCGCGTGGGGGAGCCCCACGCGCAAGGAGTGCGCCCGTGAGGAAAGCCGCCCAGCGTGAAAAGAAAGAGCAGCCTGTCCAGGAATGGCGCCGCCCACACTTCCCGTGCCGCTGACGACAACAGAAGCGGACAAAGAAACAAGACGCAGCAAATAGACACCAAGAACAGACAACCAAGGGAGGGGGGGAAATTAAATAAATAAATAAATCTTTAAAAAAAAAAAAAAAAAAAAAAAAAATGAAGGAGGAAGTCAGGCTTTCCCAGATAAACAAAAGCTGAGAGAATTCATCACCACTAGGTCACCCTAGTGATTCTAATGGGAGTTCTGCAGGTTGAATGGAAATGCCAATAGACAATAAATTGAAGCTGCATGAAGACAATATGACTAAACACAGGTAAGGATAACAACACAGGTAAATATAAATGCCAATATATTGTATTTTTGGTTTGCAACTCAATTTTTTAATTCCTACAGGATCTAAATAAATAAAATGTAAAGATAAATATCTGATTTGTGACTCATAATATATGATTGTGCAATTTGCAACAAGATGACATAAAAGTGGGAGTACAAGAACTCTGTCCTCCTCAGTCCTTGCCACCCAGACTCCACTCCTGCTCCCAACCCTGAGTTATCAACTAAGCATGTCCAACAAGAAGAAACACCTAGGTGTTCCACTGAAGTTCTCAGCCAAGGAACTGAGCAGGAGTGCCAAAAAATGCCACAAAGAAGAAAAGGACAAATAAACAATGATTAAAAATGCCCTTCAAAAGGCAACAAGGAAGTTGCAAGGGTACATGCAGAAAACACCATCCCCTAGAAGAACCAGGTGCATTTCCTGTTAATGAGTGCATGGGTCCATGCAGTGGCTGTCAGAGTTCAGATGCCAGTGACGATGGGCAAGGTGACAAAGTCCATGGCCAGTGTGGTTGAATCAACTGATGCAATGATGAAGACAGCAACATTGAAGGTCATGAATCTGGAGAAGATTTCTGCCCTGATGGACAATTTTGAGCACCAGTTTGAGGCACTGCATGTTTAGATCCAGCAGATCAAAGACACAACGAGCAGCAGGACAATGCTGATGACCACTCCCCCAAGCCAAGTGATATGCTGCTCCAGGAGATGGCAGGTGAGGCTAACCCTGACCTTAACACAGAGCAGCTACAGGGGCAGACTGGCTCTGAGGGTAAGAATGTGACCTGGGCCAACCAGGATGAGCTGTACCAGACACCTGCCCACCTGCTAGGTCAAGTGTGACGACAGAAATCACCTTGTAGCTTACGTTTGGATATACAGGGAGCCACCACATGTCCTTCGTATATTAAAGGGATTCGATGTGCTAGAAATGGAACACTCCTGAAAGGTGACATGCTCTCTAAGATGCTTCTATCTTTGGGTTTACAGACCTCAGCAGATACATTAAAGTGCCAGTCTTTCTCCACTCTTAACTGAATTTCATAGTTCTGTATAGCTTTAATGATGTGTATTTTTGTAGCTTCCTTTGACAGAAGTAGTGAATTTGGTGTATATGAATCTTCCTAAAAAATGTGGCTAAAATTGTAGTCCCATGTATTCAATTTTCTGCCCAGAATTAGTAAAACTGAAGGTTGTTTTATTTTAATGCAATTGATAATTGCATTGACAGGTGGTGCATAAAAATCAAGGAGGGAAGAATAATTACTTAGGTTGATTATGCTATAAACACCCACTCAGTGTATTTAATGGACAGTATTCTTTCTATGTATTCCTTTGCTTCCTTCTTGTCCTTTCCTGACATCAAAGTGAGACCCAATTGATTATTTTTTTCTCTTAACTTGTTTTGCATAATAGTCTTACTGTTTACATTCTGTACGATGTAATAATAGTCTTTGCAAAAATGCCAACTTAATTTATGGGAAAAATTAAGTTTGCATATTTATATTTTCTATTTCAATAAAGTTTTAACAAAGACCTTCCAGACTCCCTGTGGTAGTTTGAGACTGTAGGTTCCTCAGAGATCATGTTCTTAACTCTATTTCACTCCTGTGGGTGCAGACAGTTCAATTAGATTACTTCAGTAAAACCTGGCTCAGGTGGGTCTCTAATCCGCTTACTGGAGTCCTTTACAAATGGGATTAAGATGGAGAGAAACACACAGAAGCTGAGAGAGAAAGCCAAGTTGAAGCAACAAAACCTGAAAGAGAAGGAAGAGACCAGCAGACACCACCACATGCCTTGCCATTTGACTGAGTCCGGGATCACCAACAGCCAGTCTTCAGGGAGAAAGCAATGCCTGATGATGCCTTGATTTTGATGTTTTCATGACCTCAGAATTGTAAGCTTGCAAGCAAATAAATCCCCATTGTAAAAGCCAGTCCTTTCTGGTGTGTCATATTCCAGCAGCCTAGCAAACTAAAACACTGTCTAACATATTCCTAGTTAATTTGCTACTTGTACCTAACTCTTTACTTAGACAACTTATAAAGCATGTTAATTGGCATGGCAGTCATATTACTAACTAATATTGCCAAAGAACTGTTGGTTAGTTTGGGAAAACCCTGGGACTGTGTGTTTGTCGGTTTTGTTTTATTATTAACAACCAAAAGTAGAAATAAAATTAGAACTGTATTTTAAGTTCTAATTACTTGAATTATTTATTTGGTTTAAAGCAACGACTCTTAGAGAACCTTGGAAATACAAGTTGAAATATTTTCCTAAGCCATGTAAATTAAATATGCATCCAGCCAGTTAGAAGTCTGGGAAGGAGGAAGGAGGTGGGATTGGACAGCAAGTTCAACACTAAAAGGCTAGAGCCTGACTGTAATTGCTGCCATCTTCCTTGGAATAGCTGTGCATTCTCTGGCTGAAAAGTGTAGCAGTCACCTCAAAATGTGGCAGTCATTTGCTTCTGCCTTGGCAAGCATATTTTTCTAAGCTAAAGCCTTGGGTTTGTTTTTTTAAATGCCCTTCTCTCAGTGAATGATTTCTCCATGAGAGAATTCCAATGTTTCAAAAAATAATTATAGGGATCCTTCTGAGTCTTTTGAGTGATTCTTAACCAAGTATTCATGATTATAACATATATCAATGTGTTTAAGGAAAAAAGTAACAAGTGAATACCCATGAGGAATGAATCTCATATTTAAGTTTTCTACATCTCATGGCTGCCTGGCCAGGAGCATCTTGCCTCTTAAAATGACACATTCCCTCTCATCTCCATGGTGTAATAGAAGCAACCATGTGTAAGTGTGGAATGAATCTTAATCCCTCTTGAGAATGAAAAAAAAAAAGTAGTAACAACTTAAAATAGTTTAGTGTTGACTCCTTTGGTAAATTGAAGACCTTTACATAGTGCAAATATTCCCAGCAAATTAACATATTTTGTGAGAATAAACAATGTTTGATATTCTTGAACTTTCTTAAATATGTTCATTTCAAATTAGCTGAATGTACATTTTTATAACCCATAAGTATTTTCAGAAGCACATTAGACCCATGAATTATTTCTCACATTTTTTAAAGAATTTATTTATTTATTTATTTCTCTCCCCTTCCCCTCCACCCCGGTTGTCTGTTCTCTGTGTCTATTTGCTGCGTCTTCTTTGTCCACGGCATGGGAATCTGTGTTTCTTTTTGTTGCGTCATCTTGCCATGTCAGCTCTCCGTGTGTGCGGCACCATTCCTGGGCAGGCTGCACTTTCCTTCGTGCTGGGCGGCTCTCCTTCCGGGGTGCACTCCTTGCACATGGGGCTGCCCAGCGCAGGGACACCCCTACGTGGCAGGGCACTCCTTGTGCGCATCAGCACTGCACATGGGCCAGCTCCACACAGGTCAAGGAGGCTCGGGGTTTGAACCATTGACCTCCCATGTGGTAGACGGACGCCCTAACCACTGGGCCAAGTTCGCCACCTATTTCCTCACTTTTGAAGTTGAAGAAATGTTAAAATGTAAATTGGAGAAATTTTTCAAATAAATAATTTTAAACTTCAAAAAAAGTGGGAGGACAGTTTGCTGTTGAAGTTAAGTTGGTATTAAACAAAATGATAATGGTGTATGTTAAAGATGTTAAATTTAAGCCCAATGGTAAACACTAAGAAAATATCAGGGAAAATGCAAACTCATAGAGACAGACTTGAATTTGATAACTGCACTCAAGGTGGTTTCATAAGTTAATATCATTGTTCTTAGGGAATGTACATCAATTTATTATGTATTCAAAGTGTAGGAGGTGTGCAACCTGCTCGCAAATGTTCACATAAGTAGGTAGATAGATAAATGATAGATTATGATGATGATAGATAGACACATAGATAGGTAGGTAGATAGATAGAGGTAGGTAGGTAGGTAGGTGACAGTTTGAAAGAATCATATGGCAAATGTGGCAAAATATTAAACTTGTTCAATCTGGATATCTGGGTTGGTGGGTATGTTGGAGTTCTCTTTGTGGGATTTGTAGTTTTTTTGCAACTACCCTGTAAGTTTGAAACTATTTCAAAAATAAAATGTTTAATAATTGGTAAAAAAGAAAGTCTCTTGCATTTATAATTTCTCTAGCAATGCAATTTACTTGTCTCTGTCAAGTGAGTACACTTGAGCATCTTAATAGATAACTTCCAAAACTTTTGCAGTATAATTTTCAAAGGTCAAAAAATGTGCCACATGTAAAATGAACATGTCATAGATTTTAACTCATTAATTGCTGACATAACTGATAAGATGTTAAACTTGGTCAAAGAGTGTATATATATATATATATATATGTATATGAATATCTCTATATATTGTATATACGCATGTGTATATATGCATACACATACAATTACACATTTATTTAATTAAGAATTTTAGGATAAGCTTACTGTTTTAGACACAAAACAGACCAAATTATTTTCATCTCTAGTGGGCAAAGCTGAGTTAATTAGCCTTTACCCCTAAAAGTAGTAAAATGCCCAGTCAATGGCAAGTCAAGCCCAGCACTGCACTGAAAGAAAATCCAGTTCTCTCTCTTACTTATGTACAAGTTTTGGATAATTTTTCTGTCATTGATCTAAAAATCAAAACTTTGTATATCTCCCTTTAAAAGTTCTTTCAAAAATTATTTATTTATAATAAAGCCCATTATGAAACCTGCATTTTTATAGAAAAAGTACAATAATAATGTCAGCAAGTGATTTGGACTTTGCCCTTTCAAATGCTATAGGCTTCAGGTAAAGTCCCCCACCCGCAGAAGCATGAGAATGTTTTAGTGTGATTTGGCAATGTCCAATGTTGTGGATTCAGTATCTCCAGGACTAAAGAGCCAGTGACTCAGGCCAAATAGAAGTCTGTTATGTTTAGAATGCAGAAGCTCCTATGTTAGTGCAGTGCTAACAGGCTGGATTCAGATTCTGAAATAAGTATTACTATGTCATTTTGAGTGAATAGATGTGAGAACATAAATATGGAAGACTGTCAAATTTGACCTGACTCCATCTTTTTGCAGAGTAAGTTATGTGTATCTGTTCCATTCACCCTAATGAGAAAGAGAACCAAGAACCAAGTTGACACAGTAATGATGCCTTAGGCACAGGAGAGTGGTATGCTTCTGTAGTAGAGCACATTGAACTTTACTCATATTAGCAACACGTTTTGATCTGAAATAATGATTTCACTAGTCTCTGAGGCTCACTGTGGCCCAAACAGCAATAATTTAGGAACCTACCCATGGTTGAAGTTCTTCCATCATCTGGTGGAGGTTGAGGTAATGAGACTTTACCGTTCTTCCTGCATTTGTCCATTGGTTCCCACGCAGCTTTGGCATCCATCAGGTACAGGATGGCCTAAACCAGGCCATCATTACACTTGGAGGAGCCATGGGAGAGACTTCACAGAGACTTCACAGTTCTTGCTGCTGCTTGGAACTGGGCTGTGACCACTGGGAACTGTGTAACACAGACTCTCCAGGAGAAATGTGGCAGAGGGGTGGATCGACAGGGAAGTCAAACAGTGTGAGTCCCTGCAGCACCTTGCATACCAGCATGGATTATGAGGAAAAGGTAAATAAGTGGGACACCCCAGGCGATGCCTGGAATACTTGGAGGGATGTTTTCACATAGCTTGCAACTCTCCATTATCTGGAGGGTGTTAAGAAAATTAATCATAAAAATGGAACTGTTAGGATTTAGGTGAATCATCTCTACTCACAAGTGACAAGATCCACAAGCTCCACTAAAGAATATTTGTACTGAAAGGAATCTTAAATATCCTCTTTATGGGCAGTCCTCAAGCGTGTGTCAGGAAATGCAGAGAAGAAAATTGACCAGCATCTTTCCATGTATCAGCAGCAGACATATCTAATAGGGCCTTGAGCAGAATAGAAACTCAAATTTTACTTCTATTTGGTATTTGATTAATTAATGAGCTTAGTTAAAGGTGTTAAAGTACCTTGGCTTATCACATTCTGTTGATAATTACAGATGATATTTATGTATTTATAAATTTCATCCTTGTAATTCCATACCTGCATCCAGGTATTTTCATGTAATACTATTATTTTACAATTATATACTTATGTAGGGATTATATCTTACACATTATTGATCCCTAGTCTTAGTTGGTGCATTGTACAAAACTGACAAACAATTAATGTTTATGAATATCAAAATAAGCAGGTAAGTTGACTCTGGATTGTTTTATATAATCTTCTAGAGTCTGAAAAACATAGAAGCGCAAACAGTTCCATTAAATAGCATGTAAGAACATTTCTCTCAACCAATTAACAAATATTTTAATCTGTGACCCTCTCAAATTAATTAATTTATTGAAATATAAAAACATATTTTGGTGGTAGAGGTGGTGGTGGTGTATTTCAGGATAAAAAGATGATTTATTCTGCTAAGATAACCTGTTGCAAAACCAAGACTTTTGATTGAATTTCTCAAGGAGAACTTCTAGTTGACCCCAACCCACTGAACTTTTGTTATTTCTCTCTGGCTATTGGCAACAATATATCCTTGGCATAAAGGTTGCACTAATCTAATAGCACTTTCAAATAAAAGAAAATAAGATGAATCAAAGTTGAGGGGAAAGTTCAAGATACTATATCATGTCATTTAATTTCACTTAGGTATGCTATGCTCTGCTTTTGTACCAGGAATTATTATGATGATAATTCCCACTTTATTGCCAAATTAACAGAGGAAATGTTTTTGACACAGTGCAACTTAAGATCAGTTAGTAGTGTCAAGAAAAGATAAATGCTATTATCTACCTAGAATGTTTCTTTCAAATATTCTTTTTCTATTTCTACTATCTATAAATTGAGCTTGAGAAAACTGATAGATTATTAATTCCAAAGAACCAAATCTAATATACTTTCATTATTATTTATAAATTGGCAAAAAAAAATTGTATTGGGCCCTGAATAAAATTTCTTTAAATAAATTTTTACAAACACAGATATTTAGAATTCCTCCACATTAAGATTTAAAAATAAATATTTTAATGAATTAAGTCCTGCAAACCCATTAGACTCAAACATCTTTTCAGTGTGTTTCCTTCTCACATGTTCTGCATATTGGATTTGTGTTGTTTAAAGTCCTTTAGGAAAAGTATTTGGCTGTCACCTCAGGGGCTTTCTAACATGCAGTGCCTATCGGGGTTATTATTTCTCAAATGCTGACGCAAATCAAAGCTCAATGCATTGAAACCTTTACTCCAATTCTCTAATGTTTGTACTGCCAAAGATATCATAGTGAAATATCAATTGATGGAGAATATGGTCATTTGATATTTAGCAAGCTTCGTAGTGTACAACCTATTATTACTGATCTGCAAGCTGCGCTTCATTCCCCCTTGCTGTTGGGTGCCTCTTTACCCCTAATCTTAACATTACACTAGGAATTGTCACTCTGGGCTGGTGCTCCTTTGCGGGAAATTCAAGACACACAAACGCAATTTTCCCATTGTTTCTTCCAGCTGAATTCAGAAAAGAAAGAAGTGTTTTCTCTACTATAGTCAAATATTTGTTCTTGCTAAAACAACTATCTTGTATTGATTAACCTGCAAACGTCCTGCCAAAATAGCATGTATGTACTTTAGCATCTGTTAAAAGGGAGTCCTCAGATGGGTCTACTGTCTTATTTGAGGAGCACTTGCCATAGAGTTTAGAAATTTAAAATTGGGTGGCCTGAATGTGGAAAGATACATTGAGATAGAAAGAATACTTATAATTCAATGTTGTAAAACCAAAATCTAATTGTTATTCTAAGGAAACATGTGCAATTATTGTTACTTAATAACCCCTCAATAACACACCTATTGTTTATCTAGTATTTTCTAGGCCCAGGGAACACTGAGACAAAATCAGCATCCTTGCTAAAGGCCAGGGAGGCACGTAATATAGACAGCAATGTCATTGATTTAAGATGCTCTATTTAATTCCTTTCTGTATTTATCAAGATCCCTCCTAGCAGTGATGAATGAGTCCATGTCAAGTGTGAATCAAGAGAGAGAACCCTCTCATCTCTGCAAGGCCATTCTAGTTTCCTTTACCACGAAGAACAGAACTTTCAGTTATTTGGTCAGAAACCTTATATAGATAAAAGAAAATGGAAAATGAGTGGCTCTGCAAAGAAGACCAAGGAAAGGATCTTAAAGTTACTGGTGTCTGAATTAGACCTATCAGAGTGACCTGGGAATGTCTAAATGTTCTGAGGAGGATGTTGAATGCACCAACTCAAAGAGAGGACATCAGAGCTAGAATACTTTGGGCTTCAGGCCATTATGATATTAAAACCACATGATTACTATGATGTGGGAAACTTTCCTTTCCAAAGAAATGACTTTAAAGATCCCCAAAAATACTTGTGTTTGTTTCTGGGTATGTTGATTAGCCTCTGTTGTACTCTTTTGGGTTCAATTATCAGAAATAACATAGCAAACTCACATATCACACTTCTCTGAGGCCAGGTATTTCTCATGAAGAGACTCATTTTTCTCCTGAATGCCTGTATAGATTCAAAGTTCTCTAGGAAAACAGAATCAACAGGAGATATCTGCCAATTGTATGTGATTTTATAAGAGTCTCTCACATGACTATGGGGATGCACAAGTCCAGGTTCCACAGGCAGGCTGCAACCAGGGCTCTGATGAAAGTCCAATAAAGGTCCTTGATGAGTTTTGGGGAGATGTTGGCTGTCCAAAGAGGAGTTGGGAAATTCTCTTTGAATGTTGAAATCACTTCCCCTTTTAAGGCATTCAACTGACTGGATAAAGCACCACTCATTGCTGACTGCAATCTCCCTGACTGATGTAGATGTAATCAGCCATCTAGTCAATCAGCTCACTGATGATTAAAGTCCATGAAATGTCCTTTTATTACAAATAGCCCAGGGCTTGCTTGACTCAACACTTGGGCACATTGACACATTACCCTAACCATCACAATGCCTAATTCCCCTTCCATTTATGAATCAAAAAAGAACTTAAAGAATTTTATCTCAAAGGCCCTGGGAATTATGATTAAATCCCCTACAGAGAGAATTAACAACAAAGAGTGGGAAACTTAATACCTGAAGATTTGCTCTTCCAGGGACCATGCTCCTGTGGCATCCGTATCCACAGTAGAAACTTGGTACTTCTTCCAGATGCAGCATTTGAGTATGACTATCAAGACCAACTTTTACTCAGCTGTTTTAGCCATATTTGATGGCAAAAGCAAATCAAAATGCACAACTGTAATTCTTAATAATAAAGTCAGGAGAAAAGACATAAAGGGGAGTATGTTAGAGCGTTCAAAGAGGGTTATAGATAAAACCTCTCACATTAATACTGAAGATATTAATACTCTACCCTGAGGCCCAGGATATGTTATTTGTGTAGGACAAACCTGAAATTATATATGGTCTTTAGCTTATAGGCTTTTTTTTTCTTTTTTTCAATTAAATTGTCCTTTTTTAAAAAGATACATAGATTACAAAAATTGTGACATTAAAAAACTATAAGGGAAGCGGACTTGGCCCAATGGATAGGGCATCTGCCTACCACATGGGAAGTCCACGGTTCAAACCCTGGGCCTCCTTGACCTATGTAGAGCTGGCCCATGTGCAGTGCTGATGCGCGCAAGGAGTGCCCTACCACGCAGGGGTGTCCCCTGCATAGGAGAGCCCCACATGCAAGGAATGCACCCCATAAGGAGAGCCACCCCACTCAAAAGAAAGTTCAGCCTGCCCAAGAATGGCGCTGCACACATGGAAAGCTGATGCAACAAGATGACGCAACAAAAAGAAACACAGATTCCCGGTGCCACTGATAAGAATAGAAGCAGTCAAGAAGAACACACAGAGAGTGGACACAGAGAGCAGACAACTGTGGGAGGGGGGGAGAGAAATAAATAAATATATATATATATATGACGTTCCCACATACCCCTCGCCCCACCCCCCCACTCCTCCCACATCAACAACCTCTTTGATCAATGCCTTCGTTTTGACTGCAGAGACCCTGTGGACTTGAGATTTTAGTTTCCTTTGTAACTGCTACTGATAAAATGAGAGTCTGAGTATGGGTCTCAGATATCTCTAGTATGTGACTGCAGAAGATAAGATTTTTCTTTCGGAGAACACACAGGAAGATTCACATCACTCATATGGCATTTTAGTTGCAAATTTGAAGTTTTTGGCTCATCTCTTTCTTTTGTAACTGTATCCAGAGTATCTAGGAGGAGCCAGTCAACATCATTATACCTCTTGACTCCAAAAACTCTGTTAACAACTCTGTTGAAAACACTCTCAGCCATATCCTTCCTTCTTATCAGCATGGAAGTAGGGGAATCCATTGATGATATTTTGCATATCTCCATTTCCAACACATGCCATGAACTGTTAGTGGCCTCCTTATTATTGGAAAGGGTGTCATTAGTGTGTTTGAGGCCAATTAGAGTAGAGGGCCAATTGCAAAACTCCTAGAATGCCCTCAGACATCCTATGTTTAAAATTCTGTTCCTCAAGAGCCACTCTCAGTATCAAGCTCTATTAGTCAGGGTTCTCTAGAGAAACAGAATCAACAAGACATATCTGTAAATAGTGTGAGATTTTATAAGAATCTATCACATCACTGTGGGAATGCACAAGTCAAGGCTCTGCAGGCAGGCTGCAAACCAGGGGCTCCAGTGAATGTCCAATGAAGGTCCTCGATAGTTTCTGGGAGATGTTGGGAAATTCTTTCTGAATGGTGAAATCACATCCCTTTTTTAGGCATTCAACTGATTGGATAAAGCATCACTCATTGGTGATGGCAATCTCCTTGGTTGATGTAGATGTTATCAGCCATCTATGCAGTAAACTCACTGATGACTAAAACCCATAAATGGCCTTGTATTACAATTAGCTCAGGGCTTGCTTGACCAAACTGAGCACAATTATCTGGTTGAGGTGACACATTAGCCTAAACTTAAAACACCACAATCAATTTTAGAGCACTTCCATTGTTCCTAAAAGAAAAACCCCATAACCCTTCTTGAGTGTGGTTTTGTTTGTTCTTAACTCTAGTTTCAATGTGTAGACATACATAGCCTTCATTATAAAAGTACTTGGCAGGCATTGAAAGGTAATACTTTCAAAATTCTTCTCAAAATACTTTAGTTTTTATGTCTGTGCAAGACATTGCGTTCTGACTTAAAAAAATGCTTTTTTTTTCAACTTTTCTTGAGAAGTTTATAATTTAGTAAGACAGAAGATTTTGCAGTTTCTGTTTGCTATTAAGATCTGAGTTAAAACACCATCTGTCTTCAAAATTGACTTTGTAATGCCTCTGAAATTTCATGTGATGAAACTACAAATCACTATAAGTCTTTATTCAATACTAGGAGTTAGGAAGATAGACGCAGGCAAAGGCAAACTCTAAGATAGGAAAGAATGAACAAAACAGGAGAGAAAAAGAAAGAAAAAATTAAAGCAAAATATCTGCCACTCAAAGTAAGCCAATTAGCCAGCCCAAAGTACAAAAATGAACTAATTCCTAATGACCTCAATTTTATTGAAGAGTCTGAAAACTATGCTGAAATTATTGGTTAAGATATGCAGAAAAAGTTATAATTTAACAATCACTTTTCTTACAGAAAGACAAGAAATCATGACTAAAAAATGGCAAACTGGCAAACATGAAAAAGAAAAAGAAAAGTTAGAAATAAAAATTAGGAATCTTGGAAATAAAACATGCTACTGATATATAAAAGGCACTCAGTAATTTAACTCTACTATGGAGTCATATAGATTAAAAGTGGTGTGACCTAGACCATAACACAGGAGAAAAAATTGTAAAGGAAATAGCTTTCAAGAGATACAGACAACAGAGTCACCCTTTTTGCTTTTTAGTTTTAGTTTTTTTGCTTTTTCGTTTTTAAGGAATTTTTTTAATTGCTTCCTGTAATGTTGAAGATTTCCAAAACTAAGAAAATGTTTCTTCAAAATCCAAAGAAATAATTTTTTTTCATTATAAACTATGTAACTGCACTTTCTTTTCATCTTCAGGTTTCACTATTTCCTTTATTTTCATTTTATTGGTGTAGGTATTTTTGTTCCTTGGAATACCTAATAAACTCCAAGAAGTTACCTGGGGTTTGTACAAAGGGTACCTTTTCTTGTGGTATTGATCATCCTTTGTTAAATGTTATATCATTTTAATTAGCCTTTCTAATACTTGTCTTTCTGTTCCTCCAGGATCTTAAAACTTTGTATCATGTACTCCAGTAAGCCCTTCTTCATCTATTATACTTAAATTATAATTTAATTTACTAGCTGTGCAAATTATTTACTATCATTGGCCTATTGATACAATTCTTAAGGTTGTCTAATGAAGGTAGTACAGGCCCTTTTCATATGAGCACAAACTGCTGTTAGTATCCTTTAATCTTCAGCTACAAAATTGCAAAGAACATGTTAGAAATAAATTACTGATATTTTTCCCTCTATCAATGAATACCTCACAAACTATTTGTCTTAAATTTGGTATAGATCTTGCTATTTTTGCTATATTTTTATTTATATTTCTAAAAATCTAAAATAAATCTCTATTCCACAGGAGCTGTGTTTGTTTTTTTTTGAAAACAGGCTTTGAAATTTTTAATTATATGGTAAAATTGATTATGTCTACTTCTAAAAAATACTGTATATCTTTAAATCTGTTGTTACTTTTATATATTGGAAGGTATTTACAATTTGAGCTTAGTTAGGGATAGTTATGGGTTCTCAATTGTCCTATCCTACCTTCCTTGATCTATTAAATTTTATTTTCTCCCATGTATTTTGGAAATTAGCTCTCAGTATATTCTTTCCTAGCAACTATTATTTTACAGTGTCTAATAAGACATTCCACAACCTGAATTCATCATTTTCCATTCCATTTAATTATATTATATCATTTTCTATTACAAATAACATTTTTAACATATTACCTGACCTTTACCCACTACCTTTTTTCTAACAGTGTTTTCCAGGTAGCTTTTCTACCTAACTTATTAAGGTCGGGTCAATGTATCTATTAAGTTTATTTTTTGTTTCATTTTTAAATCTTAGCTTAGCTTTAAATCTTAGCTTAAAATCATAGTTTTATCCTGTGGCATCATTCTCAAGGTATGCATTAAGTTTTCAATATATTTTGTAGCTATTGTGCTAAATAGAAAATCTGCTCTTCCAAGCTTCTTGCTTTTTTTTGTTACCCTGTGATCATTCTGCCATTGAAAAAATTGAATTTTGTCTTATATGGGTGTATTAAGAGCATTAAAAATACCAAGGAAAGAGATAGTTGAACTAATCAGTAGTGGAATTTACATCTTTAAAAACATAGGACCAACTTGGGTTCTGGTTTTGTAGAAGTATTAAAAGCAGATCTCCACACAATTTTTTTCCCTTTGACAACCACTGTTTCTTGTTGTGCAGTAGTAGTTGCTTTTTTTAATCGGCTTTTATATACTCACATACAACTGCATAATTGTTAAATTATTGCATAAATATTTACATAATTCACAATTTATATTGTTACCAAACTCACTGTTTAGTTTGACTTATTTTTGTAGCAATGCTCTCTTCATAAAGGAAGTACAAAGTCCTTAATGAGCCCTCACAACATGCTGCAACACAAAATTTAAACTCCAAACCACATTTGTTGTCCCTGTAATCCTTCATATTCGCATACCATTTGGAGCTAGCAGTGCTTGTAGGCTATCAAGCTGAAACAATAATTCTTACTTCCTATAGCCATGGTGTTCAAATCACACATACACTGAAAGAATTGCCGTGTATCTCAAAGAAAGGGTTTGGTTTTGTCATTCCTCTCTAGGTATCTGCATTTTCTTATGGAGAGCCGCATAAAGTGTAGTCCACAGACTGGTGCTGCGCATGAACTATTTGTTACTGAGCCACAACAAGATAATTACCTAAATGGAGAATAAGCATTTCAAAAATTTAAGGCCATTTTCCCTTTCTCCAACATCCAAACATGTCATTAGTGTTTTCAATCTCATTCAATGAATTATAGATTTTAGAAAAATTCAGATACTGTGCAATTTGCAGATGAGTCACATGTAACCTGAAGTGCTTACTAGTCTCTAACAGCAAGGAGAATCATGTTTCAACGGGTGATTTTTTAGAGCCTGCTTGTCAGCTGTACCTAAAAGTGTATAAAATATGAGGCAATATAAACACCTGATGATTTTTGTAAGTGGTTATCTTATCAATTATTTTAACATTTTATAAAATCTATTTTTACAGTTTGTAGTTTACCACTACTGGGTGAAATTAAGGAAGAAAAATATATTTCCATCCAAATTTAATAATGACAAAATAAGCTTCATTGGATGTTTTGGTCCAGAAGAGACCCATGTTTTATGAACTCAGCAACAGTAGTAAAATGAATGATGATGATGAAAGTGATCTCAAAGAAATGAAAATCAAAAGACTTCATACGTATTTTACTTAGAAGTGTGACTCCTCAAATACTGAGTTTTAGTTGAAAGCTCCAACTGGTGAAATGTTAAAACTATTGTAATATTTGTGAAAAGGTACTGCAATGAAACTATGAAACTATCAAAATTTAAGCAGCATGTACATTCAAAGCTTAATGACATACATTCAAAACCAAAATAATTCTTTAAGAGAAAGTGATTTCTTAATTCAGTGAAATTCAATTAAATACTTACTGACATAGGCAGATAGTCAATATTGCACATGTAAATTTAAGTGCTTTAGCCACTTCTTATAAATTATCGTCTTAAATTCTAAGACTAAAAAATCTACATACAACTCTCAAGACAATAGTGAAAAATTGGAGTGAATATATTTGAAAATAGTGGATAAATCTGCAGCAAAGAAGGCAGCTGGTGAAATTTAAGAATAGAGTTGCAAAATTTACCCATTCTATAGACTTAGTACATGAAGATATAAATTTCTATAGAAATAAATCTATAAAGTCTACGTAACTCTAAATAAATTCCAAATAGGATTTTCACAAACCTTGACAATTTGTGGCAAAGTTCATATAAAAGATCAAAAGGTAAGAAGAATCAAGAAAATTTGGAGAACAACAGCATTATCTACCAAATATCAAAATCTTTTATAAATCTGTAGTTAATAAACCATTGCATGAAAATTACTTTCTACCTCTTTGAATTAAACCATCTAATTATGATAGTTAAAAGTTTTACAGGATCTCCTAGTGTCTGAAGAACAGTATGCAAGAATATAAAGATGGAAACCTTCACAGATAAACATTTTTGCCTCTAGCACATCCACGTAATTAATTTTAAAATAATTTTTTAAAGATACTTAGGTTACATTTTACATAAAAAATGTAGGGAATTCCTATATGCCCACTCCCTAAGCCTCCCACATTTACCCACATTAACAGCATCCTTCATTAGTGCGGTACATTTGTTACAACTGATGAACACATTTTGGAGCATTGCCACTAAGTGTAGCTTATAATTTACATTATAGTTTAAGCCCTCTCCCACGTATTTTGTAATTTATGACAAGATATATAATGGCCTGTATCTGTCATTGCAATGTCATTTAAGACTATTCCAATCTCCCAAAAATGCCCCCATATTACACCTATTTTCCCCTCTCCCTCTCCTCAGAACCTCCAGTGGTCACTGCCTCCACATCAATGATAAAAGTACTTCCATTGCTAGAATAACAATAAGTCTATTCTAGTCCATTGTTCATTCCCCAATCCTGAGGATTCTGGGATGGTGATGTCTACTCCACCTCTACACATAATTAATTTTTGACAGCTTCTGAAATAAATGTTCTGCTTATTAATTTGCATAAAATTCTGACAAGTTAAATGCACTTATTTTATTTCAATTCTCATTTGCATTTTATAAAATGCATGTGTTTATACATATTATATGGGGAGAATATTTCCTAACATGAATATTAAGTGATATAAATGAAGAATGAAAGCAATTAATTAATTGTCCAAAATTAAATATTGCAGAAGTAGTAATTAACATACAAGGAAAAATATAACCATATTTAAAGATAATATTTCACATGAAAATCACATGATTTTAAGCAAGAAAGTTGTTCTGTTTTTAAAAAAATCTTTTGTTTTTATTTAATTTACACCTGCTAACTCTGCAGTCGTAGTTAACACTATTGTTATTGTGGAATTGTTAAAAATTCTTTTTTTTCTTTTTTTAGAGGGAACCTTCCTCAACATGATAAAGGGCAAATGAAAAGACCTGACAACTAATATCACTCTTAATGGCAAACGACTGAAAGCATTCCCCCTAAGATCAGGAACTAGACAAGGATTTCCAATGTCACCACTGTTATTCAACATAGTACTGGAAGTTCTTGCTAGAGGAATTAGGCAAGTAAAAGGAATAAAAGGCATCTAAATTGTAAATGAAGAAGTATATCTTTTCCTACTTGCAAATGAGATGATCCTATATAGAGAAAATCCTGAAAAAAATCTACAAGAAAACTATTAGCACTAATAAATTATTCAGCAAAGTGGCAGGGTACAAGATCAGCACACGAAAGACAGTGGTATTTCTATACATTAGTAAAGAACAATCCAAAGAGCAAATCAAGAGAAAATTTCATTTTACAATGACTAAAATACTAAAATGCGTAGGAATAAATTTAACCAAGGATATAAAAAATTTGTACACAGAAAACTACAAAATATTGTAGATGGAAATTTTAAAAGACCTAAATAGAGGAAAGGACATTACATATTTGTGAACTGGAATACAATTAGGACCTTTGGTAGTAACAGTGTTATGTTTCATCTACCAAAAGAAGGAATCTACAGCAGTACAAGAAGAATGATATTAAGCAATTATTAGAATCATTGTGTCACTTTAGGATAGGACTTGATTCCTAGAAGCTTGGAATTTACGAAATCAGTATCTGATTTTTATGCCCAACAATTCAGTGGCCAGCTTATCTCTTTCCTCTCGCACTTTGCTATAAGATGCAGGGAGAAACCAGGCAACATTCTCTATGTTTACTTTGGAAAGTTCTTCAGCTAAATGTCCAGGCTCACCAATTTTCAGATTCTGCCTTCAATATAACATCAGGATTCAATTTTGCTAAGTTCTCTGCAACTTTAAAACATGGGTCACCTTCCTCCAGTTTCCAATAATATTTCCATCATTTACATCTAAGCCTGTATCAGAAATAGCCTTAGGTTCCATATTCCTACCAACAGTCTCTGCAAAGCAATCTTGGCTTTTTCAATCAAGCATCTCAGAATTTCTCCAAAAAAAATATTCCTTATCTATTTATTAAACCTTTCCAGAAATTTTGGTACTTGCAACAATCCATTACCCATTCCTGATACCAAATTCTGTATTAGTCAGCCAAAGGAGTGCCAATGCAAAATACCAGAAATCTGTTGGCATTTATAAAGGGTATTTATTGGTAAAAGCTTACCAAGTTCAACCTAAGGTTGATTTCTCACCAAAGTCAGTTGTCACATGTTGCCCCAATGTGGTCACTGATCTCTGCCTGGCCTCTCCTCTTCCTTTTAAGACACCATGGACCCAGATTTTCCCAATTTAGCTGTAGGCTGGCATAAGGCTTGTCTCACAAGGCTTCCTTTCTCTCCTGGCATAGGGCTCTGTTTTTCTTCAGGCTTTCTCTATCAGTCTCTGCTGCAAACTATCAGAAAAATGGCTCATCTCTCTTGCTGAGCCTCCAGGATAAAAACTCACAGAGCTCTCTTTCTGCCTGTGGACATTTAAGTGAGTGTCCATTTATATCAGCCCACCAAGGGGGCAGGGACTCATTCTGAATTATTCCTTATTGACATGGTTGAATCAAAACCCTAAACTTAACAGGTAATTTAATAAAGGGCCCCTCAACTGAACCCAATATAAGCAAAGGGAATCACACCCAAAAGAATATATGAGTTTACAAGCAATCTTTTTTCTTTTGGGGATTCATAAAATAATCTCAAACTGTCACAGACTTTGGTAGATTGAATTATGTACCCCCAAAAAACACATGTTCTTAATCTGAATCCTCATTCCTATGGATGTGAATACATTTTATATAGGAGCTCTTGGGTATGTTATTTTCAGTGAAGGTGTGAACAAACTTAATGAGGCCACGTATTAATCTGGATCTCTGTTGTTCTTTATAAGCAGAAGAATTGAAGTCACAGTAGGAAAATGCCATGGGGAGGAGCCAGAATATGGAAGTCAATGGAACTTGGAAAAGAAAATAGAGGACTTTTCTGTGTGTCAGAAAAAATAAGGAAACTCAGGATAGCTAGTCAGTCAGAATGCCACCAACCCCAGAAGGAGCAAGCCTTCTAGCTCTGAAACCATGAATCAATCAATTCCTATTGTTACACTAACCAATTGTATGGTATTTGTCTTAGTTTGAAAAACTAAGACAGGGACAAAGGCAGTATGGGAATAGCATATAAAAAGCAGGGGAATTAAGTGGTAAGTGAGAGCAACATACACCATGTTAGCTTCCAGGAGTAAGAAGACAATTTTTGTACCTGGAGAAGACTTCTTTTAGGAATCTAACCAGTTAAGGGTTAATATTTGAAGATAATTTTGTTGAAGCCCAGGTTGCAGTCATGTGTAGAGAATTCTAATAGTCTTTTTCATGAATATAAACACAGTGCCAATAATTACCAGGTATTTGAGGAAAAGAGGCCAAAACAAATAGATAACAAAAGTAGCTAAAGGAAAAAGTTATACAGGTTAAATAAAACAGATAAGCAAAAATCTATTTCAAATAATTTGAAAGAAAGAGAGAAAAGATGTTCTATACATTAAACAAGAATAGAATAATAATTTTTCTAAAGTGTATTTGGAAAGCAATAAAATACTTTTGGAAATTAAAAATATGAAACTGAAGTGGAAAACTCAAATGAAGGGGAAGAAGATAAATTTGAAGAATCTCCCAGAAAGTAAAGTAATTTTTTTTTGGAAAATAAGGGGGAAAGGTGATTAGAGGACAAATTAATGGAAGCACAAAATATAAATAACAATGCTCCAGTACCAGAATATCATTAATAAAATATTTTTTAAAAATTTTCAAAAATTGAAAGGCAAGAGTTTCCAGATTAAAATGACCAACCAATATTATGGCACAAGAAATGAAAACAACATACATTTATGAAGGCACATGTTCTGGAGAACTGTAGAAAGAGGAAATATCCTGCAAAGAAAGAGAAAGAGAGAAGCAGATTGAAATCGTCGACAGTAACACAAAGCTAGAAGACAATGGTGCAACATTTCAAAATTCAAAGAAAAGAGATATCCAAATTAGGCTTCCAAACAAAATGCAACTATCATTTAACTATAGGGGATAATAAATACATTTTCAGGTATTCAAGGTTTCAAAACATTTACTTTGAGCCCTGCGTCAAACAAGACAGCAGAGTAAGCTTCTCCAGGATTCTGACCTCCCACAGAAACTTTGAAAAATCAGCAAGCATTGGAAGAAACATCTTTATCAAAGCTCCAGAAAACAGTGAAAGAATTTCAGTAATAAGGACACTAATGAATGAAGAAAAAGTCTACTTAAAATTGATAGAATCTCCTGGAGACTGGCTGGCCTTGTCACCACCATTCACTGGCTCTGCATGAAGCCATCCCATGCTCCCAGTGCAAAAATACTTTGTCCTGATTCTTAAATGAGCAGAGTAACCTTCTGAACATTGGGGAAGCAAGTATGTCTGGTACAATCTGTGTGGTGGTGGCTTGACGGACTTAACTGTCCCAGAACTTGATTTGGAAAAGCAGTCAAGTTGTGCTGCCTGAGGCAATGAATTGCTGGCTGCATGACATGCAGCACAGTGCCTAAGATGTATGAGGAAACTATTTCCCATGGAAGAGGGAATGTTTGTATGTGTCTGTTTTAGTTTACAAGGCTACTCAAAGCAAATTCTAGGAAATGGGTCAAGTTAAACAATGGGAATTTATTAACTCACAGCTTGAGACCATAAAAATGTCCAAATTAAGGCATCATCAAGGTGATGCTTTCTTCCAAAAAAACTGGAACTTCCATAACCAAGTAATTCTTTGTTCCTCTGCCAAATGGCATGGCACATGGTGGTGTCTGCTGATCTCTCCCTTCTCTTCCAGGTTCTCGTGGTTTCAGCTTCTTGTTTCCATTTCTCTCTCTTGTCTAAATTTCATTCTCTTATAAAGGATTCCAGTAGGATTAAGACCCATTGTCATGAAGGTGAGACACACCTTAACTGAAGTAGCCTCATCTAAAAGTCCTACTTACAATGGGTCCACACTCACAGGAATATATTAAATTTAAGAACATGTTTTTCTGGCATACATACGATTTCAAGGCACCATACCATGTAAATCAGGGAATTCTCAGGTTCAAAAATGCATGCCCAAGACAAGCCACATGGCAGAAAGAATCAGCAAGACCTTTATGCTTTCACCTGGAGCAATTCTCCAACGTCATTCCATGGATAATTCCTAATGGAGAGCACTTGCACAGGTCAATCTGAAAAGACTGGAAAAGGTGTAATCTTTTCTTTTCTTCTTCTTTTGTGTGTGTTTATTAAATTCAAACATTCAGGGTAAGCTCTAATATAATATAGCAATATCTGGATATATGCTTAAGGAACAGACACCTCGGAATCTAAATTCCAGTGATAACACATTAAAATATCAAAATATCCAAGTCTCAACAAAAGATTACCAAACATACAAAGAAAGAGTAAGTGATGGTCCAGGCAATGAAAAATATTAAAACATCAGAGACCATCAGTGTGAAAGTTTAGATCTGGGCCATTCCAGACAAAGATTTTTTTAAATGTCTTAACATGCTCAGTGAGCTGACAGAAAACACAGACATAGAGATAAAGGGTACAGGGAAAACTATAGATGAACACAAAATTAATATGAATAAAGAGAAGAAAATTATGAAAAGGAACCAGAGATAAGGACCACAGTAACAGATTTTTAAAATTTCCTAAAGGGGTTCAACAGCAGTTTGGACCTGGCAGAAGAAAGAAATTTGAAAATAAGACATAAGACATTTGAAATCATATATTCTAAGAGCAGAAAGAGGAAAGAATGAACAAAATTGAACTGAGCCTGAGGAACCTGTGGAACAGCATCAAGTGAACCAATATATGCATTGTGGGAATTCTAGAAGGAGAAGAGAGAATATTCATAAAAATAGTGGCTGATAATTCCCCCAAATCAATGAAGGGAATGAATAAACACATTTAAAATGCTCAAACAACTCCAAAAGGGAGGAACACAAATAGAACCACACCCTGGCATATTGTAACAAAACTATTAAATGTCCATGATAGAGAGAATTCTGGATGCTACAGGAGAGAAGCAGCATGTCACATACAAGGGACCCTCAATAAGATTAAGTGCTAATTTCTCATTGGAAACCATGAGGCAAGAAGGCAGTGGAATGATGTGTTTAAAATACTGAAAGCAAAAATCTGTAAACCAAGAATTCTATCTGGCAAAACTGTCTTTCAAAAATAAGGAAAAGATTAAGACATTCCTATATAATCAACAGCTGAAGGAGTTAACCATTAGTCCAGTCCTTCAGAATGCCAGAAGAGTTCTGAGGGTTGAAAGGAAAGCAAAATTAATAGATTTAAGCTGCATGAATAAATAAAGATCTCAACATGTGTGAATACAGATGCAAGTATTTTTGCTTTGTAACTCCAGTTTTCACTTCCTACAGGATATAAAAGGCAAATACATAAAATATAATGAGAAGTCAGTTATTTGGGGATCATACAGCATATAAATATGTAATTTGTGACTAGAACTACATAAAAATGGGATAGAAGATGGAGTGTAAGAACTGTTTCCATATACAATTGAAATTAATCAAAGCAAATGAGATTGTCCAGATTTAGGATGAAAGAGGGAGAAAGAGAGAGAGAAACATTTAACCACAGAATATGTTTAGGAATTAGGTTCATTATTTATCTGTACTGTACGACTGATGTCTATTTTACAAAACAACCATTTACTGTTAAGAATATGAATTATAACTGTAAAGTACTTTTCCATCTTTATCTTTATATAGTACTTTTCCCCCTTTTCATGTCACTTGCTTAGAATTCCATGACTTATTCTCATTTCCTATAGAGTTACATGTATCTCTGAATGAATGGTCTATTATTCTGGAACAAAACTGGTGGAAAAGAGATATAATAACATAAGAAGGAAAGGGATAAATACAGGTGAAGAAAAGTTTCTTTTTATTCAGGCCAGGGGAGGGGGTTGAGGAATGTCTTTCATTATTGATATTTTACTCCAAGTCCTAGGAAATATCCTTAACTACTTGGAGTGAGCTCTAAAACTGTCTAGGAAAACGCATTCTGAAATCTTTGTGGTCAAATGGCACATTATAGCTCACAAAATATCTTGGTAAGAAAGAAATAAAGGAAGGAAACAAGGAAGGATGAAATGTAGAGAAGGAAGGAATGTAGAGAAGGAAGGAGGAAAGGAGAGAGGGGGGAAGGGAGGGAGTGAGGAAGAAAGAGGAAAGAAGGAAGAAAATTTACTTCTCATTATGAAATTTTTTATTGTATTCCTTACTAATTTCATTTTACACTTCAATCACAGAAGAGCCAAGGGAATGGTTTAGATTGACTCCAGACCTAAAGTTTCTCACTGAACTATTCTCCAAAGTGTGTGAAATAAACATTAAATTACTGTTGCATTTTCACAATCATAATTTGAATCAGCTTTGTGCAACATTTCCTTTGCTCTGAATATTCCTCCTACAAAACCATTAGTTTTTGTTTTTTATATATTTTATTGAGGTAAAATTGACATAACATAAATTAACTGTTTTAAAGTGAACAATTCAGTGGCAATTGTAGATAGATTGAATTATGTACCCTCAAATAAACATCCTCTTAACTTTAATCAGCATCCCTGTGGGTATGAACATATTGTAAAGAAGATCTCTTGAAGAAGTTATTTTTGGTGGAGAAGTGATGCAGCTGAGTAAGGGTGGGCCCTAATCCATATTACTGGAGGCCTTATAAAGACAAGACACTGGAAGACAGAAGAAGAAAACCACATGAAAAAGCCAGAACTTAGTGAAAACTGGAAGAGCTACATTGGTCTGTAGTTTTCTTGTGATATCTTTGTCTGGGTTTGATACTGTGGTAATTCTGACCTCATAAAATTAGTTAATACGTGTTGCCTCCTCTTCTATATGTTGGAAAACTTTGAAAAAATGTTGTTATTTCTTTAAATGTTTGGTAGAATTCAGTGTTGAAGCCGTTTGTCCTTAAACTTTTCTTTCTTGAGAGGGTTTCATTACTGATTCAATCTTTGTTTGTTGCTGGTCTGTTCAGATTTTCTATTTCTTCTTGAGAAAGTTTTGGTAATTTGGGCATTTTTAAGATGTTTCTTTTTCATCTAGGTTGTCTAATATTTTCATGTATAATTGTTGAAAGCATTCTCTTACAATCTTTTTTGGTTCTATAAGTCCATGGTAAAGACTACATTTTCATTTCTGAATTTAGTTATTTGCAACCTCTCTTTTTCTTAGTCAGCCTACCTAATTAGACATTAAGTAAATAGGTAAGGTTTGTCTAATTCTGTTGATCTTTACAATGACAAATTTTTTATTTTGTTAATTATATCCCATGCTTTTCTATTTTCTATTTCACTTACCTTAGTTCTAATCTTGAGTATGGCCTTCCCTCTGCTAGCTAAGGGTTTGAGAAAAGAATTGCTCTTCTTTTCTAGTTTCTTGAGATGTAAAACTCATTTATTATATTGAGATTTTTCCAGTTTTTAAATGTATGCATTTTACAGCTTCAAATTTCCCTCTGAGTGTTGCTTTTACTGTGTCTCTTAATTTTTGGTATATTGTGTTTTTGTTTTCATTAATATCAAACTATTTTTTTTATTTTCCTTTGATTTCTTCTTTGACCCATCAGTTGTTTAAAAATTCATTGTTTAATTTCTATAGACAAGTGAATTTTCCAATTCGGCCTTTGTTATTGATTTCTAGCATATTACTTTGCATTTGTATGATTTCGAGTAGGTTGCCTTCAACATTAATATTAATATTAATTACCTGAACCCATGTATACAAGAGTACAGAAGAATGAAATTTTAAAAATCTAACGGTCTTGTAAAACAGTATTATCCACGGCATCTTCAATCATCACTCTGTATTTTGTGTTTAAGGCTGAGACTTAGCTACATAATGGAGATTTCAGGTTTAATTATCTGAAAATTATATAAAAATGCAATTGTTTTCTAATTTTTAAATTCTATGTGGTCATTTTAGAAAATATATCTCTATATAATTAAATCTCCCCTTCTCACCTTTCTAGCTTCAGTTTTTCCTGCCAAGATTAATATGCTATTCCCCTTCTGAGGCCATAAAAATATTACCTCTAAATTTTTTTTTTTACATTTTGTATTAGATGATAAATCTATTTGGAAAATATTTTAAAATAATATGAGGGTTCTTATTTCATTTCCTTCCAGATAGAGTTTTGCTTAGGTCAGCATAATTTGGTAAACAGACCATTTTCTTCCCAGTATATTAAAACAAACAAAAAAAGTACCTCATAGCATATATTAAATTCCCAAGTAAACTTGGATCTGCTATTATCTATTCCTATTTCTCTGTAAAAATACCATATTATTTTATTTTCAATACATTTAAATATAAGACTAAGGTCCACATATTCTTTTCTCATACATTTTTTCCCATATGCTATTTAAAATATTTTAGCCAATTATTTCTAAATAGAATTTTATTAATCTGTGTTTATTAAGCTCATATGCTTCAAAATAAGATTTAGAGAATTAAAATTATGATACCAGTCTCATTCACATTATGTAGTCTGTCTTTCTCTGTCTCCTTCTTCTTCCATTTCTCTAGATTTCACAATTTCTCTTCATTCTTTTTAGCTTTCAACCACACAATTATATTTTCACAATTATATTCCTGGGTGCTCAATTCACTATTTTAATCTGAAAGTAATGCATTTCTTCATTGGAAATTTTTTATATTGCTTTTTTATTAGATAAATCATTTTTTTCATTCTGACCAGGTTTATGAATGAATTTTACTTAAATATCTTTCTGAAAATACTAATTAGACATGCTGCTTAAAAATTATTTTCAATATTTTCCATTAAGATTTTGTACTTATTCTGTTAATGTCTAGGTTTTGTTGGTTTTTTTTTTTTTAGTTTTAGTTACCAATGGAATAATTTTCATTCATTATGACTACTAATTGGATTATTGCTAGTGAATAAGAATCTTTTTAAAATTGATTTGTGCAATTAGTCATGCATTCATCAGTTTATTTATGCTATATATTAAAATTTAAAGACTAAAAATAAAAATGTATTCCTATATACCCACTGCTCAATTTTAAAAATAGGACACTTGAGAATGTTGGAAGCTCACTTTTATCTCCCAGCAACAATAATTGCAACTTCCCTTCTCTCTCCCCAGGTTAAAACTGTCCTAATTATTGTTTTTATCTTTCTTTACAGTTTAATACTAAAGTATGAATCTCTAAACTACATATTGTTAGAATTGCATGTTTTATATTAAATACATCAACTTCACATATTCATCTGTGACTCTTTACTGATTATATTTTTAAGGCTCTCCATATTAATATATGCTGATACTCTTCATTTATTTTGACTTTCTTAACTATTTCATTTTATCTTCAAATCTTTTCATTAAACTTTTTATTTCAACAGTATTGCATAATATATGTTTCTTTTTAGATATAAAGTGTTACTTCTTATTTTCCGATCTTAATTGTCATTGAATCTTATTCTTGTTTTACAGGTATACGCCATAATTTCTTTTACCTTTGTTAAGCTTTTTTGACTATTTTGTCATTTTTTGACTATTTTGACTTTTTGCATTGAAGGTGATTTTGTTTGCTTAACCATTCCTACACAAGATTAAGTCTCCAACTTTGCCTTGTTCTACACTTAATGGCAAGGCCAGTCAACAGTCCAACTTCTCCGCAGTGTCATCATGAGGCTGAAATGTAGAGATGAACCATCTCACTGAGGTCACCCAAATGCCAATGCATGGGTGCTTTCTCTCCAATTGTTAAAACCTTACCACACAATTTATAATAGGTTGATCTGTGGATTTGTTTGTGTCTGTATGTGTGTGTGCAATTTCTTTTAATCATTCATCTCAGCACATAACAGATCATATAACATTGAACATTTCTGGGAAATTGTCTTCTATTTTATTAGTAAATATTTCCTCCTTTTATCCTTCTCTTCTGTCTTACAGATCGCCTCAGTAACACATCTTTGCTATTTACACTATGTGTAAGGAATTTCACTTGGCATAAATTTCATATTATAAAGTAAATCTTTACTGTTTCCATTTTGCTCTTCTACACATGTATATTTCTGTTCATGTTAGAGATGTAGTTCATTGTTAAAGAACCCATTTCTTTTTATAGCAGACTTTCTTATCCATTTGAGAGATTATTGAATAAAAATTAGTTTCTAATGAAACAAAGTGTTATCTTAATATTTTATAAAATAAATTTTTATTGTTTTCTATTTACTTTATTTAAATTGTTTCCCTTTCTGGTTATTTGTACTATGTGTGTTTTTAAATTTTATGACACTTGTTATTGTATTAATTTCATTGATGTATTTGTCAGAACTAGGTTGTCTGTTAATATTTGAGTTTGAAGGACTCATCTAAATAAAAATGGTAACTGGAATGTATTTTCTAATTACAAATAGGAATATATATAGGGTTGTTGATGAATTCAAATTCTCATTCCAGAAACCTGCTACTGATAATTATGAAGCAATGTGGGTGGCTAGCCAGGTAGAGTGTGCAGGTAGATTTTGTTTCTAGCCTGAGGGCTTCCTTCCCTCCTGATATTGCATTTAGAAATTTCAATTAGAAAATGTAGCAAAGTGTTCTCAATAGTCATCTTTGTGGAGTGTAATTACAGGGGACATTGTTTTTTTGCAATATACATTTTGGAATGATTTACGTGTTTCACAAAAGTGTATATTTTATAATCAGTGAAAACAATGAAAGTAAAGTTGAATAAAAGTATTCAAATGCATATAATTTAAAAATCCAATAAAATATTATTTAGCCATTTTTATATTTGAACATTCCACAATACAGTTTGTGTAAACTGTTGAAAATAATACAAATATTTTGTTTGTAATTCTCTCAATATGTCTTATTAATGGTGTCTCTATTAATTTCTAAAGTCATATTGCAGGGACTTTGTATTTGTCTTCACAATTTTCTTCAAATCAAGACATATTTAATTATTGTCTTACATTCCATTTTTTCTGAACGTCATTTCCTTCAGGAACATTAACTATGTGGATTAGAATCATCATTCATTGGCCTTATAATTTTCATCATTTTCACCTCTATTGATACACAGGTCTCTTAGCTCAATTCTTTCCATCCTTGATTTTTTGCCTTCTCACTGAGAAAATTCAGAATGATCTAACTTAAACATAAATCAGCTGAATCCCTGTTACTTAAAACACTCCAATAACTTCCCATTCCACTCACATAAAAGTCAAAGACCAATGAGACTCCACAATATGAGCACTTCACAACCGTATTCGGATCTTACCATTTATCATCGCCCTTTTGCTTATTCTACTTGAGCCCCTCTAGACTCTGCTATTCCTTAAGTACACCAAGCACACTTTCTAAAATGCTTTTTGACAAGCTTTCCTCTAATTTATGAAGGTGACCTTCCCAAAAGAGAAGAATCACTCACTCAGAGAAAATTGTTTCTGTGCTGTGATTTTGGCTTTTAGTTTTGAGTATGTTTCATTGTCATTATTTTTGTCTTTATATTCACATTTAAAAATTTTTCTTTGTCCATTCTTTTACATTTTAGGTACATGACAGGTATTGTATTTTTGCCTTTAGAATTAGAGGGACTATATATTTGGTTTCCTTGGTACAATTAATTGTTACACTTATTACTTCAGTATAATTATTGATAATTCCTTTTTCACTCTCAAATGTATTCCAGTGATATACTACTCATAATCAATATTTCTTTTCATCAGAAACAAGCTATATTTCTAAAATTTTTGATAATAATGGAACTTTTTTCTATAATGTTGATTATTTGATTTCAAATGTTAACATTTTGATTACCTCATTTATTTAATATATATATATTGATGTTACCACTGAGAAAAGCGTTTAGTTTAGTTTTCACAAAGGGGAAGCCAGAGCTGGCTCTGCCATTCAAGGAGGGAGGGAAGGAGTTCTAGTAGCTTTGGCATGCCAAGAATTTGAGAAGTGGCACAGGAATGAGGGGGGCCAATGATGAGAAGTGGGAGCAAGGTCAAAGCAAGATGGGCCAAAGGTGAGAAGCAGGGTCTGGGCCAATAGTGAAAGCAATGCCAAATTTGAAAAGTGCCCCAGGAGTGAAAGCAGAGCAGAGTCGTCCAGCCCTGCGGAGTGTAGAGAGTGCAGGATTGGCAACTGAGAGTGAGAACCCTGTAACGTCGTTAGACGTCTGGAATAGGCTGTAACCCTTGAAGTACACAATCAGTGGGGAACAGGGGAGGGACCTGCATGTTAGGTTTAGGTTATAAATATCACTTGTTCCTGTTGGTTGGCGCACCGGCCATTTAATGCTGGTCATGCACGCGTTCTTGCAAGATCGTTAATAAAAATTCTTTTCTCCTCCACAATCCGGCGAGCTTTTGTTCTCTTACAGCTGCAGTTTTCTTTCTAACACCACTAACAAGGGAATACACAGTATCACTTGTAAAACAAGTGTTGTTATAAATATTTTTAAAGCACAAGACCTTTAGTGCATATTGTTTTAATTTGCTAAAAACTGCTGGGAGCAAGATATGAGAAATGGGTTGGCTTTTGTAATGGAAATTTATTAGATAAAAACTTACAGCCCTGAGGCTGTGAAAATGTCCAAATCAAAGCATCATCAGAGATACCGTCTCACTGAAGGTCAACTGCTAGACTCCTGCCCATGGAAAGACTCATCGGATGCTCTGCTGATCTGGGTCTCTAGCTTCTCCTTCAGGTCCACTTTCTGTCTGAGCTCAGCTATTGGTGATCAAGCGCATGACAGGGCATAATTCCAGTCCACTCATCTATTCCCTCTCCTATGGGCATCACTGCTAGTTCTGGCTTATCTCTCTCCTGGGTTCCTCTCAGATATCCAGGGTGTTTTCTCTCCATCCCTGTGGCTTTTTCTCTGTTTGTCTCTACATATTTCTCCTCTTTAGAAAGGACTCCAGCAAGAGGACCAAGACCCACCCTAGGTCATGCCTCACCGAAGTACTCCAGTTAAGCCCCTCCAACTAAATCTAATCAAGCAAAGACCCCCCCCCCGCCAAAAAAACTGAATCATATCCAATCAAAGGCTTCTATATCCACAGAAATGGATTAGCTTTAAAACCACTATCTTGTATTGATCCACAAAAAGCTTCAAACTGTCATTTATTTATCCGTGAAAGTGCTGAATCATGGATAAATGTATCTCCAATGTTATTCTATTAATGTGTAATTTACAAAGTGCAAAAGTTGCTCATATTCGGCAAGTTTTGACAAATGTATACAGTTGCATTATCAGCACCACAATCAAACCGTGGAACAGTTTCATAATTCTCCAGTGTTTCTCTGTGCAACTTTGTCATCAATACCTTTCCCAACAGAAACCCTGGAAACCATTCATCTTTTTTCTGCCCTTACGGTTTTGTCTTTTCCAAAATGATAAAAAAAAAAAAAAAAAAAAAGTATTTTGAGTCTAGCTTTTATAGCTTAGCAAAATGCATTTGAAATTGATCTAAGTTGTTGCCTTTATTGGTAGTTCCTTACACTTTATTGCTGATTACTATTCCATTTCTGGTTGTATACAGTATTGCATTCCTAAGTTGAGAGATGTTTTAGTTTGCTAAAAGCTGCTGGGCGCAATATTTGAGAAATGGCTTGGCTTTTATAATGGGAGTTTATTATGTTAAAAGCTTACAGCCTTGAGGCTGTGAAAACTTCCAAGTCAAGTATCATCAGAGATGCTGGCAACCCTGAACTCCTGCCATGTAGAAAGACAATGGCTATGTCTGCCAGTCTAGGGATCTGCCTTCTCCCCAAGCTAAGCTGTGTGTGATCAAGCATGTGGCAGGCACAATGCTGGTTTGCTTGTCTCTCCCCTCTCCTCCAGACCTCACTGCTAGTTCTGCTCTGGGATGCTCCAGCTGTGATGTTTCTCCTTTCTGGGTTCCACTCTGAGCTCCTGAGTTCCTTTTCACCATTTCTTCAGCTTTTTCTCTGATGCTTTCAATCCTCCACTTATAAAGGACTCCAGTAAGAGGATTAATTGTCACCCTGGGTCTCATAATTTAATCAAAGGCCCTTTATCAAAGCGATCAAATTGTAAAATGTCATCTACAAAGGGTTTATAGGCATAAGAATCAGTTTGCTTTAAGGACAGGATTTTCTGGGGTCCACAAAAGACTCAATAGATATTCAGGTTCTTGCCAGTTTGAAACAATTAAGAATGAAGTTACTGTAAACATTAATGAAGAGACTTTCCTTTGAATATTTTTAAATATCATTTGGAGAATTGTTCAAGGGTGAGATTGTTAATTTACATGGTAATTTTATTGTAACTTTGTAAGCAACTAATAAATTCTTTTCCAAAGAGGCTATGACATTTTTAAAAAATTATATCACAAATATATGAGTAGTCAATACATACTTGCCAGCACTGATATTTTAGTTAATTTGTTTTTGCTACTTAACAAAATATCTACAAGCCATACCAATAAAAACTAAAATAAGATATTAAAAAGTCAAATTTTGGAAGCAGATTTGGCTCAATGGATAGAGCATCCACCTACCACATAGGAGGTCTGTGGTTCAAACCCCAGACCTCCTGACCCGTGTGGAGCTGGCCCATGCACAGTGCTGATGCATGCAGGGAGTGCCATGCCATGCAGGGATGTCCCCTGTGTAGGAAAGCCCCACATGCAAGGAGTGTGCCCCATAAGGATAGCCGCCCAGTGCAAAAAAAGCACAGCCTGCCCCGGAGTGGGGTCACACACACAGAGAGCTGATGCAGCAAGATGACTCAACAAAAAGTGACACAGATTCCTGGTGCCACTGACAAGAATCCAAGTGGACACAGAAGAACACACAGCGAACTGACACAAAATGTAGACAACGGGGAGCAAGGGTAGGGGAGAGAAGTAAATAAATCTTTTTTTAAAAAGTCAAATTTTTAAAAAGCAAAGACATTTCATACCAATTCATGTATTAGTAGACTCAATATTGTTATGATGTCTATTCTTCCCAAATTGACATAAATTCAAGGTGATCCTAAAAAAATACCTCAGCATGTTACTTTTCTGATACTGAATAATTTATTTAAAAATTTATTTGGGCAGGCAAAGGACTTAGAATAAGTAACACAATACAGAAGAAAAAGAACAAAGTTGGAGAAGTCACATTACCTGATTTCAAAGGCCTACCTATAAGGTTACAATAATCAGGTTAGTAGGTATTGGTGAAGTAAAGAACACATAGATCAGTGAAAGAGAGAATAAAGCTGATAAATGTATCTACACAAATGTAATAACTACACAAAGATAATCAACTTATTTTTGAAAAAGAATCAAACATGAATAAAGGAAGAAAATACAGAATTTGAGATTTAAGTGGCAGAGTAGGGAATAGTAGGCTGCACTCTTCCTCTAGAAACTGTGGGAAGATAACTATAAGAATATAGAATAAGTGGAACCTAGCATCAAAGAGGACCCTTAAAAAAAAACAAAAGAAAATAAAATTCTAGAATAGAAAGAGAAGCTAACCAACTGAATAAGCCTATCAAGATTAACAGATGTCTAGACACCAGCAAAAATTACAAGCTATACTAAGAAACAGGAAGACATGGCCTAGTCTAATGAACAACTAAAAAGCAGGAGGAAATGGAGAATGTGGAACAACTGATCAAGAATGTCCAAATAAATATCAGGAATCAACTTAATGAAATGAAGGAAGAGATAAAGGATATTAATATATTCTATTATAGACATTATTATTCTAGCATTAGAAGAACTTTTATCATTGATAAAATGGCAGTGACAGTGATTCTGCGGAGAGAGAGAGAATAGGTGTAACATGGGAGCATTTTCAGGATATTGGAATGTCTAGTATGACATTGCAATGATGGCTACAGTCTATTATACATTATGTAATAACCTATAAAATTATGTGGGACAGAGCGTAAACTATAATGTAAACTGTAATCTATGGTTAGTAACAATGCTTCAATATGTGTTTATCAATTGTAACGAATGTACCACACTAATGAAGATTAATAATAATGTGGAAAAGTGTGGGAGGGGTAAGGGTAGGGCATATGGGAATGCCATATATTTTTTATGTAACATTTATGTAATCTAAAGCTTCTTTAAAAGTGAAAAAAAATTTTTAAAAGAAGACACTGGAGAAACATACAGAAGAAGTTGTATGCAAACATAAAATGAAAACATGTCTGATGGTGATTACAGGCACAATGCAAGAATTTTAAAATATTCAGGAAGCATATAACAGCGGATTTGAACAGGCAGAGGAAAGAATTAGTGATTTTGAAGAAAGAACATCTGTAATCACACCAATAGTAGAACAGACAGATTAAAAAATAGAAAAAAATCAGCAAGGACTCAGTGAATTGAATGAATTGAACGGCACTCAAGACAAAGAGAGAATATTGAAAGCAGCAAGAGAAAAGAGATCTAACACATGTAAGGGAAAATTGCTAAGAATAAGTGCTGAATTCTCATCTGAAGCGGAGGCTAAATTAAATAACGGGATAAACACAGAAATAAAAACAAAATATGACATATATAAACCTAAAGAAAAAATGGCTAATATAAGTACTGCACTGACAGTAATAACACTAAAAATTAATGAATTAAACTCTCCAATCAAAAGACACAGATTAGCGGAGTGGATAAGGAATGGATAAGAAAATGCAATCTATCTGTACACTGTCTACAAGAAACTCAACTTAGACACAAGGATGAAGGAAATTGCAAGGGAAAGTTTGGAAAACAATTTTACATGCAGACAATATATATAAAAAAAGGTGAGAGTAGCTATACAAATATTGAAGAAAATAGACTTTAAATGGAAGCTATTGTAAGAGACAAAGAAGGATACAATACATTTTTAAAAGGGGTAATCTATCAAGAAGAAAAAACAACCATAAATATTATATTTAAGCATCTAACTAGGGTATTCCAAATTACATAAGGCAAACAATGGCAAAACCAAGGACAGAAATAGATGCCTCTACAATCTTGGTGAGGGTCTTTAATATACCATTATGACCATTAGAACATCTTGACAGAGGGTTAATAATCAGAATGTCCGTTAGACAGAACATCTTAACAGAGGGTTAATAATCAGAGACCTTGAATAATAGATTAGAGGAACTATATCTGAGACATATACACAACATTGCGTCCCAATACAGCCAGATATTTATTCTTCTTTAGTGTACATGGATCATTCTCCAGGATAGACCCCATGCTAGAACAAGTCTCAACAAATTTAGAAAGATTGAGATTATACAAAGCCCTTTCCCTGACTACAATGGAATAAAGCTGCAAATTAATAAAGGGTAGAGAACCAGAATAGATACTAAAATATGGAAGTTAAATAACACACTCTTAAACAATCAGTGGGACAAGATGGAAATTGCTAAAAAAAAATTGACAACCACCTTGAAATGAATGAAAATGAGAACACAACATATCAAAACTTATGGGAAACAGCTAAAGCAATGTTGAGATGGATATTTTTAGCAATAAATGCCTATATTAAAAAAAGAAGAAAGAGCTAAATTTGAAGAAATAAATACAAATCTGATGTATCCAGAAAAAGAACAACAAACTAATCTCAAAGCAAGCAGAAAGAAGAAAATAACAGATGAGAGAAAATTTAACAAAATCAAGAGCTGGTTCTTTGAGGAGATTAATAAAATTGACAAACTCTTAACTAGACTAACAAGGAAAAAAGAGATAAGATGTAAATAAATAAAGTAAAAATGAAAGTAGGGATATCACCACTGATCACACAGAAATAAAAAGTATCATAAGAGAATACTTTGACAAATTGTATGCCAACAAAATGTATTAACTTAGATGAAATGGACAAATTTATAGACACACAAGCCACCTGCACTGATGAAAGATAAATAGAAGAACACAACAAATCATAAGTGGTGAAATTGAATAAGTCATCAAAAATTTCCCAACCAAGCAAAGCCCAGGACCAGATGGCTTCACAGGTGTATTTTACCAATCTTTCTGAAAAGAGCTATCATGAATCCTCTTAAATTCTTCCCCCAAAAAGTGAAGGTAACATTACCTAACTCAAAATATGAGTGAGCATCATTCTAATACCAAAACCACATAAAGATGTTACAAAAAAGGAAACTATATCCTAGTCTCTCTAATGAACTTAGATGCTAAAATCCTCAACAAAATACTTGCTAAGCATATATATGCAAATCAAAACTACTATGAAATATCATCTTACATCTATTATACTGGCTGCTTTTAAAAAAGAGAAAAACTACAAGTGTTGGAAAGGATGTGGAGAAATGGGAACACACATCCACTTCTGATCTGGTGGAAAGGTAGAATGGTTGCAGCCATTGTGGTGGAGAATGGTTTAGCTGTTCCTCAGGAAGCTATCTATAGAAACACCGTGTGATCCAGCAATCCCATTACTGGTGTATATCCAGAAGAATTTAAAGCAGGGACATGAACAGATATATGCACAATATTCATCGTGGTATTATTCACTATTGCCAAAAGCTGGAAGCAACCCAAGTGTCCATTAACAGAAGAAAGAATAAGCAAAATGTGGTATAAACATACAATGGAATATTACTCATCTATAAGAAGGAATGAAGTATTGACACATATGACAACATGGATGACTCTCAAAGACCTTATGCTGAATAAAGTAAGTCAGTCACTAAGGAACAAATATTGCATGGCTTCACTGATACGACCTAATATATTGAACAGACTTACTGAGATAGAGTCTAGAAGATAAGTTACCAGGAGGTAATAAGGGAGTGGAAAGTGGTAAGCCAATGTTCAGTCTGGGCAGAACCTATGATGAAGTGGAGATTGGTTTGGCAATGGATGGGGGGTGATTGTGTTACAGGGATGTGAGTGGTGTCAATGGTGCTAGAGTCAGGTTGAGCAGGGTTGAGGTAATGGGTTGGACTACCCATGGAGCTGGGAGGAGGACCAGAGGAAGGATCAGATGAATTCTGGAGAGGTGGAAGTCTGTGGCTGAAAATAAAATGGTGGGAATATTTTTTGGCATATATGTAAGGGGAAGTTCACTGGTGTAGGATGTTGGTGGTGGGGCTGTGTGTGGGAAAGTGTGAACCTGGGACATGCTTCTATGGAATATGATTGTGTTCATCTTGTCAGAGGGTATTATGTCAGTGGGTGGACACCCACACAATAAATAACAAAACATTTTACTCCTCTCCTGGAGAGGTGCTATGTTCTCAGGTAGAGGGGCAAGAATATCTCAAATACAAAGACAGTGAATTATTAAAGAAAACAGGCCAATATGTCAAGCCCTCAATATATTAATATTAACTTTGTAATGATATACCTTATTCTTGTAAAATTAAAACTTAGCCTAATAATAATTGTTACCTACTGAAAACCCTCCTTGTTGCTCAAATGCAGCCTTTCTCTAAGCCAAACTCAACAAATAAAAGTACTACCTTCCCCTGACGTGGGACATGACTCCTGGGTATAAGCCTACTTGGCCCTGAGGAATTAGCACCAAGCACCAACCAGCGATACATTTGAAAAAAGACCTTGACCAAAAAGGGAAAACATCAAATACGAAAGAGTTTTTAGGGCTAAGAAACTTCAAAATGAATTGGTAGGTGATTTCAGAGGTTACAGTTATGCACATCTCAGCAGATATCACTAACTGGCACTGTCAACAAAGCCTCAAATAAGGGTGCTCCTGAGGACTCTAGAGCCATCTGCACACTATAGGCAAGGTGCACAATCCTTTGAAATCAGCACCCTGTTGGTGGGCCTTACCTTGGAATATATGACAACTTATTTCCTCAATATAACAGAGGTAGATTCATTTATAATTTTCCTACACATTATGCTTTTACTTATTTATTTATTTATTTAATTTTTATTGGCTTTTTTCTTAAAGATACATAGATCACACAAAATGTTACATTAAAAAATATGAGATTCCCATATACCCCACTCCCCACCCCCACCCACTCCTCCCACATCAACAATCTCTTTCATCAATGTGGCACGTTAATTGCATTTGATGAATACATTTTGGAGCACTGCTACACTACATGGGTTATAGTTTACATTGTAGTTTACACTCTCCCCCAGTCCATTCAGTGGGTTATGGCAGGATATATAATGTCCTGCATCAGTTCTTGCAATATCCAGGACAACTCCATGTTCCGAAAATGCGCCATACCACATTTCTTCCTCCCTCTCCCTGTCCTCAGCAACTCCCATGGCCACTGTCTCCACATCAGTGATACAATTTCTTCCATTGCTAGAGTCACAATGATTCTATCATAGAATACCAGTATATCCACTCTAATCCATATTTTATTCCTCTCTCCTGCAGACTCTGAGATGGTGATCCTTTTACTCCTTTTATTTGAGCCTATATTTAGCACTATACCCTTTAAATATATGTCTCAGAGACTTAAATCTTTGGTCTGTTCATATGCCAGTTGAGCAGAATGGTAGCCAGCACCTACTCTCCAGTTCATCAGACTCACCCAAGACAATTATCAAAAGGATGATGATGGACAACCTCCATCCCAAAAAAGAGATAGTATCTACAATTCCAAGTAAGGCCTATCTGCCCCATAAAATCTAAACCCCCTCTCAATCTGAGGGGTAGCAGACATCACCATCCCAAAATCTTCAAGGTTGAGGAAAGAACAAATGTAAGGGGGAATGCAACCATGGACAAAGCAAACTTATTAATATTGTAGTAATGGAAGAATATGTGACATTGATATAAATATAGTGGCTACCAGAGGTTCTGAGGGGAAGAGAAGGATTAATAGATGGAGCATAGGGTATTTTTAGGGCATTGGAATTAAGTGTAAAACACAATGTAAACTATAGACCTTGGTTAGTAGCAAAGTTTCAATATTTATTCATCAATTGTAGTACCACATAATTGTAGGATGTTATTAAGAAGATGTGAGATGAGGATAGGGTGGGGTATATGTGTAATTCCTTATATTTTTGGTGTAACTTTTCTGTAATCTAAAACCTTTTTGAAAAACATTTATTAAATTAAAAAATATTTATATTGTCTTTTCAATAAATGATGTTGAAAAAATTTGACACTGATACACAAAATACTGAACCCAGACACAGACCTTATGTCACACGCAAAAATTAACTTGAAATGTATCATAGATCTAAATGTAAAATGCACAGCTATAAAATTTGTGGAAGAAATGTAGCAGCAAAATATGCATAACTTTGGGCTTGCTAGTGTTTATTTAAAATATTCACTAAAGACATAATCCACGAAAGAAAAGCATTGATAAGTTGGACTTTACTAAAATTAAAATCTTCCGCTCTTTAAAAGATACTCCTAAGATAAAAGACAAGACATAGAGCGGGAGATAATATATGTAAGGCCCATCACCAATCAATGATTTGTATCCAAAATACATCGAAAATAATCTCTTAAAACCCAAAAATAAGAAAACGAACAACCAATTTAAAAATGGGTAAAATTTCTGAAGAGACACATAAGCAAGGAAGATATACAGATATAAAATAAGCCTATAAAATTATGATGAACATAATTTATTATTAGAAAATTCAAATGAAAACAACACTGAGGTAGTAGGATAGCTAAAATCCAGAAAACTTATAACACCAATTGCTGATAAAGATGAGAAAAAACATGATCTCCCATTTATTGCTAATGGTAATACAAAATGTTAAAGTCTCTTTGGAAGATATTTTGGCAGTTTATTATAAAGTCCTATGATCCAGCAATTGCATTTCTAGGTTTTATCCAACTGATTTTAAAACCTACATCCCACAAAATACTGTGCATTAACATTTATGGAAGCTTTTTTTGAAACTGCAGAATCTAGAAGAGTCTTTTCACCAAAATAACTATTAAACAGGCAAAAACTGAATGACACAACTCTTGAAATTCCGGAGACAAGAAGAGTGTACAGCATCCCAGAAAGAGCAGGATTAAGATAAACGGTGGTAAGGAAAAATAAATTGCAATTTCCATGTGCTGGCTAGCAACCTCAGCCCACCCCGCCACTGTCATGGCAGGCCACCTTGGATGTAATCCATGGCTAGCTCACTGGTGACCAAAAGGAACATAAAAATCCTCTTCTCCAAGGAGGCGATGGACACAGTCAATCACCAATCACAGCCTTTGATTAGTGAATTAAAATGGCTAGGGCTATTTGAACAGAGCAGCTGTTGTTTTCAACTCTCCACGCCAGATAAAGGTAGCAGCAGACATTGCCTCACCCCTCCCCACTGAGGCAGTGGGAATTTAAAAATGCAATTTTTCCTCAGGGCTGTGGGGAACAGTTGGCTGAAGAGCTGCAATTTGCTAGGTAGGCCAGGAAAGCGCAGCTTTGGGAAGTCATCAGATGGGCATTGAGCACCCTTCCTGAACCCATTCCAGGATATTCTGGAGCTGGTCTGTGACCCTGCATGGATCCCAGGTCCTGTATTGCCTGGGGAAAGTTGACTTGGGAAAGTTCTCTCTGGAGTGAAACTCCACCCAGGCAAAATTTTCCCTCCAGGCAAAAACAGCATGAGACAATGAAAGGAATAAAAAATTATAGAGGTGGGCAGTCTGGGGCAAAGGTCTTTCAGCTTCACACATCTGGGAAAGGGAAGGTCTGTCTCGTAGGAATCAGAGGGGCAAACAAACTCTTGTAAATAGGAGCATTCCAAACAACTGTCAAGCAAAAGCCCAGGACAAGACAGAGGTTCAAAAAGACAAGGAAAGCCCTGCATCCTGCATGCTGCATTCACATTGGGCAGACCTTGCTGACAGAACTGGTGAAGCTCAAGAAAATCTCTCATCAACATCTGGTTACAAAACCAAGAAGCAGACATCAAGGGAATAAATTCCAGAGTTAACATTTTAAAATATTAAACTTTACAGTGTGCAAACAAAAGAGTACAAGACAAACAAACAGGAAATGATGGCACATCCAAAGTAAGAGGACAAAAATACAGAAAACACCAACAAAAAAGACAAGAATGTGGATATATTTTTTTAAAAAGCCTTTTAAAAATGATTAAGAAGAGTAAGTGCTGCAACTCTGCTGAAATTCAGGGCTCTTATTCTAGCAATGAAAAAACTCTTATCATTGATATAAAGGCAGTGGCCACCAGAGGTTCTGAAGGATAGGCGAGGGAAGAAAAGGTATGAGGGCATTTTTGATATATTGAAGTTGTCCTGCATGATATGTGCAATGGATATAAGGCACTGTATATTTTGTCATAACCTACAAATTGGTGCAGGACAGAGTGTAAACTACAATGTAAACTGTTATCCATGGTTAGTAGCAGTGCTTCAATATGTGTTCATCAATTGTAACAAATGTACAACACTAATGACAGATGTTGTTGATGTGGGAAAGTGAGGGAGGGGGAAGACAGTGAGGCATATGGGAAGCCCTCATTTTTTTAATTTAACATTTATGTAGTCTAAAGCTTCCTTAAAAATAAAAATAAAATTTTAAAAATGATCAAGGAGATGAAGGAAAGTACAGAGAACAAAATAAAGGATATCAGGAAAACAATGAATGAGCAATGTGAGCATCTAAGTATGGAGATAGAAATTTTAAAAAGTAAGCAAACATACTACTAGAGTTGAAGAATATGATACTTGAAATGAAAACTCTCTAGTAGGGTTTCAAGAGCAGAAAAAAGAATCAGTGAACTTAAATACAAAACAATCGAAATGAGGCAGGCTGATGAGCAAAAAGATAAAAGAATTAGAAAAAGTGAAAATAGACTAAGAGAACTGTGCAACACCATCAAGCATACCAAAATATGTATTAAGTATTATAGGAGTCCCAGAAGGAAAAGAAAGGGCAAAAGGAGCAGAAGGAATCTTCAAAGAAATAATGACCAAAAACTTCCCAAACTTAGCAAAAGAAATGAATATGCACATCCAAGAAGCCCAGAAAACACCACACAAGATAAACTTGAAGAGAAATACACCCTAACGCATACAAATCAAACAGTCAAATGTGAAGAAGGAGAGAGTTAATGAAACCTGCAAGAGAAAAGCAACCTGTTATTACAACGAAGACACAGTTGGATTGTGGTAATTTCTCATCAGAAACCATGAAAGCAAGAAGGCTGGGGGTTAAAATATTTAAAGTGAGGGGAGAAAATATTGCCAATCAAGAATTTTGTATGTGGTGAGACTTACTTTCAAAAATGAGTGAGCAGTTGAGACATTCCCAGATAAACAAACTTTTAAGTATCTCTTTACCACTAAACCTGTCCTATAAGCAATGCTAAAGGCCATTCTTCAGACTGAAAGGAAAGGACACTAGACAGTCATTCAAAGTGGCATAAAGAAATAAAGAGCTCTGGTAAAAGTAAGCATATGAGTAATTATAAATACCAGTACTATAGTATTTCATTTTTGGGGCATGTAACTCGAATTCTTCCTACAGATGCAAAATCTCAAATGCATAAAAAGTAATGATAAATCTATGGTTTAGGAGATATAATATATGAAGATATTTGCAACATGTACAAAAAATATTGGGGGCATGAGCATTCAGGAACATTTTATGCACATGGTATTGAAGGCAGGTTGGTATCAAATCAAATATGATTGTTATATAATTAGGATGTTAGATTTTAACCTCCTTGATAACCACAAGGAAATATATGAAAAATACATCAAGAAATAAATGAGAAGTGACACATTCTCTTTGCACAAAAAATTAAATAAATATGAAAGCAGGCATTAACAGAAGAACTGTGGATTTAAAAAAAAACGTGTTTTACAAAGATTAAGTAGAAAAATGGCAGAAGAAACTTCTGCATTCAGTAGTTACTTTAAATGTAAATGGATAAACTCTCCATTCAAACAAGAAAAATGGGAAGCATGGAAAAAAGCATGACCCACCTATATGTGGTTTATAAGAAGTCATGTTAACTTAAAAGACTTAAGTGTAATTAAAGAGAAAGAATGGAAAAGATATATCAAGCAAGTAGTAACCAGAAAAGAACCAGGATATCTATACTAATATCAGGTAAAATGGACTTTAAGTCAAACTTAACATCAGAGATGCAAAATATATGATACAAATATTGACAGATTTGAAAATAGACCTTTACACACCATTTTCAATAATGGACTGAATACCTAGAGGAAGATCAATAAGAAATAATAGACTTGAATGATACTCTAAACCAACTAAATCTAACAAACATATATGTAATAATTTACCCAACAGCAACATAATACTCATCCTTCTCAAGTGCCAATGGATCATTTTCCAGGATATTCATAGCTAAGGTTACCAAACAAGTCTTAATAAATTGAAAGATTTTGGAATCCTACTGTCCTCTCTGGCCAAAATGGAATGAAGCTAGAAATCAATGAGAGGGAGAAATGGAAAGTTCACAAATACATGGAAATTAAATAGTGTACTCTCAAATAGTCAATGAGTTGATGGGTAAATCACAAAGGAAATTAGAAAATATCTTGAGGTAAATGAAAATACAACACACCAAAACTTATGGGATGCTGCAAAGCTGTGCTTAGAGGGAAACTTATACCTTCATATGCTTACATTATTATTATTAAAGAAGAAAGATTTCAAATCAGATACCTCACTTCAAAACTAAGAACTAGGAATAGAAGAGCAAACTAAACCCAAAGTGAGCTTACGATATGGAAATAACAAAAATGAGAGCAGATATAAATGAAATAGATAACAAAAAATAGAATAAACAAAATCAAAAGATCAATAAAATTGACAAAACTTTAGCTACATTGATGAAGAAAAAAGAGAGGGATCATTCTGTCAGTGTGTTTTATCAGTGGGTGGAGACTCACATAATGAGCTGGAAGGAGTTGGATTTCCATCCTGGGGATCCCAATATGTTCTCAAACAGAGGGGAGGATGTCTCTCAAGAGCATAAGCAGTTCCTAATAGGGGGGGACAGACTAGTGTGTCAAGCCCTCAGTTTTGCTGCCAGTAACTATGAATCTTGTCCTTCAAGGAGTGAAGCCTGGGGGTCACCATGGGCCCAGAGGAGAAGGGGAGGGAGGAAGACAGGGGGCATGGGAAGTATTCTGCATGATCTTGCAATGATGGATACAGGCCATGTTGAATTTCATCAAAAATTTATATAAGTGTATGGTCTAGAGTGTAGACCATAATGCAAACCATTGACCATGGTTAATGGCTAAGTTTCAATATTAGTACATCAGTTGTAACAAATGTATCATCCACATATAAAAAGAAAGAAGATAGATACATTTTTTTTAAATCAAAATGAAAAAGGGACATTGCTACATACCCTGCTGAAATAAAAAGTTCTATGAGAGGATATTATGAACACTGTACAACAAAAGTCTAGGTAACATAAATGAAATGTTAAAATTCCCAGAAACACATAAACTACCTACACTGACTCAAGAAGAAATAGATCTCAACAAACCAATAGTAAGAGATCAAACAGTAATTAAAAATCTCTCACATGTATTTTGTTGAGAATTTTGCATGTGCATTCATCAGAGAAATTAGTTTATAATCTTTTCTTCATGTTATGTTTATCTGACTTTGGTATTAGGGTAATGTTGTTGTCATAGAATGAGTTTGGTAGCATTCCCCTCTGTGTTTTTTTTTTTAAACTTTGAGCGAGATTGGTATTATTTATTCTTTGAATGATTTGTAGAATTCACCTGTGAAACCATCTGGCCCTGGTCTTTTCATCTTAGAAAGGGTTGGTAGACTATTTCAATTTCCTTACTGGTGACCAAAAGCACATTAAAAGGAATATACAGGAAAGCGGACTTGGCCCAGTGGTTAGGGTATCTGCCTACCACATGGGAGGTCCACAGTTCAAACCCCGGGCCTCCTTGACCCATGTGGAACTGGCCCATGTGCAGTGCTGATGTGTGCAAGGAGAGTCCTGCCATGCTGGGGTGCCCCCACATAGGGGAGCCCCACACACAGGGAGTGTGCCTTATAGGGAGAGACACCCAGCGCGAAAGAAAGTTCAGCCTGCCCAAGAATGGCCCAACACACACACAGAGAGCTGACACAGCAAGATGATGCAACAAAAAGAGACACAGATTCCCATGCCACTGACAACAACAGAAGCGGAAAAAAGAAAAACATACAGCAAAGAGACACAGAGAACAGACAATTGGAGCAGGGGGGATGGGGGAAGGGGAGAGAAACAATTTAAAAAAAATAAAATCTTAAAAAAAAAAGAAATATACACCATGATCAGTGTGTATTGCAAGGCATGCAAGGGTATTTCAACACAAGAAAATCAATCAATGTAATATGTCACAATACTAAATTGATGAAGAAAAATCATACAATCATCTCAATGGATGCAGAAAAGGCATTTGACAAAATCCACATCCTTTCCTGATGAAAACTCTCTGAAAGATAGGAATAAAAGGAAACTTTCTCAACATGATAAAGTGCATATATGTAAAACCCACAGATAGCATTGTATGCAATAGAGAAAGACTGAAAGCTTTCCTGCTGAGATGAGTGGACAAATAAAATATGGTATATATGTACAATAGAATACTCTTCAGCTGTAAGATGAAGTGAAATTGGGATGCATATGACAACATTGAATGAACCCTGGGGACATTTTGTTGAGAGAAATAAGTCAGACAGAAAAGGACAAATATTGTATGGTCTTAATAATACGAACTAAATACGATGAGAAAACTCAAGGAGGTAAACTCAAGAGTATAGGTTACTAAGAATTAAAATGTGGGTTGAGAATGGGTGCTGATGATGTGTAGAATTTTTAATAAGGCTTGTTGTAAATGTGTGAAAATGAATAGAGTTGGTGATAATATATTATGGTGAGTATAATTAACACTGCAAGTTTAAAAACATGATTGTGGCTGAAAGGGGTAGCCTGTGGATATAATATTTCAATTGAAAGGAAGCTAGAGAATAATCTAGGATTGTAGAACAGTGATTTCAGTGGTGGATGAAGATTCTGGTTAGTAGTATAAGAATGTTCTTCTGGGAGGGTGGGGTAAGATGGCATCTCAGTAAGTACACTGTCGTCATCGCTCTTACAAAGGACCGGCTGTGTGGTGACGGAGTCCTACCTGAGCAGGCTGTTTCAGGAAACTGCAGGGCAGGAGGTGTCTGGACATCGATCTGGTGAGACCGCAGCAGAATTGGTGCTTGCTCAAGGTAGAACTGCGGGTTTCTAACACTGAATGTGGGAGCCGTGGAAAGGTAAATCCCTTCCCCCCTAGGGCTAAGAGCCTTGGTGTTCACAGAACTGCCGGTTATGGGGCGGCGTCTCCAAGCCTGTGTTCCCCAATGCATGAGCCCCAAGCCTGTGTCCCCTGAACCCCTGCGGCACATGTTTCACAGACCTACATACCCTGAGTCCACATTCTCCTGGGCCTCTGTTTCCTGAGCCCAGCACTCCTGGAAATCCTGCATTAACCTACTCCTACCCCTCCGGTCGCGGACTAATTCCCGGAGTCGGAGAGTTTAGGTGGGAGGTGCAGAGGGGCCCAAGGAGTGCAGGTTCAATTTTCTGCCCGCCCCCCACTTTTAATGAGTTTGGAGGAGCATACCAGCTGACCTGGGGAGAGCCTAGGAAGAGAGGAGAGGCGAATCTAGTGAGAGAGCCCAATTTACCTAAACACCCTGGGATAGGAAACTTGGTCTGGGAGAAGGTGGAGTCAGAAAACTAACTAGACTCCCTGTAGCACACCTAAGGGAGAAGGAGAGTAGATGTGCTTTACAGGCTTCCGATAGCATATTTAGGGTTCCTGGCAAGGGGTGGGTGCTCTCTCAAGAAATTAAGAGACACTATTTCCTCAGGTGAATTGGTTTACCAGGAACCCATTTGAATTTCCTACAGGAGCCCTCATGCAGCCTTCCTGCTGAGAGAGGGAAGTAAGAGAAAGGTGGAAAGTCAGATTCCTAGGCTGTTTATTTAATTGCAAAGAGGATTCTTTGCCTGAGGCCTTGTCTGGTCTTTTTTGTTGGTTTGTTTTCTTGTATTTCCTTCCTCTTTATCCCTCCCACCATCCTTTTTTTTTTTTCTTTTTCTTTCCTCCCCCCTTCTCTTTTTCTTGCTCTGCTTTTTTTCCTTCTCTCTTTCTTTTTCCTTTTTTTCTTTTTTTGTATTAGTGCTGCAGGCAACATTTCTTATTGCTATGCTTCCTCATCCTCAATTGTCTCTCTTCCTTGTGTACTGATTTTGGCTACCAACACTGTCCCCTTTCCTTTACGTCATTCTCTCCTCCATCATTTATTGTTTCTCTTACATTCTACCTCTCTATGTTTAGCCCCCAATATTTCTGACTTTTTATCTCTAATACCTCTAATCTGTTTCCTATCATTTATTCACGTTTTATATTATTGTCCTTTCTTTTCTTTTTCCCTCTCTCCTGACCACACTGACCTTTTAATTCATATTATATTCCTCCCCATATCCATTTTACTATCTCATTATAGGTACTCCACTTTTTATGGTTATAACTATACACAGCTTACATGAGTTCAATATCCATTCTCCTAGATCTGACATGGTTCTTCTGCTAATATTCACTATCAATACTACTATTATGTTTTTCTTTACTTACCCCTTTTGCCTTCTCTGGACCTAATATTTTCCTTCAAGGGAACTTAGCCAACAACAAGGAAATAGAATAGGAAGAACAAAGTCACAAAGAGAATACTTAACACACACAGAAGAATGTTCTTCCTTTACAAAGTATTAAGAATATGGTGATAAATGGGAAAATTACAACTAATGTTACTTACAGATGATAGTAAACAGTAATTTTTTTTTCAGCAGTGGCAAAGATGATATTATATCAGTTCTAAGGAATGGGAGTAGGGGGGATAAGGAGACATGGGCTTTTCCTTTTGTAATAATGAAAACATTCTAAAGTTGACTGACATAATGAAAGCACAACTCTGATGAATTTGAAAGCCACTTGAATGGATTGTACAAAGCATGGTACTGTGATTAACGAAACAAATATGAGAACATTTTCTCATGAACTATAACATCCCTGGGAGTCATCTCCCATATCAGGGGGCATGTAGTACCTTTATATGTTGAGTTTGGTTTAGAGAGAGGCCACATTTGAGCAACAAGGAGACTTCCAGGAGGTAACTCTTAGGCAGTATATAATACTAGGCTAAGTTTCAATTTCACAAGAAAAGGTTCATAAATACAATCATCAATATCAAGGGCCTGGTGTAATGGTCTGTCTTCCTTCACTAGGCACTGTCCTCGCACTTGGGGGATTCTCGCCTTCCTATTAGAGAATGTAGCAGAACTCCCCCGGTTGGAAATTTAATATTCTTTCGGTTATTATGTTGATCTCCATCCACCAAGGCAATGCCCATGAACACTTAAACATATCCATATGCCTTAGAGGCAAGTCCTTGGTGAGCCCCTTCTCATGCATCCTGCTATAAATGACACCCTGTACCAGTGATCTTCCCCTGCCACTATTGTGACCTGTCTGCAATCCAAAACCTCTCCAAAAATGAAGCCAACAAAATAACCAAATAAAACTTATTTAAAAAATGAAATACTTATAAAATAACCAATAAAATACAAATAAATTTTAAATGGAAGCTATAAAAATATTTTTAAACATTGTGTCTTTCATCACTGTGAGTTCTGTTGTCTTGTGTGTACAGTGATGTTTTCTTCCATATATTCCCACAGTGTCTTATTTTTTTCTTTTTATCTTCAAAGAAGCTTTAGTTTAGAGAAAAGTCACATGGAGAATATAGGGAATTCCCATATACCCAATGCCCTCCCGCCTTTTCCTCTCTTCTCTATTAACAACAGTCTATGTGAGGGTGGTACATTTCTTACAATTGATATACAGATACTGAAGCATTGCTACTAACCATGGTCAATGGTTTACATTCTGGTTTACATTTTGGATCATACACTTTTCTAGGTTTTGACAAAATTTGAAGTGGCCTGTATCCATTATTGCAAGATAATGCTGAACAATTCTAATGTGCTAAAAAATGTCCTACGTTCCATCTATTCTATCTTCCCACCCCACCCCCCAGAATGCTTGATAACCACTAAGTTTCCATTTTTTAAGAATAAGATTTATACTACATGACCTCAATGATATGAAATAAACAAGCTGCCTTAGATAGTAAGAGACTGAACGATAGGCTTACAGGAAATCGGAGGGCGGAGGAAGGATATGAGCTGATGTCTGCAGGGGTGGAATTTAAGACGAGATGGTGGTAAGTATGAACACAAAGAAGAGATAAAAGGGGGGCAAGGGGTTGCCTTTGGTTGGGGCTTTGGGGGTTTGAGGGTGGCTGGGGAGGGACGGATGGGCAACATTGCCCAAAAGTGGGGGGAGGGAGGGGTAGCATACGAACACAGGAGAGGGTCAGGTGTTGGTGGAGAGTAAAATGCCGAGAAAATCATATCAAAATATAATAAAGAGGGTTACCTGTTTAGAATGCTCGGAGGGGGGTCTGATGCATGACGGGCTCCTGGGGAATGTCTAAATGCTCATTCTGCCAGAGTGGGTGTCACCATGGGGTAGAAACCCAAGTAGTGAGAGTGGGGGTGGACCCACATCCTGGGGAGGACTAATGCCACCAAATAGAGGGAACTGTATCCCTCGAGAGAAAGGGTGGCTCCCAGGGCATTGGGGCAGTTGAGCAAGTTAGGTCCTGAACACTATTCCACCTATCTCTGGAAGTGGCTCCTCAGGAAACGGAGGTTGGCTGTCACTGTGGGCACCAAGGTGGAAGGGAAAATGGACGTTAAATGTGTGGAACCAAGGTAAATGGGGGATAAGAGAGGAGTTTCTTGAGAGTACACAAGGATGGATATAAAACATGTAATATTACACCATAACATATAGGAGATGACAGACTGATAATGTAAACCATAATGTAAAACATAGGATAACTAAGAATGTAAAGAACTGTATATCCTAAAGTATGCACCATAATGTAATCACAGATGTCACCTTGTTAGAAAGCTAATGTCTCAGACTCTGTACATCACATTAAGTAAATATGATATGAATAAGGTGTAAGAGTATCGCTATGGAAGGAAAAAGGTTTTGTGGTGGATGTATGGGAGTGCTGTATATTATATATATGCATTGCTGTGGTCTAGGACTCCTGTGAAGAGAAGCTGAATAATTAGGGGGGGGAAAAAAAAAAAAAAAAAGATATGATGTAGAATTTTTTCAAGTCAACATTCTTTATCTAAGTTCTTTATCTAACTTTATCCAAGTTCTTTATCTAACCTTTAAATCCATCGCTATATGCCATTCCCTGGTAAGGGACCATGACATTATATTGGGTTTCAAATTTCGGGGAGTTCTGGATCACAGAGTGTTTCAACAATGGCAATGGAGGGATACTGGTATGGGATACCAATGACAGGTAATATATGGCTGACAGGGAGCTGTACAGAACATATGTCCAGGGTGCATGGTAATGTTTGGATATACTCATAGTGGCAACAATTAAAAACCACAGCAGGGGGGGTACTGGATTCCTGGCCAATGGTGTTCTGTCATGGTCCCTAGGGGAGCAGCGATAGTCTCCCAGGTACAGCGGCGGGGACCGGGAGGGAGTGAGGGTTCAACAGTGAGCCCCTGATGCTAATGACTATGCTTGTGAGCCGATAAGCCTAAAATAAGAACAAGGCCTAGAGCAACATTGTGCCTGGGAATTTCCTCCTGTCAGCCTTCATGTTACTCAAATGTGGCCAGTCTCGAAGCCAAACTCAGCATGTAAATGCAATGCCTTCCCCCCATCGTGGGACATGACACCCGGGGATGAGCCTCCCTGGCACCGAGGGACCACTATCAACTACCAACTGATGATGCAACTGGAAAATGACCTTATACGGAAGGTTCAATGTGGATCAGCAGAATATCCCTGTCTACATAAAATAACATGACTTTAAAATGCTGTTTGACCTAAAGTAAGGGGGAAATGGAAAAGAGAAATGAGTTTATATGGCTACGAGTTTCTAAAAAAGAGTCTGGAGGCTGGCAGAAGGATTGCCCTCATGCACAACTGAGCAGAGTCAGAGAGACAGATAAAGCAGATACAACCCCCAGATATCGGTTCCTTCGAGGGCTAAAGAGACCCATGGGAGTTATGGTCATGGCCGATGGGGTTAACTACCAGGTCAGATGGCCCCTTTTTGGAACTGGTGTTTATGTGTGATGAATCTGGACTCAGATGGGATCTTCCTTCATAAGACTTTCATGCTAAGGTGATGGAGGTGCAGTTAATGTTGGGGTTTAAGATATATTTAGCGGATTTGAATCTCTGGACTGACAATGTGATAGCCAGGTCCTGAGCCTCAACAGACTCCAGCACCTACAATATGATTTATTGGACTTATCACACTCAGCTAAGATGGAGTTGAAGAAGGACAACCACCACACCATGGAGCCTAGAGTGATTACAACTGAAAGTGGGAGGATTGCATCCAACATCCATGTGGAATCTGAGCCTCCTCTTGACATAGAGGTGCAATGGACACAACCAATCCAATGTCCACATAGAAGAGGTGGCATTGGATTGGGAAAAGTGGACATGGTGGCTGATGGGTATGGGGAAAGGCAGGAAGAGATGAGAGGTGGAGGCGTCTTCGGGACATGGAGCTGCCCTGGATGGTGCTTCAGAGGCAATCACCGGACATTGTAAATCCTCACAGGGCCCACTGGATGGAATGGAGGAGAGTATGGGCCATGATGTGGACCATTGACTATGAGGTGCAGAGGTGACCAAAGATGTACTTACCAAATCCAATGGATGTGTCATGATGATGGGAACGAGTGTTGCTGGGGGGGGGGGGGGGGAGAGGTGGGGTGGGGGGGGGGGGGTTGAATGGGACCTCACATATATATTTTTAATGTAATATTATTACAAAATCAATAAAAAAAAATCAAAATCAAAAAAAAAAAAAGAATAAGATTTATATTTACTTGTAATGATATTGAGGGTATGTTTTATTTTATTAGGCACTGCCTATGTTCTCTATGTATTCTTGTCCCTCTAATTGAGAACATAGCAGGACTCCCCAGGATGGGAGTTTGATATTTTTCTGTTTGTTGTATGGGTCTCTACCCACTGATATAACACATACTGTAACAAGTTGAACACTTACATATTCCATAAAATCCTGACCCTGGTGCACATTTTGAACAGCCAACACCCTATACCAGTAACTCTCCCTTACCGTATTTGCCAAAGGAACATTCCCAGAATTGTAGATTTTACCACAGACCTCAAAATTCCCTGAGTTCACCTTTCCCTTCCCCTGGCCCTCCCCCCCCATTCCATGGATAGTCCAAACCAACCCCCCACCTACTTTCTCTCACAGACCAGCACCTATCCCAATCACATTACTCATCCACTCCGCAACTACACCTTTGTTGCAGTTTGTCAAAAATTTTGCCCACATGGGCATTGGCTCACCACCTTCCACTCCCTTTCTGTCTCCTATAAACCTATCTTCCAGACTCTAGCTCTGTGAATCCACTCTGTTTGCTTAGTTCACATCAGTGAGGTTATGTCTATATACTAGAACAATCTGAAGAGGAAACCAAGGAAAAAATCCATTTACAACTACAACTAAAAGAATCAAATATTTAGGTTAAGAATAAATCTAGCCAAGGATGTAAAGGACTTGTACACAGAAATTAGAAAGCATTGTTGAAGAATTCAATGACATAAATAAGTGAAAGGTCATTCTATATTCATGGATTGGAAAACTAATTTGTTAATATGCAAATTCTACCTAAAGTGATTTACAGATTCAATGGAATCCCAAGCAAAACTCCAACAACCTTCTTTGCAGAAATGGAAAAGCCAAGCATCACATTTTCATGGAAGGGTGAAGGGCCATGAATAGCCAAAACCATCTTGAAAAAGAGAAGAATTCCCACCTTTTCACTTGTTACCAAGCTACAGTAATCAAACAACATGGTACTGACATAGGGACTGACTTTTAGACCAATGGAATTAAATTTTGAATTCAGAAATCAGCCTTCACATTTATGGCCAGCAGATTTTTTTCTAATTTTATTTCACTTTATTTTATTTTTAATTAATTTTATTTTTAAAGAAGATTTAGATTACATAAATGTTACATCAGAAATATAGGGGGATTCTCATATAGTGCACCATCTCCCCTTCCCATACTTTTCCCCATTAACGACATCTTTCATTAGTATGGTACATTTGTTACAATTGATGAACCTACATTAAAGCACTGCTACTAAGCATGGTCTATAGTTTACATTATAGCTTACAGTTCACACTACACAATTTTATAGGTTTTGACAAAATATATAACAACTTGTATCCATCATTACAATATCATGCAGATCATTTCCAATGTCCCAAAAATGTCCCATGTTATACCTATTCTTCCCTCCCCTCCCTCAGAACCTTTGGTGACCCCTGCCTTTATATCAATGTTACAAGTTCTTCCACTAGAAAAATAATATATAGTTTGTCCTCCCTTACATTTATTCATTCCTCAATCTTGAGGATTTGGGGATGGTGATGCCCACTATGTTTCTGATTGAGAAGGGGCTTAGATACCTTGGAGTAGATGGATGGAACTCTTGCTTGCAGTTGTTTTTTGAGATAGGCATTTTTATAGCCAACTGATTTTTGACAAAGGAATAAAGATCACCCATTTGGGAAAGAATAGCCGCTTCAAAAAATTGGGCTGGAAAAATTGTATCTCCATAAGCAAAATAATGTAGGTGGACCCCTACCTCACTCCACATACAAAAATCAATTCAAAATAAATAAAAGACTTAAATATAAGAGACATAACTATAAAACTTCCAGAAGAGAACTTAAGGAAGCATCTTCTGGGCACTAGGTCAGAAAATGGATTTCTTAGACTTAATACTCAAAGTACAAGCAACAAAAACAAAAAAAAATTAGATTAATGGGTCCTTATCAAAATAAAATCTTTTACTTCCAAGATAGACTCTTATCTTGGAATCTTATAGAATTTTATCATGGAAGTAAAATGGTAACCTAAACAATGGAAGAAAATATTTGGAAACCTCATATCCAATAAGGTTTAATATTCAAAATATATTAAAAAATAATTCAAATCAACAACAAAAAGACAAACAACCCATTTAAAAAATGGTTAAAAGAGTTGAATACATATTTCTCCAACGATGATATACAAATTGCCAAAAAGCAAATGAGAAAATGTTTGATATCATTAGTCATTATGAAAAAGACAAAACTACAATGAGATACCATTTCATACCCACTAGAATGACTGCTACTGAAAATTAAATCAGAAATTTACAAGAGTTGACAGGAATGTGGAGAAATCCGAATGCTCATTTCTCACTGGTGGGAATGCAAAATGGTACAGCCACAGTGGAAGATGGTTTGACAGTTCCTCAGAAAACAAAGTCTAGAATTGTCATATGACACAAGATTCACACTATGAGGTGAATATCCAAAAGAATTGAAAGTAAGGACTCAGACAGATATTTGCACACTGATGTACATAGACATATTATTTATAATAGCCAAAAGATGAAAGCAAGCCAAGTGTCCATTAAAATGATAATGGATAAACAAAATGTGGTATACACATAAAATGTAATGTTATTCAGCTGTAAAAAGGAATGTAATTCTGATACATGTGATAACATGTTTGAACCTTGCAGATTTCATTTTGTGTGAAATAAGCCAGACACCAAAGAACAACTATTTTATGATCTCATTAATATGAAATAATTAGAATAAGCACACTCATAGTTTAGAATGTAGAATTCAGATAAGCAAGAGAGATGGTAGGGATAGGGAAAAAGAATCTCATGCTTAAAATATGAAATGTTTCCATTTGGGGTAAAGGAAAAGTTTTATAATGGATGGTGGTGATGGCAGCTCATCATTGTGAAAGTAATTAACAGCACAGAATGATATATTTGATTGTGGTTAAAAGTGGAATTTTAGTTTATATATATATTACTAGAATGAAAATATTTTAAAAATCCTTGGAATTGTCCAACAAAAACAACAAACCATATATTAAAGCATGGACTATAGTTAATAGTACTATTATAAAAATGTGTCACAAATGAACCACACCAATGCAAGGTGCTACATTAACAACAACAATAGGGTAGTATATGGGAACTCTGTATTTTATGCATGATTTTTCTGTAAACCCACAATTTCCCCCCCCCCCCAAAAAAAAAAGACCAAAGACCAATGTAGAAAGAGGATAAAAAAAAAAATAACACATGTAAGTCATCTTTGGTCTCACACTTCAATAATCAATACACAACTTCTAAATTCTTACAGTCTGTTTGTAAAATGAAAGCATAATCATTTGAACTTGGTCCTTAATACCATGCTGTATTTCCCTCATTTTCATTTGTTAAGTCAGCTGCAGAGAACAATGCTTTTCAAACTTTAATGTATACATGATCACCTAGGATCTTGTTAAAATACAGATTCTTATTCTAAGATTACCAGATGATGATGATGCTACCGGCTTATGAACCACATTTTGTCAGAATAGAGGGCCTTTTGATCCTGCTAAATATGCCTGATCTCAATGCCCATGAAGGTAAACCTAGGATTTGAGGAATATAAAATTTGTAACTGTTAGCTTTTGTGTATAAACACTGTATTTAATTGAGTTTGGAAAGAAACATTCTAATGTTAAAATGACTTAGATGAACTGTCATTGATCTAAGTCATTTTGACATTCTCTTGTCTATTGAAGCTTACAAACAGAATGTACAGAACATTAATGTAAAAAAGAAAGGTCAATTGTTGAGTTAATTCATTCCCTAAAAATTAAAAATAGGGTCCTTTCTGCTAAAAACCGCTCCTTGTAAAATGTAATAACTGCAAATCTGGAGCCATTGCACTATAGAAAATGCTCCGATAATTCTTGTCAAATCTGTTTTATAAATTGAGACTGGTATGTCCAAGGGTGAAAGCTGCTTGATTTTTCTTTTATATTTTTGTCCTCTCTATCGTATTTGTGGCATAGAATTGACGGTCTGACCAGATCTTTTCCCCATTGGTTAGCTGAGTGATAAACTCCAGCCTCTTCATTGCCTAACTGTGGTGCTGTGTTTAAGCTGCGTGACTTTTGTTTTTTTCCAGTGGGTATCACAAGTCTTCAATCCCACATGATTCTCTGAAAATCATGTAAAGAGAAAGCTGCATTTTCTTTAATTCTGCCAGTTTGTGTTAGGATATTCCACTATGCATTGGCATTTGAGTGAAACCTGCGTGATGAATATACCCTCTACATGCAGTATTTCAAATCCCTCTTGGCTTAGAAGTGCTCTGGGGAGCTACGAGCTTTATTTACTGAATGGTTCTACAATGGTTCTCTGAAATGCATTGTTGTTATTGGCACTTTGTCTTTCCTAACCACCCAGTGAAATGTGATTTGTTTTATAGTAAAGATATATTAAAATGACCTTTATAGTTCCTGTAGATACAAAGAAAGCCATTTCTGAGACCAAGAATGGCTATTTAACTGCCTAAATGGACTGTCACCTCCCGTTTATTTTCACTTCCTCCCTGGGGCATAGGTCTTATATGTATTTTCTTGATTGCTACTTTTGATTCTTGTTGACTATTTTAACCCTTATGTTGCTTTGATTTTAATTTTGATGTGATATAAACAAGTAAAAGACTTTCAAATTATCTACTTTTATTCATTCCTAACACTCTAGATGTTCATCCTGTCGTTTTCTATTATGTTTTCATCTGTTTTTTAAACACACAAATAAATGTGTTAACTAAAATAAGAAGGAAAAAGGGAGACGAGGAAATACATTTTGTGGAGACACTTTAAGAGTTTGTGTGTGTCCCCTTCCTAAACTATATCTACGTATATAGGGAGCTGTAAATGAGAGAGAGAGAGAATGTTCCTTGGGCAAAAAGTAGCAGAAGCATTTATTATCTCAATATTAAAGTAACAAAAATCAAATTCAAAATATCTTACAGTTAAAATTTTAAAAAATATCAAATGTATCCAACACCACAACAAATGTTTGACGTCCCTACTGTGAGATAACAACTACCAAAATATAAATATATGTAAGTCTTCAGAAACTCTATCATATGTTTAGGTACAGAGTTAACTACTAAGTAACACATAAATTGTTATTAAACATATTTATCATTCTGTGTGAAATAATTTCCTTATCCTGATGCTAGAAATAATTCAGTAGGAATGTTATAAATCTGGTATAAGGAGATTAGAGAGATTTGATACAACTCTGTAAATGAGGCTAAAATATTCTGACTTGCTCTCATACTTTGTTTGTGTTCTATATTAAATATATGTATTTACTGAATTTTTTGAACTAGAAGAAACTGAGTAGATCAGCTGCTCAGTGGTTCTCAAATTGTGGTCCCTAGAACAGCATAAATAACATCATCTAGAAAATTGTTACAAATTCATATTCTCAGGCCCTAACCCATACATAATGAAGAAGAAATTCTGCATGGTAGCCCAGAAATCTGTGTTTTAACAGGCCCAACACATGGTTTAATAAGATCATATTTTGTATCTTAATTATTTCTGTATTTTTGGTTATACCACATGATTCTAATAGCACAAGAATATAAAAGGTTGAAGCTAATGAGTACTTTCACATAGAATCGTTATTTAAAGAGCTGATGATGATAAATCACATTGAGAGGGATTAGATGTGTCATAAAAGGATTTTCAGAGTTATTGGGGAGAATTTTTGTTTGCTTTTGCCTTGGTCAAATCATAATTTGAACCAGATCAGGAAGATTTTTTGGTGTGATTGTTGGAAAGGAATTCAAGATCATATAGAGCTGAGAATTAGAAGTGATGGTTGTTTAATATTTCATTTTATAGGAATAGCATAATTTACCCTATATTTAGACATTTAGATCATTTCCAATTTTTCATTATTATGCTTGATCCTATGATGACAAACATCCTTTTATTATATTAATAAAATCACTAAGTATTTTAGTGTTGATAATATTGTTAATACAATGTCTAAGAAGTTAATCAAGTGGTTCTGAATTTTGCTATATGCTGCAAACTGATTTTCACACCTCTCTAGAAATGTATAAAATTTATGCCCAAGGAATTGTATATGAAACTGGTTATTTTCTTTCATCTATAACAAATATATAGGGTAAATAATGGTATTGATTTTTATGTTTCATTAATTATGTTATTACTAGTGTGGTTTAATATTTCCAAAAAATTAATGACATTTGTATTTCCTTCCTTTTTAGCTTCTCTGTTCATATATTTCTCTTTAATAAGCAAAAATCTCTTAAATATAAAGAAAAGAAATCTTTGAAATGTCTGTTTTAAATGCTTATTTTCAGTATTCTTGATAGAATTGTTGAAAAGGATTGTGTAATTTTACTTTAATTTTTCCTTACTTAACTTTTTAAAATCCATTTTCTTCTTCTACCACTAAGGAAATCTGCTCTTGCTAAAAATATCTTCATGGCTAAAGCACATTTCACTCCACCGATTGTAAATCTATGCAGTAAGGCTTGCTGTCTCTGACCTACATTTTAAGACTACTCCTTTTACTTTCCTGGTTCTACTTCTATCTTTTACTCTAAGTTTTCTATTTCCTCCTCAGATTCTCTTTCTTTGAACTCTACTTAAAAGAAGGTTTCCTCTCAGTTCCTCTCTTGGTTCAGCTCACAAGAAGAGTGAGGTCCCTGTGAAGGTGGCAAGGTGTTGGATTCAGAAGAACAAGAATTTTCCTGTGTCTTAAATCTATAACTCTACTTGCCCCGCCTCACTTAGCAGATGACCCATTATCCTATTTCACAGAAAAAAATAGAAGCCATAAGATTCTCAGCATTTAAGCACACAAATTTTCCTATGGACTTACAAATTTTCTTCTCCTCCTTTCATTATAAAAGAAAACGTTGACTTCTTGCCTTGGTAAAGAAATCTCCTAGGCTTCTAAAAATTACTTTAAAACAAAATAAACAAAAAACAGAAAGCAATAAACAACAAAAAATCTGCCAAGCACAGCTACTACTACTGCTACAAATTCACGTTTAGTACAACCTTAGCTGGATCGTATTAACATAGCAGTTCTGATTTTTTTGCTGCAATTTAGTAAATGAGCTCACGCTCTCTCCCTCTCTGTTCCTCTCTGTCTCTTCCAATTTCTTTCCCTTTGTCTCTCTCCCTCTCTTTTCACTCTCTTGCTCCCTTTCACAATGACCATTTCATAACCTCTCTACTCAGGGCCCAGACTGCATGAATTCATATCTTCATGTTCTGATTCCAAGGCATAAATATGGCATCTGATACTAGGGCATAAGGCAAGGCAGTAGTTGGAGAGTGAGGTCAAGGCACAAGGAGATAATTATTTTACTTTTTAAAAAGTATTTGAATGCTGAAGGGAAGAATTTTTTTGTGATTAAGTTATATTCTAGGCTTCAGTTTCACTATTTGTAAAATTGGGATGCTTTTTTAAAAATACCTCCCAGAGTCGTGGTGAAAATAAAATATAAAGTTTTCATGCAATACCTGAAAAATAGTAAAAATTTAATTAAATGTTAAATATATTTTTAAAAATTTTCCCTACTTCTTTTAAAGGTGGTATATGCACATGATTTCACCAACACAATTACTTCCTCAATTCCCATGCACTTTTCAACTAACCTGGAAACTGAAAATAGGCTGAAAATTTGACTGGGGCTTTTTCAGTGCAGTACTCAGCTTGACTTTAAATTGATTGGACAATTTAAAAATCTGCAGAGGAAAATTAATTTGTAAAATGTTTTCAATTTTCAAATTATTTTTGCCTGGTGAAACTGATAATCCCAGAGGTTAGTATTTCTTGTTCCATTCTATGTTGATCAGTTTTGAATCTAACCCAACAATCCTAGCATTTCTTTGTTAAATTACCTACATATACGTACTTCTCAAATGCTCTTGTGGACCAACCATAACATCATACTTGTAACTAATGAGTAGAATAAAATTTTTTCAAAAGGGTTCTGATTATACTAATCTTATACATAAGATTCTGATTATACTGTTCTTGAGCAATGGGATCACTGCCCGATGCACACAGAATTTAATGCCATAACACCAAGATTTTGAGGAAAGAAAGGGTTTTATTGCAAGGCTGACTAGCAAGGAGGCAGGAGGCAAGCTCAAATCTCTGTCTCCCACTTGAGAATTGAGAGTTTATAGGATGGGAACAAAGGGTGGTAGTGACAGTGATGGAGATTCAGGTTGGCAAATTCTGATGGGTTGTTTATAGGACTGTATATGGTAGAAATATGCTATCAGGCCCTATCTTATCTTCCTCTACAGGAACCGCCAGTATTTTATTTGCTTCTGATGAATCCACATTCCTGCAATATTGGTTCCAAGGAGGGGAATTTTTGCTCATGATGTCTCAGTGGTCTTTGAAAGAACAAGGGTATGTTTTTCTACATGTTCAGATTATATGATTTGCAGTTAAACAAGTGTAGAAAAAATAAAAGGTTATAGGAAAAGAGGATCTCTCACAAACCAGGTTTTCCTGCCCATGGTTTCAATACCTTTTTGAAAACTGGTGTTTGATTCACTGCAATTTAGCATTTAACTCTATTTTCACAATTACTGCAAAGGAAGAATATTCATCTCTGACCATCACTTGAGAAATGTGAGGATCATACACATTAAATAAATTGCACAATATATGCAGCTACTGAGTGTTGAACTTTGTTGTAGAACATTGAAATTTTGCTCTATACTCATGCTTCTCAAATCACTCCAGAAAGTTAAGTGCTGAAGTTCTATAATCCAGAATAAATTAAGATGTCAAGGCTTCCCAATATTACTAATTTTATTGACTCTTTTAGAGAGCATATTCTTTATGCTAGAATATATTTTTGTAGTGAATCAAAATTACATGAAATTTTATAATCACTCAGGAAATTTTAAAGAAATTCAAATACTTGAATAAATTTGTTTTGAGCTGAACTCCCAAACCTTCAGGGTCTGATATTGGGAAAGATTGATGCCAAAATATTAACAAGCCTGTTTGAGCTAAGAACCTCGCCTAATACATAGGGCAAATAACATAAGATTTCTGTATATGTGGGATATAATTGTTGAATAGATTATTTTAATTCCAAGCTATAAGTTATACTTCATTTCAGAATCACAGTACACAGAACTGACATTCTGATTGGATTACTGCAAATGTTATAGTTTTGTTAAACTATCCCATATAGTTAGTAATTAATCAAACTTTGTCAAATGAATAAAACAGTTTTATAAATACAAAAAGCATGATAAAAGGGTGAAGCATATCTATTCAGATGCATGTTAAAATGGAATTTAGTGGGTTCCAAAACAAATATTCTGATCTTGTAAACCTTGGGTGGAACTCAGGAAGAGGAGAGAAATAAATAAAAATAAATCTTTAAAAAAAAAAAAGCTTAAGCCCACAGGTGTTGTGAGTTATTTTTTAAGCACATTTGAAAATTATTAATACTGGAAATGTTTATATTAATTTTTTAAATTCTGCTGGTACATTTTATGTGAAGATTTTCTATTTCATTATCTCCTTGGATAGCTGTCACATGATTCTTTTTGCTGTCTTCTCTGATTTAAGGATATTTTGTATCCAAAAGTTAAAAGGTTTTTCTCACTCTCATTCTATAGCATAATCTAGAATATTGTAGCTTATTTCAAAATCCTTTCTCTAAAACAATTAGCTTGAAAACTCCTTGCTCTGAGTCTGATATCAAATATAAGGAGCCTAATACACAGCTTTTTAATTACTATTTAATGATATGCATTTAAATCTAATTATAGCACTAGAATTAGGGCTCCGATGAAGAAAAGAGCTACTGGCTAATTAGAAATTTAGTTGGTCTGCATTAAAACTGACAGATTTGTACTCCTGACTACCTTGATAAAAACGGTATTAAAACATGCCCTAAAGGCAATTAATTGTAGTAACAATAGTAATTGTATTTGTACATTAGGACTACATAACACCACATGTTTTCTAATGGGGTCATAGTTTAGGCTCACACTTTCGCTTATTTTATCTCCAGCTGGAATTTATGCCTAGAGGGGAAATTTATCTCTTCATTCCTTAAATTACCTTCAGAAGATAAAATCTTACAAATGCCATTGTTGTATACAGTACCAATGGTATATTGTAAACTTAAATACTTCCTATTACTTTACACTTCCTTATTTGTGATCTTCTGAGGAAATAGAACAGATGTTCAACTCCATCTACAAAATGAGCCTTCATATATTTGAAACTGACTATTATTACCACTTAATTGTGTAATGTTAACACTTGCATGTAATCTTAAATTGCTGAAATTTAACAACAAATAAAATTCAGTTGTGTGTTTAAATGCACTTAAGAACTTGGGATATCTATTCTAATCTGCAGAATATTGACAATTGTATAAGAATTGAATCTAAGAAACAGCACTCCAGAAAAACAAAATTTCCTGTTTTCTTTCACACATCAAAATGTTTCTTTATACAACTGCCCTCTACTCAGCATACCATTATTTTCCTGAAAAAAAAAACAACACACAACTGTCCATTGTTAAAATAAATTCCAGTGACCCTTTTTTCTCGAATTATTCCTACTGTTTTCATAGAAATAAAATCTTACTCCACAGTTACTTATCCATATGTCATATTCACATTCTATGGTGTCCTTGAAGGCCTCATCTTTTAATTTGAATGTGTTTTTATGTCTCTCTTCCCAGAGTATTTATATTACTCCTTGAGGGCAAGGTTACTTGCCCTAATCCATCAGCGTACTGCCTGGGACATAGCAATTTTTCAATAATCTTTACCAAGGTAAGCTTTAAGTCATTTTGCCATTTGCCATCAATTCATGTTTTTCTTTCTTTTTCCCCAGTCTTATGAAGATACTTTTGCCTGTCCAGAATTTTTCAACTCTATGTAAGAGCTATTCTTAATTTATTTTCATCTTCCTTGTATTGCTCTTCAGTGGTTTGCACTGTTTGAACTTTTATATCTCTTTGAAAACCATTCTTCTTGGTCTTCCTTCCTATGAGAGGCTATAAATACAATCAATATTAATACACAATACTAATGCATCAGCATCTCTAACAATCTTGGAGGTTAATGATATTATTATGATTATTATTACTATAATTATTGTCAGCAGCAGCAGCAATTTACTCTGACAGGTGAAAAAACCAAGGTATGAAGAGATTGAGATTGACTTCCTATAACTAAGGTAGGTCTAAAGCTAGAAATTTCTTTCTTGTTTGAATTTTTGTTCAGGTCAGTTTTGGCACATCTATTTGCATTTTCATTAATATTCTGGATTCTAGTTAAGGCGTTAAAATAGTACTTTGGTTATTCATGAAGTATCTCTATACTGTGCAATATCTTTTTATTTTAATGCATTTGTTCTGTCGAATTTCGTAATTCTTTGATGGGTCATTGTTATAGTTCTGCAACAATTTTCAACAGGATAAATACACATCTTTAATCTTAGTCATATCAAAATTCTCATCTATAGTCACTGCTACTTTACTTTTATGCTGCCTTTTTTCTGATTTCTTTTGAGTGTTTTCTTTCTGGAAAAAAAAAAAATCCTCTCCAGTAGAATTGAAATGTAAGAAGTTCAGAAATATGCTAACCCTCCTACCTCACATGACCTTTGGAATAGTGCTCTAATGATAACTATAAACTTATCCATCCTTGTGCAGTATTATAATTATAGATTTTTTTGAAGTTCTCAGGGCTTTGCTTCATTTAGACACAGCTCTTTTCACCGGTGTGTGTGTGTGTGAGTGCATGCACACAGGCATGTGAGTTTATATAGAGATATAGTTATAATTACAGAAAAATTCTGTATCTGATATTTTAGAGTTACACTGATTCCACCCTTGCTCTAAGGGTCCATTTATTTTACAAATATATTTATTAACTGTCTTCTATACATCAAGCCCTATGATATGCACTGAGAATATCATGATAGTTACCTAATAACTGGTTTCATGAAAGTGAGAGAAACATATGTAAAATAACCACAGAAGTAAAGTATGCATTTAACAATCATTAAAATGTGCTTATTGGAAAAATTCAAGAATCATATGACAGAGAATAAGAGGGCAACTTATTTAGATTAAGAGGCTTCTTTGAACAAGTGCCATTGAAGTTGACACCTGTGAAATATTACCCAGCTGAATAGCAGATAAAAGAATGTTTCAAACAATGAATACAGCCTTTCTGAGGACCCTAAAATAGGGAAGTACTTGGCATATTACAGGAGTCATGACAACTGTGTTTTTGCAATATATTTGGGGGAAAAGGAGTAGGATTGGCAGGAGATGACACTTAATAAGCAGGCTGGACCCAGTAGTACTTTGTAGGTCAAGCTTGAATTTTGGTTTTTCATCCTAAGTGCAATGGAAATGCATTGGAGAGTTTTGAACTGGAGAACAGTATGATTTCTGTTTTAAAAATATCTCAACAGAATGTAATGATCAATTTAATAAAGTGAGTGAGGCATGTGAAAGTAAATAAATAATTGTTTTTAACAGATATATGGAATAGGAGATGCATGGACATGGCAATTGAATGATATTTGTTGAAAACAATTTTTATTTTGGTTTTAGATATTACAGCTTGAGAGAAATTTCTAATTATCTAAATGCAAAGAAACTAATAATAATCATACCAGTAGGGGGGCCAAAAGGAAAATCATTTATATATGTATACTTCATGCCACTTTGGGAAAACATTGCATAATAATTATGTGAAGAAAATAATTTGGCTAGATATTTCTATTGTCTTATACTCCTCTTCTCTCCCACATTTTTCTGGAAATTAAAATTGAAGCCACATATTGAACTCTCCCTAATATGAGACTCAAATTGAAATTAAATTTGTCAATCCGCTACAGATGCAGATATCCACAAACATTTAAAAAGTAGACACAATTGCATGATTTAATTGGTCATGGTTTTAAAATATGAAATGTTTTGTGAAGTATAAATTACCTTCACTGGTTATTTCCTCCCAAACATGTTTAAGTCACAATTAGTTTGTTTCTCTTTTTTTTCCATTACAATTACTTCATCATTTTCCCTTTGCTTTTATTACAAACTCTATTGAAAAAAATACCCCAAACTCACAACTGAACGTCATGAAAACAAGTTTCTTCCTTATGAATTTTTGCAAAAGTATCAACACATTACTAATCACCTCCTAACTGACAAATACAAGTCTTTGATATGTTCAAAAACCACTTTGCATCTCTACAACATCGGATAGTACCTATGTACTTTAAACTTTCCTCTTGATATATGTTAAACTTTATAATCAACTTCTTACTCTACTTTTTTCTCCACAAATTCCTTTAATTCAGCATTCAATTAAGTAGTTTCCTGGTCTTTTCCACTTGTTGCTGAGCACTACCACAGTAACAGTTCCATCCATTCGATAGCTTCAAATTTCATCTTTATTTTAAGGAATCCTGTATTTCCATCTACAAATAGATTTCCCAGCCCACTTCTCATTCACCAAAATGTATCCTAACCTGGCTTCAAGGATCTTTCCCTTGTTCTTTATTACAGCTTAAGACCACACTATCCTTCCAGTGTCTTGAGCTCCTTTATCTTCAAACCCACTTTTTAAATAAGCTTTCTTGACCCCATGATTCTTTATGAATTATATCCATTTTCTCTTCTCTACTACCACTGGAACTACTTAAATGGATTCCCTAACTGATCACCTTTTACACAATCTCTTTCCTTTCATTCCATCATTTACAGAACTTTCATATGTATTTTCTTAATTATTGATGGCATGATAGCATCCCCTTCCTCAAGAGCCCGCTTAGGAAAGTACAAATAACCTTCATTTAACCTGAAAGCAATTTTGGTCCAACAAAAATGGTGTTCCTAGCTTCATCTACTAATTTTCTTTAATCTTCTTTTAAATATGATGAAGTTCTTGATCACAAAATGTTATTTGTTCATTATTTTAATATTCACTGTATCATGGCTACTAACCAAAAACTCTACATAGTCAGAATTTTAAAATGTTTCTTGAATTGGATTGTCAATTAAAGTGAATATTTTACCGGAAATCTTAATAGTATTAATCTTTTTGTTTCAGAACACTTATTTTAATATTAATATTACCACCTTTCTTCAATAGGCTTTTATGGAGAAAAAGCCATTATATATTTTACATTTCAAAAGTTAATCATTAGTTTTGTCACTAAAATGTCATTTTGTATTGTACCAAGATTAATTATATTAGTGAATTCTTATTTTTCTATAGTAAAACCATTAGAAATAATATTCATAGAACTAGAAATAGCCTCAGAAGCTCACCTTAATCTAACTACTAAACCAAACTGAAGAGTACTCTCAAATCATTCAGGAAAGTAACTGTACATTTTTTCCATTTATTTTTCTAAGAACAAGTCGTCAGCTTTCCAGTACTTTATAACCTTTATGGGCTTCTTTCTGCACACACAGAACAAAATGGATATTTGCTTTTGCTTTCTGGACCTCTTTGACACACCCTAAGTTCCTTCTGACTTGCTTTATGATTGAAAGCAAACATTTATTTTCATGTATCTTTCTCAAATGTCTTTATTTTTATTTTATGTTAAGTTTCTTTTGCCCCCTAATTTTAGAAAGGGTAACTTAATGTGCACTGATTTAAATTGTTTTACTGAACTTTTTATTTTGAAATCATTGTATATTCCCATGAAGTTGCAAGAAATAATAGAAAGATTCTATGTTCCCTTTACTATTTCCCTCCAATGGTAACATTTGAAAATGATAGTCCCCTATCATAACCAGGATATTGACATTGACATTCAAGACAGAATGAAATGCACCACACAGATCCCTCATGTTGCCCTTTTATATCCATACTCACTTCCCTCATGCCTCACACCATTAGTTCCAGGAGTCCACTAATCTGTCCTCCATTTCTTTAAATTTGTCATTTTAAGAATGTTGTACAAAGAGAAGAATACAATATATAGATTTTTGAATTAGCTTTTTCCAATCAGAATTATTCTTTGCAGATTCATCTACATTCTTGCTTTTATCAATAATTTGTCTTTTATCACTTGGTAGTATCCCATGGTCCAAATGTACCACAGTTTCTTCCACCAATCACCCAAAGAAGGACATTTGGGTTGTTTCCAATTTTGGATTTTATAAATAAAGCTGCTATAAACATTCATGTATAGGTTTGAGTGAACACTGATGTTTATAGCTCTGAGATAAATGATCAGAATGCAATTTTAGACATTATGAAAGATGCATGTTTAGTTTTTAAAGAAACCACCACACTGTTTCCCAAAGAGGCTGTAGCATTTTACTTTCCACCAGCAATGTATGAGTGATAAAATTTGTCTGTATCCTCACTAGTATTTGGTGGTGTCAATTTTTTTATTATTATTTTAGGCATTCTGATGGGTGTGTAGCAATAGCTCATTGTGATTTAATGTGCATTTACCTAATGGCTAATAATGTTGAATATTTTCTCATGTGCTTATATGACATCAGTAGATCCTTTTCCTAGAAATGTCTTTTTGTATCTTTTGCCCATTTTCTAATAGAATTGTTTATCCTTATAGTCTTGAGAGGGTTTTTTTTTTTTGAGATTTTAAACTTTAACTTTAGATATTAGTCCTTTGTCAGATATGTGATTTGCAAAGATTTTCCCCAAGTCTGTAGTTTGCCTTTTCTTCCTCTTTGCCATGCTTTATTGGTTTTGCTTTTGTTTTTTTGCAGAGAAAAGTTTTATATTTTGATGAAGTCTGATTTACCAAATTTTCCTTTTATTGAACATGCTTTTGGCGTCGAGTCTAAGAAACCTTTGCCAAATCCTAAATACTTAAAACCAATCGCTTGTGTCAGGGTCTTCCCACCTCACGTCAGAGATGAGAGAACCCATGCTGCCCGAGAGATGGGTTTTTATACATCCCAGGGAGGAGGGGGCTCTGCCTCTGAGCAAAAAACCAAGTATCAAGCAACCTTCGTGGGGCATTCTCTCCACGATAAGCAGCTGGGCTTCTTGCTCTCAGTTTCAGATTTAAGGTATGGTCAGGCTTTTCCATTTCTGTTAAACTTGTTTTTCACGGCTGAGACCTAACTTCTTCACTGGGGTGCAAAATGGAAACATATTGAAACATCTGCCTACAAGCAAGCAAGTGGGGGAAAGGAGGGGACTAGGCAGGAGGCGGGAAATGGTCCCTGAGCACGTCTGTGACTTCACTAGCAGCTATAATAAGTCATGAAATAAGTAAGTGATTCTTACTTTATTCTTTTTCAAAATTGTTTTTGCCATCCTAGATTTAGTATTGTTTTGTCTTTACCTACAAAAAACCTTGGAGGGAATATACACCAAATGTAAAATATGGACTATAGTTAGTAATAATATTTTGAGGATGCTCTTGCATAGTTTGTAACAAATGTATCATAACAATGCAAGGTTTTGGAGGAGGGGTGATATATATGACCGCTGTATGATGTTATGCATATTTATTTATAAATTGACAACTTTCACTATATCCTTATTGTTTACATATGTTCATTTATGAATGATATACTTCAATAAAATTTTTTAAAAAAGATTTTGATAGGAACTACATTAACCTCGTGTATCAATTTGATACATTTACTATATGGGCTCTTTCAATTCATGTACAGCATATATTTCCCAATTTATTTAGATCTATTTTTTTCTTTCTTTAGCATTGTGCAGTTTCCAGCGTACAAATCCTACACAAGTTTTGTTAAAATTTCTCAAAAAAAATTTCATTTTTGAGCAATTTTAAATGGCACTAGATGACTAATTTTGGTTCGTCTTTAGTATATAGAAATGCAATTGATATTTGTATGCCAAGCTACCATCCTGCAACCTTGCTGAACTCACTTATTAATTATGGAATGTGGAGGGTTTTTTTTTTTTTAGTTGGAAATTTTCTACATAGACAACCATGTCATCTGCAAATATGGAAAATTTCATTTCTTGCTTTTCAATCTTTATGCCTTTGAATCCTTTTCTTGTCTTATTGACTAGAAATTCCAGCTGTATATTGAAAAGATTGGTGAGAGTAGACATCCTTTCCATGTTCCCAATTTTAGAGGGAAAGTATCTAGTCTTTCACCACTAAGTAAACATTTACTTGTTTGTTATTTAAGATACTGTAGCAGTTAGAAGCTGTGTGTACCCCCAGAAAAATATGCTCTTAAATTTAATCCATTCCTGTGGGCGTGGACCTAGTTTAAGTAGGGCATTTGATGTGGCTACTCAGTTGAAGTGTGACCCACCTCATTCAGGATGGGTCCTCATCCTATTACTGGAATCTATTATATTAGGAATGAATACAGAGAAAAAGAAAGCCATGAAAGCGAGACGGTGAAAGAATGAAACCCAGGGGAAAAAGGAGAGAGCAGCAGAAGTCAGCTATGTGGCAGAAGAGCTAAGGATTGCCAGCAGCTGGTCTTTGGCAAGAAAACATTGCCTTGATTTCAACAATTTTCCAGACTCTAACCATGAACAAATAAATCCTCATTGTTTACGCCAAACCATTTCAAGTTGTTTATTGGAAAATCCTGTGAAACTAAAACAGATTTTGGCACGTGGAGAGAGGGGTGTTGCTACTGAAGATATAAAAAACGTAGAAACAGCTTTAGAATTGAGTAGAGGCTGACAGAATCTGAGCTGTTAATAGAATAGGCTTAGATTACTTTGAAGAGACTCTTGTTAGAAATATGGACACTAAATGTACTTCTGACGGGTCCGTAGGGGGAAAAAATGATGAATGTGTTATGGAAAACTGGAAGAAAATTGATCCTTGTTTTAAAGTGGCAGAGAACTTGACAAAGTTGAGTTCTGCTATCAGACAGAAATCAGAATTTGTAAGTGACAAGGTTGTATATTTCTCTGAGGAGATTTCCAAGCTATGTGTGGAAAGTGCAGACTGGTTTCTCCTTGCGGCATATGGTAAAGGTGAGAGGAAAGGAATAACCTGAGAACTGAACTCCTGGGCTTAAAGAAACCAGAAATATATAGTTTGGAAACTTCTGAGCTTCTGTAAAGCAAGTTACCAATGAACAGTGCTCCATGTGAGGTTGTAACAGAATGATCCAGTCAGCCATGCCAGTACAAGTCAGAATTGGAAATGCAGTTACCCTGAAAGGATCTGTGGAAAGTTTTTTGTCTGATCGTTTGGGTCCCTGTGTACCACACACAAAACCAACAAGTTTTTTTGTGAGATATGTATGAACAGAACATTGCCAACCTAGACTAAAAAGGAGAGTAAAGGGACAGACTGGAGGAAAAATCACTTTAAGAACAGAACCATGGAAGCTGAGGTCTATACCAAAGACCTCTTCTCAGGCAAGAGGGTAGATCCTCTCGTGTGTGTGGACAGCATGAGTCTGCCTCAGCACTTGGAGAGGGCTTGCCTTCCCCCCCATTGTTAAAGAAGATTGCTACCTCCCCAGTGTTCTTAGAGGTTGGAAACTGTGCCCCAGGGATTGCAGAAAATCAGATCATCACCCTTATGCTTGGAGAGGGCGGAGCCATCATCTCAATGTTCAGGGATGCAATAGCCACCGCACAAGTACTTGGAGAGTGTGAGACTGCTGCTTAATCAGGCCCAGAAGATAATTATCATTCCATAGATGACTCTCAGACCTTGAAATCGAATGGAGCATGTCCTACTGGGTTTCAAAATTGTTGGGGAGCCATAGCACTGTTTCCTTCCAACTACTATCTTTGGAATGTTTATCTTATTCCTGTCCCTCCTTTTCATATTGGAAGCAAATCACTTGTTCTCTAGGTTTCACAGGTCCATAGAGAAGACTAGTGCCCAAGGACAAACTACACCTATAAATGAATTTGATGAGACTTTGTACTAAGCATTGTTTCTGAAATGATTTAAGGCTTTTGCGATATTGTGATGGAGTGAATGGATTTTGCAAGCAGAAAAAAAGACATGTCGTTTTGGGGTCCAGAGGGTGGGGTGTGATGATATGAAGGTATATGTACCCCAGAAAAACATGTTTTCAAATGTAATCCATTCCTGTGGAAGTGGACCCATTGTAAGTAGGAGCTTTTCATGAGGCTACTTAGTTGAGGTATGACCCTTCTCAACCACGATGGGTCTTAATCTTATTACTAAAGTCCGTTATATACAGAATGAATAAAAAGAAATAAAAAGCCATGGAAGCAAGAAGCTGAAAGCAACAAAACCCAGAAGAGAAGGGAGAGACCAGCAGATGCCACCATGTGCCTTACAATGTGGCAGAGGAGACAAGGATCACTGTCAGCCAGTCTTTGGGAAGAAAGTGTAGTCTTGATGGTGTCTTGATTTGGACATTTTTCTAGACTCTAACTGTAAGCAAATAAATTCCCATTGTTTAAGCCAAACCATTTCATGGTATTTACTGGAACAACCTAGAAAACTAAAAGAAGATGCTCTTCAGATACAACCCCCAGGTATTGGTTCCTTTGAGGGCTAAAGAGACCCATGGGAGTTATGGTTATGGCAGATGGGATTAACTACCAGGTCAGATGGCCCCTCTTTGGAACTGGTGTTTATGTGTGATGAATCTGGACTCAGATGGGATCTCTCTTCATAAGACTTTCATGCTAATGTGCTGGAGTTGCAGTTAGTGTTGGGGTTTAAGATATATTTAGGGGATTTGAATCTCTGGACTGACAATGTGATAGCCAGGTCCTGAGCCTCAACAGACTCCAGCACCTACCATCTGATTTATTGGACTCACCACACTCAGCTAAGATGGAGTTGAAGAAGGACAACCACCACACCATGGAGCCTAGAGTGATTACAACTGAAAGTGGGAGGATTGCATCCAGCATCCATGTGGAATCTGAGCCTCCTCTTGACATAGAGGTGCAATGGACACAACCAATCCAATGTCCACATAGAAAAGGTGGCATTGGATTGGGAAAAGTGGACATGATGGCTGATGGGTATGGGGAAAGGCAGGAAGAGATGAGAGGTGGAGGCGTCTTTGGGACATGGAGCTGCCCTGGATGGTGCTTCAGGGGCAATCACCGGACACTAAATCCTCACAGGGCCCACTGGATGGAATGGGGGAGAGTATGGGCCATGATGTGGACCATTGACCATGAGGTGCAGAGGTGCCCAAAGATGTACTTACCAAATGCAATGGATGTGTCATGATGATGGGAATGAGTGTTGCTGGGAGGGGAGAGGTGGGGTGGGGGTGGTGGGGTTGAATGGGACCTCATATATATATATATTTTTAATGTAATATTATTACAAAGTCAATAAAAAAAAAGAAGATGCTCTTTATCAATCTGAGAAATTTCCTCTCTATTCCTGTTTTTAAGTGCTTGTATCTTGATAGTTGTTGAAGTTTATCAAATGCTTTTTCTGCATCAATTGATATGATCATGTAAGTTTTCTTCTTTAGCCTATTAATATAGAAGAATACCTTGGTTTTCAAACATCGAAACATGTTTTCATCCCTGGAATAAGCCCCATTTGTTCATGATGTATAATTCTTTATTTATGTTGCTGAACTGTATTTGCTAATAGTCTTAAGAATTTTTTGCACTTATATTAATAATCCACAATCTGTTTCTATGAAATTTTCTGCTGAATAAAAAAGAAACTAAAGTAACAGAAAGTGTGTGTAAAGCAGATTTAACAGGGATAAAGATATGTGTATAATAAGTTAATTATATTAATCTTGATTTAGAGAAGTTAGTGGTTGATCAGATTATGCTATATGTATCAAGTTTTAAAATATATATATTTGAATAGGTTTCAGAAGAAGTTGTAGTGGCTTCTAATTCAAATTCTGCTGGTGCGTACTCAGTGGTAAACTGAGTCGGGCTTATACAAATTAGCGAGAACTGATCAGGAGCTTGCCAATTGGTTGTTAAATAGTAGGTAGCTTGAAGTCAGCCTCAGTAAGAATATTTAAATCTTGGAAATTAGGAAATGCTACAAATCAGTTTTGTTTTATTTTTGTTGTTGTTTTTGTGTTTCACGGAAGGTTGTTGTTTCACAGAAACATACCTCAGACTTTTTCCAAGAAATTGGGCTCATCACTGAATTCTTTGAGCCTGTGTTTGGGAGAAAAATAATGTCTTTTTTATATGTCTACATAAGTCTAAGGTTAGAGGTGTTAGTAGTCAATGGAAAATATGAGAATAAAGCTGAGTAGATAGATAGAAGTCAATTACAGGATTTAGTTATTAACATTTAAACCATGACTTGTAGGGGCATATAGAAATCAGTGGCATCAGATGTCCAGGTCAAGGCACACTAGGCACACTAAGATAGACAGCTAAAACCCTGACTATGGGAGATTAGATTTTAAAAAATAACCATGAGACTCCTCCCTACAAAAATGAATAAATTTATGACACAATGATAATTGTCAATAAATATGGATTAAAATAGAGAATGCCTGCCTCTTACTTTGGAAGTGAATAAAATTCCCCTTGTTTCCTAGTAAATAACTATGGTAATATATTTGATTTCTGACAAAGTTATTTTCCATCTCCTCGACGTGAAGCAAAAATATAATCCTATTACTCTCTTCAGGCAATAAATATTTTTCTTCTCCTTAACCTGTCTACACAACCTCTACAAAGACAGAAAAAGCATGGCAGCACTGATTATGTTTCAAGTTATCACAGCCTAGAGTTAATAAAAGTCAGTAATAATTAAAATCTCAGGAAATTAGTTCCCTAATGAATATTTGTGGAATAATTGAATGAATGATTAAAATCTTAAGTATTAAATCATGAGAGAGAAGCAACCTGACTCATACAGGAACTAAGATATTTCCATAGGGTGGTAGATTGGGAAAGTAGAGCAAACCTGAAAATAAAGGGGATGAATAACTATATATATATATACAAACACACACACATACACACACAGTGATCAATGTAACAAGTGCAATGAGTGTGCTCCAATAACATTTAACAGTCAAGGGAGCAAAAAACAAGGAAAACTGGGACCATGTAAAAAATTCCTTGCTGTAGTTACCTGTTAACTATGGGTGCAATTGTCTTAGACTGCTGTCTGGTGGTACCCTGAATCTCAATGTGCATCTCTAGTGGTGGAAGAATGCCAACAAAGAAAAGGAAAGGACCAAATATGCCAGTGGAGACCAACTAACCATGGTGTAGCTTCCAGCTCTGTGTATACTAAGGGAAAATGCTAATATGCCTCCTTGGATGCCAGCATCTCCTTCTCACTCACTTAATTTTACAATCCTTCCTTCTTCATTGTTTCAAGTAGTCTTGTCTTCTTAAGTCTTGTTATTTTACCAAAACTTATTTTTTTCCATAATTCATGTGTTGGTTCATGTGAGGGAGGTTTTCCCTCACCACATAGACTTTTCTTTCCTTCTAATCCTGTTTCCTTAGTTGCTAATTCTGTGAAAATCATGTGTGGGTATGCATCATGTTATTCAGTATCCTTGAATTTTTGGAGTGGTTGTTGTCAACACTTTTATTCATTTTTCACAATAACCTATTACAAAATGAACTTTACTATTGACTTTCAATTCTGACCAAGATAGAGAAAAATGAATTAATTTAACTTCATGTCTGAGAAATATTTTTTAAAAATCTAAATTAAATATAAAATAACAGCTTACAAGAGAGTTGATATAAGAGAATCAAGGACCGTGATCACTTTGAAGAGGGGAATTAAATGAGGTAAGCCTTACAAATACCCCACCGTATTAAGTGGAAAAGGTTTCCTGGACATCGTTTAAACAGTGGAAACCCAGACAGAACTCAGCCTTTCTGATTTGAGGAGATGGAACTGGTAGTACTGGGAAGCCAAATTAGTAAGCATTCACAGAGGAGAATACTAGAGAAGAGAGAGGCACAGAGAAAGTACCCCATATATATGCAGAGGAATTCCCATGAGTCTTCATTTGGGTACTAAGAAGTACACATGTGTAAGGAAATTACCCAAGGCCAGAAAGAATTACTCAAAAGGATTGGAGGAAATCAGGGCCAGGATTAATACCTGTTCCAATATGCAGAGTGGAATATCTCATAATTCATGTGTATCAAATCAGAATACTAAAAAGTGTCTTGCCTCCACAGTGAGGGGGAAATTAGCTCTATATTTAATTAGCTCTGATCTTGCTTAACAAAGCCTATAATCAAGACCCAAAAGAATCTAATTGATTCTAAGTCAGAGAACAAAGCTAAAGAATATTAAAAAATAAAAGCATCAAATATGGTAAAACCTACAATGTCTGACATCCAATAAAAGATTACCAGACATGCAAAGAAGCAAGCAAATATAAACCTTCATGAAGGAACAAATTATCAATTAAAAGTGATGAATGAGAAATGGCATATATCATGATTTAATAATTGTTGGGAGCGGTCAATACGAGTATACACTGAGTTCAGCAATGCCGGCAACATGGCCACCAGAGCAGAGCCCACTTCCTTGTTCTTCTCCCTCCCTGCTCCTTTGTTCTCCGTTTCCCGCCACTGCCCAGACTGATAAGATAGCACGCAGGCGCAAGGCGTGAAACTAAGGTCTGCCTCCCACCCTGACGACAGCAACAACCAATCCTTAGCCTCCACTACCTCACGCCCCGCTCCTCCCCCACCCGAGGGTATATATACTTTGCCCCCTTTAATAAAGTTGCAGTTTGATCAGAACCCTGTCTTGCTGTCATTCTTTGTGTCTCTTGTCCCACCATTCTTTCTCGGCAGGTTTCGGGTCTCCGTTGCCGTCCTGCGGGCCGGGGCAAATAATGACATTAGAAACGGTTCTTATAACTTCCATATGTCCAAGAACTACAGGCAAGATTGAACATGTTAAGAAGAGACATGGAAGAAATTTCATTAAGATTGTAATTGATCATCTATACATGAAACCTGCAATTTCATAGATTAAAAGAAACACTGGATTGGAATAACCACTGATCAGACATTGCAGAAGAAATCAGTAATACTTGAAGAAGACATAACAAAAGACACTATCTGAATGAGACACAGGGATAAAAATAGCTGTAATATAAATAAATGAGCTCTAGAAAAACTTTAAGTGACCAAATTCATGTATTTGGAATCCCCAAGGTAGCAAGGAGTATAAGAAAGTATATTTTACAATTTGTTAATTTTTCCAATATTTTCCAAATATGATGGAACCTTTAAACTGACAGATCCAAGAAGCTAAATGAACCCAAGCACAAGTATTATGAAGATTATACCAAGATGTATCACAATATATTGCTTAAAATCCATGATAAAAAGAAGAATCTTAAAAGCAGCTAGTGAAAGACACGTTGCATATAGAGGGATAAGGTAAAGGAAATATCTGATGTCAGAAACAATGCAAGCTACAGGACACATAGAACATCATCTTTAACATACACAGAAAAAAACTTTCAAAAAGGAATATGAAATAAAAATACTTTTAGACATGAAAAATCTGAAAAAAAAGTTCACTACCAGCAAATCTTCACTACAAGAAATTTAAAAAGAAGGGCTCTAAGATGAAATAAAATGGTACCAGATGGAAATCAGTATCTTCCCAAAAGATCAAGAAGCACCAGAAATGGTAATTATATGAGTAAATATAAAGATTCTTTTTTTCTTATTAAAATATGTTTAAAATATAGAAGTACAAATCACAATTAGTAGTAGTATAATATAGTCTTTCTAATAGATATATTCATAGTATCTATTTAGATTAGTATAGAATAGAGCAGAATCCATATGTATGACAATACACAAATGCTAGAGGAGAGAAATAGAAACATACTAAATAAGATTCTTATACTACATGAGAAATAGCAATTTATCACTTAAGAGTAGATTGAGTTAAGTTAAATACGTATACTTTAAACCCCAAAACAAGACTTATATAACACAATAAAAAATTGTAGGTCAGAAGCCGAAAAGGAAATAAAACGTGATCATAAAAATATTATATTCTAAAGAACAAAAAAAAAAAAAGGAAAAAAGGAAAGAACAGATATAATAAATATACAAAATATATAGCGTGATGATAGATTTAAATGCAATCATATCAATAAACATGTTAATTCCTAACTATCCCAGTTAAAAGGCAGGGATTATTTAATTGGATAAAAAAATCAAGAACCATCTAGATAAGGCCTCCCAGGAATCTGCCTTAAGGATAAAGACACAAAAAGGTTATAAATAAAAGAATGGAAAAATATGCATACTGACACTATCATAAGAATACTAGAGTAGCTATAGATTTGAGAGTGAAGAATTTTACCAGGGATCAAGAGGGTCAATTCATTAAGAAGACGTAACAAATATAAAGACTTATGCAGCTAATAATAGCTTCAATTTGCATGAGTCAAAAACTGGTAGAAAAAATCCACAGAGACAGTCAAAGACTTCAACACACTTACTTCAATATCAGAACATTTAAGCAGTTAATAAAAATAGAGATTTGTGCAATACTATTAACCAACTGTCCTATCTGGTATCTAGAGATCCTTCTATCCATCAAGTGCAGAATAAATGTTCTTTTCACCTTTACCAGAAACTTTACCATGATACAACAAATTTTGAACCATAAAACAAATTTCAATATATTTATATGGATTCAAGTCATACTAAGTACATACTCAGATTACAGTGGAAGTGAACTTGAAATAAATAACAAAATTATTTGCAAACACGGTTCAAATATTTGGAAACTAAATAGTACACTTGTAAATAACCAGTGCAAGAAAAAGTAAATCAAAAGGAAAATTGGAAAATACTTTGAATTGAAGAAAAGTGAAAACACAGCATGTCAAAACTGGTGAGATGTGTTTAAAGTGGTACTTATAAATTTATACCTACACTAGAGAAGAGGAAAGATCTGAAATTAACAACTTGAGAGTTCAATTGAAATAACTTGAGAAAGAGGAGTAAATGAAACCAAAAGTGACAGAACAAAAGAACTACTAAAGATCAGAGCAGAAAGTAATGAAATTTTTAAAATATAGAATCATTTTTTAAAAAGCTAGCTTTTTGACAAAAATCAATAAAATTGATAAGCCTTTAGAAAGATTGATTAGGAATAAGAGAATAGACAAAACTATCAACATTAAGAATGAGAGACATACTGTCACTACAGATTTTACAGGTATTAAAACTATAATAGGGAATGTTGTAAACATCTTTATGCCCATAAATTCAGCAGACATTAAATGGACACATTCCTTGAAAGAAACAAACTACCAAGATGTACTCAAGAAGTAGTCAATAATCCAAATAGCCCTATACCTATTAAATAAATTGAAATCCAAGTTCTGATGTTGTCAAATATCAATTCTATTTTAAAAATACTTGAGGAAGAATTAGTACTAGTTATTGCAAATTTCTCTATAAAATTGAAGAGGAGAAAATGTATGCAACTCATTCTATGATGTCAGCAATATTCTGGAAAAAAAAGCCATTGAAAATATAAATTATAGACCAGTATTACTTGTGAACATAAAACTTAAAATTTTGACAAAACTAATCCAATAATATTTTTTAAAAGGCTAATACATAATGACCAAGCAGAATTAATTCCAGGAATATTAGGTTAATTTAACACTAAAATCAATCAATGTAGATTCATCATATGAACAGATAATGATAAAAAAAGATATCTGACAAAAGACAACATCCAATCCTGGAGCAGGAGAACTTCTCAGCAAAGGAGGAACAGAAGGCATTTCCTCAAATTCAGGTATGACTCAAAAAGCAAAATTTGCAAATCCTTTAGTATCTCAGTATAAATGATCTTATTAAAGGATATATTTCTGCCTAAATCAGGAGCACAAACACCATCCAAAATACTTCTCTATACTTTTAAAATATCTAAGTACATATTAGCGTTTTCCCTAAACTATACATTCTATTGGATACAGGAGTGACACAAAATGCTGTCTTACAAAAAATATATATATGCTAGGTAGTATATTTCAGTTTCGGTTTTCCTTTTTTTTTTTGGTTGTTTTTTTTTTAATTTACAAAATATTTATTGAGTTTTTCTCATGTGCTAACTTTAGCTGACTTTCAAGAAGATCAGAATTTATACCTTCCTTTGTAAATTGGCCTCAGTTATGCCTAGACTGAAGACAGGGCAATCTTAAGGTAAATATACCACCAGAAAGAGTTAATAAATAGCCCATCCACCTTGTCATCCTTTCAAATTTCTGAGTCACAGAATTTCACTGTGATGTCAGCAGTTTTAACGCTTGTATTAAGGACAGCTGAACAAAGGCTGAAGAAATTTAAGAAACACTTGGAGGATAATATTTTATTGTTTAAAAGGAATGGAAATGCCCATTTGAGAAAAACTGTTTCATGCAAGGGAGTATTAAGGAATATTGCTTGAAGATGTTATATTTTCTAAAAAGCAACAACTCAGCTTTGTAATAAGTAGTATCATATTACATTTAGTTACAAAATGAGATGTAAAGCTAGCTGCCTGTAGCTGTCCATGTTTTATATAATTCTTTATACCTAATCCCAATAAGTGCTTAATAAATGGTTTTTCTCTGAGCTCCAAGCAAGTGCTTTGCCATATCACCACACTACCTTCATTTTTCATCAAATAGATACAAAATTCCCATTAATAAGACACTTGCCAAAATATTTTACTGATTGAAGATGATCAAATATCTTTGTGATTTCTCATTATTTATTAACATTTGCTTTATAATATGAAGCAATAATGTTAAGATGTATGCATCTATCCAACAAGTCCTAGGTAATAATGGTAAGTCATAAAGTTAGACTTGTTTTTCAATTCTTTCAAAGAGATACAAGTATTACTGAGAAGCCTATGCTTCTTCCACCAGAAGGAAAAAATTAGTTGCTGGAAACTGAATACAAGTTATATGGCAATGATTCTTAGTAAATATCTACTATGAAAAAACTAGTATAGGATTTATATATTTATTAATCCTACAAATTTTGAGTACTTTCTATCTGTCAGATGCTGTTCTTTGTGATAGAAATAGAATGATGAATAAAACAACCTGGTCCCTACTGATTTACATTCCAGTGTGGCAAGAGAGACTGTAAACAAGTAAACAAGTAAATAAGTAAATAAGATATTTTCAGTAAGTTAGGAAGAAAAGAAATCAGGGCAATTTAGTAGAGAGTGGCTGATGGCAGGAGCTGCTCTTCTAAAGGAGGCTTGGGAAGACTAAAATCTAAATGATGAGGAGATCCTAGATAAAGGAAGACTGTATTGGTTTGAGCCTTTTACATAGACCCAGAAAATTATGTTCTTAACTTGAACCACTTGTGACGCTTTGATTCGATTGCTGCAGGACCATTTGATTAGATTGCTCTAGCAGTGAGTAGCCTAAGTGGGTCTTCTTCCTCTTACTAGAGTTCTTCATAAACAGAGGAATAAAGAGCTGCAGACACAGGGAAAAAGCTACATTGAAAGAGATAAGCCCCCAGAAGTTGAAATCTATGAACCTGGGATAAAGAAAAGCCACAGATGGAGCAGCCAGAAGCAGAACTAGCAATGAGGTCCAGAGGAGAGGGGAGAGAGGAGCTGATGCTGCCGTTATGCCCTGCCATGTACCTGGTCACCCACAGCTGAGCTTGGGGAGAAAGTGGGTCTGGAGAAGGCAGAGACTAGCAGAGCCAGCATTGTCCCTTGCCATGTGGCAGCAATCCAGCACCACCAGTAGCTGACCTTTGGGAGAGAACTTTGTCTGATGATTTGGACATTTTTTACAGTCTCAGAACTGTAAGCTTTTAATCTAATAGATTTCCATTGTAAAAGACCCCTCAGCAGTTAGCAAACTGAAACAGACCTAGACGAAGAATTTTCCTAGCAAAGGAAAGAGCTAGGACAGAGGCCCAAGATAAGAACAGGCATGTCCTCCTAAAGGGAAAGTGAAGGACCTGGGTGAGGGAATCTGCATGAGGGAAAGGAAAAGGGACTTGTGGTGGGGTCAGACTGTAGGAGTGGCAAGAAGGTGCAGGAACTTGTAGATGAGAGGAAGTTTGTATTTTATTTTAAATAAGATGGAAATTCACTGGAGGTTTTAACTGGGGATAAATATGATATTTTATTGGTATTTTTAAAGATCCCTCTGGCCACTCTGGAGGAATACATAAAACACCAGGATTGAGTGAGTAAGAGCAAAAGGAGAGAAATAATGGACTAACGTGCTAGCATGGAGAAGACAGAGCGAGGCTGGTAGATTTGGGATTTATTTTGAAGGTAGAGCTGATGGAACTTGGCAAATGTGTTTGATTTAGGATTTGGAAGATTGGGTAAGAAGGGGAGTCAATGACAGTACTTCAATTTTTAGCTAGTTTTGTATTATACCACAACCTGTCTCACTTATTTCTCATTGTAAGTTTAGCAGGTGTTTATTAAAATAATGATGTCACAGATGATAAAAGTATACTCAGGTAGAAAGGAACTTCACCAAGGTCACCCTGCTAGGGTGTGAGAGAAAGAACATTCAAATACAAAGAACAGAGCATTGCTTTCCATAATATCATGACACTTAGTAGCAATGCTCCATTGAAAATTTCCTAGTCTGCTTTGACTAGTGTAGAAAATAAAAACCCAAAAGGACAAGCTGAGCTTCAATTTATCCAGCAGGCAAATATTAGAATATGCCAGCATATCTGAAGTCAGTTTGATCAATAATCCACTAAAAGCACTGATGCATTCTACAAAACCAAGACTCTACTTGAGAACTTCCACTCATGGAGGACTCACACATGCCCATTACATTTTGGCATTTTTTAAAAAATCGTTACAAGTATCTCCCAAAGTCGTCCATTTTTAAACTTCTTAATTGTTGCTCCTGTACAATATCTAATTTATTTCATCAAAAGAAAATATTCTAGCTCAATCTACAGGCCTTTGGAAATGCCAAAAAAAAGCCTTTAATTTTGAATTAAAAATATGCTTTCTAAATAGCAGGTATGGTTTTTAATTATTTCATTTTCTACATACAGTTTAGGTTTAAATTCTTTTTATACGCATGCCTGACTAAAATCTCAATATGTCTTTCCATTGCTAAAGATTTTAAGGTTACAAGAATAATATCTGTTATCTGCCACTATGTCTGTTCTACACTATCAATGGCAGTTTTATTGCCTTTCTATAAAGTTTCTTTTCAGAGCCTATAATATAAACAGTTGTAGTTGTAAATAGATGTCATCACTGGTAGGTCATCTTGTTATGGTGTTTCCATGACCAGTCATACTCATAGAGCTTGACCTCTACAATCCTCATTGTATTTCCCTCCAAGTCACCAACAGATGGGACACGCATTAGTTGCTTGACTTCTGAAACAATTCAAAGAAACATTACCTTCAGAAAGGTTGAGAAGCCTATGCAAATGATATCTGATTAAATTATCTTGTAAAAAAAATAAAGTAACTATGTTTATAATCAAAACAACAAAATAAAGATGTTCTGACTGAGGCCTGTCTGTTGGAGTTCCAAGTTTCCCACAGCTACCATTTGAAGAAATCCAATTAATTCAATTTTAGCTTGGCAAGAAAGAGGGAGACTTTCCTGTTCATTAGATAATAATTCCCCTAAAACATCAACTTCTTAATAGTCATTTAACTAGGAAAAGTATACTTTGTTACCTACATCCTTAAGAATATGATGTTAATGCAAAGAAAATAGATTCAGTATATGTATGATTCTTCCTTAAAATGTGTAGTGGATGAAATTTCATTTGACATAAATTCTTGTATAGGCTAAAATAGTTTCATAAAGATATCCTCAGATGACCAATTTAGAGGGACTTTTTGGCCTGCAGTTGTCTTTTCCCATTCATATGCCCAATAAATGTAAGGAAAGCATAGCACAAAGGAACATTACAATGATTTTGATTCATTGTGGTAAATGTTGGGTAGAAAAACTGGTAAATGAATAAGGCAAGCCCGTCGCTAATATTTTGAAATCATAATTTTTTTCATGAAATATAAGAGTCTAGAATAGAAGCTAAGAAATTAAACTTAACATGGAGTGCCAATCAGAGCTGTAGATATGAAATATGATATTCAGCAGAATGTAATTAATAGTGTCATAAATTTTGAAATAACCTTCATGCCTAAAGATAAGAAAATAATTATATAAACTACACTCATTCATAAGCCTTTAAATACTGTTTTCATGTGCTAATGAGAAACAAATGCTCATATTATAAACGGACGTGGTACAATACAAGGTAATTTAGGTTGAGTTCTTACTTTGAGCCAAGCTCTGTATTATATACCTTGATACATTATATAATCTAAACTTCATCACTCTGAAAAATAGATATTATTATTATTTCCATTTTCCTGGTATGGAAAGAATAAGTACATTTCCAGTCAACACATAATAGGGTTGTAGAGCACATATTTGATTTTACCCTGGTATATCTACTTCTAAAGCTCATGCCCATAACCATGAACATCTTCTTTTCCTTAGAACTTTTGCAAATACTCAGCTTAACTATTCATAGGGTGGGTGAAATTTACTTTTATTACTTATTGCTCTCATGCCAATATACAAGAAACAATTTACTAGAACTAGGAACATTCCACCAAGAAACAACATCCAGAATAGACAAAGTACCCATCACAAATTGGACAGTATAGCAGTTTGATATTGTTTATGAATTCCAAAAATAGATATTCAAATTATGTTTGTAAACTGGCCTGTCTGAAGTTTCACTTTTACTTAATTAAAATTATGATTATGGCTTTGATTGGGCCACACCAGTAGGGCGTTTAGTCCCCACACAAAGGGTGGGGACTCACAGATAAAAGGCATGGCAAGGGAAAGAGTTGGGAGTTTGGGGCTAGAGCCCAGGAAGGGAACACACAGAGAAAAACAAAGAGGAATGGAGACAGTTCTTTAGAAATGGCAGAAGCCCTGGGGAGAGAGACAGAGCTTTTCACCTGATAGTCTATAGCTGGCCTTGTGGAAAGAGCAAAGCTGCTGAGCCCAGGGAGAAACGGAGCCCTAGGAAAAGAGGAACCCAAGAAGCTTGAACTCTTGGCAGACATCAGCAGCATTTTTGCCCCAACATGTTTTTCATTAGTAAATGAAAACAGTATTTAGACTTTGTGAGGGAAGTAACTTATGCTTTATGGCCTGGTAAATATAAATTTCTACCCCAAATAAATATTCTTTATTAAAGCCAACAGATTTTTGTTATTTTGCATCAGCACCCCTTTGACTGACTAATACAGATGGGCTCAGAAATGTGCCATTGTGATTTTAATAACTTATAATTTAATAACAAAATAAAACTTAATAACGTAAGTTTGCAAAACTCTATTTCAATGACCATGAAACCTTGTAAACAGTGGTTTATTATTCCTGCCTATCCATTAACATTTGAATTGTGAATTCCTACACTCTATCTTTACATAGTTGGTCCTTGTGTTTGATTCTCACTGCATAATGAAAGCATGATATTCAAATATTAATTAACCGTCCATGTTGTTTGCATAGTCATCTAAGGGGATAAGCTTCAGTCCCTCTGGTTCAACCTAGCTGTCACCTGCTATGGGAATTGCATAAGCTTCATTCTCCTTAACACTCCATTAATATGTCTAGTAGAGGACACCACACTTTTCTGATTTCCTTCTCAACTTCACTGGCTGCTCCTACTCAGTCTTCTTCACTGATTTCTCCTTAAATTCTAAATATTAGAATGTCCAAGACTCAACACTTAGACCTTCCTGTAATTTATAAGTCCTATTCCATGGCTTTAAATGCATTCTCTATGATGATGACTCTGAAATTTGTATCTCTAGATAAGTAAGTACATTTAGATTTCAATTTGGCAATCTCACTTTAGTGTCTAAATAGTACTTTAAACTTCTTATGACTAAAATCAATCTCTTGACTTCCCACCCCTATTCAATAAACAAAATCACTGAAGCCAACAAAAATAAAAAACTCTGAACCTGTCCTTTTCATTTTCTATCTCATAGATAGTACCATCATTCACCTATTGTCTTAGCTTGCACCCTCACATATAATTCATCACCCAGTCCTTTCAGTTTTATCTTCAAAATTTATCTTGAATTCACCCTCTTCTCAAATCACTCTAGTTAAAGCAATTGCCATCTCTTAACTGAACTCTCAGTACAGCTTCTAACTGGACTTCCCACCTTCACTCACACTCCTCTGCAGTTTATTTACTTAGGAAGGAATAAATACAGTTCAGACATGGTCTTCCCTGTCAGTCTTGCTTATTCCAATTACCAGCTCAAACATAACCCAGTTCTGTGACCTTGTGTGACTCAATTACTTTTTGCATCCAAGTTTCTTAATTTATTAAGGATAATAATAATAACAACAATAATAATTTATTTGATTTGAGGGTGATATAAGATATTTAAGGCAAAAATTATTGCATAGTGTTGGCACTTAGTCAGCACTCAGTGTATGTTTGAAGCTGTTATTTTTGAACCAGAGGCCAAATTTAATAGATAAATTTGATCATGTCACTTCCTTGTTCCAAATTCTCCATCACATTTGGAATAGGATCCAACACCCTTAACGAATCCAAAAACCTAAAAGAGCTAGATCATAAATACTCCTGACCCCATTTCTAACAACTATATCCAAGCTTGTTTTCCATTTCTCTGTGACCGAATTAAGTCATTTCCACCTCACGTCACACTCCTATTGCCTCCATTTTCAACTATCTTCACCTAGATCTTTGTAAAACTTCCTCATTTATGTTTCTACTTAAATTTTACACAAGTTTTGGGGCAACACCCTAGCAAGAAAAACACACCCTGTCTCTATCCCTTTACCTTGCCTATTTTCCTTCATAGAACTCATCACAACATGATATCTTGTGTTTATTTGACCATTTATTTATTTAAGTTCCTCTTAAAAAATACTATTCTCCATGAGATTAAAGACTTATTTCATTAAGATTTTTGTTCGCCTCCATATAGTCAGCACCTGAAACTGAAATGATGCCTAGAATTAATAGGTACTCAACAAATATTTGATGAATGAGAAGTTTCATAAATTGTGCTGAAATTGTGGATATAATATAATTTGTTATATAGATATTAACCCCTCTATTTTCATTGCATGATAAATAAAGGGTACTTAATAAATATCTATGAGTGAGAATTTATTAGTGACTGAATGAGCATAATATAATCAGAAAAGCATTCCCATTAGAAATGCAATTAGAGAATGTATGATACAGAGGCAACTCCTTACACCTGGGAAACCGAATATTTAATCTGCAGAGACTCTTAATTCCTTCTTTTCATTCTGGATATAAAGATTAATATTTCTGATAAATATTTTCATTCCTTTTGATTATGACATATTACATACTACAAATATGGATGGGACCGGAGGACAACAGTAGTAGAAGCTGCAAGTACCTTTGACACCTGAAAATAGATCCAATTAGTAAAAGACAATTAGGGTGGGAAGATGATGGAGTAGGAAGCTCCAGGAATCAGTCTCTCCACTAAAATAACCATGGGATGGGCAAGAACTATGTTAAAGGAAATTTTTTAAAAAATAGTTTCTATGGCTAAGAGATTTCAAATGGAGTCAGGAGGTCATTTTGGAGGTTACTCTTCTGTAGGTCTAAGCCAGATATCACAAACCGTCACAGTATCAAAGCACAAAGCAACAATATTCCTAAAACTCTAAGGACATCTGAACACTATAAACAAACCACGAGATACAGAACTCACTTAACTATTTAACCTGAAGAACATATTGGAGTACCCCAAATATCCACCAACCACAAACAAGTTGTGTCATCTTCTCTTACTTTAAATCCCCTGCCCTGGAAATGCCAACATGGGACACAATTTGGGTTGATACCTGAATCTGTTCTCCCTGATTTGTAATTCTAAAACCCCAAAATAAATGCCTTCATTACCTTGTGGCTTAGTTTGTTATTTCCAGATTGGCAACTCTCTAAATCAACTATATTGAAATACCAGAATCCAACAGAACTGTGCAGCATCCAGAGAGGAGCCAGAGAAAGGCTGGTAAATTGTGGTCAATACCAGTGAGTTTCATCCCCCAACAGCGGCTACATGCCCTATCCCTCAGCTTCGTTGTAGGGCATGCAGCTCAGGTCCTCATGTGGCTTGCTGGTACCAAGGTACAACTTTTATACCTAGTCCTCCAAATTGAGGGTGATGGTGGTGATGATCTGAAAGATGATCACTCTTTTTGATGAACTACTGCAGATCATTGGGGACAGGTCTGAGGGTTGTTATTGTTCTAACACCCCTCTGGCAAAGGTGGCAGAGAAATCTTAGATACAATAACCGTCCTCAAAACTAAGGAAAATAGTTAAAGGGCTGTATTAACTACCCAAAATGCTGAATCAAGAACGCACACTTCAAGAGCCATTGAAGAAGCTCCTAGCACCTTTGCATGCCCCTCCCTCAAAGAGGGCTGGAGCCAGCTTGCACTCCTGTTACGGGACCCTGGCTCCAGAGGAGCAGAGTGGCCTCTGTGTCAGTACTGGGGTGCAAGTATGTCAGGGCCAATCTATTAGGTGGAATCTGAGGGAATGAGCTGGGAAAATTGTCTCCGGCTGGCCCTCCTGGAGTTTTTTCTGAGGACAAAAACGCTGCTTGCAGATAGCGAGACAAGAGTGAGAAAACATTACGTAGTAGCTGTCTGGAGCAAAGGAGTAACTGCATTAAGTCGCTGAGGGCAGCACCCAGGAGCCAGGAAGGGATGAAAGTCTATTTCTATTCACTCAAACTCATATAAGCTGTAAATGAAGAATTCCTTAGGCCTCAAGCAAGTAAAAGCCCAGGAAAAGAGAAGATTCCCTGGTGCTACAAGACTTCATCAGATAACATAGAGGGGATGCTACCCTTCACATTTGCCTGGGCCTGTTACTCTCATAAGGAAGGCAAAGCTCTGAAGGAGACCACTAGCCAAAACAGAGCTAATTAGCAAAGACAGTGAAAGGGGCTTTTTGGGTTTTGTTTTGTTTTTATTATTTCCCAATGTTCAAGAAAATCTCTTTCATGTCACTAGCTGGATAAAACATAAGCTATAGACAACTCAAGGACTAAATCCGAGTTACCACTGTAAAATATTAAAGTTATGTGCACAGAAGACTAAAAATCAAAGAAGCAGGAAATGAAGGAGAATTAACACCAATCCTATTCAAACTCTTCCAAAAAAATTGAAGAGGAGGGAGCCATCTCTAACTCATTCAACGAGACTAACAGACCTCAACCAGCAGGCAAATATTAGAATTAGGAGGAATTCTGGCCCTGACGCTTCCTACCTCCCTGAATATGAGCTTATTTCTTAACCACTCCTCATTAGTCACATGGTAAGGATGACTTCTATCTAATGTGACTGCGGTAAGGAGCAAACGAACGTCACGTTTATTTAAGTGAATACCACACTCTAGAAAGGAGGAAACACGGCCCTTGCTGATGGGTAGATCCTGCAGGGAATACTTCAGAAGCTACAAAGAGGTGCAGAGTAGAGACAGCATGCCGAAGTTAACTAGAGCAAGATAAAGTTCACTCCAGCGATCTCCTCAGGGGTTCTCACTCCAGACTTGTCTGGTATTTTCTCATTCCTCAGACTTGGTATGCTCTGTCTCCTCTGCCAGGAATGCTCTTCCTCCACCTCGTTCTCTCCTTTTCCTTAACTACAATTCCCAAAGTTAAGTCTCAGCTTAACCATCACTTCCCCAAGGAAATCTTCTAGACCCTACTTAGACTAGAAAACCTGGTTCCCACGGTAAGTTCTTTTTCATAACTCTTACCTTCCTCATGATTGCTTGTGCAACATCTCCATTATCTGTTGGACCAGAGGCTCCAACAGGTCAAGGACTCGGTCTAACTCAAAACTATAACCTCACAGCACACAATACAGTGCTGGGTACACAGAGAGTGCTCAATAAATATTTGACGGATGAAATTCATAAATGGCTTAAATTCATTTCTAAGAATGAGAACTATAACTAGGAGGTAGCAGAGGGATTGAGACATGTAGAAAGGACAAGTAACAGGTAAAGAAGTTTAAAGACATTCTTAGAAAATTCACTTTTCCATAAAAAAATAAATGAGCTATAACTAACTGAACACCTTATGTTATAGTATGATATAGAGCCTGGCACAAAGTAAATGTGCAATAAATATTTGTTGCATAAAAAATATACAATTAAATAATTCCACAGAAATTTATTATGAGCCTTCCAGTTCTGAAATAAGACAATCTAGATGTGATTTTTAACACAAGGAACAGTGATGAACTGTTAAAATAAATTGAAATGCAATTTAGAGAACAAAAGCATTAAAAATTTTTAATGGATTTTCCCTCTTGGTTAGTAATATTAGGGCTGCCTGGAGGTGGGCTGATGATGATTTATGTAAAATATTTGAAACAGTGACTGGCATCTAAAAGGTGTTCAATGGATGTTAGACATTATTATTATTATTAACAATATGCACAAGGCAAATCCACAAAACACTTAAGATGTAGGTCTGGGATGGAGAAAAGAGATCATAGCTATCCACTTGCACACAAGGGAAAGCTTGGCACAAAAATGATAATTAAATCCATAGCAAACTATTCACTTCCCTCAGAGAGTATGATTTGAGAAGAGGTGAAATAGAAGGAAAAAACCTTCCAGGAATATCTATATTCATATTGTACGTATAGTGAGGGCTTTTTGAATTTAGGAGGCTATGAAGAAATTCAAATAATGCAGATCTATTTGTAAAGAAATTATTAGAAAGATTGCTAAATAAAATAAATTTCCATTGAGTTACAAGGTATTTGCAGGTATCTGACTTTAAAACATGATTTAACAACAAAAAAATCAAAAAACAGAATAAAACACTGCTATGTAAAAATAATAACGTGCTATAAAAAATGTTTCTGTGGAGAAGGTGACTTTATATATTGACCTTTGCCTCCATTTTCTTAGTTCTGCTCTAGTTACAAATTCAGCAAAACAAAAGTCACATAGTGAATGTGACACATTCTTTCCTAGAGTTTGTCAGGAATCTCACTCTAGCCTAAGTAACAGAGCAGTCTATTCAACCTCACATACTATTGTCCCATGGGAATTTCAGCCAATACCCTTTTATTCAGTTTCATTATATATCCAGTGATGGTTTAAGTGATATCTGAGTGCTCATATTAGAGCTCTGCCCTGTACACTATCTGGTTGTTTGTTGGGCCCATTCCATGATTCAGGCTTCAGAACACACTGTTGTCTTACAGTTCTATATTGTGATCTCTCTCCTGCCATACAGAGTTACAAGAACTGAATCTGAAACCAGTACGTTCACGTCCAAAACCTGTTTCTACTCTTACTAGTTGTGTGACTTTGAGGAAATTTGTTAACTTCTCTGTGCCTTTGTGTCTCAGATTCCATGTTTGTAAAATGAGGATTGTAACAATGTCGTGTACTTTATAATGTGATGACTTGCACATGTATGTGCTTTGTGAATGTACACTATTATTGTCACTATTTCAAAGAAGTGCCAAGTATTGCAAGATGAGTAATACCTACCTAATCCTTGCCCTCAGGGAGCTTGCATTATAATAAAGGAGATAGGTATATTTAAGCAAGGCACTACATACAGCCTCAGTGCTCTGTTAGAGAACGTGCTGCAGGTACAATATGTGAACAGCAAAACAAGGATTTAGTCAGCTTTGCTTGATGAGGAGTGGGTGTGGGAGATCCAAGCTAGTCTTCACAAGAAACCAAAACCTTCACATGCTACTAAAGAGAGTAATTGTTAAATTATGTGTGGGAATGATTATTTTTAGGGTCTTATTAATAAGGAAGGGGAAATAAAAAGAACAAAGAATCATTACCCTGTGGAAGCCTGTGAATGAGAACTGACAAGATGGATAAGGCACATTATGAAAAGAGGAAAGGGTGAAACAGGGAGGTGCACATAGTAAAAGCGCTCATATTTTTCAGTCATAAAATGATACATTTGTGATTATGAAAATGTTGTGTTGTTTTGCCTTGTATTGGGAAAGACAGTATGACAATAGGACTGAAATTACATGAATAATGAATAGAAACTTGAGAATCAAAAATGAAATTTTTGACCTGAAATTTATGTATTAGTCTACAATAATATTACATTTTATGTACAAAAGTTTTATATAAGCTACGAACCCAGATATTAACATTTTATGAGTTCATTATCTAAAAATCACTCTTTATAAATGTTAAAATGCATATTCAGTGTCACATACTCAATCTATAATTTTAACCAGTATATTTGGTTCTTCAAATTTTTATTTTCAAATGTTTTCACATTTTCTAGAAGTCAATCAATATTTAATAATGAGAATTTCTGTTCGTATTTAAAATACCACCTTTTTCAAGAGGTTTCAGAATAATCATTAAGAAGAAACGCATGTATCTTTCTTAAATTGCAGTGAATGATAATGTTCACTGTAATTTAAGAAATAAATGTCAAAGAAATAAATGTAAGACCTTACTTTAACAGTGAAATATCTAACAATGTAGCATCATGTTTCTCTGGTCATTGCTATGCAATGTATTGCACTCAGAGTAAGACAAATTTCTGGACTGAAATTCAATTGTAAGGAAGAACCTTAGCCCAAAAGTTAAGTAATGAATTAGTAATAATATTAAAATGTGTCCTTTTGGTCCTTTGGAGAAGGCATTCCTACTATACTAAGGTATAGCTGATACTGAGTACTGAAGAGATTAAGTATTGAAATAAGGCATCATTATAATCCTGAGTTGGTCTTTATTAGCTATATACAACTGGCTGATGAGTTAGCCCATCTGTTCCTCCATAGCCATATCAGCATGGAAATGAATGTCCATATGACACTTAGAAAATGATTTTTGTATCTAATTATCCTTTGATATTGAAAATTGCCATTGAGATACATGGGTATATAGTTTTTGCTGATATCCAGAAAGCCAATTCCAAATATTTAAGCACAATTCTCTTCCCCATATGTTACTGTTTGCCTGAGGAAGAAAGGGCCGGAGATGAGATATGACTGTAAACATTACTCCAAAGGCTTTCCTGGGCAGAAATTCTGTGACAAGCAATTATGAAGCTCAAACCTTGGAAATTCATTTTTGAAGCATCAAATACTTTAAAACGCATTTCAAATAAAAGCAGCAAAGAAAAATTTGGCCTAGATTTTACTTACTTTGACTAATACGTCTTAGTTGCTTAGTTTTCTTTGGAAGAGTACCCTTTATGTCTCCACTGGAATTTATTCAGATTAATTTAATTTTATTTTTAGTTCAAGAAAATCAGAAATATTGGTTTTTATAGTATATTAACAATGTTATAAATAATTTTCAGAATAAATGCTACAGAGGATGTGGAATTTTTTTAATACACACATGAACATATACACACACAAACAAAAGCATTAAATAAAAATGAACAGAGACATATTTTTCTCTAACACAAATAGCTGGCAAGATAATGCACATACAACTAACTTGAACAACTTTTAAGATACAGACAAAATGTAGCTATGAATCTGAGAATGCCTTTTAATTTAGAAGGAAAGTCAAGTAAAGATGACATCTTCATACTGATCATCCACATTTAATCTCCCTGAGAACTAAGGCATCTTATGCAAGATCAATGTTGTTTATGATTCCAGAGACATGTAAAATTAACTGTTATGTGCAATTGCAATCCAAGACAGAGAGCTCAGTAAAACTTCTCTAAAGAGCTGAGTTAGACTGCCTAATCTAATTTCAGGGGGAAGAAAGCAGCATAGGCAAAGCAAGAGGATATAGTTTATAATGCTACAGATTATACAGATTTCCATTTTCTGCACAATTGTTTCTAGAAACTTGCAAGTCTTTTTCATTAGGCTATTTCCTTTGAACTCTGTAAATAGTTGTACAAAATATTTCTAGACATTGTAGAATATACACAATAAATTAAATCATAAAATTTGAATAAGCACAGGACTTTTAGTAACATAGAATTCTTGACCATAAAAAAATGCGATGAGGAAAAAGTGATTTTTACATGAAAAACTCTAGATTAAATTATAAAGTTTAAGTAGAAAAAGAAATAAATGGAAAATATACATCAATTAATTTAAAATTGGCTTTGGTTTTGATTTGGTTCTTACCAAATGGACTCCTTACCTATTAAAACTGGCAGTATAATGGATGATGATAATTAAAATACCATGGTTATAACATTTGAGCTCCTGAACGTAAAACATATTTTTCTTTTGTTTGGAAAATCCAATAAATGTGCAACTTCCCCCAAAACCCTTTCTGTCAGAAATAAAAATATTTTGAGTTTAGGTGTGATTTAATGTTAATATTTGACTATCAAATAGTGATAAATGGTGACATTGAAACCTTAATATTCAGCACTTTTATGAATAAAATTTCCATTGATAGATTTAAAGTTAAGAAATTACTATCTTGATTTTTAAATATATATATTTTTATTGTCACAGTTAAAATGTAAAATGCTGTTTAACTTTTAACCAAAAATATGTCAAAAGCTATTTAAATCAGCCATTATCCAAAGAAATAGATTTTAATATATGTAGATGGTATATAAGCTATGCAGATGGCACCAATCTTGAGTTACCAAACTGTAGTACTTATTACTGAATTTAAGTTGACTGAAATAGAGATCGAAATTTTGATTGGATGGCCTATAAATTCATGGATAAGTACACATTATACAATCTAAGATTTCTCTGAGAAGGAAAAATGAATACATGTTTAAGGATATTGTTGATGGATGTTATTGGACATCTGTTTTAAATTAAAGTTTGAATGTCTTGAGTTAAAAATTATTGGATGGAAACATAACTCTTATCACAGAGTAATCCACATACTCATTATATTAATTGCGTCTAAGTGAATGAGATCAAAGAATTACATAATTAAGAAAATGTAAAAATTAACCCTCAGAATAAAGATTTCAAATTTAGCCCTTACCTTAGGTTTTTTTTAAGGCTATATTCAATAAATATTTGCTATGAATAACTGATGAATTAATGAATGAAAGTTACAGGATAGAACTGATTTCCTAATGCTTTGCAATGATGAAACTCGTTTGGAACTGAATACCAAAAATTTTTTCTGCACATGGTTGCACTCCAATGCTTGAACTCATTTCTTCAAACCATTATGTTAAAAAGAGATAATTATGTATTATGTTTTTATTAATCGTGGAATTCCTTTTGTCATTTCTGAGAGGCAAGCCCTAGGAGCCACACACCCCAGTTGAGGAGACTGAGAAAAAAGGGAGGCGTGAGAAAGGACTCAAAGGGAGACAGAACTAGAATCCTGGATTTGATTCCCTCCCATGTGCTTAATCCACAACCCCACATTCCAGTTTACAGTAATATGAAATTGGCACATTAACCTGAAAGGAAAGAAAAAAAGAGAAAAATAACCAAATTCATCCAGAGAATTCAGATATATCCAATAAAGTAATAACAAGCTTATGCTTATCCAAAAGGAATTTGGTTCTGAAATATGTACAATAGACTTATCCTTAGTGAAAGAAAAAGCAATTAAAGAAGAATCTGAAGTGCTGAGAGTAGAATTAAAGTACAGAATTAATTTGCACTAATTGAAAAGTGGCTTTAAATAGGAATTCTGTTGAGCAAACATATTGAAAATAGAGTTCTCACTGCCCCTGCTTCATGGAAGAGCTTCTTTTCCTACAGAAACTTAAATTGTAGGGCTTTTTAAGTACATGGAGGATCTTGTCAAATTTGCAATTATTGGGTCAGGAATTTTGAGTGATGCTGAAATAGAGCTTAACAGGAAATTTTTATTTCACTAGGGAAATTCTTAGTCATTTATTACAGTTATTAAGATGACAGTTATTAAGGAAAAAGTGTCGGCCTTGTCTTTGCCAAAATGAACTGCATTCCAAGTACCCTCAAATCGAAACCCTCATGAAAGACAAGCCAGAAATAGATGGAATAATGTGGGAAAAAAAAAAGCAAGATTAATGAAACTGAAAAATGAGATACCATTTGAAGTATAAAATATGAAAAATGACCATTGTGCTGAAGGGTAGGAAAAGGGATAAAATGGTCTGGCAAGAAGGAAATGAATAAAACTAGGAAAAAAAGTACATACACACATTCTTCTTATCCATTGGCTCTTAATGTTTTTAGTCTAAACGTAAGATAGGTGAAAAAGACAGGAAAAGCATAGTGTACTAATCAGGCCTTGAATTTTCAATGCCAGACTCTAGCCAAAAGAAGCATTAATAGAATAAACAAGTTCCCTTACTTTTTTACTTTTACACAACTTTTCACAAACCATCAATGCAAACACAAATTCCCGTTCAGAATACCAGGATGATTCATTAATATACTTACCCATCTGTCAATTGGTGATTTAAAATAAACCAAATTTTAGTAATAGAATCCATTGCATAAAATTTATTCTATTTTTAAATGGGTATCATTTTGATATTACCTTTGACAAACTTGTTGAGTTCCTACAAAATGTGTGAAACAAACTCTCCAAAGATTCTAGTATATTTTGTTAATCCATAAATTATAAATTAAAATTAATGATATCATTAAGTCATACAACTAATTAAATAAAAACATCTACTTATTTCATTTAAATAAGAAACCAGAGAAGTTTTTGCCAAATTACATTTCATTTTACCAGGCAAACTAGTGGGTTTCTCTAAAAGTAATATTTAATAAATGCTATCCAGTGGAAAGCAAATTTAAATACCAAGAAATACATTTTCAATTCGAGATAATACCTAACTTATTTGTCTAGGATATAAGTTAGGGAATGGAGGAAAGAGGAGAAATAAGACTATTGTATTCTAATTCATATCAACAAGTTTTTGCTTTGCTTTGTTCTGTGGTATTGTCCAGGTGTCGTAGTGAAATCAACCAATAACATTGTGATATTGTTAATGCCTCTCTGCATTTGCTCAGCTGGCTACCAAGAACACGAAAATATTTAGGGTCTACGCAGAGTGAAAGACAAGATAACTGGTTTTATGCAGAAGCATTGTTATACTCACCAATCAAACATTAATTATATTAAAATACACAATTAAAATAAAATTTTAATGTGCAATTTTGAAGAACTAAAATGTCTTAACATTTTATAATATATCTAAATTTGGGTTGCCTACATACGAAATGATCACTTTTATAAAAATATCAATACTTGATCAAAATAGCCAAGAGTTTTAGTATACTTTTTCAGTACAACAATAAATGAACATATTTTTTGAAACATGTAAGCCTGGAACTGCATTACCTTACATAATTTTCAAAGCATGTCACCTTCCTGTCCTTCAGTATGACTCTAAGAGTAGCTAAACTGACAATATACAGGATGATGCTTGATGATTAGTAGCACATGGTATTAAGCAGCAAAGTGTAGCTATCAGAAAATGAGTAATGAAATTAATAGTCAATTTCTGCTAACACTTAATGACTGTAGGTTTGAAATACCATAATTGGTAATTGTTTTAACTAAAAAAATTTTTCTTCTATCACATTAGTACCTAGCTGACATATAAACTGAGCAAGAAGTCCTTTCAGTAGTAACAGTTGTGTTTGTTTGGGAATAATGGTAAAGTCACTGTTAGGTTCCTTGTCATTATTAGTTTTAAGTAATTTTAAGTAAAAATAAATAATAAAGATCTTTGCTTTTTGTAAGAACATGTTTTATGTATGATTGAAATTTTTACAACACTCCGAAAAAGCCATCTAATGTTAGATTTAAAAATAAAATCAAAAGCATTTTCTGACATAGTATACATGAAAAATTGGAAATTCCAATATCTTCAATAGAAGTTGTAGAAAGTGTATGTCTTGTTGGAATTTGACACCCACTTAGCACAGCAGAAAATAAGGTATTATACTGTAAACAAAAAAGTACATTAAAGGACAGTTGTAAATTTACATAAGAATAGTTCATAAACATTTTGGTCTTTCCATAGTAGTTTTTATATAAAATGAATTTTAAAAAACCTGTAGACAGCTGTCATCACTCATTTGACCACTTTTCACTTATATGCACACAGACATATTATACAGCAATATACTGATGCACCGTTACATGGATATTGAACTATGATTACTGCTTGTAACTGAAATGTGCATTATCCAATCAACATTATCCATAGTTGAAATACTCTTACATTATGTATTCTTGTCATGTTGTATCTATAAAAACATGAAAATATAACTTTACATTATTTCAATTATTTACATTACTTCAAGCTTGACAGAGAAAATTTTATAAGCTATAATTTTCAGAAGAATAGGCCCAGAGGTACAATAAATAGCTTTGATTGTATATAGCCATGTCTCTTTTGTTTTTAAAAACTCATTTTAATTATAATATGGAAACAATTAGTCTGCAATTTGGTCATTCTAGCATTAATTATTAAAATTAAAATGCACCTCCAAAATTTCTGATGAGGAGAAATGCAATAAAATTATATTGTATTATCTTGGAATTTTTGGTTAGAGGTGACTAAATTTAGTGAAGAATGCCATGATACCAAATGCCACCATGTTCAAGATGAGTGGTTGCTGTTAAGCTCTACATTTCCCCTTCCTTCTGTGACATATAATAAATAAGAATGCTTTAAAAAGCACTTTGTAAAATACCCAGTGCTATACAAACACTTACCACAAAAATACTGAAAATAAGTATTGGATGCTAATAATTGTTTAAAAATCTAAAACTAATTCTATTTTAGGGACTTTAACGGAAATAAAAGACCTTTTATGAAGAGAAAGATAGCTCCTTTAAATTTTTTAACTAGTGAAACATAAGTTCTTTAGTCAAAAGTTACAGAAATATGACATTGTATCCACACTGGGCTTATTAAATAGTCATTCCACCTGAGATATAAGTATAAATATAGTACATTAGGGTTGCTTTTATTGATGGTGGCAACGGGAAGAAAATATATTGCAGATGACTTGAAAGTGCTTAAAATACTCATAATATATATGGTTTATGAAAGGATTTTATAATTTAAAAAATTAGAAGAGGTTTTATTTATGGAATTTTATCGATGGGCAATGACCTAAAGAGCTACTTTCATAGCATTTCTGATTTCATTTACAATTAATTCTCTTCTGCAAGCTCAAACACTTTAAGATAGAACCTCATATTCTGATATTTGTTTTTAATATTAGCTTTTTAAAATCTACTAGCATTTATCTACCTAGATAAAATGCTTTAGTGT